>NC_072447.2:121677500-124177500 GCF_028878055.3 Symphalangus syndactylus | reverse complement strand
AGAGGCAGTGTCTACAAATAGCAGCACTTTCCTGGGGCCAACTTAGGTCCAGGAGCTGGCTTTCCATTTTAGAGTTGGAAAAACTGTATTTTGCCAACCCACACAGGTACGAGGTGGGATCTTCTTGACGACTCCCATTCACCAAACTCACAAGAGATCGATAACACTGCATAATTACACAACTGCATGACTAACTCATTGGTGCTCTAGCCCTAACACAGAGAAGAACCATACAGAGACAGTACACTGGATGCAAAGGTTTTAATTTAGGGAGAGGGAGGTGGGAAGTTAGGAGAAGATCATCTGAAAGGGGCACTGCTCAGGTAGGCACTTCTCAGAGAGGTGTGCCATCCATGTGGTAAACACCTTTAGCCACTGTATGGAGCCTCTGCTTTGCCTAGGTTTTTAACAGTGTTTTAAACAAGTATTTAGAGGTGCCAAACACCTGATGGTGAAAGGAAAGTGCGGGGACGGGGCAGGGGGGTATGCTTCAAGTGGAGAAAGATAAATTTGCATTTCCTACTCAAAAGGAGAAACAAAAATAATGCATAATCGGAGAAGAAATTTAATAACTACCATTTCTAATTGGGAACATGTTATCTCATTTAATCCTCCCCACAGCACTGTGAGGGAGGTACTATCGTTATTCCATTCTATAAGGAAGAATCTAAAGCTCAGAGAGGTTAAATAGCTTGCCAAAGATCACAGAATTGGTAAGTAGTAGAAGCAGGGTTGGAACTCTCCAAGGCCCATGCTTTAACTCAGTTGTCCTCAAACTTTCTAGTACATTAGAGTCACCTGGGGGCTTATTTGAATTGCTGACTGCTGGGACCTACTCTCACCGTCCTCCCCCCACCCCCCGCCCCACCAAATTCTGATTTGGAGGGTGTGAGGAGGGCCCAATAATCTAATGTTACAAGCCCCACGCCTCCCCTGCCCTGGTACTTATGGTGCAAGTGGTTCTTTGTGGGGATTCACAGCTCTTCTCTTTATGTGATGCCGGTGGACAAGAAAGCTGCCTCCTCCCTCTTCACAGCACATCCGAACTCGACTTTAAAAGAAGCTTAAACCATGATTATCTTGTGTTCTTTGATCATCTTCCACTTCCTGGAATTGCTTGATGAGTTCAAAGGCCCTTCACAGTGAGCTCAGATCAGGACAAAGTGCACACATGTCTTTTAGTGAAGCATCTATCCCAGCTGGCTCACATCCCAAGAGAAGCGAATGAGCTCTTCCCCTACACGAGGCCCCAGAATTAGAGAGCGGTGATGAGCGGCTCTGTTGCAGATCATACCCCTGGATACCTTCAAGAAAAAAAAGCATCTGTTTGGCCTTGAATTAAGTTATTTGGTCTCTGGTTGTTGCTCTGCACCTCTCCCTGCACAAGACCCCCGAGAAAGGGAAGCAAACATTGGCTCTCAGAGAACTGTGAGTAGTAAATGCAAAAGCCTTCCCAGCTGCAAGCTGGGCCCCACTGCAGCTGTGAGGGGTGGAGGGTGGGGGGTATCATTTTCTTGGCCTCAGTGAAATCACCTGCATTTGAATTTAATTCTACTTTGGCCCTACCTCAACTCCCTGTTCTAACCCTAAACTTCTCAAAAAGCCAGCACACACACACCCTCACCTTGCCTTCAGCTTCTCCCTCACCCCATTCCCCCTGGCCAGGTTTCTGGAGATAACTAAGATCCTCCATAGCTTCATGGCTGTTAGGGTCTTGGTCAAGCATTTCATTAAAGAAATGGCTTAATCAAGGAAGCCCATCATTCCACTCCTTCAGAAAAGAAACCATTCAATTCATGTAGCAGAAATAGCATCGAGGATTCAAAACTTCACTCTGTCACTTTGTGTAAGAGTTACCTTAATCTTTGAGACATGTATATAAAATAGTAATAACACCTATTATGTTCAAGTGTGATAAGATTATATTTTTAAAGTGAATATTAAAGTGGCACATAGGGATTCTAATAATAATAGCAACAATAAATAGCTAACATTTATTGAATATTTATTTCATGCCAAGCACTGTTCTAATCACTACATTTGAATTCATTTGTAAATTACAACCATCTGAAATAAGTACTTGTATTATGTCCATTTTACAGACAAGGAAACAGGTTCAGAGGCGTGGAGCAAAGTGCCCATGGTCACAGAACGAGTTCAAATCAAAGCTGAAATTCAAACCTAGTTCTGTGACTCCAACACCTGCTACTGATGCTATGGTCATTGCCTTTGTTGTTTACTAAGAGCCTGCTGTGTGAAAGTTATGAGTGCCACAGACAGTAATAACACATGGGCTTATCCACAATAAGTTTGCAGTCTAGACCAGATATGGAGGTAAGACCTCTGCATTAAAGAGAGGCTAATACAAGTGCCCACTGAGTAGCTCAGAAGTTCAGGGAGGAAGCAGGAAGTCCATGGAGAGGTTAGAAATTACACACCCTTGGCTCATTTAATACCTTCTGTCTTCAATAGACTTACCTTCTTTTCCTGGGCCCTTCAATGGACCATGGACTTTAGAGTTACACTGCAAGGGTTCTGGTCCCAGCTATAGGGTGGGGTAAGTCATCTAGCCCCTGTGAGCTTTATTTTCCTTATCTGTCAAGTGAGGACAATAACAATACTTCCCCCTCCAGTGTTCCTGTGAAGACTACTTGAGCAAACACATATAAATGATACAGCACATGTTCAGCACTCAATAACATGGGAGCATTTATGATTATCTTTTTTTACTGCTCCTGTGGAAAGTGGGATCCCCATCATCTTATTTTCTGTGTGCGCTCAGATTAAGATTTAGAAGGTAGTAATTCCCACCCCCACTGGCCAAATGGAAGGAAGGAAAAAGGAGATGAGGGAGGGTGCGTTCTTCGGTGTGCACGGACAACTCATCAGGGGCTTGGGATGATAGAGCAGGTGGGAGAGTGGACCAGAGCCCAAGTACCGCAGAGCTGGAGGAGAAGGCAAAGAGCTTCCTCTCCAACAGGAGTGGCCATTCTGAGCAGCCTTGCTGTATCCGCAAAGCTTCTTCTCCTGGATTCAGCTAGGAAGACTGAGCATGGTTGGGGGATGGATGGATTTATGGGCAGTTTGAAAAAAAGAGAGAGAGGCATGAGCAGGGTGGAAGAGAAGCTAGTATATATGAAGCCCTTTTTTGTGTCAAGCACTGGGCTGGGTGCTTTCACCCATTCAACAAGTATTTTATTGTTTATGCCTAAAATGTGCCAGGCCCTGAATTTGGCACTGATGATCCAGTCATAAACAGGACAGAGAGATATGAAAGATATCCCTGCATTGCATTCCATTTCATCGAAGACAGACAATGAGAGAGATAAATGAGTGAAATGTTGAGTATATTCAATAGTGGTAAGTACTGTGAAGTAAAATAAAGCAATAAAGTAGTATTTTCGGAGAATGCTGGAGGTGTGACTTCTATTTTAAATAGGATGGTCAGGGAGTGTGTCACTGAAAAAGTGACATTTGAGCACATAACTCATTTAATAGCTACTATATCAAGTAGATACTGTCATCCCCATTTTCTGCATGAAGTAATTAAGTGGGGTAAGTGGGGTAGGATATTGGGAGACACTCCTTCTGGATCTCTTATGCTCCTATACTTCTTGTTGGGCATGGCAAGAATAAAAGGCCCTGGCCACTCTTTTCCAGGGACATTTCTCAGGGTTATATTAATAGTTGCAGTGAGCAATTTTCAGGGGTGAGGTAACGTGGCCTCTGAGACAAAGAGTGGGCATCCTTACTGCTTGCTACACAATTCTGGGCTCCCCAAGCTTAGTGTCATTGTCCCATATCTGTGATGTAAACTGACTGCATATAAAGCATGAATTTGAGTCCCTCTGTGTCATCCCTATGGGACTTGGGGACAAGGGCAAGTGACACAAACTTGCTGATGCTCATGTTGTTTGATGTGTTGTGAGTAATACAGTCTGTCTGTGATCCAGAAGTCTTGTATTTTCTTCCAGCAATCATAAAACAGTAACAAGCTAAATTATTTGCTTGTAACTGGGGTAAAATCAAATCCAAAACCTGACAGAAATACAAGCTATTGAGAATCTGTGATGTGCCACACACCCACTTTTACACACTGCACATATATAGCGAACAAAATAGACAAAAGTCCTCTCTTATTGAGTGCACACTCTATGGGGGCAAACAGACAAGGGTACAAATAAATAAGATGATTAGAGATTGTGGTCAGCATTGTGAAGGAAATAAGCAGGGGTAAATGACCGTCAATATCCTCATCTGTAAAATGGGGCCAATATTAATACCTACCTCTCAGGATTGTTGTGAGTGCCCAGCTCATGGAAAGTCTTCAACAAATATGGGCTTTTGTTATTATTTCTTTTTTCCTTCTCCCATGGAAATGAGGAAAGAAAATAGCTTCCTGCTCTACTTTGTAAGGGCTAAGGGTGGGGAGAGAGCTGCAGGAGAAAAGAGGCTCATGGCCATCTGAGGAATTTTTTGCTGATCAATATCTGGGAACCAAGAATTTGAAATATTACAAACAAAAAAGAATTGGAATTATAATTATAGCCCTTGGAATTACAGCCCAACTCGATGATTTGGTGCACTCCTTTCACACAAAGGTATGCACTGAAACCACAGCCTCTGCTGAATGATTCTGGCCCCAGGAGCTCCCCTTCTCCCAGTTGCTGCCCGGGGCCTATCTTGTCCAGGGCCAGCCAGGCAGGGGTGGGCTGTTGAGTTCTGTCAGTGCAGGATGTACAGAACCCTTGCAGACCCCTCTTCCTTCTCCTCCCACTTCTACCACCGAAACGCAGCTGCTTCCTCTCTGCCCCAGTGCTGATCCTGACAGCAGTGTCTCCAGCTAACTTCCCCCTCTTCAACCTCTCCCCAGCACCTGTGTCAACATGAAGCTCACTGACAGACCCCATTCCAGTCTAGATGCAGCAGACAGTAACAAATGGTGGTTGCCGTCATGTGAAGGGCTGGAGTCCTATTTTTCTTTCTGAGCCATCATACGAGAAACTATTTCAAAGACCCATTTTGTACCTTGAATACATCCCTCTCCTTCAATAACTCACCCAGATATCGCCCTAATAGCTCTGTCTCCCTAAAGAACAAATAGCTAGCCTCCCATTTTTCTAACCCATTTGCTGCTGCAGTCTGTGTATGTTCAAGTGATGGTTGGTGATCAAGTGGCTAATTCACAATAATGATGGGACCTCATGTCTTTGTTGCAGGGTTTACTCCCATGTATCATATTTTAAAAGCCTTTCTGAGAATTTTGGATTTTGTTTTTTGGTTTTTTAATTCTTTAATATATTTTTTAATTTTTATTTCAATAGCTTTTGGGCTGCAAGTGGCTTTTGGTTACATAGATGAATTATGTAGTGGTGAATTCTGAGATTTTAGTCCACCCATCACCCGAGTAGTGTACATTGTACCTAATGTGTAGTTTTTTATCCCTGGCCCCCCTCCCAACCTCCCCCTTCAGAGTCTCTAAAGTCCATTATATCACTCTGTATGCTTTTGTGTACTCATAGCTTAGCTCCCGCTTATAAATGAGAACATGTAGTTTTTGGTTTTCCACTCCTGTGTTACTTCACTCAGAATAATGGCCTCCAGCTTCATCCAAGTTGCTGCAAAAGATTATTTCATTCCTTTTAATGGCTGAGTAGCATTTCATGGTGTATATATACACCACATTTTTTTTATCCACTCATTGGTCGATGGACACTTAAGTTGGTTCCACATCTTTGCAATCGTGAACTATGCTGGTATAAACCTATGTGTACAAGTGTCTTTTTCATGTAGTGACTTATTTTCCTTTGGGTAGATATCCAGTAGTAAGATTGCTGGATCGAATGCTAGATCTACTTTTAGCTCTTTAAGGAATCTCCATACTGTTTTCCATAGAGGTTGTACTAATTTATATTCCCACCAGCAGTGTAGAAGCATTCCTTTTTCCCCACATCCATGCCAACATCTATTGGTTTTTGACTTTTTAATAATTGCCATTCTTGCAGGAGTACAGTGGTATTTCATTGTGGTTTTAATTTACATTTCCCTGATGATCAGTGATTTTGAGCCATTTTTGTTTGTTTGGTTTTGGTTTTGTTGTGTTTTTTTTTTTTTTTTTTTTTTTGAGACAGATTCTCGTTCTATCACCCAGGCTGGAGTGCAGTGGCTCCATCTCATCTCACTGCAACCTCTGCGTCCTGGGTTCCAGCAATTCTCGTGCCTCAGCCTCCAGAGTAGCTGAGGCTACAGGCATGCCTGGCTAATTTTTGTATTTTTAGGATAGATGGGGTTTTGCCATGCTGGCCAGGCTGGTCTTGAACTCCTGGCCTCAAGTGATCCACCCGCCTCAGCCTCCCAAAGTACTAGGATTACAGGTGTAAGCCACCACGCCTGGCCTATTTGTATATCTTCTTTTGAGAAATGTCTACTCATGTCACTTGCCCACCTTTTAATAGGATTTTTTTCTTGCTGATTTGTTTGAGTTTCTTGTAGGTTCCGGATACTAGTCCTTTTTCAGATATGTAGTTTGCAAAGATTTTCTCCCATTCTGTGGGTTGTCTGTTTACTCTGCTGATTATTTCTTGTGCTGTGCAGAAGCTTTTCAGTTTAATTAGGTTCTAATTATTTATTTTTGTTTTTGTTGCATTTGCTTTTGGGGTCTTGGTCATGAATTCTTTGCCTAGGCCAATGTCTACGAGGGTTTTTTCGATGTTCTAAAAGTTTTATAGTTTCAAGTATTAGATTTAAGTCTTTAATCAATCTTGGGTTGATTTTTGTATAACATGAGAGACGAAGATTCAGTTTCATTCTAATACCTGCGGCTTGCAAGTTTTCCCAGCACCATTTATTAAAGAGGGTGTCCATTCCCCAGTTTATGTTTTTGTATGCTTTGTCAAAGATCAGTTGGCTGTACATATTTGAAAAGCCTTTCTGAGACTTTTGAAAGAGATCTTTATTATATGGACATGTATCCCTTTTTCTGTGATGTCTGGAACTGGGGTAGCTGGCAGTGGTCCAAGATTTTTCTCTGAACTGTGTGTACTTTGAGCTTCCCCAGACCTTGCCAGCCTGCAGGTATATAAAAGGTCACACAATCTCTGACTCCTCCAAATTTTGCCAGCTCTTGCCTTTATCTCTTATGCAGAATTTGGCCTCTAACAAAGGACCCCTTAATAATATTAGAGTCCCCAAGGGATGTCTGCTTCTTGCCAGGGGCTGCTCTTGCTGCCCTTCTATTTATCCCTTGGTGCCTGTGCTAAGCAACCCTGCATCCACTGGGCACTGCTATCTGCTGCTACAGCTGAGGCACTGGGGCCCTTGAAATGCCAAAGCTAGGCAATATATTATTATGGATAGGGGGAAAATGTCTCTCTTCCCTTTGTGATACTTTTTGTTAGAGGCACAGCCAAACCGGCATGCTTATGTGCTGATGTCCTACTAAGGTTTTTTAAAGGGACGCCTCTTCTCTTCCACCTCCTTTTTCTCAGAATATGTTGAAATTATTTCAAAGGCAGCTGGACCAGAAGACATACACATCTGCATTCAGAATTTCCCCTTCCCTCCCAATACTAAGGATTTCTTACTGGATCCAACTTTCTGTGCCTGGTTTGTGTTTCCCTCAGAGTGAAGTACATAAATCAAACTTCAATCCTGTATATACTCCAACACACCAACATCACCTGTGTACTTTTTTGTCCTTCTCTCCACAACAGCTAAGTTTAAAAAGATGAGAAAAAGACAGTGCAAAGGTGAGGGCACGCAAGTGGCCTTATGTCTAGTTTGCCATAGTAGTAAAAGTTCTTCAAAGGCTATATACTTGTGTCAACATCAAAGAACAAAGAAACATGTGTGATGGCAGTTTCTGGTCAGAAGCAAAATGTTTTCTGTCTCCTCACAAGAGAAGTTCAAGCTCAGGCAAGAGGATATTAATTAAAAGATTGCACAGGCTATTTTGAAATTGAATAGGGGAGGAAGGTTCATTAGATGGCCTTTGTTTTGGTCACTTTGGGCTGCTATAACAAAAATACCATAGACTGGGTGGCTTAAACCATAGATACTTATTGCTCACACTTCTGGAGGCTAGAAAATCCAAGATCAAGGTTCTTGGTGAGGGTTCTTTTCCTGGTTTGCAGATGGCTGCCTTCTTGCTGTGCCCTCACATGGTGGAGGGAGAGATCGTCTCTTTGTGTCACTTATAAGGACAGTAATCCCATTTATGAGGGCTCTACTTTCATGGCATAACTGCCTCCTAAAAGCCACACTTCCAAATCCCATCTGAAATGCTTTAAATATTGTTTGTCCCCACCAAAACTCATATTAAGGATTGGTTTCCAACGTGGCAGCATTGGGAGGTGGTGCCTTTAAGAGGTGATTAGTTCATTAAGATGGATTAATGTCTTTCTCATGAGACTGGGTTAGTTCTTGGGGAAATGGATTCATTCTTAGCTTGCCTATTGTGTTTTGCCCTTTTTGCATGTACTGACTTCCCCTTCTATTCTCTGACATGTTTTGATAAAGCCCTCACCAGAAGCCAACCAGATGCAACTGCCCAATCTTGGACCTCCCCGCCACCAGAACTGTGAGCTAAATAAATTTATTTGCTTTATAAATTACCCAGCCTCAGGTATTCGGCTGTAGCCACAGAAAACAGAATAAGACATCATCACATTGGAGATTAGGGCTCCAATGTATGCAAGTGGCGGGGGGTGTTATATTAGTCAATTCTCACACTGCTATAAAGAACTACCTGAGACTGGGTAAGTTATGAAGAAAAGATACTTAATTGACTCACAGTTCCACAGGCTATAGAGGAGGCATGGCTGGGAAGCCTTCAGGAAACTTACAATTATGGCAGAAGGGCGATGGGGAAGCAGGCACATCTTCACATGGTAGCAGGACAGAGAGAGAGAGAGAGAAAGACAGAGAGAGAGAGAGAGAGAAGGGAGAAGTGCCACACACTTTTAAACTATCCGATCTCATGAGAACTCACTCACTATCATGATAACAGCAAGGGAGAAATCTGCCCCCATGATCCAATTGCCTCCTACCAGATCCCTCCCCCAACACTGGAAATTATAACTTAACATGATATTTGGGTGGGGACACAGTGCCAAACCATATTGGGAGGGCAGGGAGGAGACACAAACATTTAGTCCAGAGTAGCCTTCAAGGCCTGTTATAATCCTGCTGCTTAGAACAGTGCGGTATTTTCCAAAGTGTGGTAGGCAAACCACCAGCGAGATATGAGATGATTATTAGTCATACCCAGATGAACATTTATAATAAGCAGTTATAGGTATATTAGTATAATTTTATTCCATTTAGGGTACTTGATACTGGATTTCAATTTATGGCAGTGACATAAATTTTCCTTTTAATGAAAGTTTAAAAGTTGATTCAAAAATATTAAGGAAATAATAGTGTAGACACAATGCTGTACTATTCAGCCAAAACAAAGAATGAGATCCTGTCATTTGCAAAAACATGGATGGAACTGGACAGTATTATGTCAAGTGAAATAAGACAGGCACAGAAAGACAAACATCACATATTCTCACTTATTTGTGGCATCTAAAAATCAAAACTATTGAACTCACAGACAGAGAGAATAGAATGGTTACCAGAGGATGGGAAGGAGAGTGGGAACCCAAGGGAGGGAGGTGGAGATTGTTAATGGGTACAAAAAAATAGTTAGAAAGGATGAATAAAACCTAGTATTTGATAGCACCACAGGGTGACTATAGTCAATAATAACTTAACTGTACATTTTAAAATAACGAGTATAATTGTATTGTTTGTAACACATAGGATAAATGCCTGAGGGGATGGATATCCCATTCTCCATGATGTGCTTATTTCCCATTGCATGCCTGTATCAAAACATCTCATGTACCCCATAAATATTACACCTACTATGTCCCCACAAAAATTAAAAATTAAAAAATTTTTAAAAAGTGTAGGCAGTACATGATATGGCAAAAATCATGAAGGTGATATTTGAGAGGCTGGAGGCTGAGAAATGGTGGGGTAATGGTTTAAAGCTTGAGCTTTGAAGTCAGACAGATCTGGTTTCCAGCACTGACTCTACTACTTACTAGCTGGGTGATGTTGAGCAGATATGTATGTGCTTAAATATAGTGCTAGGCACCCAGATTTGACCTAAGCTTGACACTACTGAAAGCCTATGAGGACCCACCTCAAAGGCTACAGTTGTCCCTCCCAAAAGAAAAAGGCAGCCAGTGCAAAGTACCTCAGTGGGAGCTGATCTAGGGTTGGCCTCAGACCCCAGATCTGATTTTAGAGTTGTGTGTGGAAGGTCATTTTATAAAGTGCTGCCCAAATGCCAGCTAAAACTCCTCCAGCCCTAACTGTAGATGGTTAATCACATGCCAGAGTGTCCTAGTCTGACAATGCTGATGAGTCTTTAGTCCCAGTCTGGCCAACAGTCTGGCTCAAGCCCATTGGGCCTCTCTTCTTAAGCCTTGCCTCTACCATGCTTTTGTGAACCCAGCCCTCATATGATCTGAGATTAGGGGGAAAGGAAGTGATTGGAAAAAGGCCACTCATGTCTGCCACGGGTGGCCTAACAGTGTCTCAGAATCACTGTAATCCAGGGTTTCTTGGGAACAGAACAGAGGGGCAGAAATGATCCACACCCACCTCCAGTCCACATCTTTTTGTTACCCCATAAAACCACCCAGGTGCCTGTGCCTTTCAAACAACTCCTGAGCACAAAACCCTGGGAAGAGTATTTAAAGTCTATTGAGGGTGGTTTGTGTTCTTCTCAGGGGCCTCACTCTGAAGCAGGCCAATTTGCCCTTTTGTGCTGTGAACAGGCTAAGGTAGGTAAGCTAGCACTAAGCCTTCCTAGTCCAACTCCAAAGAGCACGTGGGAAAAACTCCTTCCTTACAGGAGCCTACGAGACATCTGCAGGGAAACAAACAGCCCCTCCTTTCAGCTCACTAGTCCAAAAGCTACTTTTGCCAAGCATTGATGCTGCTTCCGGTTCGATCTGTCTTTCACTTGAATCTGCATCATTTCTCTTATTTAAATAGCCAAGTGAGGTCCTGGTGGTCCTCTCTAATTCCCATATTTGGTTTCTTTATTTCCATGGGAATAAACATGAGGCCTATAAGCAAGTGTCCTTTTTGCTTTCTCCTATTGAATATTCTACATGTAGTGGCTTCCTTTGAGTCCTACATTTTTGTTTATCAGGATAAGTTGACTTTTGGCTGAAAGTTTCAAGAGCCTTGACTGATTTGGGCTGGCTGTTGGGAAAAGAGATTTAGGGTAGAATAAAGTAGTAGGGTTTTCTAAGGCACACAAAAAGGAGAAAAGATAAGTAGGGGACAGGGCTTCTGAAAGACCAGCTGTTCCATCCAACTCCATCTTTATACACACTATCAGTAGGGGCTTATTTAAGACAACATTCCACCGCCACCTCCCCACCACACACAATTCAGCTCATTAGGGGGTCTATTGGCTTCTCAGAGCTTCCAGCAGTACTGAGGGAGATGATCTAACTCCAGCTGCTAAGGGTGTCCCAGTAGCAGAAGGCTTCTTAGGCATTTTGCCTTATTAAGCAGACCAACAACATGGTGCTCCAAGGGATAATTACCTGGGAATAGGGTTGCCAGATACATTACAGGATGCAACATTTGGGATATGCAAATGCTAAAAAACATCTCCTGTTTATCTGAAACTCAAATTTAAGTGGACATCCTATATTTGTATTTGCAAAATCTGGCAAATTAGCAAGTTTAGCAAAACCCTACCCAGAGACCCCATATGCGACTCTAAATTATCCTCTGATAAAGGGGTGAGAAATAAGGGTCCCCCAAGCTAAAATGTACTTTTTTCAAATTGTCTAATGAGAGTGAAACTCTCCAGCCCTAACCCCAGTCCCCAAACATGCAATGAGAACACATGACTAGTTTTTCTATGTTAAGAGCAGCTGGCTATCTCCCTGGCTCCAATTTTCACTTGCCCTAGGTTAACTGTCCACTTTTCTCACACAAAATGAACTCTTCCCAGGTGAACTCTGCCATCTGCAAGTTTTAGAGAAATGTGTAGAATGTCTCTACATGAGGCTAGGCATGGAGATAGTCACTTAGAGGTCTCCAAGAATGTTCTCTGATTGCTCCCCATGGAATCAGCAGAGTTCAGGAGGAAGAAGGAGGGAATTATTGTCCAGCCTTTCCCCTGTGACTTCTAAGTCCATCTCTTCAGGCCCCTGTAGCCTGCAATCCCCAGCCTGGCTCCAGTAGCTTTGTTGGTGGAAACATCATTTTGCTCATAAAGACAGACTGAGATTTTCATTTTATTAAAATAAAATACATTTAAGACAAGAGTTTATGAATATTCAGAAAAGCAGCATATTGCATGATATAAGACATATTTACATGCCACAGAAGGAGCACAAATATTGTACTTCCAGGATGCTTTGAAAGGTATTGGATTGTTCATTGTTTACTAGCCTCCAGGCATTATTACACAAACTAGCTTGGGAAAAATGGTGACTGCTACAGAGGCTTGGAAAATTTCTAGGACACTTTCAGATTTAAAGCTGCTCCTCCCAGTACTACTTGGCCCACACAGCACACAGAGAAGAGACAGGTAAGGTGGTGGGCAGGTGGGTTTCACTGACACCTCCCGAAAGGCACATCATCTGAAAGTGACCGCAGGCCTTGGGGCTCTGGCTCTACAATTGTCAGCAGCTCATAGACTAAGCTTTAACGGAGGAATCCTGCCCGGTTATGGCTCCCCCAAGGCACTTAAGCTTGAAGTATCTCACCATTTTATTCATTTAATCAACAAACATTTAATGAATTTCTGTTGTGTGTCAGCAAAACTGAGAGAGCAGTGGAAAAAACTGATATAATCCCCAAACTTGTAGAGCTGAGGGACTAATGGGAGACAGAGACAAGGAAACGAGCAATTACAACACATGATGTATAAGTGTAAGTGCTGGCCGGGCGCGGTGGCTCACGCCTATAATCCCAGCACTTTGGAAGGCCAAGGCAGGCGGATCACCTGAGGTAAGGAGTTCGAGACCACCCTGGCCAACATGGTGAGAACCAGTCGCTATTAAAAATACAAAAATTAGCCTGGCATGGTGGTGCACACCTAAGATCCCAGCTACTCGGGAGGCTGAGGCAGGAGAATTGCTTGAATCCGGGAGGTGGAGGTTGAGGTGAGCTGAGATCGCACCACTGTACTCTAGCCTGAGCAGCAGAGTGAGACTCTGTCTAAAAAAAAAAAAAAAAAAGGTGTAAGTGCTATAGGAGCACAAGGAAGAACCCCTCACCCATTCCAAGAGCGTCTGGGAAAGGACCCCCATGGAAACTGATGTCTGAACTGAGGCCTAAACAATGAAAAGGAGTTAAGGGAAAAAAGCTGTTTTAAGCAGAGGGAACATGTCCCAGTGACCAGAAGGGAATTTGAGGAGTAGAGGAATGGAAGCATGGAGTTCAAGGGCTAACCATCATCATGCATAGCATTTAGCTAGGATGTCCTGTGTGCCAGTGCTTTGCTGAGCATTTAGCATATATTGTCTCATTGGAGCCTCACAGCATCCCTCAGATGAGGCACAGGGAGATCAAGGGCCTTACCAAAGTCAAACCTCTGGTAAGAGATGAAGCCAGAATTGAACCCCAGCCATCTAGCTCCAGAGCCAACATTCTTCACCTCCACTCTGTAAAGCCAAATCTACATCTCAAATGAATAAAACAAATGGTGGAACTTCAGCACAGGACTCTAGCTGTCACTCCTGGAGCTACCAACCCCAGCCATAGGTTCAAATCTATCCCAGCTTCTGGCCCTTTTCTGACCTCAGAACCTCTGTCCAGTCCCTGGTTTCTTGCCAATTACCCGTACCCAGTCATGACTCTCCCTTTCCCCCAGATCCCTGGTCAGCATGTCAGGTTCCCAGAGCTGAGACTGACTCCCTAATTCTCATGAAAACTAAAGTCTTTCTTGCCTCTGAATCCCAGTTCCTAGTCCCCTCTTATCAGACCAACTGGTATCACACTATGCCTACTTCTCTGGATTTCTTACTCTTCTGGTTTCATTGACATCTGCAGATCGCTTCCGTGTCTCTGTATTTCTGACTGATCTCTAAGGTCTAGCCATCCTCAGTCTAGCCTGACCCGAATTGGGAGGAGAGAAGTGGAAAGAGACAGAGACTTGTGAAGGCAGGAAGGGCAACTGTATGAGAGGCTGAGTGAGTGGAAAGATTTGAGAATATGGGTAGGGCTGAGGCTGAGAGCCTAGAAGCACAGCTGGCCTTATTCTTAGGTGGAGTATGTGATGAGACCCTTCCAAAATACCCTATTCCAATAGCTACTTGGGGGAATGAAATCCCTGTAAGAGGATGTTTGCAAAGAACTGAGAATATAGAGCCCAGGTGAGGAGAAACACCAACTGTGCTTAATGTTACAGTAGAGTACATGCCTTTCTAAATGTTCGCTTTGGTTGAGGAGGACACTCAGTATCTGAAAGAAAAAGGGAGAGAACCTTGTAGTGAAGAACTGTAGCCAAAAGGGAGAGTTCAAGAATATTCACAGGCACAGATATCCCAACCAGGCAGAGATGACAGCTTGACTCAGGTCCAGCCTTGCCTAGAAGTAGTGCCTTCATCATACTACAGATGTGTGTTCTTTTTGGATGTGGTTTCTGACTTTATTTTAGCACATAGCCCTGACAGAAAACTTAACCTTATCTGCTATTTATTACGCACTGCCCTGTAAGACCACTGAATGTGTGATAGTCCCTACAATATAGGAGCCAATTGAAGAGTTCATATTTTGGGCAACTCTACTCCCTTTTTCCTACTCCAGAGTTTAGGGACAGCTATTGAGAAAATGGAGGAGGCAGTTAGCAACTAGCCCAGGGCTTCTCAAATTTTAGTGTACAAATGATCACCTGGGGGTCTTGTTAAAATGCAGATTATGACTCAGTAGGTTTGGGGTGGGATTCAGAGTTTGAATTTCTAACAAGCTCCAAGGTAATGCTAATGCTATCAGTTGGGGGACACACTTTAGATAGCAAGGCTATTTCTGCCGTTCTGCATTCTAATACACTAACCTGCTTCTTTGTAACCTGTGAAGTGCTGAACAAATATGAAGGAATCATACTGGACTTTTATTTGATGAACTTGCCAACCCTAAATAGAATGAACAAGTAAACCCCATGCAGGAGAGAGATGAAGTGGTGGCTGCCCATTAACAACAACAACAACAACAACAGTAAAATTATACAGGCCAAGAGGGAGAGTTATATTTTCCCCAAGTTTCCTACAGCCGTTTATTGGTCATCGGGCACATAAAACATCTTATGAATATTTCACTGCCAAAGAAAAATTGTTTCAAGCTGAGCTAGGAGTTAGGTATTACCATGGATATGAATATATTTTCACAGTTCAGCTCAATTACCACATTGTTTATCATGTTGCTTTACAACTTTGTAGACTATTAAAGCTACTTTTTCATTTTACGGTATAGGAAACTAAGGCTGTCCAGGCAGGCGATTCAACTTGCTCAAAGTCACATGGCTAGTTAGTATCAGAACTGAACTAGAACCACCCAATGAGCACAGTGCTCTTTCTACTGCAAGGATTTGTTAAAATAGTGTCTGAACAGGGGAAAGATTTTAAGTTAATTGGTCACAAGTGGTCCCCATACCCTGCTGTGGGGAGCTTAGTGGAGGTTCCCTGAATAAAAACATAGTTTGGGACTGGAGAGGAAATTTTCCAGGCTCTCGGTCACTCAAACAAATAGACATCTTTTTGAGCATGGATTACCCATTTGTTTATTCAACAAACACTTGTTGAGCCCTGTGCTGGGTGGGGATAGAAATTTTTTTAAAACCCACAGTCCCTGCCTTGACAGAGCTTAGAATCCACTAAGGAGAGACTGATGTATAAATACTGAGTTCAACAGACTCCCATAGCTATAGGGGGGGCACAAGAGATGGTTTCAGAAAGGAAGTAATCAGCCAAAAAGGAAAGCAGGCCAGCTAATCACTGAGCGTGATGTGAGGCAGAAACTTAAGCGCAGTATGGTCAGAGTTTAGTGTAAAGAGGGAGGGAGGGATCTTTGTAAGCTACAGAGTTCAAGGAAGGCTTTTTGGAAAAGTAAGTCTAGAAGTAAGCTTTGGAGTATGTGTAGGAATCATATAACCAGAGAGGATACTTCAGATGAGGAACAGCATGAGCAAAGGTATAGATACAAGAAAGTATGTTGTCTATTTGGGGATGGCCATTTAGATATTAAGTTTAAAACTGTTCTTAAATCACCCTTCACCTTTTGCTTCTCTTTTGCCTTTCCTGTAAGTACCTCTGGCCAGCAGGTCACATTTGAATTGTTTCTTTACTCTCCAACTTCACTCTTCATGCTCACTGTGCCTCTGGTAGTCTGCAAGGCCACCATGTACAGTTGTGCATGTTGTTCACTGCACAAAGGATACCCAGTCATGGAGGTGAATGGGGGCTGAAATGCATACTGCACTATACTCACCAAGTAATGCTTTCTTTTCCTAGTTTGATACAAGTGTACTTGCTAGGCCATGCCCCCAACCCAAAAAGGAGCACTTTTTCCAGTTTACAGAAAGGTACCTTAGCAGTGGCTGAGGCACTAAATAATATGTAGATGAAAGGTAAATAAGTGAGGTAAATAAGATTTATCTCTGATTTGTTCCAGCTTCAAGTCTTTACAGCTGAAGCCACTAATGAAGCCACCACAGTTCCACCACAGTTTTTATACTAATCATGACTAAAGTAGGAAAAGTAGCAAGAGCCCCAGGGACCCTTCAGGGAGCTTAGAACTGTCACTTTCCTGGATCCTGCATGAGGTGACCCAGAGATGACCTATGCCTGATGTGGCTCCCTTGATTTCATTTCCCTCTAATCCTAAACTGAATGACTAAGTGGTACCATTTCCCCTGACTCAGTTATTCTTTCTCATAGGAAAACTACATTTCTGTATGACTCACAACCAAGCTTATTCCTTATTTCTTATCTCCCCTACCTGGCAGTACCACCGAAATTATCCTTAGAAATCAACTGGACACTCACTTGCCATACCCACCTACCATGGTTGGTAGTCTTGTGCCAAGTCCTGACTCTCTTTTCCTTCCCACCTGTCCTGTGCCACCAAGAGCCACTCTTGCCCACAAGCTACCAATCAGAGCTTTCAGACCTCCAAGTTTCCCTGGCTTTATCAGGCTTAAAGGGCTAAGCCTCTATAATATAAAAACCCAATAATACAGGGAGTCAAAGAACTCACCACTTGTCAAGTTTCTCTCCACTTGACAGTCCACAGCACATAGGTAGCCTACTCAGCTCATTCAGTCACTCATGGACTTGGGTTGATTCCTTCATGTTTCTCTGTCCTTCTCTAAGGCAACAGCTTTATCTGCCAGTTTCAGGCTATATAAACAAAGCTGAGTAATGTGTGTTATGGGCACATCCATATTTCTTCTGTTAGTGGAAAAAAGTAAAGAGGAGCACATGTGCAAAGTTTAAAGGGCTGGGCCTAGAAAAAGCGCACATCACTCCTACATACATTTCATTGGTCTCAGAGCCACACCAGAAAACAAGGGGGGCTGGAAAATGTACATAAGTACCTAGCTGGACATCCTCACCCCAGCTACAGGTCTATTATTAAGGAAGATGCCAAACTATCAATAAAAAGCATCTATTTTGTCATAATTTTTTACCCAAGATAGAAACTTGATGATCAAGTATAATAAAGTTCAACCAACTTAAATAGAATCAAACTTAATGTATTAATAAATGTGTTTAAAGCATAGCATATACTTTTCCCTTAGGCACTGTTTCTCAAAGTGTGGTCCATGGACTCTGGGTGATCCAGGGCCACTGATCATTCCCAGAAACCTAGCCAGTGACACAGGAAAAAGCAATAATATTATTTCTTTACATACCTTCCACATATTTGAGATGTAAGGCTAATTATGATTTTTTACGGCAATCACATTACATTCTTTTTGTCAAATTACATTCTTAACAATCCTTATGTATTTTTTTTTTTTGAGACAGGATCTTGCTGTGTCACCCAAGCTGGAGTGCAGTGGCGTGATCTTGGCTCACTGCAACCTCTGCCTCCCAGGCTCAAGCAATCCTCCCACCTCAGCCTCCTGAGTAGCCAGGACTACAGGCATTCACCACCACACCTGGCTACTTTTGGTATTTTTTTGTGGAGACCAGGTTTAGCCATATTGCCCAGACTGGTCTTGAAGTCTTGAGCTCCAGTTAAAAGAATAAACTTCCGGCTGTGTGCAGTGGCTCACGCCTGTAATTCCAGCACTTTGGGAGGCCGAGGTGGGTGGATTGCTTGAGGTTAGGAGTTTGAGACCAGCCTGACCAACATGGTAAAACCCCATCTCTACTAAAAATACAAAAATTAGCCAAGCGTGGTGGCACATGCCTGTAATCCCATGTACTCAGGAGGCTGAGGCAAGAGAATCGCTTGAACCCAGGAGGCAGATGTTGCAGTGAGCCGAGATCATGCTACTGCACTCCAGCCTGGGTAACAGAGCAAGACTCTGTCTCAAAAAAAAAAAAAGAAAAACTTTTGAGGAGGTCGAGGACCCCGAGAAATGAGGTGGTTTGCCTAATGTCAAGCACTGGGTGTGCGAACCTGCAGCTGCCGTGACAGTTTCTGGCAGTGAGTCTCTGACACAAACGGCTCCCTCTGTTCAGGGAGGACCCGGGCGCCCTCACTTTGAGTCTTGGTCTTTCTTTCCATCTAAAAGGGCGGAGCAGATGCCCAGCTTTTTCAGTTCTTCCACCAGGTCCCCATTCTGATGCATCTGGGCTCCATTCTTTTGTTCTTCCCTCTAGCTGAGGAAAAATAACCACTAACCCTGAGGAGACAGCCTGTGAGGTTTAGCTCATAACTGACATGTGGGTCAAGTGAGGCAAACTGAATAGACTCCAACACCATAGCCTGGCATTGCTATTTACCCCCCTCTAATAAGAACAAAATTCCATCTAGTTCATGACATCTGAAAGGAGGTATCTCACGCTGCCTGCTTGGAGGGCAATTCATTTGGAAATCTCTCTGGGAAAGCGCAGAGCACAGCTGATTTATGGCACCACCACAAGGTATCACTGCAAGCATCAGGACTAAGTGGAGGAAGTGCCACTGCCCAGCCCTGAGGCCAGCATTCCAGCCTGTGAACAAATCCTGTGGGTTGGAATGCTGCTGCTAACCCAATGAGATGGACTGCTGGCCCATGCGGCAGCCTCTGACAACACTTAACACTTAACACAGTCAACACTTAACTGTGAGAGACCTGGGCTCTGGGGAGGCCTCTTCCTGCTGGGTCACGGTGATGTGACCACGAGGGTGGGAACCGAGCCCAGGAAAACTTCCTTCTGGACTAGGTCGACCCTTGTGCAGAATACTGGCTCATGCTGAGTGCTTTTCCCTGAGACATCAGGGCCTCTGTCACCCTTTCCAGACCAGCCCCTCTGGCCACTGCCATGCCAGGATGTATCTTATGGCACTCTTGGGACTCTAGGGTGAAGAACCCACCAGATTTAGAAATTTTGATGACTCAGGTACATGGAAATTTGAAGGTCTCTCAAGCTATCAACAAAGCAAACAAATAAAAAAATGAACAAAATCTCTATCAGGGCCTGGCACAGTGGCTCACGCCTGTAATCCCAGCACTTTGGGAGGCCGAGATGGGCGGATCACAAGGTCAGCAGATCGAGACCATCCTGGCTAACACGGTGAAACCCTATCTGTACTAAAAATACCCAAAAAAATTAGCCGGGCGTGGGGGCGGGCGCCTGTAGTCCCAGCTACTCAGGAGGCTGAGGCAGGAGAATGGCGTGAACCCAGGAGGCGGAGCTTGCAGTGAGCCGAGATAGCACCACTGCACTCCAGCCTGGGCGACAGAGTGAGACTCCGTCTCAAAAAAAAAAAAAAAAAAAAGTCAATGGGATTTTTGGGGCAGTAAAATTATGTTGATTTTTCCTCTTTTTATTTTGCTGTATTTTCCAAGTTTTATATTACTTTTATGTTGGAAAAATAAACTTTAATAAACCAATTGAATATTTTGAAAGCAAGCACGAAGTAATTCTTTGCTGTATGAAGTTGATGAATATTATGACGAAGGCAGGGAAGATACAAAAGCTATGGGGGTTTAATTCAACGTTATTAGACCTCTTGGTAAAACAAGTACAAATCACTTCATTGCCAAGAAGCTTATAAAACCAGGCACAATATCAATGACAAAGTGACTTAGAGAAAGCAGAGTGAGTCATCAGCAGAATTTTTATAGCAACGTCATAGGACATCCATAATATCTATGGCACACAATATAAAAGGCAATTATTATCACATGTGGACACCAGCAGATATTCTACTTTAGAGACAGGCAAAAACACTGATATGCAGACTCTTGGCATAGGAGTGGTATGTACACACACAGACACACAGACGCACACACACACAAACACACACGGGAGAAGTGCTCCACATTTTTGACCCTGAAATCCCATGCTATAAGAGAAAAGGGTTTTTTTTTTTAATTATGCTTGTTACCTTAGATATAGATTTTCATGCAGTTGTTGTAAGAAATACTGCAAAGAGAAACCATGTACCATTTTCCTGGTTTCCCCCAATGACAGTGTCTTGTAACACCATACAGTATCACAACCAGGATATTGGCATTGATACAGTCAAGATACAGAATGGTTCCATCACCACAAGGATCCCTCATGTTGCCCTTTTATAGCCACACCCATTATCTCCACCTCCACCCCCTTCTTAACTCCTAGCAACCACTCACATGTTCTCCATTTTTATAATTTTGTCATCTCAGGGATGTTATACATTTGGAATCATATATAATTGGGTCATTGCCTTTTTTCACTTAGTACAATTTTTGTAAATCCACTCAAGATGTTGTACATATCAATAATATGTTCCTTTTCATTTGTGAGTAGTGTTCTATGCTATGGATATACCACAGTTTGCTTAACCATTCACATGTTGAAGGACATTTGGGTTGTTTCCAGTTGGGGGCTATCAGGAATACACTGCGGTGAACATTCGTGTACAGGTTCTTGTATGAACATAAGTTTTTATATCTCTGGGATAAATGCCCATGAGTGTAATTGCTGGGTTGTATGGTCATTGCATGTTTGGTTTCATTAGAAACTGTCCAACTCTTTTCCAGAGTAGCTGTACCATTGTACATTGCCACCAGCAAAATAGGAGAGATCTAGTTTCTCTTCATAAAAGGAAAGATTTTTAATTTAGTTAACAACTGGTTTTTTTTTAATGAGTCATGAAGTAGATTGGAAAAGGGGCACTGCGGCCAATTCTGAAGAGCATTAGCCGTGACTGCCACCCAGAAATACGTAGCAAATAATAGAGGTTGCACCCAAATGTGAAGCCACTCACGGCTTGATTAACAATATGCCTTCTGATCACAGTTAAGTATTGAAAAAAACAAATATTGTGAGTATAATAAAATTTTGGCCCCTAAGAAGATGTCTTGCCAGCATGCTGTACAAAGAAATAAGCAGTAAATACTAATCTCCACTTTTCCACACTAAGCATGCCAGCTGTTGAGAGAAGCTGCTCTCCCATGACTTTTTGATACAAGGGATAGGGAAAGGGACCTTATGAAAATGATAATGCCACTAAAGAGCATTTCTCATATTCGAATGCCTTGCTCAAGACGTATTTTATAGCCACATTTTCAGAATATTAAAGAACCTGTAATTATTAGTTCAGTGGTGAAATACTGCCATGTTTAATGTTAAAGATAATCAGAATTTTTTAAGAAGACTGAACTATGGTGCAAACAGCTTTGTCACTAAGAATTTGATTCTGTCCCAACACGTGGAGACTTTATGCACTTCTTGAAGAAAGAAATCGACTATATATGATTGGGTATATGTAAATATCACGTTCAAGTTTTTCAGTAGAACTTGTAACCACACTTTTTTGAACCAAATGCAGTCAAAGTGGTAATTTAGGAATGCACACCCATCTGTTTCCCAAGTTCAACTATTCTGTCTTCTAGCCTTTGAGTGTGATTTGTTCAGGGACTTCAGTATCTGATGGAGTGCTTCAAAGTATTATCAGGGAACTGTCCTTGTAATATCTAGCTTTTTGGATGTATAATATCTATAGGTTTGATAAGGCCACTAAATACTTGAGGCAGTTCCCAATGACCTGGGATTCTGAATTAGAATTTTTAACTTTTTATTATGAAAAACTTCAAACATGTACAAAAGTAGAGTAGATAGGATAATGAATGTCTAGGTATTCACTACCCAGATTCAATAGTGGAATAAATGCTTCTGGCGCCCTACATCACAGCCTCTTTCTCCACCTTGCTCAGCCAGAGCTGGGGTAGACAGTTCTATGTAAGCTCAGATTCACATCACCCTAACAAACAGTATCCTGCCCCAAAATCAAGTTTCTCTCTTCTGCTTCTGCCCTCAAGGCCTTCACGAAAGCCAATCCACATGAAAACACATCCCAGCCTTGGAGACAACCCTCAAATGAGGGGGACAAGAACTGGTGGATGAGAGCTGCAACCTCTCATCCGTCAAAGGGAGAGTTCTGGGAGATGTTCTATAGCTTCCCCCAAGCCGTCTAACCAGAATTCAGCCCTTGTTGCCCAATGCAGCAACCTCATAATGCACCTTTGCACTGACTTTTTTTCTTTCTCTAATTCTCCTTACTACCTCTTCCTTACTCCTGCTTCCTGGAATAACACCCTAAATATACTAACTGCACCCATGTCCTTGCCTCAGACTGCTGTGGAGGAATCCAACTAAGACAAATAGTTTAAAATTTCTTAGCACATATACACCATGGAATACTATGCAGCCATGAAAAATGATGAGTTCATGTCCTTTGTAGGGACATGGATGAAGCTGGAAACCATTATTCTCAGCAAACTATCGCAAGGCAAAAAACCAAACACCGCATGTTCTCACTCATAGGTGGGAATTGAACAATGACAACACTTGGACACAGGGTGTGGAACATCACACACCAGAGCCTGTTGTGGGGTGGGGGGAGGGGGGAGGGATAGCATTAGGAGATATACCTAATGTAAATGACGAGTTAATGGGTGCAGCACACCAACATGGCACATGTATACATATGTAACCTGCACGTTGTGCACATGTACCCTAGAACTTAAAGTATAATAATTAAATAAATAAATAAAAATAAAAATAAAAAAATTTTTAGCATTCGTATTTCACCTATCCTGTAATATTGTGGAGCATTTTAAAGTGTTTTAAAGCTTGACTTTTTAAAATTTAATAGAAATAGGAAGGAAAGAAATCAACTCAACATAGAAGCTGATCTGTGATCAAGCTGTGTGTCACCAAGGTAAACCTATATACCTTGGTGAATTATTGCCCCTAAATATCATCTCTTTCCTTAATATAAAATCATTATTAAGTACATTATTTTAAATAATACTTTAATGTGATGGTGAAATGAAAAATATGATGGAGATTCGTTTTAGTTTACCTAGAGGGTGGTCTGTGTCAGCAGGGTGCCCCTTTTTTCCCTGAAAAAAGTACTCCCAGCACTTTGGGAGGCGGAGGCAGGTGTATTACCTGAGGTTGAGAGTTCGAGACCAGCCTGGCCAACAGGGTGAGACCCTGTCTCTACTAAAAACACAAAAATTAGCTGGGCTTGGTGCCTGTAATCCCAGCTACTCAGGAGGCTGAGACAGGAAAATCGATTGAACCCAGGAGGCAGAGGTTGCAGTGAGCCGAGATCGTGCCACTGCACTCCAGCCTAGGGGACAGAGCAAGACTCCGTCTCAAAAAAAAAAAAAAAAAAAAAAAAAAAACTATGAGAAAAGCTGACTGTTCAAAAACTCCCCAGGGCTGTTCACAGGAGTCTGTGAACTTCATCAAAACGTATCCTGCTGTGTGTGTATCCACATGTTCAGTCATTTTCCTGGAGGAAAAAATCAGTAGCTTTCACCAGATTCTAAAGCAAGTCCTTGACCAAAAAAGGGTTAAGAACCACTGATGAAGGGATATCGGGCACTATGACCTCTGAGTAGGGATGACTTTGTTGTAGAGAGAAAGCACTTCTGGAACTCTTTAAATCATTCTACATGGCTGATCATCATCTTCACCAAATTGCACAGTTAGCCTCATTATGTGAATCTAACTAGAATTGATATGATTACAATGAAAGGATTTTTCCTGCTCAAGGTCTAGTTTATAAAGAAATTGAATTTTCCCCTCAAGGCTTAATTTATAATAAAAGGATTTTTTTTTTTCATTCTCAAGGCCTTGTTTTCAACATCTGGATTACATGATCTGGTTCCAATATTTTGCTCAAAGCTATCTCTCCTAGCCTCAAAGAACTTTTGAGATTTTGCCAATCAACAGGAAAAACATTTAGATTACAATACGTGCTCTTTCCAGACTAGCCCTAGTTCTCTCAGATATTTCTGTACCCTGAACTGGTGCACTTCCAGGAATATGAGGGATTTTGCATCAGCTGTTGATGAAACAATTCCTTCCACCTGTGTCTTGTCCAGTCCCTAAATTACTAACTCAGAAAGGAAGTTGGAAAGTTAAAGAGGCATACTTTCTCTAAGGAGCCTTAATTCGGTTTGGCATTTGAGTTTGTGGTGTTTTTCTTTCTCTATTAACAAAGGACTATTTGTATATCATAAATAGAAGTAGAGGAAGAAAATGATGTCTTAAATCATCCACTTAAAAACCAAGACAAAAATGGTACAGGTGGCTTTTTAAAAGAAGGAGGAAAAATCCCCTCCACATAAGTCCTTTTCTTGAATAGGCCTCTAACTAGCCCTGGTACAGCTGCAAGGATGCATTTAATGATTCTGTGATTTATTGCTCTACAGAGGATATTCTCAGCCATCATCTGCAGAAGAGGCCCTAGCAATATGTAGAATGGGAGACTAAGAACACATTGGAATGGGCTAAATTTTCCATGTGGTTTCCATTTTCTTTCTTATTGTACATCGAAAGTATTTTTTTTAAGAAAACGATTTTTAGCCATCACGAGTATCACAAAAGCACCCTGCCCCTAGGGCAGCTTGCAGCAGGCCTGAGCCAGAAACTGACTAGAAAGAGAAGGAGCTCAAAACATCTTCCATCTTGAAAGGCGAAGCTTCCTAAAGCCAGTTCTTGGCACAAAATCCTCTCTGATCTGAAGACCTATGACTTCTATTGGGTGTCCCCAGACTAAATCACAATTGTAAGGTAGTAAAGAGCAGCTAATATCCACTGAGCACTATGGGACACCAAATGCTCTGGGTCATTTACATGGATTATTTCATTTAATACTCAATTTATTGTCTCCATTTTACAGATGAGGAAACTGAGAGCTGAGAGAAGTTAAGTCACTTTACCCAAGGGCACAAAGCCTATGAATGGAAAGCTAGGGCTTGATCCCTGGTTTGTATGATTTCAATAGTAGTGCTTTTAACTACTACGTAGTTGTCACCCCTTTCTTTTCTTCTAGGGTCCCTCCCTGACCACGAATATAATATAATGTCAGGAATTCCTTATACTATCCCCTGGCTACCTAGAAACTAAAGCTACAGTAACCATCTATGCCTGTCCTCCAGAGTAATGCCCCATTGTACAAAATTTCCCATGTTATCTAATATTTCCCTATGGAACTCTGGGTTTCCCATCAAATCTTTCAATAAAATTATGGCTTTAAATAATAAAAATCATTTCAGGTCCTCCTAATACTAATTGATAAATTTTTCTTGTATATATCCACCTACCCACATAAACATGCATCCTCTTATTCTACTAGTTCACCTATATTGAGTACTTACTCTGTGCCAGACATCAAGTTAATCACTTCACATGAATCTTCTCATGTGCTTCTCCACAGTAACCCTATGAGGTAGCTACTATTATTACATTTGTTTTACATATGAGAAAACTGAAGCTCAGAAAAGCTCTGAAGTTCAGAAACGCTCCAAGCAAGTGGAGGAGTCAGGGTTTGAATTCAGATGTGTTTCACTTGAGAGACCAAACCCCTAAACCACTACATTCTACTTCCACTTTTCTTAACAGTGACAAGTCATGTTGATAGTACATACCAGTCATATAATGTGGTCAAAATAGCCCTTTACTTTTGTGGAGTTCCTCCCAAATCCCACAGCCCCAGCATAATTATGAGGAAAACATAATACGAATATCAGTGGAGGAACATTCTAAAAAATACCTAACCAGTACTCCCCAAAACTGTCAAGGTCATGAAAAAGAAGGAAAAAACTCCAGGTGACATCTATGAAAATGATGGAGTAGGGAACTCCTGTGAAAGTTCTCAGAATCAAAATGGAGTTACTGTGGAAAAAAAAACAAACCTGACCAATAGAGCCAGGGAAGACCACGAAGGGAGGATTCTCATGCATAAATGACAGATAACAAGAACTTTCAGAAAAGACTGCAAAAACCACAACCTTGCACAAAGGCCATCACAACCTCACACACAAAAATACTTCTGCAAGGATATCTGCCCATCAGCTGCCTGTTCAGCCTTGGAGTGATGCCACCCTTGTTACTGATCCTTGTAGCCAAGGATAAGTATCTCCAAACAATTAAGTAATCCTCATTTTTCTTTTAAAAACTTTGTCTTCATCTACCTCCCCAAACACGCACATAGTTTACTATGACACGTATTATCATTGCAATGCTCTATTCCTGAATACATATCATTTTCTTTTGGAGGGCCTCTCTCTGTTTGTTATTTAGGTTGACATAAATGGTGTGCAGAAGTGGGACCTGAAAAAGATCTCTATCAGAAGGAATTGGTGATTATTGGAACTAGTGTACAGTACTCACTTGAGCCCTTTGAGCTCTCTGCTTCTGCAGCCTAGTTTTTCTGCCCTGATGAGTCTTCTGTCAGGCCAAGCCTCTCTCTTTTTGTAGATGATTTTGACTTTATTCAGGACTTGGTAATAAGGCCACCTCAAAAGAGACCTCGCATTCCTCCTAGGATGATAAAGGATTTTTTGTCTTTCTGGTATAAAGACAATGTCCTTCTGGTTTGAGTACTCTAGTTTCTATAGAAGTTACACCCTGTCTATGAGACATGTCTTTTTCTGGTGAATTTACT
Organism: Symphalangus syndactylus; assembly: GCF_028878055.3. NCBI lineage: Eukaryota > Metazoa > Chordata > Mammalia > Primates > Hylobatidae > Symphalangus > Symphalangus syndactylus. The sequence goes on along the minus strand of NC_072447.2, from coordinate 124,150,362 downwards.
TTTGGTTCTTTCTACACACCCAATTTAATATTTTATTTGATCTCCATGCTTCATTTAAAATTCTTATGAGCACTCTAATTTTGGTTTCATTTTGGTTTGGTTTTGCATCTCTATAAATGATTTCTCTCTTTTCCCTTGCTTGTTTCTAAAAATCTTCTGAGAGCAAAAATAAAAAATTGTAAATGGTGGGCACAAGGAAGCTGGTCAAAGGCCACTAGGGTGGCTGGGCGTGGTGGCTCATGCCTGTAATCCCAGCAGTTTGGGAGGCCAAAACAGGAGGATCACTTAAAGCCATGAGTTTGAGACCAGACTGGGCAATAAACCAAGATACCCCCATATCTCCAAAAAAAAAAAAAAAAAACCAATAAAACTAAAAGTATTTAACAGCCACTAGGGTGATCACCACCATCTAAAACATTAGTCCAAACTCCTGACAGTCTCTGATAGGATTTATAAGATTTTCTTTGCTTTCAAGAGATTAATAAGAAATGGAATGAGATTCTTAAACACTAAGGCATGCCAGGTTTTCCGGGATTCCAGCCAGGTATATTAGAGATTCTAGTGCACATGGTTTGTTTGTTTTTGTTTTTGTTTTTGTTTTGAGATGGAGTCTCACTCTGTCGCCCAGGCTGGAGTGCAGTGGCACAATCTCGGCTCACTGCAACCTCCGCTTCCCAGGTTCAAGCGATTCTCCTGCTTCAGCCTCCCAAGTAGCTGGGATTACAGGCGCCTGCCACCATGCCCAGCTAATTTTTTGTATTTTTAGTAGACACGGGGGTTTCACCATGTTGGCCAGGCTGGTTTCAAACTCCTGACCTCAAGTGATTCACCTGCCTCGGCCTCCCAAACTGCTAGGATTATAGGCATAAGCCACTGCGCCCGGCCTAGTGCACATGTTTAAAATAATGGGCAAACTACATCAAGAAAAATTCAGAGCTCAATGGCCATTATATAAACTGTCTGAGCTTTTAAAAAAAAAACTGAAACCAACTATAGAGTTAATATAGAGAGCCTTCTAAGTTCTCTCTCTACTGTTTTTCTGCCTATTTTGAGTCTGCTGAGTTTTCTACTGGTATTGAGATAAACTCACGACTTGTGGCGTTCCAGCCAAGAAATAAAAGGTCTTAAAAGGCTTTTAAATTAACGGCTTTACAAATTACAACATCTCTATGGCAACCAACAACCTAGACCTAAGAGACATCCCATTTAATATACATTTAGGTTTACCTAAATAGCAATAGCTTAGGGTGATGGAACAGTTAATTGAAGAATTAATATTCTATAAGAAATAGAGCTAGATAAATGTGTATAAAAGCCTCTTTACTCAAATAGGACAAAATCTTAAGCTCAGAGCAATTATAATATAAGCTATCTTTGTCCAACATAAAAATTGCTTTGTCTGCCATGCAGGGGCCAAAAAAAGCCAGAAAAAAAAACTGGAAAAAAAAGCCAGAAAAAAAAAGATGCTTCCCTGCCCACATTAACTTGTCACGCAAACCAAACCAACAAACAATAGATTTGTTAATAAAAATTTAAGGCTACTTGGAGATTTGGGTTTCCTTATACAATTTAGGCAGTTCTAGCTAGAATTTACACATTAAAATTTTAACCTTATATTCATTTGAAACTGAAAAAAAGGGGGTAAAATGCAAAAGGGATTAAAAAAAAACGAAGATGCTTTACTCAAAATTTTGGTCCACAGCCTTCATTAGATTACCTATTAGGGCAAATAAAGTTTAGCCTTATGAACAGGTCCCACTTTGTAAGAAGTATAATTTGGATCTAATTACCATTTATAAACTGATGAGTTTTTATTATTATCTCATGGCTAAAATTCCAAAATGAAAGTTATAAGATTGTATGTGAGTGTATATACATATATATATATATATATATATATATATACACATATATATATATATATATATATATACACATACATATATATGTTTAAGTGTTTGTTTATGCATACGTACACACATTATGTTGTATGTTGTATCTACATAGTAAAATCTGGTATAGTCAGCCAGAAATGCCTTAAGAAATTCTATTCAGATTGGTGTAAATACGAATATCATTCAAGGCTACTATGAACACCTTATGAGCATAAACTAGAAAACCAGAAGAAAGGGATAAATTCCTGGAAATGTACAATCCTCCCAGATTAAACCAGGAAGAAATAGAAACTCTGAACAGGCCAATAACAAGCAGCGAGATTGAAATAACCAACAAAAAAAAGTCACGGACCACATGGATTCACAGCTGAATTCTTTCAGACATTAAAAGATAGAGAAAGAGGAAATCCTCCCTAAATCATTCTATAAAACCAGTGTCACACTAATACCAAAACCAGGAAAGGACATAACAAAAAAAGAAAACTACAGACCAATATCCCTGATGAACATAGATGCAAAAATCCTCAAAAAATACTAGCAGTAATTGAATCTAATAGCATATCAAAAAGAGAATACAGCATGATCCAGTGGGTTTCAAATCAGGGACGGTGAGATGGTTTAATATATGCAAGTCAATAAATGTGATACATCACATAAAGTTAAAAACAAAAAATCATATGATCATTTCAACAGAAGCAGAAAAAGCATTTGACAAAATCCAGCATCCCTTTATGATTAAAACCCTCAGCAAAATCAGCATACAGGGGACATACCTCAATGTAATAAAAGCCACCTATGACAAACCCACAGCCAACATTATACTGAATTGGGAAAAGTTGAAAGCATTGTTCCATTCCTGAGAACTGTATCAAGACAAGGATGCCTACTTTCACCACTTCTGTTCAAAACAGTACTGGAAGTCCTAGCCAGAGCAATTATACAAGAGAAAGAAATAAAGGGCATCCAAATCAGTAAAAAGGAAGTCAAACTGTCACTGTTTGCCAGTGATATAATCATATACCTAGAAAACCCTAAAGACTCATCCAAAAAGCTCCTAGATCTGATAAATGAATTCAGTAAAATTTCCTTTACAAAATGAATTTACCCTGCTATATGCTATACACCAAGAGCGACCAAACTGAGAATCAAATCAACCCCTTTTACAGCAGCTGCAAAAAAAAAAAAAAAAAAAAAACAACAAAAAAAAAAAAAAAAAAAAAAAAAAACTTAGGAATATACCTAGCCAAAGAGGTGAAAGATCTCTACAAGGAAAACTACAAAACACTGCTGAAACAAATCATTGATTAACACAAACAAATGAAAACACATCCCATGCTCATGGATGGGAAGAATCAATATTGTGAAAAATCACCATATTGCCAAGAGTAATCTACAAATTCAATGCAATTCCCATCAAAGTACCATCATCATTCTTCACAGAGCTAGTAAAAACAACCCTAAAATTCATATGAAACCAAAAAAGAGCCTGCATAGCCAAAGCAATACTAAGCAAAAAGAACAAATCTGGAGGCCTCACATTACGTGACTTCAAGCTATACTACAAGGCAATAGTTACCAAACCAGCATGGTACAGGTATAAAAACAGGCACATAGACCAATGGAACAGAATAGAGAATACAGAAATAAAGTCAAATACTTACAGCCAATTGATCTGCGGCAAAGCATACAAAGACATAAATTGGGGAAAGGACACCCTATTCAATAAATGGTGCTGGGAAAACTGGCAAGTCACATGTGGAAGAATGAAACTGGATCCTCATCTCTCACCTTATACAACAATCAACTCAAGATGAATCAAAGACTTAGATCTAAGACCTGAAACCATAAAAATTCTAGAAGGTAACGTCAGTAAAACTCTTCTAGACGTTGGCTTAGGCAAAGAGTTTATGACCAAGAACCCAAAAGCAAATGCAACAAAAACAAAAATAAGTACATGGAACCTAATCAAACTAAAAAGCTTCTGCACAGAAAAAGAAATAATCAGCAGAGTAAACAGACAACCTACAGAATGGGAGAAAATATTCGCAAAACGATGCATCCAGGGAAGGACTAATGCCCAGAATCTACAAGGAACTCAAATAAACTAGCAAGAAAAAAAAATAACCCCTTCAAAAAGTGAGCACAGGGCATGAATAGACAATTCTCAATAGAAGATGTACAAATAGCCAACAAACACGAAAAAATGCTCAACATCACTAATGATCAAAGAAATGCAAATTAAAATGACAATGAGATACCACCTTACTCCTGCAAGAATAGCCATAATTTAAACATAAAAAATAACAGATATTGGCATTGATATGGTGAAAAGGGAACACTTTTACACTGCTGGTGGGAATGTAAACTAGTACAACCACTATGGAAACAGTGTGAAGACTCTTTAAGGAAGTAAATGTAGAACTACCATCTGATTCAACAATCCCACTACTGGGAATCTACCCAGAGGAAAATAAGTCATTATATGAAAAAGATACTTGCACACGCATGTTTATAATAGCAGCACAATTCGCAATTGCCAAAATATGGAACCAACCTAAATACCCATCGACCAACTAGTGGATTAAGAAAATGTGGTATATATACACCATGGAATACTACTCAACCATAAAAAGAAATGAAATAATGGCATTCGCAGCAACCTGAATGGAGTTGGAGACCATTATTCTAAGTGAAGTAACTCAGGAATGGAAAACCAAACATCTCATGTTTCACTTATAAGCAGGAGCTAAGCTATGAGGATGCAAAAGCTTAAGAGTAATATAATGGACTTTGGGGACTTGGGAGGAAGCGTGGGAGGTGGGTGAGGAATTAAAGACTACACACTGGGTGCAGTGTACATTGCTGGGGTAATGGGTGCAACAAAATCTCAGAGATTACCACTAAATAACTTATCCGTGTAACAAAAAACCACCTGTTCTCTAAAAACTAATGAAACAAAAATAAAAAATAAAAAAGAAGCTCCTTCAAGTAGTTTTTGGAACAATTTCATCTCATTGTTTTAAAGTCATACCATGTCTATCTTAAAATGAGATGTGTGTTCATTGCATACATAATTTTGTTGAACTCCCGTCTTTGCCAGGCACTGTTCTAAGCATCTTACAAAGATCACTACAAATATTTATGAATTCTCACAATAACCCTGTGGATAGGTACTATTATTATCTCTGTTTTATAGGTATAGGAAATGAGGATCAGAAGATAAAGTCATTTGCCCAAAGTCATGCAGGTAAGTTGTAAAACCAGGATTTAGGCTTAGATCTCTATGATTCCGGAGCTCTAGCTCCTTTCACTGCACCCAGAACCCCAAAGTTCATTCCATTTACCTGATTCTTCCACTCTCTTTAACTGCTGTTAAGCTGTTCCAGATGCTTCTGACAATGTTATTCTTTGTTTGAATGCTTGGTTGCCTCTGGCAACAGCTATGGCTGCCATCAACATACCCAATGTCTCTACTGCTATCACTGCTGTTATCCCACCAAGGTGTCAGGGATACTCCCACTTCCTACAGTAATTACAGGAATTTTCTTCCTGACTCAGACTCCTGAATCTGTGTATTCTAACTATAAAGGATTCAGTACTGTATACTGACCAGGGGACCAAGGCATATACCACACCCCTGCATTTAATATATATCTGCCAGCCCTACAAAGTTTTATCCTCCTTCTGGCACCTTGGCTGAGACTCCAACAGCTTGTCCTATTATTATACCAAGCATTCTGTAAGCCCTCAGACAGTGGTGCCAGCATAGGCCAGGTGGGCAGAAAAGGCCAATCCATATCTAGAATAGATAACCATTCTGCTGAAGAAGAATTGCTGTCCCCTTCAGGATAGAAACAACCTAAGTAATTGACCTGACATCAGGTAGCCGGTTGGTCTCCCTAAAGAATGATGCTGGATGGAGAGCTGCCGGCAGGTTGAGATCTTAGCTGTGGATCTTAGCTATGGCAGGTGCTAGGTTAGCTTTAGTGATAGGAAGCCTACCCACTGGGAGTATTTCCTTCACCATTGTTCTTCAGAGCTACTGTAGAGTGGGGCTATAATGAGATAGCAATCCCCTTCCACATAGTGCCAACGTATTGCACTGACCCACCTGTGAATTAGGCATGAATCCTTTCCTTCTCTATCAGATGACAGCAGCAGACCCCTCAACATGATGCAACATAGATGTGGGCTGAAAGAGGAGTGGTGGTGCAGTGGAAACAGGTGACTTCTGTCTGGGCCATCTGCTCCTACATTTTATTCATGCCTACTAAATGTGCTTAAGCCTAGGCCACGATAGATTGTTGCTGCTCATGCCCATCCTTACAGCTTGGTAGATGAGACTAAGCCCAATTTATTATGAGAAGCTCATACTGCATAGTCATTTGATGCCTGTAAGGCCCCCTCATGAGTCACACTTGTATAACTCCCTCCCCTTGAGTATAGGTGGAACTTGCCACTTGCTTCTAGGCAATAGCGTATGGGAACAGCAATGGGATAATCCCTCCCATGATTATGTTACATTATATATAAGACTCAATCTTGCCAGGCTGAAGTGAGAGTTTCTCCTGCTGGGCTTTAAGAACTAAACTATATTAGCCAGGTCTGGTGGGGTGTATCTGCAGTCCTAGTTACTGGGGAGGCTTAGGCAAGAGGATCACTTAAGCCCAGGAGTTCGAAGTTACAGTGAGCTATGATGGTGCCACTATGCTCCAGCCTGGGCAATAGAGTGAGACACAGAAAGACCCTATACCATCTCTAAAAAAAAAAAAAAGAAAAGAAAGAATTAAACTGCAATGTTGTAAAATGACCTGTGAGAGGGACATGTGTCAAGGAACTGTGGGCAATCTCCAGGACTGAGAGGTCCCTGGGCAACAACCAGAAAGAAAACAGGGATATCAGTTCTATAGCTGCAAGGAATTTAATTCTACCAACAACCATGTAAGCTTGAAAGAGGATCCCAAGCTCCAGAAAGGAATGCAACCTGGCCAACACCTTGACTGCAGCTTTCTGGCCCTGAACAGAGGACTCAGCTAAGCCAACACCAGATTCCTGGAGGAAACTAGGAGATAGTACATGTATGGGTTTTTAGGTGCTAAGTTTGTGATAACATTGTAACTCAGCAAACTTTAACTCAGTAAACTTTAGTTTTGACAGTTTATGTACCCATGTAACCACTCAGAACAAGATATGTAACGTTTTCATCACTCCAGAAAGTTCCCTCATGCCCTTTCTAGTTAATCCCCTTATGTTCACCCAGAGGCAACCACTTTCTGATTTCTTTCTCCATAGATTCGTATTGTCTGTTCTTGAAAGTCATATAAATGGAATCGTTCAGTATGCATTTTGTGTGTACGCCTGGCTTCTTGCATGCAAATAATTGAGATGTTTTGAGACTATGAACTGCTTTTGACTCTCCTCATTAATAAGCACAAAATAAATGCTTCTCTCTTCAAGCTGTGATGAAATCTGATTCTGGTTACTTACCAGGAGGCAATGAGGATGGTGGGGTGGATCTTGAGAAAAAAAATACCATCTCACAAGGAAACTTCTTCAGTGAAATCATTACCTGGTCTCCATGAAAAGAGAAGTTATTCTTTTCTGGCAAGGGAAAAGAGCTGCTTCTACTAGAAAAAAAAAAAAAAAAAAAAGCACGTTCAGAGAAATTTGAGAGGTCATAACACTTGGGTTCATATATATCCCAGATCTCCATGTTCCATTCTTTTCCTATCTGATTTTGGCTTAATGAACCTGACAAGGTTGGACATTTAGTCATCTTCACAGTTCTGTCACCCTTATTATCAGATCTTGAGTCTAGTTTTTAATACATTCTGTCCCTACAGCTGTGGGAAGTAAGACTCTCCTTTAAAGCTGCTATAGAGGCAGAGCCTCTACTGCCTTCAAATCAGCCATTCTACTCCAAAATCCTTATGAATAACATTGTTTATATATCAGTTAGGCATCACAGCCACTTGACCTCCCCATATCTTTCTCTCCACCTACATGTCATTCTAATAAAATAGCACATACCACAGGAGAAAGCTCAAGTATTTGCAATGTCACTTCATGCCAGGGTTATGGCCATACCACTTATCACCAGCAATAGGGTCCCTATTGCTTTTGGACAAGTGAAAAATCCAATTCCAAAATCCTATCCTATCTGTTTTCTAGAACCACTTCTAATATCAAATGTCTTTGCCAGGGTCCTCTAGAAAACAGAGTCTGAGCAATAATTCAAGTACTAACCATTTGAGTGTGTGTAAGCCCAAAGCAACAGGGGTGATGAAAAAGGGTAAGTCAGGCAAAAAAGATGGAAACCAATGTGATGCAATGTATTACCTCACTGGCCATTACTTCAAAAAATTACAAGTCACTTGCCAGGTATGTTTGCTCAGCACATGAGACTTTTTCCAGAATGGTTGAAAGGAAAACACACACACACACACATGCGCGCACAAACACACATATTTTAGAGTAGTTTTATAAGGATGAAGTGAACTGTCTGCCTGGCTCCCTCATGCCTCTTGATTTCCATCAGTTAAGGTTCATACCCCAGAGACCTGAATCTCCTTCACTTCTAGGTTGCATCATTTTGTCCCTTGACAGCTTCTCACAAAGCCAAATCCCACACCCATGGTGTAGCATTTTACCCAAGTAGGGAAGTGGAGTGATAACTTGGCACTGATAGGCTCCGAGTGTAGAACATGAAGGCCATTCAGGTGCAAGGCTTCAACTTAGAATACCACATAGCTCTGGGAGCTCACAAGGGATGCCAAAAAAACCTGAAATGGTAGCAGCACAATTTGTAAAGCAGATAGCATCTTGGAAAAGAATCTAAGAAGGTACACAAGTTTGTGCCCAATACAGAAGGTTAGTCCAAATAAGACAAAGGGTAGTTTGGACTAGGTTGGTGGCAATGGGGATGGAGAAACAAGGAAAGATTTAGCGTACATTTTGAAGATAGAGCCAACAGCACTTTCTAGTGAACTGAATGTGAGGACTCAGAGAAAGGGAGGATTCCTGGGTGACCCCTACATTTTTTTACTTGAGTAACTGGATAGATTGTTATATTATTTTTGAGATATAGGTTATGGGTGAGGAATTAGATTTGGAATTGAAGGAATCAATATTTAGTTAATAATGTCCAAATGTTTGGTCAAAAAACTTTGTGTGTTTTTTTTCTAAAAACTGAAACATTACACTTAATAATCACATCCCATGATAATTTTGTCTCATAATTCAGCCAAAGATCAGTCCTACAAATGGATAGAACCAGGTACCACTTACATGGTATAGTTGGCAGAGCATGGAACAGCGTGTCCCCAAAAGATCTCCCCCAATCTACTGGCCAGATGCCCATAGGCTATATTCTGGTTTTCTATTCCTGTAACTTAAAACAACAACATTTATGCTGGTCACTGATCTACAACATGGACAATATTTGTCACAGTAGTATCATGTGGTATCAGCTGGGGCAGCTCAACTGGGAGCTAGAGGACCTATATCCAAGATGGCTCACTCACACTGGCTGGCAAAGTGGTATTGGCTATCAGGTGGGAGTCCAGCCAGGGTGGAAAGCCAGGAGCATTGATTCCTCTCCACAGGGAGCTCTGCATGGGCTTTCTCACAGCATGTGGCTGGATTCCAAGAGCAAACACCCCCAGAACAGGAAGATGCCAGTTTCTTGAGATATAGGCCCAGAAACTGACACAGTGTCACTTCTACCATATTCTATTGGTCAGATATTCGCAGAATCCAAATTCAAGGGGAAGGGACTAGGCATCAACTGTCAATTAGAGGAGTGTCAAAAATTTGGGGATCACGTTTTTAAATGATCTTAGTACCCATACTCTGGTACTAATGGTACCTTTGGTTTTATGGGGCAGGTAAGGAGGAGACACCGAAACCATTCATTAAGTGTCTGTTTATATGATTTTGTCAGATAAGCCACTTGATACCCATCAGGTCCCTGAGAGAATGGGAACCGGCATAGAGATAATAATATAGATTATAATATAGCTACCACTTTTGGTGCACTTACCATGTGCCAGACATTATTCTGAATTATTTACATGTATCAACTCATTGGATTCTCTCAATAATCCCAAAAGGTAACTTCATATTATTATCTTTATTTTACAATGAGGTAATTGAGACATAGATGGGTTAAATGATTTGCCGAATGTTATACAGCCACCAAGTAGGTGGGCTTGGATTCCAGCCCAGATCTATCTGACTCCAGAGTCCACACTCAAAAAAAAAATGATGCTATATTGGAAAGGATAGGGATGGGCTTGTCAGAGACAGATGGGCTACTCCAGGCCACAACCCCAAGAGGGCCCAGTGGTTCAGTAAGAGTTCCTTGGTAGCAGCCTTTCAGGAATAAACACATGTAAAACATTAAAGCAGTTGAGATTTTTCTACCACAGAAGGTTCATGGTCTCAGAAAGCATGGAAGGAAGCAAATATTCATTGTCTAGTACCTTTTATTTGTCAGCCATTATGCCAAGTGCTTTACATGCATAGATTTCATATAATTCTTGGAATAATCATGTTAATTATTGTTATTACTGCCATTTTATACTTGAGGAAACTGAGACTTAGATTATCTAATTTATGCAAGATCACACAGGTGGTAAGTGGCCATTCTGAGGTTCTAGCTGAGATTTGAGATCAAACTCCTACTCTCGATCATTACACATGAAACCTTGGGTTGATGCCTACAAGCAGGGTAGTCTCAGGATTGGGACTGTTATGTAGGGCCCTGGGAAAAAGATTGCTGGAAAAAGTTGGGAGAGAATGAAGGATACCCCACATCTATCTAGTCCATCATATTGCTCTTCACCAAACATCACCTCCAGCTAGTTGCCTCTTTTTAGAATGTCTCTTTGTGCCTACTTTCTTTTGTCCAAAATGTCATTAACAACCAAGAATATTGACTCTACAGGGCACAAGATAGCTGAACAAATTCATCTCCAATTATTGTCCTCTTTATTCCTAGGTAATTAATAGCTAACTATTGAAGAGAGATTAAAATAATTGACTTCCTGATGACACTGAGCAATTAAATTCTCAGCTCTATTCACAAGTCTAATCACTGCCTAAGTGGAGATTAATAGAGATGGATCCCTTCTCCATCTAATTTCCATTTTGCAGCCAATTACCCATTAAAGGCTTCTGACTTTCCAAGATGCTTTCCTGGAAGCAAGTTTAAGTCTTGGCCCAGGGTGTTGGGTGCACCAAAATCTCACAAATCCCCACTAAAGAACTTACTCATGTAACCAAACACCACCTGTTCCTCAATAACCTATGGGAATAAAAAAATTTAAAAACTAAAACTAAAAATAAATCTTGGCCCGGTTAAGCAAATATTTCCAAGCAATTAACTCATTGCTAATTGCAAATAACTAGCTGTCCAGAAAATGGGGAAGGCAGAAGGGAACCTAGATTTTAAGATGTCAATTGGGCCACTTAAACAATTCTTAGAAGTACACTCAAAACGATTAGGTTCAATCCTACCTAGCTTTTTCCTCTGCAGATTTCTAAATCCTGGTAGCCTGGTCCCTGTACCTTCAGCTTCAACCCCTCTCTATTTTGGAAAAACATACAGCCTCTAGTCTGGAAAGTTATAAAAACCTAAGACTAGAAACCCACCACTCTAAGGCCAGAAGTAGAGTCCAAACTAGGTTTCCAGATTAGTATTCCAGTGTTACATTTGGCCTTCCATCCCACTAATAGCGTATCTCCCCATTCCAGCCTGACCTCAACCTCAATATGCTTCTAGTCATTTTTTTCCTCCCAAAATAGCTCTCATACTCAGCCTGCCTCACTTTCACTGGCCAGACCTAGACATCAGTTCATGAACTGCTTGTCCTAGAGACACCTCCTATGCATTAGTCTATTCTTGCACAGCTATAAAGAAATATCTGAGATTTGGTAATTTATAAAGAAAAGAGATTTAATTGGCTCACAGTTCTGCAGGCTATACAGGAAGCATACTAGCTTCTGCTTCTGCGGAGGCCACAGGAAACTTACAATCATGGTGGAAGGTGAAGGAGAAGCAGGCACATATTACATGGCCAGAGCAGGAAGAAGAGAGAAGGGGCCAGGTGCTACACACTTTTAAACAACCAAATCTCATGGCAACTCACTCATTCATTATCACAAGAACAGCACCAAAGGGGTGGTGCTAACCCATTCGTGAGAACTCGGCTCCCATGATCCATTCACCTCCCACCAGGCCACACCACCAACATTGGGGAATACTATGCAACATGAGATTTGGTGGTGATACAGATTCAAACCACATCATCCTGGAAGAGTTCACAGCAGCTCTGTCATTCCTAATCCTAGCTATCATAAGAGCTGAGAGAGGAAGCTACCACTTTCTGACTGATGGCATCAGTCTACTAAGTAGTTGGCAAAGACTGATCTTATAGACACAAATATCCACCTCTCCAGCAACAGCCCCAGAAGCATTGTCTGCACACAGTACTTCTGAGGGAGCATCTCATCACTGTCTGCAGGGACTTGGCATGACCTGGATCTTGCTTCTGAAAATCTAAGGCACCTATGTACAGGAACAAACAGAACTGCTATCCTTTATTTTCTGTGTTTGCACCTGTTAAATGTCTGGTTCTAGGTCCAAACCTGGAGCTCCGAAGAGCGGTATGTTTCATCTTGGCCTATTTCTGTCCAAACCACCTCGGGCCTGAAGCAATAGCAGCAGCATAGCCCACCCCAACTAGATTTAATTATTTCCAATAGTTCTGTGTCTTCTTTACTGGGTAAATTCTCAGAAATGGAAGTTCAGGCATTGTTTCCTCAAGGACCTAAAATTGCACCAATGGTCTGAGTCTCCTCAAAATAAATACACTTTCTCATGGTCAGAAAAATAAAACAGCAAGCTCCAGATTTGCCCCGTTTTTATCCCACTGTTTACAGCCTGAGTGGTAATAGTAAAGGGACAAGTATCCACATACCCTCATCTCCAACCTGCTGGATAATCCTGAAGGGATGGCATACATATTTAAAATAAATAAATACCAGTGAGTAGAAGAATACTTACAACTTCGTCCACACATACACGAAACCACAGCCTTTCAAATACAATTGAGCCAATTGTGAGATTGGTATATATGTTGCCAGCCTGGTTGTTTCATTGACCTGCTTTCTGTGTATATATATATATATATGTGTATATTCTTTAAAAATACATTGATTTTGGCCAGGCTCAGTGGCTCATGCCTGTAATCCCAGCACTTTGGGAGGCCGAGCCGGGTGGATCACTTGAGGTCAGGAGTTCAACACCAGCCTGTCAAACATGGAGAAACCCCGTCTCCACTAAAAATACAAAAAAAATTAGCTGGGCGAGGTGGTGCACGCCTGTAATCCCAGTTACTCAGGAGGCTGAGGCAGGAGAATCACTTGAACCCAGGAGGCAGAGGTTGCAGTGAGCCAAGATTGCACCACTGCACTCCTGCCTAAGCGACAGAGTGAGACTCTGTCTCAAAAACAAAACAAAACAAATACATTGATTCTAAGAGTGGGAAGGTTAGGTATTGGTTGAAAGAGCAGGTTTGTTTTCTTAGTTTGGTTGCTGAGTTAGGTTGCTAAGCAGCGGCAGAGAGAGATACAGAAGCACCTTAAGCCTTTGGTTTGAGAACTTACGTTTAAGTCTTTAATCCATTTTGAGTCAATTTTTGAATATGGTATAAGATAAATGTCCAATTTTATTCTTTAGCATGTGGATATCCAGTTTTCCCAATACCATCTATTGAAGAGACTTTCCTATCCTCATTGTGTATTCTTGGTGCCCTTGTCAAAAACTAGCTAACCATATATGCATGGTTTTATTTTTTATTTCTGAGGTCTCTATTTCTTTCCATTGGTCTATGTGTCTGTTTTTATGCTGGTACCATACTCTTTTGATTACTATAACTTTGTAATATAGTTTGAAATCAGGGAGTGTGATGCCTCTAGCTTTGTTCTTTTTTCTCTAGATTGCTTCAGCCTTTCAGGGTCTTTTGTGGTTCCATATGAATTTTAGGATTGTGTTTTCTATCTCTGTGAAATATGCCATTGGAAATGTGATAGGGATTGATAGCATTGAACCTGTAGATCATTTGGGGTGGTATAGACATTTTGACAATATTAATTCTTCCAATTTATGAACATGAGATATTTTCCATTTATTTTTGTGATATAATTTTCCATTTTTTAAATACATTTTCCTTTCATTTTTATAACACAATTTCTTTCATCAATGTCTTATGGTTTTCAGTGTACAGATCTTTCACCTCCTTGGCTAAATTTATTCCTAAGTATTTTACTCTTTTTAATGCTAGAATGAAATTGGACCCTTTTCTTACACCATATGCAAAAAATAACTCAAAATGGATTAAAGACTTAAATAGATCTGAAACAAGGTCTGAAATCACAAAACTCCTCAAAGAAAGCATAGGGGAAAAGCTCAACATTTGTCTTGGCAGTGATTTCTTTTTTTGACACAACACCAAAACACAGGCAATAAAAGCAAAAATAAACAAATGGGACTACACAGCAAAAGAAACGATCAACAAAATGAAACTACAACTTTCAGCATGGGAAAATATTACAAACCATATATCTGATAAGGAATTAATATCTAAAATATATAAGGAAATCACACAACTCAATAGCAAAAAATAATAATAATAACCTGATTATAAAATGGGCAAATGATCTGAATAAACATTTTTCCAAAGAAGATATTCAAATGGCCAGCAGGTATATAAAAAGATGCTCAACATCACTAATCATCAGGAAAATGCAAATAAAAATCACGGTGAGGTATCATTTCATACCTGTTCGGATGGCTATTATCAAAGACAGAAGTAACATGTGTTGGAGAGGGTATAGAGTAAAAGGACCACAGTGGAAAACCGTATAGTGGAAAACAGTATAGTGGTCTCTTGTATTAGGACAGAACCAATAGGATATATGTATATATAAAGGGGAGCTTATTAAGGAGTATTGACTCACATGATCACAAGGTGAGGTCTCACAATAGGCTACGTGCAAGCTGAGGAGCAAGGAAGCCAGTCTGAGTCCCAAACCTCAAAAGTAGGGAAGCTGACACTGCAATAGCCTTCAGTCTGTGATCGAAGATCCAAGAGTACTTACAGTCTAGTGTTCGAAGGCAAGAAGCATCCAGTCGGAGAAAAAGATATAGGCCGAGAGACTAAGCCAATCTAGTCTCTCCACGTTCTTCTGTCTGCTTTTATTCTGGCCGTGCTGGTAGCTGATTAGATTGTGCCCACCTGGATGGAGGGCGGGTCTGCCTTTCCCAGTCCACTGACTCGAATGTTAATCTCCTTTGGCAACACCCTCTCAGACACACCCAGGAACAATACTTTGCATCCTTCGATCTAATCAAGTTGACACTCAATATTAACCATCACATCACTCAAAAAATGTAAAATGAATTACCATACAATCCAGCAATACCACTTCTAGGTATATACCCAAATGAAATGACATCACTATGTCAAAGAGACATCTGTGTTCCCGTATTTATTGCAGCACTATTCACACTAGCCAAGACATGAAATCAACCTAAGGGTTCATCAATGGATTAATGGATGAAGTAAACGTCACACACACACAAACACACACACACACACACACACACAGAGAGAGAGAGAGGGAGAGAGAGAGAGAGAGAGAGAGAAATATTATTTAGCCATATAAAAGAAGGAAATTCTGCCACTTGTGACAACATGAATGAACCTGGAGGACATTATGCTAAGTGAAGTAAGCCAGATACAGAAAGACAAATGCTGAATGATCTCACTTATATGTAAAATCTTAAAAATTTAAAATCGCAGAAGCAGAGAGTAGAGCAGCAGTTGCCATGGGCAACCTGTGCTGGAAGAATGGGGAGAAGTTGGTCAAAGAGTACAAACTTACAATTATAAGATGAACCAGTTCTGGGGCTCTAATATACACCACGGGTGGTCAGAGAGGTGTTAATTAATTTGATTATCAAACATTTCACGATGTATATGTGTATTAAATCATCACACTGTACACCGGGATTATATTAAATCTTTGTCTATTAAATATTTCTAGAAGACTTTATTATTGGGTTAAAGAAAATGAGTGACACCGTATTGCTCACAAATCCACCACTTGAAAGCCACACAAAATTAGCTGGCCACTAAAGCTGCCAAGGGTTTAGAAAGCCTTGTCTTACAGGCTGGAAAGCAATAAGGCTTCTGATCCAGAAGTTGATGAGGGAAATCATCCAGGACTTCAAAATAGATTTCAGTTTCCAGAGTGCAGCCATAGAGTGCTTCAGAAGACTGGTGAAGCATACCTGGTGCTGTTATTTGAAGATTTTAACCTGTGTGTCATCTGTGATGAGAGAGTCTCTAACGTGCCTTAGGATGCCCTGTTAGCCTGCTTGACATGGTGAAAAAGAGCTTAAGTTAAGGCAGTTTGTATGGTGTTTAGTAGCAAATTATGCAAAATGTTTTGCTTTAACTTGTGACTTTATTGCAAGGAAATATTTATATATTGCATTTGAGCTTAAGTCATCCCCTCACTCAAGATGGTGTGAAAAGTAACTACTCAGATTCCGTGACGTGAACACTATTGTTCAAGAGTGGCAAACTGCTGTATGAAGAATGGGTGGATGATAGTTTTTCCATGTTTCTCTATATTAATGAGTTGTTGGGTAGTAATTATAATAGTAGAATTGATTAAATGCATTAGAGGGCCTTTTTTCAATTATTGGTTATGAGTTGATGCAAGTGTTCAATAATTGAGGCTATTAAAAAGGAACCTGAACCTGAATAAGCATCAACAGCCAAGCACTAATTTACAGGAAATAAAGAGGACAGAGAAAAATGTTAAACACTATGGGAAAGCTTTCAGCAAAATCCAGGATGTGAAAAACTGTACTAAACAAACCATCCAGTTTCTTCAACAAATAAATTACCAAAAATAAAGAGATAGGAAGGGAACCTATAAATTAAAGTAAATACAAGAGATGTATCAACCAATAAAGTGTATGGATGGCAAGTGTGGGATAGGGTGGGGTACAGTTGGGAAAGTAGTGGGGATATAGCTGTAACAAGATTGATTATTAGTTAATAGTTGTTGAATCCAAGTGATGGGAACATGGGGTTTCTTTATACTGTTCTGTCTACCTTTGTATCATAATGAAAATATAAAGTACACCTACCAAAAAAAACCCCAGGGTCTGAGGAACTTGACCATTTACTTTTGTGATAGAACATGGGCTTTTCCATAAGTGAAATTTAAAGTTTCCTTAGATAGATAGATAAATAGATAGATAAATTTTTTTTATATAATTTCAGCTTCTATTTTACATTCAGGGGTACATTTGCAGGTTTGTTACACTGGTATATTGCATGATGCTGAGGTTTGGGGTACAACATTGACCCTATCACTCAGGTAGTGAGCATGGTACCCAATAGGTAGTTTTTCAATCCTTGCCCACCTCTGTCCCTCCTTGCTCTTACTAGTCCCCGATGTCTATTGTTCCCATCTTTATGACTATGTGTACCAAATGTTTAACTCCCACTTATAAGTGAGAACATGTGGTATTTGGTTTTCTGGTCCTGCTTTAATTCGCTTAGGATCATGGCCTTCAGCTGCATTCATGTTGCTGCAAAGGGCATGATTTTGTTCATTTTTATGGCTGTATAGTATATCATGGTGTATATGTACCACATTTTCTTTATGCAATCCACCATTGATGGGCATCTAGGTTGATTCCATGTTTTTGCTATTGTGTATTGTGCTGTGATGAACATAAAAGTGCATGTGTCTTTTTGGTATAATAGAATGATTAATTTTCTTTTGGATATATACCCAGTAATGGGATTGCTGGGTCAAAGAGTAGTTCTAAGTTATTTGAGAAATCACCAAACTGCTTTCCATAGTGGCCGAACTAATTTACATTCACACCAACAGTATATAAGTGTTCCCTTTTCTCTGCAGCCTTGTCAACATTGTTGCTTTTTGACTTTTTAAATAATAGCCATTCTGACTGGTGTGAGATGATAACTCATTGTGGTTTTGATTTGCATTTCTCTGATGATTAGTGATGTGTCGCATTTGTTCATATGTTTTTTGGCCACTTGTATGTCTTTCTTTCTTTTTTTTTTTTTTTTTTTTTGAGATGGAATCTCGCTCTGTTACCCAGGCTGGAGTGCAGTGTCACGATCTTGGCTCACTGCCACCTCCGCCTCCTGGGTTCAAGAGATCCTCCTGCCTCAGCCTCCCAAATAGCTGGAATTACAGGCGTCCACCACCACACCCAGCTAATTTTTGTATTTTTAGTAGAGACGAGGTTTAACCATGTTAGGCAGGCTTGTCTTGAACTCCTGACCTCAGGTGATCCACCCGCCTCAGCCTCCCAAAGTGCTGGGATTACAGGTGTGAGCAACCGTGCCCGGCCTGTTTCTTTAGTTTAATTATAGTTTCTTTAGTTTATTTAGGTCCCACTTGTCAATTTTTGTTTTTGTTGCAATTACTTTTGAGGACTTAGTCATTTCCCAAGGCCAATGTCCAGAATGGCATTTCCTAGGTTTTCTAGGATTCATATAATTTAAGGTCTTACATTTAAATCTTTAGTCCATCCTGAGTTAATTTTTGTGTACAGTAAAATTTCTGGGTCCAGTTTCATTCTTCTGCAAATGGCTAGCCGGTTATCCCCACACAATTTATTGAATAAAGAGTCCTTTCCCATTGCTTTTTTTTGTTGACTTTGTCAAAGATCAGATGCCTGTAGGTGTGCAGCTTTATTTCTAAGTTCTCTGTTCTGTTCCATTGGTCTATATGTCCGTTCTTGTATCAGTACCATGCTGTTTGGGTTACTCTAGTCTTTTAGTATAGTTTGAAGTTAAGTAGTGCAATGCCTCCAGCTTTGTTCCTTTTGCTTAGGATTGGTTTGGCTCTTCAGGCTTTTTTTTAGTTCCATATGAATTTTACAATAATTTTTTACTAATTCTGTGAAAAATGATGTTGGTAGTTTGATAGGAATAGCATCGACTCTGCAAATTGCTTTGAGCAGTATGGCCATTTTAACAATACTGATTTTTCCAAATCATGAGCATGGAATGTTTTTCCATTTATTTGTGTTGTCTCTGATTTCTTTCAACATGTTTTGTTGTTCTTTTAGTAGAAATCCTTCACCTCCTTAGTTGTCTGTATTCCTAGGTATTTACATTTTTGTGGCTATCATAAATGAGATTGTATTCTTGATTTGATTCTCAGCTTTAACATTATTGATGTATATCCAGTGGCCTAAGCTTGTTCCCTCTAGCCCTTTTAAAATACACTAACCCATTCAAAGAGGTGTAGTCCTCATGACTTAATCACTTTCCAAAAGGCCCCACCTCTTAATTAAGCATTAAGGATTAAAGAAACTTAATTGAGGATTAAGTTTCAACACAAAAATCTTGGAGGACAAATTCAAACCATAGCAAGAAGGCTCATAACTTCCATCAGATTCTCAAAGAATATCAACAATCACTGCCTTGAACACAGGCAACACACACACATACACACACACACATCCTGTCTTTAGGGATGTTTCAGTTTCTGATCTCATCCTGGCAGGCACTATAGCTGCTTCTGTACATTAGAAATAGTTGACCTGATCTCACCTACCACTTCTTTTTTCTTTTCTTTTCTTTCTTTCTCTCTTTCCTCCCTTCTTTCTTTCTTTTTTCCTTCTTTCTTCCTTTTTTTGGCACTTCATTTAGGAATCTTCCCTGTCTTGATGTTTACTTCTCTGGCTATAAGGCCTTGCACTATGTGTCCATGGTTATACATCATATTATAAGTCGTTTCCAGCTACATCATTCTCACACCTACTCACCCTGAACTTCTCACACCTACTCATCCTCATCCTATGTGGGTTATCCAATTCCCATGTTCCTGCTGCTGGTCCTTCCAAGCATACCTACTAACAAATGATCCCTACCTAAAGTCTCAGATCTCTGTCCCTAACCATTCTTGGCCTCAGCTCCTCACCTGGCCCTCAGCATCTGATGAGTACAGAATGATGAAGAAAGCAGTCTAATTGGAAAAAAAATGGTTCATGGAGTGAAGCAAAGGGAGATGAAATTGGACTGGATGAAGTTCAGATCAAGTTCCAAAGGTCCTTGAAGTAAGGCTGTCACAATGAATATTTCCACCATGGGAAAATGGGGAACCACTGGATATATTATAACTGGGAAAATAGCATGACTAAAGTAATGCTTTAGTATAGCATTTCTGAAAAAAGTTGTTATATGTAATATTAATTGATGTTACATGAAAAAGTTATGTGGGCAATTAAGTTTGGGGCATGTAGGGTTAAAGTTAGAGATGGTTCTTTATTGCAGGACTTCTCAGACCCTTTAACATGATAATAAACATAGTGAATCTTCAGGAGGGATTTGAATGTGCCGTGGTTCTTAAACTCACATTAGCACAAAATCCTCCTTTTAATGAGGAGCATGTATCAGGGCCAATGTTCCCCAAAGCACAGTTTGAGAAACAGGATTTTAGGAAGATTGATCTGGCGAGGTGTGCAAGAGAATTTGAAGTGAGATGAACCTGAGCCAGGAGACTATTGGCAGCAAAGCAGGTGTAGTGGAATAGCAGACCACACTGCCCTCAGCAGTGAGAATTAAGTGGAACAGGTGATCCCAGAGGCTTTGTGAAAAACAACAGTGGGGATTGGGGTTAAACATCTGGTGGAAGACTGAAACCGTGCTTTATACTTTTATACTGTAGCATCAAGCAGAAAACTTTGCATGTGAGAGAAAGATGTACTCTTTTGGTCACTATGTTATTTCCATCCCAGGGATTTAACAAAATTATTTTTTTCTATTCCACATTAAAAGTTTACCTTGCGTTGGCCAGGCATGGTGGCCCACACCTATAATCCCAGCACTTTGGGAGGCCGAGGCGGGTGGATCACCTGAGGTCGGGAGTTCGAGACCAGCCTGCCCAACATGGAGAAACCCCGTCTCTACTAAAAATACAAAATTAGCCAGGCATGGTGGCACATGCCTGTAATGGCAGCTACTTGAGAGGCTGAGGCAGGAGAATCACTTGAACCCGGGAGGCAGAGGTTGTGGTGAGCCGAGATCGTGCCATTGCACTCCAGCCTGGGCAACAAGAGTGAAACTCCGTCTAAAAAGAAGAAGAAGAAGAAGAAGAAGAAGAAGAAGAAGAAGAAGAAGAAGAAGAAGAAGAAGAAGAAGAAGAAGAAGAAGAAGAAGAAGAAGAAGAAGAAGAAGAAGAAGAAGAAGAAGAAGAAGAAGAAGAAGAAGAAGAAGAAGAAGAAGAAGAAGGAGGAGGAGGAGGAGGAGGAGGAGGAGGAGGAGGAAGAAGAAGAAGAAGAAGAAGAAGAAGAAGAAGAAGAAGAAGAAGAAGAAGAAGAAGAAGAAGAAGAAAAGAAGAAGAAGAAGAAGAAGAAGAAGAAGAAGAAGAAGAAGAAGGAGGAGGAGGAGGAGGAGGAGGAGGAGGAGGAGGAGGAGGAGGAGGAGGAAGAAGAAGAAGAAGAAGAAGAACAAGAAGAAGAACAAGAAGAAGAAGAAGAAGAAGTTGTTTACCTTGTATTTTTGTACAATTGGTACAATTTGCAAATGTCTCCCACTTGTCATTAGCTCGCTGTTCACGTTGCAACTAAAAAGGAGATTGGAAGCTATCTAAACAGACAGTTTCTTTCTATCCAGTTACAAAGCTGATTGTGTATTTTGGTAAGAGTTTTGGACTGAGAGTATTTGCTTGAAAGAAAAGAAGAGGGAGAGAATAAGGAGGAGTAAGATAAAGAGGGAACAGTCTATCCCAAGAATGTTTTAATTTGTTACTCAGCCCCTCATCCCCACTCCAAGAGCTTTCTAGGATGATAGCCTTTAGCCAATAGTTATATAGGTTACAATGTTGATTACATTAAAAAACACTCAACATTAACAGTTAACAAGTTCATAGCCAGAGAAATCTGACTGAGGTAAGAAATTCCTAAGCACAACTAGAGGTAAATTTGCTTGGTTAATCAGAGTTTCCAGAGTTAGTATCCGTGACTTAAAATCCTCATGTCCTGGATCTCTTAATTGATGCTAAGTCCGTTATAACAAATTGCGGAGTTCAGGCTGTTCTCCCAAAAGATAACATTAGCTTCACCTTTCTGGTAACATTTTGAAATTAACCAACATGTTTCTAAGACTTCTGATAGCCCCTTTTAGCAGAGGCAGTCCTGGTAAAAGCAGAAGGGGAATGGTTTCCTAAAAAAGTTCAAATAGTCTCCAGCATTTCATCCACACCATCAGGATCAACATGGCCACCAGAGATTCTTAGATGATAAATGCAACCCCAATTTAGGCAGAGCTTGACTGGACTGCATCCTCTTGAGAGAAAACATCCATCCCCAAGAATGCTGCTTTATTTATATAAACTTACAGACAGCAAAATCCACATATCAGTCTGTGCCTGTTTCCTTATCTGTAAAATGGAGATGATAACAGCACCTACTTCATATGGTTGAGGTAAAGATTTAATGAGTTCATACATGTGAAATGCTGAGTATAGCACCTGACAACAATAAGTGCTCATTAAGTATTAACTATTTTTTTCATTATTTATTATGGTTAGTGTTAGATTAATACATTATCAAAGCCCAACAATCGTTAATAACAAGATACAACCACATAGTGGTTGGCAGAGAGATTCCCTTTTAGGAGCTTAGCCAATTTATGTCATTCATATCTATACATTTCTAATCCAGCAATCTCATTTCTGGGTATTTGCCCAAAAGATTTCATATCAGTTTGTCAAAAAGATGTCTGCACTCCCATGTTCATTGCAGCACTATTCATATTAGCTAGGTTATGGAATCAATCCAAGTGTCCATCATCAGATGAATGGATAAAGAAAATGTGGTATATATACATAATGGAATACTATTCAGCCGTGTGTGTGTGTATGTGTGTGTGTGTGTGTGTGTGAATTTTTATTTTAGGCTTGGGGATACACGTGAAGGTGTGTTACATAGTTAAACACATATCACGAGGGTTACTTGTACATATTATATCACCCAGGTATTAATCCCAGTACCTAATAGTTATGTTTTCTGCTCCTCTTCCTCCTCCCACACTTTCCACTCAAGTAGACCACAGCGTTTTTTGTTTTCTTCTTTGTGTTCATAAGTTCTTATTTAGCTCCCACTTATAAGTGAGAACATATGGTATTTAGTTTTCTGTTCTTGCATTAGTTTGCTAAGGATGATAGCCTCCAGCTCCATTCATGTTCCCGCAAAAAAAGAAAATGCTATCTCATTCTTTTTCATGGCAGCGTAGTATTCCATGGTGTATATGTATCACATTTTCTTTATCCAATCTGTCATTGATGGGCGTTATGGTTGACTCCATGTCTTTGCTATTGTGAGCAATGCTGCAATGAACATTCACATGCGTGTGTATTTATGGTAGAATGCTTTATATTCCTCTGGGTATATACCCAGTAACAAGATTGCTGGGTCAAATGGTAGTTCTGCTTTTAGCTCTTTGAGGAATCGCCATACTGCTTTCCACAATGGTTGAGCTAATTTACACTCCCACCAAAAGTGTGTAAGTGTTCCCTTTTCTCTGCAACCTCACCAGCAGCTGTTATTTTTTGACTTTTTAATAATAGCCATTCTAACTGGCATGAGATGGTATCTCATTGTGGTTTTGATTTGCATTTTTCTAACGATCAGTGATGTTGAGCTTTTCTTCATATGCTTGTTGGTCGCATTGAGAAGTGTCTTCTTTTAAGAAGTGTCAGTTCATGTGCTTTGCCCACTATTTAATGGGATTGTTTGTTTTTCTCTTGTAAATTTGCTTAAGTTCCATATACATGTTGGATATTAGACCTCTGACAGATGCATAGTTTGCAAATGTTTTCTCTCATTCTGTAGGTTGTCTGTTTACTCTGTTGATAGGTTCTTTTTCTGTGCAGAAGCTCTTAAGTTTAATTAGATCTCATTTGTCAATTTTTTGCTTTTGTTGCTATTGCTTTTGGTGTCTTTGTCATGAAATCTTTGCTCACTCCTATGTCCAGGATGGTATTGCCTAAGTTGTCTTCCAGGGTTTTTATAGTTTTGGGGTTTACATTTAAGTCTTTAATTCATCTTGAGTTAATTTTTGTATATGGTGTAAGGAAAGGGTCCAGCTTCAATCTTCTGCATATGACTAGCCAGTTATCCCAGCGTCATTTATTGAATAGGGAGTCTTTTCCCCATTGCTTGTCTTTGTCAGCTTTGTCAAAGATCAGATGGTCGTAAATGTGAAGCCTTATTTCTGGGCTCTCTCTTCTGTTCCATTAGTCTATGTGCCTGTTTTTGCACCAGTACCATGCTATTTTGGTCACGGTAACCTTGTAGTACAGTTTCAAGTTAGGTAATGTGATTCATCCAGCTTTGTCCTTTTTGCTTAGGATTGCCTTGGCTATTCTGACTCTTTTTTGGTTCCATATAAATTTTAAAATATTCTTTTCTAGTCCTGTGAAGAATGTTGTTGGTAGTTTGATAGGAATAGCATTGAATCTGTAAATTGCTTTGCACAGTATAGCCATTTTAATAATACTGATTCTTCCTATCAATGAGCACAGGATGTTTTTCCATTTGTTCTTCTCTGATTTCTTTGAGCAGTGTTTTTAATTCTCATTGTAGAGATCTTTCATCTCCCTGGTTAACTGTATTCCTAGGTATTTTATTTTTTTGTGGCAATTGTGAATGGGATTGCCTTTCTGGGTCAGCTCTCACTTTGGTTGTAGGTGGTGTATAGGAATACTAGTAATTTTTGTACATTGATTATGTATCCTGAGACTTTGCTGAAGTTGTTATCAGCTGAAGGAGCTTTTGAGCTGAGACTATGGGGTTTTCTAGATATAGAATCATGTCATCTGCAAACAGAGATAGTTTGACTTCCTCTTTTCCTATTAGGATGCCCTTTATTTCATTCTCTTACCTGATTGCTCTGGCTAGGACTTCCAATACTATGTTGAATAGAAGTGGCGAAAGACAGCATCCTTATCTTGTGCTGGTTTTCAAAAGCAATACTTCCAGCTTATGCCCATTCAGTATAATGTTGGCTGTGGATTTGTCATAGATGGCTCTTATTATTTTGAGGTATGTTCCTTCAATAACTAGCTTATTGAAAGTTTTTAACATGAAAGGATGTTGAATTTTATCAAAAGCCTTTTCTGCATCTATTGAGATAATCATGGTTTTTGTCTTTAGTTCTGTTTATGTAATGAATCACATTTATTGATTTGCATATGTTGAATCAACCTTGCATCCTGGGGATGAAGCCTACTTGATCATGGTGGATTAGCTTTTTGATGTGCTGCTGGATTCAGTTTGCAAGTATTTTGTTTAAGATTTTTGCATTGATGTTCATCAAGGATATTGGCCTGGAGTTTTCTTTTTTGTTGTGACTCTGCCAGGTTTTGGTATCACGATGATGATGCCCTCATAGAATAAGTTGGGGAGAAGTCTGCCTCCTGAATTTTTTGGAATAGTTTCAATAGGAATAGTGCCAGCTCTTCTTTGTACATGTGGTAGAATTAAACTGTAAATCCATCCAGTCCTGGGCTTTTTTTGTTGTTGGCAGGCCATTTATTACTGATTCAATTTCAGAGCTCATTATTGGTCTGTTCAGGGAATCAATTTCTTCCTGGCTCAGGCTTAAGAGGGTGTATGTGTCCAGGAATTAATCTATCTCTTCTGGGTTTCCTAGTTTGTGTGTGTAAAGGTGTTCATAGTAGTTTCTGATGGTTGTTTTTATTTCTGTGGGGTCAGTAGTAACACTCGCTTTGTCATTTCAAATTGTGTTTATTTGGTTTTTCTCTCTTTTCTTATTAATTAGTCTATCTAGTGGCCTATCTTTTTTATTAACTTTTTCAAAAAAACAATTCCTGGATTTGTCGATCTTCTGAATTTTTTTGTGTGTGTGTGTCTTGATTCCTTCAGTTCAGCTCTGATTTTTGTTATTTCTCATCTTCTGCTAGCTTTCGTGTTGATTTGTTTTTGCTTCTCTAATTCTTTCAGGTGTGAAGTTACGTTGTTAATTTGAGATCTTTCTAACTTTTCAATGTGGGCATTTAGTGCTGTGATTTTCCCTCTTAATACTGCCTTACCTGTGTCCCAGAGATTCTGTTGTGTCTTTGTTCTCATTATTTTCAAAGAACTTCTTGATGTCTGCCTTAATTTCATTATTTACCCAAAAGTCATTCAGTAGCATGTTGCTTAATTTCCATGTTATTGTATAGTTTTGAGCAATTTTCATTGTGTTGACTTCTATTTTTATTGTGCTGTGGTCCGAGAGTGTGTCTAGTATGATTTTGGTTTTTTTACACTTGTTGAGGATTGTTTTATGTCCAATTATGTAGTTGATTTTAGAGTATGTGCCATGTGGCAATGAGAACAATGTATATTGTGTTGTTTTTGGGTGGAGACTTCTGTAAAGGTTTATCAGGTCCATTTGATCCAATGCTGAGTTTAGGTCCTGAATATCTTTGTTAATTTTCTCCTTAGATGATCTATCTAATACTGTCAGTGGAGTGTTGTAGTCTCTCACTATTATTGTGTGGGAGTCCATGTCTCTTTGTAGCTCTCTAAGAACTTGCTTTATGAATATTTAAGATAGTTAGATCTTCTTGTTGAATTGAAACCTTTACCATTATGTAATGTCCTTCCTTGTCTTTTTTATCTTTGTTGGTTTGAAATCTGTTTTGTCTGAAATTAGAATTGCAACCCCTTTTTTTTTCTGTTTTCCATTTGTTTAGTAGATTTTTCGGCCTCTTGTTATTTTGAGCCTATGAACATCATTACTTGTGAGATGGATCTCTTGAAGACTGCATACCGTTGGGTCTTGCTTTTTTATCCAGCTTGCCATTTTGCACCTTTTAAGTGGGTCATTTAGCCCATTTACATTCAAGGTTAGTATTGATATATATGGATTTGATCTTGTCATTGGGCTGTTAGCTGGTTATTATGTTGGCTTGTTTGTGTGGTTGCTTTACAATGACATTGGTCTGTGTGTTTAAGTGTGGTTTTGTATTAGCTACCAGTGGTCTTTTCTTTCTATATTTAGTGCCCCTTTCAAGACCTCATGTAAGGCAGGTCTTGTGGTAATGAAGTCCCTTGATATTTGCTTATCTGAAAAGGATCTTATTTCTCTTTCACTTAGAAAGCTTAGTTTGGCTGGATATGAAATTATTGGTTGAAGATTTTTTTCTTTAAAAATGTTGAATATAGGCCCCCAATGTCTTCTGGCTTATAGGGTTTCAGCTGAGAGGTCTGCTGTTAGCCTGATGGGGATCCTCTTATAGGTGACCTGTCATTTCTCTCTAGCTGCCTTTAACATTCTTTCTTTCATTTTGACCTTGGAAAATCTGACAATTATGTGTCATGGGGATGATCTTCTTGTGGAGAATCTTGTAGGAGTTCTCTGTTTTCCTGAATTTGACTGTTGGCCTCTCTAGCAAGGTTGGGGAAGTTTTCATGGATGATATTCCAAAATAGATTTTCTCCCTATCCCTTTTGGGGATGCCAGTGATTCATAGATTTGGCCTCTTTACATAATCCCATACTTCTCAGAAGTTTTGTTTATTCCTTTTTATTATTTTTTGTTTATTTTTGTCTCACTCTCTTATTTCACATTCTGAGGTTCTTTCCTCAGCTTGGTTTATTCTGCTGTTAATACTTGTGATTGTATTGTGCAATTCTTTACTGTGTTATTCAGCTCTGTCAGACCCGTTATGTTCTTCTTCTTCTTTTTTTTTGATGGAGTCTTGCTCTGTCGCCCAGGCTGGGATGCAGTGGCATGATCTTGGCTCATTGCAATCTCCACCTCCCAGGTTCAAGCAGTTCCCCTGTCTCAGCCTCCCGAGTAGCTGGGATTACAGGTGTCTGCCATCATGCCCAGCTAATTTTTGTATTTTTAGTAGAGATGGGGTTTCGCCATGTTGGCCAGGCTGGTCTCGAACTCCTGACCTCAGGTGATCCACCTGCTTTGGCTTCTTAAAGTGCTGGGAATATAGATGCGAGCCACCATGCCCAGCCTAGGTTCTTTTTCAAACTGGCTATTTCACCCTTCAGCTCCTGTATCACTCTATTATGGTTCTTATTTCCCTTAGACTGGGTTTTGCCATCCTCCTGAATCTAAATAGTCTTTGTTCCTATCCATATTCTGAATTTTATTTCTGTCATTCTAACCAGTTCGGCCTGGTTAAGAACTCTTGTTAGAGAACAAGAGGTGTGGTCATTTGGAGGATATATGGCCTTCTGGCCATTTGAGTTACCAGAGTTCTTGCATTGGTTCTTTCTCATGTTGGTAGCAACAGGCAGATGCCCAGGAAGATCAATACATCCTACAGGAGATGTCCTGTAAGGTAGATGGGCAGGGCCTGGTGTCAGCTGTGGAGGGGTGGTGATTTGATGGCTGCTAAAGGGGGAAGACAGCTTCCCAGCACCTGAGAGGTGGCATGCGCTGCCTATCAGGTGATTGCTTTCATTGTATTGACTGTGTTTAACCACAATGTGGGCAACCACTTAGAGAAACTCTACAGAAGATTTAAGAGCCAGATGCATTGTTGCAGTTGACAGCATTTATGGGGACTTCCAACCCTGACATTCTCAATTTGTGCAACTCTTTGGCATTTCAAAGAAAAGGAAACAGTAAGAAACCACATGAAACTGCAACATAGATTGAGTACAGACAATAGACTTCTTTTCTGGATGTTTTCACTGGGCCAAGGCTTTGTGTAGAGTCTTTATTTGAAGCTGATGTCTTGTCTCTGGTTTCAGAGGGGGATATGTTAGTGAAGTATTTTTCGTGTTGAAGCTTTGGGGTGTGATCCAGCAGGTGACACTTAAGCTTATTGGTCATTTGGTAGACTCTTGTCTGGTTGTGTGGCTCCCCTGTGTTCCCTCTCAGTGCCCTGAAAGTGTGGGGTCCTCTTCCCCTTAAGTGCTGGCCGTTGTTCACAACTTGGCACTCTTGGGCTGCCCACTGCAGCTCTGGGGCAATCTCAGAGCTGCTAAAGAAGAGATCTTAGTAATGGTTGTGGCCCAGGGTCGTTTGCTCGACTCCTGGGACCTCTATGCCAGAGAGATGCAGGTCAGCAATTGCTCAGTGCAGTCAGCCCAAGATGGAGGGTTTGTGCTATGGACCCAAGCCAGGGGTTCCCTGCCTGGTGATGAGCCATGATGGGTGTGTGGGACCCGTGGGATACAGATTGGCCACCTCTCCTTGGGTCAACTGCAGCTTGTTGGAGGTATGGGTAAGGCACTTAGGGTCTTTGTTCCTTTGTTAGTCTGAGGGTGGCAAGGGCAGTGGCAGAGAAGCTTTCAGATGCCCCTGGAGGACCTGCACAGGGAGCTGCTGAGTTGGTACTGGCTCGAGAGCTCTGATGGCAGGGTGCCTGGAGGCCCAGGCCTGGAGAACCTGCCCAGTGAGGAGATAGGAGAATGGGCATAAGAGTCTGGCCACTTTTCTGTAGGGCTGCTGCAGTATGCTTGGGGCCTGCTTCAGTCTCTAGTCACCTCAGATTTTCCAGAACCTGGAGGTGTCACTAGTGAAGGCTGCAAAAAGGCAAAGGTGGCAGCATGTCCCTCCCTCTGGGAACTTTGTCCCAGGGAGGTGCAGACCTGTTGCTGGCCCAAAGGCACCTGTAGGAAGTGGCTGGAGGCCCTGGTTTGGAGGTCCCACCCAGTGAGGAGGAACGGGATCAGGACCTGCTTTTAAAAAGCAGCCTGGCCACGTTTTGGTAGAGTAGCTGTGCTGTGCTGGGAGTGCACTTCAGGCCCTGATTGCTTCAGACTCGCTGAAGCCCAAAGGCTGGAACGGCTAAGTAGCCCAAACAGCAAAGAAGCAGCCCGCCCCTCCCTCTCGGAGCTCCATCCTAGGGAGAATTAAGATCTTTGTCAGCTGGAGAGCTCAGGCAGGGGTGGCCGGAGGCCCCATTGAGAGGTCCCATCCAGTGAGGAGGAATGGGATCAGGCACCTGCTTAAAGCAGCAGTCTGGCCATGTTTTGGTAGTGGAGCTGTGCTGTGCTGGGGGATCCCTTCAGCCTTCAGCTCAGATTCCAAAGCCTGAAGGCTGGAATGGCCAAGACACCCATACGGCAAAGATGGTGGCCCACCCCTTCCCCTGGGAACTCCTTCTTAAGGAGGTGCGATGCAGCTACTGGTAGTTGGCTGGAATTCCAAGACGGTGGGTCTTATCTTGTGAGGTACCATGGAAGTGGGGTGTATGGGCTGTTGCCACTCAGCCCCCTGGATTCAGCCTCTTTCCTAGGGGTATGTACGGGAATCTAACCTCCCACTCTTCCAGAAGTGCAGCTACTTTTGCCAGAAAGCCCAGATATGTAAGGCTCCTCACACATGCCTGAGCGGTGGTTCTGCCAAGACTCCAGGTAGCTCTGTCTGTCAAACTGAAGACTGAAGACCCTGGTGGAGTGGGTTCACAAGGAGATCTCCTGGTTGCAAAGATCTGTGGGAGAAGCCTGGTTTCCCTGCCTCGCTCATTCACTCACCGCTTCCCTGGGTGGCGGGGGGATCCCCTGGCTCCATGTTGTTCCTAGGTAGGCTGTTGTCTTGCTTTTGTTCATTCTCTGTGGGTCAGGTTGTTTCCTTGATTAATCCCAGTGTGAATGCCTGGATGTTTCAGTTGAAGGTGTTGTATTTATTTGCCCCTTCTTTTCCTCTACCTGACAGCCATGCACACTAGTGCTTCTAGTCGGCTATCTTGGACACTCCCCTCCGCTCCCTACTCCGCCATTCAGCCTTTCAAAAGAAGGAAATTTGGCTGGGCATGGTGGCTCACACCTGTAATCTCAGCACTTTGGGAGGCCGAGGCGGGTGGATCACCTAAGGTCGGGAGTTCGAGATCAGCCTGGCCAACATGGTGAAACCCCATCTCTACTAAAAATACAAAAATTAGCCTGGCATGGTGGCAGGCACCTGTAATCCCAGTTACTGTGGAGGCTGAGGCAGGAGAATTGCTTGAACCCAGGAGGTGGAGGTGGCAGTGAGAGGAGATCACGCCATTGCACTCCAGCCTGGGCAACAAGAGTGAAACTCCATCTAAAGGAAAGAAAGAAAGAAAGAAAGAAAGAAAGAAAGAAAGAAAGAAAGAAAGAAAGAAAGAAAGAAAGAAAGAAGAAAGAAAGAAAGAGAAAGAAAGAAAGAAAGAAAGAAAGAAAGAAAGAAAGAAAGAGAGAGAGAGAAAAGAAAGAAAGAAGAAAGAAAAAGAAAGGAAAAAGAAAGAAAAAGAAAGAAAGAAAGAAAGAAGAAAGAAAGGAAGGAAGGAAAGAAAGAAAGAAAGAAAGAAAGAAAGAAAGAAAGAAAGAAGAAAGAAAGAAAGAAAAAAAGAAAGAAAGAAAAGAAATTCTAGCTAGGCATGTTGGTATGCATCTGTAGTCCTGGCTACATGGGAGGCTAAGATGAGAGGATTGCTTGAGCCCAGGAGTTCAAGTCCAGCCTGGGCAACATAGCAAGACCCCATTCCTTAAAAAAGGAAGAAAATTTTGTCATTTGCAACAACAACATGGATGGAATTAGAGAGCATTTTGCTGAGTAAAATAAGCCTGAATAGAAAAGCAAATACTACATGTTCTCAATTATATATGGGATCTAAAAAATTTGAACTCATAGAAGCAGAGAATAGAATGGTAGTTACCAGAGGCTGGGGATGGGGTGCATGGGGAGATGACGGTTAAAAAATATAAATAAGCCAGGTGTAGTAGCTCATGCCTATAACCCCAGCACTTTGGGAGGTCAAAGTGGGAGGATTGCTTGAGGCCAGGAGTTAGAGACCAGCCTGAGTAACACAGCAAAACCCCATCTCTACTAAAAATGAAAAAATTAGCTTGGTGTAGTGGCATGCACTTGTGGTCCCAGCTACTCAGGAGGCTGAGGCAGGAGGATCACTTAAGCCCAGGAGGTCGAGGATATAATGAACCATGATCACATCACTGAACTCCAGCCTGGGCAACAGAGCTAGACCTTGTCTTAAAAAGACACACACTGACACACACATGAGCACCAACTCATTCCTTAGGAGAAATAAGGGTTTTTTTTTTTTTTACATCTACTGCACAGCATGGTAAATATAGTTAATAATAGTGTATTGTACATTTCAAAATTGCTAAGACAGTAAATTACAAATGTTCTCACCACAAAAAATGATAAGTATTTGAGGTGATGGATATGTTACTTACTTTGAATTAATTATTACACATGGTATTCATAAATCATAATATCACTTTGTACCTCATAAACATATACAGGTATAAATTGTCAATTTATAATAAAATAAAAAATAAATTGATTGAGACTTGTAAAGAATATCTAAGTCTTTCTCACATGCATCCTTAAAGCCCATTTCCACTATGGAAATCTGGATATATAATCCTGAGTTTATTTACCATGTAAGTTCCCTCAAATGTCCCCATAAGCCAGTACCAACTGAAACTGAAACACTCAACTTTCCATAAAGACAGCAACAAAACAAGACTATGATGAGAATCCTTCCAAGTCTTTTTTTTTTTTTTTTTTTTCAGAGATGGAGTCCTGCTCTGTCCCCCAGGCTGGATTGCAATGGCACAATCTCAGTTCACTGCAACTTCCACCTCCTGGGTTCAAGCGATTCTCATGCAGCAGCCTCTTGAGTAACTGGGATTACAGGTGTGCACCACCACGCCCGGCTAATTTTTGTATTTTTAGTAGAGACAAGGTTTCACCGTGTTGGCCAGGCTGGTCTCAAACTCCTGGCCTCAAGAGATCTGCCTGCCTCGGCCTCCCAAAGTTCTGGGATTACAGGCATGAACCACCGCTCCCAGCCAGAACCAAGTCTTTTTCACGTTTCATTCCCCAGTATCTAGTGCAGGGCCTGGCCTGAAATAGATGCTCAGTGAAATTTCATTGTATTATATAGCACAAGAAGGAAGAAGCAATTCTCAACCTTCCTTAGCACATGCCAAAGCATCAGCCAGTAAAGGAACTGAGAGAGGCTGTCATCTACAGCATGAATGGGAATATGGCAAGGCTTTCATTCAAGTAATTTTCTCTCACATTAGATGCAAAGTCATTACTCCTTCTAGACAGTTTCAGCATTCTATAATCAACCACCAGCAGCATGGTGTGGTGGACACCTGGCAGCACCAAAAGAGCTTCCTGTCCAAAGTGGTCCCCCACAGTTGCCTGTCATGCTGCCTTATCTTCTTAGTATAGCCTTCACTCTTTAAAGGGCTAGGATTTTTTGGGTTTGTTGTTGTTGTCGTTGTTGTTGTTGTGTGTATGTGTGTTTTTTCTATCAAGGGTGAACATGTAGCAGAGCTAGAATCATCTAAGTGGAGACAGCCAGATCTCAGCTCTTATAGCTCTTTTGTAAGCAACCTATGATTCTTCAAGCCTCTTGAATTCTGTATTACAATAGCCTGCTATGTTGGATTCAGTTAGGTATGTGCTAAGCACGTGGTTCTCCTGCATAATAATGTAAGAAAACATCCTCCTAGAGTTGGTGGTCAGTCATCTCGTACTCTATGTTTATGTCTGATATCTTCCTCTGACACACCAGCAGAGAGCACATAAGTTAAGTGACCTTTACCCATGGTTTCAGAGACATGACGGGTCCAAGGTCCTAGCTGCATAGGAAATCCAAGAGTGTAAATTTTTAAAAATTGATAGGAATTTTATGAAGCCAAATTTGAAGAAAGAGCCAAGAGAACTTATGAATGGAGAATGTCAAAAGCAGTAGACTTTAATTTACCCTATATACAAAAATTAACTCAAAATGGATCAAATACCTAAATTTAAGAGTTAAAACTATAAAACTTGTAGAAGAAACAGAGGAGCAAATCTTGACAACTTTGAATTTGGGCATAGTTTCTTAAATCTGACACCATAAGCACGGGCAACAAAAGAAAAAATATATTAATTGCACTTCATTAAAATTATAAACTTTTGTATATCAAAGGACATTATCAATAGAGTGAAAAGAAAACCCAAAGAATGGGATAAAATACATGCAAATCACAAATCTGACAAAGGCTTAATATCCAAAATATATAAAGAACTTTTACAACTCAACAACAAAAAGACAACCCAATTTTAAAATGGGCAAAGGACTTGAATAAACATTTTACAGAATAAGATATGCAAATGGCAAAAAGCACATGAAAAGACGCTCAACATCGTTAGTCATTAAGAAAATGCAAATCCAAACCACAATGAGGGCCAGGTGTGGTGGCTCACGCCTGTAATCCTAGCACTTTGAGAGGCCAAGGCAGGTGGATCACTTGAGGTCAGGAGTTCGAGATCAGCCTGGCCAACATGGTGAAACCCCATCTCTACTAAAAATAGAAAAATTAGCCGGATGTGTGGTGGCGTGTGCCTGTAATTCCAGCTACTCAAGAGGCTGAGGTGGGAGGATCACTTGAACCCAGGAGGCAGAGGTTGAAGTGAGCTGAGATTGTGCCACTGCACTCCAGCCTGGGCGACAGGGTGAGACCTGGTCTCAAACACACACACACACACACACACACACACACACACACACACACACAATGAGATATCACTTCTATCCTACTAGGATGGCTATAGTAAAAAAAATCAGACAGTAATAAGCATTGCTGAAGATTTGGAGAAATTGGAACACTCGTGCATTGCTGTTGGAAATATAAAATGGTGCAGCCACTGTGGAAAACAGCTTGGCACTTACTCAAAAATTTAAATGTAGAATTATTATATGATCCAGCAATTCCACTTTGGGGTATATACCCAAATGAATTGAAAGCAGAGACTCAAACAGATACTTGTACATTCATGTTCATAAGCAACATTATTCACAACAGCCAAAAGGTGGAAACAACCCAAGTGTCCATCAATAGATGAATGAATAAACAAAATTTGGTATATCCATACAGTGAAATATCATTTGGCCATAAAAAGGAGTAAGGCTCCAACACATACTACAACATTCTGAGTCAAATATGCTAGACACAAAAGAACAAATATATGTCACTCCACTTACATGAAAGATTTTAAATAGGTAAATTCATAGAGACAGAAATTAGATTAAAGTTTATCAGAAACTGGGAGTAGGAGGGAGGGAAGAATGAGGAGTTATTGCTTACTGGATTCATAGTTTCCATTTGCATGGGTGAAAAAAATTTAAAAATAGTGGCAATGGTTGTACAACATTTTGAATGTAATTAATGCCATTGAGTTTTACACTTTAAAAGGTTAAAATAGCAGTCTATTTCATACGTATTTTACCACAGTAAAAAAAAAAAAAAAAAAAGCAGTTGCTGTGTCTGTGTTAATGGTTCTATTTGAAGTGAGAAGCCATAACAGAACCAGACGCAGCTCAAGGGCATTTTGATAGGGGACCTGAAAGAATAGTGCCAGCAACTCCAGTTTTGCTTTTGCACAAGGATGATGGTGGTTCAGTGTGCTGGTTCAGCCTTTGTCACATTCTCATCAGATGCTGCTTGGTTGAGCTTTAGGGTGAGATGCATGATCCATGACTCTATGCAGGAGGCCTCTTGAGGCTCTGGAAAGTGAATGAGCTCAGCATTCTTGTTAGGGGAGGGAAGAGGATGTTCCAAGGACTGTGCGTGAAGCCAATGTGTTTTTTGCCCAGGGTTATAATACATGGAGCCAAGGAGCAGATTCCAAATGTGGAGTCCTGAGGATGCCAAGATGTTAGCTGATATAGAGCGCAAAACATAAATCACCAAGGCTGAAGGATTACCAGAAATATAGAACCAAGATATGAAAGCAAAAATTAAGGAGACAGGGAAGCTAACACATGAAGTGGGTTAGGGTGGGCTTGAATTGTCTCTGAGCTATCTGCCTCAGATTTTTATAGGATTCTCATGACTGACATTACATTTAAGGGCCTGAAAAGAATGGAACGCTTAAGGTATTTTTGGCATTATAAACCATCATTATTAGACTCTTTTAAGAACACTCCCTTTTAAGGAGAGAAGTAACCTGGGAAACTGACAAGAGCTGTTAGCCTGAGAAAGGAAGAATCGGGGCATGTCAATCTTTCCTCCTCCACAAATAATCAATAGAAATAACAGCATTCCTCAGACATAATAAAAGAACTTAGATGACACTTTATTATAGGCACAGAGACTTTAGAAATGGAAGAGACAGCAATTGTCTGTTACATGACCACTGGATATTGGAAATTGATACCATATGAAACAGAGAGGCTCCTGGAATGTTGGTACCTGCTATGGAAGCCCCATCTATGGAGCAACCAAACCCACATGCTATTTGTCCAAGTCAGGTCTATGTCCTAAGGCTAAGAGTGGTAGCAGGTAGATAAAATGGGGACAGCTGACTGAAGTTGAGGCAAAGAGTCAGAAAGAAAAACCTGTGGCACAAGAGACTTGTTACACAACTGGGATGGCCACCCCTTACAATCTGTGCGATGTTTCTATACCTCATGCTTGTAAATTCAGTACAGAGGCCATCAGGTTGTGAGACCAAGTAGATTTATCTCTTGCTGCCTAGCAGAGATCTGGGCCTGGAAAGAATGAAACCGTCTTTGAGTAAGAAAGGGGAGAAAGTATTAACAAAAAAGAGGAGGAGAGAGGGAGATTGATAAAAGAAAATGTGAAGGGGAACATAATTCAATCTGCTTCTTTCATAATGCCAAGGGCAAGGCTAGGCTTGCCAAAATCGCACAAGAGTCAGGGATTCAATATTTACCCAACAGTCGGTGGCTAAAATAGATTATAATATAAAGCCAACTGAATTATGAGAATTACCTGAACAGTAGAAAACTAAAATATATTAAAGTCATCCATCAGGCCCTCCTGTTGCTAGTAAATGATAATTGGATAAATCTATTTTCTGGGGTTGCTAGCAAAGGTTGCTCTTGCTCCTGCTCTGGCAGGAAGTAAAAGGAGAAGGTCCTGGGAAGCTAGCCCTGCATACAGGACTTGAAAGAGAGGTGCTTCTTTCCTGTGTATTACACAGAAGACAAGTAATAAATTATACTGGTTGTGGGTGACGGGGAGACATCAAGTCAAAATTAGAATAAGGAATTCAAATGTGTTATCAACTAAAGTGTCTAGATATTTTTTGAGCCATAGGACCCTTTGACAGTTTAGGAAAAACTATAAATTTCTTTTAAAAGAATAATATTTAAGTGTATAAAATAAAACATAATGAGCTACAAATTAAACCAAATATATCTCTGTACAATCATAAAAATATTAATAAGTGATACAGTAATGTACGTGTTTCCTTATTCACACATCCAATAACAAGATCTGGTGGCAGGTCTAATAACTATTATGATTCCAAAGTAGTGATTAGCATAAAAGGTCCTTTGAAGCCTCTGCAACTTCTGAAATTTGATATTAAAAGATTTCTACTCGTTTCAAAGTTGCAGGTACTACACATACTACTGTGGTTCGTTGCTTATGTTCATAATAGAATTTTAGTTGGACGTTAGTGAAAATGAAGCTGTATTTTTTTCCATACAAGTTTATAGACCCCTTGATTTTTACCCATTGACTCCTTGGGGATTTGTGCATCCAGATTAAGAACCCCTGGTAGAAGTAAAAAACAAGAGCCAAACAAGGAAGCAGGAAAAGTTACAAACAAATTTGCTTCTTTTATAATAGGGAGGGCAAGCAGGAGGTCTAAATTAAGTGCAGATACCTGTAGCAGTTTTTAAAATGTTCCCATTGTCTTAGTCCATTTGGGCTGCTATAACCAAATACTGTAAAGTGGGTGGCTTATAAACAACAGAAATTAATTTCTCACAGTTCCTCAGGGCTAGAAAGTCCAAGATCGGCCGGCCACGGTGGCTCACGCCTATAATCCCAGCACTTTAGGAGGCCAAGGTGGGTGGATCACCTGAGGTCAGGAGTTTGAGACCAGCCTGGCCAACATGCCAATACCCTGTCTCTACTAAAAATACAAAAATTAGTTGGGCATGGTGGTGCACACCTGTAATTCCAGCTACTCGGAAGGCTGAGGCAGGAGAATCACTTGAACCCAAGAGGCAGAGGTGGCAGTGAGCCGAGATCGTGAGATCGTGACACTGCACTCCAGCCTAAGTGACAGAGCGAGACTCCATCTTAAAAAAAGAAAAAGAAGAAAGAAAGAAGAAATGAAAGAAAGAAAGAGAGAAAGAAAGAAAGAAAGAAAGAAAGAAAGAAAGAAAGAAAGAAAGAAAGAAGAAAGAAAGAAAGAAAGAAAGAAAGGAAAGAAAGGAAAGGAAAGGAAAAGAAAGGAAAAAAGAAAGTCCAAGATCAAGGCACTGGAAAATTTGGTGTCTGGTGAGGGCTCACTTTCTGGTTCTCAGATGGCACACTCTCACTGTGTCTTCACAAGGTGCAAGGAGCAAGCTAACTCTCTGTGGCCTCTTTTATAAGTGCACTAGTCCCACTCGTGAGGTAATCACTTCCCAAAAGCCTCACCTCCTAATACCATCACACTGCTAACTAGGTTTCAGCGTATGAGTTTCAGGGACACAAATATTCAGATCATAGCACCCATAATGCACTTGCTTGACTGAACTAAATTTAGTTAAAGGGCCAGACAAAAAGCAGACAGGTTATAAATAAAAGAAGAGTGGCTCCATGTTGGTAGCTATTGAAGCTGTGTGATACATACACAGGGACTGTTTGTACCACTCCCTCTACTCATCTGTATATTTGAAATTTTTCATACTCAAATGATTTAGAAGTAATAAACACAATAAAGGTGCTAGATGCAGTGGCTCTCGCCTGTCGTC
Organism: Symphalangus syndactylus; assembly: GCF_028878055.3. Classification (NCBI taxonomy): domain Eukaryota; kingdom Metazoa; phylum Chordata; class Mammalia; order Primates; family Hylobatidae; genus Symphalangus; species Symphalangus syndactylus. The sequence continues at coordinate 124,111,645 of NC_072447.2, read as the reverse complement.
CCAAATACTTAGGAGGCTTAGGAGAGAGGATCACTTGAGCCTAGGAGTTCGAGGTTGCGGTGAGCTATGAATATGCCACTGCACTCCAGCCTGGGTGACAGAGAAAGACATTGTCTCTAAAAAAAAAAATAAATTAATCTAATTAAATTAAATAAAGGACTTGACATGTCGGGTGCAGTGGCTCATGCCTGTAATCTCAGCACCTTGGGAGACCAAGGCAGGAGGATATCTTGAGGTCGGGCATTCAAGACCAGCCTGGTCAACATGGTGAAACCCTGTCTCTACTAAAAAATACAAAAATTAGGTGGATGTGGTGGCATGCACCTGTAGTCCCAGCTACTCAGGAGGCTGAGGCACGAGAATCACTTGAACCTGGGAGGCAGAGGTTACAGTGAGCTGAGATCGTGCCACTGCACTCCAGCCTGGGAGACAGAGCAAGACTCCATCTCAAAAAACAAATAAAAATAAAAATGAGGACCTGACATCCTGTCTGATCATCAGAATTCCTCAAATTAATTAACTCATTCACTCACCTATCTATTCATTTATTCAATATTTATTGTTGCCTCTGGCACAATGTAGGTTTATAGGAAGACTGAAACAAGGAGGAATCAGTACCAGTTCAGAATGAAAGTAAGAGAATGGTAGGAGGAAACCAGGAAGCAAAGTAGAAGACTCTGAAGGAGGGCATTTTGACAAGGGTGAAGTTCTTGAAAGAAAGTGAAAGAAGGTGGGGCACATAACAATGGGGCACACATTATAAGGTAACAAGCTGGCTGGAAGCAAGAATGGGGGATTGAAGAAAATGGCTGAAGACATGGGGAACTACCAATGGCAGCTTTGCCGCCTCCTTCACAACTATGTCTATCCCTGCATGGAGGAATTGACTTGGTGGCTGTTTTCCACCCAAAAAGGTGTATTCAAGAATACATCATTTGGTAAACAAAAACAAACAAACAAAAAAGTCAGGTCTCATCAAAGCTCTGTCCTTAAAACATCATTTTAAAGTTCATTATGAATCTCAAAAGAAAAAAATATGTACGTTAACTTGTGGAACAGAGGATTAAAAGGAACACAGTATAAAAAGAACACAGTATAAAAGGAACAGTATAACTTGGAACTAATGCAAATCAAATGTCAGAGGGAAGAAATTAATCTCTGTTTATATTTCATTTCCTCTAACATTTGCCTAACTGAGAAAACAGCAACTAGGTTTTAATAACATTGGTAGAGCAAAAATTCCCAGGATGTAACCCTTTAAACAAGTTTTCTTCTAAAGACCATTTCAATAACGGCTTGGTAATTATTACATTCACAGGAGAACTCTGGTTGGCACCTTCCAATAGTGGGATACAGGACCCCGCTGGCAGCCAGATGCCCACATTCCACACTTCTGATTCTTTCAAGAAGCAAAGTCCAGACGAGTTTCATCAGGAAAATCTTTGGTAAAAAGATTGGCAAACGAGAGGAATTCTGCTCCAAAATGTGTTTCTCCTTCTTTGGCTACTACTACTTATGATTCCTTCAGCATTTCCTGTGACTCTGTTAGCCAGAACACAGTGACTTGAATTTGTCATCCAATTGGCAACTGTTCCATTCCCTTCAGGGGTCCTTGTTATATCTGCTACAACATTTGAACAGTAGGTGGTCCAGTCCCTGTCCACAAAGGCACACAATTCAGAAGGGACAATAATATCTCTAAAATATTCATCTCTTAAAAACCTTCTTACACCCATGGTTGGCAGCAAGAAAAGTCCTGTTTGCTACTACCAGCATTCAAATAGTTTAATGATTTGCCATCAAATTAGCCTACACTATCTTGTTAAGAACACAGGCTCTGGAGACAAACATGAGTCTTTATTTAAGAGACCACACACACACATACTTACTAACTGTGTGACCTTGAACAAGTTGCTTAACTCCTCTAAGATTTAGTTTCATAATCAGTAAATAGGGAATAGACAGATACAGCTATTTATCTCATAGAGTGGCTGTAAGCATTAAATGAGAGATCTTGTGCAGTTCCTTCCCTGAAACCCCCATCCCTCAGTAATGCAGGTCTATCACTCCACTGGCCAGTCACACCTCACTAGCCCCGCTCCAGAGGTGTGGATCTGAGAAGCCTCTGGGTACTTCACAGCAAACCCCTAGCATGAGCATCCAGAGCTCCTAGGTGCTCTAGGGAAATGTGAACACTTAATTCACCCCCATTCCATCACCATGGCCAAAATACAGGAGAATGGCCACCTGAAAAGCAATTAAAACCTGGCACTCATAGGCAAAGGGGAGTCTCATCACCTTAAATGGAATGGATGAGGCAGGCGAGGCTACCCCAGGTGCCACAAAACCAGCACTCCGCAATGTAGAGCCCCAAAAAGACTCAGAAGAAGAAAGAAGGAGAAGGATAATGAGGGGAAGAAAAGAAGAAAAGAGGAAGGAAATGAGGAGATAGAGGAGGAGGAGCCTTCTAGAGACTGAATGTGCCCCCCAACAAAATTTTTATATATAAATATAAATATATATATATATATATTTTTTTTTTTTTTTTTGAGACAGAGTCTCTCTCTGTCACCCAGGCTGGAGTGCAGTGGCACGATCTTGGCTCACTGCAAGCTCCACCTCCTGAGTTTACACCATTCTCCTGCCTCAGCCTCCTGAGTAGCTAGGACTACAGGCGCCCACCACTACGCCCTGCTAATTTTTTGTATTTTTAGTAGAGACGGGATTTCACTGTGTTAGCCAGGATGGTCTCGATCTCCTGACCTCGTGATCCGCCCTCCTCAGCCTCCCAAAGTGTTAGGATTACAGGCTTGAGCCACCGCTCCTGGCCCAAAATTTATATATTAAAACTTAATCCCCAATGTAATAGTATTAGGAGGTGGGGCCTTTGGGATGTGATTAGGTCATGAAGGTGGAGCCCTCATGAATGGGATTAGTGCCCTTATAAAAGAGGCCCTTCATTGGATGGACATACAAGAAAAGTAAAATAAAACAAGAGGCCTCAGAGATTTTCCTCTCCTCTTCCATCCTGTGAGGTTATAGCAAGAAGACAGCTGACTACTAACAAGTAAACGGGCACTCACCAGATATTGAATCTGCTGTTGCCTTGATCTTGGTCTTCCCAGCCTTCAGAACTGTGAGAAATAAATTTCCGTTGTTTATTAATCACTGACTCCATGGTATTCTGTTATAGCAGACTGAATGGACAAAGATGGAGCCCTTCAAATACAGGCCTATTTTTCAAAAGAAACCAGAAAGAGGTTGAAGATATTGTGTCTCCCACCTCACCAACCAAGAGAAGGGGAAGTTTGTGCTGGTGGTACTGAACAGTCTGCCAGGAAAGAAAGGCCACCGCCACCACCTTCTCCCAAGAGCCAGGAGTCCCAAGCAGAGGCTACCTCTACCAGTAATGCTGGAAACACAAAAGAAGAGACAGGGCTCCAAGCCACAGAATTGTCCACCCCCTTAGGCCAGAGACCAGCACCAACACCAAGGGTCAGGAAGCAGAACGAAGAGCTGGGTTGGGAGCACACAAGTGATTGCTAAGCTGCAAAAATTGTACTGTCATTGTAGGGTGACAGGCCAGACCTAGTACCCTCACTTTCTCCCTATGCCAAAAACAAAAAACAAAAAAAAACTGTCTTCTGCCTCCCCACAGCCACATTTTTCCCTTTCTCTTTCCTGAGGACCTTCCCATAATCCATCTGCCCTTCCTTCCTCAAGGACAGTTGAAAATGATCTTTTACAGTTTTCTGAGTGAGTTTAGTCATGTAAAATACATCTGTCCATGTCCCCACCTCTTTCACTGTCTCTACACTTGCAGAGGTCAATTTCTGATTCTCCTCCCTACTTCTATTCCAGGTAAGTTTTGTTTACCTGCCCACTAAATCCCAGAGCTAGAGTGGAGTGTTTTCACTCCCAGACTCTGAGCATCCACCTCTGCCACCCCATGTTGAGTTTTAATTTCCTATGCTTTCCAAGAGTCTCTGAGTTGGGACATTGACCCTCCCTAGGTTTATGCCCCCAGACTGGGAATCAACTGTGTGTCCGTTTTAGACATGGTCGGGGAATGGTTAGGCTTTCAGGCCAAGGCAGGGAGAGAGAGGAAAGTGTCTAATGTAATACAACTTAATTTTTGTCTCCCTTGTAAATAACATATAATGGCCAAATCCTGAAGATGTATATATTCTAATTGCTAAAATCATTCCCACTTGGCTCCATTGTAACATTTGGAAAGAAAATAAATGCTGATCCCTCTAAAAAAGAGAAAATTAAATGAGATAGACTATGTATGGTCCTTAGCAAAAACCTAGCCCAGAGTAAGTGTTCAATAAGTGTTAGCTTTTGTTATCATTTTAAAGACTTCTGAATGCTATTTTCATTACTCCATTCATTTACTCACTCAAAAAATATTGTTTAGGCCAGGCACGGTGGCTCATGCCTATAATTGCAGCACTTTGGGAGGCCAAGGTGGGCAGCTCACTTGATGTCAGGAGTTCAAGACCACTCTGGCCAACATGGCAAAACCCCATCTCTACTAAAAATACAGAAAAAATTAGCTGGGCGTGGTGGCACACACCTGTAATCCCAGCTACTTGGGAGGCTGAGGCAGGAGATAGCTCCAACCTGGGAGATGGAGGTTGCAGTGAACCGAGATCATACCACTGCACTCCAGCCTGGGCAACAGAGTGAGACTCCACCTAAAAACAAAAAAATTATGTGCATAGTTTGGGTGCTTGCTTTATCACGAACATAACAAAATATTAGACATGGGAGGCTGGGGATTGGAGTACAAAGAAAGAAAAGAACACCTCTAAATAGTCTCTACTCTGCAGGACTTTACAATGTGATTGTGGAGACAAGGTGTACACATGAGTGATAGTGTCAGAAACCCCGGCAAGGTATTAAGTTCCAAGTGAATGATATAGATTGAAAGGGGGCACTTGGTGGAGTTGAGGTAAAAAATGGCTGCATGCAACTTTGTGTTGATCCCTGAAGGATGGTCAACCTTTGTTGTGGCAAGGGACATTGTAGACAGTGGCGACAACATGGGTATGAACTTAAAATTTCAAATAAGTACAACATATTCAAGAGACAATGAGAAAACCAGCCTATAGAGGAGCCATGGCAGAGACAGTAAAAAGTGCAGGTAGAGAGATTCGGGTTACATCAAGACTCACGGCTGATAGGAGTTTAAGATATGTAGCCCAGCTCCCGACATGTAGGGGCCAGAAGGAAGATGGTGTCTATGGGGAAGGGGCACTGATAGGAACAACAGAGGAAGGCAAGAGCCAAGCACAGTGGTGCAAGCCTGTAGTTCCAGCTCCTCGGAAGGCCAAGGTTGGGGGATTGCTTGAGGCCTGAGCTTTGAGACCAGCCTGGGCAATATAGTGAGACCACTTGTCTACAAAAAAGTTCACAATTAGCTAGGCATGGTGACTGCAGTCCTAGCCACTCAGGAGGCTAAGGCAGGAGGATCACTTCAGCCCAGGAGTTTGAGGCTACAGTGAGCTGTGAGCACAACACTGCACTCCAGCCTGGGCAATGGAGTGAGACTGTGTCTCAGAAAAAAAAGACAAAACATTTAAGTTCATTATCCTTTTGAAACCAGCCCAATTTTCCCAGAAAACTGATGTTTATGATTTTTTTACATGAGAACATGTCCCGGCACACAAAAAAAAGGAATAAAAAAAAATTTAAAAACTGATGTTTATGTTTTTTTCTAAATAAACGTAGAAATTGAATCTCCTGGTCTTTCTCTTTTAAGAGATGGGGTCTCACTATGTTGGCTAGGGTAGTCTCAAACTCCTGGCCTCAAATGATCTTCCCACCGCGGCATTTGGCAACATTTCTTAGTGAGCAGACTCTGACTAAGACAGAATTTTTCTGCTGTCAAATGGCCTGAAGTCAATCATGAAAAGTTAGGCATCTAGGACATATAGTTGTCAGGTTAGCCGAGTGCAGACTAACCAGGGACATGCTACACAAGTTTATTTTTTAAAATAAATTCCTGATACAGCCTTCTTTTTTTATTTTTTACCTCATTCCCCTAAAAACTAGGCATAACAAGAAAAGAAAAATGGCTGGGTGCGGTGGCTCATACCTATAATCCCAGCACTTTGGGAGGCTAAGGCAGGTGGATCACATGAGGTCAGGAGTTTGAGATCAGCCTGGCCAACATGGTGAAACCCCATCTCTACTAAAAAGACAAAAAGCCAGGCATGGTGGCGGGCGCCTGTAATCCTAGGTACTTAGGAGGCTGAGGCAGGAGACTCGCTTGAACCCAGGAGGCAGAGGTTGCAGTGAGCCGAGATTGCACCATTGCACTCCAGCCTGGGCGACAGAGTAAGACTCTGTCTCAAAAAAGAAAAAAAAAGCAAAGTGAAAGTTAAAATTCAGTTAATTTAACTTCCACTATGGCCAAGATGGAGTACAAGGGGCTGGATTTATCCTACCACCTTAAAGCTATAAAATTGTATGAAATGTCATTCCCCAGTGACTGATATGATGTAGATGCTCAATGAAATTTTCAATTGAAGGCAGAGAGGCAGTACAATATGCCCTAGGAGTGATGCCCCCAATGAGAAGCCTAGCAAGAGAAGTGACCTAACTACCTCCTTGTGCGTGTCATTCTGCCTTCTCAGCAGTTTTGCCCAAGCTCTCTATTCTTAACCTCACCTATTTTTCAACCCATCTCTATATTTCAATTCTTAAAGCACAACAGTCCTCTCCCCTTACTCTAGCTTTTGTTTCCCAACTTTTATAAAAACTGGGCATAGAAAAGTATTTCACTTTTTTCTTAGTGTCACTGTAAGAATAACAATGTCAGTTCCATGAAAAATGGCAACCAACTTTCAGATTCAACATCAAGTTGATATTATAATAAGGGCAGCTACTGCTCAGTTCCAGTCAGTTGTTGGTTGCTATAAGGAAATGAAGATCTTGTGTGCCAGATTTCATTTTTTCAGGAGAAATCAGGAATGCATATTTTCGTATGAACCTTCCTATTTTTGAAATATTGGCAACTATTTTTTAATGTGAGCTTGTGTGAGCCAAATGAAGCGTATCTATAGGCTAGAAGTGAGCTATACACCACCATTTTGCATCCTCAAATTATAAGTAACTATAATACAAGTCAGAATAAAATCAGTGGTATAATGGAAGTAGAATCAGCATGTCATAAGATCATGTAGAAAAGAACAATTACAAAATGCACATTGCCATATAAACAGATAACTTTTTGTAAAAAATAGGCCAACTGACCCATTCATTTGCTTAAGAGCACAGCCAAGGCAGGTTTCCGTGCCCTGACCTTTGTTTGGCCTCCTGAGTCACACAGCTTGTCTAGTCATGGACTGTGACATGCTCTCTTGCCTATTTTTTGCCTCCTAGATCTTGGCAACAAACATAGCGAGTAAGGGCAGAATGACGATCGGAACAAAGAAAAATAAGCTTGAAAGGAGCATAGTGTTCTTTCAGAAAAGCCCTACAGGAAATGAGTTCAATAAAAACGGTTCTTAGGCCTGTATATGTATTAACAGATCATTCCTAAGTGCACCCCTTGAGTTTGGGCATTTTGATTGTAATTTCCAATATTGCACATTAAGACCCTCACTTAAATCCCTTGCCTCATCTCTTCGGTCTCCTAATTTATCAAAACCTTCAAACCTGTGTTTGCCACATAATCCTATCTTTCCTCAATATTCTACTTTTCCTCTAGTGAAAACACTCCTAATTGCTATTTAAATCTAACCACTTCCTCAAAATAGTCAAGCTTATCTGGACTGTTCCCACTATCTCAGCTCATTTCTCCACCCATGCTTCATCCTTTCCATTTCCCTAATCTGTAACTCTTTTGTGAAATATCTTTGTGTAGCTCCATAATTCATGGACTCTTTCATGATTTACCTTAAGTAATTAGTTTCCTGGAATATAGCCATAGTCCAAAAAACTAATATTCATAGCACTCTTGGTACTACCTGAAGTCTTAGATTCGCATTTCTGATGACAAGTTACACAAAGAAGTGTGAAGACATGAGGCATAGAGTCAGATGCAAGGATGTTTGCTGGAGCATTGTTTGTAACAGAAAAAGACTAGATAAATACCAAATGTCTACTCATTAGAGAAAGGCTAAATGTAGCAGGACACGGCCTTCTGTGGATTAGTATGAATGTTTCATGTATAAATGGACATGAAAAATCCCCAGGATATATTGCTGAGATGAAAAAGTAAGTTAGAGAACAACACATACAGTATGATACTACTTATGTAATTGTTTTTAAACACAACAGTATATATTTATATAGGCATTATGCACACATTTTTTATTGATGCTTAATAGTTGTATATCATTTCAAGGTACATGTGATAATTTAATACATTCATATAATTTGTAAAGATCAAATCAGCACACATGCATTTTTAAAAGTGTTGGGGGGGGTAATTCCAAACTGATCACAATTATTACCTTTGGGAAGAGGAAAGAAGTTTAGGGGAAGAGGGAGGAATAAATGAAAACTTTAAATTGTTTTGGATATACATAATTTTGTTATATTATTTTGTTACTTTGGTATTATATACCTCTTATAATAGAATATAGAGCCCATGAGAATAAGGCTTAATTTTTTAACATTTAAAAACTTGTTGTAAAATACACATAACATAAAATTTACCATTTTAGCCATTTTTTAATGTTTTTTGTCTGTTTGTTTAGAGACAGGCTTTTGCTATATTGCCCAGGTTGGACTCAAACTCCTGGACTCAGGCGATCTTCCCACCTCTGCCTCCTGAGTAGCTGGGACTACAGGCACATGACACCATGTCTGGCTCATCTTAGCCATTTTCAAGTGTACAATTTAGTGGCATTAAATACATACACATTATTGTGCAACCGTCACCACCATCCATCTCCAGAACTCTTTTCATCTTGCGTAACTAAAACTCTGTTTCCATTAAACAATAACTACTCATTACCCTCTTCTCTACCCCCAACAACTGTTATTCTACTTTCTGTCTCTACGAATTTGACTACTCCACGTATCTCATATAAATGAAATCATGGCAGGGCGCATGTGGCTCACGCCTGTAATCCCAGCACTTTGGGAGGCCGAGACAGGTGGATCACCTGAGGTCAGGAATTCAAAACCAGCCTGGCCAACATGGCAAAACCCCATCTCTACTAAAAATACAAAAATTAGCTGGGCATGATGGCAGGCCCCTGTAATCCCAGCTACTCGGGAGGCTGAGACAGGAGAATTGCTTGAACACAGGAGGTAGAGGTTGCACTCCAACCTGGGCAACAGAGCAAGACTCCGTCTCAAAAAAAAAGAAAAAGAAAAGAAAAAAAGAAATCATACACGATTTGTCCTTTTATAACTGGCTTATTTTGCTTAGCATAAAGCCCTCTCAAGTTTCATCCATGTTATAGAATTAGTAGGATTCCATTGTAGGCATATACCACATTTTGCTTACCCATTCATCCACCAGTGGACATTTGGGTTGTTTCTACTTTTTGGCTATTGTGGACAATGCTGCTATGACCTTGGGTATAGAAATACCTCCTTGAGTCCTTGCTTTCTATTTTTGGGGGCACATACTCTGAAGTGAAGATGCTCCTTGATTCATGATTGGGTTACATCCTAATAAACCCATTGTAAGTTGAAAATACTGTGTCAAAAATGCACTTAATACACCTAAACATCCTAACCTCATAGCTTAGCCTACCCTACATTAAATGTGCTCAGAACACTTACTTCAGCCTTCAGACGGACAAAATCATCTAACACAAAGTCAGTTTTATAATAAAGTGTTGAATATCTCATGTAATCTATTGAATATGGTACTGAAAGTTAAAAAAAAAAAAACCAGAATGGATGTTATATTAGTCTGTTTTCATACTGCTATAAATGCTAGAAAGAACTGCCCAAGACTGGGTAATTTATAAAGGAAAGAGGTTTAATTGACTCACAGTTCAGCATGGCTGGGGAGGCCTCAGGAAAGTTACAATTATAGCCGAAGGCAGAGAAGCAAGGCACCTTCTTCACAAGGCAGCAGGAAGGAGAAGTGCCGAGTGAAGGGGGAAGAACTCCTTATAAAACCATCAGATATCATGAGAACTCACTATCACTAGAGCAGTGTGGGGGAAACTGCCCCCATGATTCAATTACCTCCACTCCACCCTTGACACGTGGGAAGTATGGGGATTACAATTCAAGATGATATTTGAGCGGAGACATAAAGCCTAACCATATCAGATGTATAGGTACTTGAAGTGCAGTTTCTGCTTAATGCTTACAGCTTTTGCACTATCATAAAGTAAAAAAAAATCAGCATTCTCAAAATTCTTGCCCATACCTACTTCCCAGCTCCTGCTAGTACATGTTGCCCAGATGCTGCAGTTTCAGAGTCTTATCCATTTCACATCTTAGCAGGCATAGCATATCCCCAGATGGGTTACATTGTGATTTAACCCTAGTTAAATCAAACCCTACGTCCAGGAGGAGGGGGTGCAGGCACATGTTGCCTTGCAAGAGAGAGGCCTCTGTATTGTCTTCAAGCAAACAGGGCATGCTAGCTCTTAATAGGGAGGTGCAGGCCACTTCTACAAGCTCAGAGGTCTCAGGGAAATCTGGGAATTCAAGATTTACAGGCCCAGAAGTCCCTATCCCATGTGTCGGGATCTCTTTCTTTTTCAACCACAGCCTTGACCCTGGCATAGCACACTTGTCTTAGTTGATATGTTAGCGACCTTTGGAGCTTGACTACTCTTACAATTAAGTCCTAGACCTGGTCCTTAGCTTTCTCTGTCATCCTGCTGCAGGAAGTAAGAGCCTCTTTATATGCTACCAAAGAGGTTCCATGGCTTTCACTCTTAACTTTAAATTGCTAATTAATCACTTTCAGCTTTGTGTTATCTTTGTTCAGAGTAGCAATCAAACTTCAGAATAGCTACTAAATTCCATCTTTTTTAAGATTACTATTCTCCCCATAGTTCTCAAATGCCTAATATATCCCAATAGCTACTGTATCCCCTTCCACCAATGAAAGTTTTACCTGCACTTCTACCTATGTCAATGAATATCAGTGCTCCACCTACCAACAGTAATGATGTCCACGATGTCATCAAGGCAGTGGTTGATCCAGATCCAAAATCCCATCAAGGTACCTGCTTTCTCAGACCACTCTTGGCACCAGCTGTCACAGATCCTGGGTTCCCCAAGAAACAGACCCTGAGATGGAGACCAGTGTGCAGGGTGTTTATTAGGGAGTGCCCCTTGAGATCAACACTTGTGGAAAGGAGGTGAAAGAAAGAGGATTAGTCAGAGGGAGAAGTGAAGCCATGATGTAGTTCTAATGAAGGCCTCCACCAACCAGTTCCAATGGGAGGCTCTGAAACTAGAATGACTGCTTTTCCCAAATTAGGTTGAGAGGGCTGGGCCTTTATATGCCTACATTGACTAATCACTGGGTGTGGGCTGCCCTTGGAAAGAGGTATGAGGTTTCAATTGGGTGAGGCAGTTTTCTTTAGCTGTGGTAATCTCTAGAGAGAACTGGCACCCAAAGGCCATCTTCTAGATGTGCTTTCAGCAGCTAGAGTAATAACATCTTCATTGCTGAAGGGAAATCTGGATGCCCCATTACAGCATTCACCACATGTGCTGATGTCCATACTATGTGAATGCAAACTCTTTCTGATCCACCTTCATAGGGGTATGGAAAATAAAACATTCACTTGACCAATAGCCATATATACACGTATATTAATCTACTTCAGTAAAGATATGACATCTAACACAGCTGTTACAGTTGTTACTACTATTTAGTTAAATTTGTGGTACTTCATTGTCATTTGCCGTGATTTATCTGGTTTTCTCAGGAGCCACACTGGTGAATTAAATAGGTATCTGATGGGGACTGCATTATATAAGTCTTTGAAGGCACTAAATTCTGCAGTTCTCCCTGGGATGCAATGTGGTTTGTCAATTTCATTTATTTATTTACTTACTATCTTGGTAAGAGGGGATGAGAAATTTCTGAGGCTTTTGCTTGCCTTTCCTCCTACAACAGATTTTACTCTACTGTTCAAATAATCAATATAGGGGTTCTGCAAACTTCTCAGTTTTGCCAGTCCAATTATACATTCTGGAACTAGGGAAATGACCATCAGATAAGTCCATAGACCCAGCAGACCCACAATGACCTGTTCTTGGGCCAGGACTCCATTCATTTATTTCCTGTCTCTCATATGTTCCCACTCAAACAGAGGGGGCTGAGTTTCTCTACTGGAAAGTTACTGTTTTTCCCTTGTAATTAACAAATATCATGGGAGAGATACTTTGAAACCCTATTTCTTCTCAAACTTTCTCCCACTAATTTTAACATCCATTTTGTCCACAACAATTACGGTATTTGTTCCATGATTTTGTGCTTTTCTCATTTCTTATATGTTTGTTTATTGAAATTATTCAATTAAACCTGTATATTCTCCCCAGTGCTTAGGTGATTTCTAAGCCCACGTAGAGTTGACATTTTAGGGTTCATTGTATTTATCACAATTTGAAATAATTTTGTTTTTCTATCTAACTGGTATGGATCAGATCTGTCCCAATTTGTCAAACAGTCAAGCCCCTTAAGCAACAGTGCATTGGTAGCTGCTAGGTTATCTTAGCACACTTCCATAGATTCAGCCAATAAGAAGACAACTAGCCCAAATGGATACGGTTTATTACTAACACAGGCAGCAAAACAAGATCAGTATGATGTCGCTAATCCCATAGGATGACACTGAATTAGAGAGGTCAGATGGCAGATGACACAAGCAATGGGTCACTCTGGTGTGCAGAATCCAACTCTAAATTATAGCCAAGCAGTTTATGCTACAGCTCTACTGAAGTGGGCTGTGTGTGTGTGTGTGTGTGTGTGTGTGTGATGGTACAAAGCTCTATGTTTCACTGGAACCAGGGAGGCAAATAAGAAACTACGTCATGGCACCCTCCCACAAGATGAGGAGGCAGATGAGAAATGATCTTGTGACAACTTATCACAATATTTCTTATCTTGCCATGTTGCAGAGAGATCACAGAGCATTCCTCCAAGATTTGAGTCAGACCATGGTTGAACCTTGGCTGTGTGACATAGGTGAAGGTGCTCAAGGTCACCAGGGCACCACAGCAGAACCATTCATTCCTCTACACTCACAACTAGAATGAAAGTTCCATGAGTCTAATGTCTGTATCTGGCTTGCTATGTTGATGGTACCTAGAATAGCATCTGGCATATACTAGATGCTCAGTAAATATTTGATCTAGGAATAAATGAATGAATAGGGGTTTATAGTGTCTAATCTTATGAGGTAAGAAAGATGTGTTTACCATCTCTCTCCCTACCTCAAAGTGGGATCCATGTCCTTTTCTTTCCTGGTTCTTCAACTCTAATGGTTTACTTCCATCAACTGCCATTCAACTTATTTGCACTACTAAATCAGATTGAACAAATGACATTTCTAAGATATTTCTTTGCTCTTCTTCCTTTTTCCTCATTGAATTTTCTTGGTATTTGCTAGGAACAGTCTCTAGAAAAGTTGAATTGACTATGTTAAGATGTTGGGTCACTGACTTTTCTGCTATAGCAATGTGGTTCTCAACCCTAACTGTACATTAGAATTAACTTTTAAAAAGAAAAAAAACCTTTTTCTCAGGCTCCACTGCCAGAGGCTCTGATTTAATTACTTTCTTGTGGGGCCAGAATGTGGGTAGTTGTTTTCTAACTCCCCAGGTGATGTTATTTTACATCCAGGGCTGAGAACCACTGCATTAAATAAAGTATAGGCTTGTAGCCTGCACCCAGTGTTTTTTGGTGCACCTGCTCTTGAGACCTTAAATATCTAACAGAAAACAAAATATTTCATTCCATAAAAGAAAAGGAAAAATCAAATATGAATACCCCCAGGAGAGAAATTGGACTGACCTAAAGATAGTAGTGTTTGAGCCCTGGATTCCTAAATCAGATGATCTGAGTTGGAGTGCAGACTCTGCTACTTAACAACCAGATGATTTTGGACAACTAACTTAACTTCTCTAACATGGGAAAGTACCTATCAGTATGCCTGGCATATAACAGGTCCTCAATATATTTTTATTGACTCTGTATATGAACCTCTGAATTCCATCTGTAAGTTGAGTGTAATAATGCCTGCCTGCATCCTGGGGTTGCTGTGAGACTGAAAATAGATAATGAGCACGAAGGCACTTTTTTAAAAAAAATAATGATGTTTTTATTTACTTTTTATTTTATTTTTTTAGAGAGACAGAGCCTCACTCTGTCACCCAGGCTGGAGTACAGTGGCGTGATCATGGCCTACTGCAGCCCCAAGAGATTTCTGGGCTCAAGAGATCCTCCCATCTCAGCCTGCTGAGTAGCTGGGACTACAGGTGTGCACCACCTCACCCAGCTAATTTTTTAATTTTTCTTTTCATAAAGACAGGGTCTCACTTTGTTGCCCAGGCTGGTCTCAAATGCCTGACTTCAAATGATCCTCCTGCTGCGGCCTCCCAAAGTGCTGGGATTACAAGAGTGAGCCCCCACCCGCTGTCATGACTGCACTTTAAAACGCTCAGGTGCTTTACAAATGAAAAGGATAAGCATTATTTTTCTTTTGTAGTATTGTTCAACATGTATATCACTTTTTAAAAATGTTTTAAAGAACCTTCATGCCTGTGGTCCTATAGAGTGTCATGACAGCCCTGGGAAGTAAATTAGGCATCAAGTTAACTGATAAGAAAACTGAGATAAGAGAGGTTGTGTGATCCGCGCAAGGTTGTTCAGCAAAACTAAGACTGGATCCCAGGACTGTTAACTCAACAGCAGTGATTCTCAGCCAGGCACAGTGGCTCACGCCTGTAATCCCAGCACTTTGGGAGGCCGAGGCGGGCAGACAATTTGAGCTCAGGAGTTCATAGACCAGCCTGGGCAACATGGCAAAACCCCATTTCTACAAAAAAATATATATATTAAAAATTAACCAGTCATGGTGGCACGCACCTATAGTCCCAGCCACTCAGGAGGCTGAGGTGAGAGGATCGCTTGAGCCCAGGAAGTCGAGGCGGTGGTGAGCTAAGATTGCGCCACTGCACTCCAGCCTGGGCAACAGAACAAGACCCTGTCTCAAAATAAATTAATAAATAAACAAACAAACAGTGCTTCTCTTCACCAGATGACTGTTATAAAAGGTCTACTAATAGCTCCCCTTAAATAAGTAGATTGGTTATCTGATCAGAGTTCTGAATTGTTGAACATGTTGGGACAATTTCTCTTACTTGACCCATTCGAAGCACGGATTGTACCTGAGGAAATCCAATAAATATTTCCCAGGTCTATATTCAATCCTCAGGTACATGATTTGTTTTGGGTTTTTGTTTCCCTCCACCGCTAGTTTTTCTTATGAAATATTTCAGTAACCATGCTGTTGGTACATTGAGCAAAAGAAAAAGAAACCTTCCCAATTTCACCATCATCACCTTAGTTTCTTACCATGTGACACTTTTCTAATTTCAACACTAAAAAAATACAGTGAAAATGACAACACTAAAGACGAATAACCACAAGATGGCAGAGTTTACCATTTCATTTTTTTTCTTGTTCATATCATTTATTCATTCATTCATTCAAGAATTATTCCCTGAGTGTCTACTATGTGTCTAGTGCTTTTCTAGGAGTCCAGAGGATTACAAAAGAGGTTTACATGTGATATAGATCCGGCTCTTGATGAGCTTGTGGTGGGGGGAGCCTGTGGGAAAGACATACCTGAGAACATTTAAATGAAAATACATGGTAATGTGTGATTAAAGACCAAATGCAGAGTGCTGTATGAGTTTGCAATGAGCCAGAGAAATCTGTATGGAGGAGGGGAGAACAGAGCTAGGGCTTGGCTAGGGCTTGAGGGATGAATAAAATAGATCGATGTAGGAAAAAAGAATAAATCCTCCGCAAAGGAACCAGTGTGGGCTATTCCACTTAGGTAGAAATGAGCAAGACGCAGTCCCAGGTTAGTGACGTGACTAATCTAGTTATAATAAACAGATATTGGGTAAACAAGAATGAAATAAATTAGATCTCCATTGATTTTGTTAGAATGATGCCCACCACGAAAGCTAAACTTATCTATTAAGTCTGCCACTAACATTGCCTTTAGGCAAGCAGCGTGACTGATTCAACTCTAGGGTTCTCCTTTGCAAAATGTGCAGGTTGAACAAGATGACCTCAAATAGCCCTTCCAGATCTTAGAAGAAAAGAAGGAGGGAGGGAAGGAAGGACGGAAGGAAGGAAGGGAGGGAGGGAAAGAAAGGGGAAAAGAGAGGAGAGGGAAAAGCTGATTCTAAGTTCCCTAGCAATTACTCTATGGCCTTTGACATGGTTCAGTTGCAAAAAAGAACAGTGATAGTCTGGTATGGTGGTTAGAACTTGGGGTCTACTATTAGCTAGCCTAGTTCAAGTCTTGGATCAATCACTTAATAGCTGTTTAACAATAGGCAAGTTAGCTTAGCCTTTATAAGTTCACTCATTCATTCAACAAATACGTATGTAACACCTTGCTGTGTTAGTCAGGGTACTCCAGAGAAACAGAAACAATAAGATATATTTATATCTATGTATGTATTAACAGGAAGAGAGACTCAATTGTAGGAATTGGCTCACACAATTATGGAGGTCAAAGAGTCCCATGATTAGCTTTCCGCAAGCTGGAGAACCAGAAAAGCCAGTGGGATAATTCAGTCTGCGTCTGAAGGCCTGAGAACCAAGGAGCTCTGATGTGTGAGAGAAGACATGCCCCAGCTCAAGAGAGTGAATTGACTCTTCCTCCAAATTCAGGCCCTCAATAAATTGTATGATGGCCACCCACATTAATGAGGATAACTTTCTTTTTACACTCTACCAATTCAAATGCTAATCTCTTCTGGAAACACCCTCACAGGCACACCCAAAAATAATGTTTTACCTGCTCTCTGGACATCCCTTAAGCTAATCAAATTGACACATAAAATTAACCATCACACTTACAATATGCTAAGCCCTATGTTAGTCATTGGGAATAGAGAGATAAACAAGACTAACAAGATCCCTTCCCCGGAACTTACAGTTTTGTAGAGGAGATAGCCCAAGCCCAGAAAATCAAACAGCCTGTTACACAGCATGCTGAGAAGAAATAAAACTCCATCATGGTACCTGATTGCGATTGAGTCTTCGTGTAATCTTGAGAAACAAAGGGAACTTTCAGGGAGGCAAGAAAGGCTACAGAAGAAGGTTACAGTCAACCTTCTGAGAATTACAATGTATTGTTTACTAAACGTGCTGGCAAGGTCATCTGGCATGCAAAAACAATGGACAAGGCCCCAAATGATTGGCTTTCTAAACGGTAGTAAAGCTCTAAGGGTACCAATATAAAATTTATTATTTGCCAGTGGGGAAAGATATTTTAAAAAGTTAATCTATCCTTTTTGGACCTTTGTGTCCTGATTCTCCAAAACTGACCACTTTGAGGAAACTGAATTAATTATGCATGTCCTTTGTTTGAAGGATTTTTTTATTTTTTATTTATTTATTTATTTATTTTTTTTTTTTTGAGACGGAGTCTCCAGTGCCAGGCTGGAGTGCAGTGGCGTGATCTCGGCTCACTGCAACCTCTGCCTCCCGGGTCCAAGTGATTCTCCTGCCCCAGCCTCCTGAGTAATTGGGACTACAGACTCGCGCCACCACACCCAGCTAATTTTTTGTATTTTTAGTAGAGATGGGGTTTCACCATGTTGGCCAGGATGGTCCTGATCTCTTGACCTCGTGATCTGCCTGCCTTGGCCTCTCAAAGTACTAGGATGACAGGTCTGAGCCACTGCGCCTGGCCTGTTTGAAGGATTTAGATAATGGCCCATTTTTCTCCACTCAAATATTATCTGGTGTGCTAGCTGATGGTAAATCATTGCTGCTCATTTAGATAGATTCAGTTTCTAATTTTTTTTTTTTTTTTTTTTTTTTTTTTTTTTTTTTTTAGAGACAGGGTCTTGATCTGTCACCCAGGCTGGAGTACAGTGACACAATCATAGCTCACTGCAGCCTACGCTTCCTGGGCACAAGTGATCCTCCTCCACTGCAGCCTCCCAGGTAGCTAGGCCTACACGTGCACACCTCCACACCCAGCTAATTTTTAAATTTTTTTTTGTAGAGACAAGGTCTCACTCTGTTGCCTTGGCTGGTCTCAAACTCCTGGCTCAAGCTATCCTCCTGCCTCGGCTTCCCACAGCACTGGGATTACAGGCGTGAAATCACCATGCCAGGCACCAGATTTATTTTTTAAAAAGATCTTTGGATAGGAAAGCCTTCATGATCCAAGGGATTGAATCTCAAATGGTGGAATCTGAGAAATTAAGACATGCAATGCAGGAAATAGGTTCAGGAATGCCCATTGCCCTGTGTGTTTTAACTCAGGCAGAGGTTAGGAGCAGGTGTTTGAAATCAGATAAGTGGACTTTCGGATCCAATTGCAAATCCTAGCTCTGCAACATATTGGCAGAGTGATCAAGGTAAGTTAATTTAGTTTCCTCAACTGTAAAACAAGGATAAGAAGGACCTATCTTACAAGGTTGTTATGAAGATTAAATGTGGTAACATATAGTCATTCAAGAAGAGCCTGGCGTAATTTTTTAAGTGCTCACGTATTTTTATTATTTAATCACATCTGGTGATTAAATAGAGCTGGCTGTTGCCTCTTCTTTCCGGAAACCATGGAGGGCTCCTCCCAAACAGCCCTGGGGCATTTATGGTCCCCGCCCTGTTTGCATTTCAGACCAAGAGTGAAAGGAGCTGCAATGATCAGGAGCTCAGACTTCTGGCCATTGGTCCCACATAACTGGTAACAGCCACATGCAGGACATAAAGGGGAAAACTTGGAAAGACAGATGAAACCTGTGCCTTCCCTCCCCCAAATAAAAAATAAAAGTACGACCGGGTGCAGTGGCTTATGCCTGTAATCCTAGCACTTTGGAAGGCTGAGGCGGGTGGATTATGAGGTCAGGAGTTTGAGACCAACCTGGCCAACATGGTGAAACCCCGTCTCTAATAAAAAAAAAAATACAAAAATTAGCTGGATGTGGTGGTGGGTGCTTGCAATCCCAGCTACTCAGGAGGCTGAGGCAGGAGAATTCCTTGAACCTGGGCGGCGGAGGTTGCAGTGAGCTGAGATCGCGCTACTGCACTCCAGCCTGGGTGACAGACCAAGACTCCGTCTTGGAAAAATAATAATAATAATAAAATAAAAAATAAAAATAAAAGCACAGTTGAGCATAATTCTGCCCAGACTTCTGCTGGGAGAAGTTTGCACACTAGATACTTTTATATCCAAGCTGCCAGGTCAATTAGCACCCCGAGTGCTTACAGGAGTTAGTAGCAGGAAGCAGGGGGCCTTTTTCCCATCTCCCCAACAACTACCCTGATGCCTCAGACAGTTTTCCCTTTCCAGCAAACTGATGGAGTGGGTGCACTTCACAAGTGCCCTCTCTCTCCTCCTTTTAGACTCCCTCAGTCTACTCCCAGAAACCTCCGGTGATTTCTGCTTTCTACTTTAGAGCCTCCAGATTTTTCCCAGATCCTTCCTCTCTATAAAAACATGCCTGTCCTATTCCCTCAAGACCTCACTCTTCACTAGATGTCAGTAATATAATTCGGGGTTAAAGCACGCTAATATTTTGATTATTTTGTTTCTCACCAGTTTCAGATGCAAATTTCAAAGAATACATTATGAAAGATATTAAATCAACAAATATTTCTGAGGGCCTAGTATGTACTCAGCATTGTGCTAGATTCTATAGCACTGGACCAAGGAGCAAACAAATTGGTACAGTGGGTCTCTCCAGCCTTGTTGCTGACATCAGCAACCGGGAATGTGCTCTAGAAAAAAAAAATAGGTGGAACGTTAATATAAACTTTCTGACAGGCAATTTAGCCAGATGTAGCAAAAACTTTAAAAATGTATATAATCTTTGACCCAATAATTTTTCTCCAAAGAATTTATACTAAGGAAGTAATCAGGGATATATACAAAGATGTATGTACAATGATATGTATGGCAGCAGTATCTATAATGCCAAAAACTTGAAAACAACCTAAATGTTCAAAATAGGGGGTTGGGTAAATCTTAATTCTGCATCCATATGATAGAATACTATATGTACATTAAAGTTATATTAATAAATGATCATTTTATCCAGCCTGGCTCAAAATAAATGATTCTTTAAAGACGAGAAAAAAATGTATTGCTGAGTATGAAAATTTTTGTTTTAATTTTATGCATAGAAAAAAAAAAAGACTGTGTATGGTTGCTCATGCCTGTAATCCCAACACTTTAGGAGGTCGAGGCAGGAGCTTGAGTTCATGACCAGCCTGGGCAACATAGCAAGACCTCATCTCTGCTAAAAAGAAAACTAGCTGAATGTTGTGGCGTGTGCCTGTAGTTCCAGCTACTGGGGGGGCTGAGTCAGGAGGATCTCTGGAGCCCAGGAGTTTGAGGCTGCAGTGAGCTATGATCAAACCAGTGCACTCCAGCCTGGGCAATAGAGAGAGACTCTATAGCTAAAAACAAAACAAACAAACAAAAAAACCCATTCTAAATGAAAAATAATTGTTATCTCAAATTGGTAGGATTATTAATAATGTTTTTGGGGCTACATGTTCTAAATTTTCCACAAGAAACATTCTTTTATAATTGGACAAACAATGAAACTTATCTGTTTTTAAATGTAATATTCCCAGCCGGGCTCTGGGGCTCACGCCTGTAATACTAGCACTTTGGGAGGACAAGGCAAGCAGATCACCTGAGGTCAGGAGTTTGAGACCAGCCTGGCCAACATGGCAAAACCCCGTCTCTACTAAAAGTACAAAAAAAAAATTAGCCTGGCATGGTGGTGCATGCCTGTAGTCCCAGCTACGCAGGAGGCTGAGGCAGGAGAATCTCCTGAGTCTGGGATTTGGAAGTTGAAGTGAAATAAATAAAAATAAAATGTAATATTCCCTGAGACAGTTTGTCCTCCTTGTAACATCGAAGATTAACTATATTCCCAGGTTCTCCTAATGACACCATTTGTAGTTTTGCATTTACAGATGTGTCTGACATTTTCAATCCTTTTGATTTCTGGTTAGCAGCTTCTCAGACTATTATTTTTTGAACCAATTATAGATTCACAGAAGATTGCAAGACATGTGTAAGGAAGTCCTACACACCTTTTCCTCAGTATCCTCCAATGTTAGCATCTTATACAACTATAGTGCAATATCAAAACCAAGAAATTGACATTGGTACAATCCACAATGCTTATTCAGATTTCACCACCTCTACATGTATATTTGCATGTGGTGTGTGGGTGAGTGTTTAGTTCTATATAATTTTACCATAGTATAGCCTTGCATCACCATCACTACAATCAATCAAGACATAGAACATTTCAGTCACCACAAGGATCCCTCATGTTACCGTTTCATAACCACACCTCCCTCACTTCCTCTCAGCTTCCCTAACCCCTAACAACCACTAATCACTCTTCCATCTCTATAATTTTGTCATTTCACGAAGATTACACAGATAGGATCATACAGTATGTCACCTTTGGGGATTAGCCTTTTTCACTCAACATAATCAGCATAGTCTGGAGATTCATCCATGTTGTCATGTGTATCAATAATTCATTCCTTTTTCTTACTGAGTAGTATTCCAAGTTATGGATGTACCACAGTTTGTTTAATTATTCATCCTTTGAAGGATGTCTGGGCTGTTTCATTTTTGGCTATTACAAATGAAACTTCTATGGACATTCATATATATCTTACTTTAATATGTATATATATATGTTTGTTTTTTTTTTTTTGAGACACAGCCGCCCAGGTTGGAGTGCAGTGGCACGATCTCAGCTCACTGCAATCTCTGCCTCCAAGATTCAAGCGTTTCTCCTGTCTCAGCCTTCTGAGTAGCTAAGATTACAGGTGCCCGCCACCATTCCCAGCTAATTTTTGTATTTTTAGCAGAGACTGAATTTTGCCATGTTGCCCCAGGCTGGTCTTGAACTCCTGACCTCAAGTGATCTGCCTGCCTCAGCCTCCCAAAGTGCTGTGATTACAGGCATGAGCCACTGTACCCAGCCTCATCTTACTGTTTTTTTAAAATCCTCAATTTATGTCACCCAAGATCCCAGGAAACACTCCTCCTCCTATATACAAGGACTTGTTGAACAAATCCATGTTTACCTTACCCATACTGGCACAATTTTATGAGAAACAATCTAGATTAAGAAAAGAACATGGAATTATACTGTATTTTCTTGATGAATTATAGTTTTTTATTTATCCATCTTTGCCCCTCAACTATGAATTGAGGGGCAGGGTCCATGACTGGATTTCCTTTACACCTAGGGCAAGGCATGGGGCGTAGCATAGAGTAGATATTTAGAAAATGTTAGGATCTCTAGGGGTGGGTAGGGTCCAGGGATAGATGTTTTATAACAAACTCCATAGATTATAATGTGCAGTCAGAGTTAATTTAGCTGAATAAACAAATTCATAAAGAGAAAGAAGCAAAGCTCACTGTAGGAGAGGGCAGACACAGGGCCGGGAATATAGATGTCCTATTATCATTTTTCACCTAAGATAGCGAGTGTTTTGGACAGATTACCCTCTAGACTGTATGGTAGGGAATCAGTGATTTCCAATTCTGTGTTTGAGAAGTGCTATTATTAAATCCGTATGGCTGACCGAAATAAAGACAAGACAGCTTTCATCTGTTCTGTGGGGTTTTACCTATTTGAAAGACTGTCCCATACATCTTTTCAGCCCAGACACCTTCCAGGGTTTTATGGAAAGGCAATTGGTGATATGAATTACCTGGAGGTACTTGCCTGTTTAGATGACATAATTATATTTGGTGGTGCTTTGGAGGAGAGGAGCAATTGCTCCTCACATTACTGGATCACTTGGGAAACACAGCCTGAAACCGTCCCTTGACAAATGCCAGTTCTGCAAGACCTCATTAAAATATTTTGGGTAGACATTTTTAAAAATCAGTTCAAACAAACTTTGGAACAAAAAATAATACGTTGGATATATAAAATCACAGCAGGGGCTGGGCATAGACCCTGAAAAGATCACTGAATGGCCAGTGTTCAACATTTAAAGACATTTGGGAGATTCAGCCGGTACCACAGGCGCTGTTAGAAGGACTGTTCAAAGATTGCAAAGCTCATCAATGAGTTGATTCAGGATGGTCAGGTCAGAATTGGAGCACACATTAGAAAGGGCTGTGGAGTTGAAGAGGAAGGGGGAAGCAGGTACAAAATGCCAGGGCCTGACAGTGAGGAAGAGTGTTTGCGGCTTAACTATGTGGCCTATCAAAATAAAGCTGTCCTTGCTGAGGGATCCCCCAGAAAGCAAACTAACAGACGAAGGAGTTTTCACCTGGGCAAACTTCTCTCATGTGCTCCTCCTCTTACTTGAACATTTTGGAAATTGTCAACCTGCTTGGCTCAAGGTTCTATTTTAGCATATGCTGTCCACTACCTCCAAGACCTTTGACAAATGGATGCCAATTTTGATGACTTGGAAGCAGTGCTATGTCAGAAAAATACAGAGGAGAAAATAACTACTGATTTTTGACAACTAGAATAGGTCAGCTGGTGAGACTTGGAATCCAGTTCAAAAATTTGAGTTTGTAGCACAAAAGTAGACAAGTACAGAAACATCCTCAGGTACTTGGTGCCCTGAAAGGCAGGGATGCTTATTTCAGTCTCCTGCTGCCCTACTGAGAGGGTCAGGTTGAAATCTCATATTGGAACATGGAAAGGCTGTGACACAGAGGTCTTTTGTTGTCCCCCAAGCTGAGAAGTGAAGTGAGAACTAATAGGATTCAGGTATGTGCCCTGGGGACAGCATCTCCCTTTCTTGAAGACTTTACGAGGAATCAAAGGAATCTTGGCAGCCCAGGTTCTGACAACCATATTTGACATCACTTAAATAGTTAAAAAAGGTAGGCCAGGTGCGGCGGCTCATGCCTGTAATCCCAGCACTTTGGGAGGCCTAGGTGGGCGAATCACGAGGTCAGGAGATCGAGACCATCCTGGCTAACACGGTGAAACCCCGTCTCTACTAAAACTACAAAAAATTAGCCGGGCGTGGTGGTGGGCACATGTAGTCCCAGCTACTCAGGAGGCTGAGGCAGGAGAATGGCATGAACCCGGGAGGCGGAGCTTGCAGTGAGCTGAGATCGCGCCACTGCACTCCAGCCTGGGCGACAGAGCGAGACTCCGTTTCAAAAAAAAAAAAAATAGTTGAAAAAGGTAATAGTGTTGCCAAAAGCAGGATTGGTGATAGCAAGGGAGGAAGTACAGGGTTGCTTCAGTGGTAATGCAGTGCCTATGAGCCCTCAATGGTAACTGTGAGTATGACCCTGAAGAAGAGGCCAGAAAGTTCTTTGGTTGATCATGTTTAGGCCTCCTGTCTATGAGGAACACCACAATTGAGCAGCCAAGATTAGCTTTTGAGAGGATAGGAGTGGGCAAAGGTAATGACAGAACACTGTCTAGGATTTGTGGAAGGAGACACCTAGGGCATTTGGTTCATATTGGTGTGCCAAAATTTTGGGGGAAGGATTTGATCTGCTCACATCTGGGTCAGAGAAGGCACTGTCCTCTTCTGTACTCAACTGGAGGTTGATGGAAGGAAACAATAAGCCAGTCTTCCTTTGTAGGAACTCCAGGGTTTTCTCCCCAGGCAGTTTGTAACATAGTTGAGGCTTTAGACTCATTTAGACACGAATTCAAATCCTGACTTTCATCCTTTATTAGCTGTGTGAGCCTGAACAATTTAATTCACTTTTCTCAATCTTAGTATTCCCAACTGTAAAATAAGGATGATAATATAGACAGTCATTGTGCAGTTTAAATGAAATATTTATTGATGCCTGACACCTACTAAGCACTTGATAGACTGTTGTTATTACTACAATTTGTGTTGATTACCATAAATTTTCATCTGGAAGAAGATAGTTTCAGATAGTGAAGAAAACATAAGCTTTAAATCCAGAAGACTCAACATTGCATCCTGGCTGTACCCCTATCTATGCTAGCTTGGGCAAGCCAGTGTCCTTATCTATAACATGGCACACTCCAAATGGCCATCACTATTTACCCCATCGGTAGTGGCAGATCCAAGTTTTATGGGGCAGAAGCTTATATCATTTGGGTTAAATAAGTTTCTTTTTAAAGAATAAAATTAGGTAAAATCCTGAACATGTGTTTAGAATGAGAAAACAAATCACAAGAAACTACAAGTTTTAAAACTGGCAAATACCATAAACATCACAAAATCAGGAAAAATAACATAATATTTTCATTATATTAGCTGACGCACCTCCACGCTACCTTTTTTCCTATATTTTTGTCTGCATGTCTTTTGATTACCTCTTCATCCAATACTACTTTTGTAGTGTAATTTCTATGGAGAGAATAGAAAAACAATTTAGTTTTTCCCAAGAGTTTAGAAAAGCCTCTTTCAGCATGGCAACCCATTACTGGCTAATGTGATGTAAAGTTCTGGATTGTTGTCAAATTTAAGAAAACCTCTATCAAACCTATTATTTCTTTTATATAGAAGCTGTAAGATTTTAGGATATGTCAAGTCTTTTATGTAATGACTAATACTTAAAAAGCTTTGAATTGACTACTTTAGAAGTGCTCCCACAAGTCATTACTATACAGATACGGCCAGCAATAACTTAACTATACACAGAAGTGACACTACACCACATAAATATATTCCATTAACCCCAAGTAAATGGATCTGCAACTCAATTTCTCTTCAGTCATGAAGCAGCTACATTGTCCAGGGTATATACCCCAGGTTCGTTGTCTCACGCCAGGAAAATTTAGGACACGGACACACACAAGCAGTTTAGGAGTGGAGGTTTAATATGCAAAGAAAAAGAAAGGAAAACTGCTCTCTCTCTAGTGAGAGACAGGGGACTTCCCAGAGGAAAGGCCACCGGCCTTGGCAGATGCCCCAGATTTTATAGTCAGGCTTGAGGAGGCAGTGTCTGATTTATATAGGGCTCACAGATTGGTTCGACCAGGTATGATGTTTACATAGCGCACAGGGAGGCGGGCTGCCCCACCCTAATCTTATTATGCAAATGAACTTTTCACTTGGCAGACTCCATCTGGTCTGCTCCTTACTCTACATGTGGCTGACGAAGAGAAGGGAAGATGGAGTCGACATCTTGAGCATGATTGGCACAACTGCTGGCATCTATGTCTGTGGCTTGATTTTACAGGCTGCTTTTTGTTAGAAAGGAAAATAATTTAGGGCTGCTTTTTATTAAAAGTAAAACCTTACAGAGGACTTCCATTCCCTCACTATCTGCCTAAGTAATTTCTTCTTTTTTGTGTGTTCCAAAATATACTCAATCTTTATTTGACAAATATTTGTAAATAAAAAATAAAGTACATGTATAAAAAAGAATTTGAGATACATGTAACTTATAAATCTGCTGATACTGATGTTTATTACTGACAATTTTATTTGCATTTTTTTTAAATTATACTTTAAGTTCTGGGATAAACATGCAGAATGTGCAGGTTTGTTACATAGGTATACATGTGCCATGGTGGTTTGCTGCACCCATCAACCCATCATCTACATTAGGCATTTCTCCTAATGCTATCTCTCCCCTTGTCCCCCACCCACCGACAGGCCCTGGTGTGTGATGTTTCCCTCCCTGTGCCATATGTTTTCATTGTTCAACTCCCACTTAAGAGTGAGAATATGCGGTGTTTGGTTTTCTGTTCCCATGATAGTTTGCTGAGAATGATGGTTTCCAGCTTCATCCATGCCCTGCAAAGGACACGAACTCATCCTTTTTTATGGCTGCATAGTATTTCCTGGGGTATATGTGCCACATTTTCTTTATCCAGTCTATCATTGATGGCCATTTGGACTGGTTCCAAGCCTTTGCTATTGTGAATAGTGCTGCAGTAAACATACATGTGCATGTGTCTTTATAGTAGAATGATTTATAATCCTTTGGGTATATGCCTAGTAATGGGATTGTTGGGTCAAATGGTATTTCTAGTTCTAGATACTTGAGGAATCACCACACTGTCTTCCACAGTGGTTGAACTAATTTACACTCCCACCAACAGTGTAAAAGTGTTCCTATTTCTCCACATCCTTTCCAGCATCTGTTGTTTCCTGACTTTTTAATGATTGCCATTCTAACTGGAGTGAGATGGTGTCTCATGGTGATTTTGATTTGCATTTCTCTAATGACCAGTGATGATGAGCTTTTTTTCATATGTTTGTCAGCCACATAAATGTCTTCTTTTGAAAAGTGTCTGTTCATATCCTTCACTCACTTTTTGATGGGGTTGTTTGTTTTTTTCTTGTAAATTTGTTTAAATTCCGTGTAGATCCTGCATATTAGCCCTTTATCAGATGGATAAATTGCAAAAATTTTCTCTCATTCTGTAGGCTGCCTGTTCATGCTGATGGTAGTTTCTTTTGCTGTGCAGAAGCTCTTTAGTTTAATTAGATCCCATTTGTCAATTTTGGCTTTTGTTGCCATTGCTTTTGGTGTTTTAGTTGTGAAGTCTTTGCCCATGCCTATGTCCTGAATAGTGTTGCCTAGGTTTTCTTCTAGGGTTTTTCATGGTTTTAGGTCTTTCATTTAAATCTTTAATCCATCTTGAGTTAATTTTTGAATAATGTGTAAAGAAGGGGTCCAGTTTCAGTTTTCTGCATATGGCTAGCCAGTTTTCCCATCACCATTTATTAAGTAGGGAAACTTTCCCCATTGCTTGTTTTTGTCAGATTTGTCAAAGATCAGATGGTTGTGGATGTGTGGTGTTATTGCTGAGGCTTCTGTTCTGTTCCATTGTTCTATATATCTGTTTTGGTACCAGTACCATGCTGTTTTAATTACTGTAGCCTTGTAGTATAGTTAGAAGTCAGGTAGTATGATGCCTCCAGCTTTGTTCTTTTAGTTTAGGATTGTCTTGGCTATGTGGGCTATTTTTGGTTCCATATGAAATTTAAAGTAGTTTCTTTCTAATGCTGTGAAGAAAGTCAATGGTAGCTTGATGGGAATAGCATTGAATCTATAAATTACTTTGGGCAGTGTGGCCATTTTCATGATATTGATTCTTCCTATCCATGAGCATGGAATGTTTTTCCATTTGTTTCTGTTCTCTCTTATTTCCTTGAGCAGTGGTCTGTTGTTCTCCTTCAAGAGGTCCTTCACATCCCTTGTAAGTTGTATTGCTAGGTATTTTATTCTCTCTGTAGCAATTGTGAATGGGAGTTTACTCACGATTTCGTTCTCTGTTTGTCTGTTTATTGGTGTATAGGAATGCTTGTGATTTTTGCACATTGATTTTGTATCCTGAGACTTTGCTGAAGTTGCTTATCAGCTTAAGGAGATTTGGGGCTGAGACAATGGGGTTTTCTAAATATGCAATCATGTCATCTGTGTATGAGACAATTTGACTTCCTCTGTTCCTATTTGAATACCCTTTATTTCTTTCTCTTGCCTGATTGCCCTGGCCAGAACTTCCAATACTATGTTGAATAGGAGTGGTGAGAGAGGGCATCCTTGTCTTGTGCTGGTTTTCAAAGGGAATGCTTCCAGCTTTTGCCCATTCTGTATGATACTGGCTGTGGGTTTTTCATAAACAGCTCTTATTATTTTGAGATACGTTCCATCGATACCTAGTTTATTGAGTGTTTTCAGCATGATGGGGTATTAAATTTTGTCGAAGGCCATCTCTGCATCTTTTGATGTAATCATGTGGTTTTTGTCATTGGTTCTGTTTACGTGATTGATTACATTTATTGATTTATGTATGTTGAACCAGCCTTGCATCCCAGAGATGAAGCTGATTTGAACTTGGTGGAAAAGCTTGTTAATGTACTGCTGGATTCAGTTTGCCAGTATTCCATTGAGGGTTTTTGCATCGATCTCATCAGGGATATTGGCCTGAAATTTTCTTTTTTTTTTTGTTGTGTCTCTGCTAGGTTTTGGTATCAGGATGATGCTGGCCTAATAAAGTGAGTTAGGGAGGAGTCTCTCTTTTTCTATTGTTTGGAATAGTTTTAGAAGGAATGGTATCATCTCCTCTTTTTACCTCTGGTAGAATTCAGCTGTGTATCTGTCTGGTCCTGGACTTTTTTTTGGTTGGTAGGCTATTAATTACTGCCTCAATTTCAGAACTTGTTATTGGTCTATTCAGGTATTCGGCTTCTTCCTGGTTTATAAAAAATAAAAGTAATTCATGGCTCAAGAAGAGTTTAATGTAATCAACTCAGAGATTTCACTGTGCATTCCTTCAGCTCTTTTGCAGAAATATATTTATTAAAAAAATGTTGCTCCACCCATTCCTATCCTTAAGGAATCATGCTTTTGAAATGTCAAAACAATCCTTTAACCTCCTTTATCTTTATCTTTGTTTCCTACTTCTCAGGCAATATCTACTCAGAGGAAAGCGGGTTACAATCCTATGGTGATTCAATTCCCTTAAAAACAGATGTTATGCACAGCTGGGAGTGGTGGCTCATGCCAGTAATCCCAACACTTTGGGAAGCCAAAGTAGGAGGGATCGCCAGGGTTTGAGATCAGCCTGGGCAACATAGTGAGACCCCATTCTACAAAAATAAAATAAAACATATTTACTAGGTATGGTGGCTTGCGCCTGGTGCCTGTAGTTCCAACTACTCAGGATGTCGAGGCAGGAGAATCCTTTGGGTCCAGGAGGTTGAAGCAGCAGTTAGCCATGATCACGCCACTGCATTCCAGCCTGGGTGACAGAGCAAGACACGTCTTGTAAATAAAAAACAGAACCAGTGGTTGTGACATCCTGTCAGAGGCCTTTTGGTGACCTGCAAATCCCGTCTGAATTAAAACAAAAACAAAAACACACTTTTTTTTTTTTTTTGAGGCAGAGTCTCCCTCTGTTGCCCAGGCTGGAGTGCAGTGGCATGATCTCAGCTCACTGCAACCTCTGCCTCCCAGGTTCAAGCAATTCTCCTGTCTCAGCCACCCAAGTAGCTGGGACTACAGGTGCACGGCACCATGCGTGGCTAATTTTTTTTGTATTTTTAGTAGAGATGGGGTTTCACCATGTTGGCCAGGCTGCTCTTGAACTCCTGGCCTCAAGTGATCTGCCCACACCCTCCCAAGTTGCTGGGATTACAGACATGAGCCACAGCACCAGGCCAAAAAAAAAAAATTTTTTTTGAGATCAATTTATATTATATCCACTGAATGTTTTATCTGTTTGCCATATGCTATATAATCTTTCAAGTAAATCCAGTTAACTAAATAAGCATTATAGAAATCACCATAATTTCCTCTAACAAATTATACTGGTTCAGATATGCTCTACTAGCTTTTCTGACATGACAGTCAAACTCCTCAGTTCTTGACCTCTATTGTCACATAAAAATCTTTTAATTATGGATATTTTCAAACACACACAAAAGTATAGAGAATCACACAATGAAGTTCCAGGTATCCATGACTCAGCTTCAGCAATTACATTCTGCCAATATTAATCATCACTTTTTAATTTTGTTTCTTGGTTTCAAGGAAATTTTGAGCATTAGGCTCTAACTAGGAAGACAGCCATATTCACATTCTCACTTGAAATAAAGCTGTAACCTACATAACAGTTATCTAGATAGAGTCTAAAAGCATCCCTATTCCCATATTTTCCATCTCTAACCAACCTACTCTTCACTCCCTCTCCTCCCCACCCCTGAGCTGCAACCAAGATTTGTCCCAACCAACTAATCTAATCCTTTCAACTATGTAAATATAGGAGAGGACTTTGAGAATAGATTTGCTTAGCACACTACATAAGAGGCAAAATTGCCTTCTGACAAGTTTATATCACGGCAATCCCAATTTCAATTCTTTACTTTCTAGAAAAGTGAGCAAATAACAGGATTAGAACAAAACTTATTTTTTAGCCCTTTAGTTCAAAGATCTGTTTAAAAGCATGCCTAGGCCAGACGTGGTGGCTCACGCCTGTAATCCTAGCACTTTGGGAGGCTGAGACAGGTGGATCACCTGAGCTCAGGAGTTCGAGGCCAGCCTGGCCAACATAGTGAAACCCCATCTCTACTAAAAATACAAAAATTAGCCAGGTGTGGTGGCTCACACCTGTAATCCCAGCTACTGAGGAGGTTGAGGCAGGAGAATCGCTTGAACTCAGGAGGTGGAGGTGACAGAGTGAGACTGCATCTCAACAATAAATAAATAAATAAATAAATAAATAAATAAATAAATAAATGAAAAATAAAAGCATGCCTAGTGTCTATGTATGTAAAAGTGGATGTTAGGCAAAGAAGGCCAGAATAGCAAGACTCAGAGTGAATACAATGAAGGAGGATTAAGTTATAGATA
The DNA here is from genome assembly GCF_028878055.3 of Symphalangus syndactylus. Taxonomy (NCBI): domain Eukaryota; kingdom Metazoa; phylum Chordata; class Mammalia; order Primates; family Hylobatidae; genus Symphalangus; species Symphalangus syndactylus. The sequence continues at coordinate 124,080,167 of NC_072447.2, read as the reverse complement.
TTGGGAAGGGGACCAATAGCTCTAGGGTCCCTCTGGGAGCCTATGTCTCCTCTAATCTTCCAAACAACTTCAGGTATAATCTAATTCCCATATTACATATGAGGAAACTGAGAAAACTCAAACCTCAGGAGTTCTGTGGCTCAAAGCACCCAGCTTGGGAGAGTTGAAGGAGAGAATTGAATCTTATCTGACTCCAAAGTCATGTTCTTTCTACCTAAGTGGTAGGGTCGGGAGCGCTAGACCGTCACACAGGGAATTGGTTGGGGTCTTCAGGACAATCCCTTTTGAGGTCTGAGCCTGAAAACAAATGCCACTTTGTAATGAGACTTTCTCTCTCTCTTACCAGATGGTCCCATAAATTAGTTGAAGCCTGTGGGCCTTAAATATAAAACGGGAGGATGCATTTTGATTATAATACAGCAGTTTGATTTAGTTACAAGTGTTATGCTTAAAATGGTAGAATGTGATTGACTTAACGGCATTTTATTTTTGAAGGATAGGACGGTTCTTTGTGCATGGTCAGCCCAACACCTGACAGCTTGGCTGCTGTCCATAACAAACAGAACTACACCAGACAGACCTCAAAAAACAAGAGTTCTATAGTAATTTCCCTGAGACATCCCTGGGCCACAGCACCTTCACCCAATCTGCACTGCTGATGTTGATTCTATGAGACCCACTGGTGGCAGCTCTTGCTGTTCATCGCTAGGCAAGAAGTATTTCCTCAAGAAGCCCCCAGCTTACTGGAATAACATCCACCCATTTCTTTCTTCAACATTAGCATTTACCCTATCCTGCCTGGATCTTGAAGCTGATTCCTCTGAACTAAAGATCTTCCCTTTTCTTCCCAACCAAGTCGGGGGACAAGAGGGAGATTTAAAACTTGCTTCGCTTTTACTCACAATCAGTATGACTATTTTCTCAAAATGTAAAGGCCCATTCATCCAGAGCTAGGAAAAATACTGCTCTCACATCTAACTTTGGAACTGAGAAGTCAGTCTTTATTCAAACACACACGTTTCCTCCACAAAGCATGGCAGTGAGGGTGGAATGAAGGCAGCAGTGAAGCCTACTGAGGATCAAACAAGGACAGAGAGAAAAGCAATGCTGAAAGGAAGTGAAGGGCAGTCTCTCTCAGGGAAGGCTGATGTGAGTGGATCAACTGAGCCCAGGAGTTCAAGACCAGCCTGGCCAAGATAGTGAAACCCTATCTCTACTAAAAATACAAAAATTAGCCAGGAGTGGTGGCTCACACCTGTAATCCCAGCTACTCGGGAGGCTGAGGCAGGAGAATTTCTTGAACCCAGGAGGCAGAGGTTGCAGTGAGCCGAGATTGCACCATTGCACTCCAGCCTGGGTGACAGAGTGAGACTGTGTCTCAATAAATAAATAAAATAAAAATGAAAGCATACCTAGTGTCTATGCATGTCTCTCAGGGAAGACAGAAGATGCAATCAGAGGGTTAAGCAGGCACTAATGAGAAAGGTGAATTCATGGTTGAGGAGAAAGGGAGAAAGAACCAAGTATTGGCCAGGCGCGGTGGCTCACACCTGTAATCCCAGCACTTTGGGAGGCAGAGATGGGCAGATTGCCTGAGCTCAGGAGTTTGAGACCAACCTGGGCAACATGGTGAACCCCATGTCCACTAAAATACAAAAAATTAGCCGGGCATGGTGGCGCATGCCTGTAGTCCCAGCTACTTGGGAGGCTGAGGCACGAGAATCACTTGAGCCCAGGAGGTGGAGGTTGCAGTGACCCAAGATGGCACCACTGCATTCCAAAAAAAACTAAGTACCAAGCACTATGCTAGATGTTTGATATGCATAAAGTAAGGAGGGACTGGAAATGGGGAGGAATGTATGTATGCTATTACACTATTTAAGGCAAGAAGTGATGAAGGACTTAATAAAGTGGTGGCAGTTTGAAAAGAAAAAAATGGATGCAAGATTCACTGTGAAGGGAACATTGACCTGACAGCAACTGACTGGATGTAGAAGTTAGGGAGAAGGACAAAACCAAGAGAACTTTGCATGTTCACAATAAGTAACTGGGAAGATAAGAGGACATTAATGGGAAAACAATTGTCAGGAGATGGATGTAGGTAAGGTTGATCAATTTGATTTTGGATCTATTTAATATTTTTAAATCTTTATTATGCAAGTTTTCAAACAGAGAGAAAAATAGAGAGAATAGGATATTGAAGCCCTATATACCCATTACCTAGCTCAACAATTATCACCTCATGGTCAATTTTGTTTTATCAATCTTACCTATTCCTCCCCTTCCTGAATTAAACTTAGAACTTTTTTTTATTTTTTCAAATGTATGTTTTTTTGTTTTTTTTTTTTTAATGAGATGGAGTCTTGCTCTTTCACCCAGGCTGGAGTGCAGTGGTGTGATCTCAGCTCACTGCAACCTCTGCCTTCCGGGTTCAAGCGATTCTCCTGCCTCAGCCTCCCAATTTGCTGGGATTACAGGTGCACGCCACCACACCTGGCTAATTTTTCTTTTTGAGACGAATCTCGCTCTGTCGCCCAGGCTGGAGTGCAGTGGCGTGATCTCGGCTCACTACAAGCTCCGCCTCCCAGGTTCATGCCATTCTCCTGCCTCAGCCTACCGAGGAGCTGGGACCACAGGCGCATACCGCCACGCCCAGCTAATTTTTTGTATTTTTAGTAGAGACGGGGTTTCACCGTGTTAGCCAGGATGGTCTCAATCTCGTGACCTCGTGATTCGCCCACCTAGGCCTCCCAAAGTGCTGGGATTACAGGCATGAGCCACTGCGCCCGGCCACACCTGGCTAATTTTTTGTATTTTTAGTAGAGACAGGGTTCCACCATGTTGGCCAGGCTGGTCTCAAACTCCTGACCTCGTGATCCACCCGCCTCGGTCTCCCAAAGTGCTGAGATTACAGGCGTGAGCCACAGTGCCTGGCCTCAAATTTATTTATTTTTTAAATTGACATGTAAAATTGTTTATCATGTACAACATGATGTTTTTGAAGTACATATACATTGTAGAATGGTTAAATCCAGCTAATTAACAACTACAGTATCTCACATAGTTAATCATTTTTTTTTTGCAGTGAAAGCACATAACATCAACTCTCTACATTTTTCAAGGATACAATATATCCTTATTAACTATAGTAACCTTGCTGTATCATAGATCTCTTGAACTTATTCCTCCTATCTAACCGTAAATATGTACCCTTTGACCAACCTCCCCCCAGCCCTTCTCCCTGTTAATTCCCCCAGCCCTGGCAACCACTATTCTACTCTACTCCTAAGGGATCCATTTGTCTTCCTGTGCCTGGATTATTTCACTTAACATAATGTCCTCCAGATTCATCCATACTGTCACAAATAACAGAATTGCCTTCTTTTTGGTGGCTGAATAGTATTCCATTGTGTATACATACTACACTTGACCCATTCATTCACTGTTGGACACTTAGATTGGTTCCATATCTTGGCTATTGTGAATAGTGCTGAAATGGACATGGATGTTCAAATATCTCAACATACTAATTTGATTTTTCTTAGATAAATACCCAGTAGTAGGATTGCTAGATCGTATAGTAACTCTATTTTTAATTTTTTGAAGAACTTCCATACTGTTTTCTGAATTGAATTATTTTGAAGTAAATCCCAGACATCATATGATATAATCCTCAAACAATTCACTATACATTTCTAATTATAATTACATACAATTGTCTCAACTAAAAAAAAATTTTCTTGAGACATGGTCTCACTCTGATGCCCAGGCTGGAGTGCAGTGGCAAAAACACAGCTCACTGCAGCCCCGACCTCCTAAGCTCAAGTGATCCTCTCGCCTCAGCCTATTGAGTAGCTGGGACCTCAGGTGCATGCTAATTTTTTAAATTTTCTGCAGAGACAGAGTCTTGCCATGTTGCCCAGGCTGGCCTCAAACTCCTAGGCTCAAGCAATCCTCCTGCCATGGCCTCCCAAAATGCTGAGATTACAGGCATGAGCCACCATGCCTGGCCACCTAAAAAATTAACATTAAGCCTGTAATGTAATCAAACATCCATTAAGCATTTAAATGTTCTCAATCATTTACTTGTTTGTTTATAGTTGATTGTTTGAAATCAGGATCCAAATAAGCAGATTCATTGAACGTTGGATTCTATCTGAAACAGTCATGTGGAGATATCAAGCAGGCAACTGAAATTTCAGGTCCAAAACTCAAGGAAGACATAGAAGCCAGAAATATGGATTTGGAAATCATCCTCCCAGAGGGAGTAGTTGAAGCTATTTGACTAGATGAAGCTATTGAGTAGATATCATAGGGGGAGAATATAGCAATTAAAATGACCCAAGGAGAGAAATTCAGAATGACTGTATTTGGGAAGAAGAGAAAGAGACACCAAGAATGGGGATAAGGAGGGAATAATTTGAAAGAATGGGAAGTTGAGAGGTTGGATTGGGTGCAGTGGCTCACGCCGGTTAATTCCAGCACTTTGGGAGGCCGTGGTGGGAGGATGGCTTGAGGCCAGGAGTTTGAGACCAGCCTGGACAACATAGTGTCTCTACCAAAAAAAAGCTATAAACAAACAAGTAAATGATTGAGGAAGAAAAGAAAAGAAGAAAAGTTGAAGAAGAAAACAAGACAGTGGTGTTGTAACTGAAACCAAGAAATGAAATCTTTGCAGGAGGAAAGACCTGTTTTCCATCTAAAGAGCCTTGGGCTAGGACTTACTCCCTGCTCTATTGTGTGACTTTCTGGATGTGTTATGTGTAGCAAATTGCCTCCCTAAGGCCAAGATTCTTCAGATGTAAAAAATGAATAAAACCAGTCTTTCTGGTTAAAATGCAGCTATGAGGATCAAGTAAGAATGCATGTGAAGAAGGCCCTTGTTGGCTATAAAGCACTGAACAAATATGAGAGACTGTTCATTCGTTAACCTTTATTATTATTTTTATAAACAATGTGAAAATGTAATTTAACTGTTGAATGGAGGATTTGAATATTGGAAAATTCTGAATTTGAGAGGCCGTAATTCTTCAAGAATCTCATGAGATATAATAGTTGGCTTTTATTGAGCGTCTACCATGCGCTAGGCACTGTTTTAAACCCCCTACATACCCTACCTTATTTAATCCTCACGAAAACTTTATGAGATAGGTACTATTATTAATCTTGTTTTACAGATGAGGAAGCTGTGGTTGAGAGAAGCGAACTGATTTGTCCCAGGTCACACAGCTAGGAAGTGGTAGGACCAAATGTCAAAACCAAGTCTTTCCCATCTCAGAGCAGGACCTCTTAATTACAACACTAAATTTCCTCTTTAAAATATGCCTTGGAAAATTAGATCGCCATATTGCAACTCTAGTCAATTACCAATCTAGATATTGAGCATCAAAGGCAGCTATTATCACAAAGAGAGACAACCAGACATTATGTGTCTCCTGAGTGAAACACACACCACCCCCTATGAAGCAGTTTTGCCTTAAAAAAAAAAAAGACCATGCACGGTGGCTCAGGCCAGTAATCCCAGCACTTTGGGAGGCCTAGGCCGATGGATCACTTGAGGTCAGGAGTTCAAGACCAGCCTGGCCAACATGGTGAAACCCCATCTCTACTAAAAATACAAAAAATTAGCCAGCATGATGGCGGGCACCTGTAATCGCAGCTACTCAGGAGGCTGAGGCAGGAGAATCATCACTTGAACCTGGGAGGCAGAGGTTGCAGTGAGCCAAGATCATGCCACTGCACTCCAGCCTGGGAGACAGAGCAAGACTCCATCTCAAAAAAAAAAAAAAAAAAAAAAAACCTGGGCCAAGCTCGGTGGCTCACGCCTGTAATCCCAGCACTTTGGGATGCTGAGGCAGGAGGATCCCTTGAGCCCAGGAGTTCGAGACCAGTCTGGGCAGTATAGCAAGACCAGGGAGACTTCGTCTCTACAAAAAATAAAAATAAAAAAATAGGCGGGTGTGTTGGCACATACTTGTAGTTACAGCCACTTGGGAGGCTGAGGCGGGAGGATTGCTTGAGCCCAGGAATTTGAGGCTGCAGTGAGCCATGATTGTGCAACTGTACTCCAGCGTGGGCAGCAAAGTGAGACCCTGTCTCAAAAAAATATTGATCTTGAATCTAGCATAGCCTTGAGATTAAGCTTAGTGTTGCCAGGTAAAATTCAGGATACCCAGTGAAAAGTGAATTTCAAATAAACAACTATATATAGGCTGGGCGCGGTGGCTCACGCCTGTAATCCCAGCACTTTGGGAGGCCGAGGCAGGCGGATCACGAAGTCAGGAGATCAAGACCATCCTGGCTAACATGGTGAAACCCCGTCTCTGCTAAAAATACAAAAAATTAGCCGGGCATCGTGGTGGGCGCCTGTAGTCCCAGCTCCTTGGGAGGCTGAGGCAGGAGAATGGCATGAACCCAGGAGGCGGAGCTTGCAGTGAGCAGAGATGGCGCCACTGAACTCCAGCCTGGGCGAAAGAGCAAGACTCCATCTAAAAAAAAAAACAACTATATATACACATATATAGTTTATTTATTTGTATATATTATATATATAAATTATATGTTTATATGTGAAATATATATGTGAAATTTATATAAATATATATTTATATAAATATATATATGTATTTTCGTGTACGCACATCCCATGCAATATTTAGTAGGTCTCATGCATTATATTTGGGACATGCTAATACTACAAAACCATTCATTGTTTATCTGAAATTAAATTTAACTAGGAGTCCTGCATTTATCTTTGCTGAATCTGGAAACCCTACTTTACTTTTTATTTTATTTTTGTTTTTTTGAAATGGGGTCTCACTCTGTCGCCAGAATGGAGTGCAGTGGCACGATCATAGGCTGAAGTTAGCTCACTGCAGCCTCCACCTCCTGAGCTCAGGCAATCCTCCCACCTCAGGCTCCCAAAGTGTTGGGATTCCAGGCGTGAGCCACCATCACACCCGGCCCAGCCCTACTTAAGATCCAACTACCTGTTTATGAGGAACACAAAAGACAGAGAAATATTTTAAAGGAACCAGGATGAGGCAATCAGCATCAGACTAGGTAAAGGTACAAGAAAACAAGGCTGGGTGCAGTGGCTCATGACTGTAATCCCAGCACTTTGGGATGCCAAGGCAGGAAGATCACTTCAAGCCAGGAGTTCAAGACCACTCTGGGCAACAAAGTGCATTTCTACAAAAAATTAAAAAAAAAACATCTGGGTGTAGTGGCATGAGCCTGTAGTCCCAGTTACTTGGGAGGCTGAGGCAGGAGAATCACTTGAGCCCAGGAGTTTGAAGCTGCAGTGAGCTATGATTGCACCACTGCACTCCCGACTGGGTGACAGAGTGAAACCCTGTCTCTAAAACAAACAAAAAAGACAAACAACCAGATTTCTTCAATAAATAAATATCAAGGGGAGAAAGAGAGAGAAGAAACCTATAGACAACAGAGAACTAAGAGACACAAAAACAATCACAATGTGAACACTATTTGGATTCTGATTCAGACTATTAAAAAATCACATTTGTGATATTGGTAATTTGAACACAGACTGGATGTTTGATTATATTAAGGAATTTTTTAGTTGCTCTAGTGGTGTTGTGGGTTTTTCTTAAGAATTCCTTATGTCTTATAGAGACATACGGAAATGTTTGTGGATGAAATTGTGTAAAATTATATAATGTCCAGGAGACGCTTTTGAATAATCTAGAAAGGAATGAAATACGGGTACAGGTATAACTAGACTGGCTTTGAGTTGATGATGTTAAATCTACATAAAAAGTGATTTCATTATAGTTTTTTTTCTACTTTTGTATATGTTTGAAATTATCCATAATAAAAAAGTTTAAATAATGATTAACACAATGCCGGATGTATTGCAAACACTTAATATATGTTTGCTGGAGGGTAAATGGGTTTGTTAATTTAAAAAAGAAAGCTCTGGTTGGGCGCTGTGGCTCACACCTGTAATCCTAGCACTTTGGGAGGCCAAGGAGGGTGGATCACTTGAGGTCAGGAGTTTGAGACCAGCCTGACCAATATGGTGAAACCCTGTCTCTACTAAAAAAAAAAAAAAAATTAACCAGACGTGGTGGCGCACGCCTGTAATCCTAGCCACTCAGGAGGCTGAGGCAGGAGAATCACTTGCACCCAGGAGGCGGAGGCTGCAGTGAACCGAGATCACGCCATTGCACTCCAGCCTCGGCAAAAAGAACGAAACTCAAGTCTCAAAAAAAAAAAAAAAAAAAAAGACACATCAAATATTTCGTGGAAAGAGAGCTCTGCACTCTTAATTAGAAGACCTGGGGGCCGGGCACAGTGGCTCAAGCCTGTAATCCCAGCACTTTGGGAGGCCGAGGCGGGTGGATCACCTGAGGTCAGGAGTTCAAGACCAGCCTGGCCAACCCCGTCTCTACTAATAATACAAAAATTAGCCGGGGGTGGTGGCGGGCGCCTGTAATCCCAGCTACTAGGGAGGCTGAGGTAGAAGAATCGCTTGAACCCGGGAGGCAGAGGTTGCAGTGAGCCGAGATCGTGCCATTGCACTCCAGCCTGGGCAACAAGAGCGAAACTCTGTCTCAAAAAAAAAAAAAAAAAAGACCTGGATTCCAGTCCCACCTCTGCCATTAACTTGCTGTGTGGACTTTTGAAATTTCCTTATCCTTTTTAGGCCTGGTTCCTCAGCTGTAGTTCTAATATTCATTAATTCCACTAATATTTACTGTCCACTGCGTGCTGGCACTGTGGTTAAGTACTAGAAATACTGGGGTGAATAGTAACAGCCAGTACTTTTTAATAAATGCTTACTTTAGGCTTGAAATTTTGCTAAGGGAGTCATATGCACTATCTCATCTAATTTTCTATGAAATAGGCACTACTGTGAGATTCTCCGTACCTTACAAATGAGGGAACTGAGGCACAGCGAGGTGAAGTAACTTTCCTGGGATATCAAAAGGTGTGGTGAAGACAGGATTGGATTCCAGGCAGTGGGGCTTCAGATCTCATTCCAATAATAATAGGAAACCGTTGGTGTCATAATTACATGACTATTTCAGTGGCTTGCGTTTTGGTCTCAGCCCAGGAGTACTGGGGGGGTGGGCAATATGAGGGTTCAAGGACGCAGAGGTACATCAGAGAAACCATCAAGAGGTCTGATAAAAAGCGACACCGGGAGCAAGAACCTCTCGCTCTCCCAATTTCCATGCCAGGAAGGTGAACTGGGAGGTGTCAGCGAGTCGTAACCGCGGCCTCCTCTCTGAGCTTCCCGTTGGGTAAAGGAGAGCGCGCGGGACACGCAGGCCTATAGCAAGTCTCTGAACTCGGCAGGGGGCGGGGAGAAAGGGCACGCAGTGTGCGCGCAGCGGGCGCGCCGGCCCTTCCGACGCCTGCGCGGGCGGGCAAACGACGGCTCCGCCCAGCCGCCGGCTCCTTTGCCCCGCCCCACTACCCACGCCTTCGCGGCGCTCGTTTCCTGGTCCTCCCCACCTTTAGCGAGACCAACGAGAGGACACCGCCTGCAGCTAGAACAGCCCGGCCAGGAGCGTAACCGAGTGGTGCGCCAACGTGAGAGGAAACCCGTGCGCGGCTGCGCTTTCCTGCCCCAAAGCCGTTCTAGACGCGGGTGAGTGGCGGGGCCTCGACCCCCACCCCAAGCGCACCCTGACTCCCCTCCCTCTTTTGGGGGAGGCCTGGGCCCCAGCCCTCTCCCAGCATGCTCCACGCGGGATGCTTGGGCAGGTGCAGCGGGAGGATTGTCAGCACAGGAGACCGAGAGTCTTCTTCCTGGGGACGCTCTCTTGGTCCCTCAGAGGGATCTCGAGGTTACCATGTCCTCCCTCTCACTTCTCTTCCCTATTTCGTCTTCCTTTTCCGTACTTCACCCTAACTACCTTCACCCAAAAAGGTTCATCTAAAAACCATTGGGGTAGTTTCTGTTTCATTTGTGCTCGTGTGCAGTTTTGTTTCCTTCTGCACAAAGTATCCTATCATATGCATCCCTAGTGTTATATTTTTTGCCTCTCTGATGGGGAAGAAAATCTCCTTAGAATAATTTTTGCAAATTATTTAAAATGTGTAGACTTAGTGAGTTTTGATGACTATTTTTGCAGCCAGGAGTAGGATCACCATCAGGAAGAATTCTGACACATATGCCATAATTGAGCAAAGAAACGTGTGAATTATGTATTAGCCAGAAATAATGAAAACTGCGTCACATGAAATACAAAAATCCTATATAAATTAATTTTAGAGTGCACCTGACAATTTTTTTTTTTTTTTTTTTGAGACAGAGTCTCGCTCTTGTCGCCCAGGCTGGAGTGCTGTGGTGCGATCTTGGCTCACTGCAACCTCTGCCTCCCGGGTTCAAGCGATTCTCCTGCCTCAGCCTCCTGAGTAGCTGGGATTACAGTCATATGCCACCACGCCCTGCTAAGTTTTGTATTTTTAGTCGAAACAAGGTCTCACCATGTTGGCCAGGCTGGTCTTGAACTCCTTACCTCAGGTGATCTGCCCACCTCAGCCTCCCAAAGTGCTGGGATTACAGGCGTGAGCCACCGCGCACAGCCGACAATTCTAATATTATGCAGAGCTTGTTTTCTGTCACTTCTCTTCTTGGAACTGTGTTTATTGACCAAGTTCTGTGAGTGACACAGGAAAGCCTTCCTGCCTCTTGCCCCACCCACCGCTCAGAAATTACATCTGCCAAGCTATTCCACACCTTGTCTTTCTGGTAGAAGTCAAAATTCCATTTCCTCTAGCAGAAAGGAGTGGTTTCCTTCTAGCAATATGGTGCTGTTGGGTGCAAAACATCAGTTATGGTCAACCGATCCCAATTTTTTTCCATTTGTATGAAAACAAGGATATTCAGTAACCCATTTATTAAACTCTAATGTGGTAGAAGCACTATGGCAATTACTCTTCTGTAATGGAAAAAAACCATTAAACTGATACTGAGAAATGTGGTTTCTAGTCCACTTATACCACTGTCTAACTGTGTGACTGAGTCAGTTATTTAACCTCTGTGGACTTCCATTTCCTCTCTGTAAAATGAGAGAAGTGACTGACATTGGGTAGCTTTCTAAGGCTCCTTTCAACCACAGAGAAAACGGGGAAGTCTAAGTAGCTCAATAGATCGCTTTTTTCTGAAGATGGAGGGAAGATTGGAAAATTCAGCCTTTACTAGAATAAATGGTTAACATATAGTTTTTTTTCAACAAGTGTATTTAATGTCAGCTTTTAATTTCTTTTATTTATTTATTTTTTCTGAGACAGAGTCTCACTCTGATGCCCTGGCTGGAGTGCCGTGGTGAGATCACAGCTCACTGTAGCCTCCGCCTCCCGAGTTCAAGAGATTCTTGTGCCTCAGCCTCCCAAGTAGCTGGGATTACAGGCATCCACCACCACGTCTGGCTAATTTTTTGGATTTTGGGTAGAGACAAGGTTTCACCATGTTGCCCAGGCTGGTCTCGAACTCCTGAGCTCAAGGAATCCACCCGCCTCAGCCTCCCAAAGTGCTGAGATAACAGCCATGAGCCACTGCACCCGGCTCTTAATTTCTAATTGAAATAAAAGTGTAAATTTTTCCATTTTTACTTCCCCAAAGAAGAAAATTCCTTTTGAGGAAATAAAAATGTTTATTAATGGGCCCCAGATATGTCTATCAATATTCCTTTTTGATCCAAAAAATGTAACTTTTTATTATGGGCTTCTATTACATCAATAGTTGGGATACTGTATTGTAAACCATTTAGTTTTAGGAACAAAAGAGTGAATATTAACATATATGGTATTATTCTCAAGAAACTTGGTTTAGATTTACTCAAAACACTTAAGGACAGCATCCATCAGTTAAAGAAAGCACTATGTTGAGAACAGAAATGTCAGCACAATACCATTGGTGATTTGCCATTTATAGGTGGTTTTATCTGTTCAAGGTTTTGGTGTAGAAGTCCACTATATTTTTAGAGGTATTTAAATAACGCAAGCTTGTGATGTGAAATTCTTTAAAGAGAATGGTGGATGGATAACCTCTGTAACACTGGTTTCAAGGGTTAATTAAATCCCCATAGATGAAGTGCAAAACAAATTCTCCATAGAGGAGTTGTTGCAAAGTTCCAGTTTATACCAAACAGTAATCAGATTCCATTGGAAGCTAAAGATTTTGAGAGTCTTTTGTACTATATGCAACTAACTTGATTTCAAGCTTGGGAACCTTTAAAAAAAAACATTAAGAGCAAAATGTAAGTATATAAGGAATACCAAATCAAATTTATAGACTAATCTTTTTCTATTAAGTATTTTAAGAGTCTTTTTCTTCTTTATAGGAAAAATGCTTTCTGAAAGCAGCTCCTTTTTGAAGGGTGTGATGCTTGGAAGCATTTTCTGTGCTTTGATCACTATGCTAGGACACATTAGGATTGGTCATGGAAATAGAATGCACCACCATGAGCATCATCACCTACAAGCTCCTAACAAAGAAGATATCTTGAAAATTTCAGAGGATGAGCGCATGGAGCTCAGTAAGAGCTTTCGGGTATACTGTATTATCCTTGTAAAACCCAAAGATGTGAGTCTTTGGGCTGCAGTAAAGGAGACTTGGACCAAACACTGTGACAAAGCAGAGTTCTTCAGTTCTGAAAATGTTAAAGTGTTTGAGTCAATTAATATGGACACAAATGACATGTGGTTAATGATGAGAAAAGCTTACAAATATGCCTTTGATAAGTATAGAGACCAATACAACTGGTTCTTCCTTGCACGCCCCACTACGTTTGCTATCATTGAAAACCTAAAGTATTTTTTGTTAAAAAAGGATCCATCACAGCCTTTCTATCTAGGCCACACTATAAAATCTGGAGACCTTGAATATGTGGGTATGGAAGGAGGAATTGTCTTAAGTATAGAATCAATGAAAAGATTTAACAGCCTTCTCAATATCCCTGAAAAGTGTCCTGAACAGGGAGGGATGATTTGGAAGATATCTGAAGATAAACAGCTAGCAGTTTGCCTGAAATATGCTGGAGTGTTTGCAGAAAATGCAGAAGATGCTGATGGAAAAGATGTATTTAATACCAAATCTGTTGGGCTTTCTATTAAAGAGGCAATGACTTATCACCCCAACCAGGTAGTAGAAGGCTGTTGTTCAGATATGGCTGTTACTTTTAATGGACTGACTCCAAATCAGATGCATGTGATGATGTATGGGGTATACCGTCTTAGGGCATTTGGGCATATTTTCAATGATGCATTGGTTTTCTTACCTCCAAATGGTTCTGACAATGACTGAGAAGTGGTAGAAAAGCATGAATATGATCATTGTATAGGACATGTGTTGTCATTATTTGTAGTAGTAACTACATATCCAATACAGCTGTATGTTTCTTTTTCTTTTCTAATTTGGTGGCACTGGTATAACCACACATTAAAGTTAGTAGTACATTTTTAAATGAGGGTGGTTTTTTTCTTTAAAACACATGAACATTGTAAATGTGTTGGAAAGAAGTGTTTTAAGAATAATAATTTTGCAAATAAAGTATTAATAAATATATGTGATAAATTCTAAATTATGAACATTAGAAATCTGTGGGGCACATATTTTTGCTGATTGGTTAAAAAATGTTAACAGGTCTTTAGCGTTCTAAGATATGCAAATGATATCTCTAGTTGTGAATTTGTGATTAAAGTAAAACTTTTAGCTGTGTGTTCCCTTTACTTCTAATACTGATTTATGTTCTAAGCCTCCCCAAGTTCCAATGGATTTGCCTTCTCAAAATGTACAACTAAGCAACTAAAGAAAATTAAAGTGAAAGTTGAAAAATATCCTTGAGAAAAAAAACTGAAAATTACTTACAAAATTGAGTAATTTTCCTGGAAGCTAATTTAATGTCATTCCTCAGAGCATACGCAATTTCAGTGTAACTGTCTGTACTTCAGCCTGCAGATACTGACATTGGATTGGTGCCTATGAAGAATGTCATGTCATTTAATTGTGTTGTTTCTCAGTTAATCAAGCTCCCAGCTGCAATTTGGATAAAAACGTACTCCTGCTGGGTCAGTGAGTTCTGTGGAAATTTGAAGAACTTGTTTTGGCCATCTGGCAGTTTCACTTACCTGAGTTGAATCTGTTCTGTATTTTGTTTTGTTTTGTTTTTTTGACACAGAGTTTTGCTCTGTCGCCCAGACTGGAGTGCAATGGCACAATCTCGGCTCACTGCAACCTCTGCCTCCTGGTTTCAAGCAATTCTCCTGCCTCAGCCTTCCAAGTAGCTGGGATTACAGGTGCCCACCACCACACCTAGCTAATTTTTTATATTTTTAGTAGAGATGGGGTTGGCCAGGCTGGTCTCGAACTCCTGACCTCAGGTGATCCACCCGCCTCGGCCTCCCAAAGTTCTGAGATTACAGGCATGAGTCCCCGCGCCCAGCCTGTTCTGGATTTTGTTTCCTTGTACAAGTTCAGGGATTTTTCCCATGTTCACAGCTGTACTGTTTCCCATGTTCACAGCTGTATCTGTTTTCAGCGTGGAGGTCCTAACCTTCTACTTTGCATTACCATACCTTTTCCCAAATTTCAATGGCTACTCAGAAACTTAATCCAGTGGTAAATGCAATAGCTCCTGTACTGATAAATGTGTGAAATACTTAGAGCTGGCCGGGCGTGGTGGCTCACGCTTGTAATCCCAGCACTTTGGGAGGCCGAGGCGGGCGGATCACAAGGTCAGGAGATGGAGACCACGGTGAAACCCCATCTCTACTAAAAATACGAAAAATTAGCCGGGCGTGGTGGTGGGCGCCTGTAGTCCCAGCTACTCCGAGAGGCTGAGGCAGGAGAATGGCATGAACCCGGGAGGCGGAGCTTGCAGTGAGCCGAGATTGCGCCACTGCACTCCAGCCTGGGCGACAGAGCGAGACTCCGCCTCAAAAAGAAATACTTAAGAGCTGACTTGTTCTATAATCTGGCCAGCACATGCTGTGAGTCCCCATAGAGTGTTATGTTAGAGCATGACATTTTAGAGATCAATATTTCTTGTAACTGGCCTCATGATGGTAATGGTCTCCCACAGCTTTAGCAAACCAGAAAGAAAATTTCCTTAAGATGGCCTTGGGCTTGAAGTTATTGATCCTCAGGGTAGTGTGTAAAACTTTGCTTTATTTCTGATTATTCTCATTGAGGGTTTTGGTTAAGATGAAGCGTTATTAGTTTTGAAGAATAACAAAACCCCTTTATGAAGCCCCCTAATATGTGGTCTCAGATGCAGTTACTACAATCAAATCATGTTCAGTGTGAGTACAGTAATAAACAGTATCTCTCAGAGTGTGACACAGCTTATGTGTCACCTTGCCCCCAACACCAGTATATTTAAAATGTTTCTATTGCATTTATCATCTTCACTTACATTAGTATATCAGAGTATCATAATAAACATGTCAGAATGCATTGCATTGTTTGTTTTGCTAATGAGTACTAAGGTAACATTGCCTTTTAAGCCAAATTGATGCTCTTGATTGTATCTTTATACATGAGTTTTTTTTTTTTTTTTTTTTTTTGAGACGGAATTTTGCTCTTGTTGCCCAGGTTGGAGTGCAATGGTGCGATCTTAGCTCACTGCAACCTCCACCTCCCGGGTTCAAACAATTCTCCTGCCTCAGCCTCCCGAGTAGCTGGGATTACAGGCATGTGCCACCACGCCCGGCTAATTTTGTATTTTTAGTAGGGACAGGGTTTCTCCATGTTGATGAGCCTGTTCTTAAGCTCCTGACCTCAGGTAATCCACCCGCCGCGGCCTCCCAAAGTGCTGGGATTACAGGTGTGAGTCACTGCGCCCGGCCAATACATGAGTATTTTTTTAACGAAATGTTAGGTGTCTCAAATAATATGCAGTCTCTCTGAACTTACTTGCAGCCAGTCTTGTAGATAAAATCTGAATCAATAACAGAAAATAGTACTAATGAGGTTGTGGTTACAGATTTGATCACCATATATGTCTGTTAGCTTTACATAGAGAACTAATATATTCAGTAACCAAAAACAATAACCCTAACCCCACTCATGATGAGAGAGTTGGAAAAAATGGAGGTCTGATGGAAATTGATCAGGATTGTGAATATACTCTACATATGGCTAGTGGCTGTCATATTGGACAGCACAGGTCTAAGCAATTCTAAGTGTAAGATCCCACTCCTGGCTGAGATGTGAGTAAGAGAAAACTTCAAAGTTGTATTTGTCTGGTTGTCTCAAATGCAGTGGAAACCACAGCATGACTTTTAGCAGGCCCCAGACCATTGCCTTGTGTGAGTTCAATCACTGGATCTTCCTTTTCAAAAGTAAAACATTGGATCTGGAGCAAAATATAGATTTAGACCCCTTGGCTGTTTTCTGGGGGCGGTGGGCTGGCAGGGGAGTAAGCTAAAAGGTTGCTTGTGTATCAAATCTGATTCATAATGCCCAGATTTTTCTATAATGCATTTAAACAAACTCAGTTATTGGGTGTTCTTAAAGCAGGGCATACCTGTAATAGAAAAGTTGCTGAAAATAGTCTAGTGATGATGTACCACTAATTTCCCTTTCATTTGTTAAGAATATTGTGTTCTGGCTGGGCACAGTGGCTCATGCCTGTAATCCCAGCACTTTGGGAGGCTGAGGCTGGCAGATCACCTGAGGTCAGGAATTCGAGACCAGCCTGGCCAACATGGTGAAACCCTGTGTCTACTAAAAATAGAAAAACTAGCTGGGCATGGTGGCAGGCACCTGTAATCCCAGCTACTTGGGAGGCTGAGGCAGAAGAATTGCTTGAACCTGGGAGGTGGAGGTTGCAGTGAGCCAAAATCGTGCCATTGCACTGCAGTCTAAGGGACAAGAGCACGACTCCATCTCAAAAAAAGAAAAAAAAAGAATATTGTGTTCCTTTTGGTATGGGCTTTGATGCACTCAGTACTTGCCTGAGTGGCTATGTGAGAAGCATATGTTTATAGAAGTTAGCTTTCTTTTGGCATACAAAGACATTCAGCAATGTTTATCAACTTCCCCCCCTCCAAAAAATATTGCCCCAAATTTTAAAAATAACTAAACTTGACAGTTTTTACAAGTTTGAAAAAAATGACAAAAATAACTATACTCAGTTCTAATATCACCAAAAATAGAATACTATAAAGCATTTAAAGGGTAATGGGAAAATGACTTGTTTGGAAAGTATAAGATGATGAAATGATGTATCTCTAGGGTCTCTACCATGATAAAAAAAAAAATCCAGCTTTACTACTGTGGCATCCATACACTATAATTTTCTTTGTGTATATTGGGTATCTATGAGGTCAGCAGTAGGCAGTAGGCCTGGTACTTTGTGGAAAGCAGAAGGAGCCCAAACTCATAATTCGTCATAGTCAAATAATCATTTCACATAAGCTTTGCATAAGCAATAAGACAAACTGTAATTTAATAATGTAGTACTAGAATATAGTGGTCAGCCCTTTTGTCTTAAAATTCCTGGATTTGGGCCGGGCGCTGGCTCACGCTTGTAATCCGAGCACTTTGGGAGGCCGAGGCGGGCGGATCACGAGGTCAGGAGATCGAGACCACGGTGAAACCCCGTCTCTACTAAAAACACAAAAAATTAGCCGGGCGTGGTGGCGGGCGCCTGTAGTCCCAGCTACTCGGAGAGGCTGAGGCAGGAGAATGGCGTGAACCCGGGAGGCAGAGCTTGCAGTGAGCCGAGATTGCGCCACTGCACTCCAGCCTGGACGACAGAGCGGGACTCCGTCTCAAAAAAAAAAAAAAAAAAAATTCCTGGATTTGATCAATGCTTTTTTTTTTTTTTGCCCAGGCTGGAGTGTAGTGGCACGGTCTTGGCTCACCGCAACCTCTGCCTTCCGAGTTCAAGCGTTTCTTCTGCCTCAGCCTCCCAAATAGCTGGGATTACAGGCATACGCCACCACACTTGGCTAATTTTTGTATTTTTAGTAGAGACGGGATTTCACCATGTTGGCCAGGCTGGTCTCAAACTCCTGACCTTAAGTAATCCACCCGTCTTGGTCTCCCAAAGTGCTGGGAATACAGGCATGAGCCACTGCGCCCTGCCTGATAAATGCTATTTCTTCTAACCCACATAGTTCCCATTTCTTTAGGTTTCTACTGATTACATGCAAGAGCCACATTGGTTATGCCATTGCTTTGGAAATTTGGCAAAAACCCTAGCAGAAAGAGCAGGACTTAAAAATAAGACTCAGGTTTTAGAGGGATAAATAGTATAATTGCCTTTCATGAGTGACAGACTTCGATTAGAAAAAAAAGCTTTGATCTAGTGAGTGAATGATACAGATATCCATCTAGTTACCCAAAGTGTTGAATTAATGGAAATATTCCAATAGTCAAAATACCACCCCTGTACCATCTGAGGGGAGGAGGGAAGAACTTCCTGGCTTGATGGAAGACTGAATGCTGGCACTGAGAATCTTTTTCATACTTACCACTTTAAAGCACTTGCCTCTAGCACGAAGCTTCAGGGAATACTGCCTTTTCTCCAACCCATCGCCGTCCAATAGATAAAACATGAGCCATATATAATTTCACATATCCTTTCTTTCTTTCGAGATGGAGTCTCACTCTGTCGCCCAGGCTGGAGTGCAGTGGCACAATCTCGGCTCACTGCAAGCTCCGCCTCCCTGGTTCACGCCATTCTCCTGCCTCAGCCTCCCGAGTAGCTGGGACTACAGGCACTCGCCACCGCGCCCGGCTCATTTTTTGTATTTTTAGTAGAGACGAGGTTTCACCGTGTTAGCCAGGATGGTCTCGATCGCCTGACCTCGTGATCCGCCCGCCTTGGCCTCCCAAAGTGCTGGGATTACCGGCGTGATCCACCGCGCCCAGCCTTTAATTTCACATTTTCTAATTGTCACATTTAAAAAGTAAAGACACAGGTGAAATTACTTTTAGTAATATATTTTATTTAACCCAAACATATCCAAAATATTATCATTTCAACATATAATCAACAGGAAAGGTTAGTTTACATTATTTATTAAATCTTTGAAATCCAGGGTGTATTTTACAGTTACAGCACATCTTAATTCAAACTAGTCACATTTCAAGTTCTCAGTGGCCACATATGGATGGGCAGTGGCTACCATATTAGATAGCATAGGTCTAAGCAAGTCCAGAAGTATGAGACCCCCAAGGGCTAAACATGAATGGGAGAAAACTTAAAAAAGTTTCTTCTAAAAGTTGTATTTATTTTTCTGATTTTCTTGAATGCAATGGAAACTGCAACCTGACTTTTAGCAAGCCCCGGGCCATCTCCTTGTATGAGTTCTATCACTGGATTTTTCTTCGCAAAAATTAAATCATTAGATCTGGAGCAAAATGTAGATTAGGCCCCTCGATGTTTTTTCCCTTAAATTATAACTGAACCCAAACTCTTCCTGTCATTAATTTTAATATCTTTTTTTGTTTTTTAGACGGAGTCTTGCTCTGTCGTCCAGGCTGGAGTGCAGTGGCACAATCTCAGCTCACTGCAACCTCCGCCTCCCGGGTTCAAGCAAATCTCCTGCCTCAGCCTCCTGCGTAGCTGGGATTACAGGCACGCGCCACCACGCCTGGCTAATTTTTTTTTTGTATTTTTAGTAGAGACGGGATTTCACCATGTTGGCCAGGGTGGTCTCAATCTTCTGACCTCGTGATCCACCCGCCTTGACCTCAGAAAGTGCTGGGATTACAGGCGCGCGCCACCATGCCTGGCTAATTTTTGTTTTTTGTTTGTTTTTTGAGACGGAGTCTCGCTCTGTTGTCCAGGCTGGAATGCAGTGGTGCGATCTCAGCTCACTGCAAGCTCCGCCTCCTGGGTTCATGCCACTCTCCTGCCTCAGCCTCCCGAGTAGCTGGGACTACAGGTACCCACCACTGCGCCTGGCTAGTTTTTTGTATTTTTAGTATAGATGGGGTTTCACATGTTAGCCAGGATGATCTCGATCTGACCTCGTGATCCGCCCACCTTGGCCTCCCAAAGTACTGGGATTACAGGCGTGAACCACCGCGCCCGGCCTTCTCCAGATATCTTTAAAGCAACTGCTAGTCCTGCTTTTGCACATTACACTCTACATTCTCATTGCCCCACTTAACTAACCCTCCCTCATGTCCTTTTCTAAAGATGTAGAAGACTTTGAAATAGTATAACATTTAAATGGTCACAAATCACCTGGCTTGAAAGTGACTAATAATAGGAAAATCAGACCTCAGGACTGAGTTCAATTTCAAGATTCTCCCACTCCACTTTGCTGTCTAAGAGGGAAACAGAAAAACATTACTCCAACCACACAAATACGATACTGTGCAAGCATCCCACTCTTACTCATTCAAATCCTACCCATATTTTCCCATTGTGGAACAGTCTTGCCAACTTATACCTCTCTCCAATAACCCATAAAGATGGTGATTTGAATTTGGGCCAAGATTTAACATTTTATGAAATACAAGGGGAGAGTTTTCTGCAAAACACAGGATTTGCAGACAAGCAGACTTAGGTTCAAATTCCAGTTCTGCCATTTATTACCTCAGAGAGGTCATACAACTTTCCTGAAGTTGTATGACCTCTCTGAGCCTTAGTTTCCTCGTTTGTAAAATGAGAATTAAAATCTACCTCATGGAATCATTGCTAAGATTAAGCAAGATATACAAGTAGAGCTTGTGCACATGGTAGGTACTTGGAGAATGTTATTTCTCCTTCCCTCTTACTCATCTGGGCAAGTTTAACTAGCATTCTAAACAGTTAAATATGTATCAATCCTTTGTATTAAATATCTTATGGTAAAATGTTAAAATATTGATGTGAATAACAGCTGGTATTGAATATTCAAATTAGGGGAACTCTTTCATTGTTTTAAGATAACATCTGTACATTTAATCTGTGCCATGCAATAAAACTGCTTTTCCTGAAAGCTTTTTAAAAACTATTTTTAAGACATTCATAAGTTACTTTTAAGAACATTAGCTTAGAACATCTTCCCCTTTCACAACAAATTAGACATTAGAGCCAAAATTGCCCAAATTGGTATGGCTCTATCTCCCTATACTTTAATCAAGATGTTTGTCTTTATATCAGCAAAAACCGCTGCTTAAGTGAGATTCCTGCATCCCAATAAATGTTATCTGGGCATTTGGTACTTGAGAGAGGATTGGGTTTGACAACACCCAGAAGCTAATGAGGCCATGTGCCTTTGCTCAGACCTTTGCATTCAGGAGCAAGAAAGCAGAATACTTTGTGGACTCCTTTTCAGACACTTTACAAAATATAAAATTTTAACCTTGTGAAACACAAAATAAATGCAGGATAAATGTCCAAACATTTTAGCCCCTACTGTTTTTGAAACTGAATAAAGCCATGCTAGTGAAAAATATTTTCCAGTCAGTGCTTTTTGGAAGCTATTTAGTAGATATTAATTTGATGGGTTAGAGATTGCTATTATCCCATTAAATGAAGCTGTTTCTACTTTATATTCAAATATATTTCAAGTAGAATTTGCTTAAATCTAAAATGCTTACACAAGCAAACTGTAGAAAGAATTCAGTCACACAAAAGAAAACTTTTTCTTAATCCTGGATAAGTCAACTCTCTAAGAAAGCTGTCCAGAGCCTACAGAGCAAAAAGGACTTTCCTTCCAGCCTCCTCACCATGTCCAATCTATGTGAAGAGTCAATTTTGGTTTTAAACAAAATTTGCATGCAGCAGCAGCATTAGAACTAATGAAAACAGTATCCAGACTAAGACGTGCATACAAAACCTTTCAGATCATGAGAAACTAAAAATTTGTGAAAACATCAGTCGTCAGGAACAGACATCTCAAGCTCCACTGATGAGGGAAGCAAAACTGGAACTACATGGTGCTTTTAAAAGTGTCTCAAATTTAAGCTCACTCAAGGACTATTAATAGACAGTGTCAAACTGACATGCACTTTCATCATTAAATCATCTTATTGGTTTGCAAGTTTCCAAGCCTCAGGACTTCATTATGCATCAGCATAGGACAACCCCAGAATTTGGGGACAAAGACAACATCCCTTTTTGAAAGAGGTGGTAAGAATAAAAACAGGTTGGCCAATCTTGGAAGCCACCCCAATACGGCTTCCTGTGAACCAAAAAGGCAGTTGAATTTTGTTTTCAAGGCATATGTTTGGAAAAATAGCACCTTTTCCAAGCATGTGCTTAGTTAGAACAAATGATTTATTGCTTAAAACCCAGTCTTTTACTCACACGCTTGTGAAAATAAGAAGAAATTACCTATTTCACCATAGATTATTAAATGGAAGTTAACAGTTATTGACAATCGAGTCTTGTGATAAGAAATTAAAATTATAAAGAAAAAGTAAATCTTCCTGTCTTTAAATTCTAGGTGGTAGAGTTCTGAGAACACTTACAATGAACTTTAAGGGAGTAATTGATTATGCCTTTGAAGTCTCCTATATTCACATATTGGCTGAAAGTAAAGCATTTAAAATTGGAGAATGAAATGAAGAGCAATAACATTTGTTATATGAAAACTGTGGTTTTACTTTTAAAATGGGATTTTAAAAATGTATTAGTTGGGTCAGGCGCGGTGGTTCACACCTGTAATCCCAGCACTTTGGGAGGCCAAGGTGCATCACCTGAGGTCAGGAGTTTGAGACCAGCCTGGCCAACATGGTGAAACCCTGTCTCTACTAAACATACAAAAATTAGCTGGGTGTGGTGGCACATGCATGGGATCCCAGCTATTCGGGAGGCTGAGGCAGGAGAATCTCTTGAACCCGGAAGACAGGTTGCAGTGAGCCGAGATCGTGCCATTGCACTCCAGCCTGGGCAATGAAGCAAGACTCCATCTCAAAAACAACAACAACAACAACAAATGTATGAGTTGGATGAGTTTGATTTTTTGCTTTCTGTTTCTGCCTAAAGATAAACCAATTTAGCATATGTTGATATTAAGATGTCTGCCATATTTTGAATGTTAGCCTGTTGATTTACAGTCTTCCAAATAAGACTGATGCCTGAAGCTCATTTTTTGGTTAACTGCTTCTGTTAGTTACACACCTTTTCCTACCTTCCTCTAATCCAAGTCTGTTTACTCATTTGAAATATCAGTTTTCACCTGTTAGTATTACTAGCTATGTTTGCTATATTTCACAAATACATTTCTAAAACAATCCATTTAATTAGAATTGGACATTAATAGTGAGGCATGTCATTCTCTGTAACAACTAAGATTTTAAGTAGAAATTATTTCACTAATTCATCTTTTATTTCTCAAAGTATTCAAGGCTAAAATTTGGAGTTCTTTAATTTTCATTCTAAGAGGCAAATATTAATTATACTAATGAGTTCAGATGTTTTTATTTATTTTTCCTCCCAATGACCTATTCTTAATGAACATGGTATTATTAAGAGAAATTCCAGTGAATCATCTCCTGTATTTTTTTACATGCATAAATTATATTCCCTAAGGCCAGACTCTTAAACAGACAAATGAACCTAATAGTCTCAACAATGATTTAAAAACTGGCCCTCAATTTTGTTCATTCATTCCTGATCTCGTGGAGTTGTGGTCCTTTACTTGGTTTTAACACAGTATTCAACAAATTGTTGTTATAGTTGATATCTACTCATTCTTTTACCTGCCTTAAAAAGTGTAATAAAAGTATTCATACAAAGCATAAAATATATACAAGTATAAAAATGTATAATACATTTAATTTACGTGCATCAGTCTCTACAATGACAAGTATGATTTCTTTAGAAAACTGATGCATACATTTTCACTGTTTTTCTTTCATTATATATCAGTTTTAATGGATACTCCTTAGAAATTGGAATCATTTTGAGTTTCTTGAAGAGCCTTGATAACTATATTCTCAAAATTAAGGAAACTAGATAAACAAAGTTAAAATATTTACGACATTTTGCTTGGGCATACATTCATATTTCCATTAATATATAATTGCTACATTATTAATAAGTGACATATTTATTATAATGAAACACCTCCACGAATTTAGTGAATTGTAATTCTTATCTCTTCCTCTGAAGTATTATACTTAGAAATACTGTATCTTCAGTTACTGATTTGTGTACAAGGGGGAACCTGGCTCGATATCATTATTATTTGATATATGCCATATAACCTTCTGTTTGGGGAATATAAAATCCCTCAAATTGGAAATGTTCATGACTACCTATGGGATAAATCCAGCTGTTTTTGTTTGGGGTCCAGAGCATAAAAACAGAAAAGGAAAAATGCAGCTTCCCAACAGACCACTACCAAACCACCATAACAGACAGTCTGCTAGAAGAGAACTGATCAGGCCATTATGTCACTGGGCAACAGGACAATCATCTGAGTTGGAATGCTGAATCATGGCAACTCCAAGACATCTGGGATTTTTTTTTTAACCTCACATTGGATACAATCAATGGAATATTACTACATTTAGTTCATTTGTAATTTACAATTTTTGATGACTAAAATTGGAAAAGTATTAGTACATTCCTACCGGCTTTACCTATTAGTATTGGGCTGTCACCATTACCCAGATTATTTAAAATATAAATTTTCTTTACTCACTAGATTGGAAGCTCCTTAAGGGCAAGGGCTACTTCTGTATTATTCATCTTCGTGCCACGTCACTTAGAACCTAGCAGATACTCAATAAATACCTATTGAGCTGAACTGACCTTGTCTGAGTAAAAGTGAGTCCAATACACAAGTTACTAGATTGTAGTTTGGTTTGACACAAACTTAATTTTGAAACTAAAAATGAACTGAAGACACACTGCCTGAGAGAAGCAGACTCTCTATCCCTGTATTCCTATTCTCAGGAACACAGGTAAACTAAGTTTGCATTAAGCACAGTATCTAAAGATGCTGACATATCTGCTAGTTTAATCTCTTTGAATTGCCTTTCATGTATGACCTAATATTTAGAAAATGACAAGGATCACACATGTAGAGTGACATCCCTGATTAACAGTGATGAGCAGAGGCCTCAGACCCAGGGGAAGCAGAGAACATACATATTTAGTCCATATCACCAAGGCAACACAGTGTACCTCAGCACAGTAGAAAAACAAGCACAGATGTTGATGTTGAATATTTAAAAAGTGTTCCTTACACCCACTGTAACAGTGGTTAGACACAAAGATGAATTATTTCAAAAACCAAGCTAATATAAAAGTTTTTACTTCTCTAATGTGTGTATGTGTGTGCTTTGTTTTTCATTGCAAATACTCCATAGGCAGTCTTGGTCAAAAAACATTATCTTAGCAATAAAAATAAAGGTTCAAAGTTTGATTCTGACATAAATGACTTGTATATTCTTTTTAAGAACATAAGGAGCTACAGGCCTCAAATAGGGTGCCTCCTCCCCCAAACAGGGAGACATCTGAATTTGAAGCCAGTAAGTCAGCAAAAAATGAAACTATCTGTTGAAGAAACCTCCCTGGGAGATGACTTATAAATGAGTTCCTGATAAGACTATTTATACTTTTATGGACCAGGAATACATAATATGGTAAGCTGCAGAATAAAACTGTCATAACAAAAGGAAAACTACATGGAACTTGAAAAGGATATAGGAAATAAAATATCAGGGCACCTCTATGGGCTAGGAAAGACACGAGATTTTGGCAGAGATAAGCATTGTAATTAATGATGAAGCAGGAGAACTTCTCCAAGTCTTACCTCAGCACAAATGAAATATTACCCTAATTTATCAATCTTCCTTTGCTCATACCTATGTTTACCAAGTAACTTCCTGTTTCCTAATTGTTTACCATAGGCAGACCTATCACTATGAATTAATACATTTATATTCTAACTGGGGAATCTCCAAGTCTTACAAGTTTCATCAGTGGGAAATGGTTTCTCAAGCTGAGGGTCAGACCCTGGATTTATGTCCACCTATGTTACATCCTGGGAGACCCAGCTGGAACAGCCAGCCAAATGATCTCTCTCTTTTTGCTATCCACCCTCACCTTTCTCACCAACTTCTAACTGTAACACAGGTCACCACAATCTTGTATATGTCTGTATCCATCTGAAAAATAAAATCACATGTCATATATTGGTAAACAACCAAATGAAGATGGCTAAGACACTAGAATAACAGCAAGGTTATTAGGAAGAAAAATGGTCTTTATCAATAAATAAATCCACAACTGCTCTTTTAACTCCCCAAACAGATTACTGTTCTTACTAAAGCAGGTCCATGTCCCTCATATTCCACTTATAGAAGACATACATTATTTGAGGAGTCTAGTGGGGACCCAAATCAAGATGTTCTGGGCATCTGTTTGGTATGACTTTACTCAATAGAAGGCACTAAAAAAACTGAACCTGAATGTGATCAATCTTATTTGTTTACAGGATATACAGGAGGCATAAAAACAAGTTAATGACTTCACAGTGATACAATCAACAAAATCCAGAATATGTGTGGAAACTTTAAAGACAAAACAACTAGATTTCTTAAATAATTTAAGGGGGAAAAGAAAAGGTAACTTATAAATTAAACAGACTTCAATAAATAACAACCAAATGCAATGTATGACCCTTGTGTGGTACCTATTTCAAGCAAACCAACAGTTAAGAGAATTAACAGTCTAGACAGTTGATCATATTAAGAAACAGTTCAACTTTTTAGGTGTGATAATGGTATTGTGGGGTTTTTCTAATTTTTAAAGACACATACTAAAGTAGTTATGACACCAGGCATGGTGACTCATGCCTATAATCCCAGCACTTTGGGAGGCTGAAGGGAGGCGGATCACTTGAGGCCAGGAGTTCAAGACCAGCCTGGCCAACTATAAAATATATAAAAATTAGCTGGGCACGGTGGCTCACGCCTGTAATCCCAGCACTTTGGGAGGCGGATCACTTGAGACCAAGAGTTCAAGACCAGTCTGGCCAACATAGCGAAACCCCGTCTCTACCAAAAATACAAAAATTAGCCGGGCATGGTGGCACATGCCTGTAATCCCAGCTACTCAGGAGGCTGAGGCACAAGAATCGCTTGAACCCGCGAGGTGGAGGTTACAGTAAGCCAAGATCGCACCACTGCACTCCAGCCTGGGCAACAGAGCAAGACCCTGTTTCAAAAAAAAAAAAAAAAAAAGAATAAAGTAGTTACGGATGAAATGATGGGATGTCTGGGATTTGCTTCAAAACAATTGGGGGGTGGGGAGAAATAATTGAGGTATAGATGAAATAAGACTGACCATAAACTGAAACTGGGTGATGGATATGGAAAGGTCCATTATACTATTCTCCAGACTTCTGAATATGTTTAGAATTTTCCATTGAAAAGTTTTTTTTAAAAAAACAATCAACAAACAAAACACACACACACACACACACACACACAGGAGAATGAGCACTGCTGGGTCCCCTGGAGTAATAGAATAAAATTCCTAGTCTAGTTTCCAGCCCCATTTAACTAGACAGTTTCTCTAGAGGTCTACCATAAAGTGGCAATCCATTGACCAAGTCCTGCTCTTCACTCTTATATCATTAGCCTAAGAAAGGACGTTAAGTTGTCTGAGTTTGGTTACTTACCAGATACCTTTTAATGTCCAAGTTTGCTACCCAATTTTAACTTGAGTTTGAGAAAACTTAAAATAATTTCTGAAGCTAACAGAATTTTAGCATCTGGTGAATTTATTCAGCATAACCACAGGCATTATCTTCATGCTGTCACACACAGACACAAACACAGATACAGCACAATATCCATATTTAGCCCAAGTGCATTCCTTCTGAGGCTCATTTATATGTCTTCATATGCCACAGCCCATCATTTAAATAATGGATATTTTCAATGCCAATTCCTTTGTTGACTTTCTCACTGTAGAAGGAAAAAAAACACATAAACATACTTTTATGCATTTTTATAGTCTTGTGATAAATATAATTCAAAGTATATTGTTATAATTATTAAGCCACAAGTAAAGAACTTATTGCCATCACAATTACATTGTTGTTTATATTAAACTACATTACTCTGTGGCAGCTCATATCTAAAAGTGATTTTAGTGATCTAACTAGTGGGTCTATAGAACCAGAGTAACAATGTCACAAGACTGGGGAATATCAAAGTGCTACATTAACCCTGAAACAAAATTAATACCACTAATTTGGTCATCAAATGGGTTCTAAAGTTTTTAAATATACTGCCTATGTTTTGATAATATATCTTTACTAGTTCTCTAAATATTCTACATTTCTTGTACTATCAGGTCAGAATATAAGATACTGTGTGGTGGTGAAATATATCACTGTTTTTAAAACTAGCAGTAATGACCAGGCACAGTGGCTCATACCTGTAATCCCAACACTTTGGGAGGCCAAGGTGGGTGGATCACTTGAGGACAGGAGTTCGAGACTGGCCTGGCCAACATGGTGAAACCCCATCTCTACTAAAAATACAAAAATTAGCTCGGCATGATGGCGCACACCTGTAATCCCAACTACTTGGAAGGCTGAGGCACAAGAATCGCTTGAACCTGGGAGGCAGAGGTTGCAGTGAGCTGAGATCGCGCCACTGCACTCCAGCCTGGGCAACAGAGTGAGACTCCATCTCAAAAAAATTTAAAAAAATAAAAATAAAAATAAATAAAATGAAGCTAGCAGTAAAACATCTTCCCTCCTCTCCCAATTTAAATTATACTAAATAAGATTCCTAAAGTACCACGTACACACATATAAAACAGCTGTGTTGGCACATGGGTTCTTTTCAGTGCTTAAGAAAGACTACAATCCTGAAGACAAAATAGGTTTCACTGGCTTCCTAAGTGTTAGGAAATATCAGAAATGAAGCTTGTGTGCTTGGATATCTGTGTAATGTGGTATGCATGATAGCAAATTTCGCCTGTAATTCTGATGCTTCCTGGGTTGGTTACCCATATATCAAAAGTTAAGGGGGCCTAAAGTAAGACTTACATGTCTTCTGCAGACATCTTCATGACTCCAACGCATAGAGCATGCTGTTTTCCTTCTGCCATGATAGCCTGAAAGAACACAGCTAAGAAAACTATTTATCAAAATGCCTTGGGGCCTCCCCATCAAGGGAAGGGTGTCAAATAACGATCATGTTACTAGTTAAGCCACTTGGAACCCCTCTTGTTTCTTCTCCTAGACCATTAACTCCTTGAGAGCAGAGACCTAGCAGAGTCTGTGGGTACACTGTAAATACTCAGTAAATGCTAAATGAATAAATCTAATAACCCCTTTTCTTTTAAGTCAAATGTTAATACTATAACCCCATGCTAACAAAACCAGAATAAGTCACACAAAAAAGGAGTAAAATTTCTTGCACATAAATACTAAAAACTGTGAAATCGATAAATATTAATTGTTCTGATTAATTATTCTGATCACTGAATGGTGGGGATTTTTGTTTGTTTTTGAGATGGAGTCTCACTCTGTTGCCCAGGCTGGAGTGCAATGGCGCAGTCTTGGCTCACTGCAACCTCTGCCTCCCAGGTTCAAGCAATTCTCCTGCCTCAGCCTCCCGAGTAGCTGGGACTACAGGCGTGTGCCACCACACCCAGCTAATTTTTCTATTTTTAGTACAGATGGGATTTCACCATGTTGGCCAGGCTGGTCTTGAACTCCTGACCTCATGATCTGCCTGCCTCAGTCTCCCAAAGTGGTGGCATTATAGGCGTGAGCCACCATGGCTGGCTGTTTGTTTTTTTAGATGGAGTCTTGCTTTGTCACCCGGCTGGAGTGCAGTGGCATGATCTCAGCTCACTGCAACCTCCACCTCCTGAGTCCAAGCAATTCTCCTGCCTCAACTTCCCTAGTAGATGGGATTACAGGTGCACGCCACCCCACCCGGCTAATTTTTGTACTTTTAGTATAGACAGGGTTTCGCCATGTTGGCCAGGCTTGTCTCGAACTCCTGACCTCAGGTGATCCGCCCACCTCGGCCTCCCAAAGTGCTGGGATTACAGGCGTGAGCCACCACACCCAGCCTGAATGGTGGTTTTATGTAAAGGATGTTTTAAAATAATAGTTAAATTCCCAGTCTATCTTTAAGAGCCCGATATAACAGTTTCAACCTTTCTAGAAAAACCAGAGTGGTCTTGGTTAACATTTCAAGTTTCTGGAATGTTAAACACTGCAGTACATATTTTAAAAAGTCAAGATTCAGGGTACACAAGACCTCTCTGTACCATTTTTTTTTACAACTTTTTCTAAATCTATAACTGTTTCAAAATAAAAATTATTTTTAAAAGTAAAGACTAGGTAATAAGAAAATTTTCCATTTAAGGTTAACTCCAGAACTATAAATTTACCAACACTTAATAAATATTAAAAACAAACAACAACAACAAAAAACCCGTCCTCACTTTTATCCCTTGATTTTCAATTCATTCAGTGTTCCAAATATGTGAGCACCTATTAGGCAAAAAGCATGTCAACATAAGCTGTTCCTAGAATATAAACATACAACTTATACTACCCCTTCGCTATAACTGCCCCAACAGAGAATATCATTTTTTTTTCTTATTCTTCTTAAACACACCCCTGGCCAGGCGCGGTGGCTCACACCTGTAATCCCAGCACTTTGGGAGGCCAAAGCGGGTGGATCACCTGAGGTCAGGAGTTTGAGACCAGCCTGACCAACATGGTGAAACCATCTCTACTAAAAATACAAAAATGAGCCGGGCGTGGTAGTGGGTGCCTGTAATCTCAGCTACTTGAGAGGCTGAGGCAGGAGAATTGCTTGAACCCAGGAGGCAGATGTTGCAGTGAGACAAGATTGTGCCACTGCACTCCAGCTTGGGCGACAGAGCAAGACTCCATCTCAAAAAATAAAATAAGATAAACACACTCTAAAAGTAATTTCCCTATTCCCACCAAGTACCATTCCTTTTCTATACCTGAGGCAAATGGCTACTTTAGCTATGATAAAGGAGATGTTCTCCTGTCCAGAATAGTCACAAAAATCTATTTAATCCAGAAAATAGCTGAAACAGCATGGTAGAAATGGAAATGATGCAGAATTATTCAGCTATGTCATGAGTTGAATCGATCTTTAAGGACTATCTGGTACTCTGACATTTCTCTTTGAGAAAACGTGCTCTGAGGCCCCCAAACTCAACTTTTCAAATAATTTTCAAAATAAAAGTTGGAGGTTGCCAATATTTCCCACTATTCACTCCTAACAAAAAATTGTTGCTTGGTAAGAGATACCTATACCTGGTGCCTAAATTCTTTTCCCTTTTGAGAGCTTTTACTCCAATGTATGTCAGTAAGTCAAAATGAACATTACAGTGGCAAGTTGATATCCAAAAAGCTGATCCAATTATATCATCTATATCCTTTCCCCTAGTAATCAAGAATTTCCTATTGTGTCCTAAGTCTGATAACAGTAGGCCCTGACTGGGCTGAAATGCAGCTGAGACTCTTTTGTAACTTGTTCTCATTTAATTTCTAAGAAACGACCTAAGATGAGATAATTTAGTAGCAACAAATAAAATTACTTTGTATAACTTCAAATGTAACCAGAAAGGCATGAGATAAGAGTAACAGTAACCTTCAAAAAAGTACATCTAATGTTCTCTTGGATGGTACACCTTTCGCAGTAATGATAAGAGCACAATGAATACATTTTTCAGCAGTTTTAGCCTGGGAAGGATACAACAATGGTATCTACTGCAGCAGGGTAAAGCTTAGCTCCAGGAGAAGTTAAGCCTGGACACATGATATTTGCTCCACTGAGTACAAATTTGATGGCTCCTTTATCAACCTGCTGGTGTGGCAGGATAAAAGGATCTATAAGAAAAGAAATACAATATATTAATAATAAGACTAATGACTCAACAGAAAAAAGCAAAGGATCTGAACAGTATTTCCCCAAATTAATCTGACAGATACAAAAGAAAACTCTGAAACACTATCATTTGTTTACCAAATTGATAATCTTTTTTGTTTGTTTTTTTGAGACAGGGTCTTGCTCTGCCACCCAGGCTGGGGTGCAGTGGAGCAATCATACCTCACAATAACCTTGAACTCTTGGACTCACGCAATCTTCCCGCCTCAGCCTCCCAAGTATTCTCCAAAAACCGTAGTTTCAAAACTACGGTTTTTGGAGACTACTTAATATGCCCTAGGAAATTTTCGTGATATAATGTTAGGTGAAAAACACAGAGTAAAAAAACGATTAAAAAGATCAGTGGTTACCTGGGGTTGGGGAAGTGGGGGGAGGAAGGATGAATAGGTGGAGCACAAAGGATGTTAGGGCAGTAAAACCATTCTGTATGATACTTTAACAGTAGATACTTGACATTATGTATTTGGGAAAAACCATAAAACTGTAGAATACAAAGAGTAAACCCTAATGTAAACTAAGGACTTGCATTAATAATAATGTATCAATACTGGTTCATCAATTGTTACAAATGTATCATTCCAATACAAGATGTTATTCATAGGGGAATCTGAACTGGGGAGAGGGAACTCTGTTCTTTCTGCTTACTTTTTCTGGAAACCTAAAACTGCTCTAAAAAATAAAAGCCTGTTAATTTAAAAAAAAAACTACAAGGGGATGAGGAGAAGTTGGTTAAGGGGTATAAAAATACAGGTCGATAAAAGTACAATAAGGAAATTGTATTTAACAAAGATTTACTGTATATTTCAAAATAGCTAGAAGAATTGTAGTCTTCTTAACACAAAGATAAATGTTTGAGGTGACAGATATCCTAATTACCCTGATTTGATCATTACACACTTTATAAAGGTATCAAATATCACATGTACCCCTAAAATATGTACAACTATTATAAATATATATATGTGGGGGGGGATACAGGCACCACAACAGCAGACAATGTACAGCTATTACATATCAATTTTTAAAAACTATGTAACAGAGAGCCCAATTTAAAGAAAAAATGCATTTACACACATCACAGGAAATAACTGGATGGAAGGACACTTAGTCAATGCTTTCCCATATATAGACTTTTCTCTATTAGGCAAATAGACACAAATATAAAACATGAAAATGCTCACAATGCTTATCACGGTTTGTAAATACATATTTGTGTAATTATCTAATTGTTGTTTATTCTCCAAACTAGACTATTAGTTTCTTAAGGACAGAGACAATGTATTTGCTTCCCATTGTATTCTCAGCACCTGAGTGCCTAGCACATAGTAAGTTCAATAAATATTTGTCTTTGTTTTTTTTTTTTCTTTTTTTGAGACAAAGTCTTGCTCTTGTCCCCCAGGCTAGAGTGCAATGCCATGATCTTGGCTCACTGCAACCTCCGCCTCCCGGGTTCGAGTGATTCTCCTGCCTCAGCCTCCCGAGTAGCTGGGATTACAGGCACCTGCAACCACGCCGGCTGATTTTTGTATTTTTAGTAGAGATGGGGTTTCACCATGTTGGCCAGGCTGGTCTCGAACTCCTGACCTCAGGTGATCCACCCACCTTGGCCTCCCAAAGTGCGGAAATTACAGGCCTGAGCCACTGTGCCCGGCAATAAATATTTGTTGAATGAATGAATGATCTTTCTTGGGCTTTCTGGAATGCATGAGAATTTGCATTTTTCAGATTTACTACAAGATGGGCATTCATTTTACTTTTACATCCATTATTACCTAGTACTAATAAATAATGAGTCAATTATCAGAAGTCACTCTAAACTTTTTGTGTCTTTTAATATCCCCAAATGCATATTTCTGTTTTTCTCCCCCAGCAGTGTCTTATCTGATTAAATGCATATTTCTTACAAGACTTTACATTTGAATATTGCAATAGGAGTAAAATTTCAAAAAATAAAAATAAAAAAACCTTACATTTGTGAAGTAATCTTAGGGTTGGATAAAAAGGCCCTTCTCTTTGTCTAAAAAAGAGTAATTCTCCATTTACTGTAAGGATTTCTATATGTTCATGGCTGTAAGGCAAATGTCACAAAGTACCAAGTTAGATATTTTCTTTCAAAAATTCACAATATAAAACATGCATATACAGTGATAAACTTTTTTAAAAAGTCAGTAAAAATCCTGGCCAAAAAATATTGTTTACATTGTTTTTCCTATCATACAAGTCCAGCAGAGAAAAAAAGAAAAATATTACCTGCTACAACCAATTTTATTTCACATTTTATTAATTCCATTGTTAGGTAATTCAATAAAACAATTCTCTAAAGAACAAACTGAAATAAATTAAATCCAACTCTGAACTAAAACATTTAACTCTTTACTAAAACAATCAATACAAAAAGCCACATTTTTTCAGGGACATAGAAAATCTTTGAAAATACAAATATTGGAGTTTTAGAATTATTCTGTGTCTACCCCATTATTAATCTATCAATAGTTAATCTGAAAATAATCCCATTTAGTATGAGTGCAATCTAATCATTATATATTCAGCTACACCGAGCTTTACACAGACAAAAACAAAGACTTACCATCGGACTATTTTGACAGGATCTTTCTTAGGCATGATTTGATTAAGCCATGGTTCAATACCTGGAAATTGCTCTATCAATTGATTCTTAATACCCTTAATAACTGAAGTTTTCAACTGGATGCAGTTGGACACATTTTCTTTTTCATCAAATCTGTCAAGTAATTTTTGCAAGAAAAGAAAAGGCATTTCTAAGTAGAGGTATCAGAATACCTAAAGGTACTGTTCTAATTAGTCATTTATTCCCAACCAAATATTTAGATAATTAAGAAATAAATTGTTTTTTTTAAAATACCACCTCCCTTTTACTCTGTCCAGCACAAAACCAACGTCTTAATACAATACTGAAATAAACTGTCAAGTATACAGCAATTAGCTGGGGTTAGGGGGAGGAATATGAGACATACTTTGCACCACAATCTGTAATCAGCTACACAAATGCCTTTCCTGGGAAATCTTATTCAATTCTACCCAGGAAGAAACACAGGCTCCCACCAATAATAAAACCTGCGATCAAAAAACAAAACCCTCAATTGTTGAGATACAAAAGACCAACCCAAGCATAACATAGAAAATCGGCCCCTGCTAGGCTATGTAATCTGCTGAGATTTTTTCTAAGTAATGATAATAATGATTTCTAAGTTCTCTATTCGTTTTTGCTCAAAATTTCATGCACAAAACCCACCTTCCTTTGCCCATGTTCCCCCTTTGCTTTTTGCGTCTACCAAACCTGGAAGGCAAACCCACTAGTAGGTTCCCAAGGAATTTTTGTCTTCCTTACACTGAATAGCCTATGGGGCAATCACGTTATTTTCAAGGCAAGGTTAATCTGGCAGCTAGGCAATAGGCATGACAGGCCGCTTGCTTCCTGTCACCCAGACTCCTTCACTCCCATGACCCAGGAAGTCAAGCCTTCCTTTATTCAGTTCATAACTAATAAACATATGGCAGTGAGCGCAGGGCTCCCCTCTCAGCTACAGAGGATATGCCCCTAAATCACAGTGCACGGATGTGATTGGTAGAACCCTAGGAATGGAGACAGAATTGGGGGAGGGGGCAAAAGAGAAAGAGGGGTAAGGAGAAAAAACAATGGGAGTGGAGGGACTGAAACCCGACTGAGGACTACGGATGGAAAGCTTAAAGAAGTGTTCAAGTTGGGAGTGAGAGCATAGTACTATAGAAAACCTTAGGGAGTCAGGATGGCAGGGGCGGGGGAGAGAGAAAGAGGATCTTAGCTCTCGCCCTCTTCCCCACCCCCACCCCACCGCCTTTGTGAGCAGCCGATGGAGGCCACAGCATGTCCTTACTTCTTGAACATGATCCAAGGTGAAGGGGGCGACGATAGGGAAGGGCCCGGAATGGGAAAGAAATTGAATTTGCAGGGGTCCGGCAGATCCCCTCACACGAGGAAGGCCGGCACTGACAGTCGGAGCTGTAGTCGTTATCCGGAAAACGAGAGCCAGCCGCGCTTTACGGCTCTCAGTCAAATCTGACTACTTCCGCTCCTCTGGACTCCACGTAGGCGCTTTTGCCGGCTCCTTTTAGGCAACCGGTTCCTCTGCAGTTGGAGGTAGCTGAAAGGGCGGGACTTGAGAGGGAAGAAGTGATAGAGCAATTGCAGGAAGAGAAGAATGGAGGGGGCGGGGAACCAATCAAAGTAGCATTTATGGCACTTGCGTCAGTTACGGGTTCCTCAAAGGGTCAAGATTCTTCCGTGCTTCGTTGCTACCTATCGTCAAACTAAACGATTTTTTTTAGAGGGAATGGTTTCTGTCCTGTCTGAGGCAACCGAATGGATTGGTGCTTACCTACCAGCATGAATCCAGGCAACCCTCATGGCTTCATGTTAAAGTGCTGGTAGGATTGCCAGGCTTAGCAAATGAAAATACAGGATGCCTATTTAAATTTGAATTTCAGGTAAACAACGAATATTTGTTTTAGTGTAAGTATACCTCATTGATATTTTAGATATACTTACACTAAAAATATACAGCCCTTGTTTAACTGAATTTAATTGAGCATCCTGTTTTTTATGTTATAACCTTATTCACTGGCAACCGTACGATGCTCCCATAGTTTCTTGCGGGTTTTTGTTGAGACAGGGCCTCACTCTTGCCCAGGCTTGAATGCGGTGGTGCTATCATGGCTCACTGCAGCCCCTACCTCGTTGGCTCAAGGGGTCCTCCCACTTCAGTCTCCCAAGTAGCATGGACTACAGGCATACACCATGATGCGTGGTTAATTTTTTTATTTTTATTTATTTATTTTTTTTTTTTGTAGAGACGGGGTCTATGTTGCCCAGGCTGGTTGCAAAGTCCTGGGCTCAAGCAATCCTCCCACCTTGGCATCCCAAAGTGCTGGGGTTACAGGCGTGAATGACTGTGCTCCCATAGAATAATTCCCATAGAATTATTACAGAAGGTAATCTGATTTAAGAGATAATAGCTAAAGATACATGTTTTACTTATGTAATTTTTTAAAAAAAGAAAGCTGATAAAATTATGCCAATCAAGAGTTTCACTTTGTTTTTTGTTTTAGAGACAGCATCTCACTCTGTCACCTAGGCTGGAGTGCAGTGGCATGATCATGGTTCACTGGAGCTGCAACTTCCCAGGCTCAAGTGACCCTCCCGCCTCACCCTCCCAAGTAGTTGGTACTACAGGCATGTACCACCACACCTGGCCAATTTTAATTTTTTGTAGAGACAGGCAGGGTCTCACTAAGTTGCCCAGACTGATCTTGAACTCCTGGCCTCAAGCAATTCCCCAAACTCAGCCTCCCAAAATGTTGGGATTACAGCCATGAGCTACTGTGCCTGGCCTAATCAAGGGTTTTGATCAGCCAAGAAATCATGGAAAAATTTAAAAACCTGAAAAGGCCCTACTCAGGAGGTGGGGTGGGTAGGCACTGACATCCAAAATAAATACACCAGTCTCCCCAGGGAGTAAATACTCTAGTCCATATTGAGGAGATGGGCCATTAGAGCAATTATAGCAAACAGTACTATGCATTTAAATGATCCAACTAACTCACCTTGTCTTAATGCTGTGGTATGAACAATATTCTGATTATAATTTGGCTTCCCATGAAGATCTGCCCACAGGGAAAGAATTAGCTATGTTCCAATCAAATCTGCATGAACAATTATGTTTGCATTTGTAGATTAATAAATTGGCATTCTAGTTTATACAAAACTCTCTTGTGAACATTCTTAGTGAGAATTCACATTCCCAGCATCCATCAACTCTGCAACATTTAGAATATTGACATTGTGAACATGTAAAACTGATGTCCAGACCCCAAGCTGTGGTGAGTACCACACTGGCAGGATTATTTTTTTTTAATTTTTATGGGTACATAGTAGTATGTACCCATAAAATAAATATATGTATAAATTTATGGGGTACATGAGATGTACAGGAATGCAACGTGAAATAAGCACAACATAGAGAATGGGGTGTCCATCCTCTCAAGTATTTATCCTTTGAGTTACAAACAATTCAATTATGCTCTTTAACTTATTTTAAAATATACAATTAGGTTATTATTGACTATAGTCACAGTACTAGTTCATTCTCACACTTCTAGAATACCTGAGTCTGTGTAATTTATAAAGAAAAGAGGTTTAATTGACTCACAGTTCTGCATGGCTGGAGAGGGCTCAGGAAACTTACAATCATGGCAGAAGGGGAAGCAAACACATCCTTCTTCACAAGGTGACAGGAGAAAGAAGTGTGTGGAGCAAAGGGGGAAGAGCCCCTTATAAAACTATTAGATCTCGTGAGCATTCACTCACTATCACAAGAACAGCATGCAGAAAACCACCCCCATGATCCAATCACCTCCCAACAGGTCTCTCCCCAGACATGTGGGGATTATGCGGATTACAATTCAATATGAGATTTGGGTGGGGACACAAATCCAAACCATGTAAGTCACCCTATTTTGCTATCACATAGAAGGTCTTAGTCATTCTTTCTATTTTTAATACCTATTAGCCAACCCTACCTCCACTACCCAACCCCCACTACCCTTCCCAGCATCTGGTAACCATCCTTCTATTCTGTGTGTCCATGAGTTCAATTGATTTGATTTTTAGATCCCACAAATAAGTGAGAACATGTGATGTTAGTCTTTCAGGGCCTGGGTTATTTCGCTTAACATAGTCATCTCCAGTTTCATCCATGTTATTGCAAATGACAGGATCTCATTTTTTATGGCTGAATAGTATTCCATTGTGTATCTGTACCACATTTTCTTTATCCAAACATCTGTTGATGGACACTTAGGTTACTTCCAAATCTTAGCTGTTGTAAACACTGCTGTAAGAAACATAGGAGTGCAGATATTTCTCTGACATACTCATTTCCTTTCTTTTTGGGTAGATACCCAGCAGTAGGATTGCTGGATCATATGGTAGCTCAATTTTTAGCTTTCTGAGGAACCTCCAAACTGTGCTCCATAGTGGTTGTACTAATTTACATTCCCACCAACAGTGTACAAGCGTTCCCTTTTGTCCACATACTCACCAGCATTTGTTATTACCTGTCTTTGGCTATAAGCCATTTTAACTGGGGTGAGATGATATCTTGTAGTTTTGATTTGCATTTCTCTGATGACCAATGATGCTGAGCAACTTTTCTTTTGCCTGTTTGCCATTTGTGTGTCATCTTTTGAGAAATGTCTATTCAAATATTTTGCCAATTTCTTGATTGTATTATTAGATTTTTTCCTATAGAGTTGTTTGAACTCCTTATATATTCTGGTTGTTAATCCCTGGTCAGAGGGGTAGTTTGCAAATATTTTCTTCCATTCCATGGGTTGTCTTTTCACTTTGGTGATTGTATCCTTTGCTGTGCAGAAGCTTTTTAAGTTTATGCAATCCAGTTTGCCCATGTTTGCTTTGGTTGTCTGTACTTGTTGGGTATTGCTCAAGAAGTCATTGCCCAGACCAATGTTGTGGAGATTTTCCCCAATGTTTTCTTGCAGTAGTTTCATGGTTTGAGGTCTTAGATTTAAGTCTTTAATCCATTTTGAATTGACTTTTTTATATGTCAAGAAAGAGTCTCCCTCTATCGCCCAGGCTGGAGTGCAGTGGCGCGATCTAAGCTCCCTGCACCCTCTGCTTCCCGGGTTCAAGCAATTCTGCCTCAGCCTCCTGAGTAGCTAGGATTACAGGCGTGTGCCACCACGCCCAGCTAATTTTTTTTGTATTTTTAATAGAGATGGTGTTTCACCATGTTGGCCAGGCTGGTCTCAAACTCCTGACCTTGTGATCTGCCCACCTTGGACTCCCAATGTGCTCAGATTATAGGCGTGAGCCACCGCACCCGGCCAGTGTATTTTACTTTTCATTATAGAGACCTTTCACTTCTTATAGTTCAGTCAATTCCTAGGTATTTAATTTTACATGTGGCTATTGTAAATGAGATTATTTTTTAAATTTCTTTTTCAGATTGTTCACTGTTGGCATATAGAAATGCTACTAATTTTTGCATTTTGATGGTGTATCCTACAATTCTAATGAATTTATCAGTTCTAATAGTTTTCTCATGGAGTCTAGTTTATTCTAAATGTAAGATTATATCATCAGCAAACAAGGATAATTTGACTTCTTCTTTTCCAAATTGGATGCACTTTGTATCTCTCTCTTGTCTGACTGCTCTAATTAGCACTTTCAGAATAACAGTGATGACAGTGGGCATCCTGTCATGTTCCAGATCTTAGAGGAAAGGCTTTAAGTTTTTCCCCATTCAGTATAATACTAGGTGCAGGTCTATCGTATATGACTTTTATTATGTTAAGGTATGTTTTTTCTATCCCCGGATATTGAGGGTTTCTATCATGAGGAAATGTTGAATTTTATCAAATGCTTTTCCAGCATCAACTGAAATGAAAGGTTTTTATTTCAAATTGAAACTGAAGGTTTTTATCCTTCATTCTGTTGACAGGCTGTATCACATTGATTGGTTTGTGTATGTTGAGCCATCCTTGAATCCCAGGGATAAATCCCAGTTGGTCATGATGAATGATCTTTCTAACGTATTGTTGAATTTAGTTTGCTAGTATTTTGTTGAGGATTTTTTTTTTTCTTTGAGATGGAGTCTCGCTCTGTCACCCTGGCTGGAGTACAGTGGTGCGATTTCGGCTCACTGCAAGCTCTGCCTCCCAGGTTCATGCCATTCTCCTTCCTCAGCCTCCCGAGTAGCTGGGACTACAGGTGCATGCCACCAAGCCCAGTTAATTTTTTTGTATTTTTAGTAGAGACAGGGTTTCACCGTGTTAGCCAGGATGGTCTCAATCTCCTGACCTTGTGATTCGCCCGCCTCAACCTCGCAAAGTGCTGGGCTTACAGGCATGAGCCACCGCGCCCGGCCGAGGATTTTTGCATCAATGGTCGTGAGAGATATTGGCCTGAGACTGAGTCTTGCTCTGTCGCCCAGGCTGGAGTGCAGTGACACGATCTCAGCTCACTGCAACCTCCGCCTCCCAGGTTCCAGTGATTCTCCTGCCTCAGCCTCCCGAATAGCTGGGATTACAGGCACGTGTCACCACGCCCAGCTTATTTTTGCATTTTTAATAGAGACAGGGTTTCACCATGTTGGTCAGGCTGGTCTCAAACTCCTGACCTTGTGATCTGCCCGCCTCTGCCTCCCAAACTGCTGGGATTACAGGCGTGAGCCACCACGCCCAGCTGTGGTTTTCTTTTATTGTGTCTTTGTCTGGTTTTGGTATCAGAGTAATGCCAGTCTCATAGAGTGAATTTAGAAGTATTCCCTCCTCCTCTATTTTTTGGAATGGTTTGAGTAGGATCGGTATTAGTTCTTCTTTAAATGTTTGGTAGAATTCAGCAGTGAAGCCTTTGGGTCCTGGGCTTTTCTTTACTGGGAGACTTTTTATTACAGCTTTGATCTCATTACTTGCTTTTGTGCTGTTCAGGTTTTGGATTTCTTCCTGATTCAATCTTGGTAGGCTGTGTGTGTCTAGGAATTTGTCTATTTCTTCCAGATTTTCCAGTTCATTGGCATATAGTTGCTCATAGTAGCCTCTGATGATCCTTTGAATTTCTGTAGTATCAGTTTTAATACCTCCTTTTTCATTTCTGGTTTTATTTGGATCTTCTCTCTTTTTTTCTTAGTTAATCAGGCTAAATGTCAATTTTCTTTAACTTTTAAAAAAATATCTTTTTGTTTCATTGATCTTTTGTATTG
Source organism: Symphalangus syndactylus (assembly GCF_028878055.3). Taxonomy (NCBI): domain Eukaryota; kingdom Metazoa; phylum Chordata; class Mammalia; order Primates; family Hylobatidae; genus Symphalangus; species Symphalangus syndactylus. Next base: position 124,038,515 of record NC_072447.2, on the reverse strand, counting down.
TTCTCTTCATCTCAATTTCATTTATTTCTGCTCTGAACTTCACTATTTATTTTCTTCTACTAATTTTGGGTTTGATTTGCTCTTGCTTTTCTAGTTCTTTAAGACGCATCATTAGATTATTTATTTGGAGTTTTTCCTCATTTTTGGATGTAGGCACTTAGAGCTATAAACTTTCCTCTGAGTACTGCTTTTGCTGTATCCCATAGGATTTGATAGGTTATGTTTCCATTATCATTTGTTTCAAGACATTTTTCAATTTCCTTCTTAACTTCTTCACTGATCCACTGGTCATTCAGGAGCATATTGTTTAATTTCCCTGTATTTGTATAGTTTCCAAAATTCCCCTTGTTATTAATTTCTAGTCTTATTCCATTGTGGTCAAAGAAGATGCTTGATATTATTTCAATTTTTGAATTTTTTAAGACTTGTTTTATAACCTAAGATATAGTCTATCCTTGAGAATGATCCATGTGCTGAGGAAAAGAATGTGTATTCTGCAGCTCTTAAATGAAATGTTCTGTAAATATCTATTAGATCCATTTGGTCTCCAGTGCAGATTAAGTTTGATGATTCTGTGTTGATTTTCTGTCTGAAAGGTCTGTCCAATGCTGAAAATGGGGTGTTGAGGTCTCCAGCTATTATTGTTTTGGGACCTATCTCTTTCTTTAGCTCTAATAATATTTGATTTATATGTCTGGGTGCTCCAGTGTTGGGTGCATATGTATTTAAAATTGTTATATCCTCTTGCTGAATTGACCCGTTTGTCACTACATGGTGACCTTCTTTGTCTCTTCTTTTGGTTTTTATCTTGAAATCTATTTTGACTGATGTTAAGTATGGCAAATCCTGATCTTTTTTGGTTTCCATTAGCATGGACATCTTTTTCCATTCCTTTATTTTCAGTCCATGTGTGTTTTTATAGATGAAGTGTGTTTCTTGTAGCAACAGATCAATGGGTCTTGTTTTTTCATCCATTCAGCTACTCTATGTCTTTTGATTGGAGAATTTAGCCTATTTACATTCAATGTTATTATCGATAAGTAAGGACTTATTCCTGCCATTTTGTTATTTGTTCTCTGGTTGTTTTGTGGTCTACTCTTCCTTCTTTCATTCCTGTATTCCTCTAGTGAAGGTGATTTTCTCTGGTGATATGACGTAATGTCTTTCTATGTTTTTTTATCCATTGTATGTTCTTCAGTTTGAGGTTACCATGAGGCTTGCAAATAATAACTTATAACCCATTATTTTAAGCTGATAACAACTTGACACTGTACACATAAACGAACAAACAAGCAAAAAAAAAAAACTAATAAAAACTCTACACGTTAACTTCATCCCCACCGCTTTTTAACTTTTTATTGTTTCTATTTACTTCTTATTGTATTGACTATGTCTTGATGAGTTGTTGTAGTTGTTATTTTTGATTGGTTCATCATTTTGTCTTTCTACCTAGTATAAGAATAGTTTACACACCACAGTTACAGTGTTATAATATTCTGTGTTTTTCTGTGTATTTCTTATTACCAGTCAGTTTTGTACCTTCAGGTGATTATTGCTCATTAATGTCCTTTTCTTCCTGATTGAAGTACTCCCTTTAGCATTTCTTGTAGGACAGGTCTGGTGTTGATGAAATCTCTCAGCTTTTGTTTGCCTGGGAAAGTCTTTATTTCTCCTTCATGTTTGAAGTATATTTTCATCAAATATACTATTCTAGGGTTACAGTGTTTTTCCTTCAGCACTTTAAATATGTCACACCACTCTCCTGATCTGTAAGGTTTCCACTGCTGCCAGATGTATTGGAGCTCCATTCAGTGTTATTTGTTTCTTTTATCTTGCTGTTTTTAGGATCCTTTCTTTATCCATGACCTTTGGGAGTTTGATTATTAAATGCCTTGAGGTAGTCTTCTTTGGGTTAAATCTGTTTGGTGTTCCACAACCTTCTTGTACTTGGGTATTGATATCTTTCTCTAGGTTTGCAAGTTCTCTTGTTATCATCCCGTTAAATAAACTTTCTACCCCTATATCTTTCTCTACCTCCTCCTTAAGGCCAATAACTCTTAGATTTGCCCTTTTGAGGCTATGTTCTAGATCCTGTAGGTATGCTTCCTTGTTTTTTATTTCTTCTGTTGTCTCCTCTGACTGTGTATTTTCAGTTAGCTGTCTTCAAGCTCACTAATTTTTTCATCTGCTTGATCAATTCTGCTATTAAAGGACTGTGATGCATTCTTTAGTATGCCAATTGGATTTTTTTAGCTCCGGAATTTCAGCTTGATGCTTTCAAATTATTTCAGTCTCTTTTTAAAATTTATCTGATAGAATTCTGAATTCCTTCTCTGTGGTACCTTAAATTTCCTTGTGGTTCTTGCAGACTCATAGGGGTACTGCCTCGATGGTCTTGGACAAGATCTGGGAGAATTCTCTGCATTACCAGGCATAGAATCTTGTTCCCTTCACTTACTTTCTCTCAAACATAGTCTCTCTCTCTGTTCTGAGCCACCTAAATTTGGGGTGGGTTGACACAAGCACCCCTGTGGCCACCACCACTATGACTGCACTGGGTCAGACCTGAAGCTAGCACAGCGCTGGGTCTCACCCAAGGCCTGCTGTAACCTGTCCCTGGCTACTGCCTATGTTCGCTCAAGGTCCTGGGGCTCCACAATCAGCAGGTGGCAAAGCCAGCTAAGCCTGTGTCCTTCCCTTCAGAGCAGTGAGGTCCGCAAAGCCCCAGGTGGGTCCAGAAGTTCCATCTGGGAATCAGGGACTAGAGTCAAAAACCTTAGATGTTTACCTGGTGTTCTATTGTATTGTAGCTGAGCCAGCACTCAAATCACACCATTCAGTCCTTCCCACTCTTCTCTACCCTTTCCAAAGGGAGAGGAGGTTCACCCCATAGCCATTGCCACCCCAGGCCACAAGGAGTACTGCCAGATTATCACAGATGTTCCCTTAAAGCCCAACGTCTGTTAAGTCAGCTTGTCATGCATGCTGCCTGGCCTGGGATTCACCCTTCAGGCCAGTGGGCTTCCCTCTGGCCCAAGGCAGGTCCAGAAATACCATCCAAGAATCAAGTCCTAGAAGTGGGGATCCCAAGAGCCCACTTGGTGCTCTATCCCCGTGGCAGTGTTAGTATGTAAGGTGCAACACAAAGTCCCCTTTACTTTTCCCTCTGCTTTTCTCAAGCAAAAGGAGTTTTGTCCCATAGCCACCACAGCTGGTAATGTGCTGAGTCTCACCTAAAGCCAGGAAGTCTCAGAGGTTCACCCAAAGACTTCGATGTAGTACCTGGATATTGCTGCCGGTTATTCAAGGCCCAAGGGATCTTCAGGTAGCAGGCGATGAATGCTGCCAGGACTGGATCCTTTCCTTCAAGGAAGTGGGTTCTCTTCTGGCCCAGGGTGTGTCTAGAAATGTCACCTGGGAGGTAGAACCAGGAACAGGGACCTCACAACTTTGACCAGTGCCCTATCCTGCCATGGCTGAGCTGTTATCCTAGATGCAAGACACAAGTCCTCCCCACTCTTCCCTCTCCTCTCCTCAAGTGGAAGGAAGTGGTCTCTTTTGGAGCCTCGAGCCATGCAGCCTAGGATTGGGGGAGGGGTGATGCCAGCACTCCCTTAGCCACTGCAGCTGGTGTCTCAGTATGGTGCATGCCCCCACAGTCCACTGTCTCTGGGCTTAATTCAACACTAGGACTCACGACGAGTTGCAGTCTTAATGGCCTAGAATGTTCTTCAAGTTTACTTGGAGACACAGAGTGCTATAGTCCTCATTGGTGAGGTTTGTGAAAACTCAAGTTCTGAACACCGAGACTGGTGATTCCCCTCTGGGTAGGGCTACTTTAAATGCTCCCTCCAATGGCAGGCATCAACTGAGTTTGGTCTGGGTTTCCTTTCTGCTCTAACAGGACAGCACTGAGTTCAATGCCTCACAATTGCGGTGTTCTCCCTCCCCCAGCACCCAGAGATGCTCTCCCCACCACGTCATTGCTGCCGGGAGTGGGGAGGGGTGGTGTAGGCAATTCCAAGCTGTTTTTTAATCTCCTCAGTGCCTCTCTTACCAGTATGAACATGAGGGCTTACCTGATTTTTGGTTCTTATGAAGGTATTTCTTCTGTGTAGATAGTTAACTTGGTGTCCTTGTGGGGGTGGAGTATGATCGGTGGAGCTTTCTATTCCGCCATCTTGCTCTACCCTCCTCCAGCTTTTGTCTATCAGGATTCTTGCCAAATGGCCTCCCTGTCCTGGCAACTCTCAAATCACCCTGGGAGCCTGCCATTTAACAATAAATACATTATAAACAGCAACAGGCCAGGCACATGGGCTCACACCTATATTCCCAGCACTTTGGGAGACTGAGGCAGGAAAATTGCTTGAGCCCAGGAGTTTGAGACCAGCCTGGGCACCACAGTGAGACTCCACCTGTAAAAAAATTTAAAAATTAGGCCTGGTGGTGTGTGCCTATAGTCCCAGCTACTCTGGAGGCTGAGGTGGGAGGATCACTTGAGTTCAGGAGGTAGATTGCAGTGAGCCAGGATCACGCCACTGCACTCCAGCCTGGGCAACAGAGTAAGACCTTGTCTCGGGAAAAAAAAAAAAATGGCCAGGCGCAGTGGCTCATGCCTGTAATCCCAGCACTATGGGAGGCCCAGGAGGGCGGATCACTAGATCAGGAGATCAAGACCATCCTGGCTAACACGGTGAAAACCCATCTCTACTAAAAATACAAAAAATTAGCCAGGTGTGGTGGTGGGCGCCTGTAGTCCCAGCTACTCGGGAGGCTGAGGCAGGAGAATGGTATGAACCCAGGCGGCAGAGCTTGAAGTGAGCCGAGATCGCGCCACTGCACTCCAGCCTGGGCGACAGAGCGAGACTCTATCTCAAAAAAAAAAAAAAATGTCAAAAGTATTACACTGAAAATCTGTAGTGCTAGAAATAATAGTAAGAGTTAACTTTTTTGTTTGTTCGTTTGTTTTTGAGACAGAGTCTCGCTCTGTCACCCAGGCTGGAGTGTAGTGGTGCGATCTCAGCTCACTACAACCTCCGTCTCCTGGGTTCAAGAGATTCTCATGCCTCAGACTCCCAAGTACCTGGGATTTCAGGTGTGTGCCAGCCCGGCTAATTTTGTGTGTGTGTGTGTGTGTGTGTGTATTTTTAGTAGAGACAGGGTTTCACCATGTTGACCAGGCTGGTCTCGAATCCCTGACCTCAAGTGATCTGCCCGCCTTGGCCTCCCAGAGTGCTGAGATTACAGGCGTGAGCCACCATGCCCAGCCAAGAAATAATAAATTTTATTTATTTATTTATTTATTTATTTATTTATTTATTTATTTATTGTGAAGGAGCTTTGCTCTTGTTGCCCAGGCTGGAGTGCAATGGCACAATCTCAGCTCACTGCAACCTCTGCTTCCCAGGTTCAAGCGATTCTCCTGTCTCAGTCTCCCGAGTAGCTGGAATTACAGGCGCCTGCCACCACGCCCAGCTAATTTTTTTGTATTTTTAGTAGAGATGGGGTTTCACCATGTCGGCCAGGCTGGTCTCGAACTCCTGACCTCAGGTGATCCACCCGCCTGGGCCTCCCAAAGTGCTGGGATTACAGGTGTGAGCCACCACGCCCAGCCCATAAATTTTAATTCTATAAAAATTACACATATGCTATATAAGTTATGACAGATCTTACATGCATGGGAATTGATATATAACCACATGTACATATATATTTTAATCTACTTTCATATACTCTGACAATCACAGAAACTAAATCTGAATGATGACAAATGCCACGTTTGGTCATTAGTATTAACGTGCTATTCAGATCTGTACATGTGCATAACTACCTTCATTCATAACCCATCTATACAGGTACATAAGCAGGGCCCACTTTTCACTGCAATGCATTTCTGGATATTGTGTTGTAAATGGTATCATCATAAAGTGGATTCTGTTTTTCCAAGGCTGTAATTGAGGGTTTGCTCCTGACAAATAACTTGTCTTCAAATAAATAATTGCTACAACTAACCATATGTCATTAAAAAAGAAATGCTTCAAAATAAACTTCTTCAAAAATTAAAACAATGAACTTCATTTAGTCATGTAATAAAGGACCTTTATGTTTTAGACATACATTTTCTCTGTCCTGTAACTTGTACATAAATGTTCTGTGAAATTTATCTTACAAGGGTCCTTGAGGTACATGTAGCACAGGACACAGAAAACCCAATTCTATCATACATTATACTAAAATAAGTAATGTAGCTGTAATATTTAACAATTGTGTTTACCTTCTTAGAATTCTGAAAGGATTTTATAGGGTCATCTTGACACAAGGCTCTAAAATGCTGCCCAAGGAAGTTTGCAATAAGGCCTCCTGTTCTTTTTTACAAACTTCCTTGAACACCAAGCATGGCACCCAAACCTTTCAGTAAAGAAAGGTTTCTTTAGGAGCTAGGCCAAAGCTTTGAACACTGGAGGAGATGCTTTCACTGCAAGAAAGAATTGGGCCACTGCCAGACCCCTGCTGGGCCTCACATCTCTCAGAATCTACAGCCTGTGAAGTCCTCCAGTAGGTTCACATTTCCCACAAACTGCTTCTCAGCCTTATACCTTACAGGCAGCTGCAGCCTGGCTTTATATATCCAACTAGGGCAAGACGCATCTAAGAACCACACCACTGCCCCTACCACCAATCACTCTGCAGAGCACAGGTGAGAAAATATACTGCTCATGCCACTGCCTGGATCCTTCCACACCTAGCAATATAAGGAACACCAATAAAACAGCAACTTCTGCCTCCAGGTACAAATACAGCTAAATTTGGGGAGACCTGAGAGCCCCCTGTTTATCAGAAAATAGCAGGACTAACCATCTAACCAAATTTGTGATGAGCCAAACCCACCATACCTCATTCACATCCCTGTTTTCCTCTGTCATCATTCAACATGTAAGTATCCAGTTTGACATACCTGCTTTGTGACCTTGGGCAAATCACTTGAGCTCTGTGCCTTTCTTCTCATCTGTAAAATTAAGGTCTACTCTTCATGAGGTTTTATGAGGATTAAATGAAATAATCTATGCAAAGCCCTGTTAGATTATTATTGTTATTATTGTTTTATTATTATTGTTGTTCTTATCCTCTAACTGCATTCCCATATTGCTCTGTGCTTCTTCTCCCTGAACCTGACCTCCCACTTTTTTTTTTTTTTTCAAGATGGAGTTTTGTTATTGTTGCCCAGGCTGGAGTACACTGGCAGGATCTCAGCTCACCGCAACCTCCACCTCCCAGGTTCAAGCAATTCTTCTGCCTCAGCCTCCCAAGTAGCTGGGATTACAGACATGTGCCACCATGCCTGGCTAATTTTGCACTTTAGTAGAGACGGGGTTTCTCCATGTTGGTCAGGCTGGTCTCGAACTCCCGACCTCAGGTGATCCGCCTGCCTTGGCCTCCCAAAGTGCTGGGATTACAGGTATGAGCCACCGTGCCCGGCCCTGACCTCCCACTTCTACCTTCACTCCTTACATGCTTCGGCTGTGCCTCCTGGAACACTATTCCATGATTAACAAACTCTTCTGCCATCCACAAACTCATCCCTGAATATCCACGTTCCTAGGTTTCCCATGAGGACGGAGCTTCCTTTACAGCCCTTTCCAGTGAAAGTGATCTATACCAACACACCGCATATACTGCATACGGAGGAGGTAAGGTGGGTATCCTCTTCCAACCACACTGCACCTTTCAAAGCATTCCTCCTCCACCCTCAGGCAAAACACCCTGATCCTTCTTCCTCTGAATTTCATGATATTTGGTTACACCTTGACTCCACCTCTTTGCTCTCCTGTACTCATTCATCAAAGATGCTGGCATCTGGTTCACAGCCTTTCTTCTCACTCCTACCCCCAGGGGTGTTAAGCACTGCAAGAGAAAGTCACATAGATGAAGAGGTTGTTACCACTCTGAATTCGTGGTCACCAACGTCAAGTGGACCTTCAATATTTCTGGGGATTCCTGTCATATTTTCAACTCACTCTCTCATTTTCCCAAATGATACTTCTCGATCTTCTTCATTTTCCTCAAAACTCCAACTACTCAGCTGCCCCAAAGAACTCACCTCTTAAAGATAAGATAGAAGTCTCCAGATGGAAACCAACTTCCTACTACCAAACTAGAAATATATTCGCAGCCATCCTTTTCTACTGTTAAAATGAAAGATATCCCTCTTCCAATCTAGGTGTAATTCCTCCATGTGCATTGTAGAGCCCATTCATGTACAGGTCTCCTCACTAGCCATACTCAACCTATTATTACCTCTTTCCTATTTTCAACCTCTCACTCTCTACTGGCCCCTTTCTCTTGGCTTTTTCAAAGGAAGTACATGAATAGTCCAACATTATATAACATCCAAACAACACAGAAGCATAATGACAATCATAATAGCTAACATTTATTGAGGACTTACTATGTACCAGGCACTGTTGCAAATGTGTTCAGGTATTAACACATTTAATTCTCAGAATTACTTATAAAGTAGATACTATTAGTATTTTCTCTTTTCTTGAATTAGGAACCTGAGGAAAAAGAAGTAACTTGCCCAAGATTACCCAGATATGAAATACCAGAATCTGGATTTGAACTCAAGTAGTCACAACACTGTGCTCTCTAAATTACCACATTTAAAGTGTCCCTGCTGTGTCCTGCCCTGTCCTGCCCCACTCCACCTCGTTCTCCCTCCCCTCCTTAACTCTTCCCTTTCTTCCCCATAGGTAATGACTGGCAATAATTTTGTGTGTATATTATGTGTACATTTGTGTGTATATCCTTCCAGAAATTTTCGGTGCATTTATATACACAGTACATATGTGCTTTTTATCTTTACCTGTTCAGAGAAACTTCTCTAGTAACAAACTATAGAAGTGACCCCTGAAAGTATAGTCTTACACATGTGCTTTTAAATTGATACATAATATTTGCATAAATGTATAGGGTATATGTAGTATTTCATTGCATGCATCGAATGTGTATTAATGAAGTCAGGGTATTTAGAGTGTCCATCACCTCGAGTCTTTATCATTTCTATGTGTTGGGAACATTTAAAGTCCTCTCTTCTTGCTATTTTGAAATGTACAATGCATTGTTGCAAACTATGGTCACCCTACTCTGCTATCAAACATTATAACTTATTTCTTCTATGTAATTGTATGACTGTACCCATTAACCAATCTTTCTTCATCAACCCCCCACCCACATACACTTCCCACCCCCTCTGGTTTCTATCATTCTACTCTCTACCCCCATGAGATCAGCTTTTTTAGTTCCCACAGATGAGTAAAAACGTGATATTTGTCATTTTGTCCCTGGCTTATTTCACTTAACATAATGACCAGACATGTTGCTGCAAATGACAGGATTTCATTTTTATGGCTGAATAGTATTCCATTGTGTATAAATACCACATTTTCTTTATTCATTTGCCTGTTAATGAACATTTAGGTTGATTCTGCATCCTGGCTATTATGAATACTGCTACAATAAACACGGGGGTGCAAGTATCTTTTGGTTATACTGATTTCTTTACTTTTGGATAAATACTCAGTCGTGAGATTGCTGGATCATATGGTGGTTCTATGTTTAGTTTTTTGAGAAACCTCCATGCTGTGTTCCACAGTGGCTGTACTAATTTACATTCCCACCAACAGTGCATATGAGTTCCCTTTACTCCGCATCCTCACCAGCATCCGTTGTTTGCTTTTTAATAACAGCCATCCTAACTGGGGTCAGACGATATCTAATTGTGGTTTTGATTTGCATTTCCCTGATAATTAGCGACATTGAGCATTTTTTATATATCTTTTGGCCATTTGTGTGTCTTCTTTGGAGAAATGTCTATTCATGCCCTTTGACCACTTTTTTAATAGAATTACTTTGTTGTTGTTTTTGTCATTGTTTTTACTATGGTGTTGAGTTCCTTATATATTTTGAATATTAACCCCTAATCAGATATATAGTTTGCAAATGTTTTTCTCATTCTATAGGTTGCCTTTTTATTTTGTGTTTCCTTTGCTGTGCAAAAGCTTTTTGTTTAATTATGTTACATTTGTCCTTTTTGTTTGTTTTTGTTGCCTGTGCTTTTGAGGTCTTAGCCATAAAATATTTGCCTAGATAAATGTCCAGAAGTGTTCCTCCCATTTTCCTTTAGTAGTTTTATAGTTTCGGATCTTATGTTTAAGTCTTTAATCCATCTTAAATTGATTTTTGTGTATGGTGAGAGATAGGGGTCGGATTTCATTCTTCTGAATATAAATATCCAATTTTTGCAGGACCGTTTATTTGTGGTGTGTGTGTGTGTATGTGTGTGTCCCAATATATCCATGTAACAACACCAGCACCATTTATTGAAGACAGTGTCTTTTCTCCAATGTATGTTCTTGGTGCCTTTGTCTATAATCAGTTGGCTATAAATACATGGATTTATTTCTGGATTATCTATTCTGTTCAATTGGTCTATGTGTCTATTTTTATAACAATACCATGCTGTTTTGGTTACTATAGCCTTGTAATATAATTTGAAGTCACATATTATGATGCCTCCAGCTTTGTTCAGAAGGCTGCTCTTTCTGAGACTCTTTCACTGATTCCTTCTTCTCTCCCAGAATGCTATCCTTGGTATTCTCTTCTCTGTCCACACTCCCTCTCTTGATAATCTCATCTTGTCTCCTGGCTTTAAACACCATTTATATCTCCATCCTAGACTTCTCCCTTAAACTCTAGACTTGTATATCCAAGTACCTATTTGACTTCTCTGCTTGAATATCTAAAAGACATCTCATAGCACATGTCTAAAACTACCACCTGTTTCCTAAAAACTACTGAAATAAAATAAAAAAAAAACAGTACTTCTAGTCTCTCCCCATTCTGCCTCCCCACACACATCCAAAAACTTATATTACTGACAGCCTTCAGTTGATGACAGTTGCTTCCTTTTACATGAATGGCACTGCATCCTTTGCTTAGATCCAAACTCTTTGGTATTTCTTTGACTCCTCTCTTTCTCTCACATTCTATCTTCAAATAATCAAAAAATCCTATTTACTCTTCAAAATATATCAATAATTCACCCACTTCTCACAGTTCTCACACCTACCATCCTGGTTCAAGTCATCATTATCCGTTGCCTGGATTATTTCAACAGCCTCCTAACTGGTGTTATACCTCTGCCCCCTACCACAATCTACTCTCAACATGAGTCAGATTTTCCTATTAAAAATGAAAGTTAAATTAAAGTCTCTCCTCTGCTCAAACCTCTTCAATGGTTTCCCATCTCATTTAGAAGAAAACCAATGTCTGTACAATAGCTTACAAGGTCTTTAATTGTCTGGATTTCTGTTATCTCTTTAACATCATTTCCTACTACTCTCCCCTACTTTCTCTGACTCTTCTCTGGTCACACTAACCTACTTGGCATTTTTCTTTTCTTTCTTTCTTTCTTTCTTTCTTTCTTTCTTTCTTTCTTTCTTTCTTTCTTTCTTCTCTCTCTCTCTTTCTTTCTTTCTTGTTTTTGTTTTTTTTGACAGAGTTTCGCTCTTGTCGCCCAGGCTGGAGTGCAATGGCACGATCTTGGCTCACTGCAACCTCTGCCTCCCAGATTCAAGCAATTCTCCTGTCTCAGTCTCCCGAGTAGCTGGGATTACAGGCGCCTGCCACCATGCCTGGCTAATTTTTTTGTATTTTTAGTAGAGACGGGGTTTCACCGTGTTGGCCAGGCTGGTCCTGAACTGCTGACCTCAGGTAATCCACCCGCCTCGGCCTCCCAAAGCACTGGGATTACAGGCGTAAGGCACTGTGCCCTGCCTCCTTCTTCCTATTTTTCAAACACACTAGCCATGTTCATACCTTAGGGTCTTTGCACTGGCTGTTCCTTCTACCTGGAAGGCTCTACCCTAGATCTCCAATGACTACATCCCTCCCTTCCTTCAAGTCTTTGCTCAGATGTCACCTTCTCAATGAGGCATTGCCCTAGTCACTCCACTAATAATGTCATTTGCCCTCCCATCCCTTTTGCTCAGGGATGTAATTTTTCCATAGTATGCATTACCTTCTAACATACTATAAAATTTGTTATATTATTATTTATTGTGTCTCTTCTCAACCAGATTGTACGCTCAATGAAGGCAAGGATTTGCCTGTTTTTGTTCACTGTTGTATCCAAGATCCTGGCACATGGTACGCATTCAATAAATATTTGTTGAATGAATAAATGGAATACCACATTAACTACCATTAAAGTTTCCTATTCCCCATTATAGCAACAATCCTGGAAATAGTTTTCTGTATTCACAGTCAAGGTTAACATCATCGGTGATAGGTCATGTACCTTTGATATAATGTGATAATGGCACTTTACCTTCCTGATCTTCCTTCCAGAAATCCATAACCCCTAACTATGAAACAAGCATCAGACAAACCCAAATTCTACAAAATACCTCAACAGACTTTTTAAAATTGTCCAAGTCATCAAAAACAAGGAATGTTTAAGAACTTCATAGCCAAGAGAATCTAAGGAGACATAATAACTAAATATGATATAGTATCCTGGATGAGATCCTGGAACAGAAAAAGGAACATTAGGTAAAAAACTAAAGAAATCTGAATAAAACATAGACTTTTGTTAACAATAATCAATATTGGTTCATTAGTTGAGGCACATGGCCTTTCCACTTTCTCTTTCTGTGTAGCCTAATCCCTCTCTTCTTAAATCTGGGCTGATCTTAGGGACTTGCTTAACCAAAAGAATGCAGCAGAAATGACATTCTGGGATTTACAAGGCTGGTTCATAAGAAGCCGTGCAGCTTCCACCTGGGCTTATTGGGACACTCCCTCTTGGACCCTTGAGGCACCGTGTAACAAGTCTGTCTACCCTGAGTCTGTCATTCTGTGAGGAGACCCTAGCTAGCCACATGAAGGGATGTCTGGAGAGAGAGAGATGACCGACTTGCCCCCAACTGGTCTAGTCCTTCTTCCTCCTTTCCCCCAAACCAAAACCAAAACAAGAACTTGGTCTTCTTGCAGTATTCTGTAACTCAGTAAATGGCACCATCATCCATCCATTTGCACAAGCCAGAAACTAGGAAGTCATCCTTGTTATGTGCTGTCCCTCATCTTGCCCACTAAAGGTCTCTTAAAAGCTTGCTTGGGCCAGGCACGGTGGCTCATGCCTGTAATTCCAGCACTTTGGGAGGCCAAGGTGGGTGGATAACTTGAGGTCAGGAGTTCATGAACAGCCTGGCTAACATGGTGAAACCCCGTTTCTCCTAAAAATACAAAAAAAAAAAAAATTAGCCAGGCATGGTGGCACACGCCTGTAATCCCAGCTACTTGGGAGGTGGAGGTTGCAGTGAGCCAAGATCACTCCACTGCACTCCAGCCTAGGCGACAGAGCAAGACTCCATCTCAAAGAAAAAAAAAAGCTTACTTGTTCTTTCTCAATGTCTACCACTCCTCCCACCACTTCTAGCTAAGATATCTTCTTTTCTCAGTAATAGCTTTTTAACTGATCACCCTGCTTTGACTTTTGCCCCTCATCCAATACTTTTTACAGTCAGTGTGGTCTTTTTCACTTTTAAACTTTTTTTTTTTTTTGAGACAGGGTCTCACTCTGTCACCCAGGCTGAAGTGCAGTGGTGTGATCATGGCTTACTGCAGCCTTGACCTCTTGGGCTCAGGTGATCCTTCCACCACAGCCTCCCAAGTAGCTGGGACCACAGGCATGCACCAACATGCCTGGCTAATTTATTATTATTATTATTTGTAGAGATGGGGTCTCCCTATGTTGCCCAGGCTGTAAACTTTTCAATGATTCCTATTGTTCTTAGCATTAAAAACAAAATAATTAATATAGCCTCTGAGGCCCTGCATAGCATGGCCAATATCTACCTCTTCAGCCTCATAAAATTCTCCACTTGATGTCTGAGCCCCAGCTACACTGGCTTTCTTTTGTCCTCCATATGCACTGGGCTTCCTCCTGCCAGAGGGTCTTTGCACATGTTTTCCCCTTTGCTTGCAATGCTTTTTTTCCTGCTTCATCTGGTTAACTCCTGTGCAGTCTTCAAATCTCTGAGGAAGTTTTGCTTGGTCAGGAAAACCTCCCTGACCTCATATTCTGTGTGCCTCTCCTACAGAATAATTAATTGAGTAATTAACAGAGAACTCATCACAGTTGTAATTTTACATGTATTTGCATGAATATTTGAATAATGTCTATCTCCCTCACTAGACTGTCAGCTTCATGTGGCAGGCGCCAAGATTGTTTTGCTTGGTACTGTGCCCACAGTATCTAACACAATGCCTAATACATACAAAGTGCTAAATATCTATTTGTTGGAGGAAGGAAGAGGAGAAAGCAAGAAAAAGATAAGAAAAGAAGTAGGGAAGGAGAGAACGGAGAGCAAGAGAGGGGAATCTCCCCCCATGACTGACTATTTGTAAATGTTTATTCTCCTTGTATTTCTAACAGACTTTGCTTTATATTTCTTATTCATGTCATTATGTGCATAAAGGTCCATAACAGTCATGTGTTCTTGGTGGAGTGCACCTTTTATCAATATTAAATATCCCTTTGCCAGGCATGGTGGCTCATATCTGTAATCCCAGCTACTTGGGGGGCTGAGGTGGGAGGATCACCTGAGGCCAGAAGTTCAAGAACAGCCTAGGCAACACAGTGAGACCTCTGTCTCTACAGAAAATACAAAAATTAGCTGGGTGTGGTGGCATGCACCTGTTGTCCCAGCTACTCAGGAGGCTGAGGTGGGAGGATCGCTTGGTCCCAGGAGTTCAAGGCTGCAGTGAGCTATGATTGCACTCCAGTCTGGGTGATAGAGCAAGACTCCAACTCTTAATTTTTGAGGCAAAGTCTCACTCTGTCACCTAAGCTGGAGTGTAGTGGTGCAATTTTGGCTCAACGCAACCTCCACCTCCTGGGTTCAAGTGATTCTCCTGCCTCAGCCTCCCGAGTAGCTGGGACTACAGGCACGTGCCATCACACCCACCTAAGTTTTCATATTTTTAGTAGAGATGGGGTTTCGCCATGTTGGCCAGGCTGGTCTCAAACTCCTGACTTCAGATTATCTGCCCGCC
This sequence comes from Symphalangus syndactylus, assembly GCF_028878055.3. Lineage (NCBI taxonomy): Eukaryota > Metazoa > Chordata > Mammalia > Primates > Hylobatidae > Symphalangus > Symphalangus syndactylus. Next base: position 124,023,395 of record NC_072447.2, on the reverse strand, counting down.
TTGGCCTCCCACCTCAGCCTCCCAATGTGCTGGGATTACAGGCATGAGCCACTGTGCCTGGCCCCCTTTGTCTCTTTTAATACTGTTGGCTCTAAATTTATTTTTGTCTAATTCAAATGTTACTCCTTTTTGCTAGCATCTGGAAAACTCAAAGCTTCACTGTTTCTTTGCTCATCACTATTTCTTATATTCCACATGTTCCTCTTTTTTGGATTCATTTTTCATTTTGCTGTTCTACATACTTGAGTAATTAATAGAGGCTCTGAATATGTGTGAACATTATAATCTGAAAATTGGAGTTTTGTTCCTTATATTATTTCCCCCTCACCACATCCATGCAGGGTCAATTGTGCTATTTATTCATTTTGGTTCTTCTCTTTTATGCTATAGTTTTTCTCCACATATTTCTGGTAATCCTTTGATATCTATGCACACTAGTGAATAAGGGATAAATCAGTTAGCAAAGATAGCTTACCTGGGTCTCCTCTGCAGTTACATTGGTCTGTGTCCCCTGACTGGCCTGTCTCCTAAGATAGAGGGCTTTGTGTAAGTGGGTTGAGTGTCTTGACCTATCAGGCTTTACTTTAAGGTGAGTGGGTACAGAGGAGATAGAAAGGCTGGTCTCTTCCCTCCCTACAAATTGTCAAAATAATTTTGCTGTAGTGTAATTACCCAATGGGCTCTTCCTGCACACTGCACAGACAAAATCAATTCAGTGAGACCAAACTATTACGGTAAAGAAAGAGATTAATTGACACTAGGCTAGCAATACGGTAGACAGAGTTCTAACTCAAATCAGCCTCCTTTAGAATTCTGAGGCTAGGGTTTTCATGGTCAACTTGGTGGACAGCAGGCTAGGGAATGGGTGCTGCTGATTGGTCGGGGATGAAATCACAGGGGTGTGGCAAACGGTCCTCGTGGGCTGAGTCCACCTCTGGGTGGGGCCACAGGACCAGTTGAGACATAAGTTATGGGTCCAGGCAGAGTCCGTTCGTTGCTGGAAAATCTGAAAAAAAATCTTAAAACACCAATTTTAGGCTCTACAATAGTGATGTTACTCGTAGGAGCAACTGGGGAAGTCACAAATCCTTTGGCCTCTGACCACATGACTCCTGAGCAGTAAAGGTTTATACAAACTACACCTACATTTTTGCAGTATTCAAGTTCCTCCCATAATCCTAATCTTGTCACCTTTCATTAGTCTTACAAAGGCAGTTTTCAGGCCCTAAGCAAGCAGTGAGTTAGTTTTAGTGAGGGACTATTATCATCCTTAATTTTAAGTTAAGCTATAAACTAAATTCCTCCCATGGTTAGCTTGGCCTGTGCCCCATAGAGAGCAAAGACAGCTTAGAGGTTAGGAGCAAGATGGAGTTATCCATTCAGACTTCTTTTACTGTCATAATTTTGTAAAGTCAGTTTCAATCCCCCCTTTGGATTTCAGCACACTTCAATCCTCAAGTGTGAGTCACAGAGATGCGAAAAGGCAGATGACTACTCCAACTTCTTCCTGCTGATGGGGCATAGTTGGAGTAGGGTTTGCCCCAGGGTAAGAGGAGTGAAACTGTCTTGCAGTTGTTTGTATGTATTCACAAGTGCCTAGTTAGGATCCCAAGGTCTGTATAACAACATTAGCACTCTTATCTACAGCTTTAGTATAGTACTTAAGTGAACAGCAGACTTAAAATAAATAATAAGCCCTAACATAAGGAGTAAAAATCCTAGCTTCAGGTGTTGCTGTAGAAATGATGTGAAGCCTTGAGGGACCTAGGTGAATGACCTTGAGAACCAATCATATATTGGGTCATCAGCAGAGACTCAAAAACAATGGACTGGAATCCAAAAACAATTAACTGGAATCTAGTAACAGGTATACTATGTTTTTCCAAAACATAATTTTTCTCTCTCCAGTTTTTCAATTCTACCAAAGACAAATCATAGTAGGACCAATTTATTTGCAAAATAAGTATGAGTCTTATTATGCTTAGCTTAATTATTTGCATAAACTGCAGCAAGAAAAATTATTTGCCATAAAGGCTTTAAAAAAAAAAACAAACCTGGCGTTGCTGGAACTTCTCATAAGGAATCTCAGATTAGACCTTTTAACAGCCTCTTGAGCCCAGCCAGGGATTTATTTGTACCTGCAGATAACTGTGTGAATTGGGTGAATTGCTCTCTTCTCAAGGTACCAAAATAACTTGGGGTTCCTGGGCCTGTCAGAAAGTAACATTCTTTACTTGCCACAGGTTTGGAACCCTGTAAAGGACAAAGTATGAGGCCAGTTTTTCTAAGGGGCTCTTATCAGCTCTATAGGTAAACCTCAATTTGCCAATACAGTCTGAAAACATGTCATTCCAGTAAAAGCCTTGGTAATGTAACCTGTGTCCCAAATTGTGTTCTGTTACAAAAGAAAATGGATTCTTATTGAACTTATACAAATAACTATATTGCCATAAGTTAAGAATAATCACAAATAGTCTGCAAATTCTGGAGAAATCAGGTAGAGAGAAATAAATATGCTCCAAATTTTGTTCATAGGGGTATACTCTACTCAATTGTTATAAGCTGTCAAATAGCTCAAAAGAAAAAAAAAGTTGGCCAGGCATGGTGGCTCTCACCTGTAATCCCAGCACTTTGGGAGGCTGAAGTGGATGGATCAGTTGCGGACAGGAGTTTGAGACCAGCCTGGGCAACATGGCAAAACCCCGTTTCTACTAAAAATATAAAAATTAGCTGGGTGTGGTCACGAGTGCCTGTAATCCCAGCACTTTGGGAGGCTGAGGTAGGTGGACCACTTGGGGACAGGAGCTTGAGGCCAGCCTAGGCAACATGGCAAAACCCCGCTTCTACTAAAAATATAAAAATTAGCTGAGCGTGGTCATGTGTGCCTGTAATCCCAGCTACTTAGGAGGCTGAGACAGGAGAATTGCTTGAACCAGGAGGCAGAGGTTGCAGTGAGCCAAGATCACACCACTGTACTCCAGCCTGGGTGACAGAGCGAGACTGTCTCAAAAGAATTTTAAAATGTTTAAAAAGAAAAAAAGTTTTCTTAACTCTGAAAAGCAAAACAAAAAGGATCAGCAACATTTTAAGCAAAAAGTCATAAAAAGATAATTTCAGTCTTCTATTAGTTCAGTCCATGTGATTAATTCCTGCTCTATTTGATATTGGGCCAACAATCCTTATGGACACATAAGCTCTCCATGAGAGTCCTGGAAGTTTTTTTCTTTATTCCAATGACACAATTTCTAAAGTTATCAGGAAACTGCATTCAAGATCCCCTGTCAGAGTCCCATAGCTGAATATAAAACCACCTTTTGAAAAGGATCAAAGCAAATCAATTGTAGATGACAAGAGAATCAGAACACCCATGGTTAAAGACACAATTAACAAAGAAATTTGGTTATTTTGTGGCATACAGCAAACATAATAATCATAATTATTACTGATAACATACATAAGTCATATTAAAATTATAGGTGTCTCACATAATTCTAGAACACACATTAATAACACATTCATAAAAATACATCCCAAAGAAAGCCAAATGCCATTTCACACATGATAATGTTCCCTGTATGATTGTAACATACCAAATAAGCCAAATATGTCACTTTTGGACATCAGGGGACCCAATATCTTAAAAAAAATTAATGAGGAGAAAAGGACTGAATTTAGAACTTGAAATTTTTATTTTGGACGATCTGTCAAATATCAAAGATTAAAAACACTTGATATCACAAAATAGGATCACAGGTAATTCAATTAGCCAAAGTGATAACTGAAAAAATTTCAAAATGGCAAAAATCTTTACTCATTGGGAGACCGAGCTTTCCAAAGAACAAGACCCAATAAAGACAGCATGGGACCAGCTGAATCTGTCTCTTCTCTCTCCTTTCTTTTTTTCTTTTGTCCTGCAGTTTACCCAAAAGGCAAACACAAGTCTTTATTATTTTAATATTACATGAAAATCTTGATCAAAAGAGAAAACCAAATTTTGCCTTTGCATTAGTATACTATTAATGTTAAACCTATTATAATAAAACTTTATAAACAAATCTGTCCAATCTTAATCAGTTTGACCATAAGTTAAAATTTTTGTAAACCTTTTATAACTCTTTACAATTTTCTATTAAACAGCAGATAGATGCTCCAAAGAAACCCTGTTATTCTGGCACATGGACCCAGATATGCTTTTTATTTTTATGTTTAATTTATAGAAAAACTAAATAATCCCCTTCAAATTGTGTCCAACTTGTTCACACACAGGACTTCCTTTATAAGATCAATATTTTACAAACTTCTACAACTTGCTTAAGGCTTCAGTTTTGTCCTATCATTCTTTTAACTTAGGACATTCTATAAAAACTTCTAAACTAGACAAAATGAGTTTCCTTTTAACAAAAAAAATATTTCCATGCCTTCTTATAACCTCTTACCAAAACACATTCTACTTTCTTTATATGCCTTACATGTAACTATTTTGCCAGTAATCTCAATTACATATATTACAATGTTAACTCTCAGCAATTTTTATTCTAGTGAGAAACTTATTAAGTAAGCAACTTTGACAATGTATCAGATTTCAGAGCCCAGGACAAGGACAGAGCTGTAGACAATGTCTGACTCTTTCCAGACTAGCTAGGGGACACAGTTAACTCCATATGTCCCCAGGCCTTACCTAGAATCTAATGGCTGTAAAACAGACAAGTCAAACAATTATCAAAAATGTCATAGTAGCAGTTTATGACCTTAAAACATCTGACAAAGACTGTCTGACCTGCCTGATTCAGACTAAATATCTAAATTCTGAAGACATCTTTATTTTATTTTACCAAAAATCTTAAAACTATATTTACCAAAGATTACTAATGCCACATGAACTAAAAAGCATTAAAGTTTCTATTTTTTCAAGTGTTTATATTTATTGAAGCCAATTAATTAGAGCTCTCTCATATATTTTGGTTATTGAAACATCACGCACAGGACACATAAATATATAGACAGACAGACAAAAGCAGATCTGGTAGAGTTATAAATTCTTCATTTGCCAGTTTTTAAATTTCTTTTCTCCATTTGAGACCAGTCTCTTAATTACTTGTTCCCTGCCCTGAACAATTGTCAGCTAGGCAACTCTAAATTTGCATTTCTAAAGGGACAATTCTTAGGTGAAACAAGATAGAGGATTCATATTTTACTCAAACCAAGGAAAAAAATGGTGCAAGTAAAAGTTCAGTTAAGACAGCCAGGAAAAGCAGACATCCTTACATGTGGACATTTCCTTAAAGATGTAAGTTTCTTCATTGGACTACTGGCTTTAAGATGGAGCCTTTTAAGGAACAGGGTCAAGGAGGCATGCAGATTCTAGGACCTAATAGGCAGTCACAGCTGGAAGGCAGAACAAATCCCCAAAAATCAAGGATCCCATTTTCACACCAAAGTCTGGGTCCCCCCGAAAAACTAAGTACTGTGGGATGACACAACACAATGCTTTTACCTGAATCCCACTGCAAGGGCATTCCTCTGAGGCTGGTGGCCAAACCAAAGCCAATCAACCCATTCTATAATCAGGCCATCCCCCATGGGAGCCTGTATTAGTCCGTTCTCACGCTGCTATAAGGACATACCTGAGACTGGGTAATTTATAAAGGGAAGAGGTTTAATTGACTCACAGTTCCACGTGGCTGGGAAGGCCTCAGGAAACTTACAACTCACAGCAAAAATGGAAGCAAACACGTCCTTCTTCACAGAGCACAGGAGAGAGAAGTGCAGAGCAAAGTGGGGAGAATCCCCTTAGAAAACCATCAGATCTCATGATAACTCACTCACTCTCATGAGAACAGCATGAGGGAACCACCCCCAAGATCTAATCACCTCCCATGAGGACCTTCCCCCAATAAGTGGGGATTACAATTTTGATTACAATTCAGGATGAGATTTTGGGTAGGGACACAGCAAAACCATATCAGAGCCTTACCTCTCAGTGCGGGCTGGGAATGTTTCCATACCTTCCAGGTGACCAAAAACATTATTTTATTATCCAAACGTGCAAAGAACCGAGTATCCCCCCATAACTGCCATTAGCCATCCCTAAAAGTATATCTCCTACCTAGCTATTACATACCAAGGCTAAAAGCTATCTCAATATGCAAAGTAAAAAGGTCAGATATTACAATGTGAAACAGAGTAGAGCCTTATATCTAATCTGTTTGCTTACGACTACTGGGGTTCCATGAGGAAAACAGAGGTTCCACCCAAAACAGAGTCTGTGGTGCCTTCTGTTTTTCCTGAGGGGTCCCACGCTGTTAGGAATCATCTTAGGTCCTCTCATGTGGGCATCAAGGGTGGCAAGAGGGCAGACAGAAGTAAATGGAGAAACATAATTCAGTCAACTGGGAAGAAAAAAACCTTTTCCTCAAAAAACAAGATCCAAGAAGGGAAAAAGCATAAAGGCCTTTTACTGTCATAATTTTGCAAAGGCAGTTTCACTGGTATTACTCAGGAGTGTATTTCTCTCACGATCAAAACTGCTTCTGTTTTTTTCCCTATATTTCCTGAAAGTCCAGATTACACAAAGGTCTGTTCTGTTGTTTTTGTTTTTCTAGGATCCTACACTCACATTAGCAAACTTTTGGAAGCAAGTAGTTCGCTTTCTTTAGTGTGAAATTCTAGGTTTTAACCTTGGAATAAGTTGGGGGAAGGAAGGACAGAAACAGCCACAAAGTGACCCTTCTTTTCTGAATACAGTTCTTGTTTGTTTTTTTTTTAACTGTCCCATTCCAATTGTAGTGAATGCAATTCTTTAATTAACTGGAAGTTCCCCCTTCCCATGTGTTTGCATTTGTTTATTCTGAAATTTAATTTTCTCTGGATTTACTCCCGTAATCTTCTCTTGCAGGTTTTGGACCAGGCTTCTCTTCCTCTCTTATCAATATGATTCCAACTGATTTCTATCCTCAGGGGATTCTTCACAATTTCTGGACTGCTGATGGTACACTTTCCTTTAATTATGCTGCTCTTGTTTATTTTGCCATTGTAATATTTTAAGGGATTTGAATCGGGGAGGATGAGAACAAAGTTACAGGTGCATAGGCTGCCATCTTGATCTAATCTGACCAGAGTCATTTTCTTATGTCAATTTGCCTGAGGCGAGGAGACTGGCCAGGGCTCACTCAGAGAGGCAAGGAGAAAGGGCCTCTTCCAGGGAAGGCTTTTGATCACTCAGGATTTCTTCTTCTTCTTCTTTTTTAACTATTGTACAATATTTATATTATGATTACTCATGACCTCTGATAAAGGACCATTAGGACTTAAGGACCTACAATCTGCGTATCAGTGTTTTAGAAAGAGCAAAGGCTACAGCTAGCACATAAGACCCCTTAGGGCAAATTAGAAAAGGGCATGACCTTCAGAGCAGAAACATTGCAAAAAATAGTCTCCCCTTGGGGTAGATTAATTAGAAAAAGACACCTCTTTGGATAGGCCAGTTATAAGAAAGTTTGCCTTTCTCTGCTGACCATGGCACCCCTGAATTAGGACACAAGGCTTGGTTGACTAGTACAGTATAGGCTAGATTTCATTTCCCCACACATAGCTGTGTGGGGGGCATAGGCTGCAGAACCATATTACCAATTATGGTGGCCTCTGCTGGTGCTAATCACAACGCCCAGAGACAAGGCCTCTGCCTTCTGGAGTGTCTCCCAATTCCACGCACAGGTCTGAAAGGTCAGTTGAAGTTCAGAGAGACTTTGCTAAAGTAGGCCTTCTATGACAGCAGTCTTTGCTCCCCACTTTCCACTGCACCAAGAGACAGCCCTGAATCCCTGAGTCCTAGCGGAGCCAACATTGCAGAGCAGCCCAGAGATCATCCTTCTAATAACCAGGGAACTCCGGTTTTAAAGACTAGGCTCTCCTCACTTAGGCTTCTAATAGAGTCACTCTCAGCACCAAGAAGAGAGGTTTTTTTGTTTTGTTTTGTTTTGTTTTGTTTTTTTGTTTGTTTTTTGAGACGGAGTGTCAATCTGTTGCTCATGTTGGAGTGAAGTGGCGCGATCTCGGCTCACTGCAATCTCTGCCTCCCGGGTTCAAGCGATTCCCCTGCCTCAGCCTCCTGAGTAGCTGGGATTGCAGGCACACACCACCATGCATGGCTAATTTTTGTATTTTTAGTAGAGACAGGGTTTCATCATGTTGGTCAGGCTGGTCTCGAACTCCTGACCTCATGATCTGCCCGCCTTGGCCTCCCAAAGTGCTGGGATTACAGGCGTCAGCCACTGCGCCCGGCCGAAGAGAGGTCTTTAATGCAAATGCCACCAACAACTCTTAGAGACCATCAACCACCACTAGGACTCCCTAGGAGCTGTCCTTAGGAATTAGAGACAAGGCCTCTATTGGACATGCTACAACCTCTCTCCCACAATTTACTTCACTCACTCACCAGGGCCATCAGCGGATACACCAGAATGCATATACCTTTATTTATATATTTAAAACAAAAATAGGATTAGTCAATGGACATTGGGCTACAACTGGTTTTATGCCTCACTTAAATGTATCACAGACACCTTTCAGATGGATACAAACAGCACCGTCATTTTCTTTGTAATGGCTGCAGTGTTCTACTACATGGATGTACCATAATCTATTTAGGCTTTCTTATCTTCCCCCCAATTCTCTCCTCCTCATCCTCTTGACAGAACTTTTAGATAAACTATTATGTGTAAATAATTAACTGATGAGCCAAGTAATATATTATAATTACATTTCCTTTCTTAAACATTTGCTTTTCCTGGATTTAACAATTGCCTCTCCTTTTCATTTGCTTCGTTTTCTATGGTGCTCTGCGGAGTTGTGCAATGCATAACTTATGCAGTTATATATGGCAGCCCTGTCTGTACCTATGGCTAAGTCATCCCAACTATCAAACAGAGCTTCTTTTTTTTTTCCTCTAGGGTGAAGGAGGGGTGAGGGGGCTGGGTTTCTGAGAAGGGAGCCAGACTTTCAATATAATTTTATAGACAGTTAAATTAATAGATGATCTATCCATTCCATTTTATTTTCTTAGATGCCTCTGTCTTCCTACTTCAATATCCTGTGTCAGATCATCTGTTTCCTGGATGCCATGTCTTCCTCTTTCTTGGTTTGCCCTTTAGTTTTAGTGGAGCATGTCTTCTAGTCACTTCTTGTGAGTGTGTGCATGGGAAGAAAATTATTTAAGCACTGCATGACTGAAAATGTATTTATCTACCTTAAAACTCAATTGATATGTTGACTGAATATTGAATTCTACATTGGAAATCATATTCACCAATAATTTTGAAGTATGGATCCACTGTCTTTCAGCTTTACTGATTTCTATTGAGAAACCAAATGCCATTCTTATTCTTGATCCTTTGTATGGAAACTTTTACTTCTTCCTACCTCTGGAAGCTTTTAAGGTCTGCTTTAATACTCTGAAATTTTACAATGGTATGCCTCCATGTGGGGCTCTTTCTCGCTCATGCTTCATGTTTTATGAATATAGCACTATCTTTTATCTTTCTGCATATACTGGAGTAGAAGCTTAGTAGGGCTTTTTAAAATTTTTTTAATTTTTATTTTTTATTTTTGGAGACAGAGTGTTGCTGGAGTGCAGTGGTGCGATCTTGGCTCACTGCAACCTCTACCTCCTGGGTTCAAGTGATTCTCCTGCCTGAGCCTCCGGAGCAGCTGGGATTACAGGCGTGCGCCACCATGCCCGGCTAATCTTTTGTATTTTTGTAGAGACAGGGTTTCGCCATGTTGGCCAGGCTGGTCTCGATCTCCTGACCTCAAGTAATCCACCCACCACAGCCTCCCAAAATGTTGGGACTACAGACGTGAGCCACCACGTCCAGCTTTTTAAAATGTTTTTATTTGTTCTTGTCATTGTTTATATTTTCTCCCATCTCCCCTTTTCTGTTTTTTGGCTTTTGCTTCACTTCTGGTTTTCACGTTGGAACTTTCCTTGAGTTGTTTGAAATCTTTAGTGATTTGTTCATATTTAAGAGTGAGGCACTAAAAAGCTGGCTGGAAGTTCTGAATGCCTGGGAGAAGGAGTGGGCTTTGACGTATGGCAATTGGATAGCAGGATGCTTTTTGGTTGAGGTACCTGTACCAGTAGACTATTCTTCGATGTGGCTCAATTCTTCAGAGAAGGATCCTTTAAACCTCCTATCTGGGATATAAGCCTGGCTGCTTATATTCCAGGAACTAGATATGAGAAATAGAATCCCAGACTTTATTCCTCCTATTTTCAGTCTAGCATACTCTGCTTTCCCTACTTGTCTCTAAGTCTATAACATCTGTGGTTCATTTTCACTTATTTGCATTTTAGTCTATTTTAAAAACGTTTTATTGATAAATAACATACAGAAATGCACAAATCATTGGCTGGGCGCGGTGGTTCACGCCTGTAAACCCAGCACTTTGGGAGGCTGAGGCAGGCGGATCACCTGAGGTCAGGAGTTCGAGACCAGCCATGACCAACATGGAGAAACCCCGTCTCTACTAAGAATACAAAATTAGCCGGGTGTGTTGGCGCATACCTATAATCCCAGCTACTCAGGAAGGCTGAGGCAGGTAAATCGCTTGAACCCAGAAGGTGGAGGTTACAGTGAGCTGAGACTGCATCATTGCACTCCAGCCTGGGCAACAAGAGCGAAACTCTGTCTCAAAAAAAAAAAAAAAGAAATTCACAAATTATAAGTGTACTGCTCAATGAACTTTTACAAATAAAGCTACATAATGAGCATCCAGATGTCTCTTGTTTAGTTTCTACAAATAATAGACCTCTTTTGCTGGAGTAACATACGTAAAGCACTTAGAACGTCCATGGCATTATGATGAGTGCTTCTACTGGGGCTAGCTAAAATAATTTAGTCATCTATCCATCTGCTTTCCATCTGCCTTTCTTTCTTTCTTTCTTTTCTTTTTCTTTCCTTTTCTTTTTTTCTTTTTTTTTGTAATGGGGTCTCACTTTGGCCGAGGCTGGAGTGCAGTGGCACACTCACGGCTCACTGCATCTTTGACCTCCTGGCTTCAAGCAATACTCCCGTCTCAGCCTCCCTAGTAGCTGGGACTACAGGTGCATGCCCACCACACCGAGCTACTTTTTGTATTTTTTGTAGAGGTAGGGTTTCACCATGTTGCCCAGACTGGTCTGAAACTCCTAGGCTCTAAGTGATCTTCCCTCCTCAGCCTCGCAAAGTGCTAGGATTATACGCTTGAGTCACCGCACCTAGCTCTAAGCAGTGTTTTCATGTAGCATTTACGGCTCCTAGTTTCATGGAAGGTAAAGTCTACATTCCAGTTTCTCCATTTTCTTGTTTCCAGGTGATTTCTGTACTTCACTACCTTCCTTACAAAATTTTTAATTTTGATGTAGTCTTACCTGTTAATGGATGGCCAAAAGGCACTGGATAAAAATCAGCAGCTATTCCTTATAAATGAGTACAATGAGTATAGAAAGTACGAGAATAGAAAAAAAACTTTTTTTTTTTTTTTTTTTTTTTTTTTTTTTTTTTGGCTGTGGTCTCGCTCTGTTGCCCAGGTTAGAGTACAGTGGCGTGATCTCTGCTCACTGCAACCTCTGCCTCCCCAGGCTCAGGTGATCCTCCCACTTCAGCCTTTGGAGTAGCTGGGACTACAGACACGCACCACCACACCCAGCTAATTTTTTGTATTCTTTGTAGAGACTGGTTTTACCATATTGCCCATGCTGCTGTCGCACTCCAGGGCTCAATCCACCTACCTCAGCCTCCCAAACTGCTGGAATTACAGACATGAGCCACCACACCCAGCTAGAAAAGAGCTTTCTAAACACAGTAAAGAGTATTGAAAAGCCAATAGAAAGCATCATAATTAAGTCACTTCCCCTGAAATTCAGGAATAAAGCATAGATGTCCACTACAGTATTTTGAAGGCTCTGGAATGTGACAAAACAAGAAAATAAAATAAGCTGTGTAAATCTAAAAGAAAGAGAAAAGAGGAAAAAGTATAATTATTTATAGATATGATTATACACATTGAGATCCAAGAAACGTATCTTAAAAACATTAAAACTAATAAGCCTATGTAGTGGATATCTGCTATTTTGCTTTGCCCAGCATTCCTTCCTCTCTGCTTCTAGCAACAGCATTCTTCTTCCTTTGGATACCTGCTCGTACTTTATCTTTTCAATATAGTCCTGGTAGGACAGGCAATCACAATAGTCCCCTCTGCTGCCTGTGGCTGGGCACCTAACCCAGGATGGACTAATCATAATATCATAATCATAATATCCAACCCCATTGGACCCAGTGGTAGCTCCAAGTGGTAGGCATGAGACCTGGCCCAGAGATACAAGATCGCCCTTGGAATTTTCCAAATCAAAGAAGTAATTTTCTCCTTTCCTTGGGTCTTGAACTGTAAGGATGTGACCCCAGAGCAATTAGTAGCCATGTCAGGTCTCTACCATGTAAGAGTCTTGGAGAATTAGGCGATACAGAGAGAAGCAGAGATGAAAGATGAGACAGAGTGAGAGCCTAGATACCATTTGAGTCCCTTGATCTAGTTGGTTCTGAGATCTGCCCTATTCTTCCCAGTTACGTTAACCAATAAACTCAATTTTCCTCTTAAGCTTATTCAAGTTGGGTTTCTGTCACTTGCAAACAAGAGTCCTAATACAAGCCAGATGTAAAATAAGTATACAGAATCCCATCATTTCCATTTTTTTCCTTTTCAAAGTATTATTAAATAGCTCCCTTTCATTTTCCAATATTTGTTATAAAAATGTTCAAACATGCAGAAAAGTTTAAAGAATTTTTACAATGAACATCAATACACCCACCACCTAGATTTTAAAATTAACATTCTTTTGTTATATTCCAATAATTTTCTCTTATTCTAGTAATAACAGAACTAGACATTATGTGTGCATATATATATCCCATTCACAACAGTGTGAAACACCAACAGACACAGACTAAAGCCTTAACAAAACTTGTCTCTCAAGACAAAGGACCAAAAAAGGAGCAATCTCGCAATCGAGAAAATTTTAGATAACTAATCTAGTCAAGCCAAATGCCATGGGAAAAAAAAAATGCAGATTCACCCTTACCCATGCCAGCAATGGCAGAACAGGAGCCTAGACTTCAGCTCTTAGGCTCCAGTTCCCATCTTCCATCCCCCACCTTTTCCCGCTCAGCAGAGACCACGTGGAGAGCCTGATGCCCCTCCCCCTCCCCATGAGGGTGATGTCAGCACTACCCAATTGTGAAGACACAATCCCTCCCCAGCAGTTCAGTTTAGAAACTGCCAGTCTTGTTAAAGAACAGCCTTGGCTTATCTGTTTAAGTCCCATAGGTAGTATTACTAGAGAATAACTCAGGCTTTGGGAACCGTATAACTCTGAGATCGTTTGAAATTTTCGTTTTGTTTTTCTTTTGGCTCCAACCAGGCCTCTGTTGTTAGTCTAGTGGGGTTTCCCCTGCAGAGATTGGTCAGCTATGCTGTCTATCATCCTGGAAGGTATACACAGGAAGGCCAGCCTCGGCGGGCAGGACCTAGCCTGAAAGGGCGGGCATTGCTAATGTGTTTTCAAAAGGTCTTCCCAATCCTCTACTCTAGACAGATCGGACCTTAGATAGAAGAACACAACGGATCCTCCAGTGACTGACGGTGAGCTAAAATGCCCTTTTGAGATCTCGGAATGGGGAGGATCTTGTTTAGGAACTTATTAAAGGTGGACCTGATTATGTACCTGGTTATGGGTCACAAGACCTAAGCAAAGCCACATTTTTAGGCAATTTTAAGTTATTCTCAATGTTGTGCTAGGTTTCGTTATTCCCAAATATTTATAAGAGGTATGTCAAAAGTTACAGCCTTTATTCACCTGTGATGTGGATAACTTAGGGAAAAGCTCGTTAGAGTCATAGTTATTTGTGGTGAAGATGCTACCCAGCAAAGTGGTGATCACAAGATGGCCTTCAACAACCATAGCACTGCAGCTTAATGAAGAGGCAGGAACAGAAGAAAATTTGTGACCCGATTCAGATCCTAAGTGAGATAGTACTTTGAAGAACCTCCAGAAGTAGCTGGAGGGCACTTTGAGGGGAATCTGTTTTGTTGACATTCAAGCCAGCAGGAGTTCAAGCCATTGTAATTTAAAATGGCATGTCAGGTTTCCAATTTAAGAGAGTCTTAAAAATGTGTTTTCCCTGCCAAATCAGCTTTAAATGACAGAAGAAAAAAACAAGTAAAAGAATAGCACTAAAATTGCAAGGGTTAGCAAGGAAGGATGTGATTAGCAGACCAAAATTTTCATAATTTCCTTGAAGATATGGAACAAATAGGATAAAATTGGCTGAGAAACCAGAGTCAATGAATTCATAACACTATACAGATATGGGAGAGGACTGCTGGAAAAGTGAATTCTCTGTTTTCTATCGTAGATCCAAAGGACGGATGATGTCACGGTCATCTGGATCAGGAGATGAGAGTGATGATGAGGCTACTACCTCTAAAGACGGTGGTGAGTAAATGAACTAGTAAAACTCAAGAGTTAAGTCTAAATAATTGTTAACAGGCCGGGCGCGGTGGCTCACGCCTGTAATCCCAGCACTTTGGGAGGCCGAAGCGAGCGGATCACGAGGTCAGGAGATCGAGACCACGGTGAAGCCCCGCCTCTACTAAAAATACAGAAAATTAGCTGGGCGTGGTTGTGGGCGCCTGTAGTCCCAGCTACTCGGGAGGCTGAGGCAGGAGAATGGCGTGAACCCGGGAGGTGGAGCTTGCAGTGAGCCGAGATCGCGCCACTGCACTCCAGCCTGGGTGACAGATCGAGACTCCGTCTCAAAAAAAAAAAAAATTGTTAACAACATGTCTAGGAAGCTAGAGTAAATTCTTTATGAAATTATTCCTCAGGGCCGGGTGCGGTGGCTCACGCCTGTAATTTCAGCACTTTGGGAGGCTGGGGCAGCCGTGGGGAGGAGGTGACGGGGGAGGAGGGGTTGGCAGGGAGGATCACCTGAGGTCAGGAATTCGAGAGCAGCCTGGCCAACATTGTGAAACCCCGTCTCTACTAAAAATACAAAAATTAACTGGGCGTGGTCACGACACGCGCCTGTAATCCAAGCTACTAGGGAGGCTCAGGCTACAGAATCGCTTGAATGTGGGAGGCAGAGGTTGCAGTGAGCGGAGACTGTGCACTGGGCAACAGAGCAGGACTCCGTCTCAAAAAAAAAAAAAAAAGAAAAGAAAAAAGAAAAGGAAGGAAATTCCTCAGAACATCTAGCGTAATGAAACAATTGATAAAAAAATTAATAGCAAGGTAGAAACAAATTTTCCCAGAGAAAACTGGGATCAGGGGATGGTGGTCAAGAGGGTACTCCTGTTTTTACTTTGTTTTTCTTGCTTTACAGTGAGAATGAATTCATGTAATATTTTGGCAAAAACTTTAAGGTTTGATAAAATTTAGTGTTGCTAAGGATATAGGGCAGTTAACAGTCATTCAAAAGGTGGGGATCATATGTTGGCACAACATTTTTGAAGGGTAAATATGACAGTGTATCGAAATTTTAAATATACCTTCCCCTTGACCCAATTCTACTTTTTCAAATATATCCTCAGAAATACTTTCATACATGCACAGATTTATGTTACAAGGATGTTCATTGGAGCATGTTTGTAGTCACAAAAATTGGAAATAACCAAATGTCCAGAAATAGGGGAATGGTTTAATACAATATGGTATATTTTTACTGTAAAATAGTATAAAGCCCTTAAAAAGAATGAGGTAGATCTCTATATACTGTCATGGACAGATCTCTAATATATATTAAGCGAAAAAAGCAAATTGTAGAGCTATATGTACAGTAATTATGCCATTTGAAAAAATATGAAAGCTTCCTATTTGTATATATACAAGTACATACGTACATAAATGCTGAGGAAGGTGATGCACCAAATTTAACAGGTAAAAGAGACACTTTTAATTTAATTTTATTTATTTTTCTTTTTTTGTATGCTTATCTGACCACCAACACTTACACTTTTTATCCTATATTCTTTTATATTGTTTAAATTTTTTCTTACACAAAGAATGTTTATATATCATTTGCATAACTAAACAGAACTGAAAGGTGACCATTAATAGAATGTAAATAGTATGTAGAACTTCCAAAACACTAATAGTTGAACAAAGAAACAAAGGAAATTGTCAGTCCAGCAACGTAAGGTGAGAGAAAAAAGCAACAACAATAACGTGTGATAATTAGATTTTTTTAAGTGATAGGAATATGTATCCATATATAGTACACTGTGTTGCCCTTAAAAATAGTGAAGTAGATCTGTGTGTAGTGACAAGGAAAGATGTTCATGATATAATATTAAGCAAAAAATAAAGTCACAGAAAAATTTATTCTGTGTGATCCTTTTTTTAAAAAAAGCAAAAACTCTGCATGTTGGTTAAGTGTATAGAAAAAGATCTTTAATCAGCAAACTTAACTGAGGTTACCTTTGGGGGCTGGTTTTAGTCGAGGAACAGGGACTGAGTGGAGATTTCACCTTATTTTGTAGTCAAAGGTCGTTGAGACCTGGACATTTCTTTTCTTTTTCTTTTTCTTTCTCTTTTTTTTTTTTTTTGATGGAGTTTTGCTCTTGTTGCTCAGGCTGGAGTGCTATATGGCATGATTTCGGCTCACTGCAACCTCCGCCTCCTGGGTTCAAGCAATTCTCCTGCCTCAGCCTCCCAAGTAGCTGGGATTACAGGCATGCACCACCACACCCGGCTAATTTTGTATTTTTTAAGTAAAGACAGGGTTTCACCATGTTGGTCAGGCTGGTCTTGAACTCCTGACTTCAAGTGACCCGCCTACCTCAGCCTCCTAAAGTGCTGGGATTACAGGCATGAGCTACCATGCCTGGCCAAGACCTGGACATTTCTAACTGTACCTCTGGTTATATTACTCCCTTCCATATTTGATGCCCTTCAGTGGTTACCCATGACCTACTAGATAGAATCTAAACTCTGGAGGATGACATACAATATTCGCCATGATCTGAACCCAGCCCACCTCTCTGTCTTCATCTCTCATCATTCCTCCACAGGTCTACTGAACATCAGTCACATAGCATGGTAATATGGTTGTTCCAAGGTATCTGCAGGGAACTGGCTCCACGAACCCTGCAGATACCAAAATCGGTGCATATTCAACTCCCACAGTCAGCTCTGCGGAACCCACAGATACAAAAAGTTGGCCTTCCCTTTACAGGTTTCCAATCCTGCAAATCCTGTGTTTTCCATTCCTGCTTGATTGCTGATGTGGAACCCGCCCATGCAGAGGGCCGACTGTATTTATTGAAAAAATATGTGTATAAATGGACCATCACAGTTTAAACCCCAGTTGTTCAAGGGTCACCTGTAAACAGTTGCCTAAATGGACCACGATCTTTCTCATGCCTCCATGTCTTTGCACACACTGTTCCCCTTTTCAAGTAATCCATAGATCTCTAGATCTCACTGTCCTGATACTACAAATTAAGTTTGGATTTGTATGATTAATATACAGATTACAACGTTAAGCCCCCATATTGTGGACCATTCTTTCTGCATACTGTCATAGTCTGCCTTCAATAAGTCACCACTTCCCGTCTTGAAACTTTTTTTCAAAAAACCTTTTAGTTTAATTTTAAAAATTTCTGCAAACACTATGGCGACTTGTGTAATTTTAATACATACAAAAGATGTATGATGTGTAATTTATGGAGCATAATTATTAAATAAACGTCCAGGAATCCATCATCTGTGTGTAAGAACTAGAACATTACTGATGCTTTTGAATCTACCTAAATTCCCCTTCCCTAAATTTTCCTCCCACACTTCCCCTAGAGCAATCTCCTATCCCGGATCTTATATTAATTATTCCCCCCACCCCACTCCACCCCCTTTTTTTTTTATTATCTCCCTGTGTTGCTCAGGCTAGTCTCAAACTCCTGGGCTCAAGCGATCCTCCCGCCTCAGCCTCCCAAGTAGCTGGGATTACAGGTGCATGCCATATCACCCAGCTATTTTCCTTCTATACTTTAATACCTTTACCATATTATATATCTGCAAGTTTTTCTTATTTTTGAGCTTTATTTAAAAAGTTATCAAATTGTAGATATTATTTGGTGATTTGTGTTTTTCACATAACATTGTTTGAGACTTATGCACATGGCTGTAATTTATTCATTGTTCAGTGCTGTATAGTATTTCATTATGTGACTATACCACAATTTATTTAGCCATTTTCTTATCAAAGAATATCCTCTTGCCATCCTTTGAAGTCTGTATGCAGACTAGGAATAGAAAATCCTTAGCATGTTCTAAATCACTTTCTCCTTTGTGCCATGTCTCTATTTTTAACAATTAGTATATTCAAATGCAAGGATTGGCAATTTTTTTTTCTGTTAAAGAACTAATAGGAACCATTTTAGACTCTGTGGGCCATATGGTCTCTGTCAAAACTCTAAACTCTGCTGTTTTAGCATAAAAGCAGCCACAGAAAATACGTAGACAAATAAATATTGCAATGTTCCAATAAAACGTTATTTACAAAAACAGGTAAAGGGCAGGGTTTGGTCCATGGGCTGTAGTTTCCAAACCCTGCTGTAGTTCATCTGAATTTCTGTAGTGTTGCCCAGTATTGTGGTTCTTATTATCAAGTCTGCCCTTGTCTTACTTTGCACGTGTCAAACCCTATTCTCCCCCTTTGTGATTCTCACCTCCTATATCTAAGAGTGAGCTTGACTTGTAAATCCAATTCCTGAACCAGTGTGGCTCAAGGCAAGAAGTGTTATCTGTAGCCACAGCTCCAACAGCAAGTAGGGTATATGAGTAAGATTTGGTACTAAGAGGCCTAAGATTGCTGTACCAGACTTGAGATTGGGATGCTGCCTTCACTTCCTTCATTAGCTCTTCAGAGTTTCTGGTTAGGACTGAAGTTACACTTTAATAACTAGTCTCCTTGCAATGTCCTGAATGTGCCTTACTCTCTCTTCCTTTAGGATTTAAACGTGCTTCCTATCTTCCTTCTTTATGCCCCCTGCTCCCTTTCACTCCCTTTGCCTGGCTAATTCCCACTCACTCTCGGGGATTTAAATTGGATTTCTTTCTCTAGAAGCTATTATTAATTCCCTTCCTCCGCTGCACCCCACCTCACTCTCCTAGGCTGGGCCAGGTGTCCCACCTCTGCGTTCTCATAGCAGCCTTTGTCACTCTGTCTTGTAATTGTCTGCCTTACCCACCAAATATATTACTTGGTAATAGAAACTTCCCTAAGGTGAGATAATTTAAAAGTTGGGCATTTAGGGATAGCTCTAAACCTACATTGCCAATTGAGAATGGAGGGCAAGGGTTGTCTTTGTATACTAAGGGAGTAGATCATAATGGGTCTGCCGGCAGGGTTCCTTCACTGTTTTCCTGGATTTGGCCAGGAGAAGCAGCCAGTTTCTACCTCTTGTGAAGATCAGCCACTGGCTGAGGGTCCAGCCAGAGAATAGACTGATTCTCTAGAACAAAATTGCCACCATATCCTTAAATGTGCATTGCCTGCTGTTTTGTCCTACCTGCTTGATCGTGGCCTGAACTGCATGCAAGCTTGGTCTCCTTTTGGGCATTTTGATTTGGCTTATCTCAATAAAGGAGTTATTTTCTTATTCTTCATTTCTTTATCTTGGTGAGTGGGGCTCTGAACGTCTTTTTCTAACATGTCTACTACTTGAGACTATTTTATGGAAAGTCTCCTTACGAAATTATGTAAACTATGGGAAGTACTGTATTTGGAGTCAGTGAAGAACTGGACTTAGGTCTGTGTGCTTTGTGATTTTAGCAAATAATTTTAACCTCCTTTGCTGAGCCTATTTCTTATCTGTACAGTGGGGATGGTACTTGATCTATCTCACAGTGTGTTTATCAGGATAAAATAAGATTGTATGTGAAAGTGCTTTGAAAATTGAATTCAACTACAAATTGAATTTTGTGTTATTCTGTATTCCCTCATGGCATCTAGCACCATGCGTTGCTGAGAGTATTTGCTCAATACATTTTTGTTGAATGACCAAAGCAATTGGAGAGAGAAATAATGCTGTTGGTGGGAATAAAGGACATTTAGTAATAGAAGCAGGAAAAATACATGACTTGGTAATAGAAACTTCCCTAAAGTGAGTGATAATTTAAAAGTTGGGCATTTAGGGATAGCTCTAAACCTATATACCCAATGTCTGCTCTCTGCTTTGCTTATAAAAAATATTTAAATTTTCTTTCAGTATGATTTTGGCAGCTTAGATAAGCTGTCAAACTTGATTAGGTTTTAAATATACAGTCATCAAAAAGCAGGATTGGCCCTAGGCAATACTGTGAGGTCAGCAAAATGTACTCTCAAAAATCTTTCCTTCCTGGTTGGTAACCTCACCTCTCACCACTCCCTAATGCAGTGGCTTCTCCTAGTTCTGTTTACCTCCAGGCTCTTAGGACTTTCCTATTAGCCTTTTTCCTCCAAGAGGCATTCACCTTAAAGGGTTAGGAACTAAGTCTCCTTGGCTAATTTGCACTTTAAAAAAGGATCCTAGAGAAGGAGGCAATGTGTTATCCAAATAAGTGAATAAATAATCATGAAATTTCAGGCATTAAAGGGGATACAAGGGCTTATCAGTCCCATTCAAATCACAAGACATACTTATTTCACCTACAACTATGGTTTCCCAAACTTGGAGGTATGTAGAATTACCTGGAGAGCTGCTTTTTTTTTTTTTTTTTCTTCAGAGTCTTACTTTGTCACCCAGGCTGGAGTGCATTGGCACCATCATAGCTCACTGCAGCTGGAACTCCTGGGCTCAAGCAATCCTCCCATCTCAGCATCCCAAAGTGGTGGGACTACAGGCATGTGCCACCACATGCAGCTAATTTTTTATTTTTATTTTTTGATAGAGACAGGGTCTCGCTTTGTTGACCAGGCTGGTCTTGAACTCCTGGCTTCAAGCAATCCTCCTGCCTCGGCCTCCCAAAGTGCTGGGATTACAGGCACAGGCATGAGCCACCACATCTGGCCAAGAGCTTCTTAAAAATACTGATAATTGAGGTCCTCCTCACAGAGATTCTGACTGAATTGGACTGACTAGGTTTGGACCTGAGTAAAGATTAAAAAACAACAAAAAAAAACCTCCCAGGTCATTCTATTGTACAGTGAGTTGGGAACCCCGGATTTAAATCTAAATTGGCACTGGGTGCAGTGGCTCATGCCTGTAATCCTACCACTTTGGGAGGCCGAGGTGGGCGGATCACCTGAGGTCAGGAGTTCAAGACCAGCCTGGCCAACATGGCGAAACCCCATTTCTACTAAAAATACCAAAAAATTTAGCTGGGTATGGTGGCGCACACCTGTAATGCCAGCTACTTGGGAGGCCAAGGCAGGAGAATCACTTGAACCTGGGAGATGGAGATTGCAGTGAGCCAACATCGCGCCACTGCACTCCAGCCTGGGTGACAGAGCCAGACTCTGTCTCAAAAAAAAAAAAAAAAAAAAAAAAAAATTCTAAATTGGCCTTGTCTGTGAGAAAAAGAAAAGCTGAATGCCATTAGATCAAACATTGAGCAGGGTGGGGTTGGAGGGACTTTGAGAGACATCAATAAAGTAAACAGAATGTTAAAAATAGGCCCATGCCATGGCACATCAGCTCGCCAAATATATATATATATAGGCCCAGCAACTCCATAAGCAAGTCCTTGGCAGCACCCAAGGGAGAAGTCATCTGTGGCTGGTCTGGCTCCCCACTCCCAAACCCTCAGGGAAAACAGCCTATCTCTAACTTTTAGTCCTTAAATCTGCTTTCCAGATGGTTCACAGGTATGACAGATAAAATCTCTGAGCTAAGGAACGAAGTGCTTGAATGGTTGATGTACTAAGTCAGTAACTTCAGGCGATGTAAGATAAACAATTTTGTTAAAAATATGAAATTTGGCTGGGCGCGGTGGCTCACACCTGTAATCCCAGCACTTTGGGAAGCTGAGGCGGGCAGGTCACCTGAGGTTGGGAGTTTGAGACCAGCCTGGCCAACATAGAGAAACCCCGTCTCTACTAAAAATACAAAATTAACCGGGCGTGGTGCTGCATGCCTGTAATCCCAGCTACTTGGGAGGCTTGAGGCAGAAGAATCACTTGAACCCGGGAGGTGGAGGTTGCAGTGAGCCGAGGTAGTGCCATTGCACTCTAGCCTAGGCAACAAGAGCAAAACTCCATCTCAAAAAAAAAACCCAAATATATATATATATAAATATATATATATACCTATACACACACACACATACATATGAAATCTATTTACATTTTACTTAGCACATAGGTTCAGCACATGTTATTACTTTCCTTGCTTTTATATAGCAATCTCGGGATGGGAAATGGATGAATTCACATTGTGTAGTTGGATTATTTTTGCTTGAGCTTTGGCCTGCTCAGCAGCCCATTGGTGTTGATAGCATAACAAAGCCCTTATTATGATACAATCTTTACTATCTCAGCATTGCTTAGTTTGCCTTCTCTGTACTTTCCTGCTTCAAAGATGATCCTTCAGAAAAGTGGATGAAGAAAATGGACTGCCTTTTACCTAGCAGTTTTTTTTTTTTTTTTTTTTTTCACTCTGTCACCTAGGCTGGAGTGCAGTGGTGCAATCTCGGCTGACTGCAACCTCTGCCTCCCGGGTTCAAACACTTCTCCTGCTTCAGCCTCCCAAGTAACTGGGACCACAGATGTGCACCACCATGCCTGACTAATTTTTGTATTTTTAGTAGAGACGGAGTATCGCCATGTTGCCCAGGCTGGTCTCAAACTCCTGGCCAAGTGATCCACCCACCCTGGCCTCCCAAAGTACTGGGATTACAGGTGTGAACCACTGTGCCTAGCCGTTTTTTCTGTTTTGTTTTGGTTTTTGCTTTTTTTTTTTAATGCATCTCAGAAACATCTTCAGATTCCCCTGGGCAAGCAGTCTCTCCCATTCCTAAGGAAAATCCCACCCATTGGATAGGAAGGCTTCCAGGAGTGTCTGTCTAGTGGCAAGCCACTGGTATATCTGGAGAGGACCTAAAGCACCCCAGATGGCTATAACTGTATGGCGTCCTACATTACACATCTTGATTCCCCAAGCACCCTGGGGAATCCCTGTGATCAAAAAGGGGAAATGGGTTACACTTTGCCTTTTTAGGGAGATGTCCACAGAAATAAAGGAATTGACATTATAAAAGCTAGCTCCCTGTCTTTGTTTGTATTTCTTCCTATACACATATACCTACCTTTATAAACAGCTTGGTTAAAAGGCGGCCAATAATAACTACACCTCATGTGGCAAAATTGTAAAGTTTAATTAATGTTTCTAAGGTATGAGTTGAACTCACAAGATGAAAGATCCTAAATATGGAATATGTGTTAAGTGCCCAGTCTGGTTTAGTCTGATAATGGCTATAATTGTATGGTGTCCTACATTACACATCTTGATTAGTGTGGCTCCCGTGAATTCAACCTTGAAAATGTATTTTAATGTTGAGAATGTGTTTAACGTTGGTTGGCAAACATTTGGGTGTACAGAATACATGCTTATGTTCTTCAACTAGCCTCAATTATTTGGTTCTTGATGTAAAAGATATTTTACAAACCAACTTGGGAGGTTTTTGTTTTTTTTGAGACAGAGTCTTGCTCTGTTGCCCAGGCAGGAGTACAGTGGCACAATCTCAGCTCACTGCAACCTCCACCTCCCGAGTTCAAGCGATTCTCCTGCCTTATCCTCCCAAGTAGCTGGGATTACAGGCACCCTCCAACGTGCCCGGATAATTTTTGTGTTTTTAGTAGAGATGGGGTTTCACCATGTTGGCCAGGCTGGTCTTGAACCCCTGACCTCAGGTGATCTGCCTGCCTCAGCCTCCCAAAGTTTTGGGATTACAAGCCTGAGCCACCTGGCCTTGTTTTTTTTGTTTGTTTGTTTGTTTTTTATAACAAGGTCTCACTCTGTCGCCCAGGCTGGAGTGCAGTGGTGTGAGCTTGGCTCACTGCAACCTCTGCCACAGGTTCAAGGGATTCTTTTGCCTCAGCCATTTGAGTAGCTGGGATTACAGGCGAACACCACCATGTCCGGCCCATCTTTGTATTTTTAGTGGAAATGGAGTTTCACTATATTGGCCAGGCTGGTTTGGAACTCCTGGTCTCATGTGATCCACCCACGTTGGCCTCCCAAAGTGCTGGGATTACAGGCATGAGCCACCATGCGTGGCCAGATCTGTGCTTTTTAAAACCAACATATAACTCAGAAGACTGAAGGGCTTAGATAACCATGTGAGATATGGAACTATTATTACTAGAATGTAGTTAAATATTAACAGGACTCAGCTATCATTTAGGTGAGTAGAAAAGTTTATCTTTGTATGGCAAAAGCAGCTTTCTCTTATCTTTATGTCCATTCCCTTTCAGTTACACTAATATTTGTAATTTTTTAAATGGCTAGCACTTCATATACCCTCCTAAAGATTTTAACTACATGAATTAGAACAACCTTGTTATTAAATCCTGAAAATGAGTCAGTTAATCCTCCCTTATAAAGACACAACATTATTTTATTCACATGCAATGAAATACTCAATTCAATAAGCATTTACCCTGCATTTACAGTGGTTCAGCATTTTGTGAACTGTGAGACACGATAAAGGAAAGCTCAATGTTTAAGGCGTCTTTCCTGGCCTTAAGAGTTTACTGTTTCTGTTTGGGCAGCAAGAACTATATGGTAGGCCCAGCACTTTGGGAGGCTGAGGCAGGCGGATCACTTGAGGCCAGGAGTTCGAGACCAGCCTGGCCAACATGGATAAACCCTGACTCTACTAAAAATACAAAAAAAAATTAGCAGGCGTAGTGATACACGCCTGTAGTCCCAGGTACTCAAAGAGGCTGACGCACAAGAATCGCTTGAACCCAGGAGGCAGAGGTTGCAGTGAGCCAAGATTACACCACTGCACTCCAGCCTGGGCGACACAGCAAGATTCTGTCTTCAAAACAAAACAAAACGAAAAAAACTATGTGGTATATTCAAAACAGATAGGAGTGCTTCCATCTGTCTCCTTTCAGGCCCCTATCTCCCTTCTCAGGGGTTCTAAGTTCCATTAGAGCCTTGCTTTCAGCAGGCTGTCATCAAATAGCAATGATATTGTCTAATAATGCCAAAAGTTGATTTGCATTTTAATCAGGGACTTTTCAAGACACAAAAACAAGTGGGCCTGTTTAAACAAAGTTAGAAAGTTGATTTATTTGCAGGGTTCTGATTCATCTATCACAAGGTATACCATACAAGCTGCTTTTACTCCACTCACAATCCTGTCACCCCTGGTTTGTAAAAGCTCTGCTTGCTGGATTGTCTCCCTACTATCTATGATCGCCTACAGAGTAGACTCCAAATTCTTGGCTTGGTGTGCCAGGCACTTTTGAGCCTCATCTTCCTTACTCCCAGCCAGACATCCTACTTCCCAGCCTCACTGCACTTTCCATGTTTCCATAAACAGGCCAGGCCCTTTCACTCCTTGCTTTGCCCTTGTTTCCATTCCCCAGAATGCCTTTCATCCTGTTCCCTCTTGTCTTTTTGGCAACTCCCACTTTGAGACACAGCATAAACATAATCTCTGTAGAACTCTTCCTATTCCAGATTTCTCCCAAATTTCTTGCTTTGCCTCTTCTGACAGCACTTTGTATATGTGTCATAATATTGTTATGGAAATTAGTTTTGAAACTATCTTCCCCTACTGGCTTCTCAAGGGCAGAGACCTTGCATAGTCTTACCATACATGCTAACTGAATGCATTTGCAGTTAGAATGATCAACAGGTTAGCAAATTTAGTTTTTGATATTGTGTTACCTCCCTCTGAGAATGCCCCAAGGTTAAGTAAAAACTCCCAACAGGGAATTTACAAGGTTTATTGTTGCTAATTTAACCAAATTTAAAGATTTTTAAAATCAGTATTCAACTGTAAAGCGTGGGCTCATGAAAGACATTAGTAGAAAACACTGACTTTTGCCGATATTGTTCTAAAATGTCTCCTTTGGGACAGCACGTAAACTGAGATTTGGCAAAAGAAGGAAGTGGGTCTTAGCTTTGTTTGGTCTATAAATTACTGAGTTAAGGACTGATAGAGCGGGGGTTAGGACGGTCCTGGGCATAGTGCTGGGTGGGTGAGGGGTTAGTTACCTATTTCTTCGCCTTAGAATACACCCTTAATTTGGCCAGCCAGCTTAGAAAATGCTCCTGGTAGTAAGATAAAAGGATTTACAGCTACATGAAAGAAAAAGGCATCAAAATTCAAGCCTTATTCAGCCTTGGGTCTGTGGTGCCCTGAGATACAACAGAAACAATTTATAGCGGCACCGAATCAAAAAGTCCTTTTCTTCCTATCTTAGCTCGTTTTCTTCTCCTTTCCTATCTTAACATCGGGACATTCCTCTCCAGCAGCGGGCATAATGGCATGATTACGTTTTCCTCTATTTAGGGTTACTCCCCTAGCCTTGCAACCACTCCTTATTCTTTTATCTCTTTCAAAGTTCCTATTCTCCCGGACCCTTACGTTTTATTCCGTCCCTCCCTCTCTCCTCCTCTTCCTCCTCCTCCGTTTTCCCAGCTAGCTCACTCCGCCCCTCGCCGTCACTACCTTCCCTCCCCCGAGGCTCCTTCCCGCTCCTCCCGCCACCCCCCCACCCCCTCGCCTTCAGAAAGCTCCAATCAGGAGCTCCGAAGGTGTCTCGAAGGCCCGCCCCCTCCTCCTATCCACTTTTCTTTCCCCCGGTTTCTCCCTCCCCCCTTCCCCCCCCACTCAAGTCCTGCGGACCTGGGGGCTTCGGGATCTGGGCGCTATGAAAAGTGTCTGCCCAGTCACTTCCGGTAAGGGCGCTGCGGCGCGGAGCTTCCCGCGGGACCGTTAAGAAGGGAGTGGGAGTTCCCGGTGGGCCAGGGAAGGAAGGCGCTGCCAGGAAAGGGGAGCGCGAAGGGGAGCGGGAGCAGGAGCGAACTAGCGCGAGCGTCTGGGGCACTTTAGCCGCCCCTTTCCAGCCGCCCCCTCACGCGCGAGCTCCCCCGCCCCCCGGGCGGCTGCAGCGCTTCCCTCACCCCCACTCCCAGAGGTTGACACCGCCCCTCCCTCGGCGCCGCGTGACCGGAAATGGCGCCATCTTTAGCCTCTTGTGCTATTGACAATAACAAGCCCTGGTTCTTTCCCCCTCCCCCTTTCCCCCAACCACAGCTTCTCCCCTCCCAGGGAGAGGGAGAAAAGGAGGAGGAGCTGCAGCCTCACAGACTCGCTGAGTCGCTCCTGCAGAAAGTGGGGGAGAGAGATCGAAAAGCAGGGGAGGGGGACGGCACGGCCGTTTACCTGTCTGCCTCCTCATTCGCTCTCCCCCCTCGTTCTGCTCACTCCTGGTGTCAGCCTATCCGCCTTCCCAAACCCTCCCATTCCCCCGGTGTAGCCCCCCCTCCTTCACTTTCCTTCTCGTCCTCTGTGTTTCTCCTCTCTTCTTTCTTCCCTTCCCCCTCTAGCATTGCCACCTTCTCTCCTACACGCACGCAGGCATAAACGTAGGTTTTTGATGCTCCTCTGCCTGTTGACCCCGCTATTTTCATGTTTCCAACAGGTTTTTCTTCCCCCAGTCCCTCAGCTGCTGCTGCTGCTCAGGAGGTCAGATCTGCCACTGATGGTAATACCAGCACCACTCCGCCCACCTCTGCCAAGAAGAGAAAGTTAAACAGCAGCAGCAGTAGCAGCAGTAACAGTAGTAACGAGAGAGAAGACTTTGATTCCACCTCTTCCTCCTCTTCCACTCCTCCTTTACAACCCAGGGATTCGGCATCCCCTTCAACCTCGTCCTTCTGCCTGGGGGTTTCAGTGGCTGCTTCCAGCCACGTACCGATACAGAAGAAGCTGCGTTTTGAAGACACCCTGGAGTTTGTAGGGTTTGATGCGAAGATGGCTGAGGAATCCTCCTCCTCCTCCTCCTCATCTTCACCAACTGCTGCAACATCTCAGCAGCAGCAACTTAAAAATAAGAGTATATTAATCTCTTCTGTGGCTTCGGTGCATCATGCAAACGGCCTAGCCAAATCTTCTACCACCGTCTCTAGCTTTGCTAACAGCAAGCCTGGCTCTGCTAAGAAGTTAGTGATCAAGAACTTTAAAGGTAACCAAGGCCAAAATCCATAATCACCTAATAAGGATTTGACACTCGAGGGGTCACGTGCTGTATTTATGTTAATATATTAAACAGTTTGGAGGTGGCCTAATGTTTTATGCATAATCAATGAGGTGGAGGGGAGGTCCTTTTTTGGTGGAGGGTTCATTTTCCGGGGGTGGTTAGGATCCTTGTGCTGAAGCATACACCGGGGTGTTTCTATGCAGTATTTTGAGGTCTTTTTCAACCTATTGTATTTAATCTGTTATTCCCTATAACACTGACAATCGGTATGATTGATCCGGATTTTACAGGTGAGAAATTTGTATTCTAAAGAGGTTTATTTATTTCAGGTGCATAGCGAGCCTTGGCACTGCTGGGATTTTTATTTTTATGCTTCAGTAGGCCACATTATCCAATGCCTAGAAATGCAGGTAGCAATAGTGATCTTTTTATGCTCAAATAAGATTTATAATTAGATTTATACTGTATTCATGAAACTCATTTGGAAGCAGTATTTGCAGAAAAATTTATGTTCTCTGCATTTCTTTCCAAAGGTAGGGTTTGAAAGTGAAAAACATTGTGTATACACAGTAGTAGCTCTGTGTACCACTAGTCTAAAGATAGGAACAATTACTACATCTATTTTTTCCATCACTAAAATGAATTTTAAAGTGTCGACCTGCAGCTTTTAGGAAAATTTGTTAAGACCGTGTTTGAGATATGTGAGGAGAGTATTATGAATACATTGATGCAAATATAAAATCAGCAATTTTTAAAAATGTATTTGAGCTGAATTAATTTTTATCTGTTGAATGTGTTTCTGTTTTTCTGACTTACTTTTTCAACACCCTTAACTGCCAGGTAATCAGTGCTACAGTGTTTATTAAATAGAGAAGTAAATGAATGAACTTAAGTAATATTTATGAGATAAGTGCTTTGTGGCTGAATATTAGTATTGAGAAGATTAGGTTCTCTATGCTTGTGTTTTTAACATTGTGTGGAAATCAGGAATATGCTCTATTTTGTCTCAAGCAGAGGGCTATGGTGTTGTCTATTTTTAACCCTTTCTTTTTTATATCACTACCTTCCCATACCCAGGCTCTCAGTTTCTGATTTAATAGTAGAGCTTTCTGAAGTCAATATGAATTGTAATTGACTAACGTTTTCATTATTTCACTTAAAAATATATGGATTTTATAGCTAAAGATTTTTAAATGAGTTATGATCCTGGTTGCATTTTCAAATTGGTTTCAGAGATTTTTTTCTCTCCCTCCTAAAATAAAAGCATATCATTAAGGCATTTGGATGTTCTAATTAAAAGTTTTTTCCCCACACTCATTGCTAGTCAGTGAAGTTTAAAGCCTAGAGTAAGATGTTTCTTTCTATTCTGAAAATGCAACATGGTTTCTTTTAATCTTTAAAAATTTCACTCTGCTCCTAAATGTAGTTTAAAACCTGAGTTAAGATGTTTCCGTTTCTATAGATGCTGCATAAATTTGGGGGTCAAACAGACCTGAATTAGAATCCCAGCTTTGCCATTGACTAGCTATGATGACCTTGGGCAAGCTTACTAAATGAGTTCCAGCCTCAGTTTCCTCGGTTGTAAAATAGATTCCTCAGGGTATTGTTGGGAAGATTAAGAGGCTTATAAAGTACCTTGCACATAGACAGTACTTTAAATCTCAGGTTAAAAATTCCTGTCGACTTAGGTTTTACACATGATGAAATAAGATCAGGATTGTTATTTTTTATGGTCATTCTTGAATTTTTATTTTTTTGAAGCAATACAATCAATAGGAGAAAAACCTCACCTTCAGTTTTAATAGGTGAGTCAAAATGACTTAAACAGTATTATGGCATTTCAAATTTTATTCTTTATATTAAGCTTAAATACAGTGGTTACTTTAATGATTAGGTGTAATAGTTATAAAGATCACAATTTACCCTAAAAATAGTAATGCTATTGTATTTTATGGATCTTTGGTTACTATATCTGACATGGTATTCTGATACCAATCTTTTACATATCATCTAGATAAGCCTAAATTACCAGAAAACTACACAGATGAAACCTGGCAAAAACTGAAAGAAGCAGTGGAAGCTATTCAGAATAGTACTTCAATTAAGTACAATTTAGAAGAACTCTACCAGGTATGTATTAATATGCATAACCAGATTTGATTAACATAAATTGAGGTGGGATGTATATGGATTTTGCTTTCTGAAATAGGTTCTTAAGTAGACTTTTGGTTCCCTTCTAATTTTAGTTTTTCCATTAATTGATGAACTCTATAATTAGACCACATATTCTCACATAAACCATGGGTACAGTCATACCGGTATAAGTTGTGCTTATCTTTGACCCCTCTGATAAGGAATTACAGTTACGTGTACCTTGGTGTAATAGAAGTTCTACCTATAATGTAATCCTATAGCATGAATCCCAAAGATGATTTCTGGTGACATGTCATTCTATTGTGATAATTGTTTCTTAGTTGTGTTACCTACCCATAGGAAAGGCCTCAAGACATGCAGATATTATTCATATCCTTTATTCTACCTCCTTCTTAATAGTAGACTTTGCCATTTCTTTTTCTTGTTCTTTACATTTTTCTAATACCTGGGCTACAAGATGCACCTTAGCCCAGAAATGAGTAGCAGTTTGTAGTCCAGCAGCTTAGTCTGAGGTTCAGATTCTTTACTTAGCAAATGGGTCCCTACACTTAAAAGTAATGTTAAGGGCAGTTACTAAGGGCAATCTCTTGCTACCAAGAAATTTTTCCCTACTGTGTATTTGACACACAACCAATTCAAGAAGTTACTTTCAGTAGAGTGTCAGGGATTTGGTGTTAAAAGATACTTCAGGCCGGGCACGGTGGCTCACACCTGTAATCCCAGCACTTTGGGAGGCCAAGGCTGGCAGATCACCTGAGGTCAGGAGTTCGAGACCAGCCTGACCAACATGGAGAAACCCCGTCTCTACTAAAAATACAAAATTAGCCAGGCATTGTGGTGCATGCCTGTAATCCCAGCTACTCAGGAGGCGGAGGCAGGAGAATCGCTTGAACCCAGGAGGTAGAGGTTGCGGTGAGCCGAGATCGCACCATTGCATTCCAGCCTGGGCAACAAGAGTGAAACTCCATCTCAAAAAAAAAAAAAAGATACTTCAGAGTACAATAGCTTGAATTTTTGTATTGATGAGTACCTTGTAAGAAATTATGTTGTTTTGATTTATCAGTATTTGTATATTTTAGTTGCAGAGCTAGTATGGTGATGGGCAAATCCTGGATTAGGAGTCAGAAGATGGGTTTGGGATCTAGTTTTGACTGCTGTTACCCTCGTAATCTTGGGCCAGGTACTAAAGCCCTCTCAGTTTTTTTCCTGTTTTTCTAAGAGATACGGGTCTTGCTATGTTGCCCAGGCTGGTCTTGAACTCCAGGGCTACATCAGTCTTGTCACCTCAACCTCCCAAGGTGCTGAGATTACAGGCGTGAGCTACCAAACCCAGCCATCACTCTCAATTTAAATTTCCTTCTCTCTAAAGTAGAGGAAATAATAATTTGCCCTACCTATCTCACAAGGTTGCTGATAAGAATCAAATAAGATATTTGTGGAAAACACCTCCAGGCACTATAATCTTATAAATATAAGATGATATCACGAGTCAAACTTTTTTACAAGCCACAGTATAGCTTCTTCACTTGTAGTATGTCAATTGAGATCACCAGTTTCTGTTGCTGTGAAAATTAGTCAGTACATGCATAATGCTCAAATCAGTGCACAACACATAGTAATAATGCCATGTAACATTATAAGCATTGTAATGCTATGCAAATGTCAGCTAGTAGTTGTAGTACTAAGCTATTAAGAATAAGCCCATTTCATATGGCTTTTTTGGCATATTATATATGCGTCTCCTAAAATGTACAACAATAAAAGCCAAAATATGAAACTGACTTGGAAAGGCCTTAAGAGAGCATGTGGTCCAATATTTTTTCTTTGTGGTGTTCGTGACAGCCTGCAAAGGGGATTCATCTTGTATTATCTCATATAAGCATTATGGAAACCCTTTCTGGAGTACGTAGGGTAGTAGTTACTATCCTTACTTTTTTTTTTTTTTTTTTTTTTTTTTTTGAGATGGAGTCTTGCTATGTCACTCAGGCTGGAGTGCAGTGGCGTGATCTTGGCTCACTGCAACCTCCACCTCCCGGGCTCAAGTGATCTTCTTGCCTCAGCTTCCCAAGTAGCTGGAATTACAGGCGCCTGCCACCACGCCCTGCTAGTTTTTGTATTTTTAGTAGAGACAGAGTTTCACCATGTTGGCCGGGCTGATCTCGAACTCCTGACCTCAAGTGATCCACCCACCTCCACCTCCCAGGGTGCTGAGATTACAGGTGTGAGCCACCGCGCCTGGCCTATCCCCACTTTATTGATGAGGAGACTGAGTCTCAGAGAAGTTGAGTAACCTGCCCAGAGTCACATATTGGCAGAGCAGGGGCAACTCAAACTGAGGTGCTGGATTTCTAGTTCGTTGCACGTTTACTCCTGTACCACCTCACTACTATACCCTGGTACTTTGAATACCACTGTAGTGCAGTGTTTGAAACAATTAAATTGTTTTACTTTAGGGAAAAAGCTCTTTATCATTTTAGTAGTATTTTTATTTGTGCATGCATAAATGGTGTTTATTTGGATAGTATATGGTGTTTATTTGGATATGCTGGTATACAGCATATTTAATTTCAGTAATATATATTCCATATTTATAACAAATGTTTATTGTGGTTATTAATTAACCCTATTTACTTTACCTTGAATATTTTTCCAGAGCTTTTGATTTGAAAATACTTTTCCTGATATATTGATTCTGTTAAATCTTTTTCTTTCAAGAGCATAGAGCTTGCATCTTTTGTTTTTGTTTTCTTGTACTTCGTAAGTTTTACCTGCTGTTGTTCAGTTGCATTTCTTTAGCCTAGTCACAAGTCTTATAACTTCACTGTTTGCATTTTTCATAATACCTTACTGCTTTTGCTGTAATGAATTCAAAAGCATTGGTTTTTAGCTCTTTTACTGTTTTTGACCTTAATTTTATAAATGTTCCTTTGGATTGTTCTCAGAAAGATTATTTTGAGATGTTCAAGTTCAAACAGGAGGATAAAGGAGGTAAAGCTATTTCATATAATCTGGACTTCAGGTGCTTGTTTGATTTTGACTTATTGAAACGTAATTAGAAGTACTCTCTCAATCTACCTGAGTGGGAAATAAGAAAAAGTACTCTTCTAAAATTGAAATAATGTGGAAATATGTAGTTATACAAAAGTTTTCCAAACCCCTGTCCCACCCTCTTTCTCTGAGGTAAACACTTACTGGCATATATCTACTTAGAACTTACTTCTGCATGAAAAAACATTTTGCTTTAAAGCTTTAAGTATGGAAGTCCCTAGTGTGGGTTGCATGTACTGCCTACTAAGTTTTTAATTTCTATAAAAGAACATGCTGTTCTAAGTACACTTGCAGTAAGCAAACATTGTCTTTTTAAAGTAATTTTAAATTGGAATTGGACCTGAGTTTTAAAATTATCTTTCCTTGACAACCTTGAGATCCTGTGGGTGTGAGGCAGTGATTAATGTTTTCATTTGACTGTTTTGTTTGTTTGCGTGCTTGTTTTTGATTGACTACAAATAAGACTGATTAAATGCACTGACTTTTGAGCTGTTCAGCCTGCCTTAGGTTACAGATCTGTCACTCATCATATAACTTTGGGCGAGTTACTTCTCTAAGTCTTGGTTTCCTCATTTACAAGATGGTGAGACTAATGGCTACCTATATGGCAGGGTTTTTTAGACGTAAATGAAATATTGCAAAAAAGTAATTATCACAGTCCCTGCTGTATATTGTTATGTGTCATCAATGATAGTAGATATTTGAGTCTTTAGAAATCTTTATTTTAAAATTACATTTTATTTTAGAGCTCTGAAGCCACACGATTTTAAATTCTAAATCTACACTGGGCCACAGCAGCTGGCTGATAAATAGATTACATTCCAAATGTGCTTCAATAGACACCATTAGCGAAATTGAAAAAATAATAGAAAAAGACAGGAACTCTCTAGGAACAGTGTCCCTCTACGCTTAAAAAGAATGTGTCTTGTTTTCACATGTGGTATCGTACAGTTGGAATTTTGGTTTTGGTGTGAGTTTTTTACTATTAATAAGTAATATTTTAAATAGGATTATTTTGATAATCCTATTATGAGCTCATGTTATCAACTTTTGTATGAGTAGCTGCAGTGTTTTGTTTTGTTTTGTTTTGTTTTGTTTAAATAGAGATATGGGGGTCTTGCTGTGTTGCCCAGGCTGTTCTCGAACTCCTGGCCTCAAGCAGTCATCCCGCCTTGGCCTCCCAAAGTGCCAGGCTTATAGGCATGAGCCACCATGCCTGGCCTAGTACAGTGTTTAAGATCAGCTACCTTTTTTGGAGATGCTGAGAGTTTGTACAGGAGCGTGTAACATTTATCTTTCCTATAAATCTCTAGCTATTTTTAAAGTCAAGCCTAGTCCATACTTCAATTCTGATGAAAATAATTTTATTTATTATTAATAATGGGAACTGTAGTTACCTTTTTGTGAAATAAACCTTAAATGATGAACCTTTCTATTAACAATTCATTTATTGAGTAGTTGACCACAGGACTAGAATCAAATAGTATAGGTTATTATGAATTGTAAAATCTGGTTGCTTAAGCAGTCAATGATTGTAAGAAAGCAGTCAGATTCTTAGCATTGTTGATGACTAGCTGTTGGAGTCTATGTAACTTTTGTCACACTGTTGATGTCTTAAAGCTTAGTCTATTATGTATTATGTATTTCTCTTTTTACTGAATCGTTAATCAGTACTATTGTTGCTGTTTTTTAAAATGTACAACTAAAATTCTACTTTTTGTTATTTTGAAATATACAATAGATTATTAAATACTAAAAAATTTTAAAATGTGCACTTACAAATTCTTAGTCCTTGATAATTTTCAGTCTTGTTTAAGCCCTGTTTACTGGAAGTAAAAAGAAAAGGAGTTTAGGTTTCATTGTATAGTTGGTTTCCTTTAAGCAGATTCTTAGTTTTTCAATATTTAGAGTATCTTAGCCATTTTTACTTGACATAAAAAGAGAGATAGTGTAGATCTTATTGCTATATCAGTTGTTGAATTTTTGTTATGTGCTTTACTTACTATCTGTAAACATAGCTTGAAAAATAAGACTCCACTCCTTAGACCAGTGACCAGAGTTCAACACCCTGGTGGAAAAATTCAGTATCTTTTTTATTGTCTGTTGTTCAGTAAATATTTGCATATGTCATTTGCTACACGTTTATATATATTTTTTTGAGTGTGTTTTTTTTTTCAGACACTTTTTTTTAGCTCATCCTTGCGAAGAAAGACACATTTTTTATGTATCCTGTGGATTTTGGAGGGGAAGGGCTGGGATTTGGAAGAATAAGGGTTAGAAGCTTGCTAGAATGCCTGTATTTTATACCTAAGTACCTTCAAAGGATTTAAGGCAGCATATTTACTGGTAATTAGTGGGAGCTTAAGTAAAAAGATAGTTTTATTAAAAATACTTGTAAGGCTGGGTGCAGTGGCTGACGCCTGAAATCCCAACACTTTGGGAGGCCAAGGTGGGCGGATCACATGAGGTCAGGCGTTCAAGACCAGCTTGGCCAACATGGTGAAACCCAGTCTCTACCAAAAATACAAAATTCAGCCAGGTGTGGTGGCATGTGTCTGTAATCCAAGCTACTGGGGAGGCTAAGGCATGAGAATCGCTTGAACCCAGGAGGCAGAGGTTGCAGTTATCTAGAATCTGTTCATTACAAATAGTTGTTTGTGAGGCAAGAGGTTACTTCCAGAGATTCCCAAAGTGTTTTATTAGTGTAAATAATAAATACATAATGCATAATATGTAAAAATACATAAATAATACATAATATTTAAATAATAAATATGTAATGCATACTGTGTAAAAATACATAATACATAATATTTAAATAAAACAATGCATAATATGTAAAAATACATAAATAATAAATACATAATATTTAAAATAATATATTTCTAAAAGTACGTTTCAAAGACCTAGAGTAAAATAGAGCTTATCTCAAACACCTTATTCCTGTTTCCATCCCAGCATGTAATAGGATGAAGAGTACTTAGTAAACAGTCATTCCTTGTTCAATCCATGACTGCTTACTGTGTCCAAAACTGGACTGATACCTTGGGGTTGTGGAAAGCACTTAGTACTAGTAAGAGAGCATAAGTACCTACCCTAAGTTACTTAAGTTCTAATAGGTTCATGAAATTAATAGTTTGTGACCAGCATTTTTTAAAAAGAAATGAAATAGCAAATATCAGAATGCATCACATAGAGTAATGATGTGTAGGTTCGTGAAGATTTTATTTTAGTTACATAAATTTATGTATGATGGATTGTGACATTAGATTTCCTACTGTGGCTTTGGGTCAAAACATTTTGGAAGCCACTGTTTTAGAGACACCACTCCAAATCTTGCCCAAAAGTGAGAAAAGTAGAGTACTTGGATCAAAGGATGTGTGAAAGGTTATAGTCAGGGGTGGCCAAGGTGGCTCATGCATGTAATCCAGCACTTTGGGAGGCTGAGGTGAACAGTTCACTTGAAGTCAGGAATTCGAGACTAGCCTGGCCAACATGGTGAAACCCCACCTCTACTAAAAATACAAAAAAACCTAGCTGAGTGTGGCGGTGCATGCCTGTAATCCCAGCTACTTGAGAGGCTGAAGCAGGAGAACCACTTGAACCTGGAGGCAGAGGTTGCACTGAGCCAAGATTGCACCCCAGTCTGGGCGACGGAGCAAGACTGCATCTAAAAAAAAAGAAAAAAAAAGTTATAATCAGACATGAGATGGAAGTGGTAAGATTCGCCTTCAACGCCATGCTTAAAAGTATGGTGGTGGGGAAGTTAGAAAGGCTTTTATTGGGGAAGGCAAGTATTTAAGTTTTTTTAATACTTAATATATTCCTCTGGTTCAAAGCCCCGAAAGTATTGCAGAGCACGTAGTGAAAAGTCTCACTTCCACCCCATCCTCCAGTCCCCTAGTTAGTTAGTGCTCTTTGTGACAGACATTATTAGTTTTTTGGATATCTCTCCAGAGATGTTTTATATACGTAAAACGACTGTGTATGTTTTTATTTTGTCCCTTTTTTACATAAATGATAGCGGACCATGTACCAGATAGTTCTTTTTGTTTGTTTATTTATACCTATTACGAGATTGCCCCATCACAGTACAGGAAAAGCTTGATGGAAGGTTGTTGAGGAAGGAAAATGACTAGATCCGGTCTATAGGTTAAGCAGTCAAGGCTAAATTAGAAAAACAGAATGTTCCCTCCGAACTTGACCTCAAAACTCACCTTAGATGCTCCTGCCTTTCTTGCCTTAAAGTTCTTAAACCACCCTCCAGCTAAACACAGGTGAGAGACTCTGTGCTGTAAAGCCCAGCTTAATTCTCAATTTCTCACTATTTCTACTAACTTTTTATCTTTCCCTGTGGGTCTTTGGGACTCTGTCCCTTTACCTCTTCCCAGGAAGGCTTTTCTGACTTGCCCTCCCCTAAATGCTGGGTTAGGGGCCTCATCTCTCTGCTTATCCTCATCATAGCATCTAGCACACTCAATCGTAATTACACGTTTTCTGGCAGCTTTTCTCATACTAGAAGCCCTTTCTATGTGCAGGACACATTGCTAGAGATTTTTTTGAATACTTCATGTATTCACTTGGTTCAAAGCTTAAAAAGTATTAAAGAATTTATAAATAGATGACCACACAATGTCTTTCTGTCATTAAGGAGTCAGAGAGACAAGATATACACATAAAAAGATAAGTAGTTTTGTGTAAGAAGTGTCCAGTGGTTGAGAGATAAATAGTGTTGACTCAATGACTAAGTCAGTGTGGTATGATGGGTGCGAGTGCCATGTGAGTCACTGGTAGCTGAGTCAATTAAGAAGAACTTATTGGAAGAAGTGGGACCTAATTGAGTAGTAAGGGAATATGGTATCTTGTGTGAGAAGATAAGTAGATGTGCCGAGAACTGTTTTATGTGAGAAGGGAACATAGCAGAAGGAAATGGGATAAATAGGACTTAGAGAAGTACTGGAAGTGTGCAGTGTGGAAAGATGAAGTACGCACTAAGTCATATGAGAGAATCTAAGCAGAGAGATAAGAAATGCTGAGAAAACAGTCATTCAGAAGGAACGGTGAGATACAATGAGAGGAGGAATACTAAAGGTGGAAGGGGGACAGTCCACAAAGGACCCGTGTGAACAGAGAGGCACATGAAATACATGTAAATTCCCTTAAGCATTTGTGGCCTAGCCCCAGGTCACATGAAAAGTGGGCAGTCCAGCAGGGTCTCAGCCTTCTTATTCCTCCATAGCTGCCCAATCTAATTGGCCTGCTGTTTCCTGATGAGGTGTGGTGACTTGTCTCTTGTGGTGTAAGAGGTTTCCTTTAAGCTCTTCTCTTCTCTTCTCTTCTCTTCTCTTCTCTTCTCTTCTCTTCTCTTTTCTCTTCTCGAGACAGAGTCTCACACTGTTGCCTGGGCTGGAATGCAGTGGCACAATCTCGGCTCACTGCAACCTCCACCTCCCGGGTTGATGAGATTCTCCTGCCTCAGCCTCCCGAGTAGCTGGTGCACACCACCACACCCGGCTAATTTTTGTATTTTTAGTAGAGACAGGGTTTCACTATGTTAGTCAGACTGGTCTCAAACTCCTGACCTCATGATCTGCCCGCCTTGGCCTCCCAAAGTGCTGGGATTACAGGCGTGAGCCACCACGCTCTGCCAAGCTT
Source organism: Symphalangus syndactylus (assembly GCF_028878055.3). NCBI lineage: Eukaryota > Metazoa > Chordata > Mammalia > Primates > Hylobatidae > Symphalangus > Symphalangus syndactylus. The sequence goes on along the minus strand of NC_072447.2, from coordinate 123,984,303 downwards.
TCTTTTCATTTGCTAATTTATTTACTGGACCTGCATATTGGGAATGTGACTTCTAACTACATATTTTTAAAATTCCACTCCAACCCACAGAACTTGGATGCCCCCCTAGAGTCCATTTTAATGGAATTTTTTTCTTCTGTTGTGGTGAGAAAGGAATTCTGGTGTTACATTTAAGTCATTACCACTTGGAATTATAGATTATATCAGAGTTTTCCCAAAGAGTTTTACCATGCCTGTTGTTTTAAATTTGCAAGTCTTTTATATATGCATAACAGGAAACTTACTGAAATCTGAAGGTCATCCTTCTGGAATCTGAGTATAAAAGAAGACCAATTCAGTTATTAAAGTGAAGTAAAAATGCAGTTATTTCTTTTGTAATTGGTGTTAATTCAGTTGTACAAATTTTATTTATTTTTTATTTTATTCCTTTTTGAGATGGAGTCTCTCTCTGTTGCCCAGGCCAGAGTGCAGTGGTGTGATCTCAGCTCACTGCACCCTCCACCTCCTGGGTTCAAGAGATTCTCCTGCCTCAGCCTCCTGAGTAGCTGGGATTACAGGCGTGCACCACCATGTCCGGCTAATTTTTGTATTTTTAGTGGAGACGGGGTTTCACTATGTTGGCCAGGCTGATTTTGAACTCCTGACCTCAAGTGATCCGCCCGCCTCAGCCTCTTAAACCGTTGGGATTACAGGCATGAGCCACTGCACCCAGTTACAAATTTTAAAATCTATATTTAACTATTCTTAAACTGAAATGTTGGAGAAAATTCCTTGGTATTATATCATACTCATTATCATACTGCTAGCAATAATTTCTGCTTTGTTCTGTTCAGGAAAATTCAAGAACGTTTAAGTAAATTTTAATTCAATTGTAGTAGGACTGCCCGACCCATCTGATACATAGGTGAAATTCTTTTTTAAACCCAAAATGAAGCTCTGCTTGTGAAAATGATTAACATTTTAAACAAGACAGCTTTTTTATTTTTGAGACAAGGTCTCACTTTGTCCCCAGGCTAGAGTGCAGTGGTGTAATCATGGTTCACTTCAACCTTGAACTCCTGGGCTCAAGTGATCCTCCTGCCTCAGCCTCCTGAATAGCTGGGACTACAGGTGCACACCACTGGGCCCAGCTAATTTTTAAATTTTTTGTAGAGATGGAGTCTTGCTTTGTTTCTGTATTAGTCAGGGTTTTCTTAGAGGGACAGAACTACAGAACTAGTAGGAGATATATATAAAGGGGAGTTTATTAAGTGTTAACTTACACGATCACAAGGTCCCACAATAGGCTGTCTGCAAGCTGAGGAGTAAGGAGAGCCAGGTTGATTCCCAAAACTGAAGAACTTGGAGTCTGATGTTCGAGGGCAGGAAGCATCCAGCATGAGAGAAAGATGTAGGCTGGGAGGCTAGGCCCTTCTCTCCTTTTCACTTTTTTTGTCCTGCTTTATATTCACTGGAAGCTGATTAGATTGTGCCTGCCAGGTTAAGGGTGGATCTGCCTTCCCCAGCCCTCTGACTCAAATGTTAATCTCTTTTGGCAGCACCCTCACAGACACACCCAGGATCAATACTTTGTATCCTTCAATCCAATCAAGTTGACACTCAGTATTAACCATTACAGTTGCCTAGGCTGTTCTAGCCTGGCATCAAGCAATCCTCTCACCTTGGCCCCCCAAAATGTTGGGATTACAGGCATGAATCACTGCACTCAGCCCAAGTAGGATTTTCTTTGAGCAGCATGTTGGCACTCAAAAAGTTTCAGATTTTTGAGCGTTTTGGATTTCAGATTTTTAGATTAAAGATGCTAAACCTGTAATTTGTTCTTTTTTGATACAGTGCATTGGTTATGAGAAAGTTTGTCATCCACATTGATATATTTTGTTGTTTTACCTTGTGTTTTAAGTGGATGAATAACCCTTTTTAATAAGCTGATGTGGTAGAAATATCAATAAGAATCTGATGTAAATAGTTGAGAAATCCTTCATCCTCTCCTTAAGAAAGTATGTGTTTAACCTTGCAGGCTGTAGAAAATCTCTGTTCTTACAAGATTTCTGCAAACTTGTACAAACAGCTGAGACAGATCTGTGAAGATCACATCAAAGCACAGATTCATCAATTCAGAGAATATCCTTTTTAAAACAAAAAATCGTGAATAGTTTTGTCTTCCTCTGCGTCCCGACCCCTCACTGTTTAACCCAGCTTGAAGTAGAATGCCTGTATTTTGTAGGTTTGTCATTTTTTATGCCTTGTGTTTCTCGAGAAAGAAACACATTTTGACTTTTCAGCCTTAATTCGTGTCCAGAACTACATGTGGTATTCATGTAAATAAGATGTCCTTATGTCTTTACCCTTTTTGCCCTAACAGATTTCCACTTGAGGAAAAATAATCTCCTAAGGGAAATCGTAAACTAAAAACATGATGTTCAGTTATGTGTAAGACTTGTTTTTAAAGGTGTTTTTTAGTATAAACTATGTTTTTTTTCTTTTACAAATTAGGAAATAGCACTTTGGTGCATAATCAAGTGCCATTTAGTTTCACTTAGTGTGCAAGGTATTCATGTTTAAGACTAATGTGCTGTCTGTCACATGGCACATATGACTTGTACCAAACGCTTTAAAATATCCTTAACATAGGTTTCAGGGATTCATTGGATAGCGTTCTTTTTTTAAAGAAGATTGATAGATGCTGGCAAAACCATTGCAGACAAATGGTAAGCTGGAAAAAGTATTGTATTTCAGCTAAACATTGTATTAATAGTTAAAAACATTTCTTCAAATACAGGAGTGTTAGCTTTTAAAACTTAGCAATAGGGAGATTGCTGCAATATCTGTTCCTTTTCTTTTTCTTTTTTTTATTTATTATTTTTTATTTTCCCGTAAGTTATTGGGGTACAGGTGACATTTGGTTACATGAGTAAGTTTCTTAGTGGTGATTTGTGAGATTTGGGTGCACCCTTCACCAGAGCAGTATACGTTGCACCACTGTAGTCTTTTATCCCTCGCCCCCCTCCCACTCTTCCTCCCAAGTTCCTTTTCTGAATTGGAAACTAGTTTTGGTTGAGTTTTCTATTTTAAAACCACAAGTTATAGGTAAACCTGCATTTCAAAATGTCTTGCACCTTAGGTTCATTTTTATTTTTGTCACACTTACCAAAAATGTATTTATCTCATTCATTAAAAAGCTACATTTCGTCTGTCACTCTTATTTTTTTTCTCTCTTGATGGTTATCCTGTCCACTGTTTGATTACCTGTGAAGGTGCCTGATGGTCCTGTGTTTTAGTTTATTCAGATGACAACCTTTTCCATTTTTCTTAATCTGGTTTATACCTTATATTCTACAGATTAAAATCTTAAAATCCATCACCCCCCCCACCCCCACCCCCTGCCAAAAAAACCCCTCACATGTGCAATGTAAGGCAGCTTCATTCCCTAGCACTGTGGCGCAGGAAGAATTATATGAGTGTCCCCTTGATTCTCTGTTATTATTTTCAGTTACTTTTCAAGTAGTAAGTCAGAGGGCCATTTTAAGCGTCTTTTTTCTAGAAAACACAAAAAGGATTAAGACTGTTGAATAATAAAAACGATATGGGTATATTTTCAGATAGATGTGTTTATCTGCATGTTTGATGTTAGTAATCTAATATATATACAGACAAACCCTTCAGTTTTATTCTTATTGAAAGCAAGTATTTCAGCTTCACAACATACAAAACTTGTCTGATTTCTTTTTTTTTCATTGGCAGATCATGATTAGGAGCATTTTTTTGTTTCTGGATAGAACTTACGTTCTTCAGAATTCAATGCTACCCTCCATTTGGTAAGGATACCAGAAAAACATGAAAAGATTGTTCCAAATCATATTCAAATCTTAATTACACTAATGAAAGAGTATAAGCTATACTGTAAATATTCTAAAAATTCACATTTGGCTTCTAGACTTTCCTTTGTAGCAGTTTTATCTTCCTAATAATATGTTGCCTGTGCTAATATTGAAGATAGCTAACATTCCCTGGGCATGTATTAATTTATGAAGAAGTTTTTTGTTAGCCAAGGGGACTAAAGTTTGCTCTGGAATGTCTATGATTGTGATTCATTTTGCTGCTGATCATCAAGAGTTCGCTCATTTAACATTATGGAAAAGTCCATGTATACACGAAAACAGAATAGTATCATGAACTCTTCCCCCCCCCATGTACCTATCATCTGCCTACAGCAATGATCAGAATTCACTGATTCTTTAGTATTGAAACCAGTTGATAAATAACCAAATAAGCTTTCAATACCAGTACAGTGAAAACTGTTTTATGTCTTTGAACTAATTTTGTCTGTTGATTTGAGCAAGGAAGAAATCCACAAAAAGAAATAATACAACAAAACTTAGTTATGGAGGAAAATAGGAATTTAGCTTCAATTCTCAGTAAAGACAAAATGAGTTTCCTGTGTGCTTTAATCTAATAATGTTATTCAAAATTAAATGTGTGGATGTTATTTTTTGACAATTGCTGCTTCAAAGCCCTGGAGCCCTAATTAGCGTGGGAACATGTGGTAAGAAGTTAAGCAAACCTCTTCAGAAGTGGTATTGTCAACTAATTTAGGTTATATTTGTTTTTTATTTTAGGGACATGGGACTGGAGTTATTTAGGGCTCATATTATAAGTGATCAGAAAGTGCAGAATAAGACAATTGATGGCATTCTTCTCTTGATTGAGAGGGAAAGGAATGGTGAAGCAATTGATAGAAGTTTACTTCGAAGCCTTTTAAGCATGCTGTCTGATTTGCAAGTAAGTTAACTTCTACACATACTATACAGAGCTGATTGCTATTCCTAGTTTTTTTTTCCCCCCATATCAGACAGGTAATGTGCTGATGTCATAACAAGGTTTGAAGGAAGCACATCTCATATATGAGCATAAAAACCCAATCATCATGCTTCTAAACTACAAAAGGATCCTAGCTTGTTGTTTAAAAACCAAATTCATAATGCTGTTTACATAGACATAGAGGACATTTAGTAAATATTTGCTAAATAAATGATCTCCTTCATTTTGTTCCCCCTCCCAGATTTATCAAGATTCTTTTGAACAACGATTTTTGGAAGAAACTAACCGGCTCTATGCAGCTGAAGGCCAAAAATTAATGCAAGAAAGAGAGGTATTTAAAAATCATGACTAATAAATTCTCGCTGTCTCTCACAATAGACTTTACTTTGTAGAATATAAGCTTCCCTTTGCATTTATCTTCCCAACATTGTGATGCTCTTCTCTCACTTAGGTGCTCCTTTCTTTTCTCTCTTCTTAAAGGCCAGAATTCTGGATCATAAACTCTACCTATAAATTTTTACATATGATTCTACCCTGTCACATTTGACAGGGCCACTTCCAGGATCTTTTGGACTTGACATTTTCTGAGTGATTTATGGGGAGGAAAACAATAATATAAAAAACTATCTTTGTAGGTTCCTGAATATCTACATCATGTTAACAAACGTTTAGAAGAAGAAGCAGACAGACTTATTACTTACTTAGATCAGACCACCCAGTAAGTATTACATGCTGAATTTAATAGTCTTAAACTGTCGTTAAATTACTTGCAGCACTTTAGCTATCCTAAACATGTTAGTAACTGTTTTCAGGTGTGATTTGAAGTGTTAACAGTTGTTTTCATAATACAAACTTCAAGTTATTCTTTTCCCTAGTTAGTTTTCATCCAAGGATTCGATTATTAGGGGGGTGTGTGTGTGTGTGTGTGTGTGTTTAGAAGGTAATTTAGAAATAATATTAGAGGCTGATGTGACCTTTAAACTCTTCAGGCCAATTAAAATTCAGTGGATTCCCCTATTTCTGTGCTTTCCTAGGTATTAATATTGCCAGTCGAGGGGCTTCTGTATGTAGTACTTCTTTACCTTCCTAATAAAAGTAGCAAAACTTGGAAAAAGCCAACTACAGCAAGGTCTTGGAGATACTTATTTCATTATGTAAACCAAATTCTAAAATATGCAGTGTTTTTTTTAAATTTTTGCCTGTCAATTCCTTTATGTTTTTTTTCTTTTAGGCATAAAGTATAGTAACTCTGAGCACCAATAGATTTATACATAGGATAAGAATCTTGAAATCAACATAAAATGAGCTATTTGATTTTTTTTTCCACCCTCAGGAGAGGCTTTAGATTTTCTGGAAGTCAAACATCAATAATACTAACCTTTTTTTTTTTTTTTTCCTTTAGGAAGTCATTAATTGCTACTGTAGAAAAACAACTTCTAGGTGAACACTTAACAGCAATTCTTCAGAAAGGTAATTGGCAATTTGTAAATAAGAGATTGCTTTTTAAATGGCAATGGCAAATTAGTAGGGAATTTTTTTTTTTTTTTTTTTTAATTATACTTTAGGGTTTTAGGGTACATGTGCACAATGTGCAGGTTTGTTACATATGTATCCATGTGCCATGTTGATTTCCTGTACCCATTAACTCGTCATTTAGCATTAGGTGTATCTCCTAATGCTGTCCCTCCCCCCTCCCCCCACCCCACAACAGTCCCCGGAGTGTGATGTTCCCCTTCCTGTGTCCATGAGTTCTCATTGTTCAATTCCCACCTATGAGTGAGAACATGCGGTGTTTGGTTTTTTGTCCTTGCGATAGTTTACTGAGAATGATGTTTTCCAGTTTCATCCATGTCCCTACAAAGGACACGAACTCATCATTTTTTATGGCTGCATAGTATTCCATGGTGTATATGTGCCACATTTTCTTAATCCAGTCTATCATTGTTGGACATTTGGGTTGGTTCCAACTCTTTGCTATTGTGAATAGTGCCGCAATAAACATACGTGTGCATGTGTCTTTATAGCAGCATGATTTATAGTCCTTTGGGTATATACCCAGTAATGGGATGGCTGGGTCAAATGGTATTTCTAGTTCGAGATCCCTGAGGAATCGCCACACTGACTTCCACAATGGTTAAACTAGTTTACAGTCCCACCAACAGTGTAAAAGTGTTCCTATTTCTCCACATCCTCTCCAGCACCTGTTGTTTCCTGATTTTTTAATGATGGCCATTCTAACTGGTGTGAGATGGTATCTCACTGTGGTTTTGATTTGCATTTCTCTGATGGCCAGTGATGAGGAGCATTTCTTCATGTGTTTTTTGGCTGCATAAATGTCTTCTTTTGAGAAGTGTCTGTTCATGTCCTCTGCCCACTTTTTGATGGGGTTGTTTGTTTTTTTCTTGTAAATTTGTTTGAGTTCATTGTAGATTCTGGATATTAGCCCTTTGTCAGATGAGTAGGTTGCAAAAATTTTCTCCCATTCTGTAGGTTGCCTGTTCACTCTGATGATAGTTTCTTTTGCTGTGCAGAAGCTCTTTAGTTTAATGAGATCCCATTTGTCGATTTTGGCTTTTATTGCCATTGCTTTTGGTGTTTTAGACATGAAGTCCTTGCCCACGCCTATGTCCTGAATGGTATTGCCTAGGTTTTCTTGTAGGATTTTAATGGTTTTAGGTCTAACATATAAGTCTTTAATCCATCTTGAATTAATTTTTGTATAAGGTGTAAGGAAGGGATCCAGTTGCAGCTTTCTACATATGGCTAGCCAGTTTTCCCAGCACCATTTATTAAATAGGGAATCCTTTCCCCATTTCTTGTTTTTGTCAGGTTTGTCAAAGATCAGATAGTTGTAGCTATGTGGCATCATTTCTGAGGGCTCTGTTCTGTTCCATTGATCTATGTCTCTGTTGTGGTACCAGTACCATGCTGTTTTGGTTACTGTAGCCTTGTAGTATAGTTTAAAGTCAGGTAGCGTGATGCCTCCAGCTTTGTTCTTTTGGCTTAGGATTGACTTGGCGATGCAGGCTCTTTTTTGGTTCCATATGAACTTTAAAGTAGTTTTTTCCAATTCTGTGAAGAAAGTCATTGGTAGCTTGATGGGGATGGCATTGAATCTATAAATTACCTTGGGCAGTATGGCCATTTTCACGATATTGATTCTTCCAACCCATGAGCATGGAATGTTCTTCCATTTGTTTGTATCCTCTTTTATTTCATTGAGCAGTGGTTTGTAGTTCTCCTTGAAGAGGTCTTTCACATCCCTTGTAAGTTGGATTCCTAGGTATTTTATTCTCTTTGAAGCAATTGTGAATGGGAGTTCACTCATGATTTGGCTCTCTGTTTGTCTGTTATTGGTGTACAAGAATGCTTGTGATTTTTGTACATTAATTTTGTATCCTGAGACTTTGCTGAAGTTGCTAATCAGCTTAAGGAGATTTTGGGCTGAGACAGTGGGGTTTTCTAGATATACAATCATGTCATCTGCAAACAGGGACAATTTGACTTCCTCTTTTCCTAATTGAATACCCTTTATTTCCTTCTCCTGCCTGATTGCTCTGGCCAGAACTTCCAGCACTATGTTGAATAGGAGCAGTGAGAGAGGGCATCCCTGTCTTGTGCCAGTTTTCAGAGGGAATGCTTCCAGTTTTTGCCCATTCAGTATGATATTGGCTGTGGGTTTGTCATAGATAGCTGTTATTATTTTGAGATATGTCCCATCAATACCTAATTTATTGAGAGTTTTTAGCATGAAGGGTTGTTGAATTTTGTCAAAGGCCTTTTCTGCATCTATTGAGATAATCGTGTGGTTTTTGTCTTTGGTTCTGTTTATATGCTGGATTACATTTATTGATTTGCGTATGTTGAACCAGCCTTGCATCCCAGGGATGAAGCCCACTTGATCATGGTGGATAAACTTTTTGATGTGCTGCTGGATTCGGTTTGCCAGTATTTTATTGAGGATTTTTGCATCAATGTTCATCAAGGATATTGGTCTGAAATTCTCTTTTTTGGTTAAGTCTCTGCCAGGTTTTGGTATCAGGACGATGCTGGCTTCATAAAATGTGTTAGGGAGGATTCCCTCTTTTTCTATCGATTGGAATAGTTTCAGAAGGAATGGTACCAGTTCCTCCTTGTACCTCTGGTAGAATTCAGCTGTGAATCCATCAGGTCCTGGACTCTTTTTGGTTGGTAAGCTATTGATTATTGCCACAATTTCAGAACCTGTTATTGGTCTATTCAGAGATTCAACTTCTTCCTGGTTTAGTCTTGGGAGGGTGTATTTGTCGAGGAATTTATCCATTTCTTCTAGATTTTCTAGTTTATTTGCATAGAGGTGTTTGTAGTATTCTGTGATGGTAGATTGTATTTCTGTGGGATCGGTGGTGATATCCCCTTTTTCGTTTTTTATTGCATCTATTTGATTCTTCTCTCTTTTCTTCTTTATTAGTCTTGCTAGCGGTCCATCAATTTTGTTGATCTTTTCAAAAAACCAGCTCCTGGATTCATTAATTTTTTGAAGGGTTTTTTGTGTCTCTATTTCCTTCAGTTCTGCTCTGATTTTAGTTATTTCTAGCCTTCTGCTAGCTTTTGAATGTGTTTGCTCTTGCTTTTCTAGTTCTTTTAATTGTGATGTTAGGGTGTCAATTTTGGATCTTTCCTGCTTTCTCTTGTGGGCATTTAGTGCTATAAATTTCCCTCTACACACTGCTTTGAACGTGTCCCAGAGATTCTGGTATGTTGTGTCTTTGTTCTCGTTGGTTTCAAAGAACATCTTTATTTCTGCCTTCATTTCATTATGTACCCAGTAGTCATTCAGGAGCAGGTTGTTCAGTTTCCATGTAGTTGAGCGGTTTTGAGTGAGTTTCTTAATCCTGAGTTCTAGTTTGATTGCACTGCTGTGGTCTGAGAGACAGTTTATTATAATTTCTGTTCTTTTACATTTGCTGAGGAGAGCTTTACTTCCAACTATGTGGTCAATTTTGGAATAGGTGTGGTGTGGTGCTGAAAAAAATGTATATTCTGTTGACTTGGGGTGGAGAGTTCTGTAGATGTCTATTAGGTCCACTTTATGTAGAGCTGAGTTCAATTCCTGGATATCCTTGTTAACTTTCTGTCTCGTTGATCTGTCTAATGCTGACAGTGGGTTGTTAAAATCTCCCATTATTATTGTGTGGGAGTTTAAGTCCCTTTGTAGGTCACTGAGGACTTGCTTTATGAATCTGGGTGCTCCTGTGTTGGGTGCATATATATTTAGGATAGTTAGCTCTTCTTGTTGAATTGATCCCTTTACCATTATGTAATGGCCTTCTTTGTCTCTTTTGATCTTTGTTGGTTTAAAGTCTATTTTATCAGAGACTAGGATTGCAACCCCTGCCTTTTTTTGATTTCCAGTTGCTTGATAGATCTTCCTCCATCCCTTTATTTTGAGTCTATGTGTGTCTCTGCACGTGAGATGGGTTTCCTGAATACAGCACACTGATGGGTCCTGACTCCTTATCCAGTTTGCCAGTCTGTGTCTTTTGATTGGAGCATTTAGCCCATTTACATTTAACGTGAATATTGTTATGTGTGAATCTGATCCTGTCATTATGATGTTAGTTGGTTATTTTGCTCGTTAGTTGCTATAGTTTCTTCCTAGCCTCGATGGTCTTTACAATTTGGCATGTTTTTGCAGTGGCTGGTACCGGTTGTTCCTTTCCATGTTTAGTGCTTCCTTCAGGAGCTCTTTTAGGGCAGGCCTGGTGGTGACAAAATCACTCAGCGTTTGCTTGTCTGTAAAGTATTTTATTTCTCCTTCACTTATGAAGCTTAGTTTGGCGGGATAGGAGATTCTGGGTTGAAAATTCTTTTCTTTAAGAATGGTGAATATCGGCCCCCACTCTCTTCTGGCTTGTAGAGTTTCTGCTGAGAGATCAGCTGTTAGTCTGATGGGCTTCCCTTTGTGGGTAACCCGACCTTTCTCTCTGGCTGCCCTTAACATTTTTTCCTTCATTTCAACTTTGGTGAATCTGACAATTATGTGTCTTGGAGTTGCCCTTCTCGAGGAGTATCTTTGTGGCGTTCTCTGTATTTCCTGAATCTGAATGCTGGCCTGCCTTGCTAGATTGGGGAAGTTCTCCTGGATAATATCTTGCAGAGTGTTTTCCAACTTGGTTCCATTCTCCCCATCATTTTCAGGTACACCAATCAGACGTAGGTTTGGTCTTTTCACATAGTCCCAAATTTCTTGGAGGCTTTGTTCATTTCTTTTTATTCTTTTTTCTCTAAACTTCCCTTCTCTCTTCATGTCATTCATTTCGTCTTCCATCAGCGATACCCTTTCTTCCAGTTGATCGCATCTGCTACTGAGGCTTCTGCAATCTTCGCGTAGTTCTTGAAACTTGGCTTTCAGCTCCATCAGCTCCTTTAAGCCCTTCTCTCCATTGGTTATTCTAGTTATCCATTCTTCTAATTTTTTTTTCAAAGTTTTTAACTTCTTTGCTATTGTTTTGAATTTCCTCTCGTAGCTCAGAGTAGTTTGATCGTCTGAAGCCTTCTTCTCTCAACTCATCAAAGTCATCCTCCATCCAGCTTTGTTCCGTTGCTGGTGAGGAACTGCGTTCCTTTGGAGGACGAGAGGTGCTCTGTTTTTTAGAGTTTCCAGTTTTTGTGCTCTGTTTTTTCCCCATCTTTGTGGTTTTATCTACTTTTTGTCTTTGATGATGGTGATGTACAGATGGGTTTTTGGTGTGGATGTCCTTTCTGTTTGTTAGTTTTCCTTCTACCAGACAGGACCCTCAGCTGCAGGTCTGTTGGAGTTTACTAGAGGTCCACTCCAGACCCTGTTTGGCTGGGTGTCAGCAGCAGTGGCTGCAGAACAGCGGATTTTCGTGAGACCACAAATTCAGCTGTCTGATAGTTCCTCTGAAAGTTTTGTCTCAGAGGAGTACCCGGTTGAATGAGGTGTCAGTCTGTCCCTACTGGGGTGGTGCCTCCCAGTTAGGCTGCTCAGGGGTGAGGGACCCACTTTAGGAGGCAGTCTGTCCGTTCTCAGATCTCCAGCTGCATGCTGGGGGAACCACTACTCTCTTCAAAGCTGTCAGTCAGACAGGGACATTTAAGTCTGTGGAGGTTCTTGCTGAGTTTTTGTTTGTCTGTGCCCTGCCCCCAGAGGTGGAGCCTACAGAGGCAGGCAGGCCTCCTTGAGCTGTGGTGGGCTCCACCCAGTTCGAGCTTCCTGGCTGCTTTGTTTACCTAAGCAAGCCTGGGCAATGGCGGGCGCCCCTCCCCCACCCTGGCTGCCCCCTTACTGCTTGATCTCAGACTGCTGTGCTAGCAGTCAGCGAGACTCCGTGGGCATAGGACCCTCTGAGCCAGGTGCGGGACACAATCTCCTAGTGTGCCGTTTTCCAGGCCCGTTGGAAAAGCGCAGTATTAGGATGGGACTGACCCGATATTCCAGGTGCCGTCTGTTTCCCCTTTCTTTGACTAGGAAAGGGAACTCCCTGACCCCTTGCGCTTCCCGAGTGAGGCAATGCCTCGCCCTGCTTCGGCTCGTGCACAGTGCGCTTCACCGACTGTCCTGCACCCACTGTTAGGCACTCCCTAGTGAGATGAAACCGGTACCTCAAGCAGAATTGCAGAAATCACCCGTCTTCTGTGTCGCTGGGGCTGGGAGCTGGAGACGGGAGCTGTTCCTATTCGGCCATCTTGGCTCCACCCCCTTAGTAGGGAATTTTTAAAGATGTTGCCCTTTTAAAAATTTGATAGCATGTGGCTGCATTTCTGAGGATGGACACCATCCTTATTAATCACAGTGAATTTCCTGGAGGTGCCAGTTTTCTTATCTGAAAGATACAGGAACTAGAAGAGAAGGATCCACAAATACCAATAAAAAAACAGTGGTTGATATGTGCCTGTAGTATCAGCTACTTGGGAGGCTGAGGCAGGAGGATTGCTTCAGCCCAGGAGTTTGAGGTCAGCCTGGGCAACATAGTGAGACTCTCGTCTCTTTAAGTAAAATAAAAGAAAAAAAGTGGGAAATTCTTGACTTAATATGTAAGCTTTCAGTAAGGAAAGGTATTCCTTTTTACACCAAAGTGGTGAGGGTTTTTTGTTGTTGTTCATGGCATGTCAAACCAAGCACTTCTAATCCCAAGTGAATTTAGAGTATACCCTACATTTTACTTTGAGAATGCCACAAATAGGTAAAAGCCTTACCTTTCTCCCCAACAATATTTTCTTTTGTATAAAAATTTATATATTTAGAAATTTAATGCAGTTATACTGTTATTTCATCCTGAAAATCAAATATTTATTAGAGCCTCATTTAAATTTGACCTATTTATGCATGGCTTTTGATATATCACAGGCTATATCCGGTATTCTGACATATAACTATGTACATAATATGGTTACTACATATATGAGGTATTTATAATGTATATTTATGTAAGCCAGTTTTTATAAGTTTGTTTTTGCCTCTATCATGCTAAATGGCACAAACCATTATGGAGTTAACCATTTTTCTTTCTCTTTTTGATTTTTTTAACTTTTTAAATTAAAATAGAAAGGGGGAGGGGGTCTTACTATTGTGCCCAGGCTGGTCTTGACCTCCTGGGTTCAATCGATCTCCTGCCTCGGCCTCCCAAAGTGCTGGGATTACAGGTGTGAGCCACCGTGCCTGGCCTGTTTTTATTTTTATAACGACTAAAGTCTCTATATTTAGTTTTTATCCAGAAAGATGGTTGGGTTTAATTCCAAGGAAATCTCACATTACAGCTCACGTACAGACTAGTCATAGTTCAAACCAGTATCACAATGATGATTATAACTCAAATTTTATTAAAATGTCTGATAATCTTGTTCACTTTTTTGTTCACTATATTTTAATGCCAAAATGTTTTAAAATACAGGTTTAAATAACCTCCTTGATGAAAACCGAATTCAAGATTTGTCTCTTCTGTATCAGCTCTTCAGTAGAGTTCGAGGTGGAGTTCAGGTTCTTTTGCAGCAGTGGATCGAATATATCAAGGTATTAACAATTTACCTGTGATTTTTCTCTCTTACGGCTTATCTACACATCAAGAGTGCATATTGGCAAGCATTTCTTGTTTGATCCAATTTTTTTTTTTTTTTTTTGAGACAGAGTTTTGCTCTTGTCACCCAAGCTGGAGTGCAGTGGCGCGATCTCGGCTCGCTGCAACCTCTGCCGCCCAGGTTCAAGCGATTCTCCTGCCTCAGCCTCCCAAGTAGCTAGGATTACAGGCATGCACCACCATGCCTGGCTAATTTTGTATTTTTAGTAGAGACGGGGTTTCACCATGTTGGTCGGGCTGGCCTTGAACTCCTGAACTCAAATGATCCACCCGCCTTGGCCTCCCAAAGTGCTGGGATTACAGGCGTGAGCCACCACACCCGGCCTTGATCCAATTCTTTTAAGGGAATTTTAAATTTGTTTAAAAAGTAATGGGAATTTTGAGAACAGTCAACCTGAGAATGGTAGCTGTGTGGCATATCAGCTATAAAACCTGATTGATGGCTGACATAATTTCTTGTTTTTTTTGTTTTTTTTTTTCCTTTTTTTATTTTAAATTTTTAATTTATTTTTGCACACAAAACAATAAACATTTTCTAAAAGTACATACAAACAAAAAGATGCATATCAAACATATTAGGAAGGTTGCACATGGGAAGACGGGGAATAGAAATGGGGGGTGGGAATTAAAGAAAATAAATGAGAGAGGGACTTTGTATGGATCAATGATAATAACTCAATCCTCTATTTGACAAAGAAGGAGGAGAAGGAAGAGGAAGAAAAAGAAAGTGGGATAAAGGATCAGAAAGGGAGGAAAATAGAAAAAATTAGAGTATGACTCCAGTGTAGACCTGTTTTGTTGTCGCTTGGTTGGTTGGTTGGTTTGTCAGTTGCATTTTTCATATGTTTCGCCATGTTGGCCAGGCTGGTCTCGAACTCCTAGCCTCAAGTGATCAACCCGTCTCGGCCTCCCAGAGTACTGGGACTACAGGCGTGAGCCACCACGTCCAGCCCCCACATTGCTTCTGGCCTCTGTGGTAGACCTCCCAGACGGGGCGGCCGGGCAGAGGCGCTCTCCACATCCCAGACGGGGCGGCCAGGCAGAGGTGCTCCTCACATCCCAGAAGGGGCGGCCGGGCAGAGGTGCTCCTCACTTCCCAGACGGGGCGGCCGGGCAGAGGCGCTCCTCACTTCCCAGACGGGGCGGCCGGGCAGAGGCGCTCCTCACTTCCCAGACGGGGCGGCAGCGCAGAGGCGCTCCTCACTTCCCAGACGGGGCGGCAGCGCAGAGGCGCTCCTCACTTCCTAGACGGGGCGGCAGCGCAGAGGCGCTCCTCACATTCCAGAAGGGGCGGCCGGGCAGAGGCGCTCCTCACTTCCCAGAAGGGGCGGCTGGGCAGAGGTGCTCCTCACTTCCTAGACGGGGCGGCCGGCAGAGGCGCTCCTCACACCCCAGACGGGGCGGCCGGGCAGAGGCGCTCCTCACTTCCCAGAAGGGGCGGCCAGGCAGAGGCGCTCCTCACTTCCCAGAGGGGGCGGCGGCCAGGCAGAGTCTCTCCTCACGTCCCAGACAATGGGCGGCCGGGCAGAGACGTTCCTGACTTCCTAGACGAGGTGGCGGCGGGGCAGAGGCGCTCTTCACCTCCCAGACGAGGCGTCCCGGCAGAGGAGCTCCTCATAACCCAGAGGATGGGCGGCCAGGCAGAGATGCTCCCCACCTCCCAGACGGAGGCTGTAATCCCAGCACCCTGGGAGGCCAAGGCAGGCGGCTGGGAGGCGGAGGCTGCAGCGAGGCAAGACCACGCCACTGCACTCCAGCCCGGGCAACACCGAGCACCGAGTGAGCGAGCCTCCGTCTGCAGTCCCAGCACCTCGGGAGGCCGAGGCGGGCAGAGCACTCGAGGTCAGGAGCTGGAGAGCAGCCTGGCCGACATGGCGAAACCGCGCCTCCTGGCTGACATAATTTCTATCTCTACCACTTAAAGCAGTGAATGTAGAAAAAGAAGACTTTGAACCCCAAATTTCTTTCCTTTCTTCAATCTTACACTAAAGCCAGATTGCCATTTTAAGGAAATTGAAAGCTGACTTCTTTAAAAATAAGGAAAAGATCCCAGAGGCTTCTAATAATACCCTGTTATGATATCATATGCCCAGTGATCATTGCTTACTATTTTTGTGATTATAGATGAGTGGTTAACAGTGTGGATATTTTAGCACTTTATTTTTTTGTCCTCATTTCACCATCAGCTTTATTTTGCCAGGTGCAGTGGTACATGCCTGTAACCCCAGCTACTTGGGAGGCTGAGGCAGGAGGATCCTTTCAGCCCAGGAGTTTGAGACTAGCCTGGGCAACATAGCGAGATTCCATCTTAAAAATACCTTTATTTTACTTTTTAAAGATCTTTAAATATATATGCCACTTAAAATACGATTTGGGGATTGTTTTCATTGTAGACAATTTGATTACAGTAAAAAGTGGTAATTTTCGTTTTAGGCATTTGGCAGCACTATTGTAATTAATCCTGAAAAAGATAAAACCATGGTTCAAGAATTGCTGGATTTTAAAGATAAGGTTGACCATATAATTGATATCTGCTTTCTGAAGAATGAGAAATTTATTAATGCCATGAAAGAAGCATTTGAAACGTTCATTAACAAAAGACCAAATAAACCAGCTGAACTTATAGGTATGTTTTCCAGTCCTTTTTCCAGTTGTTTAATGATGTTCTTTGAGTCATAAAATCTCAATCTGAAATTTTTACCAGGTTGTAGTATTACTAATTCCTTTTGTTTGAGGTTGCTTAGCTGGTATATCAAGTTTGAAAAGTGTTTCTAAAAACCTGGATATAAATACTGAAAGCCCACATGTCAAACATAATGTGCTTTCTTTGAAAGACAGTACATTGGACACTGTTTACCTTTATTGATAATAAGCTTATCTGTTTTCGTAGCCTAACGATTTAGAAATGAGGCAGGGTGTTATTTCAAGCTACAAAAAAAGGGCAGCATGAATTACAGTTGTCAGTGAAAAAGAAAAAAGTCCAGGGCAAAAATAAACCTAATAATCTGGGCCCATTTAGCATAAGGATGCGATATACACTACAGTGCTTCTCAGGTTTTTCCACCTGAGTACCCTTAGTGTCAGAGGAGGGGGTAACCTGAGAAGGCCTAGGGTCCTCTGCCAAAATGATGAAATTTTGTTGCAACCTATCTACTATTTATCCTTAAACATGTAGGAAATTTTACTTTCTACTCTATGATGTATCTGGTTTATTTTAATAGAAAAGTAATGTTTAAGATTGCTTACTATTCCTATAAAATGGATACTCCAGAAGATTCCCCATGTCTTTTCGTGGCTTTGATTACATTATGCCCTCACAGGGCTACATGAGACCTCCCCCACAGGATGTCCCTATCCTATTTTCATAAACATCAGTATAGTGGAAAGTACATTTGATCTGGAGTCAGAACACTTGGGTTTGTGTTCAGGCCCTGATGTTATTAGCTCTATGGCATTGAACAAGTCAGTTGATCTTCCTGACTTTGGAGACTTTAAAAAATGCATATAGATTTCTGAAGTATTGAAAAACTCAGTGTATCATACTCCTCTTTGGGTATATATAGTGCCCAGGACCTCGTGTATTCCCTGGTTATTAAACAACAAACTTTTCCCCCATTTTAGCTAAGTATGTAGATTCAAAACTTCGTGCAGGCAACAAAGAAGCTACAGATGAAGAGCTTGAGAAAATGTTGGATAAAATTATGATCATATTTAGATTTATCTATGGTAAGTATTTACTAATGTTTTAATATTTTTATTTTAAAATAGCACTCAACAGAGAAGCTAGCAAGTATATTCAAAGTGGAGGGAATATTTATTTGGAAATTACAGATTTAAAATTGTTTTTAATTCATTGGGGAGATATGTGAGGAATGTTACGTGATTGTCCTATGCTTTGGCTCTTCTAGTATTAAGTGCCTTGATTTTTGCTACTTGGCTTAATCTCTTAAATATTGGCACCAAAGCTACCAGTCCACAAAAGCTTTTCTGAAGAAAAGTTAATGCAATCAAGACAGTTACATGCAAAAAAGTTTTACAATAAAGACTTCGAAATGTCTGGCACAAAAATAGATCTCTACTGTTTCTTGCATTTAACAAACTTAAATAAAATGTGTAAAGTAAAATAACTTGGAATAATGTTATGCTTTATTAAAGCACTTTAAAGCAGTTTTGTTAGAACTTTTTATTGGAATATTATAAATTTTGCATTTCTTTTTACATAGGCAAGGATGTTTTTGAGGCCTTCTATAAGAAAGATTTAGCCAAGCGCCTGTTAGTCGGGAAGAGTGCATCTGTAGATGCTGAAAAATCAATGCTGTCCAAACTTAAACATGGTAGGTTTCTCATTCTTTCTGTTCCTTTTCTTTGATTTCTGAAGGAGAATGTTAGCTTTTTACCCTTTCAATCGATTTCCTCTTTTGTCACTCACGTCTATGTATATATGATGAAAACATAAATTGAGCAAGCTCCTGAGGTTTCCAACTTGTACATATATCCAGAGTTGTTGTGTTTTTTAAGATAAAGCATTGTTCTTGGTTTTATTATTTGTATAAAAATTTCCCATTTATTTTATACCTAAATAGTAGATAAGGTTACTACAGGATTAAAGAGTTTGACTCTGAATTAATGGGGCATACACTTTGGGGTAAGGATTTCTTTTTATTCTTATGAAAGTTACAGATCATACTTCATACTAAAGTAAGTTTTGTATTTCGTGTTTCCCACTTTTAAACCTCTTTTGTTTTTACCACTTTAAAATATTATACATGTACAAACATCTTTAATAGAATGCGGAGCTGCTTTCACCAGTAAACTTGAAGGAATGTTTAAAGACATGGAACTTTCTAAAGACATCATGATTCAGTTCAAACAGGTAAAAGTGAGTTAAACTCTTAATTCGTCAAACTTAGTTATATTTAGTTATCTGCTTGCTGTGATTTGTGCTAAAGAGGATAAATAGAAACGTGTTTGTTGTAATTACTTCATGGCAACTGAGGTGATATTCACAGTAGAAAAAAAATCATCGGTGAAATATAAGTACATTTGACCTACTTTAGGATTTATTTTTAACAAACACCCAGAATAACACAAAAGTAAAAATAAAATGTATTGAACTGAAGTCAGTACAAGAAGAGCTATAGTGGGAACAGGGCTTTCCCCAGCATCTTATCGTTTGGTAATTTGCATGTTCAGAGCTTGCAATGGGGAGAGAGGAGAAGTGATAATGTAGCTGTATAAAGCCTTTGGGGACATTGGGGATAGAAAGCTAGATCCACAGTTTTGAAGATGTAGGTAGAAAGTAGTTTTGAAATGTTTAAGAACATAGGTGATAATGATGACAAATTAGATTTTCCTCTTTTGGGTTTTAGTAGTGACTTCTTTACTCCACAGTGTTGCTAAGATGGGAAGTGGAAGTGAAAGAATTAAGAAAAAATCAGAGTCAGTAAGATTATGGATTCTATAGTAGCTACCGAATAGGGCTTATCTGCTTTGCCCTTTTCCCCTCTTTTTCCTTCCCTACTCCAGGTCACTCCCTGCAGACAGGCAGTGGAGCAAGCGAAAAACTGGAGACTTGGGCTGGCTGGTGGGGTGAGGAATGGGGGGTTGCTGCAAGGTGTTTAAGCCACATAGGGGTATTCAAAGGTGGGGACTGCAGGTGGTATTGGGGAAAAGAATGGAGAAGAGATCCTATAATGGCCCAGCCGTATGTAAGAAATTATTTAAGTTGATAATGCCTGTAATGAGGTCATGTGATCCTTGTATGCCTTTGTATCAAAATGTTAACCTCTGTACTTGCCTAGTGCATTTTGTGTAGGTTTCATTTAAAGTCTTCTTAATAGTTGCCTTTTATTTTAAGGATGGTCAGTGTTTGCATGTAATTTCATAACGGGGAACTTCTTAAATAGATTATTATGATATGAAATGTATGCAGTTTTAAGATCTCAGTGTGTGTTTTGATCTTCTTATAGTATATGCAGAATCAGAATGTTCCGGGAAATATTGAATTAACTGTGAATATCCTGACAATGGGCTATTGGCCAACATATGTGCCTATGGAAGTTCATTTACCACCAGAGGTAAGAGTTACTGTTTAGAACTGAATTATAGGCATAGAGATCATAGCATTTCCATTTTGCTTGTCATTTAAAAATAGATACTTAGAAAAAAAAATAGAGACCCAGGGTCTCGCTGTATTGCACAGGCTGGTCTTGAACTCTTGAGCTCAAGTTATCCCCCCGCCTCAGCCTTCCAAAGTGCTGGGATTACAGGTGTGAGTCATCAGGCCTGGCATGGATACTTTTAAAAGTGTATGTCAGTAAACGCACCAACACCGAATACCAACTGCTTTAATACTTTACTTTTGTACTTAGAAGTCCAGTTAAGCACATAGCTAATAATGCCAAATTTCTGGGTTCAGGGTCAATTTCCCTGGCTCTTCTTCCATCTTCCCAGGTTATACCCCTCACTCTACCTAGCTATTAAGAATTCTTGCACATATTTCACCCATAGGTGGGATTGCTAAATGATGGGTCCTTGATTAAATCTATCCTGACTCCTGGGAAACTGTCTAGCCCAGGACTGAAGCCCATAAAAGGGATTAAGGCTAGACAGATAGATATTGAGAATCCTCCATGGAGATGATTATGAAGGCCCAGGGAGTAGATCTCTCTCAAAGAGGAAGAAAAAACAGCAGAGGCAGAACTTTAGAAAAGGCTCACATTTGGCAGATGGTAGAAAGAGGAACCTGTGAAGGAAACCAGTGCAGAAGCAACAGTGAAATAAAGGAACCAGCATAGTGCAGAGGCACAAAAGCTGCTGCAGGTGAATGTTTCAAAAGAGGGGATGATTAAATGGTTCAGAGAGAACAAAAGGTATAAATCCTAATAAATCCCATTTGATTTGGTGGTTGGGAGATCATTGTTTTTCATCAAAGTGATTGGTGGACCTACTGGATATAGTCTTAAAATTTTCCAGAAACTATATCATATGAGGTAAGTATAAAAAGTGGTAAATGTGGTATTGGATACAGAGCTTAAATAAAGCCTTATTTTATTTACTTTAGATGGTAAAACTTCAGGAGATTTTCAAGACATTTTACCTAGGCAAACATAGTGGCAGGAAGCTTCAGTGGCAGTCAACCCTAGGACACTGTGTGTTAAAAGCAGAATTTAAAGAGGTAAGTGGATGTTCCCAAAACTTTTAGTTTTCATCTTTATCTTTAATATTTAGGTCATCCTTCTTAACTGAAAGTTTAGGCTATTGTTTTTTGTTTTTTTTTTTGAGACAGAGTCTCACTGTGTCACCAGAGTGGAGTGCAGTGGCGCTATCTCAGCTCACCGCAACCTCCACCTCCTGGGTTCAAGTGATTCTCCTGCCTCAGCCTCCCGAGTGGCTGGGACTACAGGCACGTGCCACCATGCCTAGCTAATTTTTTTGTATTTTTAGTAGAGACGGGGTTTCACCATGTTGGCCAGAATGGTCTCTGTCTCTTGACCTCGTGATCCACGGGCCTCGGCCTCCTAAAGTGCTGGGATTACAGGTGTGAACCACCATGTCTGGCCAGTTTAAGCTATTGTTTTATAATTGTATCCTAGATATCTGCATGACAACAGTGATAGCTTGTCATAGCTTTATGTATTTTTAAGTAATTTTAGGTGTGTGGTCTTTCCACAATTGATTTGGCCCTTCTGCAAAACGAAAAGCAGTGAACTTTCCCCCTACCCTTTCCTCACCTGTGGATGAAAACTTTACACTGCCACTCTCTATTTTTATTTATTTGTTTATTTTTAGAGACAGGGTCCCACTCTGTCACCCAGGCAGGAGTACAGTGGCACAATCATAGTTCACTGTAACCTCAAACTCATGGGCTCAAGCTATCCTCCTGCCTCAGCTTCCTAAAGTGCTGGGATTACAGGCATGAGCAACTACACCCAGTCTAACACTGCCACTTCTTGACGGAAATCTTGTTGCTGGGAGCTACGAATAGAGTGGGAGTTAAGGGGAACAGTGTGCAATATCTAATCTCAAAAAACTTTAGCTTTTCATGACTAATCTGAGCCAAACAAATCAAAAATACATTTGAAATAGTGATTTCTTGCTGCTTGTGACGAATATCTAGAATGACACATAAGGCTGATTAATTTTCATTACTTTATTCTATTTATAAGGCTTAAAAAAACTGTTAAAAGGTCAGCTAATCCTTCCCCCTATTTTAGGTAGGGTCACACCTAAACCTCACACTGGAATACTGTATTACCACGTCAAGTGGCTTTGCTGGATAATGCTAATCATGTTTCTAAATCCACTAATTGAAAAATGCTTTTCCTATAAGAGATGATTTGATTAATTTTTCATGTGTTTTTTAAAAAGTGATGACTAAACACTTTTATTTCTTCAACAGGGTAAAAAGGAACTCCAGGTCTCTCTTTTTCAAACACTGGTGCTGCTAATGTTTAATGAGGGAGAGGAGTTCAGTTTAGAAGAGATCAAGCAGGCAACTGGAATAGGTTTGTAGCAAGCATTAAGTGTTCACTATGTGCACACCACTATGTTAAGAGGTCTAGGGGACATACTTATAGGAATAATCCCTTGCTTCAGAACTCTTTTGAGTTGTTTTTTGTTTTGTTTTGTTTTGTTTTTTGTTTTTGTTTTTGTTTTTTATGAGACAGGGTCTCACTCTGTCACCCAGGCTGGGGTCCAGTGGTACAATCATGGCTCAGGCTCAAGTGATTCTCCTGCCTCAGCCTCCCAAGCAGATGGGACTACAAGTGCATGCCACCATGCCTGGCTAATTTTTAAAATTTGTTGCAGAGACAGGGTCTCACTATGTTGCTTAGCCTGGTCTCAAACTCCTGCGCTCAAGGGATCGTCCTGCCTCAGCCTCCCTAAGTACTGTGATTACAGGCATGAGCCCCTGCACCCAGCCAGAACTCTTTTTTTTTCTCCTCAAGACGGAATCTTGCTCTGTCACCCAGGCTGGAGTGCAGTGGCGCGATCTCAGCTCACTGCAACCTCTACCTCCTGTGTTCAAGCAATTCTACTGCCTCAGCCTCCCGAGTAGCTGGGATTACAGGCGCCTGCCACCACACCCGGCTAATGTTTGTATTTTTAGTAGAGATGGGGTTTCACCATGTTGGCCAGGCTGGTCTCGAACTCCTGACCTCGTGATCCGCCTGCCACGGCCTACCAAAATGCTGGGATTACAGGTGTGAGCCACCGCGCCTGGCCAGAACTCTTTATATAACCATAGGGAAAGGGGGAAATGACACTTGACATAATGTCAAAACCAATAAGTACTGGCTTGTGGTACTGACTGTAAGTGTGGTAAGCGTTCAACAAAGTAAGAGATCACTGTGGACTGGCACAATTGGGAAAGCTGTCATGAAGCAAGTGGCATTTGAGCTGGGACTTCAAGTTTTGGTCAGGGAGAAGGCATATACAGCAAGGGGAAATATTTTGAGATGAGGTTTGGAGGCAGGAATGGGCACAGTATATAGGCCCATGAAGAGCTTAATTGTAGCATAGAATCATGAAGAATCATGAAGAGCTTAATTGTAACATAGAATAGTGAGTTAAAAAATTAGGTAAGATGAGTAGGGCCTGATTGTGGAGAACCTGATAAGTCTAGCAAATGAAACCTACACTGTAGTGTCTCAACTATGTGGCATGGTGGAAGTAATTATTTGGACCACTTACTGAAATCAATCTACAGGGCAGCTGGAAGGATCAAGGGATTCCAGTTTAGATGCTATTGGGATGATTCAGGCATAAAGTGGAAGGGACTTAGACTAGAGTGAGACCATGAAAATGGAGAAAACTCATCTCTGTGGAAGCAGCGGCTAGCTATTATGTTGAGGATGAAGGAGAAGGAAAAGTTAAAAGATGATTTCAGGGTTTCCCAACTGAGAAGGTTAGTGGTATCACCACTGACAGTTGGAAAGAGGACACAGTTATGTGGAGACGATGAATCAAATTTTGGACGTAACTACAGTTGATAGTAAAACAGCCAGGCGGAATTACCCTTTAAACGTGCAACTGGAGAGAAGTGAAATGTCATTTTGGAAGATTTGGTAGTTGCCCACATGGTATGATAATTGACACCTTTAAAAGAGGACTAGGGGCCGGGCGTGGTGGCTCACACCTGTAATCCCAGCACTTTGGGAGGCCAAGGCGGGTGGATCACTTGAGCTCAGGAGTTTGAGACCAGCCTGGGCAACATGGTGAAACCCCACCTCTATTTTTTTTAAAAAAAGAAGAGGACTAGGAAAAAAGCCATTGGCTAGAACAAAGAAAAGTTGTTGGTGACCTTTGGGAAAAAATGAAACAGTTTTAATAGGGGGATGGAGTGGAAGCTAGATTGAGGTAGAATGTCGTAGTTGTTCATGCTGGTAACAAATAACTAAACCTCTGTTTCTTCTTCAGAGGATGGAGAGTTAAGGAGAACACTGCAGTCATTAGCCTGTGGCAAAGCTAGAGTTCTGGCAAAAAATCCAAAGGGCAAAGATATTGAAGATGGTGACAAGTTCATTTGTAATGATGATTTCAAACATAAACTTTTCAGGATAAAGATCAATCAAATCCAGATGAAAGAAACGGTATTTCTTTCACTTTATCCTAGTCCTAACACACTGGAATTATACATGTTAATAATCAAAATATATAAAGATTTTTATACCTGTAATACTGCCAATGCCATTAATATTTTCTGTGCCTGTGTCTAGCTAAATATGTTTCCGTATTTGATTTTGGGTGTTTGGGAGAGAGATTGTACAGGATTGAGATGATACTCAACATGGTTTTATATCTTACTTTATTTAGTATTCAATCTTTAGAATTTTTCCATGCTATTAAATAGCTTCAAAAAATGGCAGATGTCAGTGTAATATTTTTACATGGCTCTTATAGTTTGTTCAACCACTGTTCATTTTGGGCAATTAAATTCATGACTTTTTAGTATTATAAATAAGATTGCAAGAAACCTCTTTGAAACTAAATTTTAATCTCTTTGATATATGATAAATTTGTGGAAGTAGATTTTTTTGGGTTAAAGGGTATGAACATTTTAGGAGTCTTAGTACATAATGTCATATTGTGTTCCAGAAAGGCTGGACCGGTTTATACTCTGTCCAGCAGCATATGAGAGCCTGTCTTACTACGTCCCCCAGCACTAAAGATTATATTTTCTTTTGCCAACTTGCTTGGTGAAAAATCTGAATTGATTTATTCACTATTTATTTGATTAACAGTGAAGGTGGGCCAGGTACGGTGGTTCACACCTGTAATCCCAGTACCTTGGGAAGCTGAGGCGGGCAGATCACCTGAGGTCAGGAGTTGAAGACCAGCTTGGCCAACATGGTGATACCCTTCTCTACTAAAAATACAAAAATTAGCTGGGCGTGGTGGTGCGTGCTTGTAGTCCCAGCTACTTGGGAGGCTGAGGCATGAGAATCACCTGAACTCGGGATGTGGAAGTTGCAGTGAGCTGAGATCGCGCCACTGCACTGCAGCCTGGGTGACAGTGAGACTCTGTCTAAAAAGAAAAAAACAAACAAAAACAGTGAAGGTGAATATTTTGTTTGTTTTTGCCATTTGAATTTGTAAGAGACTTCCAACTGCAGCATCCTGAAACTGCTTGTTTCAGTTCCAATAAGGTTTAATGCAGTATTTGAAAAAAAAAAAAAAAATTTTTTTTTTTTGAGGTGGAGTCTCACTCTGTCACCCAGGCTAGAGTCAGTGGCACGATCTTGGCTCACTGCAGCCTCCGCCTTCTGGGTTCAAGCGATTTTCCTGCCTCAGCCTCCCGAGTAGCTGGGGCTACATGCGTGCGCGACCACACCCGGCTAATTTTTGTATTTTAAGTAGAGATGGGTTTTCACCATATTGGCCAGGCAGATCTTGAACTCCTGACCTCATGATCCACCCGTCTCGGCCTCCCAAATTGCTGGAATTACAGGTGTGAGCCACCACGCCCAGCTGAAAAAATTTTAATGTAGGACAGCGACCAGTATCTTCAAACAAGTTCCTGTCGTTTTCACATACACATCAAAGACAGGATATTTTCTTAAAGGATTACCATGTCCCTACTTTTAAAACATTTATGCTGTACCAGGAAGAAACTGCTGCAGAAAGCCCAAACTGTTTTTTTGGTTTAATTACTAAAGATGAACATTTTTACTTTAGCATCAAGATTGGTAAACCGCCTCCTAAATACCTACATTTCTGTAAGTCTTGAAGGATTGTAAGCACTAATGGCATGCATGTCTGATTTATATATTACAAAATAAAAATTAATTTTCAAAGAGGTTGACTCTTAACTAGTTTGCTTAGCCAGTTAATACCATGCCTTGAGTCAGAGGTCAGACAGAGTCACTTTATAGACAAGCTATTGTCATAGAGAAATCTGGTTAACAATCCATTGAAACTGATACACACATTTAGAAGATATCAAAGACAGAGTAAAAAAACAAAATGGTAAATTCCACATCAGCTATCTCTACTTCTAGAAAAGCAATTCAAAGATGATGTTTTTCTATTAACTAATACTAGCATTACTTCATTGGTATAGGGCAATATAATCAGAACAGAAAGGAGTTATGTTTGTAGGATTTTTCTCTGTCAGCATCTATATTTATAAGACCCCATTTACATAATTCAGTACCTTTAAAGCAATAACAATGTCATGTCCCTAAAATGCACAATTTATGTAAATAGTCAGGTTTTGCTTCTGGTATAATTCTTAGGTTTAAAACTTTTTTGTTAGGTTGAAGAACAAGCAAGCACTACAGAAAGAGTATTTCAAGATAGACAGTATCAAATTGATGCTGCAATTGTTCGAATTATGAAGATGAGAAAGACACTTAGCCACAATCTCCTTGTTTCAGAAGTGTACAACCAGTTGAAATTTCCAGTTAAGGTAGGTACTTCTGTGTTTTCCTATTGAACGTGTTATAAATAAAAGAAAGTACATTAGATTTTCAGACACAAATCTTGCAAACATAAAGCATCATGACCAGTTAGAGAAAAGTTTTAATTTCCCATGTTGATGCATATGATTTAAAAAAAAAAACTTTGTTGGCATATGTGGGCAGCAGTGACAAAAGGGGAAAATAACAGAAAAGCCTGGATACCTGAAAGTTGAACTGCCAAATGAGTGTTTGAAATTTTCAAGTTTATTCACTATATTTCTTTTGAACTTCTTGGTTGGTTTATTTACTTCTTTTCCTCTTGAAATACCATGGTATTTATTGAAATACCATGGTATTTGACAGATTCGGTTATTGTGGATTGAGTTAAATCTCCTGTTTAGTTAGCTTATATAAGAGATCATCTGTTAAAAACCATACCGATAACTAGTCATGATTAACCATCTTTTTGAAAAGTATGGTGATAGTTCTGGTAAACTGAAATTGGTCATTAAATGGAAACGTTCCACTGTGAATGCCCAATAATAAAGTCACTTAATGTGATGTTGTACTGGCCTTTTTTACAAGTTTTAGGAGGTAGATAGCCAAACTCTTGGATGATAAACATTGATAGAGTTTGAATAGACTGCTAGCTATTAGGGTTCTTATGAGCTTTGGATTTTCATAAATCACTTCACCTTGCTGATCTTGTTTCCTCTTTTGTAAAACTGAGATAATAGTAGTACTTACCTTGTAGGAGTATTGTGAGGTTTAAGTGAGATCATGAATGTAAAAATCTTAGCACTGGACCTGGTACATAATAAGCACTCGGTAGCTCTTAGTTCTAATAAGGTAAGCATTTTCTTTTCTCCAAACCTAATATCGCACTCCTCATTACCACCCTCTCACCCTCATGCTCTGCCTAACAGTCATTTCACCTCAAGCCAGAGAGATCACGGATGCTGGGGAAATTAGGGGATCGCTGTAGTTAATATTGTGCTGATATTCTAGGTCTTTCACCATAATTAAGAGAAAGTCATCTGATTTCCCAATCTTGGGATTACTGGATAAAATTTTCACTGCTGCATCAGACTGCCTCCCCTCTTTTCCCCTCTTGAACAAGTGGTCATTTTACTTATCCTGAAAAACTTTCTATTAGCAAACAAGATTATATTATATTTACAGACTAGATACATAAGATATATAGTGGAATTTTGTCATCCAGGAGCTTAGAATGCAATCATGAAGATAAAGCTACAAGCTTTCTTGATTACTTTTAAATCACAGGATGCAGAAATCCAAGTCACTTAAATGCACTAAACCAGAAATATGAAGATCTAAATTATGAGGTACTTCATTTATCAAGCCATTTCATGTATTTTTTTGAGATGGAGTCTCTCTCTGTCATCCAGGCTGGAGTGCAGTGGCATGATCTTGGCTCACTGCAGCCTCCGCCTCCCGGGTTCAAGCACTTCTTTTGCCTCAGCCTCTCGAATAGCTGGGACTACAGGTGCACGCAATCACTCCCGGCTAATTTTTGTATTTTTAGTAGAGACAGAGTTTCACCGTATTGGTCAGGCTGGTCTCGAACTCCTGACCTCATGATCTGCCCACATCAGCCTCCCAAAGTGCTGGGATTACAGGCATGAGCCACTGCACGTGGCCAGTATTCTTTTAAATAGTGATTTTTTTTTTTTTGATATGGAGTCTTCTTGCTCTGTCACCCAGGTTGGAGTGCAGTGGCGTGATCACGGCTCACTACAACCTCCACCCCCCGGGTTCAAGCAATTCTCCTGCCTCAGTCTCCCTGGTAGCTGAGACTACCGGCGCCCGCCACCACACCTGGCTAATTCTTGTATTTTTAGTACAGATGGGGTTTTGCCATGTTAGCCAGTCTGGTCTCGAACTCCTGACCTCAGGTGATCCACCCATCTTAGCCTCCCAAAGTGCTGGGATTACAGGCATGAGCCACCGCACCCGGTCTAAATAGTGATTTCATCAATACATTTAAAATCTTAATTTATAAAAATGAAGCCAACTAACTCTTGCCCAAAGTAAAGGTGCGCTTCATGAACTATCTTGACAAAACTAGTATTCTGTATCCTTAAACTACCTTACAGTGCTCATGTGAAGTTACAATAAATGTAGTCTTTTGTATTTAACCACGCGAAGGGTAGCTGCTTCTGGCATGACCTCTTTAAAATAGAAAAGTAATAGAAAGTATTCCATAACAATATGACAAGGGTGTGACAGTTTAATGTATGTATAGTATATAGTACAGGTTGAACATCTTTAATGAGAAAATCCAAAATCTGAAATGCTCTAAAATTGGAAACTTTGAATGCCAACATGATGCCACAGGTGGAAAATTCCACACTTTACCTCATTTGACAGGTTGCAGTCAAAACTTTGTTTCATGCACAAAAGGTATAAAATTATCTTCAGGCTATGTAAGGTATGTATGAAACATAGATGAATTTTGTGTTTAGACTTGGGTCCCATCTCCATGGTATCTCACTATGTATATGCAAATATTCCAAAATGAAAAAGTCAGGACCAGGCATGGTAGCTCACACCTGTGAGTACTGGGATTCCAGTACTTTGGAAGGCTGAGGCTGGGGGGATCACTCCAGAACAGAGTTTAAGGTCAGCCTGGGCAACATAGCAAGACCCTGTCTATTAAAAAAAATTAAAAGCTACCAAAAAAATCAAAAATCAAAAACACTTCTGGTGTTAAAGAATCTTCAACATAGCTGGGCACGGTGGCTCACGCCTGTAATCCCTCACTTTGGGAGGCTGAGGCAGGTGGATCACCTGAGGTCAGGAGTTCGAGACCAGCCTGGCCAATATGGTGACACCCCATCTCTACCAAAAATACAAAAATTAGCCGGGTGTGGTGGCTTGTGTCTGTAGTCCCAGCTACTCGGGAGGCTGAGGCAGAAGAATCGCTTGAACCCAGGAGGTGGAGGTTGCAGTGAGCCGAGGTAGTGCCACTGCACTCCAGCCTGGATGACAGAGCAAGACTCTGTCTCAAAAAAAAAAAAGAATCTTCAACGTGTATAAAACATTTTTTAACCTGGTTTATTTTCATGATACTTTTCTCTAAAAAAGAGATTTAAATAAATAAAAATTTTAAAAAAGGAGATTAAATTCATGAGCCAAAACTGTTGTCTTTTTAATGGGGTGTTAACTAAATGGGCTTGAGCCAATGATAATGAACTTTACATTGAAAATTTGCCTTCTCTTACAGCCTGCTGATCTTAAGAAGAGAATAGAATCTTTAATTGACCGGGACTACATGGAAAGAGATAAAGAAAATCCCAACCAGTACAACTATATTGCATAGAATGTTGGCCTTGCAGCATTTGGTGTCATATGCAGTAGCCAGTGGATAAACTAACCTGTTGATTCAATATTATTTGACTCCTTTTTTACTACCGATGACCAAATGAAGCAGTGTAATTAATGGAAATAGTTGAGTGGACTTTTTCTCAGTGGTTAACATGCCTATTTTAAAGAGTAATACTTACCTTTAAGAAGAATGTTGTTGAACTCTTTGCATGTTATTTAGTACGATGTGCAGAAAACACTTAAGAACGTACCTGGTCTTCATGAATTCCTCTTTGGAACTGGGAAAGAGATCCCTGTGGCTATTAAAAAGGGGGGAGGGTTCTTACACACCATTAATTATGAAGCAAAAGGTTTATTTGCTTAAAATGTCATTTAAAGATACTTAAACTGCATGCAAACTTTATTTACTGTACAGAGTTCTGGATGTATTTATCAAATAGAAAAACCACCCTTGACTTGGTTGTTCACCCGTTTTGTGATTTCCCTTAAAAAGAGAAATGAATTGTCATAGCTATTGATATTTTACTAGGTAATGTTCTGTTACACTGAAAGGGATGTTTTTTAAAAAAAAATTATTTGGAAACAAGTTTTCAAGTAGGGGGACAGTTGCTTACATAATATCTTGTATATTCACATCCTAAAAATTTTCATTTATGAGTATGGGATGTGTATATATGGCTTAGCCCCAAGTTAACTGTGCTGATTAACAAGTACTTATAAAAATAGCTAAAATAGAAAATTAATGATCAGTTGTACTAGAGGAACATCATAGAAGAGAAAAATCCAACTCTTTATATTAAAAATGAATACAATAAGAAAATCGCAAAAGAGACCAAAATGAACGTGTTTTGTAAATTGTTACAGGAGCAAAAACTTCTCAACTAGTTTTCAACATACTTTAGACTTTAAATGTTGTTTGGACAGTTTTGTCTTCAACTTGGACCAATTGTGGATTGTTACAGGCTTCCTAGGATTTAGCATTCCTATTTTCTCTACCAAAGTTTTTTTTAGAAGCATCCCAACTCTTCTCTTTGTTGATAAATAAGCCTTTCCTGTTATCTTCATTTTAACTTGCTAAAACCCTAGATACAAAGGTCCTCCCTCATGTTTCCCACACAGCCCCTGTTTGGGAATTTGAGATTCTGTGTCATGCTGGTTTTCCTTTCAGAATTGCTTGAAATTCAGTTCTCTTAGCCACTGGACACCTAGTTTTCAAGAGAATGTCCCAAGATTGTTTATATATACAAAATAGCAAAAGTACTGTTTTTCGAATTGATAATTCAAGCAAAAGCCTTCTCTTTACCATCACTGTTTTTGTTTTTGTTTTTGTTTTTGTTTTGTTTCCTTGTTTCTATTTCCTTGAAGCTTTGAAGGGAGGAGAAGCAGAAAATTTTGTTTTTGTTTTTTAAAAATCAGAACTACTTAATGCTTTTTGCCACAGCATATTTCCTTGCCTGTTGGAGCCGTTAGGAAGATTACCTATGTCCTAATCTTCAACCTGAGAAGATTTTTGACTCTTGTGTCTACTGTTGATTGTTTTCTTGAGTTCTCAAAGACCTGTGGCCAGGTATTTTAAAAAGTCGTCTATTTCTTTCTAGTTGCATCAACTTGCACACTGGTGTCTAACTATATGTGGTATTCGGAACTTGTAATTCTTATTGAGCAGCCATTGCCTATATTTTCTCAGCTCCTCACTGATTTCTTTATATGAGCTCAGCTGACAAGCAAATGCAGCTATTTTGTTTGCCCTCTCTTCATACCGGACCATCAACAACAGTGTTCTAACTCATTCCTGATGGTCTGTGAGATGTAGACTATTACACAAGATTCAAGTTACTCATAAGCAACTTTTAGATAGAGTTGGTCCTGTTAGGAGGAGACTCTTGATGTCACCTTCGGTATCTTGAAAGCAGGTCCCCTCCTTGAGGCTCTTAATTCTTTGAAAACTTGATGCTGTTTCAGCTGAAAAATTAGCAAGACTGTTAAAAAAACAAGTTGAGGGGAGCTGTTTAAGAAACTGAAAAGTAATTGCAAACTACATTGGATAATTGTGACTTTCAGTTGTTGTTCTGTATGAGTTGAATTTTTGTGCTCTTTTCCCTGTGTATGTGGTGGTTCTATTTTTCTCCAATAAAACTTTTATTTAAAAAAAGTTTCTAGAGAAGATCTTTAAAATTCAAGTATTGTAAGAAAGTTATAAAATCACAGGACTTAAAATCTTCCTAACAACTTCTAATGAACTGACATTTGTTGATTTTGTTATTTTTAAACTTTTTAAAAATTTTGTGATGATTTTGTGGTAATGCTATAAGAGTATGGGGGAGGGCATGGTTAACAGGGCGAGGAAAATTCCCAGGAATCCTCAAGGTGGATAATTATTCTTAAACATGCGGATACAAGTATAAACATTGCTTCATTCAAATCCTCAGTGTCAAAGTGTTTCATAAAGTCAATATGAAATGAGTCTAGATTTGAGTTCAGGGGAGAAGAAAAGATTACTCTTAGTTATGGCATTTGCTCTGCCTTTTCTGTTAATAGTTTTTTGAGTTCTGGGCCAAATACTCTCAGAGTAAGATGTTCCTCAAAGTTTTTGAACCCAGTTCCTCAGTCTGCTTGAATGGTCTTAATATGATGTCTAGCTATACTCTTGAAATTTTTGCTGTGTATGTGAGTGTACAGTTCAGAAAACCAGTTTAGGCATCTGGATCTAAAGATTTGAGAAGTTTGTTTTTTAATCTTGATATTCATAAATCTTTTAAAATGAGCTAGTCTTTGTTTTCATGACCACTCTATTTAATGCTGTGAATGGCAGGAGTGTTATGAGCATGTTCTATTCTCTTATTTACATAAAATTGCCAAAACAAATTGTTCATTAAAAAGAAAAGAGCAGTACTGATGAAAATTTGCATAATTATGCTTTGTAAAATGATATCTTGCTAATACTTCATTAATGAATATTTTTCAGTGTCCTACAAAAAAAGAAACCTGCTTTACATTTGAATATTGAAGTTTGTTCACCTGCAAACACTTGGTTCAAATCAAACACTTTGCTCAATTATTTTTCTTTCTCCCCTTGCTATTATAAAAAAGGGTATTTTTTCTTTTGAATGGACACATAATGTACCTTCATGTTTAACAATCCTTAGAAGTCATCTCTAGCATAATGAAAAAGACCCTAACCTTTCTTTTGTAAAACCCTTTCTATTTGATGTAAAATATAAGAATGTGCTGCATTGGCATGTTAGAACTTAATAGTTTTGCCAGCTGTAACAACAACAGATCCTCTTCATTTGTTCCCTAATTTCAAAACTTTTCTTTAATTTTTAAGTTTTTTATTGTGGTAAAGTACACACGAAATTTACCATTCTAACCATGATAAAGTATACAATTCTGACATTTAGTACATTCACAATATTGTGCAGTCACCATTATGTAGTTCCAGAACATTTTCCTCAACTCTAAAGGAAACTTGGCACCATTAAGCAGTCATTTCCCATTCCCCCTTTCACCCAGCCTCTGGAAACCACTGCTTTCTGTCTGTCTGGATTTGCCTATTCTGGATATTTCCTATCAATGGAATCATTATGTGACTTTTTGTATCTGGTTTCTTTCACTTAGCATGATGTTTTCAAGGTTCCTCCACATCATATGTATTGATACTTCATTCCTTTTTATGGCTGAATAATAGCATGTGTATACCATATCTTGTTTATCCACTCATCAGGTGTTGGACATTGTATGGTTTCCACCTTCTGACTGTTGTGCGAAATGCTGCTATGAAGATTTGTTTACAATTATCTGTTCACGTTCCTGTTTTAAAATCTTTTGGGAATATACCTAGGAGTGAAATTGCTGGGTTATATGATAGTTCTGTGCTTAACTTCTTGACGAACCACTAAACTTTTCCACAGCAGCTACACCATTTTCTGTTCCCACCAGCAATGTATTTCTCCAATTTCTCCACATCCTCAACACTTGCTGTTTTCTGGTTTTCAGGTATTATCATAATCATCTTAGTGTGAAGTGGTAGTTCATTGTGATTTTGAATCTCATTTCTTTAATGACTAATAATGTTGACCATCTTTTTATGTGGTTATTGGCCATTTGTATATTTTCTTTGGAGAAATGTCTATTCACACTTTTTGGCTGTTTTTAAAATAGGTTGTTTGTCTTTTTGTTGAGTTGTAAGAATCCTTTTTATATTCTAATAGTTTCTCCGGTTCTGTGAATTGCCTTCTCACTCACTTAGTGGTGACCTTTGCACATGAGTTTTTAATTTTAATGAAGTCTAGTTTATTTTTTATCTGTTGCTTGTGCTTTTGGTGTCATTTTTTTTATTTTCACTTATAAGCTGTCTATATGTCATGGTGTCATATTTAAGAAACCATTGCCAAATCAATGCTCAAGGTTTTACCCCTGTGTTTTCTTATAAGAGTTTTACAGTTTTATTTCTTATGTTTAGGTCTTTGATCTCGAGTTAGTTTCTGTATATGATATGAAGTAAATATTTAACTTTATTCTTTTGCATGTGGTTATCTAGTTGTCACAGCACCATTTCTCAAAGAGACTATTCTTTCTCCCATTGAATAATCTTATCAACCCTTGTTGAAGATCAGTTGGCCATAGCTGTATGGGTTTATTTCCTTTTGTATATACATATATACTTTTAAGTTCTAGGGTACATGCGCACAACGTGCAGGTTTGTTACATATGTATACATGTGCCATGTTGGTGTGCTGCACCTATTAACTCATCATTTACGTTAGGCATATCTCCTAATGCTGTCCCTCCCCCCTCCCCGCACCCCATGACAGGCCCCAGTGTGTGATGTTCCCCTTCCTGTGTCCAAGTGTTCTCATTGTTCAATTCCCACCTATGAGTGAGAACATGCGGTGTTTGGTTTTCTGTCCTTGCGATAGTTTGCTCAGAATGATGGTTTCCAGTTTCATCCATATCCCTACAAAGGACATGAACTCATCCCTTTTTATGGCTGCATAGTATTCCGTGGTGTATCTGTGCCACATTTTCTTAATCCAGTCTATCATCGATAGACATTTGGATTGGTTCCAAGTCTTTGCTATTGTGAATAGTGCCGCAATAAACATACGTGTGCATGTGTCTTTATAGCAGCATGATTTATAATCCTTTGGGTATATACCCAGTAATAGGATGGCTGGGTCAGATGGTATTTCTAGTTCTAGATCCTTGAGGAATCGCCACACTGTCTTCCACAATGGTTGAACTAGTTTACACTCCTACCAACAGTGTAAAAGTGTTCCTATTTCTCCACATCCTCTCCAGCACCTGTTGTTTCCTGACTCTTTAATGATGGCCATTCTAACTGGTGTGAGATGGTATCTCATTGTGGTTTTGATTTGAATTTCTCTGAAGGCCAGTGATGATGAGCATTTTTTCATGTGTCTGTTGGCTGCATAAATGTCTTCTTTTTAGAAGTATCTGTTCATATCCTTCGCCCACTTTTTGATGGGGTTGTTTGTCTTTTTCTTGTAAATTTGTTTGAGTTCTTTGCAAATTCTGGATATTAGCCCTTTGTCAGATCAGTAGATTGCAAAAATTTTCTCCCATTCCGTAGGTTGCCTGTTCACTCTGATCATAGTTTCTTTTGTTGTGCAGAAGCCCTTTAGTTTAATTAGATCCCATTTGTCAATTTTGGCTTTTGTTGCCATTGCTTTTGGTGTTTTAGACATGAAGTCCTTGCCCATGCCTATGTCCTGAATGGTATTGCCTAGGTTTTCTTTTAGGGTTTTTATGGCTTTAGGTCTATCATGTAAGTCTTTAATCCATCTTGAATTCATTTTTGTATAAGGTGTAAGGAAGGGATCCAGTTTCAGCTTTCTGCATATGGCTAGCCAGTTTTCCCAGCACCATTTATTAAATAGGGAATCCTTTCCCCATATCTTGTTTTTTTGTCAGGTTTGTCAAAGATCAGATGATTGTAGATGTGTGGTATTATTTCTGAGGGCTCTTCCCTGTTCCATTGGTCTATATCTCTGTTTTGGTACCAGTACCATGCTGTTTTGATTACTGTAGCCTTGTAGTGTAGTTTGAAGTCAAGGTAGTGTGATGCCTCCAGCTTTGTTCTTTTGGCTTAGGATTGACTTGGCAATGCGGGCCCTTTTTTGGTTCCGTATGAACTTTAAAGTAGTTTTTTTCCAATTCCATGAAGAAAGTCATTGGTAGCTTGATGGGGATGGCATTGAATCTATAAATTACCTTGAGTAGTATGGCCATTTTCACGATATTGGTTCTTCCTGTCCATGAACATGGAATGTTCTTCCATTTGTTTGTGTCCTCTTTTATTTCATCGAGCAGTGGTTTGTAGTTCCTCTTGAAGAGGTCCTTCACGTCCCTTGTAAGTTGGATTCCTAGGTATTTTATTCTTTTTGAAGCAATAGTGAATGGGAGTTCACTCATGATTCGGCTCTCTGTTTGTCTGTTATTTGGTGTATAAGAATGCTTGTGATTTTTGCACATTGATTTTGTATCCTGAGACTTTGCTGAAGTTGCTTATCAGCTTAAGGAGATTTTAGGCTGAGACAATGGGGTTTTCTAAATATACAATCATGTCATCTGCAAACAGGGACAATTTGACTTCCTCTTTTCCTAATTGAATACCCTTTATTTCTTTCTCCTGCCTGATTGCCCTGGCCAGAACTTCCAACACTATGTTGAATAGGAGTGGTGAGAGAGGGCATCCCTGTCTTGTGCCAGTTTTCAAAGGGAATGCTTCCCGTTTTTGCCCATTCAGTATGGTGTTGGCTATGGGTTTGTCATAACTAGCTCCTATTATTTTGAGATATGTCCCATCAAAACCTAATTTATTGAGAGTTTTTAGCATGAAGGGCTGTTGAATTTTGTCAAAGGCCTTTTCTGCATCTATTGAGATAATCATGTGGTTTTTGTCATTGGTTCTCTTTATATGCTGGATTATGTTTATTGATTTGCATATGTCAAACCAGCCTTGCATCCCAGGGATGAAGCCCACTTGATCATGGTGGATAAACTTTTTGATGTGCTGCTGGATTCGGTTTGCCAGTATTTTATTGAGGATTTTTGCATCAATGTTCACACGGCCAGGTACCCCTCTGAGACGAAGCTTCTAGAGGAACGATCAGGCAGCAACATTTGCTGTTCAGCAATATTCACTGTTCTGCAGCCTCTGCTGCTGATACCCAGGCAAACAGGGTCTGGAGTGGACCTCCAGCAAACTCCAACAGACCTGCAGCTGAGGGTGCTGACTGTTAGAAGGAAAACTAACAAACAGAAAGGACATCCACACCAAAACCCCATCTGTATGTTACCATCATCAAAGACCAAAGGTAGATAAAACCACAGAGATGGGGTTTATTTCTTAATTCTATTCCGTTCTTCTTATATGTCCATCTTACACTGGTACTACACTGTTTTGATTACTATAGCTTTTTAGTAAATTTTGAAATCAGAAAATGTGAGTGTTTCACTTTTCCTCTTTTTCAAGATTGTTTTAACTATTTGGGTGCCTTACATATAATTCCATATGGATTTTAGGATCAGCTTTTCCATTTCTGCAAAAAAGGCCATTGGGATTTTGATAGGGATTGCATTGAATCTGTATATCACTTTGGGGAGTATTGTCATCTTAACAATATGAAGTTTTCTAATCCGTGAACAAAAGATGTCTTTCTGTTTTTAGGTCTTTAAAAATTTTTTTTCAGTGAAGTTTTATATATGTCAGTGTACTTTTCTTGTATCTCCCTAATTATGTTCCTAAATATTTTGTTCTCTTTGGTGCTATCATAAATGTAATTGTTTTCTAAATTTACTTTTCGTGCTATTCATTGCCAGTGTATACAACTGTATACAACTGATTTTTGCATGTTTATCTTGTATCCGGCATTTTTGCTGGATTCGTTTGCTAGCTTTTATGAATTTTTGTGGATTTTTAAGGAGTTTCTATTTATAGCATCTTTGCCATCTACAGTTTACTTCTTCCTTTCCATTTTGGGTGCCTTCAATTTCTTGCCTAATTTCTCTGAGTGGAGATTTCAACAATGTTAAATACAAGTAGCTAAAGTGAGCATTCTTGACTTGTTTCTGTTCTTAGGTGGGAAGCTTTCAGTCTTTCACTGTTGAGTATGGTGTTACCTGTGAGTGTTTTATAAATGCCCTTTATCTTATTGAGGAAGTTTTCTTTCTCTTTTATTTAGTTTTTTAGAGATGGAGTCTCGCTCTTGTCACCCAGACTAGAGTGCTATGATACAGTCATGGCTCACTACAGCCTCTACCTCCTGGGCTCAAGCAATCCTCCCACCTCAGTCTCCGAAGTAGCTAGGACTACAGGCACCTGCCACCACACCTGGCTAATTAACATTTTTTAATAGAGACAGGGGTCTCACTGTGTTGCCCAGACTGGTCTCGAACTCCTGGCCTCAATTGATCTGCTGTCTTGGCCTCCCAAATTGCTGAGACTACAGGAGTGAGCCACTGCCCAGCCGGAAGTTTTCTTTCATTCTTAGCTTTCTGAATGTTTTTGTCATTAAAGGGTGTTGAACTTTGTCAAATGCTTTTTCTGCATCAATTGAGATGATCATGTGGTTTATTTCCTTCATTCTATTCATGTGGTATAGTACATTGATTTGTTTTCATATGTAGAATCAGCCTTGCATTCTTGGCATAAATCCCATTTGGTCATGTTGTCTAATCCTTTTGGTATGTTGTTGGATTTGATTTGCTATTATTTTTTGAAGATCTTTGCATCTATATTCATAAGGAATATTGATCTGTACTATTCTTGCAGTATCTTTGTCCAGCTTTGGTATCAGGGTAATGCTAGTGTTATACAGTGAACTATCAAGTATTTGGTCTTCTGGTTTTTGGAAGAATTGAGAAGGATTGGTTCTTTAACAGAACTCACCAGTGTGAAAGTCAGAGGATGAAGAAAAAAAAAGAGAATTCACTATTGAAGCTGTCCGGTCCCAGGCTTTTCTTCGGGGATGTTTTCGATTATTTAGTATCTTACAGGTCTGTTCAGATTTTCTATTTCTTTTTGCATCAGTTTTAGGTCATTTGTATATTTCCAGGAATTTGGTTTTTTTGGGATTTTTTTTTTTTTCTTTTTTTTTTTTTTTTTTGAGATGGGGTTTCACTCTTTTCACCCAGGCTGGAGTGCAGTGGCATGATATCGGCTCACTGCAACCTCCACCTCCTGGGTTCAAGCGATTCCCCTTCCTCAGCCTCCAGAGTAGCTGGGACTATAGGCGCACACCACCACGCCCGGCTAATTTTTGTATTTTTAGTGGAGACGGGGTTTCACCATGTTGGCCAAGATGTTCTCGATCTCCTGACCTTGTGATCCGCCTGCCTCGATTTTCTCTTAGATATCTAATTTGTTGGCATACAATTGTCGATAGCAATCCTTTTTTCTTTTTTTGAGACAGGGTCTCACTCTGTCACCCAGGCTGGAGTGCAGTGGCACAATGATAGCTGACTACAGCCTAGATCTTCCAGGTTCAGGCAATTCTCCTACCTCAGCATCCCAGGTAGCTGGGACCACAGGCATTCACCACCACACCTAATTAGTTTTTTGTTTTTTTTTAATTTTTTGTAGAGATGGGGTCTTGTTGTGTTGCCCAGGCTGGTCTCAAAGTCTTAAGCAATCCTCTCACCTCGGCCTCCCAAAGTGCTGGTATTACAGGCATGAGCCATTGTGCCCAGCCTCATGGCAATCTTTTATCATCCTTTTTACTTCTGCGAGATCAGTAGTAATATCCCACTTTCATTTCTGATTTTAGTAACTTGAGTCTATTCTATGTTATTCTTTTTTTTTTTTTTTTTTTTGAGACAGGGTATCACTCTGTTGCCCAGGCTGGAGTGCAGTGGCACAGTCACAGCTCACTGCAGCCTCAAACTCCTGGGCTTAAGCAATCTTTCTGAGTAGCTGGGACTACAGGTGCATGCCACCATACCCAGCTAATTTTTTTAAAATTTTTTGCAGAGATTGGGTCTCCCTGTGTTGCCCAGGCTAGTCTTGAACTCCTGGCCTGAAGCAATCTTTCCATCTTGGTCTTCCAAATTGTTGGGATTACAGGCGAGAGCCATCATACCTGGTCTATTATTGATTTCTAATTTTACTCCATGTGGCCAGAGAAGATAGTGTATGATTTCAGTCTTGTTAAATTTATTGAGAGTTGTGTGGCCTAACATGATCTATCCTGGAGAATGTTTCATGTGGAGTTGAGAAGAATGTGTATTCTACTGTTTTGTGTGGAATGTTCTGTATATGTCTACTGAGCCGAGTAGGTTTGTAGTGTTGTTCAGTTTTTCTATTTCCTTATTGATCTTCTGTCTATTATTATCCATTATTGAAAGTGGGGTATTGAAATCTTCAACCATTACTGTAGAACTGTCTATTTCTCCCTTCAATTCTACCAGTTTTTACTTCATATATAGTAGGACTGTTAGGTATGTCTGTGTTTATGATTATTAATACCTTACTGATGGATTGACCCCTATATCAATATATATTATTGTTCTTTGTCTCTTGTAATAATACACTTTTTTACTTAAAAGTCTATTTTATCTGACATTAGTGGAGCAACCCTAGCCCTCTTTTGGTTTGCTTGCAATGTCTTTTTCCATCCTTTCTCTTTCAACTTGTTTGTGTCTAGAACCTAAAGTGACTTTCTTGTCGACGATTTATAGTTAGATCTTGATTTTAAATCCATTCTGCCAATCTCTGACTTTTGAAATTGGAGAGTTTAATTTTTTTACATCTAAAATAATTACTGATGAGGAAGGACTTCTGTCATTTTGCTATTTGTTTTCTATATATCCTATTTTTTTTTGTTCCTTAATAGCTTTATTACTGCCGTCTCTCGTGTGTGTTTCTTTTTAAATTCATGGGTTTTTTTTGTTTACTGCTGTACTTGATATATATGAAGTAACAGATACTGCATTTTTACTTATACATTTATTCTTGGTTGAATTAATTTTATAATCATAAACATCTAGTAGAAATAACATAAGCTTATTCGACTAGTAAACTCAGAATAAAAGTTGTGTGTTTGCATTATATTTAATGCTGATGCTGACAACTCTGAAGGCATTTTCTTTTCTTTTTTTTTTTTTAACTAAACTAGCAGTATTATTTACCAAAGATTACCAGTCAAGTGAACTTGAAAAGCATTTGAGTTAGTTCTTCTGTTTTCTAAGAGAATACTTAATTTATATAAGTTTCTCTTTCTGTCCTTTTTTTTTTTTCCTTGAAACAGTCTTGCTCTGTCGCCCAGGCTGGAGTGCAATGGCACTATCTCGGTTCACTGCAACCTCCGCCTCCCGGGCTCAAGCAATTCTCCTGCCTCAGCCTCCTGAGTAGCTGGGACCACAGGCACATGCCACCGTACCTGGCTAATATTTGTATTTTTTGTAGAGATGGGGTTTCGCCATGTTGCCCAGCCTGGTCTTGAACTCCTGAGCTCAGGTGATCTGTCTTCCTCGGCCTCCCAAAGTTCTGGGATTACAAGTGTTAGCCACTGCGCCTGGCTGAGAAAGAAGTTTAATGGTAGGATAATTAAAGAGATGGGAGGAAACCTCAAATCTATCTCCCCAAGGAATTTGAGGTTAGGGTTTTAAAGGGTTTTGGAGTGGGCCAAAGTGTGGAAATTGTTGATTGGTTGAAGAGTGCAGGATGAAGTCATAGGACTCGGAGATGAAGAAACTATTCTTGGCCAGGTTGACGCCTATAATCCCAACACTTTGGGAGCCCAAGGCAGGAGGATTGCTTGAGGGCAGTAGTTCAAGACCAGCCTGGCTAACATAGGGAGACCCCATCTCTACAAAAAATTTTTAAAAATTAGCTGGGTGTAGTGGTATCTACCTGTAGCCCCAGCTACTAAGGAGGCTGAGGCTGGAGGATCACTTAAGCCCAGGAGTTTGAGGCTTTAGTGAGCTATGATTGTGCCACTTCACTCCAGCCTGGCTGATGGAACAAGACTCTATCTTAAAAAAAAGAAAAAAGTATATTCTTATGCTGATTTGGTTCCTCTCTGAGGGTCTTGAAACTGATTGGCTTCAGCCTTTCCACTGGAATTCAGGATCTGAAGAATATCTTAAGCAGTCTTTAAACAAAAGCCTTATGATTCCAATGTCAGAGATCCTATCTATAGAAACAATGGGAATGCAAATAGTCAGTATCTAGTACTACATGACTTTCAGCAAGAGGAAAGTGGGCCAAAGGGCAGCCTGATTAATTTTTAACTATATTTCTGCCCAGAACCTGGCATGCAATTCATGTCACCCCACTGGGGACATTTTCAGAGTTATATTTATCGAGTGACTTGACCAAAACCAATAAGCCCTTAATGGCTTAACTGTGGGTATAAGGGTCTTCATAGAGGGTGCAAAGATACAGCCCTCCCCCCACCGCCAAGATCCAGAGCCACTCCCAGAGATAGCCAAAAGACAGAGAATCCTCTGAGAGCTGGCAACAGTTGGTAGGACCCTAGATACAAGTA
Source organism: Symphalangus syndactylus (assembly GCF_028878055.3). Classification (NCBI taxonomy): domain Eukaryota; kingdom Metazoa; phylum Chordata; class Mammalia; order Primates; family Hylobatidae; genus Symphalangus; species Symphalangus syndactylus. The sequence goes on along the minus strand of NC_072447.2, from coordinate 123,941,640 downwards.
GGGTGCAACCCCCATTTCTGTCCAGCCATATTACTGGGGGCTGCCAACCTTTCAGTTGGCTGCCTGCAAATACAGGCTTGATAACCTGTGTGCCCGGACAGGTAGAAAGCCAAGCTAAGCTTTCAGGACACAAGATGAGACCAACAGGAAAGCAAAAGCTGTCTCTGAGAGGGAAAGGATCAAGCCAGAGTCACAATCCAAAAAAATCAGTTCGTACAGATGTTTTCCTCCTGCTAATCAAAGTTAGAAAGTAAGGAGCAAAGAAAAGTGTTTGCCTTCCTCTTCTCTACTAGGTGCTACAGACATATCCAGGAGAGTTGACTTTGGTAAGAATTCTTACCCTTAGCCAGCTTCTGTCAGTTTCCCCGGGATCCCATTGGCAGGTTCCAGAATGAGCAGGGTACCCCAGAGATCCTATCCTCATCACCAGAAACTCTAGGGGAGGAAAGATAATCTTCTCTCTACCCTTCATAGATTTTAATTGTGATGGACTCCTATAACAAAAGATAGATTCACAAGAGAAAAACAGTTTAATAGCTTGTACAGCAGTCCCCCCTTATCTGAGGAGAGTATGTTCCAAGACCCCTGGTAGATGCCTGAAACCACGGATAGTACCAGACCCTATATATACATTTTTTCCTATAAATACATACCTATACTTCATTTATAAATTAGACACAGTAGGAGATTAACAACAATAAAATAGGACAATTGTAACAATTTGCTAGCATTACTACTCTTGTGTTTTGGGGCCATTATTAATTAAAACAAGGGTTACTTGAACAGAAGCACTGCAGTACTGCAACAGTTGATCTGATAACCAAGATGGCTACCAAGTGACTAACGGGTGGTATATACAGTATGGATGTGCTGGACAAAGGAATGATTTGCATCTTGGGTGGGATGGAGCAGGACGGCATGAGATTCCATCATGCTATTCAGAATGGCGTGCAATTTGAAAGTTAGGAATTGTTTATTTCTGGAATTTTCCATGTAATATTCTTGGACCATGTTGACCACAGGTAACTGTACCCAGGGAAAACAAAACTGCTTATAAGGGGAGACTATTATATGCCTCATGTATACATCCAACCAGGGAAGCATGAGTAAATCTCCCTTTCTGTTGTACTTGATTGATTTTTTTTTTTGTAGTATACCGTTTTGATTCTCTTCTCATTTCCTTTTATGCATATCTTTTTTTTAAATAGAAGCAAAGTATCACTGTGTTACCCAGGCTAGACTAGAGCCCCTGGGTTCAAGTGATCCTCCCTCCTCAGCCTCCTGAGTAGCTGAGAGTATAGGTGCATGCCACCTTGCCTGGCTTCTTTTCATATATATCTTTTAGGTTTTTTTCTTAGTGGTTACCCTGGGGATTATGATGGGCATCTTAAGTTTACAACAAACTAGTATGAATTAATACTAATTTAGCTTCAATAGTATATATAAAAACTGCTTCTATACAGCTCTATCTCTCCTCCTTTATGTAGTTATTGTCCCAAAGTGCATCTTTATATATTGTGTGCCTATTTAGAGATGAAATCTTTCTCAGATTTCTTAGTCTGAAATAGCCAATGAGACATTCTTAAGTTGAAAGCAATATAAATATCGGCACGGGTTGCTTTTAGATATTCAATTGTTTTGTGTTAATTTAAAAATCCCTTCTGTGCATAAACGCATTTTCTTTTCATTAACTATATGTCAGAAGTTTGTTTTGTTGGTTTTTGTTTGAGACAGTTTCACTCTGTCACGCAGGCTGGAGTGAAGTGGCGCGATCTTGCCTCACTGCAACCTCCATCTCCTGGATTCAAGCTATTCTCCTGTCTCAGTCACCCGAATAGCTGGGATTATGGGCATGCGCCACCACACCTGGCTAATTTTTGTATTTTTAGTAGAGACAGGGTTTCACCATGTTGACCAGGCTGGTCTCGAACTATTGACCTCAAGTGATCTGCCCGCCTCAGTCTCCAAAAGTGCTGGGATTATAGATGTGAGCCACCGCGCCCAGCCTATATGTCAGAAGTTATTATTATTTTTTTTTTTTTTTGAGACGGAGTCTCGCTCTGTCGCCCAGGCTGGAGTGCAGTGGCGCAATCTCGGCTCACTGCAAGCTCCGCCTCCCGGGTTCACGCCATTCTCCTGCCTCAGCCTCTCCGAGTAGCTGGGACTACAGGCGCCCGCCACCACGCCCGGCTAATTTTTTGTATTTTTAGTAGAGACGGGGTTTCACCGTGGTCTCGATCTCCTGACCTCGTGATCCGCCCGCCTCGGCCTCCCAAAGTGCTGGGATTACAAGCGTGAGCCACCGCGCCCGGCCAGAAGTTATTTTTTTAAACATTTGGCAGATAGTAAGAATTTTTTATTAAGTACAAAGAAATTTTTCCTTTGTTGATTTGTTTAAATCATTGGTATGTGAATATCTTGTGAAAGCATTTTTAAAAGTGGTCATAAGATTCTTCAGGCCGGGCGCGGTGGCTCACACCTGTAATCGCAGCAGTTTAGGAGGCCGAGGTGGGCGGATCACCAGGTCAGGAGTTCAAGACCAGCCTTGCCAACATAGTGAAACCCCGTCTCTACTAAAAATACAAACATTAGCTAGGCATGGTGGCGTGTGCCTATAGTCCCAGCTACTCGGGAGACTGAGGCAGGAGAATCGCTTGAATCCGGGAGGCAGAGGTTGCAGTAAGCCGAGATCATGCCACTGCATTCCAGCTTGGGTGACAGTGTGAGACTTATTATAAAAAAAAAATTATTTGTAATGGTTAACATTATACCTAAAAGGGCAGTATGGAATTTGCTGGATTTTTAAAAGATAACACAAGTGAGAAGCAAAGACAAATTTTCTTAGAATCAGGCCTACATAATGAATTAGACTTCTGTCCTAAAACACAAGCAGCAATTCAGACTATGGAATTAGGATCTTTCAAAGGTTTATTTCTAATTCCTCTTTGAGTTAAGGATTATGAGGCAGAAAGATAACTGTATAAGCATTTTCCTCTTTATCTTTCAAACATACTAAATTTTTAACATAATTTATATAATGTTCAGGAATTTCAAGTATCCTACTTAATCAATATGGTTTTGCATGTGATTGTTTTAAGAGGAAATTAGATATAAACAGGTCAAATGTTTTAACCAAAGATAAGAGTAGTATGAAAACCTCAACCCTCTTTGAATGCATGAAGCCTCTATTAGCCTTTTCACCCTACTCTCATGTAGGAACTAATAAATGGAGAGTCACTTCCTTTGCAATTAAAAGGAATAAGAAAAGATTATTTCAGACCAGTATATATAATTCCTACCTAAAACAGATCACTAGATTCTGTCATCTAGGAATGAGTATTTTGGGCATATCAGGCTCTAGTATACACTAGAACATTCTGCTAATTTAATTTCTAATTTATTGTTCTAAAGCACATCATTAAAATGTCCTTTTATTTTATTTTATTTTTTTGAGACAGAGTCTCGCTCTGTCACCCAGGCTGGAGTACAGTGGCACCATCTCGGCTCACTGCAACCTCCACCTCCTGGGTTCAATCGATTCTCCTGCCTCAGCCTCCCGAGTAGCTGGGATTACAGGGGCCTGCCACCACACCTGGCTAATTTTTGCATTTTTGGTATAGATGGGGTTTCACCATGTTGGCCAGGCTGGTTTGGAACTCCAGACTTCAATTATCCGCCCACCTCGGTCTCCCAGACTGCTGGGATTACAGGCATGAGCCACTGCGCCCGGCCTAAAATGTGCTTTTTAGAAGAAAGGAGTGGGATGCAAGAAGCAATGATGACCAAAGTAATTGATGAAATATATTCCTATACCTAAATAAGTATTGACTAAAAATAAAAATTACTGATTTTGTTGGGGAAGATTACAGTAAGAGTAGCACTAAAATATTAGACAAGCTAACATGGAAGATGGAAGGTAAAAGTTTGGAGTTGGAATGTATTAGGATCTTTGTTTTATTCAAAAGGGGAATAAAGTATATACTAACTTTGGACTGTATGCATATTAAAATTTAAGGGTACCGAGAAATCTCACCCCTAGGTATTTTCCAAGAGGAATGAAAACTAATTCTCACACAAAAGCCCGTATGTAAGTTTATGGTAGTTTTATTTATAATTGCCAAAAACCTGAAACAACCCAAATGTCCTTCAACTGCTGAATGGGTAAATAATGGTACATCTGTGTAATGGAATACTACTAGTCAGCAATATACAGGAATGAACTATTGATACATTCAACAACACGAATAAATCTGCAGTTCATTATTCTAAGTGAAAGAAGCCAAAGTCAAAAGGCTACATACGGTGTAATTCCTATATTACATTATGCAAAAGGCAAAACTAAGAGTGGAAAACAGATCAGTAATTAGCATGGGTGGGGGTGAGAGGAGGGATATATAAAGGGGTACTAAGAGGGAATTTGAGGCATGATGAAACTCTTTGGCATCTTAATTGTAGTAGTGTTTACACAGCTCTGCATTTGTCAAAACTCAGCTGTACAACAAAAATGAATTATACTGTATATAAATTAAAATATATATTTTTAGGGTGACTCAAAAAGAATTAGAATGTCTAACATCGAAACCAGTAGAAGGGGGAAACATGATCAGTGAAACAGGGAAAGAAGCTTAGAAAAAGCAAAGTTAATGCAAAGCACAAAAATAACATGGGAGAGATAGTTCCAATATAACTAATCAAAAGGCCCCATACAAATCAGAAAGACAACTTACAGTCTGGGAGAAGACATTCATAGTGCATATAACCAACACAGGATTAATATTCAGAAAATATAAGCAGGTTTCATAAGTCAATAAGAAAAACAGGTAAGTTCAAAAACAAGCAAAGAATATGAATAGGGGATTCACAGAAAAGGAAACCCGAATGACCACTACATTCATAAGATCAATCTCACTATGGTCAGAGGAATGCAGAATAAAACTGTAAGGTATTGTACTTCACATGCATCAGATTACCAAAAATGGAAAAGCCTTACAGCATTAAATGATGGCGGTAATGAGGAATGTAATCTCATTTATGGTAGGAATATAAATTGGCACAACTACTTTGAAAAGCAATAGTAATATTTAGTAAGATCAAAGCTGCCCACATCTTATGACTGAGTAATTCTAATCTTAGGATATACATCTCACACTATGTTTGAAGAGAAATCTACAAGAATGTTTATTTCTGTATTGTCTGTAATGAGAAAAAAATGGAAACAAGCTATGAGTGTTCAACAGAATGGATGAATTGTGTTACATTTATAAAATACAGTGTTATATAACAGTTGAATTAGTACTATATGTGTCAACACAGATAAATGTCTAAAACAATGGTGTGCAAAAAAGCACGGGAAAATACATCCACTGTGATACCATTTATTTAAATTTTTAAAAATTTAAAACTAAATTACTTTTTTAAAATTTAAAAATGTTTATAATATTTGAGGACACATATGAGACGGTTTGCTTTACCTAATATCAATAAAATGAAGAGACAACCCACAGAATGGGAGAAAATATCTGCAAACTGCCCATGTGACCAGGGATTAATAACCAAAGTATATAAGGAGTTCAAACAACTCTAAGAATAAATATAATCTATTAAAAAATGGGCAAAAGATTTGAATAGACATTTCTCATAAGACATATAAATGGCAAACAGGCATATGAAAAGGTGCTCAACGTCACTGGTCATCAGAGAAATGCAAATCAAAACGACAATGGAATATCATCTCACCGCAGTTAAAATAGCTTATATCCAAAAGACAGGCAATAACAAATGCTGGTGAGGATGTGGACAAAAGGGAACCCTTGTACACTGTTGGTGGGAATGTAAATTAGTACAATCACTATGGAGAACAGTTTGGAGGTTTCTCAAATAGCTAAAAATTGAGCTACCATATGATCCAGCAATTCCACTGCTGGGTATATACCCCAAAGAAAGGAAATCAGTATATTAAAGAGATATCTGCACTCCTATGTTTCTCGCCGCAGTGTTTACAACAGCTAAGATTTGGAAGTAACCTAAGTGTCCATCAACAGATGACTGGATAAAGAAATGTGGTACAGATACACAATGGAATACTATTAAGCCATAAAAAGAATGAGATCCTGTCATTTGCAATCACATGGATGGAACTGGAGGTTATTATGTTAAGTGAAATAACCCAGGCCCTGGAAAACTAACATCACATGTTCTCAGTTATTTGTGGGGTCTAAAAATGAAAACAATTGAACTAATGGACATAAAGAGTAGAAGGATGATTACCAGAGGCTGGGAAGCGTAGCGGGGGCCTGGTGGGGAGGTGGGAATGGTTAATGGGTCCAAAAAAAATAGAATGAATAAAACCTACTATTTGATAGCACAATAGGATGACTATAGTCACTAATAATTGTACATTTTGAAATAACTCAGAGTGTAATTGGATTGTTTGTAACTCAGTGGATACATGCTTGAGGGGATGGATACCTCATTCTCCATGGTGTGCTTATTTCACATTGCATGCCTGTATCAAAACATCTCATGTACCCATAAATATACATACCTACTTTGTACCCACAAACATTTAAAAAAAATAAAAGGAATACTGTAAACAACTTTATGCTCGTAAATTCAACAACATAGAAGAAATGAACCAATTCTACAAACTGTAGGCCACAAACCACAAAATCACAAATGATCAAAACTGAACCAATATTGGAATAGTCCTATAACCATTAAATAAATCGGGTTTATAACTATAAAGCTCTCAAAAAATAAATCTCCAGGCCCATGTAGTTTTACTGAGAATTCTACCAAACATTTGAAAAAGATTTTGCACAATCTCTTCCAGAAAATAAGAGAAGGAAACACTTCCCAACTCATTTTATAAGGCGATTATTAACCTAATACAAAATTCAAGACAGTATCGGAAGGAAGGAAGGAAGAGAGGGAGGGAGGGAGAGAAAGGGAAGGAAGGAGGGATGAGAAGGGAAGGGGGAAGGAGGAAGGAAGGGGGGAAGGAGGAAGGAAGGGAGGAAGGAGGGAGGGAAGGGAAGGAAGGAAAGAAGGAAGGAAGGAAAGAAGAAAGGAAGGGAGGGAGGAAGGAGCTACAGACCAGTATCTCTTATGAACATAGGCACAAAAACTCCACAAAATATTAGCAAATAAAATATAATATATAAACGACTATACACCATGATCAAGTAGGATTTATTCCAGGTATTTGTACTTGTCAGGGTTCTCTAGAGAAACAGAACCAGTAGGAGATGAAAAAGAGGGAGAGAGAGACACACAAGGAATTGAGGAATAGGCTCATGGAATTATGGAGGCTGAGAAGTCCCATGATCTGTCATCTGTAAGCTGGAAACCCAGGAAAACTGTTAGTGTAATTTAGTCTGAGCTTGAAAGTTTGAGAACGAGGGAGCCAGTGGTATAAATCCCAGCCAAAGGGCTGGAGAAGATGAGATGAGATGTCTCAATTCAGGCAAGCAAACAGGAAGCAAAAGGGCAGTTTTCTTCTTTCTCCACTTCTTGTTCTATTCAGGCCCTCAATGAATTGGATCATGCTCACCCACATTGGGGCAGGCAATCTACTTATTGAGTTCACTGATTCAAATGATAACCTCACCTGGAAACATCCTCACAGACTCAGAAATAATGTTTAATCTGAGCACTCATGGCCAGTCAAGTTGAGACATAAAATTAGCCATCACAGTACAGGCATACCTGGGAGATGACGCAGGTTCAGTTCCAGACCATCACAATAAAGCAAATATTGCAATAAAGTGAGTCACAAAAAGAAAAAATCAGTGTTACAGCTTTTAGAATTTTTCTAGCAGGTTTTCTGGAAAACCTTCACAGAAAAAGGAGAAAGAGTGCATATAAAATGCTTATGTTGATTCCATACTGTAGTCTATTAAGTATGCTACAGCATTATGTTTATAAAACAATGTACATACTTAAAAAATATTTTATTGTTAAAACATGCTATCACAGAGACACAACGTGAGCACATGCTGTTGGAAAAATGGTACTGATAGACTTGCTCAATGCAGGGTTGCTACAAATCTTCAATATGTAAAAAACATAATATCTGCAAAGCACAGTAAAACAAGGTATGCCTGTATTCAAGGGTGGTTCAATACTCAAAAACCAATGTAATTCACCATATTGATAGGCTCAAGAAAGAAAATCGTATTATCATATTCATTGACACAGAAAACATTTGACAAAATCCAACACCCATTTATATTTAAAAAAAAAAAAACCTTTCAGCAAGTTAGCATGATAGGGGAACTACCTTAACTTGATAAAAGGCATCTACAAAAACCCTACAACTAACATCACAGTTAATGCTGAAAGAGTAACTGGCTTCCACCTGTTTAGAAACCAGGCATGGATGTTCACTCTCATCACTCATTCAACATAGTACTGGAAACACAACACAATAAGACAAGAAAAAGAAATAAAAAGAATACCGATTAGAAAGGAAGAATAAATCTGTCCTTACCTGAAGATGGCATGCTTTTCTATATAGAAAAGCCTAATAAATCTACCAAGCAAATAAACAACAAAAAATCCTCTACAACTAATAGGTGAGCTTGAAAGTTTGCAGGATTCAAGATTAATGTGCAAAAGCCAAATGCATTTCTATATATTAACAGAGAGCATGTGGAAACCAAAATGAAAAACACTATACCATTTACAATTGTTCCGAAGAACAGTACATACTTAGATATAAACTTAACGAAACACATACAGGATCTGTATGGTGAAAATTACAAAATACTAATGAAAGAGATCAAAGAAGACTGAAATAAATGGAGTGCCATAGCATATTTATGGATTAGAATACACAACATAATAAAGATAGCAATTCTTCCCAAACTGATCTATAGATGTAATGCAATTCCTATCAAAATCCCAGCAAAGCTTTTTGAGAAATAGACAAGCTTATTCTTGAAAAAGAAGAATAAAGTGGGAGGAATTACTGTATTTGATATTAAGCCCTAATATGTAGTTACAGTAATAAAGACCGTGTGATATTGGTGGAAATATAGATATACAGATCAATGCAACAGAAGAAAGAACCCATCTGTTTTTTTTCTTCTTTTTTTATTATAGCAAAGTACATGTAACATATAGTTTGCTATTCCAACTGATTTTTGACAAAGATACAACAGCAAATCAATGGAGGAACGATAGCCCTTTTAACAAATGGTGTTGGCACAATTGGACAACCGTAAGCAAAAGAAAATGAACTTCAATCTAAATCTCACACCGTATAAAAAAAAAAACTCAAAGCGGGCCACAGACTTAGACGTAAAATGTAAAACTATAACACTTTTAGAAAAAATATAGGAGAAAATCTATGGGATTTAGAGCAAAAGCATGATTCAAGAAAGGAAAAATTCAGTGTTACAGCCCTTTTAGAATTTGTCTAGCAGGTTTTCTGGTTTTCCAGAAAACCTCCACATAAAAAGGAAAAAGAAAAAAAGGAAAAAGTAATAAATTAGTATGAATTGAGCATTTTAATGATTCTATTTTATTGCCTTTGTTGGCTTATTAAATATAACTCTTTGTTTCGTTATTTTACTGGTTGCTTTAGGTTTTATAGTAATACATCTTTAACCTGTTACAGTCCACCTTCTTTTTGTTTGTTTGTTTTGGAAGCGGGATCTCACTCTGTCACCAAGGCTAGAGTGCAGTGGCACTATCACAGCTCACTGCAGCCTCAACCTCCCAGGCTCCAGCGATCCTCCTGCTGCAGCTTCCTGAGTAACTGGGACCACAGGTGCACACCACCACGCCTGGCTAATTTTTGTATTTTTTATAGAGACAGGGTTTCGCCATGTTGGCCAGGCTGGTCTTGAATTCCTGGAGTCAAGTGATCCACCCGCCTCAGCCTCCCAAAGTGCTGGGATTACAGGTGTGAGCCACCTCTCCCATCCCAGACCTTTTATATGGCATTAATCCATTCATGAGGCCAAAGCCCTCATGACTTAATCATTTCCCCAAAAACCCCACCTCTTAATACCACCACAGTGGAGATTAAGTTTCACCATGAATTTTGAATGAAGCACATTCAAACCATACCACTATTGTTGCCATGCATTTTTTCTATATGTTATAAACTGCACAATACAATGTTATTTTTGTTTTAAGCCAAATATCTTATAAAGATTTAAATTATAAGAAAAAAATCTTGTGCATTTTACCAATGCAGTTACCATATCCAGTGCTCTTCATTCCTTTGTGTAGATCCTGATTTTCATCTGTTATCATGAAGGACATCCTCTAACATTTCTTCTAGTGGGGTATCTGCTGTTCCTTCCCTTATCCCAACAACAGAGCAGGCCAGTTCCTCCCTACCTCAGGCACATACTCCACAGCCACTAAGAAGGACTAATCCCTGGAAAAGCTCCAACCACTAGCCTTTAACCAACCAATGAAGAAATAAAGATATGGTGACCTGGAGAGAGCACTGGACCTAGGGACACAAGATGTGAGTTCACGTCTATCTCTACTCACTACATAGTGAAACCGTGAACATTCCTGGGTTTCACTGTTTTCATCTGAGAAGTGGGGGAATAATTTTCTTAACTTCATTCACATGATTGTTATGAGAATGAAATTAGATAATAGAGGAAGGCTGGTGGACTGTAAGGAGCATATTGGATCCTTCCAATTCCAACATAAACACTTCCTAGTTGTGTGACTTTGGGAAAGTTACTTAACTTTTCAGGGTCCTAGTTTCCCAGTCTGTAAAATGAGATAGTATCTGTCTCACAGGGATGTGTGAATGAAATGAAAAAAATGTTTAGAAGTGCCTGACCTAGGCCAGGCACGGTGGCTCACACCTGTAATCCCAGCACTTTGAGAAGCCGCGGTGGGCGGATCACCTGAGGCCAGGAGTTCGAGACCAGCCTGGCCAACATGGTGAAACCCTATCTCTGCTAAAAATAAAAAAACTAGCCAGACATGGTGGCTCTTGCCTGTAATCTCAGCTACTCGGGAGGCTGAGGCAACAGAATGGCTTGAACCCAAAGGCGGAGGTTGCAGCAAGCCAAGATCATGCCACTGCACTGCAGCCTGGGTGACAGAGCGAAACTTCGTCTGAAAAATAAATAAATAAATAAAATAAAAGTGCCTGACCTGTAATAGGCATTCAGGAGATGGTAATACATTGCAAAATCTAGATAATACCTTCTAAAATCCTATAGAAATGGGGCAAGGGGATACACAATAGGAGGAATTTTCTGTGTTGTTTTTTGTTTTATTTTTTAGATGTGACCCTCCTTCATAAACATTGATTATTTTAGCTCTTTGCCATAACATCTTTAAATTCAAGATGTCACAATAATAGATTTTGGAGAAACTCAGGGCCATCCTGTGTCATAAAAGATTAAAAAAAATACTTTTGGAAAGTGGACAGAGACCTCTAACTCCACCTTGACCAGCCAAAAATAAGTGCTCTGGAAATTAGCCTAAGACATGCATTTCCCCAGTCAAAATATATGGTTCTTATAGATGTTTTTGACCTTCATTGACGCAGCTTTCTTCACACGCTGCATGATTTAGTGTTCGTCCATTAGAACGTTTACTACTCTTAACTATTCATATATATTTTGTACAATCCTGATAATTTTCATATTTATTTATTTCTAATTTCATTTATTTCTTTTTTCTTTTTTTTTATTTTTTTCTGAGAGACAGGGTCACTTTGTCACCCAGGCTGGAGTGCAGTGTCATAAACATGACTCACTGCAGCCTCAGCCTCTTGGGCTCAAGTGATCCTCCTACCTCAGCCTCTCAAGTAGCTGAGACAACAGGCGTATGCCATCATGCCCGGCTAATTTTTTTTTTTTTTTTTGAGACGGCGTCTCTCTCTGTCTCCCAGGCTGGAGTGTAGTGGCACGATCTCGGCTCACTGCAACCTCCACCTCCTGGTTTCAAGCGATTCTGCCTCAGCCTCCCGAGTAGCTGGGACTACAAGCACGTGCCCCCATGACCAGCTAATTTTTGTATTTTTAGTGGAGGTGTGGTTTCATTATGTTGGCCAGGCTGGTCTCAAACTCCTGACCTCGTGATCCACCCACCTCGGCCTCCCAAAGTGCTGGAATTACAGGCGTGAGCCACCGCGCCCGACCCATGCCCAGCTAATTTAAAAAAAAATGTTTCGTAGAGATGGGGTCTCATTATGTTGCTCAGGCTGGTCTCAAACTCCTGGGTTTAAGCAATCCTCCAACCTCGGCTTCCCAACCTGCTGGGATTACAGGCCTGAGCTTTGCACCCGGCTCTAATTTCATTTCTATTGTAACCCTATGTCACTTGTTACTGGGACTTTCAACACTCTTTATATGTATCGGATATATAATATGTTAATAACGTTCATTAAACTACTCAAACATAAGCAAAATCACAGCAAACATGCCTGATGAACCACCAATGCCAGAGACCAAAATGGCAGCCAATAACCATCCGCTGGTGGCAGAGTTGATGACATTTGCTCTTCACATGTGGTTCTCTGAGAAATGTTTTAAGCAGAGGAGTCTCTGTGTATAGAGAACTTACTACGTGGCAGGCATTGTGCCAGGATTGGGAAATGCAGTGGGGAGCAAGCCAAATCTAGTCTCTGCTCTCCCCAAATTCCCAGTCTAACAGAGGACACAGATCAGGAAGTGGACAGTTGCCATACAGTGTGGTGAGATGATGGGGAGCCGAACACCCACAAAGAAAAGTCACCTAATCCAGGCTTGGAGAACAGAGAAGACTTCCTGAAGGAAGTGATGTCTAAGCTGAGCCAGTAGGACGGGTAACATTGAATCAGGCAAAGATGCAGGGAAGTGGGTCCTAGGCAGGGAACGTGGTCTTTTCAGAGAGCTGAGTGATGAGGAAGGCTGGAGAGGTAAGTGGAAACCAGGCCACACAGGGCTTTATAAGCCATGGGAAAAAAGCAGGGAGTAGTTGGGTCCTCTGGAAGAAGACCTTGAAGTCTCAGCTGTCTCTTTCACTTAGCACTGTGAACTCGGACAAGTTACATAAGCCTTTAAGCTTCAGTTTCCTCGTGTGTAAAATGAGGACAAGGCCGGGCACGGTGGCTCACACCTATAATCCCAGCACTTTGGGAGGCTGAGATAGGAAGATTACTTGAGGCCAGGGGTTCCAGACCAGTCTGGGCAACATAGCAAGACCCCACCTCTAAAATTTCCTTTTTTAAATTAACCAGGCATAGCGGCACATGCCTCTAGTCCTAGCTACTCAGGAGGCTGAGGCAAGAGGATTGCTTGAGCTCAGGAGTTCGAGATTGCTATGAACCATGGTCACGCCACTGCACCCAGTCTGGGCGACAAAGACCCTGTTGAAAAAAACCCAGAAAAATGAGGACGGTATTCTAATAATAACTACCTCATAAGCTTAAGTGTCAAAAGTGGACATAAGGTACCAAATACATAATATGCGCTCAATAAGTATCAGGAATTTCTGTTCTTTTCTTATTTTTTAGAGATGGGGTCCTTAGCAATTATTTCTATATTTTTCCTCTAAATATGAACTTGACATTTTGGCTGCTGGAGACTTGGTGGTTTCATAGATTTGTACAGGTTATATGTATGTGTGCATATATTATACAATTATAATATAAAATTAATTACATACTTATTTAATTATAATTATTTATAATATGCAATTATATATATAATTTCATGTTGGCTTTTTATCATTCCTATGCATTAAAAACTTTTTTTGCATTTACATGTTTTTGTTTATAATCTTCGTTTTTTTCGCTTGTTTGTTTTTGTGACAGTCTTGCTCTGTCGCCCAGGCTGGAATGCAGCGGCGTGATCTTGGCTTACTGAAACCTCTGCCTTCTGGGTTCAAGCGATTCTCCTGCCTCAACCTCCCAAGTAGCTGGAATTACAGGCGTGCGCCACCACGCCTGGCTAATTTTTGTATTTTTGGTAGAGACGGTGTTTTGCTATGTTGCCCAGGCTGATCTAGAAATCCTAGCTTCAAGTGATCTGCCCGCCTCGGCCTCCTAAAGTGCTGGGATTACGGACCTGAGCCACGGCGTCTGGTTTATAATCTTAATTTTGTTGATTACGAAACTGTTTTATACATTGATATAGTGCTATTCTGTCTCTCTTTCTTTTCTAACTTCTCGTCCATGGCTTTATATCTTAAACATTATTATACTTCCTCCAGAGACAGTGTTTTCTCTCTTCCTCTGTCTCCTTGAAACTTGTTGGTTTTGTGCCTTCCTGCTTAGGGTCTCTAAATTGGTACCGCTTAGGAAAGAGCGCCCTCTGGCATTCATCTGGTGTCAGTTCAAGAGACCATTTTCCATTACTGCGGTCTGTGGTCCCTGCCTGTTGGCTATGAGCGGAAACCTTCAGTCCCAGAGAGCGTGGAGGTTGTTACAAGGGTAGGTTTCACAATTTAAAAAAACCCGGCTGGGCGCGGTGGCTCACGCCTGTAATCCCAGCACTTTGGGAGGCCGAGGTGGGGGATCACCTGAGGTTAGCAGTTCGAGACCAGCCTGGGCAAAATGGTGAAACCCCGCCTCTACTAAAAATACAAAAATTAGCCGGGCGTGGTAGTGCACGCCTGTAATCCCAGCTAATCAGGAGACTGAGGCAGGAGAATCGCTTGAACCCGGGAGGCAGAGGTTGCAGTGAGCCAAGATCATGCCACTGCACTCCGGCCTGGGTGACAGAGCCAGACTCCACTCAAAAAATAATAAAATAAAATAAAACCCTCTGGCTATTATAAAATGTCCTTGTCCTTGAAATGTCAAAGGTATCACACACCTATTTATCAATATACAGCCCACATTAATGTATCCGTGCACAAAGATTATTACATACAAAGAGACTTTCCTAAAAGAAAAAGCACAAGGATTTGGAGCCCTAGCACCTAGGTCTACATATCCACTATTACTGCGTGGCCTTGGGAAAGTCTTTCTCTCAGTTGAGCCTCTCATTTTTAAAATGAAAATGTTATATTAGATCGATGTTTTGCAAAATGTTTTGTAGAATACTCTCTATTATGTTGAAGGCATCACACGCACACAAAAGAGAGAGGGGAGGAGAGGCTACATTATCAAATAAATTTGGAAAATGAGGGGTAAGCAAAATAAAAGTGTTTATTGCAGGACTTTGGAGAGATTTTACAGTGCTAAATATGTATTATGAATTTACAACACATGTCTATAGTTTCCCAACACCAGTTGACAACAGAACCTTTTGCTGACAGAGCACCTTGCAGGATTCTGCAATAATGCAGTATCCTTGCAATGTTGTAGTATTCTTGCAGTATTCTGAGAAAAAACAATTTTGAAAATGCTGGTCTAAGTCTGGCCAACATGGCAAAACCCCGTCTCTACTAAAAAGACAAACATTAGCCAGGTGTGGTGGTGCACACCTGTAATCCCAGCTACTCAGGAGGCTGAGGCAAGAGAATTGCTTGAACCTGGGAGGCGGAGGTTGCAGTGAGCTGAGATTGTGCCACTGCACTCCAGCCTGGGTGACAGAGCAAGACTCTGTCTCAAAAAAAAAAAGAAAAAAAAAAATGAAGAAAAAAATAAAAAAAGACAAGACAAGCCAATGCTGGTCTATGCCACCATTTAATTTGGCAAATCTTCCTGATCACTGGATCCCTTTGCTAGATAAAGACAAGGCCAGGCAACTAATGTGCTGTTAGGACGCCAAGTCAATGGTAAGGAAAATCTAACAATAATCATGAATATAGCCTCTTAATCATAATAACAACAGCAATGATAATAGTTCATGTTTACTGAGAGCACAACATTCCAAGGCACTGTACCAAATGCCTTATAAACATTATTTCATTTCATCCTTGCAACAAACCACTGAGAGAATTTATATTATTACCATCACCATTTTAAAGATGAGGAAACTTGAGGCCAAGGCGGGCCGATCACCTGAGGTCAGGGGTTGGAAACCAGCCTGGCCAACATGGTGAAACCCTGTCTCTACTAAAAATACAAAAATTATGACCGGGTGCAGTGGTTCACTCCTTTAATCCTAGCACTTTGGGAGACCGAGGCAGGCAGATCACTTGAGGTTAGGAGTTCAAAATCAGCCTGGCCAACATGGTGAAACACTGTGTCTACTAAAAATACAAAAAAAAAAAATTAGCTGGGTGTGGTGGCACACACCTGAAATCCAGCTATTTGGGAGGCTGAGGCAGGAGAATTGCTTGAACCCAGGAGGTAGAGGTTGCAGTGAGCCGAGATCACACCACTGCACTCCAGCCTGGGCAACAGAGTGAGAGACCATCTCAAAAACAAAACATACAAACAAAAATTAGCTGGACATGGTGGTGCACACCTTTAGTCCCAGCTACTTGGGAGGCTGAGGCAGGAGAATTGCTTGAACCCAGGAGGCAGAGGTTGCAGTGAGCTGAGATCACACCACTGCACTCCAGCCTGGGCGACACAGTGAGACTCCGTCTCAAAAAAAAAAAAAAAACCAAAGATGAGGAAACTTAGTATGAGAGTGATTGAATAGTTTAAAGTCACAAAACTACTAAGTGTTAGAACTGGGATTAAAATCCAGGCTGTCTGCTGCAAAAGCTAATATGCTAAGTATGCTATAGTTAAGGTGACCACATAACTTCTTGTCCAAGCTGATGCGCTTTTGAGTGGAGAGCTCTGAAACTAACTATATAACTTTTCTGAAATATTTATTTTGTACCAAAAATTGATTTTATTATATTAGTGTGCAAAAACTGTTGTCAAAAGTAAAATCTTTATTTAAAAAACAAAGATAACATTCATCTGTGTATATTAAAGCAAAATGATATTTATATTGATTATCTGAAAATTTTCGAATAGCAGGAGTAATTATTATTGGTATATATTCACATAGTCTAATCAGTTTCTTAGTCCTGTCTTATAATGCATCACTGGTATTTTTGTGAAGAAGGTATTGTTTCAATATGATTTTGTTATTTTTATTTTATTGTGTTTTTTTGAAACAGAGTCTTGCTCTGTCGCCCAGGCTAAAGTGCAGTGGTGCAATCTCCGCTCACAGCAACCTCTGCCTCCCCTCTTTGAGCAGTTCTCCTTCCTCAGCCTTCCAAGTAGCTGGGATTACAGGCACACACCACCACGCCAGGCTAATTTTTGTATTTTTAATAAAGACGGGGTTTCACCATATTAGCTAGGCTGGTCTCAAACTCCTGGCACAAGTGATCCGCCTGCCTCCACCTCCCAAAGTGCTGGGATTACAGGTATAAGCTACCATGCTCAGCTTATTTTGTTATTTTTAAACTTTAAAATAAAATAGTCTGCAATCATTTTTAAACTTGCATTTTAGGCTGGGTGAGGTGGCTCATGCCTGTAATCCCAACACTTTGGGAGGCCCAGGAGGACTGATCACCTGAGCCCAGGAGTTTGAGACCAGCCTGAGCAACATAGTGAAAACTTGTCTTTATAAAAGAGAAAAATTTGCATTTTATGGTTAAGAAATTTGAAATTGTTCATATCTTCAATTATCTCGTATCTGTAAACCACACTATTTTTAATTTAGAAAATACTATGTCTGCAGGTGCTGAGATAGTATTGAGGTGAGTACCCTGCACCTCAAGTTCAATAAATGGTATACATCTTAACTATAGCATACTTAGTCACAATTATTATTATTATTTTTTTTGAGATGGAGTGTTGTCTTGTCCCCCAGGCCGAAGTGCAGTGGTGTAATCATGGCTCATAGCAACCTCGAACTCCTATGCTCAAGCAATCTTCACGCCTCAGCCTCCTGAGTAGCTAGAACTACAGGTGTGTGCCACCATGCCTACCTACTTTTGTTTTATAATATGTTGTTGTTGTTGCTGTTGCTGTAGAGACACGATTTCTTTATGTTGCCCAGGCTGGTCTCAAATTCCTGGCCTTAATTGATCCTCACACCTTTGTATCCCAAAGTGCTGGGATTACGGGTGTAAGCTACCTCCCCCAGACTCACAATTACACTTTAAAAAATTAAAATGGGTAATTATTTCATCTCAAATATTCTTACAGAAACCCTCTATTCAAAATGTCATTCTTCAATGAATATTTTCACAAGACAAAACTCATGTAAAAAGTTGTCTCTATGTTTCTTTTGAAAATTTTGCCAAATGTGGATGCTGAAAATCATAGGCCTTCTCAATTTCATTCTATTCAGGTACAGAATAGAAATCTGTCAAATTAAAATATTATCAAATTAAATGTATTCAACTAAAAAAAATAAGAGCACTATCAACATGTCAAGTGCTTTCCCTCAAGTCAACATATTCCAAAGCACAATTATAGAATTTCACAGTTAAATCCTGTTTGTTCATTGTTCACCATTACAGCTCTAGTTTGTTTCAGTCCTTTTTTGAGGGATACATTTTGATGCCTTTCTGTTTTTCAGGCTTTGTTTTCAGTAACTGCAATTTGCTAAAAGCTTCAAAAGCCAAAGATTTTTAGGCGTTCTATTTGTTGAATATTTTGATTAAATATTACCTACTGATGTTCAACAAAATAACCCAATCTTTGTAAAAAAAAAAAAAAAAGTCAGTACCTATTTTAGGACACTTAGGTGCACTATCAAAGGAGCCCTTCAAAAACTTTCTTCACATTTTTTTTTTTTTTTTTTGAGATGGAGTCTTGTTGTGTCGCCCAGGCTGAAGTGCAGTGGAACCATCTCAGCTCACTGCAACCTCCACCTCCCAGGTTCGAGTAGCTGGGACTACAGGCACACGCCACCACGCCTAATTTCTATATTTTTGGTAGAGATGGGGTTCCATCAAGTTGGCCAGGCTGGTCTTGAACTCCTGAGCTCAGGTAATCCGCCCGCCTCAGCCTCCCAAAGTGTTGGGATTACAAGTGTGAGCAACCGAGCCCAGCAAAAAAAAAAAAAAAAAAAAAAAATTAAAGCAGAGTCTTACTCTGTCTTCCAGGCCACAGTGCAGTGGCATAATGACAACAACTCCTTGCAACCTCAACCTCCTGGGCTCGAGCAATCCTGCTACCTCAGGCGCATGAGTATCTGGGACAACGGGCACATGCCACTATGCCCAGCTAATTTTTAAATTTTCTGTAGTGATGGGGGTCTCACTATATGCTCAGCCTGGTCTCGAACTCTTAGGCTCAAGCAATCCTCCTGTCTCAGCCTCCCAAATTGCTGGGATTGCATATGCATGAGCATAGCAAATAGAATATCTATCATTTGATAGATACAGTGTTACAGCTTGTTTGGATGCATGGATGCAATTATCAATTACATGTGCACTATAACCAATCCCAAGGATATTTTTGCTCCATAAGTTTCTTAATTAAGAACATTATTTTTAACACATTCTTTCTCTGCTAAAATTTGTGTTCCTATTATCCCTGAAAAAAACCCAAGTCATTTTATATTCAGCATTAAACTTTGTTATTGAACTTACTGTTATCTTTAGAAAACACACAATTTATAAATTTAGAGGAGAGGAGACTTTATTTCTTATAAAAAGTTACAGCCTGCAAAATGGCCATCCCGCAGGCTGGAAAACACAGCCTCCAGCCAAGACCAGAGACAGGTAGTACTTGGAAGGAGGAAGGGTTGGGGTAGGAGCTTTATCTTAAAGAGGTTGGCAAAGTATCACGCCTGTAATCCCAGCACTTTGGGAGGCTGAGGCAGGCGGATCACGAGGTCAGGAGATCGAGACCATCCTGGCTGACACGGTGAAACCCCATCTCTACTAAAAATACAAAAAATTAGCCGGGCGTGTTGGCGGGCACCTGTAGTCCTAGCTACTCGGGAGGCTGAGGCAGGAGAATGGCATGAACCCGGGAGGCTGAGCTTGAAGTGAGCCGAGATCGCGTCACTGCACTCCAGCCTGGGTGATAGAGCAAGACTCGGTCTCAAAAAAAAAAAAAAAAAAAAAAGAGGTTGGCAAAGTATATGTATTCAACAGGTTACAGGAGGAGCTATGAATATTCATGAAGGCGGTCTTGATGCATGCATATTGAACAAACATGCATATATGACCCATTTTCACTTTGGGATGGAGACTTAACATTTATTTTATTTTATTTTGAGACAGAGTCTTGCTCTGTCGCCCAGGCTGGAGTGCAGTGGCGCAATCTCGGCTCACTGCAACCTCCGCCTCCTGGGTTCAAGTGATTCTCCTGCCTCAGCCCCCCAAATAGCTGAGATTACAGACATCTGTCACCATGCCTGGCTAAGTTTTGTACTTTTAGTAGAAACAGGGTTTCACCATGTTGGCCAGGCTGGTCTTGAACTCCTGACCTCAAGTAATCTGCCCGCCTTGACCTCCCAAAGCGCTGGGATTACAGGTGTGAGCCACCATGCTGCGCTGAGACTTAACATTTAAATGTATTACAATTAGGTCCTATACACAGAAGATCTTTTCAGGACACATAAGCATGCAAGTGCACAGCCTCTGTAAACCGGCCAGAACTCTCCCTTTCTCCTTTAAAACAAATGAAAGGAGGAGTAATGGGAGATACCCCATACTTTGAATATAAACCTGCAAGAAAACCATGCCCTAAAAATTTTGAGGGCCCATCTAAAACTTTAATTTAGGAAGATTGTGTTAACTCACATGCGGTAATATTAAAAAATGACTCATATAGTTTAGTAATAGACTAGGCACCAAAAGGCTATTTAAAAAACAATTGGTCCTCTGGTGGACAAGAATGCCTGGAGGCTACTTATTTTATTTCTTATCAGGAGAAAGAGAATCATCATTCTACTTTGCATATGAGGATCAGCTCATTCTTTCCCTTAAAATAAGAAGATAAAGGCATTGCCCCCCCTCCCCAGGCCTCATATGATACTCCCTATTCTGAGCCCAGAACACCCAGAACTTTAGAAATTGGCTATTGCCATGTCTGGGCTGCGAGTATAGGAAAGGAAAACTATTTTGACTGTTGTTCCCACTACAGTCCCACTCTCTCAGTATCAATGTAGACCCAGACATTCTGCTTTACTTACCTCCAACCTGACTGTTCCCATACAGAGTTGTGTTAAGCCTCTTTACATGCTATTAGTAGGAAATATCAGAATTTGGACGAATAATCAAACTGTCCGATGCATTGTCATCTATACACTTGTATTAACTCCCATTTTAACTCCAAGAAAAGTGTAATGTTAGTTCGAGCTCAAGAAGAAATCTGGATTCCGGTAACTTTACCTAGACCTTAGGAATCCTCCCCCTCAATACATTTAATTAATGAAATGCTACAGCGAATTCTAAAAAGAGCTAAGAGATTTGTTTTCACTTTAATCGCTGTTATCATAGGCCTAATTACAGTCACTGCAATGGCCACGACTGCCAGAATAGCATTACACCAATCTATTCAAACAGCTCATTTTGTTAATGGTTGGCAAGCCAATTCCACCCAAATGTAGAATTCTCAACAAGGCATCGATCAGAAATTGGCAAATCAAATTAATGATTTAAGACAGTCTGTTATTGGCAAATGCAGTGCGATTAGAATACTTTGGATTTCTGCATCACCCCATATTCCTATAACGAGACTGATCATTCATAAGAAATGGTCAAAGGACACCTTCTAGATAAAGAAGATAATTTATCATTAGACATAACTAAATTAAAGAAACAAATTTTTGAAGCCTCTCAAGCTCACTTATCCATCGTGCCTAGAGCTGAGGCGTTAGATCAAACCCCACGACTTAGATTAAGTCTATTAGAGGCTCCACTGTAGTAAATTTTGGAATTACGTTTCTCTGTTTAATCAGCTTGCTTTTAGTGTGCCGGACCAGTCAAAGAATCCTGCGTCAAAATCGAGAGAACGAACAAGCCTTCATCGCCATGGCACATTTATATAAAAAGAAAGGGAGAGATGTTGCGGGAAGTCAGGGACCCCAAATGGAGGGACCGGCTGAAGCCATGGCAGAAGAACGTGGATTGTGAAGATTTTATGGACGTTTATTAGTTCCCCAAATTAATACTTTTGTAATTTCTTACACCTGTCTTTACTCCAATCTCTAAACATAAACTGTGAAGATTTCATGGACACTTATCACTTCCCCAGTCAATACCCTTGTGATTTCCTATGCCTGTCTTTACTTTAATCTCTTAATCCTGTCAGTTGAGGAGGATGTATATCGTTCCAGGACCCTGTAATAATTGTGTTAACTACAAAATTGTACGGCATGTGTGTTTGAGCAATATGAAATGTAGGCACCCTGAAAAAAGAACAGGATAACAGCAATTGTTCAGGGAATAAGAGAGATAACCTTAAACTCTGACTGCCGGTGAGCCGGGCAGAACAGAGCCATATTTCTCTTCTTTCAAAAGCAAATAGGAGAAATATCGCTGAATTCCTTTTCTCAGCATGGAATGTCCCTGAGAAAGAGAATGCGCACCTAGAGGTAAGTCTCTGAACTGGCCCCCCCCGGGGCGTACCTGTCTCTTATGGTCGAGATTGCAGAGGTGAAATAAACTCCAGTCTCCCACAGCGCTCCCAGGCTTATTAGGAAGAGGAAATTCCCACCTAATAAATTTTGGTCAGACCAGTTGATCTCAAATCCCTGTCTCCTGATAAGATGTTATCAATGGCAATGGTGCCCAAAACTTCATTAGCAATTTTAATTTCGCCTCAGTCTTGTGGTCCTGTGATCTCGCCCTGCCTCCACCTGCCTTGTGATATTCTATTACACTGTTAAGTACCTGATGTCTGTCACCCACACCTATTCGTGTACTCCCTCCCCTTTTAAAACTCCCTAATAAAAACTTGCTAGTTTTTGTGGCTTGTAAGGCATCACAGATCCTACCAATGTGTGATGCCTCCCCCAGACGCCTAGCTTTAAAATTTCTTTCTTTTGTATTCTGTCCTTTTATTTCTCAAGCCAGCCGACGCTTAAGAAAATAGAAAAGAACCTACGTGATTATCAAGGCAAGTTCCCCGATAGATCTTATCAGGAGAAAGTTGCTAAAATCAGTCCGTTGTCCAATTAAAGCTGTAGTTACGGCTGGGGGAACAGAGGTTCAGTTAGTCAGGGTCTGTGAGCTAGATGAGTTGTAGTTGTTTTAATATTATCTCAAGACCAGTGCTTGTTTGCTGCTAGAGAAGAAGCAAAACCTTGAGACAGAGCATAGTCATATATGCATGTTCGTTCAATATGCATGCGTCAAGACCACCTTCATGAATATTCATAATTCCTCCTGTAACCTGTTGCATACATATAACTTTAGCCAACCTCTTTAGCATAAAGCTCCTACCCCAACCCTTCCTCCTTAACCCTTGCCTGGCATGGCCTTAGGTCCTGTTTATAATTTCATATCTTATTGCCACAGAGAGTGTATTCTGTCAGTCTTACAGTCTCTATTTTAACATTAGTGTTGGTTAGTTGTGTCTAAACCATATAAGGGAGAGGGTATAACAAGACGTGTCTGACCTATCATCCCATCATGGCCAGGAACTCAGTTTTAAGGTTTTTCTGGGGTCCTCTTGGCCAAGAAGGGGTCTGTTCATTCGGCAGGGGGCTTAGGATTTTATCTTAAGTTTATATTACAACAGCGTTTATGATGCTGTCAGATGTTTTGTCTTCATCAGAATTCAGTTCCAAAATTGTTATTTTGATTTCATACATTGGATGAAATAAATGTATCACTATTAATTTAACTTCTCTCTGAAGCACCTGAGGACACCGATACAAGGTTGGCATCATTAAACTGTTTGGCTAATGCAGCCAACACCTTAATAGCTACAACTTCACTTTTTGTATGTGCACAAGGAAAGTTGGAATAAAAATTGAGCAAAATGAATTCAGAAGAACAGTCATTTGATCTACATGAGAATCACGTTGAATAGAGTTATATGTAAACCTGTGGTCCTTAAGCACATTCTTAAAATAACTACTGCCTTATGAGGTAGATGCTGATGCTTCCTCAACAGACCATTGCCTTCTGGGTTTTGTGTGGTCAGTTATATCACTGTGGCCCTCACAGTGGTAAACATCAATAGACATTTTGTGCGAGTTACATGTACATCACCAAATTTAGTACCTTTTTTTTTTTTTTTAAGAGATGGAGTCTTGCTCTGTTGCCCAGGCTGGAGTGCAGTGGTGCAATCATAGCTCACTGCAGCCTCAAACTCCTGGGTGCAAGCAAACCTCCAGCTTCAGCTTCCCAAAGCGCTGGGATTATAGGCATGAGCCACCATGCCCAGCCAGTATCTAAATTTTCAGTAAACATGTACTTTCATTTATTTGAGCTCATTACTGCTAAGAAGGTTTATAACAAAATAAAAAAGCATTATCAATCAATACATAGTTGTATATTTACACTATGCATAAATTATACAACCACTGGTGTGAGAATTTTCAGACTGCTCTCTATATCTTCTGTGGCTGGTCTGCTCAGCCTCAATTTCCTATGTCTATACAGGTACAACTTACCTATAATTGCCCACATTTCCCATTGACCCTGCTAACTGGCAACCTGATGGCTTCTTTTCTTTCTTTTTTTTTTTAAACTTTAAGTTCTGGGATACATGTGCTGAACGTGCAGGTTTGTTACATAGGTATACATGTGCCATGGTGGTTTGCTGCACCTATCAACCCATCATCTAGGTTTTAAGTCCCGCGTGCATTAGGTATTTGTCCTAATGCTATCCCTCCCCTTTCCCTCAACCACTCAACAGGCCCCAGTGTGTGATGTTCCCCTCCCTGTGTCCATGTGTTCTCATTGTTCAACTCACACTTATGAGTGAGAACATGTGGTGCATGGTTTTCTGTTCCTGTGTTAGTTTGCTGAGGATGATGGCTTCCAGCTTCATCCATGTCCCTGCAAAGGACATGATCTTATTCTTGTTTATGGCTACATAGTATTCCATGGTGTATATGTGCCACATTTTCTTTATCCGGTCTATCATTGATGGGCATTTGGGTTGGTTCCAAGTCTGACCTGATGGCTTCTGAAACACACATGGAACTCACAGGCCAAAGAACCACTGGCCAGTACTCCAAGTGGCAGGCAGCTGAACAGTGTCAGATACTTCCTCCACCACTACACGAGATCTGAGGTTGTTAGCAGTCCCTAACTGCTGATGTCTGGGCATATTTCCTTTTATCAATGAGTTCTTTTGCCTGCTTTCCTTGATGGGGAGGTTAGTTATGTTATTTCTGGAAAGGGTAAGGAAAAGAGAGATTATCAGTGGTTGTTTTTCAGATTTAATCAGGTGAGAGCCAAAATGAGAACTCTGTAGAAACTGGACGTTCAAAGTGGAGATCTACTAAACTCAAACCAAATTATTTTAGTGGAACTATTGAGAGTAATATTTAGTTCAAAAATGAAAAACATGTGAGACAAATGCTAAATTGGATGAGATGTGGGACAATGGATATAAACTGAGACTGTCCCAGGCAAAATGAGAATGTAGTCATCATGGTTATACTACTTCTCACTAGATTACCATTTCTTTTTGTTTGTTTTTGTTTGAGAAAAGGTCGTACTCTGTCACCCTGGCTTGAATGCAGTAGTACGACCACGGCTCACTGCAGCCTCAACTTCCCAGGCTCAAGCCATCCTCTCACCTCAGCTTCCCCAGTAGCCGGGACTATAGATAGGCACATGCTACCATGCCTGGCTAGTTTTTATTTTATTTTTTGTAGAGATGGGGTCTCATTGTATTGTCCAGGCTGGTCTCGAAATCCTGGGCCCAAGTGATCCTCCCACCTCGGCCTCCCAAAGTACTGAGATTACAGGTGTGAGCCACCAGGCCCAGCCTATTATTTCTTAAACTGGGTCCCATTTAGTAACTCCACATGGTCTTAACCAACATCCTAGAATAGTAATATCGTGATGATGATGATGTGGATGATGAACTTTTGACCCAGTTGATTACACATCCTCCTTAAAATGTTCTTCCCTCTTTTCGCTTCTGGGGGGGTTTCATCCTTACTCTGATGTTCCTCCTCCTCTACCCAAGTCTAACTGTCAGGAGTGCTCCAAGGCTTGGGTCCTGGGCCTGCCTCCCTTCTCTTCCTGCACTCACTCTTTTCTCTGTGGCAGCTGCTCTTACCGCACATGTACAGTTGTCTGGTACACAGACATTTCATCTCACTTTTCCTACTATCCTGTGTCAAGAGATGGCTGCTAGTCCTCCTCCTTACACGTTGAGATATAGTTGCAATTCACTGTTCAGGACATTCAACGGTTTGCCATGTGTTACTACACTGTTGGTTTGCCCCCGTTGTGGTGGACACAGGGAATATGCCATTCTGATCCCCCTGCAAAAAAGGACTTGCTGCTCAGCTGTGAAGGGTATGCTCAGAATCAGGCCGGGTGCGGTGGCTCACGCCTGTAATCCCAGCACTTTGGGAGGCCGAGGTGGGCGGAACAAAAGGTCAGGACTTCAAGACCAGCCTGGCCAATATGGTGAACCCCTGTCTCTACTAGAAATACAAAAACTAGCCGAGTGTGGTAGCATGCGCCTGTAGTCCCAGCTACTCAGGAGGCTGAGGCAGAAGAATCACTTGAACCCGGAAGGAGGAGGTTGCAGTGAGCCAAGATCATGCTACTGCACTCCAGCCTGGGCAACAGCGCAAGACTCCGTCTCAAAAAATGAAAATAAAAAAGAATTAGCTGTCAGTGACTGCAGGGCCTGCCCCACTTCAGGTCATTAGGTCATGCTCTCTCCAGGGCAGCCTGCGTCCAGTGATAGAGAGAGGGAGATGAAGGCCCAGCCTTATCAGCCCATTGTGGGACACTGATGGCAATAGTCACTCCAGACGTTCCTGTGGGGTTGGTCAAGGCTGTGTTGGGCTGGCATCACCGTTGTTGGGATGCATCCTGCCTCCCACCCCTTCCTTTCACAGGTAT
The DNA here is from genome assembly GCF_028878055.3 of Symphalangus syndactylus. NCBI lineage: Eukaryota > Metazoa > Chordata > Mammalia > Primates > Hylobatidae > Symphalangus > Symphalangus syndactylus. Next base: position 123,914,814 of record NC_072447.2, on the reverse strand, counting down.
TGATTTCTAAATAAACATCTTTCACGTCAAATTCTACCTCAGCCTATTTGGGCAAAATCCAACCTGTGACACCCCACTTCCTTCCCTTATAGTAACTACAACTGAAGTGCACAAAGTCCAGGGCAACACGTCGGTGCAAGCTTAGATGCCTTCCTGCAGCTCAGTGCCAGCTGAGCCAACTCAGGTCTCCCACACTAGCCTGCACTTGGCAATGACGCTTCTCCCATCCAACCCCATAGCCACAGGAAAGGCCACATGTGTTGACCTGGGAAATGTGAAGCAGGGAAAACTTCATGATGTAGGCTGAATTTGAGCTGAATGCTTCAAAGTAAGGGAGAGGGAAGTGGGAAGAAAATGAATACCGACTGAGCCTTATGTCTCAGGCTCTCTGCTAGGAACTCTACTTGCTTTTGTTCATTAATGCTCTGCTCACAATAATACTATCAGGTAGGTGGTTCGATCACCAATGAGAATAAAAAAAAAATAAGTGCCATTGGTGGTGATTACACCACTGATGATAATGACAAAATAGAAATAAGTACCATTGATTACACAGTAGCATGTATCAGGTAGCGTTCTGGGCCTTCACATTCATTATTATCTCATTTAATCATTAAAAGTCCTCCAGGCCTGGGAAACTTTCAGTTTTTTTTTTTTTGAGATGGAGTTTCACTCTTGTTGCCAAGGCTGGAGTGCAATGGTGCGATCTTGGCTCACTGCAACCTCTGCCTCCCAGGTTCAAGTGATTCTCCTGCCTCAGCCTCCTGAGTAGCTGGGATGACAGGTGTGCACCACCATGCCTGGCTACTTTGTGTATTATTAGTAGAGACAAGGTTTCACCATGTTGGCCAGGCTGGTCTCGAACTCCTGACCTCAGGTGATCCACCTGCCTCGGCCTCCCAAAGTGCTGAGATTACAGGCGTGAGCCACCATACTCGGCTGAAACTTTCAGATTTTAAGGACACTCACCGACCTCCTATTCTCTTACCTTCTAGTAGCAGGGCTGACAGATTTCACTTAGGATCAACTTTTGTGAGAATCATTCTCCCAGTAATTCCACACAAATTTATTATGAGACAGCAGCCCATATTTGAGGCCCACGTAGAGTTGAGCTTCCCCCCAAATTACTCTCCTTCTACTCCTCCCTTGCTGACCCTGATTTACTCAGGAACTCTGTAAGAAAGCCGGGGCTCAGAGAAAATGAGGAATTCAACTTAGCTCACACAGCTGGTATATGGTAGTTTCTGTTCAGACCGACACTGGCCTGACCCCTTAGCCAGGGTTCCTGACCCCTGTGCCGGGCTATCTCCTATGGGGCTATGATCGTTTGTTTTCTTTCTTTTTTTCTTTTCTTTTTTGAAGAATAGTGGCTTTGTGTTTTCTTAGGTGTCAGGGCAATAGTAAATAAAATATTAATTAAATATCCTCAGGAAAAACTTTGCAAGTAAAACCACGTGCCTATATTTACAGAAATTAAAGGCTTTAAAATAAATGGCAGTTAAATTACGAAATTCGGCAATAGATGTGATTTTTTTTCTCTACTCGGTGATGTAGATAAAAGAAACACATTTTGTATTTTTATCAGTTACTTAATCTTAGTTATCATGTATTAATCTTCTGAATGTGCTTCTTTTAAACAACTTTATTGAGGCATAAGTGACATATAATAAGCTACATATATTTAAAGTGTACTATTTATTTGTTTTTAGGAAACTTCGCTAGCAGAAATAAAGTGTACAATTAATTAAATTTTGACAAGTGCATATGTGAAACAATTGTGTTTCTTTATGCCAATCAAAGTCATTTATAGCTACAGCGGCACCAACAGACATGCCAACCCAGGACAGGTACTAAGCCTAGTGGTTTTGGTGCAGGTTCATACTCGCATAAAGGCCACCAGGTGAGTAGGTTCGCTGAAGAAAGACTTGAAAGCACCTACTGCCAGCGAAGTCCGAAGCGCCACCTTTAGACATAAAGGGCAGCACTTCATCGGTCTTTTCGCGCAGAGGCCACAATTAACTGGCAAGTATTGCAAGCTACTCTTGGCGCCAAAGCCAAGAATAGAGCAGTATCCAACTGTAAAAACAAACTGCATTTAAAGCTGAGGCCTCCAGGGGGAGAAAGGTCCTGGAGGAATGCCTAGAAAGCTGCCAAGCCGCCGGAGTCACTAGCTCAAAGTACAATAGTGGCTTTGCTGAGCAAGGTCGCCTTGACCGCTGGCAGCGAGTGCGGCCTCTCACAGCTGCAGCCGGCCCCCAAAAGGTACCAAACGCAAGAGACACAAAAGGCCAATGTTTCGCCCAGATCGCTGTGTTCCTGGTCCGCAACCCGGACCCACGTGCCTAAAGGCGCGCCAGCCGGGCCCGGTTGCCCCTCCTTCCGCCACCATCTCAGTGCTCCGCCCAGTAGAGAAACCGAAGGATTGATTAAAACCGACGCTCCTCTTCCCTTTAACAAGACCAAAAGTGGGTGGAGAGGGAAGGGAAGGCTAAACGCGTCTGATTAGTTTCGTTTCTATTAAAATCTTCACGTGATTGCCGTACTCTTGACTCAGCGATTTCTCCAAACGGCCTCCTTGAATTTATTGGTTTGTCATCACCGCCTTCATCTTTTCTTGTACAGTCCTACCTACCAGTTTTGAACATTTAAACGGAATTCCTCCATTCGATACAAAGAACAAATACATTTTAAACCTTTAAAAATGAAGATCAAGATTTGATTTCTAAAAATTCAATTTAGTCAATTCATTTAGCCAAATTCATTTCAAGCCCACAAATGACAAGATATGGGTTTTAAATAACCACTTGACATGAGGCTCCTCCCTCATTTCCCACAGAAGCAACTGCCACACATTTTGTTAAAAGGACCATCAGTTTTTCTCACTCTTCTACCTTGGTTCCCGAGCAGTGGGACCACAGGTATGCACCACCACGTCCAGCTATTTTGTGCATTTTTTTTGTAGAGACGAGATTTTGCTGTGTTTCCCACACTGGTCTTGAACTCCTGGGTTCATGCGATCCTACTGCCTTGGCCTCCCAAAGTGCTGGGATTACAGGCGTGAGCCACTGCGCCTGGCTACTTAGCAATTTTCAGTCCACAACATATTGTAATGAACTATAGTTACCATGTTGTATAATAGATCTTATAGATTCGTTCTTAAGCAAATGAGTGATTAGATTAGAAACTTGATAAACAGTTGTCCTGGAATTTTTTCTCCCTCAATAGTGACAACTCAATAGTCACCTCAATAGTGACAATTCTGGAAAGTTTTGTGCAAATCAAATTTTAAAAAATCAAACCTGGATTTTGTTTTTAAAGTTTACTTTAATCTTTTTTAAAATTTAATTTTATTATTTTGTTTCGAGACAGAGTCTCACTCGGTCACCCAGGTTGGAGTGCAGTGGTGCGATCTCGGCTCACTGCAACCTCTGCCTCCCGGGTTCGAGCGATTCTCCTGCCTCAGCCTCCGGAGTAGCTGGGATTACAGGCACACCACCACACCGGGTTATTTTCAGTAGAGATGGGTTTTCACCATGTTGGCCAGGCTGGTCTCCAACTCCTGACCTCAAATGATATTCCCCACCTTGGCCTTCAAAGTGCTGGGATTACAGGCATGAGCTACCGGGCCTGGCCATATATTAATCTTTAAAATAAAAATAATACACTCCCATTACAGAAAATGTAGACAGACAATTCAAAAGAATAAAAGGAAATTATTTACAATCTTTACACTCAGAAACAATCTGTTAATAATTTGGTGTCTTTCCTTCCAGTATTCTTATTATGGATTTTGTTTGTTTTTCCTTTTTTTTTAATAGCCCAATATACCAATTTAAGGTATATAATATTATGGATTTTTAAAAATAATTGTAATTATACAATTTGATTTTCAACTTTCTCCCCCATTACAATATTAGCATTTTCCCATTTTATTAAGAACATAACTTTTAATGACTGTTTAGTAGTCCATTGTATGAATTGAACGTTGATCATTTAATCTCAGTTTCTCCATTGTAGGACATATGGGTTCAATTTTTTATTCAATTGAACGAACTATTTAAAATAACTGGCTGGGCGCAGTGGCTCACGCCTGTAATCCCAGCACTTTGGGAGGCCAAGGCGGGTGGATCATTTGAGGTCAGAAGTTCAAAACCAGCCTAACCAACATGGTGAAACCCCGTCTCTACTAAAAGTACAAAAAAATTAGCCAGGCGTGGTGGCACATGCCTGTAGTCCCAGCTACTCAAGAGGCTGAGGCAGGAGAATCGCTTGAACCTGGGAGGCAGAGGTTGCAGTGAGCTGAGATCCTGCCACTGCACTCCAGCCTGGGCGACAGAGTGAGACTCTGTCTCAAAAAAAACAAAACAAAACAACAACAACAACAACAACAACAACAAAACCATGTAGTAAATTATTTATATGAAGTGAGGCATCCTTTGAAATGTGAAAATCTGCTCCCAGATCCAGTCTATTTTTATAAGTTTCAGTTCTCATTTACTGGAATTTGTTTAAGGCAAAAACACACCTGAACTTTTTTTTTCTTTTTTTAAGTTTTGGAGTTGTTTGAGGTTTTCCTACACATTTATGTTTTAAAAATAAAAATCCCAAATTATTGTTCTAAGAATCATTTGTGTTTTTCTGAAGCGTTCCAACATCATATATATTGGTAAGTACCTAGATTTAGTGAAAAGAGTGATTTTACCCCCTTCCTACTTATTCCTCCCCACTGAAGAGAGAAGAGAAACCTGGAGAGAATGGGTGCCAGTAGAATAGCAATTAGGGTTGGGGCACTGGGCGCGGGGTGGGGAGCAAAGGGACTGAGTGAGCATCAGGGGAGTTGAGGCAAGTCAAAGGTAGTGTACCTGCCTCCAGATGTTTGCAGCCTAGCCAGCCAAAATGAAATCAAATAGGTGTGTAATATTTGGAGAGGCAGATTCTAAGTCACACAATGTCTTATTCTCTTATAGCCCTACGCCAGGATCTGGCCTAGTAATAGGCACCAAGAAGATAATAAATTCATTAATTTGACAGTAGTATTTACTGAGTATCTACTATGTACCAGGCACTGTTCTTAGTGCTTAGGGATATATCAGTGAACAGAAAACACACCAATCCCCTCACTTTGTGGCATTAATATTTTAATGGGAGAAGACAGATAGTAAGTGCACGACATTAGTAATTAAATTCTATTTTGTGTTAGAGATAAGTGCTATGAAAAAATGGATAGGAAAAGGGAGTTTGAAAGTGCATTGGTGGGGTGACACGGGTGGAAGAGGGGTCTCAGTGTTAAATAGCGTAGTCAGGATAGGCTTCATTGAAAAAGTGACAGTTAAGCAAAGACTTGAAGGAAATGAGAGAGTTACCCATCGGGATACCTGAGAGAAGAAAGTCCCAGGCACAGCAGCCAGTGTCGGGTCCCTGGAAGTGGGAGTGTACCTGAAGAACAGCCAGAAAGCCAGCGTGGATGGAGAGGAGCCAAGCTGATTGATTAAAGGAATAAATGGCTAGACACGTGATCACAAAGCAAAATGTCAGAAGTATGAAAAAAAATCCTACCTGTACCATACATTAAAGGGATGCGGGCTGGGTGTGGTGGCTCATGCCTGTAATCCCAACAATATTGGGAGGCTGAGGTGGGCAGATCACTTGAAGTCCAGGGCTCAAGACCAGCCTGGCCAACAAGGTGAAACCCTGTCTCTACTAAAAATACGCAAATTAGCTGGATGTGGTGGCGTGCGCCTGGAAGCCCAGCTACTCAGGAGGCTGAGGCAGGAGAATCGCTTGAACCCAGGAGGTAGAGGTTGCAGTGAGCCAAGATCGTGCCACTGCACTCCAGCCTGAGTGACAGAGTGAAACTCTGTCTCAATAAATAAATAAATAAATAAAAATAAAAATAAATAAATAAAGGTCTGAGTACTTGAGCAACTGCTGAGTTGGAAGGAAGTTATTGGGTAAAGACAGTTGTAGGTATGCTCCCTGAAACTTGAGTTGTAGAAGGGAGGGGAGGACACAGAAGGGATATAAAATGGACCCAGGGCCTCAAACTGCCCCAAAATCATTGTCCAGACTTACAGGTTTCTGGAGGCTCTAGGGGAGAATCTGTTTCCTTGCCTTTTCTACTTTATGTAGGCTGCCTAAATTCCTTGTCTCATGGCCCCTTCCTCCATCGTCAAAGGGAACAATGGCTGCTTGAGTCTTTCTCACGTGGTATCACTGTGACCTCTGCTTCCATTGTCACATCTCTGTCTTTGACTGACTCTGCTGCCTCCTTCTTTCACTTATAAGCACTCTTGTGACTACATTGGGCCCACTGGATAACCTTGTATAAGCTCCCTACTTTAAAGTCAGATGATAGCAACCTTAATTCCATCTGACACCCAAATTCCCCATTTTTCTGAGGATTAGGATATGGACCCCTTTGTCAGGGGCACATTGTTCTGCCTATCAGATCAAGTAACTCTGGAATGGGGGTAAGGGGTCTCTCTCCACTAGCTGTTTTGTAATTAACAAAAAGTCAAAGGCTTTCTTCTGAAGTATTTGTGAAAGAAAGTTTGATGGCATTGAATGTGCCTTTCCTTTCATAATATCACTGTTGAATGCCTTTTGTATTTTCTGTTTTCTCTTCTTTGTTTTTTTTTTTTTGTTTTTGAGACGGAGTCTCGCTCTGTCACCCAGGCTGGAGTGCAGTGGTGCAATCTCAGCTCACTGCAAGCTCCGCCTCCCGGGTTCATGCCATTCTCCTGCCTCAGCCTCCCTAGTAACTGGGACTACAGGCACCCGCCACCATGCCCAGCTAATTTTTTGTATTTTTAGTAGAGACGGGGTTTCACCGCAGTAGTCAGGATGGTCTCGATCTCCTGACCTCGTGATCCACCCGCCTTGGCCTCCCGAAGTGTTGGGATTACAGGTGTGAGCCACCGCACCCGGCCTTTTTTTTTTTTTTTTTTTTTTGAGATGGAATTTTGTTCTTGTTGCCTGGGCTGGAGTGCAATGGTGTGATCTTGGCTCACTGCAGCCTCTGCCTCCCAGGTTCAAGTGATTCTCCTGTTTCAGCCTCCTGAGTAGCTGGGATTACAGGCGTGTGCCACCATGCCCGGCTAATTTTTGTATTTTTAGTAGAGACGGGGTTTCACCATGTTGGCCAGGCTAGTTTCGAACTCCTGGCCTCAGGTGATCCTCCCGCCTCGACCTCCCAAAGTGCTGGGATTAGTGGCATGAGCCACTGCGCCCAGCCATGTATTTTAATTTACTGTAAAATTTCTTCTCTAACTACTACTGAGGCACAAGAAATTTCAGAAAGCTGTGGGATTCAAGTTGGTAGAGTGTTTAGAGGCCATCGCATCTAACTTGTCTTCTGATACTGAAACTCATATTTTCTGGACAAATGCTCAATTCAGCTTCTCTTTAAACAACACTTCTGGTGTCTCAGAACGAATAATTATGAGTTACTACTTTTTAAGATTTCATTGTTAAAAACTTTCCCTTTCTACTAAACTGAACCCTGGCTCCTTTTAATGACAAACTATCCTTTTTACTTTGCTCTCCAGAGCTCTAGAAGATATCTTCTTCACTCTGCCCTGTATTCGTCATACACAGGGCAGAAGGAAGAAGGTTTGAAGAAGAAAGGTTTGAAGACCTACCTTAGCTACCCTGCTAAGACAGATTCTGCTCTCCAGCCTGAGCATGTCCCCATGGGAAGATTTTCCAGAGCCTCCCCAGTTCTGGTCTCTCTATCCTGGAGGCTCTCTGGTATGTTAATGTCCTTCTGTAACTGTGGAACCCAGAACTGGATATATAACTCCATGGCAGAGTCCATTAGGATATCATCTCCCTTGACTTGCTTGCTTGAGCTTTCTACCTAAGTGGCCCAAGCTTGTACTTTTCACTTTTTTTTTTTTTGAGACAGAGTCTCACTCTGTTGCCCAGGATGGAGTGCAGTGGCACAATCCCGGCTCACTGCAACCTCTACCTCCTGTGTTCAAGCTATTCTCGTGTCTCAGCCACCTGAGTGGCTGGGATTACAGGTGTGCGCCACCACGCCTGGAGAATTTTTGTATTTTTAGTAGAGTTGGGGCTTCGCCATATTGGACAGGCTGGTCTTGAACTCCTGTCCTCAAGCTATCCACCAACCTCAGCCTCCGAAAGTGCTGGAGACTATAGATGTGAGCCACCATGCCCGGCTCAATTTCATTTAAAAAAAAAAAAAAAAGTCACACTGTTGATTCATAATTTGTCAGTAATATAATCCTGCAGATCTTTTTCCCATGAGTTTTTGCTAATATGGTCTCTTCCATCTTGTATTTGTGAGATAGATTTTTTTTTAAAGCTCCTAATACTAGATTTTATGTTTATCCCTGTTCACTTTCATCTCACTGGTTTGGGCCCACTGTTCCTGTTCCAGATAATTAGAAATCTTCATGCATTTGAATCTGAATCTGTGGACTAGCTTGCCCTCCTAAATTTGGATCATTTGCAAAATTTATGCTCACTTAATTTTCATGAAAATGTTTCTGTCATTTAAAATGTATTTTTTTCTTTTCCATACTTATACTCACTTCTAGCACACTAGAAATTAGCATTGTCCTTCAGTTTGAATCATCAGTTTAATCTAAACAAATCTTGTTTTTTTCCTTTCTGTAAGGCAGACAACCATAATTTCTTAAGCAAGTAAAAAATAGATTACAAAATTTTCTAAGTGTAAGTGCATTTAGAACAGAGTTTCTCAAAGTGTGGCCCACATACCACATATATCTGTATCACCTGACTGTTTTTCTAAAAATACAGTCCCCTGGGTGCCACCCAGCCTTTAGACTCTCTGGTAGTGGGGTTCAGAAATCATCATTTTTGTATAAAACACAGGTGATACTTATGGACACCGGAGTTTAAGAACCCTGCCCTAGAACATCAACACAGTGATCTACAGCACTGGGTCTCAACCCTGGCTGTACATTAGAATCATCTGGCGCCCTCTTAAAACTGCTGACATTCAGGACACACCTTGTATTAATTAAGTCATTAGCTGGGCATGGTGGCGGGCACCTGTATTCCCAGCTACTCGAGAGGCTGAGGCAGGAGAATCACTTGAACCCGGGAGGCGGAGGTTGCAGTGAGTCAAGATCACGCCATTGCACTCCAGCCTGGGCAACAGAGCGAAACTTCATCTTAAAAATAAAATAAAATAAAATAATTAATTCATTAAGTCAGAGTCTCTGGCGGTGAGACCCTGGCATCTGTATGTTTAAAAGCATTACCCAGGTGATCCTAATGTGCAACCATTATTGAGAAGCACTGATTTATATGTTGCACAGTATAGATTTGAGGGTTTAATACTACTGAACAATTTGTCAAATCTCATAAAACCCTTTCAGCTCAAAAAATGTCATCTGTTTACTTTGGACTTCGAATTACATGTCCTAGAGTTAAAAGTTACTTACTGTGAGAATAGACCGAGGTCCTCTTGTTTGGCACTCAAAATTCCAAGCAACTGCCACCATTATTCTTCAGACAAAGAAGGTTGAGAGACACTAGCTGTGTGGCACAATGCTAGGCACTGCTGGCAGTACCAGAGGCAAACTACAGTAGTAGAAGGCATGGTTCTCAAGAAACTTAGCCCAGTTGAAGAGGCAAACCTGGGAGAAACCAGAGTGAAAAGTTCCACAAAAGCTTAATGTAATGAAGTACCAAGCTGCAGGACACCTGTTAAATATTAGTTCAGAAGTTCAGCAGAAGAGATCAGTGAGGTCTTCAGTGGTCAGGGGATAATTTGCCGGCAGGTGGGGTTTGAGCTGCTTCTTGAAAACATTTCAGTATTTAAATTGATGGTGGAACAAATGGACAGCTTCCTGGATGAAGAGTACAGTATTAGTTCAGATGACTTCAAATGCAAGTAACAAAATCCCCAAATTATCAGTGGCTTAAACTTTTATAGATATTTACTAGTCCACTTGTCTTAGTCTGCTCAGGCTCCTATAACAAAATACCATAGAATGGGTGGTTTAAACAACAAACACTGATTTCTCACACTCTGGAGGCTGGAAGTCCAAGATCAAGGTGCCAGCACATCTAGTGTCTGGTGGGGGCACTCTTCTTGGTTTGTAGATGGCTGCTTTCTTGGCTTTATCCTCACATGTTGAAAAGAAAGAGGGCTACGGTCTCTTCCTCTTCTTATAAGGACACTAATCCCATCATGGGAGCCCACCCTCAGGACCTTGTCTAAACCTAATTACCTCCCAAAGTTCCCACCTCCAAATATCATTACATTGAAGATTAGGACTTCAACATATGAATTTTGGGAAATCACATTCAGTCCATAGCACCACTTCACGAGATATCGGGAGCTGGGCAGTCCCAGAGTTTGTGTAGCAACTCAACAATATCATCAGTATTTTTATCTTTTTGTTTTGACATCCTCATTGCAATGGCAATGTCTCCCCTCATGGTTCCAAGATGGCTGCCACAGCATCAAGCCTCACATCCTAACTCTAGTAACTTAAGCAAGAGATTGATGGAGCTCTTTTCCATGATCATCTCTTTTTCAGAGAGGAAAAATCTTTCCCAGAAACTCCCTCAGAGTTCTCCTTATGTCTCATTAGCCAGAACTAAGTCACCTACTCACCCCTATATCCATCACTAGCAAAAATTTGCATGACCGGCTTAAAACAATTGTGATTCACCTCTTGGGGAACACACTGTCACCTGTAACATAATCAAGGTTCTATTACTAAGGAAGGAGGGGGAATAACTGGTAGGCAACAAGCCATGTCTGCCACAGATGTAATGTGAATGAAAACTTATGCAGCAGTAAGGAGGCCAGCCAAATTAGAGCAGAGAATGTGTAATGTGAAAAGATCAGCTTGGTAGGGAGGAACCAGACTGAAGCCCTCAAAAGCCAAGCAGAAGAATCTAGAGTTAATATAATAGGAGAGAGAGGGAGAGAGAGCTATCAAAAGATTTTAAATAGGAGGAGGATGCGGTAAAAGCATTATCTGAGGAAGATCACTGTGACATTGGCGTGTAAATGGTGTGTGAGCCACCTCACCTGGCCCCAACTAGTGTTTTAATTTCTAAGAAGCAACTTCCTGTTGTCAGCTATGTCTCTATTTCCTCCAAATTGGGGGGAGGGGGAGAGATGTGTGTCTTAATTTGTATGTGGAGAGGGAGATCAGATGCACGAAGGGGATGAAGTGACTTTCCTAAGATCGCATAATAATCTGATGGCTGGCCGGGCGCTGTCCATGCCTGTAATCCCAGCACTTTGGGAGGCCGAGACAGGCGGATTACCTGAGGTCAGGAGTTCAAGACCAGCCTGGCCAACATGGCAAAACCCCGTCTTTACTAAAAATACAGAAAAAATTAGCCAGGTGTGGCGGCACGTGCTTGTAATCCCAGCTACTCGGGAGGCTGAGGCAGAAGAGTCGCTTGAACCTGGGAGGCAGAGGTTGCAGTGAGCTGAGATCACGTCGCTGCACTCCAGCCTGGGTGACAACAGCGAAACTCCATCTTGAAAAATAAAAAATAAATAATAAATAATAATCTGATGGCTGAGTGGGTTCCAAAAATCTAGTTCAGCATCACAACTGCTGGCCAGATGAGCAATGCTTATCTTGTGGCACGTTTCCAGTTTTCAAAACAGTGACATAAGTCTAAATGGTTTATTAAAATTTTCTATAAAATAAAGTGGTGTTGTTCTATGATGCAATCCCTATACTGACCACATGGTGATGCTGCAGACAGATCTAGAGATTTGAGGAGAAGGTGTTTAAGAATATTTTTTATGTTTGTAAATTATAGTACAGCTACACAAAGATTATGCAGGCTTTTAAAAGAATGAGGTAAAGCTACAGATTTGTAAGAATAATCTTCAAAATATGCCACTAAGTGAGAAAAGTAAGTCACTAAACAATGCCATATTTGTCTATTTTTTTAAAAAAGAATGTAAATATATATGCTGGTACATATATGATTTTTCTCCGCAGAGTAAAAAAAGAAAGACCAATAACAGTTGTTACTTTGGGCAATGGGACTGGGGTCCAAAAGAGGGGAAACGATGGCTTTTTGGATAACTTTATTTTGGGGGGCAGGGCAGTTCAATGATTCTCCTGCCTCAGCCTCCCGTGTAGCTGGGATTACAGACAGGCATGCGCCACGCCTGGCTAATTTTTGTATTATTATTATTATTATTATTATTATTATTATTGTATTATTAGTAGAGACGGGGTTGCACCATGTTGGTCAGGCTGGTCTCAAACTCCTGACCTCAGGTGATCTGCCGGACTCGGCCTCCTAAAGTTCTGGGATTACAGGCATAAGCCACCACACCCGGCTCATAACATTTTAAATGATTTGATTTTTAATAATTTACATTAATTTAAATCTCATTATTGCAAAAAAAAATCCATTCGTTGTACAACTTTACTGCAGAAGTTAGTAAAAATCTCTTCTCCTTCATCTCTTTTTTTTTTTTTTTGAGACGCAGTCTTGCTCTGTCTCCCAGGCTGGAGTGCAATGGCACAATCTCGGCTCACTGCAACCTCTGCCTCCCGGGTTCAAGCGATTCTCCTGCCTCAGCCTCCCAAGTAGCTGGGATTACAGGCACCTGCCACCACGCCTGGCTAATTTTTGTATTTTTTTTTTTTTTAGTAGAGACGAGGTTTCGCCATGTTGGCCAGGCTGGTCTCGAACTCCTGACCTCAGGTGATCCACCCTCCTTGGCCTCCCAAAGTGCTGGGATTACAGGCGTAAGCCACCATGCCTAGCTCTCCTTCATCTCTTAATCCCATTCCCCAGAGGACAGGAAGCCCCTACTGAGAGTTTGAGATCTCATTACTCAGAATGTGGTCTCCAGACCAGCAGCATCAGATCACTAGGGAAGATGCTAGAAATGCAGATTCTTGTGTCCTACCCCGGAGCTGTTGAACTTCACAGTGGAGCCTAGTAATCTGCGTTTTAATAAGCCCTCCAGTGGTTGTAATGCATAAACCATTTTGTTTTAGCAGATTAGATCAGATCTTTTGGCAGGGGAGGCTGAGAATACTACTGGCCAGGAGAACAAACAACTCAAAATGGCATGTTTCCATTTATCCAGAGAACTCTGGCTGAAGAGTTGGCAGCCCCTTGAGCCCACTGTGACCTCGCTGTGGGGTTGAGCGATGACCATACTGTCATCCAGACAGTAGATATTAAAGGTATTATCCAGAAAAAAAGGGAAATGCCAGAAGGAGAAAGGAAGAAGAGGGAGGGTAGGAAAAACTATAAAAAGAATGAGTAGGGAAAGGAAAAATGGGGCAGAGAAAAGGATAATGCAAATTTAAAAAGTAAAGATTTTTGGTGGCAAATAGATGACACCAATACCTCAGGGCTACTCATTTATTTATTTTTATTTATTATTATTATTATTTTTTGAGACAGGGTCTCACTTTGTCACTGAGGCTGGAGGGCAGTGGTGCGATCTTGGCTCACTGCAAACATCACCTCCCCGGTTCAAGCAATTTTTGAACCTCAGCCTCCTGAGTAGCTGGGCTTAAAGGCATGTGCCACCACATCCAGATAATTTTTGTATTTTCTGGTAGAGATGGGGTTTCACCGTGTTGGCCAGGCTGGTCTTGAACTCCTGATCTCAAGTGATCCATCCCTCTTGGCCTCCCAAAGTGCTGGGATTACAGGCATGAGCCACCGTGCCCAGCCCATTTATTTAATAACTATTTATTATTCTTCCATTCTAAACTTCTGCACCTATAAGTTCATTTCCTCCGCTCATCCCCACATTTCATTGTCTATCATTTACCAAATCTGATAGGGTCATCATTTCTTACACCATTCAGTATGTTGACATGTAGGGAAATGTTTGCCAATGATTTCCTGCTCTTTGGCCAAAAAGTCATGCGCTCTCAAGGGTGCTGAAAAGAGTCTTAATCTACCTATGATGGTAGGGGACAGTGTGGGGGGACTGCTGAGGAGTTCGTGCACTGGGGTGGTATGAGGTATATTCAGGAGAGCACATAAAAGCACCCTAGATACAGCAGTATCAACAATCAAGTCAACCTATGTGAAGCTTAGATCAGAGGGGATCTCACAGATTTCCTCAAACACTAACCCCAGTCTCACATATACATCTGCATCTACCACCAAAAGCCAAGGAAAAGCTCCTTCAATCTGGGGCAGGGTAATGGGAGACTGTATAAGAAAAGGGATCTTTCTCACAGTGTTTTTCGGAGAAAACATTAAACAATTCTGAGTATGGAAGCTCAGTGCAAACAAAGATTTCAGAATTTTTAGCCTATTTATTCTGACAAAATACCCAGCATGTATCTACAACTTTCAAAACATTGTTGTGTCTCATGACGATGCCTGTCCCAGTCAAGGAGCCAGCATTTGTATTTGCCTGAGGAAAAGGTTGTGATGGGGGTGAGGGTGGATTTCGCTTGTAAAGCTGCTCGTATTTCACTGTGTTTATTTTTTTAATTTGATGACACCTTCAAGAGATAAAGGGCGACAATTTATTACACCAGATATTTGACAAATTGGGACAGTATTTTATTTTAATTGTTAGAGACAGGGTCTCACTCATTTGCACAGGCTGGAGTACAGTGGCGCCATCATAGAGCACTGCAGCCTCAACCTCCTGGGCTCAAGCGACCCTCTCATCTCAGCCTCCCTGGTATCTGGGACTACAGGTGTGCACCACCATGGCTGGCTATCCTTATATATAAATATAAATATATACATATATTTTCAGAGACAGGGTCTTGCTCTGTCACCCACGCTGGAGTGCAGTGGTGCAAACATGGCTCACTGCAGCCTCCACCTCCTGGACTTGAACAATCCTCTTGCCTCAGCCCCCAAGTAGCTGGGACTACAGGTGCACGCCACCACCCCCAGCTAATTTTTAATTTTTTTGTAGAGATGGGGTTTCACCATGTTGGCCAGGCTGGTCTCAAACTCCTGAGCTCAGGTAATCTGCCTGCTTTGGCTTCCCAAAGCGTTGAGATTACAGGTGTGAGCCACTGCACCTGGCCAATTTTAAATAAATGAGCATTTACTCACATAGAATCCTTGAATTATAAACCTGATGCCAACTTAGAGATCATCTGAGCCCACCAATATTGTTTTGGGGAGTTTTGAGAAAAACACCATGCCCAGGTCTGACTTCAGACAAACTGAATCAGAATCTCAAGGGATGGGACCAAGGGGCATTTTCCACTTTTAAAGCTCCACAAGTGATTCCAACATGCAGCCAGGATCAAGAAACAGCTCTAGTCTCATTATTTCATTTTACCAATAAAGATATAGAAGTTCAAACAGATGAAGTGACCTGCCTAAGGTCACACTGCCAGTAAGTGGTGTCTCACAACCAACTCCTCTGACTGCCAACCCAACGTTCTTTCCACTATGTTCTTTTTTCTGTTTCTTCTTATAGAAAGAACTTAGGGTTTTACTGAACATTAAAGTTATGCGATTTATAATTGAGAGAGAAGAGCTAGAGTCCAGGAAGTATTGGTGGGGCATCTTCAGAGGGCTCAACTCAATTGTGGGTTCTCTGAAGACTACTATGCCCAGGACATAGCTCCTGCCAAGTCTCATTGATGGCAGTCAAATGACATTTTGCTAAAGGCAATGACTAACACTGTATGTAGTGTTCATTAGTCTTGTGTTGGGTCACTTGTTCACAAATTAGTTTCACCTATGGTAGTAAACATTCATTGACAAATATTCTCACTTTCAGGAATTAATTACATTAAAGCAAACAATAGTGAGGCAGATCAATGGTTCTTAATATTTGAATTAGGGTAGGGGTTAGGGCAAGGAGTCACAGGTCCCACTGGAGAACTATTGAAAACTACAAACTTCCCCACAAAAATACACATACATAAATGTTGCATGTAATTTCTGAGGATTCACCGACACCTCTCCCATCCTGTCTAAACTCATACATAAACTCCAGATTAAAATCTCCTGGACTAGATGATTTTGAAGCTCTCTTTCAGTGTTTCTCAAAGTGTGGTCCATGGACCACAGAATCAGAATCACTTGGGGTGTTTGTTAAAGAAGAGATTCATAAGACTGCCACAGACCTACTGTTTCAGAATCTCTGGGGAATGAGGTACAGGAATTTGTATGTTAAAAAAAAAAAACCCAAAACCAGATGGTTCTTTTGGAAACTAACACTTGAGAATCAGTGCTTTATTCCAACTCGAGATTTTTAAATGCTTTCATCTGTTGAATATTTTAGGTTTTGTCTGTTCATCTATCAAGTATAGCAAATAGTATGCTTAGTATGAACTCATTAAAGAATATTTGTGTGTATGTACATAGGAAAAACATCTGGAAGTATAGATGTGTGTGTGTGTATATATGTATGTAAATATATATAATAATGTTAATAGTGGGAATACAGATGATCTCTATTTTTCCCCTTTATCTTTCTGTTTTATTTCTCTCATTATTTTTCTTCCTGTGTTTAAAAAAGATGCTTCTTGTTTCTGAGCTCAATTCCCCCACCTGAGAACAGGGTGATGTAACTAGGTGAATTTCAAGATCATGTCTTGTTCTGATGGTCCGTGACTCCATACTACCCTCTAGGTTCCCTCGTCCATCTCACAGCATGAACTGCATAGGTCACAACAGTGTTTGGAGAATAAGCATGTATTATTTGTGTATGTATTACGTTTGAGATGCCTAGCAACCATTTTTGTGCCCGCAAAATTCTTCTCTTCTTTGTCAAGGAGCCAAAACGGAAATAGTCTACTATCTACGGCCCTCAAAAGTTCCTCCTCTCTCCTTAGCCTTAGAAAATACCGTCCGCCATAGGCATGGGCAAAGACTTCATGACTAAAACACCAAAAGCAATTGCAACAAAAGTCAAAATTGACAAATGGGATCTAATTAAAAGAACTTCTGCACAGCAAAAGAAATTAGCATTAGCGTGAACAGGCAACCTGCAGAATGGGAGAAAATTTTTGCAATCTACCCATCTGACAAAGGTCTAATATCCAGAATCTACAAGGAACTTAAACAAGTTTACAAGAAAAAAACAACCCCATCAAAAAGTGGGCAAAGGATATGAACAGACACTTCTCAAAAAAAGACATTTATGCGGCCAACAAACATGAAAAAAGGCTCATTATCACTGATCATTAGAGAAATGCAAATCAAAACCACAATGAGATACCCTCTCATGCCAGTCAGAATGGCAATTATTAAAAAATCAGGAAACAATAGATGCTGGCGAGGCTGAGGAAAAATAGGAATGCTTTTACACTGTTGGTGGGAGTGTAAATTAGTTCAAGTATTGTGGCAGACAGTGTGGCGATTCCTCAAAAATCTAGAACCAGAAATACCATTTGACGCATGCACACGTATGTTTATTGCAGCACTATTTACAATAGCAAAGACTTGGAACCAACCCAAATGCCCATCAGTGATAGACTAGATAAAGAAAACGTGGCACATATATGTCATGGAATACTATGCAGCCATAAAAAAATGAGATGGTGTCCTTTGCAGGGACATGGATGAAGCTGGAAGCCATCATCCTCAGCAAACTAACACAGGAACAGAAAACCAAACACTGCATGTTCTCACTCATAAGTGGGAGTTAAACAATGAGAACACATGGACACAGGGAGGGGAACAACACACACGGGGGCCTGTCAAGGGGTGGGGGCCAAGGGGAGGGAGAGCATTGGGAGAAATACCTAATGCATGTGGGGCTTAAAACCTAGATGACGGGTTGATAGGTGCAGCAAACCACCATGGCACATGTATACCTATGTAACAAAGCTGCACATTCTGCATATGTATCCCAGAACTTAAAGTAAAATTAAAAAAAAAAGAAAGAAAGAAAAAGAAAAAGAAAATGCCGTCCGCGCACATCTCTTAGGAGCATAGGAAGGGCTGTGAACCAAAAAGCCAGGGCGTGGTCGCCCCGCCCACCGGCCTCTACATCACCACCCCTCTCGCCGCTTTCAAGCGCGGAGATTGGCTGTAAGCAAGAAAGAGCCCCGCCCCTAGTCTTATGACTCGCACTGAAGCGCCGATTCCTGGCTTTTGCAAGGCTGTGGTCGGTGGTCATCCGTGCTCTTGACCCAGGTCCAGCGAGCCTTTTCCCTGGTGTTGCAGCTGTTGTTGTACCGCCGCCGCCGCCGTCGCCGCCGCCTGCTCTGCGGGGTCATGGTGTGCTTCCGCCTCTTCCCGGTTCCGGGCTCAGGGCTCGTTCTGGTCTGCCTAGTCCTGGGTGAGTTGTCGGGCCCTCCCGATTAGTCTGTCCGCCTGGGCCCGGGGCGCCAGTTCAAAGGCTACAACCTGAAAGACTGGTCCGAGGGGGAGGGGGTTGAGAGGCTCAGCAGCTGACACTGGGCGGCGGCGGTTGGCCCGGGGAGGCGAGCGGTGACCTAGAGAAGGCCTGACCGACGGATGGCGGGGAAGAAGGGCCCAGGAGAGTAAGAAGGGGCCGGTAACGGGGGGTGGACGCCGAGGGAGTAGGCTAGGAGGAGTGAAGCGTGGAGAGGGTCAGGGTGGAAAGAGTAACTTGGGGAAAACACTGAGGAGTGAGCGTAGGAGGGTGGTACATGCAGATTTTGGGCGCCAGAGACAATTAGGAGAGTCTTGGTTTGCTGAGATCAGGGAAGAGTTTTGAAGATGGTGGAAAAACTATGGGGTGAGATAGGAAATTAAGAGAGGAGACCATGCCTGCCTGGAGTAGCTTGGGGGAAGTGTGCGGGTGGGGGACATATGGGACAGATAGGACAGTAGAGCCTGAGGGGCAGGGGCAGGGACAGGGTTGGGCATTTTGAAGGTTGGAATTTGAGGCTGTGAAGAAAGGGTGATTCAACAGATTCGGAATGATGCTGGGTTTGAGTTTGGTAGTCATAGTTTTAAGGGCGAAGGAACCTAAGGTAGCTGGGGCAATTTCCAGGAAAGAAAACTTGGACCCAACCTCTGGAGACTAAGGGGTTCAGTGGGAACTTTGATGGGGAGTGCACATCTGACTTGGAGGTATTGAGGATGTCAATTTTCTCCCAGTTTTGCTACTTCCTCCCAGCCAGACACTGACAAAAATATCCCCAGACGTTTCAGTTAGGAGGGCCTCCCAGATGTGAAGTTTTGGGGGTGGAGTTTGGTAGACTACCTCTTTGCCTTCAGAGTCTCTTGTTTTCTTTCTTCCCCATCACACAGCTAGCCTATTACCTCATATTTTGGGGGTGCAGGGAGCAGGCAGACAACTTGCTAAGGATTGGGTTGTTACCAGGGCCTAAGAATGGCTGGATGGGGCCGGGCGCGGTGGCTCACGCCTGTAATCCCAGCACTTTGGGAGGCCGAGGCGGGTGGATCACCTGAGGTCAGGAATTCGAGACCAGCCTGGCCAACATGGTGAAACCCCGTCTCTACTAAAAATACAAAAATTAGCCGGGCGTCGTGTCACATGCCTGTAATCCCAGCTGCTTGGGAGGCTGAGGAAGGAGAATCACTTGAACCCAGAAGGCGGAGGTTGCAATGAGCGGAGATTGTGCCATTGCACTCCAGCCTGGGCAACAAGAGTGAAACTGTCTCAAAAAATAAAAATAAATAAATCAATAAATAAATGGCTGGGTGAATGTTCGCTGATTGTGTTGTGCCCTAATAGGCAGTGGGTCCCTAACAACTTTAATGCCTAAAGGTGAACTTTGACTAGAGTGTCTCTTCCTGACTTTGATTCATGCTGTGCTTGTTGCCACCCACCTGTTCTTGCTATTTGTGACTTAATAAAATAACATAAAGAACAGACCCAGATGGGAGTGGGGAAGAAATAGACATATTAGGGGTCTGAGAAAGCAGTGAGAGGTATACATTTTGTAAATCACATTTCAGCAGAATAAAATCAACACTCTGGAATAGTGATTCTCAACCAGGGGACATTTGGCAACATCTGGAGACATTTTTGGTTGTCACAACTGGGGGATTGCTTTTAGCATCTAGTGGGTAGAGGCCAAGGATGCTGCTAAACACCCTAACTAAGCACAGGGCAGCCCCTGACAACAAAGAATTATCTTCCTGAAAATGTCAATGCTGCCAACATTGATAAATCCTGCTCGAAAACCATAGTATTGGAAGGGTTCTTGATTATCTAATTCAGTGACTCTCGAGGACCTTTTCATGGGTCTGTGAAATCAAAACTTCAGAATAATGTTAAGAAGGTATTTGTCCTTTTCGGCTGGGCACAGTGGCTCACACCTGTAATCCCAGCACTTTGGGAGCCTGAGGTGGGTGGATCACCTGAGATCAGGAGTTCAAGACCAGCCTGACCAACATGGTGAAACCCAGTCTCTACTAAAAACACAAAAATTAGCCGGGTGTCGTGGCACATGCCTGTAATCCCAGCTACTTGGGAGGCCGAAGGAGGAGAATCGCTTGAACCCAGGAGGCGGAGGTTGCGGTGAGCCAAGATTGCACCACTGCACTCCAGCCTGGGCAACAAGAGTGAAACTCTGTCTCAAAAAAAAAAAAAAAAAAAAAGTGTTTGTCCTTTGTCCTTTTCACTCACATCCTCTCACCAGTGTACAGCAGAGTTTTCCAGTGGCTACATAACATGTGATGACCTCACCACTCTGATGTTCTTATATTTTATTCATTTTTCAGTTTTAATTTCTAATACTGTAAATACCAATACATATGACTCACATAAACCTCTGTGAAGTCCTCAGTGGATAAGAAAGTAAGGGGGTCCTGACACCAAAACGTTTGGGAATCCCTGATGTAGTCCCAACTGTTGACAGCGTGCAGGAAACTCTTCTGTAGCACTTTTGAAAGGCGGCCTTGAGGCAGGCTTTGCTTGAATACTTAATTCGAAGCCTTAACTGTACCTTGGAGCACTTACTGAGGGCCAACTGACCCTAAGAAAGGATTGTTTACAATGGAAAGTACCTTATCAGTGACTAGAACACATCTGACCAAGGCATCTGTTAATCAGTAGTTCCCTGCCAATTGAATCTCTGCACAAATACAACACTGTTATTGTTTTGGGAAAGTGAAAAAAATAATAGTTGTCCTATTTGTTGGCTTTCATGTCATTAAATTTTTTTTTTGTTTTTTAATGAAAGCTTTTTTGTTTTGTTTTTACAAAAGCAATGCTTACTCATTGCAGAAAATAAACATGTAAAAAGAAGCACATAAAAGAACCCATCAGCTCATCTGCTAGTTTGCCATTTATTGATCAGGACTAACTAGATTCTTCCTCTTGGAAAATTTCCAAGATTGCCTCCAAGTTCAGAGCAGGATTTGGAAAAGTAAATATTAATAATATACCTAGATCTGATTTTTAAGAGGTTCCAGGATGAAATAGAAACCATTTTTCTATACAGCTGCATTTTCTGATGGCTCTTGGTTCAGTGTGGAGCCCAAAGTCCTCCCATATAGCTTTTTCTCTCAAGAATTTAGCAGTTGCTTGGTGGGTTTTGCGCAAGTTATTTTTCTATATCAAAATGGATACCAATAATAGGTTTTTGAAAACTCAGTAAATATTTGTAAAGTACCTACTATGTAGCTAGATCAATAAATATTTGTAAAGTACCTACTATGTAGCTAGAACTGTGCCTGGGTACTGTACAGAGTGCCAGTGAAGGAGGACCTGTCCTAAATTTATAGTCTTATTAGCATTAGTGCTCTAGCTGTGCCAGTTTGACTTTGTAACTTTATAACTCTATCCCAGCTTCACCCGTAACCTTTTTAAAACAGCGGCTTTAGAGTAAGTACAGAAAAGGATTCTTAGAGGCTATATATTGGTCTTTTTCATAGAAATTAAATTATGCTGGTGTTTATTTGGATGAATTGTAACTGACCAGATAACTTTCCGAAGAGAAGCTATATGATTTAGAGGTGTTATAAAGTGGATAGTGGGTGAAAATCCTTTCTTTATATAATTGCCTAATTATGGTCCTTTTGTGACATCATAGATTTCAGGATTCTTCTGTGGTTATTGATTCTTATAACTAGCTTGACTTCTGTTTTTTTGTTTTTTTTTTTTTTTTTTTAGGGTTCAGAATGGTTTTTTTTTTAGGTTTGTCTTTTCTGGGTGGGAAAAACCTCACAGAAATATTCTTAGTGTACGTCACTGGTAGGAGCCTCTCCCTTCCACACATGTTTACTGAATGCCTATTGTGTCCCAGCCACTATATTAGGTGAAAGGGACAGAGGAATGGATAAGACAGATGAGGTTCCTGCTCTCCTGGAGCTTACATTTTAGTGGGAGAAGAAAGCTCAACAGATAAATAGTATAATGTCAGATAGTGATAAACACTATGAAGAGGCCGGGCGTGGTGGCTCACGCCTGTAATCCCAGCACTTTGGGAGGTCAAGGCGGGCAAATCACCTGAGGTCAGGAGTTCGAGACCAGCCTAGCCAACATGGTGAAACTCCATCTCTACTAAAAATACAAAAATTAGTTGGGCATGGTGGCCGGCACCTGTAGTCCCAGCTACTCGGGAGGCTGAGGCAGGAGAATTGCTTGAATCTAGGAGGTGGAAGTTGCAGTGAGCCGAGATCATGCCACAGTCCTCGAGCCTGGGGGACAAGAGCAAAACTCTGTCTCAAAACAAAACAAAACAAAAACACTATGAAGAAAATTACACAGGTATTGAGAAAGGAGAATGAGTAGATGATAGGAATGGGTGATGATGGATGATCCTTCTTTATATTATGTGGTCAGAGGGCCTTCCATTATTGGGTGACATTTGGGCAGAGACCTGGGTGTTGGCAGGAGGCCAGCCATGTGACCATCTGGGGAAATGGGAATAAATCTTATCATTTGCAAAATCTTAGGTTACTAGCCTATTCTCCACTCTTTTTTGTTTCCTCCTAGTTTTAGTCAAGTCTCTCCTATGGTAGCAGTCTCCTAAGAGCAGCGACTATCTTATGTACTGTTACTTCCCATTGCCTACCTAGCATAGGGTCTGGTACATGGTTAACCCTTAGTGAATTTTTGTTGAAGATATTCATTGGTGGGCACTAGGGATATGGTGGTAAACTAGACTCATTTAGTTTCCTTTTTCTTCTATGAATTTTAAATGATGTTTTGCAGGAAGTTCTTTTGGATTGAAAACTTCAAGATCAGTGCTAAGCAGTACGGATAATTATACAGTAACTTACTAACGTATAATCCCATATAATAATGCTCGTCTCTTACTTGTACTCCTTCAGATATACCTCCATAGTCTTGAAGGGGGTAATATGGAGAATTAGGAGTTCCTTGGTGAGGAGAGTTAGGTTTTCACAAAGTTAGGCTTTCTCTGAGAGAAAACAAGCACTAAGATTTTTCTATAGGCTTAACACATTTCATTTAACTGATAACTTTGATTTCGAGGTTCTGCCAAATTATTCTAGTTATAATAGAGATACTGTAAAGGACTGAAAAATTCTGAACCCTAAAAAAAAACAAAAACAAAAAAACCAAAAAACAGAAGTCAAGCTAGAAGATAAGAAAGGACAGGCTTGTCGTTAGTTTGTTAGTCATTGATTATCACATCTGATAGGGTTATGGATGTTCAAATATGTCCCAAATACCAGATTAGTTTGTTAGTCATTGATTATCGTATCTGATAGGGTTATAGATATTCAAATATGTCCCAAATATCAGATTATCACATCTGATAGGGTTATAGATACTCAAATATGTCCCAAAAGAACAGCGTTCTTCTATCTTTGGGTAGATTTTGTCTGTAACCAAGGATTATTTCGCAGCACTGGAGCTGATTTAAATGACCCTTGATGCAGGAAGGCTGCTCTTCTTTCTGTAGTGCAAAAGCATTCTGATCATAGTTTCTTATTAAAGTGATCAGAGATCGCCTCAGACCCAAAAGTATACTTTATAAGTACTTGTCGGTATCCTGCTGTGCATTGTGAAAGAATTCTGGAGGTGTGCCAAACACTGCTCAACAATAAGCACTTTCCATTAGTTGAGTAGTGTTGAATCTTGTTTCCTTACCCACTCTCTGACCTTAACAAATTAAGTCATTTTATAGCTTAAAAACATATTTTTATTAACTTTTAATACTCTTTTTCATGTGTTCAACATTCTTACTTTAAAATCATATTGCTTTTCTGCTTTAAGAAACTTACCAAAAAGCAGGAGTATAAAGTAACTGAATGCAATGAGTGTGCCTATTATTAGGAATTATAAAGGAGAA
The DNA here is from genome assembly GCF_028878055.3 of Symphalangus syndactylus. Taxonomy (NCBI): domain Eukaryota; kingdom Metazoa; phylum Chordata; class Mammalia; order Primates; family Hylobatidae; genus Symphalangus; species Symphalangus syndactylus. The sequence continues at coordinate 123,890,659 of NC_072447.2, read as the reverse complement.
ACAGTTAATCTGACTTAAACTTGTAGGAAAACCATCACTCTGAATAGAAAACAAAGATAAATAGGTACTGTATGCCTCTGTGTCCTGTGTTTTAAAAAGACCTTTTGCTCAACATCATTCTAAATTCATGAGTTTGAGGACAAGAGTCCAGAATTTAATATGGTGAAAGTAAACATAAGGCTAAAACTTGGGAAGGTTCCCTTTAGGTGCTGTGTTTACTAAAAAGGAGACTTGTAAATTGGTATCTAACTTGTTTGGCAAATTTCTTTTAGCTCTGAAGGGTTTATATGCTTTCAAAGAACCTATTGCAGAAATACGCATTATAATTCTAAACAAGGGTAACTTGCCCAAAGTCTCACAGCTAGGAAGTTGGACTGCCAGATTTGAATTCTAGCTCTTCCACTCCAGGAATGGGGACTCTTAATCACTTCATTATATAATCAATCCACTATATCTTGGATCATTGTTTCGTTTCTTTTTATTGGTTTTGTTTTATTGCTAATGTTATGTTCTTCCCCCACCCCTAGTTTTGTGTGTTTATATGTTTTCAGCTATACTTTGGGTCAAATAGACTTGCAAAAACCTAGCCACTTTTTGCAGTGTCATACACTTGGGGAAGTAAGGTCTGTGTTCTCTGTGAGAGGTTTTGTTTGTTTGTTTTTTTTTTTTTTGGACAGAGTCTTGTTCCATTCCCCCGGCTGGAGTGCAGTGGAGTGATCTTGGCTCACTGCAACCTCTGCCTCATGGGCTCAAGCGATCCTCCCACATCAGCCTCCCAAGTAGCTGAGACCACAGGCATGCACCATCACACCCGGCTATTCTTTTGTATTTTTAGTACAGATGGGGTCTTGCCATGTTGCCCAGGCTGGTCTTGAGCTCTTGAGCTCAAGTGATCTGACCCCCTTGGCCTCCCAAAGTGCTAGGATTACAGGTGTGAGCTACTGCCCGGCCAAGGTCTGCATTCTAAAAGAATTTACAAATGACCTTTTTGGAAAACAGGATTGAGAGGATATTTGACTTTGAGAACGTTGATTTTGAGGCATACCTTTTTCTTTTATTTAGAGAATAAACTCTCAGCTCTAAAATTACACACTCTAGAATATATTCATCTATGGTTTTTTAATGTCATAAAGCCTTTTAAAAATTGGGTATTGTAAAATCAAACACAGCAGTAAGGATGGAAATTGCTTGCTAGATACTTTTTAACAAAGTGTAAATATTTCAACTGTAAACTTACCTTTTGAGAAAAGCTCTGTTCCTAGCTTGAAATCCATGTCAAAATTTATTGAGGTGAAACCCAACATGGGGTTTGAGGGAATATCCAGAAGACTGATATGTTCAAGATTTGGAAGAGCTAAAGGACTGGCCTCTCTGTAATTAGATTAAGCTATGTTTTGGGTCCCTATTGTAGTGTGTTTTCACCTTGATATAATTAATCAGTATTTATTGAAAATCTAATATGCATTCAGCACTACTTGGAATGATAGGAGATAGAGGAAAAGTAATACACATGGTGTCCCCTACTGTGACACCAATGATAGATGACATTCATATAAAAGACACACTGCTAGGGGTTGTGGCATAGATCAGATCATCTGATCAAGGGAGTATACTGGAATTCAAATGAGTGACAGAAATGTTATCTAAAGGGAATCTTGAATCTATCCATATGTATCATTCATTCACAGACTTGGTACTTTTTTTATTAGTAACCAATTACTTACTGTATACTATAATTTACCATGGCACACCAGTTTGTTGTGAAGTGACAGTTGAAAACTGCTGTGTTGGAGCTTATGACAGTAGGAGGGACAGGATTTACTGCTATAAAATAACTGAATAATTCAGGACAATATAAAATATACTGAAATGGGATATGCATTATTACTGCTCTTTGAGGGCTTTTATAGTCAGGGAAAGCTTTGTGGAGAAAATGGCTACTGAAAAAACAGATAGCATATCAGCCCAGGTTCTTAATTGCAAGGAAGAGAAATACAGTCTGATTGATTTTAAGCAGAAAAGGATGTATTAAAAAGAACTGGGATATAATGCATACCCTTTGGCCCCACAGTTTCATTCCTAGATATACAGCCAACATACACACATACATGTGTTTACTAATATGTGCAAGAATGTTTGCAGCAGTGTTTATAATAGAATCAAACTGGAAGCTATCTAAATGCCCATTAGAAGTAGCATAGATAAGTAGTTTTTTTTTGGGTTTTTTTTTGAGACAGAGTTTCATTCTTGTTGCCCAGGCTGGTGGAGTGCACTGGTGTGATCTTGGCTCACTGCAACCTCTGCCTCCCGGGTTCAAGCGATTCTCCTGTATCAGCCTCCTGAGTAGCTGAGATTACAGGCATGTGCCACCATGCCCAGCTAATTTTTATATTTTCAGTAGAGGCGGGATTTGGCCATGGTGGCCAGGCTGGTCTCGAACTCCTGGCCTCAAGTGATCCGCCCTCCTCGGCCTCCCAAAGTGCTGGGATTACAGGTGTGAGCCACCCTACCTGGCCTGTATTCACCTGATCATAGAAGGTTATACAGCAGTGAGCACAGACTGCAATTTTGCATAACATGGGTGAATCTCACTAAACCTAAAATTGAGGAAAGAAAGCAGACACAAAAGAGAGCATAGTGAATGATTTTATTTATATCAAGTTGAAAAATGGATAAAATTAATCTATAGTGTTAGAAATCAGGATAATGGTTACCCTTGGGAAGGGAATAGTAACCCTTACGAAGGGAAAGGGAAATAAGGAGGGCTTTGGCAGTGTAGTTGACCCTAAAACAACACAAGTTTGAACTGTGTGTGGATCTACTTATACATGAGTTTTATTTCACCTCTACCACCCTTAAGACAGCAAGACCAACCCCTCCTCTTCCTCCTCCTCCTTATGATTTTTTTTTTTTTAGGGACGGAGTCTGTATCTGTTGCCCAGGCTGGAGTGCAGTGGCACAATCTCAGCTCACTGCAACCTCCACCTCACAGGTTCAAGCGATTCTCCTGCCTCAGCCTCCCAAGTAGCTAGGATTGTAGGTGCCCACCACCAAGCCCAGCAAATTTTTAGTGGAGATGGGATTTCATCATGTTGGCCAGGCTGGTCTCGAACTCCTGACCTCAAGTGATCCGCCTGCCTCAGCCTCCCAAAGTGCTGGGATTATAGGTGCGAGCCACCGTGCCCAGCCCTCCTTATGATTTTCTTAACATTTTCTTTTCTGTACCTTTATTTTCAAAACATAGTATGTAATACATATATAACATGCAAAATATGTGTGAATCGACTGTTTATGTTGTTGGTAATGCTTCCAGTCAACGGTAGGATATTAGTAGTTAAGTTTTGGGGGAGTCAAAAATAATATGCAGATTTTCAACTGTGCAGTGGGTCAGCACCTGTTCTGTTAATGTTCTGTTTCTTAACACAAGTGGTTTTGATTTGTGAAATTATTTGAGCTATAGACTTAATGTTATGTGCACTTTTCCCTTACATCTGTTATACTGTGCCTGCTTCTGTACATATGTTACATATCAAATGTTTATTAAAGGGATATATTGGGTAACTCAGAATTTCTGGTGCTCCTGGCTATATATACCAAATCCCAGTTCAGGATTCAACAACCCAGATCATGCCGCTGAACTGCACTACCACTGCCAAGTGTGAAACTGAAGCTTGCTGTGCTGGCCTTGTTGCCTGGGAGCTTGATCCTGCTTCTGCTACTCCACACCTGCCTCCCTCCCTGTTCCATTCCTGGCTCCATTTGCAGCCCTCCTTTCAAAGTGTGGGGTGGATACTTTTGTTAGGCAGAGCCTAGCACGAGTGGTCCTCCTTACGGCAAGGGAGTCTGGGAAAGCAAGTATCCAGTGTTTTCAGCTTTTATAGTGGGTGGTGATTTCTGCCAGAAATTGTAACAAGGGGACAAGGGGTGTTTCAGATTTGGGGCAGCCAAAAAGCGAGGAAAATCCATCTTTGAGGTGAGCATTTAGGCCAATAGAAGAAAGTAGATTTCAAGTGTTAGGAACAATAGAAGCCCAGGGTAGAGGTTGAATAGAGTATGGCATTTTTGAGCCCAGTGGAAACAAGTTTAACTGGATTAAAGGGTGTGATCTGGGGAAATAGTTTGAGAAAAGTTGAAGGAATAGGATGGGACAAGATTAAAGATTACTTTGAAAGTCAGGCAGAGGAATTTAAATTTCATATGGGAATGTTGGAGCCACTAAAAGTTTTTGAACAAGATAGTATCCTAAAAGGAAATGGTACTTAAGGATTGTTAATCTGGCAGCACTTCTAGGAGTATCTAGGCATTTTCTGTCATAATTTAGGTGTGGGGTGATAGATTGGGAGTAGAAATAAAAGGCAAAGATTGTATTTAAGAGAAGATTTGAAGGAAAAAAATCAATAGGACTTCTTGAAGAGAAAGAAGTAGACGCTATTTCTGAAACTGAGCTCGAGTGACTGGTCCCACTCTTCATTTAGAGCTAGCAAAGCTGAGGAGGGACCCAGTTTGGAGGAAGCAGAAGAATGAATTTTAGTTTGGGAATTGCTGAGTTTGAGGTGAGAGATATGGAGTAAAAGTGGTCCCTGTGCAGTTAGAGTTGGAGACCAAGAAGTGGAAAGAATTGCACTCCCAGGCAGAAAGGCTGTGAAGGGAATGGAACAGAGTGTGCCAGAATCTTCGGGGTGTTTCTCAGCTCTTGTTTACGGGCCACCAGTTATACTATCTTGAATTTGATTTTAAGTGATACGTTTGAACCACAACCTCTACCTTCTGTTTCATAAAACGTCAGTTCTCACACCCTAAGACACATTAATGCTATTACTATTTTACATGGTCTTCTTCCTGTTATTCTAACATATTTGGAAAGAAAATGATTAATACATGTGAGGCTTTTCTTGGTTATTTTCAATACTTTTGAATGCTTTGAATACAAGGAGAATAATATACTAAAGCTAGAGACCTTAAACAAGACTGAGAAAAGACTGCATATAAAAAGCAAACCTCCAGTTCATTAAAATTGTAAGTTGGAGCTCTTGGCTCCACGGCAGGGAGCCTTGGATCGGTAAGTATGACAGCTCCCTTCCGTATTGTGCTTAGAAAAGAATGATCATAAAACCTACTTAGGCCTCACAAGGTCTTTTTGAGCCTTAGCCAATGCATTTAGTCACTGTCAGTAACCACAAGCTTTAGTATAATATTCTGGCTTGCAAAGCAGCCAGATCTCCAGAGCATGATGATAGGCTCTTCTATACAACTTGAAAGCTGTTGCTGAGGCACACCTTCTTGATATTCCTCTTAGCACTTTTCTCTAGTCTATAGCAAGTCTGTACCTGTAGATGACAGTGGATTGCTCAGATATTATTAAAGAGTATGCAAGTATCTTAACAGGAAACAGCTTACCCTTTGGGTAATGTGTGATACAGTGAAGAAAATCCCTTAAATAGTTGCCCAATATTTATGCTGCTGGCATGTTTGCTGGGATATTTTTTCTCCTCTGAATTAGTATTTTTAGTCCTTGGGCTCTTCAGTTTAATAGATAATGTTTCTATGTTTAAGTGTGGAAGATCAACCATGTTAGCTGAAAAGTTCCAAGGCTTTTCTGTCTCTGTAACATTTCTCTGCCTAAAGAGGTAGCAGGTTGAAAATTTAGGAGATAACTTTGCGTCAAAAAATTCATCAGCCTTTCTATCAATTAGATTTTAAAGGGAAACAGTGATGAACTTTGCATTTATCAGAATTCATGTTTTTCTTATGGATTTAACAGCCCTTTGCAACTCTGCTTCCTTGGTTACATGATACTCAGAAAGAGTATCTGATCACCTCAGAATAAAATCATTTGGGAAGACATCTGTGTGTCATAGGTTATGTAGCTTGCAACAGGATTTAAAGCAAAAAGATGATAGAATATCAGATCTATCATTATTTTTGCAGTGAATGTTTCACCAGCTGGTTTGAGAGAAGTTTTACACCCCTACCAGGCTTCCTCTTACCTCATTTACCGCAAAAATCGCAAGTCCTAACAAGCAAACTGCAATTGCCTAAAACAAAACTAGTAAGGTATAAATGCATGTGGAAATGATTATTTGAAGGCAAAAGGCAAATAAATGTCACCAGTCTGAGCCATGACCTAAGCATCCTAGGTCTAGTAACCATTCTTTTGGTAAGGGATAATGCCAACTTTTTTATCAATAGGATTCTGTTAAAAATACAAAGAAAAACAGTCAGCAGGATACTATATATATATACATACACGTATGTATATACACATACGTGTATGTATATATATGTATATATGTGTATATATAGATATAAAATACTTTTGTTTCATTTTAGAGCTGGTTGAACTTCAGTAGTGGATAGAGCTTGTTTTTAATTTATATAATTTTTGTAGTACAATTTTAAAATCTTATTTTTTAAAATAAATCCAGGAGCTGTGCAGTCTTATGCATTGGAACTTAATTTGACAGATTCAGAAAAAGCCACTTGCCTTTATGCAAAATGGCAGATGAATTTCACAGTACGCTATGAAACTACAAATAAAACTTATGTAAGTATATATTTTAATTTTTCTTTGAGTTTTATAGTAGGAATTTAATTGACTTTATCCTTTAGATACATGTATACAAATGAAATTCCACGTTGACTGACTTAATGCTGAAACTCTGGGATTTCTTTTTTAGCATACACACTCGGAAGTTATTCTGTTTAGTGTTAGAATGAATATTTCTTCTGATTCATTGGTTCTTGGGAGTTTTTGTAGGACTTGATTAAGGGCAAATGATCTGAAGACGACTATATGGTGTTCAGGTCTAACTATTTCTGTAAAGTGTTTAAAATGTACTAGCACCAAAGCTTGCCCTTTTAAAAAGTAGCTTCCCATCTGGGCGTGGTGGCTCATGCCTGTGATCCCAGCATTTTGGTAGGCCAAAGCAGGAGGATTGCTTGATCCCAGCCCGAGCAGCATAGTGAGACCTCATCTCTACAAAAAGCTTTTAAAAATTAGCCAGGCATGGTGGCACACACATGTACCTCCAGCCACTTGCTGGGCCGAGGCGGGAGGATTGCTTGAGCTCAGGAGGTTGAGTCTGCAGTGAGCCATGATTATGCTACTGCACTCCAGCCTGGGCAACAGAGCGAGACTCTATCTCAAAAAAAAAAAAATCTCTTGCTTAGGTTGGTACAAAAGTAATTGCCATTAAAGGAACAAACCACAATTACCTTTGCACCAACCTAAGTAAGCGATTTTTTTTTTGGCACAAACTGCAATTACTTTTGCACCAACCTAACACTAAAATCTCCCCCTTTTTGACATCTCCTCTTAATTCCTTTGCCTTATTTTCTTTTTGTTAAGGTCCTCACTACTTACAACCTAATTTTTAAAAAAACCAGTTTAAGAACAGCAGCTCAAGCCAATTTTCCTTTTCTCTTTAGACATACACGAATTTATCCAGAGGAGTGGTATGTAGCTGAAGAATCAGGGACTGGTTTACACAGCAAACCAGGCAAAGGGCTACCTGGCCACGGAGAATGTATGATTTAGGCTGAAGTGGCATGCCCTACATAAATGCTTGGTGTTCCTTGCTGCCTGTTCGTTTCTCACCCCCAAACTTCTATTTCTTTTAGAAAACTGTAACCATTTCAGACCGTGGCACTGTGACATATAATGGAAGCATTTGTGGGGATGATCAGAATGGTCCCAAAATAGCAGTGCAGTTTGGACCTGGCTTTTCCTGGACTGCGAATTTTACCAAGGCGGCATCTACTTATTCAATTGACAGCATCTCATTTTCCTACAACACTGGTGATAACACAACATTTCCTGATGCTGAAGATAAAGGTAACCTTAAGAATGGATTTGTGTTATGTTCTCTTGCTTTTTATTAATGATAAAAATGTAAACAATTTAAAAACTGTTATGAATGTCTGTCTTCCTAACTAGCATGGAAACTTCATGTCTTTATACCCCTCCCACTGACTCCATGCATAGCACATATGATACCATCCAACATACTGATGATATTTGCTGTCATTGCTTGAGTGACTTACTGTATACCAGGTATTATCCTAGGTGTGTTACCTGCAGCATCCCTCTTAACAGCAACCCTGGGAAGTAGATGTTGTTTCATTTTTACAGGTAAAGGAAATGAGGCTTGATAAGATTAAATGACTTTTCCAAACATCACACAATCTAGTAAGTGGGCGAGCTGGTGTTTGAAGCAGTCTATTGACCTGCAGAATTCATATACTTAACTATTATTGATTTCATTCAGTAGTGTGCATGAAACAAAGGTTTGATGAATGAGAAAATGCTTTACTCATAGCTACTTTATTTTCAAGATTGGGGCAGGGGGGATCTCACTATGTTGCCTAGGCTGGTTTTGAACTCCTGGGTTCAAGCGATCCTCGTGCCTCACAGCCTCCTGAATAGCTGGGACTACAGGCATGCACCACTGCGCCTGGCTACTAATAGCTATTTTAAATGTGTAAAAGTTAAGTAACCTGAGACTAGGAGAAATGCCTCTTGTTCAAATCTTTTTATCATTTAGGTTGGATTTTGATTGAAAAGTAAATGATGATTAGTTAAAGGTGTAGTAGTCCCTCATTACACTCAGGGGGTATCATTCTAAGATCTCCAGTAGATGCCTAAAACTGCAGTTAGTACTGAACCCTATACAGGAAATGCGATGTTTTTTCGATCTGATAACCGAGATGGCTACTAAGTGACTAACGGATGGATAGTGTAGACAACGTTGATATACTGGACAAAGGGATGATTCATGTTCCTGGTTGCGCAGAGCAGGACAGCAAGAGATTTAATCATGCTACTCAGAATGGCGTACATTTTAAAACATATGAATTGATTACTTTTGGAATTCTCCATTGAATATTTTCAGAGCTCAATTGACCATGGGTAACTGAAACCGGGGAAAGCAAACACCGTGGATAAAGGGAGACTAAAGTCAACATTTGCTGTTATTTTAAGACAGTTTCAGGTCAAAGTGAACTTGGGAAGCATTGGCAGGTCATTCTAGTAATTCCCAGAACTGAAATGCATGTTAAAATATTTTGAAGATATAGAGTGTAGAGATTTTATTTTATTTTATTTTTTTGAGCTGGAGTCTCGCTCTGTCACCCAGGCTGGAGTGCAGTGGCCTGATCTCCGCTCACTGCAACGTCCGCCTCCCAGGTTCAAGCAATTCTCCTGCCTCAGCCTCCTGAGTAACTGAGATTACAGGTGCGTGCCACCACGCCCAGCTAATCTTTGTATTTTTAGTAGAGACAAAAATACAATGTTGGCCAGGATGGTCTCGAAATCCTGACCTCATGATCCACCCACCTCAGCCTCCCAAAGTGCTAGGATTACAGGCGTGAGCCACCGCACCCGGTCAAGATTTTAATTTTGTTAGGGATATAATTCTCTTCTTTCTCCCCCTGCCCATTGAGATTGGGTTAATGTGGTATTTGTAGTAGCTTAGCTCTTTGCAGATAGTGTTTCATTCTGATCCCAGAAACACAGGTAGATGGGCCTTAGTTGCCTAGACCTGGGGATTAATAACTCATTTGGACTTAAGGTTGTCAAAAGATCCTGTTCGAAAGAACCAGAAGTAAATAAGCTCATGTAAAACTTGGGAGGTATTGCAGAATGAGACTTGGAAATCAAATCCTAGTGCTCTTTTTACTAATCTCTTAGTTTGAGAGTATAACTAAAGCAAATGGTTATTGGCTCTCTTATCAGTTTATCTTTGTGCCCTGTTTTGCCTTTCAGAGCTAGTATAAGATATGCCCCCTCACTTTCAAGTAGCCTAAGAATGAGCTGGGAAGACAAAGCTAAATGCTATTCCTGAGTTACATGGAAAAATTGGAAAACATCGAGCTCAGTCTGATTTTGTTGTTGTTGTTTGCGTTTTTGTTTGAGGGAGTAGAGTGTTCATCTCTTCTGACAGTGTGAGGAAAACTTTAGACTCTCTCTCAAGAAAGAAAAAGTACACAGTAAACTTTGCATATGGAACATAGTCCCTGAACCCATATGTAGATCCCTGTGGTTAAGAGTGCCTGATTTAGGTCGAGAATGGTAGCTCATGCCTGTAATCCCAGCACTTTGGGTGGCCAAGGCAGGCTGATCACTTGAGCCAGGGAGTTCAAGACTAGCCTGGGCGACATATTAAGACTTTGTCTCTACAAAAAAAAAAAAAAAAAAAGCCAGGTGTGGTGGCGTGTGCCTGTGGTCCCAGCTACCTGGGTGGCTGGGGTGGAGGATCGCTTGAGCCCAGGAGGTTGAGGCTCCAGTGAGCTGTGATCGCACCACTACACTCAGCCTGTGTGACAGAGAGAGACCCTGTCTCAAAAAAAAAAAAAGACTGGCTGATTTAAAAGTGTTCCCGTGTTCCCACAAGTGGTGGATAAAGGAGTGATAAAGGAAGGCTCAGTGTGTGTTAGAGTAGTGAGAAAGCTTGGTAGAGAAGTAGGACCTGAGCTGAAACTCAGCTAATGGTAGAATTTGAGTAAGCGGAGGATTTTGAGCAGGATGTTTCCAGCAGGGGGAAGCATAGCATATGCGGCAGTAATTGGAGAGCTGCCTGATTAAATCAGAGGCTGTGTGTGTAGCAGAAGGAAAATAAAGTTGGCTAAATGCAGTGGGCCTAAATTATAGGGGGCCTTGGAAGCCAAGGAAAGACATTTAGCTTGATGGGGTAGGCACTGGGGAATCATCTTAGGTTTTTAAAGCAGGAGAATGATATAACAAAAGCAGAGACAGTAGCTTATAAAGAATATTCTGCAGGATTAGTTGAGAAGTGAGGAGGCTACAGGCAGAGATGCCGGCTTAAGAAGCTGTTATAGTAATCAAGGGCTGATGTAATAAATGCCTGGACTACGGGGGCAGCAGTTGTTAGCAGTTATTAGGAGGAGGTGTTTAATCTGACATATTTGGATAGAAAAACTATGGACCCTGAAATGTTAACACTTCTCTCTTTCCCCTTTTATTTAAAACAAAGGGAAGATTACTGTTTAAATTACTACCTTCTATATAATAATATTTGAAACTATTTGGAATGTTAAATGGCTTCCTGAAATGGACTATTGATAATTGTTTTTGATATAGTTCAGTGTTTCAAGAATACTAATTTATGGCCGGGCACAGTGGCTCATGCCTGTAATCCCAGCACTTTGGGAGGCTGAGGCTGGTGGATCATTTGAGGTCAGGAGATTGAGACCAGCCTGGCCAACATGGTGAAACCCTGTCTCTACTAAAAATACAAAAATTAGCTGGGTGGTAGTGGTGCGTGCCTGTAATCCCAGCTACTCGGGAGGCTAAAGCAGGAGAATCGCTTGAACCTGGGAGGCGGAGGCTGCGGTGAGCCAAGATTACGCCACTGCACTCTAGCCTGGGCGACAGAGGGACACCCTTCCCTACCCCATCCAACAACAAAAAAAATACTAATTTAGGCCAGGTGCAGTGACTCAACGCCTGTAATCCCAACACTTTGGAAGGCCAGGCACATCACTTGAGCTCAGGAGTGTGAGACTAGCCTGGGCAACATAGCGACATTCTGTCTCAAAAAATAAAAATAAAAAACTACTAATTTATTTTTAGGCATCTGATAATTGAAGTAACACTGAAGCTGCTTTTTTCTTTTTTAAATTTTTTTCATGATTAAAATATAGAAATGTACTGGCCAGGTGTGGTGGCTCGTGCCTGTAATCCCAGCACTTTGGGAGGCCGAGGCAGGCAGATCACCTGAGGTCAGAAGTTCGAGACCAACGTGGTGAAACCCCATCTCTACTAAAAATACGAAAATTAGCTGGGCGTGGTGGCACGCACCTGTAATTCCAGCTACTTGGGAGGTTGAGGCATGAGAATCATTTGAACCTAGGAGGTGGAGGTTGCAGTGAGCTTGTATCATGCCACTGCACTCCAACCTGGGCAACAGAGCAAGACTCCATCTCAAAAAAAAATTATATATATATATATAAGTTACATATATAATAAGGGTTTTTAAAAAGGCTCTACATATACATATATATAAAGATTATATATCTATAAAGATTATGTATGTATACAGAGAATAATATAGCAGACCCATATGTACCCATTATCCAGAATTAATAAATGCTGTTTTTTTAATGTTTGTGTCACTTTTTGATTAAAAAGATAAAACGTTGATGATACAGTGGATATTTCCTTTGTCTTCACTCCCCAGACCCATTTTCCTCCTTGCCTGCTAAGAGGCAAACACTTTCACGAATTTGGGGTATAACCTTCCTGTCTTTATGTTTGTTTTTTACTATATAAGTACATGTTCATAAACAATACATAGTTTAAAAAAAGCTATTCATAGTATAATTCCAATATGTCTGCAAGTTGTTTTTTCACTGACTTATTTTTGGAGTCGGTCTATATACAGCCAGTCACATATCTATTCATTTTTGTTAACGGTGAGAAGCAATTCTGGGAAAAATGTTCTAGTTCATTTGTTTTTTGTTTTGTTTTGTTTTGTTTTTTAATTCCTATGGCCATTAGGGGGTGCCAAGGCAGCATTATGTGGCTGCTTGCTACATGATGGAGAGGCACAGAAGGCAGCCTATATTAAGGACCTTGGATACTTTCCTTTCTTGCTACTTCTCCAAAAGAAGCCAAACCACTTGGGTGATCATAGTCTTTTGAAGTTTCAATCTACACAGGCTAATAAAAACTATATGAAATGGCTGTAACTTACTGCTTTCATACTCTGAAGATTCCCTGAAATGGAATCATCTTTAAATTTAATCCAGGAAGAGGTTCTGTAAGCTCATTGGAGTTAATATAACTTACTTGGGACTAGTAAAACAAAAATAAGGATTTACTGTACAAATGTATGATTAATCCATCTCTCTTGCGTCCTTAGTTATAGTCAATAAGTCCTGTTGATTCTACCATAGATAAGTGTTTTCAGTTTGGCTTCTTTGCTCTCTTTCTACTGCCCCACACCATCTTAGTTTAGGCAACCCTCCCTTACCCTTCACCTTAACCAGACCATCACCCTCTGGTTTCCCTCTTAAGTGGCTTCCCTGAAAAGTTTTTCCCCCTGCCTATCCCCTACAAATTTGCTATCTTCCTTAAAATAAATTATATATGTGTTATTTTCTGCTTTAAAAACTGAGGCTAGCCCTCGACTGCTAAAAAGAAAAGCCCAAACTGGCGTTAGATCATAGAAGATGCTTCAAAGTATGATCACCTGCAACTTGTCTTTCCTTCTTAACCCCCATTTCTTTTTCTTTTTGCTTTTTTTTCTTTTTTTCTTGAGAGAGAGTTTTGCTCTTGTCATCCAGGCTGTAGTGCAATGGGTGATCTCGGCTCACTGCAACCTCCCCCTCCCAGGTTCAAGGGATTCTCCTGCCTTAGCCTCCCAAGTAACTGGGATTACAGGCACCTGCCACCACGCCCAGCTAATTATTATCTTTTTAGTAGAGACGAGGTTTCACCATGTTGGTCAGGCTGGTCTCAAACTCCTGACCTCAGGTGACCCACCCACCTCGGCCTCCCAAAGTGCTGGGATTACAGGCATGGGCCACCGTGCCCAGCCCCTAACCCCCATTTCTTCTTCCCCCTTACTCCTTATGTTTTAGCCACAGTGAACTGATCATGCCCTTGAGCATGCTATACCCTTTGTCACTTTGGGCCTGGGGTAGGGCAGGCAGAGAGGAGAAGAAAGCCCATACAAATATATTTATATTATTACTTTTCTCCTACCTTCTTGGAAACAGCCATTGTTAATCTTGTTTTATAGGAATTCTTACTGCTGATGAACTTTTGGCCATCAAAATTCCATTGAATGACCTTTTTAGATGCAATAGTTTATCAACTTTGGAAAAGAATGATGTCGTCCAACACTATTGGGATGTTCTTGTACAAGCTTTTGTCCAAAATGGCACAGTGAGCACAAATGGTGAGTAAATATATATTTCTCTACTTGGATCCTAATTTAAGAGTAGGTAGCTTTCATTGAAGTCATTATCTGAAAGCATTTATATATTAAGGTTTATTCATAGCTTCTACTAGGCTATAAAGTTTTTGTAAATAATAGCAATTCTTATTTTTGTGGATCTTACAATTTAAAGTTTTTGATGCACATGTTGTGGAATGGTCTTTTAAAAGACACTACCTATACTGTTCTCAGCTGATAAAACCTGACCATTGTTTGAACAGATCCTCAGATAGCTTGATTATCAGCTTTTTTAGCAGTTCCAAGACCAAAGCTTAGAAATCAGATTCATGTTCTAATCTTGAATTTTTAAAGTTGATTTTATAATTTTTATATAGCTTTATGGAAAGGTAATAATTTCTCATTCACCAGTTCTGGAAAACTACTAACACTTCCTAAGAAGAGTTTGAAATGCCTATGATTTGCCATAGGGCTAATGCAAATAAATTGTTCATTTGTATTTAAGTCCTTTGATGATGTCTAAGCTTTTTTCTAGTAAACAGTATCCTTCCTTATGGTGGTTGTATGTGGGAATAAAAAGCCAAAAATTTAAGACTTAACTCTCTGAATTTCATATCAGAGGCAGGCAAAGTTCTCTGGGAATAAAAAGATTTAAGGGTCTGAAAAAGACGAGTATGTGGCCATGTGTGAGTGGATAAAGCATAGGGATGTGTCCTGAGTTTGTCTGCTGTGTCATAACTCATGTAGATATTCTGTATATGAAGCAGCAGTTTAAGAACCTCTGCCTAATTTAGTTTCAGATATACTAACAAGATATTCTCTTCCCCTAATATAACCCTTTTGGACTTCTATTATGAGAAATTTTTTTTGGTTTTCCCTGGCCTTATGAATTAAGAAAATGTCTGCTTTGGTTTCTTTTGTCCCTTTTTGCCTGTTTTAGAGTTCCTGTGTGATAAAGACAAAACTTCAACAGTGGCACCCACCGTACACACCACTGTGCCATCTCCTACTACAGCACCTATTCCAAAGGAAAAACCAGAAGCTGGAACCTATTCAGTGAATAATGGCAATGATACTTGTCTGCTGGCTACCATGGGGCTGCAGCTGAACATCACTCAGGATAAGGTATAGGTGTCTATTTTTATCAATACATCCTTTTTGCATTTCATTTCAAATATTGCGTATCCTACCTTCAGCCCAAAGGTAGTGTTACTAGAATGATTCCATTTTTTGTTTGTTTGTTTGTTTGTTTGAGATGGAGTCTCTCTCTGTCCCCCAGGCTGGAGTGCAGTGGTGTGATCTCGGCTCACTGCAAACTCCGCCTCCCGGGTTCATGCCATTCTCCTGCCTCAGCCTCCCGAGTTGCTGGGACTACAGGTGCCCGCCACCATGCCTGGCTAATTTTTGTATTTTTTTAGTAGAGATGGGGTTTCACTGTGTTAGCCAGGACGGTCTCAATCTCCTGACCTCGTGCTCCGCCCGTCTCGGCCTCCCAAAGTCCTGGGATTACAGGCATGAGCCACCACGCCCAGCTTTTTCTTTTTTTTTTTTTTTGAGACGGAGTCTCACACTGTCGCCCAGGCTGGAGTGCAGTGGCATGATCTTGGCTCACTGCAACCTCCGCCTCCAGAGTTTAAGTGATTCTCCTGCCTCAGCCTCCCGAGTAGCTGGGATTACAGGCATGCACTGCCACGCACAACTAATTTTTTTTGTATTTTTAGTAGAAATGGGGTTTTACCATGTTGGCCAGGCTGGTCTTGAACTCCTGACCTCAAGTGATTCACCTGCCTCAGCCTCCCAAAGTGCTGGAATTACAGGCGTGAGCCACCGCGCCCAGCCTGATTCAGTTTTAAATGGAGATTTCATGTTGGCTTGTTGAGCTTTGATTAGTTAGGAGTTACTATAACCATGAAGTGTTAATGTCACTTTCAGGTGTTGTGTTGGCTGGCAGAAAACCTAGCTGTTTAAAGTACTCTTTGGGGTTAGATTCTATTTGCCATCAGTGGATCAGAGTACAAACAATTGGCCTTTATTTCGGTCAGTTTAAAATATAACTCCTTCACACTTTGATCTGAAATGCACTGTAGGTTGGCGTACGGGAATGGCACAGCTATTCGTTTCTCCAGCTATTTGATGACTCGGATCATGTAGACGTGCCCAAGTACACGATGGCACTTCTAGTTGCAATGTTCCACTCAGGCTATAGAGGGTGTGCCAAGAAACAAATCCGATTTCCAGGATCCTGTGACTTAAACAAGCGAGACAGGTGGCTCTTGTGCTCCATAAAAATGTGTGTTTTCATTTGGCTCATTACTGTAGAAGCTTCCCTCTTGTTTTTTTTTTTTTTTTTTTTAAGTTGTCTGAGTCACAGCTTGAGGACCCATGCCAACTTTGTTTGAAAGTTAAGACACCATGAATTTAAGTATCCAGACAAAAGATTTTTTGTTTTATGCTGAAGTTGGTTTTGGTAGAGTATAAGGCTTTGCTGGCCACTTTTATAGCTAACCTGTACCTTTTCCCTTTCTTCTTCTCCTGAAGGTTGCTTCAGTTATTAACATCAACCCCAATACAACTCACTCCACAGGCAGCTGCCGTTCTCACACTGCTCTACTTAGACTCCATAGCAGCACCATTAAGTATCTTGACTTTGTCTTTGCTGTGGTGAGTAACAGATTTTTTAAAGTTAGGTTCATTCTCTTAGAAACACATCTGAAAGTCTAAATAGTTGCATGGGGGGAGGGGGATATTTAGCTTTATTTTCCAGTTCTACAGTACTCAGTTATAAAGTGTAGTCCATTCATCCCTGTTCATCCCTCAGAGTCTGTGCAATGGTTGGACTCTTGCATTAATGTTCACCAAGAGTGGCCATTTTGCCATTAGACAGACTCTAGGATAGAAGCAAGAATTAACTCACATAAAAAAAAAAAAAAAACACAATTGTCTAATCTATCCATACATA
Organism: Symphalangus syndactylus; assembly: GCF_028878055.3. Lineage (NCBI taxonomy): Eukaryota > Metazoa > Chordata > Mammalia > Primates > Hylobatidae > Symphalangus > Symphalangus syndactylus. The sequence goes on along the minus strand of NC_072447.2, from coordinate 123,873,781 downwards.
AGTAATTTCCATGATAATTTTTTCTCAGTTATTGGTTAGGTAGTGCTCATGTTTTTCTATGATACTATTTGAAGCCATTTGGAGGCTATATTATTTGTAATAGTGTCAGTAATAAAAATAGGTAACATCTATTGAGTACTTACTATGTACCAAGCTCTGTGTTAAGTGTGTATATGAATTCGTTAAATCAGGACAATTTATAATGGCAGCATTCAGGTTTTTATTGTTGATCAAGAGCTGAAACCTAAACAGAAGGTTTTGGGTTGAGCATACCTGTTCTACTTCTTGCTAGCATAAATTAATCATCGGGGACCTTTATTTCCACCTTCTCAGAAGCAATTATTCCCATAATTTCTGTGAAGGGATGTATGTGTGAACGTGTTGTGGTAAATGAGACTGGTGGAATAGAAGATAGCTATAAGTGAGGGAAAATGTTGAACCACCAACTATTCTCAAACTAAAAATATTGTGTAATTAGATAAAAACCAGTTCTGTTTTTAAATCAGATTACTGTGTTTGGGGATGGGGAAATAATCTCAACATCTGATATATAAAAAGTAGGTATGTTGTTATTTCATATGTGGTCTTGGTATTTTGAGTCTAAAGCACATTTTTCTCTTTAGAATATATGCCGAGTAATTGAGGATTACATTAGGCACTTATATTTTGGAAAGGTTTACAAAAATGTTCCTTTTTCCAGCATTCAAATAATTCCTCTGTTAAAGTACCATGTGACCAGTGAATTACTATTGAAAATGTCTCATTAAATTTGTCCTCTCCAGTATGGTAAAAGCAAGCCTCAGGCACATTCTCTTTTAAAGTTACCTAATAGGGGTTATGGTCAATAAGAACGAGGAAAGTAGTATTTTGGGTTTATTCCCTTTCAAGTGATTGAGTTTGATCTTTCTAGCTGTGGTAGACTCCTAAGAGGAACATGATTTCTCTTGACTCTCATACAGCAATGTTTAGTATTTAAGAAGTACAATATTTAATTTACCCAGCAGGCTATTTTTTTTTTTTTTTTTTTTTTTGAGACGGAGTCTCGCTCTGTCGCCCAGGCTGGAGTGCAGTGGCACAATCTCGGCTCACTGCAAGCTCCACCTCCTGGGTTCACGCCATTCTCCTGCCTCAGCCTCTCCGAGTAGCTGGGACTACAGGCGCCCGCCACCACGCCCGGCTAATTTTTTTTTTGTATTTTTAGTAGAGACAGGGTTTCACCGTGGTCTCGATCTCCTGACCTCGTGATCCTCCCGCCTCGGCCTCCCAAAGTGCTGGGATTACAAGCGTGAGCCACCGTGCCCGGCCAACCCCAGCAGGCTATTTTAAAACGTAATCCAAAATAGTGACATTTTAATCATGCTACAGGCACTCTGAAAAATCAAGAGACACCCTGCAATGTCCCCAGAGTTCAGTGGGGCCCATTATTGCCTTCAACCCTGTCATGATAGATGCTCCTTAGGAGAATTTATAGAATTTGAGTGCGTTATGTGCAGGCTGCTATGGTGGGTTATGAAGAAGAAAGCCAGTATTCTTAAAGTGCCCACAGTTTAGTGGTAATGGGAGAAATCTGCAGATAATTACCATTTTTGTGAAAGGCCTACATGCCATGCCAAGGCTTTTGAACTCGATTCTGTAGGCAGCAGAGTACTGTGGAAGGTTTATATGAAATGGGATGAGTGCCAGACCAGAGAATAGTACAAAGTGCTGCAGGAGAATGGAGGAGAGAGAGGTTAATTCTGGCTGGAGGAGAGTCAGGAAGGTTTAACGGCAGAGATGGCATTTGAGCTGGGCCTTCAAGGATGGGTCTGGTTTGTATTGGTAGGGAGATAAGGAGAGTAAGTGGGAAAGTGCAGGTTATCCCTGGGTAAAGGGCATAATCAAGACCAGCTGGGAGAATGAGGAGTGTTATATGTTTAGTGAAAATATGGAAAAGTCATTGGGACAAATTGTGGAGTCTTGAATGCAAAGCCAAGATGTAGCCTAAGTCGAGGAGGGATGTGATGAAGGTGTGAAGTCCTCCATTATGCTTCTTCCTGAAATTTCTCTGAAGTCTGTCCCCTAGCTTTTACTCCCCATTGCTTTTGCTCTGGGTCCAGTCCACATTACCTCTTGCCTGGACCATTCAAACAGCTCCTGCCTGATTGCTCCTCTTCCTCACCTTCTCCATTGTTCTACATCAACTTAACCTTCCTAAAGCACATCTCTCCATCAGTGTTTCTCTCTCTCTTTCCTTTCTTTCTTTCTTTCTTTTTCTTTCTTTCTTTCTTTCTTTCTTTCTTTCTTTCTTTCTTTCTTTCTTTCTTTCTTTCTTTCTTTCTTTTCTTTTTCCTTCCTCTCCTCTCCTCTCCTTTCCTTTCCTTCCTTCTTCTTTTCCTTCTTTTCTTTTCTTTTCTTTCTTTGACGGAGTCTCGCTCTGTCGCCCAGGCTGGAGTGCAGTAGCGAGACCTCAGCTCACTACAACCTCCGCCTCCCGGATTCAAGCGATTCTCCTGCCTCAGCTTCCCAAATAGCTGGGACTACAGGCACGTGCCACCACACCTGGCTAATTTTTTGTATTTTTAATAGAGATGGGATTTCACCATGTTAGCCAGGACGGTCTTGATCTCCTGACCTCGTGGTCTGCCCGCCTCGCAATGTTTCTCTTTTGCCAGCAAGGTAACATCTAAAGTCCATGGCTGGGTAGTTCAAGCCTTCTTTTCTCCCATGCAATGCAGCGTGCATTTTCAGCCTTCACTCCCTCTTTATGAACCTTATGTTTCCTTCAGTTCCTTCAAGGTGCTTCCCTCATCCTGTCCTCTATGCACTTCTTATGAGGTAGGAGAACATAGTAATAATAATTACATAGATTCTGCAGCCATACTCCCAAAATGGGGATGATAACAGCACCTATTGCATGGGAGTGTTGTACTTACTCAGTGAAGCATCATATGTAAAGTTTTAAGAACAGTGCGGGGCACTTAGTAAGTGCTCAAATGCTAGCATAAAAACTTGAGATTATGCTTATTTTCTAACTACCATTATTTATACTCTTGCTCTCTCAAATACCCCTTTTCCCGCTTGTTTCCTAAGAGAATCCTGCCCAGTTCAAAATGCCCCATCCCTAAGCTGGCATTACTTTTTCTCCTCCCTTATTTGGAAGTGATTTCTCTCCTATTTTCATGACTTCTCACTTTCTTTTTTGTAATATGGTAGTTTATGTATTTATCTTACCTTCCCTGGCAGATTGCAAACACGGTGAAGGCAGGATTGAAGTGTGGTTCATTTTGGTAGCTCCTGGAGTACTTGCACTCTGAAATTATTAGAATGACTGGCTGATCAGATGAGTACTTCAGAAAGATAATAGCAGTGAAAAGGAAAGATTAGGGCTGGAGGGGCTGAAAGGCAGGGAGCCCACTTAAGAGGCTGCTGTGATCCAGGCTAGAGGTGGTGAGGGCTCAGCAAGTGACAGGAGGAATAAAATTGAGGCCATAAATCTTCAAGTGTCTGAGATCCACATGACTACACCTGTGCTCCAAAAGTTGGAAACAAAATACAGAGGAAAGGGGTTTCTGTCAGATTATGAGTTCTCTTTTACTTAGTTGCAGTTTATTCAACTGCATGGTTTCTTCTTCTGTGTAATAGTGTTAGATTGCTTTTCTTCTGTGGATATTAACCGTATCTGTTATCTGTAGACAGTTGTGATATGTTAATTAACTAGAAGCTCTTTTTCAAACAGAAAAATGAAAACCGATTTTATCTGAAGGAAGTGAACATCAGCATGTATTTGGTTAATGGCTCTGGTAAGCGAAGCATTGGCCTGGGGAAAAAGACTGTGGGTTACCCTGAAGGATTAGAAATTACAATGGTCTTATTACCAAATAGTGCCTTATTTAATGAAACAGAAGATGCTATGTAAAAAGTGTACCTTGATCATACCTTAAAATCAGTAACTTAGAACTATGATGTTCTGTCTTTTTCTGTATCCCATCTTTTCAAAGTAGGGTAGATAATAATTAAGGTTGTGACCGATTTTTAGACTATAGAAACATCTATAGAAAGATAAGGGAACCTAGTTATGGTAAGAATTGCTTTTTGTGGGTTGATCTTGTCCCCCAGGCTCCCATACTTCACTGAAAAACCCTGAGGACTGTTCCTTTTTTTTTTTTTTTTTAGACAGGGTCTCGCTCTATGCCCAGGCTAGATTGCAGGGGCGTGACCACAGCTCAGTCCCAGGTTCAAGCCAACCACCCACCTCAGCCTCCTAGGTAGCTGGGACTACAGGTGTGCACCATCATGCCCAGCTAATTTTTTTGTAGAGACAGGGTTTCGCCATGTTGCCCAGGCTGTTCTTGATCTCCTGGGCTCACGCGATCTGCCCACCTTGGCTTCCCAAAGTGCTGGAATTACAGGCGTGAGCCACTGTGCCTGGCCAACTTTCCCATTTTTGATGTTGATAGGATAAGAAGTTACTAACCTGTTTCTTTTCTTTGAAGTTTTCAGCATTGCAAATAACAATCTCAGCTACTGGGATGCCCCCCTGGGAAGTTCTTATATGTGCAACAAAGAGCAGACTGTTTCAGTGTCTGGAGCATTTCAGATAAATACCTTTGATCTAAGGGTTCAGCCTTTCAACGTGACACAAGGAAAGTATTCCACAGGTAAGAATCAAGCAAACTTCATTAATAATTTATGTTCTTATGTTGACTGATAGGTGGCTTTTCCTTTGAATCATAGACATTTAAACGTTGAAATAGAGGAATATGAATTCATAGCCTTGAGCGAATTGTGCAACTCTATATTTGGCTCATCATTTTGCTCAACCGAGATGTTTTTGTGATCTTAAAATCATTTGCAAAAAAAGTTCTTAAAGCTAGAACTGATAGAAGCTTTAAGTGAGCTTTATTTGAGGTATGGGTTTTAGTTTGTAGGGAAGATGGCACTTGGGAGGGGCAGCTTTGAGCATCTTGCATCTGCTTCCTGAGGCCGTCTTCTCACTGGAAACATTTTCATACCTGAATGAAAGCAGTTTGGGCCGATTTTGTTAAGACAAAAGATAAAAAGCGGTAGCAAAGCCTCAAATATCATGAACTATGTTTTTACCAGCCAAAACGATCTGGAGAGTTTTCAAAGCATGTGCCAGTGTGAATGAGGCTTTTTGAAGATCACTCAGGGATAATGGTGGTATTTATTAGATTTTTAATGAAACTCTTGTGAAGGGCTCATTATAATGTGTTCATATGAATATGAAAGACATATTTGGCATTACAAGATTAAAATTTGCATGAAGTAAAAAGGCACATAAAATTCCTTAATTGACTTGTCCTTTTAAGCCTATTACCTAAAATTGGGGGTTTGTGGATCACAACTCTGTTGAGCAGAGCTATTCCAGGCATCCACATCCTTTTCAACCATTCTATGGTTTGGAAGGAAATGTGGAAGCTGTGTTTAAAAGCGAAAATACTGTGAGCCATTCGACTACTTTTGCAGTGGTGTTGAATACCTAGTCTGACTCGGTTAGGCCACAATAAATTGGGCTCTCCACCCTACCATTCTTGCGATTAAAGACGTTAGTTACACTTTAAAAATATTTACAAGAATTCATTTTCCCTTTTGCCTGTTTTGCTTAAGTACTTCAATTATTTTGATCCTTTAGTAGCTTTATTTTTGGACTTTTTATCTGGCTCCCCTTCATTATTCCCCTAATTTTAAGTCCAGATTTGTGTTTACAATTTAAAATCATTTGCAGTATTAGTATCATCACTTCAAGACTGTTTATCTAGTCACCTGTAATAGAGATGAGCTGTGCTCTTTCTCTTACTTTGAAACTTTGGTTTTTATGTACATAGAATTAAAAATATCACCCAAAGAGATATACAACATTTAATACTGATATTGAATGTATAATCTATTTGTGAAACTAGGTTCTTGGCTGTGGGTACCTATAAATACAACACATAGGTAATATTTGACTGTATGGGGAAAGAAATAGAATTGCAATAAGGCAGAAGAGTGTTGATTAGATTTTACTGGATCAGACCACTTTCTAGAAATAGAAAAAAATAGCCCCCTTAGGCTGCCAACCCTGACCAGATAAGAAATGCAGTAAGCACACTCAAATTAGTAAGAGGTCCCAGTTTCTTGACTTTGCAGCCACTAAAATTGTATGTACTAAGTCACGATCTGCAAACTTTAAAGTTCCAAACAGTAAGTGTTTTTAGGCTTTGGGGCCATATGGTCTCTGTCACAACTATTCAACCCTGCTATTGTAGCACGAAAACAGCAACACATAAACAGATGACTGTGGCTGGGTTCCAATAAAACCTTATTTATGGACACTGGAATTTGAATTTTATATGCTCTCATGTGTCACAAAATATTTTTTTCAACCATTTAAAAATGTCAAGGCCATTTTTAGCTCTTGGACCAGATCTGGCCCATGGGCTATACAGCTTGCTGACCCCTGACCCTAAAGAGACTTCAGAGCCAGCCTGGCTATTCTCATCACATGATACCTTCCTGATCCTGTTTCCACTTTCCCAAAAGACATTCACGCTACCACTGAGAGTCTAATCTGGCTATGTAAAAGTGGGCTAGATTAGCTCCCTTTATTTCTGATAAAGTAATATGCCTATTTTGGAAAGGACTTGGAATATAAACAAACATATACGTGCATATATATGTATATGCACACATTATATATATCACATATATATCAAATATATATCATATAATGTGCGCATCGTATATCATATATAATGTGCATATATTATATATGCACACATATAATGTGCATATAATATATGCACATTACAATATGAGCTGTTTATAGATGTAAATGAATATACATGTATTCATAGATATGAATATCTGCATATATACACATAAACAAATGAAAGGACAAAGAAAGTCTCAGAATTTTAATTCTAGAACAGTTCTCCATTTTCTATAGCTTTATCTAAAAATATACCTGTCTTAGTTACTTGAAGTTGATCTTGTAAGAACATTTCTGACTTTTAAATCAATATCTTTGACTTCGGGACATTCTTTTGTGATTATACTCATTATTTGTTACACACTTTTTCTCACCTACAGCCCAAGAGTGTTCGCTGGATGATGACACCATTCTAATCCCAATTATAGTTGGTGCTGGTCTTTCAGGCTTGATTATCGTTATAGTGATTGCTTACGTAATTGGCAGAAGAAAAAGTTATGCTGGATATCAGACTCTGTAACACTAATCAATACGTGATCTCTGTTACAAAAGAAAAAAAGCAAGTACAAGTTCCAACATGCAATACTGGTCAACTTAAGGTATATTTAGTTGCAGTCCAGCTCTTTAGAATGGATGGTATGGGGGATTTCAAACTTAAACAAAAAACTATCAACTACAAGTTAGTTGCCTGACTTTGGTTTTTCCAACCAAGGAATTTAAAACTGTTATTTTTACAGCAAAAGATGTGCAAAATCACTGGATTATAAGTTCTATTTTATTGTCTTGAATTAATATTTCAGTGTTTTCATTTTAGACATTCAGACTAAAAATACACAGTTTAGAAAAAACAATTTTTGAAAAAGAGATTTTTTTTCCCTGCAAGTAGTTGAGTTGGAACAACATGTTCTACAGTGGATTTGTACTTGCTCCTTTTGCTCTGTGTGTGTGTGTGTGTGTGTGTGTGTGTGTGTGTGTGTGTGTGTGTGTGTGATTTTTGTTTGCAGGTTAACTTAGCTACTTTGGCATTGCTGCATATTTGACCTTTGAGAGATATAATAGTAGATTTGAACAGGGGCTGGTATTATTATGTTCTTAGCAATAAATGCTTTTCTAATGCTTTTTGAATACATTTGTATTTATGTGGCTGTAATGACAAAAGATACAAAAGCTTTTTAAAATTTAGAGTAGGTATTAATCTTATTGTTTAATCTTTTTTAAAAAAAACTGGATATTTCAATCTTTTAAATTGCAAGATATGAGACTGTTCCAACTGGGCATTTCAATCCATTTTTTAGGTGCTTTAGAGATAATTGCTTGCCAGTGCCAATTGAGGGCATTAGTACTTTGTGCTCATAAATTGGCCGCTGTATGCAGTACTAAAATTAATGCAGATTTCTCTTTAGCCTTCCAATATTTCTTGTTGGTAGTGATGTATTTTATTATTTTCTTTTTCTTAAGAAATGCCAGTGTGTCCTAGAACCTAGATAACAAAGTGCACTTACACTTATAAAATAACTTGCATCTAGGCTGGGCGTGGCGGCTCATGCCTGTAATCCCAGCACTTTGGGAGGCCGAGGTGGGTGGATCACTTGAGGCCAGGAGTTTGACACCAGCCTGGCCAACATGGTGAAACCCCATCTCTATTAGAAATACAAAAAATTAGCTGGGCGTGGTGATGGGCGCCTGTAATCCCAGTTACTCGGGAGGCTGAGGCAGAAGAATCACTTGAACCCGGGAGGCAGAGGTTGCGGTAAGCCGAGAGCACACCATTGTACTCCAGCCTGGGCAAAAAAAATGAAACTCTGTCTCAAAAAAAAACAAAACAAAACAAACAAACAAAACTTGCATCTAACCCAGAAGTCTTGGTCTTATCTTAATCCATTAAAAAGTTGTTCTTTGTTTCCAGCTTGCATTGATTGCTACAACATTACTAATTTGGCTTTCACATTTAAATGGTTCTGTGCTAATCAAAACTTTCATTGTTATTATTCGTTTGGTAGAATCATTATTAATTCATGTGCTTTGTGTTCAGTTTTGTGCTCTGAGAGATGCACCAATTGTCAAATTACCGTGCACCACCTAATGTTTATAGGAGAAAGCAACATACATCAGCTTGATAGTTAACACATCAAATATTTCTTGCTGCTTCTAGGAGAACTTTTTTGGTGTGTGTTGGAATGGCTGAGCAAATATTAAAATTGTTAATATGCAGCCATATATGGAAGGTTCCTGTGGGGTTGTTTTTTTGGTTTTTTTTGTTTTTTGTTTTTTTTGTAGTGGGGGGTATTATGTGCCTCCCATTCACTATTCACTAGAAAATGAGAAAATGTCTGGGTTCCAAAATATTGATATTGAATGAATCAATACACACACACAGACATATATATATATATATATGCACACATATATAGGCAGTTGCATGCTAGCATGTGTATTTTTATAACAATATAACTGAGTTATATTGGAATTATAAATATTTTCCGTCACTTAAATTTGCTCTTTGTTTAGCCTGAAAACCTTTATGGCTCAAGATCAGATCCTGACTAACCTCTCTCTTAGAGCTACAGTGAGCTGCATTACCAGCTTAAAACACTTCTTAAAGATTAAATATAGATGTGATTTTTCAAAATCATTTTTAATTTAAACTGTGTTTTAGTGTAAAATTGTTAACCTTATAAGATGGATAATGTGTATAAGAATGTAGGCCTTAACTATTTCACAAGTCAAAACAAAGCAGCTTTAAAAAAATAATTGGAAGCACAAGTGCGTGGCACTGACTGAATGCTGTTAATATTTCTAAAAGTTTCTACATTCAGATTATATGCCTGATTCATAGTAAAATACCTCTAATAAACACTGTTTTATAGAAAACCTGACTTCAGTGAATATTTTTGTATTTTACATGGGCCAGTTTATATACTGCTATTTACACTATTATTTCCTATAGCTACATGTTCTTTGTACCTTTTGTAGTTTTATTTGTATTACTTGATTCATACTTGATGGTAACCCTCTATTTGGTTTTGGGTGTTTTTCATGTTTTAGCACTTGTATAAAGAAACTGGTCCATGTAAATACTTTCCATGTTTTTTCTTCAAATGTTTAAACCACTAGTTGATGTATCGTATCTTTAGATATTTGCCTGTCTGTTTACTCAAAATTGCTTCTAAAACAATAAAGATTCTTTTATTTCTTAAGGCAATTTGCTCACATTTTTTCCCGTTGGTTAAAGTCAAGATTTTGTATACCACATAATGACAATTTCTTTCAAATGGAAAAACTTTAGAAATGTTTAGAAGTAGAATTAAATTATTTGCAAAATGTTCTGATGTTCTGTCTGTATATTACTATCTGGAAGAATAGCCCCATACATAGGCCTCGATTGATGATAGGCAGGCTACAGAATAAGATTCACCTGGGAAGCGTTTTATAAAAATAGATTCCAGGCTCCATCCTTAGAGGATTTAACGTAGTAGGTCTAGTGAGGAGACAGAGAGAGAGAGAGAGAGAGTGTGTGTGTGTGTGTGTGTGTGTGTGTAAGCTCCCCTGCTGAACCTGATGCATAGTCAGTTAGGGAACCAGTGATCTAGAATATTTATTTCATAATAAAAGCTTCAGAGTATCTCTTTGTACACTTTTCTAAATTCCTAAATATCTCTACATAGTAGCTTTACATTGCAGCCATACATATTGAGCTATTGATCTGAACCAACGTAGGATTGTGTGCAGTCTCTCTCTTACTTAGATCACCCTAAAATACTTGAGCCTTCCAATTTCCATATACGGATAGTTACCTAGTCACCTTACTATATCACATAAGAAAACTTAGCAATGTAGCTGAATTACCCAGTTAAGCCATGTGAATGCCAGTTAGTCATCACGGCTGCAAACTCTGCAGTTAACTACCATTGTCTTTGGCCAAGTTGTTTAACTTCTAGTGTCTCAATTTCTTCATCCAGTGGGTGGGGGCTTTAAAATCCTGCTACTCATTTCTTTGAGTGATAATTTGCATTTCAGAGGAATGCATCTTAGTATTTCATACATCTTAGTACTTTAGAAGGAATCTGATAAGAAGCTACTTGTTACGTATCAAGAACATACTATAAGTTTTGTGTAAAATGTACCACTTAAGTTTCCTGCAGTTTTCAGGAGGAATTCTTATAAGACTCGGACATTTTTAAGATGATAGTATTTCATCTGTTTATTTAGGTAGATAATGTTAAATTGTCTTGGGCTCATCTTCCACCCATCTCCTTTTCTTTTACCCTGGTAGCTAACTTTCTGCGTTAATAATCACCATTTCTTGTCTTTGAAACTGGTATAGATATTCATGAATGATACCGAGTAGCTTCACGAATCTTTTCAGATGCATGTGATTTACTTAACACAGTTTGATTATAGATATAAAATGTATATAACCAATAAGATATCACCTAAGAATGTGCTTCTTAATGTTGATCCTTCCAAAAAGAAGTTTTGACTCAATTGTTTGTTTGTTTGTTTTGTTTTGTTTGAGATGGAATCTCGCTCTGTTGCCCAGGCTGGAGTGTGTATAGTGGTGCAATCTCAGCTCACTGCAACCTCCGCCTCCTAGGTTCAAGCAATTCTTATGCCTCAGCCTCCCAAGTAGCAGGGATTACAGACGAGTGTCACCACACCGGGCTACCTTTTTATTTTTTTAGTAGAGATGGGGTTTAGCCATGTTGGCCAGGCTGGTCTCGAATTCCTGACCTCAAGTGATCTGCCTGCCTCGACCTCCTGAACTGCTGTTATGATAGGCATGAGCCACTGTGCCTGGCCTCAACTGGTTTTTAAGAGAAGTTTTATTAGTTTTTGTTGTAAATGTATACCTCAGCTTTCCAGTTCTTGTGTTGAAAATTGTATTTGAAAAATGTCTGAACTGGCAGAAAATTGAAGATTAACAGCATTTTTAATCTACATGAAACTTCTTACTGAAATTTTAGTGGCCATGGAATTTGTTAATCTTTAAAAATCTTTATTGCTTCTGTGGCTATTAAATTCTTCTGCAAATACACTTTTCTTTTCCCCAGAAGCATTTTCAATACAGCGTTAAGTATACATTAGGCAAGTAGATCAGATCAAAATGACTTATAGGATGAGATTTTCTTTTCTTCAGAATGTGATCCCATTAAAGTTACTGTTTTACCACAATTTTTTCCATTAACTAAATAATTTTTAAAGGTTCAATTCATACAATCAATAGTTATTATAAATTAATATTTCACATACTAATTGAGAGCATTTTAAGTAAGTGACAGTATCTAGAAAGATCTTTGTATTAGCGGAATTGCCTTTTTGAGCTACTCTGGGAATATTTGTCTTACATGAACGCCTTATTGGCAGTATTTATGAAAGTCGTTTCAGTACTAGGTCAAATACCCAATTTGGGAAAGAGAGAACTATGAGTCTGTTGCCAGAATAAGAAATTAATCTACTAATGAATTTTTAAAAAACCAAGTTATATTAAACCCACGACATAATACTTTATGGTACATGTCACCTAATAGTTTATGGGCTGGGTGGTAATTTGGGAAATTGTAGGGGAGGTGCTAACTGGGGACTCTTAACACCATCTATTCACAGGTCACATCTGGCAACCTTAGCTCTCTGGATTCTTAACAGAACCAAGAAGCAAGTAAAAAAAATAATTGAACTGGCAGCCAAAGTCAATGTCAGAAAAGTTCATAAGCTCCAGGGTTGCATTTTGTTCCTAGTTATTGCCCCAGAGGCTAGTGGGGGCGGCAGGGAAAGCTTGGCACATTTCTTGAATGCAAGCACAATCAGAATTGCCATGCAGCCTATTTGTCCTATCTTTGATACAATTCTAATAAGCTTAGTTATCTGATTTATCAGTCCCTGGTAGACTGCAAGCTAGGCAGAGAACTAGGGCAACAAGACACAGGAAATGGGAAATAGAAATAGCAGTTAACTTCCTTCCTGCAAGTGTATCCATCTGTACCATTCCTTCCTCCTCTCCAGTCTCAGAGTAGGTTTTCTTTTCCTCGTTAAACTGAGGCAAACAGTTATGTCATCAAGGCCCATTTATATCTCTTTTCCCATTACTAAGTGACCCCAGATTGTTATGTATTGAGTCTTATGTCTTATGCTTTTGGAATCCAAATTCTCTTAACTTGTAGGAGAACTTGCACCATTCAGCATCTTCTGTCAATTGCTAATGGCTCTTTCCCTCATCCTATTTAAGTTCCCTATGTCCCCCTTCTAATTACCTCCCTTTTGTCCTGCCTTAATCATTCTAAACTTCTCAAAATGAGTATTGTATTTGTTACCCTGCCCAAGTTCTTGATGTCCTAACCAATCACTTCCCATTCCCTCTTAAACCTGCAGCAATTTTACTCATATCTCCCACCCTTCATATTGCTAGAGGCAATGGACATGTTTCAAAGCTTTCTAATATTATTTGCTGTCTTTCCACCCTAATTGAAACTTTCCATCCTTAGCTTCTCTGGCGCCATTTTCTATCTGCCCTTTTACATCTTTTTCCTACTCCATTGTCTATCCCACAGGTATTGGTGTTCCCAAGGGTTTTTGTCTCTGATCCTCTTTTTATTCTACTTCCCCTTACTGAGAAATGTTCTTGCCCATGTTTTAACTACCACTTAGGTTCATATAGCCACTTGGTTAGGACATAGTCACTTTTTTTTTTTTTTTGAGATGGTTCTCGATACGCTGCCCAGGCTGGTTTTGAACTCCTGGGCTCAAACAGTTCTCCCATCTCAGCTTCCCAAGTAGCTAGGACTACAGGCGTAAGCCACCATGCTCAACTAAGGACACAGGTATCTTAAACTCACATATCCAAAACTGAGCATCTCTCTCTTCCACGTATCCTTTTTAGCCCCTGTTCCATATAAATACAAAAAACTGAAATGCATATATTCTTCCTCTTTTATAGAATGGCACCAGCATCTACATAATCAGTCAAGTGTGGAATTGGAAACCATTCTATTATCTCCTCCTCCTACACCCCCTACATCCATTTGGTCAATTTTGCCTTCTAATTTGATCTCCAGTCTGTGCCTTCTGCTTTTCTTCTGCACTTCATTAATCCAGCTCAGGACAATATTATTGGTTACCTGGACTGTAGTGATAAAGATGCCTCCTACCTTACTACCTCCATCTGCCATAACTTCTGAAATGAAATCCTGCTTAATATCCTGCTGCTGAAATTTTTTTCATCAGGATAAGGCCAGACTACCTAAGAGCATATTGTACCTTTGTGACCTGGGTCCCTGTACACTTTTTCTGCCTTCTGTCCAGCCGAAAATACTTTTTGATCCATTGTTCTAGCTATGCCAACCTGCTTGCGTTTCCCTTGAAGTGCTGTGTCTTTTTACTCTCCATATTTTTGTCTGTGCTATTTCTTATACCTGGAATGCCCTTCCCCCATTACTTGCATCGTTAATTCCTATTCATCCTTAAAATCTCAGCTCAAGTGTCACCTTTTCAAAGTGTGTCTTATGTAATAAGGCTAAACTTGAGTGTGCCTCTGAAATTTTTCCATGGCACTTTGTGTTGCCTGCTCCTACCACAACACATTTTGAAATTATAACCACTGATTTTTCTTGTCTGACTCTCACACTAGACTGAGCATCTTGAGGCAAACAGTTATGTCATCAGGGCCTGCTTATATCTCTTATATCTCTTTTCCCATTAGTAAATGACCCCAGATTGTAATGTATTGAGTTCTTATGTCCTCTTTGTATAGTTGTTCATGCAGCGAGTTAATACTTAACAATCTGCAATATTTGAAGCACTGTGCTTCTTCGACATCATAACAGTTTGCCTCTGAAAGCTCACGGCCTGATCATCAAGGCAAGGCTAATTATATTTGTTCATTATGTTCTGTTTAAGAAATCTGGGAAGTATGTGACCATGTTATACATTTTTCATCCAAAACGACTGCATTTTTACTTGGTACTTAAAAGTGTATTATTTGGTTATTTGGAAAATCACTTTTGTGGAACATCTCATTTGCTGATAATGAAATGCCAATGACTCGTTACCTTGGTATAAAAAACCAAAATGTGCGTGTTAGGAAGTGCTGTCATTTTACTCAAAATACACAGATTTGAAAGTTTGTCACTGTTTCTGTTCTCAATTGTCCTTTCTCCACATCTAGCTCAAGACTGCAGTGCAGATGACGACAACTTCCTTGTGCCCATAGCGGTGGGAGCAGCCTTGGCAGGAGTACTTATTCTAGTGTTGCTGGCTTATTTTATTGGTCTCAAGCGCCATCATGCTGGATATGAGCAATTTTAGAATCTGCAACCTGATTGATTATATAAAAATACATGCAAATAACACGGTTTTCTTACCTCTCAGTTGTTGAAACACTTTACTTCTTAAAATTGATACGTTGAAACTTTAATTCTTTTATCAATCCCAGCATTTTGAGATCAGTCTTTATTAATAAAACCTGTTCTCTTTAATCAGCTTAAAATCCAAAGTGTCATATTTACTGGTCCTGGAGACAAACTTGTTCAAAAGAACATCAACATGCAGTGTTTTAAGGTCTATCTTAAGAAGCCCTGGCCAAATTTTGATCCTAACCTTGAAGTATGCCTTGAACTTATTAACATGGCCATTATAAGAATAAAATATGTAGTTGTGTCTTAATGGAATTAATAAATATCATTTCACTACTGGTGTTCTGTTTCACTGTATAAGGACTATAGTGATTTAAACTCATCAATGTGCCTTTGCATAAAGTTCATTAAATAAATATCGATGTGGTATAAATGCCCATCAGATATGCTTAAACTTGGTTTTCAGTTGAAGGAAGTAGAGAATGTTCTCAGGACCATCAGCATCTTAAAGGTTATGTGACTTTTGCTGATTTCTCTGAGTTCAAGTTAAGCATGAAGTTAGTACCTCAAGCCTGTGATTTTTCCCTAGGGATGATACAGACCCAAGAGGCTACAACAGAACTTAAACTGGCTTCGTAATTAGAGTTTTTAAGATAATTGTTTGTTTTTCAGCAGTATAGACTGAAAAGATTCAAGCATATTTAGCCACTTGCTTTTTTGTTTCTTGTTTTGTTCTTCTTTGGATGCCTGATTAGTATTGAAAGATAGAAATATTCTGTGAACTAATTAGGACAGATTGCGTTGTGTTTCTCTACCTCATCTTGTTGATCTCTGGAGCATTAAAATCTATTTAGTGTTGTCATCAGTGTGGTACTTATGAAATGTAAGCTAACAGCAATCTCAGAAGGGAGGCAGTGAAGCATAGCAACTAGGCTCTTGTTTCTTCAAGATGGCCCCTGTGGGGCAGTGCATAGATGGGGGTGTAAAGAGAAGCTGTTGGCATTAAAATGAGCTAGATAATCAGCCCTTGTTGAAGCATATTCCATGGTATAAGAGTAGCACAGACATGAAACATAAAGAAGGAAGGCTAATAGACTAGAAGACTATCGCGTTGAAGTATTATTAACCCATTGTATGTATATATGGGCATGATCAGAGTTTCTATAACTTCCTGATTAATAATACAGTGTATCTTGTTACCCAGCTCTCAGTCCTTGAGAGCTTTCAGTAAAATATAGTAAATTCTTTCAACATAGCCTAACGTGTGGTTACTGAGATGAGTGTTATGTACTCAGAACCGCAGCAACATTTTTATGAATGGTAAAAGTACAAGAGGAGGAAAAGTTAAAATTAGAAGAAAAGTACAAGTTATTGCTTAATCATAAATCACACCAGATAACACATTTTGTTAATTTCATTAGCTATTACTGGAAAGGACCTTAACGATTATTTACGGAAAGGGGAGTGAAATTCATTGAGGTTCCATATCAAGTGGGCAACAAAACTATTATTAGCATTTTGATGAAAATTGCCCCTAATGAAATCTAGTCACTCAACAGTAAAACAACAGCTGGTTTACACTTGAAATTATGAGATCAGAATTGGGCACTTTGGGCTTCCATACTATGTTTTGCTTAAGTTTTTTTTTTTTAATACTAATATGGGCTTTTTCAGTAGTAATATACCAAAACACTCCTATTTTAATCTCTGTTTGCTACTTCAAAACCTAATCCTCCTCAGATGGGATCATGAGCATAAGAGGAAAAGACAAGAGAATGAACACTTGTTGACCTCCTGATGTGTATCAGATGCTTAGAAACATAATTGTATTTAATCCTCAAATACCTTATAGGTATTATTATCCCCTTCTTACAGATGAGGAAAGTGAGGCCCAGTTTAAATAACTTGCCCAAGGTCCTTTGGCTAGTACTGGAAGGAGTCAAGATTTAAACTCAGTTCTGTCTGAATCCAGAGCTCAAAATCTACATTGCACATGTTGCTTTCCTGGTGGTTCGGTGGAATGGACTGCAGTGCATTAGATACTGCTGTTATTCTTCCAGGCCACTGCTCAGCTAAAAATAATTGTGCGTGTGTGTGTGTGTGTATATATATATATATATATATACACGTATATATATGTATATATTCACACCTATATATACGTATATATGTGTATATATACACACCTATATACACGCATATATGCGTGTATATATACGCATATATATACGTGTATATACATATATATACTGCATTCTTGATCCTGTCTTTTTTAACTTAAATTTTATTACTTATACAGAATTCTTATTTATACTTTAATTATAGGTGTGACAAAGGAGAGAGTAGGGAAATACACAGGCAGTGGTTTAAGTGTAGATGGCTCCTTAACCCAGTGTCATTAGATAATCAAACCTAAAGTCTTCCCATATTAGGCAAGCACAATTCTCTATTTTGGACCCTTCCCATTCTTCCCTTACCTTCTGCTTTTCGTACTGAGGAATTTCGTGTGATTTTAGATAAAGTGATAATGAGATATTGAGCAAATAAGAAAATAGAGGTAATGCTATAAAAGACTAAGCTATGTACACTTTCAAAATGCTTGTTTCTTGCATGCTTTTTACTACTTAATTGCATTCTTTACTAATTTCCTTTCCTTGCTGTCTGTTCTTTTCTAACAGCTGAAGAATGTTCTGCTGACTCTGACCTCAACTTTCTTATTCCTGTTGCAGTGGGTGTGGCCTTGGGCTTCCTTATAATTGTTGTCTTTATCTCTTATATGATTGGAAGAAGGAAAAGTCGTACTGGTTATCAGTCTGTGTAATCAATTAAATCTAGTGTTTTTGTTTGTTTGTTTTTGTTTTCAATTAGAAGTTACATTTCCATTGGCTAAAAGCCAGGACATGCTGTGCAATAGATTGTTTAAGATATGCAGACTAACTTCAGTGAGTTCCTAGCTAACTTGGGCATGAGTACACTTATTTAAGACAAAATATATTAGGACCAATTTTTTTTCTGTTTTTTCTTCCTTTGTTAAAGTATAATTAAAAGAAAAAATCAGCTTAGAATTTTTTAAGTAAATAATGATTTTAAGCCCCTGGATCCAATTATGAAAGCATTTTTACTGATGTGTAATTTTATATGTTACAGTTACTTATATTTTACTACTTTGATGTTATTTGCAAAATCAAAGGTGTTAAAGAATTTAACTTGCTTCAGGAAATAAATTCAAGAACATAATGGATTCATTTTTGTTGGTGGCAGACACGAAATTTGGTTCATGACCACCTTCTGATCAGCATTATTTAACTCTGTATTTTTCTGTTAGTTAAGAAAGAAATGGCTTCATGATATTGTATTTAACATCAAAAGTTTGGCTGTCTTCTTCATTACTGTTAATAGCTACTATATTTTAACAAGGAGATTTCTTTTTTTGTTGTTGTTCTAGAGTTTGGAATATACTGATTATCTCAGACTTGACATTTATACTGAAGGATGAAGTAAGACCTCCAGCTTTTTTTTTTTTTTTTAAAGGTGTTGATTTGGAACACCTGTATGGGCTATGGTTTATTAAGGTTATGGTTTAGAAAGTTTTTTTCCCTCAGAGCCTTAACTTGTTAAGAAGGTTCATTTATCCTGTACTGAAAACAAAAACTCTATATACTTTGTTTGTGTGCCTCCTGCACTCTCCCATTCCCTACGTGAATATGCTCTAGTTGATATTTTTAATATATTGATTTCTTTTTTCTCACAGCAACAAGTGCTTACTCTAGAGGTTAGTGGGCCCTGATATGTCATCAGTCAGATGCCTGCCTAGCCAAAGCTGGACCAAGATTATTCTGTACATTTGTTGATCTTGATATAGACTTACATCCCTGTAGGGACCGCTAATGGCTCTGGCTTCTGGTGTAAGGTACTGGAGACCACTCATCCCTGTGTCTGCTTGATTGGTTCAGCTGTTGAATTGCCCTTTTATTTGGAAGCAGTGTTGAAGTTGTCTAGGGTTCAAATGGCTGCTTTGTACACCTGTCATTAGTGTAAGGCAGATGTTTATTTTATCAAGCTATTTTATCTCTACATTTAACTAAAAACAAAAGTTCCCAAAGATCTGCCTTCACTTCAGAAATTTTTTTTGATTAAAAAAATTAAGCCTGAACCTTAAATAAAGTGAGTTGGTTATTCATTCCAAGGATTAAGTCCCAATCTACCTCTCAGCACAATGCAGAAGCTCACCACTGTATTGCTGCCATTAACTCATGCCAGAACCCTTTGCCAATAACCGGAATTACAAATGTTTGTTAAATTTACCAAGATCTTTCTTTACTGCCTTCTCTATATGTACATCTCAAAAACATGTACATCTCAAAAACTGGAGTAGAAAGTTAGATTGCTCAACTACAACTCCTCTAGAACTCTATAGCTCTGACATGCAAATTCACACTCTCCTCTAATTGCTAAGTATGTAAAGAATGTTTTCTTTTAAAATGTTCTCTTTTGAGAACAACTGCTTATTTGTTATAAAAGCATTTGGTTAAAACGATGGCATCATAAAGAACAGTGGCTTCATTTCAATACATATTTTTGAGATGATTGTCTAGAAGCCAGATTAATTAAATCAGCTTGTGACCTTGCTAAGCATATAAATTGGAAATTCAGATACATTCAAAATTATGGGTTCATTTAAAAGTGTTCTACCTTTTGGGTATGAGACTAATATCACTAATTCCTCAATAGTTATCATGGCTCTATCTTAATTAATTAGAAAATATATGTGTTTAATTCTTTGAGAATTAAAATACAGAATATTAACAGAGGGTTAAAAACTGCTTCAACTCCAATAAGATAAAGGAAGCTCAAAATCTATGAGCTGAGTGTTCAATTAGCTTTGCCTACTGAGTTCAATTTTATGTCAATACAACAGTGGATCAGACAGTATGACTTTGAACTGGTGAATGTAAAGAATTGTTTTTCACCTAAGCTGCTTTGGAAGAACTGATGCTTGCTGCTAACTAAAGTTTTGGATGTATCAATTTAGAGAGCCAATTAATACCTGCAAAATAAAGCATACTGTGGTACTTCTGTTTGATCTAGTATGTGTGATTTTAGATTGATGGATTAAAAATTAATAAAGATCATACATTCCATGCCACTATGGATAACCTCATTTTTATTCCATATGCTCAGTCTTAAGAGCTTAGACTTAATTGTGTAATCTAAGTTTCTTAAATTCTAGTCTCTTGGATTGTCAACAGGAATCATAGGATCTCATAGATCTGCAACTTAACCAAGTCCCGTCATTAGGAAGGCACTAGTACAGAACCTTTAGTACAGACACCTCGAATAGGGGGACCTACGTAGTCATGGAAATTACAAGAAAACATCAAAAACAAAATATGGAAATCTAACAAATGTAAGAACATCTTAACAAATGAACTTTCCACGTATGTCTGTCTGCATTGATGAACTATACTAATTGTTGAAGTTCATTTCATTCTGAGTGAGATATACCTCAGGGATATGGTGGGGCAAGGGGAGGAGCTATCCATTTTCTGAATTTCCTTTAAATTCCTTACAATCCAGTCTAATGCTCAATTTTTATATAATTGGATAAAACAACAACACATACATAAACATACTCCTTTTTACATAAGAGGTATTTTTGGTGGGAGAAGGAATTAGACATTGGCTCCCTCCATAGTTCCAGAATAGGGTTTCATTTTCTGAAAGACGTTTAATAGCTTGTAATTAAGTCAAAAAATGGCCTTCATAACTGCCACCTCACGAGGCCTCTGAAAGAAGCACTTTAAGTTGACTGATAATCAGGAAGAGTGGTTCGATATATGTTGCTGTGAGGGTTACAGTGTATCTAAAAAGTCAACTTGGAGGGTCATCTTTTTAACTTCAGTGTGTATACTTTTTGAATGCCAGAACTGCCTTTAGAATTCTGATGAAATGTTTTTCCTTTCCTTTGTTTTTACTGTCTGCATGTATTTTGATAGCACTGTAAGTTTGGGTCCCTTTAATTTCAAGAGGTATGCGTAAGGAACAGGAGAAATCTTGCCATACAATGCATCTTTAGTAGGAAAAAATCCATAATTTTATTGAGCAGTTACAGTGCTGTGCACTTTAAACACGTTATTTCATTTAATACACCAACTCTCTGAGGTTGGGGGTATCATTTCCAGTTTACAGATGGGATAACTGAGGCTTGAGTTGGTTACTTAACCAAAGTCACACAGGATTAAGCGGCAAAATGGACATTTGAACCCAGTTCTGTTTGCCCGCCAAAGACCATGCAGTTAACCACTATACATCTGCCTTTTGCAGAAGCAATAGATTTTTTTTAAAGCACATGCCTTACATTAAATGGTTACAGAAATCTGACTTCTGTACTCTTCTATCTTGTATGTAGTTGCCTTATAAATATTCTTCAATATCTTTAAAATAACTTGAGTTTTATCCAGCCCACTTGTGGGGCAGATGGATGTTGTGGCAGCATGCCTTTTGGAAGATCAAAACCAAGGCCAGTTTGCACTGTACCTCATCAGTAATATTAAGCCCCGAATGTCACTTTTTTCAGGGTAGCCTCATCTAGTTATTCTGATCACATATCATTGTCATTCTGCCCTCAAACTCTTCTGCACCATGAATCATTTTGACTGTGCATTAGTGTGTTTAAGAAACTAAATGGAACTGTCTCTCTTCTCACTTTCCTTAATACCATTCATACCCCTTCCCCTCGTCCCTCAGCTTTAAGTGCATTGTAGCCATGACACTCAACTATCTTTGCCAGGTGGTTCTGAACCCTATTAATACACAGTTCCTATTCCCAAATCTAAGGCCTTTTGGGAAGGGTTTCAAGAATTTTTTTTTTTTTTTTTTTTTTTTTTTTGAGACAGTCTCACTCTGTTGCACAGGCTGGAGTGCGGGGGCGCGATCTCGGCTCACTGCAACCTCTGCCTCCCGGATTCAAGCAACTCTTCATACCTCAGCCTCCCGAGTAGCTCCCAAGTAGCTGGGATAGCCACCACGCCAGGCTAATTGTTGTATTTTTAGTAGAGACGGGATTTTACCGTGTTGGCCAGGCTGGCCTCGAACTCCTGACCTCAGGTGATCCACCTGCCTTGGCCTCCCAAAGTGCCGGGATTACAGATGTGAGCCACTGTGTGCATAGCCAATTTCAAGAAATCTTTACCTGCAAAGTTTCCAGCCATAATCTGAGAAAGCCCCATGCCCCTCCCTCCTTATCTACTACTTTCCCGTATTCACTTCAGCCATACTGACCCTCTTGCTACACCTGGCTAATTTTTGTTTATTTTTGTATCTTTAGTAGAGACAAGGTTTCACCATGTTGGCCAGGCTGGTCTCGAACTCCTGACCTCAAGTGATCTGCCAGCCTCAGCCTCCCAAAGTGCTGGGATTATAGGCCTGAGCAACCACACCCAGCCAATGTTAGCTTTTTATTTATATCAATCTGGACTTCTTTCTAAAGATGACAGATGCCAGCTGTTTAGATAAGATCATAGAAAGAGGAAGTGGAGAGAGAGAATAAGGTGAGATAAAACCTTAAGGAACAGAAATCAACTCAGACTGGGTTAAAAAGAAAAAAAGAGGCCGGGCGCAGTGGCTCACTCCTGTAATCCCAGCACTTTGGAAGGCTGAGGCAGGCAGATCACGAGGTCAGGAGACCAAGACCATCCTGGCTAACACGGTGAAACCCCGTCTCTACTAAAAATACAAAAAATTAGCCAAGTGTGGTGGTGGGCGCCTGTAGTCCCAGCTACCTGGGAGGCTGTGGCAGGAGAATGGCGTGAACCCGGGAGGCAGAGCTTGCAGTGAGCTGAGATCTTGCCACTGCACTCCAGCCTGGGCGACAGAGCGAGATCTGCCTCAAAAAAAAAAAAAAAAAAAAAGAAAAGAAAAAAGAATGAATTGTGAAGCTATGGGGTAAGTCTCACAGAATCCAATTGAAAGAAGTACATCTTGGACTCAAAGGAATACAGAATTAGATTATAAAGCTTCGACTGAGAGAATACATGGGTGATGACTACCAAGAAAGTTTAGGAAAAAATGAATAATGAATAATAACTTGCACTGCATTTGCTAAAATGTATTAGAAAGCTAGAATCAGGTGTTAGGTGGGTATAAGAATAGAGCAACAGTTCAAAGGACAAGACACAATATATACACAAATATATACAGCAGTATGTATTTATGTGTATGTGTATATACATTACATATGTATATACAGTATGCGTGTGTGTGTGTGTGTGTGTGTGTGTATGGTATTTGATAAGGATGTTGTTTTTAGATGAGTGGGGAAAGAATGGAACGTTTAAAAATGATGCTGAGGGCCAGGCGTGGTGGCTCATGCCTGTAATCCCAGCACTTTGGGAGGCCAAGGCAGGTGGATCACTTGAGGCCAGGAGTTCAAGACCAGCCTGGGCAAAATAGCAAGACCCTGTCTCCACAAAAAATAAAAATAAAAAAATTAGCTGGTCATGGTGGCACATGCCTGTATTCCCAGCTACCCAGGAGGCTGAGGTGGCAGGATTGTTTGAGCCCAGGAGTTTGAGGTTGCAGTGAGCCATGATTATACCACCGCACTCTAGCCTGGGCAGCAGAGGGAGACCCTGTCTCAAAAAAATAAATTAGAAAAAATATGATGCTGAGATACTAAGATACTAGGTTAGTTATTTGGGGGAAAATACACTTAGTCGCCTACCTCACAATACCAAAATAAATTTAAGGATAATTAGAGTTAAGTTTAAAAAAACACTGTAAAAGATATAGAATGAAATATAATGGCTGTTTATTTTATCTCAAAATAAAGACCTTCCTAAGAATAGAAGAAAAAGAAGAAATGGCGGTGGAAAAAATATTTCCATATAAAAGCATTTAATATATCTGACCACTAAAATGCTACCAGACACAGATTTACAGGGAAACTACAAACAAGGGAAAGTATTTGCAATCTTAAATATAACAAAGAGTTAAGGTGATATTTTTACTATCAAATAAATACAAACAAGATGAATATTCCCTGAATAAGCTGGAATAAGGACATGAATAGCAAAGTCATGCCAGAAGGATTGCAAATAGATAAGCAACTTGAAAAAATGTTCTGTCTCCCTAGTAAACAAAGAAATACAGGTTGAGTATCCCATATCTGAAATGCTTGGGACCAGAAGTGTTTTGGATTTTAGATTTTTTTTTTTTTTAGATTTTGGGATATTTGCCTTCTATTTGCCAGTTGAACACCCCTAATCTGAAAAATCTGAACTGCTCCAATGGGCATTTCCTTTGAGCATCATGGCGACACTCAAAAAGTTTTGGGTTTTGGAGCGTTTCCGGTTTTGGATTTTTGGATTACAGATGTTCAGCCTGTATAAATTAAAACAAGATATCTTTCAAACTGGCTAAGATATTTTTAGTGATAATATTCACTCTTGGCCATTATACAGAAGACTGCACACTAACGATGTTGGGAGTGAAAATAAAAATTTGGAAACAATCTAAGTACCCAGTAAGATAGAACTAGGTAAGTATATTGTGAAATGTTGACATGACAAAATGTTACAAAGCCATTTAATATCACAATATCAAAAATTAAGAATATGAGACTGTGCTTGTGTCTTACTGTTAAGTGAAAAATGAATGTCGGAAAGAAATATGTACCATTCTGTTTTGGTAAGTAAATCTCTCTACCCCTATCTCTCTATCTATCTATATATCTACATCTAACTACTCGTCTACCACCCAAAAACTGTTTCTCCCTATCCTTATACCTTACCACATGCTTGGTACAGAGTCCACCACAGGAGGCTCCGGATTGGAGCCATTGCTTCTACAGTTGAGGCCACAACAGAATGTGTACTGTGTCCTGTCTTGGTGTATATGTACGTATATCTGTAAATATGTGTGTATATATAAAGTAAATACATCAAAGTATAAACAGTAGTCACCTCCAGGTTTTGAGATTATGGGTGGTGTGAATTGTTTTTCATAGTTCTTTTTTGATAAATGCAGTCAATTTTGATAATCAGAAGGGTCTCGGGAAAATGATTTCCCAAGAGAGTGGATTTAAATCTCCTTGATTCTTTCCTGTGTGTCTTGGTTTCTAGCATTGGTGCTCGAAAAGGAGTTAGCAGGAGAGGATTGGGGACATGGCTCCTAGGGGTGTTGGCCTGGTTCTTTCTTGCATTCTGCATGTAAGTGAGAGCTGGCCCCATGAGAGGACAAAGCCTCTGCTTCTACCAGATATCAGGGCACTCTCCTCATTTGAAGCATGTTTTTATCAAGAAAAATTCCTTTATTTTACATTGTTCATTAGTCCAGTCACTTAGCCCTAATCACGCGCAGCTCTCCCGCCCCCACAGGAATACAGAAGCACACGTATCCATCAGTCTATTGTTCTCTTCTGTGATGCCTGACAGGGGCTTCTCCCCATCCCTGCATATTATCTGCAGAGGTTTCCACAGTAAGTGTCTGAGTTGGAACCACTACTCGCAGCTGAATGAGAGTGGAAGTTTTGATGGCAAGAGCCTTGGTGGGCGTGGGGATAGGGGACATGCCAACCATAACCTGCTGTCCATCTCCTGCATCTCTGTCTCTGCAGGTTTTGCCAGGCCAACACTCCTAGGAGCCATGTCCCCAACCCTCTCCTACCATTTCCTTTTCTAGCACCAATACTATCCATAGCAACAAAGCCTGACTCTTTTGGCATGTCAACCCACTTCCCTTTCTACCATACTGTCTCTATGACTCAAATTTCCTCCATTATTGTCAATTCTATGGGTCAAGGTATTGGCATACCCTATTAACTGCTATTAATTGGTAAGGGTAAAAGGTTAAGGCACTGTGTTATCGTATAAAAAGCATGGAGTTTGGTGCCAGGCAAATTGGAGTTTGAACCCAGGCTTTACCAACTCTCAACTGAATGACTTTGGGTGGGTGACTGAGTTGCTCCATCTGTAAAATAGAGTAGAATATTCTTGAAGAACTGTTAAGTGGGGGGGGGGGGGGCTATTATACCTATAACTTTACAGAGATGTGATGGTTACCAACGGGATAATGGCCATAAAGTCTCACATAGAAGGCGCTCAATTGTATGAGTAGGCAATTGAGAGGCATCCCTTATACTCATTACCCCAGCATCACAAACAGAACCCCGAGGGTAGGGGAAGGGAACCAACACTTTTTGGGGCCTGAAGAAATTCAGAAACTTGTTCAAGGTTGCACAGCTAGTGAATAGCAGAGCAGGTATTTGAACCCAGTTCTCTCTGGTGCCAAAGCTCAGGCTCTTCCCACAAACACCTCACTTACTGCCTTTACCTACATGTCCCCATCCCAGAACGAAGGGAGAATTGACAGCCAATTTTAGTGATTCTGGACAAAGATTCAGGCAGGTTACTGTGAAAAAAGCCCTGATATGTTGGGTAATCACATTGAGCTATATAAAAAGCTACGCACAGACCTTCAGACATTCCAGTGGACATCAGAGTATATTGTGAAGCCCTAAATGAACCAACTATAATGAGAACTAGGGTTATTTGTTCACATTACACTATGGATGAAAACAAAAGTTCTCAAACTTCAGTGTGCATCAGAAACACCTGCTGGGCCCCACTTCCGGAACTTCTGGGGTCAGGAAGTCTGGGTGGGGCCTGATAATTTGCATTTGTAACAAGTTCCCAGGTGATCCTGATGCTTCTGGTCCAGAAACCACACATTGAGAACCACATTAAAATGCACTGTAACACTTCCAAGTCTCTGTGTCCTATCTTCCAAAAATTCCAAGGAGCTATCAGCACACGAGTATCACAAAACCTTAGCTGCCAATCCAGAAACCCTAGCTTTGAGTCTGATGTCTCTGATGGACCCTTTCCCCTCCAGCACTCCAAAGTAAGTAACCAAGGCTCTCCTGGTAATCGTGACTGTCAGGGAAGTGAGAATGCTGGTGGGGCAGGGCCACTTTTGTTCTCTGTCCCCATTCTTGTGCCCATACCAAGCAGGTAGC
The DNA here is from genome assembly GCF_028878055.3 of Symphalangus syndactylus. NCBI lineage: Eukaryota > Metazoa > Chordata > Mammalia > Primates > Hylobatidae > Symphalangus > Symphalangus syndactylus. Next base: position 123,846,729 of record NC_072447.2, on the reverse strand, counting down.
CAGCCTCCACTCCCCTTCACCTCAGGGAACATTTGTCTTGTGAGCAGACAGGCTACAGCCTGGCTGTTTTCCAGAATCCTAAACACCTTGATAGGATTATGCATAGGAGAGAGGGGACAGTGACTTGGCAGGCAGAAATGCACAAGGGAAGTTTCTGCACGTGGGACATCAGGGGACCTCAGGGAGACAGGACTCAGGGAAACGGCTTAGTGGTACACAGGAGGCTGGATCCCAGGCATCAGAGCGCCAAGCCTAGGTAGAAGAAGCATCTTCCTCACCTGACCTCTCATGCCCCACCATCCCTGGAGCAGCCTGCCCTGGAGCAGTCCTATCTTCAAGGAACCGTGTGGACAGTGAGGGTAGCAGGGACAATCACGATGTACTGAAGGCCCCACAGAGGTGCCCCTAATCCTTGGGTAACTCGTCGGAAGAGGAAGGGCCCTCCAGTAATGAATGAGATTGAACTTCAGTGGGATGGAGGGAAGATACAGATTTAAGCTGCCACCTCTGAGCAAACCGCCCTGACATACACACTACATAGAAGACACAGCAGCAGTCAAGGGCACACTCTTTAGTACTAGTTAGGATCAGAAAACCCTTGACAAAGGTTGATCTTGGTGAGCTGGGCGGGATCTCGTGGGGTAACCCGAGGACACCTTTAGCTCAGATTGAGGTAGATTTAACTAACCACCCCTGGCTCCCTTCTTGCCTTGCAGCAGCTGCCTTGGGGAGCAGAGAGCCTGCAATGAACACACCAAGAGGGAGAGAAGGGGCCCAGAGGCATTCCCAAGAGTGCTCGCCCCGGTCCAGTTGTATTTTTAACCCACTTATTCCTCCCAAGAGAAGCACCATCCAGAGCTTGGTGCCCCTGAGGTCTGTCCGTGGAATCCAATTTGTTCTTCATCCACTGTTGACTGGAAAGGGACTTGGGATGGGGGCAGCCCAAGGCTTAGGGCCAGAGTGTGTAGCCAACACCCCCTGCCCTCAAGCACTGTCTTTCTTCAAGACAGCCCAGTGGTCTTTCAGTCAGGCTTGTGGGCAACCAAGAAAATGCCTGTCCTGGTGCGGTGGCTCACGCCTGTAATCCCAGCACTTTGGGAGGCCGAGGCGGGTGGATCACGAGGTCAGGAGATCGAGACCATCCTGGCTAACATGGTGAAACCCCGTCTCTCTACTAAAAATACAAAAAAATTAGCCAGGCGTGGTGGTGGGCACCTGTAGTCCCAGCTACTCGGGAGGCTGAGGCAGGAGAATGGCGTGAACCCGGGAGGCAGAGCTTGCAGTGAGCCGAGATCGCGCCACTGCACTCCAGCCTGGGTGACAGAGCGAGACTCCGTCTCAAAAAAAAAAAGGAAAGAAAACAAAATGCCTGTCCCTCTCAAGGGAGGAAATCAGTAGGCAATCAGAAAAGCCCTGCCTGCACTTTCCTAATATTTGCCACTGCCCATTCATTTCCATTGGGACTAATGTGATGAGCAGTTCAGTCACTCAAGGCCTTTCATGAAAGTCTCTTTGACACTTCCCCGAGAATTACAAGAATAGATCTTGATGTTATTTCAATTGGGTTTATCCAAAGGGCACACTATGTGCAAGGGTACAGAGACACCCCTGATCTACACTGTATTTCAAATTAGGCTTTCTTGGGCGGGCACCGTGGCTCACGCCTGTAATTCCAGCACTTTGGGAGGCCGAGGCGGGTGGATCACCTGAGGTCAGGAGTTTGAGACCAGCATGGCCAACATGGTGAAACCCCGTCTCTACTAAAAATACAAAAAATTAGCCAGGTGTGGTGGCAGGTGCCTGTAATCCCAGCTACTCGGGAGGCTGAGGCAGGAGAATCGATTGAACCCAGGAGGCGGAGGTTGCAGTGAGCTGAAATCGCTCCATTGCACTCCAGCCTGGGCAACAAGAGCTAAACTCCGTCTCAAAACAAACAAACAAACAAACAAACAAAAACAAAAACAAAAAACAAATTAGGCTCTCTTATCTAACCAAACTCACCCAATTGGATTATAATGTGTGCACCAGATGACAACATATAATTATAGTTTCTAACACACACTAGGCCATCAATGACTCTTTGGTCAATAAATTAATGAATGAAATTAAACAAACTTGCTATAATATCTAAAATTTAATGCTATTTTCCCAACTCCCTTTGAACTCAGCTATATCAATCCCTTTTCTCCAACAGGATTAAATTCTAATGAAATCTGTCTGTTCTCCCTTGTTCCAAAATACACGCAGAACATCTCCTTCCTGATTCCTTTGCATTATTTTCAGCAGCAGCCAGTTGAGGTCTCACTGAGGTGAAAGATGCTGAGAGCCAGAAGAGTATTTTGTGAGGTTTCACATGCTGAGAGCCGGATCATCTTCAGCTTCGTGCAAGATTCCTGGAGCTTAGAGACACAAAAAACAGGCCCTCACCTATGAATGTTATAAGAATAAATCAAACAAATATGAACACTGCTATAGTTTACAATACGACAATAGCAATCTCAAGGAAAAAGCAATGTTCTAGAAGATGATGTGTCTTATGTTATAAAAGCATGGCTATTCCCAGTCAAAAGCCTAGTGTTGAGGAGAGAGGAGGTTAAGGAGAACGGAAAGGGAGAAAAAGAGAACGCTCCATAACATCAGCTTCAGGGTGTCGACTAATTAGTAGCAGCCACCCAGAGTCCACCACTTGTAAACTTAAATGCACTTGGGCAAATTTGCCTTTTAAAGATGGACATATTCAATGGAATCTCATCTTTCTTGAAAACAATACTCGGCCAGGAGCAGTGGCTCACGCCTGTAATCCCAGCACTTTGGGAGGCCAAGGCGGGCAGATCACTTCAGCCCAGGACTTCAAGACCAGACTGGGCAACATGGCAAAACCCTGTCTCTCATTTAAAAAAAAATGCAAAAACTAGCCAAGCATGGTGGTGTGTGCCTGTGGTCCCACCTGCCCAGGAGGCTGAGGTGGGAGGATTACCTGAGCCAAAGAGATTGAGACTGTAGTTGGCCATGATCACACCACTGCACTCCAGCCTGGGTGACAGAGTGAGATCCTGTCTCAATAAATAAATAAATAGTAATATGTGCTATCAAGATAATATAAGTTGATACAAAAGATAGGGTTTCTACAGGGAATTGAGATTGTCCCCTGTATATAAGGCATGTAGGGAAGGTCTCTTTGAGATGACATTTGAGCTGAGCTGTAGAACTCCAGTAGCAAAAGTCTTGTGTAGAAAAAGCTTCAAATATCCAAGGAATAGAAAAGATCTCAGCCAGGCATGGCTGGGATTACGCCTATAATCCCAGCACTTTAGGAGGCCGAGGCAGGCGGATCATTTGAGCTCAGGAGTTCAAGGCCAGCCTGGGCAACATGGATAAAAGCCATCTTTACTAAAAATACAAAAAATTAGCTGGGTGTGGTGGCGCACACCTGTGGTCTCAGCTGCTTGGGAGCCTGGGGTGGGAGGAGGAAGGCTTGAGCCCAGGGAGGTGGGGTTGCAGTGAGCTGAAATCACACCACTGCCCTCCAGCCTGGGTGACAGAGCAGGATGCTGTTTCAAAAAAAAAAAAGAAGAAGAGGAGGAAGAAGAAAGAAAGGAAGGGAGGAGGGGAGGAAGGGAATAAAGGGGGAAGGAAGGAAGGAGAGAGAGAGAGAAAGAAAGAAAGAAAAAGAAAGAAAGAAAGAAAGAAAGAAAGAAAGAAAGAAAGAAAGAAAGAAAGAGAAAGAAAGAAAAAGAAAAGATCTTAGTGTGACTAGAGCATGATAAGTTTGGAAGAGAGTGGAATGAGATGATGTTGAGAACATACATAAACAAAGATATTATGTTGCATGGCCTCAGAAGCAATAGTAAGACTGAATTTTATTCTAGGTGTGAGGTGACATTGTAGTGTTTTGTTTTGTTTTGTTTTGTTTTTTGTTTTTTGTTTTTTAGTGATAGCGTCATCAGATCTGAAACATTTTACTCTGAATGTGGCATGGAATAGAGATTATATGGAGATTAAGAATGTAAACAGGGATAATAGTGTGGAAGCTGTTGCAACTGACAAAGCAAGTAATGATCAAGATTTGGTTTAGTCTAAAGCGGTGTTATTGGAGATGAACACCAATTCCAGTAATATGTGGAATGGTGTTCATCTGGGGAGAGGCTGAGAATATATTTTGAAAGTAAACTTGACAGGCATTATAGATTATTTGGCTAAGGGGGTGTAAAGATTGAGAAAAAGAAAGGAGATACGGGTGGCCTATAGTTTTTAAGTTTGAGCCAAGTGGGTGAATGGTGGTACCATTTCTGAGATGGAGAAGATTGGGAAAAGAAAGGAAAAAGCAAGAGTACTGTTTATATATTTTTATATTTTTTAGTTTTAAATTTATTTTTATTTCTATTTTTATTTTTTTTGAGACAGAGTCTCACTATGTTGCCCAGGCTGGTCTCAAACTCCTCAGCTTAAGTAGTCCTCCCACCTCGGCCTTCCAAAGTGCTGATATTATAGGCATGAGCCACCATGTCCAGCCCAAGAGACTTGACCATGTCCAGCCCAAGAGATGTGGTTTCTGATGTCTCTTAGCAACCAGGGTAGAGATATCAAGTAGGCCTTCTGGGATTTAAAGGTCTGGAGCACAGGGAAGAAATTGTGCTGGAAATATAAATTTGGAAATCTACTGATGGTGTTTAACAACCATGGACCTGAATGAGACCCCCAAGGGAGAAGAGAGTCATATAGACATGAGTAGAAAACAGTGGACTGAATCCTGGGGCACTCCAAATGTTAGAATCATAGTTACAGTCAGTCATTGAAAGTGCAAAGATGATTCCATGTTAATTTGGAGTTAACCTTTAAAATCAGATCATTATGGTGAAGTATGTTATTTCAGCCACTGAAAAATATGAAAAACTCCCCAGATAATTTTGTGTAGCTATAATCACATCCAATGAGAAAAATATATTATCAAAAAGAATGCTATTGGCACATCTTATTTATAAATATAGCTGCAAAGAGATGGCACTGACATTTCTATGTTATTTTTGTTTAATATCCAAGAGCAATTCCTTGTGAGATTCTTGCACTATACATTAAGTAGTATAACTTTTGAAGGTATATTATGATAAGTTAAAGAAAGATGTACATTATAAGTTAAAGATGTATATTCCACACCATAGAAAAAGAGGGACAACTCCCAGGTTCATTTTGTGAAGCCAACACAATTTTAACAGCCAATCAGAAAAATAGTGTATAAAATAATACAGTACAAAACATACTGACACATCTGCAAATATTCTACATAAAATATCTGTAAAGTTACTGTATCAACATTCCTGTGGCAGATATTGTTGGTTAATAACCAACAACAAAGCCCACTCATTTGCTAACACAACCTACACATTGCTCAGTGAGTGACAAGCCCTGGGTAGCACCTCATGATTGGTTTCAGGCAATGTTATTCTTTGTCAGTGACTGGTTTAGGGGTAGACATGTAACCCTGTGATGGTCAATAAGATGTATCAGGAAATTTTCTGGGTGGGTTTCAGGGAAAGATTTTCCTTTGCGATTAGACAGAGGACCAATAAAGTGAAATCCATTCACCATGCGTCCCAATCCTTTATGTTTGTGATGCAAGTATATAAGGGCATGTTGTTTGGAGCTGCAGGAGTTACCTTGAGACCATAAGAAGAGACATAACAGACATATGTTGTGACCATCATGCAGAAACAGGGTGAACCCTCACCCAAATTTGGTTCAGAGGTCAAGACTGATGGTACCACACATGCACTAAGAGGGTACAAAAATGTTTATTACTTACATAATGTAGCTTTCTGGAGAGAGCAGATAAGCCTCACAAGTTGATTCAAAAATTGCTTGAGAGAGCAAAGAAAGGAGACTGACTTGGAATTTTAATTATGGTTACGGATGGGGCTCGGGTAAGTGTTTCTGTGTGTGGGCAGGGGCTTGTATGATTTAAAACACCTGCTGCCACTAAAGGAGGGGGCACTAAGGCTTTCTTATCAACTTGCCTAGATGTGAGGCATAAGGGGAGAGTGAAGGGTGAGGCTTAAAAGCTGTTAGCAGTCAAACATCAAAAAATGGAGTCAGGCTCTTCATTATAATTTACCCCTGATGTTTGAATAATGACAAAAATACAATATGCTTCATTTAATTGAATTTGAACTTGTTTAAATAAGCCATTGTGGGACTCTATAAAGCCTGAAGCCTGTAACCTATAAGGAAGGTGAAAATTTCACTGAATGCCTTGTTTCAGAGCCCAGTGTCGTGTATTCTGAGAAGTGAAATAAGTGCCTTGATAACTATCAGCAATGTCTGGAACTACAAAGAGTGTAAGGATTGTCCTGATGAAGTTTTGTATTGCTTCAGTATATGTACAGGTATGTGCTACCCTGATTTATATTTCGGATATCTATGAGGCAGTAGATTACCACAGTTCTTTACCTCAAAGAGGGACTCCTTGGACAAGAAATTATTATTGCTGCCATTGGCTAGACCAAATAGTGAGACCATTGACAATGGCCCGAAAGTGTGTAAAATGGTGCAGATGGGGCTGATTTTTGGCCATGGAAAACAGCACTAAGATGCCTGACTGAAGTTTGCCAATTGTGTCTCATCTTTTATCAGGGATGTCCTGGTAAAGGGAGGAAAAACAGTAGCTTCAGTGAATACCAATCACATGTAATGGTAACAATGTCATCTGTAAAGTATACAAACTCCCATTGCCATTCATTTAGTTGATCCTAGAGGGCTCCTCAGGTGGCCAAGAGGTCTTGTAGAAGGGTGACCTCCTCTATCACCAGGACATCTGGTAAGGAACTGAGTACAAGGGAGGCCACGCCCTCCTGAAGGTGGGATATGCCACCAGGTTTAGGTTTGGTTCCGTCTGGGAGTAAGGAGTACTTGGTGGCCATCGCAAGCTTCCGGGGTGATGCTTCCATGACTCAATACATAGTGGGCATCTAGGTATGGAGGGCCATAGGCTTAAGGCATGTAGGACCTCTATTTCTGGAAAGTCCAGTAGGCAGCTAGCAATTGCTGCTCAAATGGCCTACAGCACAGGGCTGAGAAGGGCAGTTTTTTTGGCCCATAGGCAACGTATGGACAGTATGGGTGGTCCAGAGACTCCAGGAGGCACGAAAGGAGGTTACTAACACCTATACCATGAAAAGAATCTGATGGAGGGGCTGTTGTATTGCAATTTGGACAGAATCTAGAACCTTTTGTTGGAGGAGTGCCCGTTCAAGGCGGGCTGCTTTGCAAATAACCACATAGATGGGCTTAAGTAAAATTCGTAAGGGAGGAATATGTTGCCTTCTGAACTCAAAAGACCTAGAAGATGTTAGGTTTGTGGCTTATTTTAACACTGCAGGGACTGAGAGGGTCTATAGCTATTTCTTGACAGTGCCAGGTATGGGGTAGCCCTTGATTTGCCAAATAATTTTCAGGAATTTACAGATCGGTTGGAGCCTTGTATTGTGTAAGTCAACGGCCCGTCCATTCTTTTGAGCTCCTTTATGAGTAACTGTATGTCCTTAGTGTGTGAAATGAATATCATCAGAAGAGGATATCATGAATATAATGTCATAACTGTGCCCATGAAAAAGTTGGAAGCAGATAAAATTGTATCTGCAAAGATTGTGTGTAATGGCAAGGCTGTTGAAGTATCCCACGGATATATTGTGTCCCTTAGGAGGTGATCGCAAACTGGAGCTTAGAGGGTGTTAAAATAGGCATTGAACAGAATATATTAGCCATATCTATTACAGCAAAATATTTATCAGTTTCTGATTAGATGTAGTCAGTAACTTAAATAATTTGGGGTATAGGCCCTTAATGGATGAGGCCACAGCATTGAGGTTGCACTAATCTGCTGTGAGACATCTTTCATTTTTTCCAAGTTTAACAGCAGGCCATTGAAGCCCAGTAATTTAAGAAAAAAAATAGAAAGAAAAAGAAAAAGAAAAAAAAAGAAAGAAAGAACAGGCTAAATTGGATTGTGATAAGCAGGAGCAGTGGTATCAACCACTCCTTTTCTAAATAAGCCTTGTATAATGTGTTTCAATCCTTGAAGACCCTATTTTATTTGACATTGGACCTTATTAAATATTTTAGTGGTGGGGGGGAGAGATGGAAAAGTCCATGTGGTCCCATTTTAAAGCCAATTTGTAAGTGCCAAAAACTTAGTTTTAATTTATTACCCACTGGGTCAGAGCATCCATGTCCACTACGGGATTTTTAGGGCAATGGGTACTATAATCATGGGGAATTTAGGCAAGGCAATTTTTTTGATAGTTAAAGTGGGGCATAACTGTTTGTCCTCTATTTTTATGTTCAGTAACTCCCTGAACATTATAGGGGGTGTGTTGTTCAAATTTAGAAGGATCCCCAGGTATTACTGTAATTTGAACCCAAGTATTGATTGAGGCCATGAAGGTTTGCCAATTGGTGTGTTTTAGCAGATATTAAAGTTAATCCATAAGCTATGTTGTAGAGGTGCAAAAGAAGTTCAGTGCACACTTATCTTTCTGTTTCATAAATTCTTTAAGTAAATTTTGAATTTCCAGTTGGGTCAAATTGTAGACTTCCGTTTCAGTATTATGATCCCTCCCTTGTATCCAGATTCCTTCCTTCCTTCGTTCCATCTTCCTGCCTGTCTTTCTGTCTTTTCTGTGTGTGTGTGTGTGTGTGTGTGTGTGTTTACTGAATATGCTTTGGGGAGGTTTTCCCAGCAAAGACACTGGCAGCATTTTGCCCCTGACCTAAAGATCTGTGGAATGCTGAACTTGAGAGAGATTATCTGAAATTGGAATGGAACTTATGTTTAAAAGGGAAGCAGAGCCTAAGTTTGGAAAATTTGCAGCCTGATGATGTGATAGAAAAGAAAAGCCCATTTTCTGGGGAGAAATTCAAGCTGACTGCAGAAATTTGCATAAGTAAAGAGGAACCAAATGTTAACCACCAAGAAAATGGGAAAAATGTCTCCAGGGCATGACAGAGATCTTTATGGCAGCCCCTCCTATCACAGGCCTGGAGGCCTAGGAGGGAAAAATTGCTTTGTGGGCCAGGTTCAGGCAACCCCTTGTCTGTGCACCCTCAGGACATGGTGCCCTGCATCCCAGCCACTTCAGCTCCAGTGGTGGCTAAAAGGGGCCAAGGTACAGCTTAGGCCATTGCTTTGGAGGGTGCAAGTCCCTATCCTTGATGGCTTCCACTTCGTGTTGGGCCTACAGATATACAGAAGTCAAGAATTGAGGTTTGGGAACCTCCACCTAGATTTCAGAGGATCTATGGAAACGCCTGGATGTACAAGGAGAAGTTGGCTGCAGGGGTGGAGCCCTCATGGAGAACCTCTGTTAGGGCAATGTGGAAGGAAAATGTGGGGTTGGAGCCCCCACACAGAGTCCCTACTGTGGCACTGCCTAGTGGAGCTGTGAGAAGAGGGCCACCATCCTCCAGACCCCAGAATGGTAGATCTACTGACAGCTTGCACAGTGTGCCTGGAGAAGCCACAGACACTCAACACCAGCCTGTGAAAGCAGCTGGGAGGGAGGCTGTAACCTGCAAAGCCATAGGGGTGAAGCTGCCCAAGACCATGGGAGCCCACCTCTTGCATCAGCATGCCCTGGATGTGAGACATGGAGTCAAAGGGATCATTTCGGAGCTTTAAGATTTAATGACTTCCCCACTGGATTTTGGACTTGCGTGGGGCCTGTACCCCCTTTGTTTTGGCCAATGTCTCCCATTTGGAATGGTAGCATTTATCCAATGCCTGTACCTCCATTGTATCTTTGAAGTAACTAACTTGCTTTTGTTTTTATAGGCTCCTAGGTGGAAGGGATTTGCCTTGTCTCAGATGAGACTTTGGACTTGGACTTTTCAGTTAATGGTGAAATGAGTTAAGACTTTGGGGGACTGTTGGGAAGGCATGATTGGTTTTGAAATGTGAGGACATGAGATTTAGCAGGGGCCAGGGGTGGAATGATATGGTTAGGCTTTGTGTCCCACCCAAATCTCATCTTGAATTGTAATCCCCATAATCCCCATGTATTGAGGGAGAGACTTGGAGGGAGGTGATTGGATCATGGGGGCAGTGTCCTTCATGCTGTTCTCATGACAGTGAGTGAGTTATCATGAGATCTGATGGTTTTCTAAGTATCTGATAGTTTCTCTATCACACACTCACTCTCTCACCTGCTGCCATGTAAGACATGCCTCTTCCCCTTCTGCCATGATTGCAAGTTTCCTGAGGCCTCCTTAGCCATGTGGAACTGTGAGTCAATTAAACCTCTTTTCTTTAAAAATTACCCAGTCTTGGGCAGTTCTTTATAGCAGTGTGAGAACAGACTAATACAGGTGTATAGACTCAATAATTAAAATCTTCAAATGGTAACTGCTCTTCAAATAGTGACAGCTCTTCCTCCACACAAACAACCTCCCAATGGGCCTGTATATTGCACAAGGTATAATCTTTCCCATGAGCACTCTATAGAATAGTGGCCAGTGCCACTCTAGGTTGCATGCTCCTTATGACAGTATAATGCCTGATGATCTGAGGTGGAACAGTTTCATCCTAAAACCATGCCCCTGACCTCATTCCATGGAAAAATTGTCTTCCACAAAACTGGTCCCTGGTGCCAAAAAGGTTAGGGGCTGCTGATGTAGAGACATACTAAAATGAACTATTTTCTCTAAATCTTTGTCTGCTATGACTTGAATGTATGTGTCTCCCCCAAATTCATATGTTGTTACCTAAGACCCAGTGTAATAGTATTCAGAGGGGGCCTTTGGGAGGTGATTAAGTTATGAGGGGTCTACCCTTAAAACAGAGCTTGAGGGAACTAGCTAGGTGCTTTTGCCCTTCATGCCTTCTGCCATGTGAGGATGCAGCAAGAAGGCCCGCCCCAAACGCCAAATGCTGGCACCTTGATCTTGGACTTCCTATCCCTAGCTGTGAGAAATAAATTTCTATTGTTTATAAATTACCCAGTCTGTGGTCTTTTTTAATACCAGCACAAATAGACTAAGACAGTATCTGAACATCATGGTTTGTGTTGCAGTTTGGGTTTCCCAGAAATAGATCCTGAAATGGAGTCGAGGGTACAAAAAGAGGATGAAGAAGGATTGAGCCAATGGAGAAGCTGAAATATGATGTAGGCCAAACGAAACCTTGGCATGCCTGGCAAAGAGCTCTAGAATGAATATTGCTAATCAGAATGGTCCCATGTCAAGCTCACTCAGTTACTAATCGTAGGCTGCCCCAGGAAGAGTGTAACTTGAGCAAAGAGATTCTGCAGCTGAGTCACACCCTGAAGAAGCTGACAGCTATATCCGGTCTGCTGACTTCTCTCTCCAGAGCTGAGCAGTAAGTTCTTCCTAAAGAAGGATCTGGGTACTGTGTCTCTGTTTCTTCAACAATACACCACTTTTGCCACTTGGATACATTTCTCTCTATAAAGCTGGGGAGCAGCTTCTACAGGACTGGAGCTGGCCTTTCCTCTGGAGGGAAAACTCAGAAGAGGGAGGTTAGTGTTACAAACTGAAACCAATACTATAGCAGTTGGTATCGGGTTCACAATCGATTATTACAATCTTCCTCCTTGACTATCCATTCTAAGTTCTTCTCACCCTCAATGTACAGCCTCCACTGCCTCAATGGCTTAGCTAGTGGTATGACCCTTCCTCTTTGAGGGGCCTGATTCTTCATCATCATGTCCTTCTCAGTTCAGAATTGCCATACCTGTTCATACACAGTATTTCCCCTTTCATAACTGGGAAAGGTAGTACCTAGAAATATTCAAGTGGATCATCTGGGTTCTACACACATTTCTGTAGGGAAATAGTTCAACCATGGCACTCTGGCAATGCTGAATATATTCACATGGGCAACATAGGCAATGTTCAATCTGTCTGACCTAAGTCTTGACAGAACATTCTATGATACCTCCAAGAACATGGCAAGAAAATAGTCTTGTAAGGAGCTATTACAAGGTTATTTCTCATCAGCTTCTCTATCTTGTGGGAGGATGCCATGAATCAGGTTCTCATCTACCTCCCTGGTCCAATGAGGTGTGGCACTATCCACCTTTGTCTCCTTAGTATAAAGCTGCAGGCTATAACACTGATTAGCTGCAGTTTAGAATTGGTTCTTCAATGACAGAGTGACCTACCAGTCATGTCATCTGTCATTTGACTCTTATGGTTCAGTGTTGTCCTGTGGGATTAAGGATGTGGGGAGCTGACACTGTGTTGATTTTGCTTATGCTGTCTATATAAGTAATAAACTATGTGTATTCATTTGGGCTTGTTACCTTATCAGCCAAATCTGGTAGCAAGAGTAGCAGCCAACCAGCGGCTCCCTGTTCCTCCCTGTTCCCACTGTATAACAGTAGCCCTACCTCCTCCTGATAATCAGGTTTGATTGACCAAGTTGAGATGGTGACTTTTCTTGCCTGCTGGTCCAAATGCCTAGGTGGCAGCCACAAGTTGTAGTTCAATATGAATCTTGTCTTCTCCATTGGCTAGAGCAGTGGTTCTCAACTTGGGGCAATTTGGCCCCCTGGGAACATTTGGTAGTGTTTGGAGATACTTTCATCACAGTTGGGGAAAATGTACTACTGGCTTGTAGTGGGTAGAAGCGAGGGATGCTGTCATATATTTCATAATGCACAAGACAGCTCCCACTACAAAGAATTATCCAGCCCAAAATGACAATAGTGACAAAATTGAGATACTTTGAGTTAGAGTGAGCTCTTTTCAGGGCCAGGACCTCTAACCCTAGAAAGTTCTGAATTGCAGGTATGGCAAAAGCAAAGTCCCTGAATGTGTCATTAGAAGTGATGGTAAGTGTGGGTACTCTTGCTTCCACTCCTTTTTTTCTGAACCCATGTATTATTATTTTTTTAATATTATAGAGATGGGTGTCTCACTACGTTGCCCAACATGGTCTTGAACTCCTGGCCTCAAATAATCCTCTTGCCTTGGCCTCCTAAAATGCTGGGATTATAGCCATGAGCCACTACACCCAGTCTGAACCCATGTATTCTTACTGAAGTCATACACCATATTAAATTATTTGATTCAATGAATATACTGCATTCTGGAGAATAGGACCCTATCCTCACAGAATATTGATTTTGAGTTGGCGCTTCAGCTGTTCTTCAGCAGGCGATTCCACTACTCTGTCAAAATATCAGTTTTCTGGGTGGTATCATACAGTAGGGAACTAGTAGATCTCATCTTCACAGGTCCACTTCTGTATTGTTTTTGCTGAAAATGAATTCCCTGGTCTAATGTGATGTTATATGATATCACACAGCAATTGATGAAATAACTCTGTAAGATTTCAGATACCAGTGTTGACTGGGACCCTGTGGTTAAGAAAGGTAAACCCATACCAGGAATATATGTTCACTGCTGTGAAAACAAACTGCTGGTACATCCAGGACAGAAGTGATCCACTGTAGTCAGCTTGTTACCAAATGGTCAGTTGGACACCTGAAGTGGTGGTGCCATACCAGAGGCTACATGGTGGCAGGTTGCAGATTAGAGGTGGCAGTAGTTAGACCAGTCTTGTTAAGTATGAGTTCATGCTGTTGTTCTCCTGTTTAGTCTCCACCTCTGCCACTAAGGCCACCTTGTCCATGTCCAACATGCCAGCATTGAAGTGGCTGGCTGATGTTAGCTGACCAAGTCATTTTGTATACTTGGTTTTTCAGTGCTTCTTCCATGGTGGACACTTTCCAGTGAACATTAACATGTGACACAAAGGTCTTCACACTTTGTAACCACTGTCATATATTGATAGACATTCAAGACTCTGTCTGCAATCTTCTGTTTGTGCTCAGAAGCCAATACCTCAAAATAGGGGATGTTGACATGGTGAACAAAAGAAGCCTCAAGGTGTCTCTGACCTCTCCCAATCATCTCTCGCAAAGAAGTTGAATTTCCTTTATCTAAGATCCAGACCCACCAAAAGGAACAATTGTTTTTTCTTCCCCTCCCTTGGGTGGGGGAGGGGAAATGTGAGACCAATAATGTAACCATTCCTGAACAGACCCTTTTACAAGATAATGTACAAATTAGTCTCTTTTCCCTGATCCATTCATTCTCCCTAGTAAGCCCCTCAACAAAATTCTGCTTCTCCCCTGTCCCGCAATCTGTTTTGCTAGGATGGTATATAAGCCTCTGAACCACACTGTGGTGGGTAACCACTCTATGATTTTTTTTCTGTGCACATGTTGCGTATGTGTTAATAAATTCATATGCCTTTTCTCCAATAAATCTGACTTTTGTGAGTTTATTTTTTAGGTGACACTTCAGAGGGCCAAGACCCTTGGCCCCTACACTTCCAATCTTTTTCCTTTCATTTAGATCCTTTCAGTGAGGTTGTGTACCATTGTCCACAAATTTGTACATTGTCTAACCTTTATAAATGTCTTTTACATGCTTGATAAACTAGAGGAGAGATTGCACATTATAAGTAAAGACATGGAAGATATAAAACAAATCCAGATCAAACTTGTAGAAATGAAAGCTACAATATCTGAGATGAAATATGTACTGTATTAGATGAATGACACATTAGCAATTGCAGAGAAAAAGGTTGGTGAACTTGAAGACACAGCAATAGAAAATATTCAAAATGAAACACAGAAAAAGACTAAAAATAATCAGAGTATCAGTGAATTGTGAGAGAATTTTAAGCGACCCAATATATGTGTATTTGGAGCCCCTGAAGGAGAGGATGGTGTTGGAGTGGTGGCAGAAAAAAAAAGTCAAGAAATAATGGCTGAGTTTTTTTCCAAACTTAATGAAAACCAAAAGCCTACAGATCTAAGGAGATCAATAAACTCCCAGCACAAGGAACGTAAAAATTATGCCAAGTACATCATATCAAGTTGCTTAGAAATAGTGATAAAGAGAAACTCTTAGAAGCAGCAAGGAGGAAAAAAAGTATGTTATATACAAAGGCACAAGGGTAAGGTTGACATCAGATTTCTTGAGGAATCAACTAGAAGACAGTGAAACAACATCTTTAAAGAAGTGAAAGAAAACACTCTCAATCTAGAATTCTATGCTCCTCAAAATATTGTTCAAAAACAAAGACAAAGTAAACTTTACAGGCATATAAAAGCTGAAAGAAACCACCATCAGCAGTTCTGCACCACAAAAAATGTTAAAGGACATTCTTCAGACAGAATGAAAATGACACTAGTTGAAAATCTGGATCTACATGAAAGAATAAATAAAACTAGAAATGGTAAATATGTGATTAGATATATAAGAATTTTGCCTTATAATTTAAATCTCTTTAAAAGATAATTGTTTAAACAAAAGTATTAACAATATGTTGTGTGGCTTATAACATATGCATATGTGAAATGTATGATAACATTAGCTTGAAGTTCTCAAGGAGAGATATAGAAGTATTCTATTGTAAAGTTTGTATACAATACATGAAATGGTATAAATAACTTGAAGTTAGATTGTGATGTTAAAGACATAAACTATAAACCAGTGGTTGTCAATCAGGGGTGATTTTGACTCCTAGGGAACATTCAGCAATGTCTGAAGACATTTTTGGTTTCCAAAACTGAAGAGATTATGTGATATTGTGAAATACATATTTGGTCTTCATCCCAGTTTCCTAGCATAGAACTCCTAAAATCCTTGGGATCTTCAAAAAGGTGTGCCTTTTTGTATGTTTTATTTTCGTTAGAAATTTTTTCTCACATCATTCTTCATGACGCTTGCATGCTAATGAGTAGGATAATGGCTGGCAGCCCCTAGGATGGAAACACTAAGGTAGAATTAAAGGGTTGGGACTTTTAGCCCCACTCCGAGCCTCTAGGAAGGGAAGAGTGCTGAAGGTTGATCACAAATTGCCAGTGATGTAATCAATCATGCCTACTTAATGAAGCTTCCCTAAAAACCCTAAAGGACTGGGTTCAGAGAGCTTCTGGATAGCTGAACACATAGAGGTCCCTGGAAAGAGGCATGCTTGGAGAGGAAGTGGAAGCTCTGTGCCCTTCCCACACTCCTTGCCCTACGTATCTCTTCATCTATATCCTTTAAAATATCTTTTGTAATAGAGCAGTACACATAAGTTAAGTGTTTCCCTGAGTTCTGTGAACTGCTCAAGAAAATTAATAGAACCCAAGGAGGGGTTTGTAGTAACTTTGATTTATAGCCAGTTGGTCAGAATCACAGATAAAATAATCTGGGTCTTGCGATCAACATTGTAAGTGGGGCTTAGTCTTGTAGGACTGATTCTTAAACCTGTGTGATCTGATGCTATCACTAGGTAGACACTGTCAGAATTGAATTAATTAGAGGACACACAACTGGTAATGTCTGTTGCAGAATTGACTGCTTGCTTGCTGGTGGGGAGAAATCCCCATATATCTGATAGCAGAAGCATGCTGTGAACGTACAGGAGAAATTGAGTATGTTTCTTCTTTCTTTCTTTTCTTTTTATTTTTTAGAGAAAATGTCTTGCTCTGTCACCTATGTTGGAGTGCAGTGGTGTGATCATAACTCACTGTGACCTCAAATTCCTGGGCTCAAACGATCCTCCCTCCTCAGCCTCCCAAGTAGCTAGGACTACAGGCATGCACCACCATGCCCAGCTAATTTTAAAATTTTCTGTAGAGACAGGATCTCACTATGTTGCTCGGGCTGGTTGAACTCCTGACCTTAAGTGATCTTCCCACCGCGGACTCCCAAAACGTTGTGATTGCACGTGTCAGCCACGATGCCTGGCTGAGTTTGGTTTTTGTTTTACATGGCATACTAGTGGTAGCTATTGGATAGAGGTCAGGGATGCTGTTAACTATTCTAAAATGTACAGGAAAGCCAAAACAAAAAATAATGAGGCCCCAAATGCCAATAATTCTGAGATTGAGAAAACCTACTATAAATCCTAAAGCAACATTGAGATAGAACTTTTCTTGCAGAAATTGACAAGCAGATCCAAAAATTCACATGGAAATTCAAGGGATGCAGAAAAGCCATCTGTTGAACAAGTGGTTGTTAAAATAATCTTAAAGATTATTTCCTGATTGCAAAACTTACTGCAAAGCTACAGTAATTAAGTGTGGTAACTCCAAATGGTTGTAGATCTAAATGTAAGAACTAAAGCTACAAAATACTTAGAAGAAAACATAAGAGTAAATCTTTTGTGACCTTGAATTAGTAAATGGTTTCTTAGCTATGACACCAAAAGCACAAAAAACAAAAGAAAAAAGATAAATTAGACTTAATCAAAACGTAAAACTTTTGTGCTTCGAAGGATACTATCAAGAAATTGAAAAGACAACCCACAAAACAGTAGAAAAATTTTGCAAATCTTTTATTTGATAAGGGTCTGGTATCCAAAATATATAAATAATTCTAACAAATTAATAATAGACAAATAATCCAATTTTTAAATGAGCAGAGGATTTAAATAATTTCCCCAAAGAAGATATACAAATGGCCAATGTGCACATGAAAAACTGCTCAATATCATTATTCATTAGGTACATGGAAATCCAATCACAATGAGATGTCACTCCACACCCAGTGGGATGACTATAATAAAAAAAATTGGACAATAACAACTGCTGGCAAGTATGTGGAGAAATTGGAACGCTCATACATAGCTAGTGGAAATGTAAAATGATGCAGGTACTTTGGAACACAGTTTGACAGTTCCTCAAAAAGTTAAAACATAAAGCTGCCATATGAGAAATTTCTCCTTCTTCCTTCCCACATTTTGTTCTGTCTTAGTCTATTTGTGCCGCAAATAGAATACCACAGAATATCACAGACTGGGTAATTTATTTTAAAAAATAGAAATTTAGAGGCCGGGCGCAGTGGCTCCCGCCTGTAATTGCGGCACTTTGGGAGGCCGAGGCGGGCAGATCACCTGAGGTCGAGAGTTCGAGACCAGCCTGACCAACATGGAGAAATCCCATCTCTACTAAAAATATAAAATTAGCCGGGTGTGGCAGTGCATGCCTGAAATCCCAGCTACTCAGGAGGCTGAGGCAGGAGAATCGCTTGAACCTGGGAGACGGGGGTTGTGGTGAGCTGAGATCGTGCCATTGCACTCCAGCCTGGGCAACAAGAGTGAAACTCTGTCTCAAAAATAAATAAATAAATAAATAAATAAATAAATAAAATAGAAATTTATTTCTCACAGTTCTGGAGGCTGAGAAAATCAAGATCAAGGCATTGGCATTTGGTCTGATGAGGATTTTCTTGCTGTGTGTTTACATGGCAGAAGGCATGAGAACAAGCTAACCAAATGCTGTGAAGCATCTTTTATAAAGGCCTTAACCCCATTAGCAAGGGTGCAGCCCTCATGGCGTAATCACCTTTTAAAGCCCACCTCCATATATATGTATAGTCATCCCCGTTATCAGTCTCTATGCCTCCTCCCTCCAACCTCCGGTAACCACTGGTCTATTTTGTATTTTATGAATTGGCCTATTCTAGACATGTCATATAAATGGAATTTTACAACATTTGGCCTTTTGTCTGGTTCTTTTCACTTACCATAATGTTTTGAGGTTCATCTATACTGTAGTATGAATCAGTATTATATTCCTTTTATGGCTGAATAGTACACCATACATTATCTATCTGTCAGTCGGTGGACATTTCAGTTGCTTCTACTTTTGGTTATTATGAATACTGCTGCTATGAACATTTGTGTACATGCTTTTGCTTGGACATATATTATTAATTACCTTCAATGTATATCTAGGAATGAAATGGCTGGGTCCTATGGTAACTCCATAGTTAACCTTTTGAAGAACTGCCAAACAATTATTTCAAAATGGCTTCACCATTTAAAATTTCCTCCAGTAGTACATTAGGGTTCTAATTTTTCTACATCCTCAAAAACCCATGTTATTGTTCACTTTTAAAAATTATAGCCATCATAGAGGATGTGAAATGTATCTTTTTTTCCAGCTTTACTGAAGCATTACTGACAAAAATTGTATATATTTAGGGTATACAATTTGATGTTTTGATATACATATATACATTGTGAAATGATTAACACAATTAAGGTAATTAACATATCTATCACCTCACATAGTTACCTTTGTCTGTGTGTGCATGGTGAGAACACTTGGGATCTACTCTCAGCAAATTTCAAGTATACAATATATTATTACTAGCTATAGTCACCACGCTTTACATTTGGTCTCCAGTATTCACTCATGTTGTAACTGAAGGTTGGTACCCTTTGACCAATATCTCTCCTTTCCCCTCATGCCCTAACCCCTGATAACCACCCTTCTATTCTCTGTTACTATGAGTTCAACTTTTGTTTTCAGATTCTGCATATAACTGAGGTCATGCAACATTTGACTTTTTGTGTCTGGTTTAGTTTGCTTAGCATAATGTCAAGGTTCATCTGCATTGTTGCGAATGGCAGGATTTCCTTCTTTTTAAAGGGTGAATAACATTCTGTTATATATATATGTATATATGTGTGTATATATATGTGTATATATATATGTGTGTATATATATATAGTGTGTATTCATTCATTTGCTAATGAACACTTGTTTTTCTATCTTGGCTACTTTGAATAATGCTGCAATGAATATGAAAGTGCAGATATGTCTTTGAGGTAGTGATTTTATTTCTTTTGGATATATACCCAGAAGTGAGTTGCTAGACCCTGTGGTAGTTCTATTTTTAATTTTTTGAGGAACCTCTGTACTGTTTTCCATAATGTTTGTACCAACTTACATTCCCTCCCAACAGTGTACAGCAGTGAAAGGGTTTCCTTTTCTCCACATCTTTACCAATATTTGTTATTTTTGACTTTTCTAATAGAAAAAATTCTAAAATGCGTATAAAACCACAACAGAATCCACATAACTAAAACAATTTTGAGCAGTAAGAACAAAGCTGCAGGCATCATATATCCTGATTTCAAACTATAGTACCAAGCTAATACGGTACCAATCGAAATATGGTACTGGCATAAAAGCAGACACATAGACCAATGGAACAGAATAGAGAGCCCAGAAATAAACCCACGCATATATGACCATCTAATCAACAAGGTGCCAAAAATATACAATGGAGAAATAATAGTCTCTTTAATAAATGGTGTTGGGAAAACTGGATATGCATATTCAAAAAAATAAAATTGGACCCTTATTTTACACCATTCACAAAAATCAGTTCAAAATGGATCAAAGACGTAAACATAAGACCTTATTGTGGTTTTGATGGGCATTTCTCTAAAAAGTAATGATGATGAGCATCTTCTCATGTGTTTATTGACCATTTGCATATCTTCTCTGAAGAAATATCTGTTTGGATTCTTTATACATCTTTAGTTGGGTTATTTGCCTTTTTATTGTTTAAGTGTAAGAGTTCTTTACATATTCTGAATACTAGACCCTTAACAGATATATAATTTGCAACTATTTTCTCTTTTTCTGTGGGTTGTATTTTCACTTTCTTGATAGTGTCCTTTAAAGCACAAAGACTTTAATTTTAATAAAGTCCAATTTATCTACTTTTTGTCACTTGTGCTCTTGGTGTTATATTTAAGAAACTGTTGTTTAATCGAAGGTCATGAGGGTTTATGTTTTCTTCTAAGAGTTTTATCATTTTTAAATTTTATTTTTATTTTTATAGGGACAAGGTCTCCCAGGCTGGAGTGCAGTCGTACAATCATAGCTCACTGTAACTTTGAACTCCTGGGCTCAAATGATCCTCCCACCTTGGCCTCCCAAAGCACTGGGATTACAGGCATGAGCCAGTACACCCGCTGTCTATAGTAAAATTTTAAATTGTAAGTCTTTCAGCTTTGTTCTTCCTTTAAAAGACTGTTTTGGCTATTCTGTGTCCCTTCCATTTCCATAAGAATTTTTGGATCACCTTGTCAATTTCTGGGGGAAAAAAAGGTAGTTGGAATTTTGAAAGAATTGTATTGAATTTGTAGATCAATTTGGTGAGCATTGTAATTTTAACAATATTAACCTTCTAATCCATGAGCACAATGTCTTTCCCTTTATTTAGTTCTTTAATTTATTTCAATAACAGTATGTAGATTTCAGAGTATAAGTCTTAGACTTCTTTTGTTAATATTTTCCTATTTTATTCTTTTTATACTATTTTATTTATTTGTTTATTTCATAGAGACAGGACCTAACTGTTTTCCTATTTCTTTTTATGCTATTCTTTTATGCTATAGAGATGGGGTCTTGCTATGTTGCCCAGGCTGGTCTCGACCTCCTGGCCTCAAGCAATTCTCCTGTCTTGGCCTCCCAAAGTGTTAGGATTACAGGCATGAGCCACTGTGCCTGGCCACAAGCTAGATTTCTAACGCAGAATTTAATTATAGAATTTTCTTTGGCAAAGGCAAAGCACAGTAAGTCAAGGAGGCTTCTTTCTCTTTCTCTCTCCCTTTCTACCCCTTCTTTCTTTTGAGCAAATGTGAAAAAAATGCTAGGGTGGGATAAAAAACTGTTTTTTGGAGATCTTCATTTTAAAATTTTGGAAATATTTTAATCTAAAATTTCAGGTATAATCACAAGTAGTTGTAGAATTTGATAGGACACTGACAAAATGTAGTGAACACCTATTCTATTTGCCACTTCATATTCATTCACTCCTCTTTGGTCACATCGCCTCAATTTTCCTCAGGGGATTACCTTTCCCTGACAGTCAATCCAGGCAGTTTCAGTCGTGTTGATATCACTCTAAGCTCCAGGGGTGGGCATGTGACTGAAGACTGGCAAATCAGAGATGTTTCTTCCAGTGGCCACAGAGATTGATTCAGAGATTGGCACAGGATCAAATTCAAGCCAGTGAGAGACTCAGAATTTTTATTTTTTTGTAAAGTATTATTCTATTGATACTATTTTACATATTTATGGGGTACATGTAACTGTTACATGCGTAGAGTGTATTATTACCAACTTGGAGTATCCATCCTCTTGAGTATTTACATTTCTATGTGTTGGGAACATTTCATATCTTCTCTTCTAGCTACTTTGAAATATGCAATACATTATTGCTAACTATATTCACCCTACTCTGCTATCAAATATTAGAACATTTCTTCTATTTAACTGTACACTCATTAACCAACCTCTCTTCTTTCCTCCTCTCCCACCCACACACCCTTCCCAGCTTCTGGTATCTATCATTCTAATCTCTATCTCCATGAGATCAAGTTTTTTTTTCTTTTTGTTTTTTTTTTTTTTGAGACAGAGTCTCGCTCTGTCACCCAGGCTGGAGTGCAGTGGCGCAATCTCGGCTCACTGCAAGCTCCGCCTCCCAGGTTCACACCATTCTCCTGCCTCAGCCTCTCTGAGTAGCTGGGACTACAGGCACCCGCCACCACGCCTGGCTAATTTTTTGTATTTTTAGTAGAGACGGGGTTTCACCATGGTCTCGATCTCTTGACCTCGTGATCCGCCCGCCCCAGCCTCCCTAAGTGCTCAGATTACAAGCGTGAGCCACCGCGCCTGGCCTGAGATCAAGTTTTTTAGCTCCCACATGAGGGAGAAAATCCAATGCTTGCCTTTTTGTACCTGGCTTATTTCACTTAACATAATGGCCTCCAGTTCCATCCATGTTGCTGCAAATGACATGATTTCATATTTTATGGCTGAATAGTATTCAATTGTGTGTGTGTGTGTGTGTGTCTCTGTGCGTGTGTGTGTGTGTATGACATTTTCTTGATCCATTCATTCTTTGATAAACATTTGGGTTGATTCCATATCTTTGCTAATATGAATAGTGCTGGAATATACACGGGGGTGCAGGTATCCCTTTGATATAACAATTTCTTTTCCTTTGGATGAATACCCAGTAATGGGATTGTTGGATCATATGGTAGTATTATTTTTAGTTTTCTATTTTTTAAAAGAAATCCCTATACTGTTTCTATAGTAGTTGTATTAATTTACATCCCACCAACTGTGTATAAGAGTTCCCTTTTTGAAGATGGCCAAATAGGAACAGTGCCAGTCTACGGCTCCCAGCGCGAGTGAGGCAGAAGATGGGTGATTTCTGCATTTCCAACTAAGGTACTGGGTTCATCTCACTGGACCTTGTCAGACAGTGGGTGCAGGACAGTGGGTGCAGTGCACCGAGCATGAGCCAAAGCAGGGAGAGGCATTGCCTCACCCGGAAAGCACAAGGGGTCAGGGAATTCCCTTTCCTAGCCAAACAAAGCTGTGACAGATGGCACCTGGACAATCGGGTCACTCTCACCCTAATACCGCACTTTTCCAATGGTCTTAGCAAACGGCACACCAGGAGATTATATCCCGTGCCTGGCTCAGAGGGTCCCACGCCCACGGAGCCTAACTTATTGCTAGCACAGCAGTCTGAGATTGAACTGCAAGGCGGCAGCGAGGCTGAGGGAGGAGCACCCGCCATTGCTGAGGCTTGAGTAGGTAAACAAAGCAGCCGGGAAGCTCGAACTGGGTGGATCCCACCGCAGTTCAAGGAGGACTGCCTGCCTTTGTAGACTCCACCTATGGGGGAAGGGCATAACCAAACAAAAGGCAGCAGAAACCTCTGCAGACTTAAATGTCCCTGTCTGACAGCTTTGAAGAGAGTAGTGGTTCTCCCAGCATGGAGTTTGAGATCTGAGAACGGACAGACTGTCTCCTCAAGTGAGTTCCTGACGTCTGAGTAGCCTACCTGGGAGGCACCCCCAAGTAGGGGCAGACTGACACCTCACATGCTGGGTACCCCTCGGAGATGAAACTTCAGGAGGAACAATCAGGCAGCAATATTTGCTGTTCTGCAGCCTCCACTGCTGATACCCAGGCAAACAGGGTCTGGAGTGGTCCTCCAGCAAACTCCAGCAGACCTGCAGCTGAGGGTCCTGACTGTTAAAAGGAAAACTAATAAACAGAAAGGACATCCACACCAAAACCCCATCTGTACGTCACCATCATCAAAGACCAAAGGTAGATAAAACCACAAAGATGGGGGAAAAAACTGAGCAGAAAAACTGAAAATTCTAAAAATCAGAGTGCCTCTCCTCCTCTAAAGGAACGCAGCTCCTCACCAGCAATGTAACAAAGCTGGATGGAGAATGACTTTGACGACTTGAGAGAAGAAGGCTTCAGAAGATCAAACTTCTCCAAGCTAAAGGAGGAAGTTCGAACCCATCGCAAAGAAGTTAAAAACCTTCAAAAAAGATTAGATGAATAGCTAACTATAATAACCAAGGCAGAGAAGTCCTTAAAAGACCTGATGGAGCTGAAAACCACGGCACAAGAACTACATGATGAATGCACAAGCTTCAGTAGCTGATTCAATCAACTGGAAGAAAGAGTATCAGTGATTGAAGATGAAATGAATGAAATGAAGCGAGAAGAGAAGTTTAGAGAAAAAAGAATAAAAAGAAATGAACAGAGCCTCCAAGAAATATGGGACTATGTGAAAAGACCAAATCTACATCTCATTGGTGTACCTGAAAGTGATGGGGAGAATGGAACCAAGTTGGAAAACACTCTGCAAGATATTATCCAGGAGAACTTCCCCAACCTAGCAAGGCAGGCCAACATTCAAATTCAGTAAATACAGAGAACGCCACAAAGATACTCCTCGAGAAGAGCAACTCCAAGACCCATAATTGTCAGATTCACCAAAGTTGAAATGAAGGAAAAAATGTTAAGGGCAGCCAGAGAGAAAGGTCAGGTTACCCACAAAGGGAAGCCTATCAGACTAACAGCTGATCTCTCAGCAGAAACTCTACAAGCCAGAAGAGACTGGGGGGCCAATATTCAACATTCTTAAAGAAAAGAATTTTCAACCCAGAATTTCATATCCAGCCAAACTAAGCTTCATAAGTGAAGGAGAAATAAAATCCTTTACAGACAAGCAAATGCTGAGAGATTTTGTCACCACCAGGCCTGCCCTAAAAGAGCACCTGAAGGAAGCACTAAACATGGAAAGGAACAACCAGTACCAGCCACTGCAAAAACATGCCAAATTGTAAAGACCATGGATGCTAGGAAGAAACTGCATCAACTAATGAGCAAAATAACCAGCTAACATCATAATGACAGGATGAAATTCACACATAACAATATTAACCTTAAATGTAAATGGGCTAAATGCTCCAATTAAAAGACACAGACTGGCAAATTGGATAAAGAGTCAAGACCCATCAGTGTGCTGTATTCGGGAAACCCATCTCACGTGCAGAGGCTCAAAATAAAGGGATAGAGGAAGATCTACCAAGCAAATGGAAAACAAAAAAAGCAAAGCAGGCATTGCAATCCTAGTCTCTGATAAAACAGACTTTAAACCAACAAAGATCAAAAGAGACAAAGAAGGCCATTACATAATGGTAAAGGGATCAATTCAACAAGAAGAGCTAACTATCCTAAATATATATGCACCCAATACAGGAGCACCCAGATTCATAAAGCAAGTCTTTAGAGACCTACAAAGAGACTTAGACTCCCACACAATAATAATGGGAGAATTTAACACCCCACTGTCAACATTAGACAGATCAATGAGACAGAAAGTTAACAAGAATATCCAGGAATTGAACTCAGCTCTGCACCAAGCAGACCTAATAGACATCTACAGAACTCTCCACCTGAAATCAACAGAATATACATTCTTCTCAGCACCACACTGCACTTATTCCAAAATTGACCACATAGTTGGAAGTAAAGCACTCCTCAGCAAATGTAAAAGAACAGAAATTATAACTGTCTCTCAGACCACAATGCAATCAAACTAGAACTCAGTATTAAGAAACTCACTCAAAACCACACAACTACATGGAAACTGAACAACAGGCTCCTGAAAGACTACTGGGCACACAAAAAAATGAAGGCAGAAATAAAGATGTTCTTTGAAACCAATGAGAACAAAGACACAACATACCAGAATCTCTGGGACACATTTAAAGCAGTGTGTAGAGGGAAATTTATAGCACTGAATGCCCACAAGAGAAAGCAGGAAAGATCTAAAATTGACACCCTTAACATCACAATGAAAAGAACTAGAGAAGCAAGAGCAAACACATTCAAAAGCTAGCAGAAGGGAAGAAATAACTAAGATCAGAGCAGAACCGAATGAGATAGAGACACAAAAAACCCTTCAAAAAATCAATGAATCCAGGAGCTGGTTTTTTGAAAAGATCAAAAAAATTGATAGACTGCTAGCAAGACTAATAAAGAAGAAAAGAGAGAAGAATCGAACAGACACAATAAAAAATGATAAAGGGGATAGCACCACCGATCCCACAGAAACACAAACTACCAATCAGAGAATACTATAAACACCTCTACGCAAATAAACTAGAAAATCTAGAAGAAATGGATAAATTCCTCCACACACACACCCTCCCAAGACTAAACCAGGAAGAAGTTGAATCTCTGAATAGGCCAATAACAGGCTCTGAAATTGAGGCAATAATTAATAGCTTACCAGCCAAAAAAAGTCCAGGACCAAACTGATTCACAGCTGAAATCTACCAGAGGTACAAGAAGGAGCTGGTACCATTCCTTCTGGAACTATTTCAGTCAACAGAAAAAGAGGGAATCCTCCCTAACTCATTTGATGAGGCCAGCATCATCCTGATACCAAAGCTTGGAAGAGACACAACAAAAAAGAGAATTTTAGACCAATATCTCTCATGAACATCGATGCAAAAATCCTCAATAAAATACTGGCAAACCGAATCCAGCAGCATATCAAAAAGCTTAACCACCATGATCAAGTGGGCTTCATCCCTGGGATGCAAGGCTGGTTCAACATATGCAAATCAATAAACGTAATCCACAATATAAACAGAACGAATGACAAAAACCACATGATTATGTCAATAGATGCAGAAAAGGCCTTTGACAAAATTCAACAGCCCTTCGTGCTAAAAACTCTCAATAAATTAGGTATTGATGGGATGTATCTCAAAATAATAAGAGCTATTTATGACAAACCCACAGCCAATATCATACTGAATGGGCAAAAACTGGAAGCATTCCCTTTGAAAACTGGCACAAGACAGGTATGCCCTCTCTCACCACTCCTATTCAACATAGTGTTGGAAGTTCTGGCCAGGGAAATCAGGCAGGAGAAGGAAATAAAGGGTATTCAATTAAGAAATGAGGAAGTCTGAGGCAGGAGAATGGCGTGAACCCGGGAGGCGGAGCTTGCAGTGAGCCGAGATTGCGCCACTGCACTCCAACCTGGGTGACAGAGCGAGACTCCGTCTCAAAAAAAAAAAAAAAGAAATGAGGAAGTCAAATCGTCCCTGTTTGCAGATGACATGATTGTATATTTAGAAAACCCCATCATCTCAGCCCAAAATCTCCTTAAGCTGATAAGCAACTTCAGCAGTCTCAGGATACAAAATCAATGTGCAAAAGTCACAAGCATTCTTATATACCAATAACAGACAAACAGAGAGCCAAATCATGAGTGAACTCCCTTCACAATTGCTTCAAAGAGAATAAAATACCTAGGAATCCAACTTACAAGGGATGTGAAGGACCTCTTCAAGGAGAACTACAAACCACTGCTCAGTGAAATAAAAGAGGATACAAACAAATGGAAGAACATTCCATGCTCATGGATAGGAAGAATCAATATCATGAAAATGGCCATACTGCCCAAGGTAATTTATAGATTCAATGCCATCCCCATCCAGCTACCAATGACTTTCTTCACAGAATTGGAAAAAACTACTTTAAAGTTCATATGGAACCAAAAAAGAGCCCGCATTCCCAAGTCAATCCTAAGCCCAAAGAACAAAGCTGGAGGCATCATGCTACCTGACTTCAAACTATACTACAAGGCTACAGTAACCAAAACAGCATGGTACTGGTACCAAAACAGAGATATAGACCAATGGAACAGAGCAGAGCCCTCAGAAATAATACCACACATCTACAACTATCTGATCTTTGACAAACCTGACAAAAACAAGAAATGGGGAAACAATTCCCTATTTAATAAATGGTTCTGGGAAAACTGGCTAGCCATATGTAGAAAGCTGAAACTGGATCCCTTCCTTACACCTTATACAAAAATTCATTCAAGATGGATTAAAGACTTACATGTTAGACCTAAAACCATAAAAACCCTAGAAGAAAACCTAGGCAATACCATTCAGGACATAGGCATGGGCAAGGACTTCATGTCTAAAACACCAAAAGCAATGGCAACAAAAGCCAAAATTGACAAGTGGGATCTAATTAAACTAAAGAGCTTCTGCACACCAAAAGAAACTACCATCAGAGTGAAAAGGCAACCTACAGAATGGGAGAAAATTTTTGCAATCTACTCATCTGACAAAGGGCTAATATCCAGAATCTACAAAGAACTCAAACAAATTTACAAGAAAAAAACAAACAACACCATCAAAAAGTGGGCGAAGGTTATGTACAGACACTTCTCAAAAGAAGACATTTATGCAGCCAAAAGACACATGAAAAAATGCTCATCATCACTGGCCATCAGAGAAATGCAAATCAAAACCACAATGAGACACCATCTCACACCAGTTAGAATGGCAATCATTAAAAAGTCAGGAAACAACAGGTGCTGGAGAGGATGTGGAGAAATAGTAACACTTTTACACTGTTGGTGGGACTGTAAACTAGTTCAACCATTGTGGAAGTCAGTGTGGTGATTCCTCAGGGATCTAGAACTAGAAATACCATTTGACCCAGCCAT
This sequence comes from Symphalangus syndactylus, assembly GCF_028878055.3. NCBI lineage: Eukaryota > Metazoa > Chordata > Mammalia > Primates > Hylobatidae > Symphalangus > Symphalangus syndactylus. The sequence continues at coordinate 123,818,037 of NC_072447.2, read as the reverse complement.
CCCATTACTGGGTATATACCCAGAGGATTATAAATCATGCTGCTATAAAGACACATGCACACATATGTTTATTGTGGCACTATTCACAATAGCAAAGACTTGGAACCAACCCAAATGTCCATCAATGATAGACTGGATTAAGAAAATGTGGCACATATACACCATGGAATACTATGCAGCCATAAAAAAGGATGAGTTTGTGTCCTTTGTAGGGACATGGGTGAAGCTGGAAACCATCATTCTCAGCAAACTATCTCAAGGACAAACAACCATTCTCAGCAAACTATTATAAGGACAAACAACCAAACAGTGCATGTTCTCACTCATAGGTGGGAATTGAACAATGAGAACACTTGGACCCAGGAAGGGGAACATCACACACCAGGGCCTGTTTTAGGGTGGGGGTAGTGGTGAGGGATAGCATTAGGAGATATACCTAATGTAAATGATGAGTTAATGGGTGCAGCACACCAACATGGCACATGTATACATACATAACAAACCTGTACATTGTGCACATGTACCCTAGAACTTAAAGTATAATAATAAAAAAAAGTAAAACAATTTGGTTAAGGTGAAAAGGTAATTAAATAAATATATAGGTTTAGCTACTTGGTTCAGTATGACAGATTTATGTACAATTTGCTTTTTAAAATGGAAGACAGTATACTGTCATACAAACCAGGTTTGATATCATTTAACTGTGTCAGTTTAGGAGCCTTGATTTTCTTCATCAGTAAAATGTTGATTATAATATCTACCTCAGAACTATTGTGAGAATTCAATTGAATTGGATAACTTATGTAAAGTACAAGGCTCATTACAAACAAACTGTAAAATGTTGTTCTTTCATTGTCCCCTTTCTCTAGTTTCTTCACAAATATTCTCCAAGCAAAACATCTCCAAATAAACAGTTTCTTTGAGATACTAAAAAAAAAAAAGAGAGAGTTCCCTTTTCTCCACATCCTCACCAGCATCTGTTATTTTTTGTCTTTTTAATAATAGCCATCCTAACTGGGATAAGATGATATCTCATTGGGGTTTTGATTTGCATTTCCCTGTTGATTAGTGATGTTGAGCATTTTATCATATACATGTTGTCCGTTTGTATGTCTTCTTTTGAGAAATGTCTATTTATGTCCTGCACCCACTTTTTAATGGGATTTTTTTTTCATTGTTTAGTTGTTTGAGTTCCTTGTATATTCTTGATATTAGTCCCCTGTCAGATGAATTGGTTGCAAATATATTTTCTCATTCAACAGGTAGTCTCTTCATTCTATGGATTGTTTCTTTTACTATGCAGAAGCTTTTTATTTTATTTTACTTTTTCTTTTCAGAGATCCCTGTTATGATTTTTTAAGTTTAATATAGTCCCATTTGTTTATTTTTGTTTTTGTTGTCTGTGCTTTTGAGGTCTTAGCCATAAAATCTTTTCCCAGACCAATGTCCTAAAGTGTTTCCCCTATGTTCTCTTCTAGTAGTTTTATATTTTGGGATCTTATGTTTAAGTCTTTAATCCATCTTGAGTTGATTTTTGTATATAGTGAGAGACAGGGGTCCAGTTTCATTCGTCTGCATATGTATATTCAATTTTTCCAGCACCATTTATTGAACAGATTCTCTTTTCCCCAGTGTGTGGTCTTGGCAACTTTGTCAATAATTACTTGGCTGTAAATACGTGGATTAATTTTTGGACTCTCTGTTCTGTTCTATTGGTCTATGTATCTGTTTTTATATGAATGCCATGCTATTCTGGTTTACTATATCCTTGTAATATATTTTGAAGTCAGGTAATGTGATGCCTCCAGGTTTCTTCTTTTTGCTCAGGATTGCTTTGGCTATTCAGGTTCTTTTTTAGTTCTATACAAATATTAGGATTTTTTTAAGTCTGTGAAAAAATGACATTGGTATTTGATAGGAACTACATTGAATCTATAGGTTACTTTGGGTATATGGCCATTTTAATTATATTAATTATTCCAATCCATGAACATGGAATGTCTTTCCATTTGTTTGTGTCCTCTTTAATTTCTTTCATTAGCATTTAGTAGTTTTCCTTGTAGAGGTCTTTCATCTCCTTGGTTAAGATTATTCCTTGGTATTTTGTTCTTTTTTGTAGCTATTGTAAATGAGATTATCTTCTCGATCTTTCTCAGCTAATTCGTTAGGTGTATAGAAACACTACTGATCTTTGTATGTTGATTTTGTGTCCTGCAATTTTACTCAATTTATTTACCAGATCTAAGAGTTTTTTGGTAAACTTTCTAGGTTTTTCTAGATATAAAAGTTTCAATATCATTTGGAAAGAGAGAAAATTTGACTTCCTCTTTTCCAATTTGGATGCTCGCTTTCTTTAAACCATTTCGATTCGATTTTCATATATGGTGAGAGACAGGGGTCCAGTTTCATTCTTCTGCATATGGCTATTCAATTTTCCCAGCATCGTTTATTAAATAGAGTGCCCTTTCCCCAGTGTATGTTCTCATTAATTTTGTCAAAGATCAGTTGGCTATAAATATGTGGATTCATTTATGGGTTCTCTATTCTGTTCCATTGATCTATGCATCTATTTTTATACCAGTACCATGCTGTTTTGGTTACTATAGCCTTGTGGTATAATTTGAAGTCAGGTAATGTGATGCCTCAGCTTTGCTCTTTTTGCTTACAATTGCTTTGGCTATTTGGAATCACTGAGCTTCTCTAAAATCAATATTTTTAATTCCTTTTCTGGGATTTAATAAATTTCTTTTCGATTGGGATCTGTTCTGAAGAATTATTGTGTTCCTTTGGAGGTGTTGTATTTCCTTGCTTTTTCATGTTTCCTATGTCCTGATGTTAATATTTGTGCATCTGGTGTAGCAGTTGCTTTCTCCAATTTTTTGAATTTGCTTTTGTAGAGGAGGACTTTTTCATGACGATGTGTCTATGGTGTTGGTTGGATAGGGCACTTTGGCTCTGATTCTGAGTGCATGCAGTAGCATAGTACCTGTATGATTTCTTTGTTTACTATTATTATTATCATTATTGGCAGAGACAGGGTCTCAACATGTTGCCCAGGCTGATCTTCAACCACTGGCCTCAAGCACTCTTCCCACCTTGCTCCCCCAAAGTGCTGGGATTACAGATGTGAGCCACCACACCGGGCCTCTGTGTGATTTCTTTGGCTGTAAGTAATGTCTGGTATCTGTAATTTCCTGAATGGCTTAGGATATGTTTATTAATGAAATTTTGCCGGGGACTGAGATACCACGTGGGCCAGTCTTTGGGCCCCAGTGGCAGCAGCTATGGGCTGTGTCTGTCCTTGGGTCCCAGGGCAGTGTATACTGGCACTAATGTCAGTGGGTCCAGGGGGACTGATCCTTGGGCCTCCAGGTGGCTTGCTCAGATGCTGGTAGTGGCAGTGGTGGGCTGGGCAAGTGGGCAGGGCCCTTGGGCAGCTGATGTGGTGTGGGCAATGGCAGTAGCAGTGGCAAGAGAACCCTCTGGGTCCTGAGTGGTGCACGCTGGCATTGGTGGTGGCTGCGATGGTCTGGGTGGGCCAGTCTCCAGGTCTGCAGGTGGCATGTTCAGGTAGGTGCCAGCTGGGTGGTAGCAGCAAGGTGGGTAGGCCCAATCTCAGCCACCAGGAGGAGTACTCCGGTGTCAAAGGTGGAACTTGGTTGGGCAGTTCCCAGACCCCTTGACTGTGTGCTCTGGCATGGAGTGGGGGACAATGCCGGGGTGGGCAGTTCCCTCGACAGTGCATGCAGGCACTTGCCATACTAGCCAAAGGTGAGGCAATTCCTAGGGCCCAGCAGAATGCTCAAGTGGGATGTGGCAGCAGCCATGCTGCAGCCCTGCCACTGGGGACCACAAGTTGCCTTCAGTGGCAGCAGCCTATTCCAGCAGGTGGGGAATGCGTGCTCTTCTTGTATCCCAAGTTTGGTTGTGCCAGTCTGCATCTTGTTTATGCCTCAGCCCTGTGGCAAATTGCAATTGGGTGGCACCTCAGCCAGGGTGCTGCTGGGCCCCAGGACAATGTGAAGTCTATTGTGAGCTGGGATCTCAAAATGGCACTTTGCTGTATGTAGCTGCTTAGGAATGGGAGGGAGTGTGGGGCCCAGTACAGACTCTCTCCCTGGAGCAGTGTCATCGTGCAGTTTCCAGGTAGCTCTCTAGGTTAGTTTCAGGGCCTGCAAGAATCTAGGGGCTCTCCCCTGGCTAGAATGGCAGGGATTCACGGTGGGAATGTGGATCCCGGGGGGGGCTCTCATTTACCCTTTCTCAGCATTGGGGAGTCTCTCCAGGCTCCCAGTTGATTCCAGCTGATTAGGCTGCTTTGCTTCCCTCTCCTTCTTTGCTTTAGGTGTTTCCTATCACATTTCTGTTGAATTCCAGTGTTCTTTCTTGGATGGTCTATTTTAAGCATGATTATCTACTCGCTATTTTAGTTCTTATTAGGAGAGGAGGCAAATATGAGATGCCACTAGTCAGCCACTTGAAGCCTCGCTTAAGAATCTTTTTTTTTCATTTATTACTTTCACTTTTTTATTATTATACTTTAAGTTCTAGGGTACACGTGAACAACATGCAGGTTTGTCACATATGTATACATGTGCCATGTTGGTGTGCTGCACCCATTAACTCGTCATTTACATTAGGTATATCTCCTAATGCTATCCCTCCCCTCTCCCCCCACCCCACGACAGGCCCCGGCGTGTGATTGTGTGGCAATTCCTCAAGGATCTAGAACTAGAAATACCGTTTGACCCAGTGATCCCATTACTGGGTATATACCCAAAGGATTATAAATCATGCTGCTATAAAGGCACATGCACATGTATGTTTATTGCGGCACTATTCACAATAGCAAAGACTTGGAACCAATCCAAATGTCCATCAATGATAGACTGGATTAAGAAAATGTGGCACATGGCCGGGTGCGGTGGCTCACGCCTGTAATCCCAGCACTTTGGGAGGCCGAGGCGGGTGGATCACAAGGTCAGGAGATCGAGACCATCCTTGCTAACACAGTGAAACCCTGTCTCTACTAAAAATACAAAAAAATTAGCTGGGCATGGTGGCAGGCGCCTGTAGTCCCAGCTCCTCGGGAGGCTGAGGCAGGAGAATGACGTGAACCCAGGAGGCGGAGCTTGCAGCGAGCCGAGATCGCACCACTGCACTCCAGCCTGGGCGACAGAGCGAGACTCCGTCTCAAAAAAAAAAAAAAAAAGAAAATGTGGCACATATACACCATGGAATACTATGCAGCCATAAAAAAGGATGAGTGCATGTCCTTTGTAGGGACGTGGATGAAGCTGGAAACCATCATTCTCAGCAAACTATCGCAAGGACAAAAAAACCAAACACCACCTGTTCTCACTCATAGGTGGGAATTGAACAATGAGAACACTTGGACACAGGAAGAATCTTTTGTTTTTTATTTGAATATTCAGGGAAGAGAAGCTTTCTTTTCAACTGGACATTAGCCTTTGAGGATGTAGGCCTGGCAAGGCAGGCAGCCACCTTGCCTATCTTGATTTGTAATAGAAAGCAGAATACAGAGGTGGAGAGAGACTGGTTCCTAATCACATCTTTGAGTTCCTGGACCTGGCTATGCCTGAATGCAAACTACAACTGGACTTTTCAGTTTTTTGATTTGGTAAATTCCCCTTTATCCTTAAGTCAATTTGAATTTTTTTGTTCATTTGTCTGTCACATGCAAGCAAAAGAGTTCTAAATGATATCCCAAAGGACACCAGATTAGGAAAGTATGACTGAGAGAATTTGAAAAGGGAATGAATACTAAAGAACAGAGAAGAAAATTCTATAATGGAAAAGCCTAATAACTTTGACCCCACAGCCACGAAGCAAAGTGTGTATGAAAATAAAATTGCCACAGTCCCTAGGGTTGGTTCAGTAGATGATTCCAACACTATGCCAGGCTCCAAGGAGTCTGCTCACAGAACCTCCACTCAGTAACTGTGCTAGATATCGCCAGTTTGCCCCTCCGGATGCACTCTCCACCTTTCTCCACCCTGCTTTCTTTTTTTAGGAGTCTGACCTGTACGGGCTGCTTCAATCTTTTTTTTGTTTGTTTTTGTTTTTTTTGTTGTTGTTCCCCCACCCCCGCCGCCAGCTTTTGGCTCAGTTTGGCCAATGAGAAAAATTAAGTTGCAGTATTTATTCTCCCTAAAAGATCACCTTGGGCTAGCTTAGTCCTTCAACAAAGTCACCACTCCTCTCAAGGCAGCCAATTGTACACAACTCCTTCCTTCTGAGTTCTAGTAACCATTTCCTGCTCCTATACCTTATGGTCAAGAGATAGTAAGAGTTCAGCTCTTACTAGGCTGGGTTACTGTGTTATTGGTGGTTCCCTATATCTACGCTTCTGTAAGTAATCCCTTTGTAAATAAATCTTTTTCCAATTATCCTTTTTTTGTCAAGTGTGCTATCTATTTCTTGTTGAGTTATGGTCATATAGGGGTCTGCAAGGAAGTACATTCTGCAGAGTGAGTTGTCAGACTGAAAGCTTACTATATTCTGCTTAAAACTTTTGGATCCCCCATCAACCCTTCTTCCCTTCTAGATTGCAACTGAAGAACTTTGTGAAGTAGTGTTTCCATTTATTTTTCCTTGCCCTTTGCCTCCATACATTGTATCCACTCTCCTTCCTCCCAACATATGCATATAAATACCCAAACCTCCATTTTCTGCCTGAATAAAAGCACAGTGTAAATCATACTTCTGTACGGTTTGGTTAAATTACTTTATTATGTATGAATATTTTAAGAGGGAGGCAGTAAAGAAAATGACTCTAATGAAGAATTTAGACAGGGAGAAATATGTTGAGATCAGGGATCTGTTGCCTAGCAGACTTTAGGCTGAGGCAGCTTCCAAGGAAAGAAGGAAAGATTCCTGCTACAGCCTAGCCTCTGAGTTGAATAAGGGACTGGAAATATTTATGTCTTTAATTGCAATTGCCATTAGATATTTGCTCTGGGAGACAGTTTGTGGCTAGATGTCCTTAAAGCCATTTAGCCAGACTTTCATCAAACATTTTCAAAGTTTCTCTTCTAATTTTGGTTCTGTCCCTCAGCCTGAAAGTTTCTCTTAGTGTTCCTCTCCTACACAAACAAACATAACAGTTTATACCGAGACTCAACCTTGATAAAGAAAGGCTGCTCTCACAAAGCAGTCTAATGAGAAACCAGAGCACAGAGACTACGAAGGAAAAAATGCCCAGAAATGAAACAACTTTTAGTTTTATCCTCCTGTGACTAAACCCTAAGAGTCAAAAAGAGGGGAGAGAGAAGAAAAACAATATTTAACTAACAGGTTGTCAATTGTCAAGTTTTCCACCCACATCGCTGCCCAGTATTCCTGTGGGAAAATCGGTGATATAGTCTAGAAAGAGAAAATCATACATTTCTTTTTTATTTCAATTTATTGTTGTTGACAACTCCTCAAGACAATATAAATGTTTTTTCACATGTTGAGCCCCAGAAAATAGGTGCCTAAAAAAAGTTACTTTGGGATAATGATTTCAGGGGAGTAGAAGGTGAAAAATCATAACCAAAGTCCAGTATGGACAAAACCATGAAGACATTTGGAAGTAGTATTTCTCATTGACAGGCATGTAAAACCAAGTGCATTGCAACAGATGGCATACAAATCAAATCCTGATGCAGCACGGTATGGGGAACTATTTAAATTAATCTACTAGAAGTTTATTGAACAGTTAGAACATAACTTTAATGAATATATTATCATATCCAGTTCTGTATAGTAAAGCTATATTTTTCATGTCTTAGCTGACAACCCAAACTATCTTAGTACCCTTCAATATTGCTTTGCAATTGTGGACACAATGGATTCCATTGAAAGATAAATATTGTTTGACAAATGATTCATAATTCCTTGTCTAATAGTCAATGCATTTAACAGGATAATGTATTATGTATAAAATATAGCACCAGTAGTTGAATTCCTGTGAAATGTTAACTATTTTAACTCAAAATTTACATATGTTTCAAAATGTTTGGGATACCATTCATTGATTTTTAAGAAGATGGTACTTTCTGGTAAGCAGCAGCTCAGAGTAGAAAGAGCACTGGACCTGGAGTCAGATGCAATGCAAGTTGTTTTTTCTAAACACTCTCTAATATCCTTTCCAGATCTAACGTTCTATTATCTTTTACTACTGAATCTTGAGAGTTTGATTGTTTGAGGTAATTTTCAAGTGGTTTAAAAGTTATTGTCTTTTTCATTTTGTTCCTTTTCTTTTAAAGGTTAGTTTTGAAAATTGAATTTGTTAAGAAAATGGGTTGAGAGGAGGCAGTTTCATTGCATGTTTGTTTGTTTTTGTATTTTCCATTAACCTACTATAGAAGATCCTATATCTTCTAGAACTTGTTAGTAGTGGTTGGCCTCCGTTTACTATGTCAATAAGACTTTGGAGGTGTCTGGGAAGGAGATTTCAAAGAGGAACGGCAATTCTTTCTGCCACAAGAGAAAAAACACTGTTAGGGACTAGATTGGTGTAGTATGTTTACATGACTGGCTTCAGTTCCCAAGATTAAATAGCTTAAAATTTCTTAAGTGAGTTCCCTTAACCCAGTGTTGCTTTTGTTCTCATCTTTCCTTCTCCCCAACCCTACATGTGTTTACATCTCCACATCAATGTCTGACCAATAGAAAATCATGTCTAAAATGTTCAAAATTGATCTCTCCAAACCTGCTTCTCTCTTGTGTTCCCAGTCTTGATCAACAATGTCACCATCTCACCGGTTCTAGCCAAGCTCAAACCTTTGGAGTCATTCTCCAAACTCCTCCTTCCTTATTCCCCATTCCACAGTCTTGTCCTTCTCCAATCACCCTTCACATAGTGGTTGCCAAGTGCTCTTTCTAAAATGCAAGCCAGGTGCGGTGGCTCACACCTGTAATCCCAGCACTTTGGGAGGCTGAGGCAGGCGGATCACTTGAGGTCAGGAGTTCAAGACCAGCCTGGCCAACATGGTGAAACCCTGTCTCCACCAAAAATACAAAAGTTAGCTGGGCATGGTGGTGCGTGCCTGTAATCCCAGCTACTCAGGAGTCTGAGGCTGGAGAATCACTTGAACCCAGGAGGCGGAGGTTGCAGTGAGCTGATATCACACCACTGCACTCCAGCCTAGGCGACAACAGTGAAACTCCATCTCAAAAATAAACAAATAAATAATAAAGTAAAATAAAATAAAACACAAATGTGATCACAGAGCCTCCCTGATTAAAATGCTTTAATTACTCATTTTCACCTATTGGATAAAGCTCAAAGTCCTCTTTCCATCCCTGAATACCTCTCTAGCTCGATCTCTTGCCACTCCCTGCCATTCCTCTGAGCCCTTTTCATTCCAGTTACATAAACTGCTCACAGTTACCCTGACACACCATGGTCTCTTCATGACTGTGGCTTTGCATGTGAAATTTCATCTGCTACTTTCTCAGCTCAAGATATTTTTCCTCATGTTCCCATAGCCTTCCACATACTAGTTTTTTAACTCTCATTAAACTATATCGTATAACTTCTCCACTTGTTTGTCTTCACTACCAGACAGCCAGTTCCCTGTTTTGGGAGAAAGGAAACATTTTAGAGGAGATTCAGACTTTGGATGCTCCTATGTGGCATTTAAACTTGCTTCGGACCCTGAGACACTATACTATTCGCTGATGCTTGCTTTTTTTTTTCTCCTTGTGCCAGCCCTCCCCCTGGTGGAGGTGTTAAGAAGCAGTGGAGTGATCAGGTGACCAAAGATAAGACAAAGTGACCTGGCTGATCCACATCCTGTCAAAAACCTGTTTGCAGGAATGTTTGCCTTTAGACGGTTACACCAGAGAGCAAGGAATCAAACACCAATCATATCCATATGCTAAGTGTTCTCTCCAGTTGCAGTGAGTCCCATCTCTTTAAAAAGTCACAAGGACGGTCTTCGTCTCTATCCCAGAACAATATCCTGTTAGCACTGCTTTTTTCCAAGTTGAAAATAACCTAGTCTTTGAATAAGCATTTAGTTGTCTGTGGGCAGCAGAAGTTTCTTAGGCACCTCTGGATATAGAGGTCTTTAGGTATAGTGGTCTTGGTTGTCTAGGTTGGTCCAAGTGGTGATTCCCAGGGAAGGACCTTGCCAGGCAGGTTTTTTTTTTTCTTCAGAGACAGGATCTCATTCTGTCACCCAGGCTGGAGTGCAGTGCAGCTCACTGCAGCCTTGACCTCCTGGGCTCAAGTGATCCTCCTGCCTTAATCTCCCGAATAGGTGGGACTACAGATACATACCACCACATCCGGCTTAGGCAGATTTTTTTAAACATGTGTTAGGTTATTAGCCTGGTTGGGAGGAATCTGACCTCTAAAACCAACAGAATTTTAGAAAACATGATGAATTTATAATCATAATAGAAATTCTTCTTGATGGCTATTGCATGGCTATTGTAAATCTTATCAGATATTATGTTTACGCTACAGGGAGACTACCAGCAGCAAGAACAGGTTTTAGTTTTAAGTGGAGGGAAAGGAAATTAATATACTCTGTTTGTCATCAGGAGAGACTACCTTTAAAAAAATCGAACAGCTCCCACAATGTCATTTTATACACATGTCATAGGCAAGGAAAGATGATCTGCTGTCTTAGATGTCTATCTGGCTGTGTCCTAATTGAAGAAAAAGAATTCAGGTGCTACCAGAGATACCATGAGATAAAACAGAAACAGAACTGGTAAGAATGGCCCCCTGAAGTTCTTAGGTTTCTATGTTCAGGGTAAAGATTACCCTGCCCACAAAGCGATCATTGATGACATCATTTATGATGCCTTTGCCCTTCAGTTGGCACTGCACAGGCACTGCTTGGTTCTTCACCACATCTGTAAAGTGCATTGCCACCAAGGGGGACGTGTAGTTAACCTGTAGGTCAAAGAAAAATGAATTCTAAGTGTGGGGAGGTGGTAGGAGGGAAGTGATCAGATAATCACTGCAGGATGATAACCCTCACAAAGAGAACTGAGTAAATCCCACGATGCCAATTTGCAAATGGCCAAAGCAACTGACATACTCTCCTTGCGCTGGGAAAGTGTGGGAAAATCATACATTTCTCTAATAAGTCACTGTCAGATATCTGATTGTCCTCTGGGAAAAACCAATTCTGATTCAGCATGATATGGTTTTTCTGGAAATCAGACCATGAATTAAACCAAAACTAGTGTCTATCAAGTCCCTATGTTGGGGACTCACCCCAGCGCTTCAAATGGGAGAAACAGAAGCGTGATTATTAGGGCATGTTTAAGCACATTGGTAGTAATTTATCTGCTCCTGACCCTGCCACTAACTAGCTGTATGGTCTTGGGCAAGTCACTTTCTGTCTCTGAACCCCAATTTTCCCATTTGTAAACTTAAAAGGTTAAACTAGGCCATATATGAGATTCTTTCAGATATGGAAAGGAGTGTGGTTGTGATAAGAATTGGTAAAGGGAGCTCCTGGTTATGGCCAGCAGCTATTTACCCCTCTACTATCTCCTGCTCCCTAATTCTCATAGATCCCAGCCAGCTCTTCCTTTGTCGCTGAGCCCTTTCTGACAGCAATGACTAAAGGGGATACAGCTTACGTGAGTCAGTTTGCCGTAGTAAGGGTAGTAGCGGAGGTCAAAAGAAGCCGACTCTGGGTAGTAACTGATGGATCGGATGTCATTTTCATCACCTCTCTGTAAGCAAAAGCAGGTATATGTGGGGTGCTGGGTCACAGAGTGGGCTAGAGTCTGAGCTAAAGGGAGTTGTACCTCAGGTGAAATCACTGTGTGACCCATTACCAACTGTTCCAGGAAGACCATGAAAGCAGAATGGAGCAGAGCTCAGCTGTGACCTGTCCCTAGATGAGCATTTTTAGGGAGTGACTGTGCCTTGTTTTTTCAGTTCAAAGAATATTGAATAGAAGGCCTGAAGTGAGGAGGCCAAAGGTGCTCAGTATGGCTCTCTGTTGGCTTCTGGGGTACCCAGACAGAAGCAATCCAAAGGGCTTGCAGTACCTAATGCTGCTCTGGAAAGAGGCCCTACAACTCCAGCCTTTCTCCAAAGAATCACACTGGGCCTGGCACCCAGTCTTGGACTTTGGAGCTGAGGGAGATATACATTAGAACATATTTAGTAAATCCCACTCCACGATTTGCACACTGCAGGCTCGGTTCTATTGGAAGTCAGATCAAGTGCATAGGTACCTGATACACAGGCACACAGCCTACAGTTGGCTCACCTAGACTCATGTCTCTGACCATATTCTCTGTAGTGCTTAATTACAGTAGGTGGGGTCAGAGGGGTAAGCAACAAGAGCCTGGGTATGGAAATGATTAAAGTAAATAGGTCTACCCTCATCACATTATGTCAGGTAGGGGGCTGCCCATTCTGCGATACATTCAGCTTGCCCTAAATATCAGAGGTCTGGGGGCTAGTAAGGACAAATAGTGCATCACTACTAGCAAATTACTCACCAAGGTCATGTGATTACTTCTGTCAATATACTATAATTGTTCTTGGTACAAACTAAGCTCTCCTTAATTTATTCTAGTCATTACCTCATCCTGCTTTTCCACAAATGGGTGTGGATTTGACCAGTACTGTTTATTACAGAATGTATAGAGATTCTTAATATATTTTTTTAAGAAGGACATAAAATATGTAAGGAGGTAGCTAAAAATAATAATTAAAATATTAAAACAATTTTAGAAAGGACAGTTCTCAGCAAGGTTTGATGTAAGCTGAAAAACAAACAGCTTCCTTTAGGGAACAATAAGTAGAACTCTGTCCAGTTAATATGCTAGCTTAAGACTAAGTTGGTCTTTAAGATTTACTTTTAATACATTCTTCTAAAAAGCAATGAAATTTATTTTTCATGAAGGCCTGAGGAATCACTTTGGATAGTTTGTAGTCTCACCTCACATTGTGAATATTTACACATATACATGAGAACAGAATGTGCTTCCTACCTTGTTCATTTCGCAAGTACTGCCTGACCTTTCAGAGCTCATCTTCACTTTTCATAGCACATGTAATACTTGATTGTCTTGATTTCAGAGACGGAGTCATACTCTTACCTCGACACTTCTAACACCTAGCAGAGGATCTGATATATAATAAGTGATCAATAAATGCTTGCTAAATGTGGGATATGGGCTGAATAAATGCTGCCTTTTGCTGTTTTCTGATCTGCCACCATGAAGACTGAAGTTTTCAACTGTATTTCTCCTACTGAGAATGGGATTACCAGGCCTCACGCATTTGCAAGACAACTATCCAGGTCTGGGGGTGCAGTTGATGTCATAGAACAGGAGAAAGCTACTGCCTGTTTAAGAAGCAAACTCAAGATGTAAGGGCTTTTTCCTACAAGGGAGCTAATTGGTGCAGATGAGATAGAAGTTAATGGTCCCTCGAAGGACAGTTAATTAGCATACTAATCGAGTTCTGTTTATACTTCCCATGTAGTCATTTGTTATTGCTACACCCAGTACCACTGGTCATTGCTGCAAAATGTGAAATTCAGTTTTAAAATCTGGAAACTAATGACTCTAATGAAAGCTGTTTGTTTAGTTCAAAGAAACAAGTAATTAGAGCTAAAAGCAAAAGTGTAAACAGAATCTCAATTAATGACTTGGCACATTGTTGTTCCCTGCTGTGGCCCTTAGCTGAAGTTCAATCTTTGGTTTTCACAAGTATTAATCATGACAGACTGACTGACACACACACATACACACACATACACTATACACACAAACACACATGAGTTGAGTGCTTTCTAGAAAGAGGAAAACCTGAAGGAACTAAAGAGAGGTGTAGTTATGAAAAGATTAACCTTTTCTTTAGCCTACCATCCATGTGTAAGTCCTTGAAAGGGATGGACTACCTTTTTGCATGAAACAGATGTGCTAACAATGCTTACTCAAAAGGGCTCTTTACCTGAACTTTGCAGGAAACCTTCACAGGATCTCCAAGCTCAGGACGAAAGCCTACAATCTATCAAAAGAAAACCAGTGTTTTATTTTTTTTTTTAACAAAACATATTTGACAGTAAAAATTGGGGCTTTTCTAACCCTCCTCCCAATCATCCTTTCTCAGGCATATGCTTCATCTATTTCGCCTTCTTATAAATGTTACAAAAACCAAAAAATGAAAAACATCTTCAGAGCTAAGCAGCTCAGCTTACTCCGTGTTGTATTTATGCCTGATATTTACACACAAGGGGAAACTTCAGCAAGTCAACGCTAAAGATGTAAAGAACTTTCTAATTTCAAGAGAGGTGTGACTGATAAGGCTCTGCCACACCTAAGTCATGACAGGATGGAAGAAAAATACATTTTTATGATATAAGAACTGTCCGCCATGCCACCCTCATTTCAATCCCCTGTTCCAAACAGCTCAGTATTCCATTCTTTATTTAGAATACTTTTTTAAAAATTAAAGATGAAGTCTCACTATGTTGCCCAAGTTAAACTTGAACTCCTAAGCTCAAGCAATCCTCCTTCCTCAGCCTCCCCAGTAGCTTGGATTATAAGCTCGAGCCACTGCACTTGACTAGGACCCCATTCTTGACAAAGGCCATCAAGCGACAGGCTTGGGGGTGAGGGAGAAGAATTGCCGTAGGAAGTGCTCAGGGGGAAAAGAAATTGATAGATTTGTCTGGTTATTTTATTTCTGACGCTGTCAGAAAAATGGCCAAACCTGTGGTGTGTGAAGACAGAGACCAAGACAAATGGAGTGGCCAGAGCCCTCCTACCTAGTTCATTCACTTATCACCACCAGATATGAAAAGCCAATATACCCGGTTCATCTTTAGAAGGATGCAGGGCTGTCCAGTAGAGTATCCAAAAGTTGGGTCCTCCAGACCAGAGCAGTTCTTTAGGAAGGAGCGCTTAAATTGGCAGGCCTTCTTGTCCTCATCCTCATCGCCATCTTGGATGAAGTACTGCCCCGGGGGACAATCTACATTCATTTCCTCTTGAAGACTGTCATTATAACCTAAAGCATGTGTGAGTGGCAACGGGTTATGTTAGACAGGTACTACAGGGGAAGGTCATGCATTCAGTAGTCCTCCCTCCCAAGTTTCCTTTCTCCAGCTTGTTTGTACTCCTCTGAAAGCCCAGTCTACCTGTGACCTGGCATCAGGTGCCCAACAGCCTTCATCAGCAGCCATCCCTCTAGGAAGTCTTCCTGACTAGTCACTTCAGCCCAGTTTGATTGCCTGTTCCCTTGCTTTTCATTCCCATGGAACTTCTGGATATCCATCTCTGGGTCCTATGTCAGTCACTTTATAAATTTTCTCTATTTTCCACCATTTCTTTTCAGACATGATAAACTGTAAACTTGGAAGGCTGTCCCTTCTACTTCTGAGAGAGAAATAGGCACATAGTTGGTAGATTTTGGAAGAGGGACTGAAACATTCAAGGTATGGCATATATGAGGAGGCTAAGTTCCTGGGTTAAATCTCCTTAACTTCACTTAGGAAACAAGGTGAACCCGTTGGGCGGTTACAAATTTGGGGGCTCTTTTGGGATTGCCCTTACGGCTACCTGCTCGTGGTCCAGTAGTACCCCACCTCCCGACCTGGCAATGGATCCAGAGGCCAGCCCAAGCAGCCACCTAGTTCTCTTGGGCTGGGGGCCAACTCTGGTACTGTCTCTACTGGAGGGGCACTGCCGACCCAATGTACATGGATTTGACTGCAATAGAGAAATAGTCCTGGGGAGATTGATTTGAGTAATAATAAAACTCCAGTCTCCCACACAGCCGGCTGGGCATGAATCACTCTTTCTCTATTGCAATACCCCTGTCTTGATAAATCAGCTCTGTCTACGCGGTGGGCAAGGTGAACCCGCTGGGCAGTTACCATGTCTCCCTTTGAACTCAGTGAGAGGCACCTGATTGTAAGAGTGAGAAGTATGAGTTGTGAGACAGAAGGAACGTGGAAGAAGAGGAAGAGGAGGAGAAGGAGGTGGAGCAGGAGGAGGAGGCGGAGGAGGAGGCGGGGGAGGGAATAAGCCAGCTCTTCATCCTTTACAGAGGGAAGTTAGCACTGCAAAATAGAAGCATAAGTTAAAAGATAGAAACCAATAACAACCACAGGGTCTCTACAGGGATGGTGACGGCATGAGATCTTGTCTACTGAGGCCTGAGACATTCAGGGTAAATGTCCCTTTACATTGGATGGAATGTAACATGTGTCCAAGGATACATAGATCAGGGAGAAAGCTTAAAGGGGCTGTTTGTGAGGTAATTCTTTGGGCTACCAAATTTCATACATAAAACTGGGCTTTAGAAATTACTGCATTATTTCCAATTTGATTCTAAATGATGGAGCCCAGTTAGTCCTGTTAGACTCAGTCCCTATGTATTAATATTCAGAGGAGATTTTGCACCTATGATCTACCAGAGGTAAAACGCAACATGTGCTGCTGAATCCTCATCTAATAATATCAAACCCACAGGTTGTGACTGGGGTTTGATATTATTAATTGGAAACTGGGAATTTTAAATCTATTCCAATTATGGCTATGCCTTTATTTTTTCTTTGACAAAGCTACATTTAATTCAAGGCTTTGTTTTAATTTTTTTAGAACAAGAACTATGCTCCAATAACTTTCTAAATAGAGGCTGCGATCATGTGCTCATTGTTTCTCTTGAGGTAGTTCCATTAAAAATAATGTGACATGGACATGACCCTTATTGCAAAATCCCAGTCCTCATGGGAGTGAAAGTGATACTCTGTGATGTCTATTTCAGAGATGTGCTTCTTTTTAGCAGGACACATTATCTACTCTTAAGAACTAAAAACTAGTACTTTTCCTAACATTTCCTGCTTCCATCATCATCAGGTCAGAATTGGTATTTCTCTGTCTACTAGCTTTTTGGAGGGATTTTCTTAGCAGGGAATCTGGCAATATATTTGCAATCGCTTGCAAGCATTCTGAAACAAAAGAAGATACTGTGCTGGCCATGATGCCCAAAACATTTCTGTAGCTAAAAATAGAACTACATGGACTCAGAAAGAACCCAGTCCCATCTCCCCTCATTTCACTGGTAAGGAATCTGAAGCTCAGACTTACCCAAAGTAACACTGAGCCTTACTGATATAAAGCTGAGTTTCTAACTCTTGGTCATGTGACAGCAGCATAGAATTATGAAAAGCAGCATGTCTCAAACTTTAAATTTCCTACAAATCACCTGTGGATTTTTTAAAAATGCAGATTTTGATTCAGCAGGTCTAAAATGTGGTCTGAGATTTTGCCTTTCTAACAAACTCCCAGGAGATGCCCATGTTGTTGGTCCCTTTATAACACTTATAGCAGCAAGAGTGTAAAGAACATGAAATGTGGATTCAAACACTGGTTCTGCTGCCAGAGTCTTTGATCAAGCTACTCCCCCTTTCTGAGTCTCGGTTTTCTCATTTATAAAATGAGGATGATCAACTTTGTTATACAGAGTTAAAGTTAAATGACCAAATTTATGTATTTAAATAACACTTCCTAGCACATGATAAGAGATTGTTCTCCTCCAAATTCAGTGCACATGTTATTTTTTTTTATCTCATTTTTTTTTTATTTTTTTTTTAATTATTATACTTTAGGGTTTTAGGGTACATGTGCACAATGTGCAGGTTTGTTACATATGTATCCATGTGCCACGTTGATTTCCTGCACCCATTAACTCGTCATTTAGCATTAGGTGTATCTCCTAATGCTGTCCCTCCCCCCTCCCCCCACCCCACAACAGTCCCCGGAGCGTGATGTTCCCCTTCCTGTGTCCATGAGTTCTCATTGTTCAATTCCCACCTATGAGTGAGAACATGCGGTGTTTGGTTTTTTGTCCTTGCGATAGTTTACTGAGAATGATGTTTTCCAGTTTCATCCATGTCCCTACAAAGGACACAAACTCATCATTTTTTATGGCTGCATAGTATTCCATGGTGTATATGTGCCACATTTTCTTAATCCAGTCTATCGTTGTTGGACATTTGGGTTGGTTCCAACTCTTTGCTATTGTGAATAGTGCCGCAATAAACATACGTGTGCATGTGTCTTTACAGCAGCATGATTTATAGTCCTTTGGGTATATACCCAGTAATGGGATGGCTGGGTCAAATGGTATTTCTAGTTCTAGATCCCTGAGGAATCGCCACACTGACTTCCACAATGGTTGAACTAGTTTACAGTCCCACCAACAGTGTAAAAGTGTTCCTATTTCTCCACATCCTCTCCAGCACCTGTTGTTTCCTGATTTTTTAATGATGGCCATTCTAACTGGTGTGAGATGGTATCTCACTGTGGTTTTGATTTGCATTTCTCTGATGTTATAATAGTAGCTGCCTCTAGAATGGATCAACCCCACTTCAACCAGGCCAGGACAACCAAGCCAGAATGACTGGCATTTTTTTCCCCACAAAGATTAGGTGCAGAAATGCAAACCCCACTGGAGCTCCTATTTGATAGCTGCATAAAGAACCTGTGTGCTGTTAACCTTAACCAAGCTGCTACCTCAGATTTTACCTTGTGGAAGCATCTCCCACAAAGCCATTCATTTGCCCCTGAAAATTTATCTGATGACACTATAGAGATAGGCACCTCGAAAATACTTGGGATCAGAATGTTGGAGCAACTGCCACCCAGAGATTCTTCCTCTAACTCCTTTCTGGAATGCTGTTAAATAACGACACTTGGCTGGGCGCGGTGGCTCATGCCTGTATTCCCAGCACTTTGGGAGGCCAAGGCAGGCGGATCACGAGGTCAGGAGATTGAGACCATCCTGGCTAACACAGTGAAACCCCGTCTCTACTAAGAATACAAAAAATTAGCAGGGCGTGGTGGCACGCACATGTAGTCCCAGCTACTCAGGAGGCTGAGGCCGGATAATCGCTGGAACCTGGGAGGAGGAGGCTGCAGTGAGCAGAGATCGCACCACTGCACTCCAGCCTGGGCGATAGAGTGAGACTCCACCTCAAATAAAATAAAATAAAGATGCTTGCCCTCTCCCTTCAAGTTAGCCCATCTCCAAGAAATGACTTCTTTTACCTTGAGAAAGTTTAGAAGATAGGAATGTTTCAGCTCTGGAGAACATTCTTCTTTTCCCACCACTATCTCCCCCCAGAATTATCTTCTATAAATGATCATTATTGAGCCATCTGGATATGTTCAGGACTTAAATGGGTGCTGTATCGTGTTCAAGAAAAGAAGAAAGTTCTCTGCCTCAAAGAGCTTATCTTGCTGGAAAATTGGCTTGTATGCTTTCAAGACAACATACAATCACACACTAGAGCAATTCTGATTGTAGCTACAGGTGCTAAGGGGGATGCAAAGTAAGGACAGACCATGATGAGTTGGGGTTAGTAAGACTGGGATTCCTGGGCCAGGTGAATTTTGAATTTTGGATTCCCACCCATCACTTTTCAAAAGAGCTTTCCACTATTCAGACGAACTTACTTACCCTGGAGAAAGCCATTTAGGCTAATCACATAATGCTGCCAAGTGTCAGGTTCAGAAACGTTGAAGTTGAAGTTAAGGCTATGGGCGAAGGGTCTGATCATAACTCCTGGCAATGAAAACAGGTCTTGGATATATTAACCCATTCTTGGGATAATTTTTTTGTATTGATTCCCATGAAACCATTTCCCCCCAGGCAATCAAAATGAAAAGAACCATAATTTGCCAAGTACCATTTTACTTTTCCTCCTAATAATTGAATCTCTAAGTCATTACCAGGAAGAGCCAAAGTTAATTGAGGCTGAACATGCTGTGCAAGCATATTTCTGTCCAGCAAGTTCTGACAACACAGGGCATCTGGGCACACTCACCAGGAGGCTTTACCCGCTCCGTGAAGGTCGGTATATAGGGACTGATGGTCAGAAATAGTGTGTACATGCAGAGGGTGATCACAGCAGCCAAGGAGGCATAGAAGAAGAAGTAAACGAGTAAGATCAGGCCTGCAGAGCAATCATAGATGAGAATGGTCAGTGCTTGCCAACAAGCCCTTCCTCCCTGCTTGGACTCATGAACCAGAACCAACCCAACCACGAAATAGCTCTTTAAAAAATTCCTCAGATTCAGTATGTCCTTGCTTATTCAGATTTCACCAATTTGGAGTCAGTGAGGATTGTGTCAGGGGTCTAATTGCAGTTTACCTTTACAGCATCTCCGATGGAAGGGCTTGCTGAGCAAATGATGGCCATGAACAAGAATACAGGGGAGTGGAGTTAAAAGTATTGCAGAGGGAAAATTGCTTGAGAGTCCTTTGGGCAACAGTTGATGTCCCAAGTACAAATCATTCTTTGCTATTCATTAAAGTGGGTGCCCTGAAGAGTCCTAGCAGCTTGGTTCCAATAATTATAGGTATTTGCAAGTGATGAAAACAGCATTTCTTTCCACATAGTCTATAATTCAAACTTTTGATGAATTTCCACTGGACTTGCCTCCAATCAAGGCAAAGTGAGGTTTTGGCCTGCTTATTTCAAATTTTATTCATCTTTAGCAAAGATGAATAAAATGGCTCTGCTTTTCAAAAAGAACACTGACACAGGGTGGGGAAGGGAAAAGGAGGAAACAGTACCTAATCACTGACACTTGCCTGTGAACTTTGGCAAGTTATAGAACTTCCTTGCACCTCCAATTCCTCACAGGTAAGATGGGGATAAAAATAGCACTTACCTCGGATTCTTATCTATAACAATGAGAACACATGGACACAGGAAGGGGAACATCACACTCCCGGGACTGTTGTGGGGTGGGGGGAGGGGGGAGGGACAGCATTAGGAGATATACCTAATGCTAAATGACGAGTTAATGGGTGCAGCAAACCAACATGGCACATGGATACATATGTGACAAACCTGCACATTGTGCACATGTACCCTAAAACCTAAAGTATAATAATAATAATAATAAATAAAAATAAAAAAATAAAAAATAAAATATACTTCATAAAAAAAGACCTAAGAAATAATATAGACTTAAAGATTTCCATTTTGTTCTTTGAATAAAAAAGCATAGAAGAATTATTCCATACCTTGGCTGAATTATCAGAATCACTTGTGGCACATCTTAAAACTATATATGCCAAGGCTCTGCCCTGAGCTTGCTGAATCAAAATTCCTCCCATTGATAATGATTTACAGCCAAGGGCTGAAATCCCTGGATACATAATAATTTGATCACAGTATCTCAGACAGGATATAGTCCAGCACTACTGATATTAATAAAGAACTTGAGGCAAAAAGAGGACAAATGACTTACACAAGTTCTCAAAAAGTGAAAATGAACAATGTCAGGCTAGTATTTTTATATTTCTAGAAGATTCACTCTATTTCCTTGTATAGATAAATTATAGAAAAATATGACAGTATTCCTGTCTCCTTGCATGCATACGTATCACCTGGTCCATTCAATTCACAAATATAAATAGAATGTAATATTTAGAAAATAATCGAGCAGACGCAGCTCTATTTTATAAGGTGGTTCAGCTACAAATGAAATTATCTAGTATATAATTGGAGGACTTAACAAATGGCTAAAATCTTGGCAATTTTGTGTGTGGTTAAAGTAATAAAACTTTGAGGACAGGTAAATGTTACTGTGTCATATCCTCTGATTTAATAAAAAAAAAAAAATCTGAAATTCAGTCTTTCCTTAACATCCTATCCTGACTATACCACTTCCAAGCTGTTTAATCTCAGACATGCTGTTCACCTCTCTGGGCCTCAATTTCCTCGTCTGTACAATAATGGTACTTACTTCTTAGCACTGAATAATGCATATAAACAGCATAGCACAGAGCCTGGCGAATACTAATTGCACCATAAGTGGCAGTCATCATCAGTTATTATTAACATTATTATTAGTGCTGTAGGACCAGAAGCATAGTTGTGTGAGTTTTCCCTCTGTGGGCTGTATTAGGACTAGGTTTGTCCCAGGATTAGGCAACACCGAGTGAGGTGAATGAGCATGAGATTGCTGATGAGAAACTCTTTTCAAGCCCTCCTTGGGGCTCTCTCAGGCAACAATGTTTGGCTCTGCTCGCAGCAATGACATGATGTTGGACCTACAGATTTGAACTGAATTATGAACCGGAAACTGGAACAAACCACTTAACTTTGCTGTGCCCCAAACTGAATCCAAATATTAATTTTTAAATTGAACCATGAACCAAATAAAATTAACCAAAAAAGGTGTTGTGGAAGGGAGAAAAAAACCATAGTAATCAGACCCTTTTTATTTTATTAGATGAACTAAAGCAGAACTGGAACATGAACACATTGATTCAGTTGGAGTCCCTGGAGAATAAACGACAGCACCTGTGTGCCTGTGATACTTGGCTGTTGCCCACTGGCTATCTAATGGGATTTGCCCTGTGTTTCTGCCTCCATTCCTTTACCCCATCCCCATCCTGGGAATGGATCAACAGCTAGAGCCATCCATGGAGATCAAAAGACTCAGTTTCATGGACGAAGGGAAAGCAATGGAACATAGGTACATTCCTTTGGAGATATCTTCCTTTTTTCCCAGGATGTGTGACCAGGAAGCTGTAGATGGGAGAATGACACTAGCAATAAGTCCCCTTAGCCTCACCCAGGAGTGTGTGCCCTAGAGTTTATGATAGGTGATCACAGACTGAGATAGCTAGCTCAGCCACCCCCAGGCAAAACCAAGCACAGTCCCCATCTGAACCCATTGATCCCTCTGACACTTTCTGCCCTGGATGTCCAAGTATTACTTGGGTCTTTCCTCTAGGTACTCTAGAGTTCTTTCCTCAATGCCCCACTCAGGCTTGAATAGACCACTAAGTAACCGTGCTCCTAACTCTTCATTTCTCCCACTAAAACACCGTATCAGGTCCTGAGGCCCTACACATCAGGGCCTTGTTCGTTGTTAGAGTTCATGAAATGGGGCAGTGTTCTGGCAAGAGAATGAACTCTGGTGTTCATCCAACCAGGGTTTGAAATCCCAGCACTGCCACTTAGTAACTATGTGACTATAGGCAAGTTACTTACCCTCTCTAAGCCTCAGTTTCTGCATCTGTAAAATGGGGATAATAATATTACTACCTCATATGATTCTTGTTGGTATCCAATAAAATAACATAGAACTTCCAAGAATAGGGGCTGCGTAGGTACCAAAGGAAAGGCCCAGATTATATTCATAGGCCTGGTAAATATATTGGGCAGGTTGATGTCCAAGTTGGGCCAGCATTAGTAAGTGCACAAGCGGGCACCTTGTTCTCAGGAAAGAAAACAGCAAGGCATGTGCTTTATGGCTGAAGCATTAACGTTACCATTCACCCTTTGCCCAGGGTAGCCCAACAGAATTCCTGAGCTCTACTTAGACCTGCTACTCAGAGGTCTGGCTACGGCCTATCATGCAGAGTCCCTATTGCCATATCTTCTCTAGGCACTTGAACCTTCCTCCCTCATCCCCACTTACTGGCCTATGGATTGTCTTCCACAGAAGCAATTTGGATCAGCTCATCTGATGAAGTTCTAGTGGCTGGCTGTTTAGGCTCCCCCTCCCAGAATCACACTTGCATTTCACAAGGCTTGTTTTTCCAGTCCTCTTTAGGCAAGGGAGAAACAGCTGTGCACCCTTGGAGCCCCAGTGAGTGTCCAGTATTTGTCTGCAGCTTCCAGAATGTCGGAATGTTCCTTAAATGGTACATTTGTTCCAGTTGAGAGTTTGTGGGATGGTCAGGGGTGGGGCTGGGAATTGGGGAGGGGTGAAGGGAGATCCCACGTGCTATTCCTAATTCCAGGAAACAGAGCTGAGTGTTTCACCTTGACTGAGCTGAATTAGCAACATTAACTTTGAGGGAGAGAATTCTTAGCCAACGGGGCCTTTAGAAGACATGGCCATCAACTTCAGCAACCTAGACCCTTGGCACTAGGGGACTGTTATTTCATCCTTGGCATCCTCTATTTTTTTTCTTCTGTGGATTGACTGATTTCCAAACCAGGAGCTGCTCTTTTTCTGGGCTGTGCAGAGACTGTGGCAAGTGTGAATTTTACCACTGGCTAAATCTCCTGAGGAGAAGGCTCAGCATTAATAGTTTAAGAGGTGGGTAAGACTGTAGGACGGGAGTGCTGGGGAAGTTGTGGAGTAAAAATGATGGCAGCATGTGATGCAAAGAGGAAATGCTAAGCAATATAATTCTGCCACTGATCAAACATCTCTATCATAGCAGAGGAAGACACCCACAAGCTGGGGCCAGGGACACGCCTCCTGGCTCTCCTTCTCTGACATTACCAGGTGATGGGACCTCATAAAAACACTTGGTCAGGTTAGCAGGGATTTGAGTCTCCTATCTTACAAGAAGTCTTCTGCATAGTTCTTTAAACTTTACAGTTTTAACATCTAATTGGGGCCTCACTCTGATCCTGTGAGAGAAGCAAGTCAGGGATTGTTTTCCTCATTTGGCAGGTGAGGAAACTGAGGCTCAGAGAGGAGAAATGATGAGTCCAAGGTCACGTGGATAGAAAGTGACAGGACTGGGACTTAAAACAATCATGTGCTTTTTCAACTCATTCTTACTGTCTCTCTGCATTGCAACTGATGTTGAGCCCAGTGGGTTTCAGTTACACAATCAAGTTTGTTCATCCATTTGGAGTTTGTTCTGATGGAATCTGTCCACAGTCTAGGCATTTCCCTAGGCATTGATGCCTTTACATGAAGTGCAAAGAGAAGTTCGCAGACAAGCCCATCCAGCGTATGGTAAAGGAGCCCTGGACACCACACCAAAAGCAAAGGACACCAGACTTTAGCATTGGGACTATTGGGACTTACTCCAACTCTGACCTGTTCGGGCCAGAAACATCCTTCTCTCTGGATCCCACAGGTATTCACTCATGATCTGCAATTTCTGCCACCAGGCATTGCCTGTTGGCTGATCCTGACCCTCTTCCTCCTCCTTTTCCTCCTCTTCCTCCTCTTCTTTCTCCTCCTCTTCTTCCTCCTCCTCCGATTTGGGCACCATCGTCACCCGAGCCTCTTCTTCTGCTTCCTCCTCTTCATCTGCTAAGTAGTTCTGGTTCACTTCATCCGGATCATCCTGGAACAGTGACAAAACACAATACCCTTTTTGAAAAAAATGTACAATGGTGCATCCCACCAGCCAAAAATAAATTGAAATGACTCAATATTTGGAGATACTTCAAATTTCCACTTTCCCATAAACATACATGTTGCTACAAGAGGTGGATTTTCTTTCTCTCTGTTCTTTTGGAGGAAATATTCTTTCTATGACCCATTTTGACTCAGTATTCTTTCCATAGAGGTGCAAGTTTTATTCTCAGCTTCAGGCATTTGGGCTCTTCTCCAAGGACTGCTCATATCACTACTCTGTTCTGGGGCCTTGACCTCCCACTTAACCTTGTCCTATCAGACTAGAGGTGAGCTCACACAGGAAGAGGATGGAATAGTCTTAGACATTGTGTCTGTGATGGCAAACTTTTAGTCCAAGCCAGCTTTATCCTAACACCCTGTACACATTCAGCTGCTCAACTTCACCATTTCAAGTTGTGTCTAAAAATAGCCTGGGACGGACATCAGGAGGAGAGGCCAACTGCTGTACCCCTCCTCAAAACTTAGCCTTCCTTCCCAACAGAAACAATAGATGGGCAGTTATTAGCTGCTTCTCTGATTATTGCCCTAGTTTGAATCTCTTCCTACCTTAAATTGGTTGGAAAGACCATGTGAGAGCTGGAACCCCAGGCTTCCTTAGTCTCCCCCTATGCTTAGGCAAAAAGCTGGGCACGTAATACATACTCAGCACATATTTGTTGATTGACTGATTGCAGCCATTACTTGAGATTTGAAACTGTAATCTTCTCTGAGTGGTTCTAAGAAAACTAAACTGAAAAAGAGAGAGGGAGAGAGAAACCTAGACTTCACCAAGTGGTGTTTCAAATACCTCCCAGCCACAGGCCGGAGAGTTGTATCTTTGCTCTTTGGGGGTTTGCCAAGGCTTATTGCAGCAGCAGAAAATGAGGCTGCCCTCCCTTCTGTGCTGTCCCAGTCTGAAGAGTTGCGGGGCTGTGCACCTGTTGGGTTGGATGTGTCAAACACTAGAGACCAGGGGCTCTGTGCTGCCCCCTCCCTGCCTGATTCCTCAAAGGCCATTTAGAGGGCACCCTGCTAAAAATGCTGCCTTTGTTGGGGGTAGGAGGGCTCAGCAAATTGGATTGTTCAGAATCAGTACAAGTGATACAGAATGACAAGGCTCAGCTCTCAGCATTCGGTCTGCACAGCACTGTCTAGCTCTTGATTGTAAGCCCTCTTGAATTGCTCTCTAATTTGTTCCAATGTACAGCTCTATATAAAATACCACATCAGAACCGACAGGGACCTTCAAGATTTACTTATCCATCTGAGGCCCAGAGATGGGACAGGATCTAGCCAAAACCATGCAGTAAATTCATGATAGAGTTGACGGTCTCAGAACCTGTGTCTCTTGATACCCTGGACAATGATGTTTCTCCTCTATCACATTGAGCACAAGTGGCTAGAGGTAGCTTAGCAGATTAATGAAGCACAATGCCTTAGGTTCTGTGTTCCTAAAAGATTTTAGGGCTCACGCCTGTAATCCCAACACTTTGGGAGGCCAAGAAAGGAGGATCACTTGAACCCAGGAGTTTGATGACAGCCTGGGCAACATAGCAAGACCCTGTCTCTACAAAATTTAAAAAAATTAACCAGGCATGGTGGCATGCACCTGTAGTCCCAGCTACTCAGGAGGCTGAGGCAGGAGGATCACCTGAGCCTGGGAGGTCAAGGCTGCAGTGAGCTGTGATCACGCCACTGTACTCCAGCCTGGGTGACAGAGTGAGACATTGTTTCAAAAAAACACAAAAAAAGATTTTAGGTGCTTATTATAATCAAGGATGGCTGACTGACATAGGCTCACAGTGTAAGGCTTAGGAAAATAAACTTCATCCATCACTCAATGTTGAATGGATTAATACATGTTCTTAAATATCTTTCACTTGTGTGTGAACCTATCTATGCACACATTTAAACTCCCAAACTACATTTTGAGCACCCAGAGGGAGATTCCATATTTTCTAGCCTCTCGATGGCCCTCCACAGTGTAAAGCTGATAGTTAAGTACCCAGTAGGTCCTAACCAAATATGAGTGATACCTGCCTGACTTAAAATTCCTGATGCAGGACTCTGCAGGAATGCTCTCACAGAGCTTGTCACCCTAACCGAGCTGTCATGTATATCACAGTGGGTAGCAATCATGGCCCCCAGAGAATCTACTGCACCTGAGAATCTCAGTGAATTTGAAGTATAACGTTTCATTGAGGAGAAATATATATTCCCTTTATATTTCCTGAACAATTTTCTTTTCTCTCCATGTTACCCATGCCTGCCTTTAACCTTCCACAGAGGAGGCAGCTGGCCTAGGCCTCAGACTGATCTTATTTGTAGATATTGGCTCTCATGATAATCCCATTACAGATGGCTTGTCATTAAAGCTTTACCCTCCTGAGAAGAATTAATCTTCTCACAGCTAATTTGCCCCTACAGCTCTCACACCCGAGAGGCTGTGAGAGGTTCCTGAGCTTTACTTTAGGAACCTCGAATCTTTTCTCCTCTCCTCTGCTTCCAGGTAAAGGAAATGGTCACACTGTGCAAGAGAGGCCTTCCCCAAAAGATCCTCATTAATTAAATCCTGTGTAAAATGTATCTTTGTGAAACTATTTAACAAAATCCAATAGAAAATCCTTTGGTAATGAGAATGCTTATCCTTAAGATTCTGTTTTGTCACTTTCCTAAAGTGGCATTACCCTCATGTGATAGTGTGTGTGAGTGTGCTGGGATATGGTAGTGGGTGTGTGATGGGGTCATCAGGTTTCCCTAAAAGGGAAGAGTCTGAGGAACAGAGGGCAGCTCCATTTTGAGTAATCTAAATATATAAACATATAAACAAATATATAAACAAACAGTATGACCCAAAGGATAAATTTTAAATTTGTGCCCTGCAAAGAAGACAGCAAGGCATGTGCTTTACACGCCATGAACATTGGAATGGCTGGTTAATTTTAAAAGAGAAATTAGCACAGGATTGCATTAATTTATTTTTAAATTTGATCAAGTATTATAAAGAGCAAGATCCCCTGATGCATTTAAAATCCAAGCCACTTAACAAATAACTGAAATTATACGCAACATTTTAACAAGATTACATAGAAAAGAAGGCAAGTAAGAAATAGTTTTGTACCCCTGCAGATTGTAACTGTTCTGAGAGCTGGAAGAAACTTTGGGGGAAGTTAAACGATTCTTCAAATTGTGGCTAAAAAGCCAAGAGAAGCCCTCTGTAGATTGATAGGAGGTTAGAATAATGTGTGTTTTCTTCTGCGGGCTGTTGACAGTTTTCACTTAACTCCCTGGTTACATAAGTGGCCATACCCAAAGAAAAATGGCTTAGGCTTTGTTTCCTCCTGGGGCTCAGATCACAGTCCTCTCTGGGGAACATTTCAAAATCCTCTCCCCAAAAAGTACTACGTGTGGCATACATTAATGACTTATAGCAAAATAAATGCAAATAAACTTTTGGATCAAATAATTTGTAATACACCCTGGAGATAAATGATGAGACCAAAAGAATGTATGTGTGTCTATATGTTGGGCAGTGTGGGGTGGCAGTCAGGATGGCAATGGGTAGTGGCAGATCGGGGGTCTGGAAGATGCATTCTGCAAATACAATGGAAAGAGCACAAGATTAGAAGTGAGGATATTGCATTTTCACTTTGGCTCCTCCACTAACTTGCAAGTCACTCCTGTGCTTTGAGCCACAGCAGCCTCCTTTACATAATGAGGGGTTCTGGAGAGATAATGTCTAGGATTCCTCCCTGCTCCTATTGGGGATTCTATGATTTTAGCTATAGTTTGGAATTTCTACTTTAGAAAGAGAGCAGCTGGACTCTAAGAAGCTACCACCCAAGAGACAGCTGGGTAGGCAGTGCCTTTCATTTCCTCTTCCTCCTTCCTTCCCTCTTGGCTAAATTTCTTGCTATTAGAATTAAACTTTTATACTCCAAAAGGTCTGTGAAAATTCTATACTCCCAGGAAAAGATTTTAGAAGCCCCTTATTCTGTTATCTTTTGCTTCTCTTATCTTTGTTTCACAGGAAGAGGGGCTTCCGCCTTTTATCCAGCAATTTAGGGTGCCCGGGGTGCTGGGAGTCACTGCTCCTTTTTGAAACCCTGGGCTCCCCTAAACTTCGTTGTTTCCGCCCATCTCAAAGAGAGGCAGCCGTAAACCAAGGTCTACACAGCCCCCAACCCACCCCATTAAAAAAAAAGGGGAGGGGGGCAGCAAAATATTCTGCTCTCTGGCACTCACGAGTCTGTAGCGATAACTGTAAGGAAAGGATGGAGCCCTTCTGGACCGGAGTTGCCTTCTCATGGCTGTTCAGTGGGCAAAGACGCAGCAGAGGCAGGCAATCGGGTGACAGTTCTGGAGCTTCTGCTGGTACAGGAGACACTGGTTGCTGGGGACACTTGGCGCCTGGTAAAAGTGAACCCTCCTGGCATGAGCCCTTCCCCAGAATAATCTAACATGTCCCTCTCTCATTGGTTGGCCCCTTCCCTGAATCAAGGGAAAGCCCTTATGGAAAAGCAAGCTCATCATTACAAGGAGGGGGAGATATTCTGGGTCACGAGGATGAGCAACTCACCCCCCCGCCCCCTTTATATGTCTTTCCACCCCTTGTCTTTCTCCAGCGCTTGAGATATGATGGGCCCAATGGAAATCTTAAGTCATGTTCTTCTCAATTGAGAGTTGGATATCAGTGCATGCAGGGGGTGGGTGTGGGTGGGAGTTGGGGGTGAGGGGAGATGGCCAAGAATAACTTGCTTTTTTCATAAGGCTGATCTCATGCAAAAGGATCTAGGATGTCAGG
Organism: Symphalangus syndactylus; assembly: GCF_028878055.3. NCBI lineage: Eukaryota > Metazoa > Chordata > Mammalia > Primates > Hylobatidae > Symphalangus > Symphalangus syndactylus. The sequence continues at coordinate 123,788,108 of NC_072447.2, read as the reverse complement.
AAAGATTCCCTTTGCTCTCTCCCCCCCACACACACACACTCTAAGCCACCTACAATATTTCTTATTTGTGTCAATCCATGAGCTTCTTAAAATGTGGATTATTCTTTCTGATTTTAGAAGCCAGGCTCCTACTTCATTCCTCCCTGCCCCAAAGAGAGTCTTGGACATAAGGAAGCCTTTTCCTAGCCCACATGTCAGAGTGGCCCCATCAGTCACTGCCCCTCATACACACACCCCTCCAAATCCTGGCCAAATTTCTGCAGTGGTTGAGATCTATATTTATCCCTTAGCATCAGGGCAGGGAACAAGCCAGAACTTTGCAGTGTCAGTTTCCCAGACATATATAACTCCTGAAACCAACATGGGATCCAATGAAAGGAAAAATTAGAAGAAACAGTTAAGAATATTGTATAGCATTTTTGGTCTGTTTGGGGTCCACCCTACTGGAGCCTGGGTGGCTAAAAGGCCTGGATGGAGTTTGCGATCCTTCCTTCACAAATCAAACCCCATTATACTCAAGTGGCTGAGAATGTTGCAGATACTGACATTCTGGGCACATTCATTACTGAGAAAAACAGCACAATAGCTTAGAAAGATTAGTCATAACTCCAATTCAAGGCTATTCTGATGAAAATGGCTTCAATTGCAGTTAATTTTAAATAAGAATTCCTTTCACTGTAATGTTACTAATCAGACATCTTCTTTAACAGTGTCTCTTCCCATATGCTTCTTTGAAGAGAAAAAGGCCACTTACAAAAAAGAGAAACTTATTCTTCTCTTTGAATTTTATTAAAAGCAAAATATATTCTAGGGCATAATCTGGTCTCTGGTCTCAGTAGATGTTGATCTCTATCTTCTACACCTTTTCCAGGCCAGTCTTTTGTGTGATTCCTTATATTAAGTATGAGAATCCCCAGGCCCTTGGAAGCCTCAAAACCAAACAATGGCTAGGCTAACTGGTCTAAGGTTGAAAGGAGAGTACACTCACTTTAAAACATTTCAAAAACTGAGAGTAGGGGGACAAAAGGGAGTTAAAGTGACATGACCTTAGGTAACAAAATACTCCATTCTCTAGAATCTTCCATTCCTAAGCATTCTGGGTAATTGGAGGTTTGATGTATACTTAAGACATTTGCCATGTATTTCAGCTATAGCCCAGGCTGTGTTCTGGAATGCCAGCTGTTGGGTGGGGTAAAATAACCAAATCCCATAGGATGTTGAAGACAGAAATCTGTATGAATTTACACTCAGAACACTAGTTAGAAGGGAAATGATTCCTGCCAAATTTGAAAAAAAAAAAAAAAAAAAACCAATATGCTTAACAGTGCAGCAGAATGGAGCCACAAGTGGCTAATAGGGATGCAAATGAAGCAGTGGCTACAAAGGGACAAGGGGAGGGAGAAAGGAGAGACTTTGAATATAACAGCAGATTCGGGGGCATATTATTAAAGTCTAGAAAACGACATGCTCATTTCTTGGGCACAGGTATTAGCAACTGCTTCTATAAGCCCCTTGTCCTGAGTGCCTGCTGTGGTGAAACCACAGAGTTGGCTGACAATGGCAACTAACTGGGAACAGAAACAATCTCATGGGCTGGGTCCCCCTGTTCCCAAAGGAAGGAAGATATGGTAGCACCCTCCAGATAATTTTTGCCTTTACCACGACACGGGCTAGTTTATGGCATCTGTTCTTGTGGGCCATTTCCACAATTGTGTAGGTTGTGGGGTGGCCACAATGTGTCCCAGAGCCGTCAAAGAGCAGTTGCGTACTTTCCATACCAAGGGACTGGTTAGGTCTTCAGGGACTCTGGGAGGTAATGCACAGTGGAGCTTAAGAGTTGTTTGCCATTGGAGTCACCCAAGTAATGTTGAATACTCTCTAGAACCCCAGTCCCTTCCAAGATTAGTGACCTGTGGACTCTGAGGTCACTGGGTAAGGAAGCTCCAGGCCAAGCTAGGGTTGCCCATGTATGCTGCTTAGCACAGAATGTCATTTTTGAAGTGCATGGAAGAGGGAGAATTCACTTAGGGCTACAATAATCAGGGAAGGCGTCCCGGAAAAGCTGGGCTTTGGGCTTGACCTTGAAGGGCAGGACTTCAAGCTGGAACAGTTACTGCCTGACTTTGATGATGCCAGTCTGGTCCCCAGTGCCCAAAATTCCCCCTCCCGAACAGCTAGCCTCTGAGTAGTGGCCAGCAGGCATAGCCAGCAGGCTCACTGGCTAAGGCCAGAGGTTTTCCTTGACCTGAAAGGTCCAGATAATGGCCCCAGATCCCTACTTCACTGGGTTCCAGGAAGAACCCTTAGCGCATCACATTCCTGAGCAGAGTTTCCATCTGTCAAGTACAGTTGTACAGTGAGAGACACTTTCATTTCAAAGGACTGAGGGCCATGGGTTTGTGACTGTATAAGCCTAGACCCCTAGGGGAAAAATGAAAGCTTGGGAAATTGTGAGGTCATTGTGGAGATTCAAGCCTATTTCTAGTGGCCAAAAGGCACTAATGAGTATAATGCAGACAAGAGACATTGGTTCAAACAAACAACTAATTGGAATTAAGAGAAGTGTGCAGAGGCCCCTAATGAATGGATATGCTAATTGGTCTTCTTTGCTAGCCCCTTGGGCTTTGGCTGTGACATAGACTAGCCTATTAGACGCCTGCTCTATAATAGCTGCTGAAGGCTGGGGCCCTTTATTGCCATGGTAACACTGATGTCTAGAGTCTAGCTGAGCCCTGGATCTCTTAATTTACTACTCAGGCGGCTACAATTCTTTGGGTTTTATTATTCTTCGTGCCCCGGGTGCCAGAGTGGCAGTGAATCATGCTTATTCATCCTCTGCACCGCCCACGGTGTCTTTGAATAAGTCAGGGTGTCTCTTACTGTGTGTGATGAGCAGATTATTAAGTTAGAGCCTATTTCTGCCTTAGCTAGACTGGTGCTTCTCAGAAACCCAATGTACCTCTCCAACCACTTACTTACCTGCTGCCTAAAATGGTTTGGGCAAGCAGAGTGATTGCACTGCAGTGGGCCGGCAGAGCCCCAGCTTCCCAGAAGCCTTTGCTTGCTTGGTGGTCAGGGAGGAGCAGCACAGTATAGGTGGGGCGGCACCAGTTGGGAGAAAGAAGCTTGGAAACACATGCCATCAAAATGGAGCAGCTGGAGGGAGAGAAGAGTCATTGCAGAGGGTCCTGGCTGGGAACTGTGTTGCTAGAAGTTTTAGTCCCTGCAGGGTAAGGGGGTCGGGCCTGTGTGGAAAAAGACATCCTGTGTTCTGAGTGACTCCAAAAAAGGAAGTAGCCCCCAAGGTTAGAAGGTACAGGGGAGATGAATTTCACTTTATTTTATGAGACCTTTGTTACAAAAGCTGGTCACTGAGACCAGTTGCCTCTGAAAGTTAGTAAACAACTTACCACTGGAGCTGCCCACACTTTGGCATCTCATTATAGAGATGCTCTAAGCATCCACTGCCAGAGTGTGAGAAGTAGAACCCTGCTAGATGACCTCTTAGGACTCTTTCAACCTTGCAGTCTTGTGTGTCTATATATGACATTGTTTAATTTATCAGGACATATGCTAAACTTGAATAAGTATATGTGCTTGATTCAGCAGCACATATGCTAAAATTGGAATGCTACTCTATTAGTGTGTGTCTGTGTCTGTCTCCAGCCATAAATGAAATTTTGCAACAGGTGCAGAGATGTTTTCCTGACACCTCTGTCCCTAACAAATGGATAACCTGAAACTAAAGATAAATTGTACAATAAATCCCGAAGTTACAAATGGATCCTAAAAGTAGGAATCTTAGGGTTGTTGGATTTTGTGGTTTGTTTTGATTTTTTTTCAGTTCACTGCAGCTTTTGCAGCATTTCACTGGGCATTCTCAGGGGAGAATTGGCAGACTACAGAGAAAACTGAGCTACACAAATTTGAAGCACATTTACAAGGCTTTTTTTCTGTTTTTTTGGGAGTGAAGGGTGTAGGGTGGGGGTCACAGGTCTTCTTGAACTAACTAGATTCAAAGAAGTAGTGATTTTTTGCTGTGACAAGCTAGACAGAGAACTGTAAACCTAAGGACAATCAATCAAGTGTGCTAAGCACAGAAGGGGCTGTTAGGCAACATTGGTTTTTCCACCAAACTCTGCAAACCTGCTTATTATGAAGCAGCAGCATTTCCCCACACAGAGGACAGTGATATTAATCCAATCCGAACCCACTTTGGATTCAGCAAGCACCAGCCAGAAATCACAGTGGCTCTCAGCTGCCTCTTAAATCAAAGTCAGATTCATAAGCAAGAGCTTAAGGTCTCTCCATCAACAGCCTTGTTCTGTTACTCACTTGCTGTAAGACTACAGGAATGACAATTGATTTATCTGTTGCACCATGTTCCCTCCTCGAAAGAAAATAAAGTTCCACGTCCCTGCTTCCTCACTCTCAGGAATGCCATGGGCTTGGAACGCTTCAAAAGAAAATGGTGAGAGACTCTGAAGTTAGGTAGAATTATTGCTTGTTAGAGAGTATAGCATAGTGTCTAAAATCATGGGCTTTTAATTGGAACTGGGTTTAAATCCAGTTCCCACTCTTTTTTTTTTTTTTTTTTTTTTTTTGAGATGTAGTCTCGCTCTGTCACCCAGGGTGGACTGCAGTGGCACAATCTTGGCTCACTGCAAGCTCCACCTCCGGGGTTCACGCCATTCTCCTGCCTCAGCCTCCCGAGTAGCTGGGACTACAGGCGCCCGCCACCACGCCCAGCTAATTTTTTGTATTTTTAGTAGAGAAGGAGTTTCACCGTGTTAGCCAGTATGGTCTCGATCTCCTAACCTCATGATCTACCAGCCTCGGGCCTCCCAAAATGCTGGGATTACAGGCATGAGCCACCACGCCCAGTCCCAGTTCCCACTCTTCATAGCTGTGTGACCTTGGGGAAGTTATTTCAACTCTCTGACCCTCCATTTTCCCATCCATAAAATCACTAGATTGGTGTAAGAATCAAATGATTTAATTTATATAAAGTACTTGGCCTAGTTCACTCAATAAAGGTAATTGTTATTATTGTCAGTATTATTATCATGTGTCTTACATGGATGTTGTTAGTAAAGTGTCTCCCAGAACACATGACTTCTCAGGGTTCTTCTTTGTCAAGACAACAATTAAATCGATGGATTCTAAAACCATTGGTGAAAATTTCTGGGGGAGCAAGATATTCATGCAGTGTCAAAATATTACTCCACAGATTATTTATTAATTTCAAAGAAAAAGCACGCCTTTACAATGAAGAATTCTAGCAAACATCACTTTAGCTTAGTGATCAAATTTAGCATCACTAATAGCAGGGCAATGGGCAATGACATATAGCCCTGTTGATATGATGTAATGGGATGTCAATAACGTCGCTTCGGTAGTATTCTTGCCAAAAATGTTTAATCTGAATGTAACCATGAGGAAACAATCACACAAAGCCAGGTTGTATACAAGACAACTGACGTGGACTCTTAAAAAATATCAGTGTCATTGAGAAGAAAAGCCAAAGGTACTGTTCCAGAATCTAGATTAAAGGAAACTAAAAGGAAAAAAAACAATAAAATGAAATGCATTATTTTTAATTGAATCCTGTCAACACAAACTGCTAGGATGTTTTGGAGGCAATTAAAACTTGAGAAATTTTAATATGTGCTTGATACTGGATACTATTATTAAAATGTTAAATTTCTTGGATGTGATAATGGCATTATGATTATGCAAGACAATGAAAGAATGCTCTTATTCTTAAGATATACATGCTGAAGTATTTAGTTGTGAAGTAGCATGGTAGCAATTTAATTTCAAATGCTGTAGCTGGATACATACATATGGGTATTATATATATGTTTGTGAGAGAGAGCATTGTGCAAATGTAAAATATTAACAATTTCTAGGTGAAGGGTATGCTGGCTTTCATCACATTTTACTTTCAATTTTTAACACTTTTCCAAATAAAAAGTTGAGAGCAAAATGTAAATCCTTCCCTCCAGCCCCATTCCAGGTGTGCCTTTTCATATCCCCAACAGGTCTCTGCACCTTAGTTCTTATACCTCCAATGTCCCCCATCCTGTAGCAACAGAAGCCATTTGGAGTTAAGGACACAAGAAATAATGGAAAGCTTCAGGAAGGCACTCACATTTGAGTTTGGCCTCCAGGGATGGGGCAGGATTTCACCAAGCAGAGGTGGGAGAGAAAGGACTTTCTAGAAAGAAGCAATAACTTCAGTGAAGCTTGAAGAATATAGAGCAGAGGGGCCAGGCGCAGTGGCTCACTCCTGTAATCCCAGCACTTTGGGAGGCCAAGGCGGGCAGATCATGAGGTCAGGAGATCAAGACCATCCTGGCTAGCATGGTGAAACCCTGTCTCTACTAAAAATACAAAAAATTAGCCAGGTGTGGTGGCGGGCGCCTGTAGTCCCAGCTACTCGGGAGGCTGAGGCAGGAGAATGGCGTGAACCTGGGAGGCGGAGCTTGCAGTGAGCCGAGATCGCGCCACTGCACTTGAGCATGGGTGACAGAGCGAGACTCTGTCAAAAAAAAAAAAAAAAAAATATATATATATATATATATATATATATATATATATATATAGAGAGAGAGAGAGAGAGAGGAGAGAGAGAGAGAGAGTAGAGGTTCTCAACCTTATTGTGCATAGAGTTATGTGAGGAGCTTGGTAACTGTGCAGATTTCCTGATCCCAGCTCCAAAATCCTCATTCTCCAGGTCTAAAATAGGGCCCAGAAATTTGAAGGTTTAACAAGCACCAAGATGAATCTGATGCAGAGGTTCAAGGATTTTGATTGGGAAACACCGGCATGAACAGTTGCCTACTGCACACACAGTAAACTGGCCCTGTGTCTCTCTCTCCCTTTTTCAGCAGATTATCTCAAAGGTGAATTGTTACAAGGCTTACCTAAACCTTCAGAGGGAAGTCTTCAGTACTACACCCATCAGTCATGATGTCTGCCATGTTCAACACTCTACTCATTGCCCCATGTTCAGGAAGGCAAACCCAGCTAGTTGTGGCATGAGAGTGACCTTGACTACACCAGGGATGAACTCCACAATGTGATAGGTAAAGTAGCCTGGCACGAAGAGCTCTTCGCCCAATAGGATTGATAGTAACATGCTAAGAGAATCAGACTAACACCCTATGAAACTGTTCCTATGGACTATGGAGAGAATTTTCCAGTCAGTGGCAAGAGGAGACTAGAAAATCTTATAGAAGCCACAAGGACATTATACAAGAAGGGAGCAAGATGCTGTTGATTAGAACTGCTTGGAATCTAGTGGTTTTCTAGGCCATATGTATCTTTGTAATCTTTCTTTTCTTGAGGTATACTAATGGACCTCTGTTATCTATGATAAAAGAATTAAATTTATGCACCCTTTCTGAGGTTCCCAGTTCTTAGAAAACTCCTAATGCTAATGCCCACACTACAAAAAACTATCTCTAGGGTATGTTGCTGTCCACCTGAGGAGCTGGCAGTCCAGAAATATGCCAATTGTTTCATTGTCTCTCCAAGCAGACACACAAATCAAGAAAAGAAACCCTGAGCCCACTTTCTCAAGACCCTTCCTACTTTATAGATGCCTGCATCCCAAATGCCTCCCTTTTCTATCTCCGGTCTTCCTTGCTTGGTTCAGGCTGGTGGACACTTCAAGTTGTGTAGTCCTTTTCTGAACCATTTTCTTTCCACCACCTCTGGCTCCAGCCCATGAAGAGCCCAGGTTAGTATATCTATGCCCAGAAGTGAAGAAGTTAAAGAATCATCTTCTGTTTAGCTAAGAGCAACAGCTGCTGGAAGGGTTCAAGGAGGGGATAGTAGAAGGCTGTGAGGAGGTCCCCAATCCCCATCTTTTTGCAGTACACCAGCCCCTAAGACACCCAAATAACTATCCTGCCTTTGTGGAAGGAAGAATGGCATGGCATGGCGTGGCATTAACTTTGCCCTGCTCTCTGTCCCCTGATATCCTATCTTCTGGGCAGCATGACCAGAATCTGTAAAAACAAAGGAATCCTTATCCTGATGTTCCTATTCCTCTACCTCCTTGAAACCAGGGCACTATCCTCTGAACTCATTAAGTATCCAGAATAGGGAAACAAATTCTAGCCCCAGAGCTGCTATAAATACACAGTGTGATGTTGGACTACTTAGTCACTTAATTTCTTGATACTTCAGTTTTCTCATAGGACTGTAGTGAGGATGATCTGTGGTGAAAGTGCTGGACAAATCATCAGGCCTTCTGGTAGAGCAGTCCTCTGGGGACATGATAAATGGGAATGGCCTTACTCCTCTATGGCCTCCTGTTTCTCCTCTCCCCAACTCCATGCTGACAGCTTTTCTCTAGCTTTAGTGAAAAGAGCGATTGATTGTCTAATATCACAACATTGTTGAAGAGAAAAGTAATTTGCAGACAATGAGAACAAAAGATCTATATGACGAAAAGGGATACTTAGGACTCCCAAGATTAGAAATCTCTACTGAAACTCCTTATACAATTAATTTTCAGGTTAGAAATATTTGGAAAATGCGATCTTGGGATCCCACCATTCTACACCACATGAACTACCGCCCAGATGACCCAACAAGGATATAGGAGGACTAGTGTTAACTTTTGATGAAGAGTTTGGCAAGTATCCCCCAAAGAGCTAAAACTAGCTGGCTATTTATGAAGTGTATAAGGTGTTCCAGTTGTGTCCTCTGGGAATTCCTGTCCATCAATATAAATCTGTCTCACAAGGTCCTGACCATTGCAAGAACCATAGCCCTGGGAAAATAGAATGACTAAAAAAGTGGGATGATAAATTAAGGACTTCTATCAATTTATGTAACAGAAGAAAGAAAATCGGATATTTAAAACCTCTTCTCCTTTCTGCTTAATGGGATACCTAAATCATGCAACTTGAAAAGTAAGAGCAGCTCCAGTGACACATAGGTACGGGAGAAGCACAGGAAGGAATGATATCATGTAATGTAGCAACTACCCCTGAACACAGCGCAAGAAGCAACACCATTCTGAGAAAAGAGTGTAGGTTCTGGAGTCAAATAGAGATGGGTGCAATTTCCAGTTCTGATACATTTCACCTGTGTTAACTGTCAAGACTTGTGACGGTTCTGAGATTTGTATCTTGCAAGCTAACCTACCACATTCCCATGGATGCTGACAGAAGACATGAGACTCCTGGGTCAGAGATAAGGGACTTTGTTTCTTACAGCAATAGTATTAGCCAGAGTACAACTATTTTCTTGTGTCACTATCTCTTTCTTCTTCGTCTCATAAGAGCTACTTGAAGAGGGCCAGGTGACACCTGCACATGCTGTAGATTGCATTACTGAAAAGCAATACTGAACTTAATAAATCTGAATTTTTAATGATGGGCAGTAAGTGTTCCTGTCTTTTGCTCCAGAAGGAGATACGCTATCTTCCAAAGCTGTTCACTATACACATATCCTTGAAAAGGTAGTCTGGAACAATATCAGTCACTGTCTCTACTCACAAGAAGTACAGAAACATGAGACCCATGGGAAATTGTCTCACAATAATGATTATGAGAAAGTTACCTAACCTCTTTGAGTCTCTATTTTTTCATCTGTAAAATATGTATCATAATAGTACCTACCTCTGGAGCCATAAAGATTAAATGAGTTCATACCTGTCGAAGCACTAGACACTTAGAAGATGCTCAACATTAAATGTTTAGTTTCATTTCTCCCACTCCATGCCCACTTTCTCACCACCATGACTAGAAGGCCCTACTATTCTATCCTTCCTTTTCTGTTCTTGTAGTCGTCCCCTGGTTCCCAATGAAGACCTCAGTTTATTTCCCATCACCTTTACTCATACATTTACTAGTTTCCATCTGCATCCCGTCAGGATTGTAGTCCCACTTAATTAATTAATTAATTAAGCAAATAGTTATTGAACACTTACAATGTGTCAGCTACTATGCAAGGTTCTAGGAATACAGTAGAGAATTTATTAAAAAATAAATCAGATAGAATTATTGGTCACCAGGAAAGCATAACATATCCCTCATTTTACTCATTTGATCTCTGCTGCCCCACTGAGAATTAAACACTGTCCACATAGGGTTACATCTCTTACTGCTTTTCCTTAATGGAGTCAAACTTCACTCCTGGGCCCTAGCTAGGTGAAAGGTCAATCAAAACTTGTGGCCCAGCAAGGATGTCAAACACTGTCCAAGAAGTGGAGTCCTATTACTTTCCAAGACAGGCACCAACACTAGTGATAGAAAGGAGGGTCGGGGAAATAAGGTTTCTGGAATCTTCTGAAGACTTGAAAGAACAGATCTCAGTTAACATTAGCAGAGTCATTCTTTAGGAGAAAACACAGTTGCCAAAGAGGTGTTTGAAAGCAAATCTGTTGGCCTTCACTCCTAAGGAACCTATACATTGTCTTCATTTTTTCATAATTAATTAGTTACACAAGCCTTTTTTCTCTTCTTCAAAGGTTAGTCTCCCCTCTAGCATATAAAGGATTATTACGCACTCCAAACTAGTAAGATATTTCACTGGATTGCTACCACTCTTCCTCCTACATGAATATTTTTTCTCTCCAAAAGGATTATAAGAACCTTGAAGACAAGACCTGTACTTTACACTTCTCTTATAACTGACTTCCACTCCTTCCATTACTAGCACAGCCTGCATCTGTTCAGTGACACAAACAATCTGTTCTTAAAAAATAACTAGCTAAAAAAAGGAATGATGCTGTGGAATGGCATGGTGTTTACAAGCAGATTCATGGTGATTTTATTTATAAAAATTCCCAGACTTCTTTGGTCAGTCACCCTTATGGTATCAACAGAAACATTTTTTCCCAAGTAATTTGTAAGCCCAAACAGATTGGTTTCCTTAGTTTCACAGATAGAAGGTCAGGTGTTAATTTGAACCAATCACATGCTAGTACAGTATTGCTAGGAATAGAAGCAACGAAACATTATCCCTATCTCTCACTTTAATCATTAGCTTGTCCTCTTTCTTAGTCTAATCCCTTTGATCATGAGTCAGGAACCTTTCCAAGCATGCCAAAGCTTCTGCCACTGTTCCTCTATGAGGCAAGGGACAGAGGGTGATTAACTTCTGGGGAGGGCACGGGGAGAAGGTTGCCACCGCTCAGTTATTCTAACTGGGGATCAAGAGGAGAAATCAACATTTTGGTGACAGTGGGATTGGAAGGAACTTTCTTTTTTTTTTATTATACTTTAAGTTTTAGGGTACATGTGCACAATGTGCAGGTTTGTTACATATGTATACATGTGACATATTGGTGTGCTGCACCCATTAACTCGTCGTTTAACATTACGTATATCTCCTAATGCTATCCCTCCCCCCTCCCCCGACCCCACGACAGGCCCCGGTGTGTGATATTCCCGTTCCAGTGTCCATGTGTTCTCATTGTTCAATTCCCACCTATGAGTGAGAACATGCGGTGTTTGGTTTTTTGTCCTTGCGATAGTTTGCTGAGAATGATGGTTTCCAGCCTCATCCATGTCCCTACAAAGGACATGAACTCATCCATTTTTATGGCTGCATAGTATTCCATGGTGTATATGTGCCACATTTTCTTAATCCAGTCTATCATTGATGGACATTTGGGTTGGTTCCAAGTCTTTGCTATTGTGAATAGTGCCATAATAAACATACGTGTGCATATGTCTTCATAGCAGCATGATTTATAATCCTCTGGGTATATACCAAGTAGTGGGACGGCTTGGTCAAATGGTATTTCTAGTTCTAGATCCCTGAGGAATCACCACACTGACTTCCACAATGGTTGAACTACTTTACACTCCCACCAACAGTGTAAAAATGCTCCTATTTCTCCACATCCTCTCCAGCACCTGTTGTTTCCTGACATTTTAATGATTGCCATTCTAACTGGTGTGAGATGGTATCTCATTGTGGTTTTGATTTGCATTTCTCTGATGGCCAGTGATGATGAGCATTTTTTCATGTGTCTTTTGGCTGCATAAATGTCTTCTTTTGAGAAGTATCTGTTCATATCCTTTGCCCACTTTTTGATGGGGTTGTTTGTTTTTTTCTTGCAAATTTGTTGGAGTTCATTGTAGATTCTGGGTATTAGCCCTTTGTCAGATGAGTAGATTGCAAAAATTTTCTCCCATTCTGTAGGTTGTCTGTTCACTCTGATGGTAGTTTCTTTTGCTGTGCAGAAGCTCTTTACTTTAATTAGATCCCATTTGTCAACTTTGGCTTTTGTTGCCATTGCTTTTGGTGTTTTAGACATGAAGTACTTGCCCATGCCTATGTCCTGAATGGTATTGCCTAGGTTTTCTTCTAGGGTTTTTATGGTTTTAGGTCTAACATGTAAGTCTTTAATCCATCTTGAATGAATTTTTGTATAAGGTGTAAGGAAGGGATCCAGTTTCAGCTTTCTACATATGGCTAGCCAGTTTTCCCAGCACCATTTATTAAATAGGGAATTGTTTCCCCATTTCTTGTTTTTGTCAGGTTTGTCAAAGATCAGATGGTTGCAGATATGCGGCATTATTTCTGAGGACTCTGTTCTGTTCCATTGGTCTATATTTCTGATTTGGTACCAGTACCATGCTGTTTTGATTACCGTAGCCTTGTAGCATAGTTTGAAGTCAGGTAGCGTGATGACTCCAGCTTGTTCTTTGGGCTTAGGATTGACTTGGCGATGCGGGCTCTTTTTTGGTTCCATATGAACTTTAAAGTAGTTTTTTCCAATTCTGTGAAGAAAGTCATTGGTAGCTTGATGGGGATGGCATTGAATCTATAAATTACCTTGGGCAATATGGCCATTTTCACGATATTGATTCTTCCTATCCATGAGCATGGAATGTTCTTCCATTTGTTTGTATCCTCTTTTATTTCATTGAGCAGTGGTTTGTAGTTCTCCTTGAAGAGGTCCTTCACATCCCTTGTAAGTTGGATTCTTAGGTATTTTATTCTCTTTGAAGCAATTGTGAAGGGAGTTCACTCATGATTTGGCTCTCTGTTTGTCTGTTATTGGTGTATAAGAATGCTTGTGGTTTTTGCACATTGATTTTGTATCCTGAGACTTTGCTGAAGTTGCCTATCAGTTTAAGGAGATTTTGGGCTGAGATGATGGGGTTTTCTAGATATATAATCATGTCATCTACAAACAGGGACAATTTGACTTCCTCTTTTCCTAATTAAATACGCTTTATTTCCTTCTCCTGCCTAATTGCCCTGGCCAGAACTTCCAACATTATGTTGAATAGGAGTGGTGAGAGAGGGCATCCCTGTCTTGTGCCAGTTTTCAAAGGAATGCTTCCAGTTTTTGCCCATTCAGTATGATATTGGCTGTGGGTTTGTCATAGATAGCTCTTATTATTTTGAGATATGTCCCATCAATACCTAATTTATTGAGAGTTTTTAGCATGAAGGGTTGTTGAATTTTGTCAAAGGCCTTTTCTGCATCTATTGAGATAATCATATGGTTTTTGTCTTTGGTTCTGTTTATATGCTGGATTACATTTATTGATTCATGTATGTTGAACCAGCCTTGCATCCCAGGGATGAAGCCCACTTGATCATGGTGGGTAAGCTTTTTGATATGCTACTGGATTCAGTTTGCCAGTATTTTATTGAGGATTTTTGCATCGATGTTCATCAGGGATATTGGTCTAAAATTCTCTTTTTTTGTTGTGTCTCTGCCAGGCTTTGGTATCACGATGATGCTGGCCTCATCAAATGAGTTAGGGAGGATTCCCTCTTTTTCTATCGATTGGAATAGTTTCAGAAGGAATGGTACCAGCTCCTCCTTGTACCTCTGATAGAATTCGGCTGTGAATCCATCTGGTCCTGGACTTTTTTTGGTTGGTAAGCTATTAACTATTGCCTCAATTTCAGAGCCTGTTATTGGTCTATTCAGCGATTCAACTTCTTCCCGGTTTAGTCTTGGGAGGGTGTATGTGTCCAGGAATTTATCCATTTCTTCTAGATTTTCTAGTTTATTTGCGTAGAGGTGTTTATAGTATTCTCTGATGGTAGTTTGTATTTCTGTGGGATCAGTGGTGATATCCCCTTTATCATTTTTTTATTGCGCCTGATTCTTCTCTCTTTTCTTCTTTATTAGTCTTGCTAGTGGTCTATCAATTTTGTTGATCTTTTCAAAAAACCAGCTACTGGATTTGTTGATTTTTTTTTTTTTTCTTCAAATTTTTTTTTTTTTTTATTTTGTAATTGACTGTTTTTTGTTTTTTTTTTTATTATACTTTAGGGTTTTAGGGTACATGTGCACAATGTGCAGGTTTGTTACATATGTATCCATGTGCCATGTTGATTTCCTGCACCCATTAACTCGTCATTTAGCATTAGGTGTATCTCCTAATGCTGTCCCTCCCCCCTCCCCCCACCCGACAACAGTCCCCGGAGCGTGATGTTCCCCTTCCTGTGTCCATGAGTTCTCATTGTTCAATTCCCACCTATGAGTGAGAACATGCGGTGTTTGGTTTTTTGTCCTTGCGATAGTTTACTGAGAATGATGTTTTCCAGTTTCATCCATGTCCCTACAAAGGACATGAACTCATCATTTTTTATGGCTGCATAGTATTCCATGGTGCTCATCACTGGCCATCAGAGAAATGCAAATCAAAACCACAGTGAGATACCATCTCACACCAGTTAGAATGGCCATCATTAAAAAATCAGGAAACAACAGGTGCTGGAGAGGATGTGGAGAAATAGGAACACTTTTACACTGTTGGTGGGACTGTAAACTAGTTCAATCATTGTGGAAGTCAGTGTGGCGATTCCTCAGGGATCTAGAACTAGAAATACCATTTGACCCAGCCATCCCATTACTGGGTATATACCCAAAGGACTATAAATCATGCTGCTATAAAGACACATGCACACGTATGTTTATTGCGGCACTATTCACAATAGCAAAGAGTTGGAACCAACCCAAATGTCCAACAATGATAGACTGGATTAAGAAAATTGTTGATTTTTTTGAAGGGTTTTTTGTGTCTCTATCTCCTTCACTTCTGCTCTGATCTTAGTTATTTCTTGCCTTCTGCTAGCTTTTGAATGTGTTTTCCCTTGCTTCTCTAGTTCTTTTAATTGTGATGTTAGGGTGTCAATTTTAGATCTTTCCTGCTTTCTCTTGTGGGCATTTAGTGCTATAAATTTCCCTTTACACACTGCTTTGAATGTGTCCCAGAGATTCTGGTATGTTGTGTCTTTGTTCTCATTGGTTTCAAAGAAAATTTTTATTTCTGCCTTCATTTTGTTATGTACCCAGTAGTCATTCAGGAGCAGGTTGTTCAGTTTCCATGTAGTTGTGTGGTTTTGAGTGAGTTTCTTAATCCTGAGTTCTAGCTTGATTGCACCGTGGTCTAAGAGACAGTTTGTTATAATTTCTGTTCTTTTACATTTGCTGAGGAGTGCTTTACTTCCAACTATGTGGTCAATTTTGGAATAAGTGCAGTATGGTGCTGAGGAGAATGTATATTCTGTTGATTTGGGATGGAGAGTTCTGTAGATGTCTATTCGGTCTGCTTGGTGGAAAACTGAGTTCAATTCCTGGATATCCTTGTTAACTTTCTGTCTCATTGATCTGTCTAATGTTGACAGTGGGGTGTTAAAGTCTCCCATTATTATTGTGTGGGAGTCTAAGTCTCTTTGTAGGTCTCTAAGGACTTGCTTTTGAATCTGGGTGCTCCTGTATTGGATGCATATATATTTAGGATAGTTAGCTCTTCTTGTTGAATTGATCCCTTTACCATTATGTAGTGGCCTTCTTTGTCTCTTTTGATCTTTGTTGGCTTAAAGTCTGTTTTATCAGAGACTAGGATTGCAACCCCTGCTTTTCTTTTTGTTTTCCATTTGCTTGGTAGATCTTCCTCCATCCCTTTATTTTGAGCCTATGTGTGTCTCTGCACATGAGATGGGTTTCCTGAATACAGCACACTGATGGGTCTTGACTCTTTATCCAATTTGCCAGTCTGTGTCTTTTAATTGGAGCATTTAGCCCATTTACATTTAAGGTTAATATTGTTATGTGTGAATTTCATCCTGTCATTATGATATTAGCTGGTTATTTTGCTCATTAGTTGATGCAGTTTCTTCCTAGCATCCATGGTCTTTACAATTTGGCATGTTTTTGCAGTGGCTGGTACTGGTTGTTCCTTTCCATGTTTAGTGCTTCCTTCAGGTGCTCTTTTAGGGCAGGCCTGGTGGTGACAAAATCTCTCAGCATTTGCTTGTCTGTAAAGGATTTTATTTCTCCTTCACTTATGAAGCTTAGTTTGGCTGGATATGAAATTCTGATTGAAAATTCTTTTCTTTAAGAATGTTGAATACTGGCCCCCAGTCTCTTCTGGCTTGTAGAGTTTCTGCTGAGAGATCACCTGTTAGTCTGATGGGCTTCCCTTTGTGGGTAACCCGACCTTTCTCTCTGGCTGCCCTTAACATTTTTTCCTTCATTTCAACTTTGGTGAATCTGACAATTACGTGTCTTGGAGTTGCTCTTCTTGAGGAGTATCTTTGTGGCGCTCTCTGTATTTACTGAATTTGAATATTGGCCTGCCTTGCTAGGTTGGGGAAGTTCTCCTGGATAATATCCTGCAGAGTGTTTTCCAACTTGCTTCCATTCTCCCTATCACTTTCAGGTACACCAATCAGATGTAGATTTGGTCTTTTCACATAGTCCCATATTTCTTGGAGGTTTTGTTCGTTTCTTTTTATTCTTTTTTCTCTAAACTTCTCTTCTCACTTCATTTCATTCATTTGATCTTCAATCACTGATACCCTTTGTTCCAGTTGATCGAATCAGCTACTGAAGCTTGTGCATTCATCACGTAGATCTTGTGCCATCGTTTTCAGCTCCATCAGGTCCTTTAAGGACTTCTCTGCATTGGTTATTCTAGTTAGGCATTCATCTAATCTTTTTTGAAGGTTTTTAACTTCTTTGCAATGAGTTCGAACTTCCTCCTTTAGCTTGGAGAAGTTTGATCTTCTGAAGCCTTCTTCTCTCAAGTCGTCAAAGTCATTCTCAGTCCAGCTTTGTTCCATTGCTGGTGAGGAGCTGCGTTCCTTTGGAAGAGGAGAGGCACTCTGATTTTTAGAATTTTCAGTTTTTCTGCTCATTTTTTATCCCCATCTTTGTGGTTTTATCTACCTTTGGTCTTTGATGATGGTGACGTACAGATGGGGTTTTGGTGTGGATGTCCTTTCTGTTTGTTAGTTTTCCTTCTAACAGTCAGGACCCTCAGCCTCAGGTCTGTTGGAGTTTGCTGGAGGACCACTCCTGACCCCGTTTTCCTGGGATCAGCAGGGGAGGCTGCAGAACAGCAAATATTGCTGAACAGCAAATGTTGCTGCCTGATTGTTCCTCCTGAAGTTTCATCTCAGAGGGGTACCCAGCCATGTGAGGTGTCAGTCTGCCCCTACTAGGGGGTGCCTCCCAGTTAGGCTACGCAGGGGTCAGGGACCCACTTGAGGAGGCAGTCTGTCCGTTCTCAGATCTCTAGCTGCATGCTAGGAGAACGACTTCTCTCTTCAAAGCTGCCAGACAGGGACATTTAAGTCTGCAGATAATTCTGCTGCCTTTTGTTTGGTTATGCCCTGCCCCCATAGGTGGAGTCTACAGAGGCAGGCAGGCCTCCTTGAGCTGAGGTGGGCTCCACCCAGTTCGAGCTTCCAGGCTGCTTCGTTTACCTACTCAAGCCTGGCAATGGTGGGAGCCCCTCTCCCAGCCTCGCTGCTGCCTTGCAGTTTGATCTCAGACTGCTGTGCTAGCAATGAGCAAGGCTCCGTGGGCATAGGACCCTCCAAGCTGGGCACGGGATATAATCTCCTGGTGTGCCGTTTGCTAATACCATTGGAAAAGTGCAGTGTTAGGGCAGGAGTGACCCAATTTTCCAGATGCTGTCTGTCACCCCTTTCTTTGACTAGGAAAGGGAATTCCCTGACCCCTTGCACTTCCCGGGTGAGGCGATGCCTGATCCTGCTTTGGCTCACACTCGGTGCACTGCACCCACTGTCCTGCACCCACTTTCTGACACTCCCCAGTGAGATGAACCCAGTACCTCAGTTGGAAATGGAGAAATCACCCATCTTCTGTGTCGCTCACACTGGGAACTGTAGACTGGAGCTGTTCCTATTCTGTCATCTTTGCTCCACTCCTGGAAGGAACTTTCAATGTGGCAGCAAGGAGACCCTCACAAGTAGGGAAGAAGAAAAGGCTATAACAACTGCAAAAATTAGCCCAGGCATTGAATTTGACTATTCACTTACCAGGACTCAATTTAGGGTACCTTGGGAAGTCAATAATTCTTAACTTGTTTCTAGAGAAGAAGAGTGGTGTAATAGGTAAAGCATAGAATTTGGACTTGAAGTGCTCAGTATACGTAAGTCTAAAGTTAACATATTGATGCATCCACTAAAAAATGAGCACTATAACAATAATTACTTCCAGATATTTTTCCCTTTTTAAAATTGTGAAATATACATACAACAATTTTAATAGAGTTTTTAGAGCAGGTTTGACTCACAGCAAAAGTGAGAGAAAGATGCATAGATATACCATATAATCCCTACCCCCCCATATGCATTGCTTTCTTATTATCAATATTCCCAACCAGAGTGGTACATTTGTTACAACTGATGAACCTCAATTGAGACATACTTGTGGCCAACAAGCATACGAAAAAAAGCTCAATATCACTGATCATTAGAGAAATGCAAATCAAAACCACATGAGATACCATCTCACACAAATCAGAATAGCTACTATTAGAAAGTCAAAAAATCACATGCTGGCAAGGTTGTGGAGAAAAGGGAACACTTACACACTGTTGGTGGGAGTGTAAATTAGTTCAACCATTGTGGAAAGCAGTGTTGAGTTCCTCAAAGAGCTAAAAACAGAACTACCATTCAACCCAGTAATCCAATTACTGGGTATATACCCAGAGGAATATAAATCTGTCTACCATAAAGACACATGCATATGAATGTTCACTGCAGCACTGTTCACAATAGCAAAGACACAGAACCAACCTAAATGCCCATCAATGTCAAACTACATAAAGGAAACGTGGTACATACACACCATGGAATACTATGCAGCCAAAAAAAAGAACAACATCATGTGTTTTGCAGGAACATGGATGGCGCTGGAGGCCATTATCCTTAGCAAACTAATGCAGTCACAGAAAACCAAATACCACATGTTCTCACTTGCAAGAGGGAGCTAAATGATGAGAACACATGGACACATAGAAGGGAACAACAGACAATGGGGCCTGTCAGAGGCTGGAGAGTGGGAGGAGGGAGGGGAGCAGAAAAAGTAACTATTGAATACTAGTCTTAGTACCTGGGTGACTAAATAATCTGTACAATAAACCCCCGTGACACGAGTTTACCTATATAACAAACCTGCACATGTACCCCTGCAACTAAAATAAAAGTTAAAAAGAAAGAAACATTATCACCCAAATATCACCCATAGTTTACATTAGGGTTTACTCCTGGTGTTGCACATTCTAAGGGTTTTGACGAATGCATAATGACGTTAATGACATGCATTGACTATTATAGTAGCATACAGAATAGTTTCACTGCCTTAAAAATCCTCTGCACTTTATTGATTACTTCCTCCCTCCTAACCCCTAGCAACCGCTGGCCTTTTTATGATCTCTATAGTTTTACTTTTTCCAGAATGTTATATAGCTGAAATCATACAGTATGTAGCCATCCAAATTGGCTTCTGTCACTTAGTAATACACATTTAAGATTCCTCCATGTCTTTTCATGGTTTGAGTTCATTTATTTTAGTACTGATTATATACAGATTTGATGCATAAAATATTACCGTACAGCCTAATGAAAACTTATAAAGATAACGTCACAGGATAACCACTGCCTAAGTCAAGAAATAAAAGACTGACAGCATTCAAGAAACAACATATCCCATGTAGACTTCCAAAAGAAAACTAGTCCGGACTCTAAAATTTCAATAACATGAAAAGAAAAGTTAGGAGGTCTGTTTTAAGTTAAAAAAATATAAAAGGACAAGCAACAAAATGCAGTGTGTGAATCTTGTTTGGTTGCTGGCTTCCCACCCTACCCACCTAAAAAATTATAAAAGATTCTTGGAGAAACTTGAACATGGACTATTCATTAAATAATACTATAGAACTGTGTTAATTTACTCAAGAATGATAATGTATTGTGGTTACATAAGAAGATGTCCTGCCGGGCGCGGTGGCTCACGCTTGTAATCCCAGCACTTTGGGAGGCCGAGGCGGGCGGATCACGAGGTCCGGAGATCGAGACCACGGTGAAACCCCGTCTCTACTAAAAATACAAAAAATTAGCCGGGCGCGGTGGCGGGCGCCTGTAGTCCCAGCTACTCGGAGAGGCTGAGGCAGGAGAATGGCGTGAACCCGGGAGGCGGAGCTTGCAGTGAGCCGAGATTGCGCCACTGCACTCTAGCCTGGGCGACAGAGCGAGACTCTGTCTCAAAAAAAAAAAAAAAAAAAGATGTCCTTAATTTGGGAGATGCATGCAGAAGTTCATATGGATGAAGTTTTCTAATGTCTGCAACATGTTTTGATATGGTTCAGGAAAAATATATGTATGAGAGTTCCATTTCTGGCATAAGAATGTGAGATCTGTGGACTGGTTCTCCCATGAAATGAAAAATTATGAAAAAAATCCCCAAACCATTAAAAGTCTCTGGAAATGAGCATGAAGACATACAGTGAATGAAGGAACATCTAATCAAGAAAGTCTACTAAAACTCGGTGAGAACATTGAGAGTTTGGTACTTGAACCAAGACTCATCCTCTCCCTTCTTTCCCAGCTCTGTGAGAAGAAATTCCATTCCAGATTGGTACAGCCAAAGACACAGGGCTCCACCTTCCCCCAGCTCCCAGCTGGAAGATTATCTTCTCTGGAGGGGCAGGATGTGAGTGTTTTTCATCCTTCCCTCAACTACCTGTTGCTGAGGCTAAGATCCAGTGAATGTAGTCAGGAGGTGTGGGTTTCCTTCTTCCAACCATCCTCCACTTGGTGGGATGGAGGCTTTACCTTGGGCATGGCACTGCTAAGAATACCAGGGCCCTGATCATCCTTGCCCTGGCTTATAAGATAATGGTTTCATACTGGTAGAGGCAAGCCTAGGAGACATAACACTACTGCCTCCCACCCACCCATTTCACGGAGCATTAAGTTCCTAGAGTGGGGGTGTCACTCAGAAAAAAAGTGTGCTGTTTTACCCAACCCCAGCTCCAGGGTCATGGCTCAGAAATTTTGTCTTGTGGGAGAAGCAGGCCATAAACAGAAAGCTCTGAATGTCTTCCCAAATGAACTGACTTCATTTGCAACAGAGTGCAGAGAAGTTCCAGTTTAAAGGTGTTCTCAGAAACAGTGGAGAGTGGTGAAAGGCAGGAGAATGGGAGATTCATTCATTACAAGCTAAACTGTAAGCTGGCTAGTTTGCTGGAGAGAACCTGGGAAAGAGACAGCTAGAAGAAGACTTTCAAGGGTCAGAACAAATCTCAAATACTTGCCTCAGGAACTGTCCTTTCAAGGAAGTCTGAATGTTTGTTTGTTTGTTTAATTTTTTATTTCCATAGGTTTTTGGGGAACAGATGGTTTTTGGTTATATGATAGTGGTGATTTGTGAGATTTTGGTGCACCCATCACCCGAGCAACATACACTGAACCCAATTTGCAGTCTTTTATCCTTCACCCCCTTCCCACCCTTTTCCCCCTGAGTACAAGGGAGTCTGAATTTGATTGGATTAGTCTGTTGAGCAATTTATGCTCCCGGAGCATTGTTGAAAACAATAGGGCAATCAGTTGAAAATGAGTTTGACAGCTAGGTTTGGTTAGGGATAAAGAGACTAAGAGAGCCATGTGAAAACCATTGTTATCACCTGGTAAGTGTGGGAATACCCAAGGCTGCATCACTAAGAAGAAATATCACAGTCTTCACACTGTGATGGTAAATAGGAAATAGACTTCCCTGAAATAATCCAGGCAGCCATTAAACAACAAAACAAAACAAAATGAAAACAAGCAAATACAAATAACAAGCCTTTAAGCAGGGATCAGTACCCAGAGTTGCTATAATATATTATCTAAAATACTCCGCTTCCAACAAACATTATGAGACATGCAAAGAAACAGGAAAGTATAATTTATACAAGAGGGGAGAAAGGCAGGCAACAGAAACTGTTTGTGACAGTGTTATGGACTGAATGTTTGTGTCCATCCAAAATTCATATGTTGAAGCCCTAACTCCACTGTGAGGGTATTTGAAAGTGGAACTGTCTTAGTCCATTTTCTGTTGCTGTAACTGAATACTACAGGCTGAGAAATTTATAAAGAATAAAAGTTTATTTAACTTATGGTCCTAGAGGCTGGGAAGCCCAATATTTAGTAGCTGCCATCTGATGAGGACCCTCTTGCTGCATCGTAATACAGTAAAAGATATCACATAGTGAGAGGGCAAGAGCAGCTCAAGTCTCTTCTTCTTATAAAGCCACCAGTTCCACCATTGGGGCCCCACCCTTGTGACCTTCTCTAATCCTAATTACCTCCTAAATGTCCCACAGCCAAATGACATCAACATATCAATTTGAGGATTAAGTTTCCAACACATAAAATGTGGGGGACTTGCCAGGCATAGTGGCTCATGTCTGTAATCCCAGCAACTCGGGAGGCCAAGGCAAGAGGATTGCTTTGACCCAGGAGTTTTACCAACCTGGGCAACATAGCAAGACCCCATCATTAAAAACATAAAAAATAAAAATAAAAGAAAATTGGGGGGACACACTCAAAACATAGCAAGGTGTTTGGGAGGTAACTGGGTTTAGATGAGGGCATGAGGTTAGGGGTCCCATGATGGGATTAGTATAGTTATAAGAAGAAGAGACTGAAGCTTGCACACATGCTCTCTCCCTCAGAGATGATACAGCAAGAAGGCAGCCATCTGCAAGCCAGAGAGAGGGCTCTGACCAGAACCCAACTATGCTTGCACCTTAATTTTTTAATTCCAGCTTCTATACATGTGAGAAAATACACTTCTGTTGTTTAGGCTACCCAGTCTATGGTATTTGTTACAGCAGCGGAGCCAACTAAGACAGACAGCGACCACATGATAGATTTAACAAATTCTTCTAAATAGCCATTATGAACATATTCAAAGAATGAAAGGAAATCATGATTAAAGAAGAAAAGGCATGATGACAGTATCACATCAAATACAAAATATCAATAAAAGGATATAAATTATGAAAAAGAGCCAAATCTAACTTCTGGAGTTGAAAAGCAAAATAACTGAATTAAAAATGTCTCTAGAGAGACTCAGCAGTAGATTTGAACTGGCAAAAGAAATAATTGGTCAACTTGATGATAGACCAATAGAGTTTATCGAATCCAAAGAACAAGAAAAAAAGATCAATAAAAAATGAAATGACCCTCATGGAAATTTAGGACACCATTAAGTACACTGATATACATGCAATGAGAGTACCAGAAGAGCATAAGAGAGAGAAAACAAAGCAGAAAAATTATTTGAAGAAATGGTGGCTGAAAATTTCACAAATTTATTGTAAAACACCTACACATCTAGGAAGCTCAATAATTTCTAAGCAGAATAAACAAAGATATACAAAAACAGATACATCATAGTAAAACTGCTGAAAGTCAAAGACGAGGAGAAAATCTGGAAATTGGCAAGTGAAAAATGATTCATCACCTACAACGGAACCTGAATGAGATAGCTGACTTTTCATTAGACACAATGGAGAACACTTTCATTTGTATATTGGCCATTTGGATTTTTCACTTTTGTAAAGTAACTGTTTATGGCTTTCACCCATTTTTAAATTTTGTATCCTTTTCCAGCAATTCTGTATATGTTCCAGGTGCTAGAACTTTGAGACATATTTATAGCTCTATCTATCTGTCTATTGGAAATCATGATTAAAGGAGAAAAGGCATGATGACAATAGGCAGATATAGATGCTGCTTTATAGCTCACTTTTTAATTCTCTTAATGGTGTCTTTTGATGAACTGGACTATTTATTTTTAATGTGGTCAAAGTTATGAATTCTTTCCTTTATGGTTAATGATTTTGTGTACTGCTGAAAAGGTTCTTCACTAGCCCATGGTTTTGAATATAATCATTTATATTTTAAAAGCATAATTTTGCCTTTCAGATTTAGATTTATAACTACTTGTAACTGATTTGAGGGTATTAATTGAAGTAAGGTTCATATATACTCTTACTACCCAATTCTGCTTCCTTCTTGTTTATCTTTTAGAGATGATACTCACACACTCCCAATAAACCTCTTGTATTTCTAACGCCATTTAGCATCTGTTTACTGGAGGTCTTAAAACGACACACCATATTCTATTTTTCTGCATTGCCACCTCTATCATAAAACAAGTCTCCATATATATGAATCTGTTTCAGTGCTCTCTTTTCTGTACTATTTTTCTGTTTGTCTACCTCTGCCAATATTGTATTGTCTCATTTACTACAGCTTTATAATATGTCTGATATTTGGTAAAGCGAGTCCTCTCACTGTTTTGCTTCATTGAAAGTGTCTACAGTATCCCTAACCCATTCCAATGTTTTAAACTATTCTGACATCTTCCACATTTTTATCTCTGTACCAGAATGCCCACTCCCAGGCTTTAGATTTTTATACACAGCTAGTATCTCTACCTAGATATCTTACAGATATCTCAAATTCCAAAAGTTCAAAATTGAATTAGAGTGATGTCAAAAGCAATAGTGTAGAAAGGAAGAAAAATTTTTCCAAAGAAGCTATGAGAACAGTGGCAAAAATGGCCAGAATCAACTTTTATTTTTATTTTTATTTTTAATTTTTTTAGACAGAGTCTCACTCTGTCACCCAAGCTGGAGTGCAGTGGCACAATCATGGCTCACAGCAACCTCTGCCACCCAGGTTCAAGCCATTCTCCTACTTCAGCCTCCCGAGTAGCTGGGATTATAGGCATCCACCACCACACCCAGCTAATTTTTGTACTTTTCATAGAGAGGGGGTTTCATCATGTTGGCCAGGCTGATCTCAAACTCCTGACCTCAGGTGATCTGCCCACCTCAGCCTCCCAAAGTGCTGGGATTACAGGTGTGAGCCACTGCACCTGGCCCAGAATCAACTTTTTAGACTCTGGAAATTAACCAAAGTTTTGTAGGAAGCAGGAAGTGTTTGTTGAAGAAAAACGACTAAATTATGCAAAAAACAACAAGCTCTACAATGTTTTAACTTGTTCTATGCCCATCCCCTTCTCTCCAGCTCTGCAGTAGCCTTTAAAACATATCACACAATAATGTGAAAAATCAGGAGCCTGTGAGTCACTAGAGGAGGCAGAATGGAGTTAGAGCTCCTTCAAAGCTTTATACTCATATAATTGTCATTACTTGACCCATATGATAGTTCCCTGGAAGACTCTACTCACAAAGCTTGTCTTTATTTTACCTGACTCAGAGCTTGTTCAGTGTGAACAGCCTTTCATTGAAGATATTAGTTGAAAACAATAAGTGGCAATTGTTTAACATCATGGCTGCCTGCTGTTGAAGTGGATAACAGGGCAAACAATGTAGACTGACAAAAAAGCTTAAAATAAAAAATGGGGAAATTAAAGCTCCACAGGGGCTTTGACAAGCTCTGACAAATTCTCAAGGACCTAGGAGGGAATACATATGCATAGGACTTCCCATTCCCAGGGCTTTGAACATGTTCAGAAAAGAACTGAGAATGTCCAAAGCTCTCATCCCTGACTGACTTTGAGGCCCTACATGAGGAGGAGATGAAAGCCATGACAAAGTTTCAAATCAACTGGCTGAGTGCCAAATGCCTCCAAATAAACACAGAGACCTCAATAAAGAATGGAAGACTTATTGGTTTTAGGCACTTCAGGAGATACCCATCTCATCATTAGCTGATCACCAAGCTAATCAAGCAGAGACATCAGTGATCACACATGATAAAAATATAAACTTTACAGATTACTTCAGTAAAGTTATTAAACAGCAACAGTAATAGAAAAAATGGCAACAAAAACATGCCCTGGAATTAAGAGAGAATCTTATTTCCAGAATTGCCACATTGTATATTTAAAATATTCAGTTTTCAAAAAAAATTGAGAAATACAAAGAAAAATAAGAAAATATGGACCATAACGCTGTGTGTGTGTCAGGGGAAGGTGGCAGTAGGAAAAGGCAGTCAGTAAGAATTGTCCCTGAGAAAGCCCAGACATCACAATTACTACACAAAAAACTTTATGTGAGATTATTTAAATATGCTCAAATAAAGGAACCCAAATCTACAGAACTAAAGGAAAGTATAATAATGATGTCTCAACAAATAGGGATTGTCAATGAAGAAATAGAAATTATAAAAATAATGAAAAGGAAAGTGTGGAGTCAAAAAGTACAAAAACCAAATGAAAAAGTCACTAGAGGAACGTGACAGCAGAATTGAGCCGATCGAAGAAAGAATTGGTGAATTTAAAGATACGTTAATTGAGAGTATTGAATCTGAAGGGCAAAAAGAAAAATGCATAGAGACTCATAGAGCTGTTGAACATGACCAAGCATACCAACATAGACATGATAGGCGACCCAGAAGGAGAGGAGAGAGAGAATAGCAGAAAAAGTATATTTGAAGAAATAATGACAGAAAGCTTTCTGAATTTCACTAAAAACTAGAATCTACACATTCAAAAAACAAAAAGAACTCCAAGTAGTATAAACTTAAAAAGATGCACATCTAGCCAGGCATGGTGACTCATGCCTGTAATCCCAGCACTTTGGGAGTCCAAGATGGGCAGATCATGAGATCAGGAGATCGAGACCATCCTGGCTAACATGGTGAAACACCATCTCTACTAAAAAATACAAAAAATTAGCCAGGTGTGGTGGCGGGCACCTGTAGTCCCAGCTACTCGTGAGGCTGAGGCAGGAGAAGGGTGTGAACCCAGGAGGCAGAGCTTGCAATGAGCCCAGATCACACCTTTGCACTCCAGCCTGGGTGACAGAGCAAGACTCTGTCAAAAAAAAAAAAATCCACATATAGACACATTATAATCAAACTGTCAAATGACAATCTTGAAAGCAGCAAGAGAGAAGTGACTCGTTAGATAGAAGGGTTACTCAACAAGATTAACAGCTAATTTCTCATCAGAAACCATGGATACCAGAAGGCAGTAAGATGACATACTAAAAGTGCTGAAATAAAAGTACTGTCAACTAAGAATTCTACAGCCAGCAAAATAACTCTTTAAAAATGAAAAAGAAATTAAGACATTCCCAGATAAACAAAAACTGAGAGTGTTGCTGGCAGATGTGCCTACAAGAAATACTAAAGTAGGGCTTTTTCTGGCCATGATGAAAAAGCATGCAATAGCAACTTGAATCTACATGAAAAAGCAAATAAACCAGTAAATTTAACTACATAGTAAATATAAAAGACAATATAAGTGTATTTTTTCTTTGTTACTCTTTGTTTTGATAATCACCTCTTTATCCCATTGGTGAAGGATGGATCTCCAACCGAGGGTTATGGAGAAGGCTGAAGACACCTGACACTGAACAAATGAGATCAACAGCAGTTTTTTAGTCACATATACTCACGACCTAGGGGAGGAAGACACATGCCATGCAAGACCACAAGGTGCTTGCGTTTGGGACCAGAGTGAACAAGCAGGGTCTGTGGGAGGCAGACTTTGTAATATC
Source organism: Symphalangus syndactylus (assembly GCF_028878055.3). Lineage (NCBI taxonomy): Eukaryota > Metazoa > Chordata > Mammalia > Primates > Hylobatidae > Symphalangus > Symphalangus syndactylus. The sequence goes on along the minus strand of NC_072447.2, from coordinate 123,760,326 downwards.
AAGAGGATGAGGCGATCCTTGGTTCCCACAGAAGAATGTGATTGGCTCATTTGAATAACGACATGGGCTGGCAGGGACTGGGGCCTGCTACTCAGCAATAAATAACAACTGTGTCTGATCCCTATGATAAGGAGAGCTTTTTGGCTAGGGGACCTTATCAGTAGGAGCAGAATGGGGAAGGGAACTTGTGGTTAGGCTATTTGAGACCTTCCTGATTTTTCTAGATGTCAAGGCAGCACTTACTATTAATTTTAGGATTTATATCACAACTGACTGCTTGATGTTTTGACATCAGTTTAAACTTGTTGATCACTGCAACTTTGGGGGGAATAGAAGCAGAACATTCCTAGGAAGCAAAGTAGGCACTTGACCAGAAGAAAAATGGGTACATGGTGAGGTGGTCGTCAAAAATACATTAACATTAGAGGTATCCCCATTTATGGCCAATAAAGGCATTTGAGGGACCTGTGTGGCATTGGTACAGGGAAGGCATGTCCCCAGGGGGCATGAATTTAGACTAATCAATGTCTGTGGCAACAGTGACACCCAGTGGGGGGTCCATTTGTCACTTTGCAACTTAAATCAGAGTTCTCTGAAGAACCCATTATGCTTCCAATTAAACCAGCTGCCTGAGACCTACAGGGGTGGTGGAAGTTCCATTGAATGCTTTCTTCAATAGCTCAGCATTGTGTATTCTGAGAAGCGAAATGAGGGCCTTTGCCAATATCAGAAATGTCTGGAACTCCAAAGGGGATAAGAAGTATCCTGGTAAGGCCATGTATTGTGGCCTTAGTATATGTAGAGATGTATGTGACCTTGATTTACAGATTGGGTATCTGTGAGGCAAGAGATTCCCAGAGTTCTTTACCCCAAAGGAGGCAATTTTTAGGCAGTGGACCAAGAGTTTGCAAAAATGTCCAGATGGAACTATTTTTTGGCCAGGGCATTCAATGTTAAGATGACTGCCTGAAGTGTGGCTAATTGTGCTGACTCTTGGGTCCCATTCTTTTCAGGGACATTCTGGTTAAGGGATGGAAAAGCAGGAACATTCTGCTGAACTCCATCATGTATGATGGCAAGATACCATCCATAAAGTGTATGAATTTCTACTGCTGATCACTCAGTTGATCCTAAGGAGGTTCTTCAGGTAGCCAAGGGCCTGGGAGAGGGTTGACCTCCTCCAGTATTATGGCATCCAACAAGACTGAGAATAAGGGAGGCCAATCCCTCCTGCAAGATTTACTAGAGTGACCAGGTTTGGCTCTATTCTGTAGCAAAGAGGCCTCAGTAGCTGTGCTGTGCTTGTGAGGTTCTGCTTCCATAACACAAGACATAATGAGCAGCTGGGTATAGAAGATTACAGGTACAAGGGCTGCAAGAGCCTAGATTTTCAGGATAGTCCAGTATGTGGCCAGCAATTGCTGCCCTAATGGTATATAGTGCAGGTCTGAGAAGGGCAGTGCAGTTTCTTGCACCAGAAGCCTATGGACTGCTTATGTTCGTCATAGGTGGTCCAGAGACCCTAGAAGGCATGAGAGGAGGTTGCTAAAGCTTCTATGGTGAATGAGTCTCTGAGGACACTAACAGCAGTGCCTGTTGATTTGAATTTGGACAGATTCTAGGCTTTTTGTTGGAGAAGGATCCATTCAAGGTGGGCTGATTTCCAAATAACAACATCAGTGAAATTAATTAAATTTGAAACTGAGGAATATGTTGCTTCCAGAACCCCAAAAGTCCTTAATAAATGTGTCAAATGAATCTCCTTGGAGGAGGATGTCATCAATGTAATGTCATACCTGGTCATACATGTGCCCCTAGAGAAAGGTGAGTGCAGCTGGGATTTTGCCTGCAAAGATTATGTGCCAGGCAAGGCCTGGCAAAAGTGCATTGTGTCTTTTAGGTGGTGGAGACAAATGCGATTGAGAGGCTATGAAACAGACACTGAACAGAACATATCCAAATCTAAAATAGAACAATATTTACCAATTGCTCATTGGATGAGTCAGTAATTCCAATAATATTGAGTATTGGGTATGGGGGCCTTAGTGGATGAGACCATAGCATTGAGGTTGTAGCTACCCAGTGTGAGGCCCCATTCATTCTTTTCAGGTTTAAGAACAGGACAAATTGAGATGCTAAATAGAGGAGCAGTGGGAGTAATCACTCCTTCACTAATTAGGTCTTAAATAATAAGTTTTAACCCTTGAAGCCCTGTTTTAAGTTACATTGGGCCATAGTAACTATTTTAACAGGGGGGATCCATGGCATCTCATTTAGTTTAGCCAGTTTTTAAGTGTGAAAGACTTAATTTAACTTTATTTTTCGTGGGTCAGAGTAACCTTGCCCACCACAGGATACTTTAGGATAATGGGTACTATGACCATAAGGAGTTTAGGCAAAATATTAATTCTGATGGTTAAGGTGAGGCATATTTATTTGTCCTCTATTTCATATTTGGCAACTCCCTTAAGATTTTAGGGGGTATCTTGTTTAAATATAATGGGTCCCCATGTGTAACTGTAATTTGAGCCTCAGTATTGATTAAGTCCATGAAGGCCTGCCAATTGGTGCATTTCGGCAAATGATTTTTTATTGTTCTTTTCTTTTTTCTTTTTTGTTCCTTTTTTCTTGTTCTTTCAGCAAATGTTGATGTTAATTCAGAACCTATTTTGTAGAGGCACAAAAGCCAATCAGCGCCTTTTTGTCTTTTTGTTGTGAAAATAATTTTGTCAATAATATCTAATTATGTCAAATTGTGGACCTCTGTTTCAATTTAATTTTTTTCCTGCAAGCTTGAAATTTGAGCTCTTTATTGCAATGGAGGCATAAGCAGGAGAGTGGCGTAGCAGAAGAGCACTGTGCCCACAATTCTGCTATAGACCCACCCTTTCTCCCACACAGGCTTCCTTTTTGTCCATACTTTTTCCTCTGTAAAAATCCCCTCATACTAGGCCAGGAACAATGGCTCATGCCTGTAATCCCAGTGCTTTGGGAGGCTGCTAGGGGAGGATCACTTGAGGCCAGGAGATCAAGACCAGCCTGGATAACATAAAATGACCCACATCTCTTAAAAAAAAATAAAAAGCCATGTGTGGTGGAGTGTGCCTGTAGTCCTAGCCACTCAGGAGGCTAAGACAGGAGGTTTGCTTGAGCCTGGGAGTATAAGGTTACAGTGAGCTATGACTGCACCACTATACTCCAGCCTGGATGACAGTGGGAGACCTTGTCTCTAAAAGAAACAAACAAACAAACACAAAATTCCTCTGTAATAATTTAGATTTATAGTCACATAAAGTTGTTGCTTTCAGTTTCTGTCTGCACAATCACCATGATGCAGCCCTTCTTGATGGTTATGGGAACAGGTTTGGGTTCCTGGGGCCCGACTCATAGGTGGTGGCCTCCTCTTCAAGAGAATGCCCGTCAGTCTTTCCAGGGTTGAGTTCCACATCCAGTAAGATAGTTTTGTCTGTGGCCTGGATGGAATCTATCAAGCTCTGCTGTCACAAGCTTAGCCCTTTGGCGTGCTGGTAAGCAACAGCACTAAACAAATCCCAGGTACATTGGCTAGGGGTTATGCATTGGGAGAGCAATTGAGTACAAAATGCTCCTTCCCATTTTTAAATAATCAGTGTGTGGCCATGGGCCACCATGGATGTGCACCTCAATACCTTTGGAGTTCAGGAGAGCACATACAACAGCAGCAATGGAAGCAGTATCACAGGAGAGAAGCAACTCTTGCCTGAACAACAATGACTATTATGCAACCAAAATGCCATGCTTAATTCTCTGCAGGGTGGTGGTCTTCTTCTTTTCCATATACTCTACAAAGGCCATCTTGGGAGTACACACTCACGAACAGTTTCATGACTGTCCCAAGCATCCAGTGATGGTAACTAGGCTATACACAGTGATCAGAGAGCTCCAGCTCTGCCTTTGGTAAGTGAGACTCAGGTGTCAGCTGATTAGGATGCTGTGTTGTCACTTTCACAGGCAGAAGCCTCAGAGATTATCTGCCCAACACTGGCCAAACCCAGTGGCACATCATGCCAAGGTATAGTCAATAAACAAAAGGTCTTGTCTTGAGGTTTATAGCATTTAGAGTGGGAAGAGATGGCGACATTTGGCAAAAAAAACATAGTTCCATGCAAGCCAAAGCACAAGTCCACTAGTAATCAGCAATTCTGTTTCAGGCAGTATTTGCCATATCATGAAACCAGTTAACTAGCCTTGAGCAATTAATTAAAGCTGACGAGGTGTCCTTGGTTATTGTTGGTACATCCCATTCATGATACCAATTGTTTTGATCACTTCCCCTCCACCCCACTGGTGAGGGAGGGATCCCACCGAAGGGTTATGTGTATATCTGAAAACACAACACCCAACACTGGACAGATGAGATTGACAGCAGTTTATTAGTCACATATACTTATAGCCTGGGGGAGAAGGACACCACATAACACACAGGGCCACAAGAGGTTTGCAATCTGGAACAGTGAATAACCAGGGGCTGTGGGAGGCAGGCTCTATAGTAGCAAGAGGGTGGGTAGCCTTTGCTTCCTGAGGGAGGATGTGATTGGCTTGTTTAAACAATTCTATGGGCTGGCAGGGAGCTAAAGCCCACTACTCTTAAAGAAAAAAATTATTAAATTACACTGGTTGAAGATGGTAAAGAAGATTTTATTCAGGAGCATCATGATAGGTGTAGGGACCACTGTAATGTGATCTTGTGGTGTGAGAGAGAGATTGGGCTTAACTCCCAATACAGCATAAGAAAATGAGAATTTATAGCCAGGGGGCAGGGTAGGGGTCAGTGGATGGCAAATTTCTAAGAGGAAGCAGCAGGGGTAAACGAGAATTCTTTTTTTTTTTTTTTTTTTTTAATAGAGGCAAGGTCTTGCTATGTTGCCCAGGCTGGTCTCAAACTCCTGGGCTCAAGCAATCTTCCCACCTCAGCCTTCTAAAGTGCTGAGATTACAGGCGTGAGCCACTGCACCAGGCCAGGGAGAATTCTGATTAAACCAACCCAGCAGGATGCTTCCTGAAGGCAGGCCAGGGTGATGATGGAGGATGAAGATGAAGAGCCTGATTAGATATGGAGGGATCAGATATCAAGGGTGAGAGGTTCTGGTTAAACTGACTTCATGGATTCTTGTTAAAATTGGACAATGCAGAGATGCACATGGAAATCTAAAAGTCAGGCCTGGTTGAAAAAGAGTTCAGAGGAGCCTGAGCCTGAGTAGAGTTTTGTCAATGAGAAAATCTTTGTTAATATTCAGGGATAAGCATGAACTGTGCCTGGTCTGCATGATAAGGAGGATTGCTTGGCTAGAAGACCTTATCTGTGGAAACAGAGTGGGAAGGATAATTTGCAGTTAGGCCAATTTTACCATGTCAAGGCAGCACATAATATTAATTTTAGGCCTCATAACACATTCCTTTTTATCTTTTTTGATTTAAGAGACAACTGTGGCCAGGCACAGTGGCTCATGCCTATAATCCCAGCACTTTGGGAGGCCAAGGCAGGCAGATTACCTGAAGTCAGGAGTTCGGGACTGGCCTGGCCAACTGGATGAAACCCTATCTTTACTAAAAATACAAAAATTAGCTGGGTATTGTGGCACATACCTGTAGTCCCAGCTACTAGGGAGGCTGAGGCAGGAGGATCGCTTGAACCTGAGGGGTGGAGGTTGCAGTGAGCCGAGATCATGCCACTGCATTCCAGCCTGGGTGACAGAGCAAGACCCTGTCTCAAAGATAATAATAATAATAATAAATAAAATTAAAAACAAATATGTGTTGATGCACATACAATGTATAAAGATGGGTTTTGTATGACAATAACAATACATAGGAGTAGGGATGGAATGGAGCTGTATTGGAACAACATTCTTGTACAATATTGAAATTAAGTTAGTATTCATTTCAACTAGTTTTTCTAACTTAATATGTTAATTGCAATCCCCAGGGAAGCGATCAAGAAAATGGCAAAAGAAACAACAAAGTAGTTAAAATGGTAGGTTAGAAACTATCCATTTAATACAAAATAAGGCAGTAATGAAGGAACTGATAAACAAGACATGCCACATAGAGAACAAATTGAAAAATGCCAGACACAAATCCTACGTTTTGTTAGTTATATTAAATTTAAATAGATTAAGCACTACAATGAAAAAGCAGAGATTGAAAGAATGAATTAAAAATGATCCAATTATATGCTATGTATAAGGGACATGACTTAGATTCAAAGACACAATTAATTTGAAAGTAAAAAGATGGAAAAAAGACATACCTTACAAACAGTAACTGATATGGTTTGACTGTGTCTCCATCCAAATCTCATCTTGAATTGTAGTTCCATAATCCCCACATGTTGTGGGAGGGAACTAGTGGGAGGTAATTGAATCATGGGGGCAGTTACTCCCATGCTGTTCTTGTGATAGTGAGTTCTCACGAGATCTGATGGTTTTATAAGGGAATTTTCCCCCTTTGCTCAGCACTTCTCTCTCCTGCCACCCTGTGAAGAGTTGCCTTCTGCCATGATTGAAAGTTTCCTGAGACCTCCCCAGCCATGTGGAACTGTGAGTAAATTAAACCTCTTTTCCTTATAAATTACCCTGTCTTGGGTATTCTTTCATAGCAGTGTGAGAATGGACTAATGCAGTAACCAAAAGAGAGTTGGAGAAAATATACTAATACCAGACGAAATAGACTTTAAGACAAGAATTGTTACTAGAGACAAAGAAGAGCATTTTATAATGACAAAATTGTCAATAATTCAGGAAGATATAACAATTATAAACATATACACACCTAAAAACAGACTCCTGATATATATGAAGCAAAAACTGAAAGAACTGCAGGAAGAAATAGACAATTCAGCAATAATGATTAAAGACTTCGATACCTAACTTTATCTAGTGGATAGAACAATTAGACCAGGTGTATCCAATCTTTTGGCTTCCCTGGGCCACATTGGAAAAAGAAGAGTTGTCTTGGGCCACACATAAAATACACTAACACTAACAATAGCTCATGAGCTAAAAAAAAATTGCAAAAAAAATCTCATAATGTTTTAAGAAAGTTTATGAATTTGTGTTGGGCTGCATTCAAAGCCTTCCTCGGCTGCATGCGGCCCACAGAGAGTAGATAAACAAGGCAATAGAAGACTTGACCAACAATATAAATCAATTAGACCTAACAGACATCTTTAGAACACTCCACCCCACAACAGCAAAATACACATTATTCTCAAGTGCACATGGAATATTTTTCAAATTAGACCATGTGCTAAACCATAAATTGTGTCTCAATATATTTAAGAAGATTGAAGGCATACAAAGTATGCTTTTGACCACTATGGAATAAAATTAGAAGTCAATTACAGAAGGAAATTTGGCATATTCACGAACATGTGGAAATTAAATGACAAACTCCTAAAAAAATGGGTCAAGGAAGAAATCACAAGGAAAATTAGACAATATTTTGAGATGAATGAAAACAAAAACACAACATACAAAACTTATGGGATGGAGCTAAAGCATTGCTTATGGGGAAATTTATAGCTATTAATGCCTACATTGAAAAAGAAGAATGATCTCAAATCAATTACCCAAGCTTCTACCTTAAGAAACTAGAAAAAAGAGCAAATTAAATCCAAAGCAAACAGAAAGAAGGAAATAAAAATATTACAAAGGAAAAAATGAAATAGAGGATAAAAATAACAGAGAAAATCAATAAAACTGAAGCTGATATTTTGGAAAGATCAACAAAATTAACAAAACTTTAGCTAGGCTGACCCAGAAATAAAGAGAAAACACTTGAATTAATATAATCAGGAATAGAAGAGGAGACATTACTACTGACATCACAGAAATTTGAAAAAATATATGAGAATACTATGAACAATTGTATGCCAAGAAATTAGGTAACCTAGATGAAACAGACAAATTTCTAGAAAGACAAAACTTGCCAAAACTGACTCAAGGAGAAATAGAAAGTCTGAATAGAACTATACAAATAAAGTGATTGAATCAGTAATCAAGTATTCCCACCAAAAACAGAAAGTCCAAGATCAGATAGCTCCACTGGTGAATTCTACCAGGCATTTAAAGAATAAAAGAAAAGTTAATGCCAAGGCTTGTCAAATGCTTTCAAAAAATACAAGAGAAGGGAATACTTCCCAATTCCTTCTGTGAGGCCAGTATTACTCTGATACCAAAACCAGAAAAGCCATCAAAACAAAACTACAGACCAATATCCATTCCTTTAAAATCTATTCACTAAAATCCTCAACAAAATACTAGCAAATAAATCCAACAATGTATCAAAAGGATTATACTTCATCACCAATTGGAATTTATTACAGGAAATGCAAGATTAGTTCAGTATATAAAAATCAACCATTGTAATACAACATACTAATAGAAGAAAGGAATAAATAGCATGATTATCTCAACAGATGCAGAATAAGCATCTGATAAAACTCAACATCTTTTCATAATAAAAACACTCAACAAACTAAAAAGAGAAGGGTACCTCTTTAACTTGATAAAGGGCATCTACAAAAAATCCACAGCTAGCATCACACTTAATGGTAAAAGACTAAAAACTTTCTCCCCAATATCAGGAACAAGACAAGGATGTCCACTCTCACTGCTTCTATTCAAGATTGTACTGGAGGTCCTAGCCAGTGTAACTAGGCAAGAAAAATAAGTAAAAGGCATCCAGATTGAAAAGGAAGAAGGAAAACTCTCTTTGCAAGTGACCTTGTATGCAGAAAATCTTTTAGAAATCACAAAAAACTATTAAAGCTAATAAATTAACAGTTCAACAAAGTCCCACGATAAAAGATAGACAAAAATCAACTGTATTCCTATATACTTGCAATGAACAGTCTGAAAAATGAAAATGAAAAATGAAAGTAATAAAATAATTGCATTTATAATAGCATTAAAAAAGAGTAGGCTGGGCACAGTGGCTCACGCCTGTAATCCCAGCCCTTTGGGAGACTGAGGCAGGTGGATTACCTGAGGTCAGGAGTTCGAGGCCAGCCTGGCCAATATGGCAAAACCCCATCTCTACAAAAAAATACAAAAATTAGCCGAGCATGGTTGTGCGCACCTGTAATCCCAGCTACTCAGGAGGCTGAGACAGGAGAACCGCTTGAACCCAGGAGGTGGAGGTTGCAGTGAGCTGAGATTGTGCCACTGCACTCCAGCCTGGGCAACAGAGTGAAACTGTCTCAAAAAAAAAAAAGTAAGGTATTTAGGAATAAATTTAACAAAAGAATTGCAATACTTATACACTTGTGAGTGTATCAGATAACATTACTGAAAGAAAATATAGACCTAACTAAATGGAACATTGTCCCATTTTCATGTATTGGAAGACTTAATATTGTTAAGGTGGCAATACTCTCTAAACTGATATATAGACCCAAGGCAATTCCTATTAAAATCCCAGCTGCCTTTTTAAAATTTTTTTTATTTTTATTTTTATTTTTTGCAGAAATGGAAAAAAATGGAAATGTAAGGGATCAGAATCTTTTTTTTTTTTTTTTTTTTTAGACAGAGTCTCTCTCTGTCACCCAGGCTGGAGTGCAGTGATGTGATCTCGGCTCACTGCAACCTCTCCCTCCCAGGCTCAGGCAATCCTCTCACCTCAGCCTCCTGAGTAGCTGGGACTATAGGCCCCTGACACCACGTCCGGCTAATTTTTTTTTTTTTTTTGTATTTTTGATAGAGACAGGGTTTCACCGTGTTGCCCAGGCTGGTCTCAAACTCCTGAGCTCAAGCAATCTGCCTGCCTCAGCCTCTCAAAGTGCTGGAACTACAGGTGTGAGCCACCGCGCCCGGTCGAAAGCAATCTTGAAAAAGAACAAAGGCAGAGGCCTCACGCTTAACCAATTTCAAAGCTTACTGCAAAGTAACAGTAATCAAGAGTGCATGGTACCTGCATAAGGATAGACATATAGATCAATAGAATGTAATTGAGAATCCAGAAAAAAAAGTCACATTTATGGTTAACTGATTTTTTTTTTTTTTGAGATGGAGTCTCGCTCTGTTGCCCAGGCTGGAGTGCAGAGGCGTGATCTTGGCTCACTGTGAGCTCCGCCTCCTGGGTTCATGCCATTCTCCTGCCTCAGCCTCCCGAGTAGCTGAGACTACAGGTGCCGGCCACCATGCCTGGCTAATTTTTTGTATTTTTAGTAGAGTTGGGGTTTCACCGTGTTAGCCAAGATGATCTTGATCTCCTTACCTCGTGACCCACACTCCTCGGCCTACCAAAGTGCTGGGATTACAGGCGTGAGCCACCGGGTCTGGCCGGTTAACTGATTTTTGACAAGTGTGCCAAGACCATTCAATTGAGAGAAAAAAGAGTGTTTTCAACAAATGGTACTGAAACAACCGAATATGCACATCAAAAGAATGAAGTTGGACCCCCTACTTCATACCACATACATACATTAACAAAAAATGGATCAAAGACCTAAGCATAAGTTACATCTAGAAAACTTTTAGAAGAAAACGTAAGCACAAATCTTTGTGGTTTTTGGATTAAGCAATGGATTTTTAGACATGACACCAAAAGCACGAGTAACAAAAGAAAAAAAATAGATAATTGAACTTTATCAAATTTTAAAACTTCCATTCTTAAAAGGACACCACCAAGAAAGTAAAAACTGACAATCCACAGAATGGGAGAAAATTTTTGGAAATCATATATCTGATGAGAGACTTGTAACTAGAATATATTAAAAACAGTTACAACTTAATAACAAAAGGACAAATAACCCAATTAAAAGATGGATAAAGGGTCTGAATATACAGTTCTCCAAAGATATACAAATGACCAATAAGCAAATGAAGGGATGCTCAATATCATTAGTCACTAGGTGTATTAGTTAGGGTTCTCCAGAGAAACAGAACCAATAAGAGACATATATATGTGTGTGTGTGTGTGTGTGTGTGTGAATAATGCTGCTATGAACATTCATTTATAAGTTTTTGTGTGGACATATGTTTTCAATTCCCTTGGGCTTATACCTAGGAGTGGAATATCTATGAAATATCTTAACTCCATAATTAACATTATGAGGAACTGCCAGTTTTACAAAGTGGCTCTAACCATTTTACACTCCACCCAGCAATATACAAGGGGTCTAATTTCTGCACATCTTCTCCAGCATTTGTTATTATTTGTCTTTATAACATTCATCCTAGTGATGACCTTATATGGAGGCATGGAGAGGGTGCTGTTGTTTGTTGCATTTCCTAACTATACAATCATGAGTGTATCTCATGGTTTTGATTTGCATTTCCCTAGCATGATGGTGAATTTTCATCTGTCAACTCAAATGGGCTAAGGGATGCCCAGATAGCTGGTAAAACTTTTGGGTGTGTCTGTGAAAGAGTGTTTCTGGATAGCATTTTAATCAGTAACCTGAGTAAAGAAGATCTCCCTCACCTATGTAGGGTGCATCATTCAATCTGCTGAGGGCCTACATAGAACAAGTAGGTGGAGGAAGGGTGAATTCACTCTCTGTTTGATCAGGGACACTCATAATCTCCTGCACTCAACATCAGTGTTTCTGGTCTCTGGCCTTCAGATTCTTACTGAATTGTACCACTAGCTTTTCTGGTTCTCCACTGGGTCTGCAGCTTGCAGATGGCAAATCATGAAACTTCTTAGCCTCCATAATCATATGAGCCAATTCCTATTATAAATTAATCTCTGATTTATTACATATGTACATTATATATGTTTATAACATATTATATATATATATGTTTGAGAGAGAGTTTCTTATCAGATATATAGATATATGGTTTTAAAAAATTTTCTCCCATCCTGTGGGTTGTCAGTTTTTACTTTCTTGATGGTGTCCTTTGCCCAGAGGTGGTACCACAGGCAAAGCCTAGGAATCTTGAAGCACTCTCAACTGCCCACAGAGCAGTAGACTACTCTATCCTTTCTTTGAATTTAGAAAGGGTTGTTATGGCCCTATCAGCTTGGGTTCTTTTGGTCCTGAAAGCTACTCTTTCCACTGTAAACTGTGGCCTTAATAGTTCCAAGCACTGCCCCCATCCTGAGTCAGATCCCTGTGGTGGAGGGATTTGGTGGAAGTTTTTCAAACTAGGGAAACAAATACCTGCAAGAAATTGTAACTAGCTCATCCAAATTTTCTCTACTACTGGGAAACATCTTATACCACAGACCCTGTAAGGAAAGCTCAGCATACTCAGCTTGGATGAAATGCACCCAATGTCATTTGAGTGGTAGGACATGGTAGTCACATAGGTCTCCACTGTATTTCCTAGATGTTAGGGAGTATAATACTGACTACAGAATTTTTGCAAGGCAGTGTAATAACCTCTGTGCCTCTGATGGGAAAAATAGTCCAAGAAGTATTAATTAGATCAGGAGACTCGAGTCATTTTATGAGGAGAGGTCATTTTTCATTTCATTTAAGTCTTGAGAACACCCATGGAATTAGGGGAGAAATGTATGCATGCACTTGTGCATGTGTGAGTGTGTTGGGAGGAAGCTGTCAGTGAAGGCCTTGAAGCCAGGGTGGGAGTGATGGATCTGAAGGGACTCAGAGAATGGATAATGATAGGAGGGGGCTAAAGGAGCTGACAAAGAAGATCCTGGGGGTGGGAGGGAGGCTGACAGTAAAGGTCCTTGAAGTGGGGAGGAACTGACAATCTGACAGTGATGACCATACACAGAGCCATGGAGTAGGTGCTGCTGTTCGTTGTATTTCCTTACTAGTTGATCCAGTATCCTAGTTTGGGCCCCCTGAGCTGGACTAATAATGTACGTGCCCCACTACAATGCCAACATATCAAACAAGCCACCATTAGAACAGGATCATTTTCCTCCAGGCAGCTGCTTGCTGCAATCATTCTGCTGATTAAATTTCATTCTGGAAAATACTGCACAGACATTAATCAGGTGTCACAGCCACTCCATCCTATAGAGCCAAAGCCTCTCTGACCTTTAAAAATACACCAAACAGTTGCTAGAACACATCTCCCTAAGAAGGACAGATCCTCAGGCCAGCCCACAGAAATCCATGCTGTCCTCATCCCCCTCCACCCAACCTTTCTTTCCCTGAAGAGAGCAAACAGTACCAGAAACCATTCTGATACTTTTACCTGGAGGACTCTGGTCAGCCTTCTGTCTTGGTGATACCATCAGCCCCCTACATATGTGGATCTGAAGGTCTGAAAGAGTTTTCCCATCTCAAAATAGCTTCCCCACTGGCCTGTTCGCACTGCCTGACATTTTCACTGTAATAAGCACTTCTCTCAGTGAAAACATTGTAGTCTTCAGAAATCCCTTGTTTAAACAAAATAAAATAAAACTGGTTTACCTGGAAGAAAGAATTCATAAGTAATAACGGCATTTTACAATCTCAGAGCACTTTTTCTTGCTCTCAATGTACTTTCCAATATGTCATTTCATTTTATTTTACATCCACTATACGAGGAAAATATTACTATAATCCCCATTTTACAGATGTCAAAATGGAGCCTCAAAGAGATTAATTGACTTGGTCAGAAACATAGGGCTAGAAAATGGTCTTCTGATGCCACGCCTTAAGTGCTTTCTGTCATGCTAACACAAATGAATGCTGTCAACTGAGAGTTCTAAAAAGAGATGTGTTTTGATGGGGAGTGGGGTGCAGGCAGTGGCTAAGGAGGTCATGTCTAAGTAGGATGTCAAAGAAAAGGCCTGCAAACAGCCAGAGGACATGCTGGAGACAATAAACACCTGGGTGAGGGGAGGCAGACAGGATGGGAGAGGGGCTGAAAGCAGCCTGGTCTCTTTCACCAATTCAGATGTTAGTGTAAGTGGTCCCATTTTCCTTTCCCCCAAGCTGGTAGGTGGCAAATAAAGTGCCTTATCTCTAGTTGTGCTTTCCTGCCAGAAGTGGTGAAAAGATGCTGGATGTAATCAGAGGAGGGACAATCACATATTTGTGTTGGGCTGAGTTGGGCTACCCTTGGTGACAGGTACCAGCTGCCTCTGACTGCCCACTCTCTTCTGGCGGTGCGCATTCAAGTCTAGGGCATAAGGACTGAGATAGAACATTGTAACACTGTATCAATAATGTAAGACAGTCCCCTGTCCTTAAAGCATAATGTAATTTAAAATGCAGTGTGTAGTAGACTGCAACTTAATTGGAAGGGATGCCTCGGACCATTTGGGACACTACAGAACATTTGGCATAGCCATTAAAAGCTGTTCTCCAGAGCCCAGGAAACTAATTGCAAATGGTTAGGTAATGCACAGCTGACAGAAAGAAGATTTTCCTTTAAATTGATTCCATGGTATATGTACAGGGATGTTTATTGCAACATTGCTTGTAACTATAAAAAACTGGAAGTAAACTAAATGTCCACCCATGGGGGTTCTTCAAGTAAGTTGAAACATTCGCACAATGGACTGTTAGGCAGTAGCTTAAAAAACATGAGGCAAACCTATATATACTGACATGCAAAATGTATTTATGAAATAGTATTGGATTTCTTAAAAAATAAGTTGCAGAATAATATTTATAGTTTGCTTCCATTTTTCTTCACTATGTGTGTAATTGTATGTGTGTATGCATATCCTTATCTATACGTAGGAAAAGTGGAAAATCTTGGGAAAATATACATCAGAATAGAGGTTGCCTCTGAAGAATGACATTGGGGAGGGAAAGAGTTTCACTTTTTATTTTATACAATTTTGTATTGTTTGAAATCTGTGTGCATATTTTACTTTTGTAATGTTGGGTGTTTATGTTAAAGGACAATAGCCTTTATTGAACAGCCCCTTTCTCGTTATAGCGGGATTCCAGGATCCTGAGCAGATTTGAGCGGTAGGCATGGATTTAGGTGCATTTCACCTTCAATAGAACTTCTTACAGGTCCAATTGAACTGTATTTCTTATAAACAGTAATACACTAAAATATAGCCTTACGAAAGGAATCCTCTCTAATAAGCACAGCTGCTGATTTTTATTCCTCTCTCTGTTCTGTTTTACCTCCAAATTTCCTCCTCTCCTCCCACCTAGGCAGAGTTTCTTCTATCTTCCTAGACAGATCAGTTACCCAGAAAGCTGCTCCTTCCAGGCAATCCACAGAGCAGACAGCCCCCTACCGGTGTAATTTTAGGGGCATCGACAAAGCCAGACCAGAAAAAGTACTTGCCCACCTGCCAGCACCAACAAGCCTCAATCATACAGTGAAAAAGAAGTACAAATTCCCTTGAGAGAGGTGACATGTTGCCTGAAACTAGCATTCAGGCAAGAAAGACTGACAGAAGAGCTGTGTGTGTGTGTGTGTGTGTGTGTGTGTGTGTGTGTGAGAGAGAGAGAGAGAGAGAGAGAGAAAGAGAGAGAGACTGGCCAAACCAAAGTAGGTGGGTCCTGGGCAGTCCTAGGCTCACACTGCAGGACAGACACAGTGCAATTTATTAAACATTCGCCTGTTTAATTCATTTGTAAAATAGGATTTGAAGTAGTTTGTGCTTTTTAATAATACATGCTCATTGAATGTATTTGAAAGATATAGAAAAGTATAAAAAAGAAAGCAATCTCCTGTAATTTCACTACTCAAAGATAACTAGTGAATATTTGAGTTTCTTTCTAGTCATTTTTCTCTGTATATATGTACAATTTTAAACAAAATGGGATCAAACTATACATGCAGTTCTTAGCCTACTTTTGCACTCATTATTTTATATATTTCTGTGTTCTTAAATATTTGAAATACAATTTTAATAGCTATATAACATATGGAATCATTTGGTTGTGGTATCATCTAGCTAATCGTCCTCCTAATTTTTGTCATTTCAGGTTTTTTTCCTTTTTTAACTTATGAATAACATTGCCACGGACATTGTTGCACATAAATCTTAGTCCAGATTTCTCTTTCCTTAGGACTGATTCCCAGAAGTGGAATTACTGGGTCACACAGTGTAAACGTTTTTAAAGGCTCTATGGAGCAGTTTGAGCTGGTAGCAAATTTATTGATTCCTAAGAACTACTGAACACAGAAATCCTCTTCAGTGCAAGCCTGAACCAAGCAGCTGGACACACGCACCCCCGCTTGCAACAATGTCACATCTAATTAGGTGTTTAATGAATGTTTTTTGATGGGGATAAGGGAGAAGGATATACTGAGCTCTGTCATTAATTAAAGGAAGGAAACAGCTTAACGGAATCCTATTCTACTATCCCTACCAACTGTTATCTCTGGCAGGTAAATCATAGCATCTAAACAGTGAGGTTCCCCAAATGATCCCCAACCCAGTTCCTGTGGGCTTAAAGCTACTCATCTCCTCTCCCTTTCCCCTGATTTAAAAGTAATACATATGGTGAATTTTTCTGTATAGATGTTTTCCTTTGGTAGTAAATAGTTTGCAGTATAAAATGTTAATTATGCTTCTCATAGACTGATCTCACTCTAACATTAACATTTGTGGTTATTAACCTCTGTTACGTTTATTCTGAAATTCAAAAAAAAATACCTAGCCTTCTTAAACATCACCGTGTCCCTAGTGTATTCATTGATTCATGCATTATGGTTCTTTCTTGCTGTTTCATGCCTTCAAATTAGGAATATGTGAAATTCTGTGGAAAACAAAGACTAACCTTAAAAATAAACTACCTCCTTTCTGTAGTAGGAAATGGACTGTTTTCAGAACTTTCCTATCAAAAATTCAGTAGAAGTAAGTATACCTGAATCATTTTTGTTTTTGTTAATGCTTCCAAACAATGTACTTTGAAATCAGAATCATTTCTTTATATTCATTTTTATGTAATTCTCCTGATGCTCTTCCTTACACAATGGTGATCAGAAAGGAGATATAGTTTCCTTTCCCTGCCCATGATAGCTAAGTGGGTATCATAATGTAAGTTGGAGGGAATTTTATTATGCAAGAAGGAACTACTATTGGGTTTGATTGATTGAAGATGGACTTTAATGTGGTGTATTTGAAAGCTATTAAATGCAACTTACAAGGCTTAATAAAAATATGTATTATTTCATTATTTAGCAAGTTTACTTTTAAAATACTTTTTAGAGTATTTAACTCTCAAAATAAACAAAGGTAAAAGTATGCATGGAGAAAAAATGTGGAAAAATGCATTCAAACTCATAAAGCATTGTTATCTGCGGAGAGTAGAATTGTGGAGCAGGAGTAATTTGCTGCATCAAGCACCTCTGCAGTTTTGGGAACTTTTACCATGTCATGTCTTATTTAGTAGGTAGAATAAAGCAATAGATAAATAAAACATGTTCAACAAGTATTTAAATGCCAACTATGTACCAGACATAATTAAGTGATCATTACCGAAATGGTAAAGGCTACATATAAGAAAGACTTTGAGTATTTGCACCAGAGAACAATAATGAATATGACAATGAAAACACCTGAGCAGTTAGAAGTTTCTAAGGTATAGTCATGCATCGCTTATTGACAGGAACACCTTCTGAGAAATGCATCGTTAGGTGATTTCGTCCTTGTGCAAACATCATAGAGTGTACTCACACAAATCTAGATAGTATATCCTACTGCATAGCTAGGCTATCAGGCAAAACCTAGATAGTATATCCTACTACACAGCTAGGCTATAAGGCATAGCCTATCTCACCTAGACTACAAATGTGTACAGCATGTGACTGTACTGAATACTGTTGTAATACAATGGTCAGTATTTGTGTATCTAAATATAGCTAAACATAGAAAAGGTACAGTACAAATGCAGTATAAAGGATAAAAAATGGTACATCTGTATAGGGCACTTACCATGAATGGAGCCTGCAGAACTGGAAGTTCCTCTGGGTGAGTCACTGAGTGACTCAGTACAATCATGGTAGTATTGTGTCCTATTATGAAGGAATGTGAAGGCCTAGGACATTACTGTACACTACTATACACTTTATAAACACTGTACACTTAGGCTGCACTACATTTATTTTAAAAGATTATTCTTTCATCAATAAATTAACCTTAGCTTACTGTAACTTGCACATTATAAACTTTTTTTAACTTTTGACTCTTGTAATAACACTTTTAAACACACACCATACAGCTGTACAAAATATTTCTTTCTTTACATCCTTATTCCATACGCTTTTTTCTATTCTAACTTTTTTCTTTACTTTTCTAAATTTTTTGTTAAGAACAAAGACAAAACACACACACATTAGTCTATGCCTACACAGGGTCAGGATCATCAATATCACTGTCTTCTACCTCCACATCTTGTTCCACTGGAAGGTCTTCAGGAGCAATAACACACATGGAGCTGTCATCTTTTATGACAACAATGCCATCTTCTGCAATACCTCCCAAAGGACCTGCGTGAGGCTGTTTTACAGTTAACTTTTAAAAAATATTTAAGTAGAAGGAGTACACTCTGTAATAATGATAAAGTATATAGTATAGGAAATACATAAACCAGTAACATAGTCATTTATTATCATTATCAAGTATTATGGATTGTACCTAATTGTATATGCTACACTTTTATGTGATTGTCAGCACAGTGAGCTTATTTACACCAGCATCACCATAAACTCGTGAGTAACACATTGCACTATGATGTCACTAGGTGATAGGAGTTTTTCAGCTCCATTATAATCTTATGGGAACACCTTCATATCTGCATTCCATTGTTGACCAAAACATCGTTATGTGGCACATGTCTGTACTTGTGGGCTGTGACAGTGTTGTCTGCCCCGGTACTGTCCTCGGCCTCTGCCTCCTAGATCTGTGGTTCCCACTGGATGCCTTGTGCCCAGCTGAACTTCAGCTTCTTGACTGGCCCTTCCTGTAGCTGACTGCAATTAGGTGTGTCTTCGGTGTTAAACATCTCCTTTTCAAGGTAAAATCAAGAGGTCATGGGGACCCAGACACTTTCAGATGCTGATGGTGGGAATGTGCTTTGCTACAAATATTTGGGAGGGCAATTTGGCAATACATTTTCAAAGCCTTAAAAATATTCTGACTTGATGATAAAAATCAGAATAGTGGTTACCTCTGGTAGGGTTATTGACTGGGGAGGGGGCTCAAGAGAGCCATCTAGGATGTTAAAAAGGTTCAATATCTTAATCTGGGTGGTGGTTTACAAGTGTGTGTGTGTGTGTGTGTGTGTGTGTGTGTTAAAATATATTGGTCTGTACATTTTATTCCATGTGTGTTGATTAAAAAAAGTTTAATTAAAAGTATGTGTTTGGAACGTTCAAACCAATAATTCCATGGTAGTATTGTATCCTATGGTGAAAAAGATGCAAAGGTTTAGTTCATTGCATTATTTACAATGTTAAAAAACTGGCAATCTCCAAAATATTCAATAACAGTGAAATGGTAAATAAATTATGTTCCATTCATTTTAAATCGTATTATCAAAAGTTTTTTCTTTACTGATATTGGAAAACATTTATTATATAGTGTTCGGTAACTAACACAGGTTACAAAATAGAAATAAGTCAATAACCAAGTAAAGACAAGTACTAGTGCTGTTCCCTGGTGCTATGGTTATTTTCCTGGTACCCAAAGAAAAAGACCAGCTGGCAATGAGAATCAGGCAACACCCTTAACTATGGTTTTCCTCAATCAAGATTCATATGTTTGTGGTGCAGGCACTGAGTACTAGGCATTGACCTAAGGTAGTCTGGTGGGCACACCCCAACCTCAGTTAGGAATGTTTGGAGTCTTTGAGGCTCTCCATTATTTTGAAGCTTCTCTCTGTCCTTGATCAACCAAAGTATGGAAAATGAGAGTTTGATGGTGATAACCAGAGCGTAGAGGTACTAGCTGGGATGTCTATAAGTGTGTGCACTTGTGAATACCTGTATGGCCACCATTTTAAATATGCATGTATGCATGTATGTGTGTGTATACATGTAGACATTTCTCTAGCCCACATTCTCAGAATTGGAATCAGAAAGGTATACTATGTAACTTAAATAGTCAAATTGGTCAGCAAAATAAGGAGATAATTGAATGCTATGGCTCTTCCCAGGGAGAATGTGTTAGACACAGAGCACGATCTGGCATTTTTCTACTGGTCTGAAGGCTTCTGGGGAGGGCGCTCATCATTGGTTTGAAGAAGATGGAGAGAAGTAGGCTGCAGCCCCATTGGTAAACATTTCCCGATGCTATAAAGCAGTTTGCAACCTAGGGCAACACTGTGTGTTTGATTAAGCTTGCTATGAAAAGGATTTATTTTAAGGCATTTTAATAATTTCTTTTTTTTTTATCAAAAGCTAACCAAGCAGTTTTACAGTAGCCTTCACTTGCATGAAAGACCTGTTTCTTCATCTAGGTGGCTTGCCTATCAGTAAGTCTTATTATAAACCTATTTATGTATAAACTCCACATGTGTTTTGACATGAAGAAAATCAGAATGGAGCCCAGGAAACATTGCCTCTTGCTTTTTAATCATCCGGTTCAGTCTGAGTTAAACTTTTTTTTGGAGGAAAAGAGGTGTACGTACTGGACTTAGTTAAAATATAGGGGGTTTTCCCCCCAGTTCCCTTTCTAGTCCCTCCCCTTTTCCCGATCCTCTCTCCAAACAAATACACCATCTCTGGGGAGAAGACTGCTACTACTCTCTGAGCTGCTGCAGCTGCTGCTATTGTCACTGCTACTGGTCTCAAAGTCATTTTTAACTTGACTGAGTGCGTGCTGTGCTCCAAGTCCCATAAGGCACCCCAAGAGACAGCACAGAAGAAACATACCATATGCAGTTCTTTTAAATAGCCAGCTCCTCTAGTACTTTATAAAATAATGTTCAATTTCAAGCAGGATTCAGGAATACAGATGTTGAGAAAGCAAACCTCACTCCCACTAAAGGTACCTCACTAGTTTGTGTCTTTGGGATTATAAAGGTCAAATTACATATGCCCTCTGCATCATTTGGTGGGTAGTGTGTTTCTCTCTGAATTGAAAAGGCCTCGATCTGTCCATCAAAACCAGCATGGTAACAAGTTTTTATTTGGCTTCTTTAGGGATCTCTTGCTGTGTGATTGCCATAGGGGAGCCAAGAATCTCTAAAGAAGGTGTTAAATAGTCTTTAGAGCCTGTATAAAAACCTCGTTTCTTTCAGGCTACTTTCACAGAAACAAAATATGTTAATTAGCAAGCACTCCTGAGAAATCAGTGCTGGTTGCAGGAGTCCTCCACATTAAGTATGAGATATTTAGAATGAGAGGAGAAAGAGATAAGTAAACAGGACTCAAAGACGATTATTGCAGAAGTATAAATACAGCATTTCTCTCTGCCTTTGTGGAGCTTATGGAAACCCTGACACAAGCTAAGCAGGTTTAAGACACACACATCTACAGTAGTAGGCATCTTGTCTCTATCTAGGACATATATCACAGATTTCTAAACCACATCTATAGTGTAGGGCTGCTAATAATACCTGACACAGCATTCAACGTGGCCCCTTGGGTGCCCAAGTTCTTTACAAAGGGCTTCCTTTTTAACCTTCAAGAAACATATTTTGTTCCTTCAGAAGATGGGAAAGGGCAAGGGCCTTCAGTCCCATTTCCTGGATAAGAAAAACAAAGCTTTACAGTAGATTAGCAACGCAGATCTGGAAAGAGCCAAGTACTCTTCTTCATCCCATTGACTCTTAGAATAGTTTTATACTTGATTTAGTTTGCGTTTTTAGGGAGACATGGAGAAAGGATTGCAGCAACCATCAGAAGGAGACCTGGCAAGCAGAGCCTGGGAGCGCCTCAATGGGACAGAATGGGCACCTCCAAACAGGTATATTCACTTAGCTATGTTAGGCTTCCAGGGCTGTTTCCAGAGGGAGGTGGAGTCCACTGTTACCCACTTCCTCACCCTCCACCTCCCCTGGCCACCAGACAGATGTCTTGGGGGCACTCCAAGGAGGCCTCATCCTGTTCTGCAGTTGTTTTGAGAACATTCGAACCATCTTTTGGTCCAACCACAAGGTGCCTCAAGCCCAATATCCTAATGGGGTCCAAAAGGATAGGTTCGAGAAGGAGTTGGCTGTCTTCCAAGATCAGTGACATTCCCACCTCATCCCCAGTTTCCCTTAGTAATCCACAGTGGATCTGTCAGCCATGACTTTACTTTTACTCTTTCCAAAGCTACTTGCATTTTCATCTTGCTGCATCTTTTGGAGCTAATGAATTCCTTAGGTTTTCCATTTGCTATAGAGAATAATAGTTCTTTTCAGGCGCCATAGCAAGAACACTTACCTTGGAGTCCAACAGATCTAGGTTCTAGCTCTCACTTCTGCCACTTACTAGCTGAGTGGGCACAGGACATTTTCTTCCCTTCTCTGAGATTCAGTTTCCTCCTCTGCATAATGGGGTTATTGATAACTCCGCTTCCTCCCTTGCATGGCTGCTATGATGAGAAAATGAGATCCTTGATATAAAAGCACTTGAACAGTACAAACTGGGGTTCTGGTGCAGAGTCATATTTTAGCTGAATTTTCTAGCTAAAGATTGGGGGCTGTTGGTTCTAGAATTC
The DNA here is from genome assembly GCF_028878055.3 of Symphalangus syndactylus. Lineage (NCBI taxonomy): Eukaryota > Metazoa > Chordata > Mammalia > Primates > Hylobatidae > Symphalangus > Symphalangus syndactylus. The sequence continues at coordinate 123,737,808 of NC_072447.2, read as the reverse complement.
TCAGATCTGGTGAATAAGGCTGTGTTCCCTCTCTCTGTCTCTGCATAATTTTATACACTCTGGTCACATCACTTCCCAGCCTTCATCGTTCTAGACTAAAGAGTCTGCGTTTGTTTAATCTATCTTCATATGTCAGCCACCATTCCCCGCCCCCCCCCCCAACCCACCACACACACACACACACCATCCCTTTGATTATAGAGTGGCCCTTCTCTGGATCATCTCCAGCTCCATTATGTCATTCTGGAAGCACTAAGACCAGACCTGCTCAAGTGTGTGTGTGTGTGTGTGTCTGTGTGTGTGTGTGTGTTCCTCAGCTCTGAACCTCTGACTCTGACCCCCTCCCCAGTTATAAATCTTAGAACAGGATAATTACCCAAGACCCTGTCCAACTACAGAGAAGGTTGGTTGGCTTCAGACTGAAGCCTCCCCCCTCTTTCTCTGCACAGCCCTGGCCCCAAGGGGCTAAAACTGCTCCCTGTCTGGCTTGGAAGGCTGGGAGGTGGATAACTAGGATGGGGAGACTGAGGGGGAGGGAGAAGGGGGGGGTCTTGCGCAAGCGCACGCGGCTGCACGGACCGCCAATGCTGCTGCCTCCCGGAGCAGAAGGAGGCAGAAGAGGAGGGAGGGAGAAGAGTGGAAGGGAGGGGGAGGCGGCACTTGGGCTGCAGCTCGCAACCAGAGGCAGTCTCTTTCAGCTCTCGGAGGGACCGAGAGAGGCAACCGCGGAGTAGGATGCTCTGCGGGGCGCCCAGAGCCGGGGGCGCTTGAAGCAGCTTCGGGGACTGGGGCAACCGGGCAGTTTTCACCATGCATCAGTCCCTGACTCAGCAGCGGTCCAGCGACATGTCCCTGCCCGATTCCATGGGTAAGTCTAGCGGCCCTTCCTTCGGGCGGCGGCAGCAGGGGTTGAGTGCGCTGGCCTCTGGACTGTGAACGCCCCGGCTGCCCCAAAAGCCAGAGAACGGGAAACTGGGCATGGATGGGGTGGTCTTCGCGCCCCAGCGTCTGGGTGGTGGACCAGAGTCCCAGGGGAGCGGCCTGGCTGCAGCGGGAGCGACGTGTGGAGATCGGAGCGCCAAGCTTGCGTCGGAGTATCTCTGCCCCGGAGTGCGGGTGTGTGCCTGTTTGTGTGCGTGTGTCTACAGACTTGCAGTCGGTGGTAAATCCCAGCAATCTGAGGATCAAAACACTTCCCTGCACCCTGCGCCTTCGCTTTCCATTCGACACTCACTCTTTGCAAAGTCCTGGTCACTTCTAAGAGCTCACGACTAACGACAATTAGAAGAAGCAGGGTCCTCGCCCCCTCCCAGCTCTCTTGAAGCTGCCCTGAAATTTAGAGATGCAGTTGGGAGGGGGTCTGACTTGCACCTCGCTGATTTGGGGGGGCGGGTTGCGCAACTCTGGGGGATGGGCGGGGGTGAGAAGAAAGCGGGGGATGAAGGGAGGGGAATTCCTGAGGAATCACTCAAGACAGCCCAGCCCTGCCCTCTGCAGCGGCAGGGTCAACATTCTTTGAATTTGACTGTTACTCTGCTCCAAATGCAGGGAATGTGCATGAGTGTGAAAAGGGAGTAAGGGGCAGGAGTGAGAGCGCGAGAAAGAAACATCCAGCGCGAGCCCGCGCATCTTCTGAAGTCGCGCTTTTCCTCTCAGGGCGGTATGGAGGGGGAGGGGCACTCTTCGACTCCTTTCCTTATAGAAACTGGGGTACAGCTACCTTAGGGCACCAACTTGGCTGCCCCTCGAAGCTGCTTTTTGGTAGTCACAAACAAAAAACAAACCCAGTCCCCCTCAGCTGTTAGGCACCTTCCCAAACCCTATGATTTCACTGGGCGGAGAAATTAATTTGGAGCCCTGGAGAGCGGGAGGGAATTGTAAACTCATGATCCCACCTAATCTTTTAAAATTCGCCTCGGATACACTTCAATCAAATCGAATTCTCTCTTTCCAACATACTTTACATTCTGCAAAATCCCTCTGTCCCGCAGTTCCTGCCATCAGTCTGCTCAGGTCTTCTCCGATGAATTTGCGGGAACATCTCGAGTGGAGGGGGCAGGGAGAAGATCGAACCCCCTATATAATCTCCCTACTGCCCGCAGAAGACTCAGTGTCAACAAAACTCGTTCACCCGAGGGGCCCCAGAAAGTGTTATCTCCTGGATGGTGGAAAGATCCGTATCCTCAATGCTTTTGCATATTCAGTATAAGAATTTACTTTTTCATTTTTAAGGGCGTAGTTATTTACAACGGGGTACAAATGAGGCCAAGGACTTGGTCTGAATCCAGAGCCCAGCAGTACCAGACTCCCCCTTACTCCCAGCTCGCGCGCGCGCACTCTTTCTCCAACACACACACCACGCACACACACATACAGAGGGAGAGAGAGAGCGCGAGAGAGAGCGACAGCGAGAGCGAGAGAGAGAGACAGAGAGGTGGGAATGCACTCCTTACCTTGGCCAGCTGTGGCGCCAACAACGCAGCCCTGGCTCCCCGACGCCAGGCTGTTGCGCTTCGCGAGGCAGGGCTGAGTGGAAGAGTGCTAGGGTTCCGCAGCGTCCATTCCCGCTGCGGACGACAACCACCTAACCACCTGCAAATCAAGCCACAACTCCCGGGGCCCGTCTGCCTTCGGGGAGTGGGCTGATTGGTGGTCCAGGGCTTAAAGAGTTACTACTTGGCGCACTGCTCTGTGGGTTGGGGAACAAGATGAAGAGCTTTCTTTCTTGGGCTCCCAGGGGCCCTCAGCGATCTTGTGTTTCTCGAAAGGTCTGCGCAACAAACAGCTGAGTGGGCTTCGCCCAGCCCAGTCTCCACACTCCTGGAAAGGAATCATAAATCCCAGATAGAAGCGGAGCCGGCGCCACGCATTCCACTTTTTAAAGTCCGCAGACCGACGGCACTAGCAAATAAATTCCTGAGTCGAGTAGTAACGCTGGGTTTCCACAGTTTGGACAGGGGAGTCTCCCCGGAGTTCCCTGGCCCTGGTCCCGCACAGTCCGGGCCTGAATCAGCGTCTAGGCTACTTAGGTGCTACTCCCACTTAGCCCTGCCAACACCACCTTCCCTTGCGTGGGGGGAAGAGGACAGTGGGTAGGTAGGTTAGTGTTTCAGCCTCCAAGGGCAGCATTTCCGAGGGGATTCCCTTTATTGTCAAGACACAACCGCAACCAAAACAATAAAATTTAAAACACACGGACACACTGCACCAAGGTGCCTGCACTCTACGCTTGCTGGCTGCCTGGGAATAGAGCAGTTCGTCCAAGGCTCAGAGTGGAGCAGGCGCTTGGCAATTAAGAAGATGGTAATTTGACTCCAGCGTCCCCCCATCCCCTTTTGGCAACACCGCCCCCAGGCGCAAAGGCACCTCTACTACAGTAGGGCATTCCTTCCTCCCAAATAACACATTTGTAATTCGCCGGCGGCCTCGGATGTTCTCCATTCAGAGAACCGTCTAAAGTGGGGAGGGATGGATTTCAGCGCCTTTAAGGAAATGTTTGGGAGATTGGCAGCGTCTTGAGGCCCTTGTGTGGGCAGCCACCTGTTTCTAGGGATACTCAAGGCTGGGATATCCGGGGACCCACTCTGTGTGGCAAAGCTGACTCAGGTAAGCAAATCCTAATCGGTTCAAAAGATCAACCCAGAGAACTAGCCAGGCATCAACACCGTGTACAGGACAGGATACTGGGTTCCCAACTTTATTGTGCCCAATAAAGATTATACACTTTATCTACTCTCTTGGGAGAGGATAATCAAGAACGTGTGCAAGGTAAAACAAAGTAACAGAAACAGCATCTTATCTTCTAGCAACTCACATCTTGGTTCCCTCAGATACATAATCCTGGGACTGGCAGATATCATATGGGTTGTGGACCAGACCCACGGTTACAATTGTAATGGTACCAGTTACAATTAATATACTTATTGAATAAGGTACCTGGGAATTTAGGGACATGAATAAGTGATTAATTTTGATCAAGAAAAACTTCTTGGAGGAGGGGAATTTTGAGCATGTTTCGAAGGAAGGGAGGCACCCAGATTCAAAGACCGCAATGCAGATGGGGGCTCTGATCAGGGGGAAAACCCGGATGAGAGAAAAGCTGGTTGTTTTTGGAAGAGTGGAGACAGCAAATAATTGGGTGCTTCTAGAGCTAAGCATCCTGGTCATCAGGAATCTGGGGTGGAGGTGGGGCACTGCAGAGAGGGAGGGCTGCAGTAGTTCTGCAGGGAGGCTGCTGAGGGGGGGCAGGCAAGGCCAATGAAAAGATTTCAGACTCTCTGACTGCTGTTGGTTGCAGAGGTGGTTGTTGTTTAAGCAGAAATATACTGGGTGCCAAGGAGACAGAGTAGTGAGAGATATTGTAGTTTTCACACTGGTTAGTCAGAAGGCTTTTAATTTGAGGGAACCCTCAGGTGTACCCTACATTAAAAAATCAATTCTATGAGAATAGCCCATATTTATTCACACAATTCCTCCCACATCCTTCTTGATTAAAAGGGAAACAATTCTGAGATGTTGCCTCTTGTTTATTCAACAAGTGCCGATTGTTTATTAGGTATCAAACACCAGGTGTAAATCGTAATAGGCATGATTTTCATATACCTGCTGCTTTATTTAAGTACCTCATGGTGCCTGAGTTTTTTATGTGTCACTTTACTAAACAAAATCAGAATAAGATGGTCCTGTGTTTACAGAAACATCTAAGGCAAGCCCCAAATTGTACCAGAATAAGAACAGGGCTGTACGTCTTTCTTCTAAAATAAAACAGCCACCAGGAAAATGTCCTAAGCAGACACAATAAATTGCCTTTTAGGAGCCTGGGGCACACCTTCAGAAAATGGGTATATTTTGCTCTAAGTAGATGTGAATTTTATTGAGTCAAATTGACACTACAGATAAATTGAGGGGTGATTCTTCATTTTCAAAACGAGTCACCCTGGGGGTGGGGGTTCCTTAAAACAGTCAATTCCCCAAGTGCAACTAGAAATAATTTCATGTTACACAATTATGGTCCTTATAATATAAAATAAGTGGTGACAGGGAAGGACGCTCATGAGGGGACAGAGATTAGATATTCGACATGGTGATCAGAGAGTTTTCTTAGGAATTTTATCCACAGCAAATCCTATCTGGAGTCAAGGCCCCTGTGGGGCTGTAGGAACTTTGCCTGGGTTGCTCAAGTGACTGAATTTTCAATTCAGGTTCTAAAGCAGGAAAAAAGATTTTCAAATGACACTATGTGGTTTGCTGAGTCACTTTTCTGACCTGGCTCTTCCTGTGCTTTTAAAAGTTAGAGTGATATTTGCAAAGAAGACCCAAGAGCTGTGAATAAGATTAAAGGCCAGCTGGTGAGGAAGGAGCAGGCAAATGAAACAAACAAACAAAAATTTAAAAGACCATGCATGCACACACACTTCTCCAGTTTAGTCTGTAAGGTTACATGTTTTCTGGGTAAGGTGTTGAGACACTTCCATGTCACAAAGATATCCGTGGTGTATCCAAATGTTCTCTCACTCTCTTCTGCCAGTTTGGGGCAGGGGAGGGCTAGAGATTGTGTGAGTGACGAAAGACAAGGGAAGACAAGAATGGGAGGCGATGTTGGTAAGTTTATGTTAGAGCCCCTCTGTAGAACCAACTCACAGATTCACTGAGAAGTATCTATCATCAAATAAACTTAGGCACTCTGGTTTAGAGACTAATTTAGGGTCCCTCAAAATCAAGAGGAAGGATAACTAAACTTCAGGTAAACAGAAGAAATAAATCCTGGCCTTCCCCCACCCCTCTACTATTCCTTTCCCAGTACCATGCAGTCCAGAGCTCCCGGCTTTGCTCCTGTGTTTACCATTAGTCAGCTCCCATTTGTATCCCTAACAGCCCTGTCATGAAAGGGCCCCGATGTTACAGGTGTCTCTAGTGGGCTTTTATGTTTTTGTCCCATGGAGGCTGGACTCAGGTCTCTTTAAAGAGGAGTCTCATTTGCCAACTCTTCTTACCTCTTCCCCAGGGTGAGACATAGTGCTTTAGCATTGTAGATGCCTATAAACGTTCAAACCACTACTACATTTCAATGAAAAAAATAGTCTTAGAATAGTCCCATATTAGAAATGACCCTGATGAGTCACATCCCTCATTTTCGAAGTTGACGTCACGGGAGACCGCCAGCCCCTCCCACCTCCCTTGGAGACTTCAGCAGGGACCCTACCGGGGAAGACAAGATGGATGGTGGGGTTAAGCCCGGGTGATACTCCCAATGCTTTTCTTCCATACAGGAGGGGATATCTGCAGGGGGCTGCAAGGCCAGCCACAACCCCTCCCGTCTCACCACCACCTTGCCTCCTGGGTCTCACTTCATTTCCTTGACCTCCCACTTCCTCCATCCCTTCTCCCCTCCCTCCCCATGGAGCAGTCTGCATGGCTTCTCTCAACAACTGCTTCCTGAGGCTGCAGTGAGGTCTCCCAGAATGACGGGGTCTTATGGACAGACTCAAGTGATCTCTTTAGGGCCATAAATGACAGTCAAGCCACGTGGGCGGGCGGCTCCACCAGGGCTCCTCACTGCTTCATCCTCTTCATGCTCCATACCTCCACTAGAGAGCTAGACTCTTCTCATTTGTTCATTTTTTTTTTTTTTGAGAACTCCTAGGTAGTAACTCTCCCCTGGTTATTTCCTGTTGAAGGCCCTCTCCCTATGCCTGAGAAATCCCTGCAGAGTGTGGGACAGTGCTCGGTTCCTTTAAAAAAAAAAAATAAATTACAAAGTGAGCCTAGATACCATTTTTCTATCTGACTTAATAATCCTGTTTTCAAAAAAAAATATTGGTTTGCACTATCATGTCTGATAAACCCTGAGTGGGAGAATGGGCTTCTCATCATTTATATTTATGTCACCCTCACATAAGCCTAAATGTGTATAAGTTATAATCCTCCCCACCTAACTCCCCCAATACATATCTTTGTGGACTAATGGCCTCCAAACACTCACTTTATTACACACATTTGTTATGTGACAAATCTTGCCAATATACCATTTTAAAGTTTATACATGAGGTGGCAAATGTCAGAAATAAATGAAAAAAAACAATCCCAGTAACTTGGCTTGGCTGTGATATTTACACTGAAAATGAAATTTCATATCTCTAGCTTATGAAAAAAATCTTTTTAGTTGGATATTGGCTTTAAAATGTTTTCATTTAATACCGCCCCACACACACACACTTCCCATTTATCATATGCCTTCTAATTTGGTCTAAAAAAACACTCTACTAAGTAGTTATGACACATCTCTTATAGAGTGCCAGGAGCACAAAAATTCATTTTGTTTTTATGTCACTGGTGAAATTTCTTCTGTTGTTTATTTTCAAATTGGAAATACATTTTTTATTATGAAAGTGGCACCTGATGACTACAAAAAATAATGCTCTATCCCTTCCCCACAACCCCCCAACCGTCACCACCAAAGATAACTTCAGTTACCAGTAGGAATAGGAAAGGAAAACCTTCTTAGTGTTTTTTTCTTTAAGTCAATCCTTTCCCCAGCTGAAATGAGCAATTTTAATTTCTCTCTGTGCTTTCAGGAGCATTCAATCAGAGGAAACGAAACTCCATCTATGTCACCGTGACTTTGCTTATTGTGTCCGTGTTAATTCTCACAGTGGGCCTTGCTGCAACCACCAGGACCCAGAATGTCACTGTAGGAGGTTATTACCCTGGAGTTATTGTAAGTATAGAAGGCACAGGTAGGTCACAGTAGCTTGCTGTCTACAGAAATTCTGGCTCTGCTCTGATAGTGTTCAATTCTGTTTGAGTGTCTAGTGTTTGCTCAGATTTCCTCCTTTATATCTCTCTATATTTATGTAGAGAGGCAACTGTGGGCCCGCTGAGAAGAGCACTGGACTGAGAATCAGAAGAATCCAGCACCATCCCTATTTAACAGTGTGATCCTGAGCAAGTCATCTCACTCTTTAATCCCTCAGGTTTCTGGTTTAGGAGATGTTACCAGCAGTGTTAACCTTAGGCTAAGGCCCTTTCTCTCCGGGCATCTGCATTCCCATATATAATAGAGGTCATCTGATCTTACCTGAAATCTGAGGATCCTGGCAGCTTGACACTCTGACCAACAGCACTGATCTCCAAAATGATCCTTCTGAAAAAGCTGTGGAAGATATATTCCTAAAATATGTATATTTATTCACTTATAAATTACATATATATATACATGTTCCTAAAACTTATATAAAAATGAACATTCCAACATTAGATAAAAATAAGTATACAATGACTTTTAATATCTTCGTGTGAACACAAACTAAAATGTCACCAGATAATATGCACTTAGTGTGAAGCTTGTCATTAAACACAGTGGCTTTAAATCCTTATTTCAAATGGCCCACTAGATAATTGTGAATATTTTTGGCTGCCTTCTCATCCCATATGATTAGATTGTCATTGGAGTCATGTTTTTAAATGTCAATCTCACAATTTGGCTGCCAAAAATCTACCCTGGGAGTTAGAAGTATTAAACTCTGCCATTTTCTTGTTGCTTACGTTTGCTTACATTATTAGGGTCATCTTCAACTTCTGGTTTCTCAAGAGGAATCTTTTCAAGCCTCTTATCCATTTTGTTGAGACTACTTTCGTTAAAATTGGATAATACTGTCCAGGCACACATAAAATGCCCCACCATCAACCCTTTGCTGCTTGGAACTTGCCCTTCTCCAGAAGGATAGCTCACCTGATCACCTGACATTCACACGGACAGAGGGTGCCAGTGACAGTCTGTTTATTAAATATTAGTAATGTTTGGTTTCTTTCTTATTATTTTAGATAAACAATAAATAGGAAACAGCCGTATTCCAGTGGATTGTTTTATCTACCCTAGGGTGCATGCAGTTCCCTTTGGAGACTGCTAAACTAGTTGCATTAGAAAAACCAAAACCTCATTTGAGTCTACTACACTGCTGTTGAACCCAAAAACCTAACTCTAGAGGTGAGCTCATGTTTTAAATATCAGTTAAATGGCTCCTCAATTGCTAGAGAGCAGAAGGAAGTTTAGGACAGTTCAGTTAAGAAGTATTTTAGTACAGCAAAGAGGTCAGATGTATTTTCTGTTGTTTTGTTTCATTTCTCTTTGAAATGAAATGAGAGAGAGAGAGAGAGAGAGGTGGGAATTGGAGAGAGAAGCAAAGCGAGAGGAGAGATTAAAGATGATGCCTTGGACAAGCCAGAGCTATGAGTGACCAAGCCTGGAGCCTGTTGCCTAGGTCACTGATTTCATTCCACAGTCAGCCTCCTCAATAGCTCTTGAGAAGCTGGAACCTAAAGTGGGCTGCAGGCTATGCCTTCCTGGAGCTGAAGGCTGCTGGGGGAAGCGCCTCCACAGCTCCAGGGCAGGCAGGGCTCCTCCCAGCTGAGGGCAGGTCACCCACAGACACTGTTTGGTGCCCTGTGTTAAACATGTGATGTGAGAACTCACCCAGTCCACTTCCTGTGGTGAGGCGAGAAAACCAGTCGTCAGCAGAATTGGGTTTTATTTTTAAACACAAGCAAAGCCGGCGGGGGGTGGGGGGTGGGGGGTGGGGGGTGGGTGTGTGGGGAGGAACGGAGGGGGTAAGATAGCATTTCAGTGGCTTGGAAAAGCAATTTATAGGGTCTGCGTGACTTTGTGTATTTCAGGTAGCTGCATTAGTAAAATATTTCTGACTGATGAGCAAATGCTGAAGCCAAGATTCAGAGTCTCTGTGGGTGAGGGGAAGGTATTTTCCATGTTATTTAAGAGTACGAACTCCTATTCATAAACAGTAGCTGTGAACCTTCTCTGTGGAATATCTTACTGTGGGCGGCTAGGTTGGAATACGTTAACAAAGGAAGGAGGGTGCCTGATTGCTGTTATTCAAGTACCTGATGTTCAGCTAGCACTAGAAGTTGAAGCAGTGGGGGCGGTGTTTGCATGTGAGTGGTTCACTAAGAGCTAATATGGAAGTGTTAATAGGAAAGCCATCCCTAACGGACACTGTGCCCCCATGATTTAACCTTTAAAAATGTGCTCTCATAGTTCCTGGAGATTGTTTCTTTAAAATGCATTTTAATTACATAAAATAAGGGGGAAAAGATAGCAGATTGAATAGCAGAAAAATCCATTTGAGTTTATAGGTCAGATCACATTGTAACAAATACAATTATGACTCATACCTCAGAAACAGTAAACACCTGAGAATCCAGATTTGTCTGGGAATGGGGTACTTTCACTAATTGAATAGCTTGGTTATTAGGGAGTTACTATAGAAACTCCAAACCAGTGGTTTCCCCACTCTGATGTGAATAAGAATGACCTTGTGAACCTGCGAAAAATGCAGATCTCTACTCCCTAGCCCAAGAGATTCTGATTCAATTGGTCTGCATGGGCCCCTGCAATCTGAATTTTCTTTTTATAAACTAACCTTTGATTGAAAAAGTAATAAATGTTGAATCCACCTGAGGGGAAAGAATCCATGGGGGGTGGGGGGAGTCTAATTCAGGTGGACTAGCAACTAGCTGGAGAATTAACACACAGTAAAATATGCTTAGCAATAAAACCAGAAGGATCATAATGTGTCATCTGGAGATTCTGCACTGTCAAAGCGGTCACTTTAAATACAAATTACTAATGTATAGAACTGTGAAAAAGTTTTAGCTTATTTAGAACTCTGCTGTTTTAGACTCTGATTAAATGTGTTAACAATCCATGAGAATTTAAATTTTCAAAACAGACAAATTAGGGAGAAGTTATTAGATTAAAAGAAGACTTACCATACAAATCATTTAAATATTGTGATCTCAGGTACTTAAAATATAACTCAATTTGCATAATTCTAAGTCACGTGAAGCTTTTCGGGAGCATCTTTATTTTGCCAAATGAGATATCTTTGTACAGTGAGGTGCATTATCATGGCATGTTAGCTACTCTACCTGAGCTAGCATGTGGTATCATTGTTCTAAGAGACATATGCACACATGCCTCTGTAAAGATGTGCTAGTCTGTACAGGCTGAACTGTAAAGTTTTAAAAAAACTAAAACCAGGCTGGGCACGGTGGCACATGCTTGTAATCACAGCACTTAGGGAGGCTGAGGTGGGAGGATAGCTTGAGGCCAGGAGTTCAAGACCAGCCTGGGCAACATGGTGAGACGCCATCTCTACAAAAAGTATATATATAAAAAATTAGCCAAGTATGGTGGTGCACGCCTCTGGTCCCAGCTACTCGAGAGGATGAGGTAAGAGGATCTCTTGAGCCCAGGAAGTTAAGGCTGCAGTGAACCATGATCACCCACCCCACTGGGCTCCAGCCTGGGCCACAAAGCAAGACTGTCTCAAATAAATAAATAAATAAAATTTAAAAACTAAAAATGGCCAGGTGCGGTGGCTCACACTTGTAATCCCAGCATTTTGAGAGGCCGAAGCAGGCGGATCGCTTGAGCCCAGGAGTTTGAGACCAGCCTAGACAACATGACAAAACCCTATCTCTACAAAAAAAAAAAAAAAAAAAAAAAAATTAGCCTGGCCCTGTGGCGTGAGCCTGTAGTCCCAGTTACGTGGGAGGCTAAGGTGGAAGGATTTCTTGAGCCTAGGAGATGGAAGTTGTAGTGAGCTGAGCTCGCGCCACTTCACTCCAGCCTGGGTGACAGAGTGAGGCCCTGTCTCAAAAAAGAAAAAAAAAAAAACCGAAACAAAAACAACAACAAAAAAAACAGAAACAAAAAACCGAACACCGACAAAGAAAGACAAACTGGATTAAGAATTTTACTGTCCTCAAATATTCAAGGCATTTTATTTCAGGAGGGTTCAGATGAGCTTTCTACTCTGAAGGCCTAAAAACCCAAGAGCTTCATTTGTTGTCTGAAGCTGAAAGAGACAGGGGAGGGTGGTTGCTGCTTCCCGGTACACCTCCTCTTACCTTAGATGGCAGGAAAAAGAGGCTTCTAAATGTGTTTCCCAAGCAACCCACAAGATGGAGTTGGTCCCCTGGATAGTGAGACAATCCTTTCATTCTTGCACCCACTCCTCAGCTGCTGTATTGATACTATTAGGGCCCATACTAGCCTGAGTCTTCTTTCAGGAAAGAGAGCAAGAATTTCTGCCCCCTTTCCCAGGGAGTGGTTAGGAGAGTCAGTTAATTGAAAATCATTTCAGAGTTACTGTGGGATATTAGGAGATGGGGACAACAGGGATCATTCAAAACAATCAATATCCCAGAAACCTTCTTTAGGTCAGTGTGGCCTCAGATTCACATGTAAAGACTCATTTGAAAAGTCCAAAGAAATTTTGATTAACATGAATGCTCAGAAAACATAAGGAGCTCTGGATAATGGGATTTTGTAGTAAATAGTGAATTAGGCAGAAAGATTTTCAACAAGAGGTGAAAAAGTTTCTACCTCTTGTTTGAAAATGTTTCTAAAATCTAAGTTCATTCTAAAATATAAGTCCCTAACTTACTAAGTACATTTTTAAAATGGCACCTGGGCTGGGTACAGTGGCTCATGCCTGTAATCCCATCACTTTGGGAGGCCGAGGCAGGAAGATCATTTGAGGCCAGGCATTCGAGACCAGTCTGGGCAACATAGTGAGACCCCCATCTCTATAAGAAATTTTAAAATTAGCCAGGTGTGGTGGTGCACACCTGTAGTCCCAGCTACTTAGGAGGCTGAGGCAAGGGGGTTCCTTGAGCCCAGGAGGTCGAGGCTGGCTGCAATGAGCTAGGATCACACCACTGCTCTCCAGCCTGGGCAACATAGCAAAACTTTGTCTCTATAAAAAAATTAAGAATTAGCTAGGCATAGTGGCCAAGGCCTGTAGTCCCAGCTACTCAGGAAGCTTAGGCAGGAGGATTGCCTGAGCCCAGGAGTTTGAGGCTAGAGTGAGCCTTGTTTGCACCACTGAATTCCAGACTGTGTGACAGAGTGAGATCCTGTCTCTAAACGAATAAATACATTTGAATCTTGATTTGCTGGATAAGACTTTTATAATACCACAAGGTTCTCACCTTCATTGGCTCCCTGTTGCTTCCTTGGCATGTCATTCAGAGCTCTCCATAGATGCCCTCAGCCTAGCCTCTCATTACCTCTCTTTTGCCAAAATTGTCAATTCACAGTCCCCTGAACATGACTTGGGCTTTTCTGCCTTGGGGCCATCATAACATTTTTTCCTCACACCTGGAATATCCTCCCTGCTCTCTCTGTCTCTCTCTAGGTGCTCTGTTCTATCCCAACTTAAAAACACAGCAGAAACATTTCTCAAATACTGAGGTCCACAGTGGCGTCTACATCTTTGAACTCCCTACCATAGATTCCTCCTATTCATGGTTGCTGGAAAACACTTACGTCCTGCTTTGTGGCATCTCTTGGGCTATATTCTCATTTAGCTTTGTTTATATAGGTCCTCAATCCTTTCTCTGAACCCTTGGGTCAGATGGGATTCAGAATTTAGACTTCTTATTTTAGAAAAATTATACAGTACATATACCACATATTATCTAACAACCAAGTAGAGCCTTGAGAAGCATCCCATAAGCAAGCACCTCATGTTTCTATAACAAAACATGGATTTTTACACTAAGTGAGATAAAGATGATACTATAACCTCACATCAGTTCAAGATCAGGTTTTGCCACCAAGTTAGTTACATTCAAGAAAAAAAAAAACACTTTTTGATTTTAAGAGCTTTGTGGATTTCAGGATTATGGAAAGGGATTGTGGACTGGTTTACCTAATTGTAGTATGAGCTCCTTTAGCCTGAGTGGTCTTGATCATACCCCATCCCACCTCCTGGCCTCCAAATTACAGATGGAACACAGTGCCGGCCAGAGTAGATGTCCAATTAATATTTACCTAATGACTAATTTTTTTAGCCTTTGTCCTAGATGTCTGGGACAGTGAGTGGGAATAGGCATAGGTGACAAGAGTCCAGCCTCAAAAAAGCCCTTGAATCTGACTTTGATATCTAATCATCTGTCTTTTTTTTTTCTTTCCACAAATGGAGGACAGCCAAAACAAAGCAAACTAGTTATTTGTTCAGGTAATGGGGAATCAAGATGGAGGTCCAAAGGTCTGAACATTACATGATTCCGTGAAGCTCTTGAGGGGAGACCACAGAGCTTACCTTTCTGAGGTCTCAGGCAATTGTTTAGAAGCAGCTGTCCATTTTAAGGAAACTATTGGTATTCCCTTCTTTATTTTCAACCCCTCAGCTCTTCCGCAAGTAAGACTTCTCACTCCGTCCTTGCAGAGAACTTCTTCTCTAGGGGGCAACAATGAAGTCCTTGTTGCTTGGAGGTCACTGTTCTACTACCACTGGCCACAAACACAGTGAGGTGTGGCTAAAAGAACGCAAGCTGTTATTCAGGGGACCTGAGGGCTAGTCCCAGACCTACCATTAACTTACCATAAGAGGGCATACATCCTTACAATTATCTATGCCTTCATTTTCCTGTCTATCAAATGGGAATGATATGAATTCCACCAAACTCCATAGTATTCCTGTGACCAAACTAGGGGGCAAGTGCTTCTTTAACTTAAAATGCTTTTGAAATAGAAGATTGTTTTAGCAACACTGGTGAGTTCATTAACTTGTCATCCAGGTAAGTGAATTCTTCCAGCCATGACTCAATATGTATTAGTTCCCTGCCTGCTGAGCTCTAATCCATCTTTTGAGCCCGTATAAAAATGTCTCCTCCTCTATGAAACCTTAGCACTACCATTTATTTAGCAGCCTACCTTATGCAAATCACACTACATACTTCATCTCATATAATCCTCAAAGCAACCCTGTATGGCAGGCTCTATTATGATTCCCATTTTATAGATGATGAAACCAAAGCACAGAGTGGTTAAGGAATTGGGCCAAGGGCGCAGAGTTTATAAGTAGCAGAGCCAGGAATATATTATATTCCTGGCTGCATGAATTATTCCCTGCTCCTATAGCACTTTGTTTTTACCTGGTCTGTGGTCCTTAACCCAGTCTGTCTCTCCCTTACTAGACCGTGAGCTCTTGGAGGACAGTAGCCACGTCTTCTTATTCATCTGACATAAAGCTAGTAGTGAACGTCAGAAAACTGAATGCACTGGAGTGGAATAGAATAGAATAGAATAGAATAGAATAGAATAGAATAGAATAGAATAGAATAGAATAGAATAGAATAGAATAGAGGAGAAGGGGAGATAACTGGATGAAGTAACTGGCTGGCCTGGGATTTCCAGTTCTGGAGTGCCTTGTCTTTCCAGACAATTCCACAAGACTTCCATCCACCTCTTCTGGTCACTGCCATCAGAGAGTTATTTGCCATGAGAGAATATGAGGAATAGGGAGTGTCTTTGCTTCCTGTCTTAAGACAAAGACTGCTATCACGATTCAGGAGACATTCTGCGAATACCTTTGGAAGCTGATGAATTGTTAAGTAAAAGGACTTATTTTTCCCGTAAGAAGCTGCCTCCAAATTTCTCTCAACTCCACAAGTGGCCCAGAGTGCCAAAAGCACAGACTGTTCATGGATTTTCTCCTAAAAAATAGAAGCCGTGGAACATATCAGAGGGGGAGACAAGACAGAACAAGGAAACTCTCTTAGCACGAAATAGAACACGTAATTATAGGATTTTCCAGCTCAAGTCAGGTTAGAGTGGTTCAAAAGTTAAATGGCTGTAAAAATAATAATAATAACCACTAGAACAAAGTAATATTTACTGAGTACTTACTGTGTGCCAGGCGCTGTGCAAAGTTCTTTGAATGTATCATCCTGGTTAATTCTCACAAAAGCCCTATAAGGTAGTCACTACTGTGGTTCCTATTTTTACAATATAAGGAAATTGAGGTTTAGAGAGCTTAACCAGTTTGTTCAAGGTTACACAGACGTAGAAGAGCTGGGGTTGGAAGCTAGGCTACTGTGATAACTAAGTTTTAATCAGTATATTTTATGGCAACATATTTTAATTATATCCAAAATAAGACCAGGTGGGAGACAGGCATAGCTTGACTGTTGAATGAGGATGTTCTCAGTAGAGTCTTGGATATTACCCTCATGCACTGCAGCATCTATTTCCCAAGAGACATTGCTGTCTGAGTGGCCCTGCACAAGGAGTCCTGGAGATTTACATTCATTCCTTCCATTCCTTCTCTCATTCTTGGGGTCTGGGAAAACCACCCAGTCCCCCTACACTGCCCTACCAAGCTCCTGCCCAGCCCTTGGGTCTGTTAGATTCCCAAACCTAGGTGCAAGGCTTGGGGGTCTCAAATTGAAATAGATGTCCCTGTGAGCCAAAGTAAGGCTGCGGATGGAAACCCAGACCGTTAGCGAGGCTAAAGAGAAAAGTAACCACATCACTGCACTTGTGTTAAGATTTATTGGTCCGTTCTCACCACTTTTTACTTCTTCCACTTTCATCCCCATCAACAGCTATCGGTTAGTGATCATTTTCATCTAAGACTAGCAGACTCAGTCCTCTAATGGCAGAGCTGAGAGGGCAGTGAGATCTGTTACACCAAGCCATAATCCCAGCCACTTAGACAGGAAAATTGTTTTTAGGGTTTTACACTGCCATTTCTGTTCACCCTTTAATGAATGCTTTCTGTCCATAAATGAAGCAGGGATGGAAGAAGAGGTGAATAAGTGCTAACATAAATTGTAGTGGGTCAACCACAAATATAGGCTTTCAAAAAAAGATTTTTTTTTAATTTTTTTAGTGTGGGTTAAGGTGCTTCCTGATTTCTAAAGTACTTCCTGAGTTGGATTGGTATGCCAGATGCATCAAAATTGCTTTTGCAAACCTTTATCTTGTGATCTATACATCAAAGTGGAAGGTCTTTTTCAAAAAAAGATAAAGATAAAAATATAACGTGTGCTTTTCATCATTATATGTCTCTTACTGACTCACCAGTCACATGCTAGGTAATAGATATTGCAATTGAAATAGGCAGGCTCTGAAAGCTATGGTTGACCTTTACTTTTAGTTTTTGGGCACATGAGTTTCTTCTTAGGTATGATTCATAGCTACAAGGGAAAACCAGCAAATGGTGGGAAAAATACTTTTATTGTACATGCTCTATTTGTGTAAGTAACAGCTGCATGTGGCTTTAGCACCAATACCCCAGTTTTTTCTTTTATCCTGAATCATATGAAGGGGCTGGAATGAGTGTGTGGTCAGCCTGACTGTCATCCCACATACTATGTATGCCATATTGCTTTGCAGCTCGGCTTTGGATCGTTCCTTGGAATCATCGGATCAAACCTTATTGAGAACAAAAGGCAGATGGTAAGTTTTCATCCCTTATAGAGTCAAGTTCTTCCTCTAAAAAAGCACAACATTTATGTGGATAAGTAACACATTTCTTAAGTTTGCGTGATTTGGTCATAAAAGGAACTGCTACTTTGCCTTTTCTCCTAAACCTCTAGGGAATGTGTTTTACTGTGACCCTGTGATATGGGATTGGTTCTCATCTTGCTTGATGCTCCCTCACTGGCCTAGATAGATTCCTTATGCCAAAGGGATAGAATATTCTGGATCTTGCCCTTTGCTTTCCTCCTTACTCCCAAAGGAGTGCTCCAACCTATCCAATCAGGCTATGGTCCTCACCTGGAATGCTTTTGCTTACATTTCTGTTACTACAGCCCTGGATTATTGGTGGCCCTCACATCTTTCTCTCTGATACATAATCTTTTCGGCAAGTTTTCACAGAGAGTTCCTGCCTTTTAGAAGATTACAGTATATCAGACTTTGATTGCATGAGCAAATGTACTTGTGGCACACACAAAAAAAGATAAAATAAAATTATAAAGCCATCCTAAAGTATCTCCATTACCCATAGTTCAAAGCTAAGCATGTTGTAAGATTGAAAGGAAGGACAAGCATATAACAGAAGGTGAAGCTTCTATGTCTTAACAGGGGCCCACAAGGGCAAGCTGTTGTACTTTCCTGGTTCAATCTGAAAAGGCTTCCTCAAGGGTAAGGGTAGAAGATATAGACTGAATTGCAAGCATATTGCAGTTTTATAGAGTTGTAAATCAAGATGCCTGGTGAGTGGTCAGATGGTGATTGGGCACCCCGTGTACAGTCTGTGTGGCACTGAAACTTTGACTATGGGGTCTATTTCACAGCAAGTTTAATCAGATAACGTAATAGCTCCAGGGACAGAGAACTCTAACCATATGTTTTCCCCCAGCGATGTGGGGAATCACCCTCAAGGGAGTTCTAATAGTCTTTTTCTTCCATTTCACCTGGACTGCCTCCTTGCCAGTTGTGTTTGCACTTTAGGCTTAAATTATTCAAAACAATGGGGAAATTTTAATTGTAGAGCTGATCATAGCATAGCTAATAATGTCAATTTCATGACATTGTTCATACATTATTTACCAATTCTCTGTAACACTATAAAGTGAGAATTATGGGGAGAGGCTTCTGAACAACTCCTAAAGGAGATATGTATTTCCTCCTAGCCTGTTGAGGTGGGAGAACCCTAGGGTAGCCTTGATATTTTTTTTTTTCCGAGATGGAGTCTTGCTCTGTCGCCCAGGCTGGAGTGGACTGGCCCGATCTCAGCTCACTGCAACCTCCACCTCCCGGGTTCAAGCCACTCTCCTGCCTCAGCCTCCCGAGTAGCTGGGATTACAGGTGCACATCATCATGCCTGGCTAATTTTTTGTATTTTTAGTAGAGATGAGGTTTTGCCATGTTGGCCAGGCTGGTCTTGAGCTCCTGACCTCAAGTGATCCACCCGCCCCAGTCTCCCAAAGTACTGGGATTACAAGCGTGATCCACTGCACCCGGGATGGCCTTGATTTTTATTTTCTCCTTCTCCCTGGAGAGCAGCTTGATGCCATGTGATCTCCCCCACTTTTCTTCCAAAAATCTCAGGGAAAAAAAGTGCTGATTCCATCTAGTTCTGAGGGTCAACACAGGCAGGCGGTGGGCTCAGGTAGCATCTATCCCTGCCCCTGGAAAAGCCTTGAAATTCCTATTTTCCCCCACATTGGGTTGTAGTAGCATCTTTGTAATAGTAGACAAATTATTAGGAAAATTTCTGTTCTCTAACACAATTAGAGAATAGGGCAGCCTGGTTCTAGCAAACATTTTTCTTACTTGAAAGTTTTTATATGTACCATACTGGCTGTGCATGGTGGCTCACACTTGTAATTCCAGCACTTTGGGAGGCTGAGGCAGGAGGATTGCTGTTCTCAGGAGTTTGAGACCACTCTAGGCAACATAGGAGACCTGTCTCTAAAAAAATTTAAAAAATATGTATCATACAAAGTTGATTCAGAGACTTCAATCCTTTGTAAAATGTCTTTGACCTGTAAGTCTTAAGTTGAATGTCCTGTTTCTTCAGTGTTGCAGAAGGTCATGTAGAGTTTTGCAGGACCTCAGAATCATCATTGCCTTCATCAGTGCCCACTATAGCATCAAGTAGCAGTGTGAGGGGGTAAAAAGAACACTGGATTAGGAGTTGGTGGGCACCAGGCTTTTCCACAGACTAGATGGAGACCCTGGGCACACCACCTCCCCTCACTGTGCCTCCATTTCTACATAAATAAAATAGAGGATTGAACTACCTAATGTCAAAAGTCCAACAGTATTTCTGAGTCCAAGGATTGAAGGGCCATGCAGTCAAATTCCTTCATGGACAGCATGCTAGATACCAGCAAGCCTCCTCTTCATTTGGTGCTCACAGAGTGAATTTCTTAGCTTTCCCTGAAAATGTAAAAATTGCTTCAGTTGCCCATTCTCTGCCTTCCCTGCCTACCTCCCTTCCACTCATCCTGCATGACCAAAAAGAGCATTCCCATGGGGTGGTAGGCTAGAGTTCTGCTTTGGCTGGAAGTCTCTTGGGGATCGCCTGGTCCCCAGAGGCAGCAAGTGTGGAAGGCTAACAGACGCTTTTGTTTTATTCCCCCCTACAGCTGGTGGCTTCTATCGTGTTTATCAGCTTTGGTGTGATTGCGGCTTTTTGTTGTGCCATAGTTGACGGGGTCTTTGCTGCCAGACACATTGTGAGTATTTTTTCGTCCTGAGTTAAAGTAAATATGCAATACAAAAAGGCCCCACTGAATGTGTGCTGGATGTTCAGTCCTTTGCTTAGTGCCATGAGGGTTACATGAAAGGGAGAAGACATAGTCCCTTTTCTCAAGGAGTTGGCAGTCAAGGTGAAGACACCAATGGACACACGGACATCTAGAGAATGGGGTCTAAGCTGGGGGAACAAACTCCAAGTGCCATAGTGTCTTATCTTGGATTCCAGAGGTCAGAGAAGGAATTCAGTGGTGGTAGGGCTGGAGCTA
This sequence comes from Symphalangus syndactylus, assembly GCF_028878055.3. Taxonomy (NCBI): domain Eukaryota; kingdom Metazoa; phylum Chordata; class Mammalia; order Primates; family Hylobatidae; genus Symphalangus; species Symphalangus syndactylus. The sequence goes on along the minus strand of NC_072447.2, from coordinate 123,717,516 downwards.
TGCCTTTGACATGTGGGTAAGATTTGAGAAGGCAAAGGGTCAGGGGAATTGCTTAGAACTAGTGTTGGGGGTAACGGGGTAGAGAGAGCGCACCAAGAAGCCACATGACTTATGGTCAATGCTGTCACCCAAACAGTCTATGAAATGGCATCTGAAGAAACAATTCCTGGGCAAGGGGAAAAACAAGGAATGCCAGAGAAAGGCCCTTTGCCTGATTTTCTTTCAGGACCAGGAATATAAATGTAGGCCCCTCTACCAGATCCATCCCTTCTGATTTTAGCTGAGATCAGCCATCTTTTTCATCATCTTTTTCTTCTTATAAAGTCAAATGACACATCAGTAACTTTAAACATCCATAATTCTACCACCCTAACTTGACAATTTTTATTGTTTTTGCATATTAGCTGCTGAGTATATACCTATTTTTGTAGCATAGTTGCAGTCAATCATAGTATGCATACTATTTTGTATTCAACAGAAGCCATCTTAATAACAATAATTCCTTGTTTTTGTGTAGTGCATTTAGCTTTTCAATGTGACTTCACATCTATTACCTCATTTGAGACCCACAGTAATCCTGTGATATATATAGGGCAGGCATTATTATCCCCATTTGACAAACAGTATTCACTCTGAGGCAGTCTCCATGGCAACATAGGCCTAGTGGCTAAGAAGCCTGCAGTAGATTTTGATGGCAGCATGAGCTAAAATGGCTTCCATTTCTCCCCTCTTCCTCTCACTCCTAATGTTGTTTAATAGCTTTATTGAAATATAATTCACATCCCATACAATTCACCCATTTAATGTGTATAATTCAATGATTTTTAATATATTTAGTATGTATCAGTTATTTATGTGCAACAATTACCACAGTCAATTTTAGATTTTCATCATCTTGAAAAGAAATCCCATAACCTTTAGCTTTCACCTCCATATTCCCCCATTCTCCCCAGACCCAAGCAACCACTAATATACTTTCTTTGTGTAAGGTATCCCTATTCTAGACATTTCATATTAATGGAATCATATAATATATATATATATTCTCTTGTCATTGGTTTCTTTCACTTAGTATAATGTTTTCAAGATTCGTTCATATTGTGTCAAGTACTTCATTCCGTTTTATGGACAAATAATATTCCGTTGTGTGGGTATACCACATTTTCTTTGTCCATTCACTAGTTGGTGTACATTTGAGTTGTTTCCACTTTTTGGTTATTATGACTAATTCTACTGTAAACATTTATGTACAGATTTATGCATGGATATATGTTTTCATTTTCATTTTCATTTTCTTTCTACCTAAGAGTATAATTGCTGGATCATATAGTAAGTATGTTTATTTGTTTGAGGAACTGCCAGAGTGTTTTCCAAAGTGGCTGCACTATTTTACATTCCCACCAGAGTGTTTGATGGGTTTAATTTTGCTACATACTCATCAACTCTCATTATTATTTGACTTTTGATTCCAGCCATCCTAGCGGGTATGAAGCAGTATCTCATTATGGTTTTGATTTGCATTTTCCTGACATTCCAATGTTTTTGATCATTGGCTCCAGTCAAAGGCAATGAGCAAAAATTCAAATTATATTTACTGGAAGTTTCCTCTAATGACCACTACTTGCCTCTGAGTCCAGGCCCTCTGTACCTCCTGCTGCTGGTGACCTGCAGTACAGCATTTGACTCAAGTATTTGGGGGTAAGACTGGATGAATATTTAAGAAAATCTTTCTGCTTATACTGTACCTGCTCTAAGACATTGGCTAGCCCTCATTGACACCCAGAGAGTTTTGAGGAAGGAGGCTTTATTAATCTATGATGGTATCTGTTGGCCAACTTAAATGAAAAGCACATTTGGACCCTAGCACAGCTTGGATGGGTGAGAGCCAGCTGTCCTATTGTTGAGGCCCTTTAACATCATCTTTCCCTGTTCCTTTGGCTTGGGTGAATATGAACTTCCTCTCAAGACCTCCCACCTTCTCACTCACCCCTCTCTATGTGTCTTGTGCCATTTCTCTTTTGTCTCATATTTCTTTCCTTTCCCCTCTCCCTAGTATAGCCATTAACTAGCTTGGAAAATCACTTTACCTTCTTGTACCATAGTTTCCTTTTCTTCCAAAGGGCTATAGTAGTAACCTACCTTTCAGGGTTAGCATGAACATGAAATTAAATAATGGGAATGGACATGCCCTAAGAGGGCCTGGCATAGAGCAGACACTCAACATAAAACAATTTCCTTTTCTACCCCTTCATGCCATAGTTGGTAGCCCTTCAGATTACAGAGGTTGCCAAGCCCTGGCTGAGTGACCTTTTCTTGCCTCCCAATTGCCTTGTTCTTGTTCCTCTTCTGGGCCTCAATGAAGAGTATCAGCCAGAGGCAGCAAATGGGCAACTATCACACGTCTGTCTTCATTGAGGGCACTTAGTGGCTGAATGCTTTTTGCAAAACCGGGAGGTGAGAAGGGCTATGACCAGCACATTAAGTCTCCTCTTCAGCAGGATAATTATGATAGCTACTCTGCCACTACCCAGACACCAAACGTGGACAATAAGCCCTTCCAGGTGTGAGCATGAACACCCTCATTCCTTTCCAGCTAGACTCCAAGCTAAGCTAACAGGGCAAGGTACTTTTAGAATATTGAGCAGGCAGGAGTTTCATGTAGAAGTAGCTAGCTGATGGAAAGTCCTAGAACCTTAATGGGGAGGCCGGCTAGAAGGCAGGAGGCATTTGAGTGCCAAGTACAAGAGATGATAAATCACATGTATGAGGAAAAGCAGCCACTGAGATGATCGGAAATGGTGAAAGAAGTGGGGGCAGAAGGGAAGGAGACAATACATAAATTCCCTCTGCCTGGGTACTTCTTCCAAACCCCAAGGTCAATTTGCATAAGTTGTTTGTCCCGTCCTAAGGTGCCTTTGGCAGAAGCCCCCTACCACTCAGGGGAGGTTTAGCATCAGTCCGGAAAGTGAACAGCAGCTCCTGCCTGGAAGCTTCCAGGCAGCCCTGGCTTGTGTCTATTGGTTCTACCCCAACCCCCATGCATGAGAGCTCTCTCTCATCAGGAAGCTGGCCAAGCCAGCAGAGTAAATCGACTGTCCTTGAGCCCCATGTTAGTTTTCTGAGGCTTGAACAGTGTTTTTGGAGTTCACTGACTTTATCTAATCTACGTAGTTGGGTGAAAATGGCTCACAGTTCAATTGAGTTAAAATCTACAGCAGCCTCAGGAGCTTCCCCTCCTCCTGAGGCTTACTTCCTGAGCTCTTCCTTCTGAAAATGATGCAGAAATGACAGCAAGAGGTACAAGTCAGCCAGCCATAGTCCCGTCCCCAGGTGATAATGAAACCTCATTGTTGGACTTGAGCTCTCTCCGCTTGAAAGTGTCATTTCATAATAACCTGGAGTTTTGCTTCTTGTTCCCTGGGGACTGTTTACAAGAAGACAAAGGCTGGAAGTAAAAGAAAACCAGAGAGGAAATTTCAAGAAGCCCATTTCTCAATCAGTTTCATAATTTCTCATTAACCAAGCAGTCTAATAGAAAGTAATTTTTAAAGTATTTTTGTCTAATCTTCACTCAGTCTCCCGTGACTTTCAGAAATTAACCCAATCTACTGCTTGCCTGCTTCTGTGTGTGTGTGTGTTCAAACCTTTTATTACCAAGTACAACACTTGCTGTTTTATTTTCCAAAGCCAAAACCCCTTTGGTTTGGTGTTTCCCTTTTCAGGATCTGAAACCACTCTACGCTAACCGGTGCCATTATGTTCCCAAGACATCACAGAAGGAAGCTGAGGAGGTGAGCCAGAATGAGGCTGCATGTCTTTACCTCCTGGGAAAGTCCCCTGTTCTGCCTGAAACATCCTTTCTTTTACTCCTTTTCATGGGCCTAAGGTTTATTTCTAGGTATGTATAGCTGATTTGTTCAGTGGGTCAGAGCACATTGCTAATCAGGCCATGGTCATAGGCTGGAGCCTCATGAGGCCTAATCAGTTTTACTTTGTTCTGTGGCCACAGGCTGACCCTCTGACCCCAGCCAGGAGCCTCCCCGTATGTAGCTTTGATCCTCAGGGGGACAGATGAGAGTACAGAGGCTACAGGACATGACCCTCCCCTATCTCTGTGGATGATGGTTCAGTTGCCTGAACTCAGTGCTCAGTTGGAATAAAAGTGGGAGCCCCACCAGGGCACTAAGGCCTGAACTACGGAGGCAGAGCCTGAGTTCCACACATAGGATGAGTCTGGAAGCCAAATGAGGGTAACTGAGAAGCCAGATCCACCTCTATGCTCTGGGGAGGCTGGGACTGTCAGCCTGGCCCCTCTCATAACACCTCCAAGAGGCCAGCCTAATAATGCTTGAGCATGCACAGATGAGTCTCTCTTCTGCCCCAAACAGCTCTCCTTATGTTCCATGTTGCCTCAAGCAGAGCTAGATGCAATGCGTAGTGAGGCAAAGTATGACTCCAGGTCATTTTTGGAGTGCTTTCATTTCAGTACACAATAATCCCTTCCCAACCCAGGGATTTCTCCATATGAAACTGTACCTAGGCTTCCAGGAATCTTGACAATTTTGTGCTCTATTAACGTCACATTGAAAGTCAATCATTCCCAAATAGTTAGAAAAATGGTAAACTTTCAGTTGGGAAGAGAAAAGGAAGGCAAGTGGATGTAAAATGGCCACTGCATTGCACAGCTTCAGGGGAAGCCATTTTACATAAAATACAATGTGAATGGGTGCCCTTGGAGTAAGGCAAAGCAGTCCTGCTCCAAAGGCACCATGGCAAATACTTTGATTATGTCTCTGCCATCCGCTTGACTCCTTTTTCTTTTAACAACCATAAATTTACTATTTCTCTCACTGTTCTCAGGTTAGATAGGAGGAATAGAAATGCATATATGATAACAGCTTATCTGAAAGGCAGTGAGAATTTGCATGAAGGACCCAATGTAGAAAAAAATGCCCATTTGCTATGAATATTCTCTATAACAAAGCAAGACAAATTTAGCAGCACTTCATTGCATCTGGATGGGAGAGAGAGCTGGACAATTTCTTGCTAACAAGAGATGGTAAATGAAATTCTTTTCCATTTTGAAAACCTTTTTGCTAACTCAAAATGTGTAAAATGTCATTGCTGTTCTCTAGATTTTGTTGTGATAGCTTTCTTGTGTTAATTTGGTGACTGTAAAAATATTAATAATGACTTCCGTAGGTTCACTTGTAACCCTGGTCCCCCTAACCCTATTTTTCCTATATAAGGTCATAAGTTCCTCAACCAAAAATTCTCCTTCCACGAGGGTTATGAGGAACCTTACCCAGGCAGCTAGAGAGGTACTATTGTACTTCAGAGTGCATGCGGCGGCCCCTCTGTCTTCCTTCCCACCTTACCTGCTTTCCTCCTGTACCCTGATTTTGCCTGCCCTCATATGCTCATTTCCTCCAGTCCATTTGCTCTTCCGTCTGTCCTTCCATCTGTCCTTCCTTCTCTCCATCTCCACCATTCAGGGATGGGGCACTGAGGGCTGTGGCTGAGGCTGGACATGAGCCCAGCTACACAGTGACTTGCCTCATGCACAAGTTCGGCCAGCTCCCTGTCCAGCCCCATCCCTCCCACACATTGGGTGTTCATTTCAAAGCCATCCTTACTGTCTCTGTCAGTCACTAACTCGCATTTCCAATCCCAGAGGGTCCTGCTTCCTATCCAATGCCAGCTCATCTCCTCACTGTTGTATACCGTCAGGTTAACTGCCCTCACCTCAGCCGTGAATTCTGCACACCTCGCATCCGGGGCAACACCTGCTTCTGCTGTGACCTCTACAACTGTGGCAAGTAAGTGTTGAGGCCCAGACACAGGAATAACGGTCTGACCACAATGGACACTAGAAGGGCTGAGGTTAAGGAAGGGTGCATTGTGGGAATTAGGGAAGTGGAAGACATTGATCTGTTAACAGATTTTGGCTAACAGACATTACTTGCCTTCTCTGTGCCAGGCATCATGCTAGGTACTTTCACATACTTGATCTCATTTAATTCTTACTTAGGATGTATGCAGAGTCATCCTCATTTTATAGATGAAGAGAGTGAAGTTCGGAGGAAACAGACAACTAGCCCAAGGTTACACAGAACTTGAAAATAATATGTATAGGATTCAAACTCAGCTCTGTCTATATCCAAGTTTAACAATGTTCAATAAATAGTTACTGAGTACCTTCTCGGTGCCTGGCTCTGTTCTAGACACTGAAGGTTCAGCAGCCAACAAAACAGAAGTCCTTTCCCCTGTGGAGCTTATATTCTAGTAGGGGAGACAGTCAACAAATACAGAAATATCTAATATAATGCCAGGTGGTGATCAGAGCTCTGAAGAAAAATGAAGCAGGAGAGGTAGATAGTGATGAGGGGTGTGTGTGTGTGTGTGTGCACGTGCACATGCATGCACACTCTATGTTAGATAGACTAGCCACAGAAGGCCTCTTTGAGCAGGTGACATTTGTGCAGACCTGAATGTAGTTGGGGGTGGGTGGGCAACCCAGGTAGATACCTGGAGAAAGAGTGCTTCAAGCAGAGGGAATAGCAAGTGCAAAGGTTCTGAGGCAGGAGCAGTTTTGGTGCTGGTTCTGCTACAGCCACTCTGGCTCTGTGCACTCTAAATTGCTAAAACATCCTTTATTCTTTCTTTCAAAATATATTTAGGTGCTAGGAATACAGAGATTGCCACTGAAGAGCTTGTAGACTAGTAAAGAGGATGGACATGTGAACAATCGATTGCAATATAATGTGATAAGTGCAGTGGGGATCAGTGGATGTGGTGGGGACTCTGGAGGCCCAATGAATGAAAGTCAGAGTTTGCCAGGAGGGAGCAGTGTCAAAGAGTAGGTGATACGGGAGCTGAGACTTACAGAATAAGTAGGGAATTAGGAGACAAACCAAAAGAAGATAAAGGTGGGAAGGATATTCCTGGTAGTTGTGAAGAGGTAGTGGGTGGAGGTAGTTACAGAAGGTGTGGTAGGAGGTAAGACAGAGGTGTAGCCAGAGATCAGATGATAGAGAGCTCATTGGCCATAGGAATGACTTCAGACTTGACCCTGTAGGCAATTGGGGGCCACTGAAGGGTACAGCATGGAAGATGGACTTGAGTGGTTGAGGAATGGAGGCAGCTAGGAGGCCACTGCAAGAGCGCAGGCCATAGAGAATGGAGCCTAGATCAAGTTGGAGACAATGCAACGCAGGGAATCATTTTAAGAGCAATTTAGAAGGTAGAATCAATAGGGATGTGTGAGTAGGTGATGTGCACAGTGAGTGAACACCTCTCCATGCAGGGTATGTCGACCAATGTTTGTCATGCATGTATTTCCTTCAGAATCTTAATGAAAGCGAACTGAGGGCCATAGGAGGGAGGGAGTAAGGGGAGGAACCTGCAGAGTGGGGCTGGATGGAGCTAGATTCAGAGGCAGCAGGTGGATGCAGCCCTCTCATCACTCACATTCCCTACTGTTGGTATTTTGGGGTCAGTTACTCTGGTTTAAGGATTAAGACTTGCCAGACTAGAGGCAGGGAGGAGAAGGCAGAGACCATACACCAGCCCTTTACCTTCTTTGCTTGTGCCAGTCTTGTTTCATTGGCAGTGGAGGAAGAGAAATTTACAGATTCAAATGAGGTTTAGGGATTGTCTGGGGAGTTCAATTATTTATGTTGTAATAATAACCATCACTTGTAAAGGACTTCCCTCCTTAGCAGCAATGATGAAGAGCTGGCTGTAACTGTACTTCCTCAGCCCATCCTCACAAAAATGATCAAAGAAATGTAACACGGGTCCTAGGGGAATTGGGGTTATTTTACTATCTTTCCTCTTGCCTCCCCTCATCCTTCCTTCCCCGATCTGTCTTTCCCTTTGTTTTTATCTCCTCCCTCTTCTCTCCCTCCTCCTACCATCCTTCTCCATTTTCCTTGGTGCTCTCCTCTCCTTTCCCATTTCATGGCCTCCTAGGGTGGTGCTGGGAGCTGGCCAGAACTGGGCCTGAGATCTCAAGGAGAGAGGAGGCCCACTGAGAGGATTGAGAAGTGATTCCTTGCAGACACACCTTTCTCTCTGTGACAGTGTGTTTCTGAAAAAGGTTTGAATACACAAAATCCTACTTTAAATTCCATTTGGCTGAGCCCTCAGATGAATTGTTTTTGAAAGTTGAGGCTCAAGTCCATTCTATGTTCCTGTCAATCTGAACTTCATAAAAATCGACTTCCTTACTTTCTTAAAGCAAGTTATACCAGAATAGTCTTCAAGGAATTTTATGAGGAGCTGTGCTAAACTACACACTCCCTAAGGGCAGGGAGCATGACTTAATCTTATCTATTCTTCCCTGGCCCCAGCACAGGGCTGGGCATGAGTAAAGAGCTGATGAAAAGGGAGTGATATTTGTTGAAAAGGAACAAAAAGAAGAACTCCCTTTTCACTGGGGAAAATAAAATATTGGACTAGGCAACTGAGAGGGGTCATGGGAACAGTCCTACTAAAGATCTTCAAGCCTAGAAATGTCTTTCACCTACCTAGTGCCTGTAAGCCAGCCCCGGACATCTCTCAAAGCCCTTTCCCAAGTCTGTAGTGCTAAGATTCCAAGGGCAAAGCCACTAGAAAAGGACTTCCTTAGCTTTTCCTGAGGAAACGGTCCCACCAGGCCATAAACCCAGGCTGAGACTGAAGAGGCGAGGGTCCCACAATAGAGGAAAATGCTTTTTCTTGACCTGGGGCTTTTTCCACCCAGAGCCAAAGAGACCTAAACTCAAGGCCTAAATATAGCTAGCAATAAGCATTCTGAGGCTTGGAGACTTTAATTTTGCCAAATGTGTGTTTGTTTTCCTCACACGAAGCCTATTTTTAATCAATTGCCAGCTCCTCCAGTCCATTTCCTGGAAAGGAGGCCAAGAAAAAAAAAGTGGGAACAAAAACATCAGGCAGTCATTTGTACAGTGCTACAGAAACAGAGTCTCTACTGTCCCCTCGAACCCACAGGCCTTCTTTGACGTCAGGGGTGTTGAGGTTTTAATACCAAACATAGATTATTCTATTTAGCCTCATGCAGGAAGGTGGCTTTCTCTAGGACACAGCTCCTCAGCAGTTGCCTTTCAGCGTACTTCAGGCTTTCACCTACTCACTCATCTTTGGAAAGGTCAAGTCACTATCACTGGTTTTCAGCGTGTGACCTAAAGGAAATGAAGTGATTTGTGAACAGCATCAGCTGGTAATAAAATGAAAGAAGATAGCCTACTTCCATTCACTCTTTTCTTCGACAAACTTTTCTTGAGCTCCTACTATGTGCTGGGGCTGTTCTAAAAGAATGGGCATCAATAAGACACAGCTTTGCCCTTAAGGAACTCAATTTGCCAGGGGGATTGCAGGGAGGGGGACTTAAACATATATGCAGAATGCATACAGCAGGAGAGAGACACATAGAGGCTGGCCATTGCCACTGCCCATCCACCAAGAATTGGTGAGTGTTCCAGGCCCTTATGGAAGAGCAGAAGGATGCCTTCCTGCCTTATCTAAGATCTTCTGCTGCCTACTTTGTTAAGTAGGAGGCTGAAACACAGAGAACTTATCCATTTCTCTAGGTCCACCCAGAATGTTGAGAGCAAGGGGGTAAAAGCCCACATTGGGTAATCAATCTCATGATCAATACAGTGATTAGTCTTTGCACTCAGTTACTCATTCACCGAGTATTTATTGATGACCTTTAATGTTTCTACCACTGTGCTAGGCAGTGAGAGAGACACAAAGGAATGTTAAGAGACGACCCTTGCCCTCAAGAGGTTGCGATTTTGACAGAGACATCATGTTGGCCTTGGCCTTGATTGTAACATTAGCACCAGCACAGTATTTAGCACTGATATGCTACCAATACATATTAGATTAAATAAATAACTGAATTATTGATATATACAAAGTGCCAAACTAAGAGGAATAGACTATGGGAGTCCAAGGAAAAAGCTAATGAATGGGTAGTGGCGTCTTTAAAGAAGGCACTATTGAAGCTTTGAGCAGTGAGAGAGATTAGGATAGGCAGAGAACAGAAAGCAATACCTTCAATGCAGGGGGAGAAATCTGAGCAAAGGTTTGGAATTAGTACCCAGCATAGCCAATGTGGGGCTTCTGTGGACTCCAGCCTGTCTGGAGTGTGTACTCCATTTTGGGGCTGGACTTTGACAGACTAAGGAATTTGAACATTCCCCTGAAGGTACTGGGGAGCCACAGAAGGGTTTCGATTAAGTGAATGACATATTATTAAAAGTGTTTTAGGAAGAGTAATCAGGCAGCAGTAGGGTCTGGCAGGACAGCCTTACAGTGATGGAGGCATGAGGATGTGAGCAGTGGGAATGCAAAAGGTGCAATTTCAGAGGAAGCTCTGCCCAGAGACTGAACCAAATGGAATCCTGAATCTCAAGCAGAAAAAAAAAAACACATTAATTTGCTAAACCCGAACCATATCTAAGAATTAGCTTTCTTTTCCTTCATGGTTCAGTGAAAAAAAAAAAAATTAAATGGCTGCTGGAACCACTCAAACTGAAACCAAGTATATATTATCTAAAATTATTGAATATTTTAAAACAAACTACTATCCTATTCCCATACTGTGGTTTGTGCCTACAAAGTCTTAATACTGGCCGGTCACAGTGGCTCACGGCTGTAATCCCAGGACTTTGGGAGCCTGAAATGGGAGGATAGATTGAGCCTAGGAGTTCGAGGCCAGCCTGGGCAACATGTCAAAACCGCATATCTACAAAAATTAGCTGGGCATGGCGGTGTGAGCTTGCAGTCCCACTTACTTGGGAGGCTGAGGTTGGAGGATCACTTGAGTCAAGGAGGTTGAGGCTGCAGTGAGCCATGACCATACCACTGCACTTCAGCCTGGGTGACAGAGCAAGACCCTGTCAAAAAAAAAAAAAAAAAAAAAAAAAGAAAGAAAGAAAAGGAAAGAAAAGAAAAGAAAAGAAGGAAAAAAAAGAGAAAAAACCCAACCAAACAAACAAAAAACAAAATAAAGTGTTAATACCTTTAAGAACAGGGTTCAAAGGTTTGAATTGTGTTGCCAGAGGCTGGCTCTTAGAAGGAACAAAATGTAGCTACATATTTTAGTGGGGGCTTTTATTATATGTTGGAGTACTGCTTTCATGCCTGCTGGCATTACATCCCCCAGGCTCAGAGAAGTTAAGTAAAGTAAGTAATCTAAGAGTAAGAAAGTAAGTTGCTAGAGTCAGCATCTGGTGACAGAGCATAGATGACAGAGCCAGGATTCGAACACAGTCTGACTTCAGAGTCAGCTATGGCATACTGCCTGCCTATATATACTACTAGCCCACCCTTGGTGTTTCAGGAGGCAGGCAAACATAATTTGGGGGATGTCAGAAGTTGACTCCCAAGCCACAAAGGTGCTCCTACAGTTCCACACTCACCCATACACACAGGTCTGTCATTTTCAGAGAATAGTCCTTGTACAGCTGTCCCTTTTGGGGGGCAGTAAATAATCTGTGCAACCTCCCTGCCCTATCCCCAGGGCCTAGTACAATGCCAGCTAATAGGAGACAATGTATTCTCATGCATGGGCTCTTGAGATATGCTCCTGAAAATACTGAAATCCAATTCAAACTCTTGATTAATTGAAACTCCCTTAAAATTCCACTATGGGCCAAGTGTGGTGGCTCACACCTGGAATCCCAGCACTTTGGGAGGCTGATGTGGGAGTATCACTTGATGCCAAGAGTTCAAGACCAGCCTGGCCAACATAGTAAGACTCTGTCTCTACAAAAAATATTTTTTAAAAAAATTCCACTACGGAAGCTTACTATTAAAAAGAGTGGGTCTCAAACATTGATGAGCTTGTTAACACAGATTCCTGACCCCATCCCCAGAGATTCTACCAGATTCAGTAGGACTGGGGCTGAGCCTAGGAATCTGCATGTTTAACCATCTCTCTTCCTCAAAGATACATGCACAGATACACGCAGAGACACCCACAGGCACACACAAATAACGCACTGATACAAACAGGCAGGCACACATAGACATAAACACAGATGATTCTGATGCAGTCTGCCCTGTAACCACACTGACTTCACCTCCTTAGAGAAACACTGACTTTAAAGAATCTGAAGATAAATTCATCTGTAAAGTTTAAGTCTTTTCATATGTGAATAATCCCTCTCTGATTCATTTTGGAGACCAATCTTTGATTGTTTTTCTTTTTTCTTTTTTGCATTCTTATAGCAGGGGAGTCACATGTAATAATCATCCTAATGCCAGGGCGTTTCGTTGTGACTTTAAGAACCATAGTGTTTTAGATTCATGATGAATTCCCGTGGCCAAGTTGTAAACTAGTTTGTGACATCCAGGAGGACAGGAACTTTCATTTAATTAATTCCACAGGTATTTATGTAACACCAACTGTGTGTCAAGCACAGCAGTGAGCAAAATGAACCAGTTCCTGCCCTCATGGAGCTCACGTTCAAGTTGGGGAGGCAGACAATAACGTAGTAGACACATCAGTAAGATATTTTCATATAGGAATGAATGCTACAGAGAAATTAGAAAAGGGTGATGTATTGCTTAGCTCGGGCTGCCATAACATGATACCATAGACCAGGTGGCTTAAACAATAGAAATGTACTTATTTCTCACAATTCTGGAGGCTGGAAGTCTAAGATCAGAGTGCCAACATGGTCGAGCTCTGGTGAGGGCTCTCTACCTGGCTTGTGCCACTTCCCCTCTGTGCTCACAGTGGCCTTTCCTTTCACATTCAAGTAGGGAGGGAGGGAAAGAAAGGCGGGTGGGGGGGGCGTAGAGTAGGGAAGTCAGGGGAGAAGGCAGGAAGAAGAGGAGGAGGAGGAGGAGGAGAGCGAGATCTTCCTTTTCTTATAAAGCCACCAATCCTATCCGATTAGGACCCCACCCTTGTGGCCTCATTTAACTTTAATTATCTTCTAAAAGCCCTATCTAAAAATACGGTCACATTGGGGGATAGGGCTTTAACACATGAATTTGGAGGGACAAAATTCATTCCACAGCGGATAATGTGATAGAGAGCGACAGGGCTGGGAAGGGGTGTCTTTGGACAGAGTGGTCAAGAAAGGCCTCCCCACGGAGGCGACTTTCAGGTTTTGTGTAGCAACTCAGCTTTAGTTCTTTACCAGGACATTGGTTTTTGTTTATTTGTTTGTTTTTTTGTTTGTTTCGTTTTGAGAGGGCACACACTGAAGTCTTTGAAGCCTGAATTCAGGTCCCAGTTCTACCACTTATGACTTGGGCAAGTTCTTTAACTTCTCTGTGCTTCACTTTCTTCGTCTGTAAAATGGTCATGATGATAGTCCCTATTTGATAGAATACTGTAAGGATTTGCAGAACTTTCTGCAATGATGGAAATGTTCTGTAATCTGCTCTGTCCAGTATAGTAAACACTAGCCACATGTGACTATTGAGCACTTGAAATGTGGCTGGTGAGACTTACCAACTGAATTTTTCTTTTTGCTTAATTTTACTTAATTTAAATTTAAATAGCCACGTGTGGCTAGTAGCTACCACATTAAACAGCACAGATTTAATGAATTCACATATGTAAAATGCTTAGCACTCTGCCTGGTACATAGCAAATGTCAATAAGTGCTGTCTAGGATTAGTGTTAGTGATGGTTACAAGTATTTTTCTGGCAGGTAGGAGGTTTTTTTCGGGGAGTGGGGATAAGCAATCACACTTTGATTTATTATAGTACATGGCTATGATGTCTCTTACTGTAGCTCCCCACCTGCCCACCTGTCTTTTCACTGAGCTGTATGGTAGCCCAATCCCAGGGTTGGGGAGGGGGCCGGGGAGGACAGCCTGCTCCCTGGGGACTGACTGGAGCATGCTCCTCCCTGTCCAGCCGGGTGGAGATCACTGGTGGGTACTACGAATACATCGATGTCAGCAGTTGCCAAGATATCATCCACCTCTACCACCTGCTCTGGTCTGCCACCATCCTCAACATTGTTGGCCTGTTCCTGGGCATCATCACTGCCGCTGTCCTTGGAGGCTTTAAGGACATGGTAAGGAAAGAATTGACTTTGCATTTCACAGTGGCCCCTGTTGGGGATAGGGGGAAGGCTAGGCAGTTGGAGGAAATGCAGACACATGTTTTGAAGGGAAGAATCAGAAGCAATTGCTTCAAGGATGTAGCTGCCTTCAAATGTCTCAAGTTGAAGGAGCCAGGTAATGTCATCAGTCTGCAAATATTTCTTTTTATACACAAATTACCTGTGTTCTGGAGGCACCTTCTGGGGGTGGGGGGTAAAAGGAGGAAGGGGTGTTCTCAGTTCCCCCATTGCACTATGTAAACATAGTCTTTTATAGCCCCACCCCACACTTTCAGTAAAATTTTTTGGGAATAGTTTTCCCCTAACAAACTTTGGGAGAGATGGAAGGAAAGGTTATTTTAGCTATACGTAGGATTAATGCTAGTCTTCCCCTCCCCAGGTATTTCATCCTGAAGTTTCTTCAGAAAGAGCATCTGGGCTCTTTTCTGTTTGCATTCACAGAGCCAGCTCTAGGCTAAGTTGCTTGCCAGGTCTTGCCTTCAACTTGGACCTCAACCTCAGCCTCCCCACTTTCCATTCTTTCTTTCCAAATCTTTTCTATTTTTGTATGTGTGTCTGCAAAGGCACAGCAGGACTCAGCATTCAGTAGGTACTCCATATAGTAGGCTTCTTTTTTTCCTTTCCTTCTAAGGCATTTCTAAGCATTTATTTGCTTATTTGATAAACCTAGATCTCTAATTATGGAGATAATAGCTTTGAGTTATGGTTATCAACCTGGCTTCATATAAGAATCACCTGCCCAGCATGGTGGCTCATGCTTGTAATCTGAGCCCTTTGGGAGGCCAAGACAGGAGGATTGACTAAGCCCAGGGGTTTGAGACTAGGCTGAGCAACAGCCCCTGTCTCTATTAAGAAAAAAACAACTTTTTTTTAATTAGCTGGGTGTAGTGGCATACCTGTAGTCCCAGCTACTTGGGAGGCTGAAGTGGGAGGATCACTTGAGCCCAGGAGGTTGAGGTTGCAGTAAGCCATGATCGCACCACTGCACTCCAGCCTGGGTGACAAAGTGAGACCCTGTCTCTAAAAAAAAAAAAAAAAAAAAAAAAAAAAAAAATGCTTGGGCTCCTTCTCTAAAGATTCTGATTTAATTGGTCTAAATTGAAGCCCAGGCATCAGGTTTTTTTTTGTTTGTTTTTTGTTTTTCTTTTAAGCTCCCAGGTAATTCTGATCTGCAGCCATGATTGAATACCACTGCTTTAAAAATGAACGTTCCACATCTGTTTATGGAATTATTTTGTGCCTAAGAGGGACTTTACTTTGACCCCAGAAATTAGCCCCTAGGCCCTTGGCTGTTTCTGTCAGATTTTGGGGTCCCTGAAGAACAGAAACCTGAAAGGCAGTTTGTAATTTGATCCTGGACTGTCAAAAGGATGAATGTTGGAAAGTGAAAGGTGGGGTAGGACAAGGGAAAAGAAAGAAACTGTCGTTTTGGATTGCAAGTCTCCAGCAGTACTGGGCTGACTGGAAGTATTAAGTGTTCCTGCTAGTGACTCTAAGTCAAGAGAAATCCTTTCCTGCCCATCTGCACTCTGTCTTTCTTCTTCTTTTTTTATTTTTTATTTTGAGACAGAGTCTTGCTCTGTCCCCCAGGCTGGAGTGCAGTGGCGCGATCTCGGCTCACTGCAAGCTCCGCCTCCCGGGTTCACGCCATTCTCCTGCCTCAGCCTCCCGAGTAGCTGGAACTACAGGCGCCCGCCAACACGCCCGGCTAATTTTTTTTTTTTTGTACTTTTAGTAGAGACGGGGGTTTCACCGTGTTAGCCAGGATGGTCTCGATCTCCTGACCTCGTGATCCGCCCGCCTCGGCCTCCCAAAGTGCTGGGATTACAGGCTTGAGCCACCGCGCCTGGCCTCTGTCTTTCTTCTTTCTCTCCCTCTCTCATCCGCACATTTCTCATCCCAGCTTCCCTCCCGGGACTCTGGAATGCCCAAGCACTAACAAGTAGGGGAAACATCAACAAAGGTGGAGCCCCAGGAGGGAAAAGGATTTCCTGTAAATTTGGCCTTGAGGAAGCTTTTAGGTTAGAGAGCTGCAAAAAAGCTGCTTCTGGGTCGGGGCTTCTTTGGAGAAAAGAATGCCCTTTGTTCTTGGAGACTTTCCCTAGGGGGCAGATGAAAGTACAGGTATTGTGTGGAATCTCGGCAGCTTTGGCTGGAAGAGAAGCTCCCAGGTTTCGCGAGTTGAGGAGATGGGACCTCAGGATGGGTGTTAAGAGTTCTCTAAATTGTCCCTAGAGCTTTCAGGCTTGGATGGCAGAGATACCTTGATGCACAAATGGAGTAGGTGGTAGCTACTTGGTAGGCTCTGTGGGGTGCCTGTAAGGCTTCCCCCTCTCCAATTTTACCCTACTGTGGGCGCTGAAACTGCCACCATGTTTTATTCCTTACTTTAAGATAAGCATTGTCCTTTTTCTCCTTGTCCACTTTCAAAATGCATGTATTAAACAAAGGAATAGGCTAGTAGGCCACAGAGGTGTTTATACTTTAAGTACTAATCTCTCACTCAGCATGAAGGATTTGATAAGACCCTTTTCCATGATGATGGAAAGAATTGGATTTTGAAGGCAAAGAGCATCTGAGGAAGACAGAGAGAGTGGCTAGATGGACACTTTCAAGAAATCTCTGGAAGTTGGAAAGAAGGGAGGAGTAGGAAGATGATATGCTAAGGAATACAACCCTGCCAAGCTTTTAGCCTTAGCTTTAGTCCCCTGTTTTCCCTCACTGTGCCCCTTAAAAAAAAATTGAGGTGGGGCCAGGCGCGATTGCTCACGCCTGTAATCTCAGGACTTTGGGAGGCCGAGGCGGGTGGATCACTAGGTCAGGAGATCGAGACCATCCTGGCTAACACAGTGAAACCCCGCCTCTACTAAAAATACAAAAAATTAGCTGGGCGTGGTGGCGGGCGCCTGTAGTCCCAGCTGCTCGGGAGGCTGAGGCAGGAGAATGGTGTGAACCCGGAAGGCGGAGGTTGCAGTGAGCCGAGATCGCGCCACTGCACTCCAGCCTGGGCAACAGAGCAAGACTCCGTCACAAAAAAAAAAAATTTGAGGTGGAAGTCACAAACATAAAATTGATCACTTCAAAGTGTACAATTCAGTGACATTTAGTACACTCACAATGTTGTGCAATCATCATTTCTGTCTAGTTCTAGAACTTTTTCATTACCTGAAACCTGTACTCATTAAACAATCACTCCTTGTTGCCCCTTCCCTGAGGCCTCAGCAACCCCTAATCTGCTGTCTGTCCCTATGGATTTACCTATTACAGGTATTTTCTATAAATGGAATCATGCAATATTCGAACTTCTGGGTCTGGCTCCTTTCACTTATATTTTTTTGTTTTTAAGATTCATCTACCTTGTAGCATATATCAGTGCTTTGTTTCTTTTTATGGCTGAATAATATTCCATTGTATGGATAGACCACATTTTGTTTACTTTTTATCCATCGATGTACATTTGGGTTGTTTTCACGTTTTAGCTACTGAGAATAGTGCTGCCATGAACAATCATGTACAAGTACTTGTTTGATTACCTGCTTCCAATTCTTTTTCCACCTATGGGTGGAATTGCTGGGTCATTTGGTAATTCTATGTTTAACTTTTTGAGGAGCTGCCAAACTGTTTTCCACGGCAGCTGTGTCATTTTACGTTCATACCTGCAGTGTGTGAGGGTTCCAATTTCTCCACATCCTCACCAACACTTTCTCAAAAAAATTATAAACATTCTAGTGGGCACAAAGTGGTATCTTGTTGTGGTTTTGATTTGTACTTCCTTGCTGGCCAGTGATGTTGGGCATCTTTTTATATGTTTGTGTGCAATTTCTATGTATATCTTCTTTGGAGAAATATCTATCAAGTTTTTGCCCATTTTTCATTTTCCAAACAATATTCAAGATTGTTAAACAAAATTTTAAAGTATTATAAAATGTTTAATTTTCATCAGCTTCAAGGTTTATGTTACCCCCAAATTTTGTATATAACTGAAGTTTCAAATCCACTAACACTCACTGAATTGATACCACTCTAGATTCTAAGGCATCAGTTTCTTCTTACCAATTTTTCTTTGCCTCTTCTAACATTTCTTGTGTTTCATCTTGAGAATGGCTAATGAAAACATCACCAATTTGATAAGGTATCATTAAGCAGTCATCATCTGCAAGCATGATGTCATTGCAAACAACTTCTAAATGTGGAGTTGTTTCCTTTTAACTTCTGTTTCTTCCTTCAGCTCTGTGATTCCACTCATATTCCTTGCAAATTTGTTTACCTAATGCTGATCTTCAAAAGTAGAATTGAAATTTTCTGCAGCCTGTAAACAATAGTACTAGTAGCACCTACCTGTGGACTTTTAAGGGCTGATGTGATAACCCAGGTAAAGTGCATGTATTAGTCCATTCTCACACTGCTATAAAGAACTGCCCGGCTGGGTGCAGTGGCTCACGCCTGTAATCCCAGCCCTTTAGGAGGCCGAGGTGGGCAGATCACGAGGTCAGGAGTTTGAGACTAGCCTGGCCAACATGGTGAAACGCTGTCTCTACCAAAAATACAAAAATTAGCCGGGCATGGTGGTGCATGCCTGTAATCCCAGCTACTGGGGAGGCTGAGGCAGGAGAATCACTTGAACCTGGGAGGTGGAGGTTGCAGTGAGCCGAGATCGCGCCATTGCACTCCAGCCTGGGCAATAGAGTGAGACTGCATCTCAAAAACAAACAAACAAACAAAACAAAACAAAACAAAACAAAAAAAAAACTGCCCAAGACTGGGTAATTTATAAAGAAGAGAGGTTTAATTGACTCAGCTCTGCATGACTGAGGAGGCCTCAGGAAACTTACAATCATGGCAGAAGGAGAAGCAGGCACATCTTACATAGCAACAGGCGAGAGTGCATGTGAAGGAAGCAAAGGGGGAAGATCCCCTTATAAAACCATCAGATCTCGTGAGAACTCACTCACTATCATCAGAACAGCAGCATGGGGGAACCACCCCCATGATCCAATCACCTCCCACCAGGTCTCTCCCTCAACACCTGGGGATTACAGGGATTACAGTTCAAGAGGAGATTTGGGTGGGGACACAAATCCAAACCATATCAGTGCATCAAGTGAGTAAAAGCCAACCTCAGTCAATGGGACCTTCAGTTTCCCACACCCTAAGGACAAGGCCCAGGCTGCAGGGTCCTCATGCTCCCCAGAGGCACCCTCAGTACTGAGAGAGGTGCCCAGAGCCCTCCATGGATTCTGGCCTGGGGACCCCCTGCCTCAACAAGCCAGGTGCCTAAGCAAATGCTCAGGGCCCTGGGTGCAGACAGGGCTCCCCACGGAGCAGCTATAAGGGCTGGGGGCCTCAGTCTTGGGCCCCACACTGAGCTTCAGAGCTGGGCACCCCCAGCATCCCACACCCTCCACTCCCCTGCTGTGGCTGAGACCTGGCCACTGACCAAGAATCCTGCCCATTTTAAAATCTGTTTTGTTGTTGTTGATTTGTAAGAGTTCTTTAAAAATAGTGGATACTAGACCATTATCAAATATGTGATTTGCAAGTACTTCCTCCCATTCTGTGAGTTGTCTTTTCACTTTCTTGATAGTGGCCTTTGATGCACAAAAGTTTTTAATTTTGATGAAGTGTCATTTATCTATCTTTTCTTTTGTTGCTTGTGCTTTTAGTGTTATATCTAAGAATCTATTGCCAAGCTCAAGGCCATAATTTCCACATTTTTGTCTAAGAATTTTATAGTTTTAGCTGTTACATTTAGGGCTTTGACACATTTTGATTTAATTTTTATATCTAGTATAAGTTAGGGGTTCAATTTCATTCTTTTTCATGTGGATATCCAGTTTTCCCAGCACATCTGTTGAAGACACTGCTCTTTCCCTACTTTATGGTCCTAGCAACCTTGTCAAAAATCAATTAACTGCAGATATATAGATTTGTTTCTGCATTCTTAATTTCACTGTTATCTTTGATATCTTGAGGAAAAAATGGGTTTGCTGATGGTCTGTCCTGATAGCGGCAATAATGGCCCCTAACCCTCTACAAAGTGCTTTTGCACAGTTAATCTTCACTATTACTACCTCGTGAGGTAGGTATTACTGTCTCTGTTTAACAGGTGAGGAAACAGTCCAAGAGGGGTCAAGTGACTTGCCCAGAGCTGAGTAGCAGAACTGGGACTGGAGCCCAGATTTGTCAAATGCCAGAGCCTTTGCTCTTTCTGTTCCATCCCAGCTGCCCCTGACTAACAATTGGATAGCCCTTTCTGGTTCTATGAGTGTCTTAACAGATATTACCTCCTTTGTTTAGTTGATTTAATTAAAAAATTAAAAGCAAGTTGTTTCCACCTGTTGGGAGCTTCTTTCACAGTACGGAAGGAGAGCAAGGGAAGTACCGAGCATTATCAAATGTCAATCCTGGGAACTCTATCAAGGACCAGGGCAGAAAAAAAATGAAAGCAAAGATCCGGGGAGAAGATCTTTGATTCATGAGATTAGAGAACACCAGTGGGGGCACAGATAAGGATACCAAGGAGGAATCACTGCCTAGATCACTCTATTAAAATAAGACCATGGTGTAAAAAGTCCAGGAACATCATTCAGGTGAGCCTAAGTAAAATCCTTGGCCTACATCCAAGTGTGGTTGGTGACTTGTGATGTGCCTCTCCCTGAGTAGAGTCCCCGGGGTCTGCAGGGAGGCCCAGGGGTGCTGGCTGATGAAAGCCATTTCCAGAGAGAGAGGACAAGAGCCGAGGGCTGTGAGCTGGCAGCCTTCAATGGAATCAGCTAGGAACCACCATTTCCAAAGTTGTGGGATCATGAAAGGAACCCTGACAAGAGGTGCTTGGTGAAAAAGATCTTAAAGAAACGTTTGAAGAAGTGTTTTTGACCAAAGATATGAGGATTTGAGATGAATTTTTAAAAAGTGAATATATCTTTCCATTTTATTCTAATTGGTATCGCTGGTTTAGAGTAAACTGGAGAGGGAAAAAAAGTAGCATTCTTTCCAAAGTCCACAATCATTGTCTCAGAATAGACTCAGTTTTGTCCAGGCAAGATTGCTTTCACCATTTCCTGTGCTACCTAGTAACCTTTTGTGTTCCTGGAGCTCAGAATGCTATTGATCAATAATCGGGGAGCAGGGCGGGCGTCTCACAACGTAAGCCCCAGAATTCTAACAGAAATACACATACACACACACACACACAAACACACACTCCTATACATGCACACAAATAGAAACAGGGCCCAGATTTATTGTAAAATCAGATTTATTGATTTAAAATATAACCACACTACTATTTTGGCCCATCTCTTTTGCCCCATCCCTGACTAAGTCTTCACTCCATTCCCCATTCCCTCTTCTTCCTTCTCTTGCTGGCTTGTCCATTTTCTCTATATCCTCTACCCCTGCCTGTCTTCTCTTCAGAGACTTTCCTATACCCATTTAATCTTACTCTCATGTTTCTTCTGTGTTGCCTTCTCTAAATAGTCAACTTCCTTTCAAATATTGTCTAGACCCTTGGCCTTGCTGAACACACAAAAACTTTTATATAGTTTACATTGCATGATTGTTTCTCCACAGTTAGGCTTAATTTATTTAGATAGAAGAGCTGGTTTCATTTTGCAAGAGCTGGAGGGTGTGTTTTTAATTGACAGAATGCCAAAGGAACATGATTTCTGGTACTTCCCCAGAGACAGAATTTCTTTTCAGAATTCTGGTGGAGAGGTAAGGGCATTTCTGAGTAAATGTAAAGCAAGCCAGCCCTTGGAATGGTCAAGATCTCAGCCCTCTTTCACACATTAAAGAGGCCGACAAACATTTATCTGGCTGTCTGTTAGCTGCATTATGACTGAGGTTTGTAGCTCTTCAAACCTCCTAGAGATGTAAACAGTAACCCACTCCAAGGAAGAGAGCAACAGAACTGTGTTGAAACTTGCTGGAAGGGAGTTTCCCCCTGCCAACACCCTAACATGGTTGCCTTTGTGACTGCCAAAGCCTGCCTACACATTTTCATCACTTGAGAGGAAGCTTCTGCTTCTCTGTTAATGTGCTGTAGATATGTTCCAGAAGGAAGACACATTGATTTTTCAGACAGCTCTCAATTATACACATGAATGGGGGAGGTATTGATGACATGGAAGATGGAAAAATCATTTACCCCACACCTTGACCCATGTGGCACAAAGCACAGTCCTACTTGGGAACTAATGAGTAGTGGTAACTTCCTTTAGCAGTGCTTTGGCTCTGATGAGAGCAGGGCCTCCATTCTGGACAAGGTTAGCTTTAACCCTTGAAGGGCTACACACACCACCATGTTGTGAAAAGGATATAAAATTATGTCTGCATCGTTTTATTTGAAAAAAAAAGGGGGGATCAATATATTCTTCTTCTTAGTCTTTCATGGCTTCTATGCACTGCTAGGATTTTGCCTCTACTCTACAGGGCTGATGAGAAATGAATACCCTTCATGTCTTCAGGAGACCCCCTTAGCAAGGTTGGGATCTCTAAGAATCCTTACAACTTTTACAAATTCTTTGTGATTGAACACACTCTGTCACAGCAAGAACACTAGCTTGTTCGGCCTTGTCTATTTGATGTTTTGCATTTTGAGTCTTATTTTTTCTTTTTAGTTCTTGTTTTTAAAAATCACACAAATAATTTCAACTTTTCTATAGGTTTAAATTTTTCAAGTTAAAAAGTTTGGGGAAAATGACACAATACAAATTAGTTGCAAACATTTTGACATATATAGTAGAAAGTTAAGAATCCCTGTATACCTCCTAATTCTACTCCCCTCCCCAGAGATAAACCACAGTTAACAGTTTGCTATGCATCCTTCCAGGTTAATTTCTTTGCATTTACAAACATACATACATGTATTAATTTTGGGGGTCTTTTTTTAAAACATAAATTGGGGTCATGTTATATTAATATAACATAATGGCTTTGAAAACATAAAAATATATCCTAGACAACCTTCTCTAAATAGGTCCACATCATTGTTTATCAATAGCTGCATGGTATTCCATAGTATAGATGTACTAAGTTTATTTAACCATTCTCCTAGCGATGACTGTTTATGTTGTTTCTAATTTGTGTTTTTCTACAGAACCCAACTCTCCCAGCACTGAACTGTTCTGTTGAAAATACCCATCCAACAGTTTCTTACTATGCTCATCCCCAAGTGGCATCCTACAATACCTACTACCATAGCCCTCCTCACCTGCCACCATATTCTGCTTATGACTTTCAGGTATGTTTTGGGAGAAAAAAGAACCCTCTATTACCCTTGCTCTCACTCATGCTCTCTTGTTCTCTCCCTAAATTCAATTATGGAACCTTTCCATTGTCTGCATATGTATGAGGTAGCCATGCATCTCCCTAATGGCCAGCAGCCTGTGGGTGCTAGCTTAAGGACTGTGTAGACAGGCAATGATGGCAGAGATGGGCAGGTGGAAGCTGCCCAAGAGAAGAAACAGAGGGATGGAAGAAAAAGGGAGAGAGGGAGGTAGGATCAAGGTATCCTAAATTGCCTTGAACTACACCAAGGAGAAGATAAGCTAGTTGGGAAATGGCAGCTCATTAGTACGCTACCATGGGCCCCCATGCAACAGTGGCTTTTTCCATTCCTCTGATATGGGGAGAGGCCTAATCCTGCTCCTTAACACAAGGGCATTCTGAGCCACGCGAGGGTTTGAATCAAACCTGTAATGAGGAAGAAGTCCCATTCTTTTTCTCCAGGCTTCCTAACTAAGACTACACAGAGTATTTTTATAACACCCCTCCCCCTTTTGCCCTGTTATCACGTAGGTCAGAAATAGTGTTACCAAATTTGCACTTTCCCCTTTTCCTTTTGAACCGTGACTACTAGTAGAAAAACAGAACCAAAAAAGGCACTTACTTAAAAGGAATTCATTGCATGCAGAACGCTGAACTAGACACCTTGGGCAAACAAGTGAAATGGTCCTTTAAGTATGTATAATGATTATAAACCCTTGACCATAGAAGAGCAAGGTTACACTAAAATCTAGTTAATTCAAACTTTAGAGACCAAAGGAAATACCTTTTAAAGAAGGGAAACTCATAATAAATTTGCTTCTATTGATCAAGAGACCATGAATGTTCCATGGGGACATAAAAGTACGACTATCTGGGGTACTTCCAATTAACCACCCAGTTTGGCAATACAAAGTCCTTGGGCAACCTAATTTCAACTTCAGTTTGGCAAAATAATTGAAACTTAAAAGTCTGATTAAGTTGAACAAAGTGTTGTTGTGTTTGGTTTAGATACCGTTCAGAGAGGTCTGTGGCTCTATAATGCAATAATAATACATATAGTGTGCACATGCACTTGTTCACTTGTATAAAATATAGTACTAGTTCAAAAAGGTATCCATTAACCCATTGATGCCAGAGGTTGCAGATTTTTTTGTGAAAAATCAGACCTTGGCGATGACCTTGAGCAGGAGGATATAAATAACTCCCACAAGCTTAGCGTTCCAATAATGAGACACTAGGCATAAATGGGTTAAAGCTTAGAAAATATAATGATAAAATTCTTTCTAAAGCCTACTGTGTACACAGGTAGACAACTCAGGTAACTTGTTACCCAAATAGGTGGTATAGACTGGAAAACAAAAATATGTTCAAGAAGGGCATAGATAATTTCAATAGTGACCGAGGCAACAAGGAATTCTTCAAGAGAATGCAGGGATGTTGAAGCTAAAACAAGGAAGGTCATCATTCTCTTGGGGTCCCTATAATAAAAAGTCATCCTTAAGTAGAGGAGCCACACATGGGTCTAGCCCAAGAGGCCTCCTCTACTTTTATATCAAAGTAATTACGTTGATTTCAGGAATTTGCACTTTATAATGAACCCTTTAAGTAGGGACAATAATACATCTGGTGATGGTTACCACAATTATAAGATAGGAAACCTCTCTTTTGGGTATGGAGCCATCATTCCTCATTCAAATCCTACCCCAGAAATGAAAGCAAGATTGAGAATGCCAACAGTGACTTGGATTGTTGGTTTCAGTTCAATCAATGTTTACTCTGTGTTCCATGTGCCACGCATTGAGCCGGGAGCTGTGGAAATAGAAATTAAATGAGACAGTCCCTGCATTAATCTAGGGACTTGGGGGTGGGGGGTCAGGGGACAGTAGTGGGGACAAAAAAGTAAAGAAAACATTACCCAGAACGCTATGGAAACAGCATACCTAACCCAGAAAAGGGATCCCGATTTAGCTACCTAGTCCAAACCTATACTATGGGCTTGTAGCAGGGACTTAGGGGATTTTTGAGACAGAGTCTTGCCCTGTCACCCAGGCTGGAGTGCAATGGCACAATCTTGGCTCACTGCAACCTCCACCTCCTGGGGTCAAGCAATTCTCCTGCCTCAGCCTCCCGACTAACTGGGATTACAGGTGCATGCCACCACGCCCGGCTATTTTTTTTTTTTTTTTTTTTTTTTTTTTGGTATCTTTTGTAGAGACAGGGTTTCACCATGTTGGCCAGGCTGGTCTCAAACTCCTGACCTCGTGATTCACCCGCCTTGGCCTCCCAAAGTGCTGGGATTACAGGCATGAGCCACCGTGCCTGGCCCGCCCTTACTTTTTAATAACAGCTACTATTCACTGAGTACTTACTATGTACTAAGCATTGTGCTAAGTGCTTTACATATATCATCATTCAGTCATTTACCTCTTTGAGAGAAGTACTCTTGCAATTGCCATTTTTAAGATAAGATGACTGAATCATGGAGAGATTAAGTGACTTCACCAAAGTCACAGAGGTGGTAAGTGAAAGAGCAAGGATTTATATCTAGGGCTGACTGATTCCAGAGATTGGGTTGGGGGATTTTTGAAGTTGTGAATCTAAGTGGAGCACAGATCTTTCCCCAGTTAATTTTGGGATATTTATACTTTCTACTGGTTTAAATCGTGGGCTTCCTACTCATGGTCCTCAGAAAGGGTCTCTTTACTCTTTTTTATTAAATTATTAAATTGATCCCCACTGAAAAAGGATTCCCCTCCTTCACGCATTCCTCAGAGGGGAATTCAGGGGCTGCTTGGACACTTTTTATATGTCTCCCACATCTTTCCCCAGGCTCAAGATGTCTTTAGTATTTCCTGTTTGAAGACTTTATAATTGTATAGCCTAAGTCTTGAGGGGGTAAGATTTTAAGTGATTTCTCTCTAGAACTTAAATGGTTTCATTTTAGTATTTTAGTTTAGCTTTCTTTTGCTCACCAAGTTTCATTCCCTTATAGTTTCATAGGCGAAAATACTATTCTTTACACAAGAAAGTCAGCCAGGTGCGGTGGCTTACACCTGGTAATGCTGGTAATCCCAGCATTTTGGGAGGCCAAGGTGGGTGATCACCTGAGGTCGGGAGTTCGAGACCAGCCTGACCAACACGGAGAAACCCCATCTCTACTAAAAATACAAAATTAGCCAGGAATGGTGGCACATGCCTGTAATCACAGCTACTCAGGAGGCTGAGGCAGGAGAATCACTTGAACCCGGGAGGTGGAGGTTGTGGTGAGCCGAGATCACGCCATTGCACTCCAGCCTGGGCAACAAGAGAGAAACTCCGTCTCAAAAAAAAAAAAAAGGAAAGTCAAGAGGCCAAGAAACATCTGCTTATATTCCCAGATAAATAAAAAGCAGTCAGCAAATGTACTCCAGATCTGACAATAAAACCACCTGCCGCACAGACCCACCCCCAAAAGGTCAGAGCTCCCTCATGCTCTTCTGATTGTAAAATGACCTAAGTTACAGCCAGAAAATGGACCTTTCTAGACTTTCTTCTGAATGACTTCCCATTTTGGTTATTTCCAAGTAGGACTATTTCTGTGACTTGGTTTGGTGATTTCAACTTCCTTTTGACCCTGAGGCTAATAGGAGGATGAGGAAAAAAGACTTACAATGTTTTGTTTTAACCCCTCAAAGTCATACCCTTATTGGGTAGCTGTCTAGTGAGGAAGCTTGGGAAACACTTCTTGTGGTCAGACATGAGCAAGGATTTGGGTCTGATCAGCTGGCCCTGAGGAAGTTTTGAGTGCTGAGCTTAGAGAAACTGGATTCTTTCAAACACTGGGCTCCAGGGTGTCCTTGCTTCCCAGGAACTCCCCATACTCCAAAGCAGGAAGGATATAAGCTGAGACTACCTTTGCCTCCTTGCTCATCTATCCAACACTCATTTCTCTTGTCCTTTGCACTATTTCCCCACTACCCCTTCAGCTTTAGCCAAGTAGTCCAAAATCTGTAGGGTACAAAGCATCAGTTTTTACTTCTGCTGAGAAATTAAACCCAGCTATTTATAAACCCCTCAAGGTTCCCAGCAATATTTCCCAGTCTGGCATACTGGGCCAGTACCCTTACTTTACTCTAACCATGGAATGGTCCCTTTCCTATCCATTTGGTGACCTGCCAAGTTTAAGCTTAAAATAAAAGTCTCAACCTATGCAATTCAAAAGTGCCTCTGTTTTTCCTCTTTATTAAATCACGAGGGTACACTAGGTTTCACCCTAGCCACTAAAAGTTACTCATTATAAGTTGGGCCCATTTAGTAAAAGGATTGCTTTGATCCTAGGAGGGTACAGTTTATGGCACAGGTTGCTGAGAGCCTTAGAAGGCTGTTGTTGCTATCACTCAACTTTTTCTTCCCCCCGCCACCTGCCCGCCGCCCCACTGTCAAGTCTTTCCTTTCTTCCCCTCCTTTCCCTTGTTCCTGACTCATCCTTTTTTTTTTTCCTCTTTCTTTTACCCACTCTTCTCTCCATCTCCCCAGCCTTTGCTTCCAGGGGCAGAACAGAGAGGGAATGCACAATACCAACAGATGCTGGATTTTACCCTTGGGACACAGTGTCTTTAACTAGTAATTATTACCAGCCAGTTCCCGGGCTCTTTGTGAAGTCACTGTCACACAAGGCTCCTGAAGAGAGAAACATGCCCTGATGGAAATGCGCATTGATCTTGAAGGGTGTGGGTCAGCCATCAGGCAGGCAGGAGGCAGGCTAAGGTGGAAGAGGAAAGCCATCTGTGTCCCTGAAAGGGTGGTGCTCCTCTTTAAGCACCATCAGCCTGTTGGCCACCCCAGCCTCTAAGAAGCAGCTCAGGAAGCTGGAGCTGACTAGGCCCAGCAGTAGGCTATTGAGATGCTCTTCATGCTTGGTGGTGCACAAGGATTCAAAGTTCTGTTCTCCTGAGCTGCCCACAGCATTATTAAAGTCACACTCTCAGGCAGAAACCAGAATACACCAGGCCAACTCCCTGGCTGCGACAAAGCCAAATCTTTCCCAAGGTGCCTGCCTGTTGCTAGGAAACTATGCACTGGTACTGTGGGCCTTTTCCCCCGCTAAACCCCAAGGGTGTGTGGACTGCAGCCAGTTAGCTCCCTAGCTCTGCCAGGAACCCTTCAGTTTTATCCTTAAGACTCCCAGCATCCTCAAAGGGAAGTGAGAATCATGACCCCCTCCCCCCATACTTCTCAAACACAAAACTGAGAAGTGAAAACCCAAGGGCCGTTGTACCACCCCCTTTTATTATCAAAGTGTACAACTGCCACCCACAGCAGCTGCTGCCCACAGAAGCCTTTTAATGCCTCTCAGGACAGAACTGCCTTTAGCTTCACTTCAGGAAACTTGCCTCTCCCTTCTGTGGCTGGGAACACCTAAAACTGGCCTGCTGCCTCTCATGTCATCTCTGTAGTGGGATTTAGAGAGGCAGTGAGTGCCATATGCCCAGGCACAGAGATTCTTTGCCCTGGTGGGTTTTTGCTCCCCTCTCTGGTTAAGAGGAGAGAGTTCTTAGTTGAGGAAAGCAACAGAACAGGAGGGAGGGAGAGGAGGAGGAAAGGAGAGTTTGAAGGGTGCAAGATGGAAAATCAGGAAATCACTATACCGATGTTTTTAACAAAGGGTATCTTCTTGGAGGGAGGAGAAAAATTGAGTTTTTAGGAAGGAATCTAGATTGTCTTGAGTCCACTGCCTCAGGTTGTTTTGCCTTTAAGGGCTCTCCAGGTTCTACGAGCCTGACATTTCTTCAGAGTGAAATAACGGATGGGATTTGGGAGGCAGGGGATGATGGCAGCTATCATCTCTTCTCAGTCTTAACATTATGTGGTAAGGAAGATTTTTCTGTGTCTCAAGCAAGGCTTAGAAATCTGGACATAGGTTTTATTTATTTATTTTCAAGATGGAGTCTCACTCTGTCACCCAAGCTGGAGTGCAGTGGCGTGATCTCAGCTCACTAGAACCTCTGCCTCCCAGGTTCAAGCGATTCTCGTGCCTCAGCCTCCTGAGTAGCCGAGATTACAGGTACCCACCACCACTCCCAGCTGATTTTTGTATTTTCAGTAGAGATGGGGTTTCGCCATGTTGGCCAGGCTGGTCTCGAACTCCTGACCTCAGGTGATCCACCCACCTCGGCCTCCCAAAGTGCTGGGATTACAGGCGTTAGCCACCACGCCCGGCCTAGATTTTATTTTTTTAAAGCATGCCAAGTTCATCTACTATGCTCCTGAAGTTGTATTCATTCATTCAAGATTTATTGAGCACCTATTACTTGGCAAGTACTGTTCTGAGCTCTGGAGGATACAGCAACAAACACAACAGGCCAACTCTCCTTCAGCAGGGAAATCACTAGAGTCAAGGATATACATGAGCCAGGGAGAGAAAGGGGCAAATGACTCCTGCCAATTCACTGCATATTTTTAAAAATTCATTTCCATTCCTTTCCCAAAGACTAACAACCTTCCCCAAAGTAAGACAACACAAAGTAAAACTGAATACAGTGTCTCTGCAACCTGGCATATTGCTCCTCATTCTCACCTCCATGCCTTTGTTACTCTTTGCTCTCCAACCTACTCTGCACTTGGGGATGAGGGGGCAGCAGTTAAGGTGGAGTACAAAATGTTGGACTTGGAGTCAGAAGACTCCAGATCCAAGCAAGCTATTTAACCTCTCTGACCTTAGTTTCTTGTCTATGAGAGGAGCTCCTGACCACTGTACTACCTCTCTGTGATATACTCTTTTAGCAAAGACTCTCCCAGGGATCACTGGCTTAACCTCATTAAACGTTCTCAAGGCCAAAAATTACCTTTTGAAGACTAGTTGAGACGTTGTTGCCATAGCTTAAGGGAGAGGTATTGGAGGCTTGAGTTATAAATGTAGAAAAGGTAGTGATGGATTCAAGAGACAACACAGAAGTAGAAGCAACAGGATTTGGTAATTGATTGGATGTGGGCTGTAAGGGGTTGCAGAGGAGGATTCCGTATTTCTGCAGGTGGCTTGTGGCCTGAGTGACCGAGAGAACCACCTGTTCCAGGCTCATTAACTCTGAGGTTTGGGAGCTCTCCGTTCTTCCAAATAGAAAAAAGCTTTGGCCCATATTCATTTTTAAATAGTAATGGCTGTTCAGGGAATTGCAAACTCACTGCCTAAACTAACGTTTTCTTTTTATCACACAGCATTCCAGTGTCTTTCCATCCTCCCCTCCCTCTGGACTTTCTGATGAGCCCCAGTCTGCCTCTCCCTCACCCAGCTACATGTGGTCCTCAAGTGCACCGCCCCGTTACTCTCCACCCTACTATCCACCTTTTGAAAAGCCACCACCTTACAGTCCCTAAAGAGGAATGCCTGCTGGCTATTGAGATTATTGTGGCTTTTGTATTTCTGCTTCAGTGGAAGTGTGTAGGGTACAAAATTTAAAGTGTGACTCTTATGCATAAAGTTTTACAATGGCCTGCCAGGCTAGGGAAAGATAGGGACGAAGCTTATTCGTTATTAGTGCAGAGCAGGGGTGGCCAGGCTGAACTCAGCACAGAAAAGGGCAGCTCACACTCTCTAAGCAAGGCTGGGGAGCCAACCCAGCAAGAAGCTTGTTTGGACCTGCATTACCCTATGCTCCACCTCTGTATTCAGCAGAAGTGTGGTTGCCATCTTTTTCACTTTATGTAAAGGAGTGTTGCCCTCGGGCCCTTGGCAGATTGCCACCCCAGCACCTAGGTTGAAGCACCTGGCTCATAGGCCCTATCTTTCCTTACCCCTAAAGTCAGTCCCTAAGGACAATTTCCCAGCTGATGGACTACACAGTAGTTCCAATACAGAGAGTTCTGGCTAAGATTTTGTTTGCTTGTGTCTGGATGTTGAAAAAGGCTGCCCATATCTCTCACTCCTTCCTTCTCTGTGAGTACTGTAAAAATGGCTGTTGTGATCACTCAGCTCAGCTTTTGTTATTGGTACCTCCTAAAGGGAAAAGTGCAATATTCTTGCATCTTGAGTAGTGGGGAACAGGATGTATTGTTCCGGAAACACTGAAATACACAGCAACATGAGATGTTTTAAGTAGATCACTTAGGAGACAGTGGTTCTACTACATGTTGCATTATTACAAAATACATTTGCTACAGGAGATATAAATCTTATGGTTGCAATTCAGAGTTTAAAAATGTGATAAATTAGGTTCTTGGGTCGTGATATGAATTGTTACTAATCTTTGTGACTATTTAATCTTCAAATATTGTGCTTAACCCCAGCAATTCGCACGTATCCTGCACCCCACCCCAAAAGACTCATCTGTATTTTAATGCCACTGGTCTTATCGGTCCTTTTGTCTGTTGAGACCAGTCATGACAGCATTCAAGATTATGAAAGTGTTACAATGCCGCTTCAAGTCTGCAAAACCTCAAACGTAGCCAACTTGACAAATACTTAAGTGTTACGGCAGATTTAAAATCCATCTGGCACACTGTGGTAGGTATTTGTACAGTTCTTTTAATTACACATAGCTTTAAACCATCAACCTGATGAGTTTAAAACACTTTTGCACCCATGCCTTCACTTCAGAATGAACACCTTCATTGTGATCTTACGTTAACCTGAGAATTGATTTAAAGGAAGATTGATAATCCTATACTTTATAACGTAAAAATACAGGGGTTACAGGAGGGTACCTAATTAGACAGTTCTCCAAACACAGAACACACACTGGAAAATTTTCCGGCCAATTTTGCTACCTCCCAACTTGATGGATTAGAGGTAGCACAAATGCTGGTGCTCCCATCTACCTTGTAGACACCCAGCCATCAAGAATCAAGGCACAGGAAGTGCACTCTCTCATTATTAACAGTAAATGTTTGCAAGATATCCAGTTTAACTTTCAGCATCATGAATGTTGTCTTATCCAGATTTTGAATCTGAAAAACTATAATCCTTTTATGTTATACAAAATTACTATGATTTTTTATAGTTCTGAGCATATTAAAATTCTACTGGATTTCAAAAAGAGACTAATACCCAATTGACTTACTAAACAAATATCAACTTGTAATATTCAATGAATTTTTTTGCCATTTACATTTGACCGTTGGCTTTAGTGAATGTCCGTATTTAATTTTTTTAAGGCATCATTACACAGTTTATCCTACATTTATCACATTTCTTAAAGTGTTAAGATTCTATGGCTCATTTCTATGTATTTTTCTTACTTTACAAAATAACCTGAAACAGTATAGATTTTGTAACACTTAATTTGAGCAGCTTTTTTATTACATTGAATTATATAAAGTGCATGTTACCTTAGAAAAATTAATATTTGCTGCTTTACTCTTTTGCAAAACATTTGCTGTAATGAAGGGATTTGTATTTCCAATATGTATCTTGATTGCATTTTGTAATATTTACTGCTTTATTCCTAATTCTGCTTTAAAGTACTGAACTGGGCATGAAACATTAAAATATTAATCCAGAACCCGTATAAACTGGATGTTGCTTAAAATCTGTATCACTGCCATGTTGAAAACTCAGACTGCTTTTGTGATGTTTCAAATGAATAAAACTATCCTCCCCTCCTTATCCACTTGTGTCAAGGTACTATAAAAGTACAGCAAATGCTCTAAAGCAACTGACAGCAGCTGACTCACTTTTGACTATTAGGGTTCAAGATAAAAGGGGACATGATTAACCAACATATAAAACCTAATGGGAAATTTTGCCATGCTGCCATCAGAAATACAGCCCCAGTCTCCTGCTATAAAAATTGAAAAACAATATAAAAACCCATGTAATTTCTGAAAGACAATCTTGTAAAACACACACTCAAACATCAGAATTAAATCATTTTATTTTTGCCACAAGAAGCTCTAAGAACTAATATCAGGCCATGGTTAATGAAAAGTAGAACTTAAAGTCATGACAGGGAAGATTGTACAAGTGTGAACATTACAGTACTCGGAGGAATGAACAAGGTTTCATATGGTTGACCAGCCAGAGAGCCAGTGCTGTTAAGTTAGCATTTAATTCTTTAGAATACGCATGCCTTGACAATACAAAATACCTTGATCAGTGTTTACCATTTTTTTATCTTTTTGGTACAATGGGGAAAAATGTGGCATTATTTCTTCATAGTGGTTGTGTGTGGGGGATCGTTACCACCAAAATCATAATAATCATTTAAAGTATATTTTAAAGTTAGTCTTGCAAGATTGTTACGGCATTGTAAAATTTCTGTAGTTTAAGCATTTTCATTTTGTCATATCTTTTAACAAATTACTATTTCAAGTAGTTCCTATCGAGAATATTTACAGGTAAATTAGCACAGGAGCAAATTTGAAGCTAACTTCAAAGAAGAAAAGGAAGTTCAATAGCCAGAGAGCTAAGTATAAGATAGAAAAACCACATGGTAATTTTAAACAGCATCTTGCTACAGATTTCCAATCCAATAAATACCAGGAATGAAGGACTTTTGCCCCAAAGAAGTATTTCACATGTACTCTGAACTTTGGCTATGGAAACTTACAGAAAAACTGAAGACCCTGAGACACATGCAAGTAAGAGTCTTCTGGCAAAAATACAATTTAATTTTCCAGTTTCTCTCCTCTCAAAAAACTCCAGAAGATACCTTTAGTAGGCACAGAGTTTAAATGTCATATTCAGAATTTACAGAGCACAGCAGCAGCAAATAATTACATCCCTATTATTCAGAATGGATAGTTTTCCATTATAGAATTAGTTCCTGGTTTGTCATAATAGACTTGTAGAAACTGCCAAGTTTTATTATGACAAACTAATTGACCTAGCAGTTGAGTCTGAAAGATCTGGAAGCTCTGCCGGCATCCGTATCATTCACATTGGTAGAAGTAATTATGTCTAACTGGTGAAATAGCATCAATGAAACTCAAACAAATTTTCACTGAGAACATTTCAGAGTGCACACTATAGTCAAACAGTAATGTTATTAATATCTACACAAAAAAGAAACAGATATGGTGATTCCAGAGATTACAGAGTCTTAAGTTATAAGGTAATTTCAAATTTCCCAGGGGTTAGTTTACAAATGGTTTGAAGGTCTAGACTTACAGAACAGAAAACAGATAAATGCACATCACTCTACCTCTTGGCAAGCAAAGGATTTTTTTCTTGTATTATTGCATGAACTGATGCCCGATACCCTCAGCTACCAACTTAAGAAACACTGAAACCACTACCTTCAAATCCAGCTTACCATCAGAAGAACGATGTATACATGAGAAATTATGATTAAAGCTTTAAGTTCAAAGTCAAGAAATAGACTATTTTTTAAAATACATGGTAAGGAGAAAGAAAATATCTATGTTGGACTAAGAAATACTTAAGCAAGGTTACAAATGACTAATAACTATGCACAACAATCTTTTCCAGTATCAATTTTTTCCTTTGCAAAAAAAAAAAATCATTTACAGACGTTCAACAATTCTGTTACAAATGCTAGGCTATATGTATGTTCCAACCTGCTTTCTTTTAGTACTAGCACTTCAGTAAGTGTTAACTTTATTTTCTAAGTGTTTAAATATGTGTCATTTTAAAAAGTGGTATTTATTGCTGTCAAGAAAAATGGGAACTGACAAGCCTATATAACATTCCTTATGTAGTTTCTGATTACTATAATATTGCAGCAATTTGCAGATGGAATAAAACTTATTTTAGAAGGGGTAAAAACCTAACAAATCTTGCTGAAAGGAAAATACTAGATCACTGATTCAACTATTTCAAATAAAGACTTCCTATTGGAGATTCTACGCAATATGAACATTTAAAAATATATGCCAGGAGCCTCCCACCCAAAATATGTAAAGTCTCACCCATGGAATCTATCATTTACAAGGATTTATACATAAAGATTCATTTGGTGGCTTTCAGATTCAAAATTTGAAAATTCTCATGGGAATATTTTTAACCTTAAGAAGCAAAAAGGAAATCTTCATTCCATTCTCTACTATGTGGTAGCCAGAGAATTAAAAATACATGCAACAGAACTTTTCATCTCCTCCTATCTGCCATTACAGAGATTTTTTTTCATTAGTTTTTTGCCCCCAGAGACCACACTGCAAAGGTATAAAGTGGTCTAGCCACCAAAGTCTTTTACAGACTATGGCAATGAAAGCCAGGATTAATTCTAATTAGCTAAATCTAATTTATTCTTCAGATGAGAGACTTGTCTGCATGGCTATTTTTATAGAGGGAGGGTAGCAGGAGGTTGCTGTCCGCTTGGACTAGCAGATTACACAACCCAAGTAGAGACTTATTCTGACATTTTCCAGAACAACTCTAAAACTTATTTACTCTTTATGCCATATACAAGACAAAACACACATTTATTGTCTCAATGTTAAGAAAATTGAGAATTCAGCAGTAAAGTGCTAACATGGAAGGGGAAAGCTGTAAGATGTACTAGGGTATGCTAATAACTCCAGTTATTTTCAAAGAACATTCAGACTGCTTCAAATTCTATTCAGGAAACTATCTCTCCAAGCTTTTAATTTTTGCCTCTTTTAAATGAGCTGAAAACTAACATATAAACAGATACTTGGGGAGGGGGTCTCACCTCTACTCAAAACTTTCAGGAAAATTTGCTTCTAAAAATTATCAACAAAAATCCCACTACACTTCCTTCAGATAATGTGGCAGATCAAATTAACTTGTTCGCACCTTAATTTGTTTTACAGATCTTCTGAAACCCCTGCCCCATCATCCAAAACAAAACTTTCTAGTATTTCAAAGGAGTTTAGTAAGATTCCGGTATTATAAATTCAAACTCAGTACTGCCATCTGTTACATTTTGTTTAAAAATTGAATCATTTTCCTGCTGAATAAAAATATCTTCCCAGGTCATTGGCTTGTTCTGAGTAGATGTAGTGGTCCCTACTGGAGGTTCTTTTCCAGTGTCAACCTTATACCCAATACCATCATCCTTCATTGCAGGAACAGTGCTTGATCTATCGGAAAGATATGCATATTGTCTGATTTGTAAAGACCTGCATGGATGTAAACGATAAAGCTTTGAGTCCCCAGAAGGATCTTGACTATGAACTGACTTTATATGTGAAGACATAAACTGATAGTTGATGAAAGATTTGCCACAGGCCAAACACTGATACCTTCGCTCCCCTGTGTGATGAATTTCATGCTTTGTGCGATATTCTGCAAGAGGAAATACCTTCTCACAGTAACGGCACGGATACTTCTTCTCCCAAGAATGAATGTTAAAATGTCTCCGCAAGCTTGTCAGACAGACATATGACCTTTTGCATACAATACAGATATAATAGACCCTTCCATCTACTATTAACTCATAGTGATCATCATGTTTTACTTTCATACGTTTGTTTGCCATCTCGCTGCCAGACGTTTTTGGTACTTCATTCTCAAGTCTGGCCTCCCCTTCATCAGGGTCATCTTTGACAGGGATCACTATATCATAAGTATCTTCACCGATATTTGCATAAACCTTGCAACCAGTCGATAAGCCTTCAATTTCAGTAGCTGTATCTAAAGTAATGATCTTCTGACCCTCCATTAGATGTTTTGATCCTAAGCCTGGATCATTAGTATTTCTAGTAATTATATCTGAAATTTTTAAGGAATTGGAAAGTGGTTCTTGAAGAAGTGTAGGAATCTGCATCTTCTGTATTAATGATCCATCAAAACTGGTATTTTGGGAGGTATCAGCCTGTGGGACCAAAGATGTATTACTGACGGCCGAGTCAGGACTGGAGCTAATAGTGTCATCATCATCATCTATTATTTCCTCCTCCTCCTCTTCATTGGCCTTGTTTCCTGTTAAAATAGCACTGTTTGGTGTCTGCTGATTCTGCACAAGTAAATTGATTGAAGAGGGCATATGATTTGGAAGTGAAGAACTGACATTTGGTGGTGTAGAAAGTGGTGTCTGATTTAACAAAATAATATTGGGAGTCAGATGTGTTGGAGCTGAAGATACCAACAGTTTTTCACTTCCTTGTGTTTGGCTCAGAGTTGCCTGATTCACAGGAGTAGGAAGTTTCTGAGTAGGTGTGATATTTGTTAAAGGGGGTGAGTTATTGCTAGCACTAGGTGCAACATCTGAAATAGCAACAGGGCCTGGGTTAGATTGGACCTGTGCCACTGTGTTATTACTCGGCAAAGTCTCCTTTGTGGGCAGAATCTCGGAGCAAAAAATGACATCATCATCATCATCATCAGAATCGGTAACAATGATCTTTTTCATTTCATAATCTTCGGCAGATAATGAAAAAGACTCTGTTATAATAGGCATTATAGTAGCCCCGTTATCTTGGGCTTCATCTTTTGATTTCTGTATTACAAGGTTCTTGTCACCAGAATCAGGAGGTAAAGGTTCAGTATTACCATCCTGAGCTGTACCTGAGATGCTTTTAACCTGTGACAATGGGACACCAAGCTCTGCTATAAATTTCACTCCTAATAACTGCCCTGATTTAATTAACTCATCAAGCAAATCTGATCTAACACGAACAATTTTAGAACTATAGATATAATTGAGAATTTCTGCAAAGATCTCTGCTCTTATAAAGCTCAGTTCAACAACTTGCCCGGCAACAGAGAAGAGCTGATGGAAGTAGGTACTAGAAGCTGAAAGAATATTCTTGTGAGCCCGGAATTTTCGGTCTTCCACAATAACGGTAACATCACAGAAGAGTCCATGGCCACGTTGCTCATTCAAGGAGTTCAGCAGACTGCCAGAGTACTGAATGTCTGTAGCAGAAATCAGTTTTCTACTCTCCATGCCTTTAAGAGAAAGAGAGGAGGGGATGGGAGAGGATTAGAGAGAAAAAACAAAAGTACTTATTTAGAATTTAAGCCGTAGCATCATTAAATAGTTTATTCAAATTTTAACCAAAGTTCGGCATAATTTTTTGGCTTTTACAGAAATTGTTCATACAGGTTGGCTTTTGGAACAAGTGTCCAATTTCATGGCTTGCTCCTGAGTTGAGCAAGTTTTACATTGTTACAGAGATTTGAACAGTAATCTCCACAGTCACCTTCTTTTGAAT
Source organism: Symphalangus syndactylus (assembly GCF_028878055.3). Lineage (NCBI taxonomy): Eukaryota > Metazoa > Chordata > Mammalia > Primates > Hylobatidae > Symphalangus > Symphalangus syndactylus. The sequence goes on along the minus strand of NC_072447.2, from coordinate 123,679,090 downwards.
ATTAGATACATGCATCTCCACTAAGTGATTTTTAAAGATTAGAATTAATTTTCTTAGTCCCAATTTTGGGTTTTCTCTCCAAGAAGAGGTAAGAGTTGATTTTTAACTGTCAAAATTAAGGAAAATCATCATGAACACACAGAAGTTATTTAGTCTGTAAATGATTTAAATGTCAGAAAAGCTCAGTGCGTGCAATACTGTGTCTGAAATACATACTCTTAATTTTAACTAATCTTTAAGAATATATGCAGAATCTACACCCTGGAGCCAATGACATTCACAAACACTGACAATTATTACCTCCCAACGTCCCATTATTTTTCTGTTATTTAAATTGGGGTGCCTCATCTTGATAAACTATTAAACATCTTTCTTACCCTTTCCTCTTTCTTCATCCCCTTGTCCCTTCCCCTCATCTCTCCATCTTTACAATTTCCAGAGGTGGAATATTAAACAGTGCCAAGTGAAGTCAACAGACACTATCATGAAAAAATATGACAAAGGAAAAGGAAAGTTTACCATTTCTAAATGCCCACTTCCAAGAAAACACAAAACATTTTACTTTTGTTGGTAAAGAATCATGTGCATTGGTATGAGAACTTTTTCCACACCAAATGAGTTAGTGAAAATGAAAACATTAACTTATTGGAATAGATTACTCTAGAAAAAGGGGATGATGTCAGTAGAATGCATTGTTGTGTAGCACTAGCAAAACATCATTTTTTGCACTTTGCAGAAGATATTTCCAGTAACAAAGAGGCCAGAGTTTAAAAAAACCCATATATTAAAAATATATAATATCCATACATATGATTATATATGGATATATTTTAATATATGGATATTATATATTAACAATTAGTTGACAAGTACTTTTAGTGAAGAAATATTTTTATTAATATTCTCTCCCTTTGAAGTTACCAAAAGGGTGTCGATGTCACAATGCTTAAGTTATACATAGGTGGAGGGCAGTTCTGTCTCAAATACCTTCTAAATTTTTCAAAATGATACCTTAAGAACAAACATCAGGCAAAAAGTCTAAAAATCAAAGATTTAAAACATTATTAGAAGGTGTTGCATGTTAACAGTACCAAGGAATTCCAGGTTACCATAAAGGCATTCATCATCAGAAAGGGTGACCTTTGGACAGTTTGCCAAAAACCAGGGCTTCCGAAATACGGGCATTTCGACAGAAGTCGATATTAAGTGGAAAGACAGGTTTTCTGAAAATGGCACGCAATTTTTGTCACTTGCACACGGGTTCTTCCAATATGGGAATGCGACAAATGTACGTGTCCAGGTGACACTGGGACTCGGTTTCGTTTCGTTTATGTGTCCCCCTCCTCCCACTCAGGGTAGCCCCAGAGACAGCACAAGTCGGTCTGAACCCACCCCGAAGATCTGCGATTCGACTGTGGAAAAGCCATTCCACATCACTGTGAAACCCTTGACCGAGGGCCAGTTCGGAGGAGCTGGTGACGGTGGAAAGAGATAAAAGCCGTCCGCGAGGGAGTGAAACAAACCGACACGCGGCTCCCTGCGGTAGCTGAACCTCATCTCCCTTCCTCCACCTCCCTCTTCCCCATACGGACCCTGCCAGCTGCAACCGAGGTTTTTAACCCCAATTCACGTGCAAAGCAAGCTTCTTGCAAATACAGATGGAGGTACAAACAGCAGAGTGAGGGCGGGAGGAATATGGGGTACCAGGGAAAGTAGAAGGTGGCGAACGACAGGGTGGGGTGTTGGTGGGGGGGGGGATGAAACGAAGCAGGCGGCATTGTTGTGCCCCGGGAAGGGGACGGAAGGGGAGGATGGGCCTGGCAGAAAAGCTCTAAATCAAAGTAGGGGCTGGGGGAGTAAAAGAGGCACAAAAAAGCAGGCAGAGGGGCGAGGGAAAAGCCAAGTGGGTCTCCGTATTGGGCTCCCCACGCCCCGGGGCCTACCCAGGGCACCGGCAGCCCCTCGGCCCCTAACGACGAAGGGGACCGCGCCGCGGCCCTCGCGGCTTGTCCCCTCCTTCACTCCCCGGCCCACACAAAGAAAGAGCCGGAGGAGCGGAGCCTCCGACTCTGCCGCTTCCTGGTTCAAGTGAGGCGAATGCAAACGCAGGCGCGGCCCAGGGACGGAGAAGGCAAGCGCGCTCCTTCGCCCCCTCCCTGATTGGGGCCGGGTCCTCACCTGCTTCCCGGCGCCGCCGCTTCTCCTCCTCGGGACGCGCGGAAGGCTGGGAGTCCCCCAACAAGAAGAAGCCGCACTCCCCACCGATTCTGCCCCTTCTTTAAACGTCGCTCCAGTCTGGGTCGACGTCGACGCGGCCGCCGCCTCCTGCCGCCAACGCTGCTACAGCTGCCCCACGCCGCCGACAGAGGGCACAGCGCGGGGGCGAAGCGCTGAAGCCAAAGGCGCCCTCCTCTTCCGAGCGCAGGCCGGGGTGGTCCGGAAGGGCCCGAGATTGAGGCGGCTCCACTTCGGCGCCGTGCTCTGCTTTCGGCTCTTTCCGCAAGGGGGCGGAGGAAGACTCGGAAGCTCTTGTGTGTTCGGCTCTTTCCGGAGGGCTAAAGGGTGGGAAAAAAGGAAAGGGAAAGATCGGGTAAGACAGTCGCCAGCAATTAGATGGAAGGGAAGCGAGTCGTTTTCATCGAAATTCAATGTGAACTTCTAGGGCATACAAACTTTTAGAGACTATACAGGTTTCATTTATTTTGCAAGTTTGAATTTGCTCTATTAGACTGTTTGCTAGATGATAAACCATCTTGAAATATAATCAAAATACATACAATCAAATATAAATTCACAACTTCTTATGGTAATTCAAGTTCTGGGATAACAAGAGAGCAACTACATTACAGTAACTACTTTTAAGAAAGAAATTTAGTGTTTGGCCAACTATCTTCTTAATTGGATACTAAATGGTGCAGTACTATGTTAATTCCCTCATTCCAACTAGCATTTACTGACCCCCTGCTTGATCTGTAGCAAAAACCCTATGTTAGGCTCTCGGGAATACAAAAATGAATAACCCAAAGGTCTCTACCTCTTTAGGGAGCTCAGTAGGTAGGTACACAAACATGGACAAAAATATTTGTACAAGGTGTAGAAGCAGAGAGAAGAGAATAGCAAATTGAATGCTGTCATTTGACCTGTAACTTGAAAGATTAATAATATTAACACTTGCATCTTTAATTTTTTATTGTTACTATTTTAATTTTTTATTATTACTATTTCCATAACATTTCATCTTCAGAGGGCTTTAGTGTCTGACACACAGTATGTGTTCAGTGATGGTTTAATGACCGAAAAAATACATTGTGAGTTACATAATTTTTTAAAATCCTCTGGTAATACCCTTCCAACTGAGTACCATAATGAATGAAGCAACAGGATGGGTGTTTGGAGAGCAAAATGTTTCCCTTTTAGGCTGGTTATTGATCATATTCAACTAAGGAACCAAATAGTAACTTTTTTCTGCCATAATTAAGGCCATTCACTACCTTCATTATCTTTTTAAAAAGATATGTATAGGATAATACTGCATTCGTTTCCAAAATCTTAAATTTGTACCTATTAATACCTTGCAGTGGAATTCCTGTGCTTCTTTCCTAAAAAAATCTTGCTGAAAATGTCCTTCAGGATATTAGACTGAAAATAGATCAAACTATATCTAATTTTCTGTGACAGGAAATCAGACATGGATGTCATCATCTACCTATCCCTAATCTATTCTTCATCCTCCTCAATAAAGCCACATGGTATAATAAAACATCAAAGTGGTATAATATAGCTGTATTTCACATGGAAATATGCAATTCCTTAAGCTCTTCTCCAAGATTTTGTATTATGGGAAAACAAACTATGTGGGAATTATTGCATTACTGATTTTTGATTAGGACTTAACATTATGAAAGTTTCATTGTTTACTATAAAGATATTTCATGGCAAATAGAAGTATGCTGTTGTAAAATAAACTAAGGCAGATTAGTATTTTTCCTGGCAACTGAGTACTTAATAACCATTTTTCCGAGTTATCCTCCCCAAAACTTAGCAGTAAAAAAAAAAAAATCTTAGTAATTAGAACAAAGTATATCTTGAAAGTTTAGGATCTATTTATCTTTCAGTGGCTTAATTGATGAAAACTAAAATGAGACCTATCTTTGAAATACAGATCACAGTGGCAATAGATGCCACTCTAGATATCATGTTTGTTGGTCACCTGTCAGTAAACTGGAAGGCACAGTACAATTTATTTTGCACTAGCATTTACATCACCGAGGCTGGCAACAGAATTGCCTTGCCTTTGTCACTTTCCTGAAAGTATTTTAGAAGTTTGGAGTACCAACTAACATATGATGAAACCTGTTCATTCAAAGCACAGTAAACCTTCTCTTCCCTTCTTGCTGTATCTCTCACCCCCTAACCAAGCAAAAACTAAACAAGTTTAAAAGCTACCTATCATGAAAGGGGATCCAATGGTCAGGAAAGGAATTTTATTTGTAGGAAAGCAGAACAGACCAAGAAGCCTGAGTGGCCTTAATAATTGTCTTTGGGACAGGATCACTGGAAAGTTTAATTAATTTTCTGTTTCTCAACTAGTTATTTCACTTTTACTTTTGTTTTTAATCTGGAGGGCTTAACCCTACTTCAAACAACCCAGTAGTTTGAACTCTATTTCAAACAACAACAACTCACTTTGGGAGGCCGAAGTGGGAGGATCACCTGAGGTCAGAGAACAACCTATATCAAATGGTTTTGGAGGTATCAATTGTTTCACATTCTAGAAAGGTTTTATTGGCTGAAAATGGAATGAGTTAGGTTTTATAGCCATATTGTCAGCGTTTGCTTGCCTTTTGAACTTGATTGTGAATTCCATGAGGGCAGTAACTGTCCTCTCCTGTGTTAAAATGCCAACAATCTTGTGGGTGCTTAATATATATTAATTGATGACAAAAGATAAAATGACACTCGTTCAGTCTTAGAGGCCTTCCTATATGTTATGCTTATGGTTACAGATTTGGTAAGTTCACTCCATGGGATCTGCAGAAACCCTAGTAAGGTAGAGTGGAAGAAACAAAGTCTTAAGCAGAAGATGTGAGTGGGTTGGAATTCTGATACTGCCACTTACTAGCTCTTTGATCTTATGCCTAATTCTTCATCTGTAAAATAGGGATAATAATACCTTCCCACAGAGTCACTTTGAGGATTAAATGAATTAACTATGCATAGTGTCAAACTGCTCATGGTTTCCAGAATATGCCATGCAATTTACTGCCTTCAAGTCTGAGCCTGGAGCCCTGAGCTTGGAATAGTCATTCCCTTCATAGCCACGCCTCGCTTAACCTGTTGTCTGGTTAGTTCCTGGCAAGTGCCTGGTCTTCCATAAAACCCCAACTCAAGTATTGACTTATTTTTGAAGCATCCCTTGGCCCAACAAATTGTAGATAGAGATGGTTGCTTAATGCTGAACGAATGAGCATCTGGAATCCAATAAGTGCCAAATATATGTTGCTTTCTCACCACTATCCCCTTTTCTGCTTAATCCCAACAAATCTTTCTTTAAGTGACCTAATACTGCCTATTGCCCTTTTTTCTTAAAACTTTCCAAAGTCAATTGGATAGGGATATATAACTCTCCTACTGGAAAAGGAGTCGTCGATAATTGCTAACAATAATACAATCTACCAAAAAAAGCAACAGACAGCTTATTCCAAACTTGAACAAAATTGAGGGAATATACTACCCATGAGTCATTTGTGAAAATTACTTGGCAATATATGAAGTCAAATCAAATACGAAATGAGTCCAAATAAAGAATTAAAAATGGAGATTTTGCAGTAAGCCAATCTATTTAAGCGGAAGACTAAGCCCAAACAACAGATTGATTATGACTATGTGACAATGAAACTTATAAAGCCTGACACTGTAAACTTCATTCATTTTTTCAATACATATTAAATATATATCATTTAGTATTTACTCTGTGCCAGGCAATGTTGTAGGCACTGTGGATATAATTATCATCAAGTTGAGGTATTAGTCTTCATGGAACTTACATTATAATGGAAGAGACATACAATCAACATTTGTATATATAATATAAATATATAATATAATATCAGAAAGTAGGAAGTGCTATGAAGAAAAATAGAGCAAAGGGATAGAGAATGATGAGGGTGTTATTGTAAATTGTGTGGTCAGGGACAGCCTCTCTGAAAAGATGATGTATGGCCAAAGAATGGAATGAACTAAGGGAAAGGGCCATATAAATATCTGGGGAAGAACATTTTAGGCAGTGCAATGCCCTTCAACCAAAGACTACCAGAAACATACCCATAGTTGACAGATTGGGTTTATTACTCTTACTCCAGGGAGGGACAACACACACTATAGGTAACTATGATGTGTTTCAATAAGAAGTTGTTAGAATGAACCTATTATAGGAGTTGGACAATTTGGGGGAAGGTCTAGGAAGCAGGAGTTCCGTCTCAGATACATCAGAAAGCAGGGGCAATTGTATGATTGCACATTTCAATAAATCTTATTTATAGGGAGGGCAGACTAGAGGGAGGATAAAGCTGTACATTAACTGGCAAAGTAGCAGTGACCTATCTTGGCCAAGAAGGGGTGTTTGGTGTTTTCTAGGTGTCCCAGTGAACTTGTTTTTTGTCTGTGCTTAGACAAGCTTATGAAGTGGTCTTGTTTTGTCTCACTTGGTCAGGCTCCCAGTGATCTTGTCTTGGGTTGGTGTTCTGTGAGTTTATGTTCAACAAGAGAAGAACATCCCTAATTGTGAGTCCGAGGTCAGTTTGTGGATATCAGGGGCTTCCCCCACTTCCCTTTCTCAAACAGCAAGCGAAAAGCCTTAGAATATAAGGAACAAGGCCGGGCGTGGTGGCTCATGCCTGTAATCCCAGCACTTTGGGAGGCCGAGGTGGGAGGATCACCTGAGGTCAGGAATTCGAGACCAGCCTGGCCAACGTGACGAAACCCCGTCTCTACTAAAAATACACAAATTAGCTGAGTGTGGTGGCGGGCACCTGTAATCCCAGCTACTTGGGAGGCTGAGGCAGGAGAATCACTTGAACCCAGGAGATGGAGTTCGCAGTGACCTGAGATTGCACCATTGCATTCCAGCCTGGGTGACAGAGTGAGACTCCGTCTCAAAACAAAACAAAATAAGCAAACAAAAAAAGAATATAAGAAACAAATTTTAGAAGTAGTAGGAGAGGAAGAAGTACAACAGTGGCTATCACCTCATCTTTAATAGAAAGTAGTCACTTTCTACTGTATTATTGTATAGAACATACTTAAACATTATTCTTTATTTGAAATTCAAAGATAAGTGGCCTACTGTATATTTCTTTTTGCTATTAATAAATCTGACAACACTGAAATAAACACTTTCAGTTGTGTACGAAATACTTTGAATACTTTGTCCCTTTTCTTCCCATCTCAGATTTTTCTTTTAATTCAAATAGACTCCGAAAAAATATGTGAATCTGTTTGAGCCAGTCCTATTTATTATATATGCACATATATACACACATAACCAAATGTACATATTTTATACACACACACGACACAGTGTGCACCCAATATTATAGAACATGTAATACACACACTCACGGAAAGCACCCGTACGCGAACAGAATTGACTATGTTGTTGATATGGCCATTCTGTGAAATGTCTCCAGTGGACTGTCGTCCTGCCCTTCAGTTATTTCAAGTAGAAGCCTAAGGAAGACGTGGTCTCTGTGCAGATTTAGACCCTGGCGAGCCTCAATGCGGAACCAAAGGATGAGCGAAATCGGTTGCAGTGGCGGTTTATTTACACCACGACACACACCTCTTCACCTTGGCCGGAGGCCACACAGACCTGGGGAAATGTTTTGCCAACGTACTCGCAATAGTTCCCATGGTTTCCTTTGCTCCCAGCGGTTGCGCGGGCTGGGTTTTTGGAGCAAAGGCAACGGATACTGCTGAGGCTCCTGACAATGTCCCGTTTTCGAGGCTGCAGTAGCTCCAGTGTCCGGTTCTGTAGTGCCGAGAGGGAGGCCTCGGGCTCCGGGCGGGGGAATGTGTTGCAGTTAGTCCAAGAGCCCCAAGCCCAGCAAAGCCGCCCGTTCCCCGCTGGGGCGCAACTCTCACTGGAACTCTTGTTCTCTGGACTGGGGAATGAAATGAGCTCAGCCAAGGCTCCCGAAACCAGCCCTGCCGCTCCCACTTGTGGTCGCATTCTCAAGAGCGGCTGTCTGCGCCGCGGGGCATCACTTTCGCTTCTGCCTCCTCCTGCGCCTATTGCGGCAACTACTCACGCTCCTACTGGACGAGGAGAGGGAGGTGAATCCGTGGCAGAGGTGAGTGAGATCATGGCTGCACCTTCGCTCTAAGGAGCCCGCTTGCCTTCAGCGAGTCCGCTTCATCTTTCAGCCCGCTTCTGACCATTTGCATTTCGCTCCTTCTACCTTCACTGTGCCCATTTTCATCCTTTTCTGCAATCTATCCATGGCAGCTCATTGTTCGCCCTTCTCCTCTCTCACATTCTCACTCATCCTTGGGCCCCTTTGTAGGGTGCCCCGTTCTCCCTCCACCCTCTTTCGCCTCTGATCTCGGGGTAGACACAGCTAAGGGTCACAGACCTACGTATAGCATTTATTTGTTTTGTGTTATCGTTCGTGAACATATTTTTATTCTCCACTAGACTGAGCTCGTGGAAAGGAGGACCCCTATGTTATTCATTACAGAATTTGCAGTGCCTGGCACTTAATAGGGGCTCAATCTACTGAAAGTGTTGTGTGTTGAGTGAATGATCGGTTTGAGATCCTAACAGGCTAAGTGGAAATTCCTTGTAGGGAGTTGGAAAGGGTTGAGATTAAGGGTTTAAATTGGAAAGGAGAAATACCTTCCTCTGAGACAAGATAATTGGATGAATGTAGCGTAGGCAAAGTGATGTGCTAAACTGCAGATGTGGCTACCTTCAGGAAGGTCTTAAGTGGTCTCAATCTTGACCTTGAAGAATGAGAGGAGAGTGAGATGAGTTTTCCTCTAATGAGAGTGAATATTGGAGTGGGAAGTAGATGGTTTGAGAAGGAAAATACTTATAATTATTGCTGTGTAAGTACTCATATCAAATGTTTATTGAGTGTATCAGGTGCTATACTGAGTGCCTTACATGCACTTCGGTTAAAAAATGAGAAATTTAAAAACATTACAGGTATTGAGGGGTAGGTTGAAATTCCAACAGTTGGGAGATACCTTGATGAGTCTTTTTCTTCCACTAGTGGGATGTAATAAAGCATAGTGATGAGAAGGACAACCTCTGGATTGAGACTTTCTGAGTATGAAGCCTTGCTTTGCTACTTAATACCTGTGTGACCTTGGTAACCTCTCTAAGCTTCATTTTTTTTCACCTGTAAAAGGGGGATACAAATAGTACTGACGTTTTTAGGGTTATTGTAATGATGTAGTGCCTTGAACGTAATAAACATTTCACAGGTGTTGGCTATTAGGGTTTCATGCCTGGGAGCAGAGGAAGTAAAAACAGTCCTGAGTTAGGTTAGAGATACACATTTTTTGCCCATGTGGGAGAGGTGAGTGAAACTACTGCACCTGTCCTCTGAGGAGCGCTCCTGCCTTTGGGATAGAAAGGTCCTCCCAGTTTGTGTCAATCAAAAAACTTCTTATTTTAGAATCCTAACCAAAAGATATAAGAACAACTTGGGTAAAGTTTGCATTTGTGCACATAGAAGATAAATAATTTATCTTAAGGCACAGATAAAACCAGGTAGCAGCAGGGACTGTTATAATCGTCTGCTATTCACCATGTTGATGAGGGAAGGATTCCCACCCTTTGCGTTATGGAGTAGCTGAACACAGGACAGATGAGATCAACAGCGGTTTATTAATCACATATGTTCACAGCTGGAATGGGAGAGAACACAGCGTGCCACGAACGGCCACACTGAGGTTGCTGTTGGTAAGACAGTGAATAATCAGGGGCTGTGGGAGGTAGACTTTGTGGTATCAAGAAATTGAGGTAATACCTGCTTCCCCTTGGAAGGATATGATTGGCTTGTTTGAGTAATTCCACAAGCTGACAGTGTACTAAAATCTGCTACCCAGGGATAAGCTGAAACTGCGTCTGGTCTCTTTGAGAAGGAGGGTCGTTTGGCCAGGGGACCTTATTTGTAGGAGCAGAATGGAGAGGGGAATTCGCAGTTAGGCCATTGGGAGCCCTCCTGGTTTCCCCAATTGTCAAGGTAGTACACAATATTGGGCCTTAATTTTGTGCCTCACACCACAAAGACTGTGTGTCTTTATAGTCTGGCAGGCATCCTTGGTCCCTATACTCATATTCCAAGAACTGTTAGACATATGTTTACTTTTAGATTGCCCGCTCTTGAAATGGGAAACCCTCTGAGTCTAACTCTGTATACTTATAATACCTTTTCCCTGAATAAAGAAGTAAAAAAAATTTATTCAAACAATGAAATCAAATATATTTCTTTTATAAGGATTTTTATAGATGTAAGCAGCTGAACTTTGGGGAAATTGAACCTCTTAGTTTATTTTTTTCAGCTTATGAGTAACAGCAAAAATTAAAACAATAAATGACAAACATTATAATACAATAAAAAATTAGTGTCCTCCAAAGAACAGATAGGTAAGGTACTCTTTTTTTAAGAGGAACTAAAGGGAGTCTAACATACCTAAGAATTAAAACATGTTGCTAGTGGATTTTAGCATGCTAATAGTTTTCTTTAAATTTTATTCATGGGGTGCTAATTTCCTATTAATAGAGGAGTTCAGTGTTAAAACAGATAATACATTTATATTTTGATTTTTTTCTTCAACCCAGGAGCAGATTGCATTCCAGATAATAGTATTACACAGGGATTTTTTTAAAAATGCAGATGCCAGTGTAGTTTGGTTTAGTTAATTTTCCTGTATCCAATACTATGTGAAATATTAATACTTTTTTTTTTTATTTCTTTTCTCTTTGGTGTTGCTCATAAGTTTCTTCTTCCCTCTCCTCTATTTCTGTGTTTAGGTTGAGTTGAGGCAATGCGCTTCACAGGTAAACCTGTAATTTGTGACAAGGTGATAAAGCATTATTATCTGAAGTGTATTCTTATAGATACCCTTGGGAAATACTTAAAGGACCTGAACTCATAGAATTAGAGTCAGAGGGAACCCTAAAAATAATTTTCTAGGCAATACCTAAATTATTGCAGATGTGATCTTCAAAGGGAAAGATTATATAATATAGAAAGTCCCTTTCTAAAGTATTGTAGAACTTTATTTATTGATTTATTTGCTTTCTTTCTCTTTCTTTCTGATGTGGGGTCTCACTCTGTCACCCACGCTAGAGGGCAGTGGCACAATCATTGCTCACTGCAGCCTTGACCTTCCTAGTTCAAGTGATCCTCCTGCCCCAGCCTCTCAAGTAGCTGGGACTACAGGTGCACACCACCACACCCAGCTAATTTTTAAATTTTTTGTACAGAAGGGTCTCACTATGTTGCCCAGGCTGGTCTTGAATTCCTGGGCTCAAGCTGTTCTTGTGCTTTGGCCTCCCAAAGTGCTGAGATTATAAGTATGAGCCACCACGCCAAGCCTACTGTAAAACTTTAATAATGCTTATATTAAGAATTCTTTGCAACAAAACAAATATATACACACACACACACACACACACACAATTTTTTACCGTGACATAGCCTCAGGTCCTGAGAACATGTGTCCCCCAAATCTCTTTAGATTGTAGCTTCTTAGGGTCTTCTTGCTCTGAGGAGACAGAACAGTTGCTGCTCTACCATTTGTTTTTTACATGCTTAGAATAAAATTATGATATCTTCTTCAGACTTTTTATATACAGTTTCTTTCATCTTTCCTTCCGATTCTGTTTTCTCTATTTTTACCCTGTGATTTCTTCTGAAAATATAAATCCTCCATGCTGCTTTCAGTTTGAATAGTGCTTTGTAATCTGTAAAGCATTGTGCAAATGTAAGTTATTTTATTATTATGAAGGTGGCAGACCCTTGAACTGTATTTATTTATTTTTTATTTATTTATTTTTTTTTAGGCAGTCTTGCTCTGTCACCCAGGCTGGAGTGCAATGGCATGATCATGGCTCACTGCAGCCTTGACATCCCAGGCTCAAGTGATCCTCCCACCTCAGCCTCCTGAGTAACTGGGACTACAGGCAAGCACCACCATACCTGGCTAATGTTTTAAATTTTTTGTATAGATGGGGTCTTGCTATTTTGCCTAGGCTGGTCTTGAACTCTGGGGCTCAAGTGATCCTCCCACCTTGGTTTCCCAAAGTGCTGGGATTACAGACATGAACTGTATTCTTATGAAAGCAGTCCAATCCTTGTTTTTAATGGTTCTTGGACAATTGTCGTTGTTGCTGAAAAGTTTTAAGTCTATGTTTTTATACTCTATGGTCCATATTTCATCACTTTTCTAATTCTTATAACCATTTTCTTTAAATTTAGCTCTGCTGAACATATGCAAGTAAAGAATGAAGAGCCAAAGAAATGCACTACTTCAGTTTCTACATCAGAAGGTATTTTTAAGATATAGACCTTTCTTGAGAAGTTAAAAAAAGTTTATAAATAGTTGAACATTAGACTTTACTTTTATTCAAATTGCCTATCATCTATTCCTTTTCAGTATTTCAAATGCAATAAATTGATAATCAGAAATACTTTTTTAGAAGTTACTTTTTTATTTATATTTTTTATAGAAAAATAGTAGTCTAGTCATTCAAGTGAAAGGTCCAAGAAAGGAAGAAAGAAAAATTTATCGAAAAGAAAACACAATAAGTATTCTGAAGATAGCGACAGTGACTCTGATTCTGAAACAGACTCCAGTGGTAAGAAAGCCAACAGTGTTCTGCAAGCCTTGCTTCAAAACTAGTTTTATTTCTTGAAACTTATTTTAGAAGAAGGTTCCTGAAAACACTAATAATACTGAAGAGTTTTTGAACGCTTGCTAACCTTGTGCCAGGCATTCCCCATAAGTGCTTTATATTCATTATTACCATCTAATTCATAAATAACTGTTGGGTACATCTTATAGATGAGGAAATGGAGACAGAGCAGGTTATAAGTAATGTCCCCAAGGTCACACAGTTGGGATTCAAACCTAAGCAATCTGACTGCAGATTGGTTGTGCATAGTTGTACAAACCACGTGGCACCAGACCAAGTCAGGGGATTGGGCTGTACCAAAGTAAGCCTTACAGGGCTGCATCAGCCCAGTGGAAGGGCTCTTTTGTGTAATTCTCATGCCCAGTGGGCACCGCTGCACAGTTTTCAAAAAGGCACTCCGTTTAGACTGGCTGCCAATTTATGGAAGGCACCCCATCTGGGGTAGTGCATCACAAAAAGCCACCTTTTCTGTGCCCTCTCCTGGCTAATGATTGACCAGAGGGTGCTTCCTCTTGGTTGGCATATTCCACAAAGGCTCTGCTTCCTCTGATATTGCCCCAGTTTCCTGGTCCCCAATGTCACTTTACTTCCTTGCTGCTGGAAAACCAAACTTTCTTAAAGCACACATCTAAGCATGTCAGTCCCATACTCAAAATCCTTCAATAGTTCTCCATAGCCCTCAGGGTAAAGTTCAGACCCTGACTGATCCTTCTCTAATCACATATACCCTGTCACTTTTTGTTGCACCATACTCTGTAGCCTGAAAACTTTTTTCTTTCTTTTCTTTTTTTTTTTTTTTTTTTTTTTTTGAGACGGAGTCTCGTGCTGTCACCCAGGCTGGAGTGCAGTGGCGCGATCTCGGCTCACTGCAAGCTCCGCCTCCCGGGTTCACGCCATTCTCCTGCCTCAGCCTCTCCGAGTAGCTGGGACTACAGGCGCCCGCCACCACGCCCGGCTAATTTTTTGTATTTTTAGTAGAGACGGGGTTTCACCATGGTCTCGATCTCCTGACCTCGTGATCTGCCCGCCTCGGCCTCCCAAAGTGCTGGGATTACAAGCGTGAGCCACCGCGCCCGACCCTTCTTTTCTTTTCTTTTCTTTTCTTTTCTTTTCTTTCCTTCCTTCCTTCCTTCTTCTTTCTTTCTTTCCTTTCTTTTTCTTTTCTTTTCTTTCCTTCCTTCCTTCTTCTTTCTTTCTTTTTTCTTTTTTTCTTTTCTTTTTTTTTTTTCAGGGCCTCCCTCTGCCACCCAGGCTGAAGGGCAGTGGCTCAATCTCTGCTCACTGCAACCTCCACCTCCAGGGTTCCAGTGATTCTCCTGCCTCAGCCTTCCGAGTAGCTGTGATCACAGGCACGCGCAACCATGCCCAGCTATTAAAGAAAAAAAAATTGTAGAGATGAGGTCATGCTGTGTTGCCCAGGCTAGAACTGCTTTCTGTCTCCTCAGTATTCCACGTTTTTCTCTTGACTCTATTACTTGGTAGAGAGGCCCTCTGCCTACAATACCAGTCTCTTCTTCCAACAAGCTTGGCTTACTCATTGCAACAATGGATTTTGTAATCAAATAACTACTCTAAGAGCCACCTTTCTTGGTCAAGCATTCCTCAACCACCCTCCTCAAATCAGTTCTGATTTTGAGACTCCTCTGTGTGTCCAGAGCACCCCAAGCTTCCTTCTGTCACTCTGGATTATATCAATCTCTTTACCTATTTGTCTCCTCCATTAGACTGAGCTCCTAGAAAGCATTCTCCTTCCCCACTCCAACACACACATAGTTTTCTTTCCCTTTTTATCATGAAAATCTTCAAATGTTCAGAAACATAAAGGGAATAGTATAATTAATACTATATACCTTAGTACTCAGGTTTAACATTTGTTAGCATTTTGACATGTTTGCTTCAAATATGGATTTTTCACTAAGTGATTCAAAGTAAATTACAAATGTCATCACATTTTGATATAAAATATTTCTATTCATCTCTTTAAAATGATATTTTCCTACTTAACCATAATACCATTAACTTATTAAAAAATTAACATTAATTTCTTATATCATATAATACCTAATGTGACTTTAATAATATATCTATCCCCAGTGCCTAGCACAGTTTTTGACAAATAGTAATAAATGTTTGAATGAATAAATTTCTCTGTAACAACAAATGAGAAACAGCAAAAGGATATTTATTTACTCAAAAGTATTGAGGTTTTAGAGGTAACTTTTTAAAAGTTATAATGTGTTTTAATTTGCAGATGAAGACACAAAAATGAGAGCAAAGACAGCTAAGAAAAAGGAAAAGAAATGCAGATGGCCAGATTTTTTCCTTTAATTTTTATCATGGAAAAGGTCAAATGTGTATAAACATACATAGAATGGTATAATGATCCTCCAGGCACATAGCACCCAGCTTGAACAATTAACAACTTGTGGGAAATTGCCACTGCCCCCTAATTAATTTGAAACCAATCCCAGGTATAATGTCATTTATAAACAATTCAGCATGTTTCTCTAAAAGACAGTGTATTAGTCTGTTTTCACATGCCATAAAGACATACTTGAGACTGAGTAATTTATAAAGAAAAGAGGTATAATTGATTCATAGTTCTGTATGGCTTGGGAGGCCTCAGGAAATTTACAATCATGGCAGAAGCCAAAGGGGAAGCAAGGCACATCTGACATGGGAGCAGAAGAGAGAGTGAGAAGCGGGAAGCACCAGAAACTTAACAGACAACCAGATCTCATGAAAACTCACTCAGTATCATGACAACAGCATGGGGGAAACCCATCCATCCAATTACCTCCCACCAGACCCCTCCCTTCACATGTGGGGATTATAATACAAGATGAGATTTGGGTGGGGACAAAGCCAAACCATATCAGATGCACATTCTTTTTCTAAAAACATAACTACAATACCATTATCATGCCTAAAAAAATTAACAATAACTCCTCAACTCTCATCACACTCCATTTTTAAATTTTTGTTGTTTTCTAGCCTGGCAGTTTCACATGAGGAAGACAGCATAAAGAAAGCCAAGGTCTGACTGCTTCTTTTTGATGATCAATTAATCTAGAATATTAATCAGGGAACTACCTCCTCCCTCTTGCTTCTAGCAGCACTAAACAAAAGGTTCCCTTTTTGTGTTTTTATCATCAGGAACCAGGGTCCATTCAAGGAGGTTGAATGAGACAAAATGCATTTGAATGCATGATTGTCAGCTTCTGAGCTGGGGAATATGCAACAATATGCCTTCTGGGCTGGGGATGGGAGAGCAAAGGGAGAACGGCCTCATTCTGGCTTTGGTAGAGTCTCCTCTTGTGTTTCATTTGATGCAGAGGACCTTTGGGCCAGAATGATTCCTATTTCCCTAAGTCTTCCACAGAAAGGGAGGACAGTGAACAGAATTTGGAATATACTAGACAGATGTTTGGCTGCCACCTTCCCATAAAGCCCTATGAGTAGCTTCTTCGGAAGATTCCTTTAGACTACAGGGTTGTGTCTAAGCTCTTCAGCATAAATGGAGATGGGCCCTGTCTTGAAACACACTGTTCTTTTACTAGGGACTTTCCCCATCCCCATTTTGCATATGTATGTATGTGAGATGTACAGGGCCTATTGGTGATTGAGGAATGTCAGCTCATAAAATGAGGCTTCCTTGTAATTCTGTTTAAATGACTTTTCCTTTGAAATTCTTATCCATACTTTATTTGGCACACAAAACAGATATACAGTTGACCCTTGAACAACACACGTTAGAGCTGCATATGTCCACTTATATGTGGATTTTTTCAATAAATAGAATTGGCCCCCCATATCCACAGGTTTCACACCTGCAACCAAATGCAGATCAAAAATACAGTATTCGTGGGATGCAAAAACTGCAGATAGGTAAGGCCAAATCTTTGTATACTTGGATTCTGCAGGGCCAAGTGTGGGGCTTGAGTATGCAGGATTTTGGTATCTGTAGGGGTCCTGGGAACCAGTGTTTACAAGGAATTCACAACTTTTTTTAAATAAAAAATGTGCCTTATAAAAAATGGTACACTGACTTTTTTGTTTATTCAGTTCGTTTAACAGACATTTGGTGAACTGCACTTGAGGTTGTGCCATGCAGAATTTGAATCTGGCAGAAAAACATTTTGGAAAAATTTGTAAAAAAGAGACCTAAGAAAATGGAGACTACAAATGAATGCTGATGACAGGGGCCTATACCAGGCCAAACAAAGTCAGGGCAAAGCAAGGCATAGACAGAGGAGGCAAGGACAGCATGGGAAGCCTGGATATTCTAGGCTGCAGTGGCACTACAAGAACCCAACTCCAACTGGGCTCTAGAACAAGGATGACATTATAGGGCCCATCCAAGATTATGATGACAGGGAGATCGATGGCAATGGGTGACATATATCTAAAATCTAAAGCCTTCTGATATCTTCTCTACTTGATCTTCCTAATCTTAAACCAAACCTTCACGGCAAGAAAGAGAATTGGTTCAGTATATTTAATAGTTCATATCTTAATAGAAAAATATAACATGCAAATTTATGTGCTATTGAAATTTTAAACCACAGTGGGAGAGACTATTATGTTATTACTAAAATATCTTAGGAAAGTTAACACTGCAAGCCTTCCCTTCAGCTCACCCTTAGTGAGCATGGACTATTTGCCAAGCTCTGGACTAGGCCTCTGGCTTTGTTTTGTAAACCAAAAAGTATCTGAGACAGGTCTCAATCAATTTAGAAAATTTATTTTGCCAAGGTTAAGTATGCACCTGTGACACAGCCTCAGGAGGTCCTCACGACATGTGCCCAAGGTGGTCGGGGCACAGCTTGGTTTTAACCTTTTAGGGAGACATGAGACCAATCAATATATGTAAGATACACATTGGTTTGGTCCGAAAAGGCAGGACAACTCGAAGTGGGGAGGGGGCTTCCAGGTCATAGGTAGAGACAAATGGTCGCATTCTTTTGCGTTTCTGATTAGTCTTTCACTGAATACACGATTTACAGGAATATTCACTCATCCCTTAGTCTGGCTTAGTCAAACAATAGGGCAAAGAAAGCAATCAGGTATGCATTTGTCTCACGTGAGGAGAGGGATGACTTTAAATTGTCTGTTCACAAGGAATTTCCTTGTGAGCAAATTGTGAGGGAGGTATATAGCTTTTTAAAAAATCTTTGTAGTTATCTTATTTAGGAATAGAACAGGAGGCAGGTTTGTCCTGCCCAGCTTGACTTTTCCCAGCTTGACTTTTCCCTTTGGCTTAGTGATTTTGGGGTCCCGAGATTTGTTTTTTTTTACATTTTCCCCTTTTAAAAATCCTTCAGAGAAAGCATTTTAGAAGAAAATGAGTCCTTTGGTCTTAGATTTGTCTGATCTCTCATGGCTAGGATGCTTTATTCCTACATGAGTAGGTCCCATGTTATTAGGAAAGCTCATGTTTAGCAGGTTGTGAAGTTTCATGTCCTAGGAAGAGAAAACAGGGAGGAAGGGAGAAAGGCAACAACAAACAAACAAAAACAATCCTGGAAAATCTATATAGGCCATAATACTCTGAAGTCCATGCATCAGTAGGCAGGTATGAAAGTGGTTTATGTATGTAAATAGGTTGCTGTTATTTTCTTCTGAAGTTGTCTAGCTTCAGTTTGCAGGGCTTGAAGAAAGCACAGCTTAATTTTTAGTGATTTTAAATGAGGAAAAATGGGGAAGAAGGGAAAGGAAAGAAGGACAATTTGAAAACATTATTTTGGAGACTTGTAGCCAGGAAAAAAATTAGAATTCAGTCTAAACTATAGAAAATAATAAAAATTGAAAAACACTAGGCAAAACTAGAATCTAACAGGTATACTATAGTTTATTTTGAAACATGTTTTATTCTCTCTCCAGTCCCATTTTCACTAAAGACAAATCATAGGACAAATTCATTGGCAAAATAAGTTTTAGTCTTATGGCTGCAGTATTTGCATAAAGTCAGCAAGAATAATTATTTGCCATATAGTCTTTTTTTAAAATTGGCTTTGCTGGAACTTTATTCCATAAGGAATCTCAGATTCAACTTTAATGCCTTAAGCCCAGCCTGTGCCTGCAAATACTTGTATTAATTGGGTGAATTCCTCACCTCGAGGTCCCAAGAAAACTTGGGTCTCCTGGGCCTGTCAGAAAGTGGCACTTTACTTACCACATGTTAGGAGACTGTACAGGGACTGTGTAGATAAGGTATGAGGATAGCTTTTACAAGGGGCTTTTTTTGGCCCTGTTAGTCAACTTTGATTTCTTAAAGGAGACTGTATCTGAAAGTATGTTATTCCTGTCAATACCTTGGTAAAATAACCAGTTTTTCCATTTGTGTCCTGTTACAAAAGAAAACAGATTCTTATTGCACTTATGCAACCAACTATATTGCTGTAAGTTAAGTATACGTGCAACTAGTTTCCAAATTTTGGAGAGATCAGGTAGAAAGAAATATGCTCTAAATTTTGTTTATAGGAGTATACTTCAGTGTTAAAAGCTGTAAATAGCTCAAAAGAAAAGTTTTCTTGGCTCTGAAAAACAAAGGATGAGCCACATTTTGAGCAAAAGTCATAATTATTTCAGTCTTCTATTAGTTCAGTCTATGCAGTTAACTCCTGTTCTGCTTGATAATCATGAACATTTCAGCTCTCCATGGGAGCCTTGGAAGTTTTTCCTCTATTCTAGTGTCACAATCTCCAAAGTTATCTGAAGTGTGCATTCAGGAGCACCTGTCAGAGTCCTATGCTGATTATAAAACCACCTTTTGAAAAGGATGAAAGTGGCCAGGTGCGGTGGCTCGTGTCTGTAATCCCAGCACTTTGGGAGGCCGAGGCAGGTGGATCACAAGGTCAGGAGATCGAGACCATCCTGGCTAACATGGTGAAACCCTGTCTCTACTAAAAATACAAAAAAAAAAAAAATTAGCCAGGCGTGGTGGTGGGCGCCTGTAGTCCCAGCTGCTCGGGAGGCTGAGGCAGGAGAATGGCATGAACCCGGGAGGCGGAGCTTGCAGTGAGCTGAGATCGTGCCACTGCATTCCAGCCTGGGCAACAGAGTGAAACTCCCTCTCAAAAAAAAAAAGGATGAAAGTAAAATAACTGTGGATGAAAAAATCTTAGAACAGTCATAGTTAGACAATTGACAAGGAAATTTGGTTACTTCTATGGCATACAACAATTTAACATAATAATCACAATTTACCACTGATAATATGCCATAAGACACATCAGAATCACAGGAATTTCATACAATTCTGGAACACATACTAATAACACATTTATACAAATATAATCCAAAGAAAGTTAAACACTTCCATATTTAACAATACTTCTGTATGATTTTATTATATCAAATAAGCCAAAGACGTCTCTTTTGGACTTCAGGAGACTAATTTCAAAAAATTAATGAGGTCTGAAGTTAAAATTTGATTTTGAAAAGTTTGTCAAACATAAATAGTTTAGAACACATGATATCACAAAATAGGATCACAAATCATTGTAAAATAAGTCATTCATTTAGCCAAAGTAATAACTCGATTTTTTAAAAAAGTTAAAAACCTTTATTCTTTGAGACAGGAGACTTAATTTCCAAAACAATAAGTCCTAATAAAGATGGCATGAGGCCAAATTAAATTTGTTTTTCAAAATTTTATAAACAACCTATAAAATTTAATCATCTTGACCACAAGATATAATTTTCCTAAGTCTTTTTTATAACCTTTATAACCTTTTATTAAGGAGTGGGTGAATGCTTCAAGAAAACCTTGTTAATCTAACACAGGGACCCATATGCTGGTCTTACATCAGTGTGCCTTTGACATTAATGGTTAATTTGTAGAGAAACTGAACTTGTCTCTCAAAATCAGCTCTTACAATCTCACATGTCCACCTCTCTCATGATAGTCCCTGGGCCTTGAGGAGTTGAATAGCTTTAATTTCTGTCCTGTGTCTCATGAATGCAGTTTATTTTGATGGGCATCTTCTACCGGCTCTGAAGATGAGGCTTTAACGGCTGTTAGTGTTTAAGATTTAGCAGGACTTGGTCCTTTTTAGACCTTTTTAGACCCAGGAGTCAAAGCCCCGTAACTTAATAGCACAAGGACTTTAAAAGCACATACAGAAAGTTTCATGGATGTAATACCCTCAATTAAATTTTTTTTAAATCTCAGTGTTATTTCCAAGCAAATCAAAACTTAGTAATGACAGGAATTATTTTGATAAAGCATAAAATCTGTTTATTAGGACAGTTACCCAAAGGCAAAAGAAAAGATCTGCAGTGTGACTGCTGTTCCCTATGGGGAGTCCATTTAGATAACCTGCAACTCAAAACTAATGAAAAGGGTACTTGAATTAGTTAGACATAGAAAGAGTGTTTCCTGGGTCACAAATGCAAATTTTCTGGTTCATAGAACAATTTAGAGCCAAGAGCACAGAATATTATGTTGGAAGGAAACGTTTTCTTTAGACCTTTACAATAAAACATTTTTAGCATCAGGCCACAAAAATTAGAACCTGAAGGGAAAAAAAAACTTACAGGAGCTGAAAATGAATTGAATGATAGAGTTATTATTTCAGACCTTTTAAAAGGGGAGAGAGGCCAGGCGCGGTGGCTCACGCTTGTAATCCCAGCACTTTGGGAGGCCGAGGCGGGCGGATCACAAGGTCAGGAGATCGAGACCATGGTGAAACCCCGTCTCTACTAAAAAATACAAAAAATTAGCCGGGCATGGTGGCGGGCGCCTGTAGTCCCAGCTACTCGGAGAGGCTGAGGCAGGAGAATGGCGTGAACCCGGGACGCGGAGCTTGCAGTGAGCCGAGATTGCGCCACTGCACTCCAGCCTGGGCGAAAAAGCAAGACTCTGTCTCAAAAAAAAAAAAAAAAAAAAAAAAAAAAAGGGGGAGAGAAAGGTGAAAACAGTGAGACACAAAGTTGAACTTTGCATTAAAAAATTAAAATGTCTTGTAATTTTAAGAGTAAAGCAATACCTTAAGAAAATTTCATTGTTCTAACCAATTCTTTAGTATATGTCTTTTTTTAATATCAAAACCCAATCTCTAGAAAGACCATTATAAATCATTTCCCTTTAATTATAGCCAATTAGATCATATAAAAGTTTTTTTCCATAAATCTTATGACTTATACAGACCATTCATGACATGCTTGGACTTTCTGGTTTGTCCTGAACATCCCTCTTTCTTAAACAACCAGTCATTTTATTCTAGGACAAAAAAATTTACCACATACGATTCTTTCTTTTTTTTTTTTTTTTTTTTTTTGAGACAGAGTCTTGTCTCTTGCCCAGGCTGGTGTGCAGTGGCACCATCATGGCTCATTGCAGCCTCCACCTCCCGGGCTCAGGCGATCTGATCCTCCTGCCTCAGCCTATCCAAGTAGCTGGGACTGCAGGCATGCACCACCATGCCTGCCTAATTTTTGTATTTTTTTTGTGGAGATGGGATTTCGCACTTTTGCCTAGGCTGGTCTTGAACTCCTGGGCTCAAGCAATCCACCCACCTCAGCCTCCCAAAGTGCTGGGATTACAGGCATGAGCTACTGTACCTGGCCTAATATTCTTTCTCATATAAAATTATTTTTCTTTAAGCTTTTTTTTTTTTTACCAAAAATACCTCTTTATTTCTATAACTTTCCTTACATCTCTCTTATTTCCTAGTTTCTTTTATCTTGTTTTACACATAACCTTTAAATAAGCTTTTAGTTAGACAAAAGTAATTCACATTTAAATAAGAGCACACTTTCCTTTTTTAGAAAGAATGTTTTCCTACTATATTATATATATTTTTTAATTGGAAAATACCCATTTAATGAAATATCTATTATTTAGTTTAATATAACTTTAGATTCTAAATTATGACAAATTTGTCTATAAATATCCCATTATATTTACCTAATTTAATTGTTTACCTAGATTATTTATGAAAACTGTGATAGTCATCATTTAAAATTATTTCCCTGTCAAGCATTTTATAGCCTGTGAACTTCAGGTGTTTACCTAAGTAAGAACCTTAAGATTAAATATATGGTTATCTTACTAAATAATCCAAAATTCAGCTGTTTACATTAAAACAGTATTAACATCTTATTTATCAAGAATTACACAGCAAATATCATTCTGTTTTGGGCTGGGTTATAGTTTAACCCTTATGCCAAATTTTGACACCTTATAATGTTTGGCAGGGATAAGTATGAAATCTCTTGATTCGTAAGTGCAAACAAAAATGTATGCTGACAATTCTTAAGACATTTCTAATATTATTTTACCAATAATTGTAAAGCTAGCTTATTAAGTATTTTAAGTCATATGAACTTGAAAAGCATTTGGGCTTATTTAATTTATGAGTACTACTTAACTTTAAGCCAATTTGGTACCTTGTGACCAAAAGCACATAATGAAATGCATGCATGTACACATAAACACACACATGCACACTCATACAAAGATCCCATAGCTTTTAATTCAGAACTCTAGCCATGAGATAGTAATACAAACTCACCAGTTTGCAAACAATAACGAAAAGAAATGGTTGGATGCAAACAGTGAATTTTATTTCAGTAGAAAAGTAACAGCAGACTTAAAGCAGGTAGAAAAGAAAGCTCCCACCCATCACCCAGGGGTGCCTTTCAGCTGGGAGGAGCAAAATGCCCTTTCATTTCGGAGCTGAGGAAACTCAGTCTCTCATTTATCTATGAAAACAACAGTTCAGTTCCTCATGCAAATGTGCAGACAAGCCAATTGAGATTAATTTCAGGAGGAAGGGCAACAAAGAAGACCCTTTAGAATGAACCTCTGAACTAGAATTATGATCCTAAACAATTTCTTAGGAGGAAAAATACTCAGCTGAGACCACTTCCTGTAAACTGTCCTCAGCCACTCTTAACTTTGTAGCTCTCATTTGCCATTACACATGCCAAGGTCAAATCCTCTTACAGTACGAGGTAATCTCTAGTATTGCCAAAAGCCAAAGAGGTCAGGTAAGGCAATACAGGAGAGCAGAGCTTTAGACCTACAAAGAATCTGCCCATGATTCTTGAAACTCCACAAAGAAAACAGAACACTCCAAAGAGGCATGAATAGTGCCTTCGTTTTGAGTTCTTTGAGGGGTTTGACTCATTAGAAGCCTTCTCTAGATTTTTTTCTTGGTCGACGATGGCAAAGGGGAAGGAGGAATAGGGTGAAAGAAAAGACAGGAAGCAGACACAGAAACTAAACACATGGTTTTTTTGTTTTGTTTTGTTTTGTTTTGTTTTGTTTTGTTTTGTTTTCAGCTGCAAGGAATTTTAGCCAATTCGGAGGCCTTGTTCCCCATAATTTGGAATTCTCATTCAGATTTGACCAAATTGGGTAGAGTTGATCAAATCCAATGGGAGAAAGACTGAAACAATAACAAAAAACCCCAACAATATGATCGCTGAGTGTTCTAATGGTAAGGAGAAATTAAGACCTGCTGATTGCCAATTTTAACCTTTAGTTATTAAGGAGAATTTCTAAGACAGAAAAAAAAAAAACAGTTATTTACCTAGAAATGGGTCTCAGACTGAAGACTGCTCTCTACCATCCTCGAAGCAGGAAGAAACTCAAACTTGCCTTCCTTGTTGGAAGCAAGCTCAAACTCCAGAAAGGAGTTACCTGCCTTCCATCGTCATGGAAGCAGGAAAACTTGCCTGCCTTGTTGGAAGCAAGTAAAACTCCAGAAAAGGAGTTGTACAGCAAAATATACTTTAGATCTCAACCAAATTTTGGGAGATCAGGGATTCTCTGGAGGGAGGGGAGTTCCCAGGCCTCAGGAAATTGTCCTATTGGTTTGAGCTATAAAGATAGCTGAAGCTGGTACCAAGCACCAACAGGAGATTTGCCAAAGGTCAGGGCCACCTCCACTGAGTCCCTCTGTGGTCACCAATTTGTAAACCAAAAAGTATCTGAGACAAGTCTCAATCAATTTAGAAAATTTATTTTGCCAAGTGTCAGGTCCAGGGTCAGGTTCCAGCCTATGCCGAGGTCGGAAGGGAGTGGGTGGATGGGTGGCAGGTAGCTGAAAGAACACTCAGGGCAGGGGAGGGGGTGGGTTGTAGGCAGATGAAAGATGATTTTATTCAGCAGCTCTCTTACACTGTCTGTCTCTGTCTTGGCTAACTGCTGTAGCTGCTCCCACGCACAGCCGCACGGCCAGCTCTCCCTTCAGGGTCAGCAGCTTAACTCTTTCCCTCTGGGTGCAAGCAAGCCAAACTGTGTCCTGGCTTCCCTCTGTCCATCTGCAAGACAGACAGCTCTGGCTCTCTCTCTTTCTCTGGGCACACCTGTACAGCATTAACAGGGTAATTGTACCTTTTAAAGACAATAGTGGCTCTGAGCTGAGTGATGATCCTTCCCATGTTATGGCTACATGGCTGTGATTATATAACGAGTGGAGTTATGTGCCTGTACACCAAACTTGTTGAGTCATGCAGGATGTTTACCTCAGCCTATGTCTGCCTGGCTTCACTGCAGCCATGTTCCTTACACCAAAGTTAAGGATGCGCCTGTGACACAGCCTCGGTATGTCCTGACAACATGTGGTCAAGACGGTTGGGATACAGCTTGGTTTTATACATTTTAGGGAGACATGAGACATCGATTAATATATGTAAGATGTACATTGGTTTGGTCCAGAAAGGTGGGACAACTCGAAGCAGGGAGGGGGCATCCAGGTCATAGGTAAATAAGAGAGAAATGGTTGCATTCTTTTGAGTTTCTGATTAGCCTTTCACTGAATACACAATTTACAGGAATAGTCACTTATGCCTTATTCTGGCTTAGTGAAACAATAGAGCAAAGGAAGCAATCAGATATGCATTTGTTGCACAGGAGCAGAGGGATGACTTTGAGTTCTGTCTGTCCTTTGTCCATGAGGATTTTCCTTATGGGCAAATTGTGAGAGAGGTATGTAGCTTTTAAACAAATCTTTGTAACTATCTTATTTAGGAATAGAATGAGAGGCAGATTTGTCCGATACAGTTTCCAGCTTGACTTTTCCCTTTGGCTTAGTGATTTGGGGATTCCGAGATTTATTTTCCTTTCAAAGTTTCTACCCACTTTTAATACATTTTCATTTTTGTCCAAGTCTTGGATGCAAACCTAGCTAATGAATTGCACTGTGTCCTTTCTGTTAATGCTATGCTTGGTAACAGAATAAAGAAATATTTGTGTCCTGACAACTGACTATCAGCTGGCAGCTGTTCTGTCCCTCCTTACTACAAATAGTGTCACCCTGGTCATGGGGGAAGCTGAGCATCATAAAAACTGAACCTTTTTAAAGTCATATTGAAGGAAATAGTCCTATGATATTATAAGAAATATATTAGGTCTTTGTCCCTGGTTCCCGTCACAGAGCTCCTAAAACCCTTGAAATTTCCTGACAAATAGTATTATCTTCTTATTTATAATGTGTCCCTTTGGATTACATCTGAGTTTATGCTAATGATATAACTCAGAGTGTGGCCCCCAGGTAGCCCAGGATAAGGCCAGTCACCTGAAAAAAAAACAGGTAATAGAGGATTAGAGGATTGGCAAGTTGGAACTTTCAGCCTCACCCACCAACATCCAGGAAAGGCGGGAAAGCAGGGCTAAGGGATGAGTTCTATAAAAACTCTTTTTAATAAATTTTTTTTCTAGGCATAGTGACTCATGCCTGTAATTCCAGCACTTTGGGAGGCTAAGGTAGAAGTATTGCTTGAGGGCAGGATTTCAAGTTCAGCCTGGTCAACATAGCAAGACCCCATCTCTACAAAAAAATTTTTTTTTAATTATCCATGCATGATGCTGCATACCTGTAGTCCTAGCTACTCAGGAGGCTGAGGTGGGAGGATCGCTTGACCCCAGGAGTTCACAGCTGCAGTGAACTATGATCAGGTCACTGCACTGAAGCCTGGGTCACAGAGTGATACCCCGCCTCTAAAAATATTAATAAAACATAAAAATGAAGTATTTTTCATTGACATGATTTTGTACACATTTATGGGGTATAATGTGGTGTGTGTGTGTGTGTGTGTGTGTGTGTGTGTGTGTGTTTGGGAGGTAGGGTCTCCACTCTGTTGCCCTCACTGGAGTACAGTCGCTTGATTATAACTCACAGCAGCCTTGGACTCCTGAGCTCAAGGGATTCTCCTGCCCCAGCCTTCTAAGTAGTTGGGACTACAGGTACACACCACCATGCCCAACTAATTTTTAAAATTCTTTTGTAGAGATGGGGTATCACTATGATGCCTAGGCTTGTCTCAAACTCCTGGCCTCAAGCGATTCTCCTGCCTTGGTCTCACAAAGTGTTGGGACTACAGGTATGAGCCACTGCACCCAGCCTAATGTGATTTTGTTTTGATACATGTATACATTGTGTAATGATCAAATGATCAGAGTAATTAGCATATCCAACACCTCAAACATGTATTATTTCTTTGTGATAGGAACATATAAATCCTCTCTTCTAGCTATTTTGAGATCTATAACACCTTGTTGTTTACTATAGTCACCCTACTGTGCCATAGAACGCCAGAACCATAAAAACTCTTGAACAATGAGATTTGATGAGCTTCCAGATTGCTGAACACACAGAGGTGCCTGGAAGGTTATACACCTAGAGAGAGTGTAGAAGCTCTGCACCCTCCTCCTGATAGCTTGCCCTATGCATCTTTTCCATTTTGCTGTTATTCTGTATCCTTTATAATAAACTAGTAAATGTTAAGTAAGTGTTTCTGAGTCTTGTGAGCCACTCTAACAAATTAATTGAACCTGAGGAGGGGGCTATACGACCCTGCAATTTATACCCAGGGAGTCAGAAGTATAAGTGACAATCTAGTGCTTGTGACTGGCATCTGAAATGGGGGTCGCAATCTCATGGGACTGAACCGTTAACCCATAGGATCTGACACTATCTCCAGGTAGATAGTGTCAGAATTGAATTAAATCATAAGACACCCAGTTGGTGTTCACTGGAGAATCTGATGTCAAAAGTGTTTTTGTGCTGAGTATTGTATTAACTGTGTGTGAAAGTAGAGGGAAAAAACCCAGTTTCCTTTTTTTTTTTTTTTTTTCTTGACACAGGATCTTGCTCTGTCGTCCAGGCTGCAGTGCAGTGGTACAGTCATGGCTCACTGCAGCCTTGGTCTCCTACGTCAGCCTCCAGAGTAGCTGGAACTACAGGTGCATACCACCACACGCAGCTAATTTTTAATTTTTTTGTAGAGACAGGGTCTCACTATGCTGCCCAAACGTCTTGAACTCCTGGACTCAAGAGAGCCTCTTGCCTCAGCCTCCCAAAGTGCTGGGATTAGAGACATAAACCACCACAGCCAGCCATTTTTTTTTTGAGACAGCTGGTTGGCTAGTTACCTAGCTGGCTATCTATCTCTATCTAATCTATTTATTACTCATTTATCTATTTATCATTCTATCAATTTGTCTATGTATTTACTTATCTATCTGTCTATTTATTTATTTAGAGATGGGAGTCACTATGTTGCTCAGGCTGGTGTCAAACTCCTGGTCTCAAGCAATTCTTTCACCTCAGCCTCCTAAGTGTCTGGGATCACAGGCTCCAGTCACTATGCCTGGCTACATTGGATTTTTAGACAGAAGGTTTGCTTCAAGTATGATTAAGGAGTAATTCATTCTCTGTAACCTCTTGAGAGTTAAAAAGATTTTATGGCAATGGAGGCCTGATAATGGGGCCAAAGGTATTTGTGGCTTGTCTTACTGGGACACAAGAGTTGCTGAAGCCCTGGATACTGCCTTGATATTTTAGACTTTACTGCTAAGGAAATGTGCTAAGGAAAGGTTAGCCTAACTAGGTTCAGATTCATTAGAGCTCAAGATTTCTGCCCAGCCAGTAGTTTGGAGAAGAAGTATACCATTGTCAATCCTGCATACTCCAATCCAACCCCACCCTCCCAACCTTCTTGGGTTCAGGACACTGTCAGCTAACCCTGTTCTAGCTTACAGGTTCAGGATTCTGGACAGAGGCTGATGTTGCCAAGTGGTGGTGCGCCTGAGGCCCTGCTAGCCCCAGTCCAAAACTAGCAGATCTCATTCCCATTGGAACAAGAATTAAAAGAAATTAAAGAATATGTAAGCAGAAATTCAGTTGTACATAAGAAAACCCAATTCCCTCTGAGAAAGAGAAAGAGCTGGAGTCCTTTAAAAACTAACTGCCCATTTTTCTGTGGCTAGTGAGCCTTATCTCTCCTCCCTTCCCCAGGCATTGTGAAGACCCTGATTCCCTAGCTGTGCAGCTGTAAGGTCACTAGACAGATAAACTCAAGTCACAAAACATGTTTTTCCTTAAAAAGTAAGAACTGAAGTAATGCATGTCTCAATTGAATAAATGCCTTTGTTTCTCACTTCCCCCTGCACAGATCTCCCCCACCCCATGAAATGCTTAAAAGGTAACTTAACTCTTTGTTCGGGGCTCAGTCCTTTGGATATTAATCCGACTGGGCTGGTGCACCTAAATAATTAATAGATACCCCCTGAACCCCATCGTTCTCTCTGATTCTTTAAAATTCCTGCTACACCATCACCAATTTCTAAGGCAGGAAAGTAGAACTGATGGCAGCGGCTGCTGCAATCATGCTGGCTGCAGCAGGGAGGCATGGCTGGGGCTGCACATTCCATGGAGCTGGTGGGAGCCCCACCCCTTCCAGGGTGGGGAGGGAGCTTCCCGGGTGCCACTGCAGTCGCCTAAACTGCAGCTATAGACCTGGGCCTCCAGCTCCATGGATCAGGCAGGATCCCCC
Organism: Symphalangus syndactylus; assembly: GCF_028878055.3. Taxonomy (NCBI): domain Eukaryota; kingdom Metazoa; phylum Chordata; class Mammalia; order Primates; family Hylobatidae; genus Symphalangus; species Symphalangus syndactylus. Next base: position 123,649,368 of record NC_072447.2, on the reverse strand, counting down.
ACCCTACTGGGCTGCAGATCTGAGCCTCCCTGTGCTCTTCAAGGGAGCCAGGAGCAGGCAGCATCCCTGTCCTCCTGAGTGCAACTATAACTGCCCAATCCGTGGCTGCAGACCCAGGCCTCTGGCTCTACAGAGCGGGCAGGAGCCAGGGACAAGTGGGAGCCCCACCCTTTCCATGTTGGTGGGGCAGGAGCTCCTCAGGTGCATCTGCAGCTGCCCTCCCAGGTGCAGGACACGGGCGTCTCTGCAGCCTGCATCCTTGGGGGCCAGGAAGCCCCACCACCACAGGCTCAGGAGTGTCTGCTCCCACTGCCTGTTCTCTTTTCCCTCAGGCACCTGCTCTGATCTCATCTCAGAGAGGAGTTGGGGCCGAGCCGGAGGTGCTGTCACAGCCCGGAGGATGTGTGTAGGCTCAGGGCAGTGCTGACATGCCAGTGCCTTGCTGCCTTGGCCCCCTCCAGAATTTCAGTGCCCACGAACATGAGAGAGGAAGCTGAGGGGGGCTGAGGGCAGCTCAGCACTGGCCTGCAAGTGCCCCTTGGTGCAAGCAGCCTGGGTGCCATGGACTGCTGCGGGAGGCAGACAGGCTCCTGGGTGGAAGAGGGCAGGTCCTCAGTAAGACCCCACCTTCAGGCCAGGTGGCCAGTCCTGACGACTGGAGTGAGGACCTGTGGTGCCTTTTCTGGGCCCACCCATGGCTGCCCATGGACCAGTCAGCACACACTTCCTCCCCTTTGATGTCCATAGAAGTCCTGGGCTCAGCCAGAGCAGGGCAGAGGATGGAGAGATGGGATGACCTGCTTACAGAGAGGAGCTACTCACTGTGGTTCTCCTCTGAGCTGTTCTAACACTTAATAAAGCTCCTCTTCCTCCTTGTCCACCCTTCACTTGTTCGCATACCTCATTCTTCCTGGATGCAGGACAAGAACTCAGGCGCCTCTTTGTCTTGTTCACTCTTCACTTGTCTGCATACCTCATTCTTCCTGGACACAGGACAAGAACTAGGGCAAAGATGTCACCAGCCACAGAGGTTTCCTGCCAGAAAATTGACACCCCAAAGATCCCATAACAGAAATAGTCATTTTAATGCAAGGTCAACATCAATGTGGGTGTGGGGGGTCACAGAAAAGGCTTTTTCTTAAATGCCTGGCAGCTACTAAAAAACAGAACAAAACAACCATGTCAGGTGGGCTTTACTGTCCACTCAGCATCCTAATTAATGGAGTTAACATTGTATTTAATCCTTTTGGAAGTTCCCAATCTGCAAATTGTGACACTACAGGCCTTTTCTCTCTGCCTGACTCCTCACTTTCACTCTCCTATTTTAGGATTTAGGATCCTTTCTCTGCATGAATATAGTCTAAAGAAGGCTGGTGTAATAGAGCTCATTTTGGGCATGTTCAAATCTATTATCAAATCTCCCTAAATAGCCAATCCCCAAAGTAGGCTGTTTTATGGGCCAATATTAGTTCCCTATTCCCAGTACTGATTACATAAAACAGTTCTATTATATTTGCAAATAAGAGAAAGGGAGAAAACATCTACAAAGAGTTTCTTGGGGGAAGTTCATGCCTTAGAATTTGGAAATAGATGAGAACATTTTCTTTCTCTTGTTTCTTGTGACTCCTTTTCCTTTTCAGAATTCCATTAAGAGACCACTATGTAAACCAGAAAAGCAACTCACCAAACCTTGTCTTTCATTTCCTCTGAGCTTTCTATGCCTCCTAAGACAGTGGAGGTTTCTTTCATCCTCCCAACCTGACTGTGGGAGTCAGCCAAGACTGACTGTGAGCCCTACCTATGGTGTTAGGATGACAGCACTCAGGGGCTGCTTTTTTTGGACAACCCACCATCAGATCTGCACGTTTCCATTACTGCATGCACACATACACACACACTCTCTCTCTCGCTCTCTCTCTCTGTCTCTCTCTCACTCTCTCTTTCTGCAGCAAAACTAACAATAAACTCATCTTGATGTTTTTTCCCTGACAGTAGTTCTTTGACACAACTTTAGGTTTTCCATGGTGTCAAGTAGTCACTTTTTGATCTCATGACCTACAAATAAGTCTTCACTGCTGGAGAAAATGGAAGAGTATTTCAAATTAACAGAGGTTTGAATCAACCCTGAATTGACAGCCACCCTACCACCACTAAACAAATTCTGCAAAACCCACCTCTTCATAATTGTACCACCAAAAGGGAAAAAACAATTCCTTTGATATTAGAAATTCCTCAAGAGAGTGTTCATTTATGTATTTGATAGTTTCATAATGTTGAGTTTGTGTGGCAGCTTCAAGGCATACTTTGACTGTATATAACTCTCTAATATTTCCATCCTCTTTCTGTCTGGAATTTTATTTGTTTTTGTGTTTTTTTGCCATATATATATAGTACTTTAAGTTCTGGGATACATGTACATGGAATTTTATTTGTAACTGTTCTTTGTGTTTTTTAGACAAATCTAAAGATGCAACTCCCTATGTTGCTTTACCAAATGCTTGAGAACAACAGCAGGAGGACTTGGCCTTCATCTCCCTGCTTCAGTCTCATTGTAACTAAATGTACATTAGTGTGTTTTGGGGGTGAATTACTTCTTCACACCACTGCCTAAATATTTACAAAATCACTCATTTTAGCTCAGAGGTTATGCTTGGTTTTAAATACTTCAAATAGTTAAGTACAATTGAAACCTATTTATTTATTTATTTTTATTTTTTATTTTTATTTTTTTATTTTTTATAATTTTTTTTAATTTATTTTTTATTTTTTATTTTTTTTTTATTATTATTATACTTTAGGTTTTAGGGTACATGTGCACAATGTGCCGGTTTGTTACATATGTATCCATGTGCCATGTTGTTTTGCTGCACCCATTAACTCATCATTTAGCATTAGGTATATCTCCTAATGCTGTCCCTCCCCCCTCCCCCACCCCACAACAGTCCCCGGAGTGTGATGTTCCCCTTCCTGTGTCCATGAGTTCTCATTGTTCAATTTTCACCTATGAGTGAGAACATGCGGTGTTTGGTTTGTTGTCCTTGCGATAGTTTACTGAGAATGATGGTTTCCAGTTTCATCCATGTCCCTACAAAGGACATGAACTCATCATTTTTTATGGCTGCATAGTATTCCATGGTGTATATGTGCCACATTTTCTTAATCCAGTCTATCGTTGTTGGACATTTGGGTTGGTTCCAACTCTTTGCTATTGTGAATAGTGCCGCAATAAACATACGTGTGCATGTGTCTTTGTAGCAGCATGATTTATAGTCCTTTGGGTATATAGCCAGTAATGGGATGGCTGGGTCAAATGGTATTTCTAGTTCTAGATCCCTGAGGAATCGCCACACTGACTTTCACAATGGTTGAACTAGTTTACAGTCCCACCAACAGTGTAAAAGTGTTCCTATTTCTCCACCTCCTCTCCAGCACCTGTTGTTTCCTGACTTTTTAATGATGGCCATTCTAACTGGTGTGAGATGGTATCTCACTGTGATTTTGATTTGCATTTCTCTGATGGCCAGTGATGATGAGCATTTTTTCATATGTTTTTTGGCTGCATAAATGTCTTCTTTTGAGAAGTGTCTGTTCATGTCGTTCACCCACTTTTTGATGGGGTTGTTTGTTTTTTTTCTTGTAAATTTGTTTGAGTTCACTGTAGATTCTGGATATTAGCCCTTTGTCAGATAAGTAGGTTGCAAAAATTTTCTCTCATTCTGTAGGTTGACTGTTCACTCTGATGGTAGTTTCTTTTGCTGTGCAGAAGCTCTTTAGTTTAATTAGATCCTATTTGTCAATTTTGGCTTTTGTTGCCATTGCTTTAGACATGAAGTCCTTGGCCATGCCTATGTCCTGAATGGTATTGCCTAGGTTTTCTTCTAGGGTTTTTATGGTTTTAGGTCTAACATGTAAGTCTTTAATCCATCTTCAATTAATTTTTGTATAAGGTGTAAGGAAGAGATCCAGTTTCAGCTTTCTACATATGGCTAGCCAGTTTTTCCAGCACCATTTATTAAATAGGGAATCCTTTCTCCATTTCTTGTTTTTGTCAGGTTTGTCAAAGATCAGATAGTTGTAGATATGTGTCATTATTTCTGAGGGCTCTGTTCTGTTCCATTGGTCTATATCTCTGTTTTGGTACCAGTACCATGCTGTTTTGGTTACTGTAGCCTTGTAGTATAGTTTGAAGTCAGGTAGCGTGATGCCTCCAGCTTTGTTCTTTTGGCTTAGGATTGACTTGGCAATGTGGGCTCTTTTTTGGTTCCATATGAACTTTAAAGTAGTTTTTTTCCAATTCTGTGAAGAAAGTCATTGGTAGCTTGATGGGGATGGCATTTAATCTATAAATTGCCTTGAGCAGTATGGCCATTTTCACAATATTGATTCTTCCTACCCATGAGCATGGAATGTTCTTCCATTTGTTTGTATCCTCTTTTATTTCATTGAGCAGTGGTTTGTAGTTCTCCTTGAAGAGGTCCTTCACATCCCTTGTAAGTTGGATTCCTAGGTATTTTATTCTCTTTGAAGCAATTGTGAATGGGAGTTCACTCATGATTTGGCTCTCTGTTTGTCTGTTATTGGTGTATAAGAATGCTTCTGATTTTTGCACATTGATTTTGTATCCTGAGACTGCTGAAGTTGCCTATCAGCTTAAGGAGATTTGGGGCTGAGACGATGGGGTTTTCTAGATATACAATCATGTCATCTGCAAACAGGGACAATTTGACTTCCTCTTTTCCTAATTGAATACTCTTTATTTCCTTCTCCTGCCTGATTGCCCTGGCCAGAACTTCCAACACTATGTTGAATAGGAGTGGTGAGAGAGGGCATCCCTGTCTTGTGCCAGTTTTCAAAGGAATGCTTCCAGTTTTTGCCCATTCAGTATGATATTGGCTGTGGGTTTGTCATAGATAGCTCTTATTATTTTGGGATGCATCCCATCAATACCTAATTTATTGAGAGTTTTTAGCATGAAGTGTTGTTGAATTTTGTCAAAGGCCTTTTCTGCATCTATTGAGATAATCATGTGGTTTTTGTCATTGGTTCTGTTTATATGGTGGATTACGTTTATTGATTTGCATATGTCGAACCAGCCTTGCATCCCAGGGATGAAGCCCACTTGATCATGGTGGATAAGCTTTTTGATGTGCTGCTGGATTCGGTTTGCCAGTATTTTATTGAGGATTTTTGCATCAATATTCATCAGAGATATTGGTCTAAAATTCTCTTTTTTTGTTGTGTCTCTGCCAGGCTTTGGTATCGGGATGATGCTGGCCTCATCAAATGAGTTCTAATTTTTTTTCAAGGTTTTTAACTTCTTTGCCTTGGGTTCGAACTTCCTCCTTTAGCTCAGAGTAGTTTGTCTGAAGCCTTCTTCTCTCAAGTCATCAAAATCATTCTCCATCCAGTTTTGTTCTGTTGCTGGTGAGGAGCTGTGCTCTTTTGGAGGAGGAGATGTGCTCTGATTTTTAGAGTTTCCAGTTTTTCTGCTCTGTGTTTTCACCATCTTTGTGGTTTTATCTACCTCTGGTCTTTGATGATGGTGACGTACAGATGGGGTTTTGATGTGGATGTCCTTTCTGTTTGTTAGTTTTCCTTCTGACAGTCAGGACCCTCAGCTGCAGGTCTGTTGGAGTTTGCTGGAGGTCCACTCCAAACCCTGTTTGCTGGGTATCAGCAGCGGAGGCTGCAGAACAGTGGATATTGGTGAACAGAAAATGTTGCTGCCTGATCGTTCCTCTGGAAGTTTCATCTCAGAAGAGTACCCAGCCGTGTGAGGTGTCAGTCTGCCCCTACTGGGGGGTGCCTCCCAGTTAGGCTACTTGGGGGTCAGGGACCCACTTGAGGAGGCAGTCTGTCCGTTCTCCGATCTCAAGCTGCATGCTGGGAAAACCACTACTCTCTTCAAAGCTGTTAGACAGGGACATTTAAGTCTGCAGAGATTTCTGCTGCCTTTTGTTTGGCTATGCCCTGCCCCCATAGGTGAAGTCTACAGAGGCAGGCAGGCCTCCTTGAGCTGCGGTGGGCTCCACCCAGTTCGAGCTTTTCAGCCACTTTGTTTACCTACTCAAGCCTCAGCAATGGTGGGCGCCCCTCCCCCAGCCTCGCTGCCACCTTGCAGTTCAATCTCAGACTGCTGTGCTAGCAATGATCGAGGCTCCATGGGTGCAGGACCCTCTGAGCCAGGCGCAGGATATAATCTCCTGGTGTGCTGTTTGCTAAGACCATTGGAAAAGCGCAGTATTATGGTGGGAGTGACCCGTTTTTCCATGTGCCGTCTGTCACCCCTTTCTTTGACTAGGAAAGGGAATTCCCCGACCCCTTGCACTTCCCATGTGAGGCGATGCCTTGCCCTGCTTCGGCTCACACTCGGTGCGCTGCACCCACTGTCCTGCACCCACTGTCTGACACTCCCCAGTGAGATGAACCCGGTACCTCAGTTGGGAATGCAGAAATCACCCATCTTCTGCGTTGCTCATGCTGGGAGCTGTAGACTGGAGCTGTTCCTATTCGGCCATCTTGGCTCCACCAATTGTGGGGTTTTTTTTCTTCAGTGCCATCTTGACCCAATTTTGAGGCCCTGGCTAGAGGCTAGTCATTTCCTCTTCTTGAGCAGCTGATTAAATCCACATCTCAACCACTTCCCTTATGGGGCTCTCACATTCCTGGCAACTATGTACCTGCTGTAATCACCACAGGGATAGGTACCAGACAACTAGGGACAGCCCTTTTGCCTAAGTTTCAAAGTAACAAATCCACAGGGAGCCCATGAAACCTCCCTTGCCATACTTAGGCTGCCTCCTACAGGTATAGCTCTGTCCTGGGTTACAACTTCAGGTGTGGCTCTACCTGGCAGCCTTCTCTCATTTGGAGCTGTAAGTAACAAAGAGTTCTGCCTTTCATCTATCTGAGTATATTTATGTGGTATCCTTCCATCCAAGGAACCTATGTTCCTGTCTAACATTTTATAATTATGAAACAATATGGGCATAAATAAGACAATAAGGGAATCTAGTCCCCTGCTTGTTTCTGGTTTTACATGAGGCTCTCCAAATTTAAGGTGGGTAGAGGACCATAAGTGGATATAAATACAATTGCCAACAGCCCACAAGTGTGGCTCTGGGCACTATGTCAATGAGTTAGCCCTGCTTCACAAGGAACAGCTCCAGTTAAGTAAAAGATTGCTGTTTAATACCACCAACTCACCCTTGAATTCTTTCCTGGGCAAAGCCAAGAACTCTCCCAGGCTAAGCCCCAGTTTGGGGGCTTGCCTGCCCTGTGTCATCTGAACATATACTCCAAGTAATTTTCTAGGTTTAACAGAATTTCAGTTAACACAGAAAGATAAGCAAGAAAACACAAGGTCGATCTAAAAATAAGTATGGAATTCATTTAACTACATATTTATTAGAAAGACAAAACATTAATCTTTAAGACTGACAATGACTGAAAAATGAAATACTAGTCAATCAAAATGAGATGTCTGAAGTAGCTGTTGGCATATATGACATTAACAGGTGCCAAATATATATATAGAATGATGGAAGAAATATTGTTTTTCTTGTTTTGAAAAAAGAAAAATGGCTTCTGATTGCTTCTGAATGCGAGTACATGAAATTGCAGGAAATACTCCACAAAGTAGTTTTATATATATTTTTACATAAACCATATCAATACACTGAAACACTAAACAAAATACGCATATCTTGAAATGATGGGATTCAAACAAGCAGACCTATTGGCTATATTCAAGCTTTGATCATGTCTTACTTTTTAACACGTGAGACTTCCAAATCCCAGTGATATTGTGAGTTCACAGACTGCTTAGCATTCACTCAGGCAAAGGAAAATGGCTTTATCTTTTGAAAAAGATGTCTTAAGCCACAGTTAACATTTTTTTTTTAAGAGAGAGGATCTCACTCTGTCACCCATGCTGGAGTGCAGTAGCGCGATCATAGCTTATTACAGCCTCAAACTTCTGGGTTCAAGTGACACTATTAACATTATTTTTTAAAACAACTTTTTTTCATTTTTCCTTTCTTATTATATTCATTGTATATATGTTGCCTTACTTCCTAACAGAGAATAAATGGATGGGTTAATGATTATAAAGAAAAAATGGCAGCACAGAAAAGGGAATCTAATGAGCAAATAGAAGAATGAAAGAAAAATATCTAGTACATACCCAGCAGTCTATTCTGTTTAATTTGTATCCAGAAATATTGTGTACTTATATATTAAAATGAATCCTTAATTCAGCATAATACCCAAGGGTTAGATTTAGTCTGGTTAATGGAATATTTTAAAGAAATGAGATTGAACAAGAATCCCATGTCATTGTTTATTTCCTCATTTTCTTTTTATTTTAATTAACTAATTTAGAGATGGGCTCCTGCTCTGTTACCCAGGCTGGAGTGCAGTGGTCTGATCATAGCTCACTGCAGCTTTGAACTCCTGGGCTCAAGCAATCCTCCTATCTCAGCCTCCCAAATAGCTGGGACTACATACAGGTGCATGCCACCACACCCAGCTATTTTTTTCCTAGAGATGGGGGTCTCACTATGTTGCCCAGGCTGGTCTCAAACTCTTGGCCTCAAGCAATCCCCCCACCTCAGCCTCCCAAAGTGCTGGGATTACAGGCATGAGCCACTGTGCACAGCTTATTTCCTTATTTTCTGTTGAAAAAAATGTGAGATTATGTATGTCTATTTTCCCCTCACATTTGAGTCTACTGAACAGAATGGGATGTTTGGTCAATGAATTCCATTATAGCCACTTGTCAGCTGTGATTTGGACAGATTATTTAATCTCTCTCTGTCTTTATTTCCTCATTTGTGAAATAGCAATAAGCTTAATTCACACACAGTACTTGTCACACATTAAGCCTTCCAAAAATTTTAGCTGTTACTATAATCATTGCCCTTTTAAAAATTACACATAAAGCACCACTCCTAGCTTCCGTGAAGGAAACAAGAAGAGTAGGAGACCCAGTCGGAAAATACAAGTTCCCTTACCTGCTTACCATGCAGGTAGGGAACATAAGAATTACACCCACAAAACAGTTATGTTTCAGGGAGAGGCCATAAGTCATGACTGTTGCCTCTTAATTAGTGATTGCTACTTCAGGTCTACAGGGGGTCTGGAAGGGGAGACAATTGGGCAGGTGAGGTTGAGAAACAGAAGGAAAAAGAAGAAGATGGGTGAAAGGAGGCAGAAAATGTGAGAGGAAAACAGACATGAATGATTTGGCTAGATGAGGAAAGCAGAATAGGAACAGCACAAGCAAAGATAGTCAGAAATGAGCATGCTATATTCCAGAGATTCACTGTGAGTTTGTAGTGTCTAATATGGTTTGGCTGTGTCCCCATCCAAAATCTTATCTTGAATTGTAATCCCCATAATCCCAATGTGTCAAGGGCAGGACCAGGTGGAGGTAATTGGATCATGGAGGTGGTTTCCCCCATTCTGTCCTCATGATCGTGAATGAGTCTCGCAAGATCTGATGGTTTTATAAACATCTGGCATTTCCCCTGCTTGCACTTCCTCCATCTTGCTGCCCTGTGAAGAAAGTGCCTGCTTCTCCTTTGCCTTCTGCCACGATTGTAAGTTTCCTGAGGCCTCCCCAGCCATGCAGAACAGTGAGTCAATTAAACCTCTTTCCTTTATAAATTACCCGGGTTTGGGCATTTCTTCATAGCAGTGTGAGAACAGACTAATACAGTGTCTAAGAGCCATCACTCCAGAGAGCAAACTTTATTGCCATGGCATTAGCTGAAAAAGACTTATGCTATTAGATTGAATGTGTGCTGATCCCTGAGACTTTCTCTAAATAGTTATATAAAGCAACACATATGGAAAAAACAGCTAAGCAAAGAAAAAGACTCAGCAGAGGAAAAGTGGCTTTCTTGGTTATTTATCTTTTCCTGCAATAAGTATGCAATCATGATTAATTAAAGTTCCCTCCTAGTATTATTCTATTTAACTGCGATATTGATGTACAATAGTAGAATGCTACCAGTTGTGGGAGAGAACAAGACAGTTTGGGCATGGTGCCTAAATATCAGGAGGGTGTTAAAAGAGTTATTCAGAGTATCATTTTTATTTTGCCTGTGGATTGAGTCTTTCCTATGGTTCGTAGGGGAAAGAATGGTGAGAAGGAGCAGAGTGAGATGAATGAAATTTGATCTCTGTCGTTGGCTGTGGTTGCTACTCTTGGACAGTAACCCGATGACCATGAAGAAGACTTCCTCATTTCATCACATCCTGCATGTTGACTAGGATCACAGCTGGCAGCTAGTCTCCTTCCTTCCAGTTCAGAATGAATGGACTAAACATTTACTTAGTGGAGAGTTATGCAAAATTTTGATACTATAGAATGTGTTCACCTAACGGGTTGAGCCAAGAAGAGGCTCCTAAATCTAAGTCTGTATGTTAAATAAATAGAAGAGACAATTTAGCATCTTAAAATATTTCTGTCGGACTCACTTTTGGAGTTGACCTTTTTGATGTGGTGGGTAGGCCTGTGGAATTTGTGAGAAATCCTTGGAAATTCCTTGCACTTAAAATGAATAGAATCATATTTTGTGCTGCTTGAGGTGCTGGGGTTGGGGACCTGGGCCAGGGAAAATCAGATTGTGAAACCTCCACTCAGTCTTGACTTTCCTTTCTTCCTTATAAATAATTTCAATCGCACTGAAACCCCTTAATGTGACCAGATGAGTTAAAGGGAGGATAGGGATCAGAGGTAAAGAGAAATTGCAGTCTTATTGCTTGGCCTCATGATGAGGGCTATGGAAGGAGATGTTAGGGACTGATTTATATAGGAACCAGAGTTCTGTTTTTCCTTTATGTTTTTTTATGGTAAAGCCCAGCTGGCCAGAGCTACCTCCTTGTGCCCCACTGGCTACCTTCTAGAGGCAGTACCTAGCTGTTAGCCGCTGTTTATCATCAAGCTCCCCACATCTCAATAACAGCTCCGGGCTCAGCCATTGCCATGGATTTCTTTCCTCCTATGTCTCCACACTCTTTCACCTTTTGATTTTAAAACATCCTTTGTTTAATTTTTTTTGTCTCTCTTGTTCAAAGGGAATGGACAGAGACTCTTCCTTGTTCTCTGCCTTCCCTCCATTATTTTGCCTAAACCAAGAATCTTCGGCTTGAAATAAAAAATCATAATCCAACTCTGCAGTTCTCATAGAGGCCCTAGTTTTGTTTGTGGCCTGTGCTTTGGAGGGGTCCAAATGTATCAATTATGATGCTCACACCTGAATGCTACCTCTGAAATCACCTTTGTCCTCTTGCTTGTGTAACACAACAGAACGTGCTTTTAGAAGGGGTCTTTTGTATTACTAGATTCTAAAATATTGACAGAACAATTTCCAACCTATTAGCCTGCTTTCTTAAAAAAGTTAATTCAACACCAAGCACCAAGCTAGTTATTGTTCATGTGTTGTGCTTCCCACTTCCGGCACAGATTTGCAAGAAAATTGGGAGAAATGAGAGTTGTGAGGAGGGTAGAAGTTGTGTCACTCCCTCAAGGGCCTGTAAGAATGGACACCAAGATACTGAATGCCTTTAGGGGAGGTTTACTATTCCTAGAGGTAAAATGGCCCAGTGCTATGATTGGGGAAGGGACTTGAATCTTCAACCCTTTAAGTGAAATAGTTCTGGGCTGGATAATGTGGTAGATGCTGAAGAGCTGAACTTGGGCTGGTGTGTGTTTCTCTTAATTGAATGATCCCTGGCCCAGGGGAGGGCATGGCCATTCAGTGGCTGGCCTCCTCTAAGCTGAGCTCTGTGTGTTCTCTTATGCAGGCCACTCCATTGCTCTGGGCCTACAGAAAGCCCTCTACAGTGCTGTATAAAAGATATAGTCAAAAGTAGGTCAGTATAACAGAGCTCATTTTAGGGGAATTCAAATGTACCATTGGCCAAATCTCCACAACAGGATAACTGTGTTTTGGGTCCATATTCCCAATACTGTTTTCATAAAATAGTTTTAGTATATTTGCAAAAGGGAGGAGAGCATCTGCTAAAAGTTTCTTGGGGAAATTCATGCTATAGTTTGGAAATAGATAAAAACATACTTTGTTTTTACTTAAAAAAAAATCTTCGGCTGGGTGCAGTAGCACACACCTGTAATCCCAGCACTTTGGGAGGCAGAGGCAAGAGGATCACTTGAGCCCAGGAGTTCGAGACCAGCCTTGGCAACATGGCAAAATCCTGTCTTTACAAAGAATACAGAAACTAGGTGAGTGTGGTGCTGCATGCCTGTAGTCCGAGCTACTCAGGAGGCTGAGGTGGAAGGATCACCTGAGCCCATGAGGTCAAGGCTACAGTGAGCCAAGATTGTGCCACTGCACTCCAGCTTAAGAGATAGAGTGAGACCCTGTCTCAAAAAAAAATTTTATCTGGTTCATTTTCCCTCCAGAACTCCATAGAGGACTGTATAAATTCACATAAGGGGAAAAAGCAACTCACCAAACCTTAAGATGGTTTCTCAAAATTCCCAGACCCTGGTATACACACATATTCTCCCGTACCAGGATACTGAATGCCTTTGGAGGAGGTTGATTACTTTCTTTAGAGGTAAAAAGGCTCAGGCTTGAGACAGAGCCTTAAGCCTGCAGGCCTTTGAAGGAAAGCATTCTGGGCAGGATGGAGTTGTTAAGTGCTGAGGAACTGAATCTTATATAGTGAGCACTTCCTGTATCTGGGTGACTGGGGAGCTAAGGAAGGGCATGGCCACTTAGAGGCTGGCCTTCTCCAGGGTGCAGTCTATATGTTCTCTTTTGCAGACCATTCCCTTGCTGTGGGCCTGTGTTCCTTCATCTGTAAAGTAAAAAGAGTAGGCTCAATGTTCCCTAAATTCTCTCCATTGTTTATGCAACACATCCTCCAGGAAGGACTCCCTAGCCAACACAGGTAGGACTGGGGACGAAGTGTGAGCTTTTCCCTTCAGATATCCCACCCTCAACAAACAGATTGTACCATAAGAGCAGAAAACATGCCTGTTTCATCTTTGTGACCCCATAGTCTAGCCAGGAGCTGGGAACAGAGCAGGTATCTCCAACAGTCTGTGTAATATATAAATGAGAAACTGTTCAGGCAAGTAATCTTGGCAATCCCTCTAGCAAAGTTCTGCTGTTCTTGTCAAACCTCTCCATTCACCAAATCAAATGGTGGCTAAGACATGGTCATCAGATAACACTGAGCTCAAATCCTGGCCCTTTCAGGATCTTTGGCAGGTCATTTATAGCAGATGTTGTCTGTGTCCTACTAGATCTCAGCCATATGTACTTGGCCCAATTTCCAACAGCTTGATGCTTCCTCTGGGGTCTGAAGCCCGTCTGCCTGAACAGGGAAGGCTGGGGAATAAATGCCCCCAGGAGCAGCCCTCAACCAATGATTATTGGGAGTTGGTGGATAAATGCCCAAGCTTCCTTGCCCCTTAGACAGGATAATTACGAAGTGATTGTTCTACACTGTGAGAAGGTGATAAGCAGTCTGTACTAGTCCATTCTCACACTATAAAGAACTACCTGAGACTGGGTAATTTATGAAGAAAAAAGGTTTAATTCACTCACAGTTCCACAGGCTTAACAGGAAGCATGACTGGGAGGCTTCAGGAAACTTACAATCATTGCAAAAGTTGAAGGGGAAGCAAGGCATATCTTTTCATGGTCACAGGAGAGCAAGAGAATGAGGGGGAAAAGTGCCACACACTTTTAAACCATCAGATATTATGAGAACTCACTCACTATCATGAGAACAGCAATGGGGAAATCCTCCCCCATGATATAATCACCTTCCATCAGGCCCCTCCTCCAATTCGACATCAGATTTGGGTAGGGACACAAATCCAAACCATATCGCAGCCCCTGACAGCCAGCACTGGCCTGGTACTCACAACTAGGTCTTGATGTTTTCCTGTTGAACATAAACAGTCTTACAGAGCACTACTGTCAGACAAAATCACTCTGTGATCTTGATGAAGTGAGAAAAAAATACCACTTCATAACCTTGTCTAGGCATAGAAAAAACAAGATCACTGTGCAAATGAAAAAACTAGCAAACGTGGAGTTCAACTTCCAGCATGACAGCTTGAGGAACTCTGCTGATGCACTCCCAAGTGAAAGTGGTAAATATTATTTTTAAAACAACAACTTAAAGCCCCTGGAAATGGTCCTAAGGGAAAACAGCAAATGAAGAAACATCTATCTAAGAGAACCTACAAAAATTCAATAAGAAAAGCAAGTCCGTGGTATTTGAATCACTACAGCTTCTTCCTTTTCCCCTCCCAGATCAGTAAGGCAGAAATTCTACTTCAGACTGCTGCAGACAAGAGCATAGGGCTCCCTCTCCCCTCTGGCTCCCAGCCAGAGGACTTTCTTCCCAAGAGGAGCAGCACTTCAGCATCATTCATACCGACACCAGCTACTTGTTTCTGAGGCTAAGTATCAGGTGAGTACAGCTGAGTGATGGTGGCTCATTTCATCTGCCTACTCTGTCCCCCAGTTATTTAATGGAGGCTCTACCTAAGATGCAACACACTGAGGAAACTGCGGCTCAAGTTTTCCTTGCCTCGCTCATGAGGTGGTGGTTACATGCTGAAGAGGCAAGCCAAGAGCACCTTAGGCTGCTGCACCCCACTCTGCCAAAGCCTCAGCCCATAGAATGGGGTTGCCACTCAGGCAGAAGCTTGCCACTGTCCCCACCCTGTCTCTAGAGCTCTTGTTCAAATATTTTGCCTTGGAGGAGAAACAGGCTACAAAACAGGTAGCTCCTAATCTCTTCCTAATGGGATTGACTTCATTTGCAACAGAGTGTAAAGTTCAAACCTAAGACTGCTCTCAGGAACAGTGGATGTTGTTATACAAGGCAGTTGAGATTTGTGGATCTAATGAAGATAAAGTGTGGCCTGTAAGCTGGATAGTTTTCAGGAGAAAATCAGGAAATAAGATGGCTAGTAAGAGCACTCCTGGTATCAGAACCTATATCAGACGTGGACCTCAAAAACTATTCCTTCAAATAAACCACAATTTAATTGAATTAGTTTGTAGAACAATTTATGTCCTAGAGCATTGCTGAAAACAATAGAATGATCAGCAGGCAATTAGTGGAGTTTAATAGTTGGGCATGGTAAGGGAAAGATAGAGAGCCCTACTAACACCACTGCCATCCTAGAGTGACAGTGTACACATCCAAAGTCATGTATTCCTGAAGAGCATCATCAGAGGCTTAAGACTATGAGGAGAAGGAATAAGCTTCATTAAAATAATCCAGCCAATCATTAAAAAAATATACCAGCAAATAACAAGTCCCAGAGGCCAAGGTTGGGGGCAGTTGCTACAACATATTATCAAAAATTTTGTGGCTGAGCATAATGCCTCACACCTGTAATCCCAGCACTTTGAGAGGCCAAGGTGGAAGAATCACTTGAGCCCAGGAGATCAAGACCAGCCTAGGCAATATAGAGAGACCCCCCGTCTCTATAAAAATAATAAAAAAAATTAGCCAGGTGTAATGGTGCACACTGACAGTCCCAGCTACTCAGGAGGGTGAGGTGGAAGGATCACTTGAACCTAGGAGGTCGAGGCTGCAGTGAGCCATGACTGCACCACTGCACTCCAGCCTGGGTGACACAGTGGGACCCTGTCTCAAAAATGATTTCAATTTCCAGCAAAAAATTTATGAGGCATGTGATATGGTTTGTCTATGTCTCCACTCAAAATCTCATCTTGAATTGTAATCCCCTTAATCCCCATAATCCCCATGTGTCAAGGATGGGACCAGGTGGAGGTAATTGGATGATGGGGGTGGTTTCCCCCGTGCTGTCCTCGTGATAGTGAGTGAGTCCCACATGATCTGATGGTTTTATAAGCATCTAGCATTTCTCCTGCTTGCACTTCTCCTTCCTGCTGCCTTGTGAAGAAGGTGCCTTGCTTCCCCTTCACCTTCTGCCATGACTGTATGTTTCCTGAGGCCTCCCCAGCCATGCTGAACTGTGAGTCAATTAAACCTCTTTCCTTTATAAATTACCCACTCTCGGCTATTTCCTTATAACAATGTGAGAACAGATCAATACAGACCTGCAAAGAAACAGGAAAGTATGCCCCATACAGCAGAAAAAAGCAGACAACACCAACTGCCTGTGAGAGCAACCACATGATGGATTTAACAGAAAAAGACTTCAAAATATCCATTATAAATATGTTTGCAGGCCAGGTGTGGTGGCTTATACCTGTAATCCCAGCACTTTGTAAAGCTGAAGCCAGAGGATTGCCTGAGGCCAGGAGTTTGAGACCAGCCTGGTCAGCATAGCAAGACCTCCATCTCTACAGAGAAAAAAAATAATATGTTTACTGAACTAAAAGAAAGCATGATTCAGAAAATAAAGGTATGATAACAATGTTGCATCCAGTAGAAAATATCATTAAAGAGATAGAAATTATTTTAAAGGAACCAAATGGAAATTCTGAATCTGAAAAGTACAATAACTGACATGAAAAAATCACTAGCAGGGCTCAATAGCACATTTAAACTGGCAGAAGAAAGAATTGGCAGATTTGAAACAGGATTGATAGCGATTATGCAAGATGAAGACTAGAGAGAAGAAAGAGTGAAGAAAAATAAATAGAGCTTTAGACAAATGTAGGACACCATCAGCCACACAAACCTAAGTGGGAAGAAAGGAAGAGATAGACAAGAGAAGAAAGGAAGAGATAGAGAGGAGCAGAAAAAATAGTCAAAGAAATAATGGCAGAAAATTTCCCAAATTTATTTTAAAAACAACCCACACACTCAGGAAGCTCAGTGAATTATAAGAAGGATATATGTAAAGAATCCACAAACAGATTAGATCATAGTAAAACCGGCTAAGATCAAGGAGAAAATCTTGAAAGTGGCAAGAGAAAAACGTCTCATCACTTACCAGGGAACCCCAGTAAGATTGGTAGTTGACTTCTCAGCAGAAACAATGAAGGCCAGGAGGCAATAAGATTAAATACTCAAAGTGCTTAAAGAAAAAACTATCAACCAAGAATCCTACATCCAGCAAAGCTACCTTTCAGAAATGAAGGCAAAGACATTCCCAGTTAAATAAAAATGGGAGGATTTGTTGTTAGTAGATCCACCTTATAAGAAATAATAAAGGAAGTTCTTCAGGTTTTGAAAGCAAGTGCTTCAGATGTTAATTGCAACCTATGAGAACAAGCCAAGGCCCACTTTATCCACTGCCTCTTTCCCTTCCAGCCTCACAAGTGTCAGAATGTCTCAGCCACAAGTCTGACATACCAGGATAAAAACCCCACTTTATCAATTACAGACTGAATAATATTTTTGGGAAGTAACAGCCACTCTGGGTATGACAGTTAATACTGAGTGTCAACTTGATTAGATAGAAGGATACAAAATATTGATCCTAGGTGTGTCTCTGAGAGTGTTGCCAAAAGAGATTAACATTTGAGTCAGTGGGCTGCAGAAGGTAAATCCACTCTTAATCTGGTGGGCACAATCTAATCAGCTGCCAGTGAATATGAAGCAGGCAGAAAAACGTGAAAAGGAGAGACTGGCCTAGTCTCCCAGCCTACCTCTTTCTCCCATGCTGGACACTTCCTGCCCTTGAACATCGGACTCCCAAGTTCTTCAGTTTTGAGACTCAGACCGGAACTCTTTGCTCCTCAAGCTTGCAGACAGCCTATTATAGGAACTTGTGATCGTGTAAGTTAATACTTAATTAACTCCATATATATACATATATATATATGGAGGATATATATATATATGGAGGATATATATATATATGGAGGATATATATATATATGGAGGATATATATATATGGAGAATATATATATGGAGGATATATATATATGGAGGATATATATATATATGGAGGATATATATATGTAGGATATATATATATGGAGGATATATATATGGAGGATATATATATGGAGGATATATATATATGGAGGATATATATATGGAGGATATATATATATGGATATATATATATATGGAGGATATATATATAGAGAGAGAGGAGATATATATATGGAGGATATATATATATATATATGGAGGATATATATATATATATATATCCTATTAGTTCTGTCCCTCTAGGGAACCCTAATACACTGGATCTCAAAGTTTCTACAGTGAGACCAAATGTTTAAAGAAGTCTGAAAGTCTGATGTCCTCAAGACCAGGAGAACAAGGGAGTAAGGAAAGAGAGTGCTGGAACTTTATGACTTCAGGCAGTCACTGTCTCTCTCTGGGCCTCAATTTCCCCTTTGAAAAATGAGAATGTTTGCCCTCTCTAAGAATACTAGACCCAAAGTGCTCAGGAGCATTTCTCAAGATTATTGGAAGTGTCAAAATTAGAATCAGATCAAGTTAGGAAACATTTTAAAGTTTATTGTTATACAGTAAGAGAAAGTACAGCTCGTGATCCAGGAGACTTCAAACAAAGTGGTAGAAAGCTCACCTTATGGCAGTCATAGCACACTTTATAAAGCATAAAGGAGAATATTTTGATTTTTTTTGTGGTTGGCTGTTTTACATTATCATTCTTTTTAAGGTAAACAGAGCTGTTTAAACTGATTTGCCTATAGCTGATTGGTTTAATTTCACTGAATCATGCTGACAATGATGTAAAGGTTATGTTTGATATCTATGATTAGAGACAGTGTTTTGGGGAAATTGGGAAGAATTAAATTTTGGTTACATGGTTATGAGTGGTTGGCCTTCGGGTATACCTAAAGTGTGGCTTCATTTTTATCTTTAACAGAAGATAACTGAGCTCTCATTATGTGCTAGGGCACTGTTTAAATTCTGAATCCTGCCCTCTGATAGGAAGACAGAGATTAAACAAGAGAGCTAATAACCAAACAAAAAAGTAGAGAAACTGTGGGGTTGGGGATTTTAGCTCAGGTGCTTAGGGAGGGCATTTGAGCAGAATCATGAATGCAATAAAGGAGGCAGCCATGCAAAAACCTGTAGGAAGAGCATTCCAGGCAGAGAGAACAGCCAGTGCAAAGGCCCCAAGGTGGGAATGAGCTTGGTGTGTTCTCAAGACCCATGTGCTCAGGACCCAGGGGGCAGAGGGGGAAGCAGGGAAAATGAGGCTAGGAAAGGAGGCAGAGCAAGATGGCAGAATAGAAAGCTCCGCTGATTGTCCTCCTGCCACTCTGTGCAAGGACACCAAGTTAACAACTGCCTACACAGAAAACAACACCTTCTTAAAAACCAAAAAGCAGGTGAGCACTTACAGTACCTGGTTTTAATTTCGTATCACTGAAAGAGGCACTGAAGAGATATAGAAAACAATCCTGAATCACCAATGCTACCCCTTCCCCACCCTGGCAGCCATGGCATGGTGTGGAGAGTGTTTCTGGGCACTGGGGAAGAGAGAACACAGTTCTTTTGCTTCACAATTCAATTGTGAAGCATCGAACTCAGCAATGTCCTGTTACAGCAGAAAGGAAAACCAGATCAAACTCAGTTGATGCCCACTCACAGAGGGAGCATTTAAACCAGCCCTAGCCAGAGGGGAATCACTGATCCCAGCAGTCTGAACTTGAGTACCTGCAAACCTCACCATCAAGGGCCAAACTGCTCTCAGTCTCTAAGTAAACTTGAAAGGCAGCCTAGGCCATAAGGACTGCAACTCTTAGGTAAGTCCTAGGGCTGAACTAGGCCCAGACACAGTGGACTGGGGGTGGGGAGTCGGGGCACACAACATGCTGAGACACTAGCTAGGACAGCCAAGGGAGTGCTGGCATCACTTTTCCCCTAACCCCAGGATGCACAGCTTGTGGCTCTAAAAGAGACCCCTTCCTTCTGCTTGAGGAGAGGAGAGGGAAGAGTTGGGAGGACTTTGTCTTGCATCTTGGATACCAACTCAGCCACAGCAAGATAGGGCTCCAGTCAGAGTCATCAGGCCCCTGTTCCAGCCCTAGCTCCCAGATGACATTTCTAGACAAACTGTGGGCCAGAAGGGAACCCACTGCCTTGAAGGAAAGGACCCCATCCTGCCAGCATTCATCACCTGCTAACTGAAGAGCCCTTGGGCCCTGAATAACCAACAGCAATACACAGGCACTACGTTGAGGGCCATCATGAGCCTCTGAGACTTGCTGGCTTCAGGTACCAACATCACCACGGGGGCTAGAGCACCAAGAAGGTTCTTGAGGTTCCAGATTCCAGGACTTGACAGCATTTCTGGACCTGCCCCAGGCCAGAGGGGAGCCCACTGCCCTGAAGGATGAGTCCCAGGCCAGGCAGCATTCGCCACAAGCTAACTTAAGAGACCTTGGGCCTTAACGGAACATTGGTGGTAGTCTTTCAGTACTCCTCGTGGCCAGGGGTGGCAGTGACTATGGAGTGAGGCTCCTCTGCCTTTGGAAAGGGGAGGGAAAAGCAGGAAGGACTAGGTCTTGTGGTTTGAGTGCCAGCTCAGCTGCAATACAATAGAACACCAGGTAGACTTATCAGGTTTTTGACTCTAGTCCCTGACTCCTGGATGATACTTCTAGACCCATCTGGGGCCTGGGGGAACTCACTGACCTGGAGGGAAGGACACAGGCCTGGCTGGCTTTGCCACCTGCTCATTGTAGAGCCCAGGGCCTTAAGCGAACATAGACAGTAGCCAGGGAGTGGTTACAGCAGGCCTTGGGTGAGACCCAGTGCTGTGCTGGCTTCAGGTCTGACCCAGCACAGTCATAGTGGTGGCGGCCACAGGGGTTTTAATACCTATGTCACTCCACCCCCAGCTTTAGTTGGCTCAGAACAGAGAGAGAGATTCGGTATGTTTGGGAGAAAATGAGAACAAGAGGCCGGGTGCGGTGGCTCAAGCCTGTAATCCCAGCACTTTGGGAGGTCGAGGCAGGTGAATCACAAGGTCAGGAGACCGAGACCATCCTGGCTAAACACAGTGAAACCCCATCTCTACTAAAAATACAAAAAATTAGCTGGGCGTGGTGGCACGCACCTGTAGTCCCAGCTACTTGGGAGGCTGAGGCAGGAGAATCGCTTGTACTTACAGTAGAACGTTCCAAATGAACAACACCACATTGAAATACATTTAAAAATGAGGGCTCTTGGTAAAATCCCTTTTGGCTAAGGACGGGTTTGGCACTATGGAATGTTAAGTGCCATTCTCTTTGGATTAATCTGTCTTACACTTTTTGCTGACAGCTATGGGTGACAGGATTAGGCATGTGCAGGACCATGGGAGATGGGGAGCTTTTTCCTCCCCAAAAGGGGAATCCTGACATCTGATGGAACTGCTGGAAAAGATCCCTTCACTACTGGCAAGTGGTCACCTGAACTTTTCATTTTCAGTGTCACTGCAATGAATGGGTGGGTCCTTCTCTGGCCTCTGTGAGCTCTTCACCTTCCTCACCCCGCCACAGGCAATGCTTTTCTCTCTCCTTTCCCTTTCTTATCTTTTCTATTACTCAGGGTGACCATCTTGCCCAGGGACCACGTGTTGAAATTCCTAGTCAGAAGTTGGATTAAAGATGATGGGAGCCATCTAAGGACAAATTTAAGCCTTGCCAGTTTAATATTGGGTGCTAAGCAGAGTAGCTAATGTCTATGTTTTGTCACACATATTTTACTCTGGCCCAAACAGAAAAAGATAATTTTCCTTTTTGTTGCGGCTTGGCCCCCAGGGCTATGGTGCAGCAAGCTGGGTCACTAGGGCCACTTAGGGAAAGGGAACACAGAAGCCTGGCATGCTGGCAAACAGGTAAGAATTTCTTACCAGTCAGACTTCTGGCCTCTCTCTCTGTGCAAACAGGTTGAATAAATGGTAAAAATCACTGTTTATCTCTTGTAAAGTTTAAATTAATCAGAAAAAGCACTTGTAAGACTAGTCTTAAGCTGTAGCAAATTTGGTATGCTTTGTGTGTCTTTCCATATTTTCTGTCATTAATGAGGGGTACCTTAGGAGAGAAAACAGGCTTAGGACACCTGTAAGCCCGCTGTTCAAGACAGCCAAGCAAATTGATCACTTATAAGCTTTGCTGCAGGTCCCTGGAAAAAAAAAAAAAAACTGGATAAGGTTTCCCTCTTGTCTTGTATGTCCTTGGGAGCTTGACCTTGTAACCATGTGGCCATGCTTTCTCTTCACAATGGCAGCCTGGGTTCAGGGTTCGATTCCTGGCTTGGAAAATGAGTCCTTTAACTTCTATGTATTTATATGTATTATGTGTTTGATGTTTATATGTAAAAGAGCTTTAACTAATTGGTTTAAAAATAATAAAAGCTTAAATAACATATTTTGTCAGAAAAGTGAAAAGTGTAATGCCTTTTAGTTCATGTGTCTTAAGTAATTTTTGGGAAATAAAGACAGTTGCAAAAATTATTGGTAAAATGAAAATGTCAAATAAGGCAAACGTCGAGCTGTAACCAATCCAGCCATTCTCTATCTCACTTCCGATTTGTGTATGTAGTTTCCCTTTTTTGTCTGTAACTCGTCCACCACATGGCTGCACTGGAGTCTCTGTGAATCTGCTGTCATTCTGGGGGCTGCCCGATTTGCAAATCATCCATTGCTCAATTAAACTCCTTTAAATTTAATTTGGCTGAAGTTTTTCTTTTATCACATGAGAACAGGACTTATAATGAGAAAAAAATAAGATGGAATGATGGCATCCTAGGATTGCTGGCTTTAGAGTTGCTTTCAATCATATTCTATTGCTCCAGGGTTTTGAATTTGCCTAAAGTTACCTTCTCAAGTACAGGTTGCAAATTGGAAGCTGCATCCTATATCTGGTCTGCAGATCTGTTTCGGATGACCAGTGTAATTTTAAATAAAACATATTTGAATTGATTGCTCAGATTTAAGGATCAGAAGGTTTCATGTAAACACTTATTTCTGGCCAATCTTTACAAACTGGAAAATCTGCCAGATCTGGACCCCAAAGTCCTGACCAGAAAAATTAGGCTGAAGCAGAGTAGTGGCCATTCCCTTTGGGGGAGACATATCCTTTCCCAGTTTACCAGTCCCCACTCTGCTTGTTTTCCTCATTTATGTTACCTTCCTGACCCTGTTGGCAGCTAGGTTTTCGACCCTTACTATTTTTTTTTAATTATAGGAAATGTCCAAAATATATAAAAGAAACATAAGATGAACACTCATATAGCCACCACCCACATTCAGCAATTATTAATATCCAGTCTTGTTTCATCAGTAGCCTTGCTGATTTCTCCAACATCCCTGCACCCAACCTGGGATTATTTGGAAGCACATCGAGACATCACAAAATTTCATCATTAGCTATTTCAGGGCATGTTTAAATGATACACCCTTTTTATACAGACAGCCACAGTATAATTATCATAGCCAAAACATGGAAAAGACTTTACAAATATCCACTCTGCTCACTTTAAAAAATTCTTCTCCATATTATTCACTTCATTTGATTCCTTTTCTCTGTCAAGAAAGGACAAACAGGAATTGTTGATCTGGGAAAATGGGGTCGAGCATGCATATAAACATGAATGGTACTCTCCACACTCTAGAAAACAATGCGTGAAATGATTTTTTTCGTAAGGCATTCATTCCTATTTTTTCTGATTTTTTGAAATATGCCTGATAAACCTTTACCACTAAACCTACTCCAAATACATGAGTCATGCTATTACTGTCATGATTCTATAGGTGAGATGATATGGTTGGGATATTTGTCTCTGCCCAAATCTCAGGTTGAAATGTAATCCTTATTTTCCCCAATGTCGGAGGTGAGGCCTGTTGGGACGTGTTTGGGTCATGGGGGTGGAACCCTCATGGCTTGATGCTGTCCTTGCAATAGTGAGTGAGTTATCACAAGATCTGGTTGTTTAAAAGTGTGTGGCACCTCCCGCACCCACTCTCTTGCTCCTGCTGTCACCATGTGAGATGCCTGCTCCCAGTCTGTCTTCCACCATGACTGTAAGCTTCCTGAGGTCCTCACCAGAAGCAGATGCCAGCATCACACTTCCTGTTAAGCCTGCAGAACTGTGAGCCAACTAAACCTCTTTTCTTTATAAATTACTCAGCCTCAGGCATTTCTTTATAGCAAAACAAGAATGGCCTAACACATGAGACAACAGAGATATAGTAGGTTAGGCGACTCATTCAAGGTAACAAAGACAGCGTAGAGCTGCAGCAAGAACCCAGACCACCTTATTTTTAATCAGGTCTCTTTCTGTTATACCACATAGGAAAGGTGGGACAACAGGTTATAATAATATGATGATAGGAGATAATATAGAATAATAGTAGAAAACATTTCTGTGTGCTTACTCTGTGGCTGGGCATTGTGGAAGGCCACTTACATATGTTATTTATTCCTCTCATCAATTATGTGATATAATATTATCATCTTATAGAGAATAATAATGAAACTACAGAGCTTAAGTAAAATGCCCAGGGGGAAACAGCTGGGAAGTGGCGCATCTGGGATTGGAAGCCAGATTGCCCTAACTGTGGCATCCCAGTGCACCACCGCTGAATTAAACTTGACAAAGCATGGGCTCTGGAGGCAGACAAACTTGGCTTCAGATCCTGTTCCTCTGATCAGCTTTGGACCATGGATAAGTGTCCTCTTCTTTCAATGAAGATGCTAGAACCTCACTATTAGGATTCATTAGAGCATCAAACAAAATCATCCAAGGAAATTATTTTATTGCTTGTCACAGAGTAAAGGCATACAAGATGTTAGCTGCTAATAAAAAGGGAAAGTTTTAAAGAGTACTGTCTCCAGTAATATTCCCCATCAGAAAAAATTGTAACTTGTTTTCCACCCAGCCCCTTGAACTAGTCCCATTGTATGCTACCTAAACAACGTGTTGTTCAAGGTCAGTAAATGACATCCTAACTATAATTCTATGAACTTGAATTTCTTAAGGTACAAGAACTCTGCTTTGAAGTTCAGAATCTAGGTTACCAGAGCTAGACAACGTCTTGACCTATAATTCTAAGAGGTACTTATCAGATTCATGAAAACAAATGCCAACTGAGTATAGGAGATCTCATTTTCTATATAAAGGAAACATATATGGCTAAAAATGTCTTTTGATGGTGTAAAAATTTTATGAATCTGATAACCACGGGGAGGGATAATGAAAGTATGACTTCAATCTCCCCTCCTCCCCTTTTACCTTTCTTTGCCTATTTCTGAGTATCTCTAGGCTACCAAATGTTTCAGTCTGAATGTAGAAAAAACAAAATAATGAGCAGGAATAGACTGACTGGCACAAAATGTACCAAATGGAAACAATTTCCAGACTGAATGTACACTGACATGCGTGACTTACTATAAATAATTATACAAAGCACAATACAGTGAGAACAATAGCAAAGAAAAAAAAAAGGAAAATCTCAATCGGGGAAGAAAAAAGAATCCACTTGGTCAACAGCCATGCATTATAATGCATAGTGAATTCATGGACTTTCCTTATTCCCACCAAGGCTTGTGGCTTCAGGGGTACAAATAAACCTCCTTCTCCTTGCAAAACCCTCACATCAAATGCAATTGCATGGCTGAGCTTGACACCCACAATTGTGAAGTGAGAAGTGGGGAATGAAAAGCAGCAGACAGCCTGACAGAAAGTTCATGCTCACCCAAGAAAATGGAATTTTCCTTCAGGCTGAAAACATAATCATTATGAAACTGGCCATCAAATAATTTTCAGAGAAAATATTGTTGTAACCATGACTCCTTATCTGCAGGCATTGCAATCACTTCACAGGATGACCACAATGTTCATGATCACTTTTTAAAAACTTTTTGGTATATGTTTTCTTTTGTTGTGGTAAACCATATAAAAATTTGCCATTTTAGCCATTAAATAAGTGTATAATTTCATGGCATTATTTACATTTACACTTTTAAAAGAAAATTACTTTAAAGAAGTCTTCCATAGCAAGAAAAAACTTAATGAATTTTTAAGACTGGGCATGACTTCCTTCCCGACACCATTTTGGTTTTGCTGTTTTCCACCCTGGCAGTAACTTGAAACACACTATTCTCTCATTAGGGACTCACACCACCCCACCCTGCACATGTACCTGGTATCAATGGGGCAGAGAGGAGATGAGTATGGGGTGTTGGGGGTGGGGGTGGAAGAGAATGTGTGGGTCGGTATAAGCCTGCCATGGGCACATGAGAAACTTCTGTGACATGCACAGCCCCCAGATGGTGACTTAAGATTACTGCATGAGAGGAGAGTCCGTGACATTCGGTTTGAACGGCATTTCTTAACAATTTTTATTCAGAACTTACTGACCCCATGTGACACACAAAACAAATGTACATACCCTTCACATATTTATAGAAACATTTTTAAAAGTGCCCTAAAAATGGGTCAATGATGTACTTTTCTTTAAAACATTTAATAGACATTTGATGAACTACTCTTGATGGGGTGCTTTGCAAAATATGAATCTGGCTCAAAGACACTCTGGCAAAAAGTGGCACAGAGATAGAGCTATCCCTTAGACATCAGGGAATGTGAAAGAAGGCACGATAACAAAAGGGAACGGGCCAAATTGGGCCTGGTCAGGGGGTGGCATAGGTGTAAGAAGCATAGGTGGAAGAAACATGAGTGGAAGGGGCAAGGACAGAGGAGGAAAGGGTGACATGGGGAAAAACAGGCTGCTGGAATGGCTGTGGCCCCAGAAGTAACCATCTGTCATCCCGCTGACGGAAAAGGGTGCCATTATGGCCTCAACTGTGGTTACCATGACAGGCTGGCCCACTACCATGAGGGGCGGCATGTTTCTCGCCATTAATGCCCTCTGATGTCTCCTCCATTTGGCTCTTCTATTCTCAAACCAAATCTTCAATCAGAGGAAAAAAGAAACAGGTTCAGTATACTGAGCATTTAATTTCATCATGGAAAAAAACACAACAAGCAACTCTCTATGTCCTTAACCTTTTCAGGTGTATCAAGACAAGCTACTTCCTTACTACTAAAATATCTTAGAAAGGTGAACACCACACCTTTCCCCTAGTGGGCTCCAAGTATGTGCTACGTATGCTCTGGCTTGGCTTATTTCTTTGTCTCTCTCCTTTTATCTGTAATATTACTTTTTCCACTCTTGGGTGCAGGTGTAGCTGATGAGTGGGACTCGGTCCCTGCTGGTATGGCTATGTATGGCATGTCTGCTTCCAGACACCTGACCATCAGCTACCCAGCTGCCCACCAACTCCTACTTACTAGGCCACTGTCACCCTGGTCGCGGGGGAAACTGAGCTTGGAAAAAAAAGGGGGGGTGCCTTTTAAAGTCATACCAAGAAGATGAGGCCCCTATTTTGAAAAGCCCATCTTCAGTGTAAAGTAAAAAATCGATGACAACATTGTATTTTAAAACAAGTTTTCTTTCCTTCAAGAAACTCTAAGGGGTCATTCATCTTCTGAAACTCCTTGAGAATTAAAAAGATGGTATATTGCAAGGCAAGTCTCGTTACAGGGGGCCCAGGGAGTTTATGGATCGTCTTGCTGGGAAATGAGGGTATCTGAAGCCCTGGACACTCTTCACACTTCAGCTTGAAGCTTTGTGGAAGGAGGACACAAATGTTGTCCAAATTCACAAAAATTCTCAAAAAGCTTTGCCCAGTTGAGAGTTTGAGAGAAAGGAAGCATTGCTAATTCTGCATGCTCCAACTCATCCCTCCCTCCAAATCTTCCTGGGCTAAGGACAAGGTCAGCTCACTTGGTTCTCCCTACAGTCCTGGGATCTGGGACTGAGGCTTGGTTGCCCAGCTCCATGGGACACCTTCAGCCATCTAGCCTCACTACTCAAGCAGAAGATCCCAATCTCATCAGCATTCCCAAAGTGGGAGTGTCCAAATAGGCATCCCTGAACATGTTCAGTAGTAATGTGGAGGAGGTATCAAAAAACACTACTCCCTAAACACCTGCCAATTGTTAGAAGACCAAAAAATAAAACCTGTCAATTAAACAACACTATCCCCCAAGCTTCTAGTTAATGACATTTCTATCCTATTTTGATCCTTCTGGAAGTTCCCAAACTGCAAATTTTATGGGACAAAGGGACTCTTCTCCCTGTTTGATGCCCCATTTCCTTCTCCTATCTTACTATTTGGAGTCCTTCTCCCTCATGAATACATAGTCTAAATTTTAAGCCTACTGTAATAGTGCTTATTTAGAGGCAATTCCAATATACTTGTGGTCAAAGGTTCATAAACATAAGCCATGCCAAAAGTGGGCCAAATGTGCTATGGGGCAACATTAGGTCCCTATTCTCAGTATTGATTTCATAAAACAGCCCTTACTATCTTTACAAAACAGAGGGAAGAAACATCTATTTAAAATTTTTGGAGATATTCATGCTGAAATGTTTGGCAATAGATGAGAACATCATGCCTTTTTCCTTATTTGCTGAGTGAGAGTGGTCCTTTTGCCTTCAGAACTGCATTGAGTGAATGCTATGTAAACCCAGGGAGGGGAAAGGCAATTCACCAAAACGTCAATATTTCATCTCCCCCAAATTGGCATTGCCTGCCTGAGAAAATGGAGGGCAATAGGATGCCAACACTCAGTGCCCCATTTTGTCAGGCTGCTTTTCTACATGTCACCATTGGCAGAACCGCAGCATAGTTCCCTCACTGCACTCACACACATGAGCTCTGCAGAAAAGCTATTAAGGTCATCCCGATTTTTCTTTCTTTTTTTCCTTTTTTGCAAATACTCCTTTGGATCCATTGACCTACAAATTTCTTATCACAACCTGAGCAAATAAATAAAAAGCTATTTCAAATTACCACAGGTAAGAGTCTAGCCTGACCTGAGAGCCATCCCCCACTATCAACACATTCCACAAAACACATCTCTTCCTATTAGTACAACAAACTGGAAGAAACAAAAAATCTCTTAAATGCTAGAAATTGCTCAAGAAAATATTCACGGCCGGGTGCGGTGGCTCACGCTTGTAATCCCAGCACTTTGGGAGGCCGAGGCGGGCGGATCACGAGGTCAGGAGATCGAGACCACGGTGAAACCCCGTCTCTACTAAAAATACAAAAAAAATTAGCCGGGCGTGGTGGCGGGCGCCTGTAGTCCCAGGTACTCGGAGAGGCTGAGGCAGGAGAATGGCGTGAACCCGGGAGGCGGAGCTTGCAGTGAGCCGAGATCTCGCCACTGCACTCCAGCCTGGGCGACAGAGCGAGACTCCGTCTCAAAAAAAAAAAAAAAAGAAATATTCACTGATGCATTTGGCAGTTTCAAAAGTTGAATGGGGGCAGTTTCCCTAAGCCATGAGTGTGACTGTATACAATTCTTGCCTAACGCTTCCATCCTTAGCTTGGAAATTTATGAAAAATTGATCTTGTAGTTTGTTTTGGTTTCTAGATAAACTTGCAAAGGTTGCAAACCTTTTCGCTATCTCTACCATAATGCAAAACCAACTATGTCAGCAATGTTTTCAGGCTGCCATATCAAAGTATTCCAGAAAATTAAAATTTAGAGCTGCCACTCTCTACAAGGCTTTACCAAATACTTAAAAACAATAGTAGGAGGGCCAGGCACTTGAACTTTATGCTATCCCTCCCCATCAGTCTCAGCTTAAGGAAACATACATTCTGGTTGTGAATTATTCCTTTACCCCAATGCCTAAACATTTATAAATTCTTAACCAAGGAGTTTATGCTTGGTTTTAAATATATTAAATAATTTAGTTTAATGGAGCTCTTTGGAGCATTAATTTGAATAATCCCCATGTCAGAAAACCCCAGGATGCCTCCACATGGAAGTGCTACCTAAAGGATACCAGTGCTAGGAGTTGAATCTTATATATTATGCTATATTTAATTTATACTGTTATATGTTATATATATTTGTAATTTGGAATACATATATTTATATGTTTATAATTTATTCAAGTGTATAATATATTTTATACACAAGGAATAAAGGAAACGGTTCAGTACCAATTTTTTTTTCCATGGATTGTCATGTTCCCTCTGGTAATGGGAAATTTCCACAAGCTGAGCTTTCCTTATCGCATTTTCCAGCCACAAAGATCCCAAAGTTCAGACCTCATTGCCTATACATGAAAAAGGCCACAAAAACACCAAGATGACAATGTCTGTGTCAAAGTTGTGTCCAAGCCCTGAAGCAGGTTTTAGAATGGCTCCCCTGCCCGATTGCTTTTTCGGTTTACTGACCTGCACTGCGAGTTCAGTCACATTCATGCTTCCTGCCAGCCTCCTTCTATGGAAGAAACCACACATGTTCAGCATTTGGAGTTGTGGGTGTCGTTGCATTCTTGTGTTTAATTTTTTATTCTACCAACTTCCCACACCCAGTAGGCTGTTCTGTAACACCCAGCTGAGCCTTACATTAGGAACATTTCTCTCACGCCACAAATAAAGGAGATGCCAAAAAAATCAGGGCGGTGGCTCATGCCTGTAATGCCAGCACTTTGGGAGCCTGAGGCAGGAGGATCACTTGAGGTCAGGAGTTCGAGACCAGCCTGGCCAATATGGTGAAACCCCGTCTCTACTAAAAATACAAAAATTAGCCGGGCGTGGTGGCTGGCGCCTGTAATCCCAGCTACTTGGGAGGCTGAGGTAGGATAATCTCTTGAATCTGGGAGGCAGAGGTTGCAGTGAGCTGAGATCGCACCATTGCACTCCAGCCTGGGTGTCCCAGCGAGACTCTTTCTCAAAAAAATAAAAAAAAAAAAAAACCCATAACAAAAAAAAAATCGTTAATCAATATAAATGACGTTCTAACTGACTATTTGAAACTTAGAAAAATTAACACCAAAGGAAACCCAGACGAATGACAGACTTCTCAGAATTTTAAATAAGGTCAGAATGCGACCCTGCACTTGCTGTACAGAACCTTAATCTCCTCATCTTTATTTCTGCCTCAGCTGGGATGGGAGCTATTTATCATAACTGACCTCAGCCCAAAGTTGCCCAACTTGGTTCATTTAAATTCTGCATGATGCCTAATAGGCATAGCCCCACTACAGAACCCACTAGGTGCCAGGGGTCTGCAGGGAGGGGACGGCAGCGACACCAGGCCCTAGATGGGTTTTGGTTCAGGAGGGGAAGAGGGTAGGAGAGGGACTGGGGGAAAGCCAAACGCCGCCCTGGAGCAGCACGTGCTCCCTGCAAACCGCGCGCCAACCAGAGCAATGGGCTTACCGCAGGAACTGGCTGGGGAACTGCTTGCGTTGGAAAATGCGCTCCAGCTCCTGCAGCTGCAATGGGGTGAAGGCGTGGACGTTGGGCTGCTGCGCTTTGCCAGGCTCCAGCCCCCCGACGGCGCCCTGTGAGCGCGAATCCTGCTGCCCGGGTTCCTCCTCGCTCTGGTAGCTGGCCTCATCGTCGCCATCGCTGCCGCTGCTGCCCTCAAGGTTTCCTTCCCATTGGTAGCCAGGAGCTCCTGTGCTGCCGCCATCTTTTTCTTCTCTGCCTTGGGTTCCTGCTGACTTTAACTTTTCTCCTGCTGCTTCTGTGCCTTGCTCAGTCTCAGGCTGTGCATACTCTTCCTCCTCTTTGACCTCTTCAGTAAGCGACAGCACCGCAGCATTCATATCTGGAAAAGTAGAAACCCCAAGAGAAAGATCAAGGCATTGGTCCTGAGGGTGTTGGAAGGAGGCAGTGAGGGGCTGCACTCTGAGAGCAGTGGTAGTGCAAGGGCATCATCCAGTCTACTCGCCTCTCCCAGGGAACCTCGGTTTCCTGAGTTCGCAAAAGCATGTGTCCCATCCAGGTACTGACCCTGTAGTTCTTTCTCATCATCGACTCCAAGGCTGAGCAAGCTGGTGATATACTGGCTACACTGGTCCAGAGGCTCCATACCCTGAGTGGTGTGGATGGAGCTGTGCATTTCTGCAGATTCTGAGCTGGGGCCACCACGATCTCCTAGGCAGTGCTAGAACTGTGAGTCACCGCCTGGAAGGTTCTTCTGGCGTCTAGACTCAGCAACAGTGTATCCACTTAGAGACCTCCTCTCTTGCTTTTCTGCTTCCCGCTATTTGCTGTGGGTTGGGCCTGCTGAGGTGCGCATGCGTCAGGGGCTTGGCCTTGCCATGGATGAGGGAGAGCATGTGTTGGTGGTGGGGGCAGGGGGGTGACGGGGGGAGGGGGTTGTGGGGGGAGGGGGGGGCGGGGGTGGAGGAGTAAGCGGGGTAGTAGGGTGTTGGGGAGGGAGGAGTAGGGCGTGGGAGGGGGAGTAGGATGGGGTGGGTGCTTGCATGCATTGTGCTGTAGACAGGCATGCGTGAGTGTGGAACTTGGGGAAGCTGCTGTGCTGAATTGTGCAAGCCCATTTTCTGGCGATAAGGGAGATTTCGCACTAGCTTCATGCTTCCTAGGTCTCCAGGAACAGGAGCTTGGGCCTGCATTTGCAAAGCTTGTGGGCTGCGCAAATGCACTATGTAAAAATGCAGCACACTCCTTGAGAAAGTCCACTATTAATTCTTAGTAATGAATCCACATCAAAGTGCGAGGGTAGAAACATGCACAATGCTTAGAGCATCCGAGATTGCTTTTCTTTCTTTCTTTCTTTCTTTTTTTTTTTTTAGACAGTCTCGCTCTGTCTCTGGAATGCAGTGGCACTATCTGGGCTCACTACAACCTCCATCTTCTGGGTACCTAGATTCAGTAACAGTGTATCCACTTAGAGACCTCCTCTCTTGCCTTTCCTCTTCCCACTATTTGCTGTGGGTTGGGCCTGCTGAGATGCGTGTGCCTCAGGGGCTTGGCCTTGCCTTGGGCACGGGAGAGCACGTGTTGGAGCGGGGGCAGTAGGACGGGGTGGAGTAGGGCAGAGGGGAGTAGGGCAGGGAGGAGTAGGGCGGGGGGCGTAGGGTGGAGGGGGGGAGTAAGGCAGGGGGGCCGGGGAGTAGGATGGGGTGGGTGTTTGCATGTATTGTGCAGGTACTCAGTGCCTCAGCCTCTCGAGTACCTGGAACTACAGGTGCGCAACAGCACACCTGGGTAATTATTGCATTTTTAGTAGAGACAGGGTTTCACCATGTTGGCCGGGCTGGTCTGGAACTGCTGGCCCCAAGTGATCCACCCACCTCGGCCTCCCAAAGTGCTGGGATTACAGGTGTGAGCCACCATTCCCAGCTGCAGCCAAGATTTCTAAAATTGCAGGACATCCTTCCTTTGCCTTTGGTTGTGACTGTGGATAGCACAGCTTCTGCTATGTCTCTGGCTACAGACCCATTACAAATGCGCACTTACCTTCTGTGCTGAGCTGGTGCTGTGGACCTGCAGTGATTTCCCTTCTTTCCGGCTGCTGCATAGCCCTCTTTTCCTCTACTCCTGCCCTTTTCTACAGGTATCTTTCTGAGTTCTTGTTTAGGAATAAATACATTTTATTTATTGTCAAATAAACACAGCCAGGACAGATTGAGTGCTCTAAGATTCTTCCTTTAAGAAGTGTTTTGTAGATACTGCAGGACTTGTTAATGTCCTGAATATAGAGAGTAGGTTTTAACCATAGAACCTATCCTCAATCATTTGAGTGACTCACTCTATTTTTGCTTGCACAATGACCCTTTTCATCAACCTCATTTTATATAAGAAATTAAACTGTTTTGTGGGCCCCTACATGTACTGTGGGTTCCGGTCACCTCAACGACTGATCCTAATGGATGAGTGCACGCATCATACCTCATGTTCCCAGAGGATGGGTAAGAAAACAGCTAGAAAATATTTGACCAATTCACGTTCAAAGAGATGGGAAGGGATGACCATCTAACAGCCTCTTTCTGATTTTAACTGAGATGTCTCCTCCTCAGGCTGGCTCTTCCTGGAGCTAAACTGCTGGAATCTGAAATTTTGCTTTGCTTCCTGTTGCTAGCTGACTAATCTCACTTGATCACTCTCCGTTTGTGTTAGTTTTCTCATCTGTAAAATGGGAATAACAATGATAACTATCTCATGGGGTTTTTGAATAGATGGAGATGATTAAACATGCTGCCTCACATTTCCTGCTTCTGTCAGTTTGTATGTGTTTATTTACAAGGGTCCTTGAAAGAAGAGAGATGATGGTTATTCTCTGGCAGTGGACAACAGGGGCAAGATGTTTTATTGTGAAAATAATGGTTCTATAAGTCTTTTTGTACCTGTATGTACTTCACTCAGTAAACCTTTGTTGGCTGCTGTGTTTACAGGGCCCTGTGGCAAGAAATGTGGGGATTGCCACAATGTCTGATCAATGCCTGACCATTGAGATGTAGGTTCTCATAGTGTAGCAGGATTGATAAGGAATCAGAGAGACTGATGAGATTCAGGAGGATATTTATTATTTAGGTGTACCGGCCCAGTAAGATTAACATCCAAAGGACTGAGCCCTGAACAAAGAGTTAAGTTACTTTTTAAGCATTTTGTGGGGCAGGGGGAAGCATATTGCAGAAGGGTGAAACAGACAGTTATTCAATTAACTGAGACATGCATTACATCATTTCTTACTTTTCAAGGAAAAACATGTTTTACGACTTGAGCTATCTGTCTAGTGAACTTGCAGCTGCACAGCTAGAGAAACAGGGCCTTCACATTGCCTGGGAAAGGAGGAGAGATAAGGCTCACTAGCCACAGAGAAACAGGCAGTTAATTTTTAAAGGATTCCAACTCTTTCTCTTTCTCAGGGGGAATTGGGTTTTCTCACATAACAACGGAGTTTCTGCTTACACATTCTTCAATTTATTTTCCTGTTCCATTCCCCCCTTTGGTGCTTTTTATAACAAAGGTGTTAATAGAAAGCACCACTATTTGCCACCTCTTCACGGAGCTGAGCTGCTTCTACTGGCAGTGGCTGATATTTGGTTAATGCCATCAACTGTGCGGTAGTGTGTCGGGTTACTATTGCCTCTATAGTTGACTGAATACTCCTAATAAACAGGGGTAAAAGGCTAGGGAGGATGAGGCAGTTGCCAAGAATAAGCAAGAACCTACCAATGAGGGTTTTGAATCTTCCAAAGGTTGAGAACCATCCTCCAAACAAGGAATCCAGGGACCACCCGGATCAAGTCTGAACTAGAACGTGGCCCAACTCACGCATGCTAGCTGTGATTTCCATAATAGCTTGGCCATTATCATCGATTTCTAGGCAACAGTTGATTAAATTAAATT
The DNA here is from genome assembly GCF_028878055.3 of Symphalangus syndactylus. Classification (NCBI taxonomy): domain Eukaryota; kingdom Metazoa; phylum Chordata; class Mammalia; order Primates; family Hylobatidae; genus Symphalangus; species Symphalangus syndactylus. The sequence continues at coordinate 123,614,247 of NC_072447.2, read as the reverse complement.
TTCTACATACTCCTCCTTCTGAGGTTAAGAGGTAATCTAAAGCTAATCTATTTTGATATATAGCATTTCTTATCTGTGTTGCTTGTATTGCCAATAAACCTAGTGCCCTTGATGTTTCATTGGTTATAATTTCAAGGACTGCCTGCAACCTTATGATGCAGTTGAGCATATAGATTGGGGTGCAATATCCCCATGAACCGTCTTGGACCCAGATAGCTGGCTTATAATATTTAATGATTCTTTCAGGAGACCACTCATTATCTTTTCAGTCTCCTATGTGCACATCTTTTTGATATTTGTGTCTATTTTTGTGATTATGCTTCTTCTAGTTCTTCTTTTATTTTCATCATAAACTGGATATCCTAAGAGTTCCTCTTGCTTTAGAGGAATTAGAAAGAAGAATGGCTTGATTGTTCCTAACACACATGCCCCTGACCATTTAGCCGGCAGTTGCTGATATGCCCATGCTCCACAGATCCATTATAGGCCAGAGTGTGCCTTCCAAGCATTTGGAGCCTCTAGCTGATGCCAATTGTGGCTTAGAGTAGAGAATCAAGAGAAAGGGTTTGGACCTGGTAAGTAGGAGTCATTCTGGGCATTTCTCCATAAAGTTTTGTTTTTAGTCTCATCATAATGCTGTTGCCCTAGGCAGGTTGTTTCTTCTACTGCCTCTGTAAAAGCTTTTCCCCATTGGGCGATACAGTACTTTTTAATTATGGAGGTTTTTAACAACCAAACACTGGCTGAGGCTGTTGGTTCACTGGCAGGGTTAGGCAAAGTGAAGTTATCTTGTAGCATTAATTCCTTTGCCTCCCATGGCCATTGGTCCCCCATATTAGTTCCTCCACATACATAGCATGAGGAAATTCCTAAGCTGCCAGTTATGTTTTCAGCTAGTTGAGCAAATATGTTTTTGGGTGATGGGGGAAGCTCAGGCACTGGCTGATCAAAATGCTTATAGAATGACTTATGGACCCAGAATTGCAGGATTGGACACATTTGAGTCCTTCTAGTCTTTTTGACAATCAGTAGTGGAACTCCGAGGCCTGCTCCTTGTCTATCAACTCGTAATAGTGCTGTCTGTCCTGTAGACCAAAAAGGTAGCTCTGGCTTTAAGATAGTAAAATTTAAAGAATTGCATGTCCTTGTCTTACAATTTGGTTTGATTGACATACTACTTAGCAGAGCAGTCCATCCTGAATATAAGTGTTGGAGCTGTGTTAGTGTAGACCACTGAATGTTACAGTCTAGGCATCTGATCTGTGGTTCTCCATACAGATGTTTAGGACTGCTCCTGCTAAGCCTCTCTTGTGTTAAACCATTGCAGACTGCTTCTGTTTTTTTTAAGATTATGAACATATGCAGCATGTCAGGCATCAAAGTACAAGGAACTACTCCTTCTATAGGAGGGAGGGGCTTCTTTGGTTTGAGCTATAAGCTCTCCTTCTTTTTGTCCCTCTGATTTAATATGTACCTCAAACGAGAATCCATAAGGTAAGAGTTTAGGGTCATAACCTACATATAGCTGATTATTTCCTGGGTCACAGACTGAATAGGTGGTCTGGTTGTATGTGCAGATTCCTAACTTGGTTCTTGTACCTTCATAGGTATGGTACAGTAGAGTTTTAACTATGGTATTTCTTTTTTTTTTTTTTTTTTTTTTTTTTTTTTTTTTTTTTTTTTTTTTTTTGAGACGGAGTCTCGCTCTGTCGCCCAGGCTGGAGTGCAGTGGCGCGATCTCGGCTCACTGCAAGCTCCGCCTCCCGGGTTCACGCCATTCTCCTGCCTCAGCCTCTCCGAGTAGCTGGGACTACAGGCGCCCGCCACCACGCCCGGCTAATTTTTTTGTATTTTTAGTAGAGACGGGGTTTCACCGTGGTCTCGATCTCCTGACCTCGTGATCCGCCCGCCTCGGCCTCCCAAAGTGCTGGGATTACAAGCGTGAGCCACCGCGCCCGGCCTATGGTATTTCTTACCCAGGTAGTGTGTACACAGTGTGGGCATCTTTCTAGAGATTTCTCCTTTTTCAGTATAGGCAGAAATGGTAAGAACATTAGTGTATATAATAGAAACATGCTTACACTACACATGGGCATGGCAAACCTTCCCCTGGGCATAGACATTTGCAGCATTTGCAGTAATAACATAACATAATAACCAGTATTGACAGAATTATAGCTAGGCTTATAAATTTTATCCACATTTGCTTATCCAGAGATGGTCTTCTTAGCTTCGGCTATGCATAGACTAGTCAGCATAGACTAGTTAGCTGTGACTAGAGCAGATGTCTGACGTCACCAGCATGAGCCAGCCCAGTCCTGTGTCCCTCAACAGGACACCACATCCATGCAGGTGCAGGACCTGGCAGGAACTGTCCCCACTCAGTCTTGACCCCTTAAATCTAGCATCGGCTCAAGTGAATTGAACCCTCACCATGGGCCTTATCTGTATTACTTCATTTAAACTTCACCACTGCACTGTAGTGTAGGTACCATCATGGTCCCCATTCTACAGATGTGGCAACTGAAGCACAGAGAGATCAGCTAACTTACCCCTGGCCACAGAACATGTGATATAGTTTGGAATCTCATGTTGAAACTTGATCCCCAACGTTGGAAGTGGGACATGAAGGGGGGCGTTTAGGTCATAGGAGAAGATCCTTTATGATTGTCTTGGTGCTATCCCTGCAGTAATGAGTGAGTTCTCATTCTTTTAGTTCATACAAAAGCTGTTCATTTAAAAGAGCATAGCACCCCTCCCCTCTCTTTCTCCCTCTCTCACTATGTGACATTCCAGCTCCACTTCCCCTTATGCCATGGTTGCAAGCTTCCTGAGGTCCTCAGCAGAAGCAGATGCTGGTGCCATGCTTCTTGTACAGATGCAGAACCATGAGCCAAATAAACCTCTTTTCTTTGTGAATTGCCCAGCCTCAGGTATTCCTTTATAGCAACACAAACAGACTAAAACAGCGTGTTAGTGGTTGGGCTAGGAAATCTGTCTCCATATTGAGACCCCTTTTTCTGGTGTGGGCTGTTCTCCTTCACCAAATTATGAGAACCTACAGCATAATGGTCAGGCATTGTGGCATTCCCCACCCTGCATGGCACAAGACCCTGTAGACATAGCAACCAACAAAGGCTTACTGAGAAAAGCACATATAGGTACAAAAGACACAGTAGAAACATTATAGTCAAAAAAAGTCCTGTCCTCATTGCCAACTGGCAAAGAATAACCATCATCTCCCTTCTCTCATAGACCCTTATGAATAAACAGAAAACCAACTAAAATCAGAAGTATGAGACAGAATGGTATGTTCATTGTTAACCTTTTGTTTTTATCATCTCAATTAATCCTTGCAGCAACCCAGTAACGAAGTTCCTATTGCTATTCCCATTTTACAGATGAGGAAAGCAAGGCAAAGGAAGTATAAACAACTCACCAGGTTAGCCAGCTAGCACGTGGTAAGCAAAGCAACGTTTCAGATTCCAGCAGTCTAGCTCCAGGGCCCCTGCCCCTGTACACTTGGTACACTGAAGCATGATTTATGGTCATTATTGCTTAGAGTGAGGCTCCACTGAATATTTAAGGTTTTCAAAGTGTGAAGTATGATTTAAGTAAAAATTTTAAATAAATACTACCATATTTGCTGCTAAGGTAGAGCAACACTCATCAAATTGGGTCACAAGAGTGACTGAAGGTTAGAGAACTCTAAGTACACCCTGGAAATCTGAGATGTGAAAAGACACATCTCCTGAGATGTCACAGATGTCCTAGCTAGGCTACTGCACACCATGGTTAAAACCCTTGTAGATTTTCATGTAATAACTGATCCCAAGCCAAAATTGTGCACGGGGTATCTAGCCAATAGAGGGAGAGGAGTACAGAACCCAGCAAGCGCCAACCTGAGGAGGAAATGTCTTGGTTGAAGTCAGGCACAGGCTGTCAGCTTGCCATTGTAAGCGAAAGTTCTCTGAAAAGGAATGCAGAGGAAAGAGACTTTATTCCTGTCAACAACTTGCAAACTGGAAATGCAGCCTTTGGTGTAAAACGAAGGTGCATTCCAGAGAACAGAGGGAAGGTTTCACTTTTATAGAGATGATTCTGTCCAGGTACCCAATCAGGTCCGTGTATGCAACTTGCTTAGCTCAGATTGGTCAACACAGCTGAGTTCTGATTGGTCTATACAGCCGAGCCCTGATTGCCTGAAGCAGCTGAGCCTTGATTGGTTGGTTTAGGTGAGCTCTGAAAGTCCTCAAGTTAAACAGAGATGTGGGTTTTGGAAATGTAGGTGTGTGACCTCTGGTCAGCAAATGGCCACTTGCCCATTTGGCTATACTTTAAATTTTTACATATTTGGCTATATTTTACATTTAGGTCCACTTAGTCACTTGGGATCCACCTGGAAGAGTTGCTTCTTTCAGGTTCACATTTGTTCCCACCATCTCTTAACATGTTTTTGAAAATAAATTGGTGAACCAACAATTTTTTTTTTTTTTTTTTTTTTTTTTTTTTGAGACAGAGTCTCGCTCTGTTGCCCGGGCTGGAGTGCAGTGGCGCAATCTCGGCTCACTGCAAGCTCCGCCTCCCGGGTTCACGCCATTCTCCTGCCTCAGCCTCCGAGTAGCTGGGACTACAGGCGCCCGCCACCGCGCCCGGCTAATTTTTTGTATTTTTTTAGTAGAGACGGGGTTTCACCGTGGTCTCGATCTCCTGACCTCGTGATCCGCCCGCCGCGGCCTCCCAAAGTGCTGGGATTACAAGCGTGAGCCACCGCGCCCGGCCCCAACAATTTTTAAGCTACTTTCTTACCTAGCCTCTGGGAACATGAGGCAAGGGGGACTTAACCCTTAGACACAGTAGGTGAGGTAACTAAGGTCCATGATACACTTAGAGGACTAGACAAATAACTTAATTTCTAATATAAAATGGGATTCATGACAATGGTGGTTGTGCAGGTAAAAAGGATATATCAAGTACATTGTAAGGAAAAAGTTCATTGTTAGAAGGTATTTTCAATATTTAGGAAATTAACAACTTGTAGAGCATCTATAAAATACTTCTTGAAGGAAAAACGATAGAGCCCTCAGTGTGGCCTGGTTCTCTTTAATTGGACAGTAAATACAGTTGATTTATCCCTCAGAAAGGGCTTAGAAAAATGTCTTCAGAAAAAGCCAGGAGGAGCGAGAAGGGGGCAAGGCAACAGCAGGAAAGGGAGGATTCATCCAGGTCGACAGGGGCCCAACACAAGGGACATGTGCCCTTTCGTAGAGGGTATTCAACTAGAGACACAGAAGCGGACACAAGGACATTGCAAGACCCACAGTTGCAAACATAATTTTTAAAAACAGAGAGAAAGGCTGTGTGGTGTAAGAGTTCTTCGATGCAATAAGCACTGTGAAGTTTTCTATACTTGCACCCTAACACGGATTCATTTCTAAAACCCAATAGGCAATAAACTTTCTCAAGGGGCACACTGTTTATTTTTTCTTTAATTGTGTTTCTGGTTTTTTGCTTACTTTTTGCAGAGTGCATCTAAGCAGCTGGCACACTCTGCGAATCCAGTCCCAAGCTCCTGTTCCTGGAGACCTGAGAATCATGGCAGGCTCTTACATTAACCTTAGAACAAGGAGACTCCTAATTTAATTTCTTATATATTAGCTTAATTTATAAACCCTGTCAAGTACTAACTACTGGATTTGGAAGGCTGGGAGAAGAGCTAGTCTCCAAACATTTCTACAAGGTCTGTGGAAGTGGCATGAGGTTGGCCTCTTACACATGGCAAATCCACTTGCACAATTCAGCACAGCAGCTTCCTCTGGGAAGGCCCTCCACCAAGACCAGAGCAGTCAGCTCAGATGCAACTTGGAGACACAAGTTCGACATTCACGCATGCCCATCTACAGCACAACGCATGCAAGCATTCTGTCGCCCTGCTCCCCCACAACCTGTGCTACTCGCAACGCAGGGCGAGGCCAAGCCCCTGACGCATGCGCACCTCAGCAGGCCCAGCCCACAGCAAGTGGCAGGAAGGAGAAACCCAAGGGAGGAGGTCTGTAAGTGGATACACTGTAACCAACCGAGTCTAAACGCCAGAAGAAGAACCTTCCAGACTGCGAGTCACAGTTCTAGCCCTGCCGAGGAGATCATAGCAGCCCCCAGCTCAGAATCTGCAGAAGCACACAGCTCCATCCACAGCACTCAGGGTATGGAGCCTCTGAACCCGTCCAGCTAGGATATCACTAGCTTGCTCAGCCGTGGAGTCGACGAGGAGGAAGAACTACAGGGTCAGTGCCTGGATGGGACTCGTGCTTTAGCGATCTCAGGAAACCGAGGTTCCCTGGGAGAGGCGAGTGGACTGGACGGTGGCCCAGCACCACGACTGCTCTCAGAGTGCAGCCCTTCAGCGCCTCCTTCCCACACCCTCGGCTCCAATGCCTTGATCTTTCTCTTTGGGTTTCTACTTTTCCAGTTGTGGAGGCTGCGGTGCTGTCGCTTACTGAAGAGTCTGAAGAGGAGGAAAAGGAGGCACAACCCGAACCTGAGCAAGGCACAGCAGCAGCAGCAGAAAAGTCAAAGTTGGCAGGAGCCCAAGGCGGAGAAGAAAAAGAAGGCAGCGGCGTTGGCGCAGGAGCTCCTGGCTCCATACAGGACGAAAACCGCCAGAGCATCGGCGGCAGCAATGGCAGTGATGAACACAGCGAGGACAACAAGGAACCCTGGCAGCAGGAGCTGCCCCTCCAGGACGCCGTCTGGGGGCTGGAGCCTGGCGATGCACAGCAAGCCTTCGTCCACGTCTTCACCCCATTGCAGCTGCAGGTGCAGGAGGGCATTTTCCGACGCACACAGTTCCCCAGAGATTTCCTGCGGTAAGCCCGTTGCTCTGGTTGGCGTGCTGTTTGCAGGGAGCACGTGCTGCTCCAGGGCAGCGTTTGGCTCTCCCCCAGCCCATCTCCACTCGAATCCCCTCCTGAACCAAAATCCACCTAGGGCTTGGAGTTGCTGCCGTTTCCTCCCCACAGATCCCCGGCACCTGGTGGGTTCTGGAATGGGGCTATGCCTACCGGGCATCAGGCAGAATTTAAATGAACCAAGTTGGGCAACTTTGGCCTGAGGTCTGTTACGATAAATAACTCCTATCCCAGCCAAGGCAGAAATAAAGGTGAGAAGCCTAAGGTGTGGTAAGCAAGTGCAGGGTCGCATATTGCCTTTAAAAATCTTTTTTTTTTTTTTTTTTTGACCTAATGTTGGCCCATAGCACATTTAGCCCACTTTTGGCATAGCTTTTGTTTATAAACCTTTGACCACAAGTACATTGGAATTGCCTCTAAACAAGTACTATTAGAGTAGACTTTAAATTTAGACTATATATTCATGAGGGAGAAGGACTCCAAATAGTAAGATAGGAGAAGGAAATGGGGCATCATACAGGGAGAAGAGTCCCTTTGTCCCATAAAATTTGCAGTTTGGGAACTTCCAGAAGGATCAAAATACGATAGAAATGTCATTAACTAGAAGCTTGGAGGATAGTGTTGTTTAATTGACAGGTTTTATGTTTTGGTCTTTTAACAATTGGCAGGTGTTTAGGGAGTAGTGTTTTTTGATGCCTCCTCCACATTACTACTGAACATGTTCAGGGATGCCTATTTGGACACTCCCACTTTGGGAATGCTGATGAGATTGGGATCTTCTGCTTGAGTAGTGAGGCTAGATGGCTGAAGGTGTCCCATGGAGCTGGGCAACCAAGCCTCAGTCCCAGATCCCAGGACTGTAGGGAGAACCAAGTGAGCTGACCTTGTCCTTAGCCCAGGAAGATTTGGAGGGAGGGATGAGTTGGAGCATGCAGAATTAGCAATGCTTCCTTTCTCTCAAACTCTCAACTGGGCAAAGCTTTTTGAGAATTTTTGTGAATTTGGACAACATTTGTGTCCTCCTTCCACAAAGCTTCAAGCTGAAGTGTGAAGAGTGTCCAGGGCTTCAGATACCCTCATTTCCCAGCAAGACGATCCATAAACTCCCTGGGCCCCCTGTAACGAGACTTGCCTTGCAATATACCATCTTTTTAATTCTCAAGGAGTTTCAGAAGATGAATGACCCCTTAGAGTTTCTTGAAGGAAAGAAAACTTGTTTTAAAATACAATGTAGTCATCGATTTTACTTTACACTGAAGATGGGCTTTTCAAAATGGGGGCCTCATCTTCTTGGTATAATTTTAAAAGGCACCCCCCCTTTTTTTCCAAGCTCAGCTTCCCCCACGACCAGGGTGACAGTGGCCTGGTAAGTAGGAGTTGGTGGGCAGCTGGATAGCTGATGGTCAGGTGTCTGGAAGCAGATGTACCACACATAGCAATAGCAGCAGGGACTGAGTCTCATTCATCAGCTACACCTGCACCCAAGAGTGGAAAAAGTAATATTACAGATAATAAGAGAGAGAAAAAGAAATGAACCAAGCCAGAGCATGCATAGCACATCCTTGGAGCCCACTGGGGGAAAGGTGTGGTGTTCACCTTTCTAAGATATTTTATTAGTAAGGAAATAGCTTGTCTTGATGCAACTGAAAACATTAAGGACATGGAGAGATGCCTGTTGTGTTTTTTTCCATGATTATATTAAATGCTCAGTATACTAAACCTGTTGCTTTTTTCCTCTGATTGAAGATTTGGTTTCAGAACAGAAGAGCCTACTGGAGGAGACATCAGAGGGCCTTAATGTTGAGAAGCATGCCACCCCCCTTGGGTGTGGGCCAGCTTGTCATGGTAACCGTGGTTGTCCCCTGTTATGCCATCCTTGTCCAGCAGCGGGATGAGAGATGGTTTGTTCTGGAGCCACAGCCATTCTGGCAGCCTGTGTTCCCACACCACCCTTTCCTCCTCCTTTCTTTCCTCCTTCACTCTTGTTTCTTCCACCTATGCCTCCCCCTGGCCAGGCCCAATTTGGCCCATTCCCTTTTGTTATCATCCATTTTTTAATATTCCCCATTGTCTAAGGGATAGTCTCTGTGCCACTTTTTGCCAGAGTGTCTTTGAGCCGGATTCGTATTTTGCATAGCACCCCATCAAGAGCTCATCAAATGTCTATTAAACATATTAACGAAAAGTACAAGTGCATTGACCCATTGACCCTGAGAGTTGTTCCTTTAGTATGCAAATTTAGGACTATCTAGCTGACAAATGCCTAGGGTAATGAAACAATTTGCCATGAAATTGGAAGTCTGAAATAGGAGGGAAAAAAAAGAGGTCTTGCAAATCTATAACACCTACTTCTGTGTGCATGTCTAATACATCTTTGTATTTAAATGCCACCTATATAGTGTTTCATTACAAAAAATATATAAAGAGCTCTGATTAATTGGCCTAAAGAAAAAATAAGCACTTAAATCAAATACTGTATCTGAATAATAGAAACTTTAAGCCTAAATGCTTTTTCAAGTTCATGTGACTTTAGTAAATATTTAATAAATGACCTGGTTTTAAAACTATTGGTAAAATATAATTAGAAATGTCTTCAGAATTTTCAACATATATTATTCTTTAGATTTATTTGTCAAGCAGTTTACTATGTACCTCTGGCAGATATTAAAAGGTGTCAACATTTACACGAGTGTTATAAAGCATTATAAAGCTTGCAGCCAAAAGGAGAATTAGTCTTGTTTGTGTAATTTTTTTAATAAATAAGGCATTTAACATTGTTGGTTTAATAAAAACAACAAAACCCCTGAGTTTTTGGCCAAAAAAACCCACCTCATTTATTTAGCCTTATGTGTCTTACTTAAACACCTGAAAAACACAGATATCAAAATGGTTAACAGGGAAATAGCTTTAAATGATGACTACCACAGTTTTCCTAAGTAATCTCCATAAACTACTTTAAAAATTAGTTAAGTATGTAAATGTAATGGAATACAGGCTTGTAAATAAACTTATATAATTTAAAGTCTAAAGTTATATTTAATTAAATGTTAAACATTAATTGTTTGTATCTTTTTAATGTTTTTAAAAAATCATATTATTGGAAGACATTTTTCTAAAAGTATTTTTTATATAAAGGAAAATAAGTTTTGTCTAATTCAAAAGTTATTTAAAGGTTATTAATGAAACAAGATAAAAGAAACCAGTAAATAAGGGAGACGTAAAGAATTTTATAGATATAAAGGGTATTTGGGGTAAGAGAGGTTAAAAGGAAAATAATTTTATATGAGAAAGAATCCTATATGGTAAATTATTTATTTATATATTTATGTATTCATTATTTATTTTCAGACAGAGTCTTGCTCTGTTTGCCCTGGCTGGAGTGCAGTGCCACAATCCCAGCTCACTGCAACATCCACTGTCTGGGTTCAAGCAATTCTCGTGCCTCAGCCTCTGCATTAACTGGGACTACAGGCATGTGCCAAAATGCCTGGCTAATTTTTGTATTTTTTGTAGAGGCAGGGTTTTCCCATGTTGGCCCAGCTGATCTCAAACACCCAGCCTCAAGTGATCAACCTTCCTCGAACTCCCAAAGTTTTGAGATAATAGGCATGAGCCACCATGCCCAGACTTGTATTGTAAATTCTTGTCCTAAAATAAAATGACTGGTTGTTTACAAAACAGGGATGTTTAGGATAAAACAGAAGTCCAATCATATCATAAAAGGTTTGTGTAATCCGTAATAAGGTTTGTAAAAAGAGAATTTATGAGAAAAAAACAACTCTACGTGATGAAGTTGGCTATAATTAAAAGGAAATTATTTATAATAGTCTTTCCAGAGTTTGGGCTTTGGAATGAAAAAAATACTAATATACTAAAGAATTGGTTAGAACAACAAAATTTTCTTCAGCTATTGATTTACTCTTAGGAAACTTGCAACAGATTTTCATTTTTAACCCAAAATTCAACTTTTAGTGCATATCTATGTGTTCAGCTTTCTCTACCCTTTGACAAGGCCTGAGATAATAGCTCTCTTCTTTACCTTCCTGAATAATCCACTCCTTGTTTAGCATCTAATCAATAAATAACCATAAACACAGGCAACCAGTGGCCCATGCTGCTGCTCTGCCTATGGAGTAGCCATTCTTTTATTCCTTTCCCTTCTAAATAAACTTGCTTTCACTTTACTCTGTAGACTCACCCCGAATTCTTTCTTGTGCAAAATCCAGTAACCCCCTTTTGGGGTCTGGATCGGGACCCCTTTCTGGTAACAGAGGGAGCTCCCAGGTCTCAGCAAATTGCCCTGTTGGTTTTAAGCAATAAAGACAGCCTAGTCTACTTTTAAAATTTATAGTTACCTACCAGAACAATGTGGATTTAAATTCTGCACCTTTGATTTTCTGCTATAAACTTATTTGGCACTTCTCAAAGGATCTTAATAGCATTTATGTAAACCTGAAGATTAAAGGACTCATAAGGAGTTCCCCTTGGCCTGTGGTGTCTTGCTTTTACTTGTTTTTAGATTGATGAAATGCCAGGGTGAAGGGGATAGCCAATTGGATTAGAGCACAAGTACTGCTCCAATTATTTGGCAGAGTGTCCAGTAAAGGTCCTACACAGTACCACCATATATTTACTTGGGGATGGCTAAGCATGGACTGATAGGCAAGCTCTTCAAAAGGCTTGAGCTCCTTGCATCATTTTATGCTTACACGGAACACCAAATTTTCCCCTTGCCGTGAGAGGCAGGAAGTAAACTTGGCATTTAGAGGTGGAAGCTGGATTGCCCTCAGGGGCTGACCCGCAGGTTGTTGAATTTCAGGAAATAGCAGAGAGAGCTCAGCATGATGGATTATCCCAAACAGTGGGATTCTGAAAGAGAGCCACCATACAGTCCATATCGGGTCGACAAGGAGACCATGAGATTGGAGAGGGGATAATCTGGGCCTCTGGCCTACCTTGCACAAAAACGTAATAATTGCTTTTATTTAAAGTGCAAACAGAATATTTAATCCATTCCAGCCAGGCATTTGCATCTTGATATTCTGCCTTGATGGCTAAGGTCTGTCTTAGATTTCTTATTTTTAAAATAGACACCCTAGTTTTATTAGATGTAGGAGCAACTAGTGTGAGATCTAGAACTGAGGCTACTGAAGAGAGGGAAGATGGGGGAATACTGTATATCTCAAAAATACTTAGGGGGTCTTCTCCATTTATGTCAATTCCCCAAATGTAGCAGGATTTTTTAAGGAATCAGAGAGACAAATGGGGTTCAGGAGGATATTTATTATTTAGGTGCACCAGCCCAGTAAGATTAACTTCCAAAGGACTGAGCCCTGAACTAAGAGTTAAGTTACCTTTTAAGAATTTCATTCGGTTGGGGGAGATCTGTGCAGGGGGAAGCATAGTACAGAAGTGAGAAAAAAGGCAGTTACTCAATTAATTGAGACATGCATTACAGCATTTCTTACTTTTCAAGGAAAAACATGTTTTACGACTTATCTGTCTAGTGACTTTGCAGCTGCACAGCTAGAGAAACAGGGTCTTCACATTGCCTGGGAAAGGAGGAGAGATAAGGCTCACTAGCCACAGAAAAACAGGCAGTTAATTTTTAAAGGATTCCAACTCTTTCTCTTTCTCAGGGGGAATTGGGTTTTCTCACATAACAACGGAGTTTCTGCTTACAAATTCTTCAATTTATTTTCCTGTTCCATTCCCCCCTTTGGTGCTTTTTATAACAAAGGTGTTAATAGAAAGCACCACTATTTGCCACCTCTTCGCGGAGCTGAGCTGCTTCTACTGGCAGTGGCTGATATTTGGTTAATGCCATCAACTGTGCGGTAGTGTGTCGGGTTACTATTGCCTCTACAGTTGACTGAATACTCCCAATAAACAGGGGTAAAAGGCTAGGGAGGATGAGGCAGTTGCCAAGAATAAGCAAGAACCTACCAATGAGGGTTTTGAATCCTCCAAAGGTTGAGAACCATCCTCCAAACAAGGAATCCAGGGACCACCCGGATCAAGTCTGAACTAGAACGTGGCCCAACTCACGCATGCTAGCTGTGATTTCCATAATAGCTCGGCCATTATCATCGATTTCTAGGCAACAGTTGGTTAAATTAAAATTTCCACGTACTCCTCCTTCTGAGGTTAAGAGGTAATCTAAAGCTAATCTATTTTGATATATAGCATTTCTCATCTGTGTTGCTTGTATTAGCAATAAATCTAGTGCCCTTGATGTTTCATTGTTTATAATTTCAAGGACTGCCTGCAACCTTATGATGCGGTTGAGCATATAGATTGGGGTGCAGTAACCCCATGACCTATCTTGTGCCCAGGTAGGTGGCCCATAGTATTTAATGATTCTTTCAGGAGGTCATTCATTATCTTTACAGTTTCCTATGTCCATACCCTTTTTGATATTTGTGTCTATTTTTGTGATTATGCTTCTTCTAGTTCTTCTTTTATTTTCGTCATAAACTGGATATCCTAAGAGTTCGCCTTGCTTTAGAGGAATTAGAAAGAAGAATGGCTTGATTGTTCCTAACACACATGGCCCTATCCATTTAGCTGGCAGTTGCCAATAGGCCTGTGCTCCACAGATCCAATATAGGCCAGAGGATGCCTTCCAAGTATTTGGAGCCTCTAGCTGATGCCAAGAATGGCTTAGAGTAGAGAATGGAGACAAAGCGTTTGTATCTGGTAAGTAGGAGTCGTTCTGGGCATTTCCCCATAGAGTTTTGATTTTAGTCTCATCATAGTACTGTTGTACTAGGCAGGTTGTTTCTTCTACTGCCTCTGTGAAAGCCCGTTCCCATCGGGCGATACAGTACTTTCCAATTATGGAAGTTTTTAACAACCAAACACTGGCTGAGGCTGTTGGTTCACTGGCAGGGTTAGGCAAAGTGAAGTTATCTTGTGGCATTAATTCCTTTGCCTCCCATGGCCACTGGTCCCCCATATTAGTTCCTCCACATACATAGCATGAGGAAATTCCTAAGCTGCCAGTTATGTTTTCAGCTAGTTGAGCAAATATGTTTTTGATTGATGGGGGAAGCTCAGGCACTGGCTGATCAAAATGTTTATAGAATGATTTACAGACCTGAATTGCGGGGTTGGATGCATTTGAGTCCTTCTAGTCTTTTTGACAATTAGTAGTGGAACTCCAAGGCCTGCTCCTTGTCTATCAACTCGTAATAGTGCTGTCTGTCCTGTAGACCAAAAAGGTAGCTCTGGCTTTAAGATAGTACAATTTAAAGAATTGCATGTCCTTGTCTTACAGTTTGGTTTGACTGACATACTACTTAGCAGAGCAGTCCATCCTGAATATAAGTGTTGGAGCTGTGTTAGTGTAGACCACTGAATGTTACAGTCTGGGCATCTGATTTGTGGTTCCCCATAAAGATGTTTAGGAATGCTGCTGCTAAGCCTCTCTTGTGTCAAACCATTGCAGACTGCTTCTGGTTTTTTAAGGTTATGAACATATGCGGCATGGCAGGCATCAAAGTACAAGGAAATAGGCCCTTTAAAGGAGGGAGGGGCTTCTTTGGTTTGAGCTATAAGCTCTCCTTCTTTTTCTCCCTTTGATTTAATATGTATCTCAAGCCAGAATTCATAGGGTAAGAGCTTAGGGTCATAACGTACATATAGCTGATTATTTCCTGGATCTCAGACTGAATAGGTGGTCTGGTTGTATGTGCAGGTTCCTAACTTTGTTCCTATGCATTCATAGTAGGTATGGTCCAGTAGAGTTTTAACTATGGTATTCCTTACGCAGGTAGTGTGTACACAATGTGGGCATCCTTCTAGAGGTTTCTCCCCTTTTAGTTTAGGCAGAAATGGTAACCACATCAGTGTATGTAATAGAAACGTGCTTATACTCCACACGGTCATGGCAAACTTTCCTCTGGGCATAGACATTTGCAGCATTTGCAGTAATAACATAACAACAGAACAATCAGTATTGACAGAATTATAACTAGGTTTATAAATTGTATCCACATTTACTTATCCAGAGGTGGTCCTCTTAGCTTTGGCTGTGCATAGACTAGTCAGCTTCTGGGATGTGACTAGAGCAGACCTTGCAGGATCCTCAAGCTTCAGCCATGCGTAGACTGACCAGCCTCCGGTGTGGTCAGAGCAAGGCAGTTGTCCTTCTTACCGGTAGTTGGGTTTTGCTGTAGGACTGTTTCGGTGGGGCGATCTGGGTCTTGTTGGCTAGTCCACTGGTTGTTGGGAGTCACTGCTGCCGCTGGTTTTAGCCGGCTATGGTGAATCCAAGGTGTGGCACCTGCAACTTTAACAGCAGTGGGAGTAGACATGATCACAATATGGGGCCCATCCCATAAGGGCCCCAGGGCTGTTGGATTCCACCTTTTAATCTAGACAGAGTCCCTGGTTTATGTGGATGCACTGGGTCTGTTAGACTTATAGGTATTCTTTCCCTTCCAGCCTTGCACCTCCTGCATTGCCACTCCTAAAGCCTGCATCTGTTTTTGAAGGGTTAGCTCTCCTAACTCCTTTAAATCCCCTCTAATTTGATTAAGGATTGGGGGTGGCCTTCCGAACAATATTTCATAGGGTGAATACCCAGTTTGTTTTGTCGGTGTACATCTGACCTGGAGGAGGACCATGGGCAAGACCTGATCCCATTGTGAGTTTCCTGGCAAAACTTTTTTAGTAGCTGTTTGAGTGTCCCGTTCATTCTTGCCACCTTCCCTGAACTCTGTGGTCGGTAGGCTGTGTGCAGTTTCCATTTGATCTTTAAAAGCTGAGTCAGCTGTAGTACTACTTCTGCCACAAATGCAGGACCATTGTCTGATCCTAGGGTTAAAGGCAATTCAAACCTTGGTATGATGTCTTTCAATAGCACCTTTGTCACCTCTCATGCCTTTTCAGTCCTGGTGGGGAAGGCCTCAACCAACCCTGAGAAGGTGCGAAGAAACACTAGCATATACGGGTAACCTCCTGCTCGAGGCAACACAGTAAAGTCTACAAGCAGGTTCTCACAAGGCACAGCTCCCATTTCCTGAATTCCTGGGGGTCAAGTAGGTCCTCGTTTTGGCTTATTCCAGGCACAGGATAGACATTGTTCGCAAACAGCACGTGTGATGGCGGATAGCCATGGAACATAGAAGTGTCGACCTATCAAAGTCTCTAGGGCAGTCCTTCCAATATGTGTTCCTTGATAGATCTGCTTCACAAACCTTGAGGCTATTGTCCTGCGATGGCTAGCCACCCATCAGAGAACAGCCACCATCCACCTTTAATATATTTCCCTGCTTCCTGACAAAACCAAACTTTTTCACTTGAAGAGTAATTGGGTACCTCCGGCAATGGAGGCTCTAAAAAGAGAGGCATTGCTAGAGTTCTTTCTTCAGGTAAAGCCTTGCTCATTGCTGCCCGCCTAGCCTCTCAGTCTGCCTTTCTGTTGCCCTGCACCTCATAGCTTTTCCTGATTTGGTGTCCTTTGCAATGAATGACAGCCACCTTCTCTGGAGCCCATATGTCTTCTAATAATTGCAAAATTTCCTCTTTATTTTTTATTTATTTTCCTTCAGTAGTCAAAAGTCCTCTTTCTGTATATTGCCCTATGGGCGTGCAGGGTTGCAAAAGCATATTTTGAGTCAGTATATATGTTTACTTTCTTCCCCTTGGCCAGTAACAGTTCTCTGGTTAATGCTATTAATTCAGCCTTCTTAGCGGAAGTCCCAGAAGGTAAGGCTTGAGCCTCAACCACTGAGTGTTGGGTCACTACTGCATATTCTGCATATCTCACCCCGTCTGTTATGAAACTGCTACCATCAGTGAAGTATTTAACATCTGGGCTCTCCAAGGGGAAGGTCCTGCCAGGAGTGAGGCAACCCAGCATCCTTCCAATTGGGGTCCTCCACAGGCAGCAGGGTAGCTGGGTTCAAGGTATTTACATTCTCTAGTGTTGTCTGGGGATTTTCACATAGAAGCCCTTAATACTTTAGCATTCTAGAGTTGGACAGCCAACCATGTCCTCTTTGCTCCATTAAGGTGACTACAGCATGTGGCACCTGAACTATTAACCTCTGACCTAGGGCTAGCTTGTTGGCATCTTCTATAAGGATTGCGGTAGCTGCCAATGCCCTGAGGCAGTGGGGCCAACCTAAAGCCACCAAGTCCAGTCTTTTGGATAAGTATGCTACCGGCCGATGCCAAGAGCCCAAGAACTGAGTTAAGACTCCAACTGCCATTCCTTTTCATTCATCCACATACAAAAAAAGGGCTTTTTTACATTTGGCAACCCTAGTGCCGGGGCCTGTATGAGAGCTTCCTTTATATCCGTGAAAGCCTTTTCCTGTTCCTTTTGCCATAGGAGGGGCTTTCTTTCCTTTTCTTTTATAGCCTCATACAAGGGCCTTGTTATAAGGGAGAAGTTTGGAATACGGATTCGGCAGAATCCTGCCACGCGTAGAAATTCCGTGACCTGCCACCTTGTAACTGGGGTGGGCAGTGCACACAGCCTCCTTGCGTGCACTTCCAAGCCTGCGCTGGCCTTGGGATACCATGAATCCTAGATATCCAACCTCATGAAAACAGACTTTTGCCTTGTCCTTGAACACTTTATAACCAGCTTCACACAGCAGGTGAAGAAGTCTCTCTGTTCCTTGAAGTGATTCCTCCCTCGTGGGGGCGGCAAATAGCAAATCATCAATGTGTTGTAATAGCACATAATTGTCACTAGGTGGCGCAAAAACCTCAAGATCGGTAGCCAAAGCCTCCCGGAAGATAGTGGGAGAATTCTTAAACCCTTGTGGCAGACTTGTCCAGCCCCCACTGGAGAACAAATGTAGGCTGACTTTGGGGAGCAAGCCTCAAGCAAAAGAAAGCGTCCTTTAAGTCCAGACACGTGAACCACGTGGCCTCAGCAGGAATCTGTCCCAACATTGTGTATGGGTTGGGTACTATGGTATGGATAGTGAGAGTGGCCTTGTTTACCGCCCGGAGATCCTGCACTGGCCTGTATTCACCATTTGATTTGCGCACGGGCAGCAGAGGAGTATTCCAGGAGGACTTGCATTTCACTATAATCCCATGTTCATAGAGCTGATTTAGATGTTTCATTATGCCTTCAATTGCCTCTCCGGATAGTGGGTATTGATGGACCCATACCAGGGCAGCATGAGAGTTAAACTCTACTACCACCAGGGATCTGTTTGCAGCAAGTCCAGGGGTGTTGTTCTCAGCCTATACACCTGGTACCTTGAAAAGCATTCCCCACGTATTGCGTAGGTCTGGCTCTGGCAGCCTCCTGGTACACAGTTCATAGAGCCGCCATTCCTCAGTTCTGGGGACAGTTAGAGTCAATACCATTGCCTTTGGCTTCCCTATCTCCAGGGTCATATTCCTTTTAGGTGTAAAGGAAATTTGTGCCTGCAGTTTCTGGAGTAAGTCTCCCCCCAACAAGGGCACTGGACAATTTGGCATATACAGAAACTCATGCTGCACTTCTTGTCCCCCAGTAACACATCTCCTGGATTTACAAAAAGGTCTCTTTTCTTTGGCCCCAGTAGCCCCTACAATAGTAGCACAGTTCTTTGTGGTGGTGCTAATTGGATGAGTTACCACAGAGAAATCAGCACCAGTATCGACCAAAAAAATCCATTAATTGACTCCCTATTTCCATAGAGACTGTAGGCTCCCCAGGGCCTAAAAAGATGGAGCCTGGTCTGTCTCAGTCCTCAAAGTTCTTGGCCCCCACTAGGCCGATCAGATCAGGATCTGCCTTTGAAGCACCACGACTAGCAACTGAATGCCACACTCGGGTGTTACACCATTGACCATCATCTCCATCCTTTTCCTTTTCTGGGCACTCATCTTTCCAATGGCCCATTTGCCTGCACCTTGCACATTGGTTCCTGTCCAGCCGGGACCGGCTTTCATCTCCCGATCTTGTCTGCCTCCTTCCTCGGCCTCTGCCTCGGCCACTCTCTCTAGCAAATCCAGGGTTACTTTCTGCTAGTGCAGCAGCTATAAACTGAGCTGCCTCTTTGTTTCTATTTCTGGTTTTTCTTTCTTGCTTTCTCTGTGCTTCTTCTTCCTGGTTGATGTATATTTTGTTTGCTATTTCCAGGAGTTCACTAATATTTTTCCCGCAAAGCCTTCCAGCTTCTGAAGCTTTTGTCTTATGTCTCCCTGAGCTTGCCCAATAAACATCATATTTATCGTATTTTGGTTTTCAGGAGCCTCTGAAATAATTGACACATATAGCCTATAGGCCTCACAAAGCCTTTCATTAAATGCACGTGGGCTTTTGTCAGACTTTTGACACACTTCTGATATTTTGCTCATATTCATTGCCTTCCTTTCTCCTGCTTTTTTCTCATTCAGGAGTGCCTTTCTATATAGCTGCAGCCCTTCCATGTCCCTTGCCTCATTTGGATCCCAGTTAGGGTCCTCATTTGGGTATTGCTCCATGGTGAACTGGCGTGGGTTAGGGGTGGTCTCTGGGGCTTCTCCTTCTAACCAGCTGAGAGCTGCCTGATTAACTCTCCTACGCTCCTCTGTATTAAATAACGTTAGCAAAAGTTGTTGACAATCCAGCCAGGTTGGGTTATGTGTCATAATAATAGAACTCACCAAATCAATGACAGCCTAAGGTTTTTCTATATAGGAGGGGGTGTGCTGTTTCCAATTTAAGAGATCAGTAGTGAAGAAAGGCTGATAAACATAAAGCCTAGGGCCGCCTTGTATCTGCCCCTGGTCATCATAAACTTGTGTCCTGGTCTCTCAAAGTGGCATCTGCAAAGCCCATGGTCGGCCTGAGCAGAGGCGCCCAGCTGCCTCACCCTGTCCATCTTGCTTGTTTTTTTCTAATGGGGGCTTCTGTTCCTCTCTGGGGGGAGACTGAGCTTCACTTTCCTCCAAGCCCAACTCTCTGGACACGCCTGACTCTGCCTCCTGCCTTATTCTGGTTAAAGATGGGTAGACTGGCACATATGGGGGCAGACATTTCCTTTCCTTAGGTGGGGCCTGAAGAACTGGTTTCAGCTGAGGCTTCAGGGATTCCTTTTCCTGGGAGGTGCTAGGGGCTTCAGGTTCCTCTGCTTCCTTTGGTTGGGCCACACGAGCCACTAATGCTTTGCAATATCCCTCTAGGCAGGGCTGTAGCCACTTCAGGTGACTTCGTGCCACATTGAGCCAAGAGTCTATACAGGGAAACTGGTCTGGGTATCCTTGTTGTCCTCCAACTCCAGTGACCACCTTAAACACATGGCCAATTAATTCCCTGTCTATTGTACCTTCAGAGGGCCACCCCACATTGAAAGCAGGCCAATCTATTTCACAGTATGTCCTTAGCTTTTGAGCATCCAGTTTCATCCCCTAATCACCTCTAAATCTTTAAAATTCTATATCATGCACTCCAAAGGAGTTGGTTTCAATGCTTTCCCTCCCATTTCCTCCCTTGTGGCACACTTTCCCTTTCACTTTCACCCTTGGGTCCACCAGACCGGGTCCTGTTATGGGAGTTTCGGACACTGCTTAGCCAGGAATGTGCCTTCCCCTGTCACAGCCTGCTGTGGCTATGAAGCTGGTTCTATCAGCCATATGCAGCGTCCTAGGTCTGATTTCCCCCACACTTGCCTCAGAGCACACAGCCCACGCTAAGGGATCTGTGCCTCCCCACATCACTCCTCATGTTGGCCTCTCCCAAGACCATCTCTTTCTCACACTTTCACACACCTCCCCTGCACCAGGACTCCTCATCGGATGAAACAAGCCTCTCTCGTGTCCCAGGTGAGCCTAGTTAGGCTCCCACGTTCACACACATACACACACCACTCCTACCCCAGGACTCATTGGACAAAATGAGCCTCTCTCATGTCCCAGGTAGGTTCACATGCACCCGCACACTCCCAGTTGGGATGGCAAGCCACTCTTGCCACCCTGCCAGCAAGCTGTACCTTGCAGTACTTGCCACTCTATCGGCCCATTTTCTCCCTTTTCCCAGTTCCACTGTTAGTGGGGACACAAGGTTCATCCAAATTGGCAAGCAACTCCTGCCGCCCCCAGCCACTCTAAGTTGGATTAGTGGTTGGTCCCCGGGAGGTGACCAAGCTCCCCTTCATCCTTATGGGATGGGCTTTCATGCCTTGGGCCCTTGCTCCTTACGGCGGTTCCTGAAGTGCTGGTATTGTCCTGCAGCCCCATTCCCGGTTCCATTGCACTGCCGGGCAGGCCACTGGGATGCAGGGAGAGCCAATCTCTGCCTGGGTGAAGCTCCCCCATGATGTGCCTTGGATGCCGGGTCTCCCCCGGTCTTTGGGCTCTAGTCCCCACAGGCAAAGGAGACAGTAAATCTGTCGTCTCCAATCCCAGGCGAGTCCCCAGAAATGTTGCAGGATTTTTTTAAGGAATCAGAGAGACCAATGGGGTTCAGGAAGATATTTATTATTTAGGTGCACCGGCCCAGTACTCAGCCCAAAGGACTGAACCCAGAACAAAGAGTTAAGTTACCTTTTAAGCATTTTGTAGGGTGGGTGGAGATTTGTGCAGGGGAAAGCATATTACAGAAGTGAGAAACAAAGACAGTTATTTAATTAATTGAGAAATGCATTACAGCATTTCTTACTTTTCAAGGAAAAACATGTTTTACAACTTGAGTTTATCTGTCTAGTGACCTTGCAGCTGCACAGCTAGAGAAACAGGGTCTTCACAATGCCTGGGAAAGGAGGCGAGATAAGGCTCACTAGCCACAGAAAAACAGGCGGTTAATTTTTAAACAACTCCAACTCTTTCTCTTTCTCAGAGGGAATTGGGTTTTCTTACATACAACTGAGTTTCTCCTTACACATTCTTTAATTTCTTTTAATTCCTATTCCAATACAATAAAAGCGATTAAGGACAGGTCTAGAGTTAGTTAAGGTGGAGGTGGTGATAGAGAGGACAGGGTTACATTGATAAGGCTGACAGTTAGAAGGGGCAGTCCTTTTGTGAAATAGATGAGAGGTTTTAGATCTGCACAAACCTTTTTCATGGAAGTCCAACTTTGCTCCTGAGTAGTTTAAAGGATGTAGTCCCATGTACTACAAGGTTGCCAGGCTATAGGAGCAGAAAATCAGTGTCTTGGCTGCAGGTGATCACAACGATGAGTGCTAGGGGTAACTGTGTCAATTAGAGGGCTGAGGCATAAATAATTGTGTGAAAAGGCTAGCTGTCATTGATCTTTTACATTTCTACAAGGTATGACAGAGCAAGCATTAAAGGCAATGGTCTGAGGTGAGTCAGACTTAAGTTACATTAATAACAAAGGAGCTAGTAACAGAATAAGGAAAGGAAAGGAAGCAATATAGAAGGTATATGAAAATTAAGCTTTCTTTAACTTAGTAGCGCTTAATCCTAGTACAGTAACCCATGATTCTGACGAGGAAGATGTTTTCTTGACTCGAGTATGGTGGGTCCATCCTTTCTCAGCTGTGAGGATGGCAGTCTCAGTGGTTAACAGCATAAAATAGAGTCCTTCCCAGGCCAGCTCGAGTTTTTTTCTTTCTGTCTTTTGATGAGGATGTGGTTTGCAGGCTGCTGCTGGTGTACTGGAAATTCTAGGGCTGGTACCTGTGCTAAAAGACTTTCAGTTCTGAGGGAAGGGAAAGTGGAAGATAAATTAAGTATATAATTTTTGCTGCATATTCTGGGGCTTGAGGCCCAATGGTGATGCCTCCCACTCCATTCCTGCTCAGCACCGCTCAGGGGATGCTGCGGCCCTGCCCCCTCTTAAAGTCTTGGCCTTCTAGTGGCCTTCACCTCCCCTGTACACTGTGGCCTTGGGGATGAGGGGCTTGTGACTTACCCAGCCGCCCTCGGGCCTTAAGAAAGCTAAACACCATTTTATATTTGACAATGCTTTTTGTATGATTTTGTACCGGATAATCTAAATTTTACCTTTATATTAATGTGCTATTAATGTTAATTTTAATAAAATCTTGTAGACATTATCCAATTTTAATGTCTGACTATAAGGTAAGAGTCACAGAAAAACTGGATGATAAACCCTTTAACTTTAGCCAAAATGTTTACACACAGAATTTCCTTTACAATTAACATGTTAAGACTTGCTTAAACCTTTAAAACAAAATTTTTTAAACCTTTTAATGTAGGTAAAAACCCATATTCTTATGCCTCCTTATAATCCTTTTATTAAAAGTATATTTTATTTTTCTTACATACTTTGTACATAAACTTTTTTAATAGTTTTACATTCAGGAGGCCTAATTACTTTTAAATTATACAATATTTCTTGCATAAATTCCCTTTATAACCTTTCTTACAACTTTCACAGACAATCTTAAACATGTCTTAACTTTCTGCCTTCCTTTTACACTATTTCTTTTCCTAGTTTCACCCTCTGTCTTTGATTTCTGTCTCTTCCAGTTTCTCTCTTACTTATTCTTTCCCCCATTCCTCTCTCTCATTTGCACTCTCTTTTTTTCTCTCTCTCTCCGTCATCCCTTGTTTCCTTTTTCCCTCCCAAGTTCTCCCGCTCCTGCGGGGGCCGGCAAGGCCGGGCAACGGCATGGGTCCCGCCCCCGCGCACACACACTGCTGTCTGTTTCGTCTGCTTTTTTTTTTCTTTTCCTAATTTCCCTTTTTACTTTTTTCCTTTCTTCCTACACTCAGTTTCTTGGGCTGGGTGGGATTTGTGGGGCTGCAGTCCAGACCCTGGGCCATCACTGGCCCAGAGGCTTGGCAGATGCCTACTGCAAGTTGCAATAATTATGCCCTTTCACCTCCTCTGCTCTCCTCCTGGCGCCATTCCCCACCCTCTTTTTCACTTAGAGCTGGGCTGGGGAGAGGGACTTAACCCTTGGTGCGCCTGTCTGGCGTCACGCTTGCTGTTTTTGCTCTCTTTCTCTCTGACTTCCTTTCCTGGTTTCTTTTTCCTCCCTGCTGGACTTTGCCTCTGCCAGCCACCTATGCTGCTGTTTTCCCCCCTCTCCTTCCCCTTCCCCTAGGGGAGCAACCGGTGGGAGTGGAGCTTAGCCTTTTTCTTTCCCCGAGAAGAGAGGAAAGGGGAGTTTTGAATATATATTTACTACCGGAGGTTTGTGTGAGATTCAACTCCCACAATGGGGATTTCTCACCTCTTTTTAAGGTTTAACCCCCACAGTGGGAATTTCTCACATCTTTTTAACCTCCAAGACATCCTGACTAAGGAATACTTTACCACCTCCTGTGGATTTCTTTCTCTAGTCCCAACCAAGGAATGCTTTACCGCCCCTGTGGTTTCTCTCTCCTTGGTATGTCTTAACTAAGGAATGCTTTACCACCCTGCCGCTTTTTCCTTAGTCCCCACCACCAAGGAAATACTTTACCGGCTCTCCCAGTGTTTGTTTTTCCTCGGTTTGGGCACAGAGTTTCCTGGTTCACGTGATATGTGAGGATCCTTTACTCCAGATCGCCAGCCAGTTTTTTTTTTTTCCTGCGTTGCTGAGAGTCTGGGTTTATTCATCACACCAGGTGGATCTTAATTCCATATCCCTGAGGCCACTGCAGTGAGGCAGAGGAGTGTGCTCCCCCATGAGAAAGGGCTGGAGACCGCCCGAGAAGAGAATGTATCCATGTATGGATTTCCACCAAAATTGTTAGAAATGCTTGTTCCCCGGTGCCATAAAGAAATTTACTTGAACATAAATTTAATTTCCTCAGCAAGGGCATTTTTACTTTCTGCAGAAAGGGTACACTCGCCAGCTGTTCTGCCATGAGACTACACTGAACAAGGGAGACAGGGTCATTTATAACCTGACATGTCCACCCTACTGCTATGTCCGGTCTCCATTGGCTGGAATGGAACCTCACATTCTGTATTAGTCCTGATTGGCTAGCAACTTAAGAACTTTTTAAAAGAGGCAAAGGCAGAGGAGAACAAAGGAAGGAGAAGTAATTTATGGAATGCTGAGAAAGGTAAAAACACCTTCAAATAAGGAAAAGGAACAGGCTATCCTAATGCTTGCTTGGACCAGTATAAGCATTGCCAGGGCAAATATTTAGGCTAAATTGTGGAAGCTAAGAACATAAAGTACACTGATTTCTTTATTACAGCTCACAGATATTTAAGAATGTTAGCCCAGGTCTTTGAATAAATTTTGCTTCTAAGAGAAGTTACTATTTATTCCTAATTAGATGGGGAGGAAAGTCTTTGAAGAGGAACCTCTACTTTACTTTTCACAATCATGAAATGAAATTAGAAACCAATAGCAGAAGGGAAACTGGGAAATTCACAAATATGTGGAAATAAATAATACGCTCTTAAACAACAAATGGATTGAAGAAAGTATCACCAGGGAAACTAGAAAATACTTAGAGATGCATTAAAATGAAGACACAAACTCCCAAAACCTATGAAATGCAGCAAAAACAATGCTCAGAGGAAAATCTATACCTAAAAACACCTACAATAAAAAAGAAGAAATGCACAAAATCAATAATCTAACTTTACACATTTAGAAACTAGCAAAGGAGAGGAAATTAGACCAAAGCTAGCAGAAGGAAGGAAATAATAAAGAATGGAGACAAACAAAATGGAGAATAGGAAAGCAATATAAACTATCAGCAGAACCAAAATGTGGTTCTCTGAAAGATCAACAAAGTTGACGAACTTTTAGCCAGACTAAGAAAAAGAGAGAATATCAAAAACTAAAATAAGAAATGAAAGAGGGGATAATACTGGTAAAAAAAAAAAAAAAAAAAAAAAAAAAAAAAAAAAAAAAAAGACACATAGGCCAATGGAAAAGAATAGAGAGCCCAGAAATAAAGCTGCACACCTATAGCCATTTGATCTCTTACAAACTTGACAAAAATAAGCAATGGGGAAAGGACTCCCTATTCAGTAAATGGTGTTGAGATAGCTAGCTAGCTATATGCAGAAGAATGAAACTGGGCCCCTACATATCATATACAAAAATTATCTAAAGATGAGTTATCATATACAAACATTTTATCACATACAAAAATTAACTGAAGATGGGTTAAAGATTTAAATGTAAGATATCAAACTATAAGAACCCTAGAAAATCTAGGAAACATCATTCTGGACATCAGCCTCGAGTAAGAGTTTGTAAGTCCTCAAAAGCAATTGCAACAAAAATTGACAATTGGGACCCAAGTAAACTAAAGCACTTTTGCATAGCAAACGAAGCTATAAACAGAGTAAATAGACAACCCACAGAATGGGAGAAAATATTCACAAACTATGCATCCAACAAAGGCCTAGTATCCAGAATCTATAAGGAAACAATTCAAGAAATAAAAAACAAGTAACTCCATTAAAAAGCAGGCAAAAAACACATGAACAGACACTTTTCAAAAGGAGACATACAAGCGGCCAACAAACGTTAGAAAAAATGTTCAATATCACTAATCATCAGAGAAATGCAAATCAAAACCACAATGAGACACCATCTCACACCCATCAGAATAGCTATTATTAATAAGTCAAAAAACAACAGACGCTGGTGAGGCTGCAGAAAAAAGGACACTTACACACTGTTAGTGGAAATGTCAATTAGTTCAGCCACTTTGGAGAGCAATTTGGAGAATTCTCAAAGAACTTAAAACAGAATTATCATTTGACCCAGCAATCCCATTACTGGCATATATCCCAAAGAAAATAAACTGTTCTACCAAAAAGACACATTCACTCACTCATATATTCATCACAGCAATATTCACTGTAGTGAAGACATGGACTCAACCTAGGTGCCTATCAAAGGTGGACTGGATAAAGAAAATGTGGCACACATACACCGTGGCATACTGTGCAGACATAAAAAGAATGAAATCATGTCCTTTGCAGCAACAAGGATGCAGCTGGAGGCCATTATCCTAAGTTAATTAACATAGGAACAGAACACCAAATACTGCATGTACTCACTTACAGTGGTAGCTAAACATTGGGTACTCATGGACATAAAGATGGCAATAATAGGCACTAGGGACTGATGGAGGGAGGTAGGGAAGGGGGCAAGGGTTGAAAAACTAACTATTGGGTACTATGTTCACTAGTATCCCATCAGGATGACAGGACTATTCAGATCTCAAACCTCAATATCATGCAATATACTCATGTAACAAACCTGCACATGTATCCCCTGAATCAAAAATAAAAGCTGAAATTATTTTTTTTAGAAAAAGAAGAGGGGATGTTACCACTGATTTGACAGAAAAAAAGGATTATAAGAAAATACTATTAACACTGTATTTCAACAAACTAGATGCCCTAATATATTGAAAAAAATTCCTACAAACACACAAACTACCAAAACTGACTCAAGAATAAATAGAAAATCTGCAAAGACTTATAGCAAGTATGGTATTTGACAATAGTGCCAAACCATTCAAAGTGAAACAACTTCGTCTAGGGAAATACCTGTAGTTAGTTGTCTCGCACCAATGATTAACAACATGGACACACACGTGGAGTGGGTTAAGGAGCAGAAAGTTTAACAGACAAAAAGGAAGAGAGAGAATAAGCTTCCTCTGTTAAGAAAGCGGGTCACCCGAGAGAGGGTTTCTGGGTTTGGGGCAGAACGTGATCAATTTTGTACAAAGGCTTGAGGAGGCGGTGATTGATTTACACAGAGCCCAGGGGATTGGTTTGACCAGGTGCTCCATTTACACAGCCCATGAAAAGACTGGCCCTCTGACCCTAATCTTTTATTATGCAATTATGGCTTCTATCTGACTGTTGCCATGACACCTGCACATGTGACTTTACCTGGCTGGTGCCATGACACCTGCACACGTGGCCACAAAGAAAAGGGAGCGAGAATCGCCATATTGAATGTACCTGGTTTCCAGGTACAGCTGCTGGCATTTACATATGCTTGAAGTTTCAGGCTGCTTTCTGTTAGAAAAGAAATGGTTTGGGGGCTGCTTTTTATTAATGGAAAATTCCACCGAGAACTCTTTACCCTTTCTAATTGCCTAAAATAATTTTTAATAACTGCTGTATTAAAAGGATATGTGTACCGAAACTAAGCCAAAACACAACTTTAATAGGCTTAAGATCTCTGTGTGTTTGCTCCTAGACAAAACAAATGGAGTACAGAACAAACAAAAACGTGTTGATAGGAGAGAGAATGGATCATGGTCTTTCATAGAGCATTCTGTGCTTCTGGACTCAGACACCTGTTTATGGTTTATTACAGCTACAGAAAACACATTAAAATCAGCAAAGGAAAAAGGTATCACTTGAAGAGAACAGATATTCACATTTCAAATTAAATACTTCAGGAAATCCAGTTTAAATAATTGAAAGCAAAACTCAAATGCCAAAAGTGGGTAAATATTTAGTCATATTTTCTTGTGAGTTTCTTTAGATTAATTGTTGTTATTACTGTTGCTGCTGTTGAATATCCATTGTCTTCCTATCCTTAACACTACAGGAACACAGATATGTCATTGTAGATATATTAGCATAAGCCATTCCCTACTCTTCTAACCAGTTCTGAACTCTTAATTGTGTGATTTCAAATAAAAAATTTTCCCACAATATGCTCTCTAGTAAAGATATAAATAGGTTTGTAACAATGACATTTGGGGAAATTTATCAGGGCTTTACATGTATTTACAGAATAGAAACAGGCAGAGAATGCTTAAGGACACTAATCCCATTTGTGAAGACTCTACCCTCATGACCTAATAACCTACCAAAGGCCCCACCTTCTAATACAATCACACTAGGGGTTAGGATTTCAACGTATGAATTTGGGGGGACACAAACATTGAGTCTACAGCACTGTCATATACTAGTGTTCTGTAGCAGATTAGCAAATTTATGAACACACAGTTTCACAATTTTTAGAAGAATATGCTTCCTCATTGTATAATTTTTCATGTTCATTAACAGAACCAGATGTATTTAGCTTCGCTATATCATATAAAAATAAAACACCAGGCCAGGCACGGTGGCTCATGCCTGTAATCCCAACACTTTGGGAGGCCAAGGCAGGTGGATCATGAGGTCAGGAGACTGAGACCATCCTGGCTAACACAGTGAAACCCCATCTCTACTAAAAGTACAAAAAATTAGCCAAGCATGGTGGCACACACCTGTAGTCCCAGCTACTCAGGAGGCTGAGGCAGGAGAATCGAATAAAACCGGGAGGTGGAGGTTGCAGTGAGCAGAGATCGCGCCACTGCACTCCAGCCTGGACGACAGAGGGAGACTCCATCTAAAAAAAATAAAATAAAATAAAACACCAAAAGCATATAAACTTAAAACTTAGGTTCAGTAATTAGTGTTTAAGTGGTTTATCTTACTTAGAAAAGATCTAGATTCTTATTTTAGGCAAACATAACATTAAACAAAGCTAGCCATCATTTGAAGTTATTTCCCTATTAACTATTTTTATAGGATGTCCATGTTTGACTGGCATCACAAAAGCAAAAACCTAAAAAGTTAAATGCATGAGTTTGTTGTTTTAATACTGTGCTTGACACACATGAGGTAATGGATATCAGACAATTCATTTTTACCTGCATCTTTACTTGTACACTTGTTCTTAGTTTAGATATATTTATTATTATTATTATTATTATTTCAGACACAGTCTCACTCTGTCCCCCAGGCTGGAGTGCAGTGGCACCTTCTCAGCTCACTGCAACCTCTGCCTCCTGGATTCAAGCAATTCTCATGCCTCAACCTCCTGAGTAGCTGGGATTACAGGCGTATGCCACCATGCCTCGCTATTTTTTATTTTATTTTATTTTTAGTAGAGATGGGTTTTCACCATGTTGGCCAGGCTGGTATTAAACTCCTGACATCACGTAATCCACCCATCTTGGCCTCTTAAAGTGGTGGAATTACAGGTGTGAACCACCGCACCCAGCCATTAGCTTGAATTTATAATGTTTATAACCTTAAACATCTGCCAGACATATTAGTTTATTAAATGAGTAAACCCAAATAGAATAAAAATATATGCCCATATTATACTTGAAACTGACAACTCAGAAGACAGCTGTTCTTATTAAACCAAAAATATTAAACTAACTTTATTTACCAAAGATTTACCCAGGTCATGTGAACTTGAAAAGCATTTGGGTTTCTTTCTATATCGCTGGGAGTTTTAGGAATATTCCATGGAGATAAGTGTTCATTTATCTTTCGGCCAATTTGAATAGAGCTCCTTTAAGAGATTTTATAAATTCATTAGTTAATACCATCCAGAGGTGGAAAAAAATCACATATACATATCATACATTCACACATAAACATAGAGACAGGCATAAACAGAGATCTTGGTTTCATTCTAAACTTTTAGCCATGAATCATTAATACAAAACTCATTGATTCATATCTTCTTTATATTTTTATCCGAATTATATTTCTGACAAAAATGGGACAAGGTTACCTATTGAATAAAGGCTAAAGCCTTTTTTAAATCAATATTTGTAGAGAAGACTTTTAAGATTTTCTTTTACCCTGATATGTAATCTTATGAAGTCCGTGGATACTATTTTAGGCAAGAGACTAAGGAGACATCTAGCAGCTGTTTGAATATCTCCAAAACACATCTGAGTGGATAAAATATTCAGTCTATTTCTACTTATCCTTTTTCCTTTTGAGCTTCAGGTAGTTGCCTTTGGGGTCACTAAGTCCCTTGAGAGCCCCCAGTGGGGTCGAGCAACCTAAAGGTAAAGAGACTGGGAAGTTGAGGGGTCAAAATGGGAAGGGAAGTCTGGCAGGAGTGGACAGAGGAATGGAAGAGGTAGGAGTTTGCCAGGGACATATTAAAGCATTCAAGGCAGCTGAAGAGAAGATTGAAGGTAGCAATGAAACCAAGTACCCCATTTTCTTAAAAGGAATTATTTTTACCTTTTTTTCTTTTTCCCTCGCCTCTTACTTAGCTCTTTAGGAATACAATTAAAATCTTTACCTTCTTTTTGACAGGCACTCCCTGCACTGCAAGCTTATCTATGTTTTTGCTTAGAAGTTCCAGGGACCAAATCTCAAAACAAACAAAGCACCCTCTGGAATTCTCCCCCACCGGGAGACTGCCTCAAAACAGCAATTAATTAACAACCCACTTCTGTCCACGAAAGCACTGACCAGACCATCAGATCACAGCATCACTTAAGGTAAGCATTAGAGCGAGTCACATAGATCCCACACCTAGTCACCCCTCTTGGATCATTCCAAGTTCCCCTTTTTAAACCCTTGTTTTCTATCCCAAAAGTTAAAGTGGATCCCTTAAGGCAGGAGCCTCTTCTGCTTCTCCACTGCTAAGCTCTGGAATAAGTCAGTTTCTTTTCTTTCTTTTCTTCTTTTTTTCTTTCTTTCTTTTTTCTCTCTTTCCTTTCTTTTTTTCATTCTTTCTTTCTCTCTCTCTTTCTCTCTTCTTTTTAAGATGGAGTCTCACTCTGTCACCCAGGCTCGAGGGCAGTGGTGCGATCTCAGCTCACTGCAACCTCTGCCTCCCAGGCTCAAGCAATTCTCCTGCCTCAGCCTCCTGAGTACCTGGGACTACAGGCGTGCACCACCAAGCCTGGATAATTTTTTTGTATTTTTAGCAGAGACAGGGTTTTGTCATGTTGGCCAGGCTTGTCTCGAACTCCTGGCCTCAAGTGATCTGCCTGCTTCAACCTCCCAAAGTGCTGGGAATACAGGTGTGAGCCACCATGCCAGGCCTGGAATAAGTCACTCTCTTTTTACCACCCTCGTCCTTGCTATTTGATTTTGCAAGCACTGAGCGGCCAAACCTGTGTTTGGTTAAACATTTGGTGGCCCATACAGGGAGCACTGTGCATTTCTAGCTGTCCGAGCCTACTGGCCCAGTTTACACTACTGGGCAGGGTACAGGGCCACCTGTGAACACCAACTGCTTGTGGATAGCTCACCCATGGTAAAAACGTTAGGGTATTTCCCAGAAGCTGCCAAAATGCTTTCTTTTCAGGTGACCTCCCTTTCTCTTTCCTGCAGGATGTCTGCTGCCTTCAATGGCTTGCTGGTATAAAGAATGTGACCTCTGAAGAAATTTGGCAACCTTTGAAACTGGGTGAGTGAGTTGGAGTGGACTCGACTTTCCTCTGTGTCTTCTACAGGGTTGCTGGGGATTTGCTCTGTTTAGACTTGGCTGCCAGTGGCACCATTTTGGCGTTTGACACATTTGTATATGTGGCACCGTTGGGGCTTTGGCACCATTTGGACTTAGCTGCCTGTAGAGCTGTTTGGAACTGAGGTAAGGCATTCAGGATTTTACCTAGCCCCTTAACCAGGGTTTTGTTCAGAAGTGCACCATTTGTTTGTAAGTGTGAGTGTTTGACCTTTGTGTGTGGATCCTGATCTCATCCTTTCCTTTTCACTTCCAACTTCATCTTCCTGATTTATCTTGCAAAGCCACCTACATCATTACTTCTCTCAGGCAAAGCCATCTTTAGCTCCCTCCAGCTGGAAACAGTTCACTTCAACCAGTGACTTGTGGAGTGGGGAGGGATTCATCCTACACTGTGCAGGTCTAGGGTACTTGGGCTTTCCCTGACGGGAGGTAAATGAGAGTGGTGGGGGTACCAACCCCACACCATGCAGGGGCTGGAAGGGTCACAAACCTCCTTCTCTTTCCTTCTCTTTCTCTTTCTCTCCTTTAAAACCCAGCTCCTTCACAGAAGCCTGCCAGGAACTTCATATTTTAATTCTCTTTGGAATTACAGCTGGTTACATATTATGACGTATTTTTGTGCACATTTTTAAATGATGAGAAAATTACAGCAAGAAAAATTCAGAGCTCAAGTGGTAACCTGCAACTAGAAAGTTAAGCAGAGTGTTTTAAAGCTCTCCATCTTCCTCTAATTTCTATTCCGCCTGCTTGAAATCTATTACTAACCTTCGGGTGCTGAGATGAGACTCATTATTTGTGGTCCAACTAGAATATAAACATTGGAAACTCATCTGAAACTGAAAAAAAAAGGATAGGTTATATATATATACACATATATATTCAAACTGCCACAGAGACTGCTTTACCCAAATTTTGGTTCACGGCTTTCATTGGATTATATATTGGGGGCAATCAAA
This sequence comes from Symphalangus syndactylus, assembly GCF_028878055.3. Lineage (NCBI taxonomy): Eukaryota > Metazoa > Chordata > Mammalia > Primates > Hylobatidae > Symphalangus > Symphalangus syndactylus. Next base: position 123,581,298 of record NC_072447.2, on the reverse strand, counting down.
ATTTAGCCAGGTAAACAGCTTCCAATGTAATCAAAGAATAATGTGGATCCAGCTATCTTTCATAAAGTTGTGAGTTTGTATTGTTATCTTATGGCTGGAATTCTGAGGTAAAAGCTATTGGGACCTTTGTTTGTGTGCGTATACATGTTTAGATCTGTTCATGTGTATGTACATGTATTATATATTGTATCTAGCATGCTACCAAAAGGATTATAAGTAAATGAGTACACATATATTAGGTACAAATGCTTTTTAAGTTCACATGAATTTAGTAATCTTTGATAAATAAAACTGATCTTAAGATTATTGGTGAAACAAAAATAGAAATACCTTCAGAATTGTCAGCATACCTTTTTTTCTGAGTTTATTGACCAAATGGTTTATATTTGTCACTGTCTATAAATAAAAGTATTAGGCTTTAACATAAATGTCATAAGCCTGTAAACCCACCAAAAAAAATCTTTGGGTGATTTTTTTAAATAAATAAGACTAATATTGTTAGTTTAATAAAAAGTTAAATCTTCTAAATTATCAACAAAATGCCCATATGTTTAACTTTAAGGTTCTTAAATAAACACCTAATGTGTACAGACTTTAAAAATGGTTAACAGGGAACTAACTCTAAATAATGATTACCTTTGCGTAATATCTCAGTTTTCATAAGTAATCTAGATAAACTGTCAAAAGTTTAAAAATTTAAACATGTAAATAAAATAAATGCTTGCAGGCCAGGTGCAGTGGCTCACACCTGTAATCCCAGCACTTTGGGAGGCCAAGGTAGGCTGATCACTTGAGGCCAGGTGTTTTGAGACCAGCCTGACCAACATGGTGAAACCCCATCTCTACTAAAAATACAAAAAAAATTAGCCAGGCATGGTGGTGCATGCCTGAAGTCCTAGCTACTTGGGAGGCTGAGGCAGGAGAATCACTGAAACCTGGAAGATGGAGGTTGCAGTGAGCTGAGATCACTCCACTGCACTCCAGCCTGGGTGACAGAGTAAGACTCCATCTCAAATAAATAAAAAATAAATGCTTGTAAATACAGTTTTCATATATTTTAAAATCTTGAAATTTTTAAATTAAATAATAATTGCTTGTTGGATGTCTGGGCCATTTCTAATTAAGAAAAAATTAAGTAAAGAAAAACATGTTTCTAAAATCATGGAGGCCAGGCACAGTGGCTTACACCTGTAATCCCAGCACTCTGGGAGGACAAGATGGGCAGATTACTTGAGGCCAGGAGTTCAAGACCAGCCTAGCCAACATGACAAACACCTACCTCTACAAAAAATACAAAAATTAGCCGGGCATGGTGGTACATGACTGTAATCCCAACTACCTGGGAGGCTGAGGCACGAGAATTGCTTGAGCCTGGGAAATGGAGGTTGCAGTGAGCCAAGATCACACCACTGCCCTCCAGCCTGGGCAATAGAGTGAATCCATGTCTCAAAAAATTAATTAGTTAGTTAATTAATTAAAATGAAATTATGGAATGGTTTCCTCTATAAAATACTATTATCTGTTAAATTGTTCATAATTTCTTGCTTCCTAGGTTTTCACTAAAATTTAAGGTCGCTAAGAATAAGAATTCTAGTTAATAAGTATTATATAAGTTATATTCCTAGTTTAAAAATAACTTTATATAATGTAGAGGGTTTTTTTAGTTATTTTTTTAAAAAAAGAAAAAGGCAATAAATAGGAGACAGGTATGAAAAAGTTATGGATATAAAAATATATCTTTAATTTAAAAATGGTATAAAGAAAATAAAATAATTTGTATATGAAATAAGATCTTCATCCTAAAATAAAGTGACTGGTTATTTAGAAAAGTGAAAAATTTAGGACAAGTCAAATAGTCCAAGCACGTTATAGATGATCTATGTAAGTCATGATAAAGTTTGTGAAGAGGAATTTATGAAAGAAATTTTATATATAATTAAGTTGGGCTATAATTAAAAAGGAATTATTTATAATAGTCTTTCTAAAGATTGGTCACCTATGGTAAAACAAGGTTTTCTTAAGGTATTGATTTACTCTTAATAAAATTACAAAAGGTAGAAAAGGGAAAAGGACTCAGAAGTTAAAAAATAAAATTGCAAAAGATTATTAATTTTAATTCTATAACCTATTTCTTTTAAAAACTTCTTGGAATCATATCTCAGAAGTTCAACTTTTGATGTGTCTCACTGCATTCAGCTTTTTTTCCCCTTGAGAGGGCCCAAGGTAACAACTCCCTCCTTTAGCTTTTTTATCAACTCCTATAACATTTTTCTTCCAGTTCTAACTGCTGTTGTGGCCTAATGCTAAAATGTTTTCTCTTAAAGGTCTAGAAAAGTAATGTTTTCCTCCAGGATAACTTGACTCTGCACTCTTGGCTTTCCTTAATATGTCAAAATTTTCAATATAATCTGAGAATTTCTCATGCATTTAGTCAGAGTCATGTATTCCCTGGCTATACTCATTACCTTAAACACAGTCTTCCTGTGTATGTTTAAAGTTAAGTACTTTTTTCATCTAGTTTGACTTTCAAGTTTTCTAAATGGGTTTTCTAATTTAAAAATGCAGTCGCACTAAAGAAGGGGTGAGTTTTTTTTTTGCCTTTTTGATAACTGGCTTAAGAAACAAGATTTTATTTACATTTTATCAAGATAGTTCCTATGTTGTCTTAATAAAGTTTATTAAGTTTTTGATTGATTAAAAAACTGAAATTTGAAAGGATTTAAGTTTTCATATACATGTAACCTTCCACCTTGCCTTTAAAATCTCTTAGTTATCATTTTGGATACATTAGCCACTTTTTACAAGGACCTATGGTTCTGTTTTGATCAATTTTTAAGCCTTTTAGCCTCTTTGACAGATGTCCTCAAAATCAAATCCTAAATTAAGTCTCAAACTTATTGCTGAGGTTTATCAAAGCTATAAAAATTAATGACTATAAGGTTATAAAATCTTTTTACAGCTTCCAATCAGGTCATAAACTCCAGTATTACCACCTCCAACCCCTTAAAAGTCCTTATCAGGTGCTATTGATAGCAACAGGAGGCAGAGAAATTCTAGGCAGACAGCGGGGGGTCCATGGTAAAACCCCACCTTTGAGCCAAAAAGCCTGAAACACACAGCCCAAAGTGAGAACTTTATTCCTGTGTGCCCACTCTCTCCCAATTGGTTCTTCCTGAATAATGTATTTTTACCAATTGAATATTGCCTTTTCCAAAACTACCTAGGCCCATTCCGCCTCCCATCCTGTGCCTATAAAGACCCCAGATTCAGCTGATAGAGAGGAGAAGCAGCTGGATGTCAGGGAGAGATGACTTGACTTCAGAGACAGTGGGTGGACATTGGAAAGAGGCAACTTGACTTTGGAAGAGAGAGGCAGAGAGGCAGCTTGATTTCAGGGTAAAGCAACCTGCCCTTCCTGTCCGCTTTCCAGCTCCCCTCTCCGCTGAAAGCCACTTTCATCAGTCAATAAAATTCTCCACATTCACCATCTTTCAATTCATCTGCATGACCTCATTCCTCTTTGGCACTGGACAAGAATTTGGGATTCACCAAGTGCAGGTAGCCAAAAAGGTTGTCACACTGGCCCTTTGCCCTCACTGGCAGAGGGAAGCTGCCCCATGTGATGAGGCAAAAGGCCCACTTAACTAATAACACACTGCTGTCTGAGGATGGTGGAGCTAAGAGAGCATCATAACATGCCTTCTGGGGCCTTGGGGTTGGAGGCACCCCCACCTGGACAATGCCACAGGGGCCTGCACAGAGTTTGCTCCTGCTGGCACCAAAGCAGCCAGCCAGTTCCTGCACTTGCTTATTCCGGCTGCTGCGCTTCACTCACACATTCCCTCCTACAAGGGGTTGAGTGGGGTGGGCTGAGTAAATGGGGCACCCCTGTTGCAAATCCCATGAAGGCGTCAAGAAAATATCTTGCATCTCTATTAACTAATCTTTGTGTTGTTAAGTTATAGGGCTTTGACTCCTGGATACACATATCTCATCTAAAGAAGACACTGACTCCTGCCAGTATCTGACACCAAACTCAAGTTAACCAAAGTCTTCTCTTTAGACTCAGGCAAAGGCAACAATCAAAATAAACTGCTTTCATGAGACACAGGGAAAGGTCTGTCCTCAAAAACATTAAGATTCATTTAATAATTTTGCCTCTATCTGGAATAATATAATTTATTCTATGCCTTAATACTAAATGATTTAAATGTTTAGCTATCTATAAACTTACCTTTCTCAAAACTAGACAGGGCTTTTAACTTTTTTGTTTGTAACACTGCTAATTCTTTATCTTTGTTTTGCCTCCGGAGCGTAAAACTATTCAGCCGTTCCAAGCCCAGGGACTATTGTGCAAGCGGTGGGTATATGAGATTATAAGGGCTAGTTTTGAGGGATAAAACAAATTCAGACCCTCCAAATTGAGGACGGGCACACAGATGCCTAAGCCACTAAACAAAATGCTTGTGTTTTATATACCTAATTGCTACAAGCCAAAATTAGAATAGCTCAATGCATAAAATGTATGCTCTTATGTTACTTGAAAGGGATTTTAAAGGTTAATGGGTGCCTGCTTACCTCCATTCCCATCGGGCCTAGAATGTTTAATTGCCTATAAATCTTTTGGCTCCAATCCCTTGGCCATAGGGGTCCTACCAAGGGACATAATGGACCCACACCACCCTGGCAACAACACGGGACAAAATTAAAGTTTAGCCATCAATGCTGCCTCTGGTATGTCTTAACCAAAAGCAGTGGGGAATATAAACTAAAAAAAATAAAATCCTAAACCCCAACCAACTAAATGGACTCCCTTGTTTCCCAAAGGGAATCCCAAAGAAACCTAAAAGAAAAAGTTTCAGGCCATGACAGACAGCAGGGCATCAGGCATGCCTCACTACACCATCCCCACCCTTTTTGGAATTTAGGCAAAACTGACCAGCATTAACATTAAAATAGAGATCATAAGACTGATAAGACAGATTCTTTGTAACAATAAGATACCAAATTATAAACAAGACCACTGACCATAGGCTAATTCTGGCTAGTTTACAAAAAGTACACATTTGCATGCCTTTATGTCCTAAAAAGACCTTTTGATGTATAGGGCCTAATTATAATACATTATATGTTAAGTCCCCACACAAAAATAAACATGAGTCATATGTTACATACATATTTGTTCCATACACGTGTCAAGACTGCCTTCATAAACATTTATGACCTCTCCTGTATGTCTTAACCAAAAGATGTGGGAAATATAAACTAAAAAAAAAACTGTTAAATTTGTGTATTGAGTCCACCTGTCATCATATCCCCACAGGAACTCTGGATACAATTGATAGTGGGGACTGTGTATGATAATTTAGTAAGTAAGACTGAATGCTAAATATTATCCCAGATAATTCAGAAAATATCTTGTTAGCCCTGCAAGACATGAACCAACAAATCAAAACTATGTCTGACCCCACATTGTCACTAGCTCAATGGTTAGCAACCTGGTTCAGGTCAGGACTGTCCTGGTGGCAAAAGCTGCTTATAACTTTGGCCCTGGTTGCAGGGATAGGCATATTTCTTTGCTGTGGATTTTACTGCTGTTGCAACTGCTGTATGGAAATGCAAGACAGGCTTTCCCAAGAGACTTTCCTGGCCTCGCACCATAATGCTCCAGCAAACATTGTCTGTGAACCCCAGTACTTGTGAATATTTCCAACTCCAATGAATCAGTTCCATTCTGATACCCTGTAACTCCTCCCACTTTCAGCAGTAAGTTGCCAGAATAAAAACAATGCCCAAATCCCATGAAAATGGAATGGAATTTGACAGTGGGGAGTCGTAACCAAGTACCTCATTTTCTTAAAAAGATTATTTTTACCTTTTTTTCTTTTTCCCTCACCTCTTACTTTACTCTTTAGGAATATAATTATAAACTTTACCTTCTTTCCAACAGGCACTCCCTGTGAAGCAGGAGAAGAGGGTCTGGAGGCAGGGAACCTAAAGCTGTTTCACACTGACTTCCTAGAACTAAATTGAAAGGAAAGCCCTAACTTTCCATGCCTAAGTAACAAAAGGACCAGAGGCTACTCCCTTTGCAAACCCCCACCTTTCCTTTGCTGCAGATGGGAAATGGAAAGTACCTCTGATTGGTTGATTTTGGCAACCAACCAGACCTTTGTATAGGAGTGTAACTTTATAACTTTAGTTCAGCTCAATCTGATTGCCAGCCAGGTCTTCATTTGCATAGAAGTACAACTTTTTGACTTCACTTTAGCCTCTGATTGGTTGCTTTCTGCAACCACCAGATGTTTGCATAGAAATGTGACCTTTGTAAGTTCACTTCAGCCTCTGATTGGTTGCTTTCCACAACCATTCAGAGTGATTGCAAGCCACCACTTCATTTACGTGAGGTGAGCACCAAGTGGCCAATGGGAAACCTCTAGGGGGTATTTGGACCCAAGAAGACTCTGTATCTGGGCCCTTGAGCCGCTGCTCAGGCCCGCTGCCACCCTGTGGAGTGTACTTTCAATTTCAGTAAATCTCTGCTTTTGTTGCTTCACTCTTTACTTGCTTTTTTTGTGCATTTTGTCCAATTCTTTGTTCAAAACGCCAAGAACCTGGACACCCTCCACCAGTAACACCTAGACTGAAAGCTTATCTAAATATATGTTTTTTTAGAAGTAAGAGGGCCCAAATCTCAAAACAAAACAGGCACTCTCTGGAATTCCCCACCAGGAGATTGTCTCAAGACAACAATTAATTCACAATCCAATTCTATCCATGATGGTGCAGACCAGACCATCAGATGACATCATTCAATATAAGTCATCCAAGGGAGTCACGTAGACCCTGCACCTCCTTGCCCCTCCTACATGCCATTCACAACAACTTTCCCTTTTTAAGCCCTTGCTTTCTTCCCTGAAAGTTAAAGCAGTTCCCTTAAGGCAGGAGCCTGTTCTGTTTCCCCACTGCTAAGCTCTGGAATAAAAGTCACTTTCTTTTTACCACCCTCGTCGTTGTTATTCAATTTTGCAAGCAATGAGCAGCTTAGCCTGCGTTTGGTTACAGTAAGAGGAGGAAGGAGGAGAGAAACCAGTGGGAAGAGAGAAGTCTTAGAGACACCAGTTTAGGGAGATGATAAGTTTCCCAAAAAGATCAGTGAAGTTCCAAATTATCCTCAGCAAAACCATGTCAACAAGAAGGAGTTGGACAGTGTAGGTGGGGCATATAGTCAGTAGGAATTCAAGAATGGTGTTTCAGTTGACTCAGAAATTCCTATGGGAAAAACAGGATCAAATAGAACAGAGAGGCCTCACAAAGTAACAAGGAAAAAAATTTCCAGCCTGGGCAATATAGTGAGACTCTGTCTCTACAAACAAAAAAAATAAATTAAAATTAGCCAGGCATAGTGGTGTGTGACTGTACTCCCAGCTACTCAGGGGTGCTGAGGTGGGAGGATTGCTTGAGCCTGGGAGGTTGAGGCTGCAGTGAGCCATGATCACACCACTGTGCTCCAGTCTGGGCAACAAAGGAAGACCCTGTCTCAAAAAAAAAATTTTCCGGCCGGGCGCGGTGGCTCACGCTTGTAATCCCAGCACTTTGGGAGGCCGAGGCGGGCGGATCACGAGGTCAGGAGATCGAGACCACGGTGAAACCCCGTCTCTACTAAAAATACAAAAAAATTAGCCGGGCGTGGTGGCAGGCCCCTGTAGTCCCAGCTACTCGGAGAGGCTGAGAGGCAGGAGAATGGCGTGAACCCAGGAGGCGGAGCTTGCAGTGAGCCGAGAGTGCGCCACTGCACTCCAGCCTGGGCAACAGAGCGAGACTCCGTCTCAAAAAAAAAAAAAAAAAAAATTTCCAGCCCAAAGAATCAATGAATAATTCCCACTCAAAATAGAAAGCCAGAAAGAAAAGCTTTCAGCCCAGGGAGCCAGAGAATAATCCCCACTCAAGACAGAGATCCAAGAAGGAGACCATCCAGCCTAGGAGATACCTTTCAAAAGAAGCCTGGGACTCTAACCTGCTTCAGAGAGTATACTCAGAATCTTAAGAATCAAATCAGTCCTTACCAGCTTTAACAGAAGTTTGCCTGGAACAATGGTTCAAAAGTCTGACTTAGCGGTGGATCCCAAATCAATCAGTCAGGAGTGAAGGAAAGGGCTTAAAAGGTGCACATTTGAGGTCTGCAGTGATAGGTCCAGGAGTCCAGTGATGAATCTGATCCTATAAAAGTCACAGCATCATTACTGTTCAATTTTTTTAAAATGACACTTGTTAAAGATGGTGAGAAAGACTGTGTTCGAGGGGGCAATATCAAGATAAGTATAGGAATCACTGCAATGGCATCTTGCAATGGGGGAGATAGATTGAGATCAGCTAAAATACAGTGTGGGCAAATGGGAATTTAGAGCCAAGGAACAAGGTGGGAGTCAATGGATGGAAATTTACTAAGACGAAACATCAGGCATAATGGAAGATTTGGGCTAAACCGACCTAACATTATTTTTGCTGAAGGCACCAGGGTGATCAAACATCACCTGGGAGATGGTGGAGGATGAGGAACCAGATTAGATATTGAGAGTGGTTGGATATGGGGGATGGCTAAATAGACTTAGCAGGACTTAGCAATTTCCTTGCTGAAATCAGACAATGCAGAGACAAACTCAGAAATCCAAAAATCCAGGCCTAGTTGAAAAAGAGCTCAAAGGAACCTGAGTAAAATTTGGTCAATAAGACAATCTTTGTCAGCACTAGAATTCTGGGATGAATAAAACAGAGGTCCTTCCTTGCAGGAGCTCAGTGTAGTGGGGAATAAAAACATGCTCTCTAATCCCAGCTGCTTGGGAGGCTAAGGTGAGAAGATCGCTTGAGGCCAGGAGTTCGAGACCAGCTTGGGCAAGGTAGCGAGACCTCATCGCTAAAAAATATAATTTTTATTACATAATATATATATTATATACAACATATATTAACATATATAATATATAACATATATTGTATACAATATATATTAACATATTAACATATATAATATATAACACATATATTGTATACAATTTTCTCTAATGATAACACAAGACAAGGAAATTCCAGTGAGTATGAGGTGTTTGGCCATGTGTGCTCTAGCAGAAGGTGAAAGGGAGAGGAAGGAGACCAGGGCACCTTATGAAGGGACGTGATGAAGAGTAAGAATGTAAGGGGGTAGGTAGGATGCATAAGGGATCCATCAGCTGGATGGATTGAAAGGGTGAAAACGCAAGGCAGGCAGAGAGGAAAAGTGAATAGACAGAAGTAAGATATCAGGGACTCTGCAGGCAGGTGAGCTCACTCACTTCTGCCACAGGCTCTCCTCCCTCTCCTTGTTGAGGAGGCTAGGCCACAGCTTGTCATACCCACAGGGGTGTGGGTAGCTGCCATAATTGGCGGACCAGAAGACAGAAGCTAAGGGGATGCCATGTGGGGCAGAGGGCCACCCTAGAAAGTACAACCACTAGTGTGAGCAGTAGGACTGGTTTCAAGAGCCTTGGCAGGCCGGGCGCGGTGGCTCATGCTTGTAATCCCAGCACTTTGGGAGGCCGAGGCGGGTGGATCACGAGGTCAGGAGATCGAGACCACGGTGAAACCCCGTCTCTACTAAAAAAAGACAAAAAATTAGCCGGGCGTGGTGGCGGACGCCTGTAGTCCCAGCTACTCGGAGAGGCTGAGGCAGGAGAATGGCGTGAACCCGGGAGGCGGGGCTTGCAGTGAGCCGAGATTGCACCACTGCACTCCAGCCTGGGCGACAGAGCGAGACTCCGTCTCAAAAAAAAAAAGAAAAAAAAAAAAAAAAGAGCCTTGGCAGAGGCCACCCAGCTGATGGCTGAGGCCGTTCCAGTCCCTAGGCCATGGGCAAGAGTGAAAGTGAAAGCAGCAGTCCTGCAGGGAGTGGGCAGATTTGCTGGGCTCGGAGCTTTTCCACCAACTTTGACATTTCCTCCAGAGCCCAAGGACTCCCAGATACCTCACTGCTGCTGTGGGATAAGGGGATAAAGAAAAAAGCCAGTAGGGCAACTGGGTCCTTGTCTCCTTCCAGTTCTACATGACATTCAAGTCTAAGCTAAACAGGAGACCTTGTCCTTTCTCTGCCTCATTCCGAAATGACTGAAGGGAAGTGTTACCAAAACACCAAGGCTACCGTCTAAGTCCTGCTGCTCACTGCACAGAAAGCCAATCACTGAGACAGTGAGTATTGCCAAGGAAAAAGGCTATAATCGGATGCTGCAGCTGAGATGGAAGCTCAGTCTCAAATCCATCCCCCGAACCAACTAAAACTAGGGGTTTATATAGCAGGGAAGAAATTTAACAATGTGTAAGAAAACAGGAACTAGGGAGGGGCAAGGAAGCAATCAAGATGAAAGGGGGGTCTAGCATCTCACTCTCTGGATGTGGTGATCTGGTGAGTTTCAGTTATTTGATCTCTTTTTTTGAGAGGCCTGAAGGTTGCTTCCTGAGGAAGGAACTCAGATAAAACAAATGTAAGGTTCAAACTTTAAAACCAGAAGGGTCCATTTCTATTTTTATCAAAAAGAACAGTCCATGGCAGGGGTCCCCAACCCCTGGGCCACAGAGCAGTACTGGTCTGTGGCCTGTTATAAATGGGCTGCACAGCAGGCGGTGAGTGGCAGGCGAACGAGCATTACCGCCTGAGCTCTGCCTCCTGTTGGATCAGTGGTAGCGTTTTATTGTCATAGGAGCACGAACCCTACCGTAAACTGCACATTCGAGGGATCTAGGTTGCGCACTCCTTATGAGAATCTAACTAATGCCTGACGATCTGAGGTGGAACAGTTTCATCCCGAAACCATTGCCCTGCCCACCAAGTCCATGAAAAAATTGTCTTCCACAAAACCAGTCCCTAGTGCCAATAAGGCTGGGGACCACTGGTCTATAGAACTGTTGGGTCGGTTTCAGAAGGACCACAGACCACAAGACGTATTTCACTGAGCAGCTATTTCAACAATACAGTCAGTTTAGTTTGTGTTTCGTGTGTGTTTATATCAGGTATTATATAGAGCACACTGTCATATATATCTGTATATAGATAATATATATATGAGTGTATATAACACATGCATGTGTATAATTATAGGGATGGCTCAAATCAAAGTATCTAATGTTTTCCTTAATCTCTCCTAAATTAAAAGAAAAATATAAATGGGATGAATGGATGGGGAAAAAAGGACAAAGTATTTAAAGCATTTCCTATGAAAATGACAACACGTTTATGTGAGAGTTGCAATAAAAATACAGAGTGCTGAGTCAAACTACTGATAAACAAATATTTTTGGATAACTGCATCTCATGCAATATTTGGGACATACTTTATACAAAAATATTTGTTGTTTATTTGAAATTCAAATACAAGTGAGTATCCTGCAGTTTACCTGACAATGCAGAAGGCGAACATCACACACTGGGGCCTGTTGTGGGGTGGGGGGAGGGGGGAGGGACAGCATTAGGAGAGACACCTAATGTTAAATGACGAGTTAATGGGTGCAGCGCACCAACATGGCACATGGATACATATGTAACAAACCTGCACGTTGTGCACATGTACCCTAAAACTTAAAGTATAATAAAAAAAATTTTAAAAAGATTATTTCCTATACTTCAAAATCAACAAGATTTGATTGCATTTAAATTTTTCTGTCCATTTGTTCTTCTATGTAATACTTTAAAAATAATTGGCATGAAAATTCAATCAATTCATAAAAGTCCAAAGCAAAAAAAAAGCAAAACAAAAAAAACAAATCTACTGACATCTCATGTGGAAGAAATGATCAGGATTGGCATTAATGAACCCTCTCACAGAGACCACTACACACATACAAAAAAAGAAGGATGGGTGAATAGATGCAGAGAGAATTTAATAAGACTGAGATGACGCCACACATGCTTTTAAAAAATAAAAAGTATTAAATTTTAAATTTTACTTCAATATAAGAGAAGAAAAAGAAAAAAGGGAGATTGAAAGAACTGCTGAACTTCAGGAAGTTCTACTTGATCACAAATTGATACTAGTTTTATAAAATTCCCTTTTTCTTCTCAAGGGTGCCCCGCCCTTCCAGCCTGGTACCTTGCCCCTTGGGGCATAATATTTCTGAAAACTGTCCAAAGGACCTGCATATTGTTAAGAACAGCTGCAAAATGTACCAGAGAGAAAGATCAGGTGAGCTGGTGCCTAATTCATTACTGTGAGGTCTCCTCTCTTGGACACTTGTGAAGTCTTGGTCATCAGTGCTCTGAACCTTAAGATCAGAACCAAGTAAAGAGAATGAAAGATAAAGTTAGACAAACTTCAGGTAGGGATGGAAGGCAGACAGCAAAGCATGTGTGGGCACGGGACTTATAATAAGGAACAGCAGGGACAGCACAATGGCATTCTTGGATTGTTGGCTTTAGAAACGCTGTCAATTATATTCTACTGCTCCAGAGAATGAAAATTGCTTAAAATTGGCTTCTTAGGCAGTTTACAAACTAGCAGCTCCAGCCTGAGTCTGTTCTGCAGGCCTGATTTAGATGGCCAGCATACTTTTCAATAAAACATATTTCAGTTAGTTACCAACATTTAAAGAACTGAAGGTTTCATATCAACATCATAATTTGTGGCCAATCTTGAAAAACTGAAAAATCTGGCAGTCTTGGCCCAACATTGCCAGCCAGCAACACTAAGCTGGAGCTGAATACTGGCTGCCCCTTTGGAAGAGACATATTCTTTCCCAGTTTGCCACAGTCCCTACCCTGCGTGCTTCTCTCTTTTATGTTACCTGTCTGGCCTTGTCAACATTTGAATTTACAACTCTGATTATTACAATTTTTCTATTATGCAAACTGTCAGACATATACAAAAGCAGAGAGAATGGTAAAGATGAACCCTATTTGTACCCATTACCCAGTTTCAACAATTATTCATAGACAACCTTGTTTCATGAATACCCTAACCAATTCTGAAACACACTTGGATCTCCTCCTGGATTTTTGTGATGCACATCTAGACGTCACATCATTTCATCAGTAAATATTTCAGTGTGTATCTCCAAAATAACCAAATGTGTGACTCCTAACCAGGCTTCTTCTGTTATGTCACGTATACCATGGGTTATACTGTGGTGACAGGATATATTACAGAGTAATAGTAACAAATATTTCTGAGGTCTTACTCTGTGACTAGATATTGTGCTAGGTACTTACATATATTGTCATTTATTCCTCTCCTCAATTCTATGGCATAGACAATGCTTTTATTCCCATCTTATTGATAATCTTCACATAGATGCCCTCCCTAATATATATACACATATGTATTTGTGTGTGTATATATATACACACATACATACAAACACATATACTGCATATTATTTATTTATATTTATATACAATATAACATATTTAGATACTTCATACTGATATTATTCACATATATATTTAATTGTATTAATATACAGGAACTAGAAAAGTAGTTTAGTTCTATTTTCTTTGGCCTTTTTTGAAATCATGTATGCTCTGATAATGGGAAATTTCCATAAGCTGAGGTTTTCCTATCCCATTTTGAACTTATTTCCCAAACCTGGAAAAGGCAACAAAAACACACCAACTTCAGAATATCTAGGGCAATGGTATCTACGTCTTGAAGCAGGTTTTAGAATGGCTGCCCTGCCAAATAAGTTTTTTCAGGTATAGTGACCTGCACACTGGTTTCAGTCATGCTCATGCATCTTACAAGTTCCTTTCTGGTAGGAGAAAACTACAAAGATTCAGTATTTAGCCTTGTGGATGAAACAAAATTTATGTTGTTCATTTCAAGCTTGCTTTTAAATACTTATCTCCCAACACCTCTCCTCAAGTACACTATTTTGTAATATCCAGATTGAGGCTTTCTTTAGGGATGATTTTCCCCCATAGTGAATGTAAGGGGGCACAAAAAAACTCAGGATCCCAGAAAAATAACACTTTTTGCACTACTCTGAAAAATCAAAAATATTATGAGCAAATTATCAAATATTTAAATAAAACCAGAATTTGCCCATCCACTTGCACGAGCATGCATTACTCTCCTCACCCTGATCATGGTTCTTGTTCCAATCAAATTCTACTTATACAAACCTAGTTGTCAGGCCAAAGTTTCCCCACTTGATTCATTTAAATGTTGCTTGAAAATATTTACCTTGGTGTCCAGGAGGCATTGCCTCTACCCTGAAGCCCAAGGGCAAACAGGCCCCAGCAGCCTTGAGACCCCTAGGTAGCCTTTGGCTCAGAAAGGTTTGGAAGGGGCCTGCGGAAAGAGAATAAGCCCTGAGCCCAGCCCCTGCTCCGTGAAAAGTCGGTGCCGCCTGAGCATGCCACTTACCTAACACGTCCGGGTATGGAACGAGTTGAAAAATGTTCTTCAGCTCCTGTAGTTGCACCAGTGTGAAAGTGAAGAGCCAGAGGAGCTGCTGACTGTCCTCAGGCTTTCTGAGTTCGTGGCCACTGCCACTGTCGAGTTTCTCTTTGTCCATGGGGCCAGGGCCTGCCGCACTCCCGCGGCATTCTGCTGGCGCTGCTGGTGCGGCTGCTCCTTGTTTACATTTGGACGGTATTTTGCCCTCCTCGTTTTCGCCAGATACAATCACTGAGATCACGGGAGGAATCGCATCTGGAAAGGCGGGAAGGCAAAGAGAAAGATCAGAACACTGGAGGCCTGAGTTTATGGGCTGGAGGAGATTAGGGGCCGCAAACTGAAAGCTGCACAAAGAGAATCGGCTGTCGCATGAAAAGGTAGTTTGCCCGAATTCACTGGAGCACCTGTCACCATCCAGGCACTGACCATTAAGTTCTTCCCGGTCCTCGATTCCCAGGGTGCGATAACGGTGCCATCTTGGCTTCTCCTGGGCTGAAGTTTCAGTCCCTGCTGTTGATGAAACGGGGCGCCTCCGCAGATTCTGGGCTGCGATCTGCGGTAATCCCCCGTCGGGACAAGAAGTGCAACGCTTCTTGAGAAAAGTCCAAGTACTGCAAAATTTTAGCCATGACTCCACCACCTCAGAATGCAAGTGTAGACCGCAGCCCAGTGCTTAGTGCATCCAAGAATGTTAATGTTTACACTGCATGGGCTCCGGCCGCAACAGTGGCACATTGCATCCTCTGCTGTGCTCCACCTCCGGGCTTCTGGTTACTAAATACTCTACACAAGCTTAAGTGTTTCCTGTGTTGGGCTCCTGCTGTGGGCCTGGGCAAGTTTCCACTTTTTCCCTGCCTCCTCCTCCTTCCACCTTTTCTCCCTTTTTCTAGAAATAAAATCCTAATCTTATGCTCAGAAATAAATAAAACTTTATTGTCAAATAAAAGAGGCAGGCCAAATTGAGGACTATGGTTCTCCCTTCAAGATGTGTTTTGCAGACGCTCCAGGAGATGTTAATATCCTGAGCACTGGAAATAGCTTCCAATAATAGGCCCTATGCTTGGTATCATACTATGATATTGGTCTATCGTATTTTTCCCTTTGCAACTATCATTATCTTCAGCACCATTTTGTGAAAGAAACTAGACCATTTTCATGGACCGCTAAGGGTGTCATTGGGCTTAGGTACCTCACCTACTGTACCTAATGGATAAGTGCCCCTGCCTCATATTTCTGCAAGATGGCTAAGAAATCAGCTTAAAAAAAAGGTGATTAAACAATTCACTTTTAAAAAGATGTCAAGGGATGGCAATCTCACAACCTCTCTCTGACTTCAACCAAAATCTGACTTTTGTTGGAGTCTGGCCCCCTCTCCTTCTCTTGACTAATCAGTTCATGATCAATTTTCAGCCTTGGATCAAATACTGCATGAGAGACATGTAAGAGTTTTAATCATGGAGTGCAGTAGACTAACCGGGACATCTGTGTCAGCTCGATGTTCTTCCACATCTCAGATTTCCACAGTGTACCCCGGTGTTTTCTCACCTTCAGTCACTCATAGGCATCTTAGGTGAGTGTTGTTGCCCTATGTGGGCACCAGAAAAGCTAGTACTTACTTAAATGTTTTACTTTAAATATAATTTCATTTTTAATTTTTGATTCACTCTTGAAAACCTTAAGTACCTAATGGAACCCTCATCCTAAGCAAAAATAGCCACAGATCACGGCCTGATGTAACAGATTTATGTGAGCAGCGACCCTAGAACCCGACTGGTATCTGAATCATGGCTTCACTCACTACTTGCTAGCTGGCTAATCTGGTGAGCAGTTTATTCTCATCTTGCCTTGGTTTAATAATTTTTTAAATGGAGATAACAATCATACCTAATTCATAGAGGTGTTTTGAGGATTAATTGAGGTGCTTAATTATACAATTTCACAAATGACCAGATCATGCAGCCTCACATTTCCTACTTGACTCACTTTCATATTTTTTTATTCACAAGGGAAAGAGAGAGAGTGATTGTTATCCTCTGGCAGCATGTAATAAAGATAGAGCATCTTCTTGTGAAAACAATACATGTACCACGTTTCTATGTACCTATATGTGCTTCCATCAATAAGCCTATGTTGGCTGCTGCATGTATGAGCCCTGGGCCAGGAAATGTGCCAGGAGAGTGTGTCTTTCACTCAGCAGATAGATTTTCTTTCTTGGCCTAATATATCTTATTCCTAGATACCAGAGCAAATAATAATGTAATAAGCATTACCATGTATTAAGTACCTACTCTGGACCCAACCCAAGAACAAGCAGTATGAAAGTGATAAGCAGGGGCGCCATGGTGTAATTCACATTTTCATCATCAGATCACTCTGGCTGCTGGGTGGAGAATGTTTATAGGAGAAAAAAGGTGAAAGCAGAGAGACGACACTAATGCAATATCCCAGGTTTAAGACAATAGTGATTATCTTAAGCATGTCAGAGAAAAAAATTAAAGGTTTGGGAATGTGTTTCTGAGGCGGAGTCAACAGGATTTGCTGATAAATTGACTATTTGGAGTTGAAGAAAAAGAATAAAACAGTCTATATGTAACCAAGTACCTCTTTTTGAAAGAATCAAATGAATTATTTTTTCCTTTTTCCTTTCCTCACACCTCCTACTTAGCTCTTTGGGAATGCAATTATAACCTTTACCTTCTCTCCATCAGACACTCCCTACGCAGCAAGCTTATCTAACTACATGTTTACTTAAAAGTTACAGAGACCGAACCTTAAAGCAAACCAGGAACCTCCAGAACTCTCTCCTACCAGGAGGCAAATTGAGATTGCCTCAACTTACAACCTAGCTCTGCCTGTGACGGTGCCAGCCAGACCACCTGATAGATAAGACATCTGAAGCAAGTCACGTAGACTCTGCACTTCATCGCCCTCTCCCCTGCATGCCATTCACTCCAAGCCCCCCTTTCAAAGCTCCTGCCTTCTGCCCCAAAGGCTGTAGTGGCTTCCTCAAGGCAGCCTGTACTACTTCCCCTCAACTAGCTCTGGAATAAAGCCACTTTCTTTCTACCAGACGTCGTTCTTGTTCACTGGACTTTGCAAGTGGTGAGCGGTCGGAGCTGTGTTCAGTTACATGTATGCCTTGCCTCATTGAACTCTCATGAAAACCCTATGATCGAGACACTGTTGTTATCTCCATTTTATAGGTGAGGAAGTTGAGAACCAGATAGATTCATCCAGTATCCCAGGACACACAGTGAGTCATGCTTCGGATCTGTGCTCCTAGCTGATGCCTCCCATTACTGGTAGTCCTTTCCTGCTCCCCACAATGTACATTTCTTCATTTCTTTTTCTATTTTCTTATTATCTTTCTATTTTTCTTCTTCTTCCTCTCTCTTCTTTCACTAGGGATTGAACGCAAGCATCTCACTTAGCCCAGTGGATGGCAGTCAATTAATGGGGCAAGTGGCTTAGTCCTTGTCATGCTGCCAAGTGCAAGGGCCTTTCCATGCTCAGAATCACCATGAAGACCAGAGCTATCGCTCTTGGTAGGCTACAGACTCAAAGGGTCTGTATATTTATATATGCTGCCAAAAAAACCTCAAATAACCAATAGATATAAATAGGTACAGAAAGTTTTTAAAAGAACATTTAAAAATAAAATTTTTAAAAATATTTTTAAAAAAACAAAATAAAGTACATAACATCACTTAAGAGCACACACACAATCTCTAGAAAAAATAAGGATTCATGAGTTGTCCACCCTCAGAAAACGTCTCCATGCCCTTCCTCATGACAGACTCTCTTAGCGTTTTCCTTTCTTTCATTTTCATTTTATTTCTTATTTTATTATTATTTTAGAGAAAAGGGGCCTCTGTCTGTTGCCCAGGCTGGAGTGCTGCCACGTGATTCTAGCTCACCACAGCCTCAAACTCCTGGGTTCAAGTGATCCTCCCATCTCAGCCTCCTGAGTAGCTGGGACTAGTGCAGGAGCCACTGCACCAGGCTCTTCAGGGTTTTTCTTCGTAATTGGGCTTATTGGGGTCAGTGGTAGGAAGGCTGTGTAGTTACGAGGCTCTGTGGAGCAGAAGTGGCCCCACATCCAGTAAGCTGCATATCCATAGATCCCAAATCTCCATCCCAAGATTGGAGATTTTTGGCAGGTATGCTCTTACTGGGACTCTTCCTATACCATCCTATGTATTTATTTATTTTTTGCTTGTCCTTATAGCACTCCTTTTTGCCATGAGTACAGGTTTCTCTTGCATAGCCAAAGATATTCAGTCTCAGGCTAACAGATTCAGCCTCGTGTTTGTTTGTTTTTTTTTTTTTTTTTTTTTTTTTTGGCCTTAATGTTCCATGTTTTTTTTTTTTTTATCTTTTTTTTTTATTTATTTATTTTTTATTATACTTTAGGGTTTTAGGGTACATGTGCACAATGTGCAGGTTTGTTACATATGTATCCACGTGCCATGTTGATTTCCTGCACCCATTAACTCGTCATTTAGCATTAGGTGTATCTCCTAATGCTGTCCCTCCCCCCTCCCCCCACCCCACAACAGTCCCCGGAGCATGATGTTCCCCTTCCTGTGTCCATGAGTTCTCATTGTTCAATTCCCACCTATGAGTGAGAACATGCGATGTTTGGTTTTTTGTCCTTGCAATAGTTTACTGAGAATGATGTTTTCCAGTTTCATCCATGTCCCTACAAAGGACACGAACTCATCATTGTTTATTCTGTGTTGACTTTCTCAAAGGGTGCGTTGGATTTCTTGCAGAGCACATCTTACTACCCAGAATGCTCTGCATGCCCATCTCCAAGATCCCGATCCCAGCACTGAAGAGAGCATGGCGGCTCTGCTTTCAGTGCCTTTGCTGGAACTCTGAACAAGCAGCCCCCTTGTCAATCATTTCAGCTTAATTAATAGCCCGTGCCCTGTGCATGCTGCCAAATATGGAGGGTCAGGCCATGAGATATTCTCCAAACTTTTACTCAAGGGGTCCTGTGGTAACCGTGAGATCTCACCTCCCCACTGAGCCCCCAAATCAGCTTTCCTCAGGGTAATAACTAGGCCCGAGTAGGGTGTAGTCAGCAAAGCTGCAAGCTGGGGCCCCATGTTGCATACATATATGCTTCCTATTGACCCTTTTTTCTCCACACTGCCCCTATGTTTTGGCCACCACACTCCACCCTCAACTGCCACCCCCACCCACGACCCATACCACACCCCTCACCCCCACCCACAACCCCTACCCCCACCACGCACCCCTCACCCACAGCCCCCACCCTCCACCCACACCTCCCATCTCCACCGGCTACCCCCACCCCCACCATGTACCCCCACCCGCAACCCCCACCCCCAACCCGCAACCCCTACCCTCACCCACAACCCCCACCCTCACTGTGCACCCCCCACCCTCCACCCTCCACCCACATCCCCATCCCCACCTGCAACCCCCTCCCAGCTTTGCACCCCCCAACCAAACCCCCCCCACTCGCAACCTCCACCCTCACCGTGCACACCCCCACCCCCCCACCTGCACCCCACCCCACACTCACAACCCCCCACTCCCACCTGCAACCCCCAACTCCCAACCCCCACCCTCATCCCCCAACTTCCCATCCCCCCACTCCTCTCCATTCCCTCTCTTGCTTGTGCACATAAGCAAGTCCCACTCATTGCAACTGTAACCAATACCAAGCATGAGAACAGGAACTAGCTCCACCCTCTACCCCCACTCCAGCTGCAGACGCCACAGAGTTTGTGTAGGGGCGCAGCGCTCCAGCCATGGCGCGTTCGCTCGTCGATGACACCAGGTTCTACTGCCTGAATGTATACGAGGTAAAAATAAGCCCCATACCTGGGCTGGGGGCAGCATCAAGGGCAGAAGGCCATGTTGGCCAAGGAGCTGCAGGCCTCATGGGTAATACGAACCCTGAGGGCAGCGTGAACCACGAGAACGGCATGAACCGCGATGGCGGCATGAACCGCGATGGCGGCGTGATCCACGAGGGCGGCGGTGGAAACCAAGCGCCTAGGCAGCAGCCGCAGCGCCCCCCGGGGGAGCTGGCCCAGGAGCAGCCCGAGAACCTGAATCCACGAATGCAGCGCACGAAGTTCACGCTGTTGCAGGTGGAGGAGCTGGAAAGTGTTTTCCGACACACTCAATACCCTGATGTGACCACAAGGTAAGTGGCCTGCTCCAGGAGCCGCGAGATCTCCAAGTTCGTTTCGAGGCATCTTTTTCTCTCCCTTGCCCCACCCAATCATGAGGAAAAAGCCACTGGGGGTCCTTGCCTGCCTTTGTACTGGTGTGGAGGGGGATATTTACCTCCTGGGCATCAAGGTAAATGTTTCATTGCAATGTTTATGTGCATGAAACCTGGAAACTAGTTCGTGCCTCCCTTTTTTAAAGATGTGGTAAAATACACGGAAATATGAAATTTACCGTCCAAACCACTTTTTAAGTATAGAGTTCAGTTGTGTTAAGTATGTTCACATTGTTGTGCAATAGATCTCTGGAATTCTTCTCATCTTGCCAAGCTAAATTTCTATACCAGTTAAGCAACTCCCCTTTTCCCCCTTTCCCCGGCCCTTGGCAACCACCATTCTACTATTTTATGTCTCTATGATTTTGACTACTCTAGGTACCTCATGTAAGTAGAATCATACGGTATTTGCATTTTTGTCACTGACTTATTTCATTTAGCATAAGGTCTTCAAGGTTCATCCATATCTCAGCATATATTAGAATTTCCTTCCTTTTTAAGGCTGAATAATATTCCATTTTATAGATACAGGTGCATACACACCAACAGTACATGGGGGTTCCAGTTTCTCCACATCCTCACCAACACTTGTTATTTTCTGGGGTTTTTTACATAGCCATCCTAATGGGTGTGAGGTGATACTTCATTGTAGTTTCAATTTGCCTTTCCCTAATGATTAGTGATGTCGTGCATCCTTTCATGTGCTTAGTGGCCATTTGTATATCTTCTTTGGAAAAATGTCTCTTTAAGTCTTTTACCCATTTTAAAATCTGAGTGTTTTTCTTTCTTTCTTTCTTTTTTTTTTTTTTGGTTATTGGGTTGTAGGAGTTCTTTATATACTCTGGATATTAACCCCTTATCAGATGTGATTTGCAAATATTTCCTTCCATTCTATGAGTTGTCTTTTTACTCTGTTCATTGTATCTTTTGATATACAGAAGTTTTAAATTTTGATATAGTCCAATTTATCTATTTTTTCTTTTATTCCCTGTGATGATGGCCTATTTTTGTTGTTGTTGTTGTTTTTGTTGTTGAGTGGGGGATCTGTCACCCAAGCAATCCTCCCATCTCAGCCTCCTGAGTTGCTGGGATTATAGGAGTCAGCCACCACACCCAGCTCTGGTCTGTTTTTAGAAATAAAATTTTATTGAAATTGGGGTAAGGAGAATGAGGTACTATCATGCAACTACAGTGCTAGATCCTTCCTTTATTTAGAATTTTGATAATTTGTTCATCATAGTTTTTTTTTGTTTGGTTGTTTTTTTTGTTTTGTTTTGAGACAGAGTCTCTCTCTGTGGCCCAGGTTGGAGTGCAGCAGTGCGATTTCAGCTCTCTGCAACCTTTGCTCCCTGGGTTCAAGCCATCCTCCCGTGTCAGCCTCCTGAGTAGCTGGGACTGCAGGCGCAGGCCACCACACCTGGCTAATTTTTGTATTTTTTTTGTGTAGAGATAAGGTTTTGCCATGTTGCCCAGGCTAGTCTCAAACTCCTGGGCTCAAGCAATCTGCCCACCTCGGCCTCCCAAACTGCTGGGATTACAGGCCTGAGCCACAGCGCCTGGTCCTCATCACAGATTTTTGCATTAATTGTTATTTATTAAAATAGTGCATTAGGGCCAGGCACGGTGGCTTGGGCCTGTAATTCCAGCGCTTTTGAGAGGCCGAGGTGGGAAGATTGCTTGAGTCCAGGAGTTCAAGAACAGCCTGGGCAACATGGCGAAACCCCGTCTCTAAATAAAACTTAAAAAATTAGCCAGGTGGGTGTGGTGGTGTGTGCCTGTACTCCCAGCTACTTGGAAGGCTGAGGCAGGAGGATCACTTGAGCCCAGGACATGGAGGCTGCAGTGAGCAGTGATCCTGCCACTGCACTCCAACCTAGATGACGGTGAGACCCTGTCTCAAATAATAATAATAAAAATAATAATAATGCATTAAATTATTCATCTTGGCCGGGTGCGGTGGTTCATGCCCCAAATCCCAGCACTTTGGGAGGCTGAGATGGGCAGGAGTTTGAGACCAGCTTGGCCAACATGGCGAAACCCCATCTCTACTAAAAATACAAAAATCAACTGGGCATGGTGGTATGTGCCTGTAATCGCAGCTACTCGGGAGGCTGAGGCACGAGAATCGCCTGAACCCTGGAGGCGGAGGTTGCAGTGAGCTGAAATCACGCCACTGCACTCCAGCCTAGGAGACAGAGTGAGAACTTGTCTCAATTTAAAAAAAAAAGTATTTCTCTTGGTTACTGAGTTGTTAACATCACCTTAAATTTCGTGATGAGGGTAAACCATTTCTAAAGCAACCATGGAGCTGGGAATTAGAGAAAAGTATATACTTGGGGGAGGTGTGAGGGGAGATTATAAATTGTAAAACAAACATGAAGTAAATAGTATGTACTATATATTTCATTTCATCCACAACTTTGAATACTAACCATGTGTGATTTTCTGTCCACAGAAGGGAACTTGCCGAAAGCTTAGGTGTGACTGAAGACAAAGTGCGGGTCAGTACACTTGAAAAAGCAATTTGAGAGGACAGCCATTCTAAAACCTGCTTCAGGGCACTGAAGGCTTTGAAGGCTTTGTCCTGAACGTTGTAAAGTTGTTGTTTTTATTATTGTCTTTTTTATGTTGGCAAATAAGTTTTGAAATTTGAGTTCCTTGTCGGTAGAAAAGGGAGTAAGCCCCAGCTTATGGTTCTTTCCTCTTTTCCCTTCCAATTAGGGAACATGATTTCCTAAAGGAAAAACAAAACAAAAACTGCTTCTCCTAATCTGTATACAAAATTAAACAAATACATACATATGAAACACATATATGTATAATATATATATAATACATGTATACATATATGTATGTACCCAATAAATAAAATTCAACTCCTTCTAACACAGGTATCTTTTAGGAACAATTTCTGTGTAGAGTCATGGTGGGGCTCAGTCTTACCTTAGAAGTATTCAAGTTAATGCAGGGAGGAGCAGGGTTATAAGAGGGTTCAAGTGTACTAAATTATTTAAAGCCAGGCATAAACACTTAGCTAAATGAGTGAATTTATAAATATTGAGATGAGGGAGTAATTCACCCACAGAACACATTACATGACTAAATAATGTATATTTAGTTAAGCTGAGATTGATGGGAAGATAGCTTATATGTCCAAGCCCCTGGTCCCTCTTCGTTTCTTTTTAAGTTATTGGTAAAGCAGTATAGAGAGTAGCAGCCCTAAGTTTTAATTTTCTAAAATACTTTGATGTGTCAACCTGAAAAGATTGTTAAAATAGTCACATTATTTTGAAATTGAGGAAGGTTTGTAAGGTTTGTATGCTTTGGAAAATTGTCTAAAGAATGAAGCAAACAAAATGAGTAGTATTGAATTCATTTCAGTTGACCGAGAAGGGTGAAAAGGTTAGAGAGAAATATGGTCAAAATAGGCTTTGCACATACTGTACAAATTCAACATTATGAAACTACTAAATGTTTAAGTGACTGTTCTCTTGAGGAATTTCTATCCATCTAAGGATTTATATTTCTTTTTGGTGGTACGTTTTTGAAGAAGTGGGTTTTCTGGAATTTGTTTGGAGAGGTGGCCCTCATTTTAGGGTAGATTCACACCCATGTTAATTTCAAATACTTTTCATTCCTTTAAGCAATGTTAACTAATTTGTAGGTCATAGGATTCAAATGATGACCACTTACGACCAAAGAAAACCATACATAGTATCAAACTGATGTTTTCCCAAAAAAGAAAAGAAAACAAAAATCAGGATGACCTTATTATTAGCTTTTATGCAGAGTGCATGTGTGAGTGTAGTGAGGGAAATGCACTGCAGATGTAGTGGTGGGTTGTCCAAAAAAGCAGACTAACAAAGCGGGTTACTGAGTGCTGGCATCCTAATGGCAAAGGGTGGGCTCACAATTACACCTGGTTCAGGTTGGAGAAGTTGAAAAGAGGTTGGGATCACTTTCCTCTGGCTGGTAAGGCAAACTCAGAGGAAAAGAAAAACAAGGCTTAATGAGTTTCTTTTCCCCTCCCTGGGTCGACATAATGTTCTCTCCTTAGTGCTCTGAAAAGAATATGAGCCACAAGATACAAATAAGGGAAGAGCCAGAATGCTTTCATGTATCTCCAAACTATACAGCATAAATTTCCCCCAAGAAAGTAATACATAGTTTCCCCATAGCTTTTGCAGATGTAATGCAACTGGTTTATGAAACCAGTATTGGGAATGCAGACCTAATATCAGAACATATCAGTTAGCCCACTGTACACTTTGGTTATGTTTATAGATATTTGACCAGTGGTACACTTGAAAGCTCCCAAAATGAGCTCTTTTAGACTTTTAGAGACTGGCCTCATGCAGCAGAAATACTGCAAATCCTTAAATGGGAAAGTGAAAAAGACATGTCAGGTAGAGAAAGAAGGCCCTTTGTGCCGCTTACAATTTGCAGTTCGAGAACTTTTGAAAGTAATAAATACAATATAAACTCCATTAACTAGGATGCTGAGAGGATAGTGACATCTAACTGTCAGGTTCTTTTTGTCTGTTTGCTTTTTAATTGTTGGCAGATATTTAAGGAGGAGCCATATTTGTGACCCTTCCCCCACATTGATGTTAACCATCTTCCTAAAATGCTGGTTCCACCTTTCTGCCTTAGGAACAGGGGGTGGGATTCAGATCTCCTGGTTGAGTAGCAGGGCCTAGGGGGCCCTGCCTTACTGGGCTACAGCACCTCCAGTCCAGGATCCTGGAGCTGTAGCTAAAACAGAGTGAGCTGACCTTGTCCTGAGCCCAGGAAGGTTTGGAGAGTGCAGCAGATTGGAGAACGAAGATTTGGCATTGGTGACAATGGTATGCCTGTTTCCCCTAAACTATTGGGTGAGCAAAGATTTTTGAGAATTTCAGTTAATTTGAGTCGAGTTGGTTTCAACTTTCCTTAATGCTACAGGCTAAAATATCAAGGCAGTGTGCAGGCCTCTCTTGTCAGAGGACGAATGATCCCTTAGACATCCTGGAAGGAAACCTGTCTAAAATTCCAGTGTGCTCTTTCCTATTATTTACTACATACTAAAAATGGATTTTTAAAACAATTTCCTGAAAACGATTTGAAATTAGGCCCACTTTTTACCATGCCGAACTTCTCCCACAAACAAGATGAAACTCTCCCTAGTGAGGAGGGAGCAGGAGGCAGCTGGATAGTTGATGGTCACTTGTCAGATGCACATCTTTTGTTACCCTGTTGCCAGGCATTGAATTAACAGCAAGGACCTGGAACAACTCATAAGCCAGAACTGCATCCAATACCTGGAAGTAACCATTAAAGAATATTAAAATTGGGGCTGAGCACAGTGGCTCACACTTGTAATCCCAACACTTTGGGACACCAAGGTGGGAAGATCACTTGAGGCCAGGAGCTCAAGAACAGCCTGGGCAACATAGCGAGACCCTGTCTCTACAGAAAAATTAAAACAGCTGGGCATAGTGGCATGTACCTCTAGTACCAGCTACTTGGGAGGGTGAGGTGGGAGGATCTCTTGAGCCCAGAAGTTCAATGTCACAGTGAGCTATGACTGCACCACTGGACCCCAGCCCAGGCAAAACAGCAAGACCCTGTCTCAAAAAAAATAAAATAAAATAAATAAATAAATAAATAAATAAATAAAATGGAGAAGAGAGATACAAAGTAATAAGCTTATTCCAGGACTTGGCACAAAGCTGGTCCTCACTAAGGGTGAGCTGAAGGGCCACAGGCTATGTTGTTAACTTTCCTAAGGTATTTTAGCAATGGGGGAAATAGCTTCTCCTGATGCAGTTTAAAATCTCAATAGCATATAAAGTTGCATCCTGTGTTTTTCTATTACAACATTAACTGTTCAATATACTAAACCAATCCCCTTTTCCTTCTGATTGTAGGTTTGGTTTAAGAATAAAAGGGCCAGATGTAGGCGACATCAGAGGAGATTAATGCTCGCCAGTGAACTACTTGCTGATCCAGACGACTGTGTCTACATCGTCTTGGACGAGCCCTAGAATGCCATCCTTCTTCAGGAGCTAGTTTGGAGATGGGTTTTCCTGGTGCCACTGACACCTGGGCTGCCCATGCCGCTCAGGCTACCCTTATCTCCTCTGAACTTATGTTATCAATAAAGAGGCAAATTCTCAATATATTTGTTTTTGTGTGCCAATTGTGGTTAGTAGGGTATAGGTGCAAATTGTTTTTAAAAAGCCATTTAAGGCCGGGTGCAGTGGCTCACACCTGTAATCCTAACACTTTGGGAGGCCGAGGCGGGTGGATCAGGAGGTCAGGAGTTCAAGACCAGCCTAGCCAAGATGGTGAAACCCCATCTCTATCAAAAATACAAAAAAAATAGCTGGGTGTGGTGGCAGGCACCAGTAATCCCAGCTACGCGGGAGGCTTGAACCCAGGAGGCAGAGGTTGCAGTGAGCCAAGATCGCACCACTGCACTTCAGCCTGGGCAACAGAATGAGACTCCATATCAAAAAAAAAAGAAAGCCATTTAAACAAAATGACGAGATTTTTCATGAAATGACATCCCTGAGCTGCCATCAACAATAGGCCCTGCACATCACAGAAGCTTACCAAGCATCATTGTGAGTTTGCACTGACCCATACATCCTTCTCCACTCCCCCTCCCTACGCCTGCCATTATGCCATCCTCCTCACCACCTTGCCCCTTTAGGGACCACAAATATGTGCAAGAAGGGGTGAAGCAGATTCCTGGTGAGACAACAGTGTATTCCCAGATAAAGCTGAGTTCCAGTTATGCTGACTAGTTCCATCCAAATTCTGGACTCTAAAGAAAAACTTCCTAGGTGGCTACTCATAGGATTTATGGGAAGGTGGCAGCTGAACATTGATCCACTCCACTGTGCTCCAAATTCTGTTCACTGCCCTCCCTTTTTGTGGGGGACACAGGGGAATAGGAGCTATTCTACCCCAAAGATCATGCTGCTTCAAAAGAAACAAGCAAAAATTTCATTAAGCCCAAAAAGAGGCTCTTCTCCCTTTTCTCCCCTCTCCCCAGTCCAGGAAGCATATTGTTATACCTTCCCTAGCTCAAAAGCAGATGAACAATCCTTTAAGTTTATTTTGTCATCTTCAACATATTGGAGAGAATCCCACTTCCTGCTGATTACAAGGTGAAAGGGGACCTTTTCATTTAGTGCTGCTCAAAGAAGAGTAAGAAGATGGTACCCTGAGCAATGTTCCAGAATAACCACTCACTGGAACGAAGCAGTCAGACCTCTGCTTTGTTCATGCTATTGTAAACCAAAAATAAAATTCGAAGCCCCACAACTATCTGAATGGATCCCTCCTCTCAGCCAAGGGCATTCCAAAGTTAACCTGAAAAACTTACTCAGGTCATGACAGAAAGTAGGCGTCAGACATGCCTCATTATTCCCTACTCCCTTTTGGAATTCATGTACAGCTGACCAGTATTAACGTTAGAACAGAACTTAAGACTAACAGACTCTGTGGCAATAAGACACCAATTTCCAGCCTAACTCTAGTATAGCATCACATGACAGCAAGGCTTGAAAGAAATCAAAAGTATTTTACCCTATGTGTTTTTTTGCCATATTTTGAAATAGTTCTGCAAAGCTGTCTCTTGTGGGGGAAAATGTACGTTTTCAAGAGTATCCCCTTTCTTGTGCAGGCCTTTTTCTTGATCCAGGAGAGAATCAACTCAAGTAAGAAACATTTACAATCTATTCTCTCTGAAGCCAGCTACCTGGAGGCTTCCTCTGCATAATGGGAACCTTGGTCTCCACAACCCCTTATCTTAACACAGACATTCTCTTGTATTGATTCTTGGTCTTTAGACAATAATGTAACTCTTTCAACCAATTGCCAATCAGAAAATCTTTGAATCTACATATGACCTAGAAGCTCCCACTTTAAGTTTACCCACCTTTCTGGACAGAACCAACGTTGTACATCTTACATGTATTGATGGATGTCTTATGTCTCCTTAAAATGTGTAAAACCAAGCTGTAGCCCAACCACCTGGGGCACACATTCTCAGGAACTCCTGAGAGTTTTCATGGGCCATTGGTCACTCGTATTTGGCTCAGAATAAATCTTTTCAAATATTTTACAGAGTTTTACTCTTTTCATCAACACGTTCTTCTTTGTGCAAAACTTCCAGGATAGAAAGAAAACAAAAACAAAAATAAGTTAGGAAGATGAAGAGGCCCAGCCCATTTTTTAAAGCATAAAGTTCTTCTCAGTTTAACCTTTGTTTCTGAGTAACCTTTAGCAATATGAGTCTCCTTCAGTGGAGTTTTATGTTAAAAGTGATTAATTGTGGACCCCACAGTCATACTATAAAGTGATTGCAGTGACTATAGATAAGGTATCAGAGTTACCCCACAATTTCCTCTCATGGGTGTTAATCAAAGACCAGATTAATAGTGCTCATATGTTCCCAGTGTAAAGGAAGGCTCTGTTTCCTTGGAAAAGCATGCCATGGTGCCTGCTAATTTTAATTCCTTACTTCTTCCTTTTTTCCACTTGTGATTGTCAAATGTCAGCAAAGTAGTATGCATAATGTGTGGCTTCCACAGAGAGAGGGTTATTGCTACACAGAAGCCCCAGGCCCTGTTGGGAGTGTGGAAAATCCAAGAAGAATGTACCTCACCACTCTCACGGGATGATTTTCAAACCAAAAATTATTTCCCAGTGTTAATCACTTTCCATCTAAAACAGTAAATTTCTCAATGCTTTAAGCAGCCTCAGAATTAGTGGGTCT
Source organism: Symphalangus syndactylus (assembly GCF_028878055.3). Taxonomy (NCBI): domain Eukaryota; kingdom Metazoa; phylum Chordata; class Mammalia; order Primates; family Hylobatidae; genus Symphalangus; species Symphalangus syndactylus. The sequence goes on along the minus strand of NC_072447.2, from coordinate 123,551,844 downwards.
GTACAAATAAGCTCCAAGACACCATCAGACCCAGGCCTGACACCTTCTCTGCATTGGCTACAGCTGAAACTGAAGGCCAGAGAGTGCTCAGCAGAAATCCTCAGTCAATCCTCACATCCAGTCTGACACACACTAGCAGAGAATATTCTTTTTTCATGTTCAGATTTCCTGGAAGAAGCAAAATAAAAGTGAATACATTTTCCAGAAGTGGGTAGCATCTTCAAGAGTAATATACACTGTTTTTTAACATGTCTCTACTTCCAAGTGCCAGAAATTAAGGCAGGATTCAGGCAGGATGGTGGTATGAGGCAGAAAAGATAAGCAAAACATTGCGGTACATGATAATTTACCTGCAGTCTACGTTTTCAAAGAGAGAGATCCTCTAAAATTAATGCCACAAAGAACACTTCTCTTTCTTTTATGTTTTTATTTAACTTTCATTTTAAGTTCAGGGGCACGAATGCAGGTTTGTTACGTGGGTGAACTTGTGTCATGGGGGTGTGCTGTACAGATTATTTCATCACCCAGTTATTAAGCCTAGTACCCATTAGTTCTTTTTCATTATCCTCTCCCTCCTCCTACCCTTCAGTAGGCCCTAATGAGTGTGTTCCCCTCCCTGTGTCCATGTGTTCTCATCATTTAGCTCCCATTTATAAGTGAGAACATGCAGTATTTAGTTTTCTGTTCCTGCATTAGTTTGCTCAGGATAATGTTCCTTTTTATGGCTGCATAGTACTCCATGGTGTATATGTACTACATTTTCTTTATCCAGACTATCACTGATGGGCATTTGGGTTGATTCCATCTCTTTGCTATTGTGAATAGTGCTGCAATGAAATACATGTGCATGTATCTTTATGATAAAATGATTTATATTCCTCTGGGTATACACCCAGTAATGGGATTGCTGGGTCAAATGTTATTTCTGGTTCTAGGTCTTAGAGGAATCACCACATTGTCTTTCACAATGGTTAAACTAATTTACATTCCCACCAACAGTGGAAAAGCGTTCCTATTTCTCTGCAGCCTTGACAGCATCTGTTGTTTCTTGATTTTTTTTAATAATTGCTCTTCTGACCAGTGTGAGATGGCGTCTCACTGTGGTTTTGATTTGTATTTCTCTAATGATAGTGATGTTGAGCTTTTTTTATATGTTTGTTGGCCACATAAATGTCTTCTTTTGAGAAGCATCTGTTCGTTTCATGTGCCCACTTTTTTATTATACTTTAAGTTCTAGGATACATGTGCAGAACGTGCAGATTTGTTACATAGGTACACACGTGCCATGGTGGTGTGCTGCACCCATCAATCCATCATCTACATTAGGTATTTCTCCTGATGCTATCCCTCCCCTAGCTCTCCACCCCCGACAGGCCCTGGTGTGTGATGTTCCCTCCCTGTGTCCATGTGTTCTCAATGTTCAACTCCCATTTATAAGTGAGAACATGCAGTGTTTGGTTTTCTGGTCCTGTGTTAGTTTGCTGAGAATGATGGTTTCCAGCTTCATCCATGTCCCTGCAAAGGACATGAACTCATTCTTTTTTATGGCTGCATAGTATTCCATACTGTATATGTGCCACATTTTCTTTATCCAGTCTATCATTGAGGGGCATTTGGGTTGGTTCCAAGTCTTTACTATTGTGAATAGTGCTGAAATAAACACTGTGCATGTGTCTTTATAGTAGAATGATTTATAATCCTTTGGGTATATACCCAGTATTGGGATTGCTGGGTCAAATGGTATTTCTGGTTCTAGATCCTTGAGGAATTGCCACACTGTCTTCCACTATGGTTGAACTAATTTACACTCCCACCAACAGTGTAAAAGCATTCCTATTTCTCCACATCCTCTCCAGCATCTGTTGTTTCCTGACTTTTTAATGATCGCCATTCTAACTGGCATGAGAAGGTAAACTTATGGCTTTGATTTGCATTTCTCTAATGGCAAGTGATGATGAGCTTTTTGTCATATGTTTGTTGGCTGCATAAATGTCTTCTTTTGAGAAGTGTTTGCTCATATCCTTCAACCATTTTTTGATGGGGTTTTTTTTTTTCTTGTAAATTTATTTAAGTTCCCTGTAGATTCTAAATATTAGCCCTTTGTCAGATGGGTAGATTGCAAAAATTTTCTCCCATTCTGTAGGTTGCCTGTTCACTCTGATGATAGTTTCTTTTGCTGTGCAGAAGCTCTTTAGTTTAATTAGATCCCATTTGTCAATTTTGGCTTTTGCTGCCATTACTTTTGGTGTTTTAGACATGAAGTCTTTGCCCATGCCTATGTCCTGAATGGTATTTCCTAGGTTTTCTTCTAGGGTTTTTATGGTTTTCAGTCCTATGTTTAAGTCTTTAATCCATCTTGAGTTAATTTTTGTATAAAGTGTAAGGAAGCGGTTTCAGTTTTCTGCATATGGCTAGCCAGTTTTCCCAACAAAATACCTAGGAATACAGCTAACAAGGGATGTGAAGGACCTCTTTAAGGAGAACTACAAACCACTGCTCAAGGAAATAAGAGAAGACACAAACAAATGGAAAAAAAACATTCCATGCTCATGGATAGGAAGAATCAATATTGTGAAAATGGCCATACTGCCCAAAGTAAAGAGAAAAAGAGTCTTGTATTCTAGAGGGAGATTAAAAACAGATGCCAAATCAAACATAAAATTATAAAAATCTATCATAGGATTGTATAAGGGGACCAATTTTATCAATATAGGTAGTTTTAAATTTAGTCTCTTACTATTTAACTGGATCTGAGGTCTAGGCAGAGCCCACACTGAATTCTGAATCTCCAAAAGAGAGAATTTTCATGAGCCTAGAACATGTTATGCTTTTATAATGCACTTTCTTTGTGAAGACATTTCTCTAAGGGTCTAAACTATACTCTTTCTGATTTTAAACACCCAAGAATAGCCACTGTTGTAATAACTACTTTAGTCAAAACAAAATCAGGTAACAATACAAAAGCAAGCTATTTAAGATCTGAGAAGAACTTGTCTGTTTATACTCTTAAGGTTCCATAAGGAAAAACAGAAGTTTCTCCCCAAAATGGAGTCTGGCACCTTCTCTGTTTTCTTTAAGGAATCTCAGGCTGTTAAAAATCATTTTAGGTCCCTCATGCAGCAGAGAGGGGCAAAAGGAAGGAGAGACAGGAAGAAAAATGGAGAAAACAGAATTCAGTCAACTGAGAAAAACAAAACTTTTTCTACAAAAAAAAGAAGTTGTAGGAAAAAAACATAAAGGCCTTTTAAGTGGACACACACACACATACACACACACACACACAATCTTAAATATTAGCTTTTTAATTAAGCAGATTCATAGCCATTGAGCTCTTCTAAAAAAAAAAAAAATCCTTTTAAGCCGGGTGTGGTGCCTCACACCTGTAATCCCAGCACTGGGAGGCCAAGGTGGGTGGGTCACTTGAGGTCAGGAGTTTGAGACCAGCCTGGCCAACATGGTGAAACGCTGTTTCTACTAAAAATACAAAAATTAGCCTGGTGTGGTGGCACATGCCTGTAATCCCAGCTACTCAGGAGGCTAAGGCAGGAGAATTGCAAGAAAGCAGGCAGGTTGCAGTGAGCAGAGAATGTGCCACTGTACTCCAGCCTAGGCAACAGAGCAAGACTCCACCTCAAAAAAAAAATCCTTTTAAATCTCATTGCCATATTTTAGCTGAGACAAATTGCTCATTCTTCAACAGTAACATAAATATGAAACCTGAAAGGACTTGATTTAGGAACCAAACCCAGGGTGTTGTGGTGGGAAAAAAGGGCAGAACCATAGCTACTGAACTGCACCATGGGACAACAGCTGTTGCTCTTTCAGTTTGGCTTGGCTAGCAAAAAGTGGCCTTGTTATGTAAGTAAAACCCCACAGGTAGTTAAAATCTTTCCTTTTTTTCCCCTTTGCTGGTCATTTTTTCTTTTTCCTTTTTTTTCCCCAGCTGTGGGAATTTAGCTAATTCAGTGGCATTGTTCCCCATAATTTGGAAATTTCCTTCAAATTTGAACAAGTCTGATAGAGTTTATCAAATCCAATGGAAAAAAGACCAAAAGAAGAACAAAAATAGAAACAAACAAAAATAGTTAAGCAAAACAAACAAAAAAATTGCACAACTTATACAATTACTGAGCACTCTAAAGGTAAGAAGAAATTAAGAGCAGCTGGTTGTTAATTTTAACTTTAGTCATTAAGGAGAATTTCCAAGACAAAATCCCAATTCAGTTACTTACCTAGGAATGGAGCCCAGTCTGAAGATGGCTCTCTACCATCCTAGAAACAGGAAACAACTTCAACTCACCTTCCCTGTTGGAAGTGAGCTCACACTCCAGAAGGTAGTTGCCTGCTCTCCATCATCATGAAGCAGGACAATTCACCCTCCTTGTGTAAAACTCCAGAAAAGGAGTTGTACAACAAAATAAACCTTAGATCTCAGCCAAATTTGAGGAGATCATGGATTCTCTGAAGGGGGAGCTCCTCGGACTTCACAAATTGTCCTATTGGTTTGAACAATAAAGATAGCTCAAACTGGTACCAAGCACCAATAGGAGATTTGTCAAGGGTTAGGGCAACCTCCACTCAGAAGCCATTCCTGGTTACCAACTTGTGAACCAAAAGTATCTGAGACAGGTTCCAATCAATTTAGAAAGTTTATTTTACCAAGGTTAAGGATGCACCCATGACACAGTCTCAGGAGGTCCTAATGACATGTGCTCAAGGTGGTCAGATACAGCTTAGTTTTATACATTTTAGGCAGACATGAGACATTAATCAATATATGTAAGATGTACATTGGTTTTGTGCAGAAAGGCAGGGACAACTCAAAATGGGGAGGGGGCCTCCAGGTCATAGGCAGATAAGAGACAAATGGTTCGATTCTTTTGAGTCTTTAATTGACCTTCCACTGAATACACAAATTACATGTGAGAGGGGGGTAGAGGAACAGTCACTTATTCCTTAATCTGGCTCAGTGAATCTGCATTTTTACGTAAACAATAGGGCAGAGGAAGCAATCAGGCACCCATTTGTCTCAAGCTGTTAGCGGTGGAAGACATCCGAGTTACCCGTGTTAATGGTGGTGAATCTGTACCAGTCCACAGCAACTTCGGTGCTTGCCTCTTCAGAAGAAAGAATTCGACTGAAGGGCATAAAGCAAAAAAAGAGACTGAGATAAGTTTCAGAGCAGAAGTGGAAGTTTATTTAAAACACTTTAGAACAGGAAGGAAAGGAAAATTTGTTTGAAAGAGACCCAAGCAGGCACCTGAAGGTACAAGAGAGAAAAGAGAGCAAAAGAAGACAGCAGAAAGCCCCTTTAACCTTGATCCTTGGACTTTATAGGCTTGCCTTTTTCCCATGATTCTTCCCTTAGGGTGGGCTTTCTGCATGCGAAGTGCTTTCCCTACCCTTTGGAATTGAGCATGCTCAGTGTGTTTAGGGAGTTACACATGCTCATCTGAGGCTTTCTTTCCTTTTCCAGTGGAGTGTGCTTGTGGAAGATCATACTTCACCATTTTTGTCTCTTAACATGCATGCTCAGGAAGTTGCTTCTCCCTGGGGCCTGCATTCAATTAACATTTTGATGTTAACAGGTGTGGACCATCAGGAAACAACCTCTCCCTGGTGCTGCTGAATTATCATTTTTAGAGAGGCAATGAGGTAATTGCTGAACCATCACCTGACATTTCTAGTGGGTGGGGGAAAGCCCTCTCCTGCCCTGCTCATGCCTAACTACCTGTAACAAGGTGAGCAGAGGGATGACTTTGAGTTCTGTCCTTTGTCCAGCACCTGTGAAGATAAGCTATCAATTTATATTGCCAGGGTGAAAATTAACAGAATTGTCTTAGGGTAAAGATCGTGAGGCCCACAAGGAATTTCCTTGTGGGCAAATTGTGAGGGAGGCATGCAGCCTTTTTTTAAATCTTTGTAGCTATGTTATTTAGGAATAAAATGAGAGGCAGGTTTGCCTGACGCAGTTCCCAGCTTGTCTTTTCCCTTTGGCTTAGTGATTTTGGTGGTCGTGCAATTTATTTTGCCTTCACAAGCCCTTCACTGGATTTCCTGATTAGTAAGTTCAATTTTGTCTCATTTGACATGGGCATGGACTGGGATTCTCATACCTTAAGTGGACACCCTGTGGAGTTGGTTGCTATGATGATATAATACTCATCACATATCCCTCATCCTAAGAATGCGGCATGACATCACTTTCACTTTAGAATTCATTTATGGGGACAAGGAGGCTGTGGACACCTGGAGGAGAAAGAAAGTCCATTTATTTCATACGCAAAGCAAAATAAAAAAGAAAAGGCCAAGTTTCCATATTTAAAATGTGTACTGGCCGGGCGCGGTGGCTCATGCTTGTAATCCCAGCACTTTGGGAGGCCGAGGCGGGCGGATCACGAGGTCAGGAGATCGAGACCACAGTGAAACCCCGTCTCTACTAAAAACACAAAAAAATTAGCCGGGCATGGTGGCGTGCGCCTGTAGTCCCAGCTACTCAGAGAGGCTGAGGCAGGAGAATGGCGTGAACCCGGGAGGCGGAGCTTGCAGTGAGCCGAGATTGCGCCACTGCTCTCCAGCCTGGGTGACAGAGCGAGACTCCGTCTCAAAAAAAAAAAAAAAAAAAAAAAAAAAATGTGTAATTTGCCCTTAAAGAAACAGCAAATGAGTAGCACATTTGTCTTTTAATATCAGCACAACATTGTTGCACCCTGAATGCTCCATATAAAGAATATCAGTAAATTGGACCTAAACAATGCAAGGGCAGAGAACTATGTCTTACTTATCTTTATATCCACTGCTCCTTCCCTTTTCTTGTCTTTCATGCATGGATGTGAATTGACAGTTCAATTGCATTTAAAATCTGGCACAATGAGCCATTGGCTGTGCTGAGAGATCTGGGTTGTTGACCAAATTCTGAGGCTTCCTTGTTATCAATCCCTCTCACAACCTGTTTCCCTAGGAACTTGGTGGTCAGCAGAGCACTCGAATTCTCCTTCCAAACCATGAGCTTGTATTTTTGGCTGTTCCTTCTCTCTTTTGCAGACACACGTGCATGTAGGCATGCACACACACACACAGGATCTTTAGCTAGAAAGCACCCTGGAATGGTCACATCACTCCATTTCACCCTGTGCTTTTTGGTCATCAGAATACCCCCACACCCACAAGCTGCAACCACATTTCTACCTGTTAGAAGACACAAATGTCAAGTTTCCCAGTGAGATAAAACAAGAAACAATCGTCTATTTATGAGAGCATTTTCCAGTTTAAAATTCCAATTGACTAATCCAGGAGTTTGGGAAATTTTCCATACATACAGTGGCCTAATATCAAACTCCTTCCTATAAAAACAGGAACAATTCATCATCACAGAATAAAGCTTGTCAAGCCAGTTGTTAGTGGGACCCACAAAGCCAGTTCCTCAGTTGGGTATCAAATCCGTACAAATCTGTATTAACTAAAAATAATAACTAAATAGTTTATTCAGGAGAAAAATTAATTTTAAAAGTACATAATTCAGGTCCTTCCAAAAACACGTTAGTGATTAAAAGCTTTTTTTAGTGTTGAAATCTCTTAAAAAGTTATTGATATAATTGGGAAGGGCCTTCATGTAGAATCGAATGAACGCAGACCATAATACATTCCTGCACAACCCCTACTCCCTATTGGCTTCCCCCGGAGTCCTGCATAGGTGCTCTGAGTGGCAGTCATGTGCCAGTCCATGCTGCAGGGTCACAGATTGGGAAGACGGGTAATGAATGGAAGCTGGATGTCCCTGAAGCTGTAACATAGGCCAAGTGCAGTAGCTCACACCTGTAATCCCAACACTTTCGGAGGCTGAGGTGTGCAGATCACCTGAGATCAGGAGTTGGAGACTAGCCTGGCCAACATGGTGAAACCCTGTCTCCACTAAATATATGCCTGTAATCCCAGCTACTGGGGAGTCTGAGGCACAAGAATCACTAGAACCCGAGAGGTAGAGGTTGCAGTGAGCCAAGATCACACCACTACACTCCAGCCTGGGTGACAGAGTGAGACTCCATCTCAAAAAAAAAAAAAAAAAAAAGGAAAAAAAAAAACAAGCTGTAACATAAAAACAACTTAATTATTGCAAAGAAGAGATCAGTATAGTGACATGTGACTCCAATCCCACTGCAGTGTCTAGGGTGGGCATGTGTTATGGTGTGCTCTTTCAGTTTAGCCATCCGTAGGCAGCTTGTTTATCAACTCAATTAGACCCCCTGCCTTATCGCAAGGGCAGAGGGCTTTCTGTATCGCAGGTTCTTGCCTTGGTGTACCAGAAAAATCAGATCACATGTGGGCTTGGAGGATGGGTGCAAGGTTTTTTATTGAGTGATGGTAGCTCTCAGCGAGGTGGATGGAGAGGCCAGAAGGGGGATGGAGTCGGAAGGTGGAAAACCCCGAGCAGCCAGGCTCTCCTCTGACCACCACAGCCAAACTCAGTGTTGTTCAGCTGGTCGGCCTGCTGGCATCTGCTGGTGTCTGCCGGTGTGCTGTTCCGCCAGTGTGTTCCTCTCGAGGGCCAGCCACTTCTGTCTGCCCATGGCCACTTGTGTCTCTGCCCTATATGGTCTTGGGGTTTTTACAGGCACACGATGGGGGCATGGTGGGCCAGGGTGGTCTTGGAAAATGCAACATTTGGGCATGAAAACAGAAATGCCTGTCCTCACTTTGGTCCATGGGCACAGGACCGGGATGGAGCCCTTGCTAGGGACCCCGCCTTCTCCTCCCAGCATTTCCCTGCCTCCCTCCCCTGTCACTGGCGTGCTCTGGCCTCCCCTCACTTCCCATTCAAGAAACACAGGCTGCTCTCCAGAAATGGCAAGAACATCGTGAGCCACTTGGAGGTGGGAGAGTTGGGACTAGGGGATGTGGGAGAGTTGGGACTAGGAGAGGTGGGGTTGTTCTCTGAGGACCTAAAATCCCACCAATCGGGAGTCTGGCAAATGAACCATAATTGCAAAATTGGCTTTTATGCGAAAGTATACATTCTGGTGCCATAAAAGTCGGGCAATTAAGATTTCCATTGAGAAGTTTCTTACTAGAAATTTCCCCAAATCACATACCTTCTCTGCCTCAATTCAGCTCTTGGACCTAACTCAGTGAACGATTACTTTCAGTATCCAATAGTGTGGTCCAGTTTTTCCATTTAACACTATTTCAGAAATGCTTTTCAACATTTTTTCATTTTCTTCATGGTTTTCATTTTAATGTCTGCATTCATATCTTGTAATTTGCTTAAGGTTGTTTCCTGGCACATAATGAGTGATCAACAGATATCAATTGAATGAATGCACATCTTTGCACACATGGCTACTTTTAAACTTTCTTTTGCTTCCTTTTTTGTTTTCTGTTTGTTTGAGACAGAGTCACCCTGTCACCCAGGCTGGACTGCAGTGGCACAATCTAGGCTCGCTGCAGCCACTGCCTCCCCGGTTCAAGCAATTCTCCTGTCTCAGCCTCCGAAGTAGCTGGGATTACAGGCGTGTGCCACCATGCCTGGCTATTTTTTTGTATTTTTTAGTAGAGATGGGGTTTCACCATTGTTGGCCAGGCTGGTCTCGAACTTCTGACCTCAAGTGATCTGCCCACCTCGGCCTCCCAAAATGCTGAGATTACAGGTGTGAGCTACCATGCCTGGCCTTGTTTTGTTTTTGAGGCAGTGTTTCACTCTGTCACCCAGGCTGGAGTGCAGTGGCTCAATCATGGCTCACTGCAGCTTCTACCTCCTGGGCTCAAGTGATCCTCCCACCTCAGCCTGCTGTGTAGCTTGGGCTATAGGCATGTACCACCATGCCCAGCTAATTTTTCAAATTTTTTGTAGAGCCAGGGTTTTGCCATATTGCCCAGGCTGGCCTTGAACTCCTGGACTCAAGCAATCCTCCTGCCTCAGCTTCCCAAATTGCTGGGATTACAGGCGTGAGGTACCACACTCAGCCTAAATTAGCATTTTTGGGCTAACATGCCAGAACTGAAATACATAAGTAAAAGAGTTTGAACCTTTTCTTTTTCTCTTGCATATTGCCATGAGAAGCAGTATCCAGTTTTGGTTAAAAACATGGTTTTTAGGCCAGGTGTGGTGACACGCACCTGTAGTCCTAGCTACTCAGGAGGCTGAGCCAGGAGGATCCCTTGAGCCAAGGAGTTTGAGGCTGTAGTGAGCTATATTGTGCCACTGTGCTCCAGCCTGGGCCACAGAGCAAGACCCTGCCTCTAAAAAATAATCAGCAAGGCACAGTGGCTTACACCTGTAATCCCAGAGATTTGGGACGTGAGGTAGGAGGATCACTTCAGGCCAGGAATTTGAGAACATCCTGGGCAACACAGTGAGACATCATCTCTATTTTTAAAAAAAAAAAAATTGCTTCCAAATGGTTTTATGTAAAATAAAAAAAAAGGAACATAGTGTTTTTAACTTCAACAAAACTCTATTAGGCTAATTTGGATATTTGTCCCCTGCAAATCTCATGTCAAAATTTAATCCCCAGTGTTGGAGGTGAGACTTGGCAGGAAATGTTTGGATCATGGGGTTGAGTCCCTCTTGAATGGCATGGTGCTGACCTGGTATAATGAGTGAGTTCCCATTCTATTATTTCCCCTGAGATCTGCTTGTTAAAAAAGCCTGAAACCTCCTCCTCTATCTTTCGTTCCTTCCTGTCACCATGTGATTGACATACACTTGCTCCCCTTCCTCCATGAGTGGAAGCTTCCTGAAGCCCTCACCAGAAGCAGATGCTGATGTCATGCTTCTTGTACAGCCTACAGAACCATGAACCAAATAAACCTCTTTTCTTTATAAATTACCCAGCCTCAGGTGTTCCTTTATAGTAACACAAAAATGGACTAAAACACCATACTAACTGTGCGATGGGGGACCACTTACCCCTCCCTTCTGAGTCACAGTCATCTGATCTACAAAATGGGGTAAACAGTAGTTCCTCTGCACAGAAATGTGGGCACAAGAGGAAAGTGGGCACAATATTGGTTATTGTTATTATCATTGCCATTTGCAATACATGTTTTTCCCCACAGCCATAGGAACGTTGTATTTTATCATTTTCAGCTTGTTTTTATTTATTAATTAGGTATGAAATGACACTGTTATATTTATACTAACTAGGCCAGGCTTGATGGCTCATGCCTGTAATCCCAGCACTTTAGGAGGCTGAGGCAGGCAGTTCACCTGAGGTCAAGAGTTTGAGACCAGCCTGGCCAACATGGTGAAACCCCATCTCTACTAAAATTACAAAAATTAGCTGGGTGTGGTGGTAGGTGCCTGTAGTCCCAGCTCCTCTGGAGGCTGAGGTACAAGAATTGCTTGAACCCAGATGACAGACGTTGCAGTAAGCTGAGATCGCACCACTTCACTCCAGCTTGGGTGACAGAGTGAGATTCTATCTCAAAAATATAATTAAATAAAGTATAAATTTAATTTAAAAATATATTTATAGTTCCTTGTTGCATAGTGAAGTTAACACCTTTTTTAAGGCTCTTCTATGTGCTTTTTGTTCTGTGATTTGTTTTATTCTTCACTGAACATTTGGACATTTGGTGGTATTCTTCCAAAGTTTAATAACTTTAAAAATACACTTAAAATAACTAATGCTTATGTTTTTCACTACAAATATTTCCCCATTCTGTTGTTTTCCTCTTTTTCTTAGTTTTGTGGTCCATATTTTTCTTTCTGATTTTTTTATTGCTTCATAACTTTAAAAGTTATCCTTCTTCCAGAGTTGACATTATGCTTTATCAAATAATTGCACTGATGATTTTTAAATTCTATACTTCTACTTGATTTGATGTTACCTAAATTTAACTCCTTAAATCAACTGAGATACATTGTGCTGCCTTAGTAGGAGATAGGTAGAAAGGTGAGGATAGGAATAACATCTACCTTACACCATTGCTGTGACAAGTGAAAGACACAATGCATGCATGTCTAACACTGCGCCTGGCAGGTAAAGAGCAGGGACTCAGTAAGTGACCAAAGCTATTAATTTAATTCTTATTATCAGTATCTAAAGTTGGATATCTGTAGAAGGAACACTGAGAGGTTTGTCACAAAGCAATTCTAGGAGTAACATAGAACTGTAAAAATTTTATAAATTAATTGAAAATGACAACTCTAAATTCATATGTACAACTGCACATGAAATACATACAATCATAGATATAACTAAACATACACAGTAATACATTTACTTCTTTTTGATACTGCGAGTGATGTCAAGGGAAAAGACATTCACATTTCAAAGTTTAGTTTTATAAAATTAAATATTTCAAGAATATCAGTTAAAAAAAAAACAAAAGCATAACTCAGAAGCTAAAAATGGGTGAAATCTTTGACCAGGTTTTCATTTAAGTTTCTTTAGATTTGTGAGTTTTGTTATTATTTTAAAAATTTATTTATTAAGTTGGTTTTTTATTTCCATAGGTATTTGGGGAACAGGTGGTATTTGGTTACATGAGTAAGTTGTTTAGTGGTGATCTGTGGGATTTTAGGACACCCATCAATCAAGCAGTATACACCGAACCCAATTTGTAGTCTTTTGTCCCCCACCCCACTCCCACCCTTTCCTCTGAGTCCCCAAACTCCAATGTATCATTCTTATGCCTTTGCATCCTCATAGCTTAGCTCCCACTTATGAGTAAGAACATACAATATTTGTTTTTTAGTTCTCCATCTTTAGTTATTCTACTCATGTTTAGTTATCCATAGTAAACCAAATGCCTATTGATCACTAGTTATTTTTAGTAGCAGCATTCAAAAAACTTTATAAAAGTACTTTTTTTGTTCTTTTTTAAACAGCAAGTAGTTTTCCAGTTATTTCTAGGTATATCTATGTACCACTAGTTATCTACCTTTCCAGTACCTTACTTCAAGAAGAAATAAGAAGTTGCACTTGAGAAAAATGTTTTTAGACATCCTGATTTCAATTAATTTTCTAGTTATTTCCATTTATTTATTTATTTATTTATTTATTTATTGAGACTGAATCTCTCTCTGTTACCCAGGCTGGAGGACAGTGGCACAATCTTGGCTAATTACAACCTCTGCCTCCTAGGTTCAATCGAGTCTCCTGTCTCAGTCTCCTGAGTAGCTGAGATTACAGGTGCACTATCAGCACCCGGCTAATTTTTCTATTTTTGGTAGATACGGGGTTTCACCATGTTGGCCAGTCTGATCTCAAACTCCTGACCTCAAGTGATCTGTCCGCCTCAGCCTCACAAAGTTCTGGGATTACAGGCATGAGCCACCACATCCGGCCCAGATATTTCTATATAAGCAGTTATATAGGTAACACTACTCATCTATGTTACTAACATATTACTTCAATGATAAATAAGAAGTCAGAATGAGAAAAAAAAATGTGTTCTTTTGCCCTCTGCCTTCAACTAGCCATCCAGGTTCTATCTATTTTTTATTATTTATTTATTTTTGAGATGGTTTCACTCTGTCACCCAGGCTGGAGTGTGGTGACCCCATCATAGCTCACTGCAGCCTCAAGCTCCCAGGTTCAACTGATGGTCCCACCTCAGTCTCCTGAGTAGCTGGGACTACAGGCTCACACCACCACACTTGGCTAATTTTTAAAATTTTTTGTAGAGATAGAGCCTCACTATGGTGCCCAGGCTACGTTATATCTAGTTATCTTTATATAAAGCTTACCTTAGAGGCTGGGTGTGGTGGCTCACATCCCATTGCTTTGGGAGGCCAAGGTGGGAGGATGGCTTGAGGCCAGGAGATCCAGATCAGCCTGAGCAACATAGTAAGAACTTACTGCACACAAATTTTAAAAATTAAAAAAAAAGGCAAGCTTATTGGCACATGTCTGTAGTCCTAGCGATTTAGGAGGCTGAAGCAGGAGGATTGCTTGAGCCAGGGAGTTTGAGGTTATAGTAGCCGTGATCATGCCATTGCACTCCAGCCTGGGCAACAGAGTGAGAGCCCGTCTCCAAATAAATAAATAAATAAAAATAAAAATAAAGCTTACCTTAGTATTCTAGCTATTTAGAGTACTACTTCCACATTTCAAAAAGAAATTTAAGTGATATTTTAGAGATGAAAAGCATGTATTTTTCAGTTTGGGGGCATTAAGTAGCTTTCTAGCTAATCCTTGTTATCTCTAATTAAATATTTATATAGCTATCACTAGTTATCTATATTTCTAATACCTTATGTCAAAAGGAAATTAAATTCAGATGTAAAAAGAATGTGGTTTTCAACATCCTAGCTTCAGGTATTTTTCTAGCTATTTCCAATATTTCTGAATAAGTACTTACCTAGGTACCACATATTATCTATAGTAAAACAAGATTTTTTTTACACGAGAATTTTGAAGTTGAATTTGAGAAAAATGTGTTTGACAGCATCCTGCCTTCACATACTCATTTTGATAATACCTAGTTATGGTTACATAAGTCTTATGTAGATAACTCTGTTTATAGCACTACTTCCATATTACAGTAGACATAAATTTTTTTTATTTTTTTATTATTATACTTTAGGTTTTAGGGTACATGTGCACAATGTGCAGGTTTGTTACATATGTATCCATGTGCCATGTTGTTTTGCTGCACCCATTAACTCGTCATTTAGCATTAGGTATATCTCCTAATGCTGTCCCTCCCCCCTCCCCCCACCCCACAACAGTCCCCGGAGTGTGATGTTCCCCTTCCTGTGTCCATGAGTTCTCATTGTTCAGTTCCCACCTATGAGTGAGAACATGCGGCGTTTGGTTTTTTGTCCTTGCGATAGTTTACTGAGAATGATGGTTTCCAGCTTCATCCATGTCCCTACAAAGGACATGAGCTCATCATTTTTTATGGCTGCATAGTATTCCATGGTGTATGTGTGCCACATTTTCTTAATCCAGTCTATCGTTGTTGGACATTTGGGTTGGTTCCAACTCTTTGCTATTGTGAATAGTGCCGCAGTAAACATACGTGTGCATGTGTCTTTATAGCAGCATGATTTATAGTCCTTTGGGTATATACCCAGTAATGGGATGGCTGGGTCAAATGGTATTTCTAGTTCTAGATCCCTGAGGAATCGCCACACTGACTTCCACAATGGTTGAACTAGTTTACAGTCCCACCAACAGTGTAAAAGTGTTCCTATTTCTCCACATCCTCTCCAGCACCTGTTGTTTCCTGACTTTTTAATGATGGCCATTCTAACTGGTGTGTGATGGTATCTCACTATGGTTTTGATTTGCATTTCTCTGATGGCCAGTGATGATGAGCATTTTTTCATATGTTTTTTGGCTGCATAAATGTCTTCTTTTGAGAAGTGTCTGTTCATGTCCTTCACCCACTTTTTGATGGGGTTGTTTTTTTCTTGTAAATTTGTTTGAGTTCATTGTAGATTCTGCATATTAGCCCTTTGTCAGATGAGTAGGTTGCAAAAATTTTCTCCCATTCTGTAGGTTGTCTGTTCACTCTGATGGTAGTTTCTTTTGCCGTGCAGAAGCTCTTTAGTTTAATGAGATCCCATTTGTCAATTTTGGCTTTTGTTGCCATTGCTTTTGGTGTTTTAGACATGAAGTCCTTGCCCACGCCTATGTCCTGAATGGTATTGCCTAGGTTTTCTTGTAGGATTTTAATGGTTTTAGGTCTAACATTTAAGTCTTTAATCCATCTTGAATTAATTTTTGTATAAGGTGTAAGGAAGGGATCCAGTTTCAGCTTTCTACATATGGCTAGCCAGTTTTCCCAGCACCATTTATTAAATAGGGAATCCTTTCCCCATTTCTTGTTTTTGTCAGGTTTGTCAAAGATCAGATAGTTGTAGATATGCAGCATTATTTCTGAGGGCTCTGTTCTGTTCCATTGATCTACGTCTCTGTTGTGGTACCAGTACCATGCTGTTTTGGTTACTGTAGTCTTGTAGTATAGTTTGAAGTCAGGTAGCGTGATGCCTCCAGCTTTGTTCTTTTGGCTTAGGATTGACTTGGCGATGCGGGCTCTTTTTTGGTTCCATATGAACTTTAAAGTAGTTTTTTTCCAATTCTGTAAAGAAAGTCATTGGTAGCTTGACAGAAATACAATCTACCATCAGAGAATACTACAAATACCTCTATGCAAATAAACTAGAAAAATCTAGAAGAAATGGATAAACTCCTCGACAAATACACCCTCCGAAGACTAAACCAGGAAGAAGTTGAATCTCTGAATAGACCAATAACAGGCTCTGAAATTGTGGCAATAATCAATAGCTTACCAACCAAAAAGAGTCCAGGACCTGATGGATTCACAGCCGAATTCTACCAGAGGTACAAGGAGGAACTGGTACCATTCCTTCTGAAACTATTCCAATTGATAGAAAAAGAGGGAATCCTCCCTAACACATTTTATGAGGCCAGCATCGTCCTGATACCAAAGCCTGGCAGAGACATAACCAAAAAAGAGAATTTCAGACCAATATCCTTGATGAACATTGATGCAAAAATCCTCAATAAAATACTGGCAAACCGAATCCAGCAGCACATCAAAAAGCTTATCCACCATGATCAAGTGGGCTTCATCCCTGGGATGCAAGACTGGTTCAACGTACGCAAATCAATAAATGTAATCCAGCATATAAACAGAACCAAAGACAAAAACCACATGATTATCTCAATAGATGCAGAAAAGGCCTTTGACAAAATTAACAACCCTTCATGCTAAAAAACTCTCAATAAATTAGGTATTGATGGGATGTATCTCAAAATAATAAAAGCTATCTATGACAAATCCACAGCCAATATCATAATGAATGGGCAAAAACTGGAAGCATTCCCTTTGAAAACTGGCACAAGACAGGGATGCCCTCTCTCACCACTCCTATTCAACATAGTGCTGGAAGTTCTGGCCACGGCAATCAGGCAGGAGAAGGAAATAAAGGGTATTCAATTAGGAAAAGAGGAAGTCAAATTGTCCCCGTTTGCAGATGACATGATTGTATATCTAGAAAACCCCACTGTCTCAGCCCAAAATCTCCTTAAGCTGATCTCCTAAAACTGAACAACAGCGCTGGGCTCAGACGTTGCCATGGATTTCTTTCTCGCCTGGGTTTCCACAGCCTCCTTTTCCCACTTCTGACTGTAAAACATCTTTTGTTTCATCTTTTTTCCTTTTATTCAAGACAGAAATGGACAGAGATTCTTCCTTGCTTTCTATGTTGCCTCAATTTTTTTTTCTTAAACCAAAATTCTTGGGCTTAGCGTAGGAAAACCCGCACGTCTCATAGTGACCCTAATTTTGTCTGGGTGCTGTGCTTTGGATGAGCCTAGGCAAATCAGTCATGGTGCCTATGCCTGAATGTCACCACTTCAATCTCTGTGTAGCCTTGATTGTGAAAGCAAGAGGGTGTGTACGAGGCATCTTTTGTATTCCTGGAATCTAAAACACTGGCATATAAATGTTAGGAATTCACACGTTCACTTTAAGATCTATCCTTTCGTTGGACACGGTGGCTCATGCCTCTAATTCCAGCACTTTGAGAGGCTAAGGTAGGAAGATTGCTTGAGGCTAGGAATTTGAGACCTGCCTGGGTAACAAAGCAATCCTGTGCTGTCGTAGGCAGACTTGGTTTTGCAATAAGATTGGGGGAAATGAGGGCTGCTGCAGAGGAAGCATACTTGGCCTTTTGTGAAGAGGGTACAAATTGCATCAACCTCTCAAGGCCTGAAAGTGTGGACACAAGGATACTGCATACTTTCAAGGAGGTTGATTACTTTTCCTAGAGTTAAAATGACCCAGTGCTTCGGCTTGGGTGGGAGCCTTGAGTCTTCAGACCTTTGAAGGAGAGTATTGTGCAGGATGGAGGTGGTTAAGTGCTGAGGAGCTGAACCTGGGTTGGTATGCACTGTCCATAGGATTCAGGGCCCAGGAGAGGGCATGGTCATTAAATGGTTAGTCTTCTCTGGGATGAACTCTGGGTGCTTTCTTGGGAAGGCTACCCCACTGCTCTAGGCCTGCATCCTGAATCTGTAAAATGAAGAGACAAGGATTCATTCTCCTTGAGACACCCTACTGCCTTAGCTTAATGGGATGGAATAAAAGGGAAGTTTCAAAGAAATCCCAAAATAAAGGTGATAGCATGTAGCATTCTTAGAATGAGTGGTATGTAGTGAGGGTTATATTATAGCAACTGACTACAAATGGTGTCCACTCGAAGTTTTGTTTTGTTTTGTTTTTTGTTTGTTTGTTTTTAGAGACACAAGGGTCTTGCTATGTTGCCCAGGCTGGCCTTGAACCCCTGGGCTTGAGTGATCCTCCCACCTTAGCCTCCTGAGTAACTGGGACTACAGGTTCATTCCACTGCCCTTGGCTTTTCAAAGTGTTGGGGTTTTTTTTGGTGTTTTGTTGTTGTCGTTGTTGTTTTTTCCTATTTTCAGAAACAGTCTCGCTTTGTCACCCAGGCTGGAGTGCAGTGGTGCGATCACAGGTCACTGCAACCTCCGCCTCCTGGGTTCAAGCTATTCTGCTGCCTCAGCCTCCCGAGTAGCTTGGATTACAGGCACCTGTCACCACACTGGTATAATTTTTGTATTTTTAGGAGAGATGGGGTTTCACCATGTTGGCCAGGCTAGTCTTGAACTCCTGGCCTCAAGCAATCCGCCCACCTCAGCCTCACAAAGTCCTGGAATTGCAGGCATGAGCCACTGCACCTGGCTGCTTTTTTATAGTCTCTAAAACTCCAGTCCACGCCCTGGACTACAGGAAGTCAAATGATACAGAGTTGTGCTTAACATCAGGAAGTCCATTGAAGGTATCTATTTAAGCCCCATTGTTTCACTTCAAGGATTCCAATATTTCTTAGTGGAGTCACCACGGCACCGAATGACTGCATGGTAAAACAGTACAACCATATATGTGCTAAGAGCATGCACAGTTGCAAGCACAACATTCTATGATTAGAATTCAGACAAATATATTTTTATTCTTTTGAAAGCAACTCGGAACAAACTATTCTCCTAGTTTGCATACATTTAAAGTAACTCTTCCCTTTATTTAAAAAGTCATAGTTCATACATATCTTGAAGGAGGTTTCTTTTTTTAATGTGAAACAACTCTAGAAACTTCAGAAAGCTGGCTAGGCCAGTGGCTCACGACTGTATTCCCAGTTTGGGAGGCTGAGGCTAGCAGATCACTTGAGGTCAAGAGTTCAAGACCAGCCTGGGCAACATGTTGAAACTCCGTCTCTATTAAAAATACAAAACTTAGATGGGCGGGTTGGCTTGCGCCTCTGGTCACAGCTACTGGGGAAGCTGAGGCAGAAGCCTCACTTGAAAACGAGAGGTTGAGGTTGCAGTCAGCCAAGATCGAGCCACTGCACTCCAGCCTGGGCAATAGAGCAAGACTCCGTCTCAAAAAAGACAAAAAGAGAGAGAGAAACTTTACAAAGCAAAACTCCAAATTTTTTTTATTACTATAGAATGCTGAAGCTACTGGACTGCTCCCGAGATTGTGTTAATAACTTTTCATCTGCTACTAACATCTACAAAGTTCATCTATCTTGGGTGAACCTATATTTTGCTGGTAGCCAGTGTTAAATATTTTTTAATAAATCAAAAATTTAAAACTTGTATCAGAATAATTAATTTCTGATCTTTGCCTTTTTAAAATAAATTTTTAAACCTTTTTTTTGAGAGATGAGGTCTCACTCTGTTGCCCAGGCTGGTCTCAACTCCTGGCCTCATGCAATCCTCCTGCTTCAGGCTCCCAAAGTGTTGGGATTACAGGCGTCAGCCACCACACCAGGCCTGATCTTTGCCTTTGAAATATTTGAAGTAAGTTTTAAAATAGATGCTTTTTGTGGGATTACTTTTAGAAGACCTCTTTCTTTTGAAACCTAGACTAAGTGGAAATCATTATCTGCAGCAGTGTTTTTGAATATTTCCTATGCCCCATGCCTTAATTCTTCCAGAATCTGGAAGAAGTAGAGATGTATTTAAAATGGCATATATGTCGACCAGGCGCAGTGGTTCATGCCTGTAAACCCAGCACTTTGGGATGCCGAGGCAGGTGGATCACTTGAGCCCAGGATTTCAAGACCATCCTGGGCTACATGGTGAAACCTCGTCTCCACTAGAAATACAAAAATTAGCCGGGCATGGTGGTGTCTGTCTGTAGTCCCAGCTACTTGGGAAGCTGAGGTTGGAGGATCCCTTGAGCCTGGAAGGCGGAAGTTGCAATGAGTAGAGGTTGCATCACTGCACTCCAGCCTGTGTGACAGAGACCCTGTCTCAACAACAAAAAAAAGCATATATTTCTCTTGAAGACCCCATCAGTAATGTGAAAGGGTATTCACTATTCTTTTTCTGGGCAGCCTGAGCATGAAAAAAATATTCTGTCAGTGTGTGTCAAATTGAATGTTGGTGTTTACTGCAGAATTTGTGTGGAGTATTTCTTTGGCTTTCAATCTCAACATGGCACAACCATGTGCTCAACTGTGGACACAGGTTAGAAGAGGTCAGAGCTCGGTCTGATGGTGTCCTGTGGCTTTTATTATTATAGATCTTGTAGTTCTATTTTGAGGGTACTTACAGCATTGAGGAAGCTGATGTTTTTTATTTATTTGTTTATTTATTTTTGAGACAGATTCCTGCTCGGTCGCCGAGGATGGTGTGCAGTGGCATGATCTCGGCTCACTGCAACGTCTGCCTCTGGGGTTCAGGTGATTCTCCTGCCTCAGCCTCCCAAGTAGCTGGGATTACTGCAACCTCTGTCTCACTGCAACCTCTGCCTCCGGAGTTCAAGTGATTTTGCTGCCTTAGCCTCCCGAGTAGCTGGGATTACAGGCACCTGCCACTACGCATGGCTAACTATTGTATTTTTAGTAGAACAGAGTTTCACCATGTTGGACAGGCTGGTCTCAAACTTCTGACCTCAGGTGATCTGCCCACCTTGGCATCCCAAAGTGCTGGGATTACAGGCGTGAGCCACTTCGCCTGGCCAGAAGCTGATGTTTAAAAAGAACAGATGCCAACATTGGGAAATAAGAAATGTTGGTTTCAAAATTATCTGCTGAGGATGGCAGTGGGCATGCGCAGGTGCATTCCTAGATGTTCCCCACTCCCGCCAGGCGCTGGGGGCTCTGGGTAGCAGTAACCTCCTCTCTGTGCAGAATTCCCACATTACATGCAACTGCTTTGCTGACATTTCATATCCACAACTGTGAAGGTCGCAGAGTGAGATAGTGGACAACACAGCAAAAAATGCATGCTTGCTTTGGCATTATCTTAGCAATCACTTCATAACTCAGTCTTGGTGCTCACAGTGAAGCACCTATAATAGCAAATGAGAAGCCATGCATTGCTAGAGATTGCTCAAAAGCAAAGGCTGTATCGAGAAGAACTTAATGCTTTTTAAAAAGTGGGCCTGGCCTCCTTCACCCTCCCATTTTTCTTTTTGTTGTTTTCTACTCTGGCAACTGCACTGGAAGAAGATAGCATGAACAAATGACTGCCTTTTCCAGTGAATGATGAGTCTAGATCACTGCTCGGGGAGCCATCTCCTTGCTTCGAGTGCCAATAACCCCAAAGACTCCCTTTCTGTTTTTATTTAGCAGGAATTGGGGTTCTCTAAAGGATGAAGATAGCAACAAAATACATTGGATGGCGTAACTGTCCATTTTGAGTTGGGGAAGATGCAATAATATGCCTTCTGGGCTGGGGGTGGGGGACAAAAGGGAGAACAGCCTCATTCTGGCTTTGGTGGAGTCTCCTCTCATGATTCTTCTGAAGCAGCAGGACCTTTGGGCCATAATGACTCCTATTCCCCTGTGTCCCCCACAAAAAGGGAGGGCAGTGGACAGAATTTGGAGCAGGTTGGATGAATGCTTACCTGCCGCCTTTCCCTAAATACTGAGTAGCTGCTTTAGGAAGCTACTCAGAGTAGAAGGAAATAGCTTCTCCCAGAAGCTACTCTCTTCAGAGTAGAGTCCAGGGTTGGGCCTGAACGTTCCTCTTAGCACAGAAGGGGCGCTACTCTGTCTGAAAACACAGTTCTCGGCCGGGCGCGGTGGCTCACGCTTGTAATCCCAGCACTTTGGGAGGCCGAGGCGGGCGGATCACGAGGTCAGGAGATCGAGATCACGGTGAAACCCCGTCTCTACTAAAAATACAAAAAATTAGCCGGGCGTGGTGGCGGGCGCCTGTAGTCCCAGCTACTCGGAGAGGCTGAGGCAGGAGAATGGCGTGAACCCGGGAGGCGGAGCTTGCAGTGAGCCGAGATCGCGCCACTGCACTCCAGTCTGGGCGACAGAGTGAGACTCCATCTGAAAAAAAAAAAAAAAGAAAAAAGAAAAAGAAAACACAGTTCTCTCACTAAGGACTCACCCACTCCATCTTGCATATGTATGTGGTCCCAAAGGGTAAGAGTGAGGATGGGGTGATGAAGAGCAGAGGAATAAAAGTGTGGGTTAGTAAACACACCACGGGTACCTGGAGAACTTCTGTGAGGTGCAGGGCCTATTCATGCTGACTCAAGGAGGTCACCTCATGAACAGAGGCCTCCTTACCATTCTGTTTCAATGTCATTCCCTTAGAAGTACCCAGCCATACATAATTAACCCCATTTGATGCACACACACACACACACACACACACAAATGGGGCACTGACTTTGTTTATTCAATTTATGTAACAGGCATTTGGTGAACTGCTCTTCATATTATGCCCTGCACAATTAGAATCTGCCAGAAAAACAGTTTTGAAACTGTCATGAAGACAGTACCTTAGAGAAGGGAGACTACAAAATGACAGCTGATGACATGGGCTCATTCTAGGCCAACTGGGCCCAGGCCAAAGGAAGGCAAGAGCAGAGGAGGCATGGGTGGTGTAGGCAACCTGGGCAGTGGTGGCTCCAGAAGAGCCCATCTCCAATAGGGCTCTGGAACACGGATGACATGATAGGGCCCATCCAAGATTATGCCTACGCAGTGGCCCAGGGTGACAGGGCCACTGTCATGTTATTTCTGAACATTAATTAGTGCCCCCTGACATCTCCTTTACTTGACCTTCCTATTTTTAAAGCAAACCTTTAATCGGAGGTCTTATAAAGGGATCGGTTTAATATATCGAACAATTAATATCATAAGAAAAAATAAACCCACAACAAGGTAACTCTATGCCTTTGACATTTTAAACTCCAATGGGAGAAGCTATTTCTTTATTGGAAAAATATTTTAAGAAAGTTAATCCTGTACCGCCTTCCCTTAAGTTCTGTTTTGGGCTATGCATATGGCTTTGTCTCTCTCCTCCCATTGTTAATATTCTTTAATGGTTTTTTCCAACCTCCTGGATGTGAGTCTCATGGACACATTGCAGTCAGTATCTGCTGTTAATGCCATGCTTGGTAACAGGATGAAGAAGTGTCAGTATCCTGACAGTGGACCATCAGGGTGTCCAGCTGCCTTTGCTACCCCTTCATTAGGGATCATGGCATCCTGGTTGTGGGGATAGTTGAGCAAGGTATAAAGTGGGCCTCATTTAGAGTTATACGAAGGCGAACATCCCCCGCTTTGAAAAGCCCATCTTCAATCTGAAGTAACTAAATCAATAGGAGCAGGTTAGATTTTTAGTCAGGTTTCCTCAAAGATGTCTAAGGCCATTCATCCTCTGAAAACTCCTGAGAGTGAAAAAGGTGGTCTGAAAAAATAAAAAGGCTTGGTTGTGGGGCCCCAGAGAGTTTGTGGCTTATCTAGCTGGGACAAAAGTCCTGAGGCTGTGGATATTGCCCTGCTATTTTAGCCTGCAGAGTTGAGCAAAATTTGGCCAAACTAGGTCTAAATTCACTAAAAGTCACCCACACCAGTTCTGCAGCTCCTTTCCATCATTGCACTCACACAAACTGCAGAGTGAGTCTCATAACCTCATCCCGGGTTTTGATTTTGTTTTGAAAAAACACTCTTACTAAAACTTATGTAATCTTAGTAATCTGTTGAACCCATGACCCACAAATTAATCATCAACTGCCTGGGAAAATGAAAAAGTATTTCAAATTAGCACAGGTAAGAGTCTTGTCTAAATTGAGCATGCCCTACCCCACCAAACATATTTCATAAAGCCCACCTCTTTAGGCAGTCCCACCAAAAAATTCCTCAGTTGTTAGAAATTCAAGACAATATTCACTCATAAAGTTCAATTTGTGCCATATCTTCAAGGTACATACTTGAGTGTGTGCAACTCTCTTTAACCTTTTCACCCTTCTTAGGTGAGTGGAAGCTTATTCAAAATTGTTGTTTATTCCCATTTTTAGACAAATCTCCAGCTTGCAAACCCGTTCCCCGCCCCTCACAGCCACTGTAATGTGAGTATATTAGCAGTGTTTTCAGGGAAGTATTCCAGAAAATTAAAATTGAGGGCTGCCACTTTCTAAATGGCTTCATCAGGCACTTAAAAACAACAGCAGGACCACCAGGCACTTGGACTTCTAAGCTATCTCCTCCCCATCAGTCTCAGTGAAACTAAACATACATTAATTACTCATATAGTGTGTTCTCTGCGTGTGTGACTTAGTCCCTTACCCCAATGCCTGAATATTTATAAATTCACTCATTGAGCTAAGAACTTAGCCTGGTTTAAATGCTTTAAACACAGTTGAACCTTCTCACATCCTAGCTCCTTGGTGCATTAATTTGTATACTTCTAAATCAGACTATGTCCCAGTATAACTCCACACAATAGTATTCTCTAAAGGATACTATTGTTAGAAGGAATTGAAATTTATCTATACTAAATTTTGTACAGGAAATAGAAATAGCAGTTTGGTATATTTGGTTTTGTTTTTCCATTAGAAATCACATTCTCTCTGGTAATGGGAAATTTCCGTAAGCTGGGGTTTCCTTATCCCATTTTTCACCCCATAAAGTTCAAAACTCGCTTTGCAAACATAGAAAAGGCAAAAAAACAGGCCAACTTGAGAACATGTAGGACAAAGGGATCCAAGGTATCCAAGGACTTAAGCAGGTTTCAGAGTGGCTACTCTGATCAATTGCTTTCATCGGGTGTACTAGTTTCCACTTCAGCTTCACTCTCATCCATGCATATTGCAAGCTCCTTTCTGCAGGAGAAAACCACAAAAGTTCAGTATTTAAACTTTTTCAGAATTATGGATGAAATGAAATACACCTATGAACATTTCATACCCGTTTGAAAATGTCTGTCCTGTCCGGGCGCGGTGGCTCACGCCTGTAATCCCAGCACTTTAGGAGGCCGAGGCGGGCAGATCATGAGGTCAGGAGATCGAGACCATCCTGGCTAACACGGTGAAACCCCCTCTACTAAAAAAATACAAAAAATTAGCCGGGCATGGTGGCAGGTGCCTGTAGTCCCAGCTACTTGGGAGGCTGAGGCAGGGGAATGGCGTGAACCTGGGAGGCAGAGATTGCAGTGAGCCGAAATTGGCCACTGCACTCCAGCCTGGGCGACAGAGCAACAAAAAAAAAAGAAAAAAAGAAAATGTCTATCCTAACTACTCCAGCATATTTTCCTGTAATACCTAGCCTCAGGATTACATTAGGGATGGTTATCCTTGGTGTGCAGAATTTAAGACAGCACTAAAACACTCAGGATTCAAGGTATCTATCTATCTATCTATCTATCTATCTATCTATCATCTATCTATCTAATTTTAGAGACAGGGTCTAGGTCTGTTGTCCAGACTGGAGGGCATTGGTGCGATCACAGTTCACTGAACCCACGAACACCTGAGCTCAAGAGATCCTTGGGAGTAGCTGTGACTACAGGTGTGTTGGGAGAAACCTGAGTGTTGGGAGAGAAGCTGAGGCAGGGCTTGTATGTCTGCTAGACTTGCTGGCTCCTTGCTTCTAGCACTTCCATTATGTCAAGTAGCCATATGTTTCGAAGAAAAATGCTAAACCGTCTTGACACACCACTTCCTTTCAACCCCCACATCCTCACCACCTGTTTCTTTAATCACCAATAAATAGCGTGGGCTCCCAGAGCTAGGGGTCTTCACAGCCTCCATACTAGCATTGGTCCCCTGGTCCCACTTTCTCTCTTGTCTTTTCTCATTCCTTTTACTCCGCTGGACTTCATTGCCCCCACAGCCTGGTATTGGGTCCAATCACCCCAACACAGGTGTGTGCCACCATGCGTGTCGAATTTTCAAAAATTTTTTGTAGAGATGGTGTGTCACTATATTGCTCAGGCTGGTCTTGAATGCCTGGACTCAAGTGATGCTCCCGCTTCGGCCCCCTAGAGTGCTAGGATTACAGGTGTGAGCCACTGCACCAGCCCGAAGATTAATCACTTTTAAGGCATTATTTTAAAAATCAAGACCAATGAAAAAAATCCACAATAACCAAATTGTTATAGTGTTCAATAAAGGCAAGAGCCAACCCTGTACGACTCACTCTCCTCACCCTGATGTCAATTGCGATTCCAATAAAACATTTACAAAAACAGGAGTCTGGCCAAAGTTTCCTGGCTTGATTCGTTTCCATACTGCGTGAAAAATACCTTAATGCCCAGTATGCATCACCCTCACACCACAGCTCAAGGGCTCAAGCCTTTGAGCCTCCTACATAGCTTTTGACCCTGGAGGGGAGGGAAGGAGACTGGGGCAGAGCCAAAGGCGTCCTGGGAAGATCCCTAGAGTCCTGGAGAACTGCTCACCTCCAGAGGAGGCCGCTTACCGAGCGAACTCGTTGGAATATTGAGAGCGTTGGAAAATGCTGTGCAGCCCCTTCAGGTGCAACCCGCTGAAAGTGGGGGAGAAGAGATGCTGCTGCTGATCTTGGGGCTGCGGCTCTGAGGAGGAGGAGTCCTGGACCGAGTCCTCAGGCTGCTGGTGCCTGGGCTCCGGGTCGCCACCGCCTCCCTTCTGGTTCTCGTCAATCATGGGTTCAGCAGCTCCCGCGCAGCGGTGACATTCTTCTGCTCCTGCTCCCTGCTCGGGTTCGGACCATATTTTCTTCTCATCTTCTCCTCCCGCTTCAGTCTCCGAGGTCCCTACAGTCTTCTCATCTGGAAAGTAGTAAAGGTAAAGACGGGGAGAGGAAGAGAGGAAGGGAAGGAGGGAGAGGGAGAGGAGGGGAGAGAGAGAGATCAGGGCGTTAGGCGCGGGCACAGAGCGGCATAGAACCGCGGCCTGAGAGAGGCGGCGCAGCAGTGTCCCTTCCACGCGCCTCTCTCCACGAAAGTTCCTTGCCGAGAGTTCACCAAAACACCCGCCCGGGCCCCAAGGCAGGCACTGACCGTCGCCTTCCTCGAGCTCATGGAACAGGAAGCCCAAGCTGAGGTCGCTGGTGTCTTCGTTACGGATTCTGGGCTGAGACGCTATCTGGAAGCGCGGTCGATGAAGCTGTGTGCCTCCGCGTCTTCTGCGCTGGGGTCCTCCGGCTTCTGGTCCCAGTTCCGGCGCGTGGACTTCAGGTCCCAGGACTGCACCTGGCAGGAAGCCGGCCGCTGCTCTGGTCGCCTCTGGTCGCGGCGTGTGTGTATGTGTGGCGGAAGGCCTTGCTAGCACGCGCTCGCGGCCGGGGCATGGACCTAAAGTCAGGGGGTGCGCTCCTGATGAGGGCGCGGGGAGGAGGCGTGCGTGTGTGCGGAAACTGCGCTCCGATTTGCGGCTTCCTTGACCACTCCCACCCCGGGTGGGGTGACTGCGGGAGTAAGGGGCAGACCTGCCTGGTGCCAGCCGATTTGGGAGCGAGACCCAACCTATCCCCAGAGCCCTTGGAGAACGTTTGCAGAACACATCTCTGTACAGTCCTTGAGTCACCCGGGCCAGTCGATTGCTTCTCCAGGGCGAAGGCGCCGCATGCAGAAGGCAGTGCACGTTGCGGTGTGGCCTCCTGGCACCACTCTCCCCTAGGGGTAGTTGATGACTAACACATAGACTCTCTGGTTCTGTTCCGTTCTCACCCAAAGTCCGCTAATCGGACCGTCATTAAGATGCAATGATGAAGTCGGAAGCTGCGTGCTAGGTTTTTGCAGCAATTCCAGAACGTTGAGGGGATCCTGCTCTCCAGGGGGTCTGGGGAAGCCTTTTTGGGGCTGGGTTTGGCAGAGCACTCTGGATGCTAAGATGCAAGCTGCAAGAAACTTAACACGCCCCTTGAAAAAGCTCAAGTACTCCATGTCAGAGTACAACTGTAGAAACCTGCCCGGTGTTTAGTGCATCTAAGGCTTACACTGCAAGTGACCCTTCCTATTGCTCTTGAGGCGACTGCGGAGCATGCAGTGTCTACTAGGTTATGCTCTGCTCCCGCGCCTTATGTTGCAGGTACTCTGCAGAAGCGCGAGTGTTCCCTGTGCTGGGCCGGCACTGTGGACTTGGTTTAGTTCCCGCCTTACCTTACTCCTCACCCCGTTCTATTACCCACCCTCCTCGTCCTCCTCCTGCTTCTCCTTTACTACTGTTTGTCTAGAGCTATCTTTCTGACCTTTTGCTCCCTACTGACAAATGTCAAATAAAAAAGAGCCAGGGTAGACTGGGAGCTCTTTGTTTCTCCCTTCAAGATGTGTGCCTCAGGACCGTGCAGGGTGTGGGTTACAGTGAGCTATGATCACGGCACTGCACTCCTGCCACTGCACTCCAGCCTGGGCGATAGAGCGAGACCCTGTACCTTTAAAAAGGAAATGGTGCCTCAGGACCATCCTGGCCCCAGTGGTACACACCTGTAATCCTAGCTACTCTGGAAGGCTGAGGCGGGAGGATTGCCTGAGCCCAGGAGTTTGAGACCAGCCTGAGCAACGTAGCAAGACCCCCATCTCTAAAAAATATATATAGCTGTGGTCCAAGCTACTCATGTGGCTGAGGGAAAATTGCTTGAGCCCAGGCCTTCGAGGCTGTAGTGAGTTGTTTTTACCGGTGGAGTCTGTCCAGGTTGTTGGCGATTTGAACAAACAATTGGACAAAACGTACAAACAAAGCAAGGAAACAAGCAACAAAAGCAGAGATTTACTGAAAACGAAGGTACACTCCACTGGGTGGGAGCAGACCCTAACAGCTACTCAAAGGCCCCCATACAGAATCTTCTGGGATCCAAATACCCGCTAGAGGTTTCCCATTGGCCACTTGCTGTTCACCTTTTGTAAATGAAGTTGTGGCTCTCAATCAGTCTAAATGTTTGTGGAAAGCAACCAATCAGACGCTGAAGTGAAGTTACAAAGGTCACACTCCTATGCAAACATCTGGTAGTTGCAGAAAGCAACCAATCAGAGGCTGCAGAGAAATTACAAAGTTACACTCTTTTTTTTTTGAGACGGAATCTCCTCTGTCACCCGGGCACCCAGGCTGGAGTGCAGTGGCGCGATCTCGGCTCACTGCAAGCTCCGCCTCCCGGGTTCACGCCATTCTCCTACCTCAGCCTCTCAGAGTAGCTGGGACTACAGGCGCCCGCCACTACGCCCGGCTAATTTTTTGCATTTTTAGTAGAGACGGGGTTTCACCGTGGTCTCGATCTCCTGACCTCGTGATCCACCCGCCTCGGCCTCCCAAAGTGCTGGGATTACAAGCGTGAGCCACCACGCCCGGCCTGCAAAGTTACACTCTTATGCAAAGGTCTGATTGATTGCAAAAGGCAACCAATCAGAGCTACTTTCAATTTCCCATCTGCCTAGCAGAATAGGTAGGGGTTTGTGAAGGGAGTAAACTCTGGTCCTTTTGTTACTTAAACGTGGAAACTTAGGGCTTTCCTTTCAATTTAGTTATAGGCAGTCAGCCTGAAATGGCCTTAGGTTCCCTGCCTCCAGACCCTATTCTCCTGCCTCCCTATGATCACACCACTGCACTCCAGCCTGAACTACAGACTGAGACCCTGGCTCTAAAGGAAGAAACAAAAAAATATAAAATAAGAATTGTGCCTTCAAAACAGTTGGTTTCCTGAATATTGGGATTATTTATCCAGTGTTTACCTTCATAACCTCCATTTTCAT
Organism: Symphalangus syndactylus; assembly: GCF_028878055.3. NCBI lineage: Eukaryota > Metazoa > Chordata > Mammalia > Primates > Hylobatidae > Symphalangus > Symphalangus syndactylus. The sequence continues at coordinate 123,521,926 of NC_072447.2, read as the reverse complement.
CAGACCCATTTAATAAACCATTTTCATAGGCCTCTAAAAAGATGCTGGACCCCATTCACTTTGCCCACTCTGCCCGACAGATAAGCCTCTCCTGTCTCCTGTTCCTGGAGGGTAGATAGAAAACCAGCTACAGGATGGTTGGTTCACCAATTCACTCTGAAAAAGCTGTCAAGGAATTTCACCCACAGCCTCTTCCTGACATTAACCAAGATGTCTCCTCCTCAGGCTGCCTCTTGCAAGATTCTTGTAGCAGGATTCTTGTACCTTTCTCGTAGCCAGACACCCTGTGATGAGTTTGGGTCTGGGATAAGTTATTATGTGAGAGAACTACAATTGTTTGTTTGTTTGTCTGAGACAGGTTATCACTCTATCACCCAGGTTAGTGTGTAGTGGCGAGATCTCAGCTCACTACTACCTCGGCCTCAAGGGCTCAAGGGATTCTCCCACCTCAGCCTCCCAAGTAGCTGGGACTACAGACATGTGCCACAACCCCTGGCTAATTTTTGTATTTTTAATAGAGTTGGGGTTTCACCATGTTGGCTAGGCTGGTCTCAGACTCCTCACCTCAAGTGATCAGTGCACCTCAACCTATCAAAGTGCTGGGATTACAGGGGTGAGCCATGGGACCCAGCCTTACAATAATTTTAATCGTGGTGGGCTTAGCCCAGCTAGGACATCTATCAATATTTGAGTCATGTGGTATCTCAATCTGAGGTTTCCATGACTTGCTGCAGTGCTTTCCCGGCTTCAGTAGTCATTTCTGTGCCCCTTTGGTGAGTGTTACCTAGCAGGGCACCAATCAAGTAGTATTTGCTTAAATTGATTGACTTTAGTTCAATTGATTCACTTCTTGCAAATGTTACATACCTGATTGAGCCTCATACAAGTAAAAGTAGGCACAAATGACAGGTTTGATATCCTAGATTTATGAGGGCAGGGACCCTGGAGCCAGACTTGTCATTTGCTAGCTAGCTAAGCTGGTAAGTGGCTTTTTCTCCCGGTGATTCAATTTTCTCACATGTAAAATATGGTGATAACAATACCTACCTCCTGGAGCTGTTGTGGAGATTAATTGAGATGATACTAATGGTAGCTCACACTTACCTGGTTCTTACTGTGTTCTAGGCAATGATCTAAGTGACTTGTTTACATTAACACATGTAATCCTTTTTTTTTTGGGCGGGGGGAAGGAGTCTCATCTCACTCTGTCGCCAGGCTGGAGTGCAGTGGTGCGATATCGGCTCACTGCAACCTTGGCCTCCCGGGTTCAAGCAATTCTCCTGCCTCAGCCTCCTGAGTAGCTGGGACTACAGGTGTGTGCCACCACGCCCAGCTAATTTTTGTATTTTTAGTAGAGACGGGGTTTCACCATGTTGGCCAAGATGGTCTCAATCTCTTGACCTCGTGATCTGTCTGCCTCGGCTTCTCTAAGTGCTGGGATTACAGGCATGAGCCACAGCACCTGGCCCACATGTGATCCTCTTAACAAACCTAGAGACATAGATGTGCTATTACTGTCATTTTACAGGTGGTGGTGTTGAGTCACCAAGATGCTAAGTAACCTGCTCAAAGTCACTCATTTGGGAAATCTCTAGAGCTGAGATTTGAACCCATCCTCTGAGTACCATCCCTGACACAGAGGATGTGCTCAATAACGTTTGCTATTATGCTATAATTATTATTCTTCTGTAATTAGTTAAGTAGAGATAAACAGAAATAAAATATCATTCATCTCAAAATTTCCTTCCCTTCTTTGAATATTGAATTACTGCCATAGATATCTACTGGTAACTTCATCATTAGTAATCAAGGGATAAATTATGATATCTAGAATAACAAGTTAAACCAGGATGTTGAAGAAAAGTGGTTGAATATAGGAAGATAGCCATTCTCCTCAACACTACATTTTTGTTTATTGTTGGAATCAGATAGTCCTATAGATTACTTGAACACAGAAAACTAGTTCAATAGAGATCATTACAGCTACTAAATACAACAGAAAATTATAACATATAGCACGATAGCAAACATCCTTTGTATCATGGATAGTACTCACAATCGGTTCAAATCCAAGCTCCGGGCATTTCTCAAGTGGGTGACTTTGACCAGGTTACTTAACGTCTCTGTGACTCAATAATGTCACACCTGTAAAATGTCAATAACAGATAAAGCCAGAGAGTGGAGAACACCTTCTTCCTATAACCAACTTCTTATTTCTTTTTTAGCATAATGAGTTAGTTCTATATAAGCAGGGGTACAGTTACCTACTGAACTGGAGATAGAGATAACTAGAAAACCTCAGAGAAGCCCAGAACCTGGAAAGCAATGCTCAACATGCAAAATTCTTAGTTTTCCTTGATAAAAATCAATTTGTACCATAGATATCTAGTGGTATGTAGGTCGATAGCAAATTTGAATAAAGTAGAAATAATTAGAAAAAAATTGGCAGACACGAATCTGAAAAATCATGATTTTCCACTGTAACTTCTGATTTCCTGTTATAATAATAAGCTAATACTATAGCTAGCTGGTGATACCTATTTAACGAGATTACTAGAGGTAACTAAAGATAATTAGAACATGCACTTGAAGTCAAAATTGAAATACACCGTCTTAAAATTGTTTTTCTTTTCTAGAGACAGGGTTTCACTATGTTGCCCATGCTGCTCTTGAACTCGTGGTCCCAAGCATCCCTCTTGCCTCAGCTTCTTGAGGAGCTTAAATTACAAGTGTGAGACATTTGTATTTGTACAAATTTATGGCGTACATGAGATATTTTGTTGCGTGTATTTAATGCATAGTGTCAAGTCAGGGTAATAGGGTATCCATCACCCAAGTATATTTTTGTTAAGTATTATCATCTTATTCTGCTATCAAACATGGAATTTATTCATTCTATCTTACTGTATGCCTCTACACCTGGCTAATTATTTTATTATTATTATTATTACTATTATTATTATTATTATTTTGTAGAGACGAGGTCTGTTTGCCCAGCCTGGTCTCAAACTTCTGATTTCAAGCAATCCATCCATCTTGGCCCCCTTAAGTGCTTGTATTACCACATTAAATCTTAATCTCATGTTGGAATAAAGATTTAGAACCTGGTCTAAATTGAGCGTGCCCCACCCCACCACCAAACGAACTTCATAAAACCCACCAGTTTAAAACAGTAACATAAAAAAAAATCCTTGGTTGTCAGAAAAAATTCCTAAAGAGAATATTCCCTGATAGAGCTCCATTTGTGCCATATCTTCAAGGTATATATTTGAGTGTATGCAATTTTTCTTTAACCTTTTCACCCTTCTTAGTTAAGTGAAAACTTTTTCAAAATTGTTCTTTTTTATTCCAATTTTTAAACAAATTTCCTGTTTGCAAACCTGCCCCTCCACACCCCCACTGTAATTCGAGTATATTAGCAGTGTATTCCAGCTTACAAATAAAAGTATTGGAGAAAATAAAAATTTCGGGCTGCCACTTTCTACATGGCTTCATCAGACCCTTAAAAACAGCAGCAGGACCACCAGGCACTTGGACTTTTAAGCTATGTCCTCCCCATCTGTCTCAGTGAAACTAAACATACATTAATTACCCATATAATGTGTTCTTTCTGTATGTAACTTATTCCCTTACCCCAATGCCTGAATATTTATAAATGTGGTCATTTAGCTAAGAACATAGCCTGGTTTAAATATTTTCAATACAGTTGAACCTTCTCACAATATGGCTCCTTGGTGCATTAATTTGCAAACTCCTCAAGTCAGACTCAGTCCCAACATAACTCCACACAGAAGTGTTCTCTAAAGGATACCATTGTTAGAAGGAATGGAACTTTATTTATACTTAATCTTGTACAGGAAATAGAAGTAACAGTTTAGTTCTGTTTCGCATTAGAAAGCATATTCCCTCTGGTAATGGGAAATTTCCATAGGCTAAGGTTTATGTATCCCATTATTCCCCCGCTAAAGTTCAAAACTCACTTGGCAAACATAGAAAAGGCAACAAAAACAGGCCAATTGGAGAATGTGTAGGACAAACGTATTCAAGGACTGAGGCAGGTTTCAGAGAGTGGCTCCTCTGACCAATTGCTTTCATCAGGCTTACTGGCTTCCACTTCGGCTTCACTCACATCTATGCATATTGCCAGCTGCTTTCTGGGAAAGAAAACTATAAAAATTCAGTATTTGGAATTGTGCATGAAATGAAATACACCTATGAACATTTCATACCGGTTTGAAAATGTCTATCCTCCCAACTGCTCCTGCACATTTTTCTGTGATACCTAAAAATAGCCCCAGGCTTGCATTAGGTAGGGGATGGTTTTCCTTTGTGTGCAGAATTTCAGAGAGGGCTAAAACACTCAGGATTCAAGATTTTTCTATCTGTATCTATCAATCTATCTACCTACCTATCTATCTATGTATCATCTATTTATGTAATCTATCTATGTATCTGATTTTAGAGACAGGGTCTAGCTCTGTAGCACAGGCTGGAGGGCAGTGGCCGGATCACAGTTCACTGAAGCCTTCAACTCCGAGCTCAAGCGATCCTCCAGAGTACCTTGGACTACAGGTGTGTGCCAACATGCCCAGCTAATTTTACAATTTTTTTTTTGTAGAGATGGAGTCTCACTATATTGCTCAGGCTGGTCTTGAACGCCTGGACTCAAGCCATCCTCCTGACTTGGCCTCCCAGAGCGCTGGGATTACAGGCATGAGCCACTGCACCAGCCCGATGCTAGATAATTTTTAATGCAAATATTTAACTTGATTCGTTTCTATACTGCGTGAAAAATACCTTGATGCCTAGTAGGTATTGCCCGCATCCCACAGCTGAAGAACGGCCCTGAGCCAGTGGCCTTGAACCCCCTACTTAACCTTGTGTCCTTGAGCCTTGTGTCCTTGAGCCCCCTAAGTAGCTTTTGACACTGGAGGGTGAGAAGGAGACAGGGATAGGGCCAAAGGCGTCCAGAGAAGAGCCCTAGAGTCCTGGTAATTGGGCACCTCCAGAGCAAGCCGCTTACCGAGCGAGAATGTGGGGATATTCAGAGCGTGGGAAAATGCTGTCTAGCTCCTTCAGGTGCAACCTGCTGAACGCACTGGGGCTGAAGAAACGCTGCTGATCTTGGGGTTGTGGTTCCTCCGAGGAGGAGTCCTGGGCTAGAAGCCTCAGGCTGCTGCTGCGAGGGCTCCTGGTCGCCACTGCCGCGCTTCTGGTTATCTTATCTTCCATCATGGGGTCGGCAGCTCCCGCGCAGAGGTGACTTTCTTTGTCTGCTCTGGCTCCCTACTTGGTTTCGGACCGTATTTTCTTCTCATCGTCTCCTCCAGCTTCAATCACCAAAGTCCCTACAGCCTTCGCATCTGGAAAGGAGGAAAGGCAAAGAGAGATTCAGAGAGCAGAGAGAGAGGGAGAGAAAGAGAGACAGAGGGAGAGAGAGAGACAGACGGGGGGGCGGAGAGAGAGAGAGAGAGAGAGAGAGACTTACATCAGGGAGTTTGGCGCGGGCATAGGGCAGCATACAACCGCGGCCTGAGAGAGGAGGCACAGCAGCTTTCTGTCCACGCGCCTCTCTCCGGGAAAGTTCCTTTCCGAGAGTTCCCCCAAAGCACCGGTATGGGTCCCCAGACAGACACTGACTGTCGCCTTCCTGGAACTTCCAGGCGGAGGTCGCCGGCGTCTTCATGGCCGGATCTGGCCTGGAACGCCATCTGGGAGAGCGGTAGATGAAGCCTTGCGCCTCCGCGGATTCAGCGCTGGGGTCTTCTGGCTGTTCCGAGTTCCCAAGCGTGGATTTGCGGGTCCTACGCCTGCACGTGGCGGGGAACCGGCTGCTGGTCTGGTCGCCTCTGCTTGTGGGGTGTGCGTGTGTGTGGCGGAAGGCCCTGCTGGCACGCACTCACGGCCGGTGTGTGGCCCTTAAGTCAGGGGCGCGCTCGTGGTCAGGGCGCGGGGAGGGGTCGGAAGTGTGTGGGGACCTGCGATCTATTTTGCAGGTTTGTTGACCACTCCCACTCCGGGAGGGGTGACTGCCAGAGGAAGAGGCTGAGCTGTCTAGTGGAAGCCGATTTGCCTCGGGGGAGCGGCGAAGGAGCGAGACCCAATCTAGCTCCCAAACCCTTTAAGAAAGTTTGCAGAACATGTCCCCGTGTGGCCCTGGAGTCAGGCGGGCCGGCGTAATGCTTCTCCAGGGCGAAGACGCTGCGCGCTGAAGGCAGTGCACTTTGCAATTTGGACTGCCAGCATCGCTCTCCCCTCTCGGTAGATGGTGACTAATGGATGAGTCTCTCTAGTTCTGTTCTGCTCCAACCCCAATTCCGCGAATCGGACCGAAATTAAGATGAAATGATTAAATGGAGGCTGCATGCTAGGTTTTTGCAGCAATGTCCAGAAAGTTGAGTGCGCCACGCTCTCCAGGAGATCTGCGGAAGCAGAAGTTTGGGGCTGGGATTTGCAGAGCACTCTGGACGCTCAGATGCAAGCTGCAAGAAACCTAACGCCGCTTGCAAAATACTCCACGTCAGAGTACACGTAGAACCCTGCCTGTGTTTAGTGCATCCCAGAAAGCTTACACTGCAAGTGACCCTTGCTTTGGCGTTCGCTAGACGCGACTGCGGAGCATGCAATGTCTGCTAAGCTATGCTGGGCTCTGGCGCCTTAGGTTGCAGGCCCTCTGCAGAAGTGCCAGTATTCACTGTGCTGCGAACTTGGGTTAGTTCCCGCCTTCCCTCCATCGTCACCCGCTTCTGTTACTCACCCTCCTCCTCCTCCTGCTTCTCCTTTCCTACTCTTTGTCTAGAACTATCATTCTGACCTTTCGCCCCCTACTGATAAATGTCAAATAAAAAAGAACCAGGGCAGATTGGGACCTCTATGTTTTTCCCTTAAGAAGTGTGCCTCCCAAGCGGACCTAATAGACATCTACAGAACTCTCCACCCCAAATCAACAGAATATACATTCTTCTCAACACATGGCACTTATTCCAAAATTGACCACATAGTTGGAAGTAAAGCACTCCTCAGCAAATGTAAAAGAACAGAAATTGAAACAAACTGTCTCTCAGACCACAGTGCAATCAAATTAGAACTCGGGATTAAGAAACTCACTCAAAACTGCTCAACTACATGGAAACTGAACGACCTGCTCCTGAATGACTACTGGGTACATAACGAAATGAAGGCAGAAATAAAGATGTTCTTTGAAACCCATGAGAACAAAGACACAGCATACCAGAATCTCTGGGACACATTTAAAGCAGTGTGTAGAAGGAAATTTATAGCACTAAATGCCCACAAAAGAAAGCAGGAAAGATCTAAAATCGACACCCTTAACATCACAATTAAAAGAACTAAAGAAGCAAGAGCAAACACATTCAAAAGCTAGCAGAAGGCAAGAAATAACTAAAATCAGGCTGGGCGTGGTGGCTCACGCTTGTAATCCCAGCACTTTGGGAGGCCGCGGCGGGCGGATCACGAGGTCAGAAGATCGAGACCACGGTGAAACCCTGTCTCTACTAAAAATACAAAAGAATTAGCCGGGCGTGGTGGCGGGCGCCTGTAGTCCCAGCTACTCGGAGAGGCTGAGGCAGGAGAATGGCGTGAACCCGGGAGGCGGAACTCGCAGTGAGCCGAGATTGCGCCACTGCACTCCAGCCTGGGCGACAGAGCGAGACTCCGTCTCAAAAAAAAAAAGAAATAACTAAAATCAGAGCAGAACTGAAGGAGATAGACACAAAAAAAATCTTCAAAAAATCAATGAATCCAGGAGCTGGTTTTTTGAAAAGATCAACAAAATTGACAGGCCACTGGCAAGACTAATAAAGAAGAAAAGAGAGAAGCATCAGATAGATGCAATAAAAAATCATAAAGGGGATATCAACACCGATCCCACAGAAATACAAACTACCATCAGAGAATACTATAAACACTTCTACGCAAACAAACTGGAAAATCTAGGAGAAATGGATAAATTCCTGGACACATACACCCTCCCAAGACTAAACCAGAAAGAAGCTGAATCCCTGAATAGACCAATAACAGGCTCTGAAATTGAGGCAATAATTAATAGCCCACCAACCAAAAAAAGTCCAGGACCAGACAGATTCACGGCTGAATTCCACTAGAGGCACAAAGAGGAGCTGGTACCATTCCTTCTGAAACTATTCCAATCAATAGAAAAAGAGGGAATCCTCCCTGACTCATTTTATGAGGCCAGCATCATCCTGATACCAAAGCCTGGCAGAGACACAACAAAAAAAGAGAATTTTAGACCAATATCCCTGATGAACATCGATGCAAAAATCCTCAATAAAATACTGGCAAACCAAATCCAGCAGCACATCAAAAAGCTTATCCACCACGATCAAGTTGGCTTCATCCCTGGGATGCAAGGCTGGTTCAACATACACAGATCAATAAACGTAATCCAGCATATAAACATAACCAAAGACAAAAACCACATGATTATCTCAATAGAAGCAGAAAAAGCCTTTGACAAAATTCAACAGCACTTCATGCTAAAAACTTTCAATAAACTAGGTATTGATGGGACGTATCTCAAAATAATAAGAGCTATTTATGACAAACCCACAGCCAATATCATACCGAATGGGCAAAACTGGAAGCATTCCCTTTGAAAACTGGCACAAGACAGGGATGCCCTCTCTCACCACTCCTATTCAACATAGTGTTGGAAGTTCTGGCCAGGGCAATCAGGCAGGAGAAGGAAATAAAGGGTATTCAATTAGGAAAAGAAGAAGTCAAATTGCCCCGTTTGCAGATGACGGGATTGTGTATTTAGAAAACCCCATCTCAGCCGAAAATCTCCTTAAGCTGATAAGCAACTTCAGCAAAGTCTCAGGATACAAAATCAGTGTGCAAAAATCACAAGCATTCCTATACACCAATAACAGACAAACAGAGAGCCAAATCATGAGTGAACTCCCATTCACAATTGCTTCAAAGCAAATAAAATACCTAGGAATCCAACTTACAAAGGATGTGAAGGACTTCTTCAAGAGGAACTACAAACCACCACTCAACGAAATAAAAGAGGACACAAACAAATGGAAGAACATTCCATGCTCATGGATAGGAAGAATCAATATCGTGAAAATGGCCATACTGCCCAAGATAATTTATACATTCAATGCCATCCCCATCCAGCTACCAACGACTTTCGTCACAGAATTGGAAAAAACTACTTTAAAGTTCATATGGAACCAAAAAAGAGCCCACATTGCTAAGACAATCCTAAGCCAAAAGAACAAAGCTGGAGGCATCACGCTACCTGACTTCAAACTATACTACAAGGCTACAGTAACCAAAACAGCATGGTACTGGTACCAAAACAGAGATATAGACCAATGGAACAGAACAGAGCCATCAGAAATAATACCACACGTCTACAACCATCTGATCTTTGACAAACCTGACAAAAACAAGAAATGGGGAAAGGATTCCCTATTTAATAAATGGTGCTGGGAAAACTGGCTAGCCATATGTAGAAAGCTGAAACTGGATCCCTTCCTTACACCTTATACAAAAATTAATTAAAGATGGATTAAAGACTTACAGGTTAGACCTAAAACCATAAAAACCCTAGAAGAAAACCTAGGCAATACCATTCAGGACATAGGCATGGGCAAGGACTTCATGACTAAAACACCAAAAGCAATGACAACCAAAGCCAAAATTGACAAATGGGATCTAATTAAACTAAAGAGCTTCTGCACAGCAAAAGAAACTACCATCAGAGTGAACAGGCAACCTACAGAATGGGAGAAAATTTTTGCAATCTACCCATCTGACAAAGGGCTAATATCCAGAATCTACAAAGAACTTAAACAAATTTACAAGAAAAAAATCAAACAACCCCAAGCGTGGACACAAGGATACCGAATACCTTCAAGGGAGGTTGATTAATTTTCCTAAAGGTGAAATGACGCAGTACTTCTGCTTGGGTGGGATCCTTGAGTTTTCAGCCCTTCTGAAGCAGGAGAACAAGGTCTGGAGGCAGAGAACCTAAGGCCCTTCCACACTTACTTCCTAGAACTAAATTGAAACGAAAACCCTAACTTTCCATGCCTAAATAACAAAAGGACCAGGGGCTACACCCTTTGCAAAACCCACTTTTTCTGCAGGGCTGATGGGAAATTGAAAGTACCTGTGACTGGTACTTTTTGCAACCATTTGGACCTTTGCCTAGGAATGTAACTTTGTAACTTCACCTCAGCCTCTGATTGATTGCTATCTGCAACCAATCAAACTGATTGTGGGCCAAGTCTTACTTTGCATAGAAGTGCAACTTTGTAACTTCACATTCACCTCTGATTGGCTGTGAACCTTGTAACTTTATTTCAGCATCTGATTGCAGGGTATCACTTCACTTACATGAGGTGGACACCAAGTGGCCAGTGGGAAACCTCTAGGGGGTACTTGGACCTGAGAAGATTCTGTATCTGGGGCCTTGAATGCTGAAGCTACTGGACTCCTCCCCAGACTGGTTCATAATTTTTCAGCTGAAACTAACATCTACAAAGACCATCTATCTTGGGTGAACCTATTTTCTTGTAGCCAGCGTTAAATATTGGCTCAGTCTAAGGCCTCTCAGGAAGAGATAATACTCAGCCATAAAAAAGAATGAAATAATGCCATTTGCAGCAACATGGATGGAACTGCAGGTCATTACCTTAAGGGAAGTAAACCAGGCACAAAAAGAGAAGTATCACATGTTCTCACTTATATGTGGGAGCTAAAAAATGTGGACACATGGAGGCAGAGAGGGCAAAAATAGATAACATAGAATAGAAAGAGCAGAGGGAGGGGGGATGATGAAGAGAAGTGGGTGGAAGGGTGCAAACATACAGTAAGAGAGAAGGAATAAATTCAATGTTTGATAGCAGAGTAGGATGAGTATACTTAACAAAAATGTACTTGGATGATGGATACCCTAATACCCTGACTTGACACTATGCATTAAATTCATGCAACAAAATTCCTCATGTATCCCATAAGTTTGTACAAATACAAATGTCTCACACCTGTAATCCAAGCTACTCAGGAGGCTGAGGCAGGAGGATTGCTTGGACCCAGGAATTCAAGACCAGCTTGGGTAACATAGTGAAACCCTGTCTCTAGAAAATAAACACAATTTTTTGTTTGTTTTTGAGACAGAGTCTCACTCTGTTGCCCAGGCTGGAGTGCAATGGCACAATCATGGCTCACTGCAACCTCCACCTCCCAGGTTCAAGCGATTCTCCTGTCTCAGCCTCCCGAGTAACTGGGATTACAGGCACCCAACACCATGCCCAACTAATTTTTATATTTTTAGTAGACACAGGGTTTCACCATGTTGGCCAGGCTAGTCTCAAACTCCTAACCTCAGGTGACCCGCCCACCTCAGCCTCCTAAAGTGCTGGGATTACAGGCATAAGTTACCGTGCCCAGCCAGAAAAACAATTTTTTTTTTTCATTTTGTACTTATGTATTTATACAGAGTCTTAGAATCATAACGTTTTAGAAACAGAGAGAACTTTAGAGATCTTCTGATATAACCCTCGTCAGTTCACAAATGAGGAAACTATGGTCCCAATTAAGCAATGTTTCCAGGTCACTGCATCGGTTAGGACCGATGTTCAGCTGCAAGCAACAATGGCAATGGGTTATCTTTTCCTCTCACTTAAAAAATATAGTGTAGTGGCACACAGCCCGGGCAGTGTAGCTTCACAACATCCTCAGTGTACCTGACTCTTCTCTTTCTGCTCTTCTGAACACCACCAGGGGCTACCACCCTCAAGTTCTTCTGCCGCAGGATGGCCACTGCAGCTCTGGCCATGGTACCTGGTTCCAGGCAAGACAGAGGAAGAACTGGGCGGGTAAAAAGTCACCTTCCAGCTGAGACAGCCATCTCTGCAGATCTGTGCCAGGATCCCCTCAATGACTTCTGCTTGCATTTCCTTGGCCCCACCTTTCCCACAAGCTGACTGAGCAAGATAATCTTTGAGCTGGATACATGATCTCCCCAACAATTTAAAGGTTCCGTTAGGAAGCAGAGAATGGGCACTGGACAGGTAACCAGCAGTTTCGTCTGTAAACAGACAGTGGCTAAGAAGTGACACTAACCCACTCTCTTAGCACCTCTTCCAGTGCTCTTTGTAAATGGAAGACTGCAGTGGAAAAACAATTTTTTAAGACTGCATTTCAATTTTGACGTCAAATGCATGTCCTAATTATCTTTAGTTACCTCTTGTAACCTCATTAAAGAGGTGTATTAGTCCATTTTCATGCTGCAGATGAAGACATACCCGAGACTGGGAAGAAAAAGAGATTTAATTGGACTTACAGTTCCACGTGTTTGGGGAGGCCTCAGAATCATGGTGGGAGGAAGAAGGCACTTCTTACATGGCAGCTGCAAGAGAAAATGAGGAAGATGCAAAAGCAGAATCCCCTGATAAAACCACCAGATCTCGTGAGACTTATTCACTACCACGAGAACAGTATGGGGGAAACCGCTCCCATGATTCAAATTATCTCCCACTGGGTCCCTCCCACAACATGTGGGAATTAGGGGAGTACAATTCAAGGTGAGATTTGGGTGGGGACACAGAGCCAAACCATATCAATATGTATCACCAGCTATCTATAGTATTAGCTCATTATTATAACAAGAAATCAGAAGTTAGAGTGGTAAATCCTGATTTTTCAGATTCATACCTTCAAATTATTTTCTAATTATTTCTACTTTACTTAAATTTGCTATCGACCTACATACCACTAGATGTCTATAGTACAAATTGATTTTATCAATGAAATATAAGAATTTTGTCTTGTTGAAAATTGCTTTCTAGGTTCCAGGCTTCTCTGTTTTCCAGTTATCTTTCATTATCTCCAGTTCAGTAGTTACCTATGTGCCCCTTGTTATATAGAACTAACTCATTATGGTAACAAGAAATAAGAAGTTGGTTATAGGAAGAAGATGTTCTCCACTCTCTGGCTTTATCTGTTATTGACATGTTACAGGTGTGATGTTATTGAGTCACACAGATGCTATGTAACCTGCTCAAAGTCACCCACTGGGGAAATGTCCAGAGCTGGGATTTGACCCTATCCTGAGTACTATCCTTGACACAGAGAATATTTGCTATTGTGCTACACGCTATAATTTTCTTTTGTAATTGGTAGTTCTAGTTATTGCTGTTTAACTATTTTCGTGTGTCCAACCACTTATCTACAGGACTAACTGATTCCAACAATAAACAAAAATGCAGTGTTGAAGAGAATGGTTAACTTCCTGAATTCAACCACTTTTCTTCAGCATCCTGGTTTAAACTTGTTATTCTAGATATCCTCATTTATCCCTTGGTTACTAATGAGGGAGATACCAGTAGATATCTATGGCACTAATTCCATATTCAAACAAGTGAAAGAAATTTTGAGATGAATGATACTTTTATTTCTGCTTATTTCTAGTTAACTAATTACAAAAGAATAATAATTATAGCATAATTGCAAATGTAATTGGGCACATCCTCTCTGTTAGGAATAATACTCAGAGGATAGGTTCAAATCTCAGCTTTGGACATTTCCCAATTGAGTGACATTTCCCAATTGAACAGGATACTTAACACCTTGGTGACTCAATAACACCACCTATAAAATGACATATAATAGCACATCAATGTGTATATGGGTTTGTTAAGAGGATTACATGTGTTAATCTAAGCAAATCACTTAGATCATTGCCTAGAACACAGTAAGAACCAGGTTAGGTGTGAGCTACCATTAGTATCATCTCAATTAATCTCCACAACAGCTCCATGAGGTAGATATTATTATCACCCCATTTTACAGATGAGAAAATTGAAGCACAGAGAGAAAAGGCAACTCATCAAGTGAGCTAGCTAGCAAATGTCAAGCAAAGCAATGATGCAGATGCCAGCAATCTGGCTCCAGGGTCCCTGCACTCATAAATCTAGGACATCAAACCCATCATTTGTGCCTATGTTTATTGGGATGAGGCTCAATTCAGTACGTAGCATTTACAAGAAGTGAATCAATTTAACTAAAAATTTTAAATAAACACTACCTTGATTGGTGCTCCGGTAGGTAACACTCACCAAAGGGACACAGAAATGACTACTGAAATTTAGAAAGCACTGAAGCAAGTCATGGAAACCTCAGCTGTGAGACACCACACAACTCTGATTCTGACAGATGTCCGAGTTGGGCTAATACACACCATGATTAAAACCATTGTAGGTCTCCCAAATAGTAACTGATCCCAGGCCAAAATTCATCAAAGTGTGTCTGGCCATGAGAAGGGTGAGGTCTGCCGGACCCTGCAAGATCCAGCCTGAGGAGGAGACGTCTTGGTTAATGTCAGGGACAGTCTGTGGGTGAAACTCCTTGACAGCTTTTTCAGAGTGAACTGGTCAACCAACCATCCTGTAGCTGGTTTCCTATCTACCACCCAGGAATGGGAGACAGGAGAGGCTTATCTGTCAGGCAGAGTGGGCAAAGTGAGTGGGGGTCCCGGTTCTTTTTAGGGGCCTATGAAAATTGTTTAATTTATTAAATAGGCCTGTTGACAGTGGTGGTTCTGAAGGCCAAAATTGGCTAAATAATCCCAATATTCAGGAAACCAACTCATTCCAAGGCCTGATTCTTATTTTTTATTTTGTTTTATGTTTTACAGCTAGGGTCTCAGTCTGTAGTTCAGGATGGAGTGTAGTGGTGTGATCATAGTGAGGCAGGAGAATAGGGTCTGGAAGCAGTGAACCTAAGGCCGTTTCAGGCTGACATCCTAGAACTAAATTGAAAGGAAAGCCCTAACTTCCCACGCCTAAGTAACAAAAGCACCTGTGGCTACTCCGTTTGCAAACCCCCACCTTATCTGCTGGGCAGATGGGAAATTGAAAGTACCTCTGATTGGTTGCTTTTTGGAACCAATCAGACCTTTGCAGAGGAATGGAACTTTGTGACTTCACTTCAGCCTCTGATTGGTTGCTTTCCACAACCATTTAGACTGATTGCCGGTCACCACTTCATTTACCTAAGGTGAACACCTCGTGGCCAATGGGAAACTTCTAGGGGGTATTTGGACCCCAGAAGATTCTGTATCGGGGCCCTTGAGTGGCTGCTCAGGCCTGCTCCCACCCTGTGGAGTGAACTTTCATTTTCCATAAATCTCTGCTTTTGTTGCTTCATTGTTTACTTGCGAGTTTTCTCCAATTCTTTGTTCAAAACGCCAACAAACTGAACAGCCTCCGCTGGTAAAAATAGCTCACTACAGTCTCCAACGCTTAGGTTCAAGCGATTTTCCCGCTTCAGCTAGGTGAGTAGCTTAGACTTCAGGTGGGTGCCACCACGTCCCGCTATTTTTGTTTTTTATTTTTTTAGAGATGGGGGTCTTGCTGTGTTGCTCAGGCTGGTCTCAAACTCCTGGGCTAAAGCGATCCTCCCGCCTCAGCCTCCTGGAGTAGCTAGGATTACAGGCACGCACCACCGGGGCCAGCATCATCCCGAGGAACTATTCTCTTTTTTAAGGTACAGGGTCTGTCTTTTTCTCCCAGGCTGGAGTGCAGTGGCAGGATTGTAGTGTGGCGACCATAGATCACTGTAACCCACAGCCTTCATCGTCCTGAGGTACACTTCTTGAAGAGAGAAACATAGAGCTCCCAATCTACCCTGCCTCTTTTTTATTTGACATTTATCAGTAGGGAGCAAGAGGTCTGAAAGATAATTCTGGACAAAGAGTAGGAAAGGGAAAGCAGGAGGAGGACGAGGAGGGTGGGTAAGAGAAGGTGATGACGAGCAAGGGAAGGCGGGAACTAAGCCAAGTCCACAGCGCCCGCCCAGCACACGAAACACTCATGCTTCTGCAGAGGGCCTGCAACCCGAGGCTCTGGAGCAGAATATAGCTTAGCAGACATTTCATGCTCCGCAGTCGCGTCTAGAGCCAAAGGAACATCCACTTGCAGTGTAACCCTTCTTAGATGCACTAAACACCGAACAGGGTTCTACGCTTGTACTCTGAGGTGGAGTAATTAGAGTGTTAGCAAGGGGCGTGTTAGGTCTCTTGCAGCTTGCATTTGAGCATCCGGAGGACTCTGCCAAACCCAGACCCAAACTCAGGGTTCCCCAGACCCCCTTGGAGAGCGTTGCGTGCTCAATTTTCTGGACGTTGCTGCAAAAACCTAGCATTCAGCCTCCGACCTCATCATTTCATCTTAATTACGGTCCGATTCGAGGACTTTGAGTCCGAACGGAACACAACCAGCGAGTCTCATGCATTAGTCACCAACTAGCCAGAGGGCAGCGTGGTGCCAGGAGCCCACGCCGCAAGGTGCAGTGCCTTCAGCTTGCAGCGCCTTCGCCCTGGAGAAGCATTCTGCAAGCCCGCGTGCCTGGAGGGCTGGACAGAGACATGTTCTGTTAACTTTCTCTATTGGTTCTAGCTCCTCCGCCCCTTCCCCTGCCCCAGATCTGTTGGCGCCAGGCAGCTTGGCCCCTTCCTCCTGGCAGTCACTCCACCCGGGTTGGGAGTGGTCAACCAAGCCGCAAACTGGAGCGCGGGTTCCCTGCACGCCCGACCCCTCCCCGCGCCCTGACCAGGAGCTCGCCCCTGACTTTACCGCCACCTTCCTGCCGCGAGCGCATGCCAGCAGGACCTTCCGTCCGCCACACACACACACACACCACCAGCGGAGGTGACCAGGGCAGCAGCCGGCTCCCCGCCACGTGCAGGCGTTGGACCCGAAGTCCACGCGCCGGAACTCGGACCGGGAGCCAGAGGACCCCAGCGCAGAATCCGCGGAGGCGCACGGCTTCATCCACCGCGCTCTCAGATCGCGTCCCAGCCCAGATCCAGCCACGAAGACACCGGCTACCTCTGCCTGGGCTTCGTGTTCCATGAGCTCCAGGAAAGCGACGGTCAGTGCCTGGCTGGGGACCCGGACCGGTGATTTGTTCAACTCTAGGAAGGGAACTTTCCCGGAGAGAGGCGCGTGGACGGGAAGCTGCTGTGCTACCTCTCTCAGGCCGCGAGTCTAGGCTGCCCTGTGCCTCTCTCTCTCTCTCTCTCTCTCTCTCCTTCCCTCCCTCCCTCCCTCTCTTTCCCTCTCCTCCTTTCCAGATGCGAAGGCTATAGGGACTTCGGTGATTGAAGTGGGAGGAGAGGATAAGAAGAAGAGTCCAAACCCGAGCAGGGAGCAGAAGCAGAAGAATGTCACGTCTGTGCGGGAGCTGCGGACCCCATGTTGGACGAGAACCAGAAGGGCGGCGGTGGAGACCAGGAGCCCTGGCAGCAGCAGCCTGAGGAGTCTGCCCAGGACTCTTCCTCCTCGGAGCTGCAGCCCGAAGATCAGCAGCATCTCTTCTTCCCCAGTACATTCAGTGGATTGCGCCTGAAGGAGCTAGACAGCATTTTCCGACGCTCTCAGTATCCCGACGTGTTTGCTAGGTAAGCGGCTTGCTCTAGAGGTGCGCATTATCCAGGACGCTAGGGCTCTTCCCGGGACGCCTTTGGCCCTGCCCCAGTCTCGCTCCCTCCCCTCCAGAGTCAAAAGCTACATATGGGGCTCAAGGCCACTGGAGTAGGTCACTCTTGAGCTGTGGGGTGGGGGCGATGCCTACTGGGCATCAAGGTATTTTTTCACGCATTATGGAAACGAATCAAGCCAGGAAACTTTGGCCAGACTCGTGTTTTGGAAATGTTTTGTTGGAATTGCGATTGACATCAGGGTGAGGAGAGTGAGTCCTACACGGTTGGATCTTGCCTTTTTTGAACATTTTAACAATTTGGTTACTGTGGATTTTTTCATTGGTCTCGACTTTTAAAATACTGCCTTAACATTTGTTAATCTTCGGGTTGGTTCGATGGCTCACGCCTGTAATCCTGGCACTCTGGGAGGCCGAGGCAGGAGGATCATTTGAGTCCAGGCGTTCAAGACCAGCCTGAGCAATATAATGATACTCTGTCGCTACATAAAAATTTAAAAAATTAGACCAGCATGGTGACACACACCTGTAGTCTCAGCTACTCCGTAGGATCGCTTGAGCCCAGGTGTTCGTGGGTTCAGTGAACCGTGATTGTGTCACCCCTCCTCCAGCCTGGATAACAGAGCTAGACCCTATCTCTAAAATTAAATAGATAGATGGACAGTTACATAGAAAGAGATATCTTGAATCCTGAGTGTTTTAGTGCTCTCTTAAATTCTGCACACCAAGGACAGCCATCCCTAATGCAAGCCTGGGGCTAGGTATCACACAAAAATATGCTGGAGCAGTTGAGAGGATAGACATTTTCAAACGGGTATGAAACGTTCATCAGTGTATTTCATTTCATCTACAATTCTGAAAAAGTTTAAATACTGAACGTTTGTGGTTTTCTGCCCCAGAAAGGAGCTTACAATATGCATGGATGTAAGTGAAGCCGAAGTGGAAGCCAGTAAGCCTGATGAAAGCAATTGGTCAGAGTAGTCACTCTGAAACCTGCTTCAGTCCTTTGATACCTTTGTCCTACACATTCTCAAGTTGGCCTATTTTTGTTGCCTTTTCTATGTTTGCAAAGTGAGTTCTGAACTTTAGAGGGTGAAAAATGGGATAAGGAAACCCCAGCTTATGGAAATTACCCATTACCAGAGGGAATATGCTTTCTAATGGAAAAATAAAACTATACATACCAAACTGCTACTTCTATTTCCTGTATAAAATTAAGAATAAACAAAGTTCAATTCCTTCTAACAATGGTATCCTTTAGAGACTACTTCTGTGTGGAGGTATCTTGGGACTGAGTCTGACTTAGAAGTATGCAAATTAATGCACCAAAGAGCTAGAATGTGGGAAGGTTCAACTGTATTTAAAATATTTAAACCAAGCTATGTTCTTAGCTCAGTGAGTGAGTTTATAAATATTCGGGCATTGGGTTAAGGGACTAAGTCACATACACAGACAGCACACTATATGAGTAATTAAGTATGTTTAGTTTCACTGAGACTGATGGGGAAGAGATAGCTTAAAAGTCCAAGTGCCTGGTGGTCCTGCTATTTTTTCGAAGTGTCTGATGAAGACATGTAGAAAGTGGCTACCTGAAATTTTAATTTTCTGGAATACTTCGATGTGTCAGCCTGAAAACACTGCTAATATACCCACATTACAGTGGGGGTTGGGGGGAGACAGGTTTGCAAACTAGAAATTTGTCTAAAAATTGGAACAAACAAGAACAATTTTGAATAAGGTTCCAGTCACCTAAGAAGGGTGAAAAGGTTGAAGAAGAATGGCATACACTTACATATATACCTTGAAGAAATGGCACAAATTGAACTTTATGAGTGAATATTCTCTTGAGGAATTTCTAACAACTAAGGAATTATTTTGATGGGACTGTCTAAAGAGGTGGGTTTTATGAAATTTGGTGATGGGGAGCACGCTCAATTTAAACCAGATTCTTACCTGTGCTTATTTGAAATATGTTTTCATTTTCCCAGGCAGTGATGATTAATTTGTAGGTCATGGGATCAAAAGATTACTAAGATTACTTAAGTTTTATTAAGAGAGAATTTTCCAAAATGAAAACAAAATCCAGGATGAGGTTATGAGCCCTGCTCTGCAGTTTGTGTGAGGGCAGTGATGGAAAGGAGCTGCAGAGCTGGTGCGGGTGACTTTTAGTGAATTTAGAACTAGTTTGGCCCAATTTTTCAGACAGAATAGAGACCCATCAATGCTAACAGGAACATTCATGCCCAACTCCGGACTCTAGGGGAAGCTTCCTAAGCGGCTACTCAGCATTTATGGGAAGGCAACAGCTAAGCATTGATTCAACATGCTCCAAATTCTGTCCACTGCCCTCCCTTTTTGTGGGGGACACAGGGGAATAGGAGTCATTCTGGCCCAAAGGTCCTGCTGCTTCAGAAGAATCATGAGATGAGACTCCACCAAAGCCAGAATGAAGCTGTTCTCCCTTTTCTCCCCCATCCCCAGCCCAGAAGGCATATTATTGCACCTTCCCCAACTCAAAACGGACAATCACAATGTCCAATGTATTTTGTTGCTCTCTTCATCCTTAAGAGATCTCTAATTTCTGCTAATTAAAAATAGAAAGGGCATCTTTGGGGTTATTGGCACTCGAATCAAGGAGATGGTCCCCTGAGCAGTAATCTAGACTCATCATTCACTGGAATAGGCAGTCATTTGTTCATGGTGTCTTCTTCCTGCGCAACTACCAGAGTAGAAAACAACAAAAACAAAAATGGGAGGGTGAGGGGAGCCAGGCCCATTTTTTAAGAAACATTAAGTTCTTCTCAATACAGCCTTTGCTTTTGAGCAATCTCTAGCAATGCAAGCGTTCTCGTTGGCTATTAAAAGTGCCTAAAGTATAATAAAAAAAAAAAAAAAAACTTATATGAAAAAAAAAAAAAGTGCTTAATTGTGAGCACCAAGGCTGCACTATGAAGTGATTACTAAGATAAGTGCCACAGTTCCATCAGAATTTCCTCTCGCAGAGGTTAAATCAAAGTCCAGTTTCACAGTATGCATTTTTTGCTGTGTTGTCCACTATCTCACTCTGCGAACTTCACAGTTGTGGATATGAAATGTCAGCAAAGCAGTTGCATGCAATGTGGGACTTCTGCACAGAGAGGAGACTATTGATACCCAGAGCCCCCAGCGCCTGGCTGAATTGGGGAACATCTAGGAATGCGCCTGTGTATGCCCACTGCCATCCTCACCAGATAATTTTGAAACCAACATTTCCCTTTTTTTGAGTCGGAGTCTCACTCTGTCACCCAGGCGGGAGTGCAGTGGCGCGATCTGGGCTCACTGCATGCTCCGCCTCCCGGGTTCACACCATTCTCCTGCCTCAGCCTCCCGTGTAGCTGGGACTACAGGCGCCCACCACCAAGCCCAGCTAATTTTTTTGTATTTTTAGTAGAGACGGGGTTTCACCGTGTTAGCCAGGATGGTCTCGATCTCCTGACCTCATGATCCGCCCGCCTCAGCCTCCCAAAGTGCTGGAATTACAGGCGTGAGCCACCACACCCAGCCGGAAACCAACATTTCTTATTTCCCAATGTGGCACCTGTTCTTTTTAAACATCAGCTTCCTCAATGCTATAGGTACCCTCTAAACAGAACTACAGAATCTATAGAAATAAAAGCCACAGGACACCATCAGACCGAGTTCTGACCTCTTCTAACCTTTGTCCCAGTTGAGCACATGGCTTTGCCATATTGCAATTGAAAGCCAATGAAATACTCCACACAAATCATGCAGTAAACACTAACATTCAATTTGACACACACTAACAGAACATTTTTTTCATGCTCAGGAAAAGAATAGTGAATACCATTTCCCATAACTGATGGAGTCTTCAAGAGACATGTATTTACTTGTTTGTTTTGTTTTTGTTTTTGACTCAGGGTCTCACTCTGTCGTCCAGGCTGGAGTGCAGTGGCCCGATCTCACCTCACTGCAACTTCCACCTCCTAGGCTCAAGGAATCCTCCCACCTCAGCCTCCCCTGTAGCTGGGACTACAGGCATGCACCACCATGCCCAGCTGATTTTTGTACTTTTAGTAGAGCTGTGGTTTCACCATGTTGCCCAGGCTTGTCTCAAACTCCTGGGCTCTTGCGACCCCCTCCCTGGGATCCCTTGAACGGAGCCACGGCAACTCGCCGACATATGTACTATTTTTAATACCTCTCTAGTTCTTCGAAGTTCCAGAAGAACTGAGGCATGGGGCAGAGGAAATAGTAAAAAATAATGCTTTAGATAATAGTTTCCACTCAATCTAAATTTCAAAACAGAGAGTTCTTTTAAAAGTAATCCCACAAAATGCATGTATTTTAAAATGTACTTCAAATATTGCAAAGGCAACAACCAGGCCAGGTGCGATCACCCAGGCCTGTAATCCCGGCACTTTTGGAAACCGAGGTGAGAGGATTGTTTGAGCTCAGGAGTTCAAAACCAACCTGGGCAACATATTGAGATCTCATCTCTCAAAAGGGATTTTAAAAACATATAAAAAAGGAAAAAAGGCAAAGATGAGAAATTAACTGTTCTAATACAAGTTTAAAATTTTTATTTATTAAAAAATATTTAACACTGGTTACCAGAAAATAGGTTCACCCAAGATAGATGGTCTTCGCAGATGTTAGTTTCAGCTGAAAAGTTATGAACACAATCTTGGGAGGAGTCCAGGAGCTTCTGCATTCCATAGTAATCAAAAAAATTGGGGGTTTTGCTTTCTAAAGTTTCTTTTTTGTTGTGGTTTTTGAGACGGAGTCTCACTCTGTCACCCAGGCTGGAGTGCAGTGGCCGGATCTTCACACACTGCAACCCCATTTGAAAAGCCCATCTTCAGTCTGAAGTAACTACATCAATAGGAGCAGGCTGGATTTTTAATCAGGTTTCATCAAGGATGCCTAAGGGGCCATTCATCCTCTGAAAACTTTTTTTTTTTTTTTTTTTGAGACAGGGTCTTGCTCTGTCACCAGGCTTGGAGTGCAGTGGCACAATCTTGGCTCGCTGCAACCTCTGCCTGTCAGGTTCAAGCAATCCACCTGCCTCATGCTACACCTAGTAGCTGGGACTACAGTGGTGCGCTACCAAGTCCAGGTAATTTTTGTATTTTCACCATGGGGTTTCACCATGTTGGCCAGGCTGTCTTGAACTCCTGACCTCATGTGATCTGCCTGCCTTGGCCTCCCAAATTGCTGGGATTACAGGTGTGAGCCACTGGGCCAGACTTCATCCTCTGAAAACTCTTGAGAGTGAAAAAGATGGTCTTAAAAAAAAAAAGGCTTGGTCATGGAGGGCCCATCACTGCACTCACATGAACTGCACAGCACTGCTCATAACCTCATCCTGGATTTTCTTTTTGTTTTGAAAATATACTTAGTCAATAATACTGAAGTAATCTTAGTAATTTCTTGATCTCATGACCTACAAATTAATCACCACTGCCTGGGAAAATGAAAAACCATTTCAAATTAGCACAGGTAAGAACCTGGTCTATAATACTGAAGTAATCTTAGTAATTTCTTGATCTCATGACCTACAAATTAATCACCACTGCCTGGGAAAATGAAAAACCATTTCAAATTAGCACAGGTAAGAACCTGGTCTAAATTGAGCGTGCCCCACCCCACCACCAAACAAATTACATAAAACCCACCAGTTTAAAACAGTAACATAAAAAAAAATCCTTGGTTGTCAGAAAAAATTCCTAAAGAGAATATTCCCTGATAGAGCTCCATTTGTGCCATATCTTCAAGGTATATATTTGAGTGTATGCAATTTTTCTTTAACCTTTTCACCCTTCTTAGTTAAGTGAAAACTTTTTCAAAATTGTTCTTTTTTATTCCAATTTTTAAACAAATTTCCTGTTTGCAAACCTGCCCCCCCACACCCCCACTGTAATTCGAGTATATTAGCAGTGTATTCCAGCTTACAAATAAAAGTATTGGAGAAAATAAAAATTTCGGGCTGCCACTTTCTACATGGCTTCATCAGACCCTTAAAAACAGCAGCAGGACCACCAGGCACTTGGACTTTTAAGCTATGTCCTCCCCATCTGTCTCAGTGAAACTAAACATACATTAATTACTCATATAATGTGTTCTTTCTGTATGTAACTTATTCCCTTACCCCAATGCCTGAATATTTATAAATGTGGTCATTTAGCTAAGAACATAGCCTGGTTTAAATATTTTCAATACAGTTGAACCTTCTCACAATATGGCTCCTTGGTGCATTAATTTGCAAACTCCTCAAGTCAGACTCAGTCCCAACATAACTCCACACAGAAGTGTTCTCTAAAGGATACCATTGTTAGAAGGAATGGAACTTTATTTATACTTAATCTTGTACAGGAAATAGAAGTAACAGTTTAGTTCTGTTTCGCATTAGAAAGCATATTCCCTCTGGTAATGGGAAATTTCCATAGGCTAAGGTTTATGTATCCCATTATTCCCCCGCTAAAGTTCAAAACTCACTTGGCAAACATAGAAAAGGCAACAAAAACAGGCCAATTGGAGAATGTGTAGGACAAACGTATTCAAGGACTGAGGCAGGTTTCAGAGAGTGGCTCCTCTGACCAATTGCTTTCATCAGGCTTACTGGCTTCCACTTCGGCTTCACTCACATCTATGCATATTGCCAGCTGCTTTCTGGGAAAGAAAACTATAAAAATTCAGTATTTGGAATTGTGCATGAAATGAAATACACCTAAGAACATTTCATACCAGTTTGAAAATGTCTATCCTCCCAACTGCTCCTGCACATTTTTCTGTGATACCTAAAAATAGCCCCAGGCTTGCATTAGGTAGGGGATGGTTTTCCTTTGTGTGCAGAATTTCAGAGAGGGCTAAAACACTCAGGATTCAAGATTTTTCTATCTCTATCTGTCATCTATTCATGTAATTTATCTATGTATCTAATTTTAGAGACAGGGTCTAGCTCTGTAGCACAGGCTGGAGGGCAGTGGCCGGATCACGGTTCACTGAAGCCTTGAACTCCAGGCTCAAGCGATCCTCCAGAGTACCTTGGATTACGGGTGCGTGCTGCTAATATGCCCAGCTAATTTTACAAAATTTTTTGTAGAGATGAAGTCTCACTATATTGGTCAGCCTGGTCCTGAACGCCTGGATTCCAGGGATCCTCCTGACTTGTCCTCCCAGAGCGCTGGGATTACAGGCACGAGCCACAGCACCAGCCCGAAGATTAATAATTTTAATGCAAATATTTAACTTGATTCATTTCTATACTGCGTGAAAAATACCTTGATGCCCAGTTGCTATCGCCCGCATTCCACAGCTCAAGAGCGGCCCTGAGCCAGTGGCCTTGAGCCCGGTAAATAGCTCTTGGCACTGGAGGGTGGTAAAGAGACATGGGTAGAGCCAAAGGCGTCCAGGGAAGAGCCCCAGAGTCCTGGGAACTGGGTAGCTCCAGAGCAAGCCGCTTACCGAGCGAACACGTCGGGATATTCAGAGCGTGGGAAAATGCTGTCTAGCTCCTTCAGGTGCAACCTGCTGAACGCACTGGGGCTGAAGAGACGCCGCTAATATTGGGGTTGTGGCTCCTCCGCGGAGGAGCCCTGGGCTGGAAGCCTCAGGCTGCTGCTGCGAGGGCTCCTGGTCGCCACCGCCGCGCTTCTGGTTCTCCTTGATCGTGGGGTCGGCAGCTCCCGCACAGAAGTGACTTTCTTTTTCTGCTCCAGCTCCCTGCTCGGGTTTGGACCGTATTTTCTTCTCATCGTCTCCTCCACCTTCAATCACCAAAGTCCCTACAGCCTTCGCATCTGGAAAGGAGGAAAGGCAAAGAGAGATTGAGAGGAGAGAGACAGAGAGAGATCAGGGCGTTTGGCGCGGGCACAGGGCAGCATAGAACCGCGGCCTGAGAGAGGAGGCGCAGCAGCGTATGGTCCACGCCCCCCTCTCCGGGAAAGTTCCCTTCCGAGAGTTCCCCAAAGCACCGGTCCAGGTCCCCATACAAGCACTGACTGTCGCCTTCCTGGATCTCATGGAACAGGAAACCCAGGCCGGGGTCGCCTGTGTCTTCGTGGCCGTATCTGGGCTGGGACCCCATCTGGGAGCGCGGTGGATGAAGCCGTGCCCCTCCACGGATTCTGCGCTGGGGTCCTTCGGCTCCTGCTCTGAGTTCCGGCGCGTGGACTTTGGGTCCGACGCCTGCACGTGGCGGGGAGTAGGCTCCTGCCCTCGTCGCCGCTGCTTGCGGTGTCTGTGTGTGTGGCGGAAGGCCCTGCTGGCAGGCGCTCAAGGCCCGAGTGTGGCCATTAAGTCAGGGACGCGTTCGTGGTCAGGGCGCGGGGAGGGGTCGGGCGTGTATGGGGACCTGCGATCCATTTTGCAGCTTCGTTGACCACTCCCACTCTGGGCAGGGTGACTGCCAGAGGAAGGGGCTGAGCTGTCTGGCGCGAGTCGAAATTGAGGCAGGGGTAGAGGCAGAGGAGCGAGACCCAATCTAGCCCCCAAGCCCTTGGAGAAAGTTTGCAGAACACGTTTCCGTGTGGTCCTGGAGGCAGGCGGGCCGGCGTAATGCTTCCTCAGGGCGAAGACGCCGCACACTGAAGGCCGCGCACCTTGCAATTTGGACTGCCAGCACCGCCCTCCCCTCTGGGTAGTCAGTAACTAATGGATGAGTCTCTCTAGTTCTGGTCTGTTCCCACCCAAAGTCCGCGAATCGGACCGTAATTAAGATGAAATGATGAAGTCAGAGGCTGCATGCTAGGTTTTTTGCAGCAATGTCCAGAAAGTTGAGTGTGCCACGCTCTCCAGATCTGTAGAAGCGGAAGTTTGGGGCTGGGATTTGCAGTGCACTCTGGATGCTCAGGTGCAAGCTGCAAGAAACCTAACACGCCCCTTGCAAAAGCTCCAGGTACTCCACGTCAGAGTACACGTAGAACCCTGCCTGGTGTTTAGTGCATCCCAGAAGGCTTACACTGCAAGTGGCCCTTCCTTTGGCGCTAGACGCGACTGCGGAGCATGCAATGTCTGCTAAGCTATGCTGGGCTCTGGCGCCTTAGGTTGCAAGCCCTCTGCAGAAGTGCCAGTGTTCACTATGCTGGGCAGGCGCTGGGGACTTGGGTTAGCTCCCATCTTCCCTCCATCCTCACCCCCTTCTGTTACCCACCCTCCTCCTCCTGCTTCTCCTTTCCCACTCTTTGTCTAGAACTATCATTCTGACCTTTTGCTTCCTACTGATAAATGTCAAATAAAAAAGAGCCAGGGCCGATTGGGACCTCTTATGTTTTTCCCTTAAGAAGTGTGCCTCAGGACGATGCAGGGTGTGGGTTATGGTGAACTATGATAACGCCACTGCACTCCAGCCTGGGCGACAGAGCGAGACCCTGTATTTCAAAATTTAAAAATTAAAAAATCGTGCCCCCGGACATTCTGGGCCCGGTTGTGCGTGCCTGTAAATACTAGCTACTCCTGTGGCTTCGGCGGGAGAATCGCTTGAGACCAGGAGTTTGAGACCAACCTGAGCAAAATAAATAGAAAAAAACCCATCTCTAAAAAGAAAAAAACAAAATAGTTGGGCATGGTGTCTGTCATGCACTGTCGTCCAAGCTAGTCAGGAGGCTGAGGTGGGGAGATCGCTTAACCCCAGGCATTGGAGGCTGCAGTGAGCTATGATCACACCACTGCACTCCAGCGTGGGCGACTCAATGAAACCCTGGCTCTAAAAAAATAAATAAAAATAAATAAATAAATAAATAAGAATTGTTCCTTGGAATGAGTTGGTTTCCTGAATATTGGGATTATTCATCCTTTTTTTTTTTACCATGATAAACACCATTGCTATCAGACCCATTTAATAAAATAAGCCATTTTCATAGGCCCATAAAGGTACACCCACTCACTTCGCCCACTGTGCCAGACAGATAAGTCTCTCCTTTCTCCTGTTCCAGGAGGATAGATAGGAAACCAGCTACAAGATGGTTGGTTGACCAATTCACTCTGAAAAAGCTGTCAAGGAGTTTCGCCCCCACAGCCTCTCCCTGACATTAACCAAGACGTCTCCTCCTCAGGCTGCCTCTTGCAGGGTTGTGCAGACCTCACCCTTCTCGTGGCCAGTCACCCTGTAATGAATTTTGGCCTGGGATCCGCTACTATATGAGAGACCTACAATGATTTTAATCATGGGGTGCCTTAGCCCAGCTAGGACATCTGTCAGAATTGGAGTCGTGTGGTGTCTGAGAGATTAACATGACTTCCTTCAGTGCTTTCTAAGCTTCAGTAGTCATTTCTGTGCCCCTACGGTGAGTGTTACCTACCAGGGCACCAATCAATTAGTATTCACTTAAAATTTTTAGTTAAATTGGTTCACTTCTTGCAAATGTTTTGTACGTAATTGAGCATCATCCAAGCAAAAATAGGCCCAAATGATGAGTTTGATGTCCCAAATTTATGAGGACAGGGACCCTGGAGTCAGACTGCTGGCATCTGCATCATGGCTTTGCTTTACATTTGCTAGCTAGCTAACCTGGGGAGTGGTTTTTTTCTCCCTGTGCTTCATTTTTCTCATCTGTAAAACCAGTTATAATAATACCTACCTCATGGAGCTGTTGTGGAGATTAATTGAGATGATACTAATGGTGGCTCACACTTACCTGGTTCTTACTGTGTTCTAGGCAATGATCTAAGTGATTTGTTTATATTAACACATGTAATCCTCTTAACAAACCAGTACATATTGATGTGCTATTATTGTCATTTTATAGGTGGTGTTATTGAGTCACCTGGATGTTAAGTACCCTGCTCAAAGTCACTCATCTGGAAAATGTCCAAAGATGAGATTTGAACCCATCCTCAGTACCATCCCTGACACAGAGGATGTGCTCAATAACATTTGCTATTACACTATAATTATTATTCTTTTGTAATTAGTTAACTAGAGATATACAGAAATAAAACATCATTCAGCTCAAAATTTCCTTCACTTGTTTGAATATCGAATTAGTGCCGTAGATATCTAGTAGTACCTCCCTCATTAGTAACCAAGGGGTAAATGAGGATATCTAGAATAACAAGTTTAAACCAGGATGCTGAAGAAAAGTGGTTGAATTCAGGAAGTTAACCATTCTCCTCAACACTACATTTTTGTGTGTTGTTGGAATCAGTTAGTCCTAGAGATAACTGCTTGAACACAGGAAACTAGTTAAATAGCAATAATTACAGCTACTAATTACAAAAGAAAATTATAGCATATAGCACGATAACAAACATCCTCTGTATCACGGATAGTACTCAAGATAGGTTCAAATCCCAGCGCTGGACATTCCCAAGTGGGTGACTTTGACCAGGTTATTTAACGTCTCTGTGACTCAATAATGTCACACCTGTAAAATGTCAATAACAGATAAAGCCAGAGAGTGGAGAACAACGTCTTCCTATAACCAACTTCTTATTTCTTGTTAGCATAACGAGTTAGTTCTACATAAGCAGGAGTACATGGTAACTACTGAACTGGAGATAACTAGAAATAACTAGAAAACCTCAGAGAAGCCTGGAACCTGGAAAGCAATCCTCAACAAGACAAAATTCTTATCTTTCATTGATAAAATGAGTTTGTACTACAGATGTCTGGTGGTATGTAGATCGCTAGTAAATTTGAATTAAGTAGAAGTAATTAGAAAAAATATTTGAAGGCGGCCGGGTGCGGTGGCTCACGCCTGTAATCCCAGCATTTTGGGAGGCTGAGGCGGGCGGATCACGAGGTCAGAAGATCGAGACCATCCTGGCTCACACGGTGAAACCCCGTCTCTACTAAAAAAAAATACAAAAAAAATTAGCAGGGCATGGTGGCAGGCACCTGTAGTCCCAGCTACTCGGGAGGCTGAGGCAGGAGAATGGCGTGAACCTGGGAGGCAGAGCTTGCAGTGAGCCCAGATCGCGCCACTGCACTCCAGCCTGGGCCACAGAGCGAGACTCCATCTCAAAAAAAAGAAAAAGAAAAAATATTTGAAGGCACGAATCTGAAAAATCATGATTTACCACTCTAACCTCTGGTTTCTTGTTATAATAATCAGCTAATACTATGGATCCCTGGTGATACCTATTCAACGAGGTTACTAGAGGTAACTAAAGATAGTTGGAACATGCGTTTGTGGTCGAAATGAAATGTACAGTTTTTTTTTTCTTTTCTAGAGACAGAGTTGCCCAAGTCGGTCTTGAACTCCTGGACCCAACCAATCCTCCTGCCTCAGCGTCCTGAGTACCTTGGATTACAGGTGTGAGATATTTGTACTTGTACCAGTTTAAGGGATACAGGATAAATTTGGTTGCATGTATTTAATGCTTAGTGTCAAGTCAGGGTATTAGGGTATCCCTCACCCAAGTATATTTTTGTTAAGTATATTCACCCTACTCTGCTATCAGACATTGAATTTATTCCTTGTATCTTACTGTATGTTTGCACCCTTCCATTGACTTCTCTTCATCATCCCCCCTCCCTCCACTCTTTCCATTCTATGTTATCTATTTTTCCACTCTCTACCTCCATGTGTCCACATTTTTTAGCTCCCACATATAAGTGAGATCATGTGATACTTGTGTTTTTGTGCCTGGTTTATTTCCCTTAAGGAAATGACCTGCAGTTCCATCCATGTTGCTGCAAATGGCATGATTTCATTCTTTTTATGGCTGAATGCTATTCCACTGTGTATATGTACCACATTTTCTTTATCCATTCAGCTGTTGATGAGCACAAGTTGCTTCCGTATCTTTGCTATTGTGAATAGTGCTGCAATAAACATGCGAATGAAGGTATCCCTTTGATATATTGATTTCTTTCCCTTTGGGTAGACCCAGTGGTGGGATTGCTGGATCAAATGGTAATTCTATTTTTAGTTTTTTGAGAAATCACTACACTGTCATTCATAGTGGCTATACTAGTTTACATGCCCACCAACAGTGTATAAGACTTACCTTTTTTCTGCATACTCAGTAACATCTGTTATTTATTGTCATTTTAATAATAGCTATTCTGACTGGGGTAAGATAATATCTCATTGTAGTTTTCATTTGCATTTCTGTGATGATTAATAAATTTGAGCAGTTTTTCATATACCTTTTGTATGTCTTCTTTTGAGAAATGTCTATTCATGTTTTTTGCCCACCTTTAAATGGGATTATTTGTGGGTTTTTCCACTTGAATTGTTTGAGTTCCCTGTATATTCTGCATATTAGTCCCCTGTCAGATGAACAGTTTGCACATATTTTCTCTCATTCAACAGGTTGTCTCTTCAGTCTGTTGATTATTTCTTTTGCTGTGCAGAAGCTTTTTAGTTTAATGAAGTCCCATTTGTGTATTTTTATTTGCCTGAAATGCACAGTCTTATATACTAGATCCTTATTCTTTGGTGGACTGTTGCTTTAGAATTATAGAAAAGTAGTGATACCTAAAAAATTAGGTATCTAGGGATAACTGGAGGTAACTACAATGACTAGTATAAGCCAGGAATCTAAAAAGCATTCTTCCCAATTCTGACATCACGTTTCTTGTTGGCATGTGTTAATACTACACATAAGTCATGGTAGGTAGGGAAAAAGCAAACTGATAGCTTGTGAAAAGTGGAATAATTATTTGAATGCAGGAAGATGAGAAACATTTTCTCAAGTCTACTTTCTACTTTCTTGTTGGAATAAGGAGTTAATACCACAGATATCTGGGAGTACCTAGACATAAGTACAGTTAAATAGAGAAGTACATAGTAGCCCAAAATTGAAAAAACACATTTTTGTCAAAGCTAATTTCTTACTATAGCAGAATAATAAGTGAGTAGTGCAGTTATCTAGTGTTACAAAGGTAATCAGTTAAATAAAGGTGAAGAGAAATAACCAGAATAAATATATGACACCAGGAAGTTAGTAAAGACTTGTTTTCAATTCTTTCATTTATTTTAAAATAACAATGAGGCAATATTATTGATAAATAGTGCTATTGTGGCAGGCCAATTCTCCCTGACAATCACACACAGGCCTGCATAACACTTCAGTTACATAAATTTCCACAGAGCTGCCTTAACATTGAGCAAATAGTTAAATCTAGGGAAATCGGTGTCCAGACATCAAAGCTAGAAATGAAACATATGATCAGTAGGAGCCTTGCATAAGCTTGTCCCTAACCTGGAGCAAGTCAAAATAATGCAGACAGCCTTACATTCCCAGTGCCAGGATCTGTCTTGGTCGACGAAATCTGAGACGAGTCAAGGTAACGGAGACAGCTGTTCAAACAGATTTATTGGAGAGTCTAAGGCAGTTCTCCGGGCCAAGTTATAAAGGAGATAAGATAGAAATAATCACTCCGGTACCACAATAGACATGCCTTGAAGGCACTGGGCCCCTCACAGCATACTCGGACTTAGCAAGCATTTTTTTGCCTCTGACCTAATTGAAACAAAATTAGTTACCTACAGACTTAGGCGAATGCTATACTGCACATAGGCACATAACCCCAACCTATGTAAGCACTAAGAAAATTGTAACGCTTTGAGTTGGTCTGGTGGAATATCTCTGACCTTCTCCCTGTATCTGGTTACAGCAATAAATTCCCTTCTTTCCTGGTTTGTCTGTTTGTCCTTACTGGGCCACAAGAAAACACAGCCAAACCCGGCTCGGTTCCGGGAACAATATCTATTTATTTATTTAATTAGAGATAATTAGATATGCCTAGAATGATAATTTGAAGGCAGGAAGCTGAAAAAACATTTTTTCTCAACACCAAATTTAATATTTGCAACATGTATTAGTGCTATAGACAAATACTGGTAGCGAGGTAACTACTTTACTAGGGACAGCTAGAAATAATCAGAAAATCTGTTTGAATCCGGAAGTTGAAAAACTGTTTAATACCACCCTAAATCTTGGTTTGCTTGTTTGTTTTAAAACAGAGTCTCACTCTGTTGCCCAGGCTAGAGTGTACTGGCAACATCTCGGCTCACTGCCACCTCCACTCCCTGTGCTCAGGCCATCCTCCTACCTCAGTCTCGAGGAGCTGGGACGACAGGAAGGAGCCACTATGCCCGGCGAATTAAAAAAAGATTTTTTATAGAGACGAGGTCTCACTGTTTGCCCAACGCTGGTCTTGAACTCCTGGGCTCAAGCAATTCACCCGCCTTGGCCTCCATAAGTGCTGGGATTACCACCCTAAATCTTAATCTCCTGTTCGAATAAGGATTTGTTACTATGGATAATTAGTAGTAACAGCTTAGCTAGTTAACTACAGATAACTGGCTGAAGCTAAAAAGTGGAACCATAATCTACTCAGCATGAAATTCTTAATTCTGGTTGAAATAATGTATCAGTAGTATAGTTAATTAGAGGGAACTCTAATCAAGAATTCCCAGTTGTGAGGATTGTGGTTTCTACCTTCTGGCTCAAACCAGTTCTCTGTAGTTAACTAGTAATCTTGTGACCAGTAGTTAACCATAGTACTAAATATGTATTCCTATATGAGATAAGAATTAGGGGTGTGACGAATGGTTTTTCAACTTCTGAATTCAAATAGATTTCCTGGTTATCTCTAACTGTCCCTACTAAACTAGTTACATACTGTGGTGGTTAATTTTGTGTCTACTTGACTGAGTTAAGTCTAGTTACCTCTAAATAAATAGGTACCACTACTTATCAATAATACTAACACTCTTAGAAAAAATAAAAGTCAGATTTCCAAATAATGTTTGTATTCTTGTTTGTGATACTTACTTCTTGTTTTATGGTATTGCTCATTATTATTTATTTATTTTTATGTTAATAATATTAATTTTCATAAATAATCTTTTGTAATTCTTTGTTACATTCCTGCTGTCAAACGTTTACTCTGGTTGTGTCCAATTACCTAGGTACCACTACATAACCATACCATTCACTCATTATTCCACAAGTAAAAAGAATTTAGATCTGAAAAAATGTGTTTCCAGGGTCTGGGCTTCTACAAGTTTTTCTGCTTCTCTCTACTTATTTCTAATTATATATTTCACAAGGGACACCTAGTTATTTGTAATACTAACCCATCAACAACAAATGAAGTAATTCTCTGGATTCCACTAATTATTCTACATATCACAAGTGATCTCCAGTTTACTCATTCCCTAGGTACCACCAGTTATTTGCAGTACTAACACATCATGCCAACATGAAATAACATTTTAGAGTCAAGAAGAATATTTTTCTTCTTACACTAGTTACTTTAGTTATCTGCAGATGTCTCTACATATCTAGTTTCTCAGGTACCAATACTTAGCTATAGTTCTAAGGCAAAATTCCAACAAGGAATGAGAACATAGTACTGTATGACTTTGTTTATCACCTTCCAGGATTACAATACTTATTTTAATTCTCTCCAGTTATTTTGAGGTAAGTAATGAAGTAGACATCACCAGATATCTATAATACTAACTCGTTATAATAATAAGAAATAAGGAGTTGCAGTGGTAAATCATGATTTTTTTCAACTTCATGACTTCGTATTTTTTTTCTGGTTATTTCTAGTTAAATCTATTTCACTACTGACATAGGTACTACCAAATATCTGTAGTATAAACTCATTATTTCATAAAAAATAAGAATTTGAGTCTGTGAAGACTGTGCTTTCAAACATCACTGCACTCCAGTGTAGGCAACACAGCGAGGTGCTGTCTCAAAAAAAGAAAGAAAAAGAAGGAAAGGAAGGAAGGAAGAAAGGGAAGAAAGGACAGAAAAGAAGGAAGAAGGAAAGGAAAAGGAAAAGAAGAGAAAGAAGGAAGGGAAAAAGAAGAAAAAGAAAGAAAAGAAAGAAAGAAGGTATTTATGAGAATATTTTCTCACCTCCTTTTCTTTGACGTAGGACAGGCAAGCCGCCAAACTGGGATTTTGCCCAGATGAAGGGTGAGCAGGTAGTGAGACTGAGCAACTTTTATTGAACTGGTATTGCTTCTTGCAGAACAGCACTAACCCATAGGCAGTGCACCCAGAGCCAGCTGCCGATGGGCTGTTGGCAGCTGTATTTATATCCACTTTTAATTATGTGCTAATCAACAGGCAGGTTATTGAGAACTTTCAAGAAAACGAGTGAGGAATATCCAGAAAATACAAGGTAACTTCCTGGCTATTGCCATGGCCCCTGGCTATGGCAGTTGTAAATTGTTTTTACACTGGGAGTGTCCTGATGCTAATGGACAGTGAAGACAACTAGAGGTAGCTTTCGTCGCCATCTGCTGGATTTCGCTGGCTTCTTCCCTGCATCCTGGTTTTTTGGGTTTTTGTTGTTTTTCTTTTTCTTTTTCTTTTTTTTTTTTAAGGGAGTCTCACTGTGTCCCCAGGCTGGAGTGCAATGGCGCCATCTCGGCTCACTGCAACCTCCACCTCCCGGGTTCAAGTGATTCTTCTGCCTCAGCCTCCTGAGTAGCTGGGATTACAGGCACCTGTCACCACGCCCAGCTAATTTTTATATTTTCAGTATAGATGGGTTTTCACCATGTTGGCCAGGCTGGTCTTGAACTCCTGGCCTCAAGTGATCCTCCCACCTCGGCCTCCCAAAGTGCAGGAAGTACAGGCTCGAGCCAACAGGCTGGGACGACTGCATCCTGTTTTGACCTGATCCTGTTTCCATCAGTGGGGTTGTGACCCTGTGACTGGAAAATAACTTCTGCTGGCCTCCTACCTCATCTTCATTTCCACATTAATAGTTATATCCAATTAGTTAGTGTCCTGGGTACAAATAGTTATCTGCAACACTAACTCATTATATCCACAATAGATACGACTGTAGTGTTGAGAAGAATATTGTTTCAACTTTCTGGATTGATCAACTTTTCTTCAGCAGAGAATTTAGTGTTGAAAAGAACGTG
The DNA here is from genome assembly GCF_028878055.3 of Symphalangus syndactylus. Taxonomy (NCBI): domain Eukaryota; kingdom Metazoa; phylum Chordata; class Mammalia; order Primates; family Hylobatidae; genus Symphalangus; species Symphalangus syndactylus. Next base: position 123,486,575 of record NC_072447.2, on the reverse strand, counting down.
ACTGGCAACTTCCTGCCTTCAACTAGTTATTCTTGTTATTTCTGGTTATTTCTAGGTAAATAATTACAAAGGTACCAACTGAACATTTACAGTATTAACTAATTATTCCAATGATAAGCAGAATTTACAATTGACAATTTTGTGTTGTGTTTTTAGCTCTCCAGCTTTAACTACTTATTCCACTCATGTTTAGCTATCCAGAGTAAGCCAAATGCCTCTTGATTACTACTTATTTATAGTAATAGCATTCAAAAAATATAGAACAGGCCGGGCGCGGTGGCTCACGCTTGTAATCCCAGCACTTTGGGAGGCCAAGGCGGGCGGATCACGAGGTCAGGAGATCGAGACCACGGTGAAACCCCGTCTCTACTAAAAATACAAAAAAATTAGCCAGGCGTGGTGGCAGGCGCCTGTAGTCCCAGCTACTCGGAGAGGCTGAGGCAGGAGAATGGCATGAACCCGGGAGGCGGAGCTTGCAGTGAGCCGAGATTGCGCCACTGCACTCCAGCCCGGGCGACAGAGCCAGACCCCGTCTCAAAAAAATATATATATATAGAACAGAGAAGTATAGTTTTTTGTTGTTGTTGTTCTTTTTTGGACAGCTAGTAGTTTTCCAGTTATTTCTAGATATGTCTGTGTATCACTAGTTATCTACCTTTCCAGTACTTTACTTCAAGAAGAAATAATAAGTTGCACTTGAGAAAAATGTTTTCCAACATCCCGGCTTCAATTAATTTTCTAGTTATTTCCAGTTATTTCTCTATAAGTAGTTATATAAGTAACACTAGTCATCTATATTACTAACATATTCCTTCAATGATGAGAAGTTAGATTGAAAAAAATGTGTTATTTAGCTTTCTGCCTTCAACTAGTCATTCAGGTTGTATCTATTTTTTATTATTTATTTACCTTTGAGATGGCCTCACTCGGTCGCCCAGGCTGGAGTACACTGAGCCCATCAAGCTCACTGCAGCCTGTAATTCCCAGGCTCTATTGACCTTCCCGCCTCAGCCTCCTGAGTAGCTGGGACTACAGGCTCACACCACCACACATGGCTAATTTTTAAATCTTTGGTAGAAATAGGTTCTCCCTATGTTGCCCAGGCTAGGTTATATCTAGTTATCTTTATATAAAGCTTACCTTAGAGGCTGGGTGCAGTGGCTCATACCTGTCAACCTAGTGCTTTGGGAGGCCAAGGTAGGAGGATGGCTTGAGACCAGGAGTTCCAGATCAGCCTGAGCAACATAGTGAGACCTCGTCTCTACCTTAAAAAATAAAAAATAAAAAATAAATTAGCCAGGCATGGTGGCGTATGCCTGTAGTCCTAGCTCCTTGGGAGCCTGAAGCAGAAGGATCACTTGAGCCAGGGAGTTTGATGTTACAGTGAATCATGACGGTACCATTTCACTCCAGCCTGGGTAACAGAGTGAGAACCTGTCTCAAAAATATAAAAATAAAGCTTAGCTTAGTATGCTAGGTATTTTGAGTACTAAATGCACATTCCAAAAAGAAATATTAAAAAAGGAATATTTTAGAGATGAAAAGCATGTATTTTTCAGCTCTATGGCTTTAAGTAGCTTTCTAGCTAATTCTAGGTATCTCTAATTTAAAATTACATAGCTACCACTAGTTATCTATCTTTCCAATACCTTATGTTGAAAGAAATTAAATTCGGATGTAAAAAGAATGTGTTTTTCAACATCCTAGATTGAGGTATTTTTGTAGTTATTTCCAATATCTCTAAGTAAGTACTTAACTAGGAACCACATATTATCTATATTATAGCAAGTTTTTTAAAATAAGAATTATGAAGTTAAATTTGAGGAAAACTTGTTTGACAGCATCCTGCCTTCACATACTCAGTCTAGTTCTAGTAATATCTAGTTATCTTTACATACGTCTTACATAGATAACTCCGTTTACAGCACTACTTCCATATTACAAGATATAAATATTTAAATGTGAGAAGGGTGGGTTAATTAAAATTCTAAAATCAGTATATCTAGTTATATCTAGTTAACAAGGTGTGACTAATTACCTATTGGGATAACTCATTAATTAAACAAGATACAGGAATTCAGATGGGAGAAAAGATTGGTTTTGCATTATCTGGCTTCAAGCCATGATTGCTTTATGCCTGCATTTAAGTAGTTACCAAGTTATCAGTAGGTATCTCTAGTATTAACTCATTTTTCCGACAAGCAATAAGAAGTTATTGTGAGAACAATGTGAGAAAATTAGCTTCCCAAATGGAGGGACCATTCCCCTCCATATAACTGCAAATGGGGCCCACCTTATACCTCGCTCAACTATCCCGACAACCAGGGTGACACTATGAAGTGAGGCAACAGAGGCAGCTGCTCAAGGACACCCCAATGGTCCACTGTCAGGATACTGAAATTTCTTCATCCTGTTACCAAGCATAGCCTTAACAGCAGATACTGGCTGGGCGCGGTGGCTCACGCCTGTAATCCCAGCACTTTGGGAGGCCAAGGTGGGCGGATCACCTGAGGTCAGGAGTTCGAGACCAGCCTGGCCAACATGGCGAAACCCCGTCTCTACTAAAAATACAAAAATTAGCTCGGTGTGGCGGCAAGCGCCTATAATCCCAGCTACTTGGGAGGCTGAGGCAGGAGAATCGCTTGAGCCTGGAAGGTGGTGGTTGCAGTGAGCTGAGATTGTGCCACTGCACTCCAGCCCGGGCGACAGAATGAGACTCTGTCTCGAAAAAAAAACAAAGAAAAAAAACAAAAAACAGCAGGTACTGATTGCAATGTGTCCACTAGACTCACATCCAGGAGCTGGGTAAAAACCCTTAAAGAATATTAACAATGGGAGGAGAAAGACAAAGAAATAAGCATAGTCCAAAACAGAACTGAAGGGAAAGGGGTACAGCATTAACTTTCCTAAAATATTTTTCCAATAAGGAAATAGCTTCTCCCAGTGTAGTTTAAAATGTCAATGGCATAGAGTTACATGTTGTGGGTTTTTTTTCTTATGATATTAATTGTTTGATATACTAAACCAATACCTTATAAAACTCTGACTGAAGGTTTGCTTTAAAAATAGGTGGGTCAACTCTTCAAGGAGAACTGTAAACCACTGCTCAACGAAATAAAAGAGGACACAAACAAATGGAAGAACACTCCATGCTCATGGATAGGAAGAATCAATACCGTGAAAATGGCCATACTGCCCAAGGCAATTTATAGATTCAATGCCATCCCCATCAAGCTACCAAGGACTTTCTTCGCAGAATTGGAAAAAACTACTTTAAAGTTCATATGGAACCAAAAAAGAGCCCACATTGCCAAGACAATCCTCAGCCAAAAGAACAAAGCTGGAGGCATCATGCTACCTAACTTCAAACTATACTGCAAGGCTACAGTAACCAAAACAGTAACTGGTACCAAAACAGAGATATAGACCAATGGAACAGAACAAAGCCATCAGAAATAATACCACACATCTACAACCATCTGATCTTTGACAAACCTGACAAAAACAAGAAATGGGGAAAGGATTCCCTATTTAATAAATGGTGCTGGGGAAACTGGCTAACCATATGTAGAAAGCTGAAACTGGATCCCTTCCTTACACCTTATACAAAAATTAATTCAAGATGGATTAAAGACTTAAATGTTAGACCCAAAACCTTAAAAACCCTAGAAGAAAACCTAGGCAATACCATTCAGGACATAAGCATGGGCAAGGACTTCATGACTAAAACACCAAAAGCAATGGCAACAAAAGCCAAAATTGACAAATGAGATCTAATTAAACTAAAGAGCTACTGCACAGCAAAAGAAACTACCATCAGAGTGAACAGGCAACCTACAGAATGGGAGAAAATTTTTACAATCTACCCATCTGACAAACAGCTAATATCCAGAATCTACAAAGAACTTAAACAAATTTACAAGAAAAAAATCAAACAACCCAATCAAAAAGTGAGAGAAATATGAACAGACACTTCTCAAAAGAAGACATTTATGCAGCCAACAGACACAGGAAAAAATGCTCATCATCACTGGCCATCAGAGAAATGCAAATCAAAACCACAATGAGATACCATCTCACACCAGTTAGAATGGTGATCATTAAAAAGTCAGGAAACAACAGGTGCTGGAGAGGGTGTGGAGAAATAGGAACACTTTTACACTGTTGGTGGGACTGTAAACTAGTTCAATCAATGTGGAAGACAGTGTGGCGATTCCTCAAGGATCTAGAACTAGAAATACCATTTGACCCAGCCATCCCATTACTGGGTATATACCCAAAGGATTATAAATCATGCTGCTATAAAGACACACGCACACGTATGTTTATTGCAGCAATACTCACAATAGCAAAGACTTGGAACCAACCCAAATGTCCATCAGTGATAGACTGGATTAAGAAAATGTGGCACATATACACCATGGAATACTATGCAGCCATAAAAAAGGATGAGTTCATGTCCTTTGTAGGGACATGGATGAAGCTGGAAACCATCATTCTGAGCAAACTATCGCAAGGACAGAAAACCAAACACCACATGTTCTCACTCATAGGTGGGAATTGAACAATGAGAACACTTGGACACAGGGTGGGGAATATCACACAATGGGGCCTGTCACGGTGGGGGGAGGGGGGAGAGATAGCATTAGGAGATATACCTAATGTAAATGATGAGTTAATGGGTGCAGCACACCAACATGGCACATGTGTACATATGTAACAAACCTGCACTTTGTGCACATGTACCCTAGAACTTAAAGTATAATAAAAAATAAATAAAATAAATAAAAAAATAAATTTCAGTTTAGTAAATCAATTGTCTCTTTAGATCCCAGCACTTTGGGAGGCCGAGGCGGGCGGATCACGAGGTCAGGAGATCGAGACCACGGTGAAACCCCGTCTCTACTAAAAATACAAAAAATTAGCCGGGCGTAGTGGCGGGCGCCTGTAGTCCCAGCTACTCAGAGAGGCTGAGGCAGGAGAATGGCGTGAACCCGGGAGGCGGAGCTTGCAGTGAGCCGAGATTGCGCCACTGCACTCCAGCCTGGGTGACAGAGCAAGACTCTGTCTCAAAAAAAAAAAAAAAAAAAAATTGTCTCTTTAGAATCAGATTATGAGCTGGGCAGTGGCTCACACTTGTAATCTCTAGCACTTTGGGAGGCCAAGGCAGGAGGATAACTTTAGGCCAGGATCAAGATCAGTCTAGGCAACATAGCAAGATCCTGTCTCTGTATGAAAAAATATATAATAATAAATAAATAAATAAAATCAGACAATGTTGCTGATGTCTTTAAATATATATATATCAAAGTATATATATAAGTATATATATCAAAGTATATATATAAGTATATATATAAAAAAGTATATATAAATATATATATAAAATATATATAAAAGTATATATATATACTTTTTTTTTGAGACAGGAGTCTTGCTCTGTCACTCGGGCTGGAGTGCAGTGGTTTGATCTTGGCTCACTGCAACCTCTGCCTCCTGGGTTCAAGTGATTCTCCTGCCTTGGCCTCCTGAGTAGCTGAGACTGTAGGTACAAACCACCATGCCTAGCTAATTTTTGTGTTTTCAGTAGAAACAGTGTTTTACCATGCTGGCCAGGCTAGTCTTGAACTCCTGACCTCAAGTGATCCTCTCGCCTCATCCTCCCAAAGTGCTGGGATTTCAGGCGTGAGCCATCATGACTGGCCTCAGGCAGAGTTGTTTCTAAATCCAGGCCTATGGCTGGCTGCAGTGTCTCATGTCTGTAATCCCAGCACTTTGGGAGGCCATGGCAGGAGGCTCACTGGAGCCCAGGAGGTCAAGACCAGCCCTGGAAACATAGCAAGACTCCATCTCTACAAAAAATTTTATAATTAGCCAAGGGTGGTTGTGTGCACCTGTGGTCCCAGCTACCTGAGAGGCAGAAGTGGCAGAATTACCTGGGTCCAGGGAGTCAAGGTTTCAGTGAGCCATAGTTGCACCACTCCACTACAGCCTGGGTGACAGGAGTGAGACCCTGTCAAAAATAAATAAATAAATGAATAAAATAAAAAATAAAAAAACCCAAAAACAAAACAAAACAAAAATTCCTTGAATGAGTCACATCACTTCCATACCTTCTGTATCAGTAACATGTTATTCTAAAACTTAGTGGGTTAGAAAACCAATAATTATTTATTGTTTCTCATGGTTTCTATGGGTCAGGAAATTTGGAAGAGTTTGGCCTGGAAGTTCTTGCTCTGAGAAGGATGCAATCAGATTTTGGCCAGGGCTGCAGTCATCTCAAGGCTTGAGTGGGGCTGAAGGATTCACTTCCAAGCTGACTAATTCACGTGATTGGCAAAGTGGTGCTGGCTGTTGGTTGCGCACCTTCCTTCTTCTCCATATGGGCCTTCCTACAGTGGTTATTCAGGATCCTTATAGGATTGTAGCTGGCTTTTCCCAGAGTGAGTGATCCAAGAGACCAAAGCAGAAGCATCAGTGGATTTTATGACAGCGTTGGAAGGCCCACCATCACTTCTGCTGTATTCTATTGGTCACAGAGGGCCAACCTTAATTCAATATGGGAGGAAACTACACAAGGGCATGAATACCAACAGGCAAGGATCACTGAGGGTCATCTTGGAGACCGGCTATTACAAAACCTAGGCTAACATGCAATCTCCTTAAAGAGTCCTACAAGGCCATTCACCCTTGTCATCAGGAACAAGGACTTGTCATGTCCTAGCACACCTCTAAGCTTGCTATTTTAGAAGACATAGTTCTTAATTGATCTATTTATTCCTAAGGCCCAATAATTAGAGGTGCTGGCATTATTCCAGTTGGCTCATTTATTTTAATGTTCTTAGAGAAGAAAGTGTTAGTGCCACTGAAAACTGTAACATTCTGTGATTAGGATTACTGACAAATACAAAATTATCTCTAAGTCATCTACATAAAACAATACACATTAAACTAAATATGCATATTTAGAGCAACATATTTCATAAAGTTAAATATATTCAGTAATTCAAGTGCGACATTGTCAATATTTAAACTTAAGATTTAGTTAATAAAATTAAATATATCCAAAAAATAAAATAAAACAAAAATAAAAATAGGTGGGTCAAGTAGAGGAGACATCAGGAGGCATTAATTAATGTTCAGAAATAACATGACAGTGGCCCTGTCACCCTGGGCCACTGCGTAGGCATAATCTTGGATGGGCCCTATCATGTCATCCGTGTTCCAGAGCCCTATTGGAGATGGGCTCTTCTGGAGCCACCACTGCCCAGGCTGCCGACACCACCCATGCCTCCTCTGCCCTTGCCTTCCTTTGGCCTGGCCCCAGCTGGCCTGGAATGATCCCCTGTCATCAGCCGTCATTTTGTAGTCCCCCTTCTCTAAGGTACTGTCTTCATGACAGTTTCCAAAGTGTTTTTCTGGCAGATTTTAATTGTGAGGAGCACAATGTCAAGAGCAGTTCACCAAATGCCAAATAAACAAAGTCAGTGCCCCATTTGTGTGTGTCTGTGTGTATATCAAATGGGGTTAATAATGTATGGGTGCATATTTCTAAGGGAATGACATTGAAACAGAATGGTGAGGAGGCCTCTTTTCAAGAGGTGACCTCTCTGCGTCAGCATGAATAGGCCCTGCACTTCACAGAAGTTCTCCAGGTACCCATACTTTTTCTCCTCTGCTCTCCATCACCCCATCCTCACTCTTACCCTTTAGGACCACATACATATGCAAGATGGGGTGGGTGACTTCCTAGTGAGAGAACTGTGCTTTCAGAGTAGAGCCCCATCCATGCTAATAGGAACATTCATGCCCAACTCCGGACTCTAGAGGAAGCTTCCTAAGCAGCTACTCAGTATTTATGGGAAGGCAACAGCTAAGCATTGATTCAACATGCTCCAAATTCTGTCCACCGCCCTCCCTTTTTGTGGGGGACACAGGAGAATAGGAGCCATTCTGGCCCAAAGGTCCTGCTGCTTTAGAAGAATCATGAGAGGAGACTCCACCAAAGCCAGAATGAGGCTGTTCTCCCTTTTCTCCCCCATCCCCAGCCCAGAAGGCATATTATTACACCTTCCCCAACTCAAAACAGACAATCACAATGTCCAATGTATTTTGTTGCTCTCTTCATCCTTAAGAGATCTCAAATTCCTGCTAATTAAAAATAGAAAGGGAATATTTGGGGTTATTGGGACTCAAAGCAAAGAGATAGTCCCCTGAACAGTGATCCAGACTCATCATTCACTGGAATAAGCAGTAAGTTGTTCATGCTGTCTTCTTCCTGTGCAATTGCCAGAATAGAAAGCAAGAAAAAGAAAAATGGGAGAGGTGAAGGAGGCCAGGCCCACTTTTTAAAAAGCATTAAGTTCTTCTCAATACAGCCTTTGCTTTTGAGCAATCTCTAGAAATGCAAGGCTTTTCATTTGCTATTAAAAGTGCTTAATTGTGGGCCGGGCACGGTGGCTCACACCTATAATCCCAGCACTTTGGGAGGCCAAGGCGGGTGGATCACGAGGTCAGGAGATTGAGACCATCCTGGCTAACATGGTGAAACCCCGTCTCTACTAAAAAAATACAAAAAAATTAGCCAGGCCTGTTGGCGGGCACCTGTAGTCCCAGCTACTCGGGAGGCTGAGACAGGAGAATGGCGTGAACCCAGGAGGTGGAGTTGCAGTGAGCCAAGATCGCATCACTGCACTCCAGCCTGGGCGATGGAGTGAGACTCTGTCTCAAAAAAAAAAAAAAAAAGTGGTTAATTGTGAGCACCAACGTTGCACTATGAAGTGATTGCTAACCATGGTTCCATCAGAATTTCCTCTCACAGGGGAAAAATCAAAGTCCAGTTTCACAGCACTTGTGTGTTCCCAGTGTAAAGTGAGGCTCTGTTTTCTTAGGAAAGCATGCATTTTTTTGCTGTGTTACCCACTATCTCACTCTGTGCCCTTCACAGTTGTGGATACGAAATGTCAACAAAGCAGTTGCATGTAATGTGGGACTTCTGCACAGAGAGGAGGTTATTGCCACCCAGAGCCCCCAGCGCCTGGCGGGAGTGGGGAACATCTAGGAATGCACCTGTGCATGCCCACTGCCATCCTCGCCAGATAATTTTGAAACCAACATTTCTTATTTCCCAATGTTGGCACCTGTTCTTTTTAAACATCAGCTTCCTCAATGTTATAAATACCCTCAAAACAGAACTACGGGATCTATAAAGATAAAAGCCACAGGACACCATCAGACTGAGTTCTGACCTCTTCTAACCTGTGTCCACAGTTGAGCACATGGCTTTGCCATGTTGAGACTGAAAGCTGGACAACTACTCCCCACAAATCCTGCAATTAACACCAACATTCAATTTGACACACACTAACAGAACATTTTTTTTTTCATGCTCAGGCTGTCTGGGAAAGAATAGTGAATACCCTTTCCCATAACTGATGGGGTCTTCAAGAGACACATATATATACTTTTTTTTTTTTTTGAGCCCTGTTCTCAGTCACCCTGGCTGGAGTGCAGTCGCGTGAGCTCAGCTCACTGCAACCTGCACCTCCCAGGCTCAAGGGATCCTCCCACCTCAGCCTCCCAAGTAGCTGGGATTACAGGCATGTGCTACCATGCCTGGCTGATTTTTGTATTTTCAGTGGAGATGGGGTTTCATCATGTTGCCCAAGCTGGTCTCGACTTCCTGGGCTCAAGCGATCCACCCACTTCGGCATCCCAAACTGCCGGGATTACAGGAATGAGCCATGGCACCTGGTTGATATATATACTATTTTTCATGCATCTCTACTTCTTCCAGGTTCCACAAGAATTAAGGCATGAGGCAAAGGAAATATTCAAAAACACTGCTGCTGATAATAATTTCCACTTTTTCTAAGTTTCAAAAAAGGGAAGTCTTCTAAATGTAATCCCACAAAAAGCATGTATTTTAAAATATACTTCAAATACTTCAGAGGCAAAAATCAAACTGGGCACAGTGGCTCACACATGTAATCCCAGCACTTTGGGAGGCCGAGGTGGGAGGACTGCTTGAGTGCACAAGTTCCAGACCAGCCAGGGCAATGTAGTGAGACCTCATCTTTAAAAAATATATTTTAAAAAATTCTATTTAAAAAGGTGAAAATCAGAAATTATTCTAATGCAAGTTTTAAATTTTTGATTAAAAAATATTTAACACTAGTTACCAGAAAATAGGTTCATCCAAGATAGATGGTCTTTGTAGATGTTAGTTTCAGCTAAAAAGTTATGAACATAATCTCAGGAGGAGTCCAGTAACTTCAGCATTCTACAGTAATCAAAAAATTTTGCGTTTTGCTTTCTAAAGTTTCATTCCAGAGAAGATCAGCCATTTAGTGACCACGCTCTCCCCTGGGCCCTGAATCCTATGGAAAATGCGTACCAACCCAGGTTCAGTTCCTCAGCACTCAAGCACCTCCATCCTGCACAAAACTCTCCTTCAAAGGGCTGAAAATTCAAGGATCCCACTCAAGCCAAAGCACTAGGTCATTTTACCTCTGGGAAGGGTAATTAACCTCTCTTGAAGGTATTAAGTGTCCTTCTGTCCACACTTTCAGGCCTTGAGAGGTTGATGCAATTTGTACCCTCTTCACAAAAGGCCAAGTATGCTTCCTCTGCAGCAGCCCTCATTTCCCCCAATCTTTTTGCAAAGCAAAGTCTGCCAACCGAAAATACAACCCATGAGCAAAAGCCAGTTCTGTGCTTGTGTTAAATTAGCTTTTTTAGGAAAGCAGGCTAACAGCTTGGAAACTGTTATTACACAATTAGTATTCGTTTTGGAATTGGTAATTTGTCGTTCGCCTCAGTCAATATCACACTTGATATCTCAGCTATCAGCACAGAACTATGGGACAGGGACCCTGAGTGCAATTGAGGCAGAAGAATAAGGTCTAGAGGCAGGGAACCCAAGGCCATTTCATGCTGACTTCCTAGAATGAAACTGAAAGGAAAACCTTAACTTTCCATGCCTAAGTAACAAAAGGACAAAAGTACGAGTGGCTACTCCCTTTGCAAACCCCCATCTTTTCTGCATTGGCAGATAGGAAATTAAAAGTATCTCTGCTCTCATGGACATTAAAATGATGAGAAAGGAATATTTTGAAAAACTTTATGGCCACAAATTTAATAACTTAGATGCAATGGACAAATTCCTTGAAAGAAGTATCTTGGGGTGATCAGACCCAACACCAGGTCGTGGGGACGACGAAGTCCAGTGGAGTCAAAGGATTGAGAAAAAGACAGTTTGAGAGAAAGTGGAACCAGGGGGCCATCGCAAGTGTGGAGGCTGCAAAGGCCCTGAGCTCTGGGAGCCCACGCTATTTATTGGTGCTCAAAGAAACAGGTGGTGAGGATGTGGGGGTGGAAAGGAAACAGTGTATCAAGTGAATGAAAAACATATGGCTACTTGGGATAATGGTAGTGCTAGAAGTAAGGAGCCAGCAAGTCTAGCAGACATGCAAGCCCTGCCTCAGCTTCTCTCCCTACACAGCTTTTCTCCCAATAGATACAATCTACTAAAACTCAAACAAGGAGAAACAATCTGAACATCTATATGTATTTTTAATTGAATCAATAATCTTCCAGAACAGAAAGCACCTGGCCCAGATAGTTTCACTGGGGAATTCTACCAAACATTTAAGGAAGAAATTATACTAATTCTCTACAATCTGTTCTAAAAAATAGAAGCATAGGAAATACATCCTAACTCATCCTCTGAGGTCAGCATTACCCAAATTTTAAAATCAGACAAATGCATTACAAGCAAGGAAAACCACAAATGAACATCTCTCGTGAACATAGATGTAAAATCTTCAACAAAATGTTAGCAGATCAAATTCAGCAATGTATACAAAAAAATTATACGCCACAACTAAGTGGAATTTATTTCACGCATGCAAAGGTGGTTCAACATTTGAAAACCAATTAATGTAACCCATCACATTAACAAGCTAAAGAAGAAAAATAACATGATCATATCAACAGATGCAGAAAAAAGCATTTGACAAAATCCAACACCCATTCATGTTAAGAACTCTCAGAAAACCAGGAAGAGAGAGTAAGTTCCTCACCATGATAAGGACATCTAAAAATGCCTACATCACACTCAATGGTGAGAAACTAGATGTTTTCCCCTTAAGATCAGGAACAAGGCAAAGGCATCACCTCTCACCACTCCAAATCACAATTGTCCTGGAAGTCCTGCCTAATGCAATAAGAAAATAAAATAAAATAAACAGTATATGAACTGAGAGGAAGAAAATAAAATTGTCCTTATTCACAGATGACATGATTAGCTGTGTAGAAAATCCCAAGGAATTAACAACGATAAAAAAACAACACTCCTGAAACTAATGAGCAATTATAGCAAGATTGTAGGACACAAGGTTAATATACAAAAGTCAATCACTTTCCTACATGTCAGCAATGAGCAACTGAAATTTGAAATTAAAAACACAATACCATTTATATTAGCACCAAAAAATTAAATACTTAGGTATAACAAAATATGTGTTATATCTCAATATCAGTATGCAGAAAACTACAAAACTCTGATGAAATAAATCAAAGATCTAAATGGAGATCCTTTGAGCTGCAAGGTAAAAAATTTAATAAAAATAAATAAATACATGAAGAGAGATTCTATGTTCACGAATAGGAAGACTCAGTATTGTTTAGATGTCACTTCTTCCCAACTTGACCTATAGATTGAATGCAATTCCAATCAAAATCCCTGCAAATCATTTTGTGGAAATCAACTAACTGATTTTAAAATTTATATAAAAAATCAAATGACCCAGAAATTGCCAAATTAATTCTCAAGAATAAGAATAAAGTGAGAGGACTGACATTTCCCAACATCAAGATATTACTATTATAAAGCTACAGTAATGTAGACAGTGGGGTATTTGTGAAAGAATAGATTGATGAGACATAACAGACAGCTCAGAAATAGGCCCACACAAATATAGTTAACTGATCTTTGATAAAGGAACAAAGGCAATCCAATGGAGAAAGGATAGTCTTCTCAACAAATGGTGCTGGAAAAACTGGACAGCTACATGCAAAAAAAAAAAATGAATCTTACACCTTTCACAAAAAGTAACTCAAAATGGATCACAGATTTAAATACAAAATGTAAAACTAGGCCAGGTGCAGTGTCTCACACCTGAAATTCCAGCAATTTCAGAGGCTGAGGCGGCTGGATCTTGTGAGTTCAGGAGTTTGAGACCAGCCTAGGTAACATGGCGAAACCCTGTCTCTACCAAAAGAAAAAAAAATTAGCCAGCATGATGGCGCCTGCCTGTAGTCCCAGCTATTCAGGAGGCTGAGGTGGAGGATTGCTTGAGCCCAGGAGGTGGAGATTGCAGTGAGCCCTGATCTCGCCACTGCACTCCAGCCTTGGCAACAGAGCAAGACTTCGTCTCAAAAAAAAAAAAAAAATTAATGTAAAGCCATAAAACTTCAAGAAGATAACATACGAAAAAATCTGGGTGACTTGGGGTTTGTCAATAAGTTTTTAGGTAAAAAGCAAACAGAATAGTCCATGAAAAAAATTGATAACTTGGACTTGGCATTAGGATTAAAAACTTCTGTCCTACAAAAAACATCATTAAGAGAATGGGGCTGGATGCAGTGGCTCATGACTGTAATCCCAGCACTTTGGGAGGCCGGGGCAGGCAGATCACAAGGTCAGGAGTTCGAGACCAGCCTGGCCAATATGGTGAAACCCTGTCTCTACTAAAAATACAAAAATTAGCCCGGGCCTGGTGGCGGGCACATGAAGTCCCAGCTACTCAGGAGGCTGAGGCAGGAGAATCACTTGAACCCAGGAGGCAGAGGTTGCAGTGAGCCAAGATCGTGCCACTGCACACCAGCCTGGGTGACAGAGCAAGACTCTGTCTCAAAAAAAAAAAAAAAAAAAGAGAGAGAGAGAGAGAATGAAAATACAAGCCACTGACTGAAAGGAAATATTTTCAAAACACATATAAAAGGCTTGTATCCACAATACACAAGGAACTCAACAATAAGAAAATAACCCAATTAAAAAGATGTGACCCAAAAGAAGACATACACGTGGCAAACAAGCACATGAAAAGATGTTCAACATCACATATGTAGTTTGCAAATTGAAAATTAAAATTAGATACCACTACACAGCTATTAGAATGGCCAAAATCCACAACACTGACAGCACCAAATGCTGACAAGAATGTAGACCAACAAGAGTTTTCATTCATTGCTGATGGGAATGCCAAATGGTTCAGCCACATTCAAAGACAGTTTGGTAGTTTCTTACAAGGCTAAACATAGTCTTACCATATGATCCAGTAATCACACCTCTAGGTATGTACCCAAGTAAGGTTAAAACATATATCTGCACAAAAACCTGCACATAAATGTTTATAGCAGATTTATGCATAATTGCCAAAACTTGGAAACGATCACGACGTCCTGCAATAGGTGAATAGATATACAAACTGTGGTGTATCCATACAATAGAATATTATTCAGCACTAAAAAGAAATGAACTGTCAAGTAACAAGAAGACATGGAGGAATGTGAAATGCACATTGCTAAGTGGAAGAAGCCAGTCTGATTGCAAATATATGGCTGTGATGGTTAATACTGAGTGTCAAATTGATCACACTGAAGAATGTTCCAAAGTATTGTTCCTAGGTGTGTCCATGAGGGTGTTGCCAAAGGAGATTAACATTTGAGTCAGTGGACTGGGAGAGGCAGATCCAGCCTCAATCAGGGTGGGCTCCATCTAATCAGCTGCCAGGGGGCCAGAATAAAAGCAGGCAGAAGAACAGACTAGACTGGTTTAATCTTCTGGCTTACATCTTTCTCCCATGCTGGATGCTTCCTACCCTTGAACATCAGACTCCAAGTTCTTCAGCTTTGGGACTTGGAGTAGGTTCCTTGCTAGTCAGCTTACAGACAGCCTACTGTGGGACCTCACCTTGTGATCATGTGAGTCAATACTCCTTAATAAACTCCCTTGATATATATATATAAATATATATATTTTATATATATATTTATATATATATTTATATATTTATATATATTTTTATATTTATATATATATTTATATATATATTTATATATAATTTATATATAAATTATATATATTTATATATATAATTTATATATATATTTATATATATAATTTATATATATATTTATATATATTTTTATATATATATATTTATATATATATTTATATATATATATATATTTATATATATATTTATATATATTTATATATATTTATTTATATATATTTATATATATATATATGCTATTAGTTCTACTAATGCTATTAGTTCTACTAATAGCATATATATACTGTTAGGCCTACTGCTAATATATACGTATATACATATATAGTATATATACGTATATACATATATAGTATATATACACATTTATAGTATATATACGTATATACATATATAGCATATATACACATATATAGTATATATACGTATATACATATATAGCATATATACACATATATAGTATATATACGTATATACCTATATAGCATATATACACATATATAGTATATATACGTATATACCTATATAGCATATATACACATATAGTATATATACGTATATACATATATAGTATATACACGTATATAGTATATACACATATATAGTATACACACGTATACACTACACATACACATATAGTATACACACGTATACACTACACATACACATATATAGTATACACACGTATACACTACACATACACATATATAGTATACACACGTATACACTACACATACACATATATAGTATACACACGTATACACTACACATACACATATATAGTATACACACGTATACACTACACATACACATATATAGTATACACACGTATACACTACACATACACATATATAGTATACACACGTATACACTACACATACACATATATAGTATACACACGTATATATACTACACATACACATATATAGTATACACACGTATACACTACACATACACATATATAGTATACACACGTATACACTACACATACACATATAGTATACACACGTATACACTACACATACACATATATAGTATACACACGTATATATACTACACATACACATATATAGTATACACACGTATATATACTACACATACACATATATAGTATACACACGTATATATACTACACATACACATATATAGTATACACACGTATATATATACACATATATAGTATACACACGTATATATATACACATATATAGTATATATAGTATATATACTATATCTACATATATGAGTATATATATATACATGGTATATATACGTATATACTACATATACATATATAGTATATATACATATATACTACATATACATATATAGTATATATACATATATACTACATATACATATATAGTATATATACATATATACTACATATACATATATAGTATATATACATATATACTACATATACATATATAGTATATATACATATATACTACATATACATATATAGTATATATACATATATACTACATATACATATATAGTATATATACATATATACTACATATACATATATAGTATATATACATATATACTACATATACATATATAGTATATATACATATATACTACATATACATATATAGTATATATACATATATACTACATATACATATATAGTATATATACATATATACTACATATACACATATATAGTATATATACGTATATACTACATATACACACATATATACCATATATGTATATATACATATATACATATACACATATACATATGTATATATATACACAGTATACCATATATGTATACATATATACATACATATATATGTATATATATAATTAGTTCTGTCCCTCTAGAGAACCCTGACTAATACTATGGCATTCTAGAAAAAGTACAGCTGTAGAGACAGTAAATAGATCAGCAGTTTCCAGAAGTTTGGCAGGGAAGAAGGGAGAGGGTAGGGAAGGAAGGATGAATAGGTAGAGCACAGAGAGATTTTAAAAGTAGTGAAACTGCTCTGTATGATGCTGTAATGGTAGGTACATGACATTATGCCTTTGGCAAAATCCATAGAAAGTAGAACACAAAGAATGAACCCTAATGTAAACTACAGACTTTAGTTATCATATATCAAAATTGGTTCATCAATTAACAAATGTGCCACATCACCAGGCGCGATGGCTCACGCCTGTAATCCCAGCACTTTTGGAGGCCAAGGCAGGTGTAATCCCAGCACTTTGGGAGGCCTGAGGTCAGGAGTTCGAGACCGGCCTGGCCAACATGGTAAAACCCCGTCTCTATTAATAATACAAAAATTAGCTGGACGTAGTGCCACATGCCTGTGGTCCCAGCTACTTGGGAGGCTAAGGCAGGAGAATCGCTTGAACCCAGGAGGCAGAGGTTGCAGTGAGCCAAAATCACCATTGCACTCCAGCCTGGGCAACAAGAGCAAAACTCCGCCTAAAAAGCAAACAAACAAACAAAAAAACAAATGTGCCACACCAAAACAAAATGTTCATAATAGATGAAACTGTGGAGATGGAGTGGGGCAGGGCAGGGGGAGTATATGGGAACTCTGTACTTTCTGCTCCATTTTTCTGTAAACCTAAAACTGCTCTTAAAAATAAAGGCTATTAATTTAAAAAAAAAAACAAGGCAAGATCAAAGCATGACTACAGCTAGCATCTCTGCTCACTGAATCCAATGTTTTCAGGGTGTGCCTATTTCGGGTTTTCAGTTTATTGGCATGGCTTATCCGATAATAGATACGAGTACTTCATGTAGTGTTTAGTTAAATTTTGCAAAACTGCATTCTGAGGAAGTCCTGTTCTTTCATTTTTAAAGCTAGAGGAAGAGAGGGGGAAGGGACAGAAGGGAAGGAGGAGGAAAAGAAGAGGGGAGCATGAGGGAATCAAATGCCACAGTCCCATATTTAACATTTGCCCTTACAGGAATAGCAAATGTGCGGCACGTTGATTTCTCACTATCAGCACCAAAGTTTTGTACTCTAGCTACTGCAAATAAGGAATGTCAGTTAATTGGAGTTAAGCAACACGGGAACAGAGGGTTATATCTTACTTCTCTCTGTAATCAACCCTCTTTCCCTTTTTTGCCCCTTCTCACATAGATGCAAACTGGAAGCTGTTCAATTGTATTTGGAATCTGTGACACAACTATTGTGTCTACCGTGATTATTGGCTGTGCTTTAGGATATCGGTTGTTTGGCCAAGTTTTGGAGCGGCCTCGCCTCCTGGCTAACATCCTAGTCCCCTAGGGACCCGGTGGGCAGCAGAGCACTCAAATTCTCCATCCATGTCTAGCACTGAGCTCTGCTTCATTCACTGTTTCCTCTCTCTATCTTTTGTGTGCTCATGAGCACACAAGATCTTTAGCTCAAATATATCCTAGAATGGTCACATCACTTATTTTATCCTGTGCTTTTGGTCCTCAGAACACACCTGTAAGTTTCAGCCATATTTCTACCTGTTGGTAGATACAGCTCCTCCTAGTGGAGTCAAATTAGAAACAATTCTCCATTTATGACAGTCTTTCCAATGTGAGATTCAAATAGGCTAACCCAAGAGTGCGAAATTTTCCATATTTAGGGGCCTAATATCATCAAATTTCTTCCTGTAGAAGTAGCAGCAATTCATTATCAGAGAAGAAATGCAGATAAGTGAGGTGTTAGAGGAACTGACAAAGCCAGCACGCCAGTTAAGTTATCAGGGATCACAGATCTGTATTGACTAAGCAGTATTCTAAAAGAAAATTCTTTTTAGAAATTATGTAGTTCGGGTTTTGATCCTGTAAATTCTTTCAAAAGAGGTTAGTGATTAAAAACATTGTTTTAATCTCGCAGTCTCGAGTCCCCCTAACACCCACTCCTTAAATTCCATTTCTACAACCCAGATCCCTGCCTCAGTACTCTGGGTGTTAGCCATGCACCTACCTGCCCAGACAGCTGCAGAGTCTCAGACTTTGAAGAGGAGTAGTGAATGGAAGCTGAATACCTCCATATCCCATAACACACAAATGGTTTAATTCCTGTAGAGAATGGATCAGGTCGGGTGTGGTGGCTCATGCCTGTGATCCCAGCACTTTGGGAGGCCGAGGCAGGCGGATCACTTGAGCTCAGGGGTTCCAGACCCACCTAGGCAACATGGTGAAACCTTGTCTCTACCAAAAATGTCAAAACTTAGCCAGGCATGGTGGTATGCGCCTGTTGTCCCCGCTACTCGGGAGGCTGAGGTGGCAAGATTGCTTGAACCCAGGAGGCGGAGGTTGCAGTGAGCCAAGATAGTGCCACTGCACTTTAGCCTGGGTGACAGAGTGAGACCCCCATCTCAAAAAAAAAAAAATTTTAACGAAGAATAAGCCAGGTGCGGTGGCTCACGCTTGTAATCCCAGCACTTTGGGAGGCTGAAGCAGGCGGAGCATGAGGTCAGGAGTTCAAGACCAGCCTGGCCAACACAGTGAAACCCTGTCTCTACTAAAAATACAAAAATTAGCCGGGCATGGTGGCACATGTCTGTAGTCCCAGCTACTTGGGAGGCTGAAGCAGGAGAATCACTTGAACCTGGGAGGTGGAGGTTGCCCAGGCTGGAGTGCAGTGGCAGGACCCAAACTCTGCAAGCCTGATCCCACTGGCTGTCTGCACCTGCCTGTGTGCTCTAGCTCCCCCTCACTGCCAACTCATGAAACACAGGCTGCTCCCAGGATACCTGGCAAGAAGAGCACCATGCCATTCAGATGTGCAGGAGTAGGGGTTTGCTCTTCCCAACTAAAGTACATGTCCACCAGCCATGGGGCAGGTAGACCAATCACTGTTGCAGAGTTGGTTTTATAGGCAACTGATGTGAAGGTGTACAGCCCGTTGTCACAAAAGTTAGGCAGTAGGTTTTCCATTGAAAACTTTCTTATTAGAAATTCTCCCCAATCTCCATCTCAAATCACAGAATTTCTCTTATTCAATTAAGTTTTTGGACCTGGCCCCATGACAAATTAGTTATACATAGAAGATATCCAATAGTGTGGTCCACTCTTCCCATTTAACATTATTTCATACATCTTTCCCTTAAATTCCAAAAAAAGGAGATTTCTGATAATCAATTGGCATTAATTTTCATGATCTGATAAATTACTTCTTAGGAAAATCCCAGAGGCCATCATGCTACTGGCAGACTGGACTTGGAATTTCTTCAGCAAACCTATGTACCTTCAAAAATCCAAATTGAGGGCTGTGCATGGAGGCTTATGCCTGTGATCCCAGTACTTTAGGAAGCGGAGGCCGGCAGATCATTGGAGGCCAGGAGTTTGAGACCAGCCTGGCCTACAGGGTGAAACCCAGTCTCTACCAAAAATACAAAAATTACCTGGGCGTGGTGGTGGGCACCTGTAATCCCAGCTACTTGGGAGGCTGAGGCACGAGGACTGCTTGAACCCAGGAGGCAGAGGTTGCAGTGAGCCAAGATCCTGCCACCGCATTCCGGCCTGGGCAACAGAGCAAAACTCCGTCTCAAAAAAAAAAGTCGAAATCAGTAGAATTAATGTTGGAATGCCCTTTGATTTAAAAACAGTAGAGGCCTAGGCGCAGTGGTTCAAGCCTGTAATGACAGCACATTGAGATGCCGAGGTATGAGGATCACTTGAGTCCATGAGTTCAAGACCAGCTTGGGCAACATGGCAAAATCCCATGTCTACAAAAAAATTCAAAAATTAGCCGAGCGTGGCACATGCCAGCTACTCAGGAGGCTGAGGTGGGAAGATCCCTTGAACTCAGGAGGCGGAGGTTGCAGTGAGCCAAGATTGCACCACTGCACTCCAGTCTGGGTGAGGGAGCCAGACGCTGTTCCACAAAAGAAAAAAGAAAAGAAAAACAGTATAAAATGTATAGAAATGCTGGGCGTGGTGGCTCACGCCTGTAATCCCAGCACTTTGAGAGGCTGAGGCGGGTGGATCACAAGGTCAAGAGATCAAGACCATTCTTGCCAACATGGTGAAACCCTGTCTCTACTAAAACTACAAAAATTAGCTGGGCGTGGTGGCATGCCCCTGTAATCCCAGATACTCGGGAGGCTGAGGCAGGAAAATAGCTTGAACCCGAGAGGCAGAGACTGCAGTGAGCCAAGATCGCGCCACTGCACTCCGGCCTGGTTACAGAGCGAGACTCCATCTAAAAAAAAAAAAAAAAAGAATAGAAATACTGATCCTTAACTCTATATTGCTGGGCTGGCATACAATGAGACTAGTTTAAGGAGCTGGACAAAGAGGGGATTACAAATTCCTTTTGCTGGACAGATAATAGAGGCTGGGTAGGGTATGTGGGAGAAAGCAGAAGGATGAAGAGAAATAGGTTAAAGGGTACAAACATACAGTAAGATAGAAGAAATAAATTCAATGGTTTTTGTTGTTGTTTTAAGATAGTGTCTCACTCTGTCGCCCATGGAGTGCAGTGGATCAATCATGGCTCACTGCAACTTCGATTTCCTGGGCCCAAGTAAGTGTTCCTCCCACCTCAGTCTCCTGAGTAGCTGACGTGCACCGCCACACTCGCCAAATTTTTAAATTTTTGTAGAGACAGGGTCTCCCTATGTTTCCCAGGCTGGTCTCCAACTCCTGGGCTCAAGTGATTGGCCCGCCTCGGCCTCCCAAAGTTCTGGAGCTACAGGTGTAAGTCACCACACCCAGCCCCAAATTCAATGTTTGATATTGACATCAGGGTAGAGTGAGAGTACACTATTTTTTTTTTTTTTTAAACACAGCCTCACTCTGTTGCCCAGGCTGGAGTGCAGTGGCGCAATCTCAGCTCTCGGCTCGCTGTAACCTCAGCCTCCCGGGTTCAAGCGATTCTCGTGCCTCAGCCACCCTAGTAGCTGAGATTACAGGCACGTGCCACCAGGCCCAGCTAATTTTTGTATTTTTAGTGGCGACAGGGTTTCGCCATGTTGGCCAGGCTGGTCTCGAACTCTTGACCTCAAGTGATCCACCCACCTCTACTTCCCAAAGTGCTGGGATTTCAGACATGAGCCACCACACCAGGCCAAGAGTACACTTAACAAAAATGTACTGTGCTCAGATAATGGACACCTTAAATACCCTGACGTCATCACTACACATTATATACATATAACAAAATTTCACAAGTATCCCGTAGATTTGTACAAATTTTAAAAATAATAAAAAATTAGCTGTGCCGGGCACGGTGGCTCACGCCTGTAATCCCAGCACTTTGGGAGGCCGAGGCGGGCGGATCACGAGGTCAGGAGATCGACACCATCCTGGCTAACATGGTGAAACCCTGTCTCTACTAAAAATACAAAAAAATTAGCCGGGCGAGGTGGCAGGCGCCTGTAGTCCCAGCTACTCGGGAGGCTGAGGCAGGAGAATGGCGTGAACCCCGGGGTGCGGAGCCTGCAGTGAGCCGAGATCCTGCCACTGCACTCCAGCCTGGGCGACAGCGAGACTCTGTCTCAAAAAAAAAAAAAAAAAAAAAAATTAGCTGTGCATGATGGCACATGTCTGTAATCCCAGCTACTCAGGAGGCTGAGGCAGGAGAATCACTTGAACCTGGGAGGCGGAGGTTGCAGTGAGCCAAGATAGCCACTGCACTCCAGCCTGGGTGACAGAGTGAGCCTTTGTCTCAAAAATAAAAAAATAAAAAATAAAATGACACTTTTTGGGGAGAAAAAATACAAGCCAGACGCAGTGGCTCACACCTATAATCTCAGCACTTTGGGAGGCCGAGGCTGGCGGATCGCTTGAGCCCAGGAGTTCAAGACCAGCCTGGGCAACAAGGTGAAACCCTGTTTCCCCCAACCCCCCTCAAAAAAAAATTAGCCAGGCTTGGTGTCGCATGCGCCTGTAATCCCAGCTATTCAGGAGGCCGAGGTGGGAGGATCGCTTGAGCCCGGGAGGAGGAGGTTTGCAGGGAGCTGAGATCTTGCCACTGTACTCCATCCTGGGTGACAGAGTGAGCAGAGTGAGTTCCAGTCTCAAACAAAACAAAACAAAACAAAACAAAACAAAACCTCCTTTTGCTGGGGCATTATTGGTGGAGACGGGTGGCTAGGGGATAAGTATGCAGTTTTTCTCTAGGCGGGAAACTTAACTGAAGTTTATCAGGCGCGAGTTATTAACAAAATTTGCGCCCTCTAAGCTAACACGGCAATATGGGGCTTAGACATCATAGCTCATCCCCAGTCGCGAAAAACCCTCCCAAATTTGCTTGGGATTGGAAAGAAAAAGAAAATATACATTCATACTTTCATACATGACATAGACACACACACACATTTATATAAATACACACAGAAAGCACATGAAACACAAGCAGAATTAACTGTGTTGTTCATACGGCCACTCAGTGAAATGTATACTGTATATTGTGTTTTAAATATATACTTCCCTTCAAGTGTTTCAAGTTCCAGGCTGAGAAAGGACTTGGTCTCTTGCTTAGATTTGAGGAGCCTCACTAGGAACTGGAAGGGTGTACGCAATCTAGTTGCCCCACCGGCTTATTTATATTGATGCACACATCGCTTCCCGTCGGCGACGACCGCCTAGATCCGGGGAAGGGTTTTGCAGACGTACCGAGAACTATTGCTAAGGTTTCCTCAGATTTGGGCTGTTCCGCAGCGGCAGGTCCCGGGAACCAGGGCAACAGAGATCTTCCTAGGCTCGCGAGAGCGCCCCCTTCTCCCACGGCTGCTGGGGCCCCCCAGTAACAATGGCTCCGGTGTCCGGCTCGCGCAGCCCGGATAGGGAGGCCTCGGGCTCGGGGGGAAGACGTCGCAGTTCGTCGAAGAGTCCAAAGCCCAGCAAATCTGCCCGCTCCCCGCGGGGCCGCCGCTCTCGCTCGCACTCTTGCTCTCGGTCCGGGGACCGGAATGGACTCAGCCATCAGCTGGGTGGCCTCAGCCAAGGCTCCCGAAACCAGTCCTACCGCTCACGCTCGCGGTCGCGTTCTAGAGAGCGGCCCTCTGCGCCCCGGGGCATCCCCTTCGCTTCTGCCTCCTCGTCAGTCTATTACGGCAGCTACTCGCGCCCCTACGGGAGCGACAAGCCTTGGCCTAGCCTCCTCGACAAGGAGAGGGAGGAGAGCCTGCGGCAGAAGTGAGTGAGACGGCCGCACTTTCTCTTGTACGAGCCTACGTGCCTTTGGAGTCCGATCTATCATTCATTCCGCTTCTGGGTATTTGCATTTCCCTCACTCTGCTTGCCTTGCGCCCATTTTCATCCCTTTCTTTAATCCACCCACGACAACCCTTTATTCGTCCTTTTCATTTTCCCTTACCCTCAGGCCCCTTCGTATAGTACCCTGGTCTCCCGCTACCCCCTTCCGCCTCCGGTCTTGTTAGAGAATATTGCCGAGAGCCTCAGACCTATCAGAATTGTGGTTGTGTCATTATCATTCGTGAATATATTTGTGTTCCCCACTAGACTGAGCTCATGGAAAGGAGGAGCCAGTGAACGAAGGAGAATTCTGATCACAGAATTCTAAGTGCCTGATACTTTATAGGCGCTCAACCACTGCTTGTTGAATGAAGGAACTCACAGGTCTGAGATAACAGGATATTTATGTAGAAATGTTTTGTGGGGAATTAGGAAGAGATGAAATCAAGGGTTTAAGTTGGAGAGGAAATAAACCTTCCCCTCAGACAAGACGATTAGATGCATGTAGGAAAAGTGATCTGATAAGCTATAGATGACCCCACTTTGAGGAAGGTCTTGTTAAGTGGTCTCAGTCTTGACCTCGAAAAATGACGCCAGGATGAGACTAGATCTCTAATCAAAGTGGAAGAATGCATAGCTTGGGGATTGTTTTGTTTTTGAGACAGGGTCTAGCTCTGTCGCCCAGGCTGGAGTGCAGTGGTGCAGTCTTGGCTCACTGCAGCCTCCACCTTCTTGGGCTCAAGTGATCCTCCCACCTCAGCCTCCCTCATAGCTGGGACTATAGGTGCGCACCACCACACCCGGCTTATTTTCGTATTTTTTGGTAGAGACAGGATTTCACCATATTGCCCAGGCTGGTATCGAACTCCTGGGCTCAAATGATCCTCCCACTTTGGCCTCCCGAAGTGCTGAGATTACAGGTATGACCCCACATGCCCTGCCGAACCTGTCCTTTTCATCACTATACTTTATTACCTCCCACTGCCGGAAGAAAAAGAATCAAGACATCTCCCAACTGTTGAAACTTTAACCTACCTCTCAATGCCTGTAATATTTCTAAGTTTCTCATTTTTTTAAACATATAAGTGCATGTAAATAACTTACTGCAGTGCCTGACACATAATTTAACAATAAACATAAGATATTAAGACTTACACAGCAATAATTATGAGCCTTTTCCTTTCTCCTTAAAACTATGCATTTTTGGCTGGGCGCAGAGGCTCATGCCTGTAATCCCAACATTTTAGGAGGCCAAGGCAGGAGGATCACTTGAATCCAGGAGTTCAAGACCAGCCTAGGCAATATAGGGATACCCTGTCTCTACAAAAAGTGTTTTAAAAATTAGCTGGGCGTGGTGGCATGTGCTTGTAATTTCAGGTACTGGGGATGCTGAAGTAGGAGGATCACTTGAGCTGGAGAGGTCAAGGCTGCCGTGAGCCATGATCTCACCACTGCATTCCAGCTTGGGTGACAGAGGGAGATGCTGTCTCAAAAACAAACAAACAGAGAAGAACAGGAAGAAAGGAAAAGGACAAACTCCAGAATCAGACTGAGTATGAAGCCTTTATTTGCCACTTAATAGCTGTGTGACCTTGGTCAAGTTACTTAACCTCTCTGGGCTCCATTTCTTCATCATTAAAAGGGGGATAAAATAAGTATTACGGATTAAAAAGGGGATAAAATAAGTACTATGGATTTTGGGATTGTAATAATTAACTGGCTGGAACATAATAACTATTCCATAAATGTTAGCTATTAATGTTTCATGCATGGGAGCAAAAACAGTAAAAACAGTCCTGAGTTAGGTTGGAGACCCATCTCTCCAAGTTACATTTTTCAGAAACATACCCACAGGCTATGTCAATCAAAAAGTAAATAGTTTCTTCTTGGAGAATCCTCACCAAAAGATGTCAGAACTGCTTGGATGAAACTTGCATATGTACATTTAGCAAATAAATAATTTATCTTTTTTTTTTTTTTTTGAGATGGAGTCTCACTCTGTCTCCCAGGCTGGCATGCAGTGGTGCAGTCTCGGCTCACTGCAGCCTCTACCTCCTGGGTTCAAGTGATTGTTCTGCCTCAGTCTCCTGAATAGCTGGGATTACAGGTATGCACCACCACACCCAGCTAATTTTTGTGTTTTTAGTAGAGACGGGGTTTCGCCATGTTGGCCAGGCTAGTCTCGAACTCCTGACCTCAGGTGATCCACCCGCCTCGGCCTCCCAAAGTGCTGGGCCCGGCCAATAATTTATCTTAACATTACAGATGAAACCAGGTGACAACAGGACTTCCTGCTGTTTACAGTCTGGTAGGCGTTCTTCCCCCGATATCCATACATTCCAAGTACAGCTATAAATATGTTACCTTTTAAATTGTCTGTTACTTCAGGTGAGAAACCCTCTCAGTCTGACTCTGCATAGTTATAATACCTTTTCCTCTGATTAAAGAAGCAAAAACAATTTATATAAAAACTCATTGCAATTTATTTTGGAAGGATTTTTTAAAACAAATGGAGTCACAAGCAGCTAAAGTTTGAGAGAATGAGCCTTAGTCTTTGTTTTGTTTTTTTTTTTTAGTTTATGAGGAATAACAAAAATTAAAACAGAAGAAACCATAGGCATAAAACAAAAGAAGAAACAAATTTTAGTGTCCTTCAAAGAACAGATACAAAATGCACTCCTTTTCCAAAAAGGAACTAAAAGGAAAACAGAGAGGGAACAAACCTTGTATCTCATTGAGTATAGTTTTTTTTTGGTTTTTTATTTTGAGATAAGAGTCTCGCTGTATCACCCAGGCTGTCACGTGCAGTGGCGTGACCTTGGCTCACTGCAACCTCCACCTCCAGGGTTCGAGGGATTCTCCAGCCTCAGCCTTCTGAATAGCTGGGACTACAGGCGCATGTCACCATGTCCAGCTAATTTTTGTATTTTTTTTTAGTAGAGACAGGGTTTTACCATGTTGGCCAGGCTGGTCTTGAACTCCTGACCTCAGGTGATCCACCTGCCTCGGCCTCCCAAAGTGTTGGGATTACAGGCGTGAGCCACCACGCCCAGCCCAAGTATATTTTTTGTTAAATGAAACTTTTTGACTAGGTGCAGTGGCTCATGCCTGTGATCCCAACGCTTTGGGAGGCTGAGGCAAGAGGATTGCTCGAGGCCAGGCTGGGCAACAAAGCAAGACCTTTTTTTTTTTTTTGAGACGGAGTCTCGCTCTGTCTCCCAGGTTAGAGTGCAGTGGCGCGATCTTGGCTCACTGAAACTTCCACCTCCTGGGTTTAAGCAATTCTCCTGTCTCAGCCTCCCTAGTAGCCGGGATTACAGGCATGTGCCACCACGCCTGGCTAATTTTTGTATTTTTAGTAGAGACGGGGTTTCACCATGTTGGCCAGGCTGGTCTTGAACTCCTGATCTCAAGCGATCCGCCCACTTCAGCCTCCCAAAGTGCTGGGATTACAGGCATGTGCCACCGCGCCCGGCGGCAAGACCTCATCTCTACAAAAAATAAAAAACTTTTATTTCGGGCCAGGTGCAGTGGCTCACGCCTGTAATCCCAGCACCTGAGGTGGATCACCTGAGGTCAGGAGTTTGAGACCAGCCTGGCCAACATGATGAAACCCCATCTCTACTAAGAATACAAAAATTAGCCTGGCATGGTGGC
The DNA here is from genome assembly GCF_028878055.3 of Symphalangus syndactylus. Lineage (NCBI taxonomy): Eukaryota > Metazoa > Chordata > Mammalia > Primates > Hylobatidae > Symphalangus > Symphalangus syndactylus. The sequence goes on along the minus strand of NC_072447.2, from coordinate 123,458,684 downwards.
GCATGCCTGTAATCCCGGCTACTAAGGAGGCTGAGGCAGGAGAATTACTTGAACCCAGGAGGCAGAGGTTGCAGTGAGCCAAGATCGCGCTACTGCACTCCAGCCTGGGCGACAGAGCGAGACTCCATCTAAAAAAATAAATAAATAATAAAATAAAATAAAAACTTTTCTTTCATTTTCAGAACTTCAGTTGTTTTCTACGTCTAATGCATCATTTTTATTTTCTTCATTAATTCCTCAGTTTCTGAAAACTGAAGGTTTGACCAAATCAAGAGACTTCTCTTCATCTTTCATAAATCTGTAAACAAATGGTTACTTACAAATGTGAAGCTGTTTCTGTCACATATTACAGATGATGAAATGAGCAGTTAAGAGCTGTGTCATGCATTCAGCAGAACGGATGCACTTGACAGTCTCTCAGGCCATCATTTCTATAGTCTGTACCATTTGATAGTATCATCAGAACATCAGACCTTAAGTGATGAGTTTACATTTAAACCAAGTTTTTATTCATGTTTAAAATATAAAGGGAAAAAAGGCTTAACTAGACTCCTATTGAATTTGATTATATATTTAGGAAACAACTCAGCCATTGAGTTATAATTTACATGTCTTTATCTGCTAGGAGATTAAGTGAGAGAGAGAGAATTGGAGAATTGGGAGCTCCTGAAGTATGGGGACTTTCTCCAAAGAATCCTGAACCAGAGTAAGTGGTTAAAAAATATATTTTTAAAATGTTATAATATGTGTTTAAATCCTGAATCTATTGTGAAAATGTTTAAGTGAAGAACTTTAAATATATCTCACATTTTTCTTTCTTGTGATTTATGTTCTTCTATCCCTTAAGTTTTAAGAACATAGAACACATCTAAAGATTAAAACATGTTGCTAGTAGATTTTAGCATAATCTAAAATAATTCATGGAGTATAAATTTCCTATTAATAGGGTTCATTGTTAAATAATACACATTATTTTGAATTATTTTTTCTCAACTCAGTGGCAGATTGCATGCCAGATATTAGCATTACAAAGAGATTTTTTTTTTTTTTTTTTTGAGACGAGTCTTGCTCTGTCGCCCAGGCTGGAGTGCAATGGTGCGGTCTCAGCTGACTGCAACCTCCGTCTCCTGGGTTCAAGCGATTCTCCTGCCTCAGCCTCCCAAGTAGCTGGGATTACAGGCGCCTGCCACCACGCCCAGCTAATTTTTGTATTTTTAGTAGAGATGGCGGTTTCACCATGTTGGCCAGGCTGATCTCGAACTCCTGACCTCGTGATCTGCTTGCCTCAGCCTCCCAAAGTGCTGGGATTACAGGCGTGAGCCACTGCGCCCAGCCTACAAAGAGATTTTTTAAAATGAATATACCAGTATGGTTTTGTTTAGTTAATATTCCTATATCCAATACTATCTTCAGGCTTAATGCTTTTTCTTTTTGCTTATTTCTTTTCTCTTTGATGCTACTCATAAGTTTCTTCTTCCCTCTTTATTTCTGTGCCAACTTTAGGTTGAGTTGAGACAATGTGCTTGACAGGTAAACCTGTAATTTGTGACTGGATAATAAAGCATTATTATCTGAAACTTGTTCTTACAGATACCTTTAGAAAATGCTTGAAGAGGCCAGGTGCGGTGTCTCACGCCTGTAATCACAGCACTTTGGGAGGCCAAGGCAGGTGGATTCCTTGAGCCCAGGAGTTCAAGACCAGCCTGGGCAAATAACAAGACTATTTAAAAGAAAAAAAAAAAAGAAAATGCTTGAAGAACCTGAACGTATTGAATTAGAGTTGGAAGGAACCCTAAAAATAGTTTTCTTTCTTTCTTTTTTTTGAGACAGAGTCTCACTCTGTCACCCAAGCTGGAGTGCAGTGGTGCGATCTTGGCTCACCACAACCTCCGCCTCCCGGATTCAAGTGATTCTCCTGCCTCAGCCTCCTGAGTAGCTGGGATTACAGGTGCATGCCACCATGCCTGGCTAATTTTTGTATTTTTAGTAGAGATGGGGTTTCACCATGTTGGTCAGGCTGGTCTTGAACTCCTGACCTCATGATCCACCCACCTCGGCCTCCCAAAGTGCTGGGATTACAGGCATGAGCCACCGCGCCCAGCCAAAATAATTTTCTAGATAATATTTAAATTACTCCAAGTATGATCTTCAGAGGAAAAGATTATATGATGTGGAAACTCCTTTTCTAAACTATTATAGAATTTGAATACTCATTTTCAGAATTCTCTGCAAAAGAACAACATCTCTTTAGACTGTAGTTTGTTAGGTTTTTGCTCTGAGGAGACAGAACAGTTGCTGCTTTACCATTTGTCTTTTACGTGCTTAAAATAAAATTATAAAGTCTTTCTTCAGCCTTCTTATACCCAGTTTCTTTAATCTTTCCTATGGTTCCTGTTTCTCTACTTTTTCCCTGTGGTTTCTTGTGAAAATATAAATCCTCCATGCTGCTTTGTTTAAATAGCACTATGTAAACTCTAAAGTGTTATGCAAATGATAAGTTACTTTATTATTACAAAGATGGTAGACCCTTGAACTGCACGTTTACGAAAGTAGTTCAGTGCTTGCTTTGTTGTTGTTGTTTTGGTTTTTTTGATTCCCAAGGATGCCTTAGGATCTCCAATGCTTGCTTTTAATGGTTCTTGGACAATTGATGCTGTTACTGAAAAATTTGGAGTTCTTATTTTTATACTCCATGGTCCATATCTCATCACTTTCCTAATTCTTATAACCATTTTATTTAAATTCAGTTCTGATGAACATACACCAGTGGAGGATGAAGAGCCAAAGAAAAGCACTACTTCAGCTTCTACTTCAGAAGGTATTTTAAAAAAAAGGGTATTTTTAAAATACAAGCTATTTTATTGAGAGATTTTAAAAAATCAGTTTGTAAATAGTTGAACATTAGACTTTGCTTTTACTCAAATTGCCCATCGTCTGTTTCTTTTGATGTTCAGAAATAGTTTTTTAGAATATAATTTTTTTATTTGTACTTTCTTAGAAGAAAAAAAGAAGAAGAAGAAGTCTAGCCATTCAAAAGAAAGGTCCAAGAAAAGGAGAAAGAAAAAATCATCGAAAAGAAAACATAAGAAGTATTCTGAAGATAGCGACAGTGACTCTGATTCTGAAACAGACTCCAGTGGTAAGAATGCCAACAGCATTCTGCAAGCCTTGCTTGCAGTTTTACTTCTTAAAACTTATTTTAGAAGAAGGTTCCTGAAAACAATAATAATACTGAAGAGTTTTTGAACACTTGCTAACCTTGTGCCAGGTACCCTAATAAGTGCTTTATATTCATTATTGCCATTTAATCCATACAATAACTGTAGGGTACATCTTATAGATGAGGAAATGGAGACAGAGCAGGTTATAAGTACTATCCCTAAGGTCACACAGTTTGGATTCAAACCTAAGCAATCTGACTCCGGCTTGGGATTGGTTGTGCAAAGTGTACAAGGCACATGGCACCAGACCAAGTCAGGGGGTTGGGCTGTACCAAAGTAAGCCTTACAGGGCTGCATCAGCCCAGTGGAAGGGCTCTTTTGTTTAATTCTCATGCTCAATGAGCACCTCTGTACAGTTTTCAAAAAGGTATGCCATAAAGTGCCTACTTCATGCTGGCTGCCTATTTGTGGAAGGCACCCTATCTGGGGTAGTGCATCACAAAGTCTCCTTTTTGTACTCTCTCCTGGCTGATGATTGACCAGAAGGTGCCTCCTCTGAGGTTAACACATTACACAAAGATTCACCTTCCTTTGATATCGCCCAAGTTTCCTGGCCCTCCCTGTCACTTCTCTTCCTCAGTGCTGGAAGACAGAACTTTCAAATATTTCTGTGTGCAACACTTAAAAAGAGGCATTTTTATACTTAACTACAACACTATCTCATACAATAAAATTAGTAATAATACCCCATAACACCAAATACCTACTTAAAATCGTTCAATAGCACTCCATAGCCTTCAGGGTAAAGTTCAGACCCTGACTCATTTCTCTCTAATCACATATACCCTGTTACACTCTCTTGCAACATCCTCTGTAATCTGAAAACTACTTTCTGTCTCCTCAGTATTCCATGTTCTTTCTCTTGTTACTTGGTAGAGAGGCCCTCTGCCTACAATGCCAGTATCTCCCTCCATCCAGCTTGGTTTACTCATTGCACCAATGGGCATGCGTTACTTTTGTGATCAAAGAACTACTTTAAGAGTCACCTTTCCTATCAACCATTCCTCAGCCACCCTCCCCAAATCAGTCTGATTTTGAGACTCCTCTGTGTGTCCAGGTTCCCCAAGCTTCCCTCTATCATTCCAGATTGTATTGATCTCTTTACCTATCTGTCTCCTCCATTAGACTGAGCTCCAGGAAAGTATTTTCTCTCCCGTCTCCAACACACATAGTTTTCTTTCCCTTTTTATCATGAAAATATTTAAATATTCAGAAAAGCGAAGAGAATAGTATCATTAATACCATATACTTATCACCTAGATTTGGCAGTTGTTGGTATTTTTACATATTTGCTTCAAATATGAGCTTTTCGCTGAGATAGTCAAAGTTAATTACAAATATCATCACACTTCCACCCTAAATATTTCTGTATGCATCCCGTAAAAAGAGGCATTTTCCTACTTAGCCACCACACTATCTCACACAATAAAATTAATAATAATACCCTATATCATCAAATACCTAGTGACTTTAATTTCTACGTTCATAGTACCTCCTACAGTTCCTAACAAATAGCAATAAATGTTTCAATGAGGTAATTTCTTTGTAACAATAAATGGGACAGCAATAGGATAGTTACCTACTCAAAAGTACTACGGTTTTAGAGTTAAAAAAATTTTTTCTTAATTGTAATGTGCTTTAATTTGCAGATGAAGATAACAAAAGGAGAGCAAAGAAAGCCAAGAAAAAGGAAAAGAAGAAGAAACACAGATCGTCAGTTTTTTAAGTTTTATTATGGAAAATCTTTTCTTTTTTTTTTTTTCTTTTTGAGACAGAGTCTCACTCTGTCAGGCAACAGAGTGCAGTGGTTCGATCTCAGCTAACTGCAACCTCCGCCTCCTAGGTTCAAGCGATTCTCATGTCTCAACCTCCCGAGTAGCTGGGATTATAGGCACCCACCACCATGCCCGGCTAATTTTTGTGTTTTTAGTAGAGATGGGGCTTCACCATGTTGGCCAGGCTGGTTTCAAACTCCTAACCTCAAGTGATTCTCCCACCTTAGCCTCCCAAAGTGCTGGGATTACAGGTGTGAGCCACCGCACCCGGCCAGAAAATTTCAAATGCATATAAAATTACATAAAATAGTATAATGATCCCTCCTGCACCTGTCATGCAGTCTAAATGATTATCAACTCATGGGCAGTATCTGCCATCCATCATTTATTTTGGAACCAATCTCAGATATCATTCCATCCATAAGCAATTCAGTACCTTTCTCTAAAAGATAGGCATTCTTTTTTTTCTTCTTCTTCTTTTTTTTTGAGATGGAGTCTCGCTCTGTCGCCCAGGCTGGAGTGCAGTGGCGTGATCTCGGCTTACTGCAAGCTCCGCCTCCCGGGTTCACAAAGATAGGCATTCTTTAAAACAAAACAAAACAAAAAACTGGCCAGGCACAGTGGCACATATCTGTAATCCCAGCACTTTGGGAGGCCAGGCAGGAGGATCGCTTGAGCCCAGGAGTTCATACCAGCCTGGGCAACATAGCAAGATCCTGTCTCTGTATTAAAAAAAAAACCCATAACCAGAATGCTATTATTGTGCCTAAAACATTTAATAATAATTCCTCTATTCTCAGCAGTCTTTTCTGTAGTTTATTCCAATCAGGATCCAAATAATGTCCCTAAATTGCAATGACCGTATTCTTATGGTATTCTTTGGCATGTTCTGTCCCCTGTATTTCCAATAGATTGATAGGTCTAGAGGCCTGAGAAGGCTCAGATTTGAGTTTGGGGCAAGAATACTTCATAAGTGGTGCTGTATACTGTCAGGAGGCAAATAATGTCTGGTTGTCACTTTTTGTCATATTAACAGCCATTGATGGTCATTATCTCGATCCATTATTTCATTAGGGGTTGTAAAATGCTGATAGTCTAATCCTGGCTTTATCCTTCATTTATTAGGCAGAATAATTCTATAAGAGAAACTTACCCTCATCAACTATTTAGATACCCTGAAATATAGTTTATATAGTAAGAACAGGATAATTGCTTGATTTTTTTTGTTTTATGACTTTTCAAATAATGAATTGGATTTTTTAAAAGTATTATTAACCCAAGGATTTAAACATATTTGACATATTTTAATCCATTACACATAAAATTATTCATAACGTTCAAATTGTTGGGACTTTTTAGGCTGTTTTATTTCTGTTGTCTTTCTACAACATCAGAACTGTATTTCATTGTTCCCTTTAGTGAATTTTTTTTTTTTTTGAGACCGTGTCTCACCCTGTCACCCAGGCCGGAGTGCAGTGGCACGATCACAGCTCACTACAACCTCAGCCTTCCAGGATCAAGCCATCTTCCCACCTGTGCCTCCACTTTCCCCATACCTGGGACTACAGGCGTGTGCCACCACACCTGGCTAATTTTTGTATTTTTTGTAGAGACGTTTTCGTCATGTTGCCCAGGGCTAGTTTCTAACCCCTGGGCTCAAGTGACCCACTCGCCTCAGTCTTCCAATGTGCTGGGATTACAGGGGTGAAACACTACACCCAGCCTCCTTTAGTGATAATTTTTATAGCAAAAGATGATTTGGTTAAATAAGTTAGAATACTTTTTAAAAAAATTGTTAAGAGACAGTGTCTCGCTCTGTTGCCCAGACTGGAGTGCAGTGGGCTAATCATAGCTCGTTGCAACCTCGAACTCCCGGGCTCAAGTGATCCTCCCACCTCAGCCTCCTGAATAGCTTAGACTACAGGTGTGTGCCATCACACCCAGCTACTTTTTTTTTTTAATAGAGACGGGGTCTTGCTCTGTTTCCCAGGATAAGTTAGAAGCAGATTTTTTTAAGTAAAATTATCTTGCAAGTTTGAATAAGCTGGGAATTCAGATCATTTTATTGTCACCTTTCTTTGCCTTGAAAAATTAAGATGTATAGTCACCAGTTCAAAATTTAAAAAGAAAAAGAAAAATTAAGATGCCCTCTAACATAGGAAGATTAAGTGAATTTGTATCAAATTAAAATCCCTATAGGAAGAAATATAAGAAAAAGAGGTCTAAGAAGAGCAGAAAAGAGTCCAGTGATTCAAGCTCTAAAGAATCCCAAGAAGAGTTTCTGGAAAATCCCTGGAAGGATCGAACAAGTAGGTTCTTCTGATAGACTTTAACTCAGAACAGATGAAACATTAACCAATTAGTCAGAATGTGAATGTGTTTCTTAATATCCTTCATGCAGAGGCTGAAGAACCCTCAGATTTAATTGGCCCAGAGGCTCCAAAAACACTTACCTCTCAAGATGATAAACCTTTGAAGTAAGTAGCAGTGTGTTTATAATATCTAAAGTACCCACCAAAAAGTCTGGTTCTAACTTACCTTGCCAAGCTTATCTGACTTTATTCCCTTATTTCTACTCCAGGTTCCAGCTGAGCTGGACTAACTATTCCCTGGGCTTAACGTGCACTTTGCAACTTTTATGCCATGTTCAGCTTATTTCTTCATCCAGTGTGCCTTCCCTTCTTTTCCCTGCCCTCTGTTTTCTTCCCTATCCCCAGTTTCTTCCTGTTAAAATCGTTACTTACTATCCTTCGAAGCCCTTTTCAAAAGGAGATGCATATGCTGATTCCCAATACTTCCCCTCCACAAGTAGGTGTGATTTCTATTTCTCTTTGATCCTCACAGAATTTTTTATTCCTTTTTTTTTCTCTTTTTTCTTTTTTTTATCAGCAGAATTTTTTTTCTTTTTTTGAGACAGTCTCGCTCTGTTGCCCAGGCTGGAGTTTAGTGGCGTGATCTTGGCTCACTGCAACCTCTGCCTCCCAGGTTCAAGCGATTCTCCTGCCTCAGCCTCCTGAGTAACTGGGATTACAGGCACGCGCCACCACACCCGGCTAATTTTTTTTTGTATTTTCAGTAGAGACAGGGTTTTACCATGTTGGTCAGGCTGGTCTCAAATTCCTGACCTCATGATCCACCTGCCTCAGCCTCCCAAAGTGCTGGGATTACAGGCGTGAGCCACCGCACCTGGCCTAGAATTTTTTGTTTGTTTGTTTTGTTTTGTTTTTTTGAGATGGAGTCTCACTCTGTCTCCCAGGCTGAAGTACAGTGGTGTGATTTTCACTCTGTCGCCCAGGCTGCAGTGCAGTGGCGTGATCTTGGCTCACTGCAACCTCCACCTCCCAGGTTCAAGTGATTCTCCTGCCTCAGCCTCCCAAGTAGCCAGGATTACAGGCGCCTGCCACCACGCCCGGGCTAATTTTTGTATTTTTAGTACAGATGGGGTTTCGCCATGTTGGCCAGGATGGTCTCGAACTCCTGATCTCAAGTGATCTGCCCGCCTCAACCTCCCAAAATGCTGAGATTACAGGCGTCAGCCACTGCACCCAGCCTACTTTGCTTTTTTTTTTTTTTTTTTTAGACAAAGTCTCGCTCTGTCACCCAGGCTGGAGTGCAGTGACACGATCTCAGCTCACTGCAACCTCTGCCTCCCAGGTTCAAGTGATTCTCCTGCCTCAGCCTCCTGAGTAGCTGGGACTACAAGCATGCACCACCATGCCCGGCTAATTTTGTATTTTTAGTAGAGACGGGGTTTTGCCATGTTGGCCAGGCTGGTCTCGAGCTCCTGACCTCAGGTGATCCGCCCGTCTCGGCCTCCCAAAGTGTTCAGATTATAGGCTTGAGCCACCGTGCCTGGCATACTTTGGATTTTTTAAGGAAAAAAGGGAATGGGAGTCAGCTGGAGCCAGAATCAGTAATGACAATACCTGTAGGGATAAATTAATCCATAATTGTAAACTGTGAATCTATACTCACATCAGTTCTTTTCTTCCAAAATATTTCTGCATTTCTGGGTTAGTTGTATAGGTCATAGTGCAATGCAATGTTTAATATACTAATTAGGATAAAGCAATTCACATTAAGCTTCCTAGCACACTACTGCTGAGCACTGTTATTCCTACTCTTGTCTGAGAAAATGTGGGGATTTTTGGTGCTCTCTTTAGATTATAAGCTTTTAATATTAAGATGATTTAATGGACCTTTTCTGAATTCTGAATTACTTTGTAGCTATGGCCATGCTCTGTTACCTGGTGAAGGTGCAGCTATGGCTGAATATGTAAAAGCTGGAAAACGTATCCCACGAAGAGGTGAAATTGGCTTGACAAGTGAAGAAATTGCATCATTTGAATGCTCAGGTTATGTAATGAGTGGTAGCAGGTATGTTGTTGGCATTAAGCTCAGTTTCCATGATTAGATCTTTTTCTTCTTTTTTACTACCAGACTTATATTTTGGTAATTGATTTTCATAACCTTTGGATATAAGGTTAGTACACAAAAATCCATTGCATTTCATAAGTGACTGTTTCTTATGAAAAGTAGAGTATAAATATTGGTTTGATATTAGTGTTGTTAGTATAACATGGTTTTCTGTAATTCCAAGTATATATGCAACTCAGCCTCAAACTCAGCTATATTTCTGACTTCAAAGAACCAATCTTTCTAATGTCCTTTCTTAGTTGGTATTTGCTTACAGATGTTTTATCCACTGGAGGATATAGTTAAATTCAGCTATTTATCACTGCCCCATGAGGAATGTGGCAGTTAGGAAAATATTTTCACAAGACAGTGTTTCCTGGTTACAAGTTTGTCTCCAGTTTTTATGGACCCAGATTTCTGAGACTGAATAACAGAAAAAGATGATAAAAGACATTGGTCAGCTGAGAACATATCCTGGCTAATAAATAAATGAATAAATAAATAAATTTTAAAAAGCCACTGGATTCAGCATGGGAAAATGAATATAAAATTAGGAAAGAGAAAAGTTCCAGGAAGAACCAGGAGAATGAGCTAATTAGGGCAGCAGTACTTAGATCAAATTGAATTTTGGATTCTTTAAAACTTGATAAACTTTTTTTTTAAGTAGATAACTATTTTTAAATGACATTGAAGGCAAATATTTGCAGAAACCCTGAAGCACCTCCAGAATCTTGTAATACCGAGGACCAATATTTGAAGCATTGCATTGGAGGACCCACACAGTAAGGCAAGAAAAAGAAATTAGAGACACAAGGATTGGAAAGGAAGGCCAGGCACGGTGGCTCGTGCCTGTAATCCCAGCACTTTGGGAGGCCAAGGCAGGCAGATCACTTGAGCCCAGGAGTTCAAGACTAGCCTGGGCAACATGGCGAAACCCGTCTCTACTAAAAACACAAAAATTAGCCAGACGTGGTGGTACGCACCTGTAATCCCAGCTACTCAGGAGGTTGAAGCAGGAGAATCGCTTGAACCCAGAAGGCGGAGGTTGCAATGAGCTGAGATCACACCACTGCATGCCAGCCTGGAGAGCAAGACTCAGCCTGAAAAAACAATAATAATAACAATAATAATGATTGGAAAGGACGATATAACAATGTCATTTTTTAGCCAGGCACGGTGGCTCACGCCTGTAATCCCAGCATTTTGGGAGGCATAGTCGGGTGGATCACCTGAGGTCAGGAGTTCAAGATCAGCCTGGCCAACATGGTGAAACCCTGCCTTTACCAAAAATACAAAAATTAGCTGGGCATGGTGGCGGATGCCTGTAGTCCCAACTCCTCAGGAGGCTGAGGCAGGAAAATCACTTGAATCCAGGAGGCGGTTGCAGTGAGCCAAGATTGTGCCATTGCACTCTAGCCTGGGTGACAAGAGTGAAACTCCGTCTTAAAAAAAAAATGTCATTTTTTTGTGAATGACATGGTGAATGATTTGATTGTTTACATAGAAAATCCCAAAGAATCTCCAGATAAATTATAAGTAAGAGGAAGATTTAACAAATGGTTGGATATAAGGTTAGTACACAAAAATCCATTGCATTTCTATTTACCAGCAACAGACAACTAGAAAATGTAACTAAATAAGAAGAAAACAACATTTGTTATAGTATCAGAGAATATGAAGGACTTCAGAATAAATCTTAACAAAAGATGCCCAAGGCTCTGTGAGGAAAACTATAAAACATTATTAAGAGATTGTATATTCAATACAGTTCCAATAAAAATGAACTGCATTTCTATTTACTAACAAGAGAAACCTGGAAAGTTTATAACAGTGTCAGAATACGAGAGACTTAAGAATAAATCTTAACAAAAGATGCCCAAGGTTCTATGGGGAAAAATGTAAGACATTAAGCGTCTATATTCAATACAGTTCCAATCAAAATCACAACACAGTTTTTCATGAGACTTATTAAGCTGGTTCTAAAATTTATATATTACACTAAAAGGACAAGAATAGCCAGGTCACTTCTGAAGAAGAAGAGCAAGAAGGTAAGATTAAAGAAAACTTAAATAACTGGAGAGATACCAGGTTCATGGATAGGAAGGCAATATTGTAAAGTTGTCATTTCTTCCCAAATTGATCTTTATATTCAATACAGTCCCAATCAAAATCACAACAGTTTTTCATGAAACTTAATAAGCCAGTTCTAAAATTTATATACTAGACTAAAAGGACAAGAATAGCCAAGTCACTCCTGAAAAAGAAGAGCAGAAAGGTAAGATTTCCCCTACAAGATAGGAGGACTTATTATGAAGCTTACAGCACTTTAGAAAGCATAGGAGAACAACTGAATTGTTCAGTGGAATAAAATTCAGGCCGGGCACAGTGGCTTACGCCTGTAATCCCAGCAATTTGGGAGGCTGAGGCGGGTGGATCACCTGAGGTCAGGAGTTCAAGAGCAGCCTGGCCAACATGGTGAAACCCTGTCTCTGACAAAAATACAAAAATTAGCTGGGCGTGGTGGCTAGTGCCTGTAGTCCCAGCTACTTGGGAGGCTGAGGCAGGAGAATCGCTTGAACCCATGAGGCGGAGGTTGTAGTGAGCTGAGACCTCGCCGTTGTACTCCAGCCTGGGCAACGAGTGAAACACTATCTCAAAAAATTAAAATAAAATTCAGAGCCCAAGGATAGCCATACATGTATGGAACTTCAGTGTATGAAAGAGATAGCATGTCAGATCAATGGGGAAAGAAAGAACCATCAGTACATGAAATAAGAGGCTGAGGCAGGAGAATCGGTTGAACCTGGGAGGCGGAGGTTGCAATAAGCCAAGATTATGCCACTGCACTCCAGCCTGGGTGACAGAGGGAGACTCGGAAGTTAAATCCACTGACAAAAACTGCTCTTCAATTATAGATTTAGACTTGGTTCTTTTTTTTTTTTTTTTTTTTTTTTTTGAGACCTAGTTTTGCTCTTGTCTCCCAGGCTGGAGTGCAGTGGCGTGATCTCAGCTCACTGCAACCTCCACCTCCTGGGTTCAAACGATTCTCCTGCCTCAGCCTCCCAAGTAGCTGAGATTACAGGTGCCCGCCACCACACCCAGCTAATTTTTGTATTTTTAGTAGAGACGAGGTTTCACCATGTTGGCCAGGCTGGTCTTGAACTCCTGACCTCAGGTGACCTGCCCGCCTCAGCCTCCCAAAGTGCTGGGATTACAGGCGTGAGCCACCGTGCCCAGCCTAGACTTGGTTCTTCTGGTTTTATGGTAAAGTAGAACCTTGAAGGAAGTTCCATCTGATTAATGACTAGTTAAATGTTTTATCTATCCTACTTCCAATTCCACAAAGGCAAATGGATATATCACCTAGGAAGTTTAATAATTTGCCCATTTCTGGTTGTTTTACTGGAAACAAATTAGACGTATACCCTTAGTATTTGAAATTAATGATAGCGGCCGGGCATGGTGGCTCAAACCTGTAATCCCAGCACTTTGGGAGGCCGAGGCAGGTGGATCACCTGAGGTCAGGAGTTCGAAACCAGCCTGGCCAACATGGCAAAACCCCATCTTTACTAAAAATACAAAAATTAGTCGGGCGTGGTGGCACACACCTGTACTCCCGGCTACTCGGGAGGCTGAAGCAGGGGAATCACTTGAGCCCAGGAGGCAGAGGTCGCAGTGAGCCAAGATTGTGCCACTGCACTCCAGCCTGGGTGACAGAGCCAGACTACATCTCACAAAAAGGAAAAAAAAAAGGATAACATTTACTATGTTGACAGGAAATCAGAGATCATTATTTGAATAGTGGAAATGAATCAAAGACATATCAGGGCTGGGCACAGTGGCTCACACCTGTAATCTCAGCACTTTGGGAGGCTGAGACAGGCGGATTACTTGAGGTCAGGAGTTCAAGATCAGCCTAGCCAACATGATGAAACCCCATCTCTACTAAAAATGCAAAAATTAGCCAGACCTGTTATCCCAGCTACTCAGGAGGCTGAGATGGGGGAATTGCTTGAGCCAGGTAGGTGGAAGTTGCAATGAGCTGAGATTGCGCCACTGCATTCCAGCCTGGGCAACAGAGCAAGACTCCGTCTCAAAACAAAACAAAAAAAAAGGACGTGTCAGGCAGCTAAAATATTAATAAATGATCTTTTGGAAATTTAACCCATTTCAATTTTTATTTGTCAGCTGTTAAATCGATCACTCTGGGTAAGAAAGGATTAATGAGGATGTACTATGAAAATAATTACTGAGAAATTAAGCCAAAAATAAAATTCTCTCCAGGCATCGCCGAATGGAGGCTGTGCGACTGCGAAAAGAGAACCAGATCTACAGTGCTGATGAGAAGAGAGCCCTTGCATCCTTTAACCAAGAAGAGAGACGAAAGAGAGAGAACAAGATTCTGGCCAGTTTTCGAGAAATGGTTTACAGAAAGACCAAAGGGAAGGATGACAAATAAAGATTTTCTGATTGTCCAGAAGACATTTTTAACAACAAAAAAGAAAATCTGGGTTCCACACATACATAGAAAAAGATTATTATGTTCTGAGAAAGCTTTACAGTGCTACTGTGCCTTCTATTTAATTCTTTCAGTCCTTCAATAAAAAGCTGCTTATTGATATAACTTTAGCAAGTTCTTTGGGTTATTTTGGATTGACCATAATAACTTAATGGTTTAAAAATCCAAATTATGGGCTGGGCACGGTTGCTCACGCCTGTAATCCCAGCACTTTGGGAGGCTGAGGCGGGTGGATCGCTTGAGGCCAGGAGTTCGAGACCAGCCTGGCCAACATGGTGAAATCCTGTCCCTACTAAAAATATAAAATCAGCCAGGTGTGGTGGCGCACACCTGTAGTCCCAGCTACTTGAGAGGATGAGGCAGGAGAATTGCTTGAACCTAGGACGTGGAGGTTGCAGTGTGCCAGGATTGTGCCACTGTACTCCAGCCTGGGCAACAGAGCAAGACTCTGTCTCAAAAAAAAATAAAAGGCCAGGCATGGTGGCTCACGCCTGTAATCCCAGCACTTTGGGAAGCCAAGGCGGGTGGATCACCTGAGGTCAGGAGTCGAGACCAGCCTGGCCAACATGGTGAAACCCTGTCTCTACCAAAAAATACAAAAATTAGCCAGGCGTGGTGGTGGGCGCCTGTAATCCCAACTACTTGGGAGGCTGAGGCAGGAGAATTGCTTGAATCCAGGAGGCGGAGGTTGCAGTGAGCCGAGATTGTGACATTGCACTCCAGCCTGGGCAAGAAGAGTGAAACTCTGTCTCAAAAAAAAAAACAAAAACCCAAATTATGAATAAAATCCTACTGTGTTGGAGGAGGTGGCATGAACAAAAAGTGAGATGAGAAACTTCAATCTCACACCATGAGACAGTGCTACTATTAGCTCTATGCGATGCCTGCCCCACCCCCACCTCTACCCCAACTGAACTTTTGGGAAATTATCACTCCTCCGTGTTGAATGTGTTATAAATGGACTTGATAGGAACATATAGGAGGCCACTTTTGTTAACAAAATGAAGGCATTGCTGCGAAAAGCAAATCTGGAATTTGAAAACTGACTTGTGTACTATAATATATGATCTGCCCTGGAAATGATGAGTTTTGATTTAAGTCCCTACCTCCACTCTAAAACCAACAAACAAACCAAAAAGCAAACTAACCCACAGATTTGTTGAATTGAAAATGTGAACATTAGATATTTTAATTTTTTTTTTTTGAGATGGAATTTTGCTCTTGTTGCCCAGGCTGGAGTACAGTGGGGCGATCTCGGCTCACCACAACCTCCGCCTCCTAAGTTCAAGCAATTCTCCTGCCTCAGCCTCCTGAGTAGCTGGGATTACAGGCATGTGCCACCACGCCCGGCTAATTTTGTATTTTTAGTAGAGACAGGGTTTCTCCATGTTGCTCAGGCTGGTCTCGAACTCCCAACCCCTGGTGATCCGCCCGCCTTGGCCTCCCAAAGTGCTGGGATTACAGGCGTGAGCCACCTCATCCAGCCTAAATTCTTAATAAGTTACTTAAAAATGGTTATTTCAAATATAAAGTCTTAAGAAATCTACCCTTATCCCCATGTAAGTACTTTATTTCAATCTGAGCTGATATGAGCTTGAGGATAGGATAACATCCAAAAGAATAGGAGTCAACTATGGCCAAGAGTTCTGATAAGGAAAAATATAATGAGTCAGTATTTTAGCTTAATTGTTTCATAAGAGAAACTAAAATGATATTAAATATTTTTAACTGTCTTTCATATACTAAGTAGATTTCATTTTAAACACCTAAACCTTTCTGCTTGTTTTTAAGTTGGGGAGAAAGGGAAAATTGTGGGACTGTGATAACATGATCTTGTTCCTTTGTTTTGTTCAATTTTAATTAGGTCAGAAGAGTGAATGGGGGAGGGAACCCTGGAAGTTTTGGCTGTTTTCATTAAGGTTGGTTTTCTGTTTTTTTTGTTTTTTGAGATAGAGTCTCACTCTGTCACTCAGGCTGGAGCCCAGTGGTGTGATCTCGGCTCACTGTAACCTCTGCCTCCTGGGTTCAAGTGATCCTCCCACCTCAGCCTCCCAAGTAGCTGGGATTACAGGCACTCACCACCACAACTGGCTAATTTTTGTACTTTCAATAGAGATGGGGTTTTGCCATCTTGGCCAGGCTGGTCTCGAACTCCTGACCTCAAGTGATCTGCCCGCCTCAGCCTCCTGAAATGCTGGGATTACAGGTGTGAGCAACCATGCCTGGCCATTTTTGTTAAGGTTGTTTGATCTGCATTATTATTACATGCCTATGGTAAATTTAAATTACCTGAGTGATAAGGACATTCTGATTATACTATTGTAAAATGCCCACTTGCCTTATATTTTTAAGTGGTTGTTTTTCAAAAGTGTTTAAATAAGCCAGTCATATTTCAAAGTATAGAGCAAAGTTTTTTTATTATTATTTTTGAGACAGGGTCTCCCTCTGTCACCCAGGCTAGAGTTCAGTGGTGCAATCTCGGCTCACTGCAACCTCCACCTCCTAGGCTCAAGCAATCCTCCACCTCAGCCTCCCGAGCAGCTGGGACTACCAGTGTGCACCACCATGCCCAGCTAATTTTTGTATGTTTAGTAGAGACGAGGTTTCACCTTGTTGCCCAGGCTGATCTCGAACTCCTGACCTCAAGCAATCCGCCCACCTCGGCCTCCCAAAGTGCTGGGATTATAGGCGTGAGCCACCACACCTGGTCAAAAGTTTTATAATTAAATAGTATTAACAGTCTTAAATACTATTAAATATATGTTCCAGGAAATGTCTACCTTTAACCCGAAACTACTGAAATAGAGTCAGCATGTAGCAACATTAATGACCCCTGAATTTGAAATAATTTCTGTTTATACCTAATCATAGTTGCTGCCTAGCCTAATATATCTGTAGTTTTCAAAAGTTAAACTAGTTCCCAAAGTTTTGAGTCTCAATCCATCTACTTCCCTGAATAATAAAACCTGAATTTTTTAATACCCACTTAAAAATTTTATTTTCAGCCGGGTGTGGTGGCTCACGCCTATAATACCAGCACTTTGGGAGACCGAGGTGGGTGGATCATGAGGTCAGGAGATCAAGACCATCCTGGCTAACATGGTGAAACCCCATCTCTACTAAAAATACAAAAAATTTAGCCAGGCGTGGTGGCACCCACCTGTAGTCGCAGCTACTTGGGAGGCTGAGGCAGGAGAATCGCTTGAACCTGGGAGATGGAGGTTGCAGTGAGCCGAGATCAAGCCACTGCACTCTGGCCTGGGAGACAGAGTGAGACTTCGTCTCTAAATAAATAAACAAAAATGTATTCTCTAAGGACATTTTTTTTTTTTTTTTTGGTTACTGTTTCCTAGAGATGAAATGATTATCTTATTTTCAGTAGGCAAGGTAGTTTAAATGCAGAAATTCTGTGATATATGAATATTGTGACATCAAGAACAGCTTCATTGGCATATTCTTTGGGAAAGAGGCAAGAAGAATAAAAGGGCTAAAAGTATTTTATTTTCAGCTTATGAGTGTTGTTACTGCTTCAAATTGTGTTTAGTCACCTGAGCCATAAATCAGTTGTAGTAGGGCTATTATATTTTAAATATATTTTTTGTTCTCCAAGGAGACTTACCTAGTTTGCCACCTCCTTGCCCATTGCTCTGATATGGTTTTCCCTCCTTTTTTATTTATTGCACAAATATCTAACAGTTAAAAAAAAAAGAAAAATTTCAGTACCATATCAATTATCTTTCATATTTTGTGTTCCTCCTTTCCAGTGCTTTTCTATGTAGGTAAACATTCTGATGTACTTGTAAGTAATCACTCAGAGCATAATGTAATTTTGTCTTTGGTGTCTTAAAATTTTGCAGCCAGGTAAGAGAGGTTCACAGGGAAGGTAGGAACAAGTGATTATTCAGTGTGAGGATGGGAAGAAGATCAAAGATAAGTAAGGGCAATGATTGTATCCTTCCCGTGTCATTGCCCCTAGTCCCCAAGCCACCCTCCTGCAATCATGAGTATAGTGGTATATTGTGGAAGGCAGCATGCACGGTTTTCCAGTTTCAAAATATATTATTTAGCAGTGAGGCTTAACTCCCAGTAAATGAAGGGGTCTGTGAGTAGGGGAACCCTTCAGACTGGTTATATTATGAGCTGTAGAACTGTTGCCATTTTGTTGTTCCCCAGTTGTGCCCATAAAGAGATGTGTCTGAGCTGGAGACTTAGGCTCAGATGGGGAACAAACAGCCAAGTACCAACCTTAGTTTGGTCCGATAGGTGAATTTTAGCAACTCTCTAAACTCAGCTCTATACCTGTAAGACTCAGAGGTGATGCATATAGTGATAGAAAAAAATATTTTAGAAAATAGAAAACAACTTACTGGTTACTCTGCTAATGTGATGGAGGTTGCAGAATGGAAAATGAATGAATGCAAAAAAATACAGCTGGATTGTGTGCCACAAGTTTATTAATAAATATTCTGTGGTTTGACGTGCTGTATTGTATTTTTAATATATCCTGATGAGAAAAACAATCCTAAGACATCCTGTAAGTATCAGACACGATTGAATAAGAAGGGGAATGACTCCATGAAACTATATTTGGCATCAGTAAAATTCTTCAGCCAGTTTTCTCGAAAGCAAACCATTTCTGGTCTACAAAGGAAGAAAAACAAACACTTTTAAAGTATTTTTAAATCAAAAGCTTTTAAAATCAAACAAAGGGGATTCCCTATTTACTCTTTTATATTCCTAGTAAGCAAGAAGCCTCTTTTATTGGTGGGGGAGGGGAGGTAGCTAAGGTTCTTTATGTCTATCCTTTACTGTTTCTTAAGCCCAGTCAATGAAAGGATTAATGAGCTTATATGTAAAGATACTTTAAGAGAGCTGCTATAAAAGGGATTATTATACATGAGTTAATTTTATGTGATATTGAAGTTTTCCATAGAAACGATAGACATTACCCACTTTGCCTCCACCCCACTCCAGCAACTAATCCTCAAGCTTACAATGAATGAAAAACCAGACACTAAGAAAAATAATTTTCTAGAACAATTTCAGCCCATTCTTCGTTGTCCAAAGAAGAAAAGTGACCATTACATGAACTATCTGTTGTGCAACTGCTGGATTCCTGGAGTGTGATGACCTTTCTCCCACCCTTTTAAAACAAACCTCCAAATGTTCATTACCTGTGAACTAATGCTTGGTGTTCACCTACATAAGAAACAACAATGGGTGCATCCTAAAAAAGAGAAGGACAACTGTTAGCCCAGACCAGTCATACCAACTCTTTTTGTTTTTTTCAAGATGGAGTCTTGCTCTGTCTCCCAGGTGTAAGTACAGTGGCGCAATCTCAGCTCACTGCAACCTCCGCCTCCTGGGTTCAAGTGATTCTCCTGCCTCAGCCTCCCAAGTAGCTGGGATCATAGATGCCCGCCACCACACCCAGCTATTTTTTTTATTTTTAGTAGAGACGGAGTTTTACCTTGTTGCCCAGGCTGGTCTCGAATTCCTGACCTCAGGTGATCCACCCACCTCGGCTTCCCAAAGTGCTGGGATTACAGGCGTGAGCCACCACGCCCAGCCCAATCATACAAACTCTTAATTCCTTACTTCCCTACACTTGCCCGTATGCATACTCTTGAATTTCTAGAATTCATCTTGTTTATGAATTGGGAATCTATAGGTAATAGTTTTTTGTCACTTTAAACCTCTGTTCCCCAAAATATCTTTTTGACAACAAACAAATACCTTAAGAATCTTTACAAAATTGGAAATAAGTTGGGACAGGCTTGTGCTCCTCACCAATAGGAGTGTAAGTCATTAACCTTCTTTACATGCTCCACTTTACTCAACTGACAATCTCTACCTCTTAGGAATGGCATGAGAATGAATTAATATAGATGAAAAGGTGTGAAACATTTTTAAAGCAGCATAAACATGTAGGTTGTAATACTGTCTCAGTAGTCCCTCCCATCCTCGCCTCCAAAATTATACTTGGAATTTTGAGCAAGAGCCATTCTCCCAAGACCTCTCTCTGTGTGGTCTCTGGTGTAGTCTTGTTCCCCCCCACCAATCTCACTTCCTGACCTCTGACCTGGCCAATTAGCAAGACAGCTGGTAGAGGGATATATGACCAGAAGTAAGATCTCTGCATATTGCACCTCTTTAGATTACTGCAGGTTCCAAACGCTCTGAATAGGCACATTTGTACTAGGATAGGATGAATATAGGACATAGATGGCTCACTGACTGTGTGGTCATATACAAAACCTTAACATCAGGCCAAGGTGCAAATAACTTTTGGGAAAGGATGGGAAGGCAAAGAGGAAATAAAATGTTTATGTCTGTTATGTTTCAGGCACTATGCTTGGTACCAGCCCTGCTCCTCTGATGACCCTTCCCCTAGATTCATGGATGTTATTTTTGGTCTTTTCACACCAGCTATCAAGTTAACATATTTCTTATTCATGGTCTACCTCGTGGATACCAGCAATCATTCCTTCAAGTATTTATTGAGTGCCTACTATTTGCCAGGCCTTGTTTTACGGGAAGACAAAAATCCCAGCCTTCGTGGAGCTTACATTCTGATGGAGAGAATAGGCAACAATAAAACAATTACAGGGTGGGGTGTGGTGGCTCATGCCTATAATCCCAGCACTTTGGTAGGCCGAGGCAGGTGGATCACCTGAGGTCAGGAGTTCGAGACCAGCCTGGCCAACATGGTGATAGCCCATCTCTACTAAAAATACACAAATTAGCTGGGTGTGGTGGCATGTGCCTGTAGTCCCAGCTACCCAGGAGGCTGAGGCAGGAGAATCACTCGAACCCAGGAAGCAGAGGTTGCAGTGAGCCGAGATCGTGCCACTGCACTCCAGCCTAGGAGACAGAACGAGACTCCATCTAAAAAAAAAAAAACAAAAAAAATTATATAGAATATGAAAAGGTGGTAAGTGCTATGGAGAAAAAGCATAGGAAAGTGAGTGAAAAAGGAGGTGAGGGAGCAGGCAATTCACATACCTAGGGGAGAGTGTTCTAGTTAAAAGAAACAGCAAGTGCAGAGGCCCTGAGGCAGGACTATACCTGACTTACTTGAGGAGAAGCAAGATCAGAATGGCCAGAGCACAGTGAGAGGGAAGGAGTAGTGGGAAAGCACAAGTAATATGGGACCAGATCACACAAGGCCTTGTAGGCCCTTACTACTGAAAGCTGGTCTCTAGGCCTGCAGCCTCAGCATGGCCTGCGAGCTTGTTAGTCATGCAGAATCTCAATCCCTACCCCAGAGCTGCTGAATCAGAATCTTCATTTTAACAAGATCCCTAAGTAATTTGTACAAACTTTAAATTTCTTTTTCTTTCTTTCTTTCTTTCTTTCTTTCTTTCTTTCTTTCTTTCTTTCTTTCTTTTTTGTTTTTTTGTTTTTTTTTTGCGACAGAGTCTCACTCTGTCACCCAGGCTGGAGTAAAATGGCACCATCTCAGTCACTGCAACCTCCACCTCCTGGGTTCAAGCCATTCTCCTGCCTCAACCTCCCAAGTAGCTGGGACTATAGGCATGAGCCACCAGACCCAGCTATATTTTTGTGTTTTTCTTTTTTTTTTTTTTGAAATGATGTTTCACTCTTGGTATCCAGGCTAGAGTGCAATGGCATGATCTCGGCTCACCACGACCTCCACCTCCTGGGTTCAAGCAATTCTCCTGCCTCAGCCTCCCGAGTTACTGGGATTACAGGCACGAGCCACCACGCCTGGCTAATTTTGTAATTTTAGTAGTGACAGGGTTTCTCTGTGTTGGTCAGGCTGGTCTGGAACTCCCGACCTCAGGTGATCTGCCCACCTTGGCCTCCCAAAGCGCTGGGATTACAGGCGTGAGCCACTGCGCCCGGCCTAATTTTTGTATTTTTAGTAGAAACGGGGTTTCACCATGTTAGCCAGGCTGGTCTTGAACTCCTGACCTCAGGTGATCTGTCCACCTCGGCCTCCCAAAGTGCTGGGATTACAGGCATGAGCTACCATGCCCTGCCAGCACTTTAAATTTTGAGAAGCACTTTTGGAAAGTTTATTTATTTATGTATTTTTTATTTTTATTTTTTATTTTTTTTTTTGGAGACGGCGTCTCACTCTGTCACCCAGGCTGGAGTGCAGTGGCACAATCTTGGCTCACTGCGACCTCCGCCTTTTGGGTTCAAGCAATTCTGCTGCCTCAGCCTCCTGAGTAGCTGGGATTACAGGCATGCGCCACCATGCCGGGCTAATTTTTGTATTTTTAGTAGAGATGGGGTTTCACCATGTTGGTCGGGCTGGTCTCGAACTCCTGACCTCATGATCCGCCTGCGTCAGCCTCCCAAAGTGCTGGGATTACAAGCATGAGCCACCGCGCCTGCCCTTGGAAAGTTTTAAACAGAGGAATGGGCCAGGCGCAGTGGCTCACGCCTGTAATCCCAACACTTTGGGAGGCTAAGCCAGGTGGATCACTTGAGCTCAGGAGTTCAAGACCAGCCTGTGCAACATAGCAAGACCTTGTCTCTACGAAAACTCAAAAAAAAAAAAAAAAAGCCAGGTGTGGTGGTGCATGCCTGTATTCCCAGCTACTTGGGGGGCTGAGGCAGGAGGATGGCTTGAGCCCAGGAAGTAGAGGCTGCAGTGAGCCCTCATCATGCCACTGCCCGCCAGCCAGGGTGACAAAGTGAGACCCTGTCTCAGTAAGTAGATAGATAGATAGACAGACAGACAGACAGACAGACAGACAGACAGACAGAGATAAAACAGAGGAGTGACGGAAATTTGTTTTACAGCCGGGTGTGGTGGCTCACACCTGTAATCCCAGCACAAAGTTTGCTGGGCATGGTGGTGTGCACCTGTAGTCCCAGCTATAAGGAAGGCTGATGTGGGAGGATCACTTGAGCCTGGGATGTCAAGGCTTCAGTGAGCTCTGATTGTACCACTCTACTCCAACCTGGATGACAGAGTGACTCTGTCTTAAAAAAGAAAAAAATAAGTTTGAGAAGCACTTTTGGAAAATTTGAAACACAAAAGTGACAAATTTGTTTTACAGCTGGTCATGGTGGTTCACACCTGTAAGTCTAGCACTTTGAGAGGCTGAGGCAGGAGGATAGCCTGAGGCCAGGAGTTCAAGACCAGCCTGAGTAACAAAGCAAGACACCATCTCTTAAAAAAAAAAGAAAAAGAAAAATTTGTTTCACAAGACTCACTCAGGCTGCCTGCAACATTGAAAAGAGACATGATGAGGGCAAGGGTGGAAGCAGAGAGACTGATTAGGAGGCTATTGACATAATCTTGGTGAGAGAGGATGGTGTCTTGGACCAGGATGATAGAAGTGGAGTAGTAAGAAATTGTTGGGGGCGCCAGGTGCGGTGGCTTATGCCTGTAATCCCAGCACTTTGGGAGGCCGAGGCGGGTGGATCACCTGAGATCAGGAGTTCGAGACCAGCCTGGCCAACATGGTGAAACCCCGTCTCTACTAAAAATACGAAAACTAGCCAGGCGTGATGGCGCACTACTGTAATCCCGGCTACTTGGGAGGTTGAGACAGGAGAATCACTTGAACCCAGGAGGTGGAGGTTGCAGTGAGCCAAGATCATGCCACTGCACTCCAGCCTGGGCAATAAGAGTGAAACTCTGTCTCAAAAAAAAAAAAAAATTTGTTGGATTCTGGATACATTTTTGAAAGTAGAGCCAATAGGATTTCCTAATGGATTAGATGAGGGATATGAGAGAAGAGTCAAGGATGACACCAAGGATTTTGGCTATTAACTAAGATGAAGACTGCAAGTAGATAGGCTTGGAAGGGAAAATCACAAGTTCAGTTCTACATACAATAAATTAGATGTTTATTAAACATCCATGTGGTGTCTGTGCTAGAGATACAAATTTGAGGATCATAAGCTCTAGGTGGCATTTAAAGCTATGAGACTGGATGAGATAACCACAGAACTGAGTATAGAGAAGAGGTCCAAGGCCTGAGTTTCAGGACATTCCAACATGAAGAGGTTGGTATGAGGCAGGGAAACTACAAGTAGAGACGGACTGTGAAGGAGTGGTCAGTGAGGCAGGAGGAAAATCAGGAAAGTATGTTGTTCTAGAAGCCAAATGGAAAGTTTCATGGAGCGGGGAGTGATGAGTTTTGGCAAGTGCTGTGCATAGTCCAGTAAGATGAGGACAGAAGTATGACTATTAAATTTTGCAAAAATGGGGTTATTGATGACCTTGACAAGAGAATTCTCCATTCTCACTGAAGCCCCACTGAAAGGAGAAAAAGAAGAACTTACCGGCGGTTTGGTTTTGGAGACCTTCATGGTGAAGTAGGTACCAGCAGAGATTCGTGATATGGGTAGCTGAGCAGTTGGGATACTCTGGTGTACATAGTAGATGTAGAGGAAGCTGTGAATTAAGTCTTTCCTCTCTATAAACTCTACGTGATGTCCCCAGCATGTTTTAGAAACACACTTCTGTTTCATAGAAAAAAGAAAAAGCACACAGAAAAAGAAAAGCCTTCTGTTCAAGTCCTGTAGATAAATGCAGCATGGCTGGGTGCAGTGGCTCATGCCTGTAATCCCAGCACTTTGGAAGGCCGAGGCACGAGGATTACTTGAGCCCAGGAGTTCCAGACCAGCCTAGGCAATGTAGCAAGACCCTATCTCTACAAAACAAATTTAAAAACTAGCCAGGCATGGTGGCACGCACCTGTAATCCCAGCTACTGGGGAGGCTGAGGCAATAGGATTGCCCGAGTCCAGGAGTTTGAGGCTGCAGTGAGCTGTGATCGCACCACTACACTCCAGCCTGGGTGACAGAGCAAGACCCTATCCCTAAAAAAACGAATAAAAATAAAGGATAAGTGTGGCATGTAACAGTCAGGGTTAGAGCTCTGTTCTGGAGTCTGCTCCTAATTTTTTTTTTTTTTTTTTTTTTGAGATGGAGTCTCTCTCTGTTGCCCAGGCTGGAGTTCAGTGGCATGATCTCGGCTCATTGCAACCTGTGCCTCCCAGATTCAAGCGATCCTGCCTCAGCCTCCCAAGTAGCTGGGATTACAGGCGTATGCCACCAAGCCCGGCTAATTCTTTTTGTATTTTTAGTAGAGACGGGGTTTCACCATGTTGGTCAGGCTGGTTTCGAACTCCTGACCTCAAGCGATTTACCCGCCTTGGCCTCCCAAAGTGCTGGGAATACAGGTGTGAGCCACCGCACCTGGCCACTCCTAATATTTTTTATTGGGGTCAAACTAGGGTCAGCTCCCAATTATCACCATGGGTAGAGGAGAGAAAAGGTTAAGCTGAAATGAAACAAGTGAAGAATGCAAACATCAGTTGAGATTGAGCCTTGGACTGTAGGGACACACATTGATTGATTGATTGATTGATTGATTGATTGAGACAGAGCCTCACTTCTTCACCCAGGCTGGAGTGCAGTGGCGTGATCTTGGCTCATTGCAACCTCTGCCTCCTGGGTTCAAGCGATTCTCCTGCCTCAGCCTCCCGAGTAGCTGGGATTATAGGCATGCGCCACCATGCCCAGCTAATTTTTGTATTTTTGGTAGAGATGGGGTTTCGCCATGTTGCCCAGGCTGATCTCAAACTCCTGAGCTCAAGTGTTCCACCTGCCTTGGCCTCCCAAAGTGCTGGGATTACAGGCGTGAGCCACCACGCCCAGCAAGGACACACCCTTCAATGTCTAAGTGTATATACACACAGATGTTGCTTCAGACCCCTTCACAGGAGGCAGGTTCAATTCGTTGGAAAATAATTAGAAAGTGATTAGAACACTTGTTCTGCTCACCCCGGGAGACCTAAATGTGTGACTGGAAAGTCATGAGGCTGGCTTTAGCCATTTGTGAAAATCCAGCTCACTTAATTGTAGCCATAGGTGGTATATAAAATAAGTTCAGGGAGGCAATAGAATAATCCACATCCTACAGAAAGGAGGGATTCCTTGTTTGCACCCTTGGAGAAGCTTCCCCCTTTTCTTTTTAAAATTTTATTTTATTTATTTATTTATTTATTTATTTATTTATTTATTTTAGAGACCAGGTCTTGCTATGTTGTCCAGGCTGGCCTTGAACTCCTGGGCTCAAGCAATCCGCCTGCCTCAGCCTACCAGAGTGCTGGGATTACAGACGTGAGCCACCACTCCCGGGCACTTCTCCCTTTCAAGGCACAAATCTTCGTAGTGATGAGAGTTGAGAAGCAAAATCTTCCTTGGAACGTCTCCTTTGTCTGGGCCTATTCTTGGAGTTGAGATGGGAATACAGTCCCGCCGCTGCGGATTCTAATACATAGGGCCAAACTTTTCAATCCACAGTTGGTTAAATCCATGGGTGGGGGGACGACTAAGGGACTTGAGCGCACGTGGATTTTGATATGCATGGAGGGTCTGAAAACGTATTCGCCTGCAGATATGGAGAGCCAACTGTACACAACTAAGGTTAACTACATTATTGAAAGTAGCATTTAGGCTGGGCACGGTGGCTCACGCCTGTAATGTCAGCACTTTGGGAGGCCGAGGTGAGCAGATCACTTGAAGTCAGGAGGTTGCAGTGAGCCAAGATCATGCCATTGCACTCCAGACTGGGCTACAAGAGTGAAATTCCATCTCAAAAGAAAAGTAGCATTCATTCAGTTTCCTTCCTTCCTTCCTTCCTTAATTCATCCATTTTTTATTAACCTTCAATCATATCTATTCTACCTGAAATGTGTCTCAAATCTATCCATTCTTCTCCAGTCCCACTGCCACTGCTCTACTTCAGCTCTCAGTGTTTCTCACCTGGACTTAGGCAATAACCTATCTAGACTCCATTGTCCTCAACCTCACTTCTCCAATCCCCCACCCACAATGAAGCCAGAGTTATTTTCCTAAAGCACAGCTTCAGTCATAGCTGCTCGGCTCAAAAACCTCCCGTGGGCCGGGCGCAAGCTTGGTGGCTCACGCCTGTAATCCCAGCACTTTGGGAGGCTGAGGTGGGCAGATCACCTAAGGTCAGGAGTTCGAGACCAGCTTGGCCAACATGGTGAAACCCTGTCTCTACTGAAAATGCACAAATGAGCCGGGCGTGGTGGTGGGCGCCTGTAATCCCAGCTACTTGAGAGGCTGAGGCATGAGAATCCCTCGAACCCAGGAGGCGGAGGTTGCAGTGAGCTGAGATCGAGCCATTGCACTTCAGCCTCGGCGACAAGAGCGAAACTCCGTCTCACACACACCAAAAAAAAAAAAAAAAAAAGCAACCTCCAGTAGCTCCCCATTGCCTGCCAAACAAAATGAAAATGTTTCACTGTGTCATTTAAGACCTCCCACAATGGCCAGGCGTGGTGTAATCCCAGCACTTTGGGAGGCTGAGGCAGGAGGATCGCTTGAGCCCAGGAATTTAAGACTGCAGTGAGCTATGATTGTGCCACTGCACTCCAGGCTGGGCAACTCCTTGTCTCAAAAAACAAAAAAGTTTCATGTCACACTTTTCTCAACAAAATGCTCATATTCCCATCAAACTATAATTAGCACTATTCCCCATGTTTACACCATGCTTTTGATCCGGCTGTTGTCATTTCTTGAGAAGCTTCTCTCTATCACCTACTTGATAAATTCTGTTTTCCTTAAAACTATCACCTCCAAGAAGTCTTTCTGATCCCTCTTCCAACCAGATGTGACTTCACACCCTTTCCCTTTGAACACTGGTGGAACTTGTTTTCTGCCTGTCTTATGGCACTTGAGACCTCCCCGCATAGTACAGCCATAAGGAACTGTCTGCGTTGTAGTCTCCATATTAAAAAATTTCCTTTCTTTTTTTCTTTTTTTTTTTTGAAAAAGAGTCTCGCTCTGTCACCGAGGCTGGACTGCAATGGCACCATCTCAGTTCACTGCAACCTTCGCCTTCCAAGTTCAAACAATTCTCCCACCTCAGCTTCCCTGAGTAGCTGGGATTACAGGCGCCCACCACCACACCCGGCTAATTTTTGTATTTTTAGTAGAGACAGGGTTTCACCATGTTGGTCAGGCTGATCTTGAACTCGTGACCTCAAGTGATCTGCTCGCCTCGGCCTCCCAAAGTGCTGGGATTACAGGCATGAGCCACCGTGCCTGGCCAATATTAAAACATTTCTAACAGGGCTGACTTATCTGTAAGGCATAGTAAGCTCAATACCTAGGGCCCACAAAAAAAATGTGTTCATTTCTTTTAATATTAGAAGAAAAAGGCCGGGCACAGTGGCTCATGCCTGTAATCTCAGCACTTTGGGAGGCCGAGGAGGGTGGATCACCTGAGGTCAGGAGTTCGAGACCAGCCTGACCAACATCGAGAAACCCAGTCTCTATTAAAAATACAAAATTAGCCCAGCGTGGTGGCGCATGCCTGTAATCCCAGCTACTCAGGAGGCTGAGGCGGGAGAATCGTTTGAACCTGGGAGGCGGAGATTGTGGTGAGATGAGATTGTACTATTGCACACCAGCCTACGCAACAAGAGCAAAACTCTGTCTCAAAAAAAAGAAGAATATATGAATTTTAGGGTCATGATTATATTCATCTTTATACCAGTGCTGTCTTGAATTTTTTCGTATTTTGAAGGAGAAAGGGGCCTACAAAGGGAAGAGTGCCTAGGGCCCACAGAAGTCAAAATGCATCCCTGATTCCTGGCACAGGGCCTTGGATTTCACAGGTATTCAACAAATTCAATTCAACTGAACCTCCTTGGGCTGGCTCTCGGGGCACCAGAAGCTTCTGAATCAAAGAAGAGCCTGAATTAAGATAAAGGTTCACAGAAGGAAGGAATTGGGAGAGTCTAACAAATCCCAGTAATGTGGAGAGGGAGTACAGGAGACATCAAAAAGATTTCAGGCCCTCCTTTAAAATAAATGTAGGCTGGCCTTTTGCCTCAGCTTATTTCAAACTTGTACCCAATTGGCTGTTTCAGTCCAGAGAGGAGCACTGGACTCGAGATTCCTTGAGATCAGGAGCTGTGTATTCTTTCATGTATCATTATTCCTTTTTTCTGAGACAGGGTCTTACTCTGTCACCTAGGCTGGAGTGCAGTGGCACGATCATGTCTCATGGCAGCCTCAACCTCCCCAGGCTTAAGTGATCCTCCCGCCTCAGCCTCCCAAGTAGCTGAGACTATATACAGGCATGCACCACCACACCTGGCTAATTTTTGTATTTTTTGTAGAGATGAGGGTCTCCCTATATTGCCGAGGCTGGTCTCAAACTCCTGGGCTCAAGTGATCCACTGGCTTCGGCCTCCCAAAGTCATTATTCCTTCCTTTTTTTTTTTGAGACAGAGTCTCTCTCTGTCTTCCAGGCTGGAGTGCAGTGACGTGATCTCGGCACACTGCAACCTCCGCCTCCTGGGTTCAAGCGATTCTCCTTCCTCAGCCTCCTGAGTAGCTGGGATTACAGGTGCTCACCACCATGCCCAGCTAATTTTTGTATTTTTAGCAGAGATCCAGGCTGGTCTTGAACTCCTGAGCTCAGGTAATCTGCATGCCTCGGCCTCCCAAAGTGCTGGGATTATAGGCATGAGCCACCACGCCTGGCCCCAAAGTCATTACTCCTTTTTTTTTTTTTTTTTTTTTTTTGAGACGGAGTCTCGCTCTGTCGCCCAGGCTGGAGTGCAGTGGCGCTATCTCCGCTCACTGCAAGCTCCACCTCCCGGGTTCACGCCATTCTCCTGCCTCAGCCTCTCCGAGTAGCTGGGACTACAGGCGCCCGCCACCGCGCCCGGCTAATTTTTTGTATTTTTAGCAGAGACGGGGTTTCACCGTGGTCTCGATCTCCTGACCTCGTGATCCGCCCGCCTCGGCCTCCCAAAGTGCTGGGATTACAAGCGTGAGCCACCGCGCCCGGCCCATTACTCCTTTTAATGAAGGGGCCCAACAGTCAACCCCTTATGGCTCATTGGAGCATGCCTTTTTTGTGTGTGTGTGTGTGTGTTTTTGAGATGAAGTCTCGCTCTGTCACCCAGGCTTGAGTACAGCGGTGTTATCTCGGCTCACTGCAACCTCTGCCTCCTGGGTTCAAGTGATTCTTCTGCCTCAGCCTCCCGAGTAGCTGGGATTACAGGTGTGCACCACCACATTTGGCTAATTTTTGTATTTTTAGTAGAGACGGAGTTTCTGTGCTCGCTTCGGCAGCACATATAGTAGAGATGGAGTTTCACCATGTTGGCCAGGCTGGTCTCAAACTCCTGACCGCAGATGATCCACCTGCCTCGGCCTTCCAAAGTGTTGGGATTACAGGCATGAGCCACCGCACCCAGCCAGAGCATGCCTTTTTTTTCAACTGTTTTACATATATATATATATATATTTTTTTTTTTTTTTTTTTTTTTTTTGAGACAGAGTCTCGCTCTGTCGCCCAGGCTGGAGTGCAGTGGCGCAATCTCGGCTCACTGCAAGCTCCACCTCCCGGGTTCACGCCATTCTCCTGCCTCAGCCTCCCGAGTAGCTGGGACTACAGGCGCCCGCCACTACGCCCGGCTAATTTTTTGTATTTTTAGTAGAGACGGGGTTTCACCATGGTCTCGATCTCCTGACCTCGTGATCTGCCCGCCTCGGCCTCCCAAAGTGCTGGGATTACAAGCGTGAGCCACCGCGCCCGGCCTTCAACTGTTCTATATTACTCAATATACTTTTCTAGCCCTAACGTTTAATCTGTCACACAATCACAGACTTTGTAACATTGAATTGGTCGCTAGAGATAATCTAATGCAGCCCTTCACTTTGCGGATGAGGACACCAGGGCCTAGAAGTAGGTAGGGACAGTCTAACACAATAAACTGGGACTGGTACCCAGGACTCCTGAGCAGCCCGCTCAGTGCTTTCTCCACCCCACTAGAAGCCTCAGTTCTAAGAGTTTCTCCTTCTCAGCTTGGTTCTTAGTGGATTTTTCCCCCCTTTTGTGAATGAAGGCAGCCTTACACATGACATTAAATTTAACTTTTCATCAGGCGAATCTCCTCCCATTTTTATCCATGTGCAGGCAGCAGACTTTTATGTAGCAGCAGTGAGTGTGTTTTGTGATTTTTACATAATACTGCTTCATATACTCACTTCCAGGAAACAGTATCTCACTGTACTACTTGATCATGGATGGCTTAGCCAGCTACATACTACTGGACACTCAAAATCAACAGACACATAGAAGTATATGCACAAGGCAAAAAAACAATAAAAAAACAGTATATGCACAAAACTGTTATCCATGGTAAGTGACCTTTGGGGTAATAGAAATGGGTATTATGGGTAATTTCATTTTCTAATTTGTATCTTTTTGCTCACTGGGCATTTTTTATAGTGATGTCTTTTTTTATTATAAAAGTAATTTTAACTGTGTGAGGTGATGGGCATTCTCTGATTTTTCTTTTATAAGGAACCCATTTGTATATTCCTGTTGCCAGACTGTGTTCCTGAAGAGAATGAACCAACTTTGCCATTGGCAATGTGTAAGTGTTCCCTCCCCACAACTATACCATCCTATACCATCCTTCTTCTTTTTTTTTTTTTTTTTTTTTTTTTTTTGGCAGAGTCTCACTCTGTTGCCCAGGCTAGAGTGCAGTGGCGCGATCTCAGCACTCACTGCAACCTCCGCCTCCCAGGTTCAAGTGATCCTCCCAAGCAGCTGGGATTACAGGCACACACCACCACACCCAATTAATTTTTTTGTATTTTTGTAGAGACAGGGTTTCACCATGTTGACCAGGCTGTTCTCAAACTCCAGACCTCAAGTGATCCGCCCGCCTCGGCCTCCCAAAGTGCTGGGATTACAGGCGTGAGCCACCGCGCCCAGCCTGTATCAGCCTTCTGATACCAGGTTTAATTATTCGTATTCACTTTGTAGTACCTTAAAATCATTTGAATTTGTATTTTTAAATGATAATAAAAGTCTGCATTATTTTTGTCATCCAAGAGTACTTTTCCTGGGTCAGTAGAAGCTGGTGAGAAAAAAACAAATAAGAAAAAAAAGTACTTTTCCTACCGTGGTGGAAAGAATATATCAGATAGAACTGGCTGGGTGCAGTGGCTCACACCGGGTGCAGTGGCCACTGCCAGTGGCTGGCAGTAATCCCAGCACTTTAGGAGGCCGAAGCAGGAGGACCACTTGAGGCCAGGAGATCAAGACCAGCCTGAGCAACAAAGTGAGACCTCATCTCTACAAAAAAATAAAAAATTTACTTGGCCATGGTGCTATGTACCCATAGTCCTAGCTACTCAGGAGGCTGAGGCAGGAGGATCACTTGAGCCCAGGAGTTTGAGGCTGCAGTGAGCTGAGATTACGCCACTGCACTCCAGCTTGGGTGACAGAGCAAGACTCTGTCTCAATAAATAAATAAATAAATAAATATTTTTTAAAAAGAATATATCAGGCCAGACACAGTGGCTCACGCTTGTAATCCCAGCACTTTGGGAGGCCGAGGCGGGCGGATCACGAGGTCAGAAGATTGAGACCATCCTGGCTAACATAGTGAAACCCTGTCTCTACTAAAAATACAAAATATTAGCCAGCACGGTGGCACACGCCTGTAGTCCCAGCTACTCGGGAGGCTGAGATAGGAGAATCACTTGAACGTAGGAGGCAGACGGTGCAGTGAGCCAAGATTGTGCCACTGCACTCTAGCCTGGGTGACAGAGTGAGACTCCGTCTCAAAAAAAAAAAAAAAGAAAGAAAGAAATGCCAGGCATGCTGCATTAGTGGGGCTGGGAACAGGGCGATTTTACATCATGAGTTAATATAACATATTTAGCTTTTCAGTCATTTACTTTTTAATTGTCTGTATCCTCACAACAGCCCTACGAAATAGGTAAGACAAATCCTTTGACCTGGCTCTTCATCTGTGAAGAAATATGGTAATGCAATAATAAATCTGCTCATGTATTCAACACAGAGTTATTGAGCATCTGTGTACCTGACATTGCTAGGGGCTGGGAACAGAGCAGTCAAGAGAAATCTGCCCTCATGGACCATATGGTCTGGTGGTGGAAGACAGGCAGTAGGACAAGTAAATAGACTGTAGTAGGCAGAAAGAAGTGCGAAGGGAAAAATGAATCAGAGAAGTGGAGAGGGTTGTGATTTTAGATGAAGTGGCCAAGAAAAGCCTCAATGAGCAGGTGATATTTTTTAACAAAGATCTGAAGGGAGGTAAAGCAGTGAGCCATGGGTATATATCTTAGGGGAGAGGGTTCCAGGCAGAGGGAACAGCAAGAGCAAGGGTCCTGACAGGGGAACATGCCTGGCAGTCGAGGAACAGCAAGGAGGCAAGTGTGGCCGAGGGAAGAAGGTGAGAGGGGGGAAGGAGTGATGGGAGCTGAACCACAAGTTGGGAGGGGAAAAGGAACTCAGATCATATTGGGCCTTGTAGACCACTGTCAGGACTTACTTTTGCCTTTTACTCAGAATGACCAGTGGGATTTGCAAGGGAAATTTTTCCTACTTGCTATGTGTTCCATTCTAGTTTGATTCAGGAACGCTGAGTGCAGTAGGCAGGGGCCTTTGCCCAACCCCAAATGGAGATGTGCTCCACAGCAGGGAGGCTCAAGAATAACTTGCACCATTCATTTTCACTATGCTTGAGATACCCCTCCTAAGGAGAACGGTGAGTGGTGTCCGCTGGAGCATAGAAGGCGTGGAGCCAGAAATCCCTGACTTTTCCTCCTTCACACCTGACCAGGCCTTCCTAAGGCCTGGGAAACTGCCCTGAGGGCTGTAGGCTTTGAGGGGCTGGCCTGGGGAACAGAGACAGCTGGAACTTTTCCCAGGGATAGGGGAGTTCGCCTCCACCAATTTCAACTGGTCTCTGTTCCATAGAAGCACAATGAGAAGGATTTCAAGCCATTTTCTTTTTTGAGACAGGGTCTCACTCTGTCACCGAGGCTGAATGCAGTGGCGCAATCACAGCTTACTGCAGCCTCGACCTCCTGGGCTCAAGTGATCCTCCCACCTCAGCCTCCTGAGTAGCTGGAACTATACGTGCATACCACCACGCCCAGCTAATTATTATTATTATTATTTTTGAGACGGAGTCTTGCTCTGTCGCCCAGGATGGAGAGTGCAGTGGTGTAATCTCAGCTCACTGCAACCTCCGCCTCCTGGGTTCAAGTGATTCTTCTGCCTCAGCCTCCCGAGTAGCTGGGATTACAGGCGCCCAGCACCACGCCTGGCTAATTTTTGTATTTTTAATAGAGACGGGGTTTCACCATATTGGCCAGGCTGGACTCGAACTCCTGACCCTGTGATCCGCCCACCTCGGCCTCCAAAAGTGCTGGGCTTACAGGCGTGAGCCACTACGCCCGGCCTAATTTTTTAGTTTTATAGAGATGGGGTCCCACTGTGTTGCCCAGGCTGTCTCAAACTCTTAGGCTCAAATGATTGATTCTCCTGTTTTGGTCTTCCAAAGTGCTGGGATTACAGACATGAACCACTGCACCTGGCCCAAGCCATTCTCCTTTATTCACTCACCAGTTACGCAAAGTAATCCAGGGCCTTCTCAGCAAAGCTGCCACACGAAGAAGTCAGAGTCAGACACAGGCAGAAAAACAAAGGAATTCATGGGATTGTACATCTTACTATGCAGGCAATATATTCCAAAGCCAAATCAAAAAGTCTTTTGATCCATCTGCATCCCCTCTGTTAACAGGAGCATTCTAAAGTTGGTGGTGGAGGCTGGGTGCAATGGCTCACACCTGTAATCCCAGCACTTTGGGAGGCCAAGGCAGGAGGATCCCTTGAGGCCAGGAGTTCGAGGCCAGCCTGAGCAACATAGCAAGACCCTGTCTCTACAAAAAAAAATTAAAAATTAGCCAGGTGTGGTGACACACGCCTGTCTACTCGGAAGGCTGAGGTGGGAAGATTGCTTGAGCCCAGGAGTTCAAAGCTGCAGGGAGCTAGGATCGGGCCCCTGCACTGCAGCCTCGGTGACAGAGTGGGACCCTGTCTCTAAAAAAAAATAAACAAAATAATGGTGGTGGAGAATTCCTGTTTTGGAGGAGCATCTCCCTCCTTAGGCCACTAGGCCCCCATTTAATGCGCCAGCATGAACAAATTGCTTAAATAGGAAGAGCAGATTTTCCCAGGAAAATGTAAGGTTAGAATGATACAGACACAGGGAAAATGATTGTGACTGTGTATTTCACCTTCAAAGACTATCCCACCTTGATTTTGGAACTGAGATGGAGACGATGTTTACTTATTCTAGTCAGCCCCCTTTGATGCCATCTCCTAGTTTTTCCAGACTTCAGACTTTTGATGTGCTGAGAGTCTCCTTATTGTTCTTCACACCGGTGTACCGTGCTGGAGTGGCCGGCCTGACTTACCGAAAAATATTCGTCAATTTGTTTACGACCCTTTTCCACAGTGAATTCACCGTGAGTCATCCACTTGATGTTTTTCACACGGTTTCGCTCCTCTGCAAAAAAAAAGGTGTGAATTCGTTAGTTGCCAGGTAATGTGGTGCTTTATAATGAGACAATTATTTAGGCATCCAAACAAACAGGATTACTACCTTCCACAATCTTAACAGCATAATTGATGACATCCTGAACCAGAGCTAGAGCTACTTGAGTGAATTCATCCTCGTAGTTCTTGTCTTGTGTATTCGGCATTGTTTGGCTTGTGGCTTTGTTATCCTCATCCATTGCTTTCTGGCTTGTTGAATTTTGAGTCTCACCCATTTTCTTTTTCCTGGGGAAAAAAAGAAGTTACTGCGTGCCTGTGTGTGTACACACATGTGAACGCACTCATATAAGTACAGATCATCTCTTGAAGAATCAAGAGACAGGAAGCAGTATTGCCTCTAGGGAGAGGATTAGGGGTTTAAGGTTAGGAGTCAGACCTGTGCCTGGCTGCTGATACCTACTTTTCCTGAAAACCAAGGATTTTCACATTCTCAAAACCATAAGGTGGCTCACGCCTGTAATCCCAGCACTTTGAGAGCCCGAGGCAGGTGGATCACCTGAGGTCAGGAGTTCAAGACCAGCCTGACCAACATGGTGAAACCCCGTCTCTACTAAAAATACAAAATTAGTCGGGCATGGTGGCAGGTGCCTGTAATCCCAGCTACACAGGAGGCTGAGGCAGGAGAATTGCTTGAACCTGGGAGGTGGAGGTTGCAGTGAGCCGAGATCGCGCCATTGCACTCCAGCCTGGGCAACAAGAGCAAAACTCCATCTCAAAAACAAAACAAAAAACAAAAAAACACCATAATGACTTAAATCAAAATGTAGTAGAAAAAAAGTAGCACTTCTTTGGAGTGCCTAGCAATATTGATTCCAAGTTGAATCTTTGATAAGAAACCCAATCCCTGGTAGGAGCAACTGAGGGCACCTGGCTCTTTTAAAATGATGTTAAAATGAAGTGGGTGTGGTGGCATGTGCCTGTAATCTCGGCTATTCAGGAGGCTGCAGCAGGGGGATAGTTTGAGGCCATCAGTTTGAAACCAGCCTGGGCAACATAGTGAGATCTCCCCACTCCCCAACCCGTCTTAACTTTTAAAAAGAAATATAAAGGCCCAGCGCGGTGGCTCACGCCTGTAATCCCAGCACTTTGGGAGCCCAAGGCGGGCAGATCACGAGGTCAGGAGTTGAAGACCACTCTGGCCAACATGGTGAAACCCCGTCTCTACTAAAAATACAAAAATTAGCTGGGCATGGTGGCTCATGCCTGTAATCCCAGCTACACAGGAGGCTGAGGCAGGAGAATTGCTTGAACTGGGACCCAGGAGGCAGAGGTTGCAGTGAGCTGAGATCGCACCACTGCACTCCAGCCTGGGCTACAGAGGGAGACTACATCTCAAAAAAAAAAAAAAAAAAAAGTATAAAGATAGTGTTTTGTTTTTTGTTTGTTTGTTTGTTTAAGTCAGAGTTTTGCTCTTGTTGTCCAGGCTGGAGAGCAATGGCACTATCTAGGCTCACCACAACCTCTGCCTCCCGGGAGAATCTGGGTTCAAGTGATTCTCCTGCCTCAGCCTCTCGAGTAGCTGGGATTGGAGGCATGCGCCACCATGCCCGGCTAATTTTGTGTTTTCAGTAGAGATGGGGTTTCTCCATGTTGGCCAGGCTGGTCTCGAACTCTTGACCTCAGGTGATCCACCCGCCTCGGCCTCCCAAAGTGTTGGGATTACAGGTGTGAACCAGTGCGCTGGCTAAGATAGTGTTTTTTTTTTTTTTTTTTGAGACAAAGTTTCGTTCTGTCACCCAGGCTGGAGTGCAATGGCACAATCTTGGCTCACTGCAACGTCCGCCTCCCGGGTTCAAGTGATTCTCCTGTCTCAGCCTCCCGAGTAGCTGGGACTACAGGCGTGTGCCACCACGCCTGGCTAATTTTTTGTAGTTTTAGTAGAGACGGGGTTTCACCATGTTGGCCAGGCTGGTCTCGAACTCCTGACCTCCAGTGATCCACCCACTTTGGCCTCCCAAAGTGCTGGGATTACAGGTGTGAGCCACCACGCCTGGCCTATAAAGATAGTGTTAAAATGAGTAGAGGCATTACAGCAGAGGAATACTGGTTTCATAGTTCTCTCTCTTGGGTTTTCCCAGTACAGTATACAATTATATCATTTCCAATAAACTATCACTTTTATCATCTTTTTCCAGGAGTATATATCCTTATGAGTATTAGCTTTGGTTAATACTTCCAGGAAAATGTAAAATGAAAGTGGAAATAATGAGCATCCTCCTATTGTGTCTGACTTTCCTGGCCTTGCTTTCTGGTGTTACACCATTAATATGATGCTGGTTTATGGTTTGAGATGTATCACATCAAGAAAACATTTGTCTGTTCCTGTTCTAGTAAGATTTTTATCATAAATGATAGCTATAATCTTCCAGATGCCTTTAACATGTATCGACAATGTGAAAATTTGTGTTACTAGGGCTGTAAACATGGCTCCATCACAGAGCTAGAAGTCTTTGCTCATTTTCAATTTTTTTTACATCTTTTCCCTTGAGTCTTAAATCCTTTCTTTTCTTGTTACTGTTTAAGTCCCTTTGCTTATGAAAAATTGCTTACTTCCAGCACAGCTTTAAATTCCTTACAGGCGGCCGGGTGCAGTGGCTTAGGCCTGTAATCCCAGCACTTTGGGAGGCCAAAGTGGGAGGATCGCTTAAGTGCAGGAGATTGAGATCAGCCTGGACAACATAGCAAGGCCCCATCTCTAAAAAAGTTTTAAAAATTAGCCAGGCATGGTGATGTGTGCCTGTAATCCCAGCTTTCTACTCACAAGGCTGATGTGGGAGGATCACTTGAGCCTGGGAGGTCGAGGCTGCAGGGAGCCGTGATCTCACCACTGTACTCCAGTCTGGGTGACAAAGTGAGACCGTCTCAGAAAAAATAAAAAATATGGCCAGGCACGGTGGCACACGCCTGTGATCCCAGCAATTTGGGAGGCCAAGGTGGGTAGATCACCTGAGGTGAGGAGTTTGAGACCAGCCTGGCCAACATGGAGAAACGCCATCTCTACTAAAAATACAAAAATTGGCCTGGGCCAGGTTTGGTGGCTCACGCCTGTAAT
Source organism: Symphalangus syndactylus (assembly GCF_028878055.3). NCBI lineage: Eukaryota > Metazoa > Chordata > Mammalia > Primates > Hylobatidae > Symphalangus > Symphalangus syndactylus. Next base: position 123,420,268 of record NC_072447.2, on the reverse strand, counting down.
CCCAGCACTTTGGGAGGCCGAGGCGGGTGGATCACCTGAGGTCAGGAGTTCAAGACCAGCCTGGCCAACAAGGCAAAACCCCGTTTCTACTAAAAATACAAAAATTAGCCAGGTGTGGTGGCACGTGCCTGTAATCCGAGCTACTCGGGAGGCTGAGGCAGGAGAATCGCTTGAATCTGGGAGGCGGAGGTTGCGGTGAGCCCAGATCACGCCATTGCACTCCAGCCTGGGCAATGAGAGCGAGACTCCATCTCAAAAAAAACAACAAAAAAAAAGTTGGCCTGGCATGGTGGCCAGCGCCTGTAATCCCAGCTACTCAGGAGGCTGAGGCAGGAGAATTGCTTGAACCCGGGAGGCAGAGGTTGCAGTGAGCCGAGATCGTGTCACTGCACTCCAGCCTGGTGACAGAGCAAGGCTGTCTCAAAAAATAAAAAATAAGTATGTTGCAAGCAATCTTTCCATTGGGTGGAAGGGCTACATGAAAGTGGGTATCTCTCTCCAAATGGAGCTATTTTTCTATAAATAACAGCTCCCAATTTGGGGGTGTTTAATGTGCTATGTTTCATTTAACTGTCATCACAGCCCTATGAAAGAGTGCACTGGGCACCTTTCATTTGCCTTTCCAAATCCACTGTCCTTGCATCTCCTCCTGCTTCCTGCCCTGGAAAACTAACCTGACTGCACCCATAAATGGTGCCCTCTGGCTTCTAGGGGGTTCCACACAATAAAGAGATCAGGAAGTCAAAATATATGTCACTGGTGGTTTTTCCCCTGTGAGTTGGCTGATGGCTGGCTGCATGAAGTCCCCAGCGTCTTTCAGGGCAGCGCTCTCCCAGCTTCTCAGGGTGGTAAGGGTAAGCATTCTCTCCCCTCAACGTTTTAGGCCCACTGTTACTAGCCCCGGGGAGCTGCACCTTCCTCTGTTGCCCTGCACTCTGGCCACACCTTTGTAAATATTCCCTTACTTAACCCTTCTACAGCTATCCTCATTTTAATATGCCAACAGTTTCCTACAGGAACCCTGAGTCACAGACAGAGGGCCTGTTGCTGCCATGAGAAAATGAGGAAACTGAGCTGTACACCCACAGTGTCTGGCTCCACAGCCCATGCTCTCAACTGTGCTGCTCTTCTCTTTCCAAGATTCAGAAAGAGCAGTAGGGCCCTATTCTCACATTTTCTCTTTCTTACTTTTTTTTTTTTTTTTTGAGACAGAGTCTTGCTCTGTCACCCAGGCTGGAGGGCAGTGGCGCGATCTCAGCTCACTGCAACCTCCGCCTCCCGGGTTCAAGCCATTCTGTGCCTCAGCCTCCCGAGTAGCTGGGATTACAGGCAGCTGCCACCACGCCCAGCTAATTTTTGTATTTTTACTAGAGACGGGGTTTCACCATCTCGGCCAGGCTGGTCTTGAACTCCTGACCTCCTGATCCACCCGACTCAGTCTCCCAAAGTGCTGGGATTACAGGTGTGAGCTGTCGCGCCTGGCCTTATTCTCACATTTTCATCTAGAGTCCAGTGACCACTGTCTCTCTGGGAGCCTCTTTCACAAAAGGCAACTCTTTTTTTTTTTTTTTTTTTTTTTTCGAGACGGAGTTTTCACTCTTGTTGCCCAGGCCGGAGTGCAATGGCGAAATCTCGGCTCACTGCAACCTCTGCCTCCCGGGTTCAAGCGATTCTCCTGCCTCAGCCTCCCAAGTAGCTGGGATTACAGGTGTCCGCCACCATGCCCGGCTAGTTTTTGTTATTTTTAGTAGAGACGGGGTTTCACCATGTTGGCCAGGCTGGTCTTGAACTCCTGGCCTCAGGTGATACGCCTGCCTTGGACTCCCAAAGTGCTGGGATTACAGGTGTGAGCCATCACGCCCGGACAAAGGGCAACTCTCTGTTTCCTTTCTTGACATCATCATTGATCCCAGGGGGTAGTAGATACTGCAAAAGGCAACCTGGCTCCGATGGCCATCAGTTCAAGAACCACTGGGACAGCCTTTGAACATCCCTGAAATAATGTTGGCCATTGTTCATTTTAGCTTTTTTTTTCCTTTTTTTTCTCTTGAGATAGGGTCTTGTTCTGTTACCTGGGCTGGAGTGCAGTGGTGCAATCACAGCTAGCTGCAGCCTCAACTTCCTGGGCTCCAGTGATCCTCCCACCTCAGCCTCCTGAGTAGTTGGGCCTAAAGGCCTATACCACCACAGCTGGCTATTTTTTTTTTTCTTTTGAGACAGAGTCTCACTCTGTCACCCAGGCTGGAGTGCGGTGGCACAATCTCGGCTCACTGCAACCTCTGCCTCCTGGGTTCAAGCGATTCTCCTCTCTCAGCCTCCTGAGTAGCTGGGATTACAGGTGTGTAAATGCAAAATACAAAAGTATTGTAAATACAAAAATATGCCCAACTAATTTTTGTATTTTTAATAGAGACAGGGTTTTACCATGTTGGCCAGGCTGGTCTTGAACCCCTGACCTCAGGTGATCTGCCCACCTCGGCCTCCCAAAATGCTGGGATTACAGGCATGAGCCACTGTGTCCTGCCTATACCAGGCTATTTATTTTATAGGTCTCAATATGTTGCCCAGACTGATGTTAGCATTTTTAAGCCCAGTTTGCCTCTGCCCCAGTTCCTTGTTGCTGCAGCTGGAGGTAGACAGGATCATCTGCCGGAGCACACAGAGCATTTCCAGGCTGCCCACTCCAGAGCAGCCAGAGGCTAAAGGGTGGTCAGTGAGAAGCCTAAAGGCCCTTAACACTAGAGAACTGGCTCTCCCTAGCCCTTACTTAGACCATGCCAATTTGGCCAGAGCAACCTGCTCTAAATTCTGTAGTTAAAGACAACTGTACAAAGGTTTTTGGGTAAATTGGTAATTTCAGTAGACTTTGGTGAGGTAGCCATATATCAACTTGATCCTTTAGAAAATTGTCCATTTGGGCCGGGCGCAGTGGCTCACACCTATAATCCCAGCACTTTGGGAGGCCAAGGCAAGCGGATCACCTGAGGTCGGGAGTTCGAGACCAGCCTGACCAACATGGAGAAACCCCGTCTCTACTAAAAATACAAAAAATTAGCCGGGCATGGCTAGGCACAGTGGCTGACAGCTGTAATCCCAGCACTTTGGGAGGCCAAGGCGGGCGGATCACGAGGTCAGGAGATCGAGACCATCCTGGCTAACACACTGAAACCTCGTCTCTACTAAAAATACAAAAAATTAGCCAGGCGTGGTGGTGGGTGCCTGTAGTCCTAGCTACTTGGGAGGCTGAGGCAGGAGAATGGCGTGAACCCAGGAGGCAGAGTTTGCAGTGAGCCAAGATCTCACCACTGCACTCCAGCCTGGGCAACAGAGTGCAACTCCACCTCAAAAAAGGAAAGAAAGAGAGAAAGAAGGAAAGAAAGAAAGAAAATTTTCCATTTGGGGCCAGGCGCGGTGGCTCACACCTGTAATCCTAGCACTTTGGAAGGCCAGTGTGGGATTACCTGAGGTCAGGAGTTCAAAACTAGCCTGGCCAACATGGCAAAACCCCGTCTCTACTAAAAATACAAAAATTAGCCAGGCATGGTGGTGCATGCCTGTAGTCCCAGCTACTCGGGAGGCTGAGGCAGGAGAATCACTTGAAACCAGAGGCAGAGGTTGCAGTGAGCCTTGATCGTGCTGCACTCCAGCCTGGGTGACAGAGCGAGACTCTGTCTCAAAAAAAAGAAAAGAAAAGAAAAGAAAGTTGCCCATTTGGTAACTTGGACATTCAGTAACTTTGCTTTCAGCAAATTTCCTATTGATAAATTGATGAGAAGTCAAATCTGTGACCTCCAACACGAAGCACATGGGGTGTGTGCTTTATGCATGGAAGGACCTCCTTAAGACTTTCCCTGGGGAGCCCGTGCTCCAACAGGAGAGGGAAGATGGGGAGCAGTGCCCAGGAAGAAGCTCAGTTTTTACCCTCACACGTCTGTGGGCACACACCATTCTTAAGCCTCCCTCCCACTAGCATCTCCTAGTTATTTTTCTTCCCTTCCCTCCCCTCCTCTCCCGTCCCCTCCGCTCCCCTCCCCTCCCTCTCCCTCTCCCTTCTCCTCCCCTTCTCAGAGTCCAGATAAGCAGGGTGGGTGGGAAGAGATGGGGGGAATGGTAACGTTTGGGGTCTGGGTGATGAATAGGGAGAACCACTGCAAGTCCTTTCTGTGGACTCCCCCACCCCGGAGAATCCCCAGTACCGGAGTGAGCAGATCCTCTTTGCTTGGAACGGGAGCAGTGGTAGGTGGCTGGGGATGTCTCAGGATTCTCTCAGTAGCTTCTCTCAGATTGCCAGATGGAATGTTTGCGAGTGCTGCCAAGGAAACAACAATTTCAACCAATGGGAAGCATAGCCTACATGTTTCTGACTGCTTATGTTAATAACAGAGGGTAAGATGGGAGGGGGTGAGGGAAGGAGGGGAGAGCCAATCACAGCAACTGTCTGACCGCAATAATAGGACCAAACTGTAGTAGCTATACCTAGCTTCTCTTCAGCCGAAGATGAGCTTACAGGGCCATGCCAGGAAGAACAGTGGTGATAAGCTTCACAGCTAGTATGTATTGGGCATCCCTATGATATGCCAGTCACTGTGTTAAGCCTTCAGTGTCTGAAGTCATTTACTCCTCACAATAGCATTATGAGGTAAGTATTAGTATTTGCATATTACAGTTGAACAGACTGAGGCACAGCAAGTACTGTCCCAAACTCAAACCCAAAGCTGTCTGACTTCTTTGGCTGAGCTTTTACTTTTTCATTTCCAGATTCTGAGGTTAGGACTTACCATGTGTACTTCATTGCTTTGCAAACCAAAAAGTATCTGAAACAGGTCTCAATTTACCAGTTTATTTTGCCAAGGTTAAGGATGTGTCTGGGAGACAGGTCTGTGCCTTTCTCCAAAGATGACTTTGAGGGCTTCAGTATTTATTTATTTATTTATTTATTTATTTATTTATTTAAAGACAGGGTCTCACTGTCACCCAGGCTGAAATGCAGTGGCACAGTCATGGCTCACCCCAGCCTCGACTGCCTGGGCTCAAGTGATTCTCCCACCTCAGCCTCCCAGGTAGCTGGGACTATAGGTGTGCCACCACCACACCTGGCCAATTTTTTTTTTGTATTTTTTTCTTTTTTTTATTAATTTTTTTCTTTTTTTGCACACAAAACAATAAACATTTTCTAAAAATACATACAAACAAAAAGATGCATATCAAACATATTAGGAAGGTTGCACATGGGAAGACGCGGAATAGAAATGGGGGGTGGGAATAAAAGAAAATAAATGAGAGAGGGACTTTGTATGGATCAATGATAATAACTCAATCCTCTATGTCTCTGACAAAGAAGAAGGAGAAGGAAGAGGAAGAAAAAGAAAGTGGGATAAAGGATCAGAAAGGGAGGAAAATAGAAAAAATTAGAGTATGACTCCAGGGTAGACCTGTTTTGTTGTTGCTGGGTTGGTTGGTTGGTTAGTTTGTTGTATTTTTCATATGTTTTGCCATGTTGGCCAAGCTGGTCTCGAACTCCTAGCCTCAAGTGATCAACCCGCCTCGGCCTCCCAGAGTGCTGGGACTACAGGCGTGAGCCACCACGTCCAGCCCCCACACTGCGTCTGGCCTCCGTGGTAGACCTCCCAGACGGGGCGGCCGGGCAGAGGCGCTCCCCACATCCCAGACGGGGCGGCCAGGCAGAGGCGCTCCCCACATCCCAGACGGGACAGCGGGGCAGAGGCGCTCCTCACTTCCCAGACGATGGGCGGCCGGGCAGAGACACTCCTCACTTCCCAGACGGGGCAGCCGGGCAGAGGCGCTCCTCACTTCCCAGACGGGGCGGCCGGGCAGAGGCGCTCCCCACTTCCCAGATGGGGCGGCCAGGCAGAGGCGCTCCCCACGGGGCGGCCGGGCAGAGGCGCTCCTCACTTCCCAGATGGGGCGGCCGGGCAGAGGCGCTCCTCACCTCCCAGACGATGGGCGGCCAGGCAGAGACGCTCCCCACCTCCCAGACGGGGCGGCGGCCGGGCAGAGGCTGCAATCCTAGCACCCTGGGAGGCCAAGGCAGGCGGCTGGGAGGCAGAGGCTGCAGCGAGCCCAGACCATGCCACCGCACTCCAGCCGGGGCAACCCCGAGCACCGAGTGAGTGAGACTCCGTCTGCAGTCCCAGCACCTCGGGAGGCCGAGGTGGGTAGACCACTCGAGGCCAAGAGTTGGAGGCCAGGAGTTGGAGACCAGCCTGGCCAACATGGCGAAACCCTGCCTCCACCAAAAATACCAAAACCAGCCAGGCGTGGTGGCGCGCGCCCGCAATCCCAGCCACCCGGCAGGCCGAGGGAGGAGAATCACGGGAGCCCGAGGCAGGGAGTCTACAGCGAGCCGAGACCATGCTGCTTCACTCCAGCCTGGGCAACAGAGGGAGCCAATTTTTAAATTATTTGTAGAGACAAGGTCTCGCTCTGTTGCCCAGGCTGGTCTCAAACTCCTGGGCTCAAGCTATCCTCCTGCCCCAGCCTCCCAAAGTGCTGGAATTACAGCCATGAGCCACCCCACCCGGCCAGGCTTCAGGTTTTTGTTTGTTTGAGATGGAGTTTCACTCTTGTTGCCCAGGCTGGAGTGCAATGGCACGATCTTGGCTCCACCAAGAGCCTCCTCCGCCTCCCGGGTTCAAACGATTCTGCTGCCTCAGCCTCCCAAGTAGCTGGGATTACAGGCTTCTGCCACCACACCCAGCTAGTGTTTGTATTTTTAATAGAGACGGGGTTTCACCATGCTGCTCAGGCTGGTCTCGAACTCCTGACCTTAGGCGATCCATGCGCCTCGGCCTCCCATGGTGCTGGGATTACAGGCCTGAGCCATCATGCCCAGCCTAGGCTTCAGTATTTAAAGGAGAAATACAAGGGCAGGTGCAGTGGCTCATGCTTGTAATCCCAGCACTTTAGGAGACCAAGGCAGGCAGATCACCTGAGATCAGGAGTTGGAGACCAGCCCGGCCAATGTGGTGAAACCCTGTCTCTACCAAAAATACAAAAATTAGTTGGGCATGGTGGTGGGCACCTGTAATCCCAGCTACTTGGGAGGCTGAGGCAGGAGAATCGCTTGAACCCGGGAAGTAGAGGTTGCAGTGAGCCAAGATCGCACCACTGCACTCCAACCTGGGCAACAAGAGCCAGACTCCGTCTCAAATAATAATAATAATAATAATAATAATAATAATAATAATAATAATGGGGAAATGTGAGCTTGAGGGAAGAGAGGGAAGGTATGGTCACATTATTGAATCCACATGTTATAAGAGAAAAAGAGCAGGTAGAGGAATGATCAATTATGTATCCGTCTCCTGCTCAGTAAATCAGCACTTTACATAAGATAAGGTAAACATAGAGTAACTACAGGTGGAGATATTTAACCTGTTATTTGTAGCTGTCTGCTTAGGAACAAAAGGAAAGGCAGCTTCTTGCATGACTCAGCTTTCAGTTTAATTTTTTTTCCTTTTGGCAGAGTGAATTGGGGTCCCAAGTTTTTATTTTCCTTTCACAGCTTTCAAAGATGTCTTTTATGAATCAAAGATGAAAGAGATATAGTGTTTATCAGCTTACACTCAGGAACAATTTAACATTTTTCTTTCTCAGTTCCCTTGTCTATAAAATGGGGTTAATAACAATGCCTACAGAATAGGGGTTTTATGGGGATCAAACCAGGCAATTCATGTGAAGACCAAGAACAATGCCTGGTACATCATAATCTCTCTCTATAATGATTAGATAGCCTTTCTTTTTTTCTCTCTCTCTCTCTCTTTTTTTTTTTTTTTGAGACAGAGTTTTGCTCTTGTTGCCCAGGCTGGAGTGCAGTGGCACTATCTCGGCTCACCGCAACCTCCACCTCTCAGGTTCAAGCGATTCTCCTGCCTCAGCCTCCCGAGTAGCTGGGATTACAGGCACCCGCCACCACGCCCAGTTTGGTCTCAAACTCCTGACCTCAGGTGATCCGCCCACCTTGGCCTCCCAAAGTGCTGGGATTACAGGCATGAGCCACTGTGCCCAGGCTCTTTCTTTTTTCTTTCTCTTTTTTTTTTTTTTTTTTTTTTTGAGACAGGATCTCAAAATGTTTCCCAGCCTGGAGTGCAATGGTGTGATCAAGGCTCACTGCAGCCTCAACCTCCCAGGCTCAAGCGATCCTCCCAACTCAACCTCCTGGGTAGCTGGGCCCACAGGCATGTGCCACTACACCCAGCTTTTTTTTTTTTTTTTTGTAGAGACAAGGTCTCTATTTGTTGCCTGGGCTGGTCTCGAACTCCTAGGCTCCCACCTCCACCTCTCAAAGTGCTGGGATTACAGGCATGAGCCACCATGCCCAGCCTAGATATCATTTCTATTAATAGTATTATTATTTATAGTAGTGGTATTGGCCAGGCGTGGTAGCTCACGCCTGTAATCCCAGCACTTTGGGAGACTGAGGTGGGTGGATCACCTGAGGTCAGGGGTTCAGGTCCAGGCTGGCCAACATAGTGAAACCCCGTCTCTACTAAAAAGTATTTGGGCATGGTGGCAGGCGCCTGTAATCCCAGCTACTTGGGAGGCAGAGGCAGGAGAATCACCTGAACTGGGGATGTGGAGGTTACAGTGAACCGAGATCTCGCCACTGCACTCCAGCCTGGGCAAAAAGAGCGAAACTCTGGCTCAAAGAAAAAAAAAAAGACAGTGGATCTCAAACCCAACAAAGGAAGAAAACTGCAATGTTAAGTGTCTTTATCCAGGAAGAAATGCTGAGCTCACTGCCTGGAAGACATCACATATTTTGAGGTCCCACACCCAGAGATCATGCTGTGGAGGTGGAGTGGTGAGGCAGGGGAATGGAGGGTGGGAAGGGAGGAGTTTGGGAGACAGTATGGTTTAGTAGAAGAAACACAGACTCTGGGCCGGGCACAGTGGCTCACGCCTGTAAGCCCAGCACTTTGGGAGGCTGAGGCGGGTGGATCACCTGAGGTCAGGAGTTTGAGGCCAACCTGGCCAACATGGTGAAAACCCATTTCTTCTAAAAACACAAAAATTAGCCGGGTGTGGTGGTGCTCACCTGTAATCCCAGCTACTTGGGAGGCTGAGGCGGGAGAATCATTTGAACCTGGGAAGCAGAGGTTGCAGTGAGCCAAGATTGTGCCATTGTACTCCAGCCCAGGCGACAAGAGCAAAACTCTGTCACAAAGAAAAAAAAGAGCACAGACTCTGAACGCAGATACAGTACAGGGTTTCAAATCCCAGCTCTGCCACATACTGGCGTTGTAACTGTGACTTCAGGCAGGTTGTTTTGTAGCAGGATGAGTCGCAGACAAAACTCCTCAGACACCGGATTAAAGAAGGAAGAGGTTTTTGTTCGGCTGGGAGCGTCGGCAGACTCGCGTCTTAAGAGCCGAGCTCCCTGGAAAAAGAAATTCCTAGCCCTTTTAGGGCTTAAAACTGTAAGGGGTCCACGTGAAAGGGTCATAATAGATCAAGTAAGCGTGAGGAACGTGACTGGGGGCTACACACATCAGCTAACAGAACAAAAAGTCTTACAGTGCTTTCTCATACAATGTCTGGAATTTACAGATAACACCAGTAGTTTTGGTCAGGGGTTAATATTATTATTATTATTTTAACCACCAGGGCCAGGTGGTGGCACCAAGGTCGTCTAGCTATTTATCTTACTTCTGTTTCTTTCCAACTTTTTGCTTTCTCCATTTTCTCCTGTCTTATAAACTAGGGAAAAGGGGAGGTGGGGGAGAAGCTGGGAAGGACAACAGGAGAAGTGGTGGTCTCATACCATAGTTTTACCTCTCTGAGCCTCATGTGCACAATGGGGATCTTAATAGTGTTTTTATAGGGTTGATAAAAAGATGAATTTAGGTGAGTCAGACAGAGCCCTCAAAACAAGGACAGGTACATTGTACGTGCTCAATAAACATTAGTTAACATATCATGATGATGGTAAGACTGACCAGCACAGACTCCAACAGCAGAGGAACCGGGAAGAGCCCACCACTCTGCTGAGCTGGGAGAATTAGCCCAGTACTCCAGGGACCGGTGTGTCCTGAGCTCTCATTTGGTAGGGTCAATGCCCGGAAGCCAAGCCTGAAAGAGGATTTGTATGGGCCATGCATGGTCGCTCATGCCTCTAATCCCAGCACTTTGGGAGGCCGAGGCGGGCGGATTACCTGAGGTCAGGAGTTCAAGACCAGCCTGGCCAACATGGCGAAACCCCGTCTCTACTAAAAATACAAAAATTAGCCAGGCATGATGGCAGGCACCTGTAATCCCAGTTACTCAGGAGGCGGAGACAGGAGAATCGCTTTAACCCAGGAGGCAAAGGTTGCAGTGAGCCGGCTCACGCCATTGCACTCTAGCCTGGGCGACAAGAGCAAAACTCCATCTCAATAAATAAATAAATAAGAGGATTTGTGTGGATGTTGTTGTTGTTGAGCACATAAGCTCCGGAGCTCTGATCAATGATGGTGACTGCCCTCGGTTCTGCTCACCGATCTGACTCCCAGAAAGCCCATCACACCAACTGTCATTAACCCTGTGGTGCCACAACAGGCCAGGAACCACAGCCCTGCCCTCCTCCTGGGTTCAGGGTGGGGGAGTTGTGCTGCTTCTGGGATGGGGGTTAGAAACAGGCCCCACAGTAGCTGCATTGCGTAAAGTAGAGCTCCCGTTTCCTTCGTGTCGAGCTTAGGTGGGCAAGGACAGCAAGACCTCTCCTAGGCAGCCCAGAGGCCACTGGTGAGAGGAACATGGTGGGGAGGACCTGGTGTGGGAAGGGGAGTGGGATTCTTTCTTTTTTCTTTTTTTGTTTTGTTTTGTTTTGTTTTGAGATGGAGTTTCACTCTGTCACCCAGGCTGGAGTGCAGTGGCGCCATCTCAGCTCACTGCAACCTCCTCCTCCCGGGTTCAAGCAATTCTCCTGCCTCAGCCTCCGTAATAGCTGCGATCACAGGTACATGCCACCAAACTCAGCTAATTTTTTGTATTTTTAGTAGAGATGGGGTTTCACCATGTTGGCCAGGCTGGTCTAGAACTCCTGACCTCAGGTGATCCTCCTGCCTCAGCCTTCCAACGTGCTGGGATTACAGGTGTGAGCCACCACGCCCGGCCTTATTTTAATTTTATTTTGAGATGGAATTTCAATCTTGTTGCCTCAGCCTCCTGAGTAGCTGGGATTATAGGCGCCTGCTACCACGCCCAGCCAATTTTTGTATTGTTTTGTGGGGACAGGTTTTTGCTATGTTTCCCAGGCTGGTCTTGAACTCCTGAGTTCAAGGGATCCGCCAGCCTCAGCCTTCCAAAGTGCCGGGATTACAGGTGCGAGCTACCACGCTGGGCCAGGATTTGTTTTTTTCCCCTTTGTTTTGTTTTCATTTTTCTTTTGGTGGGGGGAGGGGAGAGATAGGGTCTCACTCTGTCACCCAGGCTGGAGTGCAGTGGTGCGATTACGGCTCACTGCAGCCTCGACCTCCTGGACTCAAGTGATCCTCCCGCCTCAGTCTCCCAAGTAGCAGAGACCACAGGCACACACTACCAAGGTCAGATAATTTTTTGTAGAGACTAGGTCTCACTATGTTACCCAGGCTGGTCTCGAACTCCTGACCTCAAGCGATCCTCCTGCCTCAGCCTCCCAAAGTGCTAGGATTACAGGCGTAAGCCACTCCAACGGGCTGGGAGTAGGATTCCTTATTGCCCAGAGGAGACAAATGCAGGCAAAATGCTTTCGTGGAGGCAACCTGGAGAGATTTCCCCGCAGATTAGAAAGGCTCCTTCTTTGAAGCAGAAGCTTAAATTCTGTGGCCAGAACTTTACTTCTTACCCCCAGCCAAGCCCCTTACTGAAATGCACAAATTTTGGCTTCCAGGGCTCTCTAGGTTGAGAGGCCTTTTGAATCCTCATGCAGCGCCCAGGACAGGTTCTTCCAAACTACTCCCTGCTAGGATGCTAGTGCAGGTATGAGTGGAGAAAAATGGCTTGGAAGCAGAGATGGAGGGGAGAGCTGGGAGGAGCAGGTGGGGCAGAGCGGGAGGAGCTGGCTAGACCCCTCAGACCCTCCCTCTTTGGGAAGAAAATAGACTTGGCTGCTTGGGAAGCCCTAACTCCCACCCGACTCCCCACCCCCCGCGCCACACCCCCACCGTGGGCCTCTGGAAGCATCGGGACTATGGGGGGCAGGGAAGCGGCGCCGGCTGCCCGCTGGCGCGTGGTCCAGCGATGCGCCCGCGTTCTTCTGAAAGAACGTGGAGACTGCACCAATACGCGCCGCCCCAATAACAAAAATTAGCCGGGCGTGGCGGCGCGCTCCTGTGGTCTCAGCTACTTGGGAGGCTGAGATGGAAGATCACTTGAGCCGGGGAGGCCGAGGCTGCAGTAGCCATGATCGTACCACTGCATTACAGCCTGGGCGACAGAGCCAGAGCCTGATGCAGGCCTGGCCAAGTGGAGTGCGTCCTGTCCGCTCCCCAGGAGCCGATGGGCGGGGTCGGTCGCAAATACACTGCCCTACTGTCCTGGGCTTTCCGAGGCTGCCGGGAGCTAGACAGACCGCCAGGGGGCGAGAGGGCCAGCGCCTCCCTTGTCCTGAATGTGGGGAGTGGAGGGGAGGGGGAAATTTGTATCAAGGATGTTGTGCTCACTAGAGAGAACTGCTTTGGAGAGTCTTGCAGATCCACACGCTTTTTTTTTTTTTAGTCGGAGTCTCACTGTGTCGCCCAGGCTGGAGTGCAGTGGCGCGATCTCGGCTCACTGCAACCTCTGCCTCCCGGGTTCAAGCGATTCTCTTGTCCCAGCCTCTCAAGTAGCTGGGATTACAGGTGTGTGCAACCGCACCCAGCTAATTTTTGTATTTTCAGTAGAGACGGGATTTCACCATGTTGGCCAGACTGGTCTCAAACTCCTGACCACAAGTGATCCGCCGGCCCCAGCCTCCCAAAGTGCTGGGATTACACGCATGAGCCATCGCGCCTGGCCCACACTCTCTTAGCTGCTGCTGCTTTTTTTTTTTTTTTTCTTTTGAGACAGAGTCTTGCTCTTGTCGCCTAGGCTGGAGTGCAATGGCACGATCCTGGCTCACTGCAACCTCCCCCTCCCGGATTCAAGCGATTCTCCTGCTTTAGCCTCCTGAGTAGCTGGGATTACAGGCATGCACCACCACACCCTGCTAATTTTTGTATTTTTAGTAGAGACGGGGTTTCGCCATGTTGGCCAGGTTGGTCTCGAACTCCTGTCCTCAAGTGTTCTGCCCACTTTAGCCTCCCAAAGTGCTGGGATTACAGGCGTGAGCCACTGCGCCTGGCCTAGCTTCTTCTTGAACTGAAGAAAATCCAGGGAGATGCCCTAGACAGGGGTAGTCTACATCACAGCACAAGGAAGAGAGGCCAGAGCCCTCTCTTGGGACTCCACACCCTGGGCCTTGAATTATACTCTTTTCCACCTATGCCTCATTTTCATTCCTTCTCAGTTTCTTCCCTCTCCCCCCCTTATACTCTCATGCTCACCCCTTCACCCCTTCCCTTACTTTTTTCCCCTTCTTTCTCTTATCCTACCAATCCCTAGCAAGGCTGATGCCTCTTAGCCACAAGCCTAGGCTTAACGCTGACATTCTCTGCTTGTCAAATGAACCCAGTCGGCCACCACGTATCTTTTAAGTGACCATAAAGTGCGCAGGTGGCAGGAATTGTGAGAAGTAAAACTGGCTTAAGACAAGGTTCCCACCCTCGATGCACTTACAATGTAGTTGGGAAGACAAAGTGTGTTCACATGAAAAAATAACTAGCAAGTAAGTCAAAGCAGGGGACAATGAAATGCTTTCTTACCCAAAACATGAGGCATGTTGGATTTGGGCAGGTTCTGTTACCAGTAGAGGGTCTTTACTGCAAGTTGTCCAGGTTCTTGGCGTTTTGAACAAAGAATTGGACAAAACGCACAGCAAAGACAGGAAAGAAAGAAGCAAGGAAAGCAGAGATTTATTGAAAGTGAAAGTATACTCCACAGTGTGAGAACGGGCGGAGCAGTGGCTCAAGGGCCCTGATACACAATCTTCTGGGGTCCAAATACCCGCTAGAGGTTTACCATTGGCCACTTGGTGTTCACCCCGTGTTCATAAAGTTGCAGCCCACAATCAGAGGCTGAAATGAAGTTACAAAGGTCACACTCCTATGCCAACATCTTATTGGTTGTGGAAAGCAGCCAATCAGAGGCTAGAGTGAAGTTACAAAGTTGCCCTTCTATACAAACGAAGACTTGACCTCCAATCTGTATGATTGGTTAGAATGGCAACCAGTCAGAGGTTGAAGTGAAGTTACAAAGTTACACTCCTATGCAAACGTCTGATTGGTTGCAAAAAGCAACCAATCAGAGGTACTTTCAATTTGCCATCTGCTTTTTTTCCAACCAATCAGAGATACTTTCAATTTCCCATCTGCCACACAGAAAGGTGGGGGTTTGCAAGGGGGCAGCCTCTGGTTCTTTTGTTACATAAGCGTGGAAAGTTAGGGCTTTCCTTTCAATTTAGTTCTAGGAAGTCAGCGTGAAATGGCCTTAGGTTCCCTGCTTCCAGACTGTATTCTCCTGCCTCAGTTCTTAGCAAGTGACTTTGCTTCACGTCTCAAAGGCCACCAGAATGCCCTAGGAAGAAAGAGGGAGGAGGTGGTAGGAACCCAGGGCCTTTCCCAAGCAGAGGCCCATCCTCTAACAGTAAGGCCACAGACCTGAGTACTGTGGTAGTCAGGCCCAGGTGGGTAGGTCCTTGAGAGTCATGATGTCACAAAAACCTCTCAGAATATCCCGGTCATCCTTGAGCATGAGTGCCTCATTGAATAGTGCCTTCCTCAGAACAAAAGTATTATGGCAAAGCTGTTCCTGATGGCTGGATTTTTTAATATATATATATACTTTAAGTTCTAGGGTACATGTGCACAAAGTGCAGGTTTGTTACGTATGTGCACATGTGCCATGTTGGTGTGCTGCACCCAGTAACTCGTTATTTACATTAGGTATATCTCCTAATGCTATCCCTCCCCCCTCCCCCCACCCCACGAGAGGCCCCGGTGTGTGATGTTCCCTACCCTGTGTCCAAGTGATCTCATTGTTCAATTCTCACCTATGAGTGAGAATATTCGATGTTTGGTTTTCTGTCCTTGTGATAGTTTGCTCAGAATGATGGTTTCCAGCTTCATCCATGTCGCTACAAAGGACATGAACTCATCCTTTTTTATGGCTGCATAGTATTCCATGGTGTATATGTGCCACATTTTCTTAATCCAGTCTATCATTGATGGACATTTGGGTTGGTTCCAAGTCTTTGCTATTGTGAATAGTGCCGCAATAAACATACATGTGCATGTGTCTTTATAGCAGCATGATTTATAATCCAATGACTGGATTTTTGATAGTGATGTCTTGATGTTCAGATCCACAGTCATAACTAGAGTGGGCTGCTCTTGTAGGCACTGTATGAAAACTCCAGGGTTTCCCTAGAGACCAGACCAACCCCACCCCAAATACTAAGTTCTTAGAGGTAAGAGAGAAGAGCAAGCTTCTGGTAGCCGGGGTGACTTCTGGCCTCTAGAAACGAAACGTATTAGGCTTAGAGGGAAAATCTGTCTGCTGAATGAAACACTCCCCAGCAACATGGCAGGTGGTACAGAGCAGATAGGCACAGTATACCAAAGAAACTGTGTTTTTTTGTTTGGTTGGGGTTTTTTTGGTGGTGGTGTTTTGTTTTGTTTTTTTGAGACAGAGTCTCACTCTTGTTGCCCAGGCTGGAGTGCAATGGCACGATCTCAGCTCACGGCAACCTCTGCCTCCCAGGTTCAAGCAATTCTCCTTCCTCAGCCTCCCGAGTAGCTGGGATTACAGGCATGCACCACCACGCCCGGCTAATTTTGTATTTTTAGTAGAGACGGGGTTTCTCCATGTTGGTCAGGCTGGTATCAAACTCCTGACCTCAGGTGATCTGCCTGCCTTGGCCTCCCAAAGTGCTGGGATTACAGGCGTGAGCTGCCACGCCCAGCCACCAAAGAAACTCTTAACCACCTGGAAAATATCCTTGTTTTCTTGGGGCAGTAATGCTCAGTGTTCCCAGTGTTTTCCCTACCTTCTTTCTGTTGCCTTTGGGATTATAGTTTTTTGGGGTCATAATTAAAATTGCATGGTTGTTTATAAATTTTATTGCCTGATCACTCTCCAGCCCAAATATAATAATTGGTCTCTCCATGTTTACTCGAACTGAGGAAGACACCTACCAAGAACCAAAACAACGGATGATACCAAATGTGTTCAAACTAATAAAGCAACAGTTACTTGAGTTTATACAAGTAATATCTGCTGGGTCATTTTCTCAGTGGTGCCCTGTAAAGAACAATTATGTGTCTAATGGTGAATCAAGATTTGTGGAAATCCTAAAAGCAATTATTTGGATTTTTGTTGCAGAAGAGTCTTTGGGGTTGGAGGAAGGTGTATTACAGACAATAGCATAAGACATATAGGGTACAGAAATATGCCAAAAAAACTTAACAATTAAAGATTATGTAAACATAACATAGGGTTTATTCTTTATAGGGATTTCTTTCTCTCCACGTTTTATCAAAACTGCATCAAAATGTGACAACTGGCCACGTGTGGTGGCTCACGTCTGTAACCCTAGCACTTTGGGAGGCAGAGATGGGTTGATCACTTGAGGTCAGGAGTTCAAGACCAGCCTGGCCAACATGGTGAAACCCCGTCTCTACTAAAAATACAAAATTAGCCAGGCATGGTGGGGGGCGCCTGTAATCCCAGCTACTCGGAGGCTGAGGCAGGAGAACCACTTGAACCCAGGAGGCAGAGGTTGCAGTGAGCCCGAGCACTCCACCACTCATACCATTGCACTCCAGCCTGGGTGACAGAGTGAGATTCCATCTCAAAAAATATAATAAAATTCTAGAATATTCAAACCTCAAAGATAAAATATTTGGTCAGGAGGGTATAGATGAGGTGACAGAGGGAGCATTACACAAGCAAGCACACACAGACCCAAACCAGTAAGCTGAATGACAGTCTCTTTCGATATCTAAAATCCAAATCTATACACTTGGTATAGAAAAAAAAAAACCCTAAAATTGTACCATGTGCCTTGTTTCCCACAGAAGTACAGGAGAATAATTTCTCAGTTCACAGAAGTATCAGAGTGATATGGAATCTTGAAAACCAACTGATGTTTAACTCTCATCCTCCATCCCTTACCCTCAACCAGAAGCTTCTTGGTGAGAATGGCCAGCTTCAGTCCTATCCATTCAGCACCTTCCCTTAGAGCAGAGCAAGCAGCAAGAGCTGAGAGGGGTAACTAGGCACTCGGTTCTCACAGTGGCATGAAACTGCGTTTTTAGCTCTGCTTTCAGAAAACAGCTTCCAAACAATTAGTGTCTTCATCAAAGTTCCTACCGTCTGTTGTCCTTGCAGTGCTCTGAGATTCCCTAGCTGTGACCACTCTAACAGGGGACCAAAGACCTGGCCTGAGGGTCCTCCCAACATCACTTTGTGTAAGTGCCTGAGGGATTTGGGGGTCGGCTGGAGAGCTGTTAAAGGGGTGCTCAAAATGCAGCAATGGTCCATTCCGCATGCACAAGGCTGTACACTTACAAACTACTTCACATACATGATTTTGTGAGATCTTCTCAGCTACCCAGGGACATATGCAGGGCACATACTGTCCTCACTTGAGAGATGGGAGAACTGAAGCTAAGATCAGTGATGTGACCTACCAAAGCCCACACAACCCACAGGTGGTGCAGCTTCCTGATGTGAAGTTACTCCCAACATTCTGTGTCTCCACATCTTACATCATCTATTTGGAAAAGAAACATGTTGTTCTGTGCCTTCCCAAGCTAAGGCACATCACTGAGAGTACATTGGGAGGCCGGGCACGGTGGCTTACGCCTGTAATCCCAGCACTTTGGGAGGCCAAGGCAAGTGGATCACCTGAAGTCAGGAGTTCGAGACCAGCCTGGCCAACATGGTGACACACTGTCTCTACTAAAAATACAAAAAATTAACTGGGTGTGGTGGCATATGCCTGTAATCCCAGCTATTCGGGAGGCTGAGGCAGGAGAACTGCTTGAACCCCAGGGGTGGAGGCTGCAGTGAGCCGAGATTGCGCTATTGCACTCCAGTCTGAGCAACAAGAGCAAAACTCTGTCTCAAAAAAAAAAAAGAAAGAAAGAAAGAAGAGTACATTAGGATACTTCCTTGGAAAAACAAACGCCTCCAGGGAAGGGATATGGTTCAAGTTTACAGATGAGCCAACAGAGATCTGAATGAAAAAAAGAACCAGGAGAGGGAGGGAGAAGGAAAATTGCTCCCATACATTTCTGAATAATTAGGACTTTTTAAAACTTTTTTCTCTTTAACGCTTTTTTTTTTTTTTTTGAGAGGGAGTCTCACTCTGTCACCCAGGCTAGAGTGCAGTGGCGCCATCTCGGTTCACTGCAACCTCTGCCTCCTGGGTTCAAGTGATTCTCGTGCTGCAGCTTCTCTAGTAGCTGGGATTACAGGTGCCCGCCACAACACCCAGCAATTTTTGTATTTTTGTTTATTTGTTTGTTTGTTTTTGAGACGGAGTCTCCCTCTGTCACCTAGAATGGAGTGCAGTGGCTTGATCTTGGCTCACTGCAACCTTCACCTCCTGGCTTCAAGTGATTCTCCTGCCTCAGCCTCCCAAGTAGCCAGGATTACAGATGCACGCCACCACGCCCGGCTAATTTTTGTAATTTTTGGTACAGATGGGGTTTCACCATGTTGGCCAGGCTGGTCTCGAACTCCTGACCTCAGGTGATCCGCCTGCCTCGGCCTCTCTAAGTGCTGGGATTACAGGTGTCAGCCACCACGCCTGGACTAATTTTTGTATTTTTAGTAGAGATGAGGTTTCACCATGTTGGCCAGGCTAGTCTCAAACTCCTGGCCTCAAGTGATCCGCCCGCTCTGGCCTCCCAAAGTGCTGGGATTACAGGTGTGAACCACTGCGCCTGGACTCTTTAATACTTTTTTCAAAATAGATAAGGAGTTTTGCTGTATTGCCCAGGCTGGTCTTGAACTCCTGGGCTCAAGCAGTTCTCCTGTCTCAACCACCCAAAGTGCTAGGATTACAAGTGTGAACCACTGTGCCCAGGCAGAATTTTTTAAAAAAATACTTCCTACTGTGTTCCTTAATGAAGACCCTGCTACTGTTTTCAGAGTTTCTCAACCTTGGCACTATTGACACTTAAGGCTACCGGAAACTGTCACATGGGACTGTCCTGTACATCTTAGGATGTTTAGAAGCATCACTGGCTTCTACCCACTAGATGTCAGCAACACCTCCCCACCCATACCTCCTATTGCCTCAAGGAAAAATGTCGGCAGATGTTGCAACATGCCCTGGGAGGCAAACTCACCCAGCTGAGAACCACTGCTTTAAACCCACCCTGTGCAGAGCAGCCAGGCAGATGTGCGCAAGTCGCATCACTCTCCTACCTCCTACTAGACTTCCCAGTCGCCCTCAGGAGGAATTCCAACACCCAGGGGGAGACATTCACGTTCTGGGCCCTGCCAACCTCTCTGGTCCCTCTCTTCTGCCTCGCCCTCTTTGCTCTGCAGAACTGCTTGTAGAGTTTCCCACATGGCCATGCTATTTGTGTCCCCACCCTCACGCTGTTCCCTCTGCTTGGAATGTCCTCCCCTCAGTTGTTTGTCTCGTAAATCCTATCCAGCCTTCCAGACAGCTTAGTGTAGACATCCTCTGGAAATGTATCCCTAAGCTCTTTCCTTTCCCCTCAACCCAAGGCTGGGTTGCCCCACCTCTGCGCTCCCACAGCACCTTCTGCAAACTTCTGTCACAGCACTTATCCTTCACATAGTTGTCTGTCACTCCCACTGACTGAGTTCCTGCAGAGCAGTTCTGTGTCACATTCATTTATTTTAGGTCATTTTATTTTTTGGTAGAGATAGGGGTTTCGCTAGGTTGGCCAGGCTGGTCTCGAACTCCTGGCCTCAAGTGATCAGCCCGCCTCAGCCTCCCAAAGTGTTGGGATTACAGGGGTGAACCACCGCACCTGGCCTGTGGTGTCATATTCAAATCTGAGGTACAGCACCTGGCATGTAGCATTTACTCAATCAGTGTTTAGTGAAGTAAACCACAAAGAACAATACACTAGGTTGGAAGTCAAAACATCAGGATTCTAGTCCCAGCTCTGCCACTGGCTAAGTGATCATCTGGTTCCCAAACAAAAGGCAGCGCCATTCTCTTCCTCTTCCTTCTGAATATGTATGGCTTCCTCTATCTTTTTTCAGTCTTTTCCTATTGACTACTTTATTTGACCCTACAAGTAACAACCTGGTAGATGTAATTTCAAACAAGAACCATTCTTCCAAACTTCCAAAGAAGTGAACAGTATGTGTCAGACACTACAATTGCATACAAGACAGAAGAACCCGTTTGTATCTGTATGTGCAAAAAGAAACCCTATTGGCCAGGTGCGGTGGCTCATACCTGTAATCCCAACACTTTGGGAGGCCGAGGCTGGCGGATCTCTTGAGCCCAGGAGTTCGAGACCAGCCTGGGCAATATGGCAAAACCCTGTCTCTACAAAAAAATACAATTAGCCAGGCGTGGTGGTAAGCGCCTGTGGTCCCAGCTACTCAGGAGGCTGAGGTGGGAGGATCACTTGAGCCCAGGAAGCAGTGGTTGCAGTGAGCTAAGATCTCGCTACTGCACTCCAGCCTGGGTGACAGAGTGAGACTCTGTCTCAAAAAAAAGAAAAAAAGAAAAAGAAACACTATTGACCATTTTTGGTTTGGGTTTAATAAAAAAGGATTTTTTTTTTGAGCCATCGCGCCCAGCCAAAAAGGATTATTTTTAAAGTAAAAAGAAACCCATGCCAGGCTCAGTGGCTCACACCTGTAATCCCAGCACTTTGGGAGGCCAAGGCAGGTGGATCACCTGAGGTCTGGAGTTCGAGGCCAGCCTGGCCAACATGGTGAAACCCCGTATCTATTAAAAATACAAAAACTAGCTGAGTGTGGTGGCAGGCGCCTGTAATCCCAGCTACTCGGGAGGCTGAGGCAGGAGAATTGCTTGAACCCAGGAGGCAGAGGTTGCAGTGAGCCGAGATCACGCCATTGCACTCCACCCTGGGTGACAAGAGCAAAAACACCATCGCAAAAAAATAAAAATAAAGTAAAAAGAAACCCTTTGGGGTGGTGTGACAATTGACAGGTGTTGGGCAGGGGATTAGAGCAACTATTTTCACTGCATACCTCATATTGTTGGATTTTGAGCTAGGTGAATATAACATCTATTTTTTTTAAAACTTCATGATAGTAAATAAAACCGAGCAAATGGGATTGTTTCCTAAGCAGCATTTTAACAGGCCTTAAGAGCTGGTGACAGATGGATCTGACATCAGTAGCTTTACCACATCAGTTAGAGCTGCTTAAGAAAACCCTTCTAATTGCACTTGCAAAAAAAAAAAAAAAAAAGAAAAAGAAAAAAGAAAAGAAATCCACCATTAAATCTTCTATCTTCAAAGTGCTTTAATCTGGTTCACCCCCTAGCAGTAGAGTACAAAAATAAAGCTCAATTTCACAGCAGATGCTACAAAAAAAGGGCAGTGAAGAATTTGGACTCTAACCGTGAACCTAACCAACTCTGTCATTTTGTAGCCCCTCACTATACAGCTGTGTAGCTGTGACAGTCGTCTAAGGAGATAAAAGTTTAGGGGATGATCCCTGCCTACAGGCAAAATGGAGAAATAACAGACCTAAAAATCAATAAAAGTAGTAATAGATCAGTCATGTTTTCAACACATCTTCTGTATCCACAACTCCCTAGGTGTACTACCTGCCCTCTTTCTTCCTTTCCAGGGATAGTTGTTTTTTTTTTTTTTTGAGACAGTTTCACTCTTGTCGCCCAGGCTGGAGTGTGGTGGTGCAATCTCGGCTCACTGCAACCTCTGCCTCCTGGGTTCAAGCAATTCTCCTGCCTCAGCCTCCAGAGTAGCTGGGATTACAGGCATGCGCCACCATACCCAGCTAGTTTTGTTATTTTTAGTAGGGACGGGGTTTCTCTCTGTTGATCAGTCAGGTCTTGAACTCCCGATGTCAGGTGATCCACTGGCCTCCCAAAGTGCTGGAATTAAGGTGTGAGCCACCGCCCGGCCAGGGATAGTTCTCCTAACAGTCAATTACACAAGGCCTGTGAAGCACTAAATGATAATACAGGTTCTATTAAGTTTGTAATCATGACCAGGCTTTCCTTATACAGTAAAAAGTAAAAGGTCATTGCCGATCAAGGGATGGCACAATCCAGCCACCACTGTAAGTTTAAACACCACTTCCTTCTATAAGCCCCGCCCTATAAAATGAGATCAATGGCAATCACACAGTGCAGGCATGTTCAAGGTAACCAGATCAAATGTTAAACTGGATAAGCGATGAAAAGCAACTTAGTATTCTCACCTGGAAGTGTCATCTGTGGTGTTGCTTTATACACATGGAGTTATCACCATCTTTAGTTTTATCTTTTCAGATCTTCATCTTTGGTTACCTTTAACGTTGAACATGCATCTCTATTTCAAGTGCTCAGTACACTCTCATTTTAATAAACCGAATGATTGCTGTTGCTGTATACTAAAACAAAAATTAACTTAAGCATATACTATTTGTTAGATACTATACAGAATGCATGAAGGTTGAAGGTGCAATCTGTTTTAAACATATCCCAACTGGAATTTTTTTTTTTTTTTTTGGAGACGGAGTCTCACTCTGTCACTGTCACCCAAGCTGGAGTGCAGTGGCACAATCTCAGCTCATGGCAACCTCCGCCTCCCAGTTTCAAACCATTCTCCTGTCTCACACCACCACTGCGCCCGGCCTGGAATTATTTTCTTACACCCCTCTCAGCTCAAACCTAACCAACTGGAATTTTAAACATTGTAGGATCCACTCAGAAAAGGAACTAGAAAAAAAAATACTTTTTCTGTATTCCCCTAGTCATCTCCGAAGAAACTATGTTTGTAAAATTTACTGTCAGCCGGGCAAAATGGCTCACACCTGTAATCCCAGCACTTTGGGATGCCAAGGTGGGTGGATCACCTGAGGTCAGGAATTCGAGATCAGCCTGGCCAACATGGTGAAACCCTGTCTCTACTAAAAATATAAAAACTGGCCAGGCGCAGTGGCTCACACCTGTAATCCCAACACTCTGGGAGGCCGAGGCAGGTGGATCACGGGGTCAGGAGTCCAAGACCAGCCTGACCAAGATGGTGAAACCCCGTCTCTACTAAAAATACAAAAATTAGCCAGGTGCAGTGGCAGGTGCCTGTAATCCCAGCTACTCAGGAGGCTGAGGCAGGAAAATCACTTGAACTTGGGAGTCGGAGGTTGCAATGAGCCAAGATTGAGCCACTGAACTCCAGCCTGGGCAACAGAGCAAGACTCTGTCTAAAAAAGTAAATAAAGTTAAATAAAATATACTAGTGTCTATTACAATAGTAGCAACTACAATTTATGAAGTATTAGCTGCTAGGCACAGAGACAGGTGCTTGATGTACATTATGGATGTACATTATGTCTATACAAGCCTCACAGTTGCCTTCCAGTTTTAAGTGATAAAGACTACATTGGGTAGATTGCTTCATTTTGTGTAACATATTTAAAAAAAAGAAATGCATTTTTTCATTTTATTTTTATTAAGCACTACATAACACATTGCATGCTACATAATACACTGTATAACCTTCTAGCAGGGGTAGATGGCCATAACTGAGTTATCTTTTTCATCAATCAGGAAAACGCTTCCTTAATCAATGTTCTCCAAACCCTGAAAAACAGTTTAAAAAGGAGAATGTGACAAGTCTGTTCCCATCAAAGATATGCCATGTACTTTTATTTCCAGTGTCATTAAATGGCATTCTGTCATTAAAAAGAGTGCTTCCACATCCCACATTTCTCTAACTCCAACAATACATTAGATTAAATTTTATAATCACTAAAGAATAACCTGTAATGATTTCTAGTTTTCATTTTCTGACAGCAGCATATTGCTTTATATGAAACAAACCTTCCCCGACTCCCAGTCAGAACTAAAGTCAAGCAACTCTTTACCACCTGGATCCTTTTTTTTTTGAGATGGAGTCTCACTCCCATCATGCAGGCTGAAGTGCAGTGACGCGATCTCGCCTCACTGCAACCTGCATCTCCCAGGTTCAAGCAATTCTCCTTCCTCAGCCTCCCAAGTAGCTAGGATTGAAGGCGTGCGCCACCATGCCCAGCTGATTTTTGTATTTTTAGTAGAGAAGGGGTTTCGCCGTGTTGGTCAGGCTGGTCTAGAACTCCTGACCTCAGGTGATCCACCTGCTCGGCCTCCCAAAGTGCTAGGATTACAGGTGTGAGCCACTGTGCCTGGCCTCCACCTGGATCCTTACAAAGCACCTCAGTGAGTCAGGACAAGAAGGTAAAATCTGTTTTAAAAAATAACAGCCAACATGAGGTAGATACTATTATTCTCATTCCATTTTTTTCACAAATGAGGAAACAGAGGCTCAGAGAGGTTAAAAGTCACCTGCTTAAGTCCATAAGGAATTAGCAGAGCCAGAATTCAGGGACCCCAACTCCAGAACCCTTCTCTGACAAGCACTACATTATCTATTCAAAATACCTACTGGATCTTACTAAGTTGACAACCAAATACTTCAGAAGCTATAAATTAAAAGATTACGCCGGGCACGGTGGCTCATGCCTGTAATCCCAGCACTTTGGGAGGCCGAGGTGGGTGGATCATGAGGTCAGGAGTTCAAGATCAGCCTGGCCAAGATGGTGAAACCCCGTCTCTACTAAAAGTACAAAAATTACAGCGCACCTGTAATCCCAGCTACTCGTGAGACTGAGGCAAGAGAATCACTTGAACCTGGTGGGTGGAGCTTGCAGTGAGCCAAGATCATGCCACTGCACTCCAGCCTAGGCGACAGAGCAAGACTCCATCTCAAAAAAAAAAAAAAAAAAAGACTCATCAGTGATGACACTTCTTTTAGGTATTAAATAACATAGTCCAGGTATTTGGTTTACTATTACAGGAAGAACTGCCTTAAGAGAAGTTAAAACTGTATCTTCCTTGGAGCCAGTTCTTAGAAATCCTAATTCTAAATCACATGCCAGGTGATTCTGATGGTTATTCTTGGACCATACTTTGAGAAACATGGCTCCAGATAAGTAGATATCTATTATCATGTTCATTGGATTAGATTCTCAACTACCTCTCCACTGAGAGGTGTATCACCCAGGTTGAGTCCTTATAATATTACTTAATCACTCTGACCCTTGTCTATAAAATGGAAATACTATTTACTTAGGTTTGTTGCGAGGAATAAATGAGGAAGGAGAAAATATTAAAAAGTAAACATTTTTAAAAGAATTATGAGAATAAACGACTCCTACAAAATATAAGAACATACTATTAGGGCCAGGAGTAGGAGCTCACGCCTGTAATCCTAACACTTTGGGAGGCTGAGGTGGGCGGATCACTTGAGGTCAGGAGTTAGGAAACCAGCCTGGCCAACATGGTGAAACTCCATCTCTACCAAAAAGTACAAAAAAAAATTTAGCTGGGCATGGTGGCGGGTGCCTGTAATCCCAGCTACTCAGGAGGCTGAGGCACAAGAATCACTTGAACCCGGGAGGTGGGGGTTGCAGTGAGCCAAGATTGCACCACTGCACTCCAGACTGGGTGACAGAGTGAGACCTTGTCTCAAAAAAAAAAAAAAAAAAAAAAAAACGCAGAAAAACAAAAAATATACTATTAGGTTGAGCCTTATGAAATGCTACTGCTTGGTCGTTTTTGACCTACAAAAATGGCAATGTCATAATTGAATCAAATATAAAATTATAGTAATTCTTTAAATGAAGTATTGTTGCAGGAATAGGCAGACCTAGAGTATAGAAAAGCACATCCGTGAAACAGGCCCATGTGTACATGGAAATTTAGTTTACCAGAGTGGTATTACAAGTAAAAATGAACTAGGTGCTTTGTGGTTTTTTTTTTTTTTTTTTTTTTTTTTTTGAGACAGGCTGTCATTCTCTCGCCCAGGCTGGAGTGCAGTGGTACGATCCTAGCTCACTGCAGCCTCGATCCCCTGCTCAAGCTATCCTCCTGCCTCAGCCTTCTGAGTAGCTAAGACTACTAAACTGTTCTATAAATGGGTAATTGCGATAACTAGCTACCTCTTGGAAAAAAGTAAAGTTAATCCTCCCTTCACATTATACTCCAAAATGACTTGTAGATGTAACCAAATCACTGATTTTTTAAAGAAACAATATTAGGAGAAATTTTTTTTAAATGTATTTTTATGAGCCAGGTATAGTGGTACACCTGTAGTCCCAGCTCCTCTGAAGGCTGAGGCAAGAAGATCACTTGAGCCTATGAGTTTGAGGCCAGCCTGGGCAACACAGCAAGACTGTCTCTATTTTATTTTTTGAACGTATTTTTATAATCTTAGATAGAAAAGGCCTTTGTATGGGAGACATAAAAACCCAGAATCCAGAACAACAAAACATGATACATTGAATATCAAAATTTAGAACTACCTGATGAAAAACATCATAAAGTGAAAAAGACAAACAGCAGACTGGGAAAAATGTTTGTCATATATAAAATAGACAAAAAATTAAAGTCTAGGATATATAAACAACTATAGCTCAAAAAGAAGAAGACAGACAATAGAACAGGCAAAGGATATAGGCAACAATCCACAGAATAAGAAATACATGACAGTAAGAAAAACTAAAAAAAAAAAGAAATATAAAAGATTAAATATGTAAAAAGATGCCAACCTCACTAGTAGATAAGAAAATGCTAGTTATATATTAGCACTGTTTGACCCTTGGCAAGGCATTACCAGAACCCACCTCAACCCTGGCAAAAGGCTGGCATCAGAGTGGCATCTTACCTTTGACACATAGCAACGATTAACTCCAGAGATGCGCCTATCTCTTTCCATCAGATTCCAGTGATACCCAAAATGAGCAACCCTTTTTTCCTTCAAATAAGAGACAATTATTGTTGCAGTTTATAAAACTGAGTGACCCAATTGATGGATATTACAATTTTTAAAAGGGACATTCCAGAGAAATGGAATCATCATTTAAATAAAAATGCAAATTAGTAGTACAAGAACAGAATCTCCTAAATAAAATCAGACCACTAAACTTTAGGATTAAGTTGGTAACTGTGACTTCTTACACTATTTTAACCAACATGAATTTTTCCTTTTTTTTTTTTTTTTTTTTTTAAAGAAATATCTAGTTGTTGCCTTTTGGGACACTAAGAAGCAACAGCTGGGCCGGGCGCGGTGGCTCACGCTTGTAATCCCAGCACTTTGGGAGACCGAGGCGGGCGAATCACGAGGTCAGGAGATCGAGACGACGGTGAAACCCCGTCTCTACTAAAAATCCAAAAAATTAGCCGGGCGTGGTGGCGGGCGCCTGTAGTCCCAGCTACTCAGAGAGGCTGAGGCAGGAGAATGGCGTGAACCCGGGAGGCGGAGCTTGCAGTGAGCCGAGATTGCGCCACTGCACTCCAGCCTGGGCGACAGAGCGAGACTCCGTCTCAAAAACAAAAACAAACAAACAAAAAAAGAAACAACAGCTGTAGATCACACGTGAACAATAACAAAATCAAAAAGTAAATAAATTTATACTCTGTACTCTAGAGATGATGTGAAGGGCTAGGAAGAGGGGAAAATGAATCCTGACGTAAAAAACAAGATCTTGCAGTAAATTCCTAAAGGCTTGCAAGATAAAGTGGGGAATAAAAAAATCAAGGGTGGCCGGTCGCGGCGGCTCACGCCTGTAATCCCAGCACTTTGGGAGGTCAAGGCGGGTGGATCACCCGAGATCAGAAGTTCGAGACCTGCCTCGCCAACATGATGAAACCCCGTCTCTACCAAAAAAAAAAAAAAAATCCGGGCGTGGTCTCGGAAGGCTGAAGCAGGAAAATCTTTTTTTTTTTTTTTTTTTTTGAGACGGAGTTTCGCTGTTGTTGCCCAGGCTGGAGTGCAATGGCGCGATCTCGGTTCATCGCAACCTCCGCCTCCTGGGTTCAAGCGATTCTCCTGCCTCAGCCTCCCGAGTAGCTGGGATTACAGGCATGCGCCACCACGCCCAGCTAATTTTGTATTTTTAGTAGAGACGGGGTTTCTCCATGTTGGTCAGGCTGGTATCGAACTCCCGACCTCAGGTGATCCGCTCGCCTCGGTCTCCCA
The DNA here is from genome assembly GCF_028878055.3 of Symphalangus syndactylus. Lineage (NCBI taxonomy): Eukaryota > Metazoa > Chordata > Mammalia > Primates > Hylobatidae > Symphalangus > Symphalangus syndactylus. The sequence continues at coordinate 123,391,994 of NC_072447.2, read as the reverse complement.
AAGTGCTGGGATTACAGGCGTGAGCCACCGCGCCCAATCAGGAGAATCTCTCGAACCCAGAAGGCGGAGGTTGCAGTGAGCGATTCTCAGGTTTGAGCCACCTCTTCTAATCTACCTTTCCAGCCCCCGCGTCGCTACTCTGCCCTGAGGCCCACTCTGATACACCCAGAAACGCTGTTTTTCACTAGAGCAGGATGTGGTTTCGACCGGACTTCGTTTCGCAAGCCTCGGCTTCTAGGCAACCGGAAGAAAGTAGAGGACCGACCTCGGAGAGAGGGTTCGCAGGCTGACGGCCTCCCTGCCCACCACCCTTTTCGGAAATCAGCCCGTGGAGTCGGCCCCCGGGCCGAAGCCGCCTTACCTTGCTCCCGTTAGTGAACCTGTGGATGTACGCAGTAGCCAGTCCTGGAATCAACAAGCACACGCCCATGACGGAGAGTCCGGGGAGAATCTCGAACCACATCTCTGCGCCGTTACCCAGGCCAAAACCCTACTTCTGGGTCCTTGAAAGGTGACCTGGCTTCGCCTCTCTTCCCAGTAAGCCCCGCGGCCGCCCGCGAGCGGGGCGGTGCCACGTACGGCTCCGGAAGAAGCGACGGAATCTGCTAGGGCACAAGAGAGGCGAGCGCTCGCGCTCTCGCAGTCCTCTTCCGTCAGTGTCTTTTGCTTCGACTCCCGGCGGAGCGCACAACGTGGAGTGACGTGCAGGGGCCGAGTGCAACCCAGGCAGCCACGGCCGTTTCGGAGCTCGGGACTCTAAAATGGCAGAGCAGCTTTCTCCAGGAAAGGCGGCGGATCAGGTGTGCACCTTCCTTTTCAAAAAGCCTGGGCGGAAAGGGGCTGCTGGACGCAGAAAGCGCCCGGCCAGCGCCCCAGAGCCCGGAGAAAGCGGCAGCAGTAGCGACGAAGGCTGCACTGTGGTTCGACCGGAAAAGAAGCGGGTGACCCACAATCCAATGATACAGAAGACCCGTGACAGTGGTAAACAGAAGGCGGCTTACGGCGACTTGAGCAGCGAGGAGGAAGAGGAAAATGAGCCCGAGAGTCTCGGCGTGGTTTATAAATCCACCCGCTCGGCGAAACCCGTGGGACCAGAGGATATGGGAGCGACAGCTGTCTATGAGCTGGACACAGAGAAAGAGCGCGATGCACAAGCCATCTTTGAGCGCAGCCAGAAGATCCAGGAGGAGCTGAGGGGCAAGGAGGATGACAAGATCTATCGGGGAATCAACAATTACCAGAAATACATGAAGCCCAAGGATACGTCTATGGGCAATGCTTCTTCCGGGATGGTGAGGAAGGGCCCCATCCGAGCGCCCGAGCATCTACGTGCCACTGTGCGCTGGGATTACCAGCCCGACATCTGTAAGGACTACAAAGAGACTGGCTTCTGCGGCTTCGGAGACAGCTGCAAATTCCTCCATGACCGTTCAGATTACAAGCATGGGTGGCAGATCGAACGTGAGCTTGATGAGGGTCGCTATGGTGTCTATGAGGATGAAAACTATGAAGTGGGAAGCGATGATGAGGAAATACCATTCAAGTGTTTCATCTGTCGCCAGAGCTTCCAAAACCCAGTTGTCACCAAGTGCAGGCATTATTTCTGCGAGAGCTGTGCACTGCAGCATTTCCGCACCACCCCGCGCTGCTATGTCTGTGACCAGCAGACCAATGGCGTCTTCAATCCAGCGAAAGAATTGATTGCTAAACTAGAGAAGCATCGAGCTACAGGAGAGGGTGGTGCTTCCGACTTGCCAGAAGACCCCGATGAGGATGCAATTCCCATTACTTAGGTTTCCCATAATTCTTAAATTTAAAAAATAAATATTTTGTTCTTTTGGAAGTCTTAACTCGTGTCCTTCCTTTGTAGAGAAAGTGACAGAGAAGGCGGGTGGTGAAGTAGGGTCCTGGATTAAAAGCTTCAAGGTAGGTATAATCAGGATTTTTAGCCCTAGGATAACCATTTTGCCTGTGTTTCTTTTCAGAACACTTTGGCATAAATTATAGGGGTGGGAGTAGTTTGAGAAAAGAGCTATAATTTGCTCGAAATAACCAAAGCTATGATGAAAGCAAGACCTCTGAGCCTGTTTATTATATCACATTTCTGTATCACTTAATAGTTTACAAAGTACTTTCATGCATTGTTTCTTTGGGAGCCTGTACTACAAAATATACCCGAGCCAAGGTGTGGGAGAGAGGGATTGTGTTTGGGGAATTGGTAGCTAGAACCACAGGCTTCACATATGGGAAATGTTCCTTGCTGTCTTGGTTATTTATTTATTTATTTATTTTTGAGACGGAGTCTCGCTCTGTTGCCCAGGCTAGAGTGCAGTGGCGCGATCTCAGCTCACTGCAACCTCCGCCTCCCCGGTTCAAGCGATTCCCCTGCCTCAGCCTCCGGCGTAGCTGAGACTACAGGCGCATGCCACCACACCTGGCTATTTTTTTTTTTTTTTTGTATTTTTAGTAGAGATGGGGTTTCACCATATTAGCCAGGATGGTCTCGATCACCTGGCCTCGTGATCCGCCCGCTTTGGCCTCCCAAAGTGCTGGGATTACAGGTGTGAGCCACCGAGCCCGGCTCCCTTGCTGTCTTGGAAGCAGCTATAGTTAACCCCCACATCCATGGATGATAAAAGTATCTGTGCTCAGCTATCCAGTGTGGCAGACACTAGCCTCAGGTCACTACTGAGCACTTGAAATGCCTCTGACCACTGTATTGGACACTGCTATTGTAGACAGAACTTGTGAACCTGCAGAGGGCAAAAACATAATATTTTATCATTCATTACCTGAAACTATCTGTGTTCCAGTCTCTGTAATAGCGCTGATCACACCTTATTAAAATTAGTCGATGCACCTGTCTCTCCAACTGGTTTATGAACTCAGTGACTAGCCTAGTGCTTGGCATATAATAAGCACTTAATAAATAAGCCTAGAGAGGTTTAAAAAGGGAGATTGGGGCCAAAGCCTTGAATCCAAGCTGAGGAGCGTTGACTGTATTCTATAGGCAGCGGGGGAAATAGCAGAGGTTTGGGAAGAGAACACAATCAGACTTGGGTTTTTTTGTTTGTTTGTTTGTTTGTTTGTTTTAGTGTTACTGTGGTTGCGGCTATAGGATGGCTCACAAGGGAGATGGAACACAAGAGGCCAGGAGGCTAGTTAGGCCAAATGATTAGTAAATTTTATTGATATGGCTAGAATTTGAGCTAATCCCACGAAACAGATGCAAGAATAAATTCTGGGTTAGTGGTTTTTATTCACATTCATTAATCCGTTTAAAGATATTCTTTTTTTTTTTTTTGAGACAGAGTCTTGCTCTGTCATCCAGGCTGGAGTGCAGTGGCGCGATCTTGGCTCATTGCAACCTCCGCCTCCCAGGTTCAAGCAATTCTCCGCCTCAGCCTCCCGAGTAGCTGGGACTACAGACGTGCAGCACCACACCCAGCTAATTTTTTTATTTTTAGTAGAGACAGGGTTTCACCATATTGGTCAGGCTGGTTTTGAACTTCTGACCTCGTGATCCGCCCGCCTCGGCTTCCCAAAGTGCTGGGATTACATGCATGAGCCACCGCGCCCGGCCTAAAGATATTCTTTGAGTAGCTACTCTCTATCAGGTGCTGTGCTTGGCCTGGGGGATATTAGCAGTGAACAAGATGGACACAGCCCCTGCCCTCATGGAGCTGGACATTAAATAATGACTGTTTGTTTGTTTGTTTTTGAGACAGAGTCTCGCTGTGCCACCCAGGCTGGAGTGCAGTGGCATAATCTCAGCTCACTGTAACCTCCGCCTCCCAGGTTCAAGCAATTCTCCTGCCTCAGCCTCCCGAGCTGGTCTCGAACTCCTGACTTCACGTGATCCGCCCACCTGGGCTTCCTAAAGTGCTGGGATTACAGGTGTGAGCCACCGTGCCCTGCCTGTTTTGTTTCTTTTAATTTCAAATAGGATCTCCTATGTTGCCCAAGCCCGTCTCAAACTCCTGGCTTCAAGCAATCCTCCCGCCTCAGCTTCCCAACATGCAGGGATTATAGGCGTGAGCCACCATACCTGGCCTAGGAAAGCATTTTGAAAAGTGTCATGTCCTACACAAAGCTTCAGAGGAAAAGGAAATAAATGAAAAATGTCACGGAGGCAAGACGCAGTGGCTCACGCCTGTAATCCCAGCACATTTAGAGGCTGAGATGGGAGGATCACTTGAGGCCAGGAGTTGGAAACCAGCCTGGGCAACATAGGGAGACCTCCGTCTCTACAAAAAACAAGCAAAAATTTTAGCCAGGTGTGGTGAAGTGCACCTGTAGTCCCAGCTACTCAGGAGGCTGAGGTGGGAGGATCCCTTGAGCCCAGAAGATCAAGGCTACAGTGAGCCATGATTGCACTACTACACTCCAACCCGGGTAACAGGAGTGAGACCCTGTCTCAAAAAAAAAAAAAAAGAAAAGAAAAAAGAAATATGGCAATGAGTAGCAAAAGAACCAGAAAAAATGTTCATTTTTTTTACTATTTCTGATAATTTATACTAAAAAAGTTATTCAGGGTTAGGCACAGTGGCTCATGCCTGTAATCCCAGGACTTCATGAGGCCAAGATTAGAGGATCACTTGAGCTCAGGAGTTTGAGAACAGCATGGGCAACATAGCGAGACCCCCATCTCTAAAAAATAAAAATAAAAAAAGTTATTCAAAAGTAGAATAAAGTGTTATGGAAAAAGATATACTTTGAGTTGTTGTCTATTATATAAGCTGAGAGAAAATGTCCAGGAGAAAACACAGATGATAAAAGGTGAAAGAATGCTGCTGATGACTAAATTCTAGGAGGTAGAACAGAGAAGCGACACAATTAAGAGCATAAATCAGTCTTAAAGAGTTGAGAGGGCAAGAGAAAGATGACGTTTGTGTGCTACTCTCCACATGACGTTTTTGAATACTTGTCTGTAAATCCTTTTTTTCTTTCTTTTTTTTTTGGTTTTAAGACAGGGTCTCACTGTTGCCCAGGCTGGAGTGCAGTGGTGCGATCTCGGCTCACTGCAACCTCTGCCTCCCAGGTTCAAGCGATCCTCCTGCCTCAGCCTCCCAAGTAGCTGGAATTACAGGCATGCACCACCACGTCCAGCTAATTTTTTGTATTTTTAGTAGGGATGGGGTTTCACTATGTTGGCCAGGCTGGTCTGGAACTCCTGGTCTCAAGTGATCCGCCTGCATTGGCCTCCCAAAGTGCTGGGATTACAGACGTGAGCCACCGCACCCAGCCTTGTCTGTGAATTTTGAAAAAGTATACAAAGTACTTGCAAATGAGCATTATTCTGGAGTCCGTAGCATTCAGCAGATTCTTAAAAGGGACCGTAACTCCATAAAAGCACCTAAATCAATAGTGTACTCAAAGTACTTTTCATGTTTACAAGCTTATGATTATATTTTCTACAGGTCAGGAATATTTTCATCACCTTTAATTAAATGGTACAACTTCATTTCATAGGTGGGAACTGAATAGTTATTCTTACAATTTAAAAGAAACTAAATACGTAGAGGGAAGCAAGCGCTCCAGCAGAGATGAGGTTGCAGTGTACCCTAAAGGAGCTTACCTAGTTTGAGAGGTCAGGGCACCTATGTCTCCCCTAGGAAATGAGCCTCAAACTGAGACCCGAGAGGTGAGTTGGAGAAAGAGTATCTCAGGTAGAGGGACAAGTATATATACTAAGGCCCTGATGTGAGAGACTGCCTCCAGCTAAAAACTCAAGGCAGTCTAAGGTGGCTGGGGAAAAGAGACGAGGTAGTCAGGGCCAAAGAGCAGACACCTTGCAAGTCATGTGAAGGACTTTGGATTTTATCTGAAGGGCAAAAATGTGCCATCAAAGCATTTTAAGGGCCAGGCACAGTGGCTCACCCCTGTAATCCCAGCACTTTGGGAGGCCGAGGTCGGCGGATCACTTGAGGTCAGGAGTTCGAGACCTGCCTGGCCAACATGGTGAAACCCCCGTATCTAATAAAAATACAAAAAATTAGCTGGGTGTGCTGGCGGGCACCTTTAATCCCAGCTACTCGGGAGGCTGAGGCAGGAGAATCCCTTGAACCTGGAAGGCGGAGGTTGCAGTGAGCCAAGATTGCGCCACTGCACTCCAGCCTGGGAGACAGAGCAAAACTCTGTCTCAAAAAAAAAAAAAAAAAAAAGTGGGGGGAGCTGGGCACAGTGGCTCACACCTGTAATCCCAGCACTTTGAGAGGCCAAGGTGGACGGATCACAAGGTCAGGAATTCGAGACCAGCCTGACCAACATGGTGAAACCCTGTCTCTACTAAAGATACAAAAATTAGCCAGGCGTGGTGGCACGCACTTGTAATTCCAGCTACTCAGGAGGCTAAGGCAGGAGAATTGCTTGAACCCGGGGTGGGGGGTGCGCAGAGGTTGCAGTGAGCCAAGATTGCACCACTACACTCCAGCCTGGGTGACAGAGCGAGACTCCGTCCCAAAAAAAAAAATTTTTTTAAGGGTTTTAAGAAGGAAAATGGCCGGGTGCGGTGGCTCACGCCTGTAATCCCAGCACTTTGGGAGGCCAAGATGGGCGGATCACGAGGTCAGGAGATCGAGACCATCCTGGCTAAAACGGTGAAACCCCGTCGCTACTAAAAATACAAAAAATTAGCCGGGCGTGGTGGCGGGCGGCTGTAGTCCCAGCTACTCGGGAGGCTGAGGCAGGAGAATGGCGTGAACCCGGGAGGCGAAGCTTGCAGTGAGCCGAGATTGCGCCACTGCACAGCCTGGGCGACAGAGCGAGACTCCGTCTCAAAAAAAAAAAAAAAAAAGAAAAGAAAATGAAATGATCAGATCTGAGTTTCAAAAAGATAATTCTGAAGAGTGGGGAATGGATTGAAGGAAGCCAGACATGAAACAGGGAGATCAGTTATGGGGGTAGTGCACTGGTCCAAATCAGATGATGGTAGACTGGACTAGACTGGTGGCTGTGAACATTCATTTAATAAATTTGTAATGATCACCCACTACATGACAGGCATTAAGCACTGGAGATACAGTCATGACAAAAGCACACAAGTCCCTGCTTTCATAGAACTTACATGAAGTGAGCACAGTGGCTCACACTTGTAATCCCAGCACTTTAGGAGGCTGAGGCAGGAGGATCACTTGAGGCCAGGAGTTGGAGACCAGCCTGGAAAACAAAGTGAGACCCCATCTCTACAAAAAATAAAAAATAAAAAACTTAGCAAGGGATGGTGGCATGTGCCTGTAGTCCCAGCTAATCAGGAGGCTTAGGCAGGAAGATCCCTTCAGCCTGAGAGTTTGAGGTTGCAGTGAGATGTGATCATGCCACTTCACTCCAGCCTGGGTGACAGAGAACCCATCTCAAAAAAAAAAAAAAAAAAAAAAAGAACGTACATGAGAGACAGTGACAGATATATATATATATATCAGATTGTGATGAGTGCTATGAAAAACAATAAAGCAAGGTAAAGGGCTAAGAGTGCAGGGGTGTAGGGGAATGCTATTTTATATATGGTAGTCAGGGAGGGGCCTCTTCTGGTAAGGTGACATTTGGGCAGAGACCTACATGAAACAGATATCGGGGAGAAGAGCATTCCAGACAGAGAACACCTAGTACAAAGGCCTGAGGCAGGAAAGTGCATAAAACACAACTTTGTAATAGAACCAATAATTATAGAAGAACCCCTGCATAACCACCACCCGGGTCAAGAACTACAAGACTGAAAACACTGAAGAAGCCCCTCAAGGATCCCCTCCAGATCACACCCTCAGGATCACACCCTCAGGATCTCAGGATCACACCCTCAGGTAATCACTATATTGATTTTTTTTTTTTTTTTGAGATGCAGTCTCACTCTGTCACCCAGGCAGGAGTGCAGTGGCGCAATCTCAGCTTACTGCACCCTCCGCCTCCTGGGTTCAAGTGATCCTCCCACCTCAGCCTCCTAAGTAGCTGGAACTACAGGTGTGGGCCATGACACCTGGCTTTTTTTTTTTTTTTTTTTTTGGTAGAGACAGGGGTCTCCCTATGTTGCCTAGGCTGCTCTGGAACTCCTGGGCTCAAGCAATCCTCATCCCTCAGCCTCCCAAAGTGCTAGGATTACAGATGTGAGCTACCATGCCTGGCTGTTGAACCTTTCTGTAAACACTTTTTTATTTGCTGAGGTGAAATTTACATAACATAAAATTAACCAGTTTAAAGCAAACAATTTAGTGGTATTTAATACATTTGCAATGTTGTGCAACTACTATCTCTATATAGTTCTAAAACATTGTTTTCATCACCCCAGAAGAAAACTCCACACCCATTAAGCAAATGCTCCTCACTTCCTCCTCCCCTCCACCAACCCCCTCAATCCCTGGCAACCACCAATCTGCATTCTCTGTGGATTTAATTATGTTATACATTTCTTTTCTTTTCTTTTTTCTGAGACGGAGTCTTGCTCTGTCATCCAGGCTGGAGTGCGGTGGAGTGATCTCGGCTCACTGCAGCCTCCACCTCCCAGGTTCAAGCAATTCTCCTGCCTCAGCCTCCCAAGTATCTGGGATTACAGGTGCGCGCCACCACGCCCTGCTAATTTTTGTATTTTTAGTAGAGACGGGGTTTCACCATGTTGGCCAGGCTAGTCTCAAACTCCTGACCTCGTGATCTGCCCATCTCGGCCTCTCAAAGTGCTGGGATTACAGGCGTAAGCCACCGCGCCCAGCCTATGTTAGATATTTCATATAAATGGAATTGCAATATGTAATCTTTCATGTCTGGCTTCTTTCATTTAGTTTTCAAGGTTCATCCACATTGTAGTATGTATCAGTACTTCCTTTCTATGGCTAAACAGTATTCCATTGTATGCATAGAACACAATTTGCTTATTATCCAATCATCTGTTGATGGATATTTGTTCATTTACCTTTTAGCTCTGACTATGGGTGTACATGTATTTGTTTGAGTGTCTGTTTTCAATTCCTTTGGGTATATACTTAGGAGTGTAGTTGCTGGGTCATATGGTAAGTCTATGTTTAACTTTTTATATATGTGTATATATAGAGAGAGAGAGACAGGGTCTCACTCTGTCACTCAGGCTAGAGTGCAGTGGCCAGATCATAGTTCACTGAAGCCTCACACTGTTGGGCTCAAATGATCCTCCTACCTCAGCCTCCCGAGGAGCTAGAACTACAGGTGCACAACGCCATGCCTGGCTAATTTTTTTTTCTTTTTTTTTGTTGAGATGGAGTCTGGCTCTGTCACCCAGGCTGGAGTACAGTGGTACGATCTCGGCTCACTGCAACCTCCGCCTCCCAGATTCAAGCGATTCTCCTGCCTCAGCCTCCCAAGTAGCAGGGATTACAGGCACCTGCCACCATGCCTGGCTAATTTTTGTATTTTTAGTTAGAGACGGGGTTTCACCTTCTTGGCTAGTCTGGTCTCGAACTCCTGGCCTCATGTGATCCGCCCACCTCAGCCTCCCAAAGTGCTGGGATTACAGGCATGAGCCACCGCGCCCAGCTAAATCTTTTACTTCTTTTGACAATGTTTTATAGCATTTAGAGAATAAGTATTGCACTTCCTTTGTTAAATTTATTCTTAATATTTTGTTCTTGATGCTATTGCAAATAGAATAATTTTCTTAATTTCATTTTTAGATTATTCATCAACAGTATATAGAAATAAAATTGATTTTTTTCCAATATTGATCTTATATACTGGAACCATGCTGAACTCATTTATTGGTCCTAGCAGGTTGTTTTTTAGTGGATTCCTTAGGATTTTCTATATACATGACCACGATATTCTATGTACATGAACCATGACTATGTCATCTGCCAATAAAGTTTTAGTTCTTCCTTTCCAATCTGAATACATTTTATTTCATTGTCTTGCCCAATTGCCATCGATGGAGCTTCCAGGACAATGTTGAATAGAGGTGGTGAGATTAGACATTCTTCTCTTGTTCCTGGTCTTAGGAGGAAAACATCCAGTCTATCACCACTAAGTATGTTATTAGCTGCGAGCTTTTTGCAGATGCTCTTTTCTGAGTTGAGAAAAGTTCCCCTGTATTCCTAGTTTGTTGAGTGTTGTTATCATGAAAAGGAGTTGGATTTGGGGCAAATGTTTTTTCTGCATCTATTGAGATGATTATGTGGTTTTTGCTTTTTATTCTACTGATATGGTCTATAACAGTAATTGATTTTTGGATGTTTTAAAGATAGGAAAACAAAACAAAGTGTTTTTCCCACTCTCACACTCAAGGAAACACAGAACACTTCACCTGTGGTCACCAAAATGTGTGGGGAAATACACACATACACCAACCAAGCAATTCTCTAGCCGACATCAGCTGGATCTCCTCTAAATCAATTCAATTCCAACACTGCCTACCTGGAGATAGCATCAGATCCCATAGATCCTATACATAGATTTGGGGCTCAGTCCTATGAGACTGCCCCCCACCTCAAATGTCAATAGTAAGTAGTAGGTTGTCATCTATACTTCTGACCCACCAGCTATAAATCAGGGGTTTCTACTACCCTCTCCTCAGGTTCCATTAATTTGCTAGAGTAGCTCACAGAATTCAGGGAAACACTTTACTTAAATTTACTCATTTATTATAAAGGATATTACGAAGCATATAGACAAATAGTCAGATAGAAGAGCTGTGTAGGGCAAGGCATGTGAGAAGGGGCCCAGAGCTTCCATGTTCTCTCTCTCAGAGAACCACCCTCAAGGTAACTCATGTCCAGCTAGCCAGAAGCTCTCAGAACTCAGTCCTTTTGGACTTTTATGGAGGCTTCATTACATAGGCATGATTGATTACATCACTGGCCATTGGTGATCAACTCAACCTTCAGCCTTTCGCTCCTCCCCAGAGGTCTAGGTTTGTGGGGTGATGTGGGGTTGAAAGTTCCAACCCTCTAATTACATGATTGTTCCCCTGGCAACCAGCCCCCATCCTGAGGCTATCCAGGATCCCACCAAGAGTCACATCATTAAAACAAAAGATGCTACTATGACCCAGGAAATTCTGAGGGATTTAAGAGCTCTATATATCAGAGCTTTCTTTAATCTAATTCGTTTCTTTTGTTTTAATTTTTTTTTTTTTTTTGAGACGAAGTCTCACTCTGTCACCCAGGCTGAAGTGCAATGGCAAGATCTCGGCTCACTGCAACTTATGCCTCCTGGGTTCAAGCAGTTCTCCTGTCTCAACCTCCCAAGTAGCTGGGATTACAGGCGTGTACCACCACGCCTGGCTATTTTTTTTTTTTTTAGACGGAGTCTTGCTCTGTTGCCCAGGCTGGAGTGCAGTGGCGCGATCTCAGCTCACTGCAACCTCCACCTCCCGGGTTCAAGTGATTCTCCTGCCTCAACCTCCCGAGTACCTGGGACTACAGGTGTGCGCCACCACGCTCAGCTAATTTTTTGTGTATTTTTAGTAGATACGGGGCTTCACCATGTTAGCCAGGATGGTCTCAATCTCCTGACCTTGTGATCCACCCACCTCGGCCTCCCAAAGTGCTGGGATTACAGGTGTGAGCCACTGTGCCCAGCCTTTTTTTTTGGGATGGCGTCTCAATCTGTTGCCCAGGCTGGAGTGCAATGGCATGGTCTTGGTTCACTGCAAACTCCGCCTCCTAGGTTTAAGCAATTCTCCTGCCTCAGCCTCCCAAGTAGCTGGGATTACAGGTGCGTGCCATCACACCTGGCTAATTTTTGTATTTTTAGTAGAGATGGTGTTTCACTCTGTTGGCCAGGCTGGTCCTGAACTCCTAACCTGGTGATCCACCCGCCTCAGCCTCCCAAAGTGCTGGGATTACAGGCGTGAGCCACCACGCCCAGCCTCCTTACTTTCATATCCATATAATGTGTTACTGCATTTAACATTTGACATAAATAATCTCTTCATATTTTTGTAATGTAGCAAACATTTTATTAATTTTATTAACATTAGTTTTACATCTGAGAATTTACCAGTATTTTTAAGATAACTCTATAATTTTTTCTAGTTTTTTTTTTAATAGCCCCTACACAAACTCACAGGATTTAGGGTTTTCGTTTTGTTTTGTTTTGTTTTTTTAACTACCAGCCTTGGAGATGTAATTTAGATCTATGAATCAGCTGTATTACTTTCTAGCCATGTAATTCTGGGTTTGAGTGACCACATGTCTTAATTTCACTCATTGCAAAATAGGGAAAACAACAGTACCCAATTCATAGGGCTGGTGTGAGGACTAACCAAGTTAACACACACAAAGTGCCCAGCACAGGGCAAAAATAAGCTTTGATCATGATTGTTTTGTTGTTTTGAAAGTCCATAAGTCTCCTTTTGTCCAAATTTCATCTCACTCTCGGTACATAGGATCTTTCTAAGTCTACATTACAGAAATAGAATTAACTGATAATTTTCTACGCTTATACCTGTAAAATTATTCCCCTGAGAAAATTACACAACTTCAGGATTTTTAAAGCTTACTGGATTTACTTACAAGTTTACATGTGTGCGGTTGGGTGCGGTGGCTCATGCCTGTAATCCCAGCACTTTGGGAGGCCGAAGCGGGAGAATCACTTGAGCTTAGGAGTTTGAGAACAGCCTGGCCAACATGGTGAAATCCCGTCTCTACTAAAAATACAAAAATTAGCCCCATGCCTGGCGCCTGAAATCCCAGCTACTTGGGAGGCTGAGGCAGGAGAATAGCTTGAACCTGGGAGGTGGAAGCTGCAGTGAGCCGAGATCATGCCACTGCACTCCAGCCTGGGCAACAGAGTGAGACTCCATCTCAAAAATAAATAAATAAATAAATAAATAAATAAAGTTTACATGTGTGGTACAGTTTGAGCATCCAAAATCTGAAATGCTCCAAAATCTGAAACTTTTTGAGCACTGACATGATATCACAAGTGGAAAATTCCACACCTCACCTCGTGGGACAGGCCACAGACAAAACACAGGCACACAACACACAGTTTATTCAGTGTCTCCAAGGAAAAAATTAAAATTACCTTCAGGCTCTGTGTATAAGGGGCATATGAAACATAAATGAATTTCATGTTGAGACTCGGGTCCCATCCCCAAGTTATCTCGTTACATATATGCAAATATTCCAAAATTGGAAACACTTCTGAAATCCAAAACACTTCTGGCCTGAAGCATTTCAGATAAGGCATACTCAACTTGTATTCTCCCTCAGAATCTAATGTCACTCCTCCAAGGCTCAGCTACCAATTTTAAACTAAAAACTTTTCTTAATTGAGAAATTCATCTCTGTTTCCCATGTGACTGAATTCCTTATATTGTTCGTTAGCTCCTCCTGTTTTTTTTGAGACAGAGTCTCACTCTGTTGCCCAGGCTGGAGTGCAGTGGCACGATCTTGCTCACCACAACCTCCGCCTCCCAGGTTCAAGTGATTCTCCTGCCTCAGCCTCCCGAGTAGCTGGGATAACAGGTGCTCGCCACCACTTCCAGCTAATTTTTGTATTTTTAGTAGAGATGGGGTTTCACCATGTTGGCCAGGCTGGTCTTGAACTCCTGACCTCAAGTGATCTGCCCGCCTCAGCCTCCTAAAGTGCTGGGATTACTAAGCCACTGTGCCCGGCCACCTCCTCCTGTTTTATGTCATCAGCAGACATCGGGAATAGCTGGTTAACATCTTTTGTTATAATCCTTAAACTGTGGGAAGGTACTTCAAATAATTATACTACGTAAGCCTCCTTTATGCACTGACTGGGAAGGAGTCCAACGTTCTCATACATATTTTTAATTTGGCTAATTTATAAAATATTACCCCTTCTTTCATAGGTAATATTAGGATCAGCAGGCGCTCATGTGAAATAATTTTTTGTACTGTACAAATTATCCAACTCCTTTCCTAATTGTCTGTTTAGAATTTGGATAATTTCAGAGCTGATCTGGGTCAAGAATTAATTAAAAACAACATTGAATATAACATTTAAATAAAAGTCAATTTGATCTTAAAATTGGATGTTAAACCACCTTTAAGCTAGGTGGAGCTGAACACCAGGCAGTTCCACAAGATTTCCACAAGGAGTTTTATTTGTGAAAGGAATTAATAAAAAACGGGCAAGACAATTTATTAAAAGTAGCCTGTTCAACGGAGGGCAGGGAAGATGTTTTAAAGTAAGGTTCTTCCATTTGTGTACAGATATTTTCTTTCTGGGTTTTTTGTTTGTTTGTTTGTTTGTTTGTTTTGAGACAGGGTATTGTTCAGTCGCCCAGGTTGGAGTGCAGTGGCGCGACCACAGCTCACTGCAGCCTTAACCCCTGGGCTCGAGCTATCCTCCCGCCTCAGCCTCCTGAGTAGCTGAGACCACAGGTGTGTGCCACCATACTCAGCTAATTTTTTTTTTTTTTTTTTTTTTTTTTTTTTTTGAGACGGAGTCTGGCTCTGTCACCCAGGCTGGAGTGCAGTGGCACAATCTCGGCTCACTGCAAACTCCACCTCCCGGGTTCACGCCATTCTCCTGCCTCAGCCTCCCGAGTAGCTGGGACTACAGGCGCCCGCCAACACGCCCTGCTAATTTTTTTTTGTATTTTTAGTAGAGACGGGGTTTCACCGTGTTAGCCAGGATGGTCTCGATCTCCTGACCTCGTGATCCGCCCGCCTCGGCCTCCCAAAGTGCTGGGATTACAGGCTTGAGCCACCGCGCCCGGCAATTTTTTAATTTTTTGTGGAAATGGGTTTTGCCATGTTGCCCAGGCTGATTTCGAACTCCTGGGCTCAAGTAATCCTCCCACCTCAGCCTCTCAAAGTGTTGGGATTACAGGCAGAGCCTCCTTCTGCTTTTCTAAAGTGGGGTCCCAAACATGATACTGCTCATCATCAGAAGTGAGAAGAGGAACCTTGGAGCATACAGTGAAACTGTGAGAATCAGTGGTGTGAGGAACTTTAGGGACAGCTCTCTTTCTCCCTCTCTCTCACACACACGCACACACTTATTCTTGTTCTCCCCCTTACTTGGTGGAAAGGAGCCATATCATCATCCCTGTTTTGTTTTGTTTTGTTTCTTTTGCTCTGGCATAAATAATATAATAACCTGGTGCAATAACAAAAAGGATAGAAAGGCACACAGTGAAAAATGTATGAAAAGGCGCTTAACTTAATCATTAGAGAAATGCAAAGTGAAACTACAATGAGCCACCCCTACACACCCACTAGACAATACCAGATGCTGAGAAGGGTATGAAGCAATCAGGACTCTCACACACTGCTGATAAGTGTAAATTGGTACAACCCTGTTGGAAAACTCTATGGTAGTACCTACTAAAGTTGAGCATATGCTTACTCTGTGATCCAGCAATTCCACTCCTAGGTATGTATCTGACATGAATCATCAAACAATATGTACTAAAATCCCAGCAGCACTATTTGTATTAGCCCCTAAGAGTGGGATAAATTGTAGCAGACTGGTGCAATGGAATATTATGTAACAGTGAAAAGGAATAATCCACAGCTACATATAACATAAATGAGCTGGGCGTGGTGGCTCAAGCCTGTAATCCCAGCACTTTGGGAGGCCGAGGCAGGTGGATCACGAGGTCAGGAGTTCAAGACCAGCTTGGCCAATGTTAGAAACAAAATGCTTGTTTCTCGGTGCCACAAAGAAATAGCACTCGAACATAAATTTAATTTTCTCAGCAAGACAATTTTTACTTCTATAGAAGGGTGCAACTCATGAATGGAGTAATGGCGAGAGCACACCTGAACAAGGGAGGGGAAGGGGTTCTTATTCCTGACACAGGTAGCCCCTACTGCTGTGTCGCTCCCCTATTGGCTTGGGTTGGACTACACAGTCTAAGCTAATTCTGATTGGCTACGTTAAAGAGACCACGGGTATGAGCCAGAGTGGCGGGGTCAGTAGTTTGGTGGGAAGGACGGTTAGGAACAGGTAACTAAAGGTGACTTAGGTCAGAGCAGGTGACCGGGGTGACTCAGGTCAAAGCAGATGATCGGGGTGAGTCAGGACGGAGCAGGTAACCAGGGGAACAGATGTGAACTACTGATGAAAACTGGTGGAAAATGTTGTTTACTGAAACTACGAGGAAGTTAAACTTTACAATGGAGGACAAAGAACTGAACATACTGACATACTGATTCTTTAAAGAGAAATCTAGAACTCACTGTATCCAACAGCCAATATAGTGAAACCCCATCTCTACTAAAAATACAAAAGTTAGCCGGTCGTGGTGGCACACGCCTGTAGTCCCAGCTACTCGGGAGGCTGAGGCAGAAGAATCGCTTGAACCTGGGAGGTGGAGGCTGCAATGAGCCAAGATGTAAGCCAAAATGGCGCCACTGCACCTCAGCCTGGGCGACAGAGCAAGATTCCGTCTCTAAATAAATAAATCTCAGTCATAAATGTTGAGAGAAAGGAGCCTAACATAAAAGAATACATGCTGTATGATTCAATTTACATAAAGTTCAAAACAGACAAACTCAATAGTATTAGAAGTCATTCATAGAAGGATGTAGCTGCTAAAAAAGAAAAAACAGACAAACTCAATAGTATTAGAAGTCATTCATAGAAGGATGTAGCTGCAAAAAGGATAGTGGTATTCTTGGTGGCGAAAATGACTGGGAACAAGTAGGAAGAGAGCATCTGGCATGCTGGCAATGTTTTGTTTCTTGATCTACATGCTGGTTACATAAGTGTGTTCACTTTGTGAAAATTCAGCAAGCTGGATGCTTACTTTTAGTGCACTTGTCTGTACATGTGTTATACTGCAATTAAAAGTTTCATTAAAAAGGAAGTCTACAGTATGTGTTAGGTAGAATAATATCTCCCCCAAAGTTGTACACATCCTAATCCCCAGAACCCATGACTATGTTAGGTTATATAGTAAAAGGAAATTAAGGTTGCTAATCAGCTGTCCTTAAAATAGGGAGATTATCCTGGATTTTACAGGCGGACACAGTGTAAACACAGGAGTCCTTAAAAGTGAAAGGGGAAAGTGCAGAGGCCAGGAGTTGGAGACCAGCCTGGGCAACACAGTGAGACCCCTTCTCTACAAAAATAAAAATAAATTAGCTGGGCACGGTGGCATGCACCTGTAGTCCCAGCTATTTGGGAGGCTAAGGCAGGAGGATCACTTCAGCTCAGGAGTTTAAGGCTTCAGTGAGCTGTGACCCTGAAAAAAAAACTTGGAATGGCAAGGCAGAGAATAAAAGAGATACAGACAATAGACAGAAGTAGGGGCAGGGTCAGAGAGAGATGCTATGCTGCTGGCTTTGAAGACGAAGGGTTCACAAGCCAAGGAATATGGGCCGCCTCAAGAATCTGAAAAAGACAAGGAAATCTATTATCTCCTAGAGCCTCCAGGAAGGAACTCAGTCCTGCCAACACCTTGATTTTAGCCCTGTGAGACCCATATTGGACTGTTTGTTTATTTATTTATTTATTTATTATTACTATATTTTTTTGCCCCCTCACAGGACAAAGCTAAAACCTGTTGGACTTTTAACCTACAGAACTGTAAGATAATACACTTGCATTATTTAAGCCCACTAAATTTGTGGTAATGTTACAGCAGGAATAGGAGGCTAATACAGTTGGTGTGGGGGAAGATCAAGTGTTCAGTTTTGGATGCATTCAGTGGCTGAGCACGTTAGACGTCTTAAGTGAAGATGTTAAATAGGCAGTTGGATACATGACTCTGGAAATCATCAGGGAGGTATGGGCTGGAGATGTAAATTCTTTTTTCGTTTTGTTTTGGTTTTGAGACGGAGTCTCGTTCTGTCGCCCAGACTGGAGTGCACTGGCACAATCTCGGCTCACTGCAACCTCTACCTCCCGGGTTCAAGCAAATCACCTGCCTCAGCCTCCCGAGTAGCTGGGATTACAGCTGCCCGCCACCACGCCGGCTAATTTTTTTGTATTTTTAGTAGAGACGGGATGTCACATGTTGGCCAGGCTGGTCTCGAACTCCCGACCTCAGGTGATCCACCCGCCTCGGCCTCCCAAAGTGCTGAGATTACAGCTGTGAGCCACTACGCCTGGCCTGGACATGTAAATTCTAGAGTAGAGTTGTCGGCAAAGAGAGAAAAGCCAAAAGAATGAATGAGATTAATAAAGGAGTGAGTGTACATATAAAAGAGGTCTAAGGACTGAGCCCTGGGACACTTTATTCTGGCAACTGACAAATAGCTGGTGGTTTAAAGCTAGTAAGGACACCAAAACAGAGGCATACACTACCAACATGCAAGTGCAGAGCTAAGCAGTAGGTCAGAGGCAGATGCATAAACAAGGCTCATAAGAACGGCCAGGTACTGAAAGCAAGAGTACCAGATGCCAAATACAGGGAAACAGTTTTAGCCACAGGAATAGGAATCCAAGAACAGGCTGGACAATTGGAGTGAGAAAATTTAAGTGCATTCTAGAGGTCGGCAAAAATGGGAGTTGGCCCTTAGGCAGCTTTCTGCCTTGGGCTCCTATTGCATCTTTAATTTGGTTTCTGTCCTCTATGGGTGTCTGTCTCTCTCTCTCTCTCTCTTTTTGAGATGCAGTCTCACTCTGTCACCCACGTTGGAGTGCAGTGGTGCGACCTCGGCTCACTGCAACCTCCGCCTCCTAGGTTCAAGTGACTCTCCTGCCTCAGCCTCCCAAATAGCTGGGACTACAGGCGCCTGCCACCATGCCCAGATAATTTTTGTATTTTAGTAGAGACAGAGTTTCACCAAGTTGGCGAGGCTGGTGTCGAATTCCTGATCTCAGGTGATCCGCCTGCCTCGGCCTCTCAAAGTGCTGGGATTACAGGCATGCGCCACCACGCCCTGCAAATTTTTTTTGTTTTTAGTAGAGACGGGGTTTCGCCAAGTTAGCCAGGCTGGTCTCGAACTCCTGACCTCAGGTGATCCACCCACCTTGGCCTCCGAAAGTGCTGGGATTACAGGCGTGAGCCACCACACCTGGCCGACTGATCTGCTTTCTATCACTGTGGTTTTATCTTTTCTAAAATTTCATATAAATGGAATTGTACATGTACTCTCTTTGTGTCTAGATTCTGTCACTCAACATAATCACTGTGAGATTCACATTTGGATTGTTTCCAGTTTGGAGTTATTATAAATAATGTAAAATTGGCCCTTTTTAAGTGAAGACGATGATCGCAACTAAATCAAGTTGGGTTTTATTTTTATTCCCCTCCCTGTGGAACATCAGTACCTGGGGAGAAGGATCCTTTTGCTAAAATAAGGTGATGAAAACAAATCTTGTATATTTTGGTCATATTACTCCTTTAAATATCAGTATCTTGTGATTATTTATTATTATCCTTCTTTTTTATATACAGGCTCTCGCTCTGTCGCCCAAGCTGGAGTGCAGCGGCGCGATCATGGCTCACTGCAGCCTCGAATTCCTGGGCTCAAGATCCTCCCTTCTCAGCCTTCCCGAGCAGCTGGGACTACAGGCGTGCGCCACTGAACTCGGCTAATATTGTAGTGTTTACTAAGTATCTGTAAATCCTAATCAATATAAGGAAAATAAAGTTTTTTAAATGTTAGGCTTTTTCTTTTAGTTGTAGGAAAATAAATTCTAAAGCCTCTGAATTCAATGATAAAAAATACAAGTCGATCCCCTAGTGAGGCAAAATTTGGACGGCACTGAGTTTATCTGATGGAAACTAAGCGTGCAGAACCTATCTTTCGACCTGAAAAACTCTGAAGATGAAAGGATTCGATTTACTTACAAACAGGGACCCTGAGATATCTCTGGCTCCTGAACGCCCAACAAAAGCGGGTAGCTGCTTTGTATGCCGGGATTTGTAGTCCCCGACAGAGTCACTTCAAGATGGCGGAGTTGCTAATAACGCGCGAAGGGGCGGGCCCCGAGGGAGTCTGGGCCGCGAGGGGATTGGGCGGCGCAGGAACTTGGCGGGGGGGAAGTAAAAACCAGGTGTTAAAACCTTTGCACTGGGAAAGGCCCAAGTCTCGCGAGAGCTTGGCAGGACCCAATGGAACTTGGGGCCCGACTTATTACAAGGGGCATTTGTTGGGGGCGGAGCTTTGACAGGAGCTTCCCGGGAGCCGTTGGTGCCCGGGGTAGCCCCGTTCCGGCCAAGCCGCTTCAGCAGGGGACGTAGCCATGAAGGAAGAGAAGGAGCACAGGCCTAAGGAGAAGCGAGTAACCCTGTTAACCCCCGCCGGGGCCACAGGCAGCGGTGGTGGGACCTCGGGGGACAGCTCCAAGGGGGAAGATAAGCAGGATCGCAACAAGGAGAAGAAAGAAGCGCTGAGCAAGGTGCCCGGTCGGCCGCTGGCCCGGGAGAGGGCGGGACGAGTCCGCAGCGGGGGGAGGATGGCTGGGAATGGGGCTGCCCCCTTTCTCTCTTAGGTTCCCCTTCTATCTCTTCGCCTGAATGGAAGTCGCATCATCCTGGTTCATCCATTCACCCGAAATGGGGAGCGCCCCTCCCGGCCAAATCCTGGGTGGGGGTGAGGAAAAGGAGAGACTCCCCAAACGGGAAGGGTTTAGGTCAGAGCTGTGAGATGATAATGGGAGGGGAGAGCGACGGTATAAAGAATGAGGAACTAAAGGTATAATTGGGGAGGAAAATAGTGGAGGAGACATGAGGGATGGGAATATTATTCATGGAGGCGAGTTGGGGGAGAGTGCAGGGTGATTAATGGTACGGGAGGGCAGATCGAGAGCATCCTATTTTGAGAGCAATGGGTGGATTTTTTGTATTCGTTAGAGTTTTGAATTCTTAAGTTCAATGGGCAAGGATTTTGTTTTAAGATGTGTTGGACGTGGGAGAAACTTGTTACTAAATCAAGATTTCGTGGCACCCACAAAGACCAGGGTTGGCTTACTAATTTCTTGCCACTAGATCTGTTAAAAATGGGTGATCGAAAATGATGCACAAACCTGGTAAACTGCAGGGCTGCTGTAAAGAGCAAAACCTGCGATTGTTTCCTTGCTCCAGGTGGTTCTCATTTCCAAGGGTTTTTTTAAACCGCGTTACTATTATGTTTGACTAATTCTGAGCATTGGGCTGCAGAAGAATATTTTCTCCTGGGTTTTTACAAGTGATCTCATATTTTAAAGCCCAGCCTTCAGGAACTGATTCTTTCAGGTATGAGAGAAAATTGATTTGTACTAATTTTATTTTCCTTATGCATTTCTTAAGGTGGTAATTCGAAGATTACCTCCCACTTTGACCAAGGAGCAGCTTCAGGAACATCTTCAACCTATGCCTGAGCATGATTATTTTGAGTTTTTTTCTAATGATACGAGGTAAAAAAAAAAAAAAAAAAAAAAAGGAACGGGGTAAATGAAAAAGGTTTCTTTCATTCTTTTTATCCTACTGTTTTCCATTTGATTTTTGAGCTTGTCTTTAATATATGCATACTTGTAAATGGGCCAGACACCTGCAAGTACATTTACATAATTGCTTTCCTCTCTGCAGTTTGTATCCTCATATGTATGCCAGAGCATACATCAACTTTAAAAACCAAGAGGACATTATTTTGTTCAGGGATCGCTTTGATGGTTATGTATTCCTTGACAATAAAGGTGAGTCCTGGTAACTGAAATAAAAAGGGAATTTCTTTGTCATTTGTATGTTTAAGACAATGTGTGCATTGCATTGCTTCCTAGAGCTTTACACATTTAATAAGCTTATTGCAGTCTTATAAATAGACGTGACTTTTCACAGTCCTTGGTTATTTTTATTAACCTACTATTTTTTTAGTTTGATCAACTGAGTGAAATTGCAACTGTTTCCTTCTCGTGTGACACATTTTTTGCCCTGGCTTAAACCTGCTGTTTTGACTATAGAGTTTCAGCCGCAGTACTGATAAGTGACTCTTAAACCTGTTTGATAAGTTTTATTACTTTGTTTCAAGGACAAACATTTATTTAATTTAAATCCATTAAGCCAACAGTTCCCAGTTGGGATACTGTTTAACATTCTCACAAAGTTGTATATAATTAAAACATGAAACTTGATACATCTCGGCCCAGCGTGGTGGCTCACGCCTGTTATCCCAGCACTTTGGGATGCCAAGGCAGGTGGATCATGAGGTCAGGAGATGGAGACCAGCCTGGCCAACATGGTGAAACCCCGTCTCTACTAAAAATACTAAAAAAAATTAGCCAGGTGTGGCGGTCCACGCCTGTAATCCCAGCTGCTCGGGAGGCTGAGGCAGAAGAATCGCTTGAACCTGGGAGGCAGAGGTTGCAGTGACCTGAGATCGCGCCACTGCACTCCAGCCTGGCGACAGCGAGACTCTGTCTCAAAATCAAAAAAAAAAAAAGAAACTTGATACATCTCTTACTTTATATCCAGAAAGGTCCAGTCTAGGGAAGACACATTTCTGCTTTAACACTGTATTGTCTGCTACCTACATTTAGCCAGAGAGTATCTAAGCTGCCATTTGCCACTTTTCTTTTTGGTTTGCAATTATAGGTAAATAGTGTGTCTTCTTGTTTAGTTTTTTTTTTTTCAATATTACTTCAAAGTTGGTAAAAATTAAATTTTTGTCAGGGACTATGCCAGTAAAAATTGAAGGATTGCCACTGTTTGTCTAACTTTTATTAATCTCCCTAAGCCAGCTATTTTTCCACTCCAACTATTTTATTCCAGTAGGTATTTAACTAGATTCTAGTTACTTAGCCTGGAAATCTGAGTTGTGTTTGATTTTTTCCTTTTTTAAAATCTCTTACATGTAAGTTATGAATCTTGTCAATTTATTGTTTATCTTTTGAGACAGGGTCTCCACCCAGGCTGGAGTGCTATGGCACAATCACAGCTCACTGCAGCCTGGAATTCCTGGACTCAAGCAATCCTCCCACCTCAGCCTCCTCAGTAGCTGGGACTACAGATGTATGTCACCATGCCTGGCTAATTTTCTTTAAATTTTTTATAGAGATGGGGTCTCACTATGTTGCCCAGGCTGGTCTTGAACTCCTGGCCTCAAGTGATCCCCCCACCTCAGCCTCCCAAAGTGCTGGGATTACAGGTGCGAGCCACCATACCCAGCCCAACACCACTTATTAAAGAGACTATCCTTTCCCCATTGTGGTTTTTTTTTTGTTGGTTTGTTTTGTTTTGTTTTTAAATCTTAGAGACAAGGTCTGCTTATGTTGCCCAGGCTGGATTTTATTGTTTTTTTAATATCTTGTTCATCTAGACTTAAACAGTCACACTTTATGTCCTCATCACTTCATGCCTAGACAACCACTGTCTCTAAACTTACAGGATTTTCCATTTTTTTCATTCTTGTATAATTCAGTCTATTATATTGCCATGAAATTAATCTTTTTGAAAATAATGATTTAAATTAACAGTTGGGGGAAAAAGTCCAAACTCCTTAGCCTGGTAGTCAGGGTCCTCCATATTCTGGCCTCACTTCTGTTTCTTCAGCCTGTCTTCCACAATTTCCCTCTGTTTCAGTCTGGTTTATCTATTGTTTCTCAAATATATCACCGTTTTGTTTTTAGGTTTTTATTTTTGTTTTTTTCTTTTCTTCTCTCTCTCTTTTTTTTTTTTTTTTTTTCCGAGACAGAGTCTTACTCTGTCGCCCAGGCTGGAGTACAGTGGCACAATCTTGGCTCATTACAACCTCCGCCTCCTGGGTTCAAGCAATTCTCCTTCCTCAGCCTGCCGACTTAGCTGGGATTACAGGTGTGCGCCACCACACCCAGCTAATTTTTGTAATTTTAGAAGAGATGGGGTTTCACCATGTTGGCCAGGCTGGTCTCAAACTCTTGGCCTCAAGCAATCCACCCGCCTCAGCCTCCCAAAGTGCTGGGATTACAGGTGTGAGCCACCATGCCTGGCCTAATATATCACAGTTTTGAAGCTAATCTGATTCTGTACTCACTGGGATTCCCAACATAATTTTTCCTCCATGACTGCTTTGCAATGCCTTCTGGTCAATTCTATTTACTTTTATTTTTTTGCTTATGTCTACATGCCAATGATTTAAGGATAGGATACCTTGTTTTTGACATTCTGTGACAGGGTGCTTGTGAATTTTTTTCCCATTAGTCACTTGGGGTTTTTGTATTGAAATATAACTCACCTATAATAAAATTCATTCTCTTAAAGCGTACAATTCAGTGGTTTCTGGTATATTCACAAAGTAGTACAACCATCAGTACTAATTCCAGAATGTTTTCATCCCTCCAAAAAGAAACCCATATCTATTAGTAGTTACCTCCCATTCTCTCCCTCCAGCCCCTGGCAACCACTAATCTACTTTATGTATCTATGATTTCCCTCCATTTCATATAAATGTAATCATACAATATGTGGTCTTTTCTGACTGGCTTCTTTTACCTAGCACAATGTTTTCAAGGTCCATCCATGTTGTAACATATAACATATATCATTGCCTCATTCCTTTTGCATTTTTAAAAATCGTAAAAATACACGTAACATAAAATTTACCATCTTAACCATTTTAAGTGTAGGTTCAGTAGCATTAAGGTATATTCACACTGTTGTGCAACAATCTTGGGAACTTTTTCATCTTGAAAAACTGAAACTCTTTACCCATTAAACAACTCCTTATTTTGCTTACTCCAGCCCCTGGCAACCACCATTATACCTTGTGTCTGTATGAGTTTGACTACTGTAGGTACCACATATAGGTGGAAACATACTGGCTTATTTCATTTAGCATAATATCTTCAAGGTGTATCCATGTTGTAGCATGTGTCAGAATCTTCATCTTTTTTTTTTTGAGACGGAGTCTCACTTTGTTGCCCAGGCTGGAGTGCAGTGGCGTGATCTCAGCTCACTGCAACCTCCACCTCCTGGGTTCAAGCAATTCTCCAGCCTCAGCCTCCCAAGTAGCTGGGATTACAGGTACCCACCACCACGCCTGGCTAATTTTTTGTATTTTTGGTAAAGATGGGGTTTCACCGTGTTGGCCAGGCTAGTTTCGAACTCCTGACCTGAAGTGATCTGCCTGCCTGAGCCTCCCAAAATGCTAGGAATTACAGGCATGAGCCACTGCCCCAGCCTCATTTTTAAGACTAATATTCCATTATATGTATATATCACATTTTGTGTATCCATTTGTCTGTCAAGGGGTATTCGAGTTGCTTCCACTCTTGGCTATTTGTGAACAATATTGTTATGAACACAGATGTGCAAATATTCGAGTCCTTGCTCTCACTTCTTTTGTATATATACCGAGAAGTGGAATTTCTGGAGTCATTTGGTAATTCTATTTTTATTTTATTATTTATTTATTTTGAGACAGAGTCTCTCTCTGTCACACAGGCTGGAGTGCAGTGGCACGATCTTGGCTCACTGCAACCTCCAACTCCCAGGTGCAAGCATTTCTCCTGCCTCAGCCTCCCAAGTATCTGGGATTACAGACGCCTGCCACCACACCCTGCTAATTTTTTATGTTTGTGGTAGAGACGGAGTTTCACCATGTTGGCCAGTTTGGTCTCAAACTCCTGACCTCAAGTGATCCGCCCGCCTTGGCCTCTCAAAGTGCTGGGATTACAGGTGTGAGCCACTGCGCCCCGCCGGTAGTTCTTTTTTGTTTTGTTTTGTTTTGTTTTGTTTTTGAGATGGAATTTCGCCTTCGTTGCCCAGGCTGGAGTAAGTACAATGGCGCGATCTTCCCTCATTGCAACCTCCACCTCCTGGGTTCAAGTGATTCTCCTGCCTTAGCCTCCTGAGTACCTGGGATTACAGGTGCCCACCACCACACCCAGCTAATTTTTGTATTTTTAGTAGAGATGGGGTTTTACCATGTTGGTCAGGCTGACCCAATAATTCTATTTTTAATGTTTTATGGAACTGCCATACTGTTTTCCATGGCAGCTGCATCATTTTACATTCCCACCAATACATGAGTATTCCAGTTTCTCCACATCTTTGCCAATGCTTGTTATTTTCTGCTTTTCGATAGTAGTCCTCCTAATAGGCGTGAGATGATACCTCATTGTGGTTTTGATTTGCATTTCCCTAATGACTAGTAATGTTGAACATATTTCCATATGCTTGTTAGCCATTTGTATATTATCTTTGAAGAAATGTCTATTCAAGTCTTTTGACCATTTTTTAAATTGCGTTATTTGGTTTTTTGTCGTTGAGTTATAGGAGTTCTTTGTATATTCTAGATATTACCCCTTATCAGATAATATAATTTGCAAATATTTATCCCATTCCATGGGTTGCCTTTTCACTCTGTTGATTGTGTCTTTTGATGCATAGAAGTTTCTAATTTTGACGTAGTCCAATTTATTTTTTACTTTTTTAAAATAAGAGATATACTTCATCTTTTTGTTTTATTGTGGTAAGAACACTTAACATGAGATCTACCCTCTGTATTTTTACTTTTGTTGCCTGTGCTTTTGGTGACCTGGTGTATTTTTTTTAAGTGTTAACAGATTTTTCCGCAGCTTTATTGAGCTATAATTGACAAATAAAATAATATATATTTAAATCTTACTATGCGATAATTGTTTTTTCTTTTTTTTTTTTTTTTTTTTTAACCAAGCTGGAGTGCAGTGGCACAATCTCAGCTTACTGCAACCTCCGCCTCCCAGGTTCAAGTGATTCTCCTGCCTCAGTCTCCCAAGTAGCTGGGATTACAGGCGTGCACTACCACGCCTGGCTAATTTTTGTATTTTTATTTTTATGTATTTATGTTTTTGAGACAGAGTCTTACTCTGTCGCCCAGGCTGGAGTGCAGTGGCGTGATCTTGGCTCACTGCAATCTCTGCCTCCTGGGTTCAAGCGATTCTCATGCCTCAGCCTCCAGAGTAGCTGGGATTGCAGGCACGTGCCACCAAGCCCAGCTAATTTTTGTATTTTTAGTAGAGACAGTGTTTCACCATGTTGGCCAGGTGGGTCTCAAACTTCTGACCTCAAGTGATCCTCTCACCTCGGCCTCCCAAAATGCTGGGATTATAGGCGTGAGCCACCGTGCCCGGCCCAACGTGGTAATTTTATATATGTATACATTATGAAATGATTACCACAATCAAGTTAACACATTCATCACCTCACATAACACATCATCTCACATAGTTACACTTTTAAAAAATAACAGCTTTATTGAGATATAATTCACATGCCTGAAATAGTCACCCTTTTAAAGTATATAGTTCAGTGAATTTTAGTATATTCATAGGCTTGTGAGCCTGTCACCACAATCTAAATTTAGAACATGTTCATCACCCCTAAGAGAAACCTCACGCATTAGTTGTCACTCCTCATTCTTCTCACCACTTCTACCCCAAACTCCAGGCAGCTACTAATCTACGTTCTGTCTCTATAGATTTGCCTATTTTGAAGATTTCTAACATTTTTAAACGAAAATTAGTTTGTAGGGTCTTTTTCACATTAAAATATCACATTTTATAAGTTGAATTTATATGAATATTTTACTTCCATGCCGTATTGTTTCACTACATTATCAGTGTGAATTTGTGGCTCCTTTTGTAGTATGTTGATTATGGTTGTGCCAGTGTGCTTTATGCCTTTGGGAGACCCTCTTCAGATGACTGCCATCAAAAGAGTCATAGAAAGCAATGGGTTGATTCCCTTATATCCACTTTTGACATTTTCTTTGTTATAGCAAGTGTGGTATTTTTTTTCTAAACAGGTCAGGAATATCCTGCTATAGTAGAATTTGCACCTTTTCAAAAAGCTGCCAAAAAGAAGACTAAGAAAAGAGATACCAAAGTCGGGACTATCGATGATGGTACAGTATAGCTCTAATTATATAATGCTATTGCTGTGGGGTTTTTAAAAATAATATCTTTGTGAGAGTTAATTCGACCCCAAAATTTTAAATTAGAAAATATACAAAATAAAGTAAGTGAGAAATGTTATTTGCCGATGGAAGCTTTGCTTAATTGTTAGACTAGAGAGAGTTTCCTGCACAGAATCTCTGCTCTCTTTGGCTAGGGCATTTCATTCTTCAACCATTGAACAATATAATGTTGACTATTGAGTAACAAATCACCATAGGTTTATTGATTAGAAGATAGTGGAAAGGCCAGGCAAGGTGGCTCACACCTATAATCCCAGTACTTTGGGAGGCCAAGGCGGGCGGATCACCTGAGGTCAGGAGTTCGAGACCAGCCTGACCAACATGGAGAAACCCTGTCTCTACTAAAAATATAAAATTAGCTGGGTATGGTGGCACATGCCTGTAATCCCAGCTATTTGGGAGGCTGAGGCAGGAGAATCGCATGAACCCGGGAGGCGGAGGTTGCAGTGAGCTGAGATCACACCATTGCACTCCAGCCTGGGCAACAAGAGTGAAACTCCGTCTCAAAAAAAAAAGAAACATAGTGGAAAAAAATCAGGTTTCAAAGTTTAACAGGTGCTTCTTGAGGCCTCACCATTTTTATGATTATTTATTTGACTTTTGGTTTCCATTATATTTATAAAGAAGAAGGTTTGAACTGTCATGGGAAAATTTCCATACCCAGGTAACTGTATAAAGTAGCTGAAGTTGTCACTCCTATTTTCTGATCTTTGGATATACAATTAGCTACACACATAGTATTAGGTTGAACAGGAGTAGAAGAACTGAGGCCAGGTGCGGTGGCTCACTCCGGTAATCCCAGTACTTTGGGAAGACAAGGTAGGCAGAGTTGCTGAGGTCAGGAGTTCGAGACCAGCCTGGCCAACATAGTGACATCCCATCTCTACTAAAAACACAAAAATTAGCTAGGCATGGTGGCGGGCACCTGTAATCCCAGCTGCTTGGGAGGCTGAGGCAGAAGAATCGCTTGAACCCGGGAGGTAGAGGTTGCAGTGAGCTGAGACTGCACCATTGCACTCCAGCCTGGGCAACAAGAGCAAAACTCCGTCTCAAAAAAAAGAAAGAAAGAAAGAAATACAAGAATTGAAAAACCAAAATAATTGCCTTTTAAGGTACACTGGCTCCAGATTTTGAGACCTCTGTAATGTTATGTTAGATAGCTGTTACACAACTCTTTATGTTGGATAAGGACTTAGGACCATATTTTATATCAGATTGATACTTTAGAATCATCTAATTTCCATCATTTGTTACTATTACAGGTATTTTATAAAGATAACAGTAAAGACTCAATAACACATAGCTGTGATACTGGTTTTATTACAGATTTAGATCTGGAAGACTTGATCAAGTGACACATAGAAACAAGCAATATAATGGCTTAGATGTGTCACACTTTCTGATGTCAGAGGTCTAGGAGAGAACTCCAGGAATTCTCATCACCTCAAGTGCCACATCTAGGACTTCTCTCTAATTTATCTTTTTGGAACACCTAACTTAGTTTAGTAGGACAGTGACTTTTAAAAGCAAACTATGTAATACCCCTAATGGTCTGTTATAATGCATGGCGTCTCATTTTTCCTGACCCCATGTTATACCAGATTCCTATAGTGAGTATCAGTAATAGGAGTCCTGAGAGCAAGAGACCAATTAAGCTCTAAATAGTCTACCTTGTGGGTATGGTTTGGTTTTTTTTTTTAATCTTCCATGAAGTAAAAAATTATCATCTTTGATAAATCCGTATCCTAGATGTCTTTTTTTTGTTTAAACTCTATTATATTTTCTGTTTCCTTAAATGATTATTTAGATCCAGAATATAGAAAGTTTTTGGAAAGTTATGCCACAGATAATGAGAAAATGACATCTACTCCAGAGACACTGCTAGAGGAAATAGAAGCAAAAAATAGAGAATTAATAGGTAAGTGGGCAAAAAGAATCAGGGCAACAGCCTTTTCATCACAGTACCTAAGTCTCCTACCTCCATCAGTTGCTAGCTGTGTGACTTCGGGGAAGTTACTAGCTTCTCTGAGACTGTTATTGTAAAATGCAGATGGTAATATCTGCCTCACAGCATTATGAGAATCCATTAATGTGGGAAAAATTCTTTGACCTATTTAGTGTCACACAAATGTAATATAAATACAAAAAGTTCGATGACTGATAAGGAACGTTTAGACAGTGGTAAGCCTTTGAAGGTCAGTTGGTATTTCCTAGTAATAAGTTCATATTCCTAAAAAAATTTTGACTTGAAAATACCAAAAAATGAAATTAGTTACTGCAAAATTGAAAACTACTTGAGGAATTCTAGCTTGGATGTTGGTTCTCAGTAATAGGCTGTCACTACTGTATCAGTAGCTCTAAACATGAGCATAATCTTTGACCCAGGATTTCCACTCAAGAATTTATCCTAAGGAATATGTATTTTTTTTTTTTTTTTTTTTTTTTGAGACGGAGTCTCGCTCTGGCACCCAGGCCGGAGTGCAGTGGCGCGATCTCGGCTCACTGCAAGCTCCGCCTCCCGGGTTCACGCCATTCTTCTGCCTCAGCCTCACCGAGTAGCTGGGACTACAGCCGCCCGCCACCACGCCCGGCTAATTTTTTTGTATTTTTAGTAGAGACGGGGTTTCACCGTGGTCTCGATCTCCTGACCTCGTGATCCACCGGCCTCGGCCTCCCAAAGTGCTGGGATTACAAGCGTGAGCCACCGCGCCCGGCCTGTTTTTTTTTGTTTTTTTTTTTTTTTGCTTGCTCG
Organism: Symphalangus syndactylus; assembly: GCF_028878055.3. Taxonomy (NCBI): domain Eukaryota; kingdom Metazoa; phylum Chordata; class Mammalia; order Primates; family Hylobatidae; genus Symphalangus; species Symphalangus syndactylus. The sequence goes on along the minus strand of NC_072447.2, from coordinate 123,361,496 downwards.
CTCGCTCTCTCTCTGTGTGTGTGTGTGTGTGTGTGTATGATGAAGTCTTGCTCTGTCGCCCAGGCTGGAGTGCAGTGTCGCAATCTTGGCTCACTGCAACTTCCGCCTCCCGGGTTCAGGCGATTCTGCCGCAGCCTCCCTAGTAGCTGGAAGTACAGGTGCCCGCCACCACTCCCAGCCAATTTTGTATTTTTAGTAGAGCCAGGGTTTCACCATGTTGGCCAGGCTGATCTCGAACTCCTGACCTCAAGTGATCCGCCTGCCTTGGCCTCCGAAAGTGCTGGGATTATAGGCATGAGCCACTGTGCCCGGCCAGGAATATGTGTTTTAAAAGATGGCTGTAAGGCTAATAGCTTATTCAGAATGTTGAAAATGAAAAATATTCTTCCAAAACTTGACTTTTATTAATAGATGGATAGTATAAGCCCATTTCTGGTAACTTTCTTAGAATAAATTCCCAGAAGTGGAATTATGGGGTCAAAAAGATTAGATATTTTTAGCCCCTTCCCCCCAACTTCTTCCAGTTGAACAAGTTTACACTCCTATTAGTAAAACAAGAGAATGTCCTAAGTACTTAATTCTCATCAATTGGGAATGACTCTTTTAATAAATTATTTTGTTGTTTTAATTTGAATTTCTTCACTTTTTAAAAGATATTTTAATCCCGTATTATTGAAATCAAATGCTGTAAAACTTCTTTCTGATATTACAATTGTCATCTTTCCGCATAAGGGGTGTACACATTTTCCCACCTTGGGTGGTTGGCGGGGAATGTCAGAAAATGGAATCGTTTCTAGGGGTTGATAAGTATTATTAATAATCTGTTTACATTTATGTAGCTAAAAAGACAACCCCACTTTTGAGCTTCCTGAAAAACAAGCAGGTAAATCTTTTGTCTTTATAGTTCTCTCAATACTTTAATTGCTTTGCATTCTATAAACATTTTAAGAGCATTGGGTTTCTAGAGGAGAAATAGCTGCTTTTTCCACCATTACTCTTTAAGGATTTGCCTTGTTGGTCTCACTCTCTGGCCTGCTCCTTTACTCTGGTTGTTGGACCAGGAGTTCACTCTACAAACCTGGAATGTTCTTAGATTGTCCCAGAGACACTCTTGATATTCTGAAAGCCTCTGCAGAGATAGTAAGGCAGCAGTGGAAGACTAATATTAGCAGGTCCTGGTCTTCATTGCCTTTCATTTTTTGGGTGGAGTGGGGATAACGGTGGTAGAATGCCACTTTGTAGAAAGTAGGAAGGAAAGATTATTCGGTTGGGGCGTACCATGCCTTCGGGATTTATTAGGGTTTTGGTGATGATTATTTTATTTGAAGGCTTGTGTTGATGTTTCTTTCTAGAGAATGAGAGAAGAAAAGAGAGAAGAAAGAAGGAGGAGAGAAATAGAAAGAAAAAGACAAAGAGAAGAAGAGAGGAGGAAATGGAAAGAAGAAGAGAAACGAAAAAGGAAAGATATAGAAAAGCTAAAGAAGATAGACAGAATTCCAGAAAGGGACAAATTAAAGGATGAACCAAAGATTAAGGTATGAGAATATTGAAACTGCATGTTGCTAAAAATTGCATGTATCTACCTCTTTAAATATGCATGCATCTTGTGTTGGTGTAAATGAATTTTTTGTTTTGTTTTTGTTCTCTTTTGGGGGGAAGTGATCCAATAAAAATCTTTCCTATAATACTAATAGTGTTAGTTTTTAAATTTAAGATCATTTAAAAGGATTAAGTAGTATGTTATTTCTTCAGTGCAGATCTGTGCTATTTTTGTCATTGAAAATGTTTGATTTTTAGACTACTGTCCTCTAAATTCATAGTAAATGAGGGCTTAGGGCTGGCTGGCATGATTTATGGGTTTTATTCAGCTTTTCCTTCATAATTGATACATGAAGTTACCTCATCTGTTTGTTTTCCACTGTCTTCAGGTACACAGGTTTCTGTTACAAGCTGTGAATCAGAAAAATGTAAGGACCAAGTACATGATACAGAACATCTAGTATCATGTCACACACACAGGTCTTAGCTAATAAGTCCTTTTGGTGGTGGTGGTGGTAGTGTTACTTGTTGAAAACCCCTTCAGGTTGACTTGAGTCTTCTTAAAAGCTGAGCTATTTTATTATAAATTTCTACTTCAAAAGGAAGCCCAGGTGACTTCCTGATGCTCTGCTGTGTACCCAGAAGCTTCATTGACCTACAGCCAGAGGACAACCATGCCTATATAGTTCTTTCCCATCTTATATGCTTCTCATAACTGGCTGCCTTGTGGGAGGACTAGGGATAAATACCCTGCAATATGTGCCTTTCTCTCTCACATGACTCCCGTAGTATCTTCCTGCATATAGCTGGGAATCTGTGAGCAGCAGATTCGGATTCATGCATTGCATTTGGGAAGAAGAAAACCTGCAGAAAGATCCCAACCTTGCCACTTCCCTTCTAAGGGCATGGCTTGGGCAGCCCTTGTTTCAACATATTTCCTGGGGAAGTACTAGTACCTAGTACTTCAGATAAAGTCAAAATCTCACAGAGAGGGCGGCAGGGTCTCCTCATTTTATTTCCTGAAAACTCAGCAGTTTATGTAGCAAGGGTTCCCTATGTCTCTACGGGGCTCATTACTGGTGATGAGGGGCTTAGGGGAGGATGGAGTTTCTCATCTTAATTCTTTCCAGCAATCTCTCTGTCTGCTATGCCACAAGTGACTTGACTTGCTATTCCTAACAATCAGCAAGGCAGAAGGTAGAGCCAGCCATGCTAGAGACATTCATTAATGTTCTTATTAATGAACACCTTGGTTTCTAATAAGGATGTTCATTGGAGAAATAAGAGCACTTCCAATGAAACCTGCACATGGTATCCTCACTTTACACTGGTGCCTTCTTAGTGTCCATTTTGGACTCACCATTTGCAGTGGCTGTCTGTGTGCCAAAATGCTTCGTGCTTACGTCTTGTGGTGCTTTGCCTTTTGCTTAGTAATTTACATGATGCCTTCACCCTGAGATGAATCTTGTATGATGCCTTCACGCTGAGACTTGAAATTCTTCTATTTTGTCTAAGAATCTCTCTGATTATCCAACACTTGGAGGTATTCTCGAGAGATTCATAGCAGCGATGTAAAAAACAATGGCATTTTTGAACATGCGTAAATATGGCATTAAATACAGAGTTCCTACTCAGTAGAGATGGAACTTCACTATTTGGTTGTATGAGGCATTTGGATGTTTAAATCAAATGCCAAATCTTGTTATTAATCTCTAATGGCAAGATAATTGTACCATCATAAGTATGTTATTCTCAGGCTCAAGGCAAAATTATTCCTGCAATGGATCTCTCCTTTGGTGACCAAGGTATTTGTCATTCCAAGTACTACATAAAAACAGTCCCAACAGAAACGATCTGCCTATCACTTAAAATTTGTGGGCTGTTTCCCATTAAGTTATATCAACATGCTGGTTTGCTACAGAAGCATACTTCGAAGTATGCATTGGTTCACTTAAAGGTTGACCCATTTAAAGCCAAAGGAAGCCGGGCACAGTGGCTCACACCTGTAATCCCAGCACTGTGGGAGGCCGAGGCAGAAGGATGGTGTGAGCCCAGAAGTTTGAGACCAGCCTGGGCAACATGGTGAGACCCTGCCTCTACAAAAAATTAAAAATTTAGCCGTATGTGGTGGTGTGCACCTGTTGTCCCAGCTACTCAAGAGGCTGAGGCAGGAGGACCACTTGAGCCCAGGAGGTCAAGGTTGCGGTGAGCCATGTTCATGCCACTGCACTCCAGCATGGGCAACAAAGCGAGACCCTGCCTCAGAATAAAAGCCAAAGGAGTCTTGATCCTATTGCCACAAAGTGATTAAACCACTTCGTTCAAGTGGATAACACTTTAACATTAATAGCATCCTTTTAGTAAATTGCTACTCTTGTGCACTAGTTGTTCACCTGAAAGATTAAGCATACCTGCAGAGATAAGGGGCCTTGTCTAGTCTAAATTTTAAATATTTGGTATACTGGGTTTTTAATAGAAGATAATGTCCCAGCCTTCAAAATAAAAATAAACATTTTATCTTTAAAGCTGCTCAAGAAGCCAGAAAAAGGAGATGAAAAAGAATTGGACAAAAGAGAAAAAGCCAAGAAATTGGACAAAGAGAATCTCAGTGATGAAAGAGCCAGTGGGCAAAGTTGTACATTGCCCAAGCGTTCTGATAGTGAATTTAAAGATGAAAAACCAAAGAGGTCAGTAGTCAAGGACTCTTTGTTATGTTTGATTTATACATGCTAGTTTTGCTGCTATGTCCTGGACATGTACCTGAATTAAGATAAGCTGTTTTATACAGGGCAGGAGGATGAGGAGGAACGGTTTCAGAATATTCTTGTAATCTGGGTGAATGGTTTTGGGGTTTTGTTCCTTCTTAAAACACTAGTATTTTTCACTCTGGTCTAAAAGTGCAACCTCATTGCAGGGGCCAAATCAGAATCACAGTGTTCCTGCATTTGTGATTATAAGATATTTCAGGGTTCTGTCTCAGATTTGTTTTTCATGCAGACCTGAAGATGAGAGTGGCAGAGACTACAGGGAGAGGGAACGGGAATATGAACGAGATCAGGAGCGCATACTTCGAGAAAGAGAGAGGCTGAAGCGGCAAGAAGAAGAGCGCCGTAGGCAGAAGGAGCGCTATGAGAAAGAGAAGACTTTTAAGAGAAAAGAAGAAGAAATGAAAAAAGAGAAAGACACACTTCGGGATAAAGGAAAGAAGGCTGAAAGTACAGAATCAATAGGCAGCTCAGAAAAAACTGAAAAGAAAGAAGAAGTGGTCAAGAGAGATCGAATAAGAAACAAGGTGCTGCTTGTCATTAAACTTGTTTATGAGGGGTTTTTTCCCTTTTCCTGCAAGTGTAAAGAAAGGGCTAGTTCACTGTTATTATAGAATTTTTAAAGGGGAACTTTAATCATCTGCAACTTTTTTTTTTTTTTTGAGACAGAGTCTTGCTATGTCGCCCAGGCTGGAGTGCAGTGGCGCAATCTTGGCTCACTGCAAGCTCCACCTCTTGGGTTCATGCCATTCTCCTGCTTCAGCCTCCCGAGTAGCTGGGACTACAGGCACCCCCGACCATGCCCAGCTAATTTTTTTGTATTTTTAGTAGAGACAGGGTTTCACCATGTTAGCCAGGATGGTCTTGATCTCCTGACCTCGTGATCCACCTGCCTCAGCCTCCCAAAGTGCTGGGATTATAGGCGTGAGCCACCACGCCCGGCCAACTTTTATTTCAGTCTTGTCTGGGCTTTTATTAACTTACTATAGAAATTGTAAACATACACAAAAGTAGAATAGAGAATAGTATGATGGGCCAGGTGCGGTGGTGGGCACCTGTAGTCCCAGCTACTCGGGAGGCTGAGGCAGGAGAATGGCGTGAACCCGGGAAGCGGAGCTTGCGGTGAGCCGAGATCGCGTCACCACACTCCAGCATGAGAGACAGAGTGAGACTCCGTCTCAAAAAAAAAAAAAAAAAGGCGAATAGTATCATGAACTCCATGTACTGTACCCATCACCCAGCAGTTCATAGCCAACCTTCTTTCTATTCTACCTCATCCCTACCCCTACTACATTATTTTCAAGCAAACCCTACACAGAATTTCTTCCTTAAATACTTCAGTATATAAGTACTCTTAATATTACCCTAGTAGCATTTTCACACCAAAACTAACAGTAATTCCTTAACGTCCTGTCTATTCAGTGTTCATATGTTCCCAATTGCTTCATTAATGTCTTTTTTTAATTAATTATTTATTTTTTGAGACGGAGTCTCGCTCTGTCATCTAGGCTGGAGTGCAGTGGCATGATCTCGGCTCACCACAACCTCTACCTCCCGGGTTCAAGTGATTCTCCTGCCTCAGCCTCCTGAATAACTGAGACTACAGGCTCAAGCCACCATGCCCGGCTAATTTTTGTATTTTTAGTAGAGACAGGGTTTCACCATGTTGGCCAGGCTGGTCTCGAACTCCTGACCTCAGGTGATCCTCCCGCCTCAGCCTCCCAAAGTGCTGGGATTACAGGCATGAGCCACCGTGCCCAGCCTGATTTTTTTTTTTTTTAATAGGACCTAAACAAATTCCACAAATTATGCTTCCTTGAAATGTCTTCTTCAGTTCTCTTTTGTTTTTAATTTATTTTTTTGAGACAGAGTCTTGCTATGTCACCCAGGCTGGAGTGCAGTGGTACAATCTCAGCTCACTGCAGTCTCGACCTCCTGGGCTTAAGCCATCCCCCTACGTCAGCCTCCAGAGTAGCTGGGACTACAGGCATGCATCACCATGCCCAGCTAATTTTCAAGTTTTTTGTAGAGATGAGGTCTCCCTATGTTGCTCAGGCTGGTCTCAAACTTTTGAGCTCAGCCGATCCCCTCAAAGTATTGGGAATAAATGTGTGAGCCACTGCACCCAGCCAAGTTTTCTTTTAATCTAAACAATTTCCCCTTCTCTTGTTTTCCTACCATTTGTTGCAGAAACTAATTTGTCTTGTAGGGCTTTTCCTGTTCTGAATTGGCAGATTACATCCCCGTGCTGTTATTTAACGTGTTCCTCTATCTTCTGTGCTTCCTTTAAAACTGGCACTTAGGGCATGGCATGATGGCTCATGCCTGTAATCCCAACAATTTGGGAGGCCAAGTCAGGAGGATCGCTTAAGCCCAAGAGTTGGAAAGCAGCCTGGGCAACATAGGGAGAGCTTGTTTGTACTAACAATGTAAAAACAGCCCAGTGTGGTAGCGCGTGCCTATAATCCCACTTACTAGGTACCTGAGATGGGAGGATCATTTGAGTCTGGAATGTCGAGGCCACAATAAGCCTTGATCATCCCACTTGCTCTTCAGCCTGGGTGACAGGGTGAGGCCCTATCTCCAAAAAAAAATTTACCCAAGCATATAAAATAGTAATTACCAAATGGTTGCTTTTCTTTGGAGATGGAGAGAGGAAGTAGGCAAGTTGTCATTTACCATGCCCTCACATTCTTGGTCTTAAATGACTTCACTTGAGTATATATTCATACATAACTATGACTCTTAAAAATCCCATATAAAAGCTTAGTAGCATTGTTGTAACAGTAACATATTTTATTGTACTTCAGGATCGTCCAGCGATGCAGCTTTACCAACCAGGAGCTCGAAGCCGAAATCGACTCTGTCCCCCTGATGACAGCACCAAGTCTGGAGATTCAGCAGCAGAAAGGAAGCAGGAAAGTGGTATTAGCCATAGAAAAGAAGGAGGAGAGGAGTGATAAGTCCAGATGGCCTTAGGTGTCCTGACTGTCTAGGCAGCCAAAGAGCACACGTTAAGCAATCCAGAAGTGCCTTCAGGGCAAAGAATAGAGAGAAAGGGAGTCGCTGTGCTGGTGGGGTACACTGCAGAGGAGTAAGTCTTGTGTCAAAGCAGGAATCTGATCAGAGGTTCAGAATTGGAAGTACAATTTCATTGCTTTTGCAATTTCTACAAATTAATTTTAAAGTGTCAGAAAAAGGTGACGGCGAGGACACGCATTGCAATTTGCAGGGGGAATTGTCAAGTGAGGACTTCATCACATATGACATGAGAGAAAAGTAAGAGCTGGTTCTAAAATCAAAAGCTGTTGTTCATCCTGAATTGAATTTTCTGAATTTGGGTGGAGCAGAGTCGCTTTGAAGCCTTGTTCCGATCTAGTTCTATTGCATTGTTGATGATAAGTGTTGACTTTGGGTAGTGTAGAAGCAACAAGCATGTCCTTGTAGTACAAGTACAGTGAAGGATAGAACACACTTTCGTTGATGCAAAAATTAAATAGTTATGTTACTTCTGTATCCAATGTCCTAAAGTTTTAGGGTTAGTTTTAGTTTTTTGTTTGCTTATATGAGCTTAGCGTAAAGAATATTTTTAAACATCGTGTTTTGTCGTCAGCATCTTTTCTATTAAGAGGTAAAATGTAGTCCTTGTTTGACTCTTGACAATCCAGTGTGTTTGATCTTAGGTCTCATGATCTGAGTGCATACCCTCTCCAGGAAGGAAACTGCACCAATGTCTGTTCCTGTTAAATAGCAACTTTTAGTCTCAGCTTGTTTTGTTTTGATGTCAATAAATAGTAACAGCATTCAAGTGTGAAGCTAAGTGTGTTTATTAACTTTACTAAATAGCTATGAGTTTTGAGAAATTAAATTTTTGACATCTGACATCACTCACCTTCTGGTGAAGCCTAAGGGAGCTTTAACTCATGGCAGAAGGTGAAGTAGGAGCAGGCATCTCACCCAAAACTGTAAACAAAAGAGCTGGTTCTAAATAAAACAAAAGTCTATTAATTTAAACATAAAATAGGCTGGATGCAGTGGCTCACGCCTGTAATCACAGCATTTTGGGAGGCCAAGGTGGGCGGATCACTTGAGGTCAGGAGTTCGAGACCACCCTGGCCAACATGGTGAAACCCCATCTGTACTAAAAATACAAAATTATCTGGGCGTGGTGGTGGGCACCTGTAATCCCAGCTACTCGGGAGGCTGAGGCATGAGAATTGCTTGAGCCTAGGAGGTGGAGATTGCAGTGAGTCAAGATTGTGCCTCTGCACTCCAGCCAGGGCAACAGAGCAAGACCCCATCTCTAAAATAATTTTTAAAAATTAGCTGGGCATAGTGGTGTGCACCTGTAGCCCCAGCTGCTCAGGAGGCTGAGACTGGAAGATCACTTCAGTCTGGGAAGTCAAGGCTACAGTGAGCCATGATCACACCACTGCACTCCAGCCTTGGTTACAAAGTGAGACCCTGCCTCAAAAAATTTAAAAAAATAATAATTTAAAAATAAATATAAACTGTTAGAAACAATAGGAAAGCAAGTGTTTGATCAATTTCTGCCTCCTTTTCTTCAGATACTTGTTTGATTTCTTTGGAAATAAAGGTAGTATGGAGACAACTCAGACCCTGGCTATCTAAACAATAATTGAGCACCTCCTAGTATGTGTTGGCACTGACACTATGGTAGTGAACACAACGTGGTTGCTTTCTCATGATGCTTTCAGCCATGGGGAGTTAGCTGCTCTGGTGGAGAGAAGTGATGCTAAGGGAAGGAGGCAGGAAAAATTGAAAGAGTGAGGGCAGTGGGGGTAACTAGTTCCAGGGCAGTGAAAAAGGATGACTTGGGCATTCATGAAGCTTTAATGCCTTCAAAATCTGGAGGAACTGGAACTGGACCACCCTCCACAGCATGCATACATAAGGTAGTCCGGAGACAGTAATTAAGCTTTGATTATAAAATTAAGATGTAACTATGGTATTCACAGATGTTATCTTTAATTCCATAGAGGAAAGGTTAATTAAGGAGGTTTTGTAACCTTTTGTTGGTATAAAGAGTCCTGTATGTTACATGTTTTTGATGGCAGGGTGGGGGCAGGCTGCCTAGATTTTTCTTTACTGTCTCTGGGCTGTCCTTTATACTACAAAAATTTATTATACCAATTATATCATTATTCAAGGTAGCCAAGATTACACTTGGTGAATTATTGGAAAGTATATGCTGACAGCTATATACATAGGATTAGTCATCCTTAGAAATCTCACAAAAGGCCGGGCGCGGTGGGTCACGCCTGTAATCCCAGCACTTAGGAAAGCCACGGTGGGTGGATCACATGGGGTCAGGAGTTTAAGACCAGCCTGGCCAACATGGCAAAAACCCATCTCTACTAAAAATACAAAAATGATCCAAGTGTGGTGGTGGGCACCTGTAATCCCAGCTACTCTGGAGACTGAGGCAGGAGAATTGCTTGAACCTGGGAGGCAGAGATTGCAGTGAGCCAAGATCATGCCACTGCAATCCAGCCTGGGCAACAGAGTGAGACTCTGTCTCAAAAAAAGGAATGAAATGGGCCAGGTATGATGGCTCATACAGGTAATCCTAGCATTTAGGAGGCCAAGGCAAGAGGATCACTTAACTTCAGGAATTTGAGACCAGCCTGGGCAACATAGGGAGACCCCATCTCTACTAAAAATTTAAAAACTTAGCCCAGTGTGGGAGAGTGTGCCTGCAATCCCAGCTACTAGGGAGCTGAGATGGGAGGATCGCCTGTATCTGGAATGTCAAGGCTGCAGTGAGCCGCAATTGTGCTACTTGCACTTCAGCCTGGGTGACACAGTGAGACCCTGTAAAAGAAATTTACCCAGGCTTATAAAATAATAATTACAAAATGGTTGCTTTTCGTTGGAGACGGAGAGAGGAAGTAGAAAAGTTGTCACTTACCATGCCCTCATATTTATGGTCTTAAATGACAGGGCTTTAGGATATATTAATATATAACTTATGATTCAGAAAATCCCATGTAAAAGCTTAGTAGCATTGTTGTAACAGTAACATATTTCATTGTACTTCAGGATCGTCCAGGGATGCAGTCTTACCATCCAGGAGTTCAAAGCCACTATCAACGCTATTTTCTTGATGACAGCACCTACTATAGATACTCACCAGTAGAAGAAAAGCAGGAAAGTAGTATTAGCCGTAGAAAAGAAGGAGAAGGAGGAGGCCAGGCGCGGTGGTGCACACCTGTAATCCCAGCACTTTGGGAGGCTGAGGCGGACAGATCGCATGAGGTCAGGACTTCGAGACCAGCCTGGCCAACATGGTGAAACCCAGTCTCTACTAAAAATACAAAAATCTGTCGGGTGTCGGGGCAGGTGCCTGTAGTCCCAGCTACTTGGGAGGCTGCGGCAGAATTGCTTGAACCCAGGAGGCGGAGGTTGCAGTGAGCAGAGATTGTGCCATTGCACTCCAGCCTGAGCAACAAAGTGAGACTCCATCTCAAAAAAAAAAAAAAGAAGGAGGAGAGGTGTGTGATAAGTCCTGATGGCCTTAGGTGTCCTGACTGTCTAGGCAGCCAAAGGGCACATGGTAAGCAATCCAAAAGTGCCTTCAGGGCAAAAAAATAGAGAGAAAGGGGGTCGCGGTGCTCATGGGGTACACTGCAGAGGAGTAAGTTTTATGTCAAAGCAGGAATCTAGTCAGAGGTTCCAAATTGGAAGTACAATTTCATTATTTTTGCAATTTCTACAAATTAATTTTAGTGTCAGAAAAAGCTGATGGTGAGGACATGCATTGCAGTTTGCAGGAGGGAAATGTCAAATGAGGACTTCATCACATATGACATGAGAGAAAAGTAAAAGCTGGTTCTAAAATCAGAAGCTGTTCATCCTGAATTGAATTTTCTTAATTTGGGTGGAGTAGAGTCTCTTTGAAGTCTTGTTCCGATCTTGTTCTATTGCATTGTTGATGGTAACTGTTGACTCTGTGTAGTGTAGAAGCAACAAGCATGTCCTCATAGTACAAGTACAGGGAAGGATAGAACAAATTTTCGTTGATGCAAACATTTACTTTTTCTTTCTTTTTTTTTTTTTTTTTTTTTGAGACAGAGTACTGAATTCATCTCTTGGAAGTATTGAAAGGAGATGAATGATATTAGTTTCTGCCTTCACTAGCTTACCTTGGTTTTTTCCACCAGGGAAAGATCAATTCATGGTTCACTACTATATTAGGCCATTCTTGCATTGCTATAAAGAAATGCCTAAGAGTTGTTAGTTTATAAGAAAAGAGGTTTAATTGGTTCACAGTTCTGCAGGCTGTACAAGCATGGCGTCTGACGTCGCTCAGCTTCTAGGAGGCCTCGGAGCTTTTACTCATGGCAGCAGGTGAAGCAGGAGCAGGCATCCCACATCACAGAGTGAGCAAGAGAGTGAGTGCGAGGAGGAGGTGCCACACTTTACCACAACCAGCTCTGTAAGAACTCACTATGGAGAGGACAGCACCAAGCTATGAGGGATCTGCCCCATAACCCAAACACCCCACCAGGCCCCACCTACAACACTGGGGATTATATTTCCATGAGATTTGGGTGGGGACAAATATCCAAACCACATCAACTATTCTGGTCCCATAAGAACAAAATGTTTAGACAACATCCTTGAGCTTTTGCCTGATTTTCATTCATTCTGCCAGCCCTTCCTAACATGGCATCAGTTTGCCTTTACTTTCTAAATTACTTTATGTTTCCTCAGCTTTTAGAAACAAGTAGCCCAAGAGGCATGTAGAAGAGCCACCAAAAATGATTGAAAGTGAATGATTGTCAGCTGGGCGAGAGGATTAAGGGAAGGGAAAATTTCAAGGAGATTGGCTGACAATCTCTATTAAGGAAGACAAGAAATGGAAGTGTTCATTGGATTTGGCAGTCATGATTTCATTAGTGAACTAATGAAACTGATGACCTAAAAGAGACAGAAACCATGTTACAGTGAGGGGTGAATGGCAGGTGGGAAATGAATGTATGGATTTGGAATTCATCCATTTTTATTTAGGTGGCCACTGAAGTCGTGGCCACTGAATTCATGGCCATGGATTCTATCACTTTAGGGAGAGAGAGAAAAGAACAGAAGCAGACCTAGGGCCCAGCCTTGAATAATGCTAACATTACATAGAGGTAAGGAAATGTATCTACAAAGACAGAAAAGGACTAGCCAGAGAATAGGAGAAAAACCAGAAGACTCTGGGTTACTTAATCCAAGAGAAAAGTTTCAAGGAAGAGGAGTGGCCAGCAGGGTTGGATGCCGCTGAATGGTCAAGTATGATGCCTGACAAAGGCCATGGCATTCAGTGACTTGCAAATCATTGATGACCTACAATTATGGGACAGGGAAGCCAGATTGGGTTGAGGAAGGAAACAATATATACAACTTTTTAGAGAAGTACAAGGGAACTTCAAGTCTGTGGACTCTTAGTTCTACTTTGAGGCCTCCTTCACATTCTCCTTAACATATCAAAGTATAATTATAAGAAAGAATCGCCAGGCAGGGTGGCTGACCCCTGTAATCCAACACTTTGGGAGGCCAAGGTGGGCAGATCACGAAGTCAGGAGTTTGAGACCAGCCTGGCCAATATGGTGAAAGCCTGTCTCTACTAAAAATACAAAAATTGGGTTTTAAATGCTGCAGAATAGAAGAGCATGTTTGGGTTGATGTAGGACCCACAGCTCACGAAAAAAAAAAAAAATACAAAAATTAGCCAGGCATGATGGCGCACGCCTGTAGTCAGCTACTCGGGAGGCTAAGGCAGAAGAATCGCTTGAACCGGGGAGGCGGACGTTGCAGTAAGCCGAGATTGTGCCACCGCACTCCAGCCTGGGAGACAGAGTGAGACTCCATCTCAGAAAAAAAAGAAGGAATTGGCTAGGCATGGTGGCTCGTGCCTGTAATCCCAGCACTTTCAGAGGCAGAGGTGGATGTATCACCTGAGGTCAGAAGTTCAAGACTAGCATGGCCAACATGGTGAAACCCCGTCTCTACTAAAAATACAAAAATTAGCCGGGTGTGGTGGTTGGCGCCTGTAATCCCAGCTACTCGGGAGGCTGAGGCAGGAGAATGGCTTGAATCCAGGAGGCAGAGGTTGCAGTCAGCCAAGATTGCACCACTGCACTCCAGCCGAGGTGACAAGAGCAAAACTCCGTCTCAAAAAAAGAAAGAATCATGATATGCAGTAAGTTCCTATAAGGATTTTTTTTTAAGTAAAGACTCCCTCTGTCACCCAAGCTGGAGTGCAATGGCACAGTCGCGGCTCACTGCAGCCTTGACATTCTGGGCTCAGTTGATTCTCCCACCACAGCTTCTTGAGTAGCTGAGATTACAGGCATGTGACACCACACTCAGCTACTTTTTGTGTATTTTGTAGAGATAGGGTTTTCCCATGTTGCCCAGGCTGGTCTCAAACTCCTGGGATCAAGCAATCCGCCCACCTTAGCCTCCCAAAGTGCTGGGATTACAGGCATGAGCCACTGTGCCCGGCCTCATATGGATTTTCAAAAGAACAGAGGCCAGGCGCGATGGCTCACACCTGTAATCACAGCACTTTGGGAGGCCAAGGCAGGTGGATCACCTGAGGTCAGGAGTTTGAGACCAGCCTGGCCAACATGGTGAAACCTGGTCTCTACTAAACAATACAAAAAAAATTTAGCGAGGCATGGTGGCATGTGCCTTTCCTTCCAGCTCCAACTACTTGGAAGGCTGAGTCAGGAGAATCGCTTGAACCTGTGAGGCAGAAGTTGCAGTGAGCCAATATTGAGCCACTGCACTCTAGTCTGGGCAACAGAGTGAGACTCTGGCTCAAAAAAAGAAGAAAACCTAAAAAAAAAAAAAGTCGGACATGGTGTCACGCCTGTAATACCAGAACTTTGGGAGGCCGAGGCAGGCGGATAATTTGAGGTTAGGAGTTCCAGACCAACCTGGCCAACATGGTGAAACCTCATCTCTACAAAATAAAAAAATAAAATTAGCCGAGCATGATGGTGGGTGCCTGTAATCCCAGCTACTTGGGAGGCTGAGGTGGGAGAATTGCTTGAACCCGGGAGGCGAAGGTTGCAGTGAGCTCAGATCACACTGCTGCACTCCAGCCTGGGTGACATTGCGAGACTCCATCTCAAAAAAATAAAAAAGAGGAAAAAAACCCAAGAGTGTGTGGAAAGTAGAAATAAAAGGCCGGGCGCGGTGGCTCGCGCCTAGAATCCCAGCACTTTGGGAGGCTGAGGCATGCGGATCACGAGGTCAAAAGACCGAGACTATCCTGGCCAACATGGTGAAACCCCGTCTCTATTAAAAATACAAAAATTAGCTGGACATGGTGGCGCACCTGTAGTCCCAGCTACTCAGGAGGCTGAGGCAGGAGAATCACTTGAACCCAGCCACTGCACTCCAGCCTGGGCGACAGAGTGAGAGTCTGTCTCGAAAATATATATATATGGGTGTGTGTTTGTGTGTATATATATTTCTCATAAGCTCCACCAAGGTCAAGACACTTTGTAAGCAGTGATACTAGCCATTTATTTATATATTTATTTATTTTTGTCTCTTGCTCGCAGCACCTAGATACTAGCCATTTCATCCATCCCCAAGGAATTGGAGATCGTGGTAATTTAACCACATCAATGTGATCTTTTTTACATTATTTACTGAAGAGAAATGGTTGTCCTTTACAGATTTTTTAAGATTAGGAAACAAAAAGAAGTCAGAGGGTACTAAATCCTGACTGTGAGGTGGATGCCTAATGGTTTTCCATGGAAACTCTCAAAACTGCTCTTGTTTGATGAGAGGCATAAGCAGGAGCATTGCCGTGGTAGAAAAGGACTCTGGTGAAACTTTCCTGGGCATTTTTCTTGTTTTTTTTTTTTTTTTTTTGAGACGGAGTCTCGCTCTTTCACCCAGGCTGGAGTGCAGTGGCGCGATCTCGGCTCACTGCAAGCTCCGCCCCCCGGGGTTCACGCCATTCTCCTGCCTCAGCCTCCCGCGTAGCTGGGACTACAGGCGCCTGCCACCTCGCCCGGCTAATTTTTTGTATTTTTAGTAGAGACGGGGTTTCACCGTGTTAGCCAGGATGGTCTCGATCTCCTGGCCTCGTGATCCGCCCGCCTCGGCCTCCCAAAGTGCTGGGATTACAGGCGTGAGCCACCGCGCCCGGCCAACTTTCCTGGGCATTTTTCTGCTAAAGAGTTAGCTAACTTTCTCAAGACACTGTCATAATAAGCAGATGTTATTATTTTCTGGCCCTCTAGAAAGTCAACAAGCAAAATTCCTCAAGCAGCTCAAAAAGCTATTGCCATGACCTTTGCTCTTGGCCAGTCCATTTCACTTTGACTGGATCACTTTCACCTCTTCGGAGTCATTGCTTTGATAGTGCTTTGTCTTCAGAGTCAAACTGGGAAAGCCATGTATCACTTCCTGTTACACTTTCCCAATAGATGCTTCCTGATCTATTGGTTGGAGCAAAAATCATTGCTGTTTTTGACATTCCTTTCAATGGCAAAAACAATAATTAATTTTGCAGCAACGTAATAGATCCCACTTGTTTACAATTTCCATTGAAATCTCTGTTCTTGCCTGTAGCTGATCTGGTTTTGGTACCCATCAAGTGGAAAGTTTGCTCAACTTTTAATTTTTCAGTCAGAATTGTGTAAAGCTGAACCAATAGAGATGTCTATGGTGTTGGCTGTTGTTTCTGCTGTTTATTTTTTTTTCTTTTTGAGACGAGGTCTCGTCCTGTCACCCAGCCTAGAGTGCAGTGGGGCAATCTCGACTCACTGCAACCTCTGCTTCCCGGGTTCAAGCTATTCTCCTGCCTCAGCATCCCCTAGTACCTGGGATTATAGGCACGCACCACCAGGCCCGGCTAGTTTTTGTATTTTCAGTAGAGATGGTGTTTCACCATGTTGGCGAGGCTGGTCTCAAACTCCTGACCTCAGTTGTTCCACCCACTTCGGCTTCCCAAAGTGCTGGGAATACAGGCGTGAGCCACCGCATCTGGCCGTGTTTCTGCTGTTAATCGTTGGTCCTTTTCTTTTTTTGAGACAGAGTCTCACTCTGTTACCCAGGCTGGAGTGCAATGGCATGATCTCGGCTGACTGCAACCTCCGCCTCCCGGGCGCAAGTGATTCTCCTGCCTCAGCCTCCCGAGTAGCTGGGACTATAGGCGTGCGCCACCACGCATGGCTAATTTTTGTATTTTTTTAGTAGAGAAGGGATTTCACCAGGTTGGCCAGACTGGTCTCAAACTCTGGACCTCAAGTGATCCACCTGCCTTGAACTCCCAGAGTGCTGGTATTACAGGCATGAGCCACCACACCTGGCTGACTCTTTTCAGTTAGGGCACAAAGAGGATTGATTTCTTTCCTTGCAAATTGATGTGGATGTCCTGCTGCTGCAGCCTTCATCTTTAACGTCATCTTTTCCCTTGTTACAAGTTATCCATTTGTAAACTGCTGATTTTTCTAGGTGCATTGTCCCCATAAACTTTTGGTAAAGCATCAGTGATTTTACCATTCTTCCACCCAAGCTTCACCCTAAATTTGATGTTTGTTCTTGCTTCAATTTTAGCAGAATTCATTTTGCTCTGATAGGGGCTCTTTTCAAACTGATGACTTCTCCTTTTTTAATGCCTCAAACTAGATCCTGTCGAGATATTTTATAATGAGTTAGTACCAGTTTATTTTGGTGCAAAAAGATATTGAAATCCATGCATAGTTTTTCATAATACACAATTCCCATGGACTTTTTAAGACTTCTGATATGGCTGTTGATACAGTTTGGCTATGTATACCCACCCAAATCTCATCTTGAATTGTAATCCTCATGTGTCTAGGGAGGAACTTGGATTATGGGGGCAGTCTCCCACATGCTGATCTTGTGATAGTGAGTAAGTCTCACAAGATCTGACGGTTTTATACAAGGCAGTTTTTCCTATGTTCGCACTTCACCTCTAGTCTGCTGCCATGTAAGACATGCCCGCTTTCCCATCTGCCATGATTGTAAGTTTCCTGAGGATCCCCCAGCCATGTGGAACTGTGAGTCAATTAAACCTCTTTTCTTTATAAATTACCCACGCTCGGGTATTTCTTTCTACCAGTGTGAAAACGGACTAATACAGCTGTGAAAGAAATGGAGATATGGCCGGGCACAGTGACTCACACTTGTAATCAAGGCACTTTGGGAAGCCAAGGCCGGTGGATCACCTGAGGTCAGGAGTTTGAGACCAGAACAGCCAACGTGGTGAAACCCCACCTCTACCAAAAATAGAAAAATTAGCCGGGCATGGTGGTGCACACCTGTAGTCCCAGCTACTCGAGAGGCTGAGGCAGGAGAATCGCTGGAACCCAGGAGGCGGCGGTTGCAGTGAGCAGAGATCATGCTATTGCACTTCAGCCTGGGCAACAGAGCAAGACTCCGTCTCAAAAAAAAAAAAAAGAAATGGAGATACATAGGTTAATGGTGTTAATGAAGCATTATTTTAAATATGAGAAAATATGTTTAGAAGCCAAAAGGAAAGCTCTAGAAGGATAAACACCCAAGAGAAAGAGACAACGAATACTGTAGGCTTCCTGCAAAGGCAGGTGTAAATGGAAGCCAAGGTAGAGGTTAGAGGAGTTGGCCTTAAGAGAAGCAATTCTCCTGAACCACCAGGCATGAGTTGACATCCTTGCCTCTTTGTCTAGCCTGTTGCCAGCCATCTCAAGGCTGTTTTCATGTCAGCACCTCCCTCTTCTGTTCTACTTGCCTTGCCTGTCCAGCTCTGGATAAACCACCCGTCCCCACCCCACCCTCTTCAATTTCTTCCATTTGCTCATTCATTTAGCAAACATGTACCAATCACTGACTGTGTGCCAGGCCCTGGGGTCAAGGATTAAAATAAGCCCTTGTACATGTGGAACTCATGTTTCAGTGTTGGCAAGAGGCAAATAGCAATAATCAGATCATGATGCACAATGTCAGAAGGGTCGCAGTAGCACAGGGTGTTGTGGGAGCCTCTTGCCCCTAAGCTGCAAGTGTCACTGTAGAAAATCCCTCAGCCAGATCAACTGGTGAAACCACAGGAGGGCCCTCCCTCCTGCTAAGCAATTTTTAAAATCCATCTTTAATTGATATCCTTTCCCCCAATACCACCTTTCTTCTTCTAGTTTGCTCCCTTCCTCTCCTTTCTTGTGTTGTAGGCAGTGGGGGTGAGGACCACTTCCTCATAAAGCATAATTTCATGTCCTTAATAACTATAGGCCAGGCATCGTGGCTCATGCTTGTAATCCTAGCACTTTGGGAAGCCAAGGAGGATCACTTTGAGGCCAGGAGTTCAAGACAAGCCTGGGGCCAGTGTTGGTGGCTCATGCCTATAATCCCAGCACTTTGGGAGGTCAATGCGAGCAGATCACTTGAGGTCAGGAGTGTGAGATCAGCCTGAAAAACATGGTAAAACCCTGTCTCAACTAAAAATACAAAAATTAGCCGGGCATGGTGGCGCATGCGTGTAGTCCCAGCTACTTGGGAGACTGAGGCAGGAGAATCGCTTGAACTGGGGAGGCAGAAGTTGCAGTGAGCCAAGATCACACCACTGTACTCCAGTCTGGGTGACAGAGCAAGACTCTGTCTCAGACAAAAAAAAGGAAAAAAAGAAAAGAAATGGGCCAGGCGTGATGGCTCCTGCAGGTAACCCTAGCATTTGGGAGGCCAAGGTAGGAGGATCACTTAACTTCAGGGGTTCTAGAACAGCCTGGGCAACATAGGGCAACCCCAACTCTGCTAAAATCTAAAAACTTAACCCAATGTGGCAGCATGGGCCTGCGATCCCAGCTACTAGGGAGCTGAGGTGGTAGGATTCCTTGAGTCTGGAATGTCGAGGCTGGATCATGCCACTTGCACTGCAGCCTGGCTGACACAGTGAGACCCTGTCTCCAAAGAAAATAAATTTAACCAGGCATATAAAATAATAATTATGAAATGGTTGCTTTTCTTTGGAGATGGAGAGAGGAAGTGGGCAAGTTGTCATTTACCATGCCCTCATGTATTTGGTCTTAAATGACTGGGGTTTAGTATATATTAATATATAAGGTATAACCTAAAAATCTCATGTAAAAGCTTAGTAGCATTGTTGTAACAGTAACATATTTCATTGTACTTCAGAATTGTCCATGGATGCAGCGTTACCATCCAAGAGCTCGAGGCCGAGGTCGACTCTGGCACCCTGTTGACAAGTCTAGAGATTCAGCAGTAGAAAGAAACCAGGAAAGTGGTATTAATCTTAGAAAAGAAGGAGGAGAAGAGTGATAAGTCCAGATGGCCTTAGGTTTCCTGACTGGGCAGCCAAAGAGCACGTTAGGCAATCCAGAGGACAATGGAATAGAGATAAAGGGAGCCACTGTGCTGGTGGGGTACACTGCAGAGAAGTAAGTTTTGTGTCAAAGCTGGAATCTGATCAGAGGTTCAGAATTGGAAGTACTATTTCATTGTTTTTGCAATTTTACAATTTAATATTTATTTATTTATCTATTTATTTATTTATTTATTTATTTATTTATTTGAGACAGAGTTTTGCTCTTGTTGTCCAGGCTGGAGTGCAATGGCACGATCTCAGCTCACTGCAACCTCTGCCTCCTGGGTTCAAGCAATTCTCCTGCTTCAGCCTCCCAAGTAGCTGGGATTACAGGCATGCGCCACCACACCGGCTAATTTTGTATTTTTAGTAGAGACGGAGTTTCTCCATGTTGGTCAGGCTGGTCTCGGACACCCAACCTCAGGTGATCTGCCCGCCTCCGCCTCCCAAAGTGCTGGGATTACAGGCATGAGCCACTGAGCCCGGCCAGTCTACAATTTAGTTTTAAAGTGTCAGAAAAAGGTGATGGCGAGGACATGCATTGCAATTTACAGGAGGGAAATGTCAAGTGAGGACTTCATCACATATGACACGAGAGAAAAGTAAGAGCTGGTTCTAAAATCAAAAGCTGTTGTTCATCCTGAATTGAATTTTCTAAACTTGGATGGAGTAGAGTCGCTTTGAAGCCTTGTTCCGATCTTGTTCTATTGCATTGTTAATGATAACTGTTGACTTTGTTTAGTATAGAAGCAACAAGCATGTCGTTGTAGTACAAGTATGGTGAAGGATAGAACAAATTTTTGTTGATGCAAACATTCATTCATTTATTAATTTATTTATATATTGAGACGGAGTTTCACTGTTGTCACCCAGGCTGGAGTGCAGTGGTGCAATCTCGGCTTACTGCAACCTCCGCCTCCTGGGTTCAAGCGATTCTCCTGTCTCAGTATCCCGAGTAACTGGGATTACAGGCACCTGCCACCATGCCCAGATAATTTTTGTATTTTTAGTAGAGATGGGGTCTCACCATGTTGGCCAGTCTGGTCTCAAACTCCTGACCTTAGGTGATCCGCCTGCCTCAGCCTCCCAAAGTGCTGGGATTACAGGCATGAGCCACTGCGCCCACCTGATACAAACATTTAAATAGTCATGGCACTTCTGTATCCAATGTCCTAAAGTTTCAGGATTCGTTTTAGTTTTTTGTTTGCTTACATGAGCTTAGGATAAAAATATTGTGAAATATCTCATTTTATCTTCAGCATTTTTTCTATTAAGAGGTGAAATGTAGTCCTTGTTTGACTGTTGACAATCCAGTTTGTTTTATCTCAGGGCTCATGATCTGAGTGCATGCCCTCTCCAGGAAGGAAACTGCACCAATGTCTGTTGCTGTTAAATGGCAACTTTTAGTCTCAGCTTGTTCTGTTTTAATGTCAATAAACAGTAACAGCATTTGGCTGTGCACAGTGGCTCACGCCTGTTATCCCAATACTTTGGGAGGCCAAGGCGGGTGGATCACAAGGTCAGGAGTTTGAAACCAGCCTGGCCAATATGGTGAAACCCTGTCTCTACTAAAAATACAAAAAAATAGCCAGGCATGTTGGTGCGTGCCTGTAGTCCCAGCTACTCAGGAGGCTTACGCAGGAGAATTGCTTGAACCCAGGAGGCGGAGGTTGCAGTGAGCCAAAATTGTGCCACTGCACTCCATCCTGGGCAACAGAGGGAGACTCCATCTCAAAAAAAAAAAAAAATAGTAACAGCATTCAAGTATGAGGCTAAGTGTAGTGAGTACCAAGTAGCTGTGAGTTTTGAGAAATTTTTGATACTGAATTAACCTCTTTGGAGTTTGGAAAGCAGATGAATGATATTAGTTTCTGCCTTCACTAGCATGCCTTTGTTTTGTCTACCAGGGAATGATCAGTTCATGGTTCACTCCTATATTAGGTCCTTCTTGCATTGCTATTATGAAATACCTGAGACTGGGTAATATATGAGAAAAGAGGTTTAATTGGCTCACAGTTCTGTGGGCTATACAAGCAAAATGTCTGACATTGCTTATCTTTTGAGAGACCTCAAGGAGCTTTTACTCATGGCAGAAAGTGAAGCAGGAGCAGGCATCCCACATCACAGAGTGAGAAAGGGAGTGAGTGCGGGGAGAAGGTACCACACTTTACAACAACCTGATCTGTAAGAACTCACTGTGGGGAGGACAGCACTAAGCCGTGAGGGATCCGCCCCATAACCCCAGGACCCCACCAGGCCCCACCTACAACACTGGGGATTATATTTCCATGAGATTTGGGTGGGGACAAATATCCAAACCACATCAACTATTCTGGTCCCATAAGAACAAAATGTATAGACAACATCCTTGAGCTTTTGCTTGATTTTCATTCATCCTGCCAGCCTTTCCTGAGCCACCATGTCCAGCCTTATATGGATTTTTAAAAGAACAGAGGCCAAGCACGGTGGCTTCCACCTGTAATCCCAACACTTTGGGAGGCTGAGGCAGATGGATCACCTGAGGTCAGGAGATCGAGACCAGCCTGGCCAATATGGCGACACCCCATCTCTACTAAAAACCAAACCAAAACAAAATTTAGCAAGGCGTGGTAGCATGCACCTGTAGTCCAAATTTCTCAGGAGGCTCAGGCAGCAGAATGGCATGAACCCAGGAGGCGGAGGTTGTAGTGAGCAGAGATCACACCACTGCACTCCTGCCTAGGCGACAGAGCAAGACTCACCACCACCCCCGCCCCGCCCGGCAAAAAAAAAAAAAAAAAAAAAAAAGGCCGAGCATGGTGGTACACGACTGTAGTCCCAGCACTTTGGGAGGCCAAGGTGGGCACTTCACTTGAGGTCAGGGGTTTGAGACCAGCCTCGCCAACATGACAAAACCCTGTCTCTACTAAAAATACAAAAATTAGCCAGGCACGGTGGCAAGGGCCTGTAATTCGAGCTACTCGGGAGACTGAGGCAGAAGAATCGTTTGAACCCGGCACGTGGAGGTTGAGTGAGCCGAGATTGCGCCACTGCACTCCTGCCTAGGCAATAGAGCAAAACTCCATCTGAAAAAAAAAAAAAAAGTAAAAGAAAAGTTTCTGGAAAATAGAAATAAAAGAAAAAAATGTAAACTTCTCATAAGATCCACCAAGGGCAAGACACTTTTGTAAGCAATGATACTTCCCACTTATTTATTTATTTACTTTTGTCTCTTGCTCACAACAATTACATACTAGCCATTTCATCCATCCCCTAAGAAGTGGAGGTCCTGGGAATTTAACCACATCAATGAAATCTTTTTTACATTATTAGCTGAAGAGAAATGGGTGCCCTTTACAGACTTTCTAAGATTAGGAAACAAAAAGGAGTCAGAGGGAGCTAAATCCCGAATGTAAGCTGGATGCCTAATGGTTTCCCATTGAAACTCTCAAAATTGCCATTGTTTGATGAAAGGCATGAGCAGAAGCATTGCCGTGGTGGAAAAGGACTCTCTGGTGAAGCTTTCCTGTGCATTTTGCTACTAAAGCTTTGGCTTTCTCAAAACACTCTCATAATAAGCAAGTGTTATTTTTCTTCGGCCCTCCAGAAAGTCAACAAGGAAAGTTCCTCAAGCAGCTCACAAAACTATTGCCATGACCTTTGCTTTGACTGGACCACTTCCACCTCTTCGGAGCCATTATTTTGATTGTGCTTTGTCTTCAGAGTCATGCTGAGAAAGCCATGTTTTACCTCCTATTACACTTTCCAAATAGATGCTTCATGATCTATTGATTGGTGCAAATATAATTAAGACTTTTGACATTCCATGGCATAAACCGCAATTAATATGCAGCAACCTAATAGAGCTCACTTGTTTAAAATTTCCATTGAAATCTCTGTTCTTGTCTGCAGCTAATCTAGTTTTGGCACCCATCAAGTGGAAAGTTTGCTCAAGTTTTAATTTTTCAGTCAGAATTGTGTAAGCTGAACCAACTGAAATGTGTATGGTGTTGGCTGTTATTTCTGCCATTAATTGTTGGTCCTTTTCTTTTTCTTTCTTTTTTCTTTTTTTTTTTTTTTTTTTTTTTTTTGAGACAGAGTCTGACTCTGTCACCCAGGCTGGAGGCCAGTGGCATGATCTTGGCTCACTGCAACCTCCGCCTCCAGGTCCAATGACTCTCCTGCCTCAGCCTCCTGAGTAGCTGGGATTACAGGCGCCCTCCACTGCGCCCAACTAATTTTTGTATTTTTCTTAGGTACAGGGTTTCACCATGTTGGCCAGGCTGGTCTCGAACTCCTGACCACAAGTGATCTGCCCGCCTTGGCCTCCCAGAGTGCTGGGATTACAGGGGTGCCGCCACGTCTGGCCAAAGCTTTCCAGTTAGAGCACAAACAGGATTAATTTTTTTCCTTGCAAATTGACGTGGATGACCTGCTGCTGCAGGCTTCATCTTCAACATCGTCTTGTCCCTTCTTACAAGTTATCCATTTGTAAACTGCTGATTTCTTTAGGGGCATTGTCCTCATAAACTTTGGGTAAAGCATCAGTGATTTTACCATTCTTCTACCCAAGCTTCATCTTAAATTTTATGTTTGTTCTTCCTTCAATTTTAGCAGAATCCATTTTGCTCTGATAGGGGCTCTTTTCAAACGGATGACTTCTCCTTTTTAATGCTGCAAGGTAGATCCTGTCGAGATATTTTTTAACGAGTTAGTACCAATTTATTTTGGTGCCAAAAGATTTTGCAATCCGTGCACAGTTTCTTGATAATACACATTTTCCATGGACTTTTTGAAGGCTTCTCATATGGCTGTTGATAAGATTGGGCTCTGTGCCCGCACCCAAATCTCATCTTAAATTGTAATCCTCATGTGTCAAGGGAGGAGCCTGGTGGGAGGTGATTGGATTTGGGGTGGGGGGGCAGTTTCCCACATGCTTATCTCGTGATAGTAAGTCTCCCGAGATCTGATGGTTTTATACTAGGCAGTTTTTCCTATGCTTGCACTTCACCTCTAGTCTGCTGCCATATAAGACGTGCCCGCTTCCCCTTCTGCCATGATTGTAAATTTCCTGAGGCTCCCCCAGCCATACAAAACGGTGAGTCAATTAAACCTCTTCTCTTTATGTATTACCCAGTCTCAGGCATTTTTCTTTCTACCAGTGGGGAAACCAACTAACACAGCTATGAAAGAAATGGAGATACATAGATTAATGGTTTTAATGAAGCATCATTTTAAGTTTGAGAAAGTAAGTTTAGAAGCCAAAAGGAAAGCTCTAGAAGGATGAATAGCCAAGAGACAATGAATACTGTAGGCTTCCTTCAAAGGCATGTGAAAATGGTAGCCAAGGTAGAGGTTAGAGGAGAAACAATGTTTCCTGAACCACCAGGTATGAGTTGACATCCTTGCCTCTTTGTCTAGCCTGTTGTCAGCCATCTCAAAGCCGTTTTCATATCAGCACCTCCCTCTTCTGTTCTACTTGCCTTGCCTGTCCAGCTCTGGGTAAACCACCCATCCCCACCCTACCCTCTTAAATTTCTTCCACTCGCCCATTCATTTAGCAAACATGTACCAATCACTGTCTGTGTGCCAGGCCCTGGAGGTCAAGGATTCAAATAAATCCTTGTACATGTGGAACTCATGTTTCGGTGTTGGCAAGAGGCAAATAGCAATAATCAGATCATGATGCACAATGTCAGAAGGGTCGTGGTAGCACAGGGTGTTGTGGGAGCCTCTTGCCCCTAAGCTGCAAGTGTCACTGTAGAAAATCCCTCAGCCAGATCAACTGGTGAAACCACAGGAGGGCCCTCCCTCCTGCTAAGCAATTTTTAAAATCCATCTTGAGTTGATATCCTTTCCCCAGCGCCACCTTTCTTCTTCTAATTTGCTGCCTTGTTCTCCTTTCTTGTGTTGCAGGCAAAGGGGGTGAGGACCACTTCCTCATAAAGCATAATTTCATGTCCTTAATAACTATAGGCCAGGCACGGTGGCTCATGCCTGTAATCCCAGCACTTTGGGAGGCTGAGGCGGGTGTATCACTTGAGGTCAACAGTTGGAGACGAACCTGGCCTAAATGGTGAAACCCTGTCTCTACTAAAAATACAAAAATTAGCCTAGCATGGTGGCGTGCACCTGTAGTCCTAGCTGCTTGGGAGACTAGGGCAGAAGAATCGCTTGAACCCAGGAGGCAGAGGTTGCAGTGAGCCAAGATGGCACCACTGCACTCTAGCTGGGCAACAAGAGCAAAACTTCATCTCAGAAAAAAAAAAAAAAAAAAGAGAAAGAAAGAAATAGGCCAGGGATGATGGCTCATGCAGGTAGTCCTAGCTTTTGGGAGGCCAAGGCAGGAGGATCATTTAACTTCAGGAGTTCAAAGCCAGCCTGGATAACATAGGGAGACCCCATCTCTATTAAAAATTTTAAAACTTAGCCCAGTGTGGTAGAGCATGCCTGCAATCCCAACTACTAGGGAGCCGAGGTGGGAGGATTGCTTGAGTCTGGAATGTCGAGACTGCAGTGAGCCCTGATCTTGCCACTGGCACTTCAGCCTGGGTGACACAATGAGACCATGTCGCCACAAAAAAAAGTGATACCAGCCTTATAAAATAATAATTAGGAAATGATTGCTTTTCTTTGGAGATGGAGAGAGGAAGTGGGCAAGTTGTCATTTACCATGCCCTCATATTTTTGGTCTTAAATGACTGGGCTTTAGTATGTATTAATATATAAGGTATAACCTGAAAATCCCATGTAAAAGCTTAGTAGCATTGTTGTAACAGTAACATATTTCATTGTACTTCAGGATTATCCATGGATGCAGCGTTACCATCCAGGAGCTCGAAGCAGAGGTCAACTCTGGCACCCTGATGACAAGTCTGGAGATTCAGCAGTAGAAAGAAAGCAGGAAAGTGGTATTAGCCATAGAAAAGAAGAGGAGAGGCCGGGCGTGGTGGCTCATGCCTGTAATCCCAGCATTTTGGGAGGCCGATATGGGTGGATCACCTGAGGTCAGGACTTTGAGACCAGCCTGGCCAACATGGTGAAACCCAGTCTCTACTAAAACTACAAAAATTAGCCGGGCTTGGTGGCAGGTGTCTGTAGTCCCAGCTACTCGGGAGGCTGAGGCAGGAGAATTGATTAAACTCAGGAGGTGGAGGTTGCAGTGAGCCATGATCGTGCCACTGCACTCCAGCCTGGGTGACACTAGGGAGGCTCTATCTCCAAAAAAAAAAAGAATGAAAGAAGAGGAGAAGAGTACGCAGCAGAAAAGTAAGTTTTGTCTCAAAGCAGGAATCCGATCGGAGGTTCAGAATTGGAAGTACAATTTTATTGTTTTTGCAATTCCTATAAATTAAAGTGTCAGAAAATGCTGATGGCGAGGACATGCATTGCAATTTGCAGGGGAAATGTCAAGTGAGGACTTCATCACGTGTGACACGAGAAAAAAGTAAGAGCTGGTTTTAAAATCAAAAGCTGTTGTTCATCCTGAATTGAATTTCTAAATTTTGGTGGAGCAGAGTCACTTTGAAGCTTTATTCCCATCTATTTCTATTGCATTGCTAATGATAACTGTTGACTTTGGGTAGTGTAGAAGCAACACGCATGTCCTTGTCTATAAGTACAGAGAAGGATAGGACAAACTTTCATTGATGCAAACATTTAAATAGTCATGTTACTTCTGTATCCAATGTCCTAATGTTTTAGGGTTACTTTTAGTTTTTTATTTGCTTACATAAACTTAGCATGAAGAATATTTTTAAACATCTCGTTTTGTCTCCAGCATTTTTTCTATTAAGAGGTAAAATGTAGTCCTTGTTGGATTCTTGACAATCTAGTTTGTTTTATCTCAGGTCTCATGATCTGAGTGCCTACCCTCTCCAGGAAGGAAACTGCACCAATGTCTGTTGTTGTTACATATCAACTTTTAGTTTCAGCTTGTTTTGTTTTGATGTCAGTACATAGTAACAGCAGTCAAGTATGAAGCTAAGTGTAGTGAGTAACTTTAGTAAACAGCTGTGAGGTTTTTTTTTTTTTTTTTGAGACGGAGTTTCACTCTGTCACCCAGGCTGGAGTGCAGTGGCACGATCTCGGTTCACTGCAACCTCCACCCTCCGGGTTCAAATGATTCTCCTTCCTCAGCCTCCTGAGTAGCTGGGACTACAGGCGCCTGCTACTGCACCTGGCTAATTTTTTGTATTTTTAGTAGAGATGGGGTTTCACCATCTTGGCCAGGCTGGTCTTGAACTCTTGACCTCGTGATTCACCCGCCTTGGCCTCCCAAAGTGCTGGGATTACAGGCGTGAGCCACCGTGCCCAGCCAGCTGTGAGTTTTGAGAAATTAAATTTTTTATACTGAATTAGCCTCTTGGAAGTATCGAAAGCAGATGAACAATGTTAGTTTCTGCCTTCATGGGCATTGCCTTTGTTTTGTCCACCAGAGAAAGATCAGTTCATGGTTCACTCCTGTATTAGGCCGTTCTTGCATTGCTATAAATAAATGCCTGAGACTGGGTAGTTTATAAGAAAAGAGGTTTAAAGGCCGGGCGCGGTGGCTCAAGCCTGTAATCCCAGCACTTTGGGAGGCCGAGGCGGGCGGATCACGAGGTCAGGAGATCGAGACCATCCTGGCTAACACGGTGAAACCCCGTCTCTACTAAAAATACAAAAAATTAGCCGGGCGTGTTGGCGGGCGCCTGTAGTCCCAGCTACTCGGGAGGCTGAGGCAGGAGAATGGCGTGAACCCGGGAGCCGGAGCTTGCAGTGAGCCGAGATCGCGCCACTGCACTCCAGCCTGGGCAACAGAGCGAGACTCCGTCTCAAAAAAAAAAAAAAAAAAAAAGAGGTTTAATTGGTTCACAGTTCTGCAGGCTGTACAAGCATGGCATCTGACATCACTCAGCTTCTGGGAGGCCTCAGGGACCTTTTACTCATGGCGGAAAGTGAAGCAGGAGCAGGCATCGCACATCACAGAGTGAACAAGAGAGTGAGTGCAGGGAGGAGGTGCCACACTTTACAACAACCTGATCTGTAAGCACTCACTATGGAGAGGACAGCACCAAGCCATGAGGGATCCGCCCCATAACCCCAACACCCCACTAGGCCCCACCTACAACACTGGGGATTATATTTCCATGAGATTTGAGTGGGGACAAATTTCAAAACTACATCAACTGTTTTGGTCCCATAAGAACAAAATCTTTAGACAACATCCTTGAGCTTTTGCCTGATTTTCATTCATCCTGCCAGCCCTTTCTAACATGGCATCTGTTTGCCAGATGCCTGGGCTCAAACAATCTGTCCACTGTAGCCTCGAAAAGTGCTGGGATTATACGCATGAGCCACCGTGTCCAGCTTTATATGGATTTTTAAAAGAACAGAGGCCAGGGGCAGTGGCTCATGCCTGTAATCCCAGCACTTTGGGAGGCTGAGGCGGTTGGATCACCTGAGGTCAGGAGTTCGAGACCAGTCTGGCCAACATGGTGAAACTCCATCTCTACCAAAAAATACAAAAAAAAAAAAAAAATTGGCCAGACTTGGTGGAGCGCACCTGTAGTCCAAACTCCTTGGGAGGCTCAGGCAGGAGAATCACTTGAACTTGAGTGGCAGAGGTTCCAGTGAGCAGAGATCTCAACACTGCACTCCTGCCTGAGCAACAGAGTTAGACTCCATCTGCCCCCCTCATCACCACACCCAAAAAAAGGCCGAGCATGGTGGCACATGCCTGTAATCCCAGCACTTTGGGAGGCTGAGGTGGGTGGATCACCTGAGGTCAGGAGTTTGAGACCAGCCTGGCCAACATGGTAAAACCCCATCTCTACCAAAAAATACAAAAAAAAAAATTGGGCCAGGCTTGATGGAGCGCACCTGTAGTCCAAACTTCTCGGGAGGCTCAGACAGGAGAATCACTTCAACTTGGGAGGCAGAGGTTGTAGTGAGCCTAGATCTCACCACTGCACTCCTGCCTGAGCGACAGAGGGAGACTCCATCCCCCCCACAACAAAAAGGCCAGGCATGGTGGCACATGCCTGTAGTCCCAGCACTTTGGGAGACCGAGGCGGGCACTTCACCTGAGGTTAGGGGTTCAAGACAAACCTGGCCAACATGGTGAAACCCAGTCTCTACTAAAAATACAAAAATTAGCCAGGCACAGTGGCGGGCTCCTGTAATCCCAGTTAGTCGGGAGGCTGAGGCTGGAAAATCGCTTGAACCCAAGAGGCAGAGATTGCGGTGAGCCAAGATCGTGCCACTGCACTCCTGCCTGGGCAACAGAGCCCAGACTCCATCTCAAAAAAAAAAAAAAAAAAAAAAAAGGAAAAAATAGAAAAGTTTGTGAAAATAGAAATAAAAGAAAAAAATATAAACTTCTCATTGTAAGATCCACCAAGGTCAAGACACTTTCGTAAGCAATGATACTAGCCATTTATGTATGTATGTATGTCTTTTGCTCACAGCAATTACATACTAGCCATTTCATCCATCCCCTAAGAAGTGGAGGTCCTGGGAATTTAACCACATCAATGAAATCTTTTTTACATTATTAACTGAAGAGAAATGGTTGCCCTTTACAGACTTTTTAAAATTAGGAAACAAAAAAGTGACAGAAGAAGCTAAATCCCGACTGTAAGGTGGATGCCTAATGGTTTCCCATTGAAACTCTCAAAATTGCCCTTGTTTGATGAGAGGCATGAGCAGAAGCATTACCGTGGTAGAAAAGGACTCTCTGGTGAAGCTTTCCTGGGCATTTTGCTGCTAAAGCTTTGGCCTTCTCAAAACATTCTCATAATAAGCAGGTGTTGGCCAGGCACGGTAGCTCACACCTGCAATCCCAGCACTCTGGGAGGCCGAGACGGGTGGATCACGAGGTCAGCAGTTCGAGACAAGCCTGATCAACATGGTGAAACCTCGTTTCTACTAAAAATACAAAACTTAGCCAGGCATGGTGGTGCGTGCCTGTAATCCCAGCTACTCAGGAGGCTGAGGCAGGAGAACAGCTTGAACCTGGGAGGCAGAGGTTGCAGTGAGCCAAGATTGCACCACTGCAGTCCAGCCTGGGTGACAGAGTGAGATTTGGTCTCAAAAAAAAAAAAAAAAAAAAAAGCAGGTGTTATTATTTCTTCAGCCCTCCAGAAAGTCAATAAGGAAAGTTGCTCAAGCAGCTCAAAAAACTATTGCCATGACCTTTGCTCTTGGCCAGTCCAGTTTTGCTTTGACTGGATCACTTCCACCTCTTCGGAGTCATTGCTTTGATAGTGCTTTGTCTTCAGAGTCATACTGGGAAAGCCACATATCACCTCCAGTTACACTTTCCCAATAGATGCTTCATGATCTATTGGTTGGTGCCAACGTAATTGTGGCTTTTGACATTCCATGGCATAAACCACAATTAATATGCAGCAACCTAATTGATCTCACTTGTTTAAAATTTCCATTGAAATCTCTGTTCTTGTCTGGAGCTGATCTGGTTTTGGCACCCATCAAGTGGAAAGTTTGCTCAACGTTTAATTTTTCAGTCAGAATTGTGTAAGCTGAACCAATTGTGATGTCTATGGTGATGGCTATTGTTTCTGCCGTTAATAGTCGGTCTCAGTCTCTCACGAAGGCTGGAGGCCAGTGGCACAATCTTGGCTCACTGCAACCTCTGCCTCCCGGGTTCAATGATTCTCCTGCCTCAGCCTCCTGAGTAGTTGGGATTACAGACATCCGCCACCGCACCTAGTTAATTTTTGTATTTTTATTAGAGACAGGGTTTCACCATGTGGGCCAGGTTGGTCAGGTGACCTGTCCGCCTTGGCCTCCCAGAGTGCTGGAATTACAGGGGTGAGGCACCACGCCTGGCCGATGCTTTTCAGTTAAAGCACAAAGAAGATTTTGTTGTTGTTTTTTAAGACGGAGTCTCACTCTGTTGCCCAGGTTGGAGTGCAGTGGCATGATCTCAGCTCACCACAACCTCCGCCTCCTGGGTTCAAGCGATTCTCCTGCCTCAGCCTCCTGAGTAGCTGGGACTACAGGCTCGTGCCACCATGCCCAACTAATTTTTGTATTTTTAGTAGAGACAGGGTTTCACTATGTTGGCCAGGCTGGTCTTGAACTTCTGACCTGGTGATCCACCCACCTCAGCCTCCCAAAGTGATGGAATTACAGGTGTGAGCCACCACGCCCGGCCTAATTTTTTCTCTTGCATATTGATGTGGATGACCTGCTGCTGCAGGCTTCATCTTCAACATCATTTTGTCCTTTCTTACAAGTTATCCATTTGTAAACTGCTGATCTCTTTAGGGGCATTGTCCCCATAAACTTTTGGTAAAGCATCAGTGATTTTACCGTTCTTCCACCCAAGCTTCATCTTAAATTTTATGTTTGTTCTTCCTTCAATTTTAGCAGAATTCATTTTTCGCTGATATGGGCTCTTTTCACACTGATGCCTTCTCCTTTTTAATGCCTCAAACTAGATGCTGTCAAGATATTTTTTAATGAGTTAGTACCAGTTTATTTTGGTGCCAAAAGATTTTGCAGTCCATGCATAATTTCTTGATAACACACATTTTCCATGGACTTTTTGAAGACTTCTCATATGGCTGTTGATATGATTGAGCTCTGTGCCCGCACCCAAATCTCATCTTAAACTGTAATCCTCATGTGTCAAGGGAGGAGCTTGGTAGGAGGTGATTGGATTATGGGGGCAGTCTCCGACATGCTGATCTTGTGATAGTGAGTAAGTCTCATGAGATCTGATGGTTTTAAACAAGGCCGTTTTTTTCCTATGCTTGCACTTCACCTCTAGTCTGCTGCCATGTAGCATGTGTCCACTTCCCCTTCTGCCATGATTGTAAGTTTCCTGAGGCTCCCCCAGCCATGTGGAACAGTGAGTCAATTAAACCTCTTCGGCTGGGCTTGGTGGCTCACCCCTGTAATCCCAGCTTTGTGAGGCTAAGGCTGGTGGATCACCTGAGGTCAGGAGTTCCAGACCAGCCTGACAAACATGGCGAAACCCGTCTCTACTAAAAATACAAAAATTAGCTGGGTGTGCTTATGCCCGCCTGTAATTCTAGCTACTCAGGAGGCTGAGGCAGGAGAAGCGCTTAAACCTGGAGGGCAGAGGTTGTGGTCAGCTGAGATCGCACCATTGCACTCCAGCCTGGGCGATAAGAGCAACACTACGTCACATTAAAATAAATAAATAAATAAATAAATAAATAAATAAATAAAATAATTAAACCTCCTCTCTTTATATATTACCCAGCCTTGGGTATTTTTTTCCACTAGTGTGAAAACCGATTAATATAGCTGTGAAAGAAATGGAGATACATAGGTTAATGGTGTTAATGAAGCTTTATTTTAAATATGAGAAAGTAAGTAAGTTTAGAAGCCAAAACGTAAGCTCTACAAGGATGAATACTCAAGAGAAAGAGACAACGAATACTGTAGGCTTCCTGCAAAGGCAGGTGAAAATGGAAGCCAAGGTAGAGGTTAGAGGAGTTGGCCTTAAGAGAAGCAATTCTCCTGAACCACCAGGCATGAGTTGACATCCTTGCCTCTTTGTCTAGCCTGTTTTCATGTCAGCACCTCCCTCTTCTGTTCTACTTGCCTTGCCTGTCCAGCTCTGGATAAACCACCCGTCCCCACCCCACCCTCTTCAATTTCTTCCATTTGCTCATTCATTTAGCAAACATGTACCAATCACTGACTGGGGTCACGGATTCAAATAAGTCCTTGTGCACGTGGAACTCATGTTTCAGTGTTGGCAAGAGGCAAATAGCAATAATCAGATCATGATGCACAATGTCAGAAGGGTTGTGGTAGCACAGGGTGTTGTGGGAGCCTCTTGCCCGTAAGCTGCAAGTGTCACTGGAGAAAATCCCTCAGCCAGATCAATTGGTGAAACCACAAGAGGGCCTTCCCTCCTGCTAAGCAATTTTTACCATCAGTCTTGAATTGATATCCTTTCCCCAGTGCCACCTTTTTTCTACTTAGCTCCCTTGCTCTCCTTTCTAGTGTTGCAGGCAAGGGGGGTGAGGACCACTTCCTCATAAAGCATAATTTCATGTCCTTAATAACTATAGGCCAGGCACGGTGGCTCATGCCTGTAATCTCAGCATTTTGGGAGGCCGAGGCGGGTGGATCACTTGAGGTCAGCAGTTAGAGACGAGCCGGGCCTACATGGTGAAACCCCGTCTCTACTAAAAATACAAAAATTAGCCGGGCTTGGTGCTGTGCACCTGTAGTCCCAGCTACTCAGCAGACTAAGGCAGGAGAATCGCTTGAACCCGGGAGGCAGAGGTTACGGTGAGCCGAGATTGCACCACTGCACTCCAGCCTGGACAACCAGAGCGAAACTTCGTCTATGCAGGCAATCCTAGCATTTGGGAGGCCAAGGCGGGAGAATCATTTAACTTCAGGAGTTCAAAGCCAGCCTGGATAACTTAGGGAGACCCCATCTCTATTAAAAATTTTAAAACTTAGCCCAGTGTGGCAGTGCATGCCTGCAATTCCAGCTACTAGGGAGCTGAGGTGGGAGGATCGCTTGAGTCTGGAATGTCAAGGCTGCTATGAGCTGCAATCTTGCCATTTGCACTTCAGCCTGGGTGACAAAATGAGATCATGTCTCTAAAAAAAATAAGTTGTACCAGGCTTATAAAATAAGCCATTGGGAAATGGTTGCTTTTCTTTGGAGATGGAGAGAGGAAGTGGGCAAGTTGTCATTTACCATGCCTTCACATTTTTGCTCTTAAATGACTGGACTTTAGTATATATTAATATATAAGTTATGACTTGAAAATCCCACGTAAAAGCTTAGCAGCATTGTTGTAACAGTAACGTATTTCATTGTACTTCAGAATCATCCAGGGATGCAGCTTTACCATCCAGGAGTTCGAAGCCAAGGTCGACTCTGGCACCCTGATGACATAACCAAGTCTGGAGATTCAGCAGTAGAAAGAAAGCAGGAAAGTTGTATTAGCCATACAAAAGAAGAGGAGAGGCTGGGTGTGATGGTTCACGCCTGTAATCCCAGCACCTTGGGAGGCCGAGGCGGGCGGATTACCTGAGGTCAGGAGTTTGAGACCAGCCTGGCCAACATGGTGAAACCCCATCTCTACTGAAAATATAAGAACTAGCCAGGTGTGGTGGCAGGTGCCTGTAGTCCCAGGTACTCGGGAGGCTGAGGCAGGAGAATCGCTTGAACTCGGGAGGCGGAGGTTGCAGTAAGCCGTGATCTTGCCACTGCACTCCAGCCTAGGCAACAGAGTGAGACTCCATCTCAAAAAAAAAAAAAAAAAAAAAAAGAGTAGGGGAGTGTGCAGCAGGGCAGTAAGTTTTGCCTCAAAGCAGGAATCTGATCAGAGGTTCAGAATTGGAAGTACAATTTCACTGCTTTTGCAATTTCTATAAATTAAAGTGTCAGAAAAAGATGATGGCGAGGACATGCATTGCAATTTGCAGGGGAAAATGTCAAGTGAGGACTTCATCACATATGACATGAGAGAAAAGTAAGAGCTGGTTCTAAATCAAAAGCTGTTGTTCATCCCAAATTGAGTTTCTAAATTTTGGTGGAGCAGAGTCGCTTTGAAGTCTCGTTCCGATCTATTTCTACTGAATTGTTGATGATAACTGTTGACTTTGGGTAGTGTAGAAGCAACAAGCATGTCCTTGTAGTACAAGTACAGGGAAGAATAGAACACACTTTCATTGATGCAAACATTTAAATAGTCATGTTACTTCCATATCCAGTATCCTCAAGTTTTAGGATTAGTTTTAATTTTTTATTTGCTTATCTAAGCTTGGCATGAAGAATATTTTTAAACATCTTGTTTTGTCTCCAGCATTTTTTCTATTAAGAGGTAAAATGTAGCCCTTGTTGGATTCTTGACAATCTAGTTTGTTTTATCTCAGGTCTCATGATCTGAGTGCCTACCCTCTGCAGGAAGGAAACTGCACCGATGTCTATTCCTGTTACATAGCAACTTTTAGTCTCAGCTTGTTTTGTTTTGATGTCAATAAATAGTAACAGCATTCAAGTATGAAGCTAAGTGTAGTGAGTAACTTTAGCAAATAGCTGTGAATTTTGAGAAATTAATTTTTTGATACTGAATCAACCTCTTTGGAGTTTGGAAAGCAGATGAATGATATTAGTTTCTGCCTTCGCTAGTATGCCTTTGTTTTGTCCACCAGGGAACGATCAGTTCATGGTTCACTCCCGTATTAGACCATTCTTGCACTGCTAAAAAGAAACACCTGAGACTGGGTAATAAGAAAAGAGGTTTGGCCGGGCACGGTGGCTCATGCCTGTAATCCCAGCACTTTGTGAGGCCCAGGTGGGATGACCACTTGATGTCAGGAGTTAGAGACGAGCCGGGCCAACATGGTGAAAACCCCGTCTCTACTAAAAATACAAAAATTAGCCGGGCTTGGTGCTGTGCACCTGTAGTCCCAGCTACTCAGCAGACTAAGGCAGGAGAATCGCTTGAACCCGGGAGGCAGAGGTTACGGTGAGCCGAGATTGCACCACTGCACTCCAGCCTGGACAACCAGAGCGAAACTTCGTCTATGCAGGCAATCCTAGCATTTGGGAGGCCAAGGCGGGAGAATCATTTAACTTCAGGAGTTCAAAGCCAGCCTGGATAACTTAGGGAGACCCCCATCTCTATTAAAAATTTTAAAACTTAGCCCAGTGTGGCAGTGCATGCCTGCAATTCCAGCTACTAGGGAGCTGAGGTGGGAGGATCGCTTGAGTCTGGAATGTCAAGGCTGCTATGAGCTGCAATCTTGCCATTTGCACTTCAGCCTGGGTGACAAAATGAGATCATGTCTCTAAGAAAAATAAGTTGTACCAGGCTTATAAAATAATAATTGGGAAATGGTTGCTTTTCTTTGGAGATGGAGAGAGGAAGTGGGCAAGTTGTCATTTACCATGCCTTCACATTTTTGCTCTTAAATGACTGGACTTTAGTATATATTAAGTTATGACTTGAAAATCCCACATAAAAGCTTAGCAGCATTGTTGTAACAGTAACGTATTTCATTGTACTTCAGAATCATCCAGGGATGCAGCTTTACCATCCAGGAGTTCGAAGCCAAGGTCGACTCTGGCACCCTGATGACATAACCAAGTCTGGAGATTCAGCAGTAGAAAGAAAGCAGGAAAGTTGTATTAGCCATACAAAAGAAGAGGAGAGGCTGGGTGTGATGGTTCACGCCTGTAATCCCAGCACCTTGGGAGGCCGAGGCGGGCGGATTACCTGAGGTCAGGAGTTTGAGACCAGCCTGGCCAACATGGTGAAACCCCATCTCTACTGAAAATATAAGAACTAGCCAGGTGTGGTGGCAGGTGCCTGTAGTCCCAGGTACTCGGGAGGCTGAGGCAGGAGAATCGCTTGAACTCGGGAGGCGGAGGTTGCAGTAAGCCGTGATCTTGCCACTGCACTCCAGCCTAGGCAACAGAGTGAGACTCCAACTCAAAAAAAAAAAAAAAAAAAGAGTAGGGGAGTGTGCAGCAGGGCAGTAAGTTTTGCCTCAAAGCAGGAATCTGATCAGAGGTTCAGAATTGGAAGTACAATTTCATTGCTTTTGCAATTTCTATAAATTAAAGTGTCAGAAAAAGATGATGGCGAGGACATGCATTGCAATTTGCAGGGGAAAATGTCAAGTGAGGACTTCATCACATATGACATGAGAGAAAAGTAAGAGCTGGTTCTAAATCAAAAGCTGTTGTTCATCCCAAATTGAGTTTCTAAATTTTGGTGGAGCAGAGTCGCTTTGAAGTCTCGTTCCGATCTATTTCTACTGAATTGTTGATGATAACTGTTGACTTTGGGTAGTGTAGAAGCAACAAGCATGTCCTTGTAGTACAAGTACAGGGAAGAATAGAACACACTTTCATTGATGCAAACATTTAAATAGTCATGTTACTTCCATATCCAGTATCCTCAAGTTTTAGGATTAGTTTTAATTTTTTATTTGCTTATCTAAGCTTGGCATGAAGAATATTTTTAAACATCTTGTTTTGTCTCCAGCATTTTTTCTATTAAGAGGTAAAATGTAGCCCTTGTTGGATTCTTGACAATCTAGTTTGTTTTATCTCAGGTCTCATGATCTGAGTGCCTACCCTCTGCAGGAAGGAAACTGCACCGATGTCTATTCCTGTTACATAGCAACTTTTAGTCTCAGCTTGTTTTGTTTTGATGTCAATAAATAGTAACAGCATTCAAGTATGAAGCTAAGTGTAGTGAGTAACTTTAGCAAATAGCTGTGAATTTTGAGAAATTAATTTTTTGATACTGAATCAACCTCTTTGGAGTTTGGAAAGCAGATGAATGATATTAGTTTCTGCCTTCGCTAGTATGCCTTTGTTTTGTCCACCAGGGAACGATCAGTTCATGGTTCACTCCCGTATTAGACCATTCTTGCACTGCTAAAAAGAAACACCTGAGACTGGGTAATAAGAAAAGAGGTTTGGCCGGGCACGGTGGCTCATGCCTGTAATCCCAGCACTTTGTGAGGCCCAGGTGGGATGACCACTTGATGTCAGGAGTTAGAGACGAGCCGGGCCAACATGGTGAAAACCCCGTCTCTACTAAAAATACAAAAATTAGCCGGGCTTGGTGCTGTGCACCTGTAGTCCCAGCTACTCAGCAGACTAAGGCAGGAGAATCGCTTGAACCCGGGAGGCAGAGGTTACGGTGAGCCGAGATTGCACCACTGCACTCCAGCCTGGACAACCAGAGCGAAACTTCGTCTATGCAGGCAATCCTAGCATTTGGGAGGCCAAGGCGGGAGAATCATTTAACTTCAGGAGTTCAAAGCCAGCCTGGATAACTTAGGGAGACCCCCATCTCTATTAAAAATTTTAAAACTTAGCCCAGTGTGGCAGTGCATGCCTGCAATTCCAGCTACTAGGGAGCTGAGGTGGGAGGATCGCTTGAGTCTGGAATGTCAAGGCTGCTATGAGCTGCAATCTTGCCATTTGCACTTCAGCCTGGGTGACAAAATGAGATCATGTCTCTAAGAAAAATAAGTTGTACCAGGCTTATAAAATAATAATTGGGAAATGGTTGCTTTTCTTTGGAGATGGAGAGAGGAAGTGGGCAAGTTGTCATTTACCATGCCTTCACATTTTTGCTCTTAAATGACTGGACTTTAGTATATATTAAGTTATGACTTGAAAATCCCACATAAAAGCTTAGCAGCATTGTTGTAACAGTAACGTATTTCATTGTACTTCAGAATCATCCAGGGATGCAGCTTTACCATCCAGGAGTTCGAAGCCAAGGTCGACTCTGGCACCCTGATGACATAACCAAGTCTGGAGATTCAGCAGTAGAAAGAAAGCAGGAAAGTTGTATTAGCCATACAAAAGAAGAGGAGAGGCTGGGTGTGATGGTTCACGCCTGTAATCCCAGCACCTTGGGAGGCCGAGGCGGGCGGATTACCTGAGGTCAGGAGTTTGAGACCAGCCTGGCCAACATGGTGAAACCCCATCTCTACTGAAAATATAAGAACTAGCCAGGTGTGGTGGCAGGTGCCTGTAGTCCCAGGTACTCGGGAGGCTGAGGCAGGAGAATCGCTTGAACTCGGGAGGCGGAGGTTGCAGTAAGCCGTGATCTTGCCACTGCACTCCAGCCTAGGCAACAGAGTGAGACTCCAACTCAAAAAAAAAAAAAAAAAAAAGAGTAGGGGAGTGTGCAGCAGGGCAGTAAGTTTTGCCTCAAAGCAGGAATCTGATCAGAGGTTCAGAATTGGAAGTACAATTTCATTGCTTTTGCAATTTCTATAAATTAAAGTGTCAGAAAAAGATGATGGCGAGGACATGCATTGCAATTTGCAGGGGAAAATGTCAAGTGAGGACTTCATCACATATGACATGAGAGAAAAGTAAGAGCTGGTTCTAAATCAAAAGCTGTTGTTCATCCCAAATTGAGTTTCTAAATTTTGGTGGAGCAGAGTCGCTTTGAAGTCTCGTTCCGATCTATTTCTACTGAATTGTTGATGATAACTGTTGACTTTGGGTAGTGTAGAAGCAACAAGCATGTCCTTGTAGTACAAGTACAGGGAAGAATAGAACACACTTTCATTGATGCAAACATTTAAATAGTCATGTTACTTCCATATCCAGTATCCTCAAGTTTTAGGATTAGTTTTAATTTTTTATTTGCTTATCTAAGCTTGGCATGAAGAATATTTTTAAACATCTTGTTTTGTCTCCAGCATTTTTTCTATTAAGAGGTAAAATGTAGCCCTTGTTGGATTCTTGACAATCTAGTTTGTTTTATCTCAGGTCTCATGATCTGAGTGCCTACCCTCTGCAGGAAGGAAACTGCACCGATGTCTATTCCTGTTACATAGCAACTTTTAGTCTCAGCTTGTTTTGTTTTGATGTCAATAAATAGTAACAGCATTCAAGTATGAAGCTAAGTGTAGTGAGTAACTTTAGCAAATAGCTGTGAATTTTGAGAAATTAATTTTTTGATACTGAATCAACCTCTTTGGAGTTTGGAAAGCAGATAAATGATATTAGTTTCTGCCTTCGCTAGTATGCCTTTGTTTTGTCCACCAGGGAACGATCAGTTCATGGTTCACTCCCGTATTAGACCATTCTTGCACTGCTAAAAAGAAACACCTGAGACTGGGTAATAAGAAAAGAGGTTTGGCCGGGCACGGTGGCTCATGCCTGTAATCCCAGCACTTTGTGAGGCCCAGGTGGGATGACCACTTGATGTCAGGAGTTAGAGACGAGCCGGGCCAACATGGTGAAAACCCCGTCTCTACTAAAAATACAAAAATTAGCCGGGCTTGGTGCTGTGCAACTGTAGTCCCAGCTACTCAGCAGACTAAGGCAGGAGAATCGCTTGAACCCGGGAGGCAGAGGTTACGGTGAGCCGAGATTGCACCACTGCACTCCAGCCTGGACAACCAGAGCGAAACTTCGTCTATGCAGGCAATCCTAGCATTTGGGAGGCCAAGGCGGGAGAATCATTTAACTTCAGGAGTTCAAAGCCAGCCTGGATAACTTAGGGAGACCCCCATCTCTATTAAAAATTTTAAAACTTAGCCCAGTGTGGCAGTGCATGCCTGCAATTCCAGCTACTAGGGAGCTGAGGTGGGAGGATCGCTTGAGTCTGGAATGTCAAGGCTGCTATGAGCTGCAATCTTGCCATTTGCACTTCAGCCTGGGTGACAAAATGAGATCATGTCTCTAAGAAAAATAAGTTGTACCAGGCTTATAAAATAATAATTGGGAAATGGTTGCTTTTCTTTGGAGATGGAGAGAGGAAGTGGGCAAGTTGTCATTTACCATGCCTTCACATTTTTGCTCTTAAATGACTGGACTTTAGTATATATTAAGTTATGACTTGAAAATCCCACATAAAAGCTTAGCAGCATTGTTGTAACAGTAACGTATTTCATTGTACTTCAGAATCATCCAGGGATGCAGCTTTACCATCCAGGAGTTCGAAGCCAAGGTCGACTCTGGCACCCTGATGACATAACCAAGTCTGGAGATTCAGCAGTAGAAAGAAAGCAGGAAAGTTGTATTAGCCATACAAAAGAAGAGGAGAGGCTGGGTGTGATGGTTCACGCCTGTAATCCCAGCACCTTGGGAGGCCGAGGCGGGCGGATTACCTGAGGTCAGGAGTTTGAGACCAGCCTGGCCAACATGGTGAAACCCCATCTCTACTGAAAATATAAGAACTAGCCAGGTGTGGTGGCAGGTGCCTGTAGTCCCAGGTACTCGGGAGGCTGAGGCAGGAGAATCGCTTGAACTCGGGAGGCGGAGGTTGCAGTAAGCCGTGATCTTGCCACTGCACTCCAGCCTAGGCAACAGAGTGAGACTCCAACTCAAAAAAAAAAAAAAAAAAAAGAGTAGGGGAGTGTGCAGCAGGGCAGTAAGTTTTGCCTCAAAGCAGGAATCTGATCAGAGGTTCAGAATTGGAAGTACAATTTCATTGCTTTTGCAATTTCTATAAATTAAAGTGTCAGAAAAAGATGATGGCGAGGACATGCATTGCAATTTGCAGGGGAAAATGTCAAGTGAGGACTTCATCACATATGACATGAGAGAAAAGTAAGAGCTGGTTCTAAATCAAAAGCTGTTGTTCATCCCAAATT
Organism: Symphalangus syndactylus; assembly: GCF_028878055.3. NCBI lineage: Eukaryota > Metazoa > Chordata > Mammalia > Primates > Hylobatidae > Symphalangus > Symphalangus syndactylus. Next base: position 123,319,760 of record NC_072447.2, on the reverse strand, counting down.
GAGTTTCTAAATTTTGGTGGAGCAGAGTCGCTTTGAAGTCTCGTTCCGATCTATTTCTACTGAATTGTTGATGATAACTGTTGACTTTGGGTAGTGTAGAAGCAACAAGCATGTCCTTGTAGTACAAGTACAGGGAAGAATAGAACACACTTTCATTGATGCAAACATTTAAATAGTCATGTTACTTCCATATCCAGTATCCTCAAGTTTTAGGATTAGTTTTAATTTTTTATTTGCTTATCTAAGCTTGGCATGAAGAATATTTTTAAACATCTTGTTTTGTCTCCAGCATTTTTTCTATTAAGAGGTAAAATGTAGCCCTTGTTGGATTCTTGACAATCTAGTTTGTTTTATCTCAGGTCTCATGATCTGAGTGCCTACCCTCTGCAGGAAGGAAACTGCACCGATGTCTATTCCTGTTACATAGCAACTTTTAGTCTCAGCTTGTTTTGTTTTGATGTCAATAAATAGTAACAGCATTCAAGTATGAAGCTAAGTGTAGTGAGTAACTTTAGCAAATAGCTGTGAATTTTGAGAAATTAATTTTTTGATACTGAATCAACCTCTTTGGAGTTTGGAAAGCAGATGAATGATATTAGTTTCTGCCTTCGCTAGTATGCCTTTGTTTTGTCCACCAGGGAACGATCAGTTCATGGTTCACTCCCGTATTAGACCATTCTTGCACTGCTAAAAAGAAACACCTGAGACTGGGTAATAAGAAAAGAGGTTTGGCCGGGCACGGTGGCTCATGCCTGTAATCCCAGCACTTTGTGAGGCCCAGGTGGGATGACCACTTGATGTCAGGAGTTAGAGACGAGCCGGGCCAACATGGTGAAAACCCCGTCTCTACTAAAAATACAAAAATTAGCCGGGCTTGGTGCTGTGCACCTGTAGTCCCAGCTACTCAGCAGACTAAGGCAGGAGAATCGCTTGAACCCGGGAGGCAGAGGTTACGGTGAGCCGAGATTGCACCACTGCACTCCAGCCTGGACAACCAGAGCGAAACTTCGTCTATGCAGGCAATCCTAGCATTTGGGAGGCCAAGGCGGGAGAATCATTTAACTTCAGGAGTTCAAAGCCAGCCTGGATAACTTAGGGAGACCCCCATCTCTATTAAAAATTTTAAAACTTAGCCCAGTGTGGCAGTGCATGCCTGCAATTCCAGCTACTAGGGAGCTGAGGTGGGAGGATCGCTTGAGTCTGGAATGTCAAGGCTGCTATGAGCTGCAATCTTGCCATTTGCACTTCAGCCTGGGTGACAAAATGAGATCATGTCTCTAAGAAAAATAAGTTGTACCAGGCTTATAAAATAATAATTGGGAAATGGTTGCTTTTCTTTGGAGATGGAGAGAGGAAGTGGGCAAGTTGTCATTTACCATGCCTTCACATTTTTGCTCTTAAATGACTGGACTTTAGTATATATTAAGTTATGACTTGAAAATCCCACATAAAAGCTTAGCAGCATTGTTGTAACAGTAACGTATTTCATTGTACTTCAGAATCATCCAGGGATGCAGCTTTACCATCCAGGAGTTCGAAGCCAAGGTCGACTCTGGCACCCTGATGACATAACCAAGTCTGGAGATTCAGCAGTAGAAAGAAAGCAGGAAAGTTGTATTAGCCATACAAAAGAAGAGGAGAGGCTGGGTGTGATGGTTCACGCCTGTAATCCCAGCACCTTGGGAGGCCGAGGCGGGCGGATTACCTGAGGTCAGGAGTTTGAGACCAGCCTGGCCAACATGGTGAAACCCCATCTCTACTGAAAATATAAGAACTAGCCAGGTGTGGTGGCAGGTGCCTGTAGTCCCAGGTACTCGGGAGGCTGAGGCAGGAGAATCGCTTGAACTCGGGAGGCGGAGGTTGCAGTAAGCCGTGATCTTGCCACTGCACTCCAGCCTAGGCAACAGAGTGAGACTCCAACTCAAAAAAAAAAAAAAAAAAAGAGTAGGGGAGTGTGCAGCAGGGCAGTAAGTTTTGCCTCAAAGCAGGAATCTGATCAGAGGTTCAGAATTGGAAGTACAATTTCATTGCTTTTGCAATTTCTATAAATTAAAGTGTCAGAAAAAGATGATGGCGAGGACATGCATTGCAATTTGCAGGGGAAAATGTCAAGTGAGGACTTCATCACATATGACATGAGAGAAAAGTAAGAGCTGGTTCTAAATCAAAAGCTGTTGTTCATCCCAAATTGAGTTTCTAAATTTTGGTGGAGCAGAGTCGCTTTGAAGTCTCGTTCCGATCTATTTCTACTGAATTGTTGATGATAACTGTTGACTTTGGGTAGTGTAGAAGCAACAAGCATGTCCTTGTAGTACAAGTACAGGGAAGAATAGAACACACTTTCATTGATGCAAACATTTAAATAGTCATGTTACTTCCATATCCAGTATCCTCAAGTTTTAGGATTAGTTTTAATTTTTTATTTGCTTATCTAAGCTTGGCATGAAGAATATTTTTAAACATCTTGTTTTGTCTCCAGCATTTTTTCTATTAAGAGGTAAAATGTAGCCCTTGTTGGATTCTTGACAATCTAGTTTGTTTTATCTCAGGTCTCATGATCTGAGTGCCTACCCTCTGCAGGAAGGAAACTGCACCGATGTCTATTCCTGTTACATAGCAACTTTTAGTCTCAGCTTGTTTTGTTTTGATGTCAATAAATAGTAACAGCATTCAAGTATGAAGCTAAGTGTAGTGAGTAACTTTAGCAAATAGCTGTGAATTTTGAGAAATTAATTTTTTGATACTGAATCAACCTCTTTGGAGTTTGGAAAGCAGATGAATGATATTAGTTTCTGCCTTCGCTAGTATGCCTTTGTTTTGTCCACCAGGGAACGATCAGTTCATGGTTCACTCCCGTATTAGACCATTCTTGCACTGCTAAAAAGAAACACCTGAGACTGGGTAATAAGAAAAGAGGTTTGGCCGGGCACGGTGGCTCATGCCTGTAATCCCAGCACTTTGTGAGGCCCAGGTGGGATGACCACTTGATGTCAGGAGTTAGAGACGAGCCGGGCCAACATGGTGAAAACCCCGTCTCTACTAAAAATACAAAAATTAGCCGGGCTTGGTGCTGTGCACCTGTAGTCCCAGCTACTCAGCAGACTAAGGCAGGAGAATCGCTTGAACCCGGGAGGCAGAGGTTACGGTGAGCCGAGATTGCACCACTGCACTCCAGCCTGGACAACCAGAGCGAAACTTCGTCTATGCAGGCAATCCTAGCATTTGGGAGGCCAAGGCGGGAGAATCATTTAACTTCAGGAGTTCAAAGCCAGCCTGGATAACTTAGGGAGACCCCCATCTCTATTAAAAATTTTAAAACTTAGCCCAGTGTGGCAGTGCATGCCTGCAATTCCAGCTACTAGGGAGCTGAGGTGGGAGGATCGCTTGAGTCTGGAATGTCAAGGCTGCTATGAGCTGCAATCTTGCCATTTGCACTTCAGCCTGGGTGACAAAATGAGATCATGTCTCTAAGAAAAATAAGTTGTACCAGGCTTATAAAATAATAATTGGGAAATGGTTGCTTTTCTTTGGAGATGGAGAGAGGAAGTGGGCAAGTTGTCATTTACCATGCCTTCACATTTTTGCTCTTAAATGACTGGACTTTAGTATATATTAAGTTATGACTTGAAAATCCCACATAAAAGCTTAGCAGCATTGTTGTAACAGTAACGTATTTCATTGTACTTCAGAATCATCCAGGGATGCAGCTTTACCATCCAGGAGTTCGAAGCCAAGGTCGACTCTGGCACCCTGATGACATAACCAAGTCTGGAGATTCAGCAGTAGAAAGAAAGCAGGAAAGTTGTATTAGCCATACAAAAGAAGAGGAGAGGCTGGGTGTGATGGTTCACGCCTGTAATCCCAGCACCTTGGGAGGCCGAGGCGGGCGGATTACCTGAGGTCAGGAGTTTGAGACCAGCCTGGCCAACATGGTGAAACCCCATCTCTACTGAAAATATAAGAACTAGCCAGGTGTGGTGGCAGGTGCCTGTAGTCCCAGGTACTCGGGAGGCTGAGGCAGGAGAATCGCTTGAACTCGGGAGGCGGAGGTTGCAGTAAGCCGTGATCTTGCCACTGCACTCCAGCCTAGGCAACAGAGTGAGACTCCAACTCAAAAAAAAAAAAAAAAAAAGAGTAGGGGAGTGTGCAGCAGGGCAGTAAGTTTTGCCTCAAAGCAGGAATCTGATCAGAGGTTCAGAATTGGAAGTACAATTTCATTGCTTTTGCAATTTCTATAAATTAAAGTGTCAGAAAAAGATGATGGCGAGGACATGCATTGCAATTTGCAGGGGAAAATGTCAAGTGAGGACTTCATCACATATGACATGAGAGAAAAGTAAGAGCTGGTTCTAAATCAAAAGCTGTTGTTCATCCCAAATTGAGTTTCTAAATTTTGGTGGAGCAGAGTCGCTTTGAAGTCTCGTTCCGATCTATTTCTACTGAATTGTTGATGATAACTGTTGACTTTGGGTAGTGTAGAAGCAACAAGCATGTCCTTGTAGTACAAGTACAGGGAAGAATAGAACACACTTTCATTGATGCAAACATTTAAATAGTCATGTTACTTCCATATCCAGTATCCTCAAGTTTTAGGATTAGTTTTAATTTTTTATTTGCTTATCTAAGCTTGGCATGAAGAATATTTTTAAACATCTTGTTTTGTCTCCAGCATTTTTTCTATTAAGAGGTAAAATGTAGCCCTTGTTGGATTCTTGACAATCTAGTTTGTTTTATCTCAGGTCTCATGATCTGAGTGCCTACCCTCTGCAGGAAGGAAACTGCACCGATGTCTATTCCTGTTACATAGCAACTTTTAGTCTCAGCTTGTTTTGTTTTGATGTCAATAAATAGTAACAGCATTCAAGTATGAAGCTAAGTGTAGTGAGTAACTTTAGCAAATAGCTGTGAATTTTGAGAAATTAATTTTTTGATACTGAATCAACCTCTTTGGAGTTTGGAAAGCAGATGAATGATATTAGTTTCTGCCTTCGCTAGTATGCCTTTGTTTTGTCCACCAGGGAACGATCAGTTCATGGTTCACTCCCGTATTAGACCATTCTTGCACTGCTAAAAAGAAACACCTGAGACTGGGTAATAAGAAAAGAGGTTTGGCCGGGCACGGTGGCTCATGCCTGTAATCCCAGCACTTTGTGAGGCCCAGGTGGGATGACCACTTGATGTCAGGAGTTAGAGACGAGCCGGGCCAACATGGTGAAAACCCCGTCTCTACTAAAAATACAAAAATTAGCCGGGCTTGGTGCTGTGCACCTGTAGTCCCAGCTACTCAGCAGACTAAGGCAGGAGAATCGCTTGAACCCGGGAGGCAGAGGTTACGGTGAGCCGAGATTGCACCACTGCACTCCAGCCTGGACAACCAGAGCGAAACTTCGTCTATGCAGGCAATCCTAGCATTTGGGAGGCCAAGGCGGGAGAATCATTTAACTTCAGGAGTTCAAAGCCAGCCTGGATAACTTAGGGAGACCCCCATCTCTATTAAAAATTTTAAAACTTAGCCCAGTGTGGCAGTGCATGCCTGCAATTCCAGCTACTAGGGAGCTGAGGTGGGAGGATCGCTTGAGTCTGGAATGTCAAGGCTGCTATGAGCTGCAATCTTGCCATTTGCACTTCAGCCTGGGTGACAAAATGAGATCATGTCTCTAAGAAAAATAAGTTGTACCAGGCTTATAAAATAATAATTGGGAAATGGTTGCTTTTCTTTGGAGATGGAGAGAGGAAGTGGGCAAGTTGTCATTTACCATGCCTTCACATTTTTGCTCTTAAATGACTGGACTTTAGTATATATTAAGTTATGACTTGAAAATCCCACATAAAAGCTTAGCAGCATTGTTGTAACAGTAACGTATTTCATTGTACTTCAGAATCATCCAGGGATGCAGCTTTACCATCCAGGAGTTCGAAGCCAAGGTCGACTCTGGCACCCTGATGACATAACCAAGTCTGGAGATTCAGCAGTAGAAAGAAAGCAGGAAAGTTGTATTAGCCATACAAAAGAAGAGGAGAGGCTGGGTGTGATGGTTCACGCCTGTAATCCCAGCACCTTGGGAGGCCGAGGCGGGCGGATTACCTGAGGTCAGGAGTTTGAGACCAGCCTGGCCAACATGGTGAAACCCCATCTCTACTGAAAATATAAGAACTAGCCAGGTGTGGTGGCAGGTGCCTGTAGTCCCAGGTACTCGGGAGGCTGAGGCAGGAGAATCGCTTGAACTCGGGAGGCGGAGGTTGCAGTAAGCCGTGATCTTGCCACTGCACTCCAGCCTAGGCAACAGAGTGAGACTCCAACTCAAAAAAAAAAAAAAAAAAAAGAGTAGGGGAGTGTGCAGCAGGGCAGTAAGTTTTGCCTCAAAGCAGGAATCTGATCAGAGGTTCAGAATTGGAAGTACAATTTCATTGCTTTTGCAATTTCTATAAATTAAAGTGTCAGAAAAAGATGATGGCGAGGACATGCATTGCAATTTGCAGGGGAAAATGTCAAGTGAGGACTTCATCACATATGACATGAGAGAAAAGTAAGAGCTGGTTCTAAATCAAAAGCTGTTGTTCATCCCAAATTGAGTTTCTAAATTTTGGTGGAGCAGAGTCGCTTTGAAGTCTCGTTCCGATCTATTTCTACTGAATTGTTGATGATAACTGTTGACTTTGGGTAGTGTAGAAGCAACAAGCATGTCCTTGTAGTACAAGTACAGGGAAGAATAGAACACACTTTCATTGATGCAAACATTTAAATAGTCATGTTACTTCCATATCCAGTATCCTCAAGTTTTAGGATTAGTTTTAATTTTTTATTTGCTTATCTAAGCTTGGCATGAAGAATATTTTTAAACATCTTGTTTTGTCTCCAGCATTTTTTCTATTAAGAGGTAAAATGTAGCCCTTGTTGGATTCTTGACAATCTAGTTTGTTTTATCTCAGGTCTCATGATCTGAGTGCCTACCCTCTGCAGGAAGGAAACTGCACCGATGTCTATTCCTGTTACATAGCAACTTTTAGTCTCAGCTTGTTTTGTTTTGATGTCAATAAATAGTAACAGCATTCAAGTATGAAGCTAAGTGTAGTGAGTAACTTTAGCAAATAGCTGTGAATTTTGAGAAATTAATTTTTTGATACTGAATCAACCTCTTTGGAGTTTGGAAAGCAGATGAATGATATTAGTTTCTGCCTTCGCTAGTATGCCTTTGTTTTGTCCACCAGGGAACGATCAGTTCATGGTTCACTCCCGTATTAGACCATTCTTGCACTGCTAAAAAGAAACACCTGAGACTGGGTAATAAGAAAAGAGGTTTGGCCGGGCACGGTGGCTCATGCCTGTAATCCCAGCACTTTGTGAGGCCCAGGTGGGATGACCACTTGGTGTCAGGAGTTAGAGACCAGCCTGGCCAACATGGTGAAACCCCGTCTCTACTAAAAATACAAAAAAATTAATCGGGCATGGTGGCGCACTCCTGTAATCCCAGCTACTCAGGAGGCTGAGGCAGGAGAATCGCTTGAACCCAGGAGGCAGAGGTTGCAGTGATCAGAGATCAAGCCAGTGCACTCCAGCCTGGGTGACAGAGCGAGACTCCATCTCAAAAAAAAAAAAAAGAAAAGAAAAAAATAAAAGAGGTTTAATTGGCTTACAGTTCTGCAGGCTGTACAAGTGGGGAATCTCACATTGCTCAGCTTCTGGGAAGCCTCAGGGAGCTTTTACTCAGGCGGAAAATGAAGCAGGAGCAGGCATCTCACATCACAGAGTGAGCAAGAGAGTGAGTGCGGGGAGGAGGTGCCACACTTTACAACAACCAGCTCTGTAAGCACTCACTTTGGAGAGGACAGCACCAAGCCATGAGGGATCCGCCCCATAACCCAAAAACCCCACCAGGCCCCACCTACAACACTGGGGATTATATTTCCATGAGATTTGGGTGGGGACCAATATCCAGACTACATCCACTATTCTTGTCCCATAAGAACAAAATGTTAGACAACATCCTTGAGCTTTTGCCTGATTTTCATTCATTCTGCCAGCCCTTCCTAACATGGCATCAGTTTGCCTTTACTTTCTTAATCACCACTTTATGTTTTCCCAGCTTTTAGAAACAAATAGCCAAAGAGGCAGGTACAAGAGCCAACAATAATGACTGAAAGTAAATGATTGTCAACTGGGCAAGAGTACTAAAGGGAAAATTTCAAGAAGGAGATTGGCTGACAATGTCCCATGCCACAGAGAGGTTAAGGAAGACAAGAGATGGAAGTGTTCATTGGATTTGGCAGTCGTGATTTCGTTAGTGAACTAATGAAACTGATGACCTAAAAGAGACAGAAACCATGTTACAGTGAGGGGTGAATGGCAGGTGGGAAATGGATGTATGTTTGGAACTCATCTCTTCTTAGGTGGTCATTGAAGTCATGGCCATTGATTCTGTTACTTAAGAGGGAGAGTGAAGTAAGAACAGAAGCAGACCTAGGGCCCAACCTCAAAAAACTAACATTACATAGAGGTAAAGAAATGTATCTACAAAGACAGAAAAGGACTAGCCAGAGAGTAGGAGAAAAACCAGAAGACTCTGGGTTACTTAATCTAAGAGAAAAGTGTTTCAAGGAAGAGGAGTGGCCAGCAGGGTTGGATGCCACTGAATGGTCAGTTATGATGCCTGACAGAGGCCATGGCATTCAGTGACTTGCAAATCACTGATGCCCTAGAATTATGGGGCAGGGAAGCCAGATTGGGTTGAGAATGGAAAAGATATATACAACTTTTTAGAGAAGTACGAGGGATCTTCAAAAGTTTGTGGACCCTTAGTTCTACTCTGAGGCCTCCTTCACATTCTCCTGAACATATCAAAGTATAATTATAAGAAAGAATCATGGCTTGCAATTAGTTCCTAGGTGGATATTTTTCTTTTTTTTTTAAGACGGAGTGTTGCTCTGTCACCCAGGCTGGAGTGCAGTGGTGCCATCTTGGCTCACTGCAACCTCCACCTCCTGAGTTGAAGAAATTCTCCTGCCTCTGCCTCCCAAGTAGCTGGATTGCAGATGCCTGGCACCACACATGGCTAATTTTTGTATTTTCTGTAGAGATAGGGTTTCACCATGTTGGCCAGGCTGGTCTCCAATTCCTGACCTCAAGTGATGTGCACACCTAAACCTCCCAATGGGCTGAGATTACAGGCATGAGCCACTGGGCCCAGCCTGGATATTTTTTTTTCTTTTGAGGTAAGGTTTCTGTCTGTCACCACCACTGGAGTGCCATGGCACAATCATGGCTCACTGCAGCCTTGACCTTCTGGGTTCAGTTGATCCTCCCACATCAGCCTCCTGAGTAGCTGGGAATATAGGCATAGGCCACCATGCTCAGCTAACTTTTGTATTTTTTGTCAAGACAGGGTTTTCCCATGTTGCCCAGGCTGATCTCAAACTCTTGGGCTCAAGCAATCCGCCCACCTTAGCCTGGCAAAGTGCTAGGATTACAGGTATGAGCCACTGTGTCCAGCCTGATGGGTTTTTTTTTTTTTTTTTTTTTTTGAGACTGAGTCTCGCTCTGTCACCATACTGGAGTGCAGTGGTGGGATCTTGGCCCACTGCAACCTCTGCCTCCGGGGTTCAAGTGATTCTCCTGCCTCAGCCTCCCGAGTACCTGGAATTTCAAGCATGCGCCACCAAGCCCAGCTAATTCTTGTATTTTTAGTAGAGACGGGGTTTCACCATGTTGGCCAGGATGGTCTAGATCTCTTGACTTTGTGATTCGTCCACCTCGGCCTCCCAAAGTGCTGGGATTACAGGTGTGAGCCGCCGCACCTGGCCATGGATTTTTAAAAGAACAGACAATGGGTGCAGTGACTCACGCCTGTAATCCCAGCATTTTGGGAGGCCGAGGCAGGTGGACCACCTGAGGTCAGGAGTTCAAGACCAGCCTGGCCAACATGGCAAAACCCCACCTCTACTAAAAAAATAGAAAAAAAATTGCTGTGTGTTGTGGCACGCACCTGTAGTACAAACTACTCAGGAGGCTCAGGCAGGAGAATCGCTTGAACCTGGGAGGCAGAGGTTGCAGCGAACAGAGATCACGTCACTGTACTCCAGCCTTGGTGACAGAGCCAGACTCTGTCTCAAAAAAAAAAAAAAGTTTGTGGAAAATAGACATAAAAGATAAAAAATATAAACTTATAAGATCCACCAAGGTCAAGACACTTTTGTAAGCAATGATACTAGCCATTTATTTATTTATTTATTTATTTATTTTTGTCTCTTGCTCACAGCACTTAGATACTAGCCATTTTATCCATCCCCAAAGAATTGGAGTTCCTGGGAATTTACATCAATCCAATCTGTTTTACATTATTAACTGGAAAAAAAATGGTACCCTTTACAGATTTTTTATCATTAGGAAACCAAAAGAAGTTGGAAGGAGCTAAATCCCAACTGTAGGGTGAATGCCTACTGGTTTCCCATTGAAATTCTCTCAAAATTTCCCGTTTGAACCTCTGCTGTGGTAGAAAAGGACTCTCTGGTGAAGTTTTCCTGGGCATTTTTCTGCTAAAGCTTTGGCTTTCTCAAAACACTCTTATAATAAGCAGATGTTATTTTTCTTTGGCCCTCCAGAAAGTCAACAAGCAAAATTTCTCAAGCAGCTCAAAAAACTATTGCCATGACCTTTGCTCTTGACCAGACCACTTTTGCTTTGACTGGATCACTTCCACATCTTCGGAGCCATTACTTTGATTGTACTTTGTCTCCATAGTTGGAAAGCCACGTTTCACCTCCTGTTTCACTTTCCCAATAGATGCTTCATGATCTATTGGTTGGGGCAAAAGTAATTGTGGTTTTTGACATGCCTTTCAGTGGCAAAAACTGCAATTAATTTTGTAGCAACCAATAGATCCTACTTGTTTAAAATTTCCATTGAAAGCTTTTTTTTTTTTTTTTTTTTTTTTGAGACGGAGTCTCGCTCTGTCACCCAGGCTGGAGTGCAGTGGCGCGATCTCGGCTCACTGCAACCTCCGCCTCCCGGGTTCACGCCATTCTCCTGCCTCAGCCTCTCCGAGTAGCTGGGACTACAGGCGCCCGCCACCACGCCCGGCTAATTTTTTGTATTTTTAGTAGAGACGGGGTTTCACCGTGGTCTCGATCTCCTGACCTCGTGATCCGCCTGCCTTGGCCTCCCAAAGTGCTGGGATTACAAGCGTGAGCCACCGCGCCCGGCCAATGTTCAGCCAGGCACGGTGGCTCACGCCTGTAATCCCAGCACTTTGGGAGGCCGAGGCGGGCGGATCACAACATCAGGAGATGGAGACCATCCTGGCTAACACAGTGAAACCCCGTCTCTACTAAAAAATACAAAAAATTAGCCGGGCGAGGTGGTGGGCGCCTGTAGTCCCAGCTACTCGGGAGGCTGAGGCAGGAGAATGGCGTGAACCCCGGGGGACGGAGCCTACAGTGAGCTGAGATCGCGCCACTGCACTCCAGCCTGGGCGACAGCAAGACTCTGTCTCAAAAAAAAAAAAAAAAAAAAAAAGAGCTCTGTTCTTTGCAGCTGATCTGGTTTTGGCACCCATCAAGTGGAAAGTTTGCTCAACTTTTAATTTTTCAGTCAGAATTCTGTAAGCTGAACCAATTGTGATGTCTATGGTGTTGGCTGTTGTTTCTGCTGTTAATCGTTGGTCCTTCCAAATTAGGGCACAAAGAAGATTAATTTTTCCTCACAAATTGATGTGGATGACCTGCTGCTGCAGCCTTCATCTTCAGCATCGTCTTGTCCTTTCTTACAAGTTAACTATTTATAAACTGCTGATTTATTTAGGTGCATTGTCCCCATAAACTTTTGGTAAAGCATCAGTGATTTTACCACTCTTCCACCCTAACTTCACCCTAAATTTGACGTTTGTTGTTCCTTCAATTTTAGCAGAATTCATTTTGCTCTGATTGGAGCTCTTTTCAAACTGATGACTTCTTTTTAATGACTCAAACTAGATCCTGTTGAGACATTTTATAACGTGTTAGTACCAGTTTGTTTTGGTGCAAAAAGATTTTGTTTTTGAGATGGAGTCTCACTCTGTCGCCCAGGCTGGAGTGCTATGGCGCAATCTCAGCTCACTGCAACCTCACCTCCCCAGTCCAAGCTATTCTCCTCCCTCAGCCTCCTGAGTAGCTGAGAATACAAGTGTGAACCACCACACCTGGCTAATTTTTCTGTTTTTTAGTAGAGACGAGGTTTCACCATGTTGGCCAGGCTGGTATCAAACTCCTGACCTCAAGTGATCCACCAGTCTCAGCTTCCCAAAGTGCTGGGATTACAGGGGTGAGTCACCATGCCCAGCCCTCAAAAAGATTTTGCAATCCATGCACAGTTTCTTGATAATACACATTTTCCATGGACTTTTTGAAGACTTCTCATATGGCTGTTGATATGGTTGGGCTGTGTGTCCCCACCCAAATCTTATCTTGAATTGTAATCCTTATGTGTCAAGGGAGGAAGTTGGTGGGAGGTGACTGGATTAGGAAGCTGGTTTCCCTCATGCTGTTCTCCTGATAGTGAGTGAGTCACACCAGATCTGATGGTCTTAAAAGTGGCAGTTTTTCCTATGCTCGCAATTCACCTCTCGCCTGCTGTCATGTTAGGCATGCCTGCTTCACCTTCTGCCATAATTATAAATTTCCTGAGGCCTCCCAAGCCATTTGAAACTGTGAGTCAATTAAACCTCTTCTCTTTATATACTACCCAGTCTCGGGTATTTCTTTCTACCACTGTGAAAACAGACTAACACAGTTGTGAAAGAAATGGAGATACATAGGTTAATGGTGTTAATGAAGCATTATTTTAAATATGAGAAAGTAAGTAAGTTTAGAAGCCAAAAGGTAAGCTCTAAAAGAATGAATACCCAAGAGAAAGAGACTACTAATACTGTAGGCTTCCTGCAAAGGCAGGTGAAAATGGAAGCCAAGGTAGAGGTTAGAGGAGTTGGCCTTAGGAGAAGCAACGCTCCTGAACCACCAGGCATGAGTTGACATCCTTGCCTCTTTGTCTAGCCTGTTGCCAGCCATCTCAAGGCTGTTTTCATGTCAGCACCTCCCTCTTCTGTTCTACTTGCCTTGCCTGTCCAGCTCTGGATAAACCACCTGTCCCCACCCCACCCTCTTCAATTTCTTCCATTTGCTCATTCATTTAGCAAACATGTACCAATCACTGACTGGGGTCACGGATTCAAATAAGTCCTTGTGCACGTGGAACTCATGTTTCAGTGTTGGCAAGAGGCAAATAGCAATAATCAGATCATGATGCACAATGTCAGAAGGGTCGTGGTAGCACAGGGTGTTGTGGGAGCCTCTTGTCCCTAAGCTGCAAGTGTCGCTGGAGAAAATCCCTCAACCAGGTCAATTGGTGAAACCACAAGAGGGCCTTCCCTCCTGCTAAGCAATTTTTACCATCAGTCTTGAATTGATATCCTTTCCCCAGTGCCACTTTTCTTCTCATTTGCTCCCTTCCTCTCCTTTCTTGTGTTGCAGGCAAGGGGGGTGAGGACCACTTCCTCATAAAGCATAATTTCATGTCCTTAATAACTATAGGCCAGGCACAGTGGCTCATCCCTATAAGCCCAGTACTTTGGGAGGCTGAGGCAGGCAGATGACTTGAGGTCAGCAGTTGGAGACGAGCCGGGCCTACATAGCATTTCGGAGGCCAAGGTGGGAGGATCACTTAACTTCGGAATTCGAGACCAGCCTGGATAATATAGGCAGACTCCCTCTCTACTAAAAATTTAAAAACCTAGCCCAGTGTGGTTGCACCTGCCTGCAATCCCAGCTACTAGGGAGCTGAGGTGGGAGGATCGCTTGAGTCTGGAATGTGGAGGCTGCAGTGAGCTGCAATCGTGCCACTTGCACTTCAGCCTGGGTGACACAGTGAGATGATACTTCTAAAAAAAAAAGAAATTGAACCAGGCTTATAAAATAATAATTATAAAATGGTTGCTTTTCTTTGGAGATGGAGAGAGGAAATGGGCAAGTTGTCATTTACCATGCCCTCACATTTTTGGTCTTAAATTACTGGGCTTTAGTATATATTAATATATATAAGATATGACCTTATAATCCCATTTAAAGCTTATTAGCATTGTTGTAACAGTAACATATTTCGTTATACTTCAGGATCATCCAGGGATGAAGCTTTACCATCCAGGAGCTCAAAGCCGAGGTCGATTCTGGTGCCAAGATGGCAGCACCAATCTGGAGATTCAGCAGTAGAAAGAAAGCAGGAAAGTGATACTAACCATAGAAAAGGAGGAGGAAGGGAGTGTTAAGTCCCGATGGCCTTAGGTGTCCTGACTGTCTAGGCAGCCAAAGAGCACACATTAAGCAATCCAGAAGTGCCTTCAGGGCAAAGAATAGAGAGAAAGGGGGTCGCTGTGCTGGTGGGGTACACTGCAGAGGAGTAAGTCTTGTGTCAAAGCAGGAATCTGATCAGAGGTTCAGAATTGGAAGTACAATTTCATTGCTTTTGCAATTTATACAAATTAATTTTAGTGTCAGGAAAAGCTGATGGTGAGGACATGCATTGCAATTTGCAGGGAAATGTCAAGTGAGGACTTCATTACATATGACATGAGAGAAAAGTAAGAGCTGGTCCTAAAATCAAAAGCTGTTGTTCATCCCGAATTGAATTTTCATTTTTTTTCTTTTGTTTAGACAGGGTCTCACTCTGTTGCCCAGCCTGGAGTACAGTGGCACAATGTCAGTTCACTGCAACCTCCACCTCCTGGGTTCAAGCGATTCTCCTGCCTCAGCCTCCCGAGTAGCTGGGATTACAGGTGCCCGCCACCGTGCTTGGCTAATTTTTGTATTTTTAGTAGACATGGGGTTTCACCACGTTGGCCACGCTGGTCTTGAACTCCTGACCTCAGGTGATTCCCCCTGCTTTGGCCTTCCAAAGTGCTGGGATTACAGGTATGAGCCACTGTGCCTGTCCATTCCAATCTAGTTTTATTGCATTGTTGATGGTAACTGTTGACTTTGGGAAGTGTAGAAGCAACAAGCATGTCCTTGTAGTATGAGTACAGTGAAGGATAGAACACACTTTTGTTGGTGCAAAAATTTAAATAGTCATGTTACTTCTGCATCTAATGTCCTAAAGTTTAAGGATTAGTTTTAGTTTTTTGTTTGCTTACATGAGCTTAGCATGAAGAATATTTTCAAACATCTGCTTTTATCTTCAGCTTTTTTTCTATTAAGAGGAAAAAGGTAATCCTTGTTTGATTCTTGACAATCCAGTGTGTGTTTTATCTTAGGTCTCATGATCTGAGTGCATACCCTCTCCAGGAAGGAAACTGCACCAATGTCTGTTCCTGTTAAATAGCAACTTTTAGTCACAGCTTGTTTTGTTTTGATGTCAATAAATAGTAACAGCATTCAAGTATGAAGCTAAGTGTGTTTATTAACTTCACTAAATAGCTGTTATATTTGAGAAATTAAATTTTTGATACTGAATTAACTAACCTCTGGAGAATTTTGAAAGTGCATGAATGATATTAGTTTCTGCTTTCACTGGCATGCCTTTGTTTTGTCCACCAGGGAAAAATCAGTTCATGGTTCACTCCTATGTTAGGCCTGATATTGTTTGGCCGTGCCCCCACCCACATCTCATCTTGAATTCCTACATGTTGTGTGAGGGACCCAGTGGGAGGTAATTGAATAATGGGGGCAGGTCTTTCCTGTGCTGTTCCCATGATAGTGAAGAAGTCTCACAAGATCTGATGGTTTCATAAAGAGGAGTACCCCTGCACAAGCTCTTTTTGTCCTGCTGCCATCCATGTAAGACATGACTTGCTCCTCCTTGCCTTCTGCCATAATTGTGGGGCCTCCCTACCCATGTGGAACTGTGAGTCCATTAAAGCCTCTTTTTCATCCCAGTTTCGAGTATGTCTTTTTTTTTTTTTTTTGAGACAAGGTCTTACTCTGTCGCCCAGGCTGGAGTGCAGTGGCGCGATCTCAACTCACTGAAACCTCCGCCTCCCAGATTCAAGCAATTCTCCTGCCTCAGCCTCCCTAGTAGCTGAGATTACAGCCATCTGCCACCGTGCTGCCTAAATTTTGTATTTTTAGTAGAGATGGGGATTCACTATGTTGGCCAGGCTGGTCTTGAACTCCTGACCTCAGGTGATCCACTGCCTCGGCCTCCCAAAGTGCTGGGATTACAGGCATGAGCCACTGCACCCGGCCTCAGTTATGTCTTTATCAGCAGTGTGAAAACGAACTAATACAGGCTGTTCTTACATTGTTATAAAGAAATACCTGGCCGGGGCCGGGGGCAGTGGCATATGCCTGTAATCCCAGCATTTTGGGAGGCCAAGGCGGGTGGATCACGAGGTTAGGAGTTTGAGACCAGCCTGGCCAACATGGTGAAACCATGTCTCTACTAAAAATACAAAAAATTAGCTGGGCGTGGTGGCACATGCCTGTAGTCCCCAGCTACTCAGAAGGTGGAGGCAAAAGAATCACTTGAACCCGGGAGGTGGAGGTTGCAGTGAGCCGAGATTGTGCCACTGTACTCCAGCCTGGGTGACAGAGTGAGACTCCGTCTCAAAAAAAAAAAAAAAAGAAAAAGGAAAAAAGAAATACCTGGCCAGGTGCAGTGGCTCCTGCCTGTAATCCCAACACTTTGGAAGGCTGAGATGGGTGGATCACTTGAGGTCAGGAGTTTGAGACCAGCCTGACCAAAATGGTGAAACCCCATCTCTACTAAAAATACAAAAATTAGCCGGGCATGGTGGCAGGTGCCTGTAATCCCAGCTGCTCAGGAGGCTGAGGCAGGAGAATAACTTGAACCCAGGAAGGTGGAGGCCGCAATGAGCTGAGATCGCACCACTGCACTCCAGCCTGGGCAACAGAATGAGACTCTGCCTCAGAAAAATAAATGAATAAATAAATGAATACCTGAGACTGGGTAATTTATAAGAAAAGAGATTTAATTAGCTCCCAGTTCTGCAGGCTGTACAGGAAGTGTGGCACTGGTATCAGCTCGAGTTTTGGGAAAGCCTCAGGGAGCTTTTACTCATGGCAGAAAGTGAAGCAGGAGAAGACATCCCACATCACAGAGTGAGCAAGAGAGTGAGTGCGAGGAAGAAGTGCCACACTTTACCACAACCAGCTCTGTAAGAACTCACTATGGAGAGGACAGCACCAAGCCATGAGGGATCTGCCCCATAACCCAAACACCCCACCAGGCCCCACCTACAACACTGGGGATTATATTTCCATGAGATTTGGGTGGGGACAAATATCCAAACCACATCAACTATTCTGGTCCCATAAGAACAAAATGTTTAGACAACATCCTTGAGCTTTTGCCTGATTTTCATTCATTCTGCCAGCCCTTCCTAACATGGCATCAGTTTGCCTTTACTTCCTAAATAACTTTGTTTCCTCAGCTTTTAGAAACAAGTAGCCCAAGAGGCATGTAGAAGAGCCACCAAAAATGATTGAAAGTGAATGATTGTCAGCTGGGCGAGAGGATTAAGGGAAGGGAAAATTTCAAGAAGGAGATTGGCTGACAATGTCCCATGCCACAGAGAGATTAAGGAAGACAAGGAATGGAAGTGTTCGTTGGATTTGGCAGTCATGATTTCATTAGTGAACTAATGAAACTGATGACCTAAAAGAGACAGAAATCATGTTACAGTGAGGGGTGAATGGCAGGTGGGAAATGGATGTATGGATTTGGAATTCATCCATTTTTAGGGGTCCATTGAAGTCATGATCATGGATTCTGTCACTTTATGGGGAGAGAGTGAAGTAGGAACAGAAGCAGACCTAGGGCCCAGCCTTAAAGAACTCTTAACATTACATAGAGGTAAGGAAATGTATCTACAAAGACAGAAAGAATAGCCAGAGTAGGAGAAATACCAGAAGACTCTGGTGTTACTTAATCCAAGAGAAAAGTGTTTCAAGGAGGAGGAGTGGCCAGCAAGGTTGGCCACTAAAAATACGGCTGGGCGCGATGGCTCATGCTTGAAATCCCAGCACTTCGGGAGGCGGAGGCGGGCAGATCACTTGAGGTCAGGAGTTCAAGACCAGCCTGGCCAACATGGCGAAACCCCACCCCTACTAAAAATACAAAAATTAGCCGGGCCTGGTAGTGCACATCTATAATCCAAGCTACTTGGGAGGCTGAGGCAGGAGAATTGCTTGAACCTGGGAGACTGAGGTTGCAGTGAGCCGAGATCGCGCCACTGCACTGCTGCCTGGGTGACAGACTGAGACCCTGTCTCAAAAAAATAAACACCAAAAAAAAAAGAAAAAATATTAAAAATACAAAAGTTAGCCAGGCGTGTTGGCACAAGCCTGTGGTCCCAGCTACTCAGGAGGCTGTGTCAGGAGAATTGCTTGAACCCAGGAGGCGGAGGTTGCAGTGAGCCAAGATCACACCAGTGCACTCCAGTCTGGGCAAGAGAGCAAGACTCTGTCAAGAAGAAAGAAAGGAAGGAAGAAAAAAAATGGAAAGGAAGGAAGGAAGAAGAAGAAAAGAAAGAAAAAGGGAAAGAAAGGGAGGGAGGGAAAGAAAGAAAAGGGAGGGAGGGAGGAAAGAAGGAAGGAAGGAAGGAAGGAAAAAGGAAGGAAAGGAAGGAGAGAAAGAAGGAGAAAGAGAGAAAAAAGGAGGAAGGAAGGAGAAAGAAAGGAAGGAAAGAAAGAAGAGAAAAAAGAAAGGGAGGGAGGGAGAAAGGAAGGGAAAGAAAGAAGAAGGAAGGAAGGAAAAGAAAAGGAAAGAAGGAAGGAGAAAGAAAGAGGAGGGAGGGAGGGAAAGAGAAAGAAAAGGAGAAAGAAAAGGAAGGAAAAGAGAGTGAGAGGGAGGGAAGGAGGAAGGAAAGAGGGAAAGAGGGAGGGAGGAATGAAAGAAGGAAGGAAGGAAGGAAAAGAGGAGGAGGAAGGAAAGAGGGAGGGAGGGAGAAAGGAAGGAAAGAAGGAAGGAAAGAAGGAAGGAAAGGAAAGGAAAGAAGGAAGGAAAGAGAAAGGAAAGAAAAAGAGAAAAAGGAAAGAAAAGAAAGAAAAAATAGAAGAGAGAAAGAAAGAAAAAGAGAAAGAAAGAAAGAAAAAGAAAGAAAAGAAAGACAGACAGAAAAAGAAAGAAAGGAAGAAAGAAAGAAAGAAAGAAAGAAAGAAAGAAAAAGAAAGAAAGAAAGAAAGAAAGAAAGAAAGATGAGCTGGGCATGAGAGCTCTTGCAGGTAATCCTAGCATTTGGGAGGCTGAGGCGGGAGCATCACTTGAACTTAGGAGTTCGAGACTAGCCTGGGGAACATAGTGAGACCCCGTCTCTATTAAAAAAAATTAAAAATGCTGGCCTGGCACAGTGCCTCACGCCTGTAATTCCAGCACTTTGGGAGGCCAAGGTGGGATGATTGCTTGAGCTCAGGAGTTCAAGACCAGCCTCAGCAATATAGTGAGACCCCACTTCTAAAAAAAATGAAATACTGATTCATGCTACAACATGGATGAACCTTGAAAACATTATGCTAAGTGAAAGAAAGCAGACACAAAAGGCTACATATTATATGTCTCCGTTTATATAAAATATCCAGAATAGGCAAATCCACAGAGACGGAAAATAGATTAGTGGTTTCCTAGGGCTGAGAGAAGAGTGGGAATGAAAGAGTGACTGCTAGGCCAGGCGCGGTGGCTCACACCTGTAATCCTAGCACTTTGGGAGGCTGAGGCGGGTGGATCACCTGAGATCAAGAGTTCGAGACCAGCTGGGCCAACATGGCGAAACCCCATCTCTACTAAAAATACAAAATTAGCCAGGGGTGGTGGCACATGCCTGTAATCCCAGCTACTTGGAAGGCTGAGGCAGGAGAATCACTCGAACCCGGGAGGCGGAGGCTGCAGCGAGCTGAGATCATGCCACTGCACTCCAGCCTGGGTGACAGAGACTCCATCTCAAAAATAAATAAAATAAAATAAAATAGTGGCCAGTGCGGTGGCTGATGCCTGTAATCCCAGCACTCTGGGAGGCCGAGGTGGGCGGATCACCTGAGGTCAGGAGTTCAAGACCAGCCTGGCCAACATGGTGAAACCCCGCCTCTACTAAAAATACAAAAATTAGCTGGGTGTGGTGGTACATGCCTGTAATCCCAGCTACTCAGGAGGTTGGGGCAGGAGAATCGCTTGAACTAGGGAGGCCGAGGTTGCAGTGAGCTGAGATCATGCCATTGCACTCCAGCCTGACAGAGCAAGACTCTGTCCCCCCCCCCCCAAAAAAAAGGTGATTTTCATATTACGTGAATTATATCTCACTTAAAGAATGGGAGAGAAGTTGGAAACAGTGAATGAAGACAAATCTTTACCAGGGTTTTGTTGTAAAGGGAAGGAGAAGAAGAAGTAGCTGGCAAGGCAGTTGGAGTAAAGAGCAGCTTTTTTAAGATGACAGCATATTTATTTGTATGTTGATGGGAATAATCCAGTGAACTGCAAGGACAGAAAGGGAAGACTAGTCAGAGCAGGGTTGTTGAATAGGCACGAGAGGTTTGGATCTAGGGCACAAGCGAGCAGACAGGCTGGACATAGCTCAAACATTTCATCCATAGTAACAGAGGGATGGAGGAATAGTCACGTGGAGGTGTTGGCAGATAGCATGTGTGGATGGGTTGTGGGAGTTCTCCTGTGATTGCTTAAATTTTCTCAGTGACTAGGAAGCCAAGTCCTCAACTGAGTGTGAGAATGGAGGAAGAAGGGCTGCAGGTTTGAGGAGGGAGAGGAGAGTCTTGACATAATTATCTAGGCCTAGGCTCAGCAAATTACAGCCTATGGACCAAACACTGAGTGTTTTTGTACAGCCTGAGAGCTAAGAATGGTTTCTGTATTTTTCAATGGTTGAAAAAAATCAAAAGAATATTTTGGGACACCTGACAATTCTATTGAATTTAAATTTTAGTATCTGTAACTAAAGTTTTCTTGGAACCCAGCCACACCCGTTCATTTACATATTGTCCTGCAGCTTTCATCCTGCAACAGCAGAGTTGAGGTAGTCGCAACAGACACTGTATGTCATCTGCAAAGCCTAAAATATTCACTATCAGAAAAAGTTTGCTGACAGGGCGTGGTGGCTCACGCCTGTAATCCCAGCACTTTGGGAGGCCAAGGCGGGCGGATCACCTGAGGTTAGGAGTTTGAGACCAGCCTGGCCAACATGGTGAAACCCTATCTCTACTAAAAATACAAAAATTAGCTGGGCGTGGTGGTGCACACCATAATCTCAGCTACTCGGAAGACTGAGGCAGGAGAATCGCTTGAGCCCAGGAGGCAGAGGTTGCAGTGAGCCGAAATTACGCCACTGCACTCCAGCCTGGGCTACAGAGCGAGACTCCATCTAAAAAAAAAAAAAAAAAAATTGCCAGCTGGGAATGGTGGTATGTACCTGTAATCCCAGGCTGTGGCAGGAGGATCACTTGAGCCCACGAGTTCAAGCCCAGCCTGGGCAACATAGCAAGACCTTGTCTCTACAAAAAAATTTTTTTTTTTTTTTTTTTTGAGACGGAGTCTTGCTCTGTCACCCAGGCTGGAGTGCAGTGGCGCGATCTCGGCTCACTGCAAGCTCCGCCTCCCGGGTTCACGCCATTCTCCTGCCTCAGCCTCTCCGAGTAGCTGGGACTACAGGCGCTCACCACCACGCCCGGCTAATTTTTTGTATTTTTGGTAGAGACGGGGTTTCACCGTGGTCTCGATCTCCTGACCTCGTGATCCGCCCGCCTCGGCCTCCCAAAGTGCTGGGATTACAAGCGTGAGCCACTGCGCCCGGCCTACAAAAAAATTTTTAAAGTAGCCAGGCATGGTGGTGTGCACCTGTAGTCCTAGCTACTTGGGAGGCTGAGGTGGGAGGATCACTTAAGCCTAGTTCGAAGCTGCAGTAAGCTATGATCACACCACTGCACTCTAGCCTGGCCAACACAGTGAGACCCTGTCTCTAAAATTTATGTATATATATATATATATATATATATATATATCCAACCCCTCATCTCTTCATCTAGGGCCTTGCTACCCAAAGTGCTGGTCCAAGGTCCAGCAGCATTCACATCACCTGGGAGGTTGTTACAAATGCAGAACTAGGCTGGGTGTGGTGGCTCACACCTGTAATCCCAGCACTTTGGGAGGCCGAGGTTGGTGGATCACGAGGTCAAGAGATCGAGACCATCCTGGCCAACATGGTGAAACCCCGTCTCTACTAAAAATACAAAAATTAGCGGGCATGGTGGTGGGTGCCTGTAATCCCAGCTACTCGGGAGGTTGAGGCAGGAGAACTGCTTGAACCTGGGAGGCGGAGGTTACAGTGAGCCAAGATCGTGCCATTGCACTCCAGCCTAGGCGACAAGAGCGAGATTCTGTTTCAAAAAAAAAAAAAAAAGCATAATGGTAACAACAGCCCCCGCCCCCCACGAGTCTTCTTGTTTCCACTATTGTCCCCATCCCCATCTACTCTCCAGCTGGCCAAAGGGTCTTTCTAAAATACTTACATAATTGGCCAGGCACAGTGGCTTATGCCTGTAATCCCAGCACTTTGGGAGGCCGAGGCGAGAAGATCGCTTGAAGTCAGGAGTTTGAGACCAGCCTGGACAATATGGTGAGACCCCGTCTCTACCAAAAATACAAAAAATTGGGTTGGCAGCACACGCCTGTAGTCCCAGCTACTTGGGGGCCTGAGGTTGGAGGATGGCTTGAGCCTGGGAAGTGGGGGTTGCAGGGAGCTGAGAATATACCACTGCACTCCAGCCAGGGTGATAGAGCAAGACCCTGCCTCCAAAAACAACAACAACAAATATATAATTGCCACTTACTCTTACCCTGCAAAAACTTTCAAGGCTCCCAATTGCCTTCAGCAGTAATTTTGAAAATCCACCCTCAAACAAGAAGGGTCGGGCCAAACAATGAAGATGTAAACTGCCCTGTGGAGTCTGTTCTTTGATGTTGTCTCTTTGATGTATTAGCATTTGTTCATTCATTCACCAAATATTTACTGCGCATCTACTATGTGTCAGGCACTGTTCCAGGCTCAGGGAATACAGCAGTGAACAAAATACACAATCCATGACCTCATGGAGCTTACATTCTAGGGACGGAGTCAAACAATAAATAAATAAAATATATGTTATCTCAGGTAAGTAATATGGAGAAAAATAAAGCAGTAGTAGGGGTAGGGAGTGCTGAGTGGGGGCCGGGGTTATAAATTTTTTTGAGAGAGAGTCTCTCTCTGTCACCCAGGCTGGAGTGCAGTGGCTCGATCACCGCTGACTGTAGCCTCGAACTCCCCAGGCTCAGGTGAGCCTCCCACCTCAGCTTCCTGAGTAGCTGGGACTACAGCATGTGCCACCACACCGGGCTAATCTTTGTATTTTTCTTATAGAGGCGGAGGTCTCACCATGTTGCCCGGGATGGTCTCAAACTCCTGGGCTCAAGCGATCTGCCTGCCTTGGCCTCTCAAAATGCTGAGATTATAGGTGTGAGCCACTGCGCCCGACCTGGGGGTTGCAATTTTACTTTATTTAATTTAGTTTAATTTAATTTTATTTTATTTATTTTATTTTTGAGACAGAGTGTCTCTCTGTCTCCCAGGCTGGAGTGGAGTGGCGCGATCTCAGCTCACTGCAACCTCTGCCTCCCAAGTCCCAGTTCAAGCAATTCTCCTAAGCCTCCTGAGTAGCTGGGATTATAGGCACACACCACCATGCCCAGCTAATTTTTTGTATTTTTAGTAGAGATGGGGTTTCACCATGCTGGCCAGGCTGGTCTTGAACTCCTGACCTCGTGATCTGCCCTCCTCAGCCTCCCAAAGTGCTGGGATTACAGGCGTGAGCCATCGCGCCCGGCCGAGTTGCAATTTTAGATAGATAGAGTGGTTAGGGAAAGCCTCACTGAGAAGGTGACATTGGAAAAAAGACCTAAGGAGACTGATGAAGGAAGCCATGAAGGCATGGGGACATCTAGGGGAAGAGCTTCCAGGTAGAGAGAAGAGCAAGTGCAAAGGCCCTGAGCTGAGAACTGCCCAGTATGGCCGAAGCCCAGTGAACTGATGGTGAGAGCAGTGGGAGATGAGGTCACAGAGGTGAGGTGGAAGGGGCTGATGTGGAAGCGTATGCCTGTTGTGAGAACTTGGATCTTTAATTTTTTTCTTCTTTGTACATTTTTTTGGAGATAGAGTCTTGCTCTGTTGCTCAGGCTGGAGTACAGTGGTGTGATCTCTTACTGCAGCCTGGACCTTCCAGGCTCAAGCAGTCCTCCCACCTCAGCCTCCTGAGTAGCTGAGACCACCAGTGTGTGCCCTGACATCCGGCTAATTTTTTAACTTTTTGTAGTGACAGGGTCTCCCTATGTTGCCCAGGCTGGGGCACTTAGATATTTCCTGGAGTGAAATGAGCCATTAAGAACCACTAAATAGGCCAGGCACAGTGGCTCGTGCCTGCAATCCCAGCACTTTGGGAGGCAGAAGGGGGCAGATCCTTCGAGCTCAGGAGTTCAAGACCAACATGGCCAACATACATCCCCCTCTCTACCAAAAACACAAAAATTAGCTGGGTGTGGTGGCATGCGCCTGTAGTCCCAGCCACTTGAGAGGCTGAGGCACAAGAATCACTTGAACTCAGGAGGTGGAGGTTGCAGTGACCTGAGATCATGCCACTGAGCTCCAGCCTGGGTGACAGAGCAACACTTAGTCTCAAAAAAATAAAAAAAAGGAGCCACTAAATACAGTGACATGATCAGGCTTAGGTTTTAACAGGGTCATTGACTGCTGTGTTGAGAAGAAAATGTAGAGGGGCAGGCCCAGAAGGGGGAAGACTTTGAAGGATTTTGCAGTAATCCAAGTCAGAGATGAACGACGGTGGGGGAAATGAGCACTGAATTCGAGAAACATTTTTGAGACAGCTGACAGGATTTGCTGAGATTGGATTAAGGGTGTAACAGATAATAGTCAAGGGTAAATTTCTATATAAAATGGCTTTTAAAACAAAGAGCCATTCTGTTAAAGAAGTCTGCAAATTACATTGGGTGCGGTGGCTCACGCCTGTAATCCCAGGACTTTGGGAAGCTGAGGCAGCTGGATCACTTGAGGTCAGGAGTTTGAGACCAGCCTGGCCAACATGGTGAAACCCATCTCTACTAAAAATACAAAAATTAGCTGGGCATGGTAGCATGTGCCTGTAATCCCAGCCACTTGGGAGGCTGAGGCAGGAGAATCGCTTGAACCTGGGAGGTGGAGGTTGCAGTGAGTGGAGATAACACCTTGCACTCCAGCCTAGGCGACACAGAGAGACTCACTGCAACCTCCGCCTCCCGGGTTCAAGCGATTCTCCTGTCTCAGCCTCCCGAGTAGCTGAGATTACAGGCACCCACCACCACGCCTGGTTAGTTTTTTTGTATTTTTAGTAGGGACGGGGTTTCATCATGTTGGCCAGGCTGGTCTCAAACTCCTGGCTTCAAGTAATCCGCCCGCCTAGGCCTCCCAAAGTGCTGGGATTACAAGCGTGAGCCACCACGCCCAGCTTATTTTTATGTTTATTTTATTTACTCATCAAAAAGGAAAGGTTTTTGCTTTTAAATGGGGAAAAGGATGAAAACGGGGAACACTAGCATCCCAAACGCATGTTATCGTACATCTTGCCAAAGGCGGGCTACAATGTCAGGCTGGACTTCCTAGCAGCCAAGGAAGAGGTTCTGTCCCTAACTTTCTGAATTGAAATCTTTGATTGGCAACCTTTCGCCTAGTCGAAAACCCCTAGGCTTACATAAGCGTCCACGTGGTCCAACCCCCTCCAACTTCTCCTGCTTCCTCCAACACGACTGTCCCTTCCCACACTTCCCAGCCAGGCCGAAATGACTCGTAGCCCTCTGGGAAAATGGCACTTACTCTCCGCCTGCCCAGCTCCGACCCGGCGTTCCCAGTCCCCGGCGCCCGGAGGTGACGGTCGCTTCCCCTGCCCTCCCTTAGGGTTAGTCCCGCCCAATCGGCTCCTTAGGTTTTCGAAGGAGCTTCTACTTTGGCATTTATCACGGGCTGTCTACCTTACTTACGAAGCAGGGTGCTCCTAGCACACTGCCGGGCCCCTGGGGGAACCCACTTAGGGAAGCGTAGCAAAGCTAACTGCATTTGGCAGGAACCAGCGCGCTTTCCCACGGCGCCACGGGAGCACACCGGTAGGTAGAGAAGGCACTAGAAGAGGCGGTCGGTGCATAGCGTCACCTCCTAAGCTCCGCCCATCAGAGGCGCCTTCTAATCTCGTTCTTCCGCCACCTTCCCCCCTCTCTTCCTTTCTCCGCCATCGTGGTGTGTTCTTGACTCCGCTTCTCGCCATGGTAAGTCCATCGGCCCCCATCGGCCCCAGGGTGGCTTCCCAAAACCCGAGGCCGCTGCCACGAAATGCCTGGACCCCGCGGAGCGTCGAGGGGCGGGAGCCTTTTAAAGGCTTTTTCAAGCAAAGATCCAGTTCGGCCACTGTTGTCTTTCGTGGCCTGGAGGGAAGCTAGTGAGCCAGCGAGCAACCTGGAGAGGGACGGGCTGCGCTGCGGCCGCGGATCCAAGGGGGCTCGCTCTTTGCCCGGCCGCTGCCGAGTCGGGCAGGAATTCCGGTTTCCCTTCGCTTGTAGCGAACTCTGGTTCTGGAGGCGGGGGTGGGAGGTGGCAGCCTCCAGAACCAGAGTCCACCCCGAAATCGTGGCCTGACTGTGGGCTGCCCGTGGCATGCGCAACGTGGAGGGTAATCAGGAGGGTAATGTGGGCTACTGGTTTTCTAAAAGGGTTTAGCTTGGCGTGGAGAAGCGAACCACATTTTTAGATCCCAGGACTTTTGTTTACAGGACGTTTATTCAGAGACTTGAGCGTCACCCCGTGGAAGCGCCTAGAACAAGGGGTGTTTTGTGAACCTGTATGTCATTCTGGCCTTCTTAGTAAATGGCAGCAGCGAACCAGTCACTCTTTACTGGGAAATGTAAAATGTTGATTTCTAGATATGGAGGCGATAAGAACTGGTATTTTATTACTTGTCAAGTAGTAGTTTATTACTTGACAAAATTTACAACTGCTACTGTGGATGGGGGGCGGGGTGTAATCTTTGCCTTCTTTGTGTTGGCTCCCATTATTATGCAAGGGTATGTTCGTCCAGGTTGGCCAGGCATTAAACCTGCATCCGTGCCAATTTTGCAAGATTATTCTGTAGATTTGGGGGAGTATTGGGGTTGGCCTTAGATGAAAGCCAAAAGATGCAACTAGAAATTGAGACAGTCATCCTTGGAAAAGTGACATTTCATTAATTTTTAAATTTAAAAGTTTATTTTTTTAGGCAGTGAAATTTAGCAGTAGGGATAGAGTTAGGATTAATACCGAAATGGTGAGTAGGTTAGATCTTCTGAATGTCAGGGACTTTCCCTAAGTCTTAATTACCCTCCCAATGACACTTGAAAAGTATGTACCCCTGTTTTACAAAGTAGAGCACTGAGATTCGTTGACTTGCAAATGATAGGTAGGTGGTTCTGTTTGACTCAAAGCTGTGTTCTTCCCAGGAAGTCAGATTCCTTAGCCATTCCCAATGTGGTCGTCTGAGTCCTTGGGGGACCGCAGGGTAAATTGAAAGGTAGCCTCTGGCTGTGGAGCAGAAAGGACCTGGGTTTGAATCCTGGTTCTGCACATTGATGCTCTGATTTTGTGCATGTTTCTTAACCTCCTGATTCCACTAACTTTATTTGAACAATGGAAAACTGTGGTATCTGCCCCCAGAGAAGTTGTGAGGGTCAGAGACTTGCTTGGCTTGATGGCTTAGCATTGAGAAGATTTTGGGGCTGGGGTATGTGTTAAGCACTCAAATGTTGGTTTGAAGGAGTTCTTGACTTTGAATCATTCGGGCAGGCTCTAATATCATTGTCTAAATTGATTGCATTTTCTTCCCAGTCTTCTCACAAGACTTTCAGGATTAAGCGATTCCTGGCCAAGAAACAAAAGCAAAATCGTCCCATTCCCCAGTGGATTCGGATGAAAACTGGAAATAAAATCAGGTAAGACCTCCATCATACTGCTTGTATTTTGCTAAATGTAGGAGCCACTGTGCCTGGCCAGGGTTACTTTTTGAGTATGAATACATGATTAAAATTGCATGCAATCCAATCCACCCTCTGACAGCATTCTCAAATTCCTTTTTAAAAACATACTTCCTTTGTTTCTGCACTGCATCCAGCCCACATCTGGGCTTATGGGCAGATAATTCTCCAATACTTGTTAATTTCCTGGTCATCTTCAGTCTGAGCTAGGTCATAAGGTGGAAGGCTGTCTTATACACATCCTGGTGGGGAAGACCCAGTCAGTATTTTTAGGCTTTTTGTTTTTGTATTTTGTTTTTTATTTTTTGAGATGGAGTCTCGCTCTTGCCCAGGCTGGAGTGCAGTGGCACAATCTCGGCTCACTGCAACCTCTGCCTCCCAGGTTCAAGTGATTCTTTTTTTTTTGTTTTGTGTTTTTTTTTTTTTTGTTTGTTTTGTTTTGTTTTGTTTTGTTTTTTTTGAGACGGAGTCTCGCTCTGTGGCCCAGGCTGGAGTGCAGTGGTGCAATCTTGGCTCACTGCAAGCTCCGCCTCCCAGGTTCACGCCATTCTCCTGCCTCAGCCTCCCGAGTAGCTGGGACTACAGGTGCCCGCCACCACGCCCGGCTAATTTTTTGTATTTTTAGTAGAGACGGGGTTTCACCGCTTTAGCCAGGATGGTCTCGATCTCCTGACCTCGTGATCCGCCCGCCTCAGCCTCCCAAAGTGCTGGGATTACAGGCGTGAGCCACCGCGCCCGGCGGTTCAAGTGATTCTTATGCCTCAGCCTTCAGAGTAGCTGGGACTACAGGCATGTGTCACCACGCCCAGCTAAGTTTTGTATTTTTAGTAGAGATGGGATTTCACTATATTGGCCAGGCTGGTCTCAAACTCCTGAGCTCAAGTGATCTGCCCCTCTTGGCTTCCCAAAGTGCTGGGATTACAGGCATAAGCCATTGTGCCTGGCCTTTGTTTTTGTTTTTTGAGACAGAATCTTGTTCTGTTTTACATGCTGCGTTGACACTGTCACCACAGCCTCTACCTACCAGGCTGGAGTGACCCTCCCACCTCATCTCTCTGAGTAGCTGGGACTACAGGCACACGCCACCACACCTGGCTAATTTTTAAATTTTTTGTAGAGATGGGGTCTCACTGTGTTGCCCAGGCTGGTCTTGAACTCCTGAGCTCAAGCAATCCTCCTGTCTCACCCTACCAAAGTGCAGAGATTACAGGCGTGAGCCATCACACCTAGCCCAGTTTTTCAGATGTTTCTCTCTTTTTTTTTTTTTTTTTTTTTGAAATGGAGTCTCGCTCTGTCGCCCAGGCTGGAGTGCAGTGGCGCGATCTCGGCTCACTGCAAGCTCCGCCTCCCGGGTTCATGCCATTCTCCTGCCTCAGCCTCTCCGAGTAGCTGGGACTACAGGCGCCCGCCACCACGCCCGGCTAATTTTTTTTTTGTATTTTTAGTAGAGACGAGGTTTCACCGTGGTCTCGATCTCCTGACCTCGTGATCCGCCCGCCTCGGCCTCCCAAAGTGCTGAGATTACAAGCGTGAGCCACCGCGCCCGGCGATGTTTCTCTTTTCTAAAAAGAGACTAGAAAAGATTGGAAAACTGTCCTCTACTGCAGAAGTAGTTGATCTCAAAGGAAAAACATTACTAGAATTGCTATGAAGGACCTCCAAGGTCATCTAGACTAACTCCAGGGAAAGCTAGGCCTGAAACTCAGTCTCCTGCATGGCTTTTTCAGCCCATCGCTCTTTGGACCTGATGGGCCTTGAGACAGGTTTTGAAGGGAGGAAAAATAAGCAAGAATCAGCGAGAGTTGCCCAAGGTTCAGCAGTCGCTCTCTCACCCAGGCTGAGTGCAGTGGTGCAACCCTCCCACCTCAGCCTCCTCCTGAGTAGCTGGGACTACAGGTGTTCACCACCATGCCTGGCTAATTTGTGTACCTGTTGTAGAGATGGGGTTTCGCCACGTTGCCCGGGCTAGTCAAAGCACTTTTTTTTTTTTTTTTTTTGAGACGGAGTTTTGCTCTCATTGCCCAGGCTGGAGTGCAATGGTGTGATCTTGGCTCACCGCAACCTCTGCCTCCTGAGTTCAAGCTATTCTCTTGCCTCAGCCTCCCACGTAGCTGACATTACAGGTGCCTGCCACCACACCTGGCTAATTTTTGTATTTTTACTAGAGACGGGGTTTCACCATCTTGGCCAGGCTGGTCATGAACTCCTGACCTCGTGATCCACCCGCCTCGGCCTCCCAACATGCTGGGATTACAGGCGTGAGCCACCGTGTCCAGCCAGAACTTGATTCGACTTGTATGGCAAAGCTAGTGGGATTGGTTTGCTAAGAAGACTTAAAAGTGTGGCTTCTTAGGGCTAACGTTGAGGGCCTATTTCCTTGGTTCATTTAGCCAGTTAGATGTGAAAATTGCCACCCATTGTAATGTTATGGGCTAGTTAATTGCTTACCATTTGTTTACTGGATGCTAGACACTGTCCTTTATTATTTGATACATCTACTTGATCGTGGGTTTCTCTGTGTCCTGCCTGATGGTGGGACCTGCTTGTGAAGAGTGAAGGAAGTATATATAAACCAGGCACAGTGCTTCATACCTATAATCCCAGCACTTTGGGAGAGGCCAACGCAGGAGGATTGCTTGAGGCCAGGAATTTGAGACCAGCCTGGGCAACATAGGGAGACCACCCCCGTCCATCTTTACCAAAAAAATAAATTAGCTGGATTTGGTGGCACATGCTTGTAGTCCTAACTATTTAGGAGGCTGAAGTGGGAGGATCACTTGAGCCCAGGAGTTCACAGGCTGCAGTGAACTGTGATCCGGCCACTGCATTGCAGCCTGGGCAACAAACAGTGTGACCCTGTCTCAAAAAAAGAAAAATGTATGTAAAACTCAATGCCTAGTTCAATAAATAACCTGCTCTTAAACTCTGTGGTCTCCTAGAATTGGGAAGGTATTTTGTATGTAAGATTATATACCCTTGACCCAGATAATTGACCCAATGGAATGATTTTCATTGTCTTATCTATCTTCCAGCGTTAAAAATGTCTTTGAAAGCAGGTTGCAATTACAGTGCTTCATTTTGTGGAAGTACTGCCATTATCCTGCTGAAAGAAAAGCCGTGTTAATCATTTTTGATTTTGCCTTTATGAGGGTAAAATCATGACAGATTGACATGGACAATTCTGGGATTGCTGTTTCCCTGCACTAGAGGTGAATGGAGTAGTTGATCGATTGTAAAGATCATGCGAGGCCAGGTGCAGTGGCTCATGCCTGTAATCTGAACTCTTTGGGAGGCCGAGGCGGGTGGATCTCAAAGTCAGGAGTTCGAGACCAGCCTGGCCAACATGGTGAAACCCCGCCTCTACTAAAAACACAAAAATTAGCTGGGTGGTGTGGTGGGGGGTGGGGGTGGGGGGCGACTCTGTCTCAAAAAAAATATCATGCGGGAGCTTTTATGTGTTTGTGACCCATTATGAGGGGGTTCAGAGTATGTGTACCTCCAGGTCCATTGAATCAAAAGTGGGTGCAGGTAAACTTGGAGAGAGTGGGCTTCGCCACTACTCTGATCCCAGTTAAGAGCCTAGCCTTGAAATTATTTTGAGAGGATAAAACTTGGCTAGTTTTTAAACACATAGGGAATCATTTTTTTTTACTCTCCAGAAAGAACTCCAAACTTGTTAAAGGAGAGAAAAGCAGTACCTTTTGTATTTTGTGGTACCTAAAAGGTTATGTGAATGGGAACAGCTACATTGCTGTCGGACTGCCTTTGTAACTTGACATTTTTTTCTGTGTAGGTACAACTCCAAAAGGAGACATTGGAGAAGAACCAAGCTGGGTCTGTAAGGAATTGCACATGAGATGGCACGCATATTTATGCTGTCTGAAGGTCACGATCATGTTACCATATCAAGCTGAAAATGTCACCACTAGCTGGAGATTTCGACGTGTTTTCCTCTCTGAATCTGTTATGAACACGTTGGTTGGCTGGGTTCAGTAATAAATATGTGAGGCCTTTCGTTTTAATTGCTGTTGTATTGTGGTTTGTCAAGTACTGAATTCTCCCTTCCCTGCCAAATCTAATAACAACACTATCCAGTAGAACTTTCTGCAATGATAGAAATGTTCTCTGGCTACCATGTGCTTGAAGTGTGTTTAGTGTAAGGGACTGATTCTGTAAATTTTATTTTATTATTTTTTATGTATTTATTTATTTTGAGACGGAGTCTGGCTCTGTTGCCCAGGCTGGAGTGCAGTGGTACAATCTTGGCTCACTGCAACCTCCGACTCCTGGGTTCAAGCAATTCTCTTGCCTCAGCCTCCTGAGCAGCTGAGATTACAGGCGCCCCCCACCACACCCAGCTAATTTTTGTATTTTTAGTAAAGACGGCGTTTCACCATGTTGCCCAGGCTGGTCTGAAACTCCTGACCTTGAGATCCACCTGCCTCGGCCTCCCAAAGTGTTGGGATTACAGGCATGAGCCACCACGCCCGGCCTCACGTGATTTTTACAATCGATCAACTCCCCCATTCACGTCTAGTGCAGGGAAACAGCAATCCCAGAATTTTATTTTTAGTAGAGATGGGATTTCACCATATTGGCCAGGCTGGTCTGGACCTCCTGACCTCAGGTGATACACCGCCTCTGCCTCCCAAAGTGCTGGGATTACAGGCCTGAGCCACTGCGTCCAGCCATCTGCTGGCTGTTTTTGTACAGTCTGTGAACTATATGGTTCCTACATTTTTAAATAGTTGAAAGAATATTTTATGCCATCTGAAAATTGAAATACAAATTTCTGTCCATATAAAATGTTCTTGTTTCACAGCCATATGCCTAACTTATGTATTATGTATATAAATGCACCCTTGTGCACAGAGATAATGTGGCCTGCGAAGCCTAAAATATTTACTGCTTTGCTCTTTATGGAAAAAGATTGCCAACCCCTGTTCCTGGATTCAAGAGAGTTCACTTGTTTAAAAAAAATCTAGGTTAATTGTTGACATTGTAACAGGTAATGCCATTGCCTGACTTACTGAAGAGCTACAGCTGAGTGAATGTGCAAGGTGGAAATCTTGTGGGTTTGAGCTTTTACCGGGTTAGTGCAACTTCTTCGGTACCCCTTGCAGTTTCCCTGAGATGTGTTAACAAATTATTGGCCACCTTTGTGTCGGGCACTGTTCTAGGTACTTGGGATTCATTGGATGATAAACAAATTATGTGGCATGTTAAGTGGTAACAACGAATAGGCCAATATACAAGCCTTAGCAGATCTCTTCTGTAGAAAACGTGAGAAGGAACAAAGCTCCTCCAAATACCAGTGGAATTAGGATTGAAACTGCGGCAACAAGGGGAAGAACAGGGTTTGGCTGTAACTCCCTGCCCAGTCGATAGAGGGCCTGTGCTGCCTGGACATAGCTTGAGAAGGCAGGTGGCAGGAGATGTGGGCTGCTGCGTAAAGTGTGCAAGTGGTAATGGTGGGATTGCACAGCAAAGGGGTCCCTGCCTTACAACCACACTAGGAGGTTCAGATGAAAGCAATTCCGGCCGGGCACAGTGGCTCACACCTGTGATCCCAGCACTTTGGGAGGCCGAGGCAGATGGATCACCTGAGGTCAGGAGTTCAAGACCAGCCTCGCCAACGTGGTGAAGCCTCGTTTCTACTAAAAGTACAAAAATTAGCCGGGCGTGGTGGCGCGTACCTGCAGTCCCAGCTACTGAGGAGGCTGAGGCAGGAGAATTGCTCAGACGCGGGAGGCAGAGGTTGTAGTGAGCTGAGATTGCCCCACTGCACTCTAGCCTGGGCAATGGCAAGACTTGTCTCAAAAAAAAAAAGCAATTCCTAAGAGCATGGCACTCACCAGAAGTGTGAAGAGTGAGCTCCAGAATACCAAGGAACTTAGGAGCTTTAAAGGGATCTTTGGAACCTATCTCCTGAACCCCTAGACTGCAAATATTTTTTTTCTTTTTTCTTTTTCTATTCTTTTTTTTTTTTTTTTTTTTTGAGACAGAGTCTCGCTCTGTCGTCCAGGCTGGAGTGCAGTGGCATGATCTGGGCTCACTGCAACCTCTGCCTCCCGGGTTCAAGCAATTCTCCTGCTTCAGCCTCCCAGTAGTTGGGATTACAGGCGCCTACCACCATGCCCGGCTAATTTTTGTATTTTTTTTTTTTTACTAGAGATGGGGTTTTGCCATGTTGGTCAGGCTGATCTCAAACTCCTGAACTCAGATAATCCGCCTGCCTTGGCCTCCCAAAGTGCTGGGATTACAAGTGTGAGCCACTGTCCCCGGCCTGACTGCAAATATTTTCTCTTATTGCATCAGTGATGCCTTCATATTCAAAGAAAGCTGCCACTGTGAACAGCAGTTGGTAAATATTAACATACTTAAAAATGTTACTCAAGGCTGAGCGCAGTGGCTCGCCTGTCATCCCAGCACTTTGAGGGGCCTAGGCAGGTGGATCGCTTGAGCCCAGGTGTTCGAGACCAGCCTGCACAATATGGCAAAACAAAAAATTGGCCAGGGTGGAGTGCACCTGTAGTCCTAGCTACCTGGGAGGCTGAAGTGGGAGGATCACCTGAGCCTGGATGGTCGAGGCTACAGTGAGCCATGATCACGCCACTGCACTCCAGCCTGGGTGACAGAGTGAGACCCTGTCTCAAAAAACGATACTCAAGTCCAAAGGAGAGGGACTTGATAAAATTAACTGACAGTCACAAGACGGGGACATTTCTAACCATTTCAGAGCATTAGAAAGCGGTCTTCTGCTTCAGAGTAGGTTGGGTGTTTGCTAACAGAGCCCAAGGAGGTTAAGTGACAAGGCCAAGGTCTAATTAACGGCATAGCCAGCTTTCTCTACAGACCTCAAATAGTTGGGATTACAGGCGCCCAACTATTGCATCTGTAATCCCAACTACTCGGATAGGTAGGATTAGGATTTGGAGAAAGGGAAAATGACATGGACATGGGGTTAGCCGTGTGTGAGGGGTTTATTTGGAGCCTGGGAGTTGAAAGCTGTGGGGTCTGGATCCAGTGGCCCCTCGCTATCTTGTACAATTGCCAGTACCTGTTTCCCCACCTATGAAGGGAGTTGGGTTAGATCAGTGCATCTTGAAGGAAGGAATGGGAACTTGCGATGTATTTTAAGATTTCAAAAAGGTACTGAAATAGTAAAGAAGTGAAGCATTAGATGACAGGTTTTGAAAGACAGGAAGTCACCCTTGTGGTGACACTGCCCATCCCTTGACCTACTGAGAGGCAGGCAGCAGACTGGTGGTTGAGTTTGCTGCTGTCTGTGTATCACCAGACTATAGTTTGGATTCATTAAACCCTGCTCCTGGGCTGGGCATGGTGGCTCATGCCTGTAATCTCAGCAGTTTGGGAGGCCGAGGCAGGTGGATCATTTGAGGTCAGGAGTTCGAGACCAGCCTGACAAACATGGTGAAACCCTGTCTCTACTAAAAATACAAAAATTAGCCGGGCGTGGTGGCACATGCCTGTGGTCCCAGCTACTCGGGAGGCTGAGGCAGGAGAATCGCATGATCCCGAGAGATGGAGGCTGCAGTGAGCCGAGATCGTGCCATTGCACTCCAGCCTGGGCCACAGAGTAAGACCCCATCTCAAAACTAAACAAAACAAAACCCTGCTCTCCACCACTCACCAGTTGTAAGCCCTCAGCATCCTCATCTGCAAAATGGGGTCTCCCTCAGAAGGTTGTGAGGATGAAATTTAATAATGCACCAAAGCACTTGGTTCAGTTGCCTGACTAGGAAAAGGAGATGAGGAGTAGGGAGTGAGCAGGAAGAACGTTTTGGTGTCAGTCCCCAGCACAGATGCACCATATGTTGGCACAGGGAGAGGGAGGTTGTGATGGGAGGCTGAGATAAAGTCAGGCCGAGCTGCCACGGAGTTGGTGCTCAACATAAGCTGCTAGATTGATGCCAGTTCTCTTCCAACTCCAGGGTTTTAATTTGGAGGGACAGAGTAACCTCTCAAGGCCTTGCAGGCAAGCCTAGGGTTGAATCCCAGCTTCATCACTGAACCAACTGTGGGACCTTGCTCTCTTAGAAGACTTTTATATCCAGAGTCATACCTGACTACCTCAGGTTTGTAAGGATTGAATGATGTCTGTAAAGGATTAGTTCCAGGAGTGTATTTTCAAGGTAACTTCAGTCTGTGCTCCCAGGTAAAAAGGTTTTCTTATTCTTTTTTTTTTTTTTTTTTTTTTTTGAGACGGAGTCTCACTCTGTCGCCAGGCTGGAGTGCAGTGGCACGATCTCAGCTCACTGCAATCTCCGCCTCCTGGGTTCGAGTGATTCCTCTGCCTCAGCCTCCCGAGTAGCTGAGACTACAGGCACGCACCGCCACGCCTGGCTAATTTTTTTGTATTTTAGTAGAGACGGAGTTTCACCATGTTGGCCAGGATGGTCTTGGACTCCTGACCTCGTGATCCACCCGTCTCAGCCTCCCAAAGTGCTGGGATTACAGGCACGAGCCGCTGCACAGAACCTTGTTTTTTTTTTTTTTTTTTTTTTGAGACAGAGTTTTGCTCTTGTTGCCCAGGCTGGAGTGCAATGGTGCAGTCTCGGCTTACTGCAACCTCCACCTCCCGGGTTCAAGTGATTCTCCTGCCTCAGCCTCCCAAGTAGCTGGGATTACAGACCTGCACTACCATGCCCAGCTAATTGTATTTTTAGTAGAGACAGGGTTTTACTATGTTGGCCAGGCTGGTCTTGAACTCCTGACCTCAAGTGATCCACCCGCCTCGGCCTCCCAAAGTGCTGGAATTACAGGCGTGAGCCACCATGCCTGGCCGTAAAAAGTTTTTAAAAAGAGAAAAAGATCAATTCCACTAGATATTCTTCCATTTTACAGGTAAGAAAAAGGTAAGCTGGACGTGGTGGCTCATGCCTGTAATTCCAGCACTTTGGGTGGCCGAGGCGGGTGGATTGCTTGAGCTCAAAAGTTCGAGACTAGCCTGGGCAACGTGGTGAAACCCCATCTCTACTTCAAATACAAAAACTTAGCTGGGCGTGATGGTGCACACCTGTGGTCCCAGCTACTTGGGGGGCTGAGGTGCGGAGGATCGCTTGAACCCACGAGGTAAAGGTTGCAGTGAGCCCAGCTTGCACCACTGCACTCCAGCCTGGATGACAGAGTGAAACCCTGTCTCAAAAACAAAACGAAACAAAACAAAACAAAGAAAGTACCACCTCCCATTCCCTTGTCCTGGAATGTTCTCCCTCTTCATTTGGTTAACATCCATTCATCCTTCAGGTATCAACCTGCTTGTCACTTCCACAGGGAGACCTTCCCTGACTTTCCCCTCTCTTCTTCCAGTCCAGTTAGTTTCTTCTGCTTACTCCCTCTTAAATTACCCTGTAGTTTTCCTTCACAATTGTAACTATAAAGTTATATGTGTGGTCAATTAATTGATGTCTGCCTCCTGTGCTAGATTGTGAGCTCCACAAGGATAGATCCAGAAGGGTATGTCTTGCTCGCTGCACTTTGCTTTCAACAAACTGCATCTGGCACGAAGGAGGTACAATAAATGCATTTGTTGGCTGGGCGCAGTGGCTCATGCCTGTAATCCCAACACTTTGGGAGGCCAAGGCAGGCAGATCACAAGGTCAGCAGATCGAGACCAACCTGGCCAACATGGCGAAACCCTGTCTCTAGTAAAAACACAAAAAAATTAGCTGGACATGGTGTCGCGTGCCTGTAATCCCAGCTACTCAGGAGGCTGAGGCAGGAGAATCACTTGAACCAGGGAGTCGGAGGTTGCAGTGAGCCGAGATCGCACCACTGGACTCCAGTCTGGCAACAGAGCGAGACTGTGTCTCAAAAAAAAAAAAAAATGCATTTGTTGAATGACCAAATGAGAATGAATGAATGAATGAATGAACGAATGAATGAAAGAATGAATAGAGGGGAAGATGGACTTTCAAGTGAGCAATATCAGTATAAAATGTGTGCTGTGGGCATGGTGGTTTACGCCTGTGATTCCAGCACTTTGAGAGGCTGAGGTGGGAGGATCGCTTGAGCCCAAGAGTTGGAGACCAGCCTGGGCAACATAGTGTGACCCCATCTCTAAAAAAATAAGTTATCCAAGTGTGGTGGTGCACACCGGTGACCCCAGATACTCTGGAGGCTGAAGTGAGAGAATTGCTTGAGCCTGGGAGATCGAGGCTGCACTGAGCCATTTTTGTGCCACTGCACTCTAGCCTGGGTGACAGAGTGAGACCCTGTTTCAGAAAAGACGACCTCACTGGGGTTCACAAGAAAGGAGACAAGGGGTGCACGTGTGTGTGTGTGTGGGTGTGTGTGCATGCACAGTGGGTAGGTACCAGGAGTTTAAGGCACTAGGGAAAGGATATAGAGAATCAGGTGGGGCACATCATGAAAGCTCAGGTATCCTGGGAGTTGGGAGTGATACTGTTCTTTGGGGCTTCAGACTAGGAAGCCAGTCGTTGGCTGTCATCCTCCTCCTCCACACTGCTGAGCCAGCCCCGGCACGTGAAATATGATCACTGACAAGGCCACTTGGGGCTGCAGGTCCAAAGCTGCTGATGGGGACATGGCAGAAGCAGCAAGCCAGGACTTGGCTCTCAGCCCTGACTCTAAACAAAAATGTGTTCTTCTGATCAATTTGAATAACTCAGATTCCAGCAGAACTGATAATATAGATAGTTTGGAGATGTTTCATAAAGATGAAAATAGATACATATAATAGTAGCAGTGAGGGAAATGATAGTAAAACGCCAAAAAAGCAAACACCAGCAGCATAAGCCAGGCCAGAGCCATCTTCTGGAGGAAGGAAAGAAAAAGAGAAAGTTTAAAAGTTAATCCCCCCGCTGGGCACAGTGGCTCACGCCTGTAATCACAGCACTTTGGGAGGCCAAGGCGGGCAGATCGCGAGGTCAGGAGTTCAAGACCAGCCTGGCCAACATAGTGAAACCCTGTCTCTACTAAAAATACAAAAAATATTAGCCAGGTGTGGTGGCGGGCACCTATAGTCCCAGCTACTTGAGATGCTGAGGCAGAAGAATCGCTTGAACCCGGAAAGCAGAGGTCGCAGTGAGCCAAGATTGTGCCACTGCACCCCAGCCTGGGTGACAGAGTTAGACTCCGTCTAAAAAAAAAAAAAGTTAATCCCCCTCCACACCTCCCCCAACTCCCATTATTATCAATATTGGAATTATAGACTATTTTCTTTCTTTTTTTTTTTTTTTTTGAGACAGAGTCTTGCTGTGTCACCCAGGCTGGAGTGCAGTGGCACAATCTCCGTTCACTGCGACCTCCGCCTCCCAGATTCAAGCGATTCTCCTGCCTCAGCTTCCTGAGTAACTGGGATTACAGGCTGGCACCACCACACTCAGCCAATTTTTGTATTTGTAGTAGAGACGGGGTTTCGCCATGTTGGCCAAGCTGATCTCGAACTCCTGACCTCAGGTGATTCACCCACCTCGGCCTCCCAAAGTGCTAGGATTACAGGTGTGAGCCACCGTGCCCGGCCGCCTGGCTATATTTTTAGTGTTTTTGAAATATAACATTCATAAAGAAGAGTGCATTTTTTTTTTTTTTTTGACAGAGTCTCGCTCTGTCACCCAGGCTGGAGTGCAGTGGCACGATCTCGGCTCACCGCAGCCTCTGCCTCCCAGGTTCAAGCGATTCTCCTGCCTCAGCCTCCTAAGTAGCTGGGATTACAGGTGCCCACCACCACGCCTGGCTAATTTTTGTATTTTTAGTAGAGACAGGGTTTCACCATGTTGGCCAGGCTGGTCTCAAACTCCTGACCTCAGGTTATCCAACTGTCTTGGCCTCCCAAAGTGCTGAGATTACAGGCATGAGCCACCGTGCCCGGCAGAAGAGTGCACTTACACGTGTAGATAGCTTGATGAATTTTCACAGGGTGAATCCATTCGTGTCACCAGCACCCAAATCAAGAAACAAAACATGATCAGCATCCTAGATGCTCCTCCTTGAGCTCCCTTTAGTCACTATCACCCCCCAAGTGTAACCACTGTCCTAGCATCTAACAACATACATTAGTTTTGCCTGTTTTTGTGTTATTTATGAATGGAATAATGAACTTTGCACTTTTGTGTCTTGCTTCTTTTGCTCACTATCACATAAGATTGATCCATATTGTTGCATGCAATTGTAGATAATTCTGTGTCATGTTCCAGTGTGTGAATACCCCCTGATTTATTTCCCCACTTTCCTGTTGACAGGCATTTGGACAATTTCCAGTTTGGGGCCTTTATGAATAGTACTGCTATGAACATTTGTGTACATATCTTTTGTCCAATGTGTGTACACGTTTCATTACAGGTGATTTGGTTTTCATTTTATGCTTCTCAGGATATATAAACATAACGAAAATGTGTCTCATAATGAGACGAAAGCAAATTAAAATTTCCACAATGAGCACGTATTTACAATCAGATGAGATTAGGCAAATTCAGGGTGGCATGGCCACAGACTGTACTTATAATCAGAAAAAGATTTTTTTAAGAACAGGAAAATCACTGGGAGTTGAACAATGAGAACACATGGACACAGGGAGGGGAACATCACACACTGGGGCCTGTTGGGGGGTGGGGGGCCAGGGGAGGGATAGTATTAGGAGAAATACCTAATGTAGATGACGGGTTGATGGGTGCAGCAAACCACCATGGCACGTGTATACCTAAGTAATAAACCTGCACGTTCTGCACATGTATCCCAGAACTTAAAGTATAATAATAAAAAAAGAACAGGAAAATTAAAGTTAACTTTCAGGGTTACAGCACAGCCATTCACAAATGTCTTTTTCTTTTTTTGAGATAGATCTTGCTCTGTCGCCCAGGCTGAAGTGACGTGGCGAGATTTCGGTTCACTGCAGCCTTGACCTCCTGGGCTCAAGTGATCCTCCCACCTCAGCCTCCCAAGTAGCTGTGACCACAGGTGCATGCTGCCACGCCCAGCTAATTTTTGTATTTTTAGTAGAGACAGGGTTTCACCATGTTGGCCAGACTGGTCTCAAACTCCTGGCCTCAAATGATCTGCCCACCTCAGCCTCCCAAAGTGCTGGGATTACAGGCGTGAGCCATTGTGCCCAGCCATCTTTTTTTTTTTTAAAAAAAAGAAGGTAATTGAACACAAACCTTCAAAGATGTCTCATGAAATCCAAGGGCAGGAGGCAGCCAGGCTTCCAGAAGAACCAGAACCAGGGCCTTGAAAGCCACTGAGAAGTCAGGCAGGCTGCTCTCGCTCTCTGGGCCTCAGTCTTCTACTCCGCTTCTTTCTGTGTGTCTGTCTCACTCTCATTCTTGGCAGACCTGCCTCCTCTGCTTCTCTGAACACAAGGCAAAAGATGGCCTCCTCTCTGTCCTCAGGTCAGGCCACCAGTGGAAATGGATGGGAATCGCTGAATCCCAACAGCAAGATCATGAGAGGAGGAGGCCAGTGGCTCAACTTGGGTCATGAGTCCAGTCAAGAGTCAGTAACTATGGACCAGGCGCGGTGGCTCACACCTGTAATCCCAGCACTTTGGGAGGCTGAGGCGGGTGGATCACCTGAGGTCAGGAGTTCAAGACCAGCCTGGCCAACGAGGTGAAACCCAGTCTCTACTAAAAATACAAAAATTAGCCAGGCATGGTGGTGTGCGCCTGTAGTCCCAGCTACAGGGAAGGCTGAGGTGGGAGAATCGCTTGAACCCAGGAGGTGGAGGTTGCAGTGAGCCAAGATCATGCAGCTGCACTCCAGCCTGGGCAACAAAGCGAGACTCCATCTCAACAAAAAAAGAATCAATAACTATGGCTGAGAGGACTGCCCTGTGGGTGGGCTGGTGCCCGGAGAAAGCAGTATGGGCTTAGCAGATATCCCCAAGAGCATCTACTCCAAGGGAACTCTGAATGAGAGACCTGTCTGTGTACTAGTACTGGTGGCGTTGCCTCAAGTAATCCCTTACCTCTCTAGGATTTTGTCTTCATCTGTTTGCTCCTGTTCTCTTGGTGCTTCCTACAGTCCTTTATGTTGACTTTTGTTTAAGTTTGCTTTTCTATGGGTAAATTTTCAGGGGCTCCCAAGGACACTAAGACCTGGGAAAGATGGCATATCAAACAAACAAAGGATAATTTTGAAAGAAATTCGACAAGCTTATGAATTGCGGGATTTGAAAAAAGACATACTCTTTTGACTCAAGACCAAATTCTTGGGTTTGGGCTGCAGGCCAGTTAGCAGTCCAAGCTGGAATAAAATATTACCTCTCTCCGGAAACTCAGGATAAGATGTTACCTCTCTCCAGAGACTCGGGATGACTCCCACTTTCTTATCTGAAGCTGCTAGTTTCAGAGGAAGTCTTTGTAACTGCCTTATGCGTTACGGCCTGGCACCTGTCTCTGAGTGTTCTGAGACACATATATAATCCATTCCAAACAGCACAGGGTAGAGGCAACTTTTTCTATTGTTAGTAATTCATTATCGCAGTTACGATTTAAAATATTTAAAAATAGGCCAGGCGCGGTGGCTCACGCCTGTAATCCCAGCACTTTGGGAAGCTGAGGTGGGCAGATCACGAGGTCAAGAGATCGAGACTATTCTGGCCAACATGGCAAAACCCTGTCTCTACTAAAAATACAAAAATTAGCCGGGCATGGTGGCACACATCTGTAGTCCCAGCTACTCGGGAGGCTGAGGCAGGAGAATTGCTTGAATCCGGGAGGCAGAGGTTGCAGTGAGCCGAGGTCCGCACCACTGCACTCCAGCCTGCCAACAGAGCAAGACTCCGTCTCAAAATAAATAAATTAAATTAAATTAAATTAAATATTTAAAAATAAAGTAACCATAGGAAAACTGGGTGCAGGCTATACAAGAACTCTCTAATATTCTTGCAACTTTTCTGTAAATCTAAAACTATTCTAAAATATAACTTTATGACTTTATTTTAAAATAAAATAAGGCCAGGTACAGGGACTTACACATGTA
The DNA here is from genome assembly GCF_028878055.3 of Symphalangus syndactylus. NCBI lineage: Eukaryota > Metazoa > Chordata > Mammalia > Primates > Hylobatidae > Symphalangus > Symphalangus syndactylus. Next base: position 123,276,742 of record NC_072447.2, on the reverse strand, counting down.
ATTCCAGCACTTTGGAAGACCGAGGCAGGAGGATCACTTGAGCCCACCAGGAGCTTGAGACCAGCCTGGGAAACATAGTGAGACCCCATCTCTACAAAAAAAAAAATCCTTTTAATGAGCCAGGTGTGGTGTCACACACCTGTAGTCCTTCTACTTGGGAGGCTGAGGTGGGAGGATCGCCTGAGCCCAGGAGTTTGAAGCTGCAGTGAGCTAGGTTTGTGCCACTGCACTCCAGCCTGGGTGACAGAGTGAGACCTTGTCTCAAAATAAATGAAATGAATATTCATTTATGAAAATAACCAAGCAAACACCTACACCTGAAGTGAAATTGATGAACTATGCATTTTAAAGTGTGGCACTCAAGGAGGCTGATGGTAGAGTGAGTTCCTGGTTTATTTACAAATCACCAAAAGTTGAGGAACTCCACTGATGATGTCTGCATCATAAACACTTACCTTAAGTTGTGTCTGCATAGGTCAGTTCCGCATAGATTGATAGAGAAAATGTCCCATTCATAGGATGTCTTGTCTTAGCAAAACCCTTCGTGTAGGTGCTTTGGTTAACTGCATGGGGGCAGCAGAGTGACATGCAGCGCTCACAAAGCTATGGAGCTGGCCGGGCCTGAGTTCACATTAAATACATACCTCTTACTTAGTAGTTGTGCGACTTTATTTTCATTTATTGGTTTATTTATTTTGAGACGGAGTTTCACTCTTATTGGCCAGGCTGGAGTGCAATGGCGCGATCTCAGCTCACCCCGCAACCTCCGCCTCCCGGGTTCAAGTGATTCTCCTGCCTCAGCCTCACGAGTAGCTGGGATTACAGGCGTGCACCACCACACCCAGCTAATTTTGTATTTTTAGTAGAGATGGGGTTTCTCCATGTTGGTCAGGCTAGTCTCAAACTCCCGACCTCTGGTGATCCGCCTGCCTCGGCCTCCCAAAATGTTGGGATTACAGGCGTGAGCCACTGCGCCCAGGCTAGGCGACTTTAGAGGAGTTACTTAACCTCGCTGAGCATGTGTAAAATGGGGTAAATATTGTGCTATAACTTGCTTTGGCAATTAAATGAGATGATGTGTTAAAATTGCCTGGCCTATTGTATAATAGCAATCTTTAAGAGTGCCTGGTGTAGGCCCAGCACAGTGGCTGATGCCTGTAATCCCAGCACCTCGGGAGGCCAAGATGGGAGAATCGCTTGAGCCCAAGAGTTCGAGACCAGCCTGGGCAACACAGTGAGACCCCCCATCTGTATTTAAAATATATATATATATATATATATATATATATATATATATATATAAAATAGAAAAAAAAAGAGTTTCTGATATAAACCTATAACTGATATTTGTTTCTTCCCTCCCTGCCTCCTTTCCTTCCTTCCTTCCTTCCTTCCTTCCTTCTCTTCCTCTCTCTCTCCCTCCTTTTTTACTCTTGACATATTTGGGGAGAGAGTAGATAGTTTCTGTTCCGGCAGGCAGTTAACAGAAAGTTCACACTGGTGTAGATATGTAGGCCCAAACTGAAAACTGAAAATGGATGAATAATAAATATATTGCTGTAAGACTCCCTGAAGTACAAGTCTCGAGCCCAGCACTATTCTTAGGAAAGGGTGAAGGGTCCCAAGAAGACGAGGATGTTCATCTCTTAATAGGAGCATTCAAGAATAAATTTCATTCATTTAACACATATTTACAGAACACCTACATGTGCCAAACAGTGCACTGGCTGCTGGGGATGCAGTGGTGAATAGGCTGGGCATGGACCCTGCCCTTAGGATCTCACAATCTATTCCAGTGGCCACAACACACACACACACACACACACACACACACAATCCTGCAATCCTGCAATCCTGCAAGTTTCTTGATTTCATACTTACTTGTGTGCAATGCATACTTACGTTTTTATTTTATCCCATTTCATTGAAAAAATGGATTTCATGCCCCACTAATAGGTGGCTTGTGTAGTTTGAAAGGCATGGATCTAGTCAAGGAGATAAATACATAGACAATTATCATACATTGTTATAAGCACAATGATAGAGAAGTATTCACAGATGCCAAGGAAAATATTCTGAACTTACATATTTTAAATTAAAAAGGTCTGATAAGGCTGATGCCAAAACAATGTATGTCCATAGTGTGAAGTGCATATTTATATTTTATTTAATTAATTAATTTATTTATTTATTTATTTTTGAGATGGAGTCTCACTCTATTGCCCAGGCTGGAGTGCAATGGTGAGATCTCAGCTCACTGCAACCTCCGCCTCCCAGGTTCAAGCGATTCTCGTGCCTCAGCCTCCCAAGTAGGTAGGACTACAGGTGTGTGCCACCACACCCTGCTAATTTTTGTATTTTTAGTGGAGATGGGGTTTTCCCATGTTGTCTTGGCTGGTCTCGAACTCCTAACCTCAAGTGATCCGCCTGCCTCAGCTTCCCAAAGGGCTGGGATTACAGGCCTGAGCCACCGTGCCTGGCCACATTTATATATTTTTATCACCAAAGTGACATTCATATGCTTGCAATATGCATACACATATATTTAGTATGTAATTTGGGAATCACAGAATGATGACACTTTATACAAACAGAACTTTGTGCTTCAAAAGACAGCATTTCACTGGCATTTTGAAGAATGCTAGAGATAGTATGTGTTCCTGTTATCTATTGCTGTGTAACAAACTATTCCAAAACCTAGTGGCCTAAAACGAGCATTTTGTTTCCATTCCTGGGTCAGGAAGTTGGGAAGACCTTGGCTGGTTGCTTTTTTTCTGATCTAGTGGGGGTAGCCGGGGCTGGAGGATTCGCTTCCAAGATGCCTTTTCCACTCACATGCTGGGTGCCTTAGTGCTCCTTGGCCTTCCACTCCCTCTCCTTACATGGCATCTCATCCTACAGGGCCGCTTTATGTGGCTTGGCCTTCTCACGGCATGGTGCTCTTGGGGTAGATGACTGCTTATGTGGTGACTGGCCTGATCATGTGTTCCAAGAGACAGGAACTGGAAGCTGCCAGTCTCTTAAGACCTGGGCCCTAAAACTGGCACCGGGACCAGCTTCCTGGGGGTGGTTGTGCAGTTGCACAGGGCTCTGTGCTTAGCTTGATGCTCTGATTTTGCTATCTTGAAATTCCTTTTTTTTTTTTTTGAGATGGAGCCTCGTTGTGTTGCCCAGGCTGGAGAGCAATGGCGTGATCTCGGCTCACTGCAACCTCCGCCTCCTGGGTTCAAGCGATTCTCCTGCCTCAGCCTCCCGAGTAGCTGGGATTACAGATGCATACCACCATGTCCGGCTAATTTTGTGTATTTTTAGTAGAGACAGGGTTTCACCATGTTGGCTAGACCAGTCTCAAACTCCTGACCTCAAGTGATCCACCCGCCTCGGCCTCCCAAAGTGCTGGGATTACAAGCGTGAGCCACCACACCCAGTCTTTCTTGAAATTCTTAATTTCTTAAAAGGGGTCTCACATTTTCAGTTTGGGCTCCACAAATTACGTAGCTGGGCCCATCCAGACTGGGTTATCCCTTTTCCTTTATTTTTTTGGTCTAAGCAGTTCCAGAACCCATCCAGATTCAAGGGAAAGTGTGATAGAGGCCACCTTTCAATGGGAAGAGTATCAAAGGACTTGTGGTCATCTTTAATCCATCACAGCATGGTATGGGATAGGAGAAAGAGCACTGGAATCAAGAAATCTGAGGCTTAGTCCCAATTTTACAGCTACAACTAGCCTGCCACTAACAAGCCACCGCAGCTTTGGGGACCTGTTTTCTTCCATTTGAAATGAGGAAATTGGACTTGATTGCTAACCTCTAAAATCATGAACCTATAATGCCACATTTGTAACTGTCTAATGTACATCTAACATGGTGTTCATTAGAAAAACTGTTTCCAGGCCGGGCACGGTGGCTCAGGCCTGTAATCCCAGCACTTTGGGAGACCAAGGCGGGTGGATCGCTTGAGGTCAGGAGTTGGAGACCAGCCTGGTCAACATGGTGAAACCCCGTCTCTACTAAAATTATAAAACTTAGCCAGCCATGGTGGCAGGCACCTGTAATCCCAGCTACTTAGGAGGCTGAGGCAGGAGAATCACTTCAACCCAGGAAATAGAGGTTGCAGTGAGCTGAGATCATGCCACCACACTCCAGCCTGGTGACAAAGTGAAACTCTGTTTCAAAAAATAAAAGAAAAGAAAAAAGAAAAATTGTTTCCACAGGGCTCTCCAAAGGAAGAAGGGCATGGGAACTGAAGGCAAATGAATACAAAAAACACAACTATTAGTTAAATCAGAAAGCCTGCGGATCTAAATTCAAGGTCAGCTGCCTCCAACTCCCACTTGTTCATTCTCAAACACCCGTTTCAGACTATGAGGCTGATACACAGTGTTGTATCTGTGCTGGGTGCTGGGCTGCAGCAGTGAACCACATCCACAGGCCCACATCTTCTTGGACTCCCAGCCTACAGGGAAGCAGATGACAGCGCAGACACAGCTCCTAGTGCGGAGTGCCGCGGCAAGGATGGCACTAGGGTCTTGGGAACCTGTCCCGAACACGGGAGGGGCTGAGGAAGAGCAAACTGAGCCCTGGAGGCCCACGAGGAATTAGGTTTTGTGGCTGAGGCTGCCGGGTGGAACATTCATGTTCTATGCAGAGGAAGCAGACTGTGAAAAGGCCCAGTCAAGAGAAAGCTGGGAGATCGGGAACTGAAAGTTACTGCATGGCAGGAGTGTAGAAAGGGGATGTATTCATGGGTGAGGAAAGAGGATGCAAACTGGAAGTAGTGATGAGGAATGAAGCTGGAGAGATAAGCAGACACCAGATCACGAGGAGCCTCTAAGTCTTAAGTGAGAGCTTCAATTCTATCCTGAGGCCAAGAGAAACATTAAAGAGTTCAAAAGTAGACAGTGGCCTATCAGGTTTGGGTTTAAGAAATCATCGAGGTTAGTAGGCTGGGCGTGGTGGATCATGCCAGTAATCCCAGCACTTTGGGAGGCTGAGGCAGGCAGATCACCTGAGGTCAGAAGTTCAAGACCAGCCTGGCCAACATGGTGAAACCCCGTCTCTACTAAAAACACAAAAATTAGCTGGGCTTGGTGGCACATGCCTGTAATCCCAGCTATTTAGGAGGCTGAGGCAAGAGAATCACTTGAACCTGGGAAGCGGAGGTTGCAGTGAGCCAAGATCCTGCCACTGCACTGCAGCCTGGGTGACAGAGCAATACTCTGTCTCAAAAAAAAAAAAAGAAAGAAAGAAAGAAAAAGAAAAGAAAAAACAGAACGTATTCAACTTCCTGCAACCAAACCTGTGAACTCACCTGTATGTGCGCCTTCTTTTTCCTCCTGCACTCCTGTTATAATAATAACAGCTACCATTTATGCAATGTTCCTGTGTGCAAGGCACAATGGTAAGCATATTACATGCATTATCTCCTTTAATCATCAGCCCAAATTTATGAGGCAGGTACTCATAATTCCTTTTTTTTTTTTCCTTGAGACGGAGTCTCGCTCTGTCACCCAGGCTGGAGTGCAGTGATGCGATCTCGGCTCACAGTAACCTCTGCCTCCTGGGTCCTGTGCTCTGCCTTACCCCTTCCCACCTCTTGGGAGCTTTGATCCATTGACTATTCGCGTTGACTCCTCTGTCTTCCTACTTCTCCTTCTCTTTTGAGTCCTTTGTGTTATTACACAAACAAGCTGTGACTCCCAAGCCAAAATAAAACCCCTATCCTGGCCGGGCACCGTGGCTCACGCCTGTAATCCCAGTACTTTGGGAGGCTAAGGCGTGCAAATCACGAAGTCAGGAGTTTGAGACCAGCCTGGCCAACATGGTGAAACCCCGTCTCTACTAAAAATACAAAAATTAGCTGCGCATGGTGGTAGGTGTCTGTAATCCCAGCTACTCAGGAGGCTGAGGCAGGAGAATCACTTGAACCCAGGAGGGGGAGGTTGCAGTGAGCCAAGATCATGCCACTGCACTCCAGACTGGGTGACAGTGCGAGACTCTGTCTCAAAAAAAAAAAAAAAAACTCTCCGGTAACCCCACAGCTACCTCCAGTTCTCTCTTGATTTGCTTATCCACGTATCCAACTGTCTATTGGATCTCTTCACCTCTATGTCATATAGCCAATCTCAAACTTAGTGTATCCAAAACAAGTTTTGATCCCCTTCCCCTACCCACCAAAAAAACCTATTCTTCTCATGGCCCTTCCCTCTCAGTAGAAGACACCACCATCCACCCTGTTGCTCAAGTCAGAAACCTGAGCATCATCCTTGACACCTGTGTCTTCCTCCTCCCCTACATTCAGTCAATCACAAGTCTTGTTGATTCTATGAAATCTCTCTTATCCTTCCATCTGACTCTACAGACCATAGCCTCTTACCAGTCCCTCTAATCCTAGCCTACTCCTCTCCATCCCGAATCAGTGGGTTCACAGCAGCAGTCCACATGCCAACGTCGATGCTTTCTTTCTTTTTTTTTTTTTTTTTTGAGACAGAGTCTCACTCTGTCACCCAGGCTGTAGTGTAGTGGCACGATCATGGCTCACTGCAGCCTCGACTTCCCAGGCTCAGGTGATTCTCCCACCTCAGCCTCCCAAGTGGCTGGGACTACAGGCATGTGCCACCATGCCCCGCTAATTGTTTTCTATTTTGTAGAGATGGGGTTTTGCCACGTTGCCCATGCTGATTGTGAACTCCTGGGCTCAAGTGATCCACCCGCCTCGATTCTGTAATCTGTGGGATTACAGAATCCTAGCACTTTGGGAGGCTGAGACAGGCAGATTGCCTGAGGTTGGGAGTTCGAGACCAGCCTGCCCAGCACGGTGAAACCCCGTCTCTACTAAAAATACAAAAAAATCAGCCAGGCGGGGTGGCAGGCGCCTTTAATCCCAGCTACTCGGGAGGCTGAGGCAGGAGAACTGCTTGAATCAGGGAGGTGGAGGTTGCAGTGAGCCAAGATCGCGCCATTGCACTCCAGACTGAGTGACAGAGCGAGAATCTGTCTAAAGGAAAAAAAAAAAGATGCGCAGGAACTCATGAGCGAGTGTAATGGGTAGAGTGTTAACCTAGCCTGAGCGGCAGGGAAGACATCCCCAAGGCAGTAACATTTAATCTGATACCTGAAATGAAGGATGAGTAGGTGAATGAAGGATGAGTGGGTCAGGTGAAGTCAGGGGCAAGGCAGAGAGTAAAGTGTTTCTGGAGAGTGAACAGCATGCAGAAACCCCAGAGTTGAGAAGAACATGGCTCTTCGAAGGATCAGCAAGGAGGACTGAGCAGCTGGAGCAGAGTGAGGGAGGGTAAGTGGGGAAGGGATAAAACAACTTTGGGGCCGGACGCGGTGGCTCACGCCTGTAATCCCAGCACTTTGGGAGGCCGAGGCGGGCGGATCACGAGGTCAGGAGATCGAGACCATCCTGGCTAACACGGTGAAACCCCGTCTCTACTAAAAATACAAAAAAAATTAGCCGGGCGAGGTGGCCGGCGCCTGTAGTCCCAGCTACGCGGGAGGCTGAGGCAGGAGAATGGCGTGAACCCCGGGGGGCGGAGCCTGCAGTGAGCCGAGATCGTGCCACTGCACTCCAGCCTGGGTGAAAGAGCGAGACTCCTTCTCAAAAAAAAAACAACTTTGGGAGAGGCAGGGTGCAGTGGCTCATGCCTGTAATCCTAACACTTTGGGAAGTTGAGGAGGGTGGGCCACTTGAGCCCAGGAGTTGGAGACCAGCCTGGGCAACAGGGTGAAACTCCGTCTCTACAAACAATACAAAAAGCTAGCCTGGTGTGGTGGCGTGCACCTATAGTCCCAGCTACTCGGGAGGCTGAGGTGGGAGAATCGCTTGAACCTGGGAGGTCGAGGCTGCAGTGAGCTGTAATCACACCACTGCTGGGTGACAGAGTGAGCATCTGTCTCAAAAAAACAAAACAAAACAAACAAACAACAATAACAACAACAAAAAAAAACAGGACTTTGGGAGAGAATATAGAGTGAAGAGAAAAGCTTCCAGAACTTCATCCTGGTAAACCCCAACAATTAAAGCCATAGGAGGTTATGGAAGACTAGACAAGAGTTTCAAACAGGAGGAAGTAGCCAACATTGTTCAGTGCTGCCAAGAAGTGAACTAAGATAAGGACTTGGATTTGGCAGATGGGAGGTGCAAAGGCATGAATATATGTGTCCCTCCGAAATGTGTATGTTGTAGGCCGGGCACGGTGGCTCACACCTCTAATCCCAGAATTTTGGGAGGCTGAGGTGGGCAGATCACTTGAGCCCAGGAGTTGGAGACCAGGCTGGCCAACATGGTGGAACCCCATCTCTACTAAAAATACAAAAATTAGCCGGGCACGGTGGCGGGCGTCTGTAATCCCAGCTACTTGGGAGGCTGAGGCAGGAGAATTGCTTGAACCTGGGACGCAGAGGTTGCAGTGAGCTGAGATCTCGCCACTGCCCTCCACCCTGGGCGACACAGTAAGATTCTATCTCAAAAAAAAAAAAAAATGTGTTTGTTGGAACTTAATCCCTAAGGTGACAATATTAAGAGGCGGGATCTTTGGGGAAGTGATTAAATCATGAGGCTCCGCCCTCATGAATGGGATTAATGCCCTTATAAAAGAGACGGCCGGGCTCGGTGGCTCACGCCTGTAATCCCAGCACTTTGGGAGTCCGAGATGGGCGAATCATGAGGTCAGGAGTTCGAGACCGGCCTTGCCAACAAGGCCAACGTCTCTACTAAAAATACAAAAAATTAGCTGGGCATGGTGGCGGGTGCCTGTAATGCTAGCTACTTGGGAGGCTGAGGCAGGAGAATTGCTTGAACCCAGGAGGCGGACGTTGCAGTGAGCCAAGATCGTCACGCCGCTGCACTCCAGCCTGGGCAACAGTGACAGACTTCATCTCAAAAATAAATAAATAAATAAGGCTTCAGAGAGCTGCCTGGCCCTTCCATCTCTTCCACCATGTGAGGACACAAAGGTGCCATAAATGAGGAACAACCTCTCACCAGACACCAAACCTGCCTTGATTTGGGACTTCCCTGCCTACAGAACAGTGAGCAACAAATTTCTGCTCTTTATAAATTACTCAGTCTAAGGTATTTGTTTTTTTTTTTTTTTTTTGAGACAGAGTCTCGCTCTGTCGCCCAGGCTGGAGTGCAGTGGCACGATCTCAGCTCACTGCAAGCTCCGCCTCCTGAGTTCACGCCATTCTCCTGCCTCAGCCTCCAGTCTAAGGTATTTTGTTATAGCAACAAGAATGGACTAAGACAGGAGGTCATCATGGGGGACGTTTTGTTTTTTTTTTCTTTTGGCTCACTGTAACCTACATCTCCCGGGTTCAAGCAATTCTCATGCCTCAGCCTCCTGAGTAGCTGGGATCACAGGTATGTACCACCACGCCTGGTTATTAGTAGAGACAGGGTTTCGCCATGTTGGCCAGGCTGGTCTCGAACTCCTGACCTCAGGTGATCCCCCTGCCTTGACCTCCCAAAGTCCTGGAATTACAGGTGTGAGCCACCACGCCCTTGCTGGAAGCAATTGCTCTGGGATGATGGAGGCAGAAGCCAGAATGCAGAAAGTTAAGGACTGAGGAAGAGGTAAGGAAATGGAGATGATGAGGTAAGGAGACCTCTCAGCAGACAGGCTTTACTATGAAGAGAAGAGAGACACAAGTTTGAGCCAGAAGGCTAGGGAAGACTTGAGCTTTTTTGTCACCCAAAGTGACACTCCTATTAATGACTTACTAAATGTCTGTTGTACATGGACACATAGAGGGGGAACAACACACACTGGGGCCTATCAGAGAGTGGAGGGTGGGAGGGGGGAGAGGATCAAGAAAAATAAATAATGGGGACCGGGTGCAGTGGTTCACGCCTGTAATCCCAGCACTTTGGGAGGCTGAGACAGGGAGATCACCAGAGGTCAGGAGTTCGAGACCAGCCTGGCCAACATGGTGAAACCCCATCTCCACTAAAAATACAAAAATTGGCTGGGCGGGGCATAGTTCCAGCTACTCGGGAGGCTGAGGCAGGAGAATCACTTCAACCTGGGAGGCGGAGGTTGCAGGTGAGCTGAAATAGAGCCACTGCACTCCCACCTGGGCGACAGAGCAAGACTCCGTCTCTAAATAAAGAAATAATGGGTACTAGGCTTAATAACTGGGTGATGAAATAATCTGTACAACAAACCTCCATGACACATGTTTACCTATATAACAAACTCACACATGTACACCTGAACTTAGGCCAGGCGTGGTGGCTCACGCCTGTAATCCCAACACTTTCAGAGGCCGAAGCGGGTGGATCATGAGGTCAAGAGATCGAGAACATCTTGGCCCACATGGTGAAACCCATCTCTACTAAAAATACAAAAACTAGCTAGGCGTGGTGGTGCACGCCTGTAGTCCCATGTGTCCAGAATGTATTCCTTCCAGTGGGTTATTCGTCTCGCTGACTTCAAGAATGAAGCTGCAGACCCTTGTGGTGAGTGTTACAGCTCTTGAAGATGGTGTGTCTCGGAGTTTGTTCCTTCAGATGTTCAGATGTGTCCAGAGTTTCTTCCTTCCCGTGGGTTCGTGGTCTTGCTGACTTCAGGAATGAAGCTGCAGACGCTCACGGTGAGTGTTACAGCTCATAAAGGTAGAGCAGCAGCAAGATTTATTGTGAAGAGCAAAAGAACAAAGCTCCCACAGCATGGAAAGGGACCCAAGCAGGTTGGTGCTGGTGGCTCGGATGGCCAGCTTTTATTCCCTTATTGGGCCCTGCCCACATCCTGCTGATTGGTCCATTTTGCAGAGCACTTATTGGTCCATTTTACACAGTGTTGGTTGGTGCATTTTTACAGAGTGCTGATTGGTGCATTTACAAACCTTTAGCCAGACACAGAATGCTGATTGGTGCGTTTACAACCTTTAGCTAGACACAGAGCACTGATTGGTGCATTTTTACAGAGTGCTGATTGGTGCATTTACAAACCTTTAGCTAGACACAGAGCGCTGATTTGTGCATTTTTACAGAGTGCTGACTGGTGCATTTACAAACCTTTAGCTAGACACAGCACTGATTGATGCGTTTTTACAGAGTGCTGATTGGTGCGTTTACAAACCTTTAGCTAGACAGAAAAGTTCTCCAAGTCCCCACTCGACCCAGGAAGTCCAGCTGTCTTCACCTGTCACCAGCTACTGGGGAGGCTGAGGCAGGAGAATCGCTTGAACCCAGGAGGTGGAGGTTGCTGGGAGCCAAGCCAAGATCACGCCACTACACTCCAGCCGGGCAACAGAGTGAGACTCTGTCTCAAAAAAAAAAAAGTTAAAAATAAAATGTCAGGCCGGGCGCAGTGGCTCACGCCTGTAATCCCAGCACTTTGGGAGGCCGAGGCGGGCGGATCACGAGGTCAGGAGATCGAGACCATCCTGGCCAACATGGTGAAACCCCGTCTCTACTAAAAATACAAAAAAATTAGCCAGGCGTGGCAGCATGCTCCTGTAGTCCCAGCTACTTGGGAGGCTGAGGCAAGAGAATGGCGAGAACCCAGGAGGCGGAGTTTGCAGTGAGCAGAGATAGCGCCACTGCAGTCTGGCCTGGGCGAAAGAGCGAGACTCCGTATAAAATAAAATAAAATAAAATAAAATAAAATAAATAAAATAAAATCTGTTGTACTGAACTAAACTGTGGGTAAGTTTGAAGATACAGGAGAAGACAATTGATGTCAGTAAACCCTGAGAGGAGAGGTGATTGAGAGCATGAGCGATATCTTGAAAGAGGGCAGGTATGCTCCTTTGTCAGAATGAAGGGAAGGAGGGAAGATGGGGAGTCTTGGTGTGGAATATCTGTTATGATAGCTGGGGTTAGGGGGCATTCCTATAGATGAATAGGGCCAGGAGATGAAGGACTTGTATAATTTGATTCTCTTCAGAGGATTTCAGGTTTAGCTCTGACTCCAGTTTATGACTTTATCTGCAAACAATATCTAACATATTTAATATTTGGTGGGCACTTACTAAGTTGCTGCTTTTACTTCCATGAGTGAAGAACAAGGTAAGTTCGCTGGTTGCAATTATGTCTGTCTTAGTCCATTTTTGTGTTGCTATAAAGAAATACTTGTAGGCCAGGTGCGGTGACTCACGCCTGTAATCCCAGCATTTTGGGAGGCCAAGGCGGGTGGATCACTTGAGATCAGGAATTCGAGACCAGCCTGGCCAACATGGGGAAACCCCGTCTCTACTAAAAATACAAAAATTAGCCGGGCATGGTGGTGCAAGTCTGAAATCCCAGCTACTCGGGAGGCTGAGGCAGGAGAATCCCTTGAACCCAGGAGGCAGAGGTTGCAGTGAGCTGAGATCACACCACTGCACTCCAGCCCGGGCAACAGAGCAAGACTCTGTCTCAAAAATAAATAAATAAATACTTGGGGAGGCCAGGCACAGTGGCTCATGCCTGCAATCCCAACACTTTGGGAGGCCAAGGGAAGAGAATTGCTTGAGCCCAGGAGTTCGTGACCAGGCTGGGCAATATACGGAGACATTTTTTTTTATAAATTTTTTGTTTTAAAAAAGAAATATCTCATCTTGGGCCACATTAAAAAAAAAAGAAAGAAATACTTGGGGGAGAAGGAAAGAAATACATGAGGCTGGATAACTTACAAAGGAAAGAGGCTTATTTAGCTCATGGTTCTGCAGGCTGTACAAGAAGCATGGCACCAGCATCTGCTTCTGGTGAAGGCCTCAGGCTGCTTCCAGTAATAATGGAAGGCAAAGGGGAGCAGGCATCACATGGTGATAGAGGAAGGAAGACAGAAAGGAGGGAGCTGTCAGGTTTTTTTCAACAATCAGTTCTCAGCCGGCCACAGTGGCTCACGCTTGTAATCCCAGCACGTAGGGAGACTGAAGTGGGTGGATCACCTGAGGTCAGGAGTTTGAGACCAGCCTGGCCAACATGGTGAAACCCTGTCTCTACTGAAAATACAAAAATTAGCCAGGCGTGGTGATGGGCGCCTGTAATCCCAGCTACTCAGGGGGCTGAGGCAGGAGAATCGCTTGAATCCGGGAGGCAGAGGTTGCAGTGAGCCGAGATTGTGCCACTGCCCTCCAGCCTGGGTGACAGAGTGAGACTCCGTCTCAAAAAAAAAAAAACGAAAAAAAAAAACAAACCAAAAGAAAAATCAGTTATCACAGGGTCTAATAGAGTGAGAGCTCACCCTTTACTGTAAAGATGGCACCAAGCCCTTGGTGTGGGGTCCACCCCAATGACCCAAACACCTTCTTTTAGGCCCAACCTCCAACATTGTGTGTCAAATTTCTTGTTTTTTTGAGACGGAATCTCACTCAGTCGCCCAGGCTGGAGTGCAGTGGCGCAGTCTCGGCTCACTGCAACCTCTGCCTCCCGGGTTCACGCCATTCTCCTGCCTCAGCCTCCCGAGTAGCTGGGACTACAGGCGCATGCTGCCACGCCTGGCTAATTTTTTTGTATTTTTAGTAGAGACGGGGTTTCACCATGCTGGCCAGGATGGTCTCGATCTCTTGACCTCGTGATCCGCCCGCCTCGGCCTCCCAAAGTGCTGGGATTACAGGTGTGAGCCACCGCACCCGGCCCGTGAGTCAAATTTCAACATGAGGTTTAGAGGGGACAAATATTCAAACTATATCATTCTGCTCCTGGCCCCCCAAATCTTATGTCCTTCTCTCATGCAAAATACAATCATCCCCCCAAATAGTCCCCAAGTCTTAACTTGTCCAGCATTAACTCCAAAAGTCCAAAGTCTCATCTGAGACTCAGGACAAGTTCCTTCCTGCTGCGAGCCTGTAAAATCAAAATCAGGCTGGGCGCAGTGGCTCATGCCTGTAATGTCAGCACTTTGGGAGTCCGAGGCGGGTGGATCACCTGAGGTCGGGTGTTTGAGACCAGCCTGGCCAACATGGTGAAACTCTGTCTCTACTAAAAATACAAAAATTAGCTGGGCGTGACAGCACGTGCCTGTTATCCCAGCCACTGGGGATGCAGAGCCGGGAGAATCGTTTGAACCGGGGGGATGGAGGTTGCAGTGAGCTGAGATCACGCCACTGCACTCCAGCCTGGGCGACAGAGTGAGACTCCATCTCAAAAAAAAAAAAGAAAAAAAAAAAATCAAGCCGGGCGCGGTAGCTCACGCCTGTAATCCCAGCACTGTGGGAGGCCAAAGTGGGCAGATCACGAGGTCAGGAGATCGAGACCATCCTGGCTAACATGGTGAAACCCTGTCTCTACTAAAAATACAAAAAATTAGCCGGGCGTGGTGGTGGACGCCTGTAGTCCCAGCTACTCGGAGGTTGAGGCAGGAGAATGGCGTGAACCCGGGAGGCGGAGCTTGCAGTGAGCTGAGATCGCGCCACTGCACTCCAGCCTGGGCCACAGAGCGAGACTCCGTCTCAAAAAAAAAAATCAAAATCAAGGTATTTACTTCTGAGACAGTGGTAGAACAGACATTGGGTAAACACTCCCATTCCAAAAGGGAAATATCCCCAAAAGCAAGGGGTAACAGGCCCCACACAAGTTCAAAACACAGTAGGGCAGACATTAAATCTTTTTTTTTTTTTTTTGAGACAGAGTCTTGCTCTGTCACCCAGGCTGGAGTGCAGTAGTGCAGTCTCGACCTCCTGGGCTCAAGCAATCCTCCCGCCTCACCTCCTGAGTAGATGAGACTACAGTCTTGCACCACCATGCCAGGCTAATTTTCTAATTTTGTGTAGAGACGAGGTCTCACTATGTTGCCCAGGCTGCTCCCAAACTCCTGGGCTCCAGCAACCGTCCTGCCTTGGCCAGCCATTAAGTCTTAAAGTTCCAAAACGATCTCCCTTGACTCCATGTCCCATCATCCTGGGCACACTGGTGCAAGGGGTGAGCCGCCAAGGCCTTGAGCAGCCCCATCCCCATGGCTATGCTGAGCGCAGCCCACGTGGCTGCTTTCATGGATTAGAGTCCATTGCCACAGGCTTTTCGAGGCTGAGGATGCATGCTGCTGGTGGCTGCACTATTCTATGGTCTCGAGGGTGGTGTCCCTGCTTCCACAGCTCAACTAGCCCCTGCTAGGGATTCTTGCAGGGCACCACCCCTGCAGCAGACTTCTGCCTGAGCATCTAGGCTTTCCCATACTTCCTCTGAAATCTAGATGGAAGTTGCCAAGCCTTCAGTCACTCTTAAATTCTGCAAGTCTGCAGACTTAGCACCATGTGGAAGCCCCAAGGCTTATGGCTTTGGGAGCAGCAGCCAGAGCAGTACCTGAGGCCCTTTGAGACTGGGCTGGAGCTAGAGCAGTAAGGATGCAGGTCAGTGGTACCCCAGGCCTGGCACCCTCTTTCCTTCCCTTCCACCCCCCCAAAAAACCCATTCTGTCCTCCTAGTCCTGTGGCCTTAGTGCATTTTTTTTTTTTTTTTTTGAGATGGAGTCTTGCTCTGTCGCCCAGGCTGGAGTGCAGTGGTACCATCTCGGCTCACTGCAACGTCTGCCTCCCAGGTTCAAGCGATTCTCGTGCCGCAGAGCCTCTCAAGTAGCTGAGACTACAGGCACACACCACCGCGCCTGATTTTTTTCATATTTTTAGTAGAGACGGGGTTTCACCATGTTGGCCAGGCTGGTCTCAAACTCCTGACCTCAGGTGATCCACCTTTTGAGACAGAGTCTTGCTCTGTCACCCAGGCTGGAGTGCAGTGGTACGATCTCAGCTCACTGCAACCTCTGCCTCCTGGGTTCAAGCGATTCTCCTGCCTAAGCCTCCTGAGTAGCTGAGATTACAGGCACCCGTCACCATGCCCAACTACTATTTGCATTTTTAGTAGCGACAGGGTTTCACCATGTTGGCCAGGCTGGTCTTGAACCCCTGACCTCAGATGATCTGCCCACCTCAGCCTCCCAGAGTGAAGGGATTACAGGCGTGAGCCACTGTGCCAGCCTGCCCTTAGTGAATTCTAAAATGCCTTCAGGGCCTTTTCCCATCTTGTTGACTATTAGCATCTGGATCCTTTTTAGCCATACTAAGCACTTCAGCAAGTGGTTGTTATGTCAAAAGTAAAAATATATAGCTTGTGAAGAACATCAGCAGAGGAGCCAACATCTCCTTTGAGGAACAGTCACTCCTCTGGCACAGATGGAAAATAACTTGCAATAAATGCAAACTCATTTTAAAGCTGACATAATGCAGGTAAACCACAAGATCCCTCCTGGACCACCCTAGCAGATAATGTAGTTTTGCCACAAGAACCTGCTGAGCCCCTTAGGATTCTTTCAAACAGCTGTTATTTCCTATTCCCTATGTGTCACCCAGTGTGCCAGATGTTGCACATACATTATCTTGAATGATCAGAACAAACCTGCAAAAAATATTCTATTGGTCCCATTTCACAGATGAGGAAATTGCCACTCAGAGAGGCCAGCAAGTAGCTCAAGGTCATGAATCGGGAGCTAGGATTTGAACCCAGGCAAGGCTGAGAGCTTTCCACCACACCAGTGGTTTTGAATTTTACTCCAGGGGCCACCGTGTAGGACTGTCTGTCTAGAATAGAGGCAGGGGGTGGGGAGATTTACACATGGGGATTCTAGGTAAGCTTCATTAGAACAAAGACTTTGGAGGAGAAAAAAAAGAGAAGTTTGAAAGTCACTGCCCTCACAGGGGTCTTTGAACTTCTTGGGGTGAAGAATGACTAATTTTTTTAGAGACAGGGTCTTGCTCTGTTGCCCAGGCTGGAGTGCCATGGCACGATCATGGTTCACTGCAGCCTCTACTTCCTGGGCTCAGGTGACCCTCCCACCTCAGCCTCCCAAGTAGCTGGGACTACAGGCAAACAGCAACTACAGGCATACAGCCTTGCTAGTATGACTTTTCTGAAAGCATTGCTCTAGAAGTGTTTTGCTTTTGCGATGCATTTGCTCCCAGTTTTCTCCCCTGGCACATTCATCCTCCAGGTGACTGCTAGAGTGATCTTCCAAAATCTCATCATGCTACTCCTCTGCTTAGAAACCCTCCATGACTCCCACCTACCTTTTGGCTAAACTTCATGAACCTCTTTTAGGTGATCTGGACCCCCTTCCACTTCTCCAGCCTTGCCATTAACCACTCCCCAGCTTCCACCCTCCTGCCAAACCCTCTGCCTTTATAGTGCATGGTACTTGCCACACTCAACGGTCAACTCCCACTCACCCCTCGAGCCTCAGATCAGGCACCACCTTCCTCCCCAAAAGCCTTTTCTATTCCTCTCGACCTGGATCCGGCCCTGCCTCCTGTGCTCCCTCAGCACCCCCTCACCCTGATCCATCACAGCCCTGCTTCTGTCTCCTCTTCTTGCTCGGCTCCCCTGCTAGAATGAAGTCTTGCATCATCTGCTTAACTCCACTTTGCTCCCCTGGAAAGAGGTTTCTCGGGGAATTTGCTCTTTCTCTTGGGGTAAGCATACCAGTCTTGCCTCAAAAAGCATACCAGAAATGCCAACGGCTTGATGCGAGGCACGGAGAGTTTTCAGCATGGGAGTTTGTCCCCTGCAGCCAAACCTCAATTTACATGGAGGAGGTAGGCTAGGCAGTATCCCATGATGAGAAAAATCTGTGAGGAAGAGTGGCTGACTACAGGAAAACTACAGAAAACCGTTTTCAAATCTTCCAGCTAACTTGGTTTTCGTTTTGGAAAGAGTAGGGTGAACGCTTGTCTCAGGCCCCTAGATCTGCTAACAGTTAGGATGCTTAGGTTCAAACGTTTCCTATAAAGAGGGGACTACTGTTATAAGTGTCCTTTGAATGCTCAGCACACGCCAATCTTCCCTTCAAGCCAGGAGCCTGCAGACTCAGCCAAGTGGCAGGAAGGCCCTGCCCTGACAGCCTGCACCAAGCCCAACCCACGTTGGCAGCTGTCAAGGGGGAGGTTGTGGAACAGAAACCACAGTCCTGCATCAGTTGGCCTGTTCGCATCTATAAAATGGGCACGGAGTGGAGGGGGTTAATGCCAGATGCCAATGCCAACTGCCAGACTCTAGGAACTGTTAGCCCTCCCTCCTTCAATTACTAAAGAAAAGAAGTTCATTTAGAAAAGACAAAGGAAGGCCAGGCACGGTGGCTCATGCCTGTAATCCCAGCACTTTAGGAGGCCAAGGTGGGCGGATCACCTGAGGTCAGGAGTTCGAGACCAGCCTGGCCAACATGGTGAAATCCCATCTGTACCAAAAATACAAAAATTAGCTGGGCGTGGTGGTGGGCGCCTGTAATCCCAGCTACTCAGGAGGCTGAGGCAGGAGAATCACTTGAACCCTGGAAGCGGAGGTTGCAGTGAGCTGAGATCACACCATTGCACTCCAGCCTGGGCAACAGAGCAAGACTCCATCTCAAAAAAAAAAAAAAAAAAAGAAAGAAAAGACAAAGGAAATGCTCTATTACACTGTGTAAGTGTGTTTAAGGTGTAGCTCCTGGAGACATGGGACAGGCTGAAAACAGCAAGGGGGTTTGGATCATTTCATGGTTGAGAAGACCCTCATGGGTTACTAAAGGAAGGCAGTGTGGGCTAGGCAGAGTCTCATATCTGTAATCCCAGCACTTTGGGAGGCTGAGGTGGGAGGATGACTTGAACCCAGAAGTTTGAGACCAGCTTAAGCAACATAGCGAGACCCTGTCTGTACAGACAAAAAAAAAAAAAAAAAAAATAGCTGAGCATGGCAACATGTGCCTGTAGTCCCAGCTACTTGGGAGGCTGAGGCAGGAGGTTCACCGGAGCCCAGGTGTTTGAGGCTGCAATGAGCTATGATCGTTGCCACTGTACTCCAGACTGGGTAAGAGTGAGACGCCATCTCAAAAATAAAAAATAAAGGAAAGTTGGAAAGTTTTGAGCACAGAAGCAAACAGGCCCACCAGGCAGAGATGGAAACCTGGATGGATGGGCTCAGGGTGGCGTTTCTGGGCTGTTCGTTAGTGGTGACTGTTTCTGTCTGGTGTTCACGGACTGGGATGAGAGGGCTGGGGAACGCGACAGTCCATTGCAAGGGCTACCCAAGCCTTCAGGGATACAGTGCTATTTTTAAAATGCACTGTTCTCCAAGGCAGCATAGGTCTGTAGCCAGCAACTGCTTTCCTGGCCTTTCAGGCTGAGTCAACCCTCCTGTAGTCTATTTAATTCATGCCATTTCTGAATGGAAGCAATTTTGCAAGCTACAATTTATGCATTAAACTTAACTTTTTAAAAAGAATTTTACGTAAGTGAAATATATATATTTATTGAGATAGGGTCCCACTCTGTTACCCAGGCTGGAGTGCAGTGGAATGCTTTACTCACTGCAGCCTCCACCTCCCAGGCTCAAGCAATCCTCCCACCTCAGCTTCCCTAGTAGCTGGGACTACAGGCCTGCACCAGTACACCTGGCTAATTTTTGTATATTTTTGTAGAGACGGGGTCTCCCTATATTGCCCAGGCTGGTCTAGAACTCCTGGGCCCAAGGGATCCTCTTGCCTCGACCTCCCAAAGTGCTGGGATTACAGGCGTGAGCCACCGCACCCAGCCCTAAACTTAATTTTTTAAATGCTGCTGAGTAGGTGTGGTGGCTCATGTCTGTAATCCCAGCACTTTGGGAGGCTGAAGCAGGGGAACACTTGAGGTTAGGAGTTCGAGACCAGCCTGACCAACATGGCGAAACCCTGTCACTACTACAAATACAAAAATTAGCCAGGCGTGATGGTGCACATCTGTAATCCCAGCTACTTGGGAGGCTGAGGCAGGAGAATCGCTTGAACCCAGGAGGCAGAGGTTGCAGTGAGCCTAGATCACACCATTGCACTCCAGCCTGGGCGACAGAGTGAGACTCTGTCTCAAAAAACAGTAATAATAACAATAAATAAATGCTGCTGGCTGGGCATGGTGGCTCATGCCTGTAATCCCAGCACTTTGGGAGGTTTAGGCGGGCGGATCACTAGGTCAGGAGTTCGAGACCAACCCAGCCAACACAGTGAAACCCCGTCTCTACTAAAAAAACAACAACAACAAAAATCAGCTGGGCGTGGTGACGGGCGCCTGTAGCTATTTGGGAGGCTGAGGCAGGAAATTGCTTGAACCCGGGAGGCAGAGGTTGCAATGAGTCAAGATTGCGCCACTGCACTCCAATCTGGGTGACAGAGAGACTCCATTTCGAAAATAAATAAATAAATAAATAAATGCTGCTGAGGAAAGCCCCGTCTTGGAAAAAAAAAGTGCCCGTGGGTGTGTCTCATTAGAGGCCACAAATCAAGGTAAATTACATGACTGACCATGGAAATATCAGAAATGTAAATTTGGAAACTTTTGCCTTTTACCCCCCAACCCAAGGCCCCTATATGACATCTCTTCTAGGATGAGGCTGGTGCCTGAGGCCAGACCATCAAAGAGCTCAGGACAGAGGTGAACTGTATGTTTCTCCTCAGATCCAAGGTGGAAGTAGCTTCTTCCGTGCACAGCTCTGGCCATTTGTTCTGAGAAGGAGGCCCAGAGCCTGCCCTGGGTGCACAACATCACGGCCATGGTTGGGTGACCTCTACCCTGCAAACATAGGCAGCTTCTTCCTTTGTGGTTAGTAAGGGAGGTGGGGGAAAACACTGAAAGGACAGCCTTGTCATGTGAAAAGAACACATATTCCACTTTAATATACATCAGAAGTAACTTGTGATACATGAGAAAAAGTACCAGTAAGGCCTGGTCGTCTCAGGAGGAGGTTGTCAGAGGCTGACTCTACGCGCACCCCAAGACCCATTAATGGCCGAGCGAGGCCGGCAGAGTTAGGCGTTTTCTCTGCATTGGTGGTTTACAATCTTAACTCATTCTTCTAGTGAATGTTTCCTAATAAACCCAGCGCGTCGGCCTGCCCAGAAATGGCCCCTGGAAGCTTAACTTGCCCTCTCCCAAGCAGGACCACGCTCCCTGCTCCCAACTCCTTAGTCCTGTAGCTTTGGAACTCGGAGCCAGGCCAGCTTGGTCCTTCACTCTCTCTTGGTGAGGTGGTGCCCGAGTCCCCGGGTCCTCCAGGCCGGTGGTTACAGGAGACCTGAGACAAGTACCTGAGTCGGACCCCGACGTGTTCTGTTCCTTGCAGGCCCAAGCAGCGTCCAAGGCGCCTCTCCTTCGGTGGAACGCGGGACAACCCAGGACCTAGCCATCGCCACAGCGTCGCGGCCCCTCCTAGCTCTCCAGTCTCTGTCCCCGTCAACGGTCCTGGAATGAGGGGAACAGATGGCGGAAAAGGCTATGCATTTGCGCCACCCGGCTGCCCACGGCGTCCTTCGCCTTGGTCCGCGACGCCGCCGCTCTCCTGCTTGTCTCCACAGCCGTCGCGCCCACTGCGCTCGCGGCCCTCCACGCAGTGGTGCCGCTGCTGTTGTTGTTCAGGTTGGTGCACCCGCTGCCGCTCTCCATCTCCCATTCCTCGGCTCCCGACAGCTCCCGCAACCTCCAAGGTGCGTCGGGCCGCAGGTAGTGGCAGGCCCGGTGGCCGCTGTGGTCGCGGCGCGTAGCGTCAGCACCCAGGGCGCCCACCAGCACCTTGATGACCATGTCGTGGCCCTGAAGGGCCGCCAGGTGGAGGGGCGTGAGGCCGCCGCTGCCTGGGGCGCTCACGTCGAGCTGCAGCCCCCGGCGTAGGGCGAAGTCGTGTACCAGAATGAGCTCCTCGTGGCGCCCGTGCTTGGCCAGCCAGTGCAGAACCGAGTAGCCGGTGATCGGGTCGCCCCGCAGCAGCAGCTCCGGCTCAGCCTCCAGCA
This sequence comes from Symphalangus syndactylus, assembly GCF_028878055.3. NCBI lineage: Eukaryota > Metazoa > Chordata > Mammalia > Primates > Hylobatidae > Symphalangus > Symphalangus syndactylus. Next base: position 123,255,030 of record NC_072447.2, on the reverse strand, counting down.
GCTCCCGCAGCACCTCATAGCGGCCCTCGGCGGCTGCCAGAATCCACGCGTGCTCCCGCGGTTCCAGGCACAGCCTGCTGCTGCCCGGCCCGCTGGGCCCGCCCAGCTCCTCGGCGCGCTCCTCCGACAGCCACCCGGCAGGAGCCGCCCGCTGCAGCCCCAGCAGTTCCCGCAGCGCTCCCCGCCGGCGCCCCGAGCCCGCTGCAGAGTGCATCAGCGTGCCTGGGAAGGGAGGCTCCCGGGAGGCGGCGGCTGCGGCTTTGCCCCAGTACCTGCCCAGGCTACCAGTGTCCGCTCTCGAGGGGCGGGGCTGCGGGGCGCACCGCAGGCTCTGCGAGGTCGGCGCGAGAGAGGCCGTGGGCGCCCGGTTCGCGGCCCCTCCGGGCTGGGCCATGGTCTTGCAGCTGCCGCCGCGGCCGTCCCAGTGTCCAGCGTTAGCTGCCCTTCCCGGGCCCCAACGGGAGAGGAACTAGCGCTGGCGTTGGGGAAGGAAGCGGCTTGAGCAACTGGGTTCGGAGGGAGGGAGCAAAGGAGAGGAGGAGGAGGAGGAGGAGGGAGGGAGCTAGGGGAGGGCCCCCGCGCAGGCCTTGGGGGGCGTGGAGGGGTGTGAGCTCCAGTCAAGTCCTCAGGGCAAGCCCAGCTCCACTTCCCTGGGTACCGCCGCCTCTGCAGCTCCCCCGGGTCGCGGGCGGTCCCACCCCAAACGGCCAGGTGAGCTCGGCAGCCCCGCCTCCAGCACCGAAGGGCGGGCGCGGAGACTGGCTGGGAGCTCGCCTGCGGCCCTGGAAGCCCGGGTTCTCAGCATCCCAGACTCTGCTAGAGTGTAGAGGCTCGAGGGCGCCCCTTCCGCAGCGGGCCGAGCTCGGCTTCCAGCCACGGCCTCCCAAAGCGCGGTCCTGGAGCTCCGAGGCTCTGGCTCCCCGCCCCCTTCCTTCGCCCTTCCCTCTTATCTCTTCAGGAGTCTCCCTGCACTTTGTCCCGGAGTTGCCTTTGTCCCGCGCCTAGCATTCACGCAGGCAGCTCGACTGCCCCATGTGACTGGCTCGTCTGCCTGCCTTGCCCTTTGTGTGGCCTTGACCCTCCCCGCAGCACCCGGGGCTGCCCAGGATTCCAGCAGAGAAGCCCAAGACCAGGGTCCAGGCTGACGCTCTTCCAGGGAACTCAGGAGGGATATTCCCCTTCTGCACCGCCCTCTCTGTCCTGCTCTCCACCCTCTTCCCTCCCGTCAATTTTCCCAGGTTGGCTTGGAGAAGCAGCTACAGGTGAATCTGAGCCAGCGCCGCGGGAGCGCCCTGTTCTCTTTAGAGATGCATCCCTGCTCTCTCCCCAGGGCCCCGCTTTCTACAAATTCAAAGCTTAGGGGCTTTTTAAAAAAAGGATATTTTTTCTTTTTTACTCCTAATACCAGCGTACTCTTTGCTCTTCCCTTCCCTTAGTAAATGGTAGTTCTTGCCTCCACACCCCCACCATGTTAACGAGCTCAGTCAGTGAGCAACGGGGAGCCATAGAAGATTGTTGAGCCGGGGAGAGACACAGCCATGATGGAGGTTGTGTTAAAAAGGTGATTTGGGAGGTGCAGAGGCAGGAAGTTGGAAGACTGTTCCAGCAGTCTAGGCCAAGGGGGATGGAGGCTCGGGCCAAATCAGCCCACTCCCCCGGGGCCACCTGTGGCAGCAGTGATAGAAGGTGTCAGAAGCTTTTCTTCCTTGGCCCTCACGTATTTGGAACAAGTCCTAAATATCTAGAGCTTTCCTTCAGAACAGCTTATGCATTTGTAATTTGGTTTTGAACATTTACTATGTGCCAGGCACTGTGCTCGTTGCGTTATATATGTTAACTCTTTTAATCCTCCCAATGACCTCAAGCGCTGGGAATCATTACTGTCCCCAGTTTGCAGAGAAGTTAGGCTACTTGCTCAAGGTCACCCAGCAGGAAGTGGCAGAGCAGGTCTGTGCGACACCATAGCCTTTGTTCTGGTACACAGGAACTGGCATTCAAGCCCGACTTATCAACTGCAAATCACATACAAGCCCCAAATTCCAGCCAAAAGGATAGACTTGTAACGTGAGCGTATCTATAACTTACACTCCTCTGCCTGGAAGAGCTTCTGTGTAGTGAAGTTCTTTTCTTTCAAGGTTGTGCTTAGTTTCCACCTCTAGCAAGCCTCCTCTGATTATCCCAGCCCAAAGTGATCCCTCTCTTTCCCCAGCGTTGTGTTTCTGCTACTTCTTTGGCCCCAAGACTGCCTTGTGTTACATCTCTCTCCCCTTGCTCTCACATGCCAATTAAGCTATAAACTCTTGGACAGCTATGTCATACTGTCCTTGTGCACCTAGTAGTTATCCAAGAAATATTTGTTACCTTGTTCTGGTTTGGCAGCCTGGGAAAATGTGATTGTGTGTGTGTATGTTGGGGGCGGGGACATGTATCCACAACCAGCACCTCAATGCCTGCTCCCACATCCTTGCTCCAGACTCCAATCTGCAGGACATCAAAAGCAACTCATAGATTTGGTCAATTCATTTTTCTTTAAAAGGGATTCAGTGGTTTATTCACTGAGTTGACTGGCCAAAGCCACCTCCTGGCCTTCGCTGACTTCTCAGAGACCAGGCCTAGGCCCAGAATGGGCCCCAAGCTTTCAGGCTTTTATTTTCAAAATGAATCCTGACTGACAAGCAGCTACTTCCGTTGCTCTGGAGACTCCTCTCCGCAACCCCAGATCTGTAAACACCAAACCACACACATGCACACACACTTCCAGAATATGCAAACAGCTGCAGCAATTTTTTTTTTAAGTCAAAATGCCAGCATGGAGAATGCAGGATGGAAGAAGGCTTGGACTATTAATTTTCGTCACCACTAAGCAGGCAACTCTCTTCCCTATCAGCATGAATAATATCTCTGTTTCCAGTTCAAAGATTGCAAAGGCAGCCGCCTGACCAGTGCCACAGACCCATGATACATGTGCCCTTGCTTAACTCTGCTGCTAGAGACCAAAGCCACGGTGCCTCCCTAGCAACTTGTTTCATCTTTAATTAGCAAGTGCTTTCTACCCTAGTTCACCAGCTGCACACACCACTCCCCAGAACCACAACACCCATCTCTGTTTTAGTAGAGAGGGTCTCAGGAATTCGATAGCAGGGAGTAAGGCAGAGGGAGTGGAAAACAGAAGCGATAGTACACACCCACCTAAAATTAACATGCCAGTTATCTGAAACATCTGCTACCCCTCCAAGGGGAGTGCGGCAAAAACCCCTCAAGCCCTGGGAAATGACTTCCCAAAAAGCTGGAGGTAGAGTAGATATTTGCATTGCAAATTGTAATAATACTGATGTCTTTTCCAAATAGCAGCCTCTCTAATATATTTGTGGGTTTATTTACTAGATCTTGGACTATTAGAACTAGAAGAGATCGGCTGGGCGCGGTGGCTCATGCCTGTAATCCCAGCACTTTGGGAGGCCGAGGCAGGAGGATCACGAGGTCAGGAGATCGAGACCATCCTGGCTAACACGGTGAAACCCCATTTCTACTAAAAAATACAAAAATTTAGCCAGGCGTGGTGGCGGGTGGTCCCAGCTACTCGGGAGGCTGAGGCAGGAGAATGGCGTGAACCCGGGAGGCGGAGCTTGCAGTGAGCTGAGATCGCGCCAATGCACTCCAGTGTGGGTGACAGAACGAGACTCCATCTCAAAAAAAAAAAAAAAAAAAAAAAGAACTAGAAGAGATCTTAATGTTTCATTGGCCTTTATTTTCTTTTTTTTTTTTTCTTTTTGAGACGGAGTCTCGCTCTGTCGCCCAGGCTGGAGTACAGTGGCGCAATCTCGGCTCAGTGCAAGCTCCGCCTCCCGGGTTCACGCCATTCTCCTGCCTCAGCCTCTCCGAGTAGCTGGGACTACAGGCGCCCGCCACCACGCCCGGCTAATTTTTTGTATTTTTAGTAGAGACGGGGTTTCACCGTGGTCTCGATCTCCTGACCTCGTGATCCGCCCACCTCGGCCTCCCAAAGTGCTGGGATTACAAGCGTGAGCCACCGCGCCCGGCTCCTTTATTTTCTAGATGAGGTTTAACTAACTCAGGGAGCATGACAGAAGGCAGAGGAACAGAGAAGCTGATGTGTTAGGCGTACATTGAAAATCTATCTTGATGAGAGAGCAGCTCAGAAATCTTAGTGGATGTCAGTAGGAAATCATAGTTGATCTGCAAAAATTTAATTTACATGAAACTTCTCAGAAACATGCCCCTTGGGCGAAGCCAAAGGCTGGTGTATCCTTGGGCTCTCAATGGAGTTTGCCCCGGGGGCTTATGGATTCAGAAAAATCCATGAGTGCAAAACAGTTGAGAGGCAGATGTGTGGAATATGGGAAGTAAAGTTCCTCAGGCGTCCATAACCCTTGGTCATGGAGGGAATGGGGAACGTTGTTTTTTTTTTTTTTTTTTTTTTTTTGAGACGGAGTCTCCATCTGTTGCCTAGGCTGAAGTGCAGTGTGGTGTGATCTTGGCTCACTGCAACCTCCACCTCTCCGGTTCAAGCGATTCCCATGCCTCAGCCTCCTGAGTAGCTGGGATTACAGACGTGCACCACCATGCTCAGCTAAATTTTGTATTTTTAGTAGAGACGGGGTTTTACCATGTTGGCCAGGCTGGTCTCGAACTCCTGGCCCCAAGTGATCCAACCGCCTTGGCCTCCCACCACACCCGGTGGTGTGAGCCACCACACCCGGCTGGAACATTCTTGAGGTTCCAGATGTAGAATGTAAATTTCCTTTCCTCCAAAGACCTGTGCTGATATAATCATGATTCTCAATGAGAAAGCCATGAGAGAGATCTTTTCTCTATGTTTGCATGTGAATGTGTGTGCAAGAATGGATGTTTGAGTGGTATGTATGTGTACCAGACATCACTGTCTGGTTGTGTGTATCACGTGTATGTGTACCAGACATCACTGTCTGGTTGTGTGTATCACGTGTATGTGTCTGTGTGTATGTACACTGCCAAACATCACTTTCCCCTTCCCAAATGTCAGACCTTTACACGAGATCTCATTTTGAATCCCTTTTCCTTAGACTATGGAACGAGTCATATTTGGTAAACACTTTAAAAATTATTTCCTAGTACTTTGGAATTACCCCCACCTTCCCACCCCCCTCCCCCGCAAATCCTGCAGTAAGACCTGATGTATCCAGTTAAAAAAAAACTTACAATCTTATTTTGAGAGCTTACTGAGCTTGGAAGAGTGGAAAGTGGTAGAACCAAGTTGACACGTGTGTCAACCATGAGACCAGGGCTTCTAAAAATGACTAAGGAGAAAGGGGGTAGGCAGGGAGCAGGAAGAAATCTGCAGGCCTGAGTGGAAGCAGGAAACCTGCCTAAACTCAAGCTGGAATGGCTTAATTGGAGCCTGAGAGTCAAGCATGGGCTTTGAAGTGTGACGAGAAAAAAATTTCCATTACACATTTTATTGATACTGAGATTAAAAGAATGCCACATCCTGTAAAAGACTTAAGGTATTACCATATAGAGACACATGAGGGCGCTCTGACCAACTAGCAACTGAGAAAAGTAGAAAGGCTGTGTCTGTTTCAACCTGTAGGCAACGAAAGAGGCATGGCAGGCCCTTTGTTTAATTTTTTTTTTTTTTTTAGGACAGAGTCTCGCTATGTTGCCCAGGCTGGTCTTGAACTCCTAGGGTCAAGCGATCCTCCCACCTCAGCCTCCCAAAGTGCTGGGATTACAGGTGTGAGCTACCACGCCCAGCAACAGGCTCTTTTGTTTTGTTTTGTTTTGTTTTGTTTTGTTTTGAGACAGTCTCACTCTGTTACCCAGGCTGGAATGCAGTGGCAAGATCTCAGCTCACTGCAACCTCTGCCTCCTTGCCTGAGTAGCTGGGATTACAGGTGTGTACCACCACACCCAGCTAATTTTTGTATTTTTAGTAGAGATGGCATTCCCCTGTGTTGGCCAGGCTGGTCTTGAACTCCTGGCCTCAAGTGATCCACCCGCCTCTGCCTCCCAAAGTGCTGGGGTTATAGGCGTGAGCTACTGCGCCCAGCAACAGGCCTTTTTGTTTTGTTTTGTTTTGAGACAGTTTCACTCTGTCACCCAGGCTGGAATGCAGTGGCAAGATCTCAGCTCACTGCAACCTCTGCCTCCCTGCCCGAGTAGCTGGGATTACAGGTGTGTACCACCACACCCAGCTAATTTTTGTATTTTTAGTAGAGATGGCATTCCCCTGTGTTGGCCAGGCTGGTCTTGAACTCCTGGCCTCAAGTGATCCACCCGCCTCTGCCTCCCAAAGTGCTGGGGTTACAGGCGTGAGCTACTGCGCCCAGCAATAAGCCCTTTGTTTATATGAATTAAGGCTTCTACCCTGGAGCAGGCCCTTGGCCCTTAAGTAGTTGCTGGGAAGAAGGTACTAGCCCTAGGGGTGAGGGGGCTGGCCTCATCTTGAAAGGAATGTGAACCATCAGGAGAGAGGGAGGCCAGTGAGCAGTACAAAGTGGTTCCTTCCTTACTTTATCAGTTGGCTTCTGTCATATGTAAGGCTTGGAATAATAAACTCTTAGTTTTCAGAGTGCTTTCATATTTTTAATTATCTCTTTGACCCAGACAGCAAGCTTGTGAGATATGTAAAGAAGACAGTATTTATATGCAATTCACACACAAGGCTGAGGGAGGTTAAGTGGCCTGCCCAGGGTCACGCAGCTCAAAAGTGGTAGAGCAGGGTCTGTGCTCATGCCTCTGTTTCATGCTGCCATACTCTACATTTGGGTACAGTGGACAGAAACAGCTCTTAATAAAATTGTGCAGTGGGTAAATGTTGTCCTTGGTGCCTTCAGCCATCCATTTCTGACATCCAGGCATCCTGTACCCCAGATCACCTAACGTAGCACTCTGTAATAACAGTGATTACAGCTGCCTACTGTTCATTAAGCACTTAGGTGGCTGGTGACTTAGGTCCTGTGCCAAGCATTAAATATGCATTTTCATACATGAATGGTCACATCAGAACTATTTACAATAGCCAAAAGGTGGAAACAATCCCGATGTCCATAGTATATCCATACCATGGAATGTTATTTGGCCACACAAAGGAATGAAATAGGCCAGGCATGGTGGCTCACGCCTGTAATTCCAGCACTTTGGGAGGCTGAGTCGGGTAGATCACCTAAGATCAGGAGTTCGAGACCAGCCTGGCCAACATGGTGAAACCCTGTCTTTACTAAAAAAAAAAAAATACAAAAATTGCCAGATGCGGTGGCTCACACCGGTAATCCCAGCACTTTGGGAGGCCGAGGTGGGTGGATCACCTGAGGTCAGGACTTTGAGACCAGCCTGACCAATATGGTAAAACATCGTCTCTACCAAAACTACAAAAACTAGCTGGGCGTGGTGGTGTGTGCCTGTAGTCCCAGCTACTCCGGAGGCTGAGACAGGAGAATTGCTTGAACCTGGGAGGCGAAGGTTGCAGTGAGCCGAGATTGTGCCACTGCACTCCAGCCTGGGCGACAGAACGAGACTCCGTCTCAAAAACAACAACAACGACAAACCCCCAAAATTAGCTGGGCCTGGTGGTGGGCGCCTGTAATCCCACTTACTTGGGAGGCTGAGTCACGAGAATCTCTTGAACCCTGGAGGCGGAAGTTGCAGTGAGCCAAGATTGCACCACTGCCCTCCAGCCTGGGCGATAAAGCGAGACTCAGTCTCGGAAAAAAAAAAAAAGGCCGGGTGCGGTGGCTCACGCCTGTAATCCCAGCACTTTGGGAGGCCAAGGCAGGCGGATCACGAGGTCAGGAGATCAAGACCATCCTGGCTAACACGGTAAAACCCCGTCTCTACTAAAAATACAAAAAGTTAGCCGGGCGTAGTGGCGGGCACCTGTAGTCCCAGCTATTCCGGAGGCTGAGGCAGGAGAATGGCGTGAACCCGGGAGACAGAGCTTGCAGTGAGCCGAGATGGCGCCACTGCACTCCAGCCTGGGCGACAGAGCGAGACTCCGTCTCAAAAAAAAATAATAATAAGGAACGAAATAACTGACACATGCTACAACATGGAGGAATGTGGAAAATACTATGCTAAGTGAAAGAGAAAGAACCAGACACAAAAGACTCTTCTGATTCCTACAAGAGATATCCAGACGAGGCAAATCCATACAAACAGAAAGTAGGTCAGTGGTTGTCAAGGCAGGCATGAGGGGAGAGGGAGAATAGAGAGTGATTGCTAATGGGTATGGGTTTCTTTGGGGGTGTTGAAAATATTCTGGAATTAGATAGTGGTGATGGTTGCACAGCCTTGTGAATATACTAAAAACCACTGAAATGTACACTTTAAAATGGTGAATTGCCAGGCGCAGTGGCTCATGACTGTAATCCCAGCACATTGGAAGGCCGAGGTGGGCAGATCACCTGAGGTCAGGAGTTCAAGACCAGCCTGGCCAACATGATAAAACCCCGTCTCTACTAAAAATACAAAATTAGCCGGGCTTGGTGGTGCATGCCTGTAATCCCAGCTACTCGGGAGGCTGAGGCAGGAGAACCGCTTGAACCTGGGAGGTGGAAGTTACAGTGAGCCCTGATCACACCATTGCACTCCAGCCTGGGCAACGAGAGCGAAACTTCGTCTCAAAAAAAAAAGGTGAATTATATGGTATGTGAATTATATCTCAGTAAAGCTGTTGCCAAAAAGTGCATTATCTCCCTTAATCTTTACAACAACTCTAAGAGACTAATGAGAAACTGAGGCCCAATGAAGTTAATTGACCACGTTCACACAGCTAGTAATTGGCAGGAAACCCATCCAGCTTCAACTGATTCCAAGGCTCATACTTTTAACCATCACGTTACACTGGGTCTAATGCATCCCTCATTTACATAGAGGATGTTGTAAAAGCCAACACTCACTGAGGGCTTAATATGTGCCAAACACGGTCGGGCGCGGTGGCTCACGCTTGTAACCCCAGCACTTTGGGAGGCCGAGGTGGGCGGATCACGAGGTCAGGAGATCGAGACCACGGTGAAACCCCGTCTCTACTAAAAATACAAAAAATTAGCCGGGCGTGGTGGCGGGCGCCTGTAGTCCCAGCTACTCGGAGAGGCTGAGGCAGGAGAATGGCATGAACTCAGGAGGCGGAGCTTGCAGTGAGCCGAGATCGCGCCACTACACTCCAGCCTGGGTGACAGAGCGAGACTCAGTCTCAAAAAAAAAAAAAAAATATGTGCCAAACACTATGCTAATCACATCACATTCATGATGCTTAACATTATGGTAGATATTGTTAAAGCAGTAATCCGCAATTTTTTTTTTTTTTTTTTTGAGATGGGAATCTGGCTATGTCACCCAGGCTGGAGTACAGTGGCACCATCATAGCTCACTGCAGCTTCTAACTCCTGGGCTCAAGCCATCCTCCCACCTCAGCCTCCTGAGTAGCTGGGACTACAGGCCTGTGCCACCATGCTCAGCTAATTGTTTGTTTGTTTGTTTGTTTGTTGAGACAGAGTTTCGCTCTTGTTGCCCAGGCTGGAGTGCCATGACGCCATCTTGGCTCACTGCAACCTCCGCCTTCTGGGTTCAATCGATTCTCCTGCTTCAGCCTCCCGAGTAGCTGGGATAACAGGTGCCCGCCACCACACCCAGCAAATTTTTTTGATTTTTAGTAGAGACAGGGTTTCGCCATGTTGGGCAGGCTGGTCTCAAACTCCTGACCTCAGATGATTCGCCTGCCTTGGCCTCCCAAAGTGCTGGGATTACAGGTGTGAGCCACTGCACCCAGTCCCAGCTAATTTTTAAAAAATTATTTTAGAGATGGGATTGCACCATGTTGCCAAGGCTGGTGTCCCAACGTTTTAAATTGCACGCCCCTATAATAAAAATATTTTGAGCAGATATTCTCAACATTTGTGAATATTTTGTAATTTCAAAATGACGTATGTGTATTACTCTACTAAATATGTATATTATAAAGCATACACAAAAAGGAAATTTTAAAAGGATGAGACAGATAAAATAAAATATAGTTTAAAATAATTTACAATTTTATAATGCTTCTAGTACAAAACTATTTGGATATTCATTAAAATTTTATTATTAATTTTTTCACAAGAGAATGTGATTGCATATCCTTCATTTTTAAAACATCTTTTTTTTTTTTTTTTTGAGACGGAGTCTCACTCTGTCGCCCAGGCTGGAGTGCAGTGTTAAGAATACAGCTCATGCCGGGCTCGGTGGCTCAAGCCTGTAATCCCAGCACTTTGGGAGGCCGAGGCAGGCGGATCACGAGGTCAGGAGATCGAGATCATCCTGGCTAACACGGTGAAACCCTGTCTCTACTAAAAATACAAAAAAATTAGCCGGGCGTGTTGGCGGGTGCCTGTAGTCCCAGCTACTCGGGAGGCTGAGGCAGGAGAATGGCGTGAACCCGGGAGGCGGAGGTTGCGGTGAGCCGAGATCGCGCCACTGCACTCCAGCCTGGGGGACAGAGAAAGACTCCTTCTCAAAAAAAAAAAAAAAAAAAAGAATACAGCTCACTACAACCTCAACCACCTCCTGGGCTCAAGTGATCCTCCCCCCATCCCCCCAAGTATCTGGGACTACAGGCGTGTGTCACCATGCCAGGCTAATTTTTGTATTTTTTGTAGAGATGAGTTTCACCATGTTGCCCAGGCTGGTCTCAAACTCCTGGGCTCAAGCAATCTACTTGCCTTGGCCTCCCAAAGTACTGGAATTACAGGGGTGAGCCACTTTACTTAGCTATTTTTTAAAAATCTAACATCATTGTTATTAGAAAGCGCTGGCTGGGTGTGGTGGCTCACGCCTGTAATCCCAGCACTTTGGGAGGCCAAGGCAGGTGAATCACCTGATGTCAGAAGTTTCAGACCAGCCTGGCCAACATGTTGAAAAACCATCTCTACTAAAAATAAAAAATTAGCTGGGTGTGGTGGCACACACCTGTTGTCCCAGCTACTCGGGAGGCTGAAGCAGGAGGATCACTTGAACTCAGGAGGTGGAGGTGTAGTGAGCCGAGATCTCGCCCCTGCCCTCTAGCCTGGGCAACAGAGCAAGACTCCGTCTCAAAAAAAAAAAAAGTGCTAGGCTACTATGACCGTTCTTGGGTTAACACTATAATGCAGCTCTTTGAAGGTGCGGATCTTACTTTATTGCAGCACTCGGTTTTAGTGGATGTCACACATAAGCAAGATGTCTCACAAAGATACACAGCTCCAAATGGAAGAAAAATTTAATTGGCTGGGCTTAGTACATCATAATTCTTGTTTTTCAATTCCACCCACCAATTATGCAAAGATTTCTGATGAAATTCAGCTGGTAAATGGTCATTTTTGCTGATGGCAATCATTTGTTCTTGCAAAACGGTAAGTACTTGTTGCACCTTTGTGTTTTTAACAAATATGTCGAAAACCCACAAAAACTCTACATTTGAAATATGTTTAAAAAACAGGTTAGGAATTTTTATTCCGAAGTTTTAAAACGTGCAGATATGATAGGTTTTCTAGGTATGCTACTTACATCATTTTTGGCCACGAAATTACATAACAATGAAAACACAAACATCCATTTTCCAAATGTTCTCTGCCTGTTCTGAATTTCCTTCCAAAGCAGTTACTTTCTCACTCATTGTTAAAATATCAACTTTATCCTGAAGAACTGGATGGGGTGTGTTTCTTATGATTTTTTTTTAAAGTCTCCTGGCCGGGCGCGGTGGCTCACACCTGTAATCCCAGCACTTTGGGAGGCCGAGGCTGGCGGATCACCTGAGACCAGGAGTTTGAGACCAGTCTGGCCAACATGGCAAAACCCTGTCTCTACTAAAAATACAAAAAAATTAGCTGGGCATAGTGGCAGGTGCCTGTAATCCCAGCTACTCAGGAGGCTGAGGCAGGAGAATCGCTTGAACCTGGGAGGCGGAAGTTGCATTGAGCCGAGATCGCGCCATTGCACTCCAGCCTGGACAACAAGAGCAAAACTCCATCGCAAAAAAAAAAAAGTCTTCTGACTGCTCTAAGACACCCCTGAAAATGTCAGTAAATTTGAAATGCATATATGTATGTGGAAAAAAAAGTGCATCTTTTAGTTTGAAAACTCTTTTAAGGACTTACATAATAGAATTCTGTAAAGATTTTACCGGTATATTAGCTGGGCACGGTGACTCACACCTGTGTGAGCCGAGGAGGGAGGATTACCTGAGGTCAGGAGTTCGAGACCAGCCTGGCCAACATGGTGACCACCAGGCCAGCTGGGCCTGGTGACACGCACCTATAGTCCCAGCTACTTGGGAGACTGAGGCAGGAGAATCACATGAGCCTGGGAGGTGGAGGTTGCAGCGAGCTGAAATCACACCACTGAACTCTAGCCTGGGCGAAAGAGTGGGACTGTCTAAAAAAAAAAAAATTTACTGTATTTCAAGTCTTATTTTGCCAGGCACGGTGGCTCATGCCTGCAACCCCAGCACTTTGGGAGGCCGATGAGGGTAGATCATTTGAGGTCGGGAGTTTGAGACCAGCCTGGCCAACAAGGTGAAACCCTGTCTCAACTAAAAATACAAAAATTAGCTGGGCGTGGTGGCACGTGCCTGTAATTTCAGCTACTTGGTAGGCTGAGGCAGGAAAATCACTTGAACCCAGAGGCAGGGGTTGCAGTGACCCGATATTGTGCTACTGTACTCCAGCCTTGGCAACAGAGTGAGACCCTCTTTCCAAAAAAAAAAAACAGTCTTTCTTTTTTTTTTTTTGAGATGGAGTCTTGTTCTGTCCCCCAGGCTGGAGTGCAGTGGCGCAATCTCGGCTCACTGCAAGCTCCGCCTCCTGGGTTCACGCCATTCTCCTGCCTCAGCCTCTCCGAGTAGCTGGGACTACAGGCGCCCGCCACCACGCCCGGCTAATTTTTTTGTATTTTTAGTAGAGACGGGGTTTCACCGTGGTCTCGATCTCCTGACCTCGTGATCCGCCCGCCTCGGCCTCCCAAAGTGCTGGGATTACAAGCGTGAGCCACCGCGCCCGGCCAACAGTCTTATTTTTATACCATTAACCAGATTAATGAATCCTATAGCACTTTGTACATTTCAGGCTTCAATATCTTTGCTGTGATAGCTCGTCAACTTTCACAGTAAAGTTACCTTGAAATCCACTCCCACTTTTGGAAAGTTTCCTGTCAGAGTAGCACTTCATCAGTATAAAAATCTTTATTTCCAGTTTTCCTATAAGATGTTACAAAAGTAAACAAGTCACTTTGTGTTCATAATATATCTTCTCCTTTACATTTTTCCTTTGGTAGACCACACACAAAAAAGTAGTTTTTTGGCTGGGCATGGTGACTCACACCTGTAATCTGAACACTTTGGGAGGCTGGGGTGGGAGTATCGCTTGCGGCCAGGAGTTTGAGACAAGCCTGGGCAACAAAACGAGACCCTGTCACTACAAAAAATTAAAAAATAAAAATAGCCTGGAGTGGTGGCATGCGCCTGTGGTCCCAGCTACTCAGAAGGCTCAGGTGGGAGGATCACCTGAGCCCAGGAGTTAAAGGCTGCAGTGAGCTACAGTGCTGCCACTATACTCCAGCCTGGGTGACAGAGGGAGACTCTTATCTCAAAATAAATAAATAAATTCTTTGTGGATTTTATTATTGAAACCGTATCGGCCGGGCACGGTGGCTCACGCCTGTAATCCCAGCACTTTGGGAGGCCGAGGCGGGCGATTCACGAGGTCAGGAGATCGAGACCATCCTGGCTAACACAGTGAAACCCCGTCTCTACTAAAAATACAAAAAATTAGCCGGGCGAAGTGGCAGGCGCCTGTTGTCCCAGCTACTGGGGAGGCTGAGGCAGGAGAATGGTGTGAACCCCCGGGGGCAGAGCCTGCAGTGAGCCGAGATCGCACCATTGCACTCCAGCATGGGCGACGGCCGGCGAGACTCTGTCTCAAAAAAAAAAAAAAAAAGAAACAGTATTTAGCAAATACAAAGCTGAAAATGCTGCAAAAGTTTTGTCCAACTGTACAGAAAACTTCCTACACTGTATCATTTACTCATACTGTTTGTTCAAATCTTCAGCAGTTACCTAGATGCCTTCCAATGGTATTTACTGACAAATAAATGTGTTTTAGTTTGTTACCACTTTGTTTCAAATGAACTATTTTGACCATGTTTACTAGGATAGGAAAAACAACTGCTTCATAGGTCGGGCGCGGTGGCTCACGCTTGTAATCCCAGCACTTTGGGAGGCCGAGGCGGGCGGATCACGAGGTCAGGAGATCGAGACCACGGTGAAACCCCGTCTCTACTAAAAATACAAAAAAATTAGCCGGGCGTGGTGGCGGGCGCCTGTAGTCCCAGCTACTCAGAGAGGCTGAGGCAGGAGAATGGCGTGAACCCGGGAGGCGGAGCTTGCAGTGAGCTGAGACTGCGCCACTGCACTCCAGCCTGGGCGACAGAGCAAGACTCCGTCTCAAAAAAAAAAAAAAAAAAAGAAAAACAACTGCTTCCTCAAGGGGATCTATGAACTTTTGTTTTTTGTTATTAGTAACAAACTTCGAATGAAGCTTCTAAATATGTATCTTTCCATTCAGTGAAATGTAATAAAGTACTGTTTTGAAAATCACATGACTTTTGGCATTGCTGAAAAAACAACAGAAACGTGTCTTTATGTTCTGTATATCCAGGGTTTGTTAATGTAAAGTTTTAAAATATGGTGACATGCATACAAAAAAAATGCACAAATAAGTGTGTAGCTTGACACGGTTTTTTGTTTTGCTTTGTTTTGAGACAGAGTTTTGCTCTTGTCATCCAGGCTGGAGTGCAATGGTGCAGTCTCGGCTTACTGCAACCTCTGCCTCCTGGGTTCAAGCGATTCTCCTGCCTCAGCCTTCCGAGTAGCTGGGATCACAGGCACCCGCTACCACGCCCAGCTAATTTTTGTATTTTTAGTAGAGAGGTTTTACCATGTTGGCCAGGCTGGTCGTTACAAATTGAACACACTTGTGTAACTAGCACCCAGATCAAGAAATAGAATATCACAGCACCCAGAAGCCTCTTTTGTGGCCCCTCTCTGCCATTACCCTTCTAGTTCCTACTGCTGTGTAACAAATCATCCTAAAACTTTTTTTTTTTTTGAGACAGAATCTTGCTCTGTTGCCCAGGATGGAGTGCAGTGGCAAAATCTCAGCTCACTGCAGCCTTCACTTCCCCGGCTCAAGTGATCCTCCCCACCTCAGCCCTGCAAGTAACTGGGACCACAGGTGCATGCCACAACACCCAGCTAATTTTCTGTATTTTTAGTAGAGACGAGATTTTACCATGTTGCAAAAGCTGGTGTCGAACTCCTGACTTCAGGTGATCCACATGCCTCGGCCTCCCAAAGTGCTGGGATTATAGGATTATAGCCATGAGCCACTGCGCCCAGCCTCATCCCAAAACTTAGTGGTGAAAAATAACTATTTTCTTATGCTCATGGATTCTGGAGGTCAAGAATTCAGACAGGGCACAAGGGGATGACTAGCATCTGCTCCATGATGTCTGGCACATTGGGAAGACGTGAGAGGTGGGGGTGACTTGACACTGGTTGAGGTGGGATCCTCTGGAGGTGTATTTCCTCACATGTCTGTCATTTGCTGCTGGCTGCTGGCTGGGACCTCAGCTGAGGGCTGCTGGCCAGGACACTTGAGGCAGCCGCTGACCGCCGTTTATGACATAGCTTTGGAAGTTAGGCAGCATCTCCTCTACCATACTCTGTTGGCTGCTCAGATTCAAGGGAATGGCACATAGATTCCTCCTCTCAAAAGGAGGAGTGTCAAATAATTTGTGGATATGCTTCCAAACTGCCACGTAAAGCAGCCATCATCTGGACGTGTCCCACTATAGATTAGTAATGCATCCACCTTGTGGAGGCTTAGATTTTAAAGCTCTCACTAATCCTAATGGCTTCGTACTATTATTAGCTAATCTCTCAAGGCAAATTATCCACTTAAAGTGCATTTATTATTAACAATAGTGAATGGGGCCAGGCGCGGCGGCTCACTCCTGTAATCCCATCACTTTGGGAGGCGGGCGGATCACGAGGTCAGGAGAACGAGACCATCCTGGCTAACACGGTGAAACCCTGTCTCTGCTAAAAATACAAAAAAAAAAAAAAAAAAAAAAAAAAGTCAGGCGTGGTGGCGGGTGCCTCTAGTCTCAGCTACTCGGGAGGCTGAGGCAGGAGAACGGCGTGAACCCGGGAGGCAGAGCTTGCAGTGAGCCAAGATCGGGCCACTGCACTCCAGCCTGGGCGACAGAGCAAGACTCTGTTTCAAAAAAAAAAACAAAAAACAAAAAACAAACAAACAAATAAACAAAATAGTGAATGGGAATCGTACCTTAAGTAGGCCTTTGTGGTATTTGCTTTCTTTTTTTTTTTTTTGGTGGGGGGGTGCTGATTTCTTTTTTCTTTTTTTGAGACAGGGTCTTTCTCTGTCACCCAGGCTGGAGTGCAGTGACACATCATGGCTCACTGCAGCCTCAACCTCCTGGGCTCAAGCAATCCTCAAATCTCAGCCTCCCGAGTAGCTGGGTCTGTAGGCTTGAGCTACCAGTCCCGGCTAAATTTAAATTGTTTTGTAGAGACAAGGGTCTCTCACTATGTCACCCAGGGTTGTCTTAAACTCCTGGGTTCAAGGGATCCTCCTGCCTTGGTCTCCCAAAGTGCTAAGATTACAGGCATGAGCCACTGCACCCGGCCTGATTTCTTTTTCTTTTTTTCTTTTCTCTTTTTTCTTTTCTTTTTTTTTTTTTTTTTTTTTTTTTTTGAGATGGAGTCTCGCTCTGTCGCCCAGGCTGGAGTACAGTGGCACGATCTTGGCTCACTGCAAGGTCCACCTCCCGGGTTCACGCCATTCTCCTGCCTCAGCCTCCGGAGTAGCTGGGACTACAGGTGCCCGCCCAGCTAAATTTTTGTATTTGTAGTAAAGACGGGGTTTCACCATGTTAGCCAGGATGGTCTCGATCTGCTGACCTCGTGATCCGCCTGCCTCAGCCTCCCAAAGTGCTGGGATTACAAGCGTGAGCCACCGTGCCTGGCCGTCTTTTTCTTTTTTTTTTTTTTTTGAGACAGGGTTTCGCTCTGTCACCCAGGCTGTAGTGCACTGGCACTGTCTTGACTCACTGCAACCTCCACTTCCCAGGTTCAAGCAATTATCATGCCTCAGTCTCCTGAGTAACTGGGATTACAGGCGTGTGCCACTACGCCCAGCTAATTTTTGTATTTTTAGTAAAGAGGAGGTTTCCCCATGTTGGCCAAGATGGTCTCCATCTCTTGACCTCGTGATCTGCCTGCCTCAGCCTCCCAAAGTGCTGAGATTACAGGCGTGAGCCACTGTGCCCGGCCTGATAACAGCTTTCTATGTGCCAGCTACTGCTCCAAGTTTATATGTATTATATGTATTAATTCATTAACTCATTTGTACTTATATGTATTAACTCATTAATTCCTTTTATTAGTCCATTTTCATGCTGCTTGATAAAGACATACTTGAGACTGAGAAGAAAAAGATGTTTAGGCCAGGCGTGGTAGCTCACACCTGTAATCCCAGCACTTTGAGAGGCCGAGGTGGAAGGATTACCTGAGATCAGGAGTTTGAGGCCACCCTGGCCAACATGGCAAAACCTCATCTCTACTAAAAATACAAAAATTAGTAGGGTGTGGTGGTACATGCCTGTGATCCCAGCTACTCGGGAGGCTGAGGCAGGAGAATTGCTTGAACCTGGGAGGTGGAGGTTGTAGTGAGCCAGGATCACGCCACTGCACTCCAGCCTGGGTGACAGAGTGAGACTCCATCTAAAAAAAAAAAAAAAAGGAAAAGAAAAAAGAGGTTTAATGGACCTACAGTTCCACATGGCTGGGGAGGCCTCACAATCATGGTGGAAGGTGAAAGGCATGTCTCACATGGCAGCAGACAGGAGAAGAGAGCTTTTAAAACCATCAGATCTCATGAGACTTATTCACTATTATGAGAACAGCACAGGAAACACCTGCCCCTATGATTCAATCACCTCCCACCAGGTTCTTCCCACGACACATGGGAATTGTGGGAGGTACAATTCAAGATGAGATTTGGGTGGGGACACAGCCAAATAATATCACTCCTCAAAATAGCCCTATGGGTAGGTTCCCTTATTACCTCTATTTTACAGATGAGAAAATTAAGGCTCAAAGAATTTGAGAGGTTAAGTGACTTGCTCAAGATTGCACAACTAGTATCTGGTAGAGTTGGGATTCAACCCCAGGCAGCGTGGCTCAAGAGTCACATGTTGAGCCAATAGCTCATACACTGAAAAATATGTCTTGTGACTGGGGCCTTCAATGCCTTAACCCAAAGGAGTGGTTCTAATGGTAGGGATCTCAGACATGAGGGAGCCTGATAGTAGTGAGGATTCTTATCTTGGAGACCTTTCCTGGTGGCACACTCAACTCTGCCATCTGAGCCTTACGTTTCATGGTGGCCCCTCTTGTGTGAAATAAACAAGGGAAAATAGTCTTTTTTTTGAGACGGAGTCTTGCTCTGTTGCCCAGGCTGGAGTGCAGTGACGTGATCTCAGCTCACCACAACCTCCGCCTCCCAGGTTCAAACGATTCTCCTGCCTCAGCCTCCCTAGTAGCTGGGACTACACGTATGCACCACCATGCCAGGCTAATTTTTACACTTTTTAGTAGAGACGGAGTTACACTATGTTGGCCAGGCTGGTCTCAAACTCCTGACCTCATGATCCGCCCACCTTGGCCTCTCAAAGTGCTGAGATTACAGGTGTGAGCCACCACACTGGGCTTTTTTTTATTTTTATTTTTTGAGATGGAGTTTCACTCTGCCACCCAGGCTGGAGTGCAGTGGTGTGATCTCTGCTCACTGCAACCACCACCTCCCGGATTCAAGTGATTCTCCTGCCTCAGCCTCCCAAATAGCTGTGACTACAGGCACCTGCCATCACGCCCGGCTAATTTTTTGTTTTTTTAATTGTTTTTCTAATAGAGTTGGGGTTTCACCATGTTGACCAGGCTGGTCTCAAACTCATGACCTCAGGTGATCCGCCTACCTCGGCCTCCCAAAGTGCTGGGATTACAGGCGTGAGCCACTGCACCCGGCCAGGAAAATAGCCTTCTAACTGGGCTTGTGGCATCTCTCTAAATTACCTGAAGCCTCCAGGTTTGTGCTGTCAATTGTCAGCCTCCATATTTGAGCGGCTCTTATATGGGCTGGGTTCATGAGAACATTGTTCACACTTAAAATGGGCAGAGTCTGGAGAGATTTCAATGTGAAACATTGTCAGTTGCTTTTTTTTTTTGAGGCAGAGTCTTGCTCTGTCGCCCAGGCTGGAGTGTAGTGGTGCTATCTCGGCTCACTGCAACCTCCACCTCCCGGGTTCATGCCATTCTCCTGCCTCAGCCTTGAGTAGCTGGGACTACAGGTGCATGCTGCCACGCCCAGCTAATTTTTTGTATTTTTTTTTTTTTTTTTTTTTTTTGAGACGGAGTTTTGCTCTTGTTGCCCAGGCTGGAGTACAATGGCACGATCTCGGCTCACCACAACCTCCACCCCCCCGGGTTCAAGTGATTCTCCTGCCTCAGCCCCCCGAGAAGCTGGGATTACAGGCACGCACCACCAAGCCCGGCTAATTTTGTATTTTTTTTTAGTAGAGATGAGGTTTCTCCATGTTAGTCAGGCTGGTCTCGAACTCCCAACCTCAGGTGATCCGCCCACCTCGACCTCCCAAAGTGCTGGGATTACAGGCGTGAGCCACTGCGCCCGGCCTTAATTTTTTGTATTTTTAGTAGAGATGGGGTTTCACCGTGTTAGCCAGGATGGTCTTGATCTCCTGACCTCGTGATCCACCCGCCTCGGCCTCCCGAAGTGCTGGGATTACAGGCGTGAGCCACCGTGCCTGGCCGTCGGTTGTATTTTTGTATTGTACTTTGTCGTCATCTGGAAATCAAGAAAAAGGGCCTGAGCCTTTTCTGGCACTGAGTCTTTCATTGTCACCTGTGCATTCTGTGGCCAAATCCTGTTTCTGTTTCCACTTATCAAGGCAGGTGTGGGCAGTCTCTCACAATTAGTTTGCTAAGAGTGTGGTCCCTTTGATGTGCTGGGGGTTTTGTGCAGGTTGGTAGAGGGCACAAGGGAGACTTCAAGCTGAGCACGGGCTCTCAAGAGAAGACACTATCCAGGCCAGGTGTGGTGGCTCATGCCTGTAATCCCAGCACTTTGGAAGGCCAAGGCAGGTGGATCACCTGAGGTCAGGATTTTGAGACCAGCCTGACCAATATGATGAAACCCCGTCTCTACCAAAAATACAAAAAGTAGCCGGGTATGGTGGCATGTGCCTGTAATCCCAGCTACTCGGGAGTCTGAGACGGGAGAATCGCGTGAACCTGGGAGGCAGAGGTTGCAGTGGGCCGAGATCGCGCCATTGCACTCCAACCTGGGAGACAAGATTGAAACTCTGTCTCAAAAAAAGAAGACACTATCCATGGGTCAGCTCATTCAGTGGGTGGCCAATGGTGCCCACAAACAGCAGGGAGAGAGAGCATTGCAGCTGGTCCTGGTGCCATTGCTAATGGATTTGCACACCATCTCTGCATGAGAGCCCTGCCTGGCCTCACCAGGACAGTTGAGCTGCCTACTGGGTATACTAAGACCCTGAAACCTGCCACTCAGCAGTGCCTATCACAAGGTGGTTCCCATTTTTTTTGGAAGTTTGGCATCTCCCTTAAGGTGCAGGGAAGAATCTACCCCTGGCCACTGATTCACTTGGCCAGCTGGCATCATGAGGAGTTCTGTTCCTAGGGCCCCTGACAGCCAGTTTGGCAAGAGCGGTCTGGGAAGAAGAGTCACTTGATTTGTTTCCTGTCTGCCAGACGCTCAGAGCTGCTGGAAATCCACGCAGATACAATAACTCAACTTGGTTTCATTCATCGAGAGCCAGAGGGAGGATGCACTCCTTCCAAAGACAGATAGGGCCCACATGCCTGATCTAGCAAGCTGGGTAGGTTTCACACTTCTCCACACATTTCAAAGTATAATTAAGTGTCCGGGCTGCCTCATGCATCTCCTTCTGTGCTCATATAACACTTGTTTCTCAGGGCTCCTGGGGACTGAAGATTTTGCAAAGGAACAAGAGACCAAACTTACATGCAAATTATTCATATTTATGAGTGAAAAATAAGTCAACAGATTGATGAGACTTTGTTACCAACACAGGAATTTGATTCCTACCAACACAGGAATTTGATTCCTACCAACACAGGAATTTGATTCCTACCAACACAGGCTGCAGGAATGGCAGTACATTGTCCAGAGCAAAGGGGAGAGGGCACAAGAGGCCTGCTCTGCACGGGTTCGGCCAGACTCCACCTGGAATATTGTGCTCAGTTTCTGGAGCCCATCCAGCTTTTGGAGTGATGGGACTCCTGATAAGAAATGGTTGAAAGTCGAGTCTAAAGATGGCGGCCTCAGCAGCGAGAGGTGTTGTGGCGCTGCGTAGAAATATCAATCGGCCTGTTGTTTTTGTGAGAAGAATTCCTTGGACTGCGGCGTCGAGTCAGCTGAAAGAACACTTTGCACAGTTCGGCCATGTCAGAAGGTGCATTCTGCATTTTGACAAGACGACTGGCTTTCACAGAGGTTTGGGTTGGGTTCAGTTTTCTTCGGAAGAACTTCGGAATGTACTACAACAGGAAAATCATATTATAGATGGAGTAAAGCTCCAGGTTCACACTCAAAGGCCAAAACTTTTGCAAACATCTGATGATGAAGAGAAAGATTTTTGAGAATGCAGCCTATTAACAAAGTTAACATAACTGAGAAAAAAAAAAAAAAAGAAATGGTTGAAAGCCCTGGGAATGTTTAGCTGAGGAGAAGACTCATGAGGAACATGAGAGCTGCCTTTAAAAAACTGAAGAGCTGGCCCACGGGAGAGAGGGAGGGGACTCAAGGAAGAGAGGAGGTGTAGAAAGAGTGTGGGCTTTGGACTCAGGAACCCTCAGCTGAATTCACAGTTCTGCACCTTACTAGGCCTGCTCCCTTTGGTAAGTCATCTCATCTCCCTGAGCCTCAATTTCTTCATTGGTGCAATGGGGAGGACAATAACTTCCTCACTGTGTGTTGTGAGGTCAGTGGTGGTGGGGGGTGGTCTGTAAAAGAGTGCTTGAGGCCGGGCGCAGTGGCTCACGCCTGTAATCCCAGCACTTTGGGAGGCCGAGGTGGGCAGATCACAAGGTCAGGAGATCGAGACCACGGTGAAGCCCCGTCTCTACTAAAAATACAAAAAAAATTAGCTGGGCGCGGTTGTGGGCACCTGTAGTCCCAGCTACTTGGGAGGCCGAGGCCGGAGAAAGGCGCGAACCCGGGGGGCGGAGCTTGCAGTGAGCGGAGATGGCGCCACTGCACTCCAGCCTGGGGCGACAGAGAGAGACTCCGTCTCAAAAAAAAAAAAAAAAAAAGAGAGTGCTTGAAATCTTCAAAGTACTTGACAATTGATATTACTGTGAGTCTCTGTGGTCCCACAGCACAGAGCCTGGTCCCCTGGGTGAAATTGACAAAGAAGCAGGTTTTGGCGCAGTTCCATTAAGAGCTATCTAACCATGATAGGAGTCTTAAAATGTAAATGACTGCTTTGGGAAATAGTAAATTCCTCATCCCTGGAGATACTTAAGCAGAGACTGGATCAGTATTTTCTTGGAGGCGGCATGGAGGAATTCCTGCATACAAAAGAGGGTTGGAGTACATCACTTCTAGGGGCTTTTCCAACTTTTAGGTTAGAAGATTTTTTTTTTTTTTTTGAGACGGAGTGTTGATCTTGTTGCTCAGGCTGGAGTGTAATGGTGCAATCTTGGCTCACTGCAACCTCCACCTCCCAGATTCAAGTGATTCTCCTGCCTCGGCCTCCTGAGTAGCCGAGTAGCTGGGATTACAGGCATGTGCCACCACGCCCGGCTAATTTTTATATTTTAGTAGAGACAGGGTTTCTCCATGTTGGTCAGGCTTGTCTTGAACTCCCGACCTCAGGTAATCTGCCCGCCTCGGCCTCCCAAAGTGCTGGGATTACAGGCATGAGCCACCGCGCCCTGTCTTTTTTTTTTTTAAGATGGGGTATCACTCTGTCACCCAGGCTAGAGTGCAGTGGAGTGGCACAATCTCAGCTCACTACAGCCTCCACCAACTGGGTTCAAGGGATTCTCCTGCCTCAGCCTCCCGAGTAGCTGAGATTACAGGCACCCGCGACCACACCCAGTGAATTTTTATATTTTTAGTAGAGATGGGGTTTCACCATGTTGCCCAGGCTGGTCTTGAACTCCTGGCCTCAAGTGATCTACCCACCTCAGCCTCCCAAAGTGCTGGGATTACAGATGTGAGCCACTGCACCTGCCCCATTTCTTTCTTTCTTTCTTTTTTTTTTTGAGATGGAGTCTCACTCTGTCGCTCAGGCTGGAGTGCAGTGGCGCGATCTCGGCCCACTGCAACCTCCACTTCCTGGGGTCCGGCTAAGTTATGTATTTTTAGTAGAGATGGGATTTCGCCATGTTGGCCAGGCTGCTCTCGAACTCCTGACCTCAAATGATCCGCCTGCCTCAGCCTCCCAAAGTGCTGGGATTATACTCGTGAGGCACCGCACCTGGCCTTCACTATTATTTATTTATTTGAGACAGAGTCTTGCTCTGTCGCCAGCCTGGAATGCAATGGTGCGATATTGGCTCACTGCAACCTCTGCCTCCCGGGTTCAAGCGATTCCCCTGCCTCACTCAGCCTCCTGAGTGGCTGGGACTACAGGATTGTGCCACCATGCCTGGCTAACTTTTTTTTTTTGTATGTTAGTAGGGATGGGGTTTCACCATGTTAGCCAGGATGGTCTGGATCTCCTGACCTCGTGATCCGCCCATCTCGGCCTCCCAAAGTGCTGGGATTACAGGCGTGAGCCACCGTGCCTGGCTGCCTTCACTATTACTAATATCATATTTTATTTCATGTAATGGTTATAATAGCCCTGCCAGGGAGAGTGAACAAAACAGGCTTTAAAGTTAGACAGACCTGGTTTGAATCTCACCTTGAAGACTTAACTACATGACTTATATAAGGCACTTTACTTCTTTGTACCTGAGCTTCTCCATCTATAAAGTGGAGGTCATGATAATGACACTTGCCCCCTCATCTGCCCCTGCCCAGCAGCTGCTCCTAGGATTCTAGTGCTTCTAGAGAAGCTGTGGCTGCTGTCTCTCCCAGCGCTGTCGTCTTCTCTGGGCCAGAAGCACACACAGCCTGAGCTTGTTGGACCTCACGCCCCTGCTGTGCCCTCTGTGGGGCTCTCAGCTCCAAGTGGGTTCTGTCTAATAATTACATAATAAGGTGTAATCATATAATAATTACACTTTAGCTATCCTATGAATTAAGGCAGCTCTTCCAAAGACAGCACATCACACAATGCCCAGCATGTGCCAAGCTTCAGTTAATGAGAGCTGGGTTTGCTTTGTTTTGTTTTGTGATCCGACTGGGCTGTGACCTCCTTGGCTGGCGCTGGGTTCATCTGTCCCTCTCCCAGATGAGCAGTCTGCAGCCCTCCCCTTCGGCAAATGGGGCCGCGTAGCCTCCGCACTCCTCTTGGTTGCTGCCCAATGGGCTGTGACAGATGTCCTGCTGGGCAGCTGCTGGCCCTGCCCATCCTGTGGCCCCCTTTCTAGCATCTGGGCTCCTCAGCTCCTTGGGAGATGGGACTTCGGGGCTCCTGGTCTTGACTTTGGTGGCTAAACATCGAGTGCCAAGTCTATTTGTTCCCAAGTAGTTGAGATGGCACAAGTCTGGCCACCTTGCCCTGGACGCCCAGCTCCTGGTTGAGGAGAAGCCCCCTGCAGGAGTCACTATTATGCCTTCCTGGCCATTTCCAGGCCTGAAAGTGACATTTCTCTGCTCAATTCACTGTCACTAAGGATGGGTTCATGTGCTGTTTTCTCCAGAGCCTGGTCTGCCTTCTCATCCATGCCTGTCACTCAGCCCAGCTTGTCACTTCCCTCCTTCAACAGAACCTCAAACTGCCACCCTTATGCAGCCTGGGCACTCTTCCATCTGTCTGCCTTGCCTGCCCCTGCCCGGCAGCTGCTCCTAGGATTCCAGTGCTTCTCGGGAAGTTGTGGCTGCTGTCTCTCCCAGCGCCGTTGTCTTCTCTGGGGCAGAAGCACACACAGCCTGAGTTTGTTGGACCTCATGCCCCTGCTGTGCCTCTGTGTGGCTCTCGGCTCCAAGTGGGCTCACTCTATGAGCCTGGCCGGCTGCCAGCTGGCTGGCTTTGCAGCCAACTCTGGGGAGGGAGTCCTGCCAAGGGCTGGCCTGGATCACTGTTGCTAGAGGAACAGCCACCTCCCCATCACCAACCCCCATAGAAACATTGGGTTCCACATTCGTAAGTGGACATGCCCAAGAATTTGCTACCCCCACTCGTTGCGTGTCAAAAGCTGGCTAAAGCCTGGGTGAGGTGGCTCACACCTGTAATCCCAGCACTTTTGGAGGCCAAGGCAAGCAGATCACTTGAGGCCAAAAGTTCCAGCCTGGCCAACATAGCGAAACCCAGTCTGTACTAAAAATACAAAAATTAGCTGGGCGTGATGGTGTGTGCCTGTAATCCCAGCTACTAGGGAGGCTGAGGCACGAGAATTGCTTGAACCCGGGAGGTGGAGGTTGCAGTGAGCTGAGGTTATGCCACTGCACTCCTGCCTGGGCTACAGAGTGAGACTCTATCTAAAAAAAAAAAAAAAGCTGGCTAAAATGGGCAGCCACGAAGAGGGCTAAAGACCTTATTGTGATCGGAGTTCTAGGTCTGCTGGTCACTGGCTGTGTGACATTGAGTGATTACTTAACCTCTCTGAACCTCCATTTTGTCATCTGAAAAATGGACATGAAAGGAATTACTTTATTACCTCATAGGCCTTTTGTGAGGATCAAATGAGATCTTGGATGTGAACACCTTTTTTTTTTAAGACGTAGTCTCGCTCTGTCACCCAGGCTGGAGTGCAGTGGCGCGGGTGCGATCTCGGCTCACTGCAAGCTCCACCTCCCCAGTTCACGCCATTCTTCTGCCTCAGCCTCCCGAGTAGCTGGGACTACAGGCACCCGCCACCACTCCTGGCTATTTTTTTTTTGTATTTTTAGTAGAGACGGGGTTTCACCGTGTTAGCCAGAATGGTCTCGATCTCCTGACCTCGTGATCTGCCCTCCTCGACCTCCCAAAGTGCTGGGAACAGGCGTGAGCCACTGCATCCAGCCTCTTTTTTTTTTTTTTTTGAGACAAACTCTCCCTCTCTCACCCAGGCTGGAGTGCAATGGCAGGATCTCGGCTCACTGCAGTCTCCGCCTCCCAGCTTCAAGCGATTCTCCTGCCTCAGCGTCCCAAATAGCTGGGATTACAGGCATGCGCCATCATGCCCAGCTAATTTTTGTATTTTTAGTAAAGACAGGGTTTCACCATATTGGCCAGACTGGCCTCGAACTCTTGACCTCAAGTGATCCACCCGCCTTGGCCTCTCAAAGTGCTGGGATTACAGGCGTGAGCCACCGCACCTGGCCTCCTTTCAAGCGTCTGATGGCTGCAAACAATCCTTCATGCTCCTTGGCTTGTAGATGCATCACTCCAATCTCTGCCTCTGTCTTTTTTTTTTTTTTTTTTTAGATGTCTCACTGTGTCGCCCAGGCTGGAGTGCAGTGGCGCAATCTCAGTTCACTGCAACCTTGGCCTCCAGGGTTCAAGTGATTCTCCTGTCTCAGCCCCCCGAGTAGCTGTTATTACAGGCGTGTGCCACCATGCCCAGCTAATTTTTTTTGTTTGTTTTGTTTTTGGTTTTTTTTGTTTGTTTGTTTTTGTTTTTGAGATGGAGTCACCCAGGCTATAGTGCAGTGGCACGATCTCGGCTCACAGCAAGCTCCGCCTCCCAGGTTCATTTCATTCTCCTGCCTCAGCCTCCTGGTAGCTGGGACTACAGGCACCCACCACCACGCCTGGCTAATTTTTGTATTTTTAGTAGAGACGGGGTTTCGCTATGTTGGCCCAGCAGTTTTAGAACTCCTGACCTCAGATCTGCCCACATCAGTCTCCCAAAGTGGTGGGAATACAGGCGTGAGCCACGGTGCCCGGCCTCTGCCTATGTCTTTATGTCACCTCTCTGTGTCTTTTCCTCTTCTCTTCCCTTATTAGGACACCTATCTTCCCTTATTAGGACACCTCGCCCTAATCCAATACAATCTCGTCATAAGATTTTTACCTTAATTACATCTGCAAAGACCCCTTTTCCAAATAAGGTCACATTCTGGATGGATATATGTTTTGAGAGAGGTTCCATATTCAACTCACTGCAGAAAGGTATTAAGAATTTCAACAGGGCCGGGAGTGGTGGCTCACTCCTGTAATCCCAGCACTTTGGGAGGCCGAGGCAAGTGGATCATGAGGTCAAGAGTTCAAGATCAGTCTGGCCAAGATGGTGAAATCCTGTCTCTACTAAAAATACAAAAATTAGCCGGGTCTGGTGGCGCATGCCTGCAATCCCAGCTACTCGGGAGGCTGAGGCAGGAGAATCCCTTGAACCTGGGAGGCGGAGGTTGCAGTGAGCTGAGATTGCGCCACTGCACTCCGGCCTGGGCGACAGAGTAAGACTCTGTCTTAAAAAAAAAAAAAAATTCAACAGGGTCTCAGAAGTGCATTAGACCAATTGCAGGACCCTGCTAAGAGTGGGGCCCTGTCCCACTACACAGGTCACATGCCCGTGAAGCTAGAGTGTACTGAGGTCATCCATACCCTCCCTTTCTGCTGTCAAATCCAGCAGTTGGGTCTGAGTCCTCACCTTACTGGACCCTCTCAGCAGCATTGGACATTGTCGATCACCCCATCCTCCTTGCAACTCCTGCTTCCCTTGGCTTCTGGGACACCCAGCTCTCCTAGTTTTCCTTTGAGCTCCCTAGCCAGTCAGTCATTCCTCAGTGCCTGCCTTCTGCTGGTCCTGCTGGCTCCATCCTCTAGAGTCTGGAGGCTGGGGAGCCACGGGGCTTGGACCTCGTCCACTTGTCTCTATGTACTCGCTCCCTTGAGAATCTCATCTCATCCAGGTCTTTCAATGACCCCTCTGCACAGATGCCTGCTGCTCTGATCCCTCCTCTGAATTCCAGACACACGGATCCAGCTGCTGTCCAGCAGCCTGCTGACAGCTCCCCTTGGAGCTCTAATAAGCTTCTCAAACTTAGCCCATCCACAGTGAAGTCTTCCTAGTTGCTTGGGTGAAAATCTGCCAGCCATCTAAATTCCTCTCTTTCCTCTCACATCTCAACACAGTCTCAGCAAACACCTCCTGCCCTTCTTAGAATGAGATCCCCACTCCTTGCCATGGCCCACAAGGTCCTCCATGCAAACATGACTGAGTCTTCTGCTACCTCACCTCCTCCATCTCCTACCAACTTCATCCCCACCCCGACCTGCACTGAGGATGCTCCAGTCCTCCACCACCCCGCCTCTGCCTCCTTGATCACACCAAACACTCTCCCACCTCAGGGCCTTTGCACCTGTAGTTGCCTCTGCCTCATGTGATCTTTCCCAATTCATTCATGAAGCAGGCTCCCCCACTTCATTCAGTCCTGCTCCAATGTCACCTGCTCAGGGAAGGCCTCCCTGACCACCCTGTTGAAAATAACACCCTCTGGTCCCTCTCTGTTCCCATCCCCTGCTTTGTTTTTATCCAGAGGCATCTCATACTTGCATTTGCTTCAAATCTACCTCCCCAACTAGAAAGTAAGCTCCATAATTTTAGGGACTTGGTGTTTTTCACTACCGTCATTGTCACCACCCAGCACAGTATGTGACACATATGTGTTGAATCAGAGAATGAATGAATCTAAGCATGTTGCTCTTCTCGCTTAAAATCCTGAGATGCTCCATCACATCTCCGTGCTTTTGTCCATGCTGTTCCCTCTGCTCAGAATGCCCTTCCCCCTCCTAGCCTGCCTGGAAAACTTTTAGTCATCCCTCAAGACCAGAGCCCACTGTCGCCACCTTTGTGAAGCCCCTAGTTGCTGTAAGAGACACCTATATTTAGGCCGGGCACGGTGGCTCATGCCTGTAATCCCAGCACTTTGGGAGGCTGAGGCGGGCGGATCACCTGAGGTTGGGAGTTTGAGACCAGCCTGACCAACATAGTAAAACCCCATCTCTACTAAATATAAAAAATTAGCCGGGCAGAGTGGTACGTGCCTATAATCCCAGCTACTCAGGAGGCTGAGGCAGGAGAATCGCTTGAACCCAGGAGGTGGAGGTTGCAGTGAGACAAGATCGCACCATTGCACTCCAGCCTGGGCAACAAGAGCAAAACTCCTTCTCAAAAAAAAAAAAAAAAAAAAAAAGAAAGAATAAAAAAGAGAGACACCTATATTTTCTCTCCTCTATGTTAAAAAACAACAACAACAACAAAAAAATTCAACTCCAATCATTTTCCCCTTGCCGCTCCCAGGCGACACCTCAACACCTTTTCTGGAGGGAAATTACTGTACCAGAAAAGACAGTTAATTTAAAAAAAAGTTTTTTTTTGAGACAGAGTCTCGCTGTGTTGCTAGGCTGGAGTGCAGTGGTGCAATCTCAGCTCACTGCACCCTCCACCTCCCGGGTTCAAGCGATTCTTCTGCCTCAGCCTCTCAAGTAGCTGGGACTATAGGTGCGTGCCACCACGCCCAGCTAATTTTTGTATTTTTATTAGAGACAGGGTTTCACTATGTTGGCCAGGCTGGTCTCGAGCTCCTGATCCGCCCGCCTCAGCCTCTGAAAGTGCTGGGATTACAGGCGTGTGTCACAGCACCAGGCCTTTTATTTATTTGTTTATTTTTTCAAATAACGTGGAACCTGGAGGCAGAAACTTGGTGAATCACAAGGGGGCAGCAAAGTGTTCCCACTCGGAGGAAGGCTACAAAGCCTTTCATCATCAGCTAGCAGCAACAATCGGTTTTAAACCATGTAGCAATAAAGGATTAGCCACTGGATTTAGTAACAACTAGTCATCACCCACTCCAGTGTCAGTATTTGAAAAAGAAATAGGATTATAAAATCTCAGCTCAGCCATTTTGTATATGCCCTTGGGCCAGTCGCAATCTGTTCGACCCTGGTTTCCTCATCTGTAAACTAGGGATACCTGCTTCCGAATGTCACTTCCTCATATGGTTGTCTTGATAATTAACTAGGATGATGAAGGTAATAGATGAGCTGCCTGGAGTGTAGTAAGTGTTCATATGTAAAATACTATTATTACCATATAAAGAACCAAGGGAACTGAGTGTTGCTGAATACCTAGTATGGGCAAAGGCACTTTGAATCCTTAATCAAGTGATGAATGATGAGAAGTTAAATGAGAGGTTGAATGACAAAGTGAGAGGTTAAGTGACATGCCCAAGGCCACATAGCTAGCAACAACAATAGCGGTTCACACCTAGCAGGTACTTACTATGTGCCATGCCAGGCAGTCACAGTTCTAAGTACTTTGCATCTTTGCATGAGCAATTTTTTTTTTTTTTGAGACAGGGTCTCACTGTGTCTCCCAGGCTGGCGTGCAGGGGTGCGATCTCAGATCACTGCAACCTCTGCCTCCTGGACTCAAGTAATCCTCCCACCTCAGCCTCCCGAGTAGCTGGGACCACAGACACTTGCCACTATGCCTGGCTCATTTTTTAGTATTTTTTTGTAGAGACGGCGTTTCGCCATGTTGCCCAGGCTGGGAGGTATCTCCCTTCTTACAATGATCCTGAGAAAAGAATTTTTATCTGAGGAATGCAAGTCAGGCTGGGAGAGACATTAAAATGAGACTGAAATCAGGCCCTACTCCCCACTTTGAACTGTGTATTCATCTCTTGAAATTGCTTGCTATTGCCATAAATAGCTATAAATTAACCCAATAATGCCACACCAGACACTACAACCCACAGTCTGTAGCTTAACAATGTTATTTCTGGCCGGGCGCGGTGGCTCACGCTTGTAATCCCAGCACTTTGGGAGGCTAAGGCGGGCGGATCACGAGGTCAGGAGATCGAGACCACGGTGAAACCCCGTCTCTACTAAAAATACAAAAAAAAAAAATTAGCCGGGCGTGGTGGCGGGCGCCTGTAGTCCCAGCTACTCGGAGAGGCTGAGGCAGGAGAATGGCGTGAACCCGGGAGGCGGAGCTTGCAGTGAGCCGAGATTGCGCCACTGCACTCCAGCCTGGGGGACAGAGACTCCGTCTCAAAAAAAAAAAAAAAAAAAAAAACAATGTTATTTCTGTAAACCAATGAGAATTCCTGACAAACAACTTCGCATCAGTCCACTCCCTGTCCCCTACTTTTGCCTTCAAAACTCCATCTGTAACTGCTAGTAATTGAAGTGTACATTCAGGGAAACTTTCTGCTCTCAGGTTGCAATCTTCAAGCTTGGCCCACATAAACTCTCTACTTATATTAATTTTGCCCAAGCTGCTTCTTTTTAGGTCGACAATCCTATGGAGTAGGTACTGTTATTATGCCCATTTGAAAGAAGACTGAGGCACAAATAACTGGGCTAAAGTCACACTTTGGAGTGTGGAGCTGGGCTAAGAGCGGAGGCAGTCTGGCTCCCGAGCCAGGGCTCTCGCTGCCCTGCCACCTGGCGAAGATGAGATCAAGCTGAGGAAAAGCTTGTCGTGGTCAAGATGAGGAAAAACTCAAGCCCTTTCCACCACCCTAGGCTGCTTTGAAACTAGCTTGCCTCAAAGCCTGCTCCAGACTGTTGAAAAACAAAACCAACACCCCTCCATCTCAACCCCACTACGCCCCTCTTCAGCCACTGGTTTCTCCCTCTTCCCCATCATAACTGTACTTTCTACGTGGCTCACTGCAATCTCTGCCTCCTGGGTTCAAGTGATTCTCGTGTCTCAGCCTCCCAAGTAGCTGGGATTACAGGCGAGTGCCAACACGCCCAGCTAATTTTTGTATTTTTAGTAAAGACAGATTTTTGCCATGTTGGCCAGGCTGGTCTCAAACTCCTGACCTCAGGTGATCTGCTCTCCTTGGCTTCCCAAAGTGCTGGGATTAGAGATGTGGGCCACTGTGCCCAGCCAAGAATAAGAAATTGATTGTAAGGCCAGGCAAGGCACTTTGGGAGGCCGAGGTGGGCAGATCTCGAGGTCAGTTCATGACCAGCCTGGCCAATATGGTGAAACCTGTCTCTACTAAAAATACAAAAATTAGCTGGGTGTGGTGGTGTGTGCCTGTAGTCCCAGCTTACTTGGGAGGCTGAGGCAGGAGAATTGCTTGAACCCGGGAGGCGGAGGTTGCAGTGAGCCAAGATTGCGCCACTGCACTCAGCCTGGGCAACAGAGCAAGACTGTCTCAAAAAAAAAAAAAAAAAAAAAGAAGGCCGGGCGCGGTGGCTCATGCCTGTAATCCCAGCACTTTGGGAGGCTGAGGCGGGCACATCACGAGGTCAGGAGATCGAGACCACGGTGAAACCCCGTCTCTACTAAAAATACAAAAAAAAAAAAAAAAAAAATTAGCCGGGCGTGGTGGCGGGCACCTGTAGTCCCAGCTACTGGGAGAGGCTGAGGCAGGAGAATGGCGTGAGCCCAGGAGGCGGAGCTTGCAGTGAGCTGAGATTGCGCCACTGCACTCCAGCCTGGGTGACAGAACAAGACTCCGTCTCAAAAAAAAAAAAAAAAGAATTGATTGTAAGTTATCTGCAAGTTATAAGCTAAAGAAAAAATGTGTCTGAAGTTAGCCTTCTCAGGTGTAAGTCTGAATCTCCACGTCCTACCCCTGCCCAGCAGTGGAACAAGGAGAGGCAGGGCCCCTACCTGGGCTCCTGCAACTAGAGGAGCTTAGCAGGATGAGTCAAGGAGCAAGTCCAAACTGAAATTCATTAGAGAGAAACTGCAAATTAAGCCTAAAGGAGACCAAGGGCAAATGCTAAAACAGAGAGTCAGACACCAGACCACAAATGGATGCAAAGCTGGGCTATGAAGCTGAGAGTTTATTGTCAGCCAGAGACACAGTCAGGCGAATCTAAGTCATACACAAGCAAGGAAGGTCCAGGGCAATGCGATCAAACAATCTTAGGGCAGGTTCTTGGAGCTTTAGGTGTGTTGGGGTGTTTTAAAATCTGCATTCAGGGCAGGCAGTTTAGCACTGCAGTGGAGATGATACATCAGGCTATCATTGCTTGCTGTCTTTCGACATTAGAGCCATCCAGCTAGGCACTTTGCTCTGGTTCTGTGGTCACTAAGCAACTTCTTGATTAAAATGTGGCCTCCCACGTAGATGTGTTTTACTGAGAGATAATGGGCTGGCTAGCCAGCATGAGTAGTCCTTCTCTGAGAATTCTTTTTTTTTTTTTATTAATTTTTTTTGCATACAAAAAAAAAAACAATAAACATTTTCTAAAAATACATACAAACAAAAAGATGCGTATCAAACATTAGGAAGGTTGCACATGGGAAGTCGGGGAATAGAAATGGGGGTGGGAGTTAAAATAAATGAGAGAGGGACTTTATATGGATCAGTGATAATAACTCAATCCTCTATTTGACAAAGAAGAGGGAGAAGGAAGAGGAAGAAAAAGAAAGTGGGATAAAGGATCAGAAAGGGAGGAAAATAGAAAAAATTAGAGTATGACTCCAGGGTAGACCTGTTTTGTTGTCATTGAGTTGGTTGGTTGGTTTGTCTGTTGTATTCTTCATGTTTCGCCAAGTTGGCCAGACTGGTCTCAAACTCCTAGCCCGAAGTGATCAACCCGCCTCGCCCCCCAGAGTGCCGGGACCACAGGCGTGAGCCACCACGTCCAGCCCCCACATTGCTTCTGGCCTCCGTGGTAGACCTCCCAGACGAAGCGGCCAGGCAGAGGAGCTCCTCACTTCTACCCAGACACGGGGCGGGCGGGCAGAGGGGCTCCTCACTTCCCAGACGGGGCGGCCAGGCAGAGACGCTCCTCACTTCTTCCCAGACGATAGGTGGCCGGGCAGAGGCGCTCCTCACTTCCCAGACGATGGGTGGCCGGGCAGAGGCACTCCCCACTTCCCAGACGATGGGTGGCCGGGCAGAGGCGCTCCTCACCTCCCAGACGATGGGTGGCCGGGCAGAGGCACTCCTCACTTCCCAGAGGGGGCAGCCGGGCAGAGGCGCTCCTCACTTTCCAGACGATGGGTGGCCGGGCAGAGGCGCTCCTCACCTCCCAGACGATGGGTGGCCGGGCATAGGCGCTCCTCACCTCCCAGACGGGGCGGCCGGGCAGAGGCGCTCCTCACTTCTTCCCGACGGGGCGGCCGGGCAGAGGCGCTCCTCACTTCTTCCTGGACGGGGCGCCCGGGCAGAGGCGCTCCTCATTTCTTCCCGGACGGGGCGGCCGGGCAGAGGCGCTCCTCACTTCCAGACGGGGCGGCCGGGCAGAGGCGCTCCTCACTTCTTCCCGGACGGGGCGGCCGGGCAGAGGCGCTCCTCACTTCCTCCCGGACGGGGCGGCCGGGCAGAGGCGCTCCTCACTTCCTCCCGGACGGGGCGGCCGGGCAGAGGCGCTCCTCACTTCCTCCCGGACGGGGCGGCCGGGCAGAGGCGCTCCTCACTTCCTCCCGGACGGGGCGGCCGGGCAGAGGCGCTCCTCACCTCCCAGACGATGGGAGGCCGGGCAGAGGCGCTCCTCACTTCCCAGACGATGGGTGGCCGGGCAGAGGCGCTCCTCACTTCCCAGACAGGGCGGCCGGGCAGAGGCGCTCCTCACTTCCCAGACGGTGGGTGGCCGGGCAGAGGCGCTCCTCACTTCCCAGACGGTGGGTGGCCGGGCAGAGGCGCTCCTCACTTCCCAGACGGTGGGTGGCCGGGCAGAGGCGCTCCTCACTTCCCAGACGGGGCGGCCGGGCAGAGGCGCTCCCCACCTTCCAGATGGGGCGGCGGCCGGGCAGGGGCTGCAATCCCAGCACCCTGGCAGGCCAAGGCAGGCGGCCGGGGGGTAGAGGCTGCCGCGAGGCCAGACCACGCCACCGCACTCCAGCCCGGGCAACACCGAGCACTGGGTGAGCGAGACTCTGTCTGTAGTCCCAGTACCTCGGGAGGCTGAGGCGGGCAGAGCACTCGGCATCAGGAGCTGGCGACCAGCGTGGCCAAGATGGCGAACGCGTGCCTGCATCCAAAGGAGAAAAGGCAGGCAGCGGTGGCGCGCGCCGGCAGTCCCAGGCAGTCCGCGGCGCGGGCAGCAGCAAGCCGAGTAGATTGTAGCTGCGCCAGAGAGGGAAGGAAAGAAAGAAAAGAAAGAAAGAAAGAAAGAAAGCGAGTAGTCCTTCTCTCCTGGCCTTTATTTCTCACTGTAATGTTTTCTCAAAATGAAATATACTTGATTACATTCTCTTATTACAAAAGTAAATATATGCTAATTATAGAAAATATAGACAGGCAAAAAGGGAGCATAAAGATCATCCATAATCTTCCAATCCAGAACAACTACTGTTAAGAGCTTCATATTAGTTGTTTTTTTGTTTTGTTTTGTTTTGTTTTGTTTTGAGACAAGATCTTGCTGTCACCCAGGCTGGCATGCAGTGTTGTGATCTCAGGTAACTGCAACCTGTGCTTCCCGGGTTCAAGTGATTCTCCTGCCTCAGCCTCCAGAGTAGCTGAGACTACAGGCACGTACCACCATGCTTGGCTAATTTCTTTTGTATTTTTAGTAGACACAAAGTCTCACCATGTTGGCCAGGCTGGTCTTCAACTCCTGGCCTCAAGTGATCCGCCTGCCTCGGCATCTCAAAGTGCTGGGATTACAGGTGTGAGCCACTGCTCCTGGCCAGATGCTTTTTTTTTTTTTTTTTTTTGAGACAAGTCTCGCTCTGTCGCCCAGGCTGGAGTGCAGTGGCGTGATCTCAGCTCACTGCAACCTCTGCCTCCCGGGTTCAAGCAATTATCCTGCCTCAGCACCCCCTAGTAGCTGGGATTGCAGGCATGTGTCACCACACCTGGCTATTTTTTGTATTTTTAGTAGAGATGGGGTTTCACCATGTTGGCCAGGCTGGTCTCGAACTCCTGACCTCAGATGATCCACCTGCCTTGGCCTCCCAAAGTGCTGGGATTACAGGTGTGAGCCACCGTGCCTGGCCAATCCTTCTTATATGTATATTTACCTATGGAACATATACATATGGTCATATACACATATTTACTTTTGGTATTCTTTTTTTTTTTTTTTTTTTGAGACGGAGTCTTGCTCTGTCGCCCAGGCTGGAGTGCAGTGGCGCAATCTCGGCTCACTGCAAGCTCCGCCTCCTGGGTTCACGCCATTCTCCTGCCTCAGCCTCTCCAAGTAGCTGGGACTACAGGCGCCCGCCACCAGGCCCGGCTAATTGTTTTGTATTTTTTTAGTAGAGACGGGGTTTCACCGTGGTCTCGATCTCCTGACCTCGTGATCCGCCCGCCTCGGCCTCCCAAAGTGCTGGGATTACAAGCTTGAGCCACCGCGCTCGGCCTTTTTTTTTTTTTTTTAAGACCGAGTCTCGCTCTGTTGCCCAGGCTGGAGTGCAGTGGCGCGATCTGGGCTCACTGCAAGCTCCGTCTCCCGGGTTCACGCCATTCTCCTGCCTCAGCCTCCCGAGTAGCTGGGACTACAGGCGCCCGCCACCATGCCCGGCTAATTTTTAGTATTTTTAGTAGAGACAGGGTTTCACCATGTTAGCCAGGATGGTCTCGATCTCCTGACCTTGTGATCCGCCCACCTCGGCCTCCTAAAGTGCTGGGATTACAGGCGTGAGCCACCGTGCCCGGCCCTACTTTTGGTATTCTATCTTTTCCTTTTTTTGATTTAAAACTTCTTCAATTATGCAATGATACCTGAGTACATTTTCTTTCTTTCTTTCTTTCTTTTTTTTTTTTGAGACAGAGTTTCGCTCTTGTTGCCCAGGCTGGAGTGCAATGGCACGATCTTGGCTCACCACAACCCCCGCCTCCTGGGTTCAAGGGATTCTCCTGCCTCAGCCTCCTGAGTAGCTAGGATTACAGGCATGCTCCACCACACCAGGCTAATTTTTTGTATTTTTAGTAGAGACAGGGTTTCTCCATGTTGGTCAGGCTGGTCTCGAACTTCTGACCTCAGGTGATCTGCCCGCCTCAGCCTCCCATACTGCTGGGATTCCAGGCGTGAGCCACTGAGCCCAGCTTATGAGTACATTTTCATAAAATACTTTTAAAAATATTTTAATTAAGAGGGGAGTGGGTCTTGCTATTGTTGCCCAGACTGGTTTTGAACTCCTGGGCTCAAGCGATCCTCCCACCATAGCTTCCCAAGCAGCTGGGATTACAGGTGTATATCACCGTGGCCTGGCACAAATTTTAAGATGATATAGAATTATGTAGAGTAAAATATTAAGGACCTCCAAAACAACTCATAGTAAATAGCTTTGTATTTATCCTTGCAGTTTTTTTATGCATTTATATATCAATATTACATGCTATTAAAATAGAAGACCTAGTATCTTACCATCACACTTTAAAAAAAAATTTTGTTTTTGTTTTTGTTTTTTTTGAGATGGAGTCTCGCTCTGTTGCCAGGCTGGAGTGTAGTGGTGCGATCTTGGCTCACTGCAACCTCCCCCTCCTGGGTTCAAGCGATTCTCCTGCCTCAGCCTCCTGAATAACTGGGATTACAGGCACCCACCATCACACCTGGCTAATTTTTGTATTTTTATTACAGACAGGGTTTCACCATGTTGGCCAGGCTGGTTTCGAACTCTTGACCTCAGGTGATCTGCCCACCTTGGCCTCCGAAAATGCTGGGATTACTGGTGTGAGCCACTGCGCCTGGCCCCATCATACTTTTTAGTGACTGCCTATTTTTACTAAAGATTCTATCATGAACATCTAATCACATCAATAAATACAATTTACATTATCATTTTTAAAGGCCACACAGTATTCTATTGTATGAATGCACCATGATTTATTTATTTATTTATTTTTTTGAGATGGAGTCTCGCGCTGTCACCAGGCTGGAGTGCAGTGGCATGATCTCAGCTCACAGCAACAACCTCCGCCTCCAAGTTTCAAGCGATTCTCCTGCCTTAGCCTCCCGAGTAGCTGGCACTACAGGCGCATGCCACCATGTCCAGCTCATTTTTTGTATTTTTAGTAGAGACAGGGTTTCACCATGTTGGCCAGGATGGTCTTGAACTCCAGACCTCATGATCCGCCCGCCTCAGCCTCCCAAAGTGCTGGGATTACAGGCATGAGCCACCATGCCCTACCCTGATTTATTTAATTAATGATATAGTTTGGAAATTTGTCCCCACCCAAATCTTATGTTGAATTTTAATCCCCAGTGTTGGAGGTGGGGCCTGGTGGGGTGTTTGGGTTATGGGGTGGATCCTTCATGGCTTGGTGCTGTCCTCGCGATAGTGAGTTCTCACAAGATCTGGTTGTTGTAAAGTGTGGCACCTCCCCCTGCCCTTTCTATTTCCTCACTCCTGCTCCCGCCATGTGAGACACCTGCTCACACTTTGCCTTCTTCCATGAGTTAAAATGCCCCTAAAGCTTTCCCAAAGCCTGGCAGATGCCAGTGCCACACTTCCTGTATAGCCTGCAGAACTGTGAGCCAGTAAGACCTCTTTTTTTATATATAAATTACCCAGTTTCAGGTATTTCTTTATAGCAACACAAGAATGGCCTAATACAACTAATATCCTAATTTTTTATTTTTTTATTTTTATTTTTTGAGATGAGGTCTTGTTCTGCCACTCAGGCTGGAGTGCAGTGGCACAATCATGGCTCTCACTGCAGCCTTGAACTCCTGGGCTCAAGCGATCCTCCTGCTTCAGCCTCCTGAGGAGCTACAACTACCGGCACATGCCACCATGTCCAGCTAATTTTTTTTTTTTTTTTGACACAGTGTTTCAATCTGTCTCCTAGGCTGAAGTGCAGTGGCCTTATCTAGGCTCACTGCAACCTCTGCCTCCTGAATTCAAGTGATTCTCCTGCCTCAGCCTCCTGAGTAGCTGGGATTACAGGCACCCACCAGCATGTCCGGCTCATTTTTGTAGTTTTAGTAGAGACAGGGTTTCACCATGTTGGCCAGGCTGGTCTTGAACTTCTGACTTTAGATGATCCTCTCGGCCTCCCAAAGTGCTGGGATTACAGTCCTGAGCCACTGAGCTCAGCCCCAGCTAATTAAAAAAAAAAAAAGTGTAGGCCAGGCACAGTGGCTCACACCTGTAATCCCAGCACTTTGGAAGGCTGAGGCATGAGATCACTTGAGCTTAAGAGAGTTTGAGACCAGCCTGGGCAACATAGTGAGGCCTCATCTCCACAAAAAAAAATAAATAAATAAGTAAATAAAAATAAATTCTTCTGGCCAGGCACAGTGGCTCACGCCTATAATCTCAGCACTTTGGAAGGCCGAGGCAGGCAGACCACAAGGTCAGGAGTTCGAGAGCAGCCTGACCACTGCGGTGAAACCTCTTCTCTACTAAAAATATAAAACTTACCCAGGCGTAGTGGCACATGCCTGTAGTCCCAGCTACTCTGGAGGCTGAGGCAACAGAATCACTTGAACTTGGGAGGCAGAGGTTGCAGTGAGCCAAGATTGCGCCACTGCACTCCAGCCTGGGAGGAGACAGAGGAGACTCCATCTCAAAAAAAAAAAAAAAAATTATTTTGTAGAGATGGAGTCTCGCTGTGTTGGCCAGGCTGGTCTCAAACTCCTGGCCTCATGGGATCCTCCTACCTCAGCCTCCCAAACTGCTGGGATTACAAGTGTGAGCCACTATGCCAGGCCATATCCTATTGTTGAAGATTTAGGTTGTTTCCAACTTTCTCTTATTACAGATGGTGCTTCACTAAACATCTTCCTGTGTATATCATTATGCACGAGTGATCATTTTCTTGGAATAAAGTCTCATAGGTAGAATTGCAGGGTCAAACAGTGTGAACACATGAAGGTCCAATTGGCCTACACACCCACCACACAGCGTATGGGAGTGCTCGTTTTCTTCAACCCTTGCCCACGCTAGGTATTTTCAATCTTTTTAATCTTTGCCAATCTATGAGCACAATAGGATAGATCATTGTTGCTTTAATTAGCATTTAAAACTGTCCCTGAGGTTAATATATTTCCTTAACAAATATAATTCAAGATCTGCTATGTGCCAAATGGTGTCTTAGGCATCAGAGATACAACGTTCAACAAAATGGCCACAGATACTGTTCTTATGGGGCTTACGACCTAAGGAGAGAGACAGACAATAATCAAACGATACGATAAATAAAGGTGAAACTGCAACTGTGATAAGGGCCGTGAAGGAAAAGTAGAAAGAGCTCTGAGAGCATAAAATAGGGGCCGTGGGGTGCGGTGGCTCATGCCTGTAATCCCAGCACTTTGGGAGGCTGAGGCGGGTGGATCACCTGAGGTCAGGAGTTCAAGACCAACCTGGCCAACATGATGAAACCCCATCTCTACTAAAAATACAAAAATTAGCCGGGCATGATGGTGGGCGCTTGTAATCCCAGCTACTTTGGAGACTAAGGCAGGAGAATCGCTTGAACTCAGGAAGCAGAGGTTGCAGTGAGCTGAGATTGTGTCACTGCACTCCGGCCTGGGCAACACAGCAAGAGCCTGTATCAAAAAAAAAAAAAAAAAAAAAAGTAGGGGAATTGGAGCCATCAGGGAAGGCTTCCAGGAAGAAATGATGATTGAGGTGATGACTGAAAGAAGAGTTGGAGTCAACAGGTGAAGCAGAGATGGAAGCATTCCATAGCAAGGACAGCATGTGAAAAGATCCTGTGGTAGGTGAGGCATTTGAAAGCAGTGCAGTGTACTTAGAGTACAGAGAGTAAGGGAGAGGTAAGAGAGGTAGGCAGGGGCCAGGATATTCAGGGACAGTTAAGTGGGTCAAGAATTTTGGTCTTTATTCTAGGTGCAAAGGGAAATCATTGAAGAGTTTAAAGCACGGGAAGGACATGATCAGACTTACAGTGTGGAAAGACCACTGTGGCTCCAGTGTAGAGAATAGATTGGCAGGGAACATGAGTCGATGCAGGTAGATCATCCAAAAGGGCAGTAGTTGACATGAGTGATGACAATGGCTTGGATTAGTGCAATAGTTGTGGAGATGGAGAGCAGTGCATGGATACAGACTCTGGTAGTGTCAGGACAGCCACTGTGTGCTGTGGTTTTTATGGTTTGTTTGTCCCCACCAAAACTCACATTGAAAGTTGATTCCCAAAGTGGTGGTGTTGGGAGGTGGGGCCTCGTGGGAGGTGTTTGAGTCATGGGGGCAGATTGCTCATGAATGGCTTGGTGCCATTTTCAGGATAGTGAGTTCTCACTCTGGCAAGACAGGATTAGTTCCCACACAAGTGGCTTGTTATAAAGCCAGGATGCCCCTCAGGTTTCTCTCTTTCCCCACATCTGCTTCCCCTTTGACCTTCTCTGCCACGTTTTGACCTAGCACAAGGCCCTCACCAGAAACCCAGCAGATGCTGATACCATGCTTCTCATATTTCCCAGCCTGCAGAGCCATGAGCTAAATAAACATTATTTCTTTATAAATTACCCAGGCTCAGGTACTTTTTTTTTTGAGACAGAGTCTTGCTCTGTCGCCCAGGCTGGAGTGCAGTGGTGCGATCTCAGCCCACTGCAACCTCCACCTCCGGGGTTCAAGCAATTCTCCTGCCTCAGCCTCCCGTTTACCTGGGATTACAACTGCATAAAACCACGCCCAGCTAATTTTTTGTATTTTTTTTTAGTAGAGGTGTGGTTTTGCCATGTTAGTCAGGTTGGTCTTGAATGTCTGGCCTCCCGAAGTGCTGGGATTACAGGTGTGAGCCACTGCTCCCAGCCAGGTATTTCTTGATAGCAACTCAAAATGGATCAAGACACTAGGGAACCAGGAATCATGCCAAAAATGAATTGACACCAAGTCTTGGCCTACCTCTATCCTGAATCTCTCTTGAATCCAGTCCACAAACCCTATTCCAGCTCAGGCCTCATCTTCTCCTGCTTGGACCATGCACCAGTCACTTCTGTGGCCTCCTGGTTCACCTCCTCCAGTTTCTTTTCCATACCAGCCACCACAAAGATTTATTTAAAAAACAGCTTTATTGACATATAATTCACATATCTTTCAATTGACTTTTTTTTTTTTTTTTGAGACGGAGTTTCACTCTTGTTGCCCAGGCTGGCGTGCAGTGGCGTGATCTCGCTCACTGCAACCTCTACCTCCCGGGTTCAAGCGATTCTCCTGCCTCAGGCTCCCAAGTAGCTGGGATTACAGGAGTGCACCACCACGCCCGGCTACTTTTGTATTTTTAGTAGAGACGGGGTTTCTCCACGTTGGTCAGGCTGGTCTCAAACTCCTAACCTCAGGTGATCCTCCCACCTCGGCCTCCCAAAATGCTGGGATTACAGGTGTGAGCCACTGCGCCGGGCCACAATTGACATTTTAAAAATGTACAATTCAATGGCTTTCAGTATTTCACAGGTATGTGCAACTATCACAACTATCTAATTTTAGAACATTTTCACTGCCTCAGAAAGAAACTCCATACCCAGTAGTGATTACGTTTCATTTCCTTCCTAATTCTTCCAGCCCTAGGACAGTACTAAATCTACTTTCTGTCTCTATAGATTTCTCTATTCTGAACATTTCATAAAATTAGAATCATACGATATGTGTTTTTTTGTGACTGGCTTCTTTCACTTAGTATCATGTTTTCAAGGTTAATCCATGTTGTAGCATGTATCAGAACTTCATTCCTTTATTTTTATTTTTTACTTTTTAAGATGGAGTCTTGCTCTGTCGCCCAGGCTGGAATGCAGTGGTGCAATCTCAGCTCACTGCAACCTCTGCTTCCCGGATTCAAGAGATTCTCTTCTCTCAGTCTTCTGAGTAGCTGGGATTACGGACACATGCCACCATGCCTGGCTAATTTTTGTATTTTTAGTAGAGACAGGGATTCAACATGTTGGCCAGGCTGGTCTCGAACTCCTGACCTCAGGTGATCCACATACCTCAGCCTCCCAAAGTGCTAAGATTACAGGCGTGAGCCACTGCGCCCGGCCTTTCATTCCTTTATATTGCAGAATAATATTCCCTTGTATGGATATACTACATTTTATTTATTCATTTATCCATTGATGGGTATTTGGGTATTTCTACTCTTTGACTATTATGATTAGTGCTGCTGTGAGCATTCATGTACAAGGTTTTCTGTGGATATATACTTTCATTTCTCTTGGGTAGGTACCTAGTTTGAGAGAGGTGGAATTGCTGGGTCATATGGTAGCTGTTTTTAACATTTGGGGAACTGCCAAACTATTTTCCTAAATGGTTGCACCATTTTACATTACCAGCAATTGTGAACAAGTGTTCTAATGCCTCTACATTCTTGCCAACTCTTGTTATTATATTACTTTTTTTTATTATAGCCATTCTAGTGGATATAAAGTGGTATCTCACTGTAGTTTTGATTTGCATTTCCCTGATGGCCCAATGGTATTGAGCATCTTTTCATAAGCTTATTGGCCACTTGTCTATCTTCCTTGGAGAAATGTCTATTCAGATCTTTTGCCCGTTTTAAAAATTGAGTTATTTTGCTTTTTATTTTTTATTTTTTGAGACTGAGTCTTGCTCTGTCGTCCAGGCTGGAGTGCAGTGGCGTGATCTCGGCTCACTGCAAGTTCTGCCTCCCGGGTTCACGCCATTCTCCTGCTTCAGCCTCCCGAGTAGCTGGGACTACAGGCGCCTGCCACCACGCCCAGCTAATTTTTTTTTTTATTTTTAGTAGAGACGGGGTTTCACCGTGTTAGCCAGGATGGTCTCGATCTCCTGACCTTGTGATCCGCCTGCCTCGGCCTCCCAAAGTGCTGGGATTACAGGCTTGAGCCACCACACCCGGCCTGCTTTTTATTTTTGAGTTGTAAGAGTTTTTCATATATTTTCATTGATAAGTCTCTTATTAGATATATGATTTGTAAATATTTCTCCCCGACTCTGTGGGATGTCTTCTCACTTTATTGCTGGTATCCTATAAGGAACAAAAATTCTAATGAAGTCCAATTTATCTTTTTTTTCTTTTCTTGCTTGTGCCTTTGGTGTCACATCTAATAATTAATACATGGCCATGAAGGTTTACTCTTGTATTCTTCTAAGAGTTTTCAAATTTTAGTTCTTACATTAAGGTCTTTCATTCATTTTAATTTTTTTTTTT
Organism: Symphalangus syndactylus; assembly: GCF_028878055.3. Taxonomy (NCBI): domain Eukaryota; kingdom Metazoa; phylum Chordata; class Mammalia; order Primates; family Hylobatidae; genus Symphalangus; species Symphalangus syndactylus. The sequence goes on along the minus strand of NC_072447.2, from coordinate 123,210,820 downwards.
TTTTGAGAGACAGGGTCTCACTCTGTCACCTAGGCTGGAGTGCAGCGGTGTGATCACGGCTTACAGCAGCCTCAACCTCCTGGGCTCAAGTGATCCTCTCACCTCACCCTCCCAAACAGCTGGGACTACAGGTGTGCACCACCATACCTGGCTAATTTGTACAATTTTTTGTAGAGACAAGGTCTCAATATGTTGCCTAGGCTGGTCTTGAACTCCTGAGCTCAAGCAATTCTCCTGCCTTGGCCTCCCAAAGTTCTGGGATTACAGGCATGAACCATCAAGCCCGTCCATTGAAATTTTTATTAATTTTTATTTTGGAGGTGGTGGGGGATGAGTTCTCTCACTCTGCTGCCCAGGCTAGAGTGTAGTGGCATGACCAAAGCTCACTGCGGCCTCTAACTCCTGGGCTCAAGCAATCCTCCCACCTCACCCTCCTGAGTAGCTAAGACTAGGACTACAAGTGTGTGCCACCACACCTGGCTAATTTTTATTATCATTTTTTGTAGAGATAGGGTCTAGCTATGTTGTGCAGACTGGTCCTGAACTCCTGGGCCCAAGCCATCCTTCCACCTTGGCCTCTCAAAGCACTGGGATTACAGGCATGAGTCACCCACCGTGCCTGGCCCATTTTGATTTTTATATATGGTATGTAGTAGGGGTCCAGTTTCATTCTTTTGCATGTGAATATCCAGTTGTCCCAGCATCATTTGTTGAAAAGACTATTCTTTCCCCATTGAATTGTCTTGATACCTGCTATGGTCTGAATATTCGTGTCTCCTTCGTCCCCAAGCCATATGTTGAAATCCTAACAAAGTGATGGTATTAGGAGGTAGGACCTTTGGGAGTTTAGTGCTCTTATAAAAGAGACCCCAGAGAGGTAGCTAGACCCTTCCACGTGAGAACATAGTGAGAAAGCACCATTTGTGAACCAGAAAGTGGGTTCTGACAAATCTACCAGCACCTTCACTGTGGACTTCCTAGCCTTTAGAACTGTGAGAAATAAATTTTTGTTGTTTATAAGCTACCCAGTTTATGGCATTTTGTTATAGCAGCCTGAATGGAGTAAGACAACACTCTTGTTGAAAATTGATTGACTGTAAACTACAAGGTTTATTTCTGGACTGTTAAATCGATTCCATTGATTTATGTCTATCCTTATGCTAGGACCACACTGTCTTGATTACTGTAGCTTTGTAGTAAGTTTTGAAATGGGGAACTGTGAGTCCTCCAACTTTGTTTTTCAAGACTATTCTGGGTCATTTGAATTTCCATATTAATTTTAGGATCAGCTTGTCAATTTCTGGAAAGAAAAGGTACCTTGGATTTTGATAGAGATTGCATCTATCTTATCTAGTTTGGAGATTATTGTCATTTTAACAGTATTAGTCTTCCAATTCATGAACACAGAATGTCTTTCCCATGCTTCTTTCAATAATGTTTTGTTTTTAGTGTATAAATCTTACACTCCTTTTGTTAAGTTTATTTCTAAATATATATATATATATATATATATATATTTTTTTTTTTTTTTTTTGAGACAGTGTCTTGCTCTGCTGCTCAGGCCAGATTGCAGTGGTGCGATCTTGGCTCACTGCAACCTTCGCCTTCCAGGTTCAAACAATTCTCCTGCCTCAGCCTCCTGAGTAGCTGGTATTACAGGTTTGTGCCACCATGCCCAGCTAATTTTTGCATTTTCAGTAGAGATGGGGTTTCACCACGTTGGCCAGGCTTGTCTCGAACTGCTGACCTCAAGTGATCCACACATGTTGGCCTCCCAAAGTGCTGAGATTACAGGCATGGGCCACTGTGCCCAGCCTCATTTATCAGTTCTAATAGTTTTTAGTAAATTCCTTAGGATTTTCTGTGTATGAAATTATGTCACCTGCAAATATAGTTCTTTTTCTTTTCCAATCTGTATGTGTTTTATTTCATTTCCTTGCTTACTTGCCCTGGCTAGAACTTCCAGTACAATGTTGAAGAGAAGTGTTGAGAGTGGACACTTTTGCCTTTTTCCTGATCTTAAGAGAAAAGCATTCAGTTTTTCACTATTAAGTATGATGTTAGCTGTGGATTTTTTCATAGACACTCCTTGTCAGGATGAGAATGTTTCCTTCTATTTCTAAGTTTATTTATTTATTTTATCATGAAGAGGTGTTGAATTTTGTCAAATGCTTTTTTCTGCATCTGTTGAAATGATTGTTTTGCTTTTTGTTTTTTATTCTATTGATATAGTGTATCGCATTATTGATTTTCCAGATGTTAAGCCAACCTTGCATCCCTGGGTAAATTCCACTTTGTAATGGGGAATAATCTTTTTATATACTGCCAGATTCAGTTTGCTAGTATTTTGTTGAGGATTTTTACCCTTAAGTTCATAAAAGTTATGATTTTCTTTTTCTTTTTCTTTTTGTAGAGACGAGGTCTTGCTATGTTGCCCAGGCTGGTCACGAACTTTCAGGTTGAAACAGTTCTCCCGCCTCTGCCTCCCAAAGTGCTGGGATTACAGGCATGAGCCACTGCGCCCGACTGGTTTTCTTTTTTATATCTTCATCTGGTTTTATTATCAAATACTTTGTTAACGTGATGCATTAAATTGATTGATTTTCATGTGTTGAATCATCCTTGCATTCCAGGAATAAATCACTTGGTCATGGTGTATAATCCTTTTAATATGCCGTTGAATTCAGCTGCTGGTATTTTGTTGAAGATTTTTGCATCAATATGCGTAAGGAATATTGGGCTGTACTTTTCTTTCCTTGTAGTATCTTTGTCTGGCTTTAGTATTAGGGTAATGCTCGCCTCACAGAATAAGTTTGGAAGTGTTATATCCTCTTCTATTTTTTGGAAGAATTTGAGAAGGATTGGTGTTAATTCCTCTTTAAATGTTGGTATAATTCACCAGTGATACCATCTAGTACTGGGCTTTTCTTAGTTGGAAGTTATTGACTACTGGCACAAACTATTTGTTACATGTCTCTTCAGGGTTCCTATTTCTTCTTGAGTCAATTCCTATAGTTTGTGCCTTTCTAAGAATTTTTCCAGCCGGGCGCGGTGGCTCATGCCTGTAATCCCAGCACTTTGGGAGGTCGAGGTGGGTGGATCACAAGGTCAGGAGTTCGAGACCAGCCTGGCCAATATGGTAAAACCCCGTCTCTACTAAAAATACAAAAATTAGCCAAGTGTGGTGGCACATGCCTGTAATCCCAACTACTTGGGAGGCTGAGGCAGAAGAATTGCTTGAATCCGGGAGGCAGAGGTTGCAGTGAGCCGAGATCATGCCACTGCACTCCAGCTTGGGTGACAGAACGAGATTCCATCTCAAAAAAAAAAAAAAAATTTTTTTCCATTTCATCCAAATTATCTAATTTGTTGATATGCAGTTTTTCATTGTATTCTCTTATAATCCTTTTTATTTCTGTAAAGTCAGTCCTTATTTCCCTTCTTTCATTTTTGATTTTAGTAATTTGAGTGCGTTCTCTTTTTTCTTAGTCCATTTAGGTAAATGTTCATCAATTTTGGTGATTTTTTTTTTCAAAGAACCAACTTTTGGTTTCATTGATTTTTTCTATTGTTTTTCTGTTCCCCACTTCATTAATTTTTGCTCTAATCTTTGTTAATCCTTCCTTTGATGGCTTTGGGTTTAATTTTCTTTTCTTTTATTTTTTAGAGGTCTACAGCTATATGTTTCCTTCAAAGCACTGCTTTAGTTTCTATTTTATTTTTATTTACTTAAAAATTTTTTTTTAAAGACAGGGTCTCACTATGCTGCCCAGGCTGGTCTCAGACTCCTGGGCTCAAGCAATCCTGCTGCCTCAGCCTCCCAAATTGCTGAGATTACAGGTGTGAGGCACCGCACCCAGCCTAGTTTCATCCCATAAACTAGGGTATATTAGCATATTGGCATATTTTGGTATATTGTGTCATAATTTGCATTCATCTCAAAGAGTTTTCTAATTTATGATTTCTTCTTTGACTCATTGGTTATATATGAGTATGCTTAATTTCTTTTTTTTTCCTATAGGATAGCCAACTCCATGTCTAATTTCTACATATTTGCAAACTTCCCAAAATTTTGCCTAACTTATCTCTAATTTCACTCCATTGTGGTTGGAGAACATACTTTGTATGATTTCAATGCTTTTAAATTTATTAAGGCTTCTTTTATGGCCTGGCATGTGGCCTATCCTGTAGAATGATCCATGGGCACTTGAGAAGAATATGCATTCTGTTACTGTTGGGTAGGGTGTTCTATAGATGTCTTTAGGCCTAGTTAGTTTATAATGCTGTTCAAATCTTATATTTCCTTTTAAATGTCTTTTTCCTATTCATTCTAACCCTTGGGGGTTTTCTGTTAGGTACACACAGATATCCTTTTAACATTCATATCTGACTGTGTTTATCCTCTGTTTGAATATTTTGAATTCTCATTCACCACAGTATGGAGAAAGCTCTCAATATGGCACCCAAGGCAATGGTATGGCTACTGGTAATTTCCAGTATCTTCAAACTCTGACTTCCAGTCACACAATATCTTAGAGTTCCTTGAACATACCATGTTCTTTCTTCCTTCTTGTCTTTGTACATACTATTCCTTTTGCCTAGACTGTATCTAATCTCGGCTCCCCCTATCCCAGCTAACTCTCACTCATCCTTCAAGGCCTAGGAAGTCTTTCCAAACCCACATCTGGTTAACTTGCTGTTCTGTGGTCTCTCAGTACCCTGGGCTTACTGCATAGTACTTCTCCCCTTAAAAGGAACTGGAGTAGGGCACCGTGGCTCACACCTGTAATCCCAGCACTTTGGGAGGTTGAGGTGGAAGGATCACTTGAGGCCAGGAGTTCAAGATCAGCCTGGGCAACATAGTGAGACCCCCTATCTCTACAGAAAAAAAAAAAAAAAAATAGCCGGGAATGGCAGCATGCCCCTGTGGTCCCAGCTACTCTGGAGCCTGAGGCAGGAGGATCGCTTAAGCCTGGGAGGTCCAGGCTGCAGTGAGCTGTGATTCTGCAGCTACACTCCAGTCTGGGTGAAAGAATGAAACCCTGCCTTAAAAAAAAGGAATTGAAAATATATCTGTCAGCCGGGCGTGGTGGCTCATGCCTGTAATCCCAGCACTTTCGGAGGCGGGTGGATCACGAGGTCAGGAGTTCAAGACCAGCCTGGCCAAAATGGTGAAACCCCGTCTTTACTAAAAATACAAAAATTAGCCAGGCATGGTGGTGGGTGCCTGTAATCCCAGCTACTCGGGAGGCTGAGGCAGAGAATTGCTTGTACCAGGGAGGCGGAGGTTGCAGTGAGCCAAGATAACACCACTGCAGATCTGTCTGGCCTGGGTGAGAGAGTGAGACTCCATCTCAAAAAAAAAAAAAAAAAAGAGAAAAAGAAAAACAGAAAAGAAAATGTATCTGTTGAGGCGGGCGGATCACAAGATCAGAAGTTTGAGACCAGCCTGGCCAATCTGGTGAAACCCCATCTCTACTAAAAATACAAAAAAATTAGCCAGGCATGGTGGCGGTGGCGGGCACCTGTAATCCCAGCTACTTGGGAGACTGAGGCAAGGAGAATTGCTTGAACCTGGGAGGTGGAGATTGCAGTGAGCCGAGATTGCAACATTGCACTCCAGCCCAGGTGACAGCGGGAGACTTTGTCTCAAAAAAAAACAAAGAAAGAAAGAAAAAGAAAAAAGAAAAAAAAAAGGTATCTGTCAGCTGGGCGTGGTGGCTCATGCTTGTAATCCCAGCAGTTTGGGAGGCTGAGGCAGGCGGATCATGAGGTCAGGAGATCGAGACCATCCTGGCCAACATGGTGAAACCTCGTCTCTACTAAAATACAAAAAAATTAGCTGGGCGTGGTGGTGCACGCCTATAGTCCCAGCTACTAGGGAGGTTGAGACAGGGGAATTGCTTGAACCCAGGAGGCAGAGGTTGCAGTGAGCCGAGATCAGGCCACTGCACTCCAGTCTGGCGACAGAGCGAGATTTCGTCTCAAAAACAAAAACAACAACAACAAAAAAGGCCGGGCTCTGTGGCTCATGCCTGTAATCCCAGCACTTTGGGAGGCTGAGGCGGGTGGATTATGAGGTCAGGAGATGGAGACCATCCTGGTTAGCATGATGAAACCCCGTCTCTACTAAAAATACACACAAAAAAATTAGCCGGGCGTATTGGCGGGCGCCTGTAGTCCCAGCTACTCAGGAGGCTGAGGCAGGAGAATGGCGTGAACCTGGGAGGCGGAGCTTGCAGTGAGCCGAGATTGAGCCACTGCACTCCACGCTGGGCGATAGAGCAAGACTCTGTCTCAAAAAAAAAAAAGAAAAGAAAAAGAAGAAAAAAGAGGCCTGGCGTGGTGGCTCACGCCTGTAATCCCAGCACTTTGGGAGGCCGAGGCGGGCAGATCATGAGGTCAGGAGATGCAGACCATCCTGGCTGACATGGTGAAACTCCGTCTCTACTAAAAATACAAAAAATTAGCCAGGTGTGGTGGTGGCACCTGTAGTCCCATCTACTAGGGAGGCTGAGGCAGGAGAATGGCGTGAACTCAGGAGGCGGAGCTTGCAGTGAGCCGAGATTGAGCCACTGCACTCCACGTTGGGCGATAGAGCAAGACTCTGTCTCAAAAAAAAAAAAAAGAAAAGAAAAAGAAGAAAAAAGAGGCCTGGCATGGTGGCTCATGCCTGTAATCCCAGCACTTTGGGAGGCTGAGGCGGGCAGATCATAAGGTCAGGAGATGGAGACCATCCTGGCTGACATGGTGAAACTCCGTCTCTACTAAAAATACAAAAAATTAGCCAGGTGTGGTGGTGGCACCTGTAGTCCCATCTACTAGGGAGGCTGAGGCAGGAGAATGGCGTGAACTCAGGAGGCGGAGCTTGCAGTGAGCCGAGATTGAGCCACTGCACTCCACGCTGGGCGATAGAGCAAGACTCTGTCTCAAAAAAAAAAAAAAAAAGAAAAGAAAAAGAAGAAAAAAGAGGCCTGGCATGGTGGCTCACGCCTGTAATCCCAGCACTTTGGGAGGCTGAGGCGGGCAGATCATGAGGTCAGGAGATGGAGACCATCCTGGCTGACATGGTGAAACTCCGTCTCTACTAAAAATACAAAAAATTAGCCAGGTGTGGTGGTGGCACCTGTAGTCCCATCTACTAGGGAGGCTGAGGCAGGAGAATGGCGTGAACTCAGGAGGCGGAGCTTGCAGTGAGCCGAGATTGAGCCACTGCACTCCACGCTGGGCGATAGAGCAAGACTCTGTCTCAAAAAAAAAAAAAAAAAGAAAAGAAAAAGAAGAAAAAAGAGGCCTGGCATGGTGGCTCACGCCTGTAATCCCAGCACTTTGGGAGGCTGAGGCGGGCAGATCATGAGGTCAGGAGATGGAGACCATCCTGGCTGACATGGTGAAACTCCGTCTCTACTAAAAATACAAAAAATTAGCCAGGTGTGGTGGTGGCACCTGTAGTCCCATCTACTAGGGAGGCTGAGGCAGGAGAATGGCGTGAACTCAGGAGGCGGAGCTTGCAGTGAGCCGAGATTGAGCCACTGCACTCCACGCTGGGCGATAGAGCAAGACTCTGTCTCAAAAAAAAAAAAAAAAAGAAAAGAAAAAGAAGAAAAAAGAGGCCTGGCATGGTGGCTCACGCCTGTAATCCCAGCACTTTGGGAGGCTGAGGTGGGCAGATCATGAGGTCAGAAGATGGAGACCATCCTGGCTGACATGGTGAAACTCCGTCTCTACTAAAAATACAAAAAATTAGCCAGGCGTGGTGGCGGCACCTGTAGTCCCATCTACTAGGGAGGCTGAGGCAGGAGAATGGCGTGAACTCGGGAGGCGGAGCTTGCAGTGAGCCGAGATCGTGCCACTGCACTCCAGCCTGGGGGAGAGAGCGAGACTCCGTCTCAAAAAAAAAAAAAAAAAAAGAATTGATTGTAAGTTATCTGCCTTCCTTTCTTTCTTCTTTTTTTTTTTTTTTTTTTTTTTGAGACGGAGTCTCGCTCTGTCGCCCAGGCTGGAGTGCAGTGGCGCAATCTCGGCTCACTGCAAGCTCCGCCTCCTGGGTTCACGCCATTCTCCTGCCTCAGCCTCTCCGAGTAGCTGGGACTACAGGCGCCTGCCACCACGCCCGGCTAACTTTTTGTATTTTTAGTAGAGACGGGGTTTCACCGTGGTCTCGATCTCCTGACCTCGTGATCCGCCTGCCTCGGCCTCCCAAAGTGCTGGGATTACAAGCGTGAGCCACCGCGCCCGGCCTCTTTCTTCTTTTCTTCTTTCCTTCTTTCTTTCTTTTTGAGACAGAGTCTTGCTCTGTTGCCCTGGCTAGAGTGCAACAACGCAGTCTCAGCTCATTGCAACCTCTGCCTGCCAGGTTCAAGCAATTCTCCTGCCTCAGCCTCCCGAGTAGCTGGGATTACAGGCACATGCCACCACACTCAGCTAATTTTTGTATTTTTAGTGGAGACAGGGTTTCACTATGTTGGCCAGGCTGGTGTTGAACTCCTGACCTTGTGATATGCCCTCCTCAGCCTCCCAAAATGCTAGGATTACAGGCGTGAACCACTGCACTCAGATGGTTTTTTTTCTTTTTATATAACACCTTATTGAGTTATAATCCACATACCACTAAATTCACCTCATTCATAGGTTTTGATGAGTATAAACAATGCTTTGTTTTCATAAACAAAAGAATGTAATTTTAAAGACATTTTTATCATTGACTTGGAAGTACAGACCTTTGTTTGTTTGTTTGTTTGTTTTCAGAGGGAGTCTTGCTCTGTTGCCAAGGCTGGAGTGCAGTGGTACAATCTCTGCTCACTGCAACCTCCACCTCCCAGGTTCAAGCGATTCTCCTGCCTCAGCCTCCTGAGTAGCTGGGACCACAGGTGTGTGCCACCATGCCCAGCTAATTTTTGTACTTGGTCTTGTGATCTGCCCACCTCGGCCTCCCAAAGTGCTGAGATTACAGGTGTGAGCCACTGCGCCTGGCCCTTTTATTTATTTATACCCTGCCTGCAACTAAATTATCAAACCCACTACTAGAGTGTGTCAACATTCAGCTCAGTGAACTGGAGCAACCAAGAATACACCATCCCCCAGGGTTGTTTTTTTTTTCTTTTTTGAGATGGACTCTCGCTGTGTGGCCCAGGCTAGAGTGCAGTGGCTCGATCTCCGCTCACTGCAAGCTCTGCCTCCCGGGTTCAAGCCATTCTCCTGCCTCAGCCTCCCGAGTAGCTGGGACTACAGGCATGTGCCGCCACACCCAGCTAATTTTTTGCATTTTTAGCAGGGACGGGGTTTCACCATGTCGGCCAGAATGGTCTCTATCTCCTGACCTCGTGATCCGCCCGCCTCAGCCTCCCAAAGTGCTGGGATTACAGGCCTGAGCCACCGCGCCCGGCCACCATCCCCCAGGTTTTGCAGGTGACCTTTATCCCAATTGCTCAGGCTAGATGGCCAAACTCTAGAAGAGATTAGGGTCTTCGTGATGCAGCTGAACGTGCATTCTCTTTCTGACAACTTCCAGAATGAAGCTTCCATCAGGAGTCTGTCTCCTGAGCCAGCATGAGATAGGCCCAGGCTGAATAGCTCCCACTGTTCCAGTTTATTTTGTTAAATACCAATGTTCTATTCTTATTATTGGATCAGTCAGACTTGACCAATGACCAACAGTAGGCCTATAAATATGCACTTTTGAGTGAATACAATTGATACAACTTTTGGGGATGCTTTTGTATTACTGTCTCCACAATACATATTGTTAAATAAACAACAAGCCATATTTCACCATTATTATTCATTTATGTGGCCTGTACGTATCTACACCTTTTATTATGTAATCTACAATGGAGAAACATTGCCTTAAACAACCTTCTCTAAAATTTCAGGTCTCATGGCTAGATTTGTGATCAGAACTCCACGGTAGGTTATTTAAACCTGTAATCTCTGACAAGGGCTTAGAGAGCTAGTATTTTATCTCTAAAAATGTTTATTGAGGGCTAATGCATATATTTTGGAAACCAATAGCAGAGGTGCTTTGTAGATATTCTATTACAAAAGTTGAGAAGCTTGACCTCTGGTCTTGCCTGAATGGGAGGTGGTAGGCGCTCTCATGGAGGTAGGCCATGAAGCTACTTGCAGCGAAGCCCAGATCTTTCTCAGGAAACAGTTTTGGTCCTTTGCCAACATGTCAAAAAATGCTTCATTGAGTCCCCATGTTCCACAATACAGAGCAGAGCATTAATCAGTCACTTTCCATGGTCATAGAAAAACCTCAATACTATTGCAGCACTGCAAAGGCCAGATGAAGGACCCCTTCGAGAAGTTGGGGTGGTGCTTATCATTCAAAAGCAAGCTTAGGCCAGGCATGGTGGCTCACGCCTGTAATCCCAGCACTTTGGGAGGCTGAGGCTGGCAGATCACGAGGTCAGGAGTTCAAGACCAGCCTGACCAACATGGTGAAACCCTGTCTCTACTAAAAATACAAAAATTAGCCAGGCGTGGTGGTGTGCGCCTGTAATCCCAGCTACTCAGGAGGCTGAGGCAGGAGAATTGCTTGAATTGGGGAGACGGAGGTTGCAGTGAGCCGAGATCACACCATTGCACTCCAGCCTGGGCAACAGAGCGAGATTTTGCCTCCAAAAAAAAAAAAAAAAAGCAAGCTTAGATGAAGGGTGTTTTATCCTTTCTGACAAGATCCCATCCACACTTAAGCCAAGAAATTTCTGCCTTGCTTTAGAGATGTCTTCAAAACCCCCATGCCCCATGTCTCCGCAGAAAGAACTAAAGTTTCTTAGTTTTGAAACCTACCCCTTCCTCGCCCACATACACATCCCTACTCACCCTCAGTTTTGACTCCAGTTCAAGATAATAGATTCACACTATTGGAATCCACCCCGTGCTTTTGTTGACATCTGGCATTTCCTAACCCATTTCTGGTTACCAGTGTTTTATTCTTAGACCTCATTCTGATAATTTGATAATTTCCTTTGCCTATTTTACCCAGCCACCTCCTACTGCCATTCAGGCATCAACTTAGGTATCAACGCATCTGGAAAGCCTTCCTTAATTACCTGAGTCTCAATTAGGTACCTATCCTCAAGACCCCATTCTTTTCTTCACCACTCTGTATTATAATAACCTATGTGACTTTTCATCCCCCAACTCCCACCCAGACTGTAAATTCCATAATGCACTTGTTCACCACTGTTTCCCAATGTCATGTACAGGTCTCAGCACACACAAAATGTTCTATAAATCTCTATTGAATAAATGAATGAATGAACGTATTCCACCAGTTTATTCACCCCTTTAAACCCTGACTGTATCCTTGACTTGGTCTCTCAGCTGAAGGCTGACACTGTGGAATGTCTGATTTTAAGTAACATGACTTCTCCATGAGTCTGCTTCGTTGAATCAGCTGCAAGTCAATATGCCTTCAGGTGACTGAATCTATTTTTTAAAGTTATTTAATATTGACCAATTGAGTTACAGAAAATATATGCCAAAGTCAAGGGTTACAATTTTATCTTGATTACTTCTAACAGGAGTAAAATACCATGACTGATTATCTTTTGAGGTCTCTCTTGGCAGGTAATGATAAAACCTTGTCACCAGCTTCCTAAAGGTCCCTGAATGTGTATTTGCTATGGCAGGGAAAATATCTGTCCAGGTGATTGAAACACACATTCAAATCACTGGAGTAGAAATTTAAAAAGAAGGGCGGGGAGTGGTGGCTCATGCCTGAAATCCCAGCACTTTGGGAGGCCAAGGTGAGAGGATTGCTTGAGGCCAGGAGTTAGACACCAGACTGGGCAACATAGGGAAACCCCTGTCTATACAAAAAACTAGCTGGGCATAGTGGTGTGAGCCTGTAGTCTCAGATACTGGAGAGGCTGAAGTGGGAGGATCATTTGACCCAGGAGGTCAAGGCTACAGTGAGCTGTGATCATTGCTCCATTGCACTACAGCCTGGGTGACAGAGCAAGATCCTGTCTCAAAAAAAAAAAAAAAAAGAAAAGGGAGGTGCTGGGTGCAGTGTCTCACACCTGTAATCCCAGCACTTTGGGAGGTGGAGGTGGGTGGATCACTTGAGGCCAGGAGTTCGAGACCAGCCTGGGCAACAGAGAGAGACTGTCTTTACAAAAAATAAACAAAAAAACATAGCCAGGCATGGTGGCGTATGCCTGTGGTCCCCGCTACTTGGGAGGCTGAGGTGGGAGGACCAGCTGAGCCCAGGAAATTGAGGCTGCAGTGAGCCATGATTGAGCCACTGCACTCCAGCTCGCCTCCAAAAGAAAAGAAAATAAAAGAAATGTGAAAAGAAAATAAAAGAAATGTGAAAAGAAAATAAAAGAAATGTAAAAAGAAGGGAGCAGGCCCTTTGCAAGTGTTTTCTGTCCTATTATGCTACTTTAAATACTTAGTTGAAAAGATGAAATTGGCTGGGCGCGGTGGCTCATGCCTGTAATCCCAGCACTTTGGGAGGCTGAGGCAGTCAGATCACGAGGTCAGGAGTACGAGACCAGCCTGGCCAACATGGTGAAACCCTGTCTCTACTAAAAATACAAAAATTAGCCGGGCATGGTGGCACTCGCCTGTAATTCCAGCTGATCAGGAGGCTGAGGCAGGAGAATCACTTGAACCTGGGAGGCAGAGGTTGCACTGAGCCGAGATTGTGCTACTGCACTCCAGCCTGGGAGACAGAGTGAGATTCCATCTCAAAAAAAAGATGAAATTAGGAGTGTTACCTGGCCATCGAAAGACCACACAGGATGCTAATACCTTCGTGAATATACTAAGATCTACAGTTTGTTCCTCATCTTTGCAATTTAAAACACCTCAGCTTCCGAAAGATAATTCATGCTAGCCAAATTCACTTAATTAAAGCAGAGTGACAATTTAGTAATTTACAATAAAATGCAGAACACTAAGGGCAAATATCATAAAGGGAAATATTGATAAATTTGACTGCATAAATATTTTAAAACTCTTGTACAAAAATCCACCATAAATAAATGAGAAAGGATTAATATTCATATGTACATAAAGACCTCATGTGAATTCCCAAGAGAAAGATAAGTGTTTCAATACAAAAGTGGGCTAAGGACATGTACAGGAAATTTATAAAAGAGAACATACAATTGGCTGATAACTACGAATTTCAATTCTTCTTTCTCCTGTCAGCAGTGTGCTACAGCCTGCTTGCGGGGCTTGAAACGTCACATAGATAGCTTGAAATCAGTCATAGTGAGAGTATTTACACCGTGGAAATTGGCAAATGATGCACAGCATGGTTGTTGTTTGTTTTTTTCTTGGAAAGCCAGTTACTAAACATTTACCAGCCCAGTACTCTGTGTATTCAATCACTACCTTTCACCGGAATCCTTTCCAACAACATTTAACATTCTCATGTCTTCTCTGCCATCTTTCTTTTATTACTATTATTGTTTATTTTTTGAAACAGAGTCTCACTCTGTCACTCAGGCTGGAGTGCTATGGCGTGATCTTGGATCACTGCAACCTCTGCCTCCCGGTTTCAAGCAATTCTCCTGCCTCAGCCTCCCAAGTAGCTGGGATTACAGGTGCCCACAACCACGCCTGGCTATTTTTTGTGGTTTTAGTAGAGATGGGGTTTCACCAGGTTGGCTAGGCTGGTCTCGAACTTCTGACCTCAAGTGATCTGCCTGCCTTGGCCTCTCAATGTGCTGGGATTACAGGCATAAGCCACCACCCCCAGCCTGCCATCTTTAAAGAAATTCTGACCTCTACATCCTTCTCCAGCTACCATACCATATCTGTTTTCCTTTACAGCCATGTTGTTTTTTCAAATTGGCTATATAGTACTTGCTGAATCCATTTTCTCGTTTCCCAATCATTCTTCAGCATACTTAAGTCTTTCTTTTTTTTTGCCATCATCACACTCCCAAAACAGCTCTTGATTAGCTCAATGAGCTCCATGAACCCTAAATTCTATGGACAGTTTTCCCTTATCTCCCTTGACCTCTTGGCAGTTGGCAATATTCAGCTTTTTTTTTTTAAGAGATGGAGTCTTTCTATGTTGCCCAGGCCAGTTTCAAACTCCTGGGCTCAGGTGATCCTCCTGCCTTGGCCTCCCAAAGTGCTGGGATCACAGGCATGAGCCAATGTGCCCAGCCAGGATTCAGTTCTGTTGACCATTACCTTCTTGAAATCCTCTTGTCCTTGGGTTTCAGTGGCACATGGTGGTCTGCGTTTTCCTCCAACCTCTCTGGCTTCTCCTTTTCAGGTTCTTCCTCCTATTTTCCATCTCTTAATGTTGAGGTTTTCCAGGGATTAGTCTTGAGTCCTCTAGGTCATTTCATCTATTCCCATGGGTTTAAATACCACCTGCAAACCAATGACTCCTATATTTTTATCTCTCCTCTGAGCTGCAGTTGCCTACTTGACATCTTCCCCTTCAATGCCTCAAAAGCTTCTCAAACTCAACATGTCCCAAACTGGTGCCAAAGACTTTCTCCTTCCTCCCCAAATCAGAGGTTCTCCAGTGCTCCCCATCTCAACAAAATGTACCACCACATAAGCCAGAAACCTCAAAGTTGTCCTTGGCATCTCTGTCTTCCTCATCCTCCACCTCCCATCACCAAGTCTGGGTTGTCTTTCCCTCCTAAATATCTCCCAAAGAAGTTCTCTTCTCTCCATCTCTACTTCCAACACCCTAGTACAAGCCCGCATGATCTCTCAGCTGGACCACTGCAATAGCCTCCTAACTGACCTTCCTGCCTCCATTCTTTTTGCCTTTCAATACACTGTCCACACTGAAGACAAGGGAACTTTTCAGAACATGGATCTGATTATGTCACACTCCTGTCTTAAGATTCTCAGCGGCTTCCTGTTGCTTCTCGTTTGCTTTTTATATTGTTGGATAAAAATATCCCCCTTAATGTTGGTCTAGGGCCCTGTGTGATCTTGCTCTATGCTCACCTCTTCAGTCTCATTTCATCCCGCTCTGGTCCCTGTGCGCTTCAGCCACATCACCTTTCTTTTTGTTTCTTTCTCTTTCTTTTTTTTTTTTTTTTTTTTTTTGAGATAGGGTTTCACTCTGTCGCCCAGGCCAGAATGCAATGGTGCAATCACAGCTCACTGCAGCCTCCACCTCCAGACTCAAGCAATCCTGCCACTTCAGCCTCCCAAGTAGCTGGGACTACAGGTATGTGCCACTATGCCTGGCTAATTTTTTAACCTTTTTTTTTTTTTTTTTTTTTGTAGAGATGAGGTCTCACTATGTTGCTCAGGTTGGTCTCAAATTCCTGGCCCCAAGCAATCCTCCTGCCTTTGCCTCCCAAAGTGCTAGGATTACAGGTGTGCGTCACCACTCCCAGCCTCTGTTTCTTGCATAGAGTCTTCATACATGCTCTTTCCTTTGCCTGGAATGCTCTTCCTACTCCCATCCTCCCTTTACCTTGCTCATTCCCATTTAATCTTCTGATCTGAATCCAAACATCACTTCCTCCACGAAGCCTCATAGATGGACACACTAGACCCTAGACTAAGTCAAATCTGTCCCCATCCCACCCCACCACCATTACAGGCTCTCAGGGCACCATGAGTATCTCCTAGGTGCTCTTATTGCAGTTTTATTTTTTCATTAATGTGTGTGATATTGTTTGCTATCTGTCTTCCCTATTAGACTGTAAGCTGCATGAAGTCAGGGACCAAGTCTGCTTTTGCTCACTGTTAATCTCCAGCACTTAGTCTAGGACTTGACACATGGTAGGTACTCAATAAATATTTGTGGGATTAATGAATGACATAGTGACCTTTGTGTATAGGAAATACATAAAACTGTGCAAGCTAGTATTTTTCCTTTTGCTATGCCTTCCAGAAAACTAAAAAACATATTTAAAGCTTGCAATGGTTAATTTTATATGTCAACTTGACTGGGCCAAGGGATTCCCAGAAATAGGATGTGTCTGTGAACATGTTCCTGGAAGAGATTAGCATTTGAACTGGTAGATTGAGTAAAGCAGATGGCCTTGCCCAATGTGGGCATCATCGAATCTGTTGAGGGCCAGAATAGAAGGAAAAAACAGATGAAGCTGGGCCCAGTGACTTATGCCTGTAATCCCAGTGCTTTGGGAGACTGAAGCAGGAGGACTGTTTCAGACCAGGGGTTCAAGATCAGCCTCACAACAAAGCGAGACCCTGTCGCTACTAAAAATAAAAAAATTAGCCGGGCATGGTGGCAAGTGCCTGTAGTTCCAGCTACTTGGGAGCCTGAGGCAGAAGGAGTTCTTGAGCTTATGAGCCCAGGATTTTGAGGCTGCAGTCAGTGAGCTATGATTGTGCCACTGCACTCCAGCCTTGGGGACAGAGTAAGATCCCATCTCTTAAAAAAATGCAGTGGAAGATTGAGTTGCCTTTCTTTCCCTGACTGTTGATCTGAGGCATTTCTCTTCTCCTGTCCTTGGATTCTTTTTTGTTTTTTTAAAGACAGAATCTCGCTCTGTGGCCCAGGCTGGAGTGCAGTGGCATGATCTCAGCTCACTGCAACCTCTGCCTCCTGGGTTCAAGTGATTCTCCTGCCTCAGCCTCCCGAGTAGCTGGGATTACAGACACCTGCCATCATGCCCGGCTAATTTTTGTATTTTTAGTAGAGATGGGGTTTCACCATGTTGGCAAGGCTGGTCTCAAACTCCTGGCCTCATGTGATCCACCCGCCTCGGACTCCCAAAGTGCTGGGATTACAGGCGTGAGCCACCATGCCTGGCCTCCTTGGACTCTTGGACTGGCACTTACACCATCAGATCCCCTGGTTCTCAGGCCTTTAGATTAGAACTGGAATTTTGTGCTCCTGACTTTCCTGGTCTCCAGGTTGCAGATGGTAAATCGTCGGGCTTCTCAGACTCCATAATCACGTGGGCCAATTCTTTATAATAAATATCATATATGTTAATATAATAAGTATATAAAGTTAATATACATATATTCAGTTTCTCTGGAGACTCCAGTGTAATACAAAGCTGAATCATTGCAATTATATCAACCCACTAGAAATGGCATATTTGAATTCTCTGCTTTGATCCTGATGTACCCATAAAATCTGTTTTGGAATGAGATGGCTGTGTGCCTGTGTGTGTGCATGGGTGTGCACATGTATCTATGTGCACACAGTACATAAGTGCAAAGTATTGAGAGCTTGATATAAAATGGATATCTCGTCTTGATCAATGAGTAATGGTGGTGATGGTGAAGCCAGTATCTCACCAAGGTGTCATTATCATCTTTTTCTTTTCCTTTTTTTTTGAGACGGAGTCTTGCTCTGTCACCAGGCTGGAGTGCAGTTGTGTGATCTCGGCTCACTGCAACCTCCGCCTCCCAGGTTCAAGCAACTCTCCTGCCTCAGCCTCCCGGGTAGCTGGGACTACAGGCGAGCGCCACCACGCCCAGCTAATTTTTGTACTTTTAGTAGAGACAGGGTTTCACCATGTTGGCCAGAATGATCTTAATCTCTTGACCTAGTGATCCGCCCGCCTCGGCCTCCCAAAGTGCTGGAATTACAGGCGTGAGCCACTGTGCCCGGCCTTTTTTGTTTTTTTTTTTGTTTTTGACAGATTCTTGCTCTGTCTCCCAGGCTGGAGTGCAATGGTGTGATCTCGGCTCACTGCAACCTCTGCCTCCTGGGTTCAAGCAATTCTCCTGCCTCAGCTTCCCGAGTAGCTGGGACTACAGGCACGTGCCACTATGCCCGGCTAATTTTTTGTATTTTTAGTAGAGATGGGGTTTCACCATGTTAGCCAGGATGATCTCAATCTCCTGACCTCATGATCCACCCGCTTTGGCCTCCCAAAGTGCTGGGATTACAGGCGTGAGCCACCACGCCTGGTTCATTACCATCTTTTTCTATCTGTGTCTTATTTCAATCCTCTCACGGTCTTTGTGACTTGTCTGTGGAGAACTGTGAGGCCACTGGGTAGAGACCTTGTTTCTCTCAATTCTCTACCATATCTATGGGTTGTTGATCAGTATCACTCAACTTGCAGAACTCGGTGTCTTTGTAAACTTTTTTTTGTTGTGAAATATAACATACATCCAGAAGAGTTCCTAAAACATAAAGATACAGCAGAATCAATATTGATAAAGCAAACACCCATGTAAAGACCACCGGGAAGTAGAACATTGGTATTTATTGTCTGTACTATACCTTGGATACAGCCTTGTGACGTATTTGGTATTTGCTATTTGACTTTGTGTGTGTGTGTGTGTGTGTGTGTGTGTGTGTGTAGTCTCCCCAGTTAGACACCAAGCTCTTTCAGAACAAAACTGTATTTTTTCTGGATATATCCCACCATTCCTTTTTTAGGTTTTGGGGTACATGTGTAGGTTTGTTACATGGGAGTGTTGAATGAGAAACTAGACTTTATATTTTTTTTTTTTTTTTTTTTTTTTTTGAGATGGAGCCTCGCTCTGTCTCCCAGGCTGGAGTGCAGTGGCACCATCTTGGCTCACTGCAACCTCTGTCCCTGCCAGGTTCAAGTGATTCTCCTGCCTCAGCCTCCCGAGTAGCTGAGATTATAGGCATGCACCACCATGCCCAGGTAATTTTTGTATTTTTAGTAGAGACAGGGTTTCACCATGTTGGCCAGGCTGGTCTCAAACTCCTGACCTCATGTGATCCGCCCACCTCAGCCTCCCAAAGTGCTGGGATTACAGGCGTGAACCACCACACTGGCCAAGACTTTATATTTCTTTATACATACTATAGTGCCTAGTGCAGGGTCCTAGATATGGCAGGTGCTCAATACTTTCTACAAGATCGTACTCTATGGCTCTGGGAATACTGCTGAGCAAACGAGTTGTTTGGGGGAATACAAAATTATATCGTTTGTCTAAATCAGTGTGTATAAACCAGGGTATAATGATAACTAGTATGTCATGATGTGGGTGAGAAGCCCAGCCTTCTCTTGAGTTCCAGGTCTTGCCTAGCCAAGGACTATTGCAGTACCCTGCTAACTAGTCTCCCTCTAGTCTTTTTTTTTTTTTTTTTTTTTGAGATGGAGTCTTGCTCTGTCACCCAGGGTGGAGTGCAGTGGTGCGATCTTGGCTCACTGCAACCTCCAACTCCCGGGTTCAAGCGAATCTCCTGCCTCAGCCTCCCAAGTAGCTGGGATTACTAGCACGTGCCACCATGCCTGGCTAATTTTTTTGTATTTTTAATAGAGACGGGGTTTCACTGTGTTAGCCAGGATGGTCTCGATCTCCTGACCTTATGATCCACCCGCCTTGGCCTCCCAAAGTGCTGGGATTATAGGCATGAGCCACCACGCCCGGCCTCCTGCCTCCAGTCTTACCTTCATTCAATCAGTTCTTCGTGTGGTGACTCAAGTGATCCACATAAACATAGATCTCACTCTGTCATGCCACTGCTCAATAACCATTCACGCAGTAGTTCTCCAACTTTGATGTGCCTCAGAGCCGCCTGGAGCGCTTGGTACAAATCCACATTCTTTCTCTCATACAGAGATTCTGATTAAGCAGATCTGAGGCGGGCTCTAGGCCCCTGCATCTGTTAGGAACACTATAGATGATTCTGATGCAGCTGGTTTGGTACCACCCATTAAGAAACAGGGATTCAAAGGCTCTTTTATTCCCTACACGTTGAAACTTCAGCATCCTTAGAACGGCACACAAGACCTTTAATGAGTGATCCCTTGTAATGCTGAGTCTATTCCTTCCATACCACTCCACTCTCATGTCGCTGTCACCAGCACTTCTTGCTTGAACTGCTACAGCAGTGTCCTCACTCCCAAGTCTTGCATGTTTTTCTTTTTTAGAGTTGAGGTCTCACTCTGTTACCCAGGCAGTGCAGTGGTGCAATCATAGCTCACTGCAGCCTTGAACGTCTGAGCTCAAGTGATCCTCCTGCCTCAGCCTCCCAAAGTGCTGCGATTATAGGCATGAGCCTCTGCACCTGGCCCCTAACTGCTTTAATCACCTTCTGCTCCAATCTTTTCCCCAAGCTGGAGCCAGAGTGACCTTTCAAAATTGCAAATATGGGCTAGGCATGGTGGCTCACACCTGTAATCCCAGCACTTTGGGAGGCCAAGGCATGTGGATCATCTGAGGTCAGGAGTTTGAGACCAGCCTGACCAACTTGGTGAAACATTGTCTCTACTAAAAATACAAAAATTAGCTGGACCTGATGACACGAGCCTGTAGTCCCAGCTACTTGGGAGGCTGAGGCAGGAGAATTGCTTGAACCCAGGAGGCGGAAGTTACAATGAGTAGAGATCATGCAACTGCACTCCAGCCTGGGTGAGAGAGCGAGACTCCATCTCAAAAAAAAAAATAAATAATTGCAAATATGTTCAAGTCACTCTCCTGCTCAAAACTCTTCAGCGACTCCTCACTATTTAAGGGATAGTTTCTCCAACTGGTTCAGGTGGCACAGCATCTGGATGTGGTGGTGCTCTCTCCAGAATGTCATGAAATAATTGATATATTAAATCATGCCATATGAAATAAAACGCTTTTCAAAAGAACACTTCTGCTAGCTAAAAATATGTCCACATTTTGTGTGTGCAATATAAAATCATAGCCACAAGTACAGATGTCCATGAAAAAATAAACTGTTGAATTAAGCATGATTAGTACTGCATTTGTCTGTTTTATATTCGTTGGCAACTTGTTCATTCGTTTTGTTACTTGCTAGCAGATAAGCAGGAGCATCTGTCAAAGATTTAGGAAAATTTATGGTTAAAAAAAGTTAAAATAGAGAAATTTCTACCCATTAACTGATTTTTTTTTTTCACTATGAGCATCCCATTGACATTGGGCGTAGTTCCAGGCATTGTCTGGAGAGCAGAGCTTGAGAACCCCTATTCTGGAGCAAAAAGCATAAGCAACTTGGTATGACCAACCTGATCCTTCCAGATCCAGCCCCATCTTATCTTCCAGTCTCATTTATAGCCACTGTCCCTTCCTCCTACCACTCCCTCTGGCCAAGACTTAAAATTCCTGAAATGCTCTCTGCCCTTTCTTTCTGGTTTTACTCATGTTATTCTCTCTGCTGTCCCCCCTTGACTGCCAGATAAACCACCACTCATTCTTCAAGATTCAATCCAAATGGCTCTTCTTTGAGATACCTTCCCTCACCACTCTGGGTGTCTTCCTCCCCAGGGTGTTGCTCCTGACCAATTATATCACTTATCACATTACTGGTTGTTTGTAGAGCTATCTGGCAACTGTCCTGGGAGTGCCTTAAGGTGAAGGTAGGAGTTCTTGTCACCCATTCTTTCTTGAGTCTTCTGGCACTTAGCAATTGGCAGTTGAGATTCAGTGAGTATTTGTGGAATGAATGAAAATTGCAAAGAAGGTGTATTAGTCATTTTCATACTGCTATAAAGAACTGCCTGAGACTGGGTAATTTATACAGGAAAGAGGTTTAATGCAGTTCAGCATGGCTGGGGAAGCCTCAGGAAACTTACAATCATGGCCAGAAGTGAATGGGAAGCAAGGCACATTCTTTACAAGGCATCAGGAAGGAGAAGGGCCAGGTGAAGGGGGAAGAGTCCCTTATAAAACCATGAGGTCTGGCTAGGCACAGTGGCTTACACCTATAATCCCAGCACTTTGGGAAGCTGAGGTGGGCGGATCACTTGAGGTCAGGAGTTCGAGACCAGGCTGGTCAACATGGTGAAACACTCTTTCTACTAAAAATACAAAAATTAGCTGGGCGTGGTGACGCTCGTCTGTAATCCCAGCTACTCGGGAGGCTGAAGCATGAGAATTACTTGAACCCGGGAGGCGGAGGTTGCAGTGAGCCAAGATTGTGCCACTGCACTCCACCCTGGGAGACAGGGTGAGACTCCATCTCAAAAAAAAAAAAAAACCATCAGATCTTGTGAGAACTCACTCACTATCATGATAACAGCATGGGGGAAACCACCTCATGATTCAATTATCGCCACCTGGTCTTTCCCTACCTCCACCTGGTCCCTCCCTTGACACAAAGGGATTATGGGGATTACAATTCAAGATGAGATTTGGGTGGGGACACAAAGCCTAACCATATCAGGAGGCAGAGTTTATCTAACTCTTCTAGTGAGCTAGCTCCTGCTGGGTTCCCTTCTATTACTTTTTTGGCACCCCCTTTCCCATACCCTCACTCCTCCCACCATAGAAATCCAACAGGATCTCCAATTATTGGCAATGGCCCAGGCTTCAAACTTCTCCTTCAATATTCTACCAAACCTTACCAGTCCTGTATCCCATCCCATCAGGGCTAGATTTTCAAGATAAACCAGTGGTCTTCAAACTTCAGCATAAATCAGAATCCACTGGATCACTTGTTAAAACACAGATTCCTGGGTCCCATCCTAGAAGTTCTGATTCAGTAGGTCTAGGGTGGGGCCCGATAATTTGCATTTTTTATAACTTCCCATATACTGCTGATGCTTCAAAGGCCACATTTTAAGAAACACTGGAAAGAAACTAAAGCAAAACCAGGGGCAGCAGGTGATAATGCTGAATTGATGAAAGGGATCCTTAGTTCATTTTGACTCAGCCCCTTCACAGAGTTTCTGATTTAATTGGCACTGTCTGGATTTGGTGAATCCCGGATCATTTTCCCTGCTTCACCTTGTCTTCCTCCTCCAACTTTCTTTTTCTTTTCTTTTCTTTTCTTTTTTCTTTCTTTTCCTTTCTTTCTCTCTCTCTCTCCTCTCTCTCTCTCTTTCTTTCTTTTGACGGAGTCTCGCACTGTCACCCAGGCTAGAGTACAGTGGCACAATCTCGGCTCACTGCAACCTTCACCTCCCAGGTTCAAGCAATTCTCCCGCCTCAAGTAGGTAGGACTACAGGCATGCGCCACCACACCCACCTAATTTTTGTATTTTTAGTAGAGACGGGGTTTCACCATGTTGGCTAGGCTGGTCTTGAACTCCTGACCTCAGGTGATCCACCTGCCTCAGCCTCCCAAAATGTTGGGATTACAGGCATGAGCCGCCGCGCCCGGCCCCTCCTCCAGCTTTCTGATCTTATTTTTCAGATGATTCTCAGGGCTTCTCTGCTTGAGACTGACTCTACCATCTTTCTCATTCTCCTATCACAAAGCCACAGTTTCAGGACAAAGCCCTTTCCTGATCTCTTAGCTCCATTTCAGTGCCCTCTTCTCCCTCCGTGCCCCTGCGTTGCCTGCTGCTCCTCTATCCAGTATTAGCACCCCCAACTCCAGCAGTGACCTGTGGAAAGCTGGGCTCCAATTAGGGCCCACTCCTATCTAGCAGGGGTAGCCATTTCTGCTCCCAGGCAGTAGAGTCTGGCTCCACAAACATTGGCATGCTAATGACAGCCACCTGCTTGCCCCTGGGAAGTCTCTGCTTGTTCCAGCTTCTTTAAGGACATGGAAATACTGAAGCCACCTCATTTACATGCTTCTATTCATTCCTTTACTCAACAAACATTGATTGAACACCTGCCAGACACCATGCTGGGCCCAAGGGACCCCACAAGGACACATCAAACATGAGCACATACATGTTCATGGCAGTGCCCGGGAGTCCCAAATGACTCTTCATAAAGGAGAATCTCTTGGCCTCACTCATCAACGAGGACAGACATTCAAGGAAGAAAACTCACGAACTGACCACTCATGAGCCCTCTTGCCTCCTCAGCCCTTCCATCTCCCCTGTTCCTGGGAAGGTGACCCGGGGACAAAGACTGAAAGGCATGATCTCAGGCCGGGCGCGGTGGCTCACACCTGTAATCCCAGCACTTTGCAAGGCCGAGGCGGGTGGATCACGAGGTCAGGAGTTCAAGACCAGCCTGGCCAAGATGGTGAAACCCTGTCTCTACTGCAAATACAAAAAAAAAAAAAAAAAAATAGCTGGGCGCCTGTGGTGGTGGGCGCCTGTAGTCCCAGCTGCAACAGAGAATTGCTTGAACCCAGGAGGCAGAGGTTGCAGTGAGTAGAGATCGCGCCACTGCACTGCAGCCTGGATGACAGAGCAAGACTCTGTCTCAAAAAAAAAAAAAAAAAAGGAAAAGAAAGGCATGATCCCAGAGAGTTTCCAAACCTCTTTTTTTTGAGACGGAGTCTTGCTCTGTCGCCCAGGCTGGAGTGCAGTGGCGCGATCTCAGCTCACTGCAAGCTCTGCCTCCCAGGTTCACGCCATTCTCCTGCCTCAGCCTCCCGAGCAGCTGGGACTGCAGGCACCCGCCACCACGCCTGGCTAATTTTTTGTATTTTTAGTAGAGACAGGGTTTCACCGTGTTAGCCAGGGTGGTCTCGATCTCCTGACCTTGTGATCCGCCCGCCTCGGCCTCCCAAAGTGCTGGGATTACAGGCTTGAGCCACTGTGCCCGGCCCCAAACCTCTTTATTGAAATGAGTGCTCTGATTCACACGTCTCAGTCGTTGGCCCACTGCACTGAGTAAGATAAGGTATTATGTAAAGCTAGTGAGCTAACACCTCTCTACATATTGACACACATACACTCACCATGCATTGAAATACACTGACACACCAACACATGACAAAACACACACTGACACACTGAAATACACACCGCAGAACACACCAACGTGCACACATGGACACATACTGACACACACCAGCAGACACAACCACAAATACAAACACAAGTAAACCCACGCCAACACACACATTGACACACAGACGTACCGACACACAGCTAACACACACTAACAATACACACGAACACACCGACACATCTACTCACACATCAAGACCAACACACACACTGACCCACACCCCACCGAAGGAGGCTGGAGGCCCAGGCCCCATGAGGGACTTGTAGCCGCAGGGGGGCAGGTATTGGAGGAACCAAAGGGTCCCAGGAGGCTCGAATTAAGCACTTAGTTCCGGTCTTCGAGGTTCAGCGTTTTGGAAGAGGAGGCCGCAGTGAGGTTCTGGTAGTCTCTAGGGACAGGAGGGCCGAATGGGGCATATGGATGAGACACCAAGGATTCCGTGCTCAGGTGTCCCCAGCGCTGGGCCGGTAAGTTCGGAGCTTCAGTCCGCAAGGAGTGCTAAGGCGGGCGGGGCAGTGCGTGCGGGATTCCCCCGGGAGACCCGCAGCCCGCCAGTCCCCTCCCGTTCCGGCAGCAGCTTTCTGCTCTGGCTTCCAAATTCTCCCCTTTTGTCCCACCACCACCCAAACCCCAAGTCCAGATTGGGGCTAGTGACCTCGGGCCCTTTCAGTCCACCTTGCCCTAGCCTTTGCCAGGGAAGAGCCCTGTCCCAGACACTCAGCCTGGAAGCCGCCAGTCACCTCTGACTCCCCACCCCCATGCGGTTGGGGCCCAAGCCTCACCGTGGTTCCTCAGATATAGCCCTGGTCGCCCGTGTCACTGCCAACCCAATCCAGGGCTCAGGCCCTGCCCCAAAGCTCCAGAGAGTCTGAAAGACTCCAGTTGCCCCTCTTCCTTGCCACCGCCATCCGCCCTGTGGCCTGCGCCTTCTGTCTCGGGGAGCTCCCCTGTGCTGATCCCCGATTGTGCCAGGCTCTTCTCTTTAGGCCGCTCCTGGGTCTCCAGCACAATGAAGGCGCACAGTGGCGCTCCCTGAATACTTGGCTCTTCATGACTGTCCTTACTGCTATTCCCTCACAGTGTCTCTTCTTTCTTCTCCCCGCCCCCCACACACGCATCCGAGTTCTCTGCCCTCAGCTTAATGGAGCGCCTCCTGGCTGCGAGGCCCTACACTCGGCCCTAGGATGCGTTTGCTGACTCCTTGTTCTCCAGGCGCACAGGGTACATAACATAAAGGGCTTCCCGAGAGAGTGTGAGAAGCTCCATCCAGCAGGTGGAACCAACTGCCAGGCATGCTCTTCTTTGGCCACTCCATTTTCTTGTTTTCCCTGACTTCTCCGAGACCAGGGCCTCTGGGTTGAGTCCCTTCTTCCTCTCTCTCCCTGGTTCGTTGTTTTCTTTTTCCCTCTCTCCTGCCTCCTCCTCAGCTGCTCCAGGCTTGGGCCTCTACGGGTTCATCTTCCATGCTCCACTGGGGCCCCCTCTTGGGCCCGGTTTTCCTCCATAGGCTTGTCATCCCCCCCCCATCTGGGGTCCCTCTGGCAGGCCCAGGTCTCTCTCCCACACCAGGGAACCTGCCCTTTTGAGGAGTGGAATGTACTGTCCCTCCCGCTGGGGCCTCGGGCATGCCAAATCTGCCAGCGTGCTCCAGTGACAGGGAGCTAGCAAAAGGCCAGTCCCAGGAGAGAGGGGAGGGCGCCAGGGCCGGAGAAGTGGAGAGGTGCCCACGAGAGAGGACCCGCGGAGGTGGGCCAGGGGGATAAGGAGGGCGGGCGGGCACACCCCTGCCTTCGGAAGTTCTCTCCTCTGCGCCCTATTGGCCGCCTTGTCCCGGGCTGAATGAGGGTCAAGGAGAAATCAGGGGGCGGGACAGAGTGACTGGAGGCCGCTCCCCGTCACCCGCCCCTCCATTTCGCTCCATAGAGCTGAGAACCTTCATCCCCAGCCCCTCCTCTGGTACTAGAAGGGGTGGGTGGTCTGAGTCTCTAGTCTTGCTGAGCGTCTAGGGCTGGGTCGGAGAGAGGAGGCGTGGGTTCCGTCTGTAGTAGGTACCCAAAGGTGGTGAGCTTGGCTCCACGAAATTACAGCCCACAGCACCCAAGGCTTGGAAACCCCAGGGCAGAAGCCGCTTCTCAAGACCTCTAGCCTCGGACCCCACATGCCACAGCTCAGCTCAGTTGCCGGGCTGCAGTGTGGCTCCCCCAACGGGCCCCCTTTCTAAGCTCTACTGTGGAGCGGCAGGTGCCGCAGGCCACCCCAGTACCTCGGCCGCAGCTGCGCTCCAGGGCCATGAGGGTAGGGAGACACGACAGCGGGGCATCGAGACTCCAGCGGCCAAGGCGCACCCATCTAAGCACCTTGGGATCTCGGTGGAAAGGAAGGGGGGTAACGGGGGCCGGGAGGAGAACTGCAGAGCTCGGCCGCTGAGCAGAGTATGGGAGGGGGGAGGGGCGGGGGCTCCCTTCCAGCCTTCGGGGTCTGGGGACTTAGGGATGTAAAGGAGAGCAGGGGGGTGTGACAATTCAGCAGAGGTCGGGACGTACCACGGAGCCAAGTGGCGGGGGGGGCAGAAGACGTGGTCACCGAGGGGAGCCCCCGCCCCCCTTCGCAGAAGCCTACGGCTGGGGTTGCAGGAAGAACTGGAACTGGGCTGGCCATAGGGGGAAGCGGCGCGTTAAATCCGCCCCCTCTCCATACCCTACTTTCAAGGGGTGGGCGGTAGAGGGGGGGTTGGAGCAGCGGCGAAGGGGCCCCTCCCTTGCACCTCCCCCACCGGACTTGGTCGCGCCCGAAGTGTAACACTTTCTCTTTGTCGGAGGAGCTCCTCTGTTTCCTGTGCAGTAGCTCCCGTTGCGGCGGCACCCGTGGCAGCCCTGGCGGACGCAGGAGCGATGGCAGCGACCGATATAGCTCGCCAGGTGGTAAGTGCAGAGCTTGGGTGCCAGGGCCAGGGCCGAGGGCCTGGGGAGGGTCAAGGAGACCTGGCCGCCGCCGCCAGCCGCATCGCGAGGAGGGCAGTGGGCAGCATCCAGGAGCCGAGGGCACGGTGGGACTTCTGCTCCCGGGGTCAGCAGCTCAGTCCCCCAGCCTGTCCCGGAAAACGGTGGTGGCGCGCGGGGGGCGGGGGGCGGCAGGGGGGCTGGGAAAGCCTGCGGGCCGGCGGCTGAACTTGCATTGCCCAAGAGCCGCAGTGAGCGCCGCCGCCTCCCTCGCTGCAGCTGCGGCCCCACGGCTGGGGCGTTGCCGAATGAATGGCCGTAGGAGCCGCCGAGCCCTCCGGGTCCCTGGCACCCTGGTCTTGCCGCGCCCCTGCGCACGGCTTCCCGTTGTGACCCGGGACCGCACAGGCAAAGAGGCGCGGGGCTGGGGTTAGCCTGGGGCAGAAGGCGGTGAGTGGCGAGGGGGGCGGGGAGGTGACTGGCTGGGATAGGGTTTCTCTATATGCATTACATATGTGACTGCGTCTGTGTGTGTATCGGTGTGCGCGTATGTGTGCACGCGCGCGCGCTCGTGTCTTCCCGGGCGGGCGGCGGCGGCGCTGGGGTTCTGTCTGTGACCCAAAGAAGTCCGCCTGTTTCTCTGAGTGTGCTCACCTCTGTGGTGTGTGTCCGAACGCCTCTCTGTCTGCTTGTGCTGTGTGCCTCTGGGTCTCATTTGTGCGTCAGTGTGGGGTGCAGATGGCTGGCCTGTAGGTGGCTGGCTGCGTATTTTGGCATGTTTTGGAGCGGGCCTCTGAGGATCTGTCTCGGGTGCATGTTCAGTGTAACTGGGCTTGTGTGCCAAAACCTGTGGAGCTGGCTTCTTTCTATGGAGACTCAGGAAAATAAGTGTGAGACTCGCAAAAGCGGTGCCGTCTCTTTTTTTGTTGGCGACCGACTCTGGGAAAAAAAAAAAAATCTTCATTTAAAGAACTGAAGTTTTCCAGCCTGGGATGTGCAGAGAAACCATGTTGAAGTGACCTGAGGCTCCATGTTTGTTTTTTAAACCAGAAGTTTGGTTGCAAAGGGCGATGAATTCCATTTGGGGGGGACACCCTAGCTATTCTATTCATCCATGGGCATCTGGGACTTTAACAAGCCCACCAGCACCCCGAGGTGAGGAAGGAGTGGGAGACAGAGGTAGGTCAAATCCCATGACACCAAATACTACTTGACGAAAATCTCTGAACCACATAAAAATGTTTTTCACCCTTGTAGCATACTTATTTAGGAAAATAGTTCAAGCAATGCAATTACAATACAAAAAAAAAGCCTCTAGATATTTGGTGTAATTGAAATTGATTTTTCAAAATCTGAAGCCAGAATCTGATAGTATTTTCTCTACAGAGTATGTATTAATGTCTGTTTGGAAGGGCAGGGTCATTTCTTCGGAACCTCCTCCACCCCCTGCACACCCTAGCACACAGCACTTTATGCAGTCATGATGTGGAAGGACCAGGAGTAGACAGGAGACATTCTCTGTGATGACGGAATTTGAGAGAATTTTCTTCCCCCAAGATTGGCACTCTCGTTGTGTATTGCTTTAGTGTTTTGAGGGCTCCCTCTTTTCTGCTGTGGCTTTCCTGCTCCTGGTTACCTGCATTTCAGAGATGATATAGCTGAAGTAGAGGAATTAATCTCTGGGATTACACTAGCTCCATCCAAAAATGACGCTAATGATTTTTCATGTCAGCTGATGAATTTGCATACTCTCACCAGTTTCTCTTGCCTGGATTAGGATTGCAGGGCAGATGTTGCAATGGGGAACATTCCAGAAGGTTGTGTGTGTTTCACCTCAGGCACAACTCAGGCAACCTAGAGATGCCCTTTGTTCTGCAGATGGGGGTGAGGGGGTGGTTTAGGGCCACTTGGTTTGCTTTGCATGGCTCCAGTTTGCTCTGGCTGGCCTTGCCATACTGTATGATGAAGAACATAATTGTACGTCAGATTCTGAAGCTGAAAGAGCAGCCTAAGCACTCGAGACCTTGTTATCGTGATAAATGGGTTTCTGGGAAAACTGACGTCACTCTCCATGCCCCCTCCCCCAGCCAGTGAAGCTCCTGTTTATGTGTCATTTGTCTCTCTGTTCTCCTTTGTGTCTGCAAGAAGTTGTAATTCACCAGGGAAGACGGAATTAACTCAGGAGACCTTGGACATCTGGTTGCTGCTTGTTTCCTCCAAGGAACATGTATTCAGGGTTTGGGAACAGAAGACTAGAGAATAAACCTAAGTGTGGCTAGCTTAGGAATTCTTTTTTTTTTTTCGAGACGGAGTCTTGCTCTGTTGCCCAGGCTGGAGTGCAAGTGGCATGATCTCGGCTCACTGCAACCTCAGCCTCCCGGGTTCAAGTGATTCTCCTGCCTCAGCCTCCCGAGTAGCTGGGATTACAGGCACCCGCCACCACGCCTGGCTAGTTTTGGTATTTTTAGTAGAGACGAGTTTTCACCATGTTGGCCAGGCTGGTTTCGAACTCCTGACCTTGTGATCTGCCCGCCTCAGCCTCCCAAAGTGTTGGGATTACAGGCGTGAGCCACTGCTCCCGGCCAGGAATTCTTTTTAATGAGTTCTGAGACGTGGTACCATTGCGAGTAAGTGCCCTAGTGTGTGTGTGTGTGTGTGTGTGTGTGTGTGTATGTGGGGGGTGTGTTCTTTCTAGAATCAGTTGAGAGTTACTGTGGGTAAACATCCTTAGTGACTAAAACAAGCCTTCAAATTGTTGGATAGGGCTTATATTGCACGCAGCCAACTTGGAAGTTCAATTCTGGTACACATAATACAAGTCCATCCATTTGAATGAACACCACGAATGGTTTGGTGTGACAACACCATTTCTCCACTGTGTCCATATTTATTTGATTGACTGATATGTGGCTAGCACTATGGTTAGCCCTTGTCAACTGGACAAAAAAAGGTAGCAGGCTTTAAAAAACATTCGTGATCGGACTGGGCTTGGTGGCTCATGCCTGTAATCCCAGCACTTTGGGAGGCTGAGGTGGGCGGATCATGAGGTCAGGAGTTCGAGACCAGCCTGGCCAACATGGTGAAACCCCGTATCTACTAAAAATACAAAAATTAGCCGGGCGTGGTGGTGCGTGCCTGTAATCACAGCTACTCAGGAGGCTGAGGCAGAAGAACCGCTTGAACCCCAGAGGCAGAGGTTGCAGTGAGCCAAAATCGCGCCACTGCACTCCAGCCTGGGCAACAGAGCGAGACTCCGTCTCAAAAAAGAAAAAAAAAAAGAGGCCGAGGAGGGTGGATCACGAGGTCAGGAGATCGAGACCAGCCTGGCTAACACGGTTAAACCTCATCTCTACTAAAAATACAAAAAATTATCCGGGTGTGGTGGCGGGCACCTATAGTCCCAGCTACTCTGGAGGCTGAGGGCGTGAACCTCGGAGGCGGCACTTGCAGTGAGCCAAGATCGTGCCACTACACTCCAGCCTGGGCAACAGAGCGAGAATCCGTCTCAAAAAACAAAACAAAAAAAAGTTCGTGGCTTTTAAGCTTATAGTCTAGTTGGAATAACAAATTGTGGACACTGTGAAATAATTAAAGAACTATAGAAGATCCTTGGGATGCCCCACCTCACCCCCTGCCTATGAGGTGGCTTGGGCTGCTATTAATATATACTTCGAGAGGTTCCATGACTTGTCCAAGGTAACCAAGGCACAGGGCAGGCCCCAAAAGCTGCATGTGCTGGCTCTTTTAATGAGCTGTTCCTTTCAATGTTGCATTCTGGGATGTAGACTGTAAATGCTGGCCCATACAAAGAGCATCTGGATGATTCTGGCTTGAACTAGTCCCACAATGTGAACAATGAAGCTTTCTCCAGTGGCAATCTAAGTAGTGGTGGTTCTCCCAAATGAACTTGCAGGGGCTAACTTTGCCCTACAAAGTTAGCGGGGGTTGGTCTGGGTCAACTGTCTCAGAGCAACTGTCTTCAGGTGGGGAAAAGATTGCTGCTGCACTGTGGTTTTGCTATCATCACGTGGCAGTTACCCTTTGATTCCCTTTGAGGTCTCTGCTTCAGGCGTTCCTACCACCACCCACTAAAGGTAGTATCATACCTCAAACACAGAAAACAAAACCCTATTACCTAGCTCTATTGGTGATACAACACGGAAGAAAGTTTACATGGCCCCAAATATTTAAAAATTTTGATTCTAAATTTGAGGGTTTTTTGGACAGTCATTACATTATTTTCTAACTTTTCTGTGTGTTTGGGATGTTTCTTTTCTTCTTTTCCCTTTTTTTTTTTTTTTTTCCGAGATGGAGTCTTGCTCTCTCTCCCAGGCTGGAACGCAGTGGCGTGATCTCAGCTCACTGCAACCTCCGCCTCCTGGGTTCAAGCAATTATCCTGCCTCAGCCTCCCGAGTAACTGGGATTACCGGTGTGCACCACCATGCCCGGCTAATTTTTGTGTTTTTAGTAGAAACAGGGTTTCACCATGTTGGCCAGCTGGTCTCGATCTCCTGACCTCGTGATCTGCCCGCCTTGGCCTCTCAAAGTCCTGGGATTACAGGTGTGAGCCACAGCGCCCGGCCTGGGATTTTTTAAAATAAAAAGCGGGCAGAATGACAATGTCCCCCAAATGCACAAGGTCCCTTCTTTCAAGGAACTGGTGGAGGCAGACACAAATCACTATCTAATTATCTTTGTGATAAGTGCTACACAGGAGAGTGACTGCCTGCCATGAGATTTCATTACTAAGGGAACCTAACTCAGCAGTGAATGGAGGCAGAGATGACAGGAAGGGCTTCCTGAGGGCTTCAAATAGGAAACGGGTAGGTGTGAAGGTGGGTGAGATCTCACATCTGCTACTGGGTTGGGAACATTTCATTTGCCAATTCACCCACTTTTATTTTCATTCGTTCCTTCAGCACATACTCACTGGGCACTGATCGGCCAGGCCCTGTGCCAGGTGCTGGGGATATAGTGGTGGCCAAGGCACGCAGGAACTCTGTCCTCTCAGAGCTTCCAGATGAAAGGCAGGAATAAGCCCTGTTTCCTTTTTACATCCTAAATCCTGGAAATGTGAGTGTTAGCGGTGTTCTTAATACAAAACTACATGACAGCAGAGTGATTTGTCTGTATCGTCTAATGAGATTTTGATCTGCAGTCATGTGCATAGCATTTACTTTGTGGAGTCTCTGCTGTAAATTTTCTGTTAATTGCTGGCTTTGTTACCAAGCATGGCCCCTGTCTTTGTGTGCTATAAGGGAGCAAACCTATTGCATTAGCCTGAGCAAAACTAATTAGGAAGATAAGTCCTCTGGAAAAAGATATTCCCAAACTAAGTAGGGCTGATTTCTGGACTTGCCTGGGTTTTTGGATGATCAGAGCCATGGTTTAATATTAGCATGAACAATTGAGAAGGGCTTTTAGTTGCATGTACATTAAAACTACATTCAAGACAGATGAGGCCGGGTGCTCACGTCACAGAGGTGGCTCATGTCTGTAATCCCAGCACTTTGGGAGGCCAAGGCGGGCAGATCATGAGGTCAGGAGATCGAGACCATCCTGGCTAACACGGTGAAGCCCCGTCTCTACTAAAAATCAAAAAATTAGCCGGGCGTGGTGGTGGGCGCCTGTAGTCCCAGCTACTTGGGAGGCTGAGACAGGAGAATGGCGTGAACCCGGGAGGCGGAGGTTGCAGTGAGCCAAGATTGCACCACTGCACTCCAGCCTGGGCGACAGAGGAAGACTCTGTCTCAAAAAAGAAAAAAGAAAAAAAAAAGACAGGTGAAAGAAAGAAAGAAAAAGAAGGAAAGAAGGAAAGCCATGGATATATGTAACATGTTTCTTTCAACTATCTCAAAATGCTTCCATCTGTATGATTTCATTTTCCCCAGTGGCTTCCTGGACAAGTATTACTATTCTCTTTATTTAATAGGTGTAGGGACACCAAGTTACTTAGTCTGAAGTGCTATTGCTGGTCAGTGGGTAATACAATTAAACACCCACCAGATGACACAGATTCCTTGTTTAAAAACACTCGTCTTTTCATGATGTTTCTAAGAAATCAAAATCCTGCCATGACCTCTCTTCCCCCTCTTTTCACTACACTCCCTCAGCACCCCCATAGGGCCCAGGGAAGAGTATACTAGGGTGATTCGGAGACTCTCTGATATTAAAAAGATTCTCAGCTTAAATCCAATATAGCACAGTCACGGGTTGTGTGGGTTTTCTTTTTTATTTTTTCTTCTCCATATTGCTTTAAATAAAAATCTTGGAGCCACCAGCCATGTAATGATGGATTATTTTAAGTAACAACTGGAGGGGGAGCACAGAATAAATTAGAAACACAGACCCTTCCTCCTCGGTTTGGCAGGAGGAGGCTTCTGCTGCTGGGATTTGAAACCGTGGGTTTCTCTGCTGCCTGCAAAGAGGAAGGAGGCCACATGCTCAGGAGTGTGAGAAATAATGTTATCCTCTTCTTCAGCGTCTTCTCATTAGAGGCAGCCATCTGCTGAATTATGCAGCGCGCTCTCAGCCGCCCCTTCCACTCACTTAAAGGTGACCAGGGAAAAGATCTGCAGGCCTTCTCAGCGAGAGGCCTCAGGGCTCAGGTTTCCCCTGCCATGGCCATCTCTGACCCGGAATGAAGGCCCTGGGGTAACAGGGGCAGAACTCTGTTTTCCTGGCCCTGATGAGGTGTGAGGTTGTGTTCAGTTTCCTTTCACATTGGAGGCCCCCAGCTCTGAACACTGGCGCTGAGGCAGGAACTGGGTTTTTTCAGATCCCCATTAAACAAGACCAGATGGAGGCAGAGGCAAATTCAGGCTCCCCAGAGGGCAGTTGGGCACTCACCCAGAGGCCTGTGGGTAAACCTTTTCTTTTTTAGCAGATTGGAGGTAACAATAGCCAGAACACCTAGAAAACTCTCTTTCAATTGCCTGGCTTCCAGGGAATCTGGCTGGCTTTTGTGGGAAAGTTTCACTCACCCTGAGCAGGGGTCACCCCTGGCCTGAGGTGGGGATATTTGACCTAGACTTAGGCTTGTGTTAGCCTTAGGGTTCTTCAGCAGAACTGGGCAGCTGGCCAGGCTGAGGCTTAGGCCGCAGTCAAAAGAGAGAAACAGGAGGAAAAACTGGGGAAGTGAGTAGAGAGCAGGAATACACAATGAGTGCCTTCCACCGCACTGACTACTTCAGTTGCCTTCTGTGGGCCAGAACCACCTTGGGGAGCTCACGGGTTTCCAGATTCGGTTCCTTGACCAGCATCAAGCCAGACCAGACCTTCTGCCCCTGACCAGCATCAAGCCAGAAGCTCAATGGCCCGGAATTTTACCAGTATAAAGAAACACATGTGCCACTTGAGTCAGCTTTTCCATTTGAGAGTGGCCGTTGGCTCGACAGGGGCCTGGATCCTAGCACTATTCTCTGTCACTAAATCAGTCTGTGACGTGGGCCAAGTCACTTCCTCTCTGTGAGTCTCTGTTTCCCCTTTTGTGAAACGAAAGGGCTGGATTAGGTGATCTTTAAGGGCGTTTCCAGCTCTAACATTGTATGGTGCTTATGTTTCCTTTTTCTCCAGCCTCATTTCTCCAGCCTCATTTCTTTTAGGTCCTTGCCTGCGTCTGCTTCCGAATGAGGTGGCAGAATTGAACCCCACCCCTTCCCTGCTTTGACCCCTTGAGCTGGGTGGGGAGAGAGTTGTAGGGGAGGTCGATCTATGCTTTTAGCTCAGCAGGCTCTCGGTGAGTGGAACGGAAACAACCCTTCAGATATTGCCTGTCCATGTAGGTGTAGATAGCTATTGTCTTCCTATAAAGGTACATGACAGCTGAATGTTTGTCTATTGAATCCTGCTTTCAATGCAGTAGGAGAGCCGGCTACTTAATAGAATCCTGCTGTGAATCCTTTTATAGAATGAAAAGCCACTCTGGAATTTATCTTGTGTATTAAAATCAGTTTCATCTACTGGATTTGCCAAAAATGGGCCTCCTCCTCTGTCTGGTAAGGATAGTCTGTCTTGTGCTTCTTCAGCACAACTGCTCCCCAACTGAAGGGCATTTCTGAGGCCCCTTGGGGGTGCTGTCAGCTTTTGCAGGCCTTATTTCTCCTTAGAACAGCCCCCACATTTCTCTTTCCCAGGATAGGGCATCGCTACTACTCAGTTTCCTCTTAGCCTGGCTTAATTAGCATGAGGGACATTCTGATATTTGATGTGTTGGATGCATTTGAGAATTGTTTTTAAAACCTGTGGGAACTTGGCCACGTGCGGTGGCTCACGCCTGTAATCCCAGCACTTCAGGAGGCTGAGGCGGGCGGATCATCTGAGGTCAGGAGTTCGAGACCAGCCTGGCCAACATGGAAAAACCCTGTCTCTACTAAAAATACAAACATTAGCTGGATGTGGTGGCGGGCGCCTGTAATCCCAGCTACTCAGGAGGCTGAGGTAGGAGAATCACTTGAACCCTGGAGATGGAGGTTGCAATGAGCTGAGATCGTGCCACTGCACTCCAGCCTGAGAGACAGAGTGAGACTCCATCTCAGAAAAAAAAAAACTCTGGGAACTTATCAGTGCTTTTGTGGTTCTTATGACATAATACAGCGGCATCCTTGGCAGCATTGGAGGCAGCAGAGGAAGCTATCAGCTACCTGATTGTTTCATCAAGACTTTTTGCTACATGTTTCAGGATATATGATTTGACTTCTGCTTCACATGAATCATTATAATAAGAAATTATACTGTATGACAATAAGTTATATATATAATATGTAATAATAAGTTATAATAAGGGGGCTGGGCACAGTGGCTCACGCCTATAATCCCAGAACTTTGGGAGGCCAAGGCGGGTGGATCACCTGAAGTCAGGAGTTCTAGACCAGCCTGGCCAACATGGTGAAACCCCGTCTCTACTAAACTAAAAATACAAAAATTAGCTGGGTGTGGTGGTGCACACCTGTAATCCCAGCTACTCAGGAAGCTGAGGCAGGAGAATCACTTGAAACCCGGAGGGGGAGGTTGCAGTGAGCCGAGATCGCACCACTGCACTGCAACCTGGTTGACAGAGTGAGACACTGTCTCAAAAAAAAAAAAAAAAAAAAAGAAGTTATAATAAGGAGACTTATAGGGTTTTATTGTATTGCTGGTAAAATAAATGTTTTATATACAATAAAACTGCCTGAAAGCTAAATTCTCTGATGACCCAAATTGTCAAGCACCTTTTTGGTTGTAGTTCAATATTTTTCTAAAATATCTGAGGCCACTTTCCTACCCAGGAAAGTATCATCATAGCATCTTTTTTAAAAAAGTAACATTTTCCCTGTTTATAAAAGTAAAATATGCCTATTGTAGAACATTTGGAAAACCCAGAAAAGCAACATCACCTACAACCTCTCTACCCAAAAGAAATCACTGACATTATTTTGGCGTGTGTTCTTCTAATCTTTTAAAAAATGTGTACTTTTCCCCCATCATTGGGATGACCCTGTGTATACAGGTTGGTTTTCCTGTTGTTGTTTGCCTTTGGTGAGCATTTCCTTTTGTCATTAAATATTCTTTTTTTTCCTCTTTTTTTTTTTTTTTTTTTTTTTGAGACGGAGTCTCTCTCTGTCACCCAGGCTGGAGTGCAGTGGCGCAATCTCGGCTCACTGCAAGCTCCGCCTCCTGGGTTCACACCATTCTCCTGCCTCAGCCGCCCAAGTAGCCGGGACTACAGGCGCCCGCCACCACGCCCGGCTAATTTTTTGTATTTTTTAGTAGAGACAGGGTTTCACCATGTTAGCCAGGATGGCCTCGATCTCCTGACCTCGTGATCTGCCCGCCTCGGCCTCCCAAAGTGCTGGGATTACAAGCGTGAGCCACCGTGCCCGGCCCATCATTAAATATTCTTAGAAAACATTTTTCTCAGCTGCTTAATATTCCATCATGTATCACTGAACCAATGATTCATAGCCTTGGAGATTTGCACAGTCTTTCAGAGATCAGTGTTCAGGGCTGAGAGTGAAAATGGAGAAAAGGGAGGTATGAGAGCTTGGGCCCACCAGTAGGTGACTGAAGAGAGTCCGGTTTCAGTGTTTCTTTTCTTTCCTCGCATTTTTGTTGTTGTTTGTTTGTTTGTTTGTTTTGAGACAGAGTCTCCCTCTGTTGCCCAGATTGGAGTGCAGTGGTGTGATCTCAGCTCATTGCAACCTCCGCCTCCCGGGTTCAAGCGATTCTCCTGCCTCAGCCTCCCAACTGGCTGGGACTACAGGCATGAGCCACCAAGCCCGGCTAATTTTTGTATTTTTAGTAGAGACGGGTTTTCCCAATGTTGGCCGGGCTGGTTTTGAACTCCTGGCCCCAAGTAATCTGCCCGCCTTGGTCTCCCAAAGTGCTGGGATTACAGGCATGAGCCACCGCACCTGGCCACTTTCCTAGCATTTGGATGGGAATGGCCAGAGGAAAAGTTTAGGGACAGCCTAGTCATCAGCAATGAGTTTCAAACTTTTTGCTTTTTTTTTTTTTTTTTTGAGACGGAGTCTCGCTCTGTCGCCCAGGCTGGAGTGCGGTGGCGCAATCT
This sequence comes from Symphalangus syndactylus, assembly GCF_028878055.3. Lineage (NCBI taxonomy): Eukaryota > Metazoa > Chordata > Mammalia > Primates > Hylobatidae > Symphalangus > Symphalangus syndactylus. The sequence continues at coordinate 123,172,815 of NC_072447.2, read as the reverse complement.
CGGCTCACTGCAAACTCCGCCTCCCGGGTTCACGCCATTCTCCTGCCTCAGCCTCTCCGAGTAGCTGGGACTACAGGGGCCCGCCACCACGCCCGGCTAATTTTTTGTATTTTTTTAGTAGAGACGGGGTTTCACCGTGGTCTCGATCTCCTGACCTCGTGATCCGCCCGCCTCGGCCTCCCAAAGTGCTGGGATTACAAGTGTGAGCTACCGCGCCCGGCACTTTTTGCTTTTATTCTTTAGAATGACAGCTACTAACTTAGCCACCCTGGTCTGAAACAGAGGCGGGAAATTCTCCATTGACACAGATTCACCCTTAGTTCCCAGAGGCCTCAAATATGGCTTGCTTACTATCACAGGGGTTGGAAGAGGGGCCAAGGGGAGTGGGGGACAGAGGTGGCCTACTTGGGTGCTTAAGGGACTCTGTATTTTCAGTAACAGCAATGAGAGAAAGATGCGCAGCTGGAACCGCCATGACTTGTTCTTGATAATATGAACCTTACCAATATTCAATTAAAAAACGAAATTGGTGTGTCCTCAGGAGAGGAGGCGGAAGAGGAAGAGAGAGGTGTTTCTGCCTATGATATGAAATGTGGTATAACGTATTTAAAAACCACAGGTGACTGCAGATGAGGAGAAAACAGGAAATGTAATTGGGGAGGGGAGTGGGGCGCTCTCCCAGTTCTCAGGAGCACTCTTTCATTTTGCCTTCCTTTTAGCTCCTCTCAGACTCTCTGCATCCTAATTACCCCTGCTGCAAAGCTGAGTGAGAACTCTTCTTCCTTATATTAAAAATGTTTTAATATTACATGGGTAACATGCAAATACGTTCATGCTATAAAAGAGTCAAACAATAGGGAAGCATACTGACTACTCCCTTGACTGAGCCCCTATTTCCATCCCCTTCCCCTGAGGTAGCCACGATTGTGGGTTTGGTGGCTGTATTTTCAGTCCTCTTTCTATGCATCCACATACATTTACGTGCAAATACACATATACAGGGCTTCTGGGGCATATATGGGCTCGTATTGTGCTTATAGTTTACAACTTCTATTTTCTTTTTTTTTCTTTCTTTCTTTTTTTTGAGACAGGCTGGAGTGCAGTGGCACAATCTTGGCCCACTACATCCTCGACCTGCCGGGCTCAAGCAATCCTCCCACATGAGCCTCCTGGGTAGCTGGGACTACAGGTGTGTGCTAACACACCTGGCTAATTTTTGTATTTTTTGTAGAGACGGGATTCTGCTGTGTTGCCCAGGCTGGTCTCAAACTCCTGGGCTCAAGCGAGCCACCTGCCTCGACCTCCCAAAATGCTGGGATTACAGTCATGTAATAACTTCCATTTTCTTCTATTTTATTACAGTCGCCCTATAACTTCTGTTTTCTGTTTTATACTATGTCTTGGAGATACTCACATCAGTACATACAGAACTACCCACATGCTTCTTAATTGATGTAGAATATTCCAGAATATGCATGTGTCATAATTTGGTTAAATATTTTCCTATTGTTGGACATTTAGGTTGGTTTTTTTTTTCAGCATTATAAACTGTGCTGTAATAAATTTCCTTGTAATAGATCTTTGTACAGATTCTGAGAGGAGGTTGCAGGGTTATGAGAGAAGTGCAATTTAAAATGGTGACTTTGGCCATTCCAGCATCTCAGTTCAGGCCTTCAGTATGGTAATATGGCACCACTTGCTACTAAAGATGAAAACTTGAGATTTAGTGTCAGACATGCTGGGCCAAGTTGCCGGTTCCATCTCCTCTCGTGCACATTGTAGTCAAGGAACATTCAATTAACTGCAATCAAAGTAATCAGGCCCTCAATTAATCAGGCCACCTTACGGAGAAAGAGGAAAGAGATAAAATATCAGAGATTTAGTGAGAGAGGAGGGGAGAAACTTCCAGGGGCTGTGCTGGGGTCAGTGTACATTCAGTTCAATGTCGTGTCCTTCTGTCCTTCCTACCTTTGCGTATTTAACTCTGAACAATGCGGACTGATACTCATAATGATGACCTTGACATCTTATAAGATTCATCAAAGCAAGGGTGCATAGTGTTTGCCAGACAGGATTTCCTAAAGTAGGAACTATACAAATACATTTTTTTTTTTTTGAGACAGAGTCTCACTCTGTCGCCCAGCCTGGAGTGCAGTGGCGTGATCTCGGCTCAATGCAACCTCTGCCTCCCGGGTTCAAGTGATTCTCCTAACTCAGCCTCCCGAGTAGCTGGACTACAGGCTCCCGCCACTGTGCCCGGCTAATTTTTGTATTTTTAGTAGAGACGGGGTTTCACCATGTTGGCCAGGCTGGTTTTGAACTCCTGACCTCGTGATCCGCCCGCCTCAGCCTCCCAAAGTGCTGGGATTACAGGCGTGAGCCACTGCTTCCAGCAGAGGCTCATCCCTTCTTTGAGACATCTCTCAAATTTGTTCCTTCTCTTTGAGTCCCAAGTCAGGTCAGTTCACACCAACCAGCATTTATTGTCACAGTGCCTGGATGTCACTCTGCTGGCTCAACGTTATTGGAGTCATCTCCTCCTATGTCTTCCTGCTCCTAGTCTCTCTGTCCATCCAATCAAGCAAACACCCTGCAGCTGGAGTGATCTTTTAAAAACACTCCCTGTATCATGGCCCTCCCTGCTCAAACCACTCAAAATCCCCCAAATCCCATTGCTTAGGAAATGAAGTCCATATTTCTGCTTTTTCGGGCTTAGAAAATTATTTCTTTTGGGCAAGGTATGGTGGCTCATGCCTGTAATCCCAGCACTTTGGGAGGCCAAGGCGTGTGGATCACGAGGTCAGTAGTTCAAGACCAGCCTGGGCAACATGGCGAAACCCCATCTCTACTAAAATATACAAAAAATTAGCCGGGTGTGGTGGTGGGCACCCAGCTACTCCGGAGGCTGAGACAGGAGAATCGCTTGAACCCGGGAGGCGGAAATTGCAGTGAGCTGAGATCGCGCCACTGCACTCCAGCCTGGGAGACAGAGAGAGACTCCTTATCAAAAAAAAAAAAAAAAAGAAAAGAAAGAAAAGAAAATAAAATTCTTTCTTCTGCCGTTTAGGGCTCTTTACAGCACTGTTTTCAGTTTGAAAATTCATTTCCTCTCCTTTTGGCTTTGGAGCACTTGAAGCCTCATGGTGCTGAATTTGTTGGAGGACGGAAGAGGCAGCCAGGGGTGATAACAAATGGCTCAGGAAACCTCAACTCTGAGTCCACCTCAATTTCCGATGCCTGCTACGTCGGAGGCTCCGTAAAGAAAGCATATCAGTTCTCATGTCCCTGACTCCCCTGCAGCGTTGTGGACCAAGAACTAGCAGTGGGAATCTTGCATCTTACTTTGTTTGCTTTAATAAAGAGAAGGGGAAATGAGAAGGAGAAGCAGAAAGGGGTGAACGTAGAACAAAGCCTTGAGTGATGTGAACCACTCATGAGGCTCAGCTGTCTTTATTTATTTATTTTTTTTGAGACAGAGTCTCGCTCTGTCGCCCAGGCTGGGTGCAGTGGCGCGATCTCGGCTCACTGCAAGCTCCGCCTCCCGGGTTCACGCCATTCTCCTGCCTCAGCCTCCGGAGTAGCTGGGACAACAGGCGCCCGCCACCACGCCCTGCTAATTTTTTGTATTTTTAGTAGAGACGGGGTTTCACCATGTTAGCCAGGATGGTCTCCATCTCCTGACCTCGTGATCCGCCCGCCTCAGCCTCCCAAAGTGCTGGGATTACAGGCGTGAGCCACCACACCCGGCCGAGACAGTGTCTTGCTCTGTTACCCAGGCTGGAGTGCAATGGCGAGATCATGGCTCACTGCAGCCTCGACCTCCTGGGCTCAGGTGATCCTCCCACCTCACCCTGCTGAGTAGCTGAGACCACAGGCTCACGCCACCATGCCCGGCTCATTTTTGTATTTTTCTTGTTGTTGAGATGGGGTTTTGCCATGTTGCTCAGTCTGGTCTCAAACTCCTGGGCTCAAGAGATCCGCCCACTTCGGCCTCCCAAAGTGCGGCGATTGCAGGTGTGAGCCACTGCACCCAGCCTCAGGTGTCTTCAGGGGGCCCCCTGGGGCAGAGAATATGCCAGCTCTCACTGAATGATGGCATATGGTTGTCTGTTAAGAGTTCTCCACTGGGAGTGTGTGGGGTGAGATGTGTGAGGGTAATGAACTTGCCACATGGCATTCACCAGGACTAGCCCTGTCGCTTGCCCTCAGAGGATCCAGTGACACCGATGGGAGTGAGATCTAAAGCTGTGTGAAGGGGCTATCTGGGAGCCGGTTCTGACAAAGTTGGCTGCTGAGAGGCTCCACCACCCTCACAGCCCACGTCTTTCAGTGTGAAAATGTGCCCTTATGGACCTAGTCTAAAAGCTGGTCCAGCCCAACAGAAGAGCTGCCTGCTTAGTGCAGCCTGTGATGCTGGGCTGGGCCTCCTGGCACTAACCGTACCCTTCTTGGACTGCTCTTGGCATCTTTCTAGTTATGGAAAGCTTGGTGCAGCCCCACCCAACAGAAACTGACTCCTTACATAGTACTCCCTTCTTGTCTAGCTCAGCTGTCTCAAGCTCCCTTCTCCCCTGTCCCCTTCCCTCCCCTGTGGCCGTTGGTTGGTAGTTGGCACATTTCTTGAGTCCACGCAGGCCCCTTTTATGCTTCCCCCTGGCTCCTTGGAATCCTGTCCCAGTTTGAGTCTCCTCCTGTTTTGTAAAATCATTAACTATAAGCAGCTTTGGGCCTTGCAGGCGAAGCAAAGGCCCTCTGCTTTCCAGGGCTGGGAGTGGCTTGGCTGACCCTTAGGGAGTCAAGGGACCCAGAGGAAGCACAGAGGCAGCTTCTTGTATCCATAGGGAGCCGCAGTGTTTCATGCAGTACCCTTCTGGGGTGTAAGGATAACCCCACAGTGAATAACAACAGCAGCTACTGCTGATTGAATGCTCACCACATGCTAGGCACTACGCTAAGGGCTTGAGGAGCATGATCCTGTATAATCCTCACACTCCTACTCAGTAGTTTCCGATTTTATGGATGGGGAAAACTTGAGAAGTTTATGTAACTTGTCTGAGGGTGACACAGCAGGAGGTGGTGGAGATGGGGCTGTAACTAACACCTGCCAGATTTCAAAGCCTCTGCTCTTAACCTCTACACTACGCTGCCTTTGTAGATCCTCAAAATGCCCTAGAGAGAGAGGAACAATTGCTTTTTTTTAAGACAAGATCTTGCTCTGTCACCTGGGCGGGAGTACAGTGGTGCCATCATAGTGCACTGCAGCCTCTACCTCCTGGACACAAGCAATCCTCCCGCCTCAGCCTCCCAAGTAGCTGGGACTACACAGGCACATGCCACCATGCCCAGCTAATTTTCGATTTTTTGTAGAGATGTTGTCTCACTGTGTTGCCCAGGCTGATCTCAAACTCTTGACCTCAAGTGATCCACCCACCTTGGCCTCCCAAAGTGTTGGGATTACAGATGTGAGACATTTTGCCAGCCAATAATTGATTTTTTTTTTTTTTTTGAGACAGAGTTTCGCTCTTGTTGCCCAGGCTGGAGTGCAGTGGCGTGATCTCGGCTCACTGCAGCCTCCACCTCCTGGTGGAGCAATTCTCCTGCCTCAGTCTCTCAAGTAGCTGGGATTATAGGCACCCACCACCATGCCTGGCTAATTTTTGTTTTTTGGTAGAGACAGGGTTTCGCCATGTTGGCCAGGCTGGTGTTGAACTCCTGACCTCAAGTGATCCCCCCGCCTCGGCCTCCCAAAGTGCTGGGATTACAGGTGTGAGCCATCGAACCCGGCCCAATAATTGCTTTTTAAACCCTTTTCGTAATACTTACTGAATACTTCTGCATGTACTAAGCTCGTTACATGTATTAGCGCTTCTGAGGCTCCCAGTCACCTCTAAGATATGGCATATTATCTCATATGGCAGATGTTGAAGGAAACAGTCTCAGCAAGTTACTCAGCTTGTAAATGACTGAGTGGAGATTTAACCCGAGTCTGTGAACCTCGGTGCCAGCATTCTCCTCCCCTGACTCCACTCTCCTGCCCCTAATAAGCTCCTCTGTAATTTTTCTCTGGAGCTGTGGCAACACTCACTTTTGAGCCTAGAGGATGCCTGTCTCCAAGAATCTGTGATTTCCAAGCTGACGGGCCATTTTGCTTTGGAGCAGGGAGTAGCTGAGGGAGGAGATGACACACTGGGCCTGGGCGGGTGTGACTTCCTTGCACAGCGAACATTTGGATGGAGAAGTGAGACCCAGACTGCTTTTAAGCACATTTTCATTTTCTCCCTTACTCCTTCCAAATTAGGGTGAAGGTTGCCGAACTGTCCCCCTGGCTGGACATGTGGGGTTTGACAGCTTGCCTGACCAGCTGGTGAATAAGTCCGTCAGCCAGGGCTTCTGCTTCAACATCCTGTGCGTGGGTGAGTATTTCCATAGCAGGAAATTCTATTACAGAATATGGATCCTTAATGGCTGGATACGGCTTTGCAGGTAATTAGGTTAAATAGTGTGTCATTCTGATTTAGTTGCGAGAGTGTCTCTCCCCTCTTCTTTTATCTCTCTGCCTGTTTTTTGTAAGCAGCTGGCTGTAATTACTTTTTTCCCCTGGCCAGACCAGAGTATAGGGCCATATCTTGGGGGGAAACTGAGCTATGTGAGACCCAGTGGAAATTCTGTAAGGGAGCTGGCTGGCTCAGTATGGCTGTCGAATTCATTTTGACTACAGAAGACAGGAGCCAGGGCAGAATTGGGAGGGAGGGGATAGCTGACGAAAAACGCCTGCCCACCAGCTGTGGGCAGTGGGTTGGGTCTGTTTCCTCTGTAGTTTTGTTGTGCTTGGTTTAGTGTGAGCTCAAGTGCAGGCACCACACAGCTGTATGCAACATTCTTTTATTCCCTTTACCTATCTCTCTACCTAGACTTTTTTTTTTTTTTTGAGATGGGGTCTCACTGTGTTGCCCAGGCTGGTCTTGAACTCCTGAGCTCAAGCAATCCACCCATCTTGGCCTCCCAAAGTGCTAGGATTACAGGTGTGAGCCACTGTGCCCAGCCTCTACCTAGACATTTAATCTCAACAGTGGCAACTGCATCTTAGCCCCCTCTATTTGCTAATCACAGCACAAGTAGAGTGTGGTAATATCTGTGAAATGAATGAATGGGTGAATGCCACAGGAACCATTCATTATACTTTTCACTTTCTCACATTAGCTCTTTTGGACATTACCAGGACTCTGCGAAGTGAGCAGAGCAAGTAGCATTTGTATCCTCATGAAACAGGTGGAGACACAGAGTCTTGGGGAGGATAAGGGACTTACCTGAGGCAACACAGAAGAAGTGGCACCATAATGAGGACTCAGGCCTGGTTGACCCCTTGTTCCTCCCCCTGCTTCTCTAACTGCTGCCAGCAACATCTCCTGAGCACATGAAAGCACTTTGGAAACCACTGAGCACCAATCAAACAAATATGAGGGATAACGGTTCCTTCTTCAAGAATATCTTCGGCTGGGCACGGTGGCTCACGCCTGTAATCCCAGCACTTTGGGAGGCCGAGGCCAGTGGATCACGAGGTCAGGAGATCGAGACCATCCTGGCTAACACGGTGAAACCCCGTCTCTACTAAAAATACAAAAACAAAATTAGCTGGGCACGGTGGCGGTCGCCTGTAGTCCCAGCTACTTGGGAGGCTGAGGCAGGAGAATGGCGTGAACCCGGGAGGCAGAGCTTGCAGTGAGCCGAGATTGCGCCACTGCACTCCAGCCTGGGTGACAGAGTGAGACCCTGTCTCAAAAAAAAAAAAAAAATCTTCTTAGATCTTAAATATCTCAAATTTGCAAACATGATCATAGCATGTAATTTTCACCCTATAGCATGGGAAATCATACCTGCATATTTTCAGTGACCTTCTGAACCTTAACGATTATATAAATACCAGAATAAAGTCTGTTTTTGTACTGGCTGAAACACTCAAACACTTTTGCTAATTGCCTTTTATTTTTGTATAGAGTGTATGGGGAACTTGTTCATGTGGTAGATCTGAACTACTACTAAATTGGATATTTTACTCTTTAATGTATTCAGAAATTATGTTTTTTCTTTCTTTTCTTTTCTTTCTTTCCTTTTTTTTTGAGACAGAGTCTTGCGCTGTCACCCAGACTGGAGTGCAGTGGCGTGATATCAGCTCACTGCAACCTCCACCTTCTGGGTTCAAGTGATTCTCCTGCCTCAGCCTCCTGAGTAGCTGGGACTACAGGTGCGTGCCACCACACCCAGCTAATTTCTGTATTTTTAGTAGAGATGGAGTTTCACCATGTTGGCCAGGATGGTCTCAAATTCCTGACCTCAAGTGATCCGCCCACCTCGGCCTCCCAAACTTCTGGGATTACAGGCATGAGCCACCGTGCCCGGCCTAGAAATTCTGTTTTCTCACTAAGGTCATTCATTTTCTTGGGCTCTTTATCTTTTTTTTTTCCTCTATCCCCAGCATTCTTTTCCAGGTCACTTTTTGTAAGAGAATTGCTACACATTCAAGGACAAGTAGAGAACGAACAACAGATGACGGGCAGTTGTTCCCACAAGCTAGGCTCACTCCCTAGCTAAATGGCTCACTCCCACACACCAACTTTGGTTTTGTTGTCGTTGTTGTTTGAGACAAAGTGTCCCTGTGTCACCCAGGCTGGAGTGCAGAGGCTCACTGCAGCCTCAACCTCCCAGGCTCAAGCATTCCTCCCACTTCAGCCTCCAAAGTAGCTGGGATTACAGGCATGCGACCGGGCTCATTTTTTTCGTAGAGATGAGGTGAGGTCTCACTGTGTTGCCCAGGCTGTTCTCGAACTCCTAAGCTCAAGCGATCCACTTGCCTCAGCCTACCAAAGTGCTGAGATTACAGGCGTGAGCCACCGTGCCTGGCCCACATCAACTTTGGAAGCTATCAGATGAAAATATGTGCTTCAGTTTCAATCCACAGATCTATACTCAAACTTATTTTTAAGATGTGACTTCTACTATGTGTGTCCTTGTTCACAGGGAGAGAAATATACCTGGAGGCATTAGTGAATAAAACAGTACATTTAAAAAAAAAAGAAAATATGTGCTTCACAGAATTACACATCGAGGGCCTTAGAGTCCAGATCTAGGCTGTTAATTCTTCAAATGCTGAAAGTCTAACTAATGGTTATGACTAGGTGCTATTTGGAGAAAAATGTAAAATAACTAGAAGTCATAGTAATTGACATCAAGTGCAAAGACTATCACATCCAATGTTAGCACTGCCAAATCTCTGTTTAACTAACAAGAGCTCCAATCTTTGGCTGATGGCCAACTTATTTCACATAATATTTGATTACCACAATATTTAAGCACAAACATATCAGAGTCCCTTGGCATTCTTCCCAGAACTCCATATGACCTGTACTGAAGTTGAGATGAGAAGAAAAAGGACAGATCCACCCTAAGCAACCTTTCAACCAGTGCGACTGGGTGGGCTAGTAAAGCTTTAGGAGGGAGGCCATGTGAATTGAAATGGATCTCTGAGGGTAGAAGTGTAGGGTAATTTGATATGTGGAGCACAGGCTCCCCTAGGGCCCAGAGGCAGCCAAGCTCAAGGCAAAGTGGGTGGGAAAAATAGTAATCCCCCATCCTCTGGTTTCCACCTAGACATTGTACAGCTATAACTGCTTCCACTTGCACCTGCTGGGATGGAATTGCTCAAGTGCCCAGCACAGACCCTCCAAGAGGGGAGTAGTAGGAAGGAGATGCTCTCATCCTCAAGGAGTCACAGACTCTCTTTTGCTCCCCACTTGTCAAGTTTCAGGAAATGGCTGCCTCTGTAGCTCCTGTCTTAGACCCACAGGTGCAACCATTGGCTAGGCCAGCCCCGACTGGGTTAATTTCATCCCTGTTCCAAAAAACCCTGCAATGCACGCATCCTGCCCTCTTGCTGTGCTCACCACCCTGTCCTTGCTCAGAGAACCCACAATTTGGGTCAAGGTCATGAGTAGCTTAGAGTAGCTCTGAAGCTGCAATGTCAGCCCAGCCATGAGGCTGGATCCAGTCGCTGACTTCGCAAAGGGTCCATAGCTTAGCTGCTGAAGGTGATCTTTTATCTTGCAGAGCTTTTTGTGACAATAGTTCATGCCTACTGCATGTGTACATTTACTCCCTAATGACTGTTATAAAAAGATGCTGTTTGGGCAAAGAATATATTTCCCCAAAGTATTTTCTTTTCTTTTCTTTTGAGACACAGTCTTGCTCTATTGCCCAGGCTGGAGTGCTGTGGCGTGATCACAGCTTACTGTGATCAACCTCAACCTCCCAGGCTCAAGCAATCCTCCCACCTCAGCCTCCTGAGTAGCTGGGACTACAGGCACACGCCACCATGCCTGGCTAGTTTTTTTTTTTAATTAAAATTATTGTGTAGAGGGCCAGGCGCAGTGGCTCACACCTGTAATTCCAGCACTTTGGGAGGCCGAGGTGGGCGGATCACGAGGTCAGGAGATCGAGACCATCCTGGCTAACACAGTGAAACCCCGTCTCTACTAAAAATACAAAAAAATTAGCCAGGCATGGTGGCGGGTGCCTGTAGTCCCAGCTACTCGGGAGGCTGAGGCAGGAGAATGGCGTGAACCCAGGAGGTGGAGCTTACAGTGAACGGAGGTCACGTCACTGCACTCCAGCCTGGGTGACAGAGTGAGACTCCGCCTGAAAAAAAAAAAAAACTTATTGTGTAGAGATGAGGTCTCACTATGTTGCCCAGGCTGGTCCCTAACTCCTGGGCTCAAGCAATCCTCCCTACTTGGCCTCCCAAATTCCTGGAATTACGGGCATGAGCCACCATACCCAGACGTTTCTTTTTCTTGATAGGGCATTTTTGGTGTAAAATTACAGTAGCACTAGTTTCAATTATTAACAGAGACCTAGGATTTTTTTTACACTATTGTTTATCTTGGTGCTGGGCTGCTGATCATCAGCCTACATCCAGCAAAGTATCCTACATGCATGTGCGCATGTGTGTACATCTGTGCACATATGTGTGTTGCAACCGAGAGAGAGAATTTTTTTTTTTTGAGATGGAGTTTCGCTCTTGTCACCCAGGCTGGAGTGCAATGGCACGATATTGGTGCACCGCAACCTCCATCTCCCGGGTTCAAGCAGTTCTCCTGCCTCAGCCTCCTGAGTAGCTGGGATTATGGGCGTGCACCACCACGCCCAGCTAATTTTGTATTTTTAGTAGAGACGGGGTTTCTCCATGTTGGTCAGGCCGGTCTCAAACTCCCAACCTCAGGTGATCTGCCTGTCTCGGCCTCCCAAAATGCTGGGATTATAGGTGTGAGCCACTGCACCCGGCCGAGAATTTTTAATAATCCAGAACCTAATTTACAGTAAGGATACCAATAAATGGCACCGGCAATTCTTCTTCTTCTTCTTCTTTTTTTTTTTTTGAGACAGAGTCTCACTCTGTCACCCAGGCTGGAGTGGAGTGGCACTATCTCTGCTAACTGCAACCTCCATCTCCCAGGTTCAAGTGATTCTCATGCCTCAGCCTCCCTCCCTAGTACTTGGGATCACCGGTGTGCACCACCATGCCCAGCTAATTTATTTTGTATTTTTAGTAGAGACAGGGTCTCACCATATTGGCCAGGCTGGTCTCGAACTCTTGACCTCAAGTGATCCGCCCACCTCGACCTCCCAAAGTGCTGGGATTATTGGCATGAGCCACCACACCTGGCCTATTATTCTTTTTAGAGGACTAGGCACATGAGTGTGAACATATTATGACTCCTCTCCAATATATTCTCTAGGGTTGACCATAATTACCGAAGAGGTGAGGTTCCTCTTTCTTCCCATAAAAACACATATACTAGTCCCTTAGCTTTGGAAATTTCAAGGATCCCTTGATCCTAGATACAGTACAGAACGCCTCAGAGGAACCACCAGAGCCAACAGTACAAATATTCTGGAGCCCGTTGCTTTGCACTCCTGGGAACAAGCCCCAAAGAGACTCATCCATCTAAACGCTACAGTAGCAGTCATGGCTGTGAAGAGCACAGAGGGTCATAATGATAATATTTACTTTGAAGCTGCTCAGGATTCCAGGCTCAATTGGGCTCTGTTGAACATGGAAAAAAACAGTCACACAAGAGAAGCTTGGATTGAGGCTTGCTGCAGGAGGAGGGAAACGGCAGCTAGCATTCTATCAAAGCCAAGGATCAATTGTTTCATCCCTTCATATCTGGGAAAGGCAGCTGCTCATTTGTCTAAAACAGGCTGCCAGCAGTGGTGTGCTGGTCAACGTCACAGCCCATCTCAGGAGAAAAACTGTTGTGGTTTGAAGCAACTGCTGATTTCGTTGGTGTCATTACTCCTGCCATGGCTGCTGTTAAGCTACCAACATGACATCACTGCACGTGGGCTTGGGAAGAGATGCAGGAAGCGGACGAGCCGGCTCCAGCACACCACTGCCTGCCAGGCCTCTGCAAGATCAGGAAGGAGAAAGGACAAGGTCACAGAGCCAGGCATGACCTTGTCCCTTTCCATAGGCTTCCTTAGCCAACCGGAGTTCCTGGAGTGTTTCCTTTTGGGCACCTCCCTGTTGAACTCAGAGATGTTTCTCTGGGTTCAACATTCAGAACTGGAAGAGACTTTAGATCCACAAGAACAGGGATTGTGGCTGCCTTGTTCATTGCTGTATCTGCAGCTCCTGTAACTGTGCCTGGCTCCTATTAGAGGCTTTTAAATACTCGTTGAATGACTGAATGAACAAACATATCACACCTATGCGTCTCGCTAGAGCACATTGGTTAAAAGCATGGACTCCAGCGTTGGCCGGCCTGGATTCAAATGCTGGCTCTGCCACTTCTAGTTTGTGACCTTGGACTAGTTACTTCTTCCACATTTTATTTTATTATTACTAGTTTTTAAAATAGACCTATTATTCTAAGTGAAGTAACTCAGGAATGGAAAACCAAACATTGTATGTTCTCACTTATAAGTGGGAGCTAAGCTATAAGGATGCAAAGGCATAAGAATAACACAATGGACTTTGGAGACTCAGGGGGAAAGGGTGGGAAGGGGGTGAGGAATAAAAGACTACAAATTGGGTTCAGTGTATACTGCTCAGGAGATGGGTGCACCAAAATCTCACAGATCACCACTAAAGAACTTATGTTACGAAACACCACCTGTCCCCCAAAACCTATGGAAATAAAAAATAAAACAGACACGGGGTCTATGTTGGTCAAGCTGGTCTCGAACTTCTGGCCTCAACTGATCCTCCTACTTCAACCTCCCAAAGTGCTGGAATTACAGGCGTGAGCCACCGCGCCCGGCCCCTCCATATTTTATAGATGAGGAAAGTAAGGTGCAGAGATGCTGAGGAACTGGTGCAAATTTACACAGCTAGTAGGTGGCTTGGTTAACCCATCTATAAATTGAGGACAAATAGTAACGTCTACCTCATGGGCTTGCTGTGAGGAATAAATAAGAAAATATATGTAAAAAACTTAGAGCAGTGTCTGTAAACAATAGCTGTTATTACCAACCGTCTCATTTTATAGAAAAAGAGACTGGGACCCAGAGAGGGGAAAAGAGCTCAGTTCATGTCACAAAGTAACTTAGTGATAACCTGGCTAGAAGTCTTTTCTTTTTCTTTCTCTGTCTCTCTCTCTCTCTCTCTCTCTATCTCTCTCTCTGTCTTTCCTTTCTTTCTTAGACAGGGTCTCGCTCTGTCACCCAGGCTGGAGCGTGGTGGTGAGATCTCTGCTCACTGCAAACTCCGCCTCCCAGGTTCAAACGATTCTCCACCCTCAGCCTCCTGAGTAGCTGGGATTACAGGAGCCTGCCACCATGCCCGGCTAATTTTTGTATTTTTAGTAGAGACAGGGTTTCACCATGTTAGCCAGGCTGGTCTCCAACTCCTGACCTCAGGTGATCTACCCGCCTCGACCTCCCAAAGTGCTGGGATTACAGGCCTGAGCCACCGTGCCCGGCAAGAGCATGGTTTGAAAAAAACGTATTTCATAGTACTCATATATGTTTTAAATTTTTTAAAAACCGTTGTTTCCAGAATACTATCTACATTAAGCAAAGTGAGATGAAATCCTCTTGGCTGGTGGAGCATGCGTTAAAAACCTTACTATCCACTTGGAGGAGCTCGGGGAGGGCTAGGGGAGGAGGAGTGAGAAATTGACCCCTCGGGACTCCTCAGGTTTCCTGCTGGAATTGCCAAGTCCCCACCTTCCTGCAGGGGCGTGGAATCTGCTGACCTGATCCCAGTTAGGTCACGTGTGCCTCCCCCTCACAACACACTTACACTCAGTACTGGGCCCAGGGCAGCCGTGGGAGGGGCAGCATCCTAGGCTCAGGCTGGGTCTGTGCCAGTCATTGAGAGAAAGCCTCCCCGACCCCCAAGCTCCACACTGATGGAAAACTGGAACAGGAGCTCTCGATAGCCATAGGACGAGCTCGCTTGATTTTCTGCCCTCTCTACTATTGCATTTATCTCAACTCCCTAGACACCCGGGTGTTCTTTTCTTCCAGACGTTCGTTATTTGGCATCTAATTTCCACAGCCCTTTTGTGCCAGCAGGCATTTGGGTGGTCATTTCTCCTGCTGTTCCTCCCAGCTCCCTGTCCTGCCCTGCCCGGCCCCCATTCCTCCAGCTGTGCAAACAGGGTGGGTCCCTCACGCTGCGGTGCTGCCCCTGAGGCCTTCTGTGTGAACCTTGGGTTAGGCACTCTCGGGGGTACTGGAAGATGCCCCATCTCCTGCTCTCTGAGAATTCTTAGGATCGGGGAGCCAGGGTGCCCACTCTGGGTGCTGGGGAAACAGGACCCCCCGCTCCCTAGGAGCTACAGGGCATTCGGTAGGGAGCTCATGGAACAGAAGGGTTTTGGGAGTTGGGGGTAAAGATGGTTCTGTTCCATGGGAGGGAGTTGGGGCTAAGGATGTACATGGAAAATTCATCAGGCACATAGGAAGATGAGCTAAACTGTAGCTCAAACCTCAGTGCCCTCGAGAGGGGAGGTGAGCTAGGATGTGGGAGCCACACTGTGTCCCCACCTCCAAGGTGCTGGCCCCGTTTGCAGTTAAGGTGCACCCCAACTTTGGGTGAGGTGGGGTGTGATACATTCCACTGCTGGGCCAAGTCTGCCACCTCCCATGGCAAAGGCCCCACCTCATAAAATTCTTCTTGGGACCCAAATACTTCCTGTTCCTTTCGGGGAGGAAAAAGGGGGCCTCTTCTTCAAGAGTCTTTGCTGCTAATGGATATAGCAGACCCTGGCTTGAAACATGATCTGTGTGAGGAACCATTTCCCCACACTCTGGCAATTTACCAAGTTAGTCAGACCTGGCTATGAAATTGGGCTGGGGGGCCGGGTAGCCAGACTGAATTGAATGTTCTCCTTGTTCTCCCTCCCTCTCCCTGTCTCCCTCCTCTCTCTTATCTCTTCTCTCTCTCTCCCTTCTCTCTGTCCACACACAGAAAACTCTCATCATACACAGATATTTTAAAAGGCACCTCCTGCATTCGTAGCTCATTATTCAGGACAAAAGAAGCAGGCTAGACACACCCAGAGGGGGGAGGGGAGATGGAGCATTTTCAGTTCTGCATCATGTAGCTCTAACCCTAGCCCTGAACCACCCTGCAGATGTGTGCTTTTGGTCCCAAGGCGGGGTTTGGCAGGCCACAATTTGCCCAATGCAAATCCAGTCCCGACTGTGAAGAGAAATCGAGGCTCACATCCCCCCTGGGTTGGGGAGAGGAGAGGGAAAAACAGGGATGATGATAGCAGAATAAATGGGAGGGTAGTCTTTGTCTTCAAACGGCAGGCCAGAGTAATTAACGATATCCTCTCTTTGAAGTGCCTGCCTCTCTACTGAGTCTTTTTTTTTTTTTTTTTTGAGATTGAGTCTCGCTCTGTCGCCCAGGCTGGAGTGCAGTGGCATGATCTCGGCTCACTGCAAGCTCCATCTCCTGGGTTCACGCCATTCTCCTTCCTCAGCCTCCCAAGTAGCTGGGACTACAGGCACCCACCACCATGCCCGGCTAATTTTTTGTACTTTTTTAGTAGAGACGGGGTTTCACCGTGTTAGCCAGGATGGTCTTGATGTCCTGACCTGGTGATCCGCCCACCTCGACCTCCCAAAGTGCTGGGATTACAGGCGTGAGCCACCGCGCCCGGCCCTCTCTACTGACTCTTTAATTCCTGGTATTCCTGAGTCAGTTGGGGTGGGCTGAGGGGTCAAATACAGCCTGGATCTGTAGAGATTATAAGCAGTTTTAGTGCCCAGCCCAGTTTGTGGCCTCATATCAGATTCCTGTTTAGCCCCCTTGTCACCAACTCCTGACTTCTTGTGATGTCCCATTCCCTGAAGTCTCGTTGGCTCCTGACAGTGGCTGGGTATCCCTTGATCTCCCAGGAATAAGCTCCCAAAACCTTCACCAGTCTGCCACAGCCCTTCCCCTACTCGTTTCCCTAGTATGAAGTTCAAGACTTTTAAAATTCCAATGGTTTGACTTATTAGTATCTCGCAGCCTAGTAGTTAAACAAATAAATGGCTAGTTTGTTTAAAATTTAAGGATAAGGGCCGGGTGCGGTGGCTCATGCCTGTAATCCCAGCACTTTGGGAGGCCGAGGTGGGTGGATCACCAGAGGTCAGGAGTTTGAGACTAGCCTAGCCAACATGGTGAAACCCCATCTCTACTAGAAATACAAAAATTAGCCGGCATGGTGGCAGCCACCTGTAATCCCAGCTACTTGGGAGACTGAGGCAGGAGAATCACTTGAACCCAGGAGGCAGAGGCTGCAGTGAGCTGAGATTGCGCCACTGCACTCCAGCCTGAGCGACAGAGTGAGACGCTGTATCAAAAAAAAAAAAAAAAAAAGAATTTTTGTGGCCTGCTGGGTCTCCCCACCCCGCCCCTCTTAGTTAAAAACGGTCTTACTGAAAGTTCAACTGTTCAACCAGGCTGGGAGGATAAGCCAGGAGCCTGCACGGTTTTCACCACAGGGAGGCACATCTGGGCCATCCCCAGAGGGCTGTTTAGGCCTGGCAGGGAGGAGAGGTGGGGACTGGGATGAAAGGATATTTGTTTGACAAGGGACCGCTGTCTTTTTTTTTTTTTTTTTTTGAGATGGAGTCTCACTCTCTTGCCCAGGCTGGAGTGCAGTGGCACGATCTCAGCTCACTGCAACTTCCGCCTCCCCTGGTTCAAGTAATTCTCCTGCCTCAGCCTTTCAGTAGCTGGGATTACAGGCGCCTGCCACCATGCCTGGCTAAATTGTGTATGTATATATATTTTTTTGGTAGAGACAGGGTTTCACAGTGTTGGCCAGGCTGGTCTTGAACGCCTGACCTCAAGTGATCTGCCTGCTTCAGCCTCCCAAAGTGCTAGGATTACAGGCGTGAGCCACCACGCCTGGCCACCGCTGTCATTTTTTTTTTTTAATTTAAAATAGTCCTTTAATTTTTATGACAAAAACTATACATATTCCACTTAGAAAACTTGGGAAATATAGAAAAGCATAAAGAAAGGGATGAAAACGACACATAAGATCACCACTCAGAGATAGCCATTGGTAAGAGTATATTGTATTTCCTTCCAGTCTTTTTTTTTCTAGGCATAACTATATCTCTCCATCACTGCCTATAACATAATTTCTTTTTCTGGCTATAAAAGCAACATATGGCCGGGCGCGGTGGCTCACGCCTGTAATCCCAGCACTTTCGGAGGCCGAGGCGGGCGGATCACGAGGTCAGGAGATCGAGACCATCTTGGCTAACACAGTGAAACCCCGTCTCTACTAAAAATACAAAAAATTAGCCGGGCGAGGTGGCGGGCGCCTGTAGTCCCAGCTACTCGGGAGGCTGAGGCAGGAGAATGGCGTGAACCCCAGGGGGCGGAGCCTGCAGTGAGCCGAGATCGCGCCATTGCACTCCAGCCTGGGCGACAGCGAGACTCCGTCTCAAAAAAAAAAAAAAAAAAAAAAAAAAAAAAAAAAAAAAAAAAAGCAACATATACTTGGCCAGGTGCGGTGGCTAATGCCTGTAATCCCAGCACTTTGGGAGGCCAAGGCGGGTGGATCACGAGGTCAGGAGTTTGAGACCAGCCTGGCCAAGATGGTGAAACCCCGTCTCTACTAAAAATACAAAAATTAGCTGGGCACGGTGGCAGGTGCCTGTAATCCCACCTACTCGGGAGGCTGAGGCAGGAGAATCGTTTGAACCCGGGAGGTGGAAGTTGCAGTGAGCCGAGATCGCGCCACTGCACTCTAGCCTGGGTGACAGAGCAAGACTCCGTCTCAAACAAACAAACAAACAAACAAACAAAAAACAATGTATACTCAAGGTAAAATTTCCAAATGACAGAAAAAAATTGGAAGAATAAAATGAAAATTACCTCAGTTCTACTATCTGAGATGACTACTACTGATCCGTCTGTATAGTTCCTTTCAGTCTCTTTCATTTAACTGAAATCATATAGTTCATCTGCTTCTATCTGCTTTTTGCTTTATGTTTTATCATGTTCATTTTCCCATGTCAACAAATGTATATATGAAACATGATGTGTAAGGGCTGAATAGTCACTATGTGAACAGACCATAATTTATCCTTTTGCTTTTCAGGAGAGACAGGTTTGGGCAAGTCCACCCTCATGGACACCCTGTTCAACACCAAGTTCGAAGGGGAGCCAGCCACCCACACACAGCCGGGTGTCCAGCTCCAGTCTAATACCTATGACCTCCAAGAGAGCAACGTGAGGCTAAAGCTCACGATCGTTAGCACAGTTGGCTTTGGGGACCAGATCAACAAAGAGGACAGGTAAGGAAGGCGGTGGGGTGGGGTAGGGTGGGGAGGTTGGTAGAGGACCGCAGAGAGGAGCTCACCACGGAGATCTTGAAGACAGCACAGATACCGGGCCCAAGCCTGTCCTCCCAGAAAGGTGTGGGCAGCAGCAGGTACCTCCCAAGCATCGGCCCTGTCTGGTGTCCCTGTCTACAGCAACTGTTCCACTCCACTCACTTTGCCAAAAGAAGGGTGTCCTTCTAGTATACATGGGTCAGGTCTCAATTCCATGCAGCAAACATTTATTGAGCTCCTACCTTGTGCCAGGTACTGTCGAGCTCTGACCATCTAAAAAGGAATGGCTTAGTCTCTGCCCTTGAGGCACTCATAGGCAAAACCAGTTTTAAGCAAATCATTTCCACAGAGTATAAGATGTTCTGTAAAGGACAGGGTACAAAGAGATAAAGGACAAGTTACAGTGAGAACACAAAGGCGAGAACCGTCAATTCCACGTAGGGAGGTCAGGGAAGCCTTCACAAAGGATGTGCCTCCTGAGCTGACTCTTGAAGGACGAACTGTTTTGCCAGACAGACAAGGGAAGGGAGAGAGGGGCATCTCAGGCAGAAGTAACTGCCTGTATAAAGGCAAAGTGATGTGCAGGATTCTGGTATGTTCTAGGGAAGTGCAGCTTGCTCTCTTTGGCTAGACAGAGGCAGAGTCACTGTGAAGCTAATGAAAATTGCACAGGCCCCTTCCAAAGTTCTGTAACTAATGTTCAATCACAACGTTGTATTATTTTCCTCAGAGAGTCTTTCAAATTGCATAAGCATAAGGGCTGGAAAAACCTGGTTCTGCCCCTGGGCTAGCACTTGGAGTAAGCTTGGGGAAAAAACGGGGAGATAAGGCTGAAGAGGTAAGCAGGTGCCAGATCACAGAAGGATTTATGATCGAGGCAAGAGGTAAAATAGGTGCTGAGATAGGGAAGAGGAGACAGATTTGCTAAATACTGAGTAGGTAAATATCAACAGGACTTGGTAGACACTTGGTGTGGGGTTGTGAAGGCAAAAGAAAAATCTAGAATGAGGCCCAAATTTCCAGCTTTGGAGAGTGGACACATGGTGATGGCGTTCCATAAGAGAGCCAGGGTTCAAAATAATCAGCTCTGTTTTGGACATGTCGAGTTTGATCTGTCTGAGGAATACTGAGATACGTGATGACCTTCAGCAGTAGGCAGTTGAACACACAGAGTTGGAGATCAGAAGAGGCTAGAAATATAGATTGGGTTATCAAGGTAGAGGTGATATGTTCCAACCATGGACACATGTAAAATCACCCAGGGATCAGAGTAGAGGAAGAAGAACACTGGGCTAAAGACAAAAACCTCAGGATGCTAAGTCAAAAGATGGAGGAAAAGACATCCTAAAAAGGGACTGAACAGGAATAAGCAGACAGGTAGGAGGGGGGACAAGAAAGATGTTGGGGGGTCAGGCAAGGTGGCTCACGCCTGTAATCCCAGCACTTGGGAGGCTGAGGCGGGTGGATCACTTGAAGTCAGGAGTTCGAGACCAGCCTGGCCAACATCATGAAACCCCGTCTCTACTAAAAATACAAAAATTAGCGGGGTGTGATGGCGGGTGCCTGTAATTCCAGCTACTCGGGTGGCTGAGGTGGGAGAATCACTTGAACCCGGGAGGCAGGGTTGCAGTGAGCTGAGATTGTACCACTGTACTCCAGCCTGGGCGGCAGAGCAAGATTCTGACTCAAAACAGAAAGATGTAGGGGGTTGAGAATGTGTGTGAGTGAAGTCTAGGTGAGGCTCAGAGATGGGGACGTGATGAGGAGTGGGGTCAGGTACCGTCTGCATTTAACCAGAAGTCACATGGTTATCACATGTGCTCATCTCAGAAAGGGCCATTCATCATTTTAAGCAGAGGGTCTTCTCATCCTTTCAGGATTCTCTTGCTTCTTAGATGAACTTTATGTCAAATTCTTTTATTTCCCCCTTAAAGCTACAACAGCCACACTCACTTCCTTATAATGAATAAATATATGTAGCTTCTTTTTATTTTTATTTTTATTTTCTTTGAGACGGAGTCTCGCTCTGTCGCCCAGGCTGGAGTGCAGTGGTGTGATCTCAGCTCACTGCAAGCTCCGTCTCCTGGGTTCATGCCATTCTCCTGCCTCAGCCTCCTGAGTAGCTGGGACTACAGGCTCGTGCCACCACACCCAGCTAATTTTTTTTTATTTTTTTATTTTTAGTAGGGACGGGGTTTCACCGTGTTAGCCAGGATGATCTGGATCTCCTGACCTCATGATCCACCCGCCTTGACCTCCCAAAGGGCTAGGATTACAGGTGTGAGCTACCACACCCGGCCAAATATATGTAGCTTCTTAATAATGGAACTGAGTTCTGTTTTGCATTTGAAATTCTAGAAAAAAGACGTCTCTGTCACCCAGGCGGAAGTGCAGTGGCACAATCTCAGTTCACTACAACCTCCGCCTCCTGGGTTCAAGTGATTCTCCTGCCTCAGCCTCCCGAGAGTGGCTGGAATTAGTCGCGCACCACCACACCCTGCTAATTTTTCTGTATTTTTAGTAGAGATGGGGTTTCACCATGTTGGCCAGGCTGGTCTCGAACTCCTGACCTCAAGTGATCCCCTCCGACCTTGGCTTCCTAAATTGCTGGGATTACAGGCATGAGCCACTGTGCCTGGCCACCTCTGCTTTTATAGGCATGCTTATTGTGCTAATCTTGTTTGGTTGAGAATAAATTAAACTTTGGAGAAAGGATATTTGGGCCACAATGTGAGTGCTTAATCTCAGCTGCAGATTGCTCAGAAACTTCAATTACATTTCTTACAGTTCTTTCAGTTATATACATTCAACATATCTAACATTGGACAATGACTTGATAATAATGGCTTGGGAGGACTGAACAGATACTGCCCCTCAGAGGCAAATCTACTTCCGTTATAGTTTTAAGATATCCCTATTGTTTCTTCCTGATTATAAATGTGATACATATTTATAATAAATCAAATAAGTAGAAATGAAAAGCCTCCTTGAAATTGCACTGAGGAGCAGGGGTGGAGTAAGCTCCAGGGATCTGTAATAAAAAGCAGTGCTTTCTTCATGCTGTTAGGGCCATGTTAGCATAGATATGTCAGTGAAACATCATTGAAACAGGGCATTAGAATATCCCGCTTTACAGGGGCACATGCATAAACTGGGAAGAGGAATGACTAAGGCTGGATACTGCGGAAAGCTACCATTTAAACAATGCTGGAGGTAGGGCACAGTGGCTGAAGCCTGTAATTCCAGCACTTTGGAAGGCCAAGGTGGGCGGATCACTTGAGGCCAGGAGTTCAAGACCAGCCTGGCCAACATGGTGAAACCCCCGTCTCTACTAAAAGTACAAAAAATTAGCCGGGCATGGTGGTGTGTGCCTGTAATCCCAGCTACTCGGGAGGCTGAGGCACAAGAATTGCTTGAACCCGGAAGGTGGTGGTTGCAGTGAGCTGAGATTGTGCCATGGCACTCCAGCCTAGACAACAGAGTGAGATTCCATCTCAAAAAATAAAAATACAAAAGGATGCAGGAGAAAAGGGGATTTAAGGGAGAGACTGAGAAGGACAGGCTGGAGAGGGGAGTGCTTAGGAACCTAGGGTTTGGTCTCAGACCTGGGTTCAAATTTCATCTTGCTGTCTTTTTAGCCCAGGGATCTTGAACAAGGTACTTAAATTTTCTATGCCTCAGTTTTCTCATCTGTAAAATGGGGATGATAATGATGATAATAATAATTATACCTACCTTACAGAGTTGTGGTGAAGCACATTTGACATGTGTGGAATATGAAATGCTTAAACACCTGGCACAGAGTAACTGCCTCATAAACTGAAGATATTATAATCATGATTTTTATTGATAGAAGAATCAAGGGACAGCTAAATCATGTAGTATATGGGAAGGAATGATACATGGTATCCAGGAAGATGAGAACTGCAAAATATTCATTGGGTTTGGTGATATGAAGGTCAGTAATACATTTCAGAATAATAATTCGAGGGGAACTGTGGGTAGAAGCCAGATTACCATGATTGCTGAGTGAATGGAAAGTAAGGATGTAAAGGCATCAGAATAGCAAAAAGAGCAATAGAACAGAAAAGTCAGTCTAAGACCAGACTCCTGCTCATATGGAAATATAGCATATGTAAGTCAGCAGGGGAAGAATGGACTATTCAGGAGATGATGCTGGGAAAATAGGCCATCTATTTAGGAAAAAAATAAAACGAGACCCTCTCACACAAACACCATTCACAAAAATAGATTCCCATTGGACTAAAAACAGATTTCTAAAAATATAAGGAGAAAACATCAGAGAATATTTTTATAACTTTGGGGGTAGAGAAGCCTTTTCCAATCATGACACAAAATTCAAAAGTCATAGAAGAAAAGACTGATGGATTTAAATTCATTAAAATAAAAAACCCTTTTATATTGAAAGATACCATAAACAAAAGTACAAACAAGCTACAGATGGGGAGAAGATATTTGCAGCCTAAATAACAGACAAAGGATTCTTCTAAAATGGAAAAAGAGCTTCTACAATTCAATGAGAAATAAACAGATAATTTACAGAAGGGGAAATACTTATGTATAATCAACATATGAAATGATGGTCATTCAACTTCCCCAGTAGTTAGAGAAATGCAAAATGAAACAAATATTTTTTATCCATCAGATCTGCAAAAACAAAAAGATGGCATAATATCCACTAACATGAGGTAATTTCATTGACGTTGATGGGACTGTAAATTGATATAGACTTTTTGGAGGGCAAATTTGGTAGTATCTATTAAAATTTTAAATGTGAGTAATTTATGACCCAGCAGTTCCACTTTTAAGTATACAGTCTAGAGAAACAGTTGCACATGCTCCTGAGAAGCACAGAGAAAGCATGTTCACTGTAGCTTTGGTTATTGAATGAAAAACAATTTAAACAGTCTAAATTTCTACCAACAGAGCAATTAAATAAACTGTGGAATTACCATACCATGGAATTGTGTTTGGCAGTTTAATAGAATGAGGTAGATCGATACATACTCACATGGCTAGATCTCAGGATATGTTGTTAAGTGAAAAAAAGAAGTTGCAGAATGATCACGATGCGGTGTGTGTAAATCTGCCCCCCTTCCTCCAATATTTCTCTCTATTTATGTGTCTACATGCATAGAAAAAGGTCTGGAAAGATAATCAGCAAACTGAAAATGGAGGTTATCTGTGAGGAAGGAAGAATCGGTATTCTTTTTTTTGAGACGGACTCTTGCACTGTTGCCCAGACTGGAGTGCAGTGGTGCGATCTCGGCTCACTGGAAGCTCCGCCTCCCAGGTTCACGCCATTCTCCTGCCTCAGCCGCCCGCCACCACGCCCGGCTAATTTTTTTTGTATTTTTAGTAGAGACGGGGTTTCACCGTGTTAGCCAGGATGGTCTCGATCTCCTGACCTCATGATCCGCCTGCCTCGGCCTCCCAAAGTGCTGGGATTACAGGCGTGAGCCACCGCACCCGGCTGAGAATAGGTGTTCTTGCATAAATAAATTTAGGTCAAGCTCGGTGGCTCTTACCTCTAATCCCAACACTTTGTGGGGCCAAGGTGGAAGGATCACTTGAGCCCAAACGTTCAGGACCAGCCTGGATAACATAAAGAGACCCCGTCTCTACAAAAAAATAAAAAATTAGCCAGGTGTGGTGGTGTGTGCCTGTAGTCCCAGATACTCAGAAGGCTGAGGCAGGAGAATCACTTGAGCTCATGAGTTCGAGGTCACAGTGAGCTATGGGCAACAGAGCGAGGCCTCGTCTCTAAAAAATAAATAAAAAAGAAAGCTTGTCTGAGCTGGGAGAAATACACAAGGCCATGTCTAGAGGGGGACAAGGAGGTCAGGGGCAACTCTTGAGGATGGGAGAGATGATGAGGGCTTGAACAGGAAGAGAAGCTTTGAGGATAGAGAGGAGGGGCAGATTTGAGAGAACTGACAAGACTGAGAACCAAATTGCTGTGGAAACCTAGTCCACTTTATAAACGTAGATGTCTACTATGTGACAAGTACAGTGTGAAGTGTCAGAGATACTAAGAAATAAGGCACAGTCATTTTTTTTTTTTTTTGAGACGGAATCTCACTCTGTTGCCCAGGCTGGAGTGCAGTGGTGCGATCTTGGCTCACTGCAACCTCCGCCTCCCAGGTTCAAGCAATTCTCCTGCCTCAGCCTCCCGAGTAGCTGGGACTACAGGCGTCTACCACCATGCCTGGCTAATTTTTGTATTTTTAGTAGAGACAGGGTTTCACCGTGTTGGCAGGGCTGGTCTTGAACTCCTGACCTCAGGTAATCCGCCTGCCTCGGCCTCCCAAAGTGCTGAGATTATGGGTGTGAGCCACCGCACCCGGCCTCCACATTTTCACATTTTCTTTATTTTATTTATTTATTTTTTGAGATGGAGTCTCACTCTGTCGCCCAGGCTGGAGTGCAGTGCCTCAATCTCTGCTCACCGCAACCTCCGCCTCCTCGGTTCATGCAATTCTCCTGCCTCAGCCTTCTGAGTAGCTGGGATTACAGGTGCGCACCACCACACCCAGCTAATTATTGTATTTTTAGTAGAGACGGGGTTTCACCCTGTTGATCAGGCCGGTCTCGAACTCCTGACCTCGTGATCTGCCTACCTTGGTCTCCCAAAGTGCTGGGATTACAGGCGTGAGCCACTGCGCCCGGCCTCCACATTTTCTTTATCCGGTCATCAGTTGATGGACATTTGGGTTGTTTCCACCTTTGGGCTACTGTGAATAATTTACTCAAGCTGGGTTCACCAAGTCCCACCTCCCTGGCCTTCTTCCCATTGCTCAAACCTGTCAGACTGGTTTCTGCCTCAGGACCATCCTCACATTTATTCTTCCCACTGCCTGGAATGCTCTTCGCCCAGATCTCTCCATGGCTCTGTCATCCTCATCCTTGCGGCTCAAATGTCACACCCTTAGAGAAGCCTTCCCTGATCACTGTATTTAAAGTAGTTGAACCCTCAATCACATGTATATCCCATTATCCTGTTGGAGTATCTTCATAGTACGTATCATTATCCGAAATGAATAAGTATTATTGTCTAGACCAGGGGTTATTTTGTGTCATTGGCCCCGTTAGCAATCTAGTGAGGCCTATGGGCTTATTCTCAAAATAATGTTTTTAAATGCCTAAAATATACCAAGTATACTAAAAATACAGTTACTAAAATATTTAAAAATTGTGACTTAGTAATCCATGTGCTTCTCTATCAATTCCGGAAGTAATAATATCTATATGCAGGCTTAATAATTACCAGAATTTGAATGTCATAATGAGTATAAATGCTATTTTGAGCTATTTACAACGATTGGAATGGGAAATGACGATATCAGTGATTTCTATTGGTTATGAAATCACAGGTACTGCTAACATTACTATAGATTGTTACCTATGTCTGTAGCTGAAGAAACTGCTAAACTTCAGTTAGAGATTAGTGAAAAAGATGTATTTTTTTCGTATCTAAGTTCACAGATCCTCTGAATTCTATTCACAGAACCTAGGCGGTCCATGAACCCTGTGTTAAGAACGGCTGTCTTGAAATGTCAAAGATTATCAGTAGTGATGGGGAGGGATGGAGTCCGCTGGAGCTGGTTTTGGTCAAAATGGAGGAGATGAGGAGATCACAGTGAGCGAGGGAATCAAGAGCTAGAAGAAAGCTGCCCTCTCTGCCCTTCCATGGGACTTGGGTGTGGAGATGAAGAAATTTCCAGTTGAGAAGGATATGAGAAAAGCAGCATCTCTGAAGGATAGTCAGGTGTCACTTAGAGGAAGGAAGCAGTTTGGGAGCAGGTAGCCTATAAGAGTAAAGGATTTTGTTTACCACCCACTGGAGTCCAGTGAGCAGCACAACAGAGTGTGGGAGAGAGGTGGCCACCATGGGAAGATGAGTCACTGGGGCCCGGGGGTGGAGGGAATGCAGAGCAGTAGCGGAAACTTTACTATGTTCCAGACAGCAGGCTAGACGTGGAGGATACAGAGATGAATAAGACGAAGATAAGCCACCCATTTAGGATTCGTCTACACCAAATGCTGGTGGCTGATTGGCAGGTTTGGCTGGTCTGATCCATGTACATTTTGAGAGCTTCCGAGAGCCAGAGGCAATTGCAGTCAGACAGGCACAGGGTATCACTACAGATTTCGGGGTGTTGCGGGGGAGCTAAAAAATGTACTTTTTAGCTTTATTTTCTTTCCTCCTTTGATTCCTTCTGCAAAGCAAAAAATGAAGTTAAAAAAAAGTTACGTAATTGAGAAAAAAAATGAAGCAGTGCCATCATCAACTATTTCAAATCAGCAAAACATCCAAAAATTAATTAAATAAGCCTAGGGGATACATCCCCCACCCTCACTCCAAATTCGTCAGGAACCTTCTAAGGATCTTTGCAACCAAGAGATTCTTTGATGCTATTACCCTTCCGAACAGTGGCTCAGAGGGATCAAAGGAATAAAGAAAGGACTATGTTTTTAGAGTTTTCTCTGGGGCTTGGGAGGCGGAGGTTGCAGTGAGTGGAGATCGCGCCACTGCACTCCTGCCCGGGCAACAGAGTGAAACTCCATCTTAAAAAAAAAAAAGATTTTTCTCTGGGGCTCCAGAGATAGCCTGCAACTGGATCTCAGCTCTGGCTGCAGCTCTCAGAATCTAGGATCCTGTGATTCTTTTTTAAAAGGCTATTTTCCCCTTCTCTACTAGGGGGATCTTTCAAAAAGGCTCAGCCTGGGAGCTGCTGCAGGTGGGAGGCATTGGCTGGGCCCAGCTCCCCCTTTGATCATCATGTTCTCTTCTGGCAGCGGTATCTGAAAACTCCCTGCCCTGGGCCCACATGACAAGCCTCTTCTAGCCTGAAGGGAGGCAGCCCCTCAGCCAGAGAGGCAGCAGACAGACAGGGGAGATGAGAACAAGAGGCAGAGCTGAGCTAAGCTGACCTAGTTAAAGCAGAAAGAGGCTGTAGGGGTGACGGGGATGACGTGGGAGGGGACTGGGACAGAGGGAGAGGGAAGTTTCCCAGGGAGGCCCAGGAAAGAGAGACATAGAGGGCTGACTGTTGTTTAAGAAGCCTTGGCAAGTCTTGGGGGCCACCTAGAGGAGCCGTGTGTGGAGACTCAGTGAGCTGGCGGGCCTGTGTCCATGTGTGCAGGCTGTGCGGGGAGGAGTAGCTTTACCAGATTTTGCCTGAATACTTTGTTTGTTTGTTTGTTTTTGGAGATGGGGTCTCACTCTGTTGCCCAGGCTGGAGTGCAGTGGCATGGTCTCCACTCACTGCAACCCCTGCCTCCTGGGTTCAAGCGATTCTCCTGCCTCAGCCTCCTGAGTAGCTAGGATTACAGGCACGAGCCACCACACTTAGCTAATTTTTGTATTTTTAGTAGAGACGAAGTTTTACCATGTTGCCCAGGCTGGCCTCGAAATCCTGAGCTCAGAAGATCCGCCCGCCTCAGCCTCCCAAAGTGCTGGGATTACAGCCATGATCCACTGTGCCTGGCCTGAATACTTAGATCTTAAAGTCACCACCTTGGCAGAAATGAGAATCAGAAAAATATCTTGACCTTGGGGGAGCCAAGTGCGGAGCTCCACTAAACCTAGCGAGAATGAGCAAAAGCCCTGAATGTTCTCACAAGATTGCCCAGCAGTGGGCCAAAGAGAGGTCTTGTTACCCACTGTGTACCCAGCTCTCATCTAGGCACTGTAGGGCAAGATAAAGGAAGCAAAGACATGAGCCCAGCTTGGAGGAAAATCAGTCCCTCTACAGATACAGCCAGTGAGCTCCATGCTGTGTTGGGGCCCCCTGAGGGACAGAGAAGTGCCCTTCACAGGCCCTGCCCTTTAGGAAGACACAATCTATTTGAGAGAATCCTTGTGAAGCAACAATAAGTAATTGAATGCCATTTCTTATTATGCCCCTGACTCGCAGAAGGGATTTCTGGCATAAGTGGAGAAGGCCGTAGGAAGGAGGAGGGCATTGAGCTGAGCCCTGAGGTCTGGGAGGGCAGAATTGGGATGAGGAGAGACAAAGGGGCATTCTAGTGAAGGCGCACAGATGGGCATAAGTTTGGCTCATGTAGGGACCAAGAAGGTGGCCAGGCTGACAAGATTGGAGGCCCACTGAAGGGAGATGGAGAAATGCAGTTGGATGGGAGAGAGTCAAGATTACAGAAGGCATTTGAAACTTCCAAAAAGGACAGTGTCAAAATCCAAGTTTTTGATGGGGTCCGCCTCTGTCCCTGCTCTCCCTTTTAGCTACAAGCCCATCGTGGAATTCATCGACGCACAATTCGAGGCCTACCTGCAGGAAGAGCTGAAGATCCGAAGAGTGCTACACACCTACCATGACTCCCGAATCCATGTCTGCTTGTATTTCATTGCCCCTACGGGTCATTCCCTGAAGTCTCTGGACCTAGTGACTATGAAGAAGCTGGACAGTAAGGTATAGGAGGCAGGGGCGGGGCGCTGGGGGCTCACTCTTACTGATCTCTTGTGCAAAGTAGATGTGGGATTCGGGGAGAGATTTGTGGCATCCTCATCCTCTCCCTCATTCCCTGTCCCTCCATAAAGATGGTGTTACGGATCCAGCACCAGCATCATATGCTTTGTGATCTGTTTTCCCAGCACTAGGGATGGGCTTGCCCTGAGCTGTCTTTCTGCCCTGATCCCTCTTGGGGACTAGCAAGATGGCTCCCTGGGTCTAGGGGCAAAGGCTTTGGCAATGGAAAGCTGTTTTTTCTTTGTCCCAATGTTAACTGGCTAGAATCAAACATGCATACTTGACTTTGAAAGTTATCATTCTTGCTATCAGTACTTTTATGATTGCAGTTAACATTAAAAACCTCATTATATGCCAGCCTCGTGAAGTACACATTATTGTTATCCTCATTTTACAGAAGAGAAAACTGAGGCTCTGAGAGGTTAAGTGACTTGCTCATTGTCATATTGCTAGCTACTGGTAGAGTGCAGATTCTGTGACACTTAGATCTGTGACCCCATGTTATAATGCTTCCATGCCCGAGAAAGATGGCTGTGGGAATCAGGCATTGTCTTGCTTTAAGAAAAACTTGGCTGGGCACGGTGGCTCACACCTGTAATCCCAGCACTTCGGGAGGCCAAGATAGGCGGATCATCTGAGGTCAGGAGTTCGAGACCAGCCTGGCCAACGTGGCGAAATCCCGTCTCTACTAAAAATACAAAAATTAGCTGGGCATGGTGGTGCGCACCTATAATCCCAGCTACTGGGGAGGCTCAGGCAGGAGAATTGCTTAAACTTGGAAGCGGAGGTTGCAGTGAGCCAGAATCATGCCACTGCACTCCAGCCTGGGCAACACAGCAAGACTCCGTATCAAAAAAATAGTCGAATTCACATGCAGCCATTTAGTAGCACATCCACTCTAAAACTGAATTTCAACTCTCATCAGAATAGGAGCAGTTTTTCATTTTTTGCAGCAGTGGGCTTATGGCCCATGCATAAAAGGCTGCTCTTGAAATCTGGCCATGCCCTGCATGTCCTGTATAGGGGCATTGGTGAGCCACATGGCTGCAGGCCTGGTGGATGGGCTGAGTTAAGCCTTTGAGATATATATTGAGATATATATATATATATATATATATTTTTTTTTTTTTTTTTTGAGACGGAGTTCTGCTCTTGTTGCCCAGACTGGAGTGCAATGGCATGATCTTGGCTCACCACAACCTCCGCCTCCTGGGTTCAAGCAATTCTCCTGCCTCAGCCTCCTGAGTAGCTGGGATTATAGGCATGCGCTATCACGCCTGGATACTTTTTATTTTTAGTAGAGACGGGGTTTCACCATGTTGGCCAAGCTGGTCTCGAACTCGCAACCTCAGGTGATCCGCCCGCCTCGGCCTCCCAAAGTGCTTGGATTACCAGCATGAGCCACTGCCCCTGGCCTGATATATGTTTATAGTGTGTCAATGGGGACTTGGCGAAAGTGCCAAGGAGAATAGGCTCTGCCTGCTGTTTCATCTTGGGAAGGGCTTTGACCCCTCTGCCCCCGAAAGACTTCAAGGGAGGTGCCTCCAAGGTTCAGTCTTTCTTTGACCCAGCAGCTGTGTGATATCAGCCTTCAGAGGCACTCCTAAGCCAAAGTGCAGAGGAAGCAGGATTTATCTTCCACGTCTGGAGCTCCCAGACTCCTCTTTTAGAGCCCGGGGCCTGAGTGCCACCTATGCCCCTCCCCCACCACTACTGGCAGGAATGATTATGCTCTCCATGTCAACCTGAACTTAGTGTGCTCTGTCTCACAAACTCATGTGCATTTCAAGTTTCTTTACCTTCTGACAGTAAAAACCTTGTCCCTTCTTGGAGGAATTTCAAGGATTAGGGTTCAGGTGGATTGAACTTTTGGTTGGCATTAGGCCTTTCTCCTGATGCCTGAAATTGGGCATTTATACTTGCTTTTATTACTCAGAAATTAATCATGAGACTCAGGCAGTATAATTCTTTTTGCATAAGTCTCAGATCAAATTGTAACTATAGGTTCTTCCTCACCTAACTGAGTTGTATTCAGTGTCTCCTGCCAGAAAGAGAGCCAGGTGTGCGTCCTCGCTGAGCACTGTCCCTGCCTCCTTTCCCTGCCATCTCTCATGTGGGTCCCTATCACACCTGGCTCGGGCTAGCCCGGACCCGATGGGTTGGAACAATTTACTGTTAGCAAGAAGAGGCCACCTCTCCCCTGTCAGCCACAGATTCCCGGCTATCACCTTTCTGCTTCAAATCTCCCAAGCAGTAACCTTGATACCAAGATATCATGCAGCTCATCAACTTGGATCTGAACTGGTAGACAGCTCATGCTTAAGACTATGGACTTAGGAATAAGGCTGAGTTTGGATTTGAATCCCAGTTCTCCTACTTACCTGCTCCATGGCCTTGGACAAGTTACTTAACCTCCCTATGCCTTAATTTCTCATTGGCAAAATAGTAGTAATAATACCCCCTGGAAGGGTTATTGTCAGGATTAATTGTGCTAATTCATGTAAAGCACTTAGTTCATTGCCCAGCACATAGTTAGTACTTGTCATTTATTGTATTGTCATTTGGCTACAGAAGCGGCCAGTCCTTGACCACTGGGCTGAGCGGCTCCCTCTGGCAGCTGGTGGAAGTCCTAGGTCATGCTGCTATCAGTTGCAGGTTACCAACAATGACCCCACTTTGCCCCTCCTCTCCCTAGGTGAACATCATCCCCATCATTGCCAAAGCAGATGCCATTTCGAAGAGTGAGCTAACAAAGTTCAAAATCAAAATCACCAGTGAGCTTGTCAGCAACGGAGTCCAGATCTATCAGTTTCCTACAGATGATGAGTCAGTGGCAGAGATCAATGGAACCATGAACGTGAGTGGGAGCAATTTCCTGACCATTTGCTTTTTATGATGATTATCATTATTTTAATGTGCTTTAGAGACAGGGTCTTGCTCTGTTGCCCAGGCTGGAGTGCAGTGGTGTGATCACAACTCATTGTAGCCGTGAACTCCTGTGCTCAAGGGATCCTCCCGCCTCAGCCTCCCAAGTAGCTGAGATTACAGGTGCACTCACCACACCTGGCTAATGTTTTAATGTTTTGTAGAGACGGGGTCTTGCTATGTTGCTCAGGCTGGTCTTGAACCCCTGGGCTCAAGCGATCCTCCTGCCTCAGCCTCCCAAAGTACTGGGATTACAAGTGTGAGCCACCACGCTGACCCCTTTATTATTATTATTATTTTACCAAATAGCAGCAAAACATCTTCACCATCCATCTTAGCGTAGTCAACTCTTTTCTTTCTTCTACTTTTTTTTTTTTTTTTTTTTTTTTTGAGACAGGATCTCATTCCATTGCCCAGGCTGGAGTACAGTGGCACAATCTCGGCTCACTGCAACCAAGAGATGTTATTTTTAAGTATCAGAGTTGGCTGGGCATAGTGGCTCACGCCTGTAATCCCAGCACTTTGGGAGGCTGAGGCGGGTAGATCACCTTAGGTCAGGAGTTTGAGACCAACCTGGCCAACATGGCAAAACCCTATCTCTACTAAAAAATGCAAAAATTAGCCAGGCATGGTGGTGTGCGCCTATAATCCCAGCTACTCTGGAGGCTAAGGCAGAGGTTGCAGTGAGCCAAGATATGCCATTGCACTCCAGCCTGGGCGACAGAGTGAGACTCCATCTCAAAAAAAAAAAAAAAAAAATCAGTGTTATGCTTTGCTTTATTAAGTGTGAATGAATAAAAAAAAAAAAAAAACCTTGCCATCTTTCCTCTCCTCCCCCACTTTCCCCTACTAGAGGAATGAGTAATAAAGAAGGCAGAGAGGCAAACATCTCCTAATGCTTCCTTACAATGTGTTGCTGTTGCTGTGAAATCTTCAATGTTGTGATTTCAAGGAGACAGCTAATAGCTTTCAGAAAGCCTCTGCTTTGAGAACAGATTTCTTTTTCTCTATTGAGTATCATCAGTTTTTCCTAATGACATAATGCCTGGCTATAGCCAAACTCAGGAAAGCCTTGTAATAAAAGCCATTTTTAGAAAACTTTCCTGCTGCCACTGCCCTCTAAGTTATCATTCCAACTTCAGCTGCCACCTCCTATGAATTGGCCAACAAATTAGCATAGCAGGGCAGCAAGTCATTGTCTCACCTGACTTCCTGTCCATCAGTACACCCGAGATGTATTTGTTATCACCATCACCATCTTAGACAAATCTGGCTCAAGGGTAAAGCTATCTGGAGCATGGTAGGTAGAGATAGGTCTTCTCTGACCGGCCGTGGGCATGGAAAAAATAAAAAAGATTAGCGCTTGTCCTCTCGAGAAGTCAGGGCATTTTGATGGAAACTAGGCTCTGTTATGAAGAGACAGCCTAGTCTACAGAAAAACGGGAGCCTCGCGAGAAGTGTCGTCTGGGTGCCACGGGCACTGATGTCTGGAAGCATCTAGTCACCTCAGGACATCAGTCCCCATAGAGACCTTCCGAACACTGATGCCCTAAGTCACCAAGCAGCTTGCAGGCTTGTGGTTTGCTTTCCTAAGAATAAATAGGGACTGAGAGTTCTCAGCCATCTCAAGGTGTCACACAGAACCACATCTTGGTACCTCGTGGATTAGGAGTGACAATCATCCTGGGCTCTGTTCTCAGCTCAGCTCTGGCCTCCTGCTGAGCCTAGGGTAGGCTCAACCTCAAGGCTGGAAACCCCCAAGCTAGGCAGCAGCAGTTGTCAAGCATGCTGTTATGGCCGTGAAGGGATTCTGGGTCCTTTATTACTCATAATTGTGTTTCACTTTGAAAAACAAAATTCGAGGCTGAACAACATAGCGAGATCTCATCTCTACTGAAATTAAAAAAAAAAAATTAACCAGTGGCCGGGTGCGGTAGCTAACGCCTGTAATTCCAGCACTTTAGGAGACCGAGGCGGGTGGATCACCTGAGGTCAAGAGTTCGAGACCAGCCTGACCAACATGGAGAAACCCCGTCTCTAGTAAAAAGACAAAATTAGCCGGGCATGGTGGCGCATGCCTGTAATCCCAGCTACTCAGGAGGCTGAGGCAGGAGAATCGCTTGAACCCAGGAGGCGGAGGTTGCAGTGAGCCGAGATCGCGCCTTTGCACTCCAGCCTGGGCAACAAGAGCAAAACTCCATCTCAAAAAAATAAAAAAAATTAACTGGTGCTGTGGCGCACACCTGTAGTCTCAGCTACTTGGTCGGTGGGTGGCCTAAAGTGGGAGGATTACTTGAGCCTGGGAAGTTGAGGCTGCGGTGAACCCTGACTGTG
Source organism: Symphalangus syndactylus (assembly GCF_028878055.3). Lineage (NCBI taxonomy): Eukaryota > Metazoa > Chordata > Mammalia > Primates > Hylobatidae > Symphalangus > Symphalangus syndactylus. The sequence continues at coordinate 123,138,193 of NC_072447.2, read as the reverse complement.
CCACTGTGCTACTGCAGGCTGGGTGACAGAGCGACACCCTGTCTCACAAAAAAAAAAAAAAAGAGAGAGAGAGAGAGAAAGGAAAGAAAAAGAAAGTAAAGAGAAAGAAAGTAAAAGGAAGGAAGGAAGGGAGGGAGGAGGGAGGGAGGGAATTCCAGTGGAAGGAAGGAAGGAAGGGAGGAAGGGAGGGGAGGGGAGGGCAGGGGGAGGGGAGGGGAGGAGAGGAGAGGAGAGGAGAGGAGCAGAGAATTCCAGTGGATTCAGGATTATCCCTATCATAAATCACTCACCACTTACTCCCTTGCATTCCACTGTGCTTTTTTTTTTTTTTTTTTTGAGACAGGCTCTCACTCTGTCGCCCAGGCTGGAGTGCAGTGATGCAATCAATCTCAGCTCACTGTAGCCTCCACCTCCTGGGTTCAAGTAATCCTCCTGCTTCAGCCTCCCGAGTAGCTGGGACCACACACATGCACCACCATGCCCGGCTAATCCACTGTGGGTTTTTTTGAGTGGGAAAGAGAGGAGTGGCCTCACAGCTAGTGTGCCTGATGTGGCATGCCTGTGAGAGAAGCTTGCATGTGAGTGCTTTGTGTTACATGCACTGTGATGGGAAAGAGGGTGCTATCAAATATACACAGAGGATTGCTTAGCCTGCCTGCCACCGAACAAGCTATGTCAAAAGTCCCCAGAGTCTTCACACAAGCCGTGGTGTATGAAGCTGCATCCTCAGGACCTGGGCTTGGGTGGTAGGAGGAATTGGTGCTGGTCTTTCATTTTGGATTTGACTCCAGCCCCACAGCCTCAGCCACCCCAGCCAATTGTCATAGGAGCTGGATTGGAAGAAGTGGAAGAAATCTGTTGCCTGAGTGGAGAAGACTGTACAATGTCCTGTCTCTCACCATGAGGGATTTTTATGGCAGGAAATGAGAGTAATGAGGTCCCAGCCACCACCTTGGATTACGGGTGGCTCCAGAAAACCTTATTTTAGATTGAGGGGGAAGAGAAGGGAGAGCGAGGTCTTGTTGCATGCTATTTTCAACCCATGCTCTGATATCTCTCAAGGTTGTAGACTGTAATACTAAGAATTGCTATGTTATTTTAAATTTAATGATGTTCTTTGAATGGCTGAAACCATGGCCAGGACCAGCAAAAAGGCCCAGTTACTTAATTGACTAAGCTCCATTAGTTGTCCATTTGTGAGGTCTGGGGTTTGGTTCCCACAAAGGCAATTGACATTTGGGCCCAGTGAGAACACATGGCTGAACAGTAGGGTCACAGGGAGACCCACAGGCACAAGTCCATCCCTTCCTCTGAGACAGCAATGGTATTTCCGTTGTTTCCATGTACTTTTGCAGGAATCACCAGTGGTTGACTTGAGAGCAAATCAGCCAATGGTCTTGTTCAGTCACCAGCAGGAGCCTGAAATGGGAACTAACATAACTGGGAAACACTGTCCACCCTGGGAGGAAACCAAGCCCAATCAGAATGTTATCATTAGACCAGGAATAAAGAGCTCTGACAGTGTCTATTTCACTGGGCTAAGCAGTCACCTAGCCTCCCAAGTATAGTGGATGCAGTGAAATAAGAATAAAGTAACTCACGCCAATTGGATTATTAAGTACTTTACAATGTACCAAGAAGAATTTAAGTTAGACACAAGTCAGTAAAGGTGGTGCTATGGTTTGATTGTGTCCCCTCCAAAATTCAGGTGTGGCCAGTATGATAGTATTAAGAGGTGGGGGCTGGGTGCAGTGGCTCACACCTGTAATCCCAGCACCTTGGGAGGCCAAGGTGGGCGAATCACGAGGTCAAGAGATCGAGACCATCCTGGCCAACATGGTGAAACCCCATCTCTACTAAAAATACAAAAAATTACCAGGCACAGTGGCTCATGCCTGTAATCCCAGCTACTTGGGAGGCCGAGGTGGGCGGATCACCTGAGGTGGGGAGTTCGGGACCAGCCTAACCAACATGGAGAAACCCCGTCTCTACTAAAAATGCAAAATTAGCCGGGCATGGTGGCACATGCCTATAATCCCAGCTACTGGCTGGGCACGGTGGCTCACGCCTGTAATCCCAGCACTTTGGGAGGCCGAGGCGGGCGGATCACGAGGTCAGGAGATCGAGACCATCCTGGCTAACACAGTGAAACCTCGTCTCTACTAAAAATACAAAAAAAAAAATTAGCCGGGCGTGGTGGTGGGCGCCTGTAGTCCCAGCTACTCGGGAGGCTGAGGCAGGAGAATGGCGTGAACCCGGGAGGCGGAGCTTGCAGTGAGCCGAGATTGCGCCACTGCACTCCATCCTGGGCGACAGAGCAAGACTGTCTCAAAAAAAAAAAAAAAAAAAAAAATCCCAGCTACTCAGGAGGCTGAGGCAGAAGAATCGCTTGAACCCAGGAGGCGGAGGTTGTGGTGAGCTGAGATCATGCCATTGCACTCCAGCCTGGGCACCAAGAGCGAAATTCCATCTCAAAAAAAAAATAGCTGGGCATGGTGCCACACACCTGTAGCCTCAGCTACTCGGGAGGCTGAGGCAGGAGGATCACTTGAACCCGGGAGGCGGAGGTTGCAGTGAGCTGAGATCACATCACTGCACTCCAGCGTGGCGACAGAGTGAGACTCCGTCTCAAAAAAAAAAAGGTAGGGCCTTTAAGAAGTGATTGGGCCTAGCCGGGCACGGTGGCTCACACCTGTAATCCCAGCACTTTGGGAGGCCAAGGCAGGTGGATCACCCAAGGTCAGGAATTCAAGACCAGGCTGGCCAACGTGGCGAGATCCTGTCTCTACTAAAAGTACAAACATTAGCTGGGTGTGGTGGGCGCCTGTAATCCCAGCTACTCGGGAGGCTGAGGTAGGAGAATCGCTTGAACCCGGGAGGCGGAGGTTGCAGTGAGCCGAGATCATGCCATTGCACTCCAGCCTGGGCAACAAGAGTGAAACTCCGTCTTAAGAAAAAAAAATGTGATTGGGCCATGAGGGCTCCTCCCTTGTTAATGGGATGAAGGCCCTTTTTTTTTGAGATGGAGTCTCGCTCTGTCAGCCAGGTTGCAGTGCAGTGGCACAATCTTGGCTCGGCTCACCACAAACTCCGCCTCCCAGGTTCAAGCAATTCTCTGCCTCAGCCTCCCGAGTAGCTGGGATTACAGGCGCCCGCCACCACGCCTGGCTAATTTTTGTATTTTTAGTAGAGATGGGGTTTCACCATCTTGGCCAGGCTGGTCTTGAACTCCTGACCTCGTGATCCACCGGCCTTGGACTCCCAAAGTGCTAGGATTACAGGCGTGAGCCATCACACCTGGCCGAAGACCCTTTTTAAAGAGACATCATGCAGCGTTGGGCTAGCTTGTCCTTCTGCTGTGTGAGGATGTGGCAAGAAGGTCCTCACCAGACCAGAATGCTAGTGCCTTGATCTTGGACCTCCCAGCCTCCAGAACGATGAGGAATAAATTTCTATTGTTGATAAATTACTCAGTCTCAGGTAGTTTATTGTAGCAAGACAAAATGCACTAAGACAGATAGTGAATCTAGGAATGGACTCCCAAGGGAGGCTTGAGACTATCTCTTGGAGTTTTCTGACACTGGGAAATCTGACATCAGAGGGCGCCTCGTTGAAAGTCTGAGTGAGGGAGTCACACAGACTCCCCTGAGAGGCCTGTTTGTGTTTCAGCAGCAACACTGCCCTGCATCTATCAGAGTCTCTTCCCTGGGTCCACACATAGAAAATGTCACCCCTGTCTGTCAGTTTCCTGCAGAGACCTGGGAAAAATAGCAGAAAGCCTGGCCTCAGATTTGGATCCCACTGGTAGGACCTAGGAGTATGGTCCGTGGTGGTGCGGGGGTAGGGTGGGTATCTGCTCTCTGCTCGACTCCGTTCTGGTTGTCAAAGCCATCTGTCTCTCAAAAGGAGTGCAACAGAGGGCCAGAGCCTGGTCCCCATGATTTCCTGCTTGTCATGGTTTGCTTCCTTCTAGCAGATGCCACGTAGCCAGGAGGCAGAGTGCGGGCCACCTTAGGTGGCTGGGAGAGGTTGGCAGCCAAAGCTCGGTGGCCTCGCTGCTGCTTCAGAGGATCTGGGCATGGGGGTTAGGGACCTAGGCAACTCGTTTAACCTCCCTGTATCCCAGTTCCCCCAACTCACGAATGGATCTTTTAATCATTGCCATAGATGGATGTTGTGAAAATCAAACGAAAGGAGAGCGCTGGGAAATGCCTACCTTGCATATACTTATCAAAGCAGACTGAGGCCAGCTGCAAAGGAGCGTGCCGTGGGAGGGCTGGGGCTATGTTTTTGAGCTAGAAGAATAAAATGACAGCAGTTTGAGAAAGAGGGGGAAGCAAGTCACCCTATCATTCTGACAGTGTCTCTTGATGACAAAAATGGAACAGGCCCGAGGGAATACTGACATTTTTGTATGCCTTTGTTTTCTTCTTGGTTTTTTTTTTCTCGAGCTCAGAGAATCACCTCCCAATTCACATGCCTTCCTCCTCCATCACTTACAGCTGAGAGCCCAGGATGAGGGCGTGCGACAACGTGGTTTTTCTTTATCACCTCCTCCCTCAGTCTAGCTCTCTGCATTCGCCGCCCCTTGGCTCTTCTGTGTCATGTGGCTGAAGCTGTGGGGTCTCTCCAGGGGAAATGTTCTCCCAGAAAGTGTTTAGGAGTGGATTCGAGGCTCCCGATATGTCCTAGGTACCTGAGTAGGAATGAATTGTGCCCAGATCAACCCTCCTGGCAAAGATTGGAGATGCTTAGGCCCTTGGGCAGCATTTTCAGGAATTCAGTGCTTCCCAAATGCCCTGTGTGTCACTTGCCCAGTTACTCTTTTGGTCATTCCCCTCCCAGGACTGATGAAACATTTCCCACCTCCACCCCACACCCACCTTCCATAATCCATAACCTCCTCTTTCCCACGTCCAGATTTAAGGGACAGTCAGTGGAGTGGGGAGGGGTCGGAGAGTGGCTGAGATGATCATCTGATAGCAGCTGAGAGGGGAGAGGGTGAAAGAAGAGCAGCTTCAGCTGGCGGCCAAGCAATTCGAGGGACTGGTGGAGGTCCTGGAGCTGAGCTCCTGATGAAATCCTGTGTTCTTCTGCTCTGAAGGACATTTTCGGGGCCCAGAGATAGAGGAGAATGGAGAGGAAGAATTGGCTGTGAGATCAGCCTGTGGATTAAACAAACAAGCGACAGATTTGCTGTGGGTTTCCCTGAATTGAATTGCCTCTGATAATCTGGTCTTGCACAACTAGTTACCCCCCAGGGTTTAGAGTACGCACCTCATCTACTGTTTGAACCCCCTAAATGGAAGTAGCAAACCAGCAAGGGGTGGGCTTTGAAGTCATCCTGTTCCTTACTATTGTGTGCCTGCTGGCAAGTCCCTTAGCCCTTGCGGACCTCAGTTTCCCCATCTAAAGAGGAGACTAATAAGGCAACTTACCATATAGTGTTGTTGTAGAGATTCAGTGAGACAATGCTATGTAAAGCAGCTGGTACCCAGTGCATAGGGCTTAACAAATTATTGCTAATGCTAATGCTGTTAGTATGATTGCCACTACCTACTCTGAAACAACTTCCCAAGAATTACTCCCTCCTCTGTGTTACTCCAGCCCTTTAGCCTCTGTTTACAACCTTGATCTTTTTTTTTTTTTTTGAGACAGGGTCTTGCTCTGTCACCCAGGCTGGAGTGCAGTGGTGCAATGTCGGCTCGCTGCAACCTCCACTTCTGGTACAACCCTGATCTTGCTGTATGATCGTTGTTGAGATAGCTTTCTCCCTTGGCACACTGCGCATTCTCTGGGGCCAGGCTCTGTGCTTTTTTGCTATTACGTCATTCTGAATGCCTAGCATATATCACAGGAGCTCAGTAAATATTTGTAGAATGGATGAATGGGCAAGTGGGTCAAAGTATCTGAGGTCATGGCCTGTTTCTGCAAGCAGGCTAAGCAACTTTCCCCATAGGCTCTTTACCTGTTGCTGTAAAGGCCTTTTGAGCAAAGCCCCACCTGGGCTCACCTGGTCGGTAAACGTTGATTCCGTGGTTCCATTTGGCTGTGGTGACTCAGCACTTACAAGCTGGCCAGCTCCTCGTGGATTACGGCTCTGTGAGTGTTTCCCAGGCCCCATACTACCAAGTCGGGGCAGCTCTCTCTGATCCATAAAGCCAGGCCAAGCTCCTCATTTCCCCTGTGAGCACCAAGCGCATAAACGTATTTGCCCTTTGCCTTTCTTTCCTCTTTCCCTAGCCCTACCACTGCCATTCAGGAAGTATTTATTAAGCACCTACTAGGTACAGGGTACCAGACCGTATACTTGAGCCCTTGATCACATACTATCTTATATGACTTGAGTTATGTACTTTGGGCTTCCTCAACAAGGCTGTAAACTCCTAGAGGGCGAGGGAGCGTGTCTTCTGCTGCTTCTGTCTGCCTTGTAGCACCTACAGAAGAACCCAGCACGGTCATGTGAGTAAATCCTTCTAGGCTCTCAAGTTCAATGTGAGCTCTTTCTCCGGGGAAGGATGAGAACAAGGAGAGTACAGCTCGGTTGGCTGTGTAGTCTCAGTACGGACCTAGTCTTGGGGCTCTTGCATGCCAGGGAGGGAGAAGGGCCAGTCTGGGGACCCTTTGGTACTCCTTTATCCTCTCTATCCACACAGAACCCCCCTCATTCCACTTCTCCTTCTTCCAAAGGCTCTTCCCCTCAGCAGTATCTATGAATAGTGAATAGCTTGGTAATCTGTGTGTCTGCTTATTATTCTGCTTATTTTCTCTCTTTGTTCCCTATGCATTCAGCCATGTCATTGTTACCCTCTATTGTGAATTTCTGAACAGCAGAGGCTTGGACTAGGCCTCTTATCCTCACATAGTTTGGGAACTTAATAAATGCTTGTTGGTGATGATGACAGTGAGGGACATTGCAGGGTGAGGGCCTGGGGCCCCAGAGACGAACAGCAGTTGGGTTGTGTAACACTCAGTGCCTTTCCTCTGCAGTTCTCAGCTTTTGTTTGCCTTCGGTTTCAGGCCCACCTGCCATTTGCTGTCATCGGCAGCACAGAAGAACTGAAGATAGGCAACAAGATGATGAGGGCACGGCAGTATCCTTGGGGCACTGTGCAGGGTGAGTGAGTCTCCGGGAGGGGCTACACACAGGAAGCCCCTTTTATCTGTCTCTTTGTTTGTCCCCAGCCACTATATGACAAGTGTCTAAATTGTCCCAAGTCTCTGTTCATTCGGCATGGGTCCCAAATAGCCATAGGAGTCACTAGCAAGCTAACTCTGGCTCCATGCTGGGATGCTCTGATGGGAGCAAGCTCCCTCTGTTTCTAATGGGAAAAGTATTCCTAAAACACAAGGACTTGCAAGGTAGGAAGGAGTGCGAGAAAGCATGTGTTCTTGCCCAAGTGCACCTGAAGAATGTTCACAGTAGTGTTGTTTGTAATGACAAATAATTACAAACAATCCAGATATTCATTAAAATAGACTAGATAGGCCGGGCGCAGTGGCTCACGCCTGTAATCCCAGCACTTTGGGAGGCCGAGGTGGGCGGATCACGAGATCAGGAGATCGAGACCATCCTGGCCAACATGGTGAAACCCCATCTCTACTAAAAATACACACACAAAAAAAGACTAGATAGTGGAAGGGTGGGAGGGGGATAAGGGATTTTAAAAAACTACATGTTGGGGCTGGACGCGGTGGCTCACTCCTGTAATTCTAGCACTCTGGGAGGCCAAAGAGGGTGGATCACCTGAGGTCAGGAGTTCGAGACCAGCCTGGCCAACATGGTGAAACCCCGTTTCTACTAAAAATACAAAAAAAAAAAAAAATTAGTCAGGTATGGTGGCGTGTGCCTGTAGTCCCAGCTACTCAGGAGGCTGAGGCAGGAGAATCGCTTGAACCTGGGAGGTAGAGATTGCAGTGAGCTGAGATTTCGCCACTGCATTCCATCCTGGGCAACAGAGTGAGATTCAAAAAAAGAAAGAAAGAAAGAAACATACCATTGGATTCCCTTTGTATGAATTCCAAAAGGAGGCAAAACTAAACAAGATATATATTCTTAGGAATGCATACATAAGAGGTAAAACTATAAAGAAAAACAAAGGAATGATAATCCTCAAAGTCAGGAGAGGGATTAAGTCTCTGCCAGGGGAGTAGGGGGATAGAAGGGGATGAGATTGGGAAAGGGCACTCAGGGGCTTCCAAGGTACTGGTAATGTTTAACCTGAGTTGTGGAGACATTGGTGTTAATTTTTCAAAAATTCTTTAAATTGTACATACACATTTCATGCTCTCTTTTGTATGTATGATTATTTCACAATTGAAAAGCAATCAGACATATTGTATTACACTCAGGAAAGTTCCTTCTGTGATCTGCCTGACATGTGTTAACTTACCCTCAGGGCTAGTCAGTTCAGTGCATAAGACAAGGCCAAGGACAGCGCTGTGGGTAGAAGAGGTCTCTGGTCCTCAGAGTCTACAGCTAGAAACTGGGCCGTGGCTGATAGGGGCATCGTGTGAAAGAGGGGCTGGTTCTCTGTAAACTCATCCCTACCACTGGGGAAACACCTGAAAGTGGGTGGCGAGTTGTCCACATCACATACGAAGGCTGGCATGTTTTAGGACACCCCACAGACCCACTGGCAAGAGCTGGATTTTCCATAGGTGGGACAAGACTGGTTATCAGAGCTGTGCTAAGTTCTGGTCTTCTCTGCTGTTCGGAGCTGGGGATGCTCCACTAGGAACGTTTGCAAATGGTTTCTGACCCACAGTCCCACCCTGGGAATGGACTTGTGGTCTGAGAAACAGGAACCTGAAGTGAGACGAGGAGAAGCCAGTAGACATGGTTCCAGTGACTTATTTCATCTGACGTGGACTACTCTGAATCTAAACAAAAAAGGGGGTTTTGAAAGTTTTTCTTGTAAGTCTAAGTTGACTGTTCTGCTTGAATGAGGAAGAAGTTGTATATTGCTTAGGCAGCCTGCAGGGGCCTTGGAGGCACTCCTTCTGACTCACCATTAGAGATCACTGTCCAGAGATGGAGGAGGAAATGGCATATAGCATAGTCCTGAGAAGTTGTCTTACTGATGTCATCTTTAATATTAGCCTGTGTTCTATGACAGCAGGGGGCTTTATTCCTAATTCAGTGGGTCTTAAGCAGAGGGATTATGTGAGCTGATTCGGGCTTTGGAAAGATTAATGACCACAAGGCAGTCAGCTTCAACTATGGCTGACCCACTTATCCCAGACCCTTCTCTGCCCCCACTACCCTCTTCCAGACCCTGCAAGACAGAATCTGGGGTGATTGCCTGTTCATCACTTCAGACACCATTTTTCCTACTTGTTCAGGCCAAATACCACCATCCGACACAGTGAAGCCATACCTGTAGCCACCTTGACAAAGTGCTCCTCGTGACCTGGTCCAGCCAGAAATCAATTTTGCTATGACTTGGTCCACATCAGTCATTCTTGGCCACTGCCCCAAATTGCAGGTCTTTGCTTGCACTCTTTTGAGGAGGGGACTTTTTCACACAGGCCAGAAAATGGGGTCCCCTTGCTCCTAGTCACCACTGCTACTGTCAGGCCATTATCTACCCTCTAAAGAAACCACCTCCTTGGAAGCTTCTACCATCCAGGTGGGCCATGCCTGTGGTCCACACCCCTCCTTGTCACTGTCATCTGTCAATATCCTAGTTCTTTCCTCTTATTCTTTGGAGACTTTGTCACTTCCCCTACCTTGCCTGGGTTTGAACCCTAACTCTGCAACTTACTAGCTATATAACCTTGCCTAGCCTCATTGACACCTTGCAAACACCATTCACTTCTCTGGCTGATAAATTGCTATTCTTCCTTCCAGAGTCATCTTAGGGATTTTCTCTTCGGTGAAGTCTTCACTTTCCCAGGAGTTCTTAGGTCCCCCTCTTCTGAGCTTTATTGCAACTTGGCTATCCCTCTGTTTTTGTAGTTTTGCACTGAATTGTATTCGTCTGTTTACATCTATTCCTCCTCTAAACTATAAGCTCCTGAGAGCAAGATTCCATCACTTCGTTTCTGAATTCCCAGTGCCTCACACAATACTGGGAACAGAGATTCCACAAATATTGACTGGATGGATAGATGGATGGATGGATGGATGGATGAGTGGATAGATGGATAGATGGATGGATGGATGGATGGATGGATGAGTGGATGGATGGATAGATGGATGGATGGATGGATGGACAGATGCATACGTGCTGTTGTCCTACAAGTGGTGCAGACCAAACATTCTTTAGAGGGTTCTGACTGCTGAATTTAGATTGTGGTGCTACTGACTGTATTAATAAGTATTTTTATGGTATCACAGTTTTTCATTACTGGCATTTTTGTAACTTTTCATTTACGTTTTCAGTAGAAAAGAGAGGAGGTAAATTTGCAGGATCTAAATACACAGATTGCAAGGCAATGTCACTGTTAGACATTTTGCCTCTCGTTTCATCCATTTCTGCTTCTGCTGGCCTTCCTTTCAACATACTTTCAATACCCCAAACCCTGCTATGCAGTTGAAAACGAGGCCCACTGCGACTTTGTGAAGCTGCGGGAGATGCTGATTCGGGTCAACATGGAGGATCTGCGGGAGCAGACCCACACCCGGCACTATGAGCTGTATCGCCGCTGTAAGCTGGAGGAGATGGGCTTCAAGGACACCGACCCTGACAGCAAACCCTTCAGGTACCGCTCCTGCCAGCCCAGCCCAGCCCAGCTCAGCTCAGCCCACCCAGGTGGTGTGGAAGCCTTCCCTTGGAGAATTCACAGGGGAGGCGAGACACGGGTGCTAAGACCTCGAGGAGCAGGGGCGACTCACTTGCCAGTTTTGCTTGCCTGTTCACCCTTTGCCTCTGCACACCTGCCAGGAGAGCTGTGGGGCGCAGGCTTGGGAAGTACTGCCGCCTTGCTTTTAAGGGCAAGGGAAGGGAGGATGCCCAGAGGACCAGCAAGGCTGATCACCACACACACATGCACGCATCCATGACAGCTCCAAGCAGCTGCACTGGAGGGGATCCCCAAGCTGGGGCCCTGTTCCACGAGGTGGCAGTTGGTAACTGTCCTCTGCCCCTTTTTCTTCATCAGGCTCCTGGCGCTCAGACAGGTTTCTAGTCTGTTCTTTACCCATTTCCCCATTCTCAAACCCAGATAGGACCAGGTAGCAATCCCTTGCCATGCATCGGTGAACTGCAGGCTATTCAATTGCTGTCCTTAGTGTCTGCATTCAAGTGCAAGTTCTGTTTTGACCGCAGGATGTTGATCATCACTGGCATATTTCTTCAATCAGAATGCTTTTAGAGAAGGGGGATGTTTTTGAAAGCAGGTTATTATGCAGAGAGGAGTGATGCGCCAAGTAGAAGTGTCTGATCTATATGTGTGATGTGTGAAATAAGCCCCACAGTTGAAATTACCACGTGGTGCCCTTTGTGGTGGTCAGGCATTAATAAGCAAGTGAGGGAGATGTCTACCAGTTAAAAAGGCTTTCAAAGAGCCTCTGAGATCTTACTCTACCTGTGCACAGCCTAAAGCTGGCCTGGAGTCAGAGCCTAACCAGTCCCTTGGGGATATTTGCTTCAGGAGGGACAGGCTCATGCCCTATATACTGACAGGTGGGGCCAGGGGCCACTGGAGCACGTGGGGCTGGGGGAAGCCATGCTTGTCTCTTTCTGGTGGGAGCTCCCTGGCTGTCTTCCCCACCCGCAGCTTTCATCTGCATTTGTAGAGGAGTAGGTGTGCCTCCACCTGGTCATTTTGTCTCCTTCCCTCCTCCTTCACTCCATCCTGAATACCTCTGTTTCCTGTGTCTTCGCCTTCTTCACTCCTTCTCTGCCAGCTCCTTCCCATGCTGCATGTAAGCATCTTGTGCTGAAGAAACTCTCCCTTAACCCTGCTCTTTTTTACCAGCCTCTGCCCTGTCAAGAATTCCTTGACAGGATGAGAAGGAGAAAGAGTTGTTCTATATTTACTGGTTCCTCTTCCCCATCTCTCATTCATTCCTCGACCCACTGCAGTCTGTCTTCTGTCCCCAGCATAACCACTCAAATGCCTCTCTCCAAGGCCAGGAATCGCAGACTTGTGGCCAAGTTCAATGTGGCCTTTGGGTTCCATCTTATTTGATATCAACGCAGCACTTTATGCCATTCCCCACTGCCCCCTTGAAATGCCCTCTACCTTTGGCTTTTCTAGCCCTGGCCTGGCTGATTCTATTCCTATCTCTCCTACTATTTCTTCTCAGCCTCCTTTGCAGGCTCATTTTCTTCACCTTACTCCTTTAAATGTTGGTATACCCCCCGGGATTCTTTCCTAGAGCCTCTGCTCCTTTCACTTTCTGTTCTCTTTGCAGCTGGTTCTTTCTACTCTCACAGCCCTAATTACCACCTAGAAGTAGATGGCTCCCAAGCTAGTCTTACTTCTGAGGTCTAAACCCATTAATCTAACTGCATACTGGATGTCCACCCAGACATCCCATAGAGGACCTCCCCGAAAATCAAGCTCTGTACAAATTCATCTACTTCCCTCTTAAGCATGTGTCTCCAACATTCCCTGTTGCCATTCATGATACCATCATCCACCTGGTTGCCCAAGGATAATCAGAATTACCTTTGGCTCCTCCCAAGTCCTGGGAGTTCTGCTTCCCTTACTGCTCCCTCCATTCCCTCCCAGCCCTTAACATTAAGATCCTATCACTTCTTTTCTTTCCTTTTTTTTTTTTTTTTTGAGACAGCGTCTTGCTCTATCGCCCAGGCCAGAGTACAATGGCACAATCTCGGCTCACTGCAACCTTGGCTTCCCGGGTTCAAGCGATTCTCCTGCCTCAGCCTCCCCAGTAGCTGGGATTACAGGTACCCACCACCTCGCCCAGCTAATTTTTGTATTTTTATTAGAGACGGGGTTTCACCATATTGGCCAGGCTGGTCTTGAACTCCTGACCTCAAGTGATCCACCCACCTTGGCCTCCCAAAGTGCTGAGATTACAGGCATGAGCCACCACACCTGGCCAAGATCCTGTCACTTCTTACTTGGATTGATGGAAAGTCTATCCTTCCCACAGCACAGCCAGAATGGTCCTTCTCATTTTCATATTGGATCTAGTACTACTTCCTGCTTTAAAACCATGCAGTGTGTACATGTCCAATTTTTAAATATGGCATTCAAAGCCTGTTCTCTTCTTCCAGGCTCAGGAACTTCGTCTGCCTCTACTCCACCACTGCCATGGTGCTCTCTGGCCATGTTGAACCATACCTGGCTCCCCAAGAATGTCATTCTCTCTTCACACGTGCCTTCTTACATGCTGCCCTCTTTGAATCACAGTTCCACCTCTTCTTCACCAGGCTATTGCTTTTTTTTTTTTTGAGATGGAGTCTCACTCTGTCACACAGGCTGGAGTGCAGTGGCGCGATCTTGGCTCACTTCAACCTTCGCCTAGCAGGTTCAAGCGATTCTCCTGCCTCAGCCTCCCGAGTAGCTGGGATTACAGGCGCCCACCACGACGCCTGGCTAATTTTTTGTATTTTTTAGTAGAGATGGGGTTTCACCATGTTGGCCAGGCTGGTCTCGAACTCCTGACCTCAGGTGATCCACCCGCCTCGGCCTCCCAGAGTGCTGGAATTACAGGCATGAGCCACCGCACCCGGCCTATCTCCTATTTCTTTAAAAATAAGCTTAGGCCAGGGGCATCTCCCACTAGACCATGAGTTCCTTGATGGCAGGTATGATGGCTGTTGGCTCTAGAGGCTGAGTGACTAGCATCATGTCAATTAGTGCTGAGTCTAGCACATACGGAGTCTCCTCAAGCGTTTGTTGAAATAGTTCATTAATGTGGTCAGTTTCAGAGCCAGGGCCTGGCAGCATTGGGCAGTGGGAAAACCCAGATGAAGAGACAGGAGACTCAGCTTCTGGTCAAAGGTCTCCCTCTAACTAGCCGTGGGGCCTTGAGCAAGACACCTCACCTCTCTGGGCCTCAGTTTTCTCATCCGTAGAACAAGAGTATAGAACCAGATATTCTAAGTCTCTCCAGTTCACTAGGGTTGCCCCATCCCCCTCCAGAATCCCTGTGGGCATGCTGTCATGGGCCAAGCCAGGTGCCCACAGCTTTGTGGTTCTATTTTTGTACCTGGCTCACAACTGGGGAAGGGAGGACAGAGGAACCCAGTGAGGATCTTTGGGGCCAGTTTTATCAAATAGGAGTCATTCCAAAGGAAGAAGAATTAACCTGACCATGTTCGCAGTTTACAGGAGACATATGAGGCCAAAAGGAACGAGTTCCTAGGGGAACTCCAGAAAAAAGAAGAGGAGATGAGACAGATGTTCGTCCAGCGAGTCAAAGAGAAAGAAGCGGAGCTCAAAGAGGCAGAGAAAGAGGTAAATGTGAGCCTGGTGATTATTAAAATGTCAAGAAACAACAGCTGCTGGTGAGACTGGAAAAATAGGAACGCTTTTACACGTTGGTGTGAATGTAAATTACTTCAACCATCGTGGAAGACAGTGTGGTGATTCCTCAAAGACCTAGAATCAGAAATGCCATTCGACCCAGCAATCCTATAGATCATTTTATTATAAAGATACACGCACACATATGTTTACTGCAACACTATTCACAATAGAAAAGACATAGAATCAACCCAAATGCCCATCAATGATAGGTTGGATAAAGAAAATGTGGTACATATACACCATGGAATACTATGCAGCCATAAAAAGGAATCAGAGGATATTCTTTAGAAGGACGTGAGTGGAGCTGGGAGCCATTATCCTCAGCAAACTAACACAGGAACAGAAATCCAAACATTGGGCCAGGCACTGTGGCTCACGCCTGTAATCCCAACACTTTGGGAGGCCGAGGTGGTTGGATCACCTGAAGTCAGGAGTTCGAGACCAGCCTGGCCAACATGGTGAAACCCTGTCTCTACTAAAAATACAATGATTAGTGGAGTGTGGTGGCACATGCCTATAGTCCCAGCTACTTGGGAGGCTGAGGCAGGAGAATCTCTTGAATCTGGGAGGTGGAGGTTACAGTGAGCTGAGATCGTGCCACTGCACTCCAGCCTGGCTGACAGAGCAAGACTCCATCTCAAAAAGAAAAAAAAGGAAACAATTACTTCATGAGTCTCTTCCACATTTAACCTGTCGCACTCTCAAGGGTTCTTCTCACCAAAGCCCATGACAAGGGTATTGATTTTTTTTTTTTAGTTTCACTTAAAAAAAAAAATGTCGGCTGGGTGCGGTGGCTCATGCCTATAATCCCAGCACTTTGGGAGGTGGAGGCAGAGGCGGGCAGATCACAAGGTCAGGAGTTCAAGACCATCCTGCCTAACACGGTGAAACCCCGTCTCTACTACAAATACAAAAAAATTAGCTGGGCGTCGTGGCGGGCTCCTATAGTCCCAGCTACTCAAGGCGAAGGCAGGAGAATGGCGTGAACCCGGGAGGCGGAGCTTGCAGTGAGCCGAGATCGCGCCACTGTACTCCAGCCTGGGCGACAGAGCGAGACTCTGTCTCAAAAAAAAAAAAAAAAAAGTCACACAGGTGCCTTGGCTCAGGTCTGTAATCCCAGCACTTCGGGAGGCTAAAGCGGGGGGATTGCTTGAGCCCAGGAGTTCAAGACCAGCCTGGGCAACATACTGAGACCCCGTTTCTATTAAAAATACAAAAAATTGGCTGGGCGCAGTTGCTCACACCTGTAATCCCAGCACTTTGGGAGGCCGAGGTGGGCGGATCACGAGTTCAGGAGTTCGAGGCCAGCCTGGCTAATATGGTGAAACCCCGTCTCTACTAAAAATACAAAAAATTAGCCAGGTGTGGTGGTACGCACCTGTAGTCCCAGCTGCTTGGGAGACTGAGGCAGAAGAATTGCTTGAACCCAGGAGACGGAGGTTGCAGTGAGCCGAGATTGTCCCACTGGACTCCAGCCTGGGCAACAGAGCGAGACTCCGTCTCAAAAAAAAAAAAAATTACAAATACAAAAAATTAGCCAGGCATGGTGGCACGTGCCTGTAGTCCCAGCTACCCAGGAGGCTGAGGTGGGAGGAACGCTTGAGCCAAGAGATCGAGGCCACTGCACTCCAGCCTGTGTGACAGAGTGAGACTCTGTCTCAATAAAAAAAAGAAAAATGTCACCCAGCACTTTTAGGAGGAGAAGTGAGGGGATCTCAAAGACAAATGAATAAAAGTACAACAAACAAAAGCCAGGTTAAGGCAACTGATAGGCAGCCCTAGTGACTAGTAACAGCTGCTTTAGGCCAGGCATGGTGGCTCGCGCCTGTAATCCCAGCACTTTGGGAGGCCGAGGTGGGCGGATGACAAGGTCAGGAGATGGAGACCATCCTGGCTAACTCGGTGAAACCCCGTCCCTACTAAAAATACAAAAAATTAGCCAGGAATGGTAGCACGCGCCTGTAGTCCCAGCTACTTGGGAGGCTGAGGCAGGAGAATCACTTGAACCCGGGAGGCGGAGGTTGCAGTGAGCTGAGATTGTGCCACTGCACTCCAGCTTGGGCAACAGAGCGAGACTCTGTCTCAAAAAAAAAGAAAAAAGAAAAGATCTGGTTTATACAGCAAGTCTGTCACTCACCTACCTAAGTGACAGTGCCAAATACCCCCAGGACCTGGAGAACTAACCTTCTTCATGGTATGCTGCAAGTGCTACAGAATCCTAAACTCTCTCCTGAATCCATGAAAGAAAGTGAAATTCGGCTTGCTCTGCTCTTACTATTCAGGGTAGTTTATTGCATTCTAGTTTGTGACTGTCTGTGCCTCTTGTTCTCTGATCCACTTACCACAATGGCATGCCAGAATATTCTTTTTTTTTTTCCGAGACAGAGTCTCGCTCTGTTGCCCAGGCTGGAGTGCAGTGGTGCGATCTCGGCTCACTGAAAGCTCCGCCTCCTGGGTTCAAGTGATTCTCCTGCCTCAGCCTCCCAAGTAGCTGGGATTATAGGCATGCGTCACCACACCCAGCTGATTTTTGTCTTTTTAGTAGAGACGGGGTTTCACCATGTTAGCCAGGCTGGTCTAGAACTCCTGACCTCATGCCACCCACCTTGGCCTCCCAAAGTGCTGGGATTGAGCCGACTACTGGGATTACAGTACTCCCAAAGTGCTGGTATTACAGGCGTGAGCCACTGTGCCTGACCCAGAATATTCTTGTTGTTCTTCTTTGGGTTTCTGGTTCTATTCAGGACTAATTAAGCCTCCCTTTAGTTAAGGCTGAGGTGTCTGTACTCATTCCATGTCATAAAATCCTTTTTATTTCCTTCCATGTCCAAAGCCAAGTATTTCCATTGACTGGCTTTCCCATTACTGAAGTTTTCTGTGCGATCCATGGTGATCCTTCCTGATTGCAGGGGTTAAGACAAGACAGGGGTTCCTTACACATAAGAGGTCCCATTATATAATGCTCTAAATAC
Organism: Symphalangus syndactylus; assembly: GCF_028878055.3. Classification (NCBI taxonomy): domain Eukaryota; kingdom Metazoa; phylum Chordata; class Mammalia; order Primates; family Hylobatidae; genus Symphalangus; species Symphalangus syndactylus. The sequence goes on along the minus strand of NC_072447.2, from coordinate 123,120,767 downwards.
TTGGTTGACCATAGTCAAATTCCTTACTTCTCAGACCTTCTGTTTCCTCATAAAATGGAGATAATAACAAAACCTACCTCATAGGAATGTGGTAACAATTAAATAAATTAATATATATAAAGGACTTATAAAAGTCAGTGCTTAGCCTGTAATTACTCGGTAATTTTCTTTTTTTTTTATTTTTGAGACGGAGTCTTGCTCTGTTGCCCAGGCTGGAGTCCAGTGGCACAATCTCGGCTCACTGCAAGCTCCGCCTCCCAGGTTCAGGTGATTCTTCTGCCTCAGCCTGCTGAGTAGCTGGGATTACAGGCACATGCCACAATGCCTGGCTAATTTTTGTATTTTTAGTAGAGACGGGGTTTCACCATGTTGGCCAGGCTGGTGTCGAACACCTGACCTCAAGTAATCTGCCCACCTCGGCCTCCCAGAGTGCTAGGATTACAGGCCTGAGCCCGGCCAGCACTCAGTAAATGTTATATTATTATAATTGATGTTATTATTGACCATGTGTGGTAACTACGGGGACTCTTTTTAACAAAATGTCTGACTAAACACAATGCAGTGTTCCTTTACCATATTCAGGAGCAGAGACTTGGAGATAAAATGGCAGGAGGAGAGAACGATCCAGAGCATGGTGCCTTTGGTGCTATCATGGCAATCCCTGACAGAAATGCCCCCTGAGGTTCCAGGGTCCTGCAGGGTCGCAGCCCTACTGGTCCCCACCCACCTGGGCTTGGCCAGGCTGGGGACTGCTCACAGGGAACTCTCTCCAATCTCCCTGTGCTTCCCTGCCAGCTGCATGAGAAGTTTGACCGTCTGAAGAAACTGCACCAGGATGAGAAGAAGAAACTGGAGGATAAGAAGAAATCCCTGGATGATGAAGTGAATGCTTTCAAGCAAAGAAAGACGGCAGCCGAGCTGCTCCAGTCCCAGGGCTCCCAGGCTGGAGGCTCACAGACTCTGAAGAGAGACAAAGAGAAGAAAAAGTAAGTAGCAGGCTGCTCTGGGGTGGTGCCTTCTCTTTCCTCCTGCTCATCCTCCCAGGGCAGGACGTGGCACCAGAAGGGGCTGAGGACTGGTGACCAGAGGTGAGCTGTGGGCTGTCAGACTGGTTGAGGTACCCATAACTGGTCCCAGCGTCCCTGTGGGACCTTGGGATTCCCTGAGCTTGGGGAGTTGAGAGTAGGGGAGGAGTGTGGTCCCAGAGGCCCAGCCCATCTGTCCAGCTTGCTCAGGAAAGCCCTGCAAACTCAAGGTCCATAGGAGAGGAAGGGAAAAGAGGAAAAGCAAAGGAGAGTGAGAGAGCAGAAGGGAAGAAAAAAACTAGAGGTGCAGCAATATAAGAGAGGAACAAGGCCGGGCACGGTGGCTCACGCCTATAATCCCAGCACTTTGGGAAGCCAAGGCAGGAGGAACACTTGAGGTCAGGAGTTCAAGACCAGCCTGGCCTATATGGCGAAACCCCGTCTCTACTTAAAAAAAAAAAAAAAAAAAAAAAAAAGGCCGGGTGCAGTGGCTCACGCCTGTAATCCCAGCACTTTGGGAGGCTGAGGCGGGCACATCACGAGGTCAGGAGATCGAGACCATCCTGGTTAACATGGTGAAACCCCGTCTCTACTAAAAATACAAAAAAATTAGCTGGGTGTGGTGGTGGGTGCCTGTAGTCCCAGCTACTCGGGAGGCTGAGGCAGGAGAATGGCGTGAACCTGGGAGGTGGAGCTTGCAGTGAGCTGAGATCGTGCCACTGCACTCCAGCCTGGACTACAGAGCGAGACTCTGTCTCAAAAAAAAAAAAAAAACAGTTCGAGACCAGCCTGACCAACATGGTGAAACCCTGTCTCTAGTAAAAATACAAAAATTAGCCAGGCGTGGTGGCGCGCGCTTGTAATCCCAGCTACTCAGGAGGCTGAGGCAGGAGAATTGCTTGAACCCGGGAAGCAGAGGTTGCAGTGAGTTGAGATCGCACCACTGCCCTCCAGCTTGGGCGACAGAGCAAGACTCCATCTTAAAAAAATATATATATACAGAAATTAGCTGCCTGTAGTCCCAACTACTCAGGAGGCTGAGGCAGGAGAATCACTTGAACCCGGTTACAGTAAGTAGGTTACAGTAAGCCGAGATCACACCACTGCACTCCAGCCTGGGCAACGGAGTGAGACTCCATCTGAAAAAAAAAAAAATAGAAAAGAAAGAGAGGAACAAAAAGAACTGCAGCTATGGGCCGGGCGTGGTGTAATCCCAGGACTTTGGGAGGCCAAGACGGGTGGATCACTTGAGTTCAGGAGTTCGAGACCAGCCTGGCCTACATGATGAAACCTTGTCTCCACTAACAATACAAAAAAGTAGCCAGGCGTGGTGGCGTGCACCTGTAATCCCAGCTACTTGGGAGGCTGAGCAGAAGAATTGCCTGAACTGAGGAGGCAGAGGTTGCAGTGAGCTAAGATAGCACCATTGCACTCCAGCCTGAGTGACAGATTGAGAGTCTGTCTCCAAAAAAAAAAAGAAGTGCAGATACAGGGTAGTGGAAGAAAGAGAGAGCCTTTAGCAGAAAGTCGGTGCACCCTCTCCCCACCCCTGCCCTATATCTGAGGTTGCTCACCTCTCCATGGCCGTAGTCCCACCCTCACCCTGCCTCAGTTCTTACTCTCTGCAGCCAACAGAATTTAACTGCTGCCACTGAAGGCTGCAGCCCAGCCCTGATTTCCCACCTCTTTGTGATCCCTCCCTGCTGGCTTAGTTCTGCCCAGCCCGAGGTGCTGAGAACTTACGGGGGAGCCCTCAGATGCCAGTGTATGCTGCATGTGCCCCATCCTCAATCTGTGGAATGATTTTAAGACTTCTGATCTCCCCTGGTATTAGGACAGTGGCTCCTGGATACCATGTGGGTCAATAATCCTCACCCAACCCCAGTCTCTGCTTGCTGAAGTTACCCATTCCTCATCCCAGAACCAGAGAAAAATATTTCAACGGGATCTAGAAAAACTCCTGTGGTGCCCTTGTGCCCTGCAGTTGTTTGTGCAGTGTGGCTTGAGGAGTTCCCAGGTGGACTGTTTAGCAGTGTCTTTACTAAAGGATACTGAGGATCCAAAAGGTGTCCATGGTCATTGCCTTCTGTTTTCAGCCATTTGTTCCTGGACTTAACTATGGGATATTTTTGCCAGAAGGAAGAAACACCTTCCTTTCCTCTGGCTTATCACTTAGGAATAACATGGTAACTTGTGCATAACAGTAATATGTTATATTTGAAGGCACTCAGCTTTGCAATCCAATTACTCTTTATTCAAATGTGTAATTTAAACATCTTGGCCGGGTACAGTGGCTCACGCCTGTAATCCCAGCACTTTGGGAAGCTGAGGCAGGCAGATCACCTGAGGTCAGGACAACATGGCGAAACCCCGTCTCTACTAAAAATACAAAAATTAGCTGGGCATGGTGGCCCACACCTGTAGTCCCAGCTACTCAGGAGGCTAAGGCAGGAGAATCACTTGAGCCTGGGAGGTGGAGGTTGCAGAGCCAAGATCATGCCACTGCGCTTCAGCCTGGGTGACAGAGTGAGACTTTGTCTAAAAAAAAAAAAAAAGAAAAAAAGAACATCTTCACCAATTAGTCCAGAAATTTTTCTTACTGAATCTTAATACTGTATGTCAAATTCACTGATGAATGAAATTTTTTAGTATTACCTGATGGATAAAGCTCAACTAGCCAGAAAAAAGTCTCTTTAGACACACCCTGTACTGTATTAACTTATCTGTCATGGTGTATTATTGCACCAGCAGGAATGAATTCCTATTTTTAAGATCAGAAAAATCTAAATTTGTCATCCAGCTATAACCTGCTGCCTTCATAGTCCTGTGGTATTTGTTAACTCAGTACCTGGGGCAGTTTCATAGCCTGCTTGTGGGAGTTAGGAATTGGTTTGTTCAGGCTACATTGAAACTATAAATATTCCCTATTCAGATGTTCAGTAAAAGTTCTTCTCACATCAAGCTTTCCCCTTGTTGCCTCATACTGACTGACTTCTCCCACCCCAGGCAGGAGACCCCAACAGGGAGATACCCCTCTCTACTCTCCAGGAATATTTGGGATTGGTGACAGTGCCCCTTTCCAATTCTGAAATGGGTGAAACCCTGCTGGCATGTGGCACCTTATATTAGCAATAAGGGCCTAACAGAATGACCTGTCTTCTTCTGTACTTCCAGATGCAGAAGTGGCCCTGAGTCTTGGCTTCTTATGTAATTTCACGAGCAATTGGTTAACTTCTGGAAGAGCCACTGTTAGACCTGTGCTACTCTCCTCCCACAGTCATGGTAGTGAGTTTTGAGGGCAGAAATGGTGGTAGTAATATTTCTTCTTGAGAGATGGTGGTTGCATCTGAGTCACATATTCAGAATTTCCTTTAGCTGCCCCTAAAGAGATTGAGAAAGTACTGGCCAGCCGTGGTGGCTCACGCTTGTAATCCCAATACTTTGGGAGGCCAAGGCAAAGGATTGCTTGAGTCCAGGAGTTTGAGATCAGCCTGGGCAACATAGTGAGACCTTTGTCTCTACAAAAAAAAAATTAAACATTAGCTGGGCCTGGTGGCACTTGCCTATAGTCCCAGCTACTCAGGAGACTGAGGTGGGAGAATTGCTTGAACCCGGGAGGGTGAGGCTGCAGTGAGGATTATACCACTGCACTCCAGTCTGGGCAACAGAGAGAGACCCTGACTCAAAAAAAAAAAAAAAAAAAAAAAAAAAAAAGAGTATCAGTGTTTCAGGGGTTCCTACCAGTCCACCCTTCCCACTTCTCCTTCCTGCTACTCCTAATCACCTTTGACCTCTAACCCTTCATTGTTTGTGTCAAGTCATAATATTTGATTTCCCTTCATGCTCACTCCATCTTCATCAGCTCTTACTGTTTTACAGTTAACTCTGCTGTTTGCTGCATGCTGCATGAGACCCAGGGTCCTGGTAAGCTTGATTAACTCTAAATAGAACTGGCAGTGGCTTCTAGAACATATCTCCCCTAATCCCGCACCCCCAACACAAGTATCTAATCATAGAAGAAGCTGCTTCATTGGTCTAGCTGGTTTTCTCTCGTGACTTATAATATGCAGAAATAGTCTGGTGTGGTTTCAAGTGTACATGTGGAATGCCTGCCTGCCTGATTAAAGTGAGGGGTCGTTTTCAGACTTTTGCTGCTAGAACAGCTGGGTAACACAGGTGGATCCTGTGATCAGTATTTGAGGTTTCAGTGTGGGCAGTTTTTTTCTTAAAGAGCCATAATCGGGCCGGACGCGGTGGCTCACAGCCCTGTAATCCCAGCACTTTGGGATGCCAAGGAGGGCAGATCACCTGAGGTTAGAAGATTGAGACCATCCTGGCTAACACGGTGAAGCTCCATCTCTACTAAAAATACAAAAAATTAGCCGGACGTGGTGGCACAGGCCTGTAATCCCAGCTACTCTGGAGGCTGACGCAGGAGAATCGCTTGAACCTGGGAGGCGGAGGTTGCAGTGAGCTGAGATTGTGCCATTGTACTCCAGCCTGGGCAACAAGAGCGAAACTCCATCTCAAAAACAGAAGGAGCTATAACCATTATTTTCAAAATTAATGAAACCATGGTGATGAGAGAAACTGGGTTTCACAAGCCCCGTCCTGCAATGTCACAGTCAGCATCAACCCTCTCCTATCCCCCTGCATCAGGTTTGAGAATGTCCAGGGTCAATGGAAACTCACTTCTCTGTTTCCCGCTGGTGGCAGTTTCGTATCTGAGGAGTTCAAGTTCTCAAATTTCCTTTGACTGTACCCCTCAAAACGATAATAAGGCTGAGAGTGGTGGCCCACGCCTGTAATCCCAGCACTTTGGGAGGCCGAGGCGGGTGGATCACCTGAGGTCGAGAGTTCGAGACCAGCCTGACCAACATGGAGAAACCCTGTCTCTATTAAAAATACAAAATTAGCCGGGCGTGGTGGTGCATGCCTGTAATCCCAGCTACTCGGGAGGCTGAGGCAGGAGAATTGCTTGAACCCGGGAGGCGGAGGTTGCAGTGAGCCGAGATCGCACCTTTGCACTCCAGCCTGGGCAACAAGAGCGAAACTCCATCTCAAAAAAACAAAACAAAACAAAACAAAACAAAAAAACCTATAATAAAAGTGGAGGAAAATGAAGAGATCTTAGAAATTGTAGAGAATTCCTTACATTTAATCCTACAAGTACTGGCCTCATGAAAACCTCGTATAAGGAGATCAGCAGGTAAGGATTCCTGAGTGCTAGATGTTGTGTTAATAGAAGTTTATAAAGTTTCACAGTTTATAGGGAGACTGAAAGCAGGGATTAAGGACCTTCTATCTCCTCTGCTAGACTCAGGTAGTGGATGGAAAGGAAATACAAACATTTTTAATTTAACATAATTAGGGTTTTTTTTGTTTGTTTCTTTTTTTGAGACGGAGTCTCACTCTGTCGCCGAGGCTGGAGTGCAGTGGCACAATCTTGGCTCCCTGCAACCTCCGCCTCCTGGGTTCAAGCAATTCTCATGCCTCAGCCTCCCAAGTAGCTGGGATTATAGGCATGTGTCACCATTCCTGGCTAATTTTTGTATTTTTAGCAGAGACCGGGTTTCACCACGTTGGCCAGGCTGGTCTCAAGTTCCCGACCTCAGGTAATCCGCCTACCTTGACCTCCCAAAGTGCTGAGATTACAGGTGTGAGCCACCGCGCCCGATGAAGGGTTATTACTTTTTTTAAAACTTTACCATGGAAGCTTTCAAACATGAGCAAAATAAGAGGATAATATAGTTCAGCCCACAGCCCAGCCCCCAGACAACCATAAACATATGCCTAATCTTGTTTCATCAATTACCACAGACCTGCTGAATTATTACAAAGCAAAACTATATCATTTTATCTGTAAATACTTTAGTATATATTTCCAAGAGATAACGATTCTTTAAAAAAACATAACCACAACCCCACCATTATCACACCTACAAAATGAACAATAATTCATTAACATGAAATGTCTAGTCAGTGTTTGAAACATCCCGGTTGTCTCATAAATGCCCTTTTACATTTGGTTTGGATCGGGGAATATAAAATATAGAGAAGACTTTTCCCCACTCACCCATGTAGTTTATGATTTAAATAGAGAGCCTGCTGTTAGTCACCAAACTGATTGCCGCAGCTATTGCACTGGGGACTCGGGGCAGCTGGCAAAACATCCTGCTTGGAAGCAAATCCTGAAGAGGAAGTCCATAGAGGTTTCTGCAACATAAGGCCCATGAAACCGGGCCAAAGGAAACAATCTTAAAAGAACAATGACTTGATTTACTGTCTGGCTTAACAGCGAGTAAGTCTTGAAGCCCCTGCTAGTTGACTGGAATTAAACAGCAGATTTCCATTTAGGAAGACAGTTCCTAGAATGTCTGTCCATTCTTTGCATTGTATGTAGTTCCAGTGCCTAGCAAAGTATCTGACATGTAATAGGAACTCAGTTCATGTGTTACGTTCTTTGTTCCCCAATTTTTAACAAGGTGAGCAGGAAATATGTATTCTAGTTAATGAGATTTCAGTTAATTCAGGTTTCACTGCACGTGGCTTGACACAATTGCTTAGAGGTTTCCCCAAGTAAATCATTGTTAGTGGCCATTCCTAAAATGAATTCTGGCAAAACTATAATTAAAGCTACACTTTACAAGTGAGAGGCAATTGGTAAACAGCTGGAACAGCCAACCCCAACCCCAAGTAGGTTGGCTCTTCCTGGCAGGCTTCTCCCTGGCAGACCACGAAAGCAGTTTCAGAACGACGAGTCAGGGGAGGCTTTGGCTCCCCAGGATCTGAAAGCAGCAAAGGCAACCCGCCCCCTCCTCAAAGCCCTCATTCAAGGGGTGGATCACGAAGACCACCTAGAATGCAGGCAGAGTGAGGCTGACTGTGCCTCCACATTTTGAAATTGCTTGAGGCACTACTTATAGCTCTCTGCATTTGTAAAAGCGATTCCTTTGTGACCCCCTATGTCGTTGCAGATACTCTACCTCAATCATTATTGGTCCTTAGGAGTGCACAGTATATGGATAGTATACACACATCAAAATATATCAGCCTTCCCATGAAACCTAGTACATAGGCCATTGCAGTGTTTATTAGATTACTCTTCCCCTAGGAAGTAGACAAAGAATAAAAATAAGATATGAGCATTTGTATAGCTTTTATTACTTTCCAAAGTGTTTTTTGTTGTTGTTTCTGTTTTGTTTTGTTTTTTGTATAGTATCTCATTTTATACTTACAGCAGGTCTGTGAGGTAGAGAAGGAATAATCCCCAGTTTGCAAGATGAGTAAATGGAGGCTGGGCGAGGTGGCTCACTTCTGTAATCTTAGTGCTTTGGGAGGCTGAGGTGGGAGGATCACTTGAGCCCAGGAGTTGGAGACCAGCCTGGGCAGCATGGTGAAACCCTGTCTCTATTTTTTTTTTTTTTTTAAGAGAGTTGGCCGGGCATGGTGGCTCATGCCTGTAATCCCAGCACTTTGGGAGGCCAAGCGGGCAGATCACCTGAGGTCAGGAGTTTGAGACCAGCCCGGCCAACATGGTGAAACCCCGTCTCTACTAAAAATATAAAAATTAGCTGGGCATGGTGGCGGGCGCCTGTAATCCCAGCCACTCTAGTGGCTGAGGCAGGAGAATCGATTGAACCTGGGAGGTGGAGGTTGCAGTGAGCTGAGACCACACCATTGCACTCCAGTCTGGGCAACAGAGCAAGACTCCATCTCAAAAAAAAAAAAAAAAAAAGAGAGAGAGAGAGAGAGAAAGAGAGAGTAAAGAGTAAATGGAGGAGCAGAGAATTTAAGGAATTTACCAAGGACCACACAGTGAGTTGATGGCAGAACTCCTAATTTCTATTATAAATTACCATTCACCTCAGTGTGTGTATACCTTCAAAGTGTATGTATGGGAGTATATTCCCTTTGAGGAAGTGACTGTAAAACATACTCCTTTATGCCCATACTTTTATCCCTGCCAGATATCTAATAGTCTTTATTTAATGGGATAAATTTATTCTTTGGGTAATAAATAGGGGCTTAGATCCATAGCCAAGGAATTCTCAGGGACATTGCATGTGAGAGTCTTAAATAAACAGCTCTGGGGCTGGGCGTGGTGGTTCATGCCTGTAGTCCTAGCACTTTGGAAGGCCGAGGCGGGCGGATCACCTGAGGTCAGGAGTTCAAGACCAGCCTGGCCAACATGGTGAAACCCTGTCTCTACTAAAAATACAAAAATTAGCTGGGCATGGTGGCAGGCGCCTATAATCCCAGCTACTTGGGAGGCTGAGGCAGGAGAATTGCTTGAATCCCGGAGGCGGAGGTTGCAGTGAGCCGAGATCGCAGCATTGCACTCCAGCCTGGGTGACAGAGCAAGACTCCATCTCAAAAGAAATAAAAATACACACACACACACACACACACACACACAAACAGCTCTGGGCCCAGCTGTGACTCTTTCTTTGCAGCCACAGGCAAGTCTGTTGACTTCTCTGTGTTTCTCGGTCTACTCATGAAACGGGGATCAGTCCTACTTGCTGTATTTATGTCATAGGAATGAAATTTACATGGAAGAGAGGTCAAAGTATTATTTCAGCACAAACCAATGATGGGTTTCCATAGTTCACGTTTTCAGGTAACTGTGGTCTGGACCCTAGAACACAGTTCTGCAACCATACCCATATGCTCTGCAAACGGGTCTTGCCCCAGAGTGCCAGTTAGCTGACTAGGACAGCTCTAAGGATCTCCTGGGGTGAAACCTCAGCCTCCTCTACTTTCCCAATGGGACAGGAAATGCAGTGGCTAGAGCCTGGGGCTCTATCCAGTGGCCTGAGGCCACTTAGAGATTTACAGAAGGTACTCCTGTACAAGGTATTCGGTGGTGGTGCTGGGGGCGGGTGGGGGGCGGGGGGGACACTAGTCAGGACCTAGTCATTAAGAAGAGATAGGCCGGGCTCAGTGCCTCACGCCAGTAATCCCAGCACTTTGGGAGGCTGAGGCGGGCGGATCACTTGAGGTCAGGAGTTCGAGACCAGTCTGGCCAACATGGTGAAACCCCCGTCTCTACTAAAAATACAAAAAAATTATCCGGGCGTGGCGGCGGGCTCCTGTAGTCCCAGCTGCTGGGGAGGCTGCGGCAGGAGAATGGCATGAACCCGGGAGGCAGAGCTTGCAGTGAGCCGAGATCACACCACTGCACTCCAGCCTGGGTGACAGAGCAAGACTCTGTCTCAAAAAAAAAAAAAAGATAAAATGTATTTTTGTGGTTGTTGATCATTATTTTGCTGCCTAATGCCACTGCTGCCATCATGTGGGAGTGTGTGTGGAGTGTATGAGAGAGAAAGCATGTTTCCCGGAGCCAATGCAATAAGACCTTAAGACCATCTAACATAGCTATATTCTAATTTAGCCATTAGTCCTCATGACTTAATTTTCTTCTGACTTTTTTTTTTTGTAGTACATTAATCTATCCGTTCATTAACTCAGCTTCTCTTTTCATTTTCAGTTTGGGCTTCCTGTAGACACCCTTTTCCTGCGCAACAGAGCTGGGCCTCCCTTTCTCTAATTTCCCCCTTAACATGCCTGGGGGGCATACAATCCAACCCGCGCCCTCTCCTCTCTTCCTGCCAAGGTTTATAGAAACCTGAGAATCTGAGGGTGATGTCTGGCCGCTGGTCAAGAAGCCAACAGTCATGTGGCTCGCAGATGCATCCTGCATCCCAGTCCCCCTCCCAGCACCCCCAGCCATCCCCCCTGTCTTCCCCCACATCTTTGCCAGAGGTGTGACATGGTCAGGGGGCCCATCTGCTACTCTTCCCCACCAGCTCCCCTGTTCCAGTTCTGGTTGCTGTTAGATTCCCTGAGGTATTTGCAACCACCATGGCTGGGTAAGCACCGATCAGCACAGCTGTCCCCTTGGCCCACCCCACCCTACCCTCATCCTCAGGAGCCACAGCCATTTCTTAGAGGGTTTCAAAAGGACAGCCTTTGGCGCCTTTTCCTTCTAACCTTTGAGTCCAGCCCTTTCCAGTTTTCATTCACTCGAAGTAACTGCACTCAAGCTGTGCTCAAAATCAGCAACGCATTTATTTACACCAAGCCCTTCCCATAAAACACAACTGCTGAAGAAAATAGCAGACGTTTCCCCTCTTTCTAACTCTGGGTATCCCACAGATGCAAAAGGGAGAATAAACCTGAATATTATTACCAGCCTAGAGTCTTGAATGATAGCCTTACCGAATTCTTCTTGTGAGGTATTTCAGCATCTCGGGGGGTAATTTCCGGAAGGGCTCCATACTGTCCCAATAAGGTGAGGCCAGTAGCAGGAATAATAAATCCCACTTTGTAGGCTGGAAAACTGAGCTGTCAAAGAATCAAGTGTTTGGAGGTTTGCTCTGATGAGTCTTCTAGTTCATTTAGTGAACGCCATGATGATTTTTAACATGCATTTTGCATGCATCCCCCAATAAGAAGAGATGAGACTCGGCTGGAGAGAAGAAAAGAGGTGTTACACCTTGGAAGGCCCTTAACTTTCTTTCAATTTAAGGAGTTGAGAGTTTAAAAATATTCCAGCCCTAAGTTTTTATCATGGGTCCCATCTGATAGTGGCTTTGGGAACCTCTGTGAAGTAGAGAGCCCTCTCTTGTCAGGGTTATGAGGCACAGTGGCCTTTGGTGTTTGGCCAGTGACAGTGTGAGAGATGGAGTTGACCTGGCAATGATCTGTGGCTAACATGCCGTCTCTCTGCCCTTCCTTTGCAGTAATCCATGGCTGTGTACTGAATAGTATTCCCCGCTACAGCTGGACTGGACTCCATTTAGCCTTTTAAGCCGAGGTTCTTATTTTAACTGACAGCTTTCCTTTGGGGTGCCAGGCAGCCAGACCCCCCACCCCTACCCTGCCATGTACTTCAAGCTCACTTCTTCTTTTTGAGTTCCGCAACTTGCTCCTGCCTCCCAGCCCCACTGGCACTGACCATGACCACCTACTTCTATTTTTTTTTTGAGTTTCTTTTTTTGATCACTTACGTTCAAAGCACACAGTCAAACAAGGTTATGCCAAATTTCCAGGCCTTTTTGAAGTATTGAGAAGGGGAAGGGGATTTCTCACTTCAATTAATTATAGATCATAATAGGAAGCAAAAAGAAAAAAATGAAAAGCAAACATATGCACGTACTTTTCTTATTGGCAAAGCAAGAGTGTAGGTTTGCTGTGTAGGTTTGGTGCTCTACTGATTGGTGAGTGACCAGAGCAAGTATGAAGGTGATGCTGCCAAAACACAAGCCAGTTTCTTGGGAAAATTCAAGTTACAGTGGAGTATTTTTTTGAAGACCATATGCTTGGAGGTAGAAACAAACCAACAACCAAAAAAAAAAAAAAAAATCTGCTCAGCTACCCAGCCAGTAGCTCAGAGAGATGCTGAGTTAGGCCTGTCAGGTCTCCTTGGGAAAGGATTCATATTTGCAACTTTGATGATTCTATGTCCAGCTTCAGAGCTGCTTTCCCAGAAATTCATGCTTAAACAACCAACTGGTAACCACCACCTCCCCACACCGCCGCCCGGTAATTATTTGCATTACAAACCGGAGGCGCCCTCATTTGCATTTGTGTACAGATGAACTACTTAAGACTTGAGAAGCTCTGAATACTTCAAAAGTATAAGACCCACACAGCCTTGGAGAGACCTTCAGAAACTAAGGAGGAGTTTTATATTAAGGGAGACATTTTAGTCAGTAAGACGATATAACCTACTTACTCCGAAAGGAGAAATGAAGGCCCAGAGAAGGGAAGGGACTTGACCGAGGTCTCACTTCTGTTTTGAGGCAGAAGCCAGACTGATTTTCATGCCTCCTGACTCCCAATCCATTTCACAAAGGGATTCAATCTGTTTATATACGTTACGTTCCTGGATACGAGGTTTTTTGATGTTCAGAGTAACTGACTAGTTAGTATTAGAAAACCCTCGAGGTTTTTTCCCACAGAAAAACGTCTGAAGATGGATTGGGTGAGGGCTGGCAAAACGAAGGCATGCCGGGCCAGCTTCTTAACCCAATGACCCAGTGGTGCTGCAAGGCTGGCACGGGGCCCAGGAGACCGTGTGTAACAGGTGCCCTAGGTGACCCTTATAATCAGGGAAGTTTGGTAAACAAAAATCGAACCCATGACTGAACATAAATTAAAAAGTTATCAAGCCTATTAAAATGGGTATTTCATTGGGTAGCTTTTCTCACCGTAGACAGATTTTTTCCTTCTTCAATGAAAAGGCTTTTTAATTAGTACAACTGTTACTATTTTTAAAAAAATACCCTAAGTACTCTGTTTACTTCTGGTGAAACAAAACCAGTCATTAGAAATGGTCTGTGCTTTTATTTTCCCAGACTGGAGTGGCTTTTCTGAAACACACACGCACACGTACACACATCCCTCACTTCTCTTAAGGCAAGAAGTTTGCTTTCCCTAGCTGCAGTGTAGATGGCTCTTGTTTTTGTTTTTTTGTTTTAATCATTTGGCATTCACATGTGGCTGTTAATATGTGCTTGTTTTTAATTAAAACAAGAAGCTTTAAACTGGTGTGTGGTGTTCTTAAAACCTTCTCAGCAGATTTCCCCGTGGTGATGGCCCAGCAATGACCCCCATTTCTAACCTGTCTTCTCAAACTATAATCTGTGCTACCTCAATACTGCCCATTCCCCTCCCCCTGTCTTACTTTGAATGTCCTCTTTCTTTGGCTAATTTCATGTTTTCTTTCTCTTTCTCTCTTCCTCTCCAGCTTTTTTTAATCTTGTCTTCAGCAGCTGCACTAAGTCTAAAGGAGAAGACTGCCATTATAGAAGAGTTAGGGTTCCATATTGTCTCAAATCAGAAATCAACCAATTTCCTCTCCCCTCAAACTGCAAGCACACACACATACACCACACCACTCAACAAGTGTTCATGTGTCCCTGTGTCCAGGCAAGAAGCTCTCTTCCTGACTCACATGGTATTTTAAATGGAAGTGTCTTGTCCTAACTAACAAGGCAGGAAAAGAACCGTCAGAGCTGGAAAATGGACCAAATGTAACCTCAGAGAAACAACTACAGGACCACTCACCCAAGTGTAAGTGACTGGGGCAGGACACCTCAGCTGTGGGTATGGAAGTACTGTTCTGTTCACAAAGTTTTGTTTGAGTTTTATGTTTTTCTTTTAAACATTTCTCTGGTTCGATGGGTTGACTGTCTACGGCCACTGTTAAACATTTCTGAATATGCAAGAGAAAGTCAAGTGACATTTGTATCTTCAGCATTCATAGACCTTCTGTAGATTCCAGCAAAGGGGAAAAATGTATCCACTCTCCAACACTTAGGTGGAGAAGGGAGAGAAGGGAGGGGGTTTAAGCTTAGTGAGGGCAAAATTACTCCATTCCACCTTCCGAGACCAGTTGGGGTTTTGAGAGAGGTTTCTGCTCAACCTGGGATCTGGAGGGAGAGCTTTGATGTTGGTAAATCTGCCTTGAATTCATTGGTTTAACTTGCATCAAAATACCATGTGAGTGTGCTCATTCTCATATATCCCTCCCACCATCACCACCATTCTGCTGTTCAATGTCTCTTGAGAGAGCCTCTTCGCATGTTTTCCAGAATCTGTGTGTGTTTTTCCTTTCTTCTCCTTTGTTCTTTTTGCTCAAAGGTGTGACCAGTCATTGCCCCTCTGGGGCTTTCATTCTCCAGGAGAAACATCCCAGAACCAGCACTGTTTAGCTTGATACCTTTCTAATGTCCATGTCAATTTTCAATAAAATTCAAAGAAATGCTAAATGGCTGTGTGATCTGATCTTAAGTCACTGGGTGATGCGGCCCACCACGGTTTGCCTGAGAAGTGGGTGGCTGCCTTCTGAGCGGGTGATTTGAAGGGCTCAGGGAGGCACCACCAGCCTATGAAATCTTCCTAGATGGGTTGCCATCCCCCCGTGCCCGCCCCCTCCAACTTTATTCCCTCTGGGCCTGAAATTCCCAACACCTGGGGTAGAGGTGGGCCAGAAGTCCTCTACTTTTTCTTTATTAGCATGGATTCAACTAACTTGAGCTGATTATCATCTAGTATATTAGAGAGAGAACATGGAGTGCCACAGCCTACGGAACAAGATTCAGGTGAGTTTTAATTCTGGCAGGAAAAGAACTCTGTGCCACGTGTCTTCTCTCATTTAATCCTGTGATGTGAGCATCCCCCAAAATTCATGGATATGACTATTCTTTATGACTCAAAAAACATTCTATAGATACTAAGGAGTATTTTGTGTCCTGGGTCTACTACAGAGCGGAGCCTCCCACCCTCCCAAGCATTAAAGTAGGCAAGAGAGAGAGTCGTCACTTTAAAGAACTGGTGGCCCTTAGGAAAACGAATTTTCTTCAACTTTGTCTTCCTAAGGGCCAGGGTGCAGACATCAGGGCATGCATCCTTTCCTTACAGAGGCCTGGAGGCTTCAGAAGATATCCACGTATATAGGCCTGGCTCTGCACAGCTCACACACTAGGGGACAGCTGAGTGAGACAATACGTCTGTGACGTTACTGAGCAGAGGCAGGCACTGAGGTGTTATGGAAAACTACAAGCCCTGGAGCCCTACAGACTTGTGAGCTGTAGGCAAGGCGGGCAGATCACCTGGGGTCGGGAGTTCGAGACCAGCCTGACCAACATGGAGAAACCCCATCTCCACTAAAAATACAAAATTAGCCGGGTGTGGTGGTGTATGCCTGTAATCTCAGCTACTTAGGAGGCTGAGGCAGGAGAATCGCTTGAACCCGGGAGGCAGAGGTTGCCATGAGCCGAGATCGCGCCATTGCACTCCAGCCTGGGCGACAGAGTGAGACTCCATCTCAAAAATAAATAAAATAAAAATTTAATAAAACGTCTCCAGAAAAGGAGGACATCAGTGATTGCCTTGCCATCGTCATTGTGAAGGCTACCTGAGCTAATGTAAGTTTAAGACCTGGGCGTTCAGTCAGTGGGCTCCCTTGTTAAAGACAGTTTTCCCTGTACTAGAAAGTACTCACCTGGCCAGGCGCAGTGGCTTACGCCTGTAATCCCAGCACTTTGGAAGGCCGAGGTGGGCGGATCACTTGAGACCAGGAATTCAAGACCAGCCTGGCCAACATGATGAAACCCCGTCTCTACTAAAAATACAAAAATTAGCCAGGCGTGGTGGCACATACCTGTAATCCCAAATACTGGGGAAGCTGAGGCAGGAGAATTGCTTGAACCTGGAAGGCAAAGGTTTCAGTGAGCTGAGATCGCGCCATTGCACTCCAACCTGGGCCACAGAGCAAAACTCTGTCTCAAAAAGAAAAAAAAAGAAAGTACTCACCTTAGAGTCCTATAATCCAGAGTTTCTCAACCACAGTACTATGGACATTTGGGACCAGACATCTGGAGGGCTGTCATGTGCATTAAAGAATATTTAGCACCATCCCTGGCCTCTACTAACTAGATATCAGTAGGATGCCCTCCCTACCCTCCACAGTTGTGACAACCAGAAATGTTTCCAGGCATTGCCAAAATGTTCCCTGTGCACAGTTGCCCCATGTGGACAACCATTGCTTTAGGTCAGGAGTGAGCAAACTTTTTTTTTTTTTTTCTTGAGACTGGATCTCACTGTGTTGCTCAGGGTGGAGCGCAGTGGTGCCATCACAGCTCACTGCAGCCTCGAAATCCTAGGCTCAGGCGATCTTCCCACCTCAGCCTCCTGAGTATCTGGGACTATAGGCTTGTGCCACCATGCCCAGATTATTTTTAATTTTTTTTGTGGGGGGTAGAGACTGGGGTCTGGCTGTTGCTCAGTGTGGTCTTAAACTCCTGGGCTCAAGCGATCCTTCCACCTCGGCCTCCCAAAGAGCTGGGATTATAGGCGTGAGCCACCGCACCCAGCTGCAAACTTTTTCTGTAAAGCGCCAGCTGATAAATATTTTAGGCTTTGCATATGATCTCTGCAACTATTCAACTGTTACTATAGCACAAAAGCAGCCATAGATAATATGTAAGAGGTTGAGCATGGCTGTGCTCAATAAAACTTCACTTATGGACACATGATTTGAATTTCACATATCCTGAATTATTATTATTATTTTTTTGATATAGGATCTCACTCTTCGTCCAGGCTGGAGTGCAGTGGCATAGTCATAGCTCACTGCAGCCTTGAGCTCCTGGGCCCAAGCAATTCTCTTGCCTCAGCCTCTCAAGTAGCTGGGACTACAAGAGCGCACCCCGACGCCCCGCTAATTCTTGTATCTTTTGTAGACACAGGTTTCCTCATGTTGCCCAGGCTGGTCTCGAACTTTTGAGCTCAAGCGATCCACCCACCTTGGCCGCCCAAAGTGCTGGGATTACGGTCGTGAGCCACTGCACCCAGCAATTTTTTCCCAGCCATTAAGAAACGTAACCAAAACTAGCCTGGTATCGTGGGCCTGTAGTCCCTGGCCCGACACCACGCCCAGCTAACTTTTGTATTATTAGTAAAGACAGATTTTGCCATGTTGGCCAAGCTAGGCTCTAACCCCTGACCTCAAGTGATCCTCCCGCCTCGGCCTCCCAAAGTGCTGGGATTACAGGGGTGAGCCACTACGCCCGGGCTTAATTAAATCTTTTGCATGAGATCTAGTTAGATGCTGCCCTTGGGGAACTTGCAGACTGGCCCCTTGTATCTACTCAACCACGTTTTCAAACACTTCCCAATATTTGTTCTCTGTCCAGTCTATTCTGTCTCTGCACAAACCTCTCCCTGAGTTACACAAACTGTTCGTTGACTCTGTCTGAAATATCATCTACTGATTTAAATCCTACCTTCAAGGCTCAGGTCCTACTTTGAAGACTTTCTTGATCTCATCCACCTATCCTGATCCCTGATCTCTTCTCCATTTTCAAACTCCCTAGTTGAACTTTTCTTTTTTCTTTTTTTTTTTTTTTAACACTGTCTGACCCCATCGCCCAGGCTGGAATGCAGTGGCACGATCACGGCTCACTGCAACCACTACCTCCTGGGCTCAAGCGATCGTCCCACCTCAGCCTCCCGAGTAGCTGAGACTACAGGCACACACCACCACACTCAGCTACATTTTGTATTTTTTTGTAGAGACGAGATTTCACCATATTGCCAGGCTGGTCTCCAACTCCTGAGCTCGAGATCCGCCAACCTCGGCCTCCCAAAATGCTGAGATTATAGGGGTGAGCCACTGAGTCCGGCCCTAGTTGAATTTATATAATCTTCTCTGCTTCTTATTTGGGGGACTTCCCTCTTCAAGAGATGTTAAGCTTCATAAGAGTAGGGGCATCATTTATAAGCTCTCCAGAGGTCCCAGTAAAGTGCGACCTCAAGATAAGTGATTAAGAGGTAGCTAGAGGCTGGGCGTGGTGGCTCACACCTGTAATCCCAGCACTTTGGGAGGCTGAGGTGGGCGGATCACTTGAGGTCACAAGTTTAAGACCAGTCTGGCCAACACGGTGAAAACCCGTCTCTACTAAAAACACAAAAAATCAGCTGGGTGTGGTGGCACACGCCTGTAGTCCCTGTTACTTGGGAGGCTGAGGTAGGAGAATCGCTTGAACCCGGGAGGCGGAGGCTGCAAGTGAGTTGAGATTGTGCCACTGCACTAGATTTATATTCTTCACCAATGTCAGGAGCTATTGCACTTTTTTTTTTTTTTTTGAGATGGAGTCACGCTGTGTCGCCCAGGATGGAGTGCAGTGGCACGATCTCTCACTGCAGCCTCTGCCTCTCAGGTTCAAGCGATTCTTCTGCCTCAGCCTCTCAAGTAGCCAGGACTACAGGCAAGCACCAACACGCCCGGCTAATTTTTGTATTTTTAGTAGAGACGGGTTTCACCATGTTGGCCAGGATGGTCTTGGTCTCTTGACCTCGTGATCTGCCCACCTTGGCCTCCCAAAATGCTGGGATTACAGGCGTGAACCACTGCGCCTGGCCCACTATTGCACTTTTCAAACTACATTTTGAAATTAAGTTACAAGAATAGTACAACGTGGCTGGGCACGGTGGCTCACACCTGTAATCCCAGCACTTTGGGAGGCTGAGGCAGGCAGATCACCTGAGGTCAGGAGTTCGAGATCAGCCTGACCAACATGGAGAAACCCCATCTCTACTGAAAATACAAAATTAGCCAGGCGTGGTGGCACAGGCCTATAATCTCAGCTACTCAGGAGGCTGAGGCAGAAGAATCGCTTGAACCCAGGAGGCAGAGATTGCGGTGGGCTGAGATCACGCCATTGCACTCTAGCCTGGACACCAAGAGTGAAACTCCGTCTCAAAAAAAAAAAAAAAAGAATAGTGCAACGTATACTCACATACTCTTGATCCAAATTCACCAGTTGATAACATTTTGCCCTATTGCTTTATCATTTTTGTGCCCCATATATATGTATGTGCCCCATATATACAGATAATATTTTCTTACGTAACTGCAGACAGTTATCAACTTTGGTCAATTTCACATTCTAACACTAATCTATCAACTAATATCCTTTATAGCATTTTTTTTTCTTGCAGTACAGGATCTAGTCTATGTTTATGCATTGTGCCCTGTCTTTTTACTCCCCTTTCGTTTGGAATAGCCCTTCTTTGTCTTTCATGACATTGATATTTTTGAAGTCCTATTTTAAAAATAGGATGTTCTCATTTTGGGTCAAGGTGTTGCCCAGTTTCTCCAGGATATAATTACTGTTTTTTTTTTCTTTATTGCTACTAATAAACAATCTGTGGAGAGAAACTGTTGTTCCTGGAAATATCTTACTCATCAAAAATTTCTCCTTGGATTGAGCATCTATTGATAATGTTTGCCTGGACCAATCTGTATGAAATGATGATTTTCCAACTCCAGCACTCCCTCCATATTTACCAGTCAGCACATGGTATTCGACTGAAAGCAAAGCCCCTCCCTGCAAAGGCCCTCCCTTCTCTCTCATTTATTTATCTATTTGGTATCACTGTGGACTTATGGCTCCCTAGTTTTCAATGGTTTATAATTCATTACTGTCTTTAATAATATTGGTGCTCACATTACTCAGAATTGGCCAGTGAGAACTCCTAGTTATGCTTTCAATCTGTTAGTAAACATTCCTCAAGAGCACATGGTGGTGCAGAATTTTCGGGTCAAGAACTTTTAGTGATCTGATTTTTGGGATAGTTTATGGGATAGTTAAAAGACAGGTTCCAAGTTTCTGTCTTTTCATTACGTACTGACTCCCCCTATAGGCAAAAGCAGGAAAGGAAGCTCAAAGCAGTCAAAACGTGGGTTTAAATGTCTTAAGACAGTGACAGGGCCGGGCACGGTGGTTCACGTCTGTAATCCCAGTACTTTAGGAGGCTGAGGTGAGTCGATCACGAGGTCAGGAGTTCAAGACCAGCTTGGCCAAGATGGTGAAACCCCGTCTCTACTAAAAATACAAAAATTAGCAAGGCGTGGTGACCAGCGCCTGTAATCCCAGCTACTTAGGAGGCTGAGGCAGAGAATTGCTTGAACCATGGAGGCAGAGGTTGCAGTGAGCTGAGATCGTGCCACTGCACTCCAGCCTGGGCGACAGTGGATTAGAACGAGACTCCGTCTCAAAAAAAAAAAAAAAAGGACAGTGACAGACCCCTGCAATAGAGGGGAGGAGGATGGAGGCTTACAGGTGGTGTCCGGATTGTTTTTATTTTTGTTTTTTTTTTTCTTTTTTGAGACGGAGTCTTGCTCTGTTGCCCAGGCTGGGGTGTAGTGGCGCGATCTCAGCTCACTGCAACCTCCACCTCCCAGGTTCAAGCAATTCTCCTGCCTCAGCCTCCTGAGTAGCTGAGACTACAGGTGTATGCCACCATGCACGGCTAATTTTTGTATTTTTAGTACAGATGGGGTTTCACCATGTTGGCCAGGCTGGTCTCAAACTCCTGACCTCAAATGACCCGCCCGCCTTGGCCTCCCAAACTGCTGGGATTACAGGTGTGAGCCACCGCGCCCAGCCTTCTGGATTGTTTAGGATTGTAATGGCGACCTTTATTATCTACACCTACACCTCTCTTTGACTAATGTATTTCTGCTCAGGGGTTTTAACTCCTGCTCACTGAGAAACCATCTGTGGCTGTGAGAAAAGAATGGGCTAAAATAGATTGGCTGATGGATTTTTTGTAATCAGAAGGATACCAGGGAGAGAAGGACATGGAGAATCCTGGAAATTTGTGTTCTATGGATGAAACTGCTTATTCCTTAGTGGGATTTACAAATGGAATCCTGTTATGGTTGTTCCAGAGCAGATGGCCTCTTACGTCAGTTTCAACATCTTTTATTTTGTAATCTAATTTCAAAAGTCAGATTACAATTATTTGTTTCTATATAACGGAAAAGTTTTAATCCAGGCTGAGAGGAAGTAGTTTATCTTTTCACAGATTGTTTTCTAGGAAAGATGTATATTTATTACAATGCTGATTTTGGTGAAAGTTGGCAACTTAGGCTATGTCTTAGTCCATTTATGCTGCTATAACAAGATACTGAAACCTGAGACTTACAAAGAATATACATTCATTTCTCAGAGTTCCAGAGCCTGGGAAATCCAAGATTAAGGCACCAGAAGTTTCAGTTGTCTGGTTGGGGCAGCTCTCTGCTCTCTGCTTTTAAGATGGTGCCTTGTTGCTGCATCCTCCTGCAACAAGGGGAGAGGAGTGTTATATCCTCACAAGGCAGAAGGCAAAGGGCAAGTGACCAAACACTGATTAAAGCCTCTTTCATTAGGGCCTTAATCCCATTCCTGAGGGAGGAGCTCTCATGGCTTAATGACCTCTTAAAGGCCCCACTTTTTAATACCATCACATCAGTCATTAAGTTTCAACACTTAAATTTTGAAGGGGACACACTCAAACAATAGCAGGCTGAAATTAATCTAATTATAAAATAACAAATCAGCTTAAAATGTAGGCTCCAAGGAAATGATTTTCACTGGGTTGGGACAAAAGGAAGAGCTTCATTCATTTATGCATTTAATTCAACAAATATCTCTGGAGTGCCTGCAGGATCAAGGTGTAGGTGCTACGAGCAAAACAGACGAGTTCCATGCTTTCATGTAACTGACATTCCAGTGGAATACAGCAAGAATACAAAAAGGAAAGCAAGTGGTTTTTCTCTGTTGTCCTGAAATTGATTACAAGCTGGGTGGGGAGAAATAGCCCTATATAAAACTAAATGTGCCACCAGCAGTAGGACCACTGGATGAGGTGGCTTTGACTCAGTGCCCTCTTTAACCCTCTAATGACATATTTCTAACTATATGACACCTTATGCATAGGGGTGTATTGGACTGAGAAGAGAACAGCACTTTTCAGCTTCAGAATTCTGTATTTCCATGTCTGTCTTTCTCTATGGTGGGCATTCATGTTTATTGAGGTAATGTTAGTCTCTGAACCATCAAATCAAAGAATATAGTACTACGAAGGAAGGTTAGAGATAATAAATTCAAGTAATGATTGTATGAGTGAGAAAAATAAGGCCACAGAGGTGAAGTGTCTTGCCGAAGGCTGTAGAGATAGTTGTTGGCAATGATGAGATGAGAATTTAGGTCACCTGACTCCTCATCTAGTGTTCCCCCAGTCATTTGCCTTTGCCCTGCTCTGTTTTCTTTCTTTTCTTTCTTTCTTTTTTTTCTTTTTTTGAAACGGAGTCTCACTCTATTGCGCAGGCTGGAGTGTAGTGGCGTGATATTGGCTCACTGCAACCTCTGCCTCCCGGGTTCAAGCGATTCTCCTGCCTCAGCCTCACGAGTAGCTGGGATTACAGGCGCCTGCCACCACGCCCAGCTAATTTTTGTATTTTTAGTGGAGACGGGGGTTTCACCATGTTGGCCAGGCTGGTCTCGAACTCCTGACCTCAAGTAATCCTCCTGCCTCGGCCTCCCAAAGTGCTGGGATGACAGGCGTGAGCCACCGCACCCGGCCTGTTTTATTTTCTTCACAGCATGTATCATCTTGGGAACTTTTTAAAAACAGTTCGATTGTTACCCCAGTAAACTTGAATGCCCACCACGGAGAAAGGCAGACGTGGAAATAAATTATGAAAGTGTGTAAAGTGCTGTTATCTTCTGCTCCTCTCAGTCAAATACACCCCTACACATAAAGTGTCATACAATTAGAAATACGTCATTAGAGAGTTAAAGATGGTAGTGTGTCAAAGCCACCTCATCCAATGGTCCGGCTCCTCGTGGAATATTTAGTTTTATGCAGGGCTATTTCTCCCCACCAAGATTGTAGTCAATTCCAGGACAACAGAGAAAATCCACTTTCTTTCTTTTTTGTACTCTTGCTGTATTGAGCACACAGTAGGTGCTGTGTAAATTCCCGCCGACATACACTCATTGATTAACTGATTTCGTGACACAGGTTGGCAGATAGGGACTGAAGTTATTGAGTGAAGCTGACTCGGGGTGGAGTGATACATTTGGCTACAGTGATTGAGCGGCTTGCTACCTTGCAGTACCCTCTTCTCTGGGCCCCTTTTGTATCTTGTAATCTTTTTCACTTAAGTTGATACGTGAAATGCAGACTTACTTGCAATCGTGATCGGAACTGTGTAAACAGTGTCTGTGTTCGTAATTGGGATACAGTATGGACTTGAAACTGGCTAACTTGAGAAGCGGCGCTGTGGATGATTTTCTTGGCAAGTGTTTCATTTTTTACTACGTTTTCGCAGTAAGCTATTACACAAAGCTAATGATGCACGATGCACAGAGCATTTCAAGCTACTCTCTGAAGAAAAGGCACCTCGGGGAGCTGACTGTTTTGTTTTGTTTTAATGTAAAGTCCATTGCAGACCTAAATCCCTTACAAGGAACATGGTCTCACTGTCGCGCCACTTAAAAATCCAGGGAAAAGCGTCAGACGAGCCGTGGGCTACCAACATTCATCTGAGGGCACCTTCTAACCATATTCTCGAACCTCAGAGAACCTTCCTAAATTCCCTTTCTGGAGTCCCCGCCCTCCGCTTGTCACCGTAGTGCGTCAAAGGCCCGTAGTCGTCACTGGAGGGAAAAAAGTACGTCGCGCGAGATTATGCGACGGGATTTGGAAGTTAGGGAACAGCCGCGGCGCAAGCGCACTGGCCTCACAACCCCGGACGGCACGCGGGTAGGTAGGCTAGAACCTAGAGGAGGGGAGCAGAGCGTGCTGGGGTCTTTTATCGCTCTCCGCGCAGTGCGTGGGTCTGCGGATCCGTGGAGGTGCGGAGCGTGACTCGGCCTCCCCGGCTCGCGCGTGAGTGCGGCGGAAGCCCTTCTGCTCTTCCACGAGTTAGAGGAGTGCAGGGGACGTGCACCCCGGTGTCGGGACGCGAGCTCGTGCTCCTCTTTTCCTCCTAACGGTGGCCCCTACGCACATACTCCAGTCCCCCCGAGAGTTGATCTTCGCCCCTCAGCGCGCCCCTCCTTACCCGGCCCCTCCCACCGGTCCCCCGTTTCCGCCCGCTTGCTAGCTGCCTAGCTTGCGGTCCGTAGTCGGCTTCGTCCCTGGGGTCCCTGCTTGGGGGCGGAGAAGATGGCTGGAGGACGTCTGCTGTTGGGGGGCGACTTCCTGTCGCCGCCGCCGCTGCCCCCCCTCCCGCCGCCGCCGCTGCCGCCCCTCCCGCCGCCCCCGCCCGAGCCAGTGCTGGAGCAGTGGCGCTATAGCCACGAAAGTGACTGGCAGTGGGCTCTGCGGCGCAGCTTCATCTGTCGGCACCTGCACAGCTATCCTGGGGCTGCCCTCGACCAGCTCCTCGCGCTCTCCGCCGCCTGGACCAACCACGTCTTCCTGGGCTGCAGGTGAGGAAGGTGTGGGTGTCGGGTTAGGGACGGGGGTGAGAGATCGGTGATGGGGGATCGGGTTAGGGACGGCGCTGGAGGGATCGATGATGGTGGTTGGGATAGGGACGGGGGCGGGATGCGGAGGATAGTTTGGAGGCTGGAGATTTGGAGGTGCTGGAGGGCACTAGAGGGATCACTATTGGCCTGGGGGTGGGGTGGCCGACTGTGGTGGCTGGGCATGACATAACAGCTAGGAGGGTGCAGAGATCGCGGAAGCGGCCTCTCCAGGACCAGGGATGGAGATGAAGCAGCGCCTAGAAGAGGATTATTGAGAAGTGGTCATTGTAAGTTGGTGGCGGTATTAGAGGACGTGGGAAATGATGAATAGCAGCATCTCGGACCTGCGTAGGGCCTTCCAAGGATGCAGTATCCGCAGAGAATATATTCGACAGTTGGGGTTGTGGGGGAAGGGCGAGGGGACCCCACTGTTCTAGTCTCCTCCTGACCACTCTTTTTCCATTCCTCTTAAATACCCCCCTCTACTTGCAGCCCCCTAGCAGGGTCTTACTGTCTTCTCCTGGGGAGGCGGTACGTATCAGCTCTCTGAGCCGCAGCAGCGTCAGCCTTGCTTGTAGATTTGCGCATAATGTGTCTGGACTCAAACAAAGAAATGGATATATCTACTGTACAAATGGATTGCCCTCTTTTTACCCTAAATGGGATCAGAAGGATTAACATTTGGCTCTGAGTGAGGTTTTAGGTGTGTGTGTCTGTGGTGGGGGTGGGGGTGTGTGTGTGTTTGTTTTTCCCCCCTTTCCTAGAACCTGGTGACGTTTTGAACAGGCCTCTTTGAAAGCTCTTTGCATTCAATGGAGACTGCAGTATGGTTCCAACGCAGTGTGTTTTTTTGTTTTTTTTTTTTTTTTTGAACAAGCTACTTGGACCTCTGTCCTTCAGAACCCCTAAATCGGCCCTATACTAGACTAGTCATTCTTTGATAGACTGGGAGACGACTTCTTTTGACATTCCTGCAATCATAGTTTTTTTTTTTTTTTTTTTTTTTAATCAGGAAGGGTGAGAGATTCTGGAATATGATCATGTCAATTTTGGCCAGTTCAGTTCCAGGAGTGACTGTAACAGATGCAGAAAAATAGTATTGTCTACTCCTGCCCTTAATTATTGAACATGGCATTCAGTGTGATATACTTTGTTCTCATCACAGACATTATTTTTCTGTCTTCTCTAGGTTAGCATAATTTCTACCTCCAGAGATAATGATTAGGAGGAACTGGTTACAACTGAAGAAGCCTTAGTTATTAAACAAGTCAGATAAATCTACTTGACCTTTGTCTAACAGTGTTGTTCTTGAGTTCAAAAGTTACCTTTATCCTATAATCATAAGTCTCCATAATATCACAGAAGGCTGTTGGAAATCTGAATCCTTAAAATAAAAACAAAAACTTAAATGAGGATAACCATCCTTTTTGTTAATAATAAATCTTACCTTCCCACTAGAATGGAAGCTCCCTTAGGGATAGGGATTTTGCTTTCTTGTTTACACCTTTATCCTCAGTGTCTAGAAGATTGCCTGCTAAATAATAGCTGCTCAATAAATGTGTGTGGAGTGAGTGGATGTATACAGCTTTATGATGTACAACACATTTTAAATATTTATTATTTCATTTCCTACAACCTTGGGGATTAGGTGGCATCTCATTTTTACTGCTAAATCAGTGGAGGCCAAGAAGTTAAGTGACATTTCCAAGGTCTTACAGCTGGGGCTAGGACCCAGGTCTTCTGATGCCCAGACTGATGCTCTTTCCACTGAGCCACAGCTGCCATATTTGGGAAGGATGGATCATGAGTGAAAGCAAGTAACTGACATAAGCCACATCATTGTATCTCAGGATTTAATTCCAAGAACAACACCCTTGTACATAACCAGGGCATTAAAAACACAAAATAGACCAATGGTAGTTGGTGTTAAAGGCTCAAGCATTGCAGGCTGTTGTGTGTGCACACAGGTGCATCTGTGGATACTATGTATGCTATAGTCACCATGTTACATTGTAGCTAAGTCAGTTTAGTTAATACAAGAATTGCCATTACATTATCAAATAGCTTAACTGAAAAGTAATATTTGCATTATATCTGATAGCTTCCATATAGAAGAAAGGGAAGGGCCAATGAAGAATCTTGGAAGCTAGGGACCAAGTGCAGTCTTTAGATGGGCTTTATGTTACCTCTCATCTTCAGGTGGGTAAAACTTGTGTTCCAATACTTGTTGATGTTAATGTAGATTTTGGCAGAGTTCTTGTTTTCTGTGGCAGAATACTCTTCTCTCAAGTGAATTGCAGAATACATGGTGAAATAGCTCTTTCTAAACTTAAATTGTTAATTTTTTTTTTTTTTTTTTTTGAGACAGAGTCTTGCTCTATCGCCCAGGCAGGAGTGTGGTGGCACGATCTTGGCTCACTACAACCTCCACCTCCTGGGTTCAAGCAGTTCTCATGTCTCAGCCTCCCAAGTAGCTGGGATTGCAGGCATGCACCACCACACCCGGCTCATTTTTGTATTTTTGGTAGAGACGGGGTTTCGCCATTTTGGCCAGGCTGGTCTCGAACTCCTGGGCTCAAGTGATCCGCCAGCCTCGGCTTCCCAAAGTGCTGGGATTACAGGAGTGAGTCACTGCACCTGGCCCTAAATTGTTGATTTGTTGCTCAAGGTTTATCACTTGACTTCTGGAACAGGCTGTGAAGAATAGCACAAAGGAATTTCCTTGCTCTTTTTTCCCTCTGGCAAAATGTTTTGTATTCCATTTTACTTGGAGCTGAAATAAACTTCTAGGTCAAAGAAATCTTTGAAAATTCCTTCATCATAAGACCGAGCCAGGAGGAACTCAAATGTGCAGGGAAACAGACCATATTTCATTCCTTTCGGTGATGGTGGCAATTTCCACAGAACAAATTTGAATATCTTCTTGACTCTGTAACTGGGGATTTCAAACTTAAGTACACATCAAAATCACCTGTTAGGCTTGTTAAAACAGATTGCTGGGTCCCAGCCCCAGGGTGTCTGACTCCATAGGTCTGAGGTGGGGCCTCAGAATTTGTATTGTTGACAAGTTCCCAGGTGATGCCGATGTTGCTGATCCAGAGATCAGCGCTCTCAGAACCACTGCTTTGTAGGATAAAATAAAAATGTTTCTATTCTTTTTTAATCATTTTCTCCCTCATTGTCCAGGCAACCAGAAAGCTCAAATGGCTAAAATTGTTTCACTTCATTTTTTCATTTGTCTGTTTCGTCCAAGTAAACAACCAGTAATTTTTTTCTGCAAGCAATTTCTAAGATATGTCTTGTGGCTAGTGAAAAATTAGTTCAGTTTTCTGACCAACTACATCTACAGCACTTAAATAATTGTACATATGAATGCCTAAAGAACTGTGTGATTTTTACTTAAAATTGTAGATAGTGTCTTTATATTTAATAAAGCAGTTTGATTAACTGGGGCATTTAGTTTTCCAGTCATTGTTGATCAGTAAGATTAGAAGGAGAATCCTGGC
Source organism: Symphalangus syndactylus (assembly GCF_028878055.3). Taxonomy (NCBI): domain Eukaryota; kingdom Metazoa; phylum Chordata; class Mammalia; order Primates; family Hylobatidae; genus Symphalangus; species Symphalangus syndactylus. Next base: position 123,092,414 of record NC_072447.2, on the reverse strand, counting down.
CTAGTATTTACCTTTGATGAGACATTAATTAATAGATAAAATATACCTTAAAATGAAACCAGCTTTGCTCCCTTATTTGTCTTTACCTGGTTGATACAAGACTGGTGTTTGGAAGGTAGATGCTGTCTGGGCTCATGTTGCAAAACTGTGCACATAGTAGGGAGAGTGCATAAATCACTAGCTAATGAAATGGGTGTGGGAGCTTTTGAAAGATTATCAATAATCTGGGTGTATGTTATTAACTTACGATATGAGGAGTCTTATCAATTGTTGTTGTTGTTGTTGTTTTAATAGAGATGGGGTTTCCCTGTGTGGCTCAGGCTGATCTTGAACTCCTGAGCTCAAGTGATCCACTCGCCTTGGCCTCCCAAAGTGCTGGGATTACAAGGGTGAGCCACTGCGCCTGGCCCGAGTCTTTTTTTCTTTTTCTTTTTTCTTTTCTTTTTTTTTTTTTTTTTTTTTTGTGACAATGTTTCGCTCTTGTTTCCCAGGCTGGAGTGCAGTGGCGCAATCTCGGCTCACCGCAACCTCTGCCTCCCGGGTTCAAGCGATTCTCCTGCCTCAACCTCTCTAGTAGCTGGGATTACAGGCTTGCAACCACCACGCCCGAGTAATTTTGTATTTTTAGCCGAGGCAGGGTTTCTCCATGTTGGTCAGGCTGGTCTCGAACTCCCGACCTCAGATGATCTGCCCTCCTCGGCCTCCCAAAGTGCTGAGATTACAGGCATGAGCCACTGCTCCCAGCTTTTTTTTTCTTCTTCTTCTTCTTCTTTTTTTTTTTTTTGAGAGAAACTTGCTCTGTCACCCAGGCTGAAGTGCAATGGTGTGGTCTCAGCTCAGTGCAGCCTCCACCTCCCGAGTTCAAGCGATTCTCCTGCCTCCACTTTCCGAGTAGCTGGGATTACAGGCATGCACCACCACTCCCAGCTAATTTTGTTTGTATTTTCAGTAGAGATGGGGTTTCACCACGTTTGCCAGGCTGGTCCTGACCTCAGGTGAGCCGCCCACCTGGGCCTCCCAAGGTGCTGGGATTATAGGCGTCAGCCATTTCGCCAGGCTCTGGCCCAAGTCTTATGAAAAGTTGTTTTTTTTTTAATTAGTTTTCCTTATGAATAGTTTTGAATAAACAATTTTATACTTGGAAACTTTAATCTTTGCTTAATTTTCAAATCTCAGCTTTTTTATTTGAATTTAGTAGAACAGTTTAATATACTTTTTTAAAGTTTTGTAAAAAGGCCGTGCCCGGTGGCCCATGCCTGTTAATCCCAGCACTTTGGGAGCCCGAGGCGGGCAGATCACGTGAGGTCAGGAGTTTGAGACCAGCATGGCCAACATGGTAAAACTCGGGCGTGGTGACGGGTGCTTGTAGTCCCAGCTACTCGGGAGGTTGAGGTGGGAGAATTGCTTGAACCTGGGAAGCAGGGGTTGCAGTGAGCCGAGATCGCGTCATTGCACTTCAGCTTGGGCGCCAGAGTGAGAGTCCATCTCAAAAAAAAAAAAAAAGTTTTGTAAGCATCTATTACTGAATATTTATTAAATTTCAGCTGCCATTGTATATTATAGTGGTTTACGTTATTCATAAGTATGCATATATATGCACCTGTCTTGTGTCCAGAGATGTAAAACTTATGAAGACAGATGTTTTTGTTCATTAGAAATCATCTTTTTATGTGCTAGATATGGTGGGATAGTTGAGTCACATCCTGGTTTCCAAAAGCTTGGTATAATATCAGCTACTTTTGAGAACCATAAAACCTCAGAATTTTGGGGTTCTTTTTTTTCTTTCTCTTTTGAGACAGTCTTGCTCTGTCGCCAAGGCTGGAGTGCAGCCTGTGATCTCGGTTCACTGCAACCTCCGCCTCCCGGGTTCAAGCGATTCTCCTGCCTCAGCCTCCCGAGTAGCTGGGTCTACAGGTGCATGCCACCACAACTGGCTAATTTTTGTATTTTTTTTTTTTTTTTTTTTTTTTGAGACGGAGTCTCGCTCTGTCGCCCAGGCTGGAGTGCAGTGGCGCGATCTCGGCTCACTGCAAGCTCCGCCTCCCGGGTTCACGCCATTCTCCTGCCTCAGCCTCTCCGAGTAGCTGGGACTACAGGCGACCGCCACCACGCCCGGCTAATTTTTTTTGTATTTTTAGTAGAGACGGGGTTTCACCATGTTAGCCAGGATGGTCTCGATCTCCTGACCTCGTGATCCGCCCGCCTCGGCCTCCCAAAGTGCTGGGATTACAAGCGTGAGCCACCGCGCCCGGCCAATTTTTGTATTTTTAATAGAGACAGGGTTTCACCATGTTGTCCAGGCTGGTCTTGAACTCCTAGCCTCAAGTGATCCGCCTGCCTCGGCCTCCCAAAGTGCTGGGATTACAGGCATGAGCCACCATGCCCGGCCTGGTTTTCTTTTTTAAGCATTTATAATCTAAAGGGTAACTTAGCAGACTTAAAAATACAGTATGCGTGCATCTTAAAAAATTACTATATTAGACTTGCCTTAATGATATCTTACATTTTATTCAATAATATAAATACTGTATAGCCATTAAAACTCATGTGGTAATGATGTGGAGAAAAGGCTTATGATAAATTAAATTAAAAACAAAAAACCCCACCAGATTTCAAATCAACATAGATGACTTGATAGTGACGGGGAGTTATGGAAAACACAGAAAAAGCATTAAAAAATAAACTCCAACATGGCCGGACACGGTGGCTCACGCCTGTAATCTCAGCACTTTGGGGGGCTGAGGCAGGCAGATCACGAGGTCAGGAGTTCGAGGCCAACATGGTGAAACCCTGTCTCTACTAAAAATACAAAAATTAGCCGGGCATGATGGTGCGCTCCTGTAATCCCAGCTACTCGGGAGGCTGAGGCAGGAGAATCACTTGAACTGAGGAGGCAGAGGCTGCAGTGAGCCAAGGTCGCGCCATTGCACTCCAGCCTGGGCAATAGAGTGAGACTCAGTCTCAAAAAAAAAATTAATTAAAAAAAAAACCCAACATGTTGATGAAGTTATCAGTGGTTGGGGTTATTATAACTTTTTGAGACAGGTTCTTACTCTGTCACCCAGGCTGGAGTACAGTGGTGTGATCACGGCTCACTGTAGCCTCAACTTCCTAGGCTCAAGTGATTTGAGTAGCTGGGATTACAGGTGTATGCCACCACGCCCAGCTTTTTTTTTTTTTTTTCTTTGTAGAGACAGGGTCTTGCCATGTTGCCCACGCTGATCTTGAACTCCTGGGCTTAAGTGATCCTCTTGCCTTGGTCTCCCAGAGTGTTAGGATTACAGGTGTGAGCCACCGCTCCCGGCCAGTGGTTGGGAATGTAGGTGCTTTTCTTGGTGGATTTTCTAAAATGCCTGGTGTTAAAGGTGTTACTTTAAAACACACTATTAAAAAATAGACTCTGGAGAAAGTGAATAATAAAAGCTTTACTGCCTTGGCTTACTTTAAATATGTGGCACCACTTCTTTATCTTTGGATAGCTACTCTGGATTGTAGAAGCCTCGTGGTCTTACTAAACACTCTAGATTCGTATTTACATTGTTCTTTGAATAGTGAAGTGTTTGTTAGGTACTATACGATCTTTTTCATTATTGTTCAAGCTGGCTGGGCTTCTTCAGTATTATGACTTCATAGCAAAGGACAGAGAACTGTATCAGCAACCTATGCAAAGACTTATTTTTATGGCCTATGGGTGAAGTTGAGTTTTGTGGCAGATGTAATGAATAGGGTATAGTAGGTAGGTAGAATAATTACTAATGCTGGAAGAAACCTGAGAAAAGTGAGCATGAATGAGTAAGCCCTAAGTGCATCACACCGACCGTAAGACATATATGCCATTTGCAGTTGTATACTGTACTTGGAATCAGGCTCTAACTGAAGGTCTGGAGAATATTGACTGGAATTCAAGGTAAGTTGCCTGGTTGTAGGGCCACTTGATAACAGGCATGGGATTAGTAGTTTAAGATTTATAGACTCATCTCATTTTCATAGACTTTTTTGTTTTTTTTTGAGACGGAGTTTCACTCTTGTTGCCAGGCTGGAGTGCAATGGCGCGATCTCGGCTCACTGCAACCTCTGCCTCCCGGGCTCAAGCGATTCTCCTGTCTCAGCCTCCCAGCTAGCTGGGATTACAGGCATGCGCCATCACACCCTGCTAATTTTTGTATTTTTAGTAGAGACAGGGTTTCTCTATGTTGGTCAGGCTGGTCTCGAATTCCCGACCTCAGGTGATCCGCCTGCCTTGGCCTCCCAAAATGTTGGGATTACAGGCATGAGCCACACGTGCCCGGGTTTTGTTTTTATCTCATACTTTGGAAATTGTACTCCCAAATTTGAATAGAAGTGATATGTAGAATGTATTGTGTTTATTTTATTTTATTATTATTTTTGAGACAGAGTCTCGCTCTTGTCGTCCAGGCTGGAGTGTAATGGTGCAATCTCAGTTCACTGCAACCTCTGCCTCCCGGGTTCAAGCGATTCTCCTGCCTCAGCCTCTTGAGTAGCTAGGATTACAGGCGCCTGCTACCACGCCCAGCTGATTTTTGTATTTTTAGTAGAGACGGGGTTTCACCATGTTGGGCAAGCTGGTCTTGAACTCCTGACCTCAGGTGATCTGCCCACCTCAGCCTCCCAAAGTGTTGGGATTACAGGTGTGAGCCACCACGCCCAGCCATATTGTGTTTTAGACTGTGCTTTCTGATGTGCAGATAAGAGTCAATGAAAATAAAATTGCTCTTGGTATTTAAATACTCGTGCTAGCTTTAGCAGCAACAGTTGTCAGTGGGAAGTACGGGTTACAACTGAGCTAGCTTCCAGCAATCTGTTGGGGAGGCCACCGTGCCTTAACTTCTGCTTTGCGTGGAATGATACGTGATGGGTGTACAACCTGTTCTACTGAAAATGGAAAATGTTACCCTCCTGGTTCAGAACCGATTCATGTAAAGGTGTGATAGTTACTCATTTTCAGAACTTTCTTCCCAAATGCTACCAGGAATCTCTTTTTTGGTCCTAGGCTGGGGAAGGCTCTGAAGGTAGGAAGGGAGAGCAGGTAACCGTGATAACAAACACTTCACTTGAGCTCCTGTGTCTGTTTCTCTGTAGTAAAATGTTATTCTATCAAGCAGCCAATCTTCATAAGGAGCCTTTTTTTTTTTTTTTTTTTTTTTAAAAGAGACCGTCTCAGCCAGGTGCAGTTGCTCACCTGTAATCCTAGCACTTTGGGAGGCTGAGGCAGGTGGATTACCTGAAGTCAGGAGTTCAAGGTCAGCCTGGCCAACATGGCAAAACCCCGTCTCTACTAAAAAATACAAAAATTAGCCAGGCATGGTGGCGCATGCCTGTAATCCCAGCTACTTGGGAGGCTGAGGCAGGAGAAGTGCTTGAACCCAGGAGGTGGAGGTTGCAGTGAGCTAATATTGTGCCACTGCACTCCAGCCTGGGAGACAGAGCAAGACTCCCTCTCAAAAAAAAAAAAAGAAACAGGGTCTCACTCTGTCACCCAGGCTGGAGTGCAGTGGTGCGATCACAGCTCACTGCAGCCTTGACCTTCCCAGCTCAAGTGATCCTCCCACCTCAGCTTCCCAAGTAGCTGGGACTACAGGCATGGGTCACCATGCCTGGCTACATTTTTTGTTGTTATTTTTATTTTTTGTAATGATGGTGTTTCGCCATGTTGCCCAGGCTGGTCTTGAATTCCTGGCTTCAAGTGATCTGCCCACCTCCACCTCTCAATTACAAATCCCTGCTGGGATTACAGGCATGAACCACTGTGCTCAGCCAGGAGCCATTTTTTAAATTGTATATTTTAAAGCTTCGTCTTAAAATTTCAAACACACAAAAGTAGAAAAGAGTTTAATGAATCCCATGTACCCATCACTCAGCAATCATCAGCAGTCTGCCATACTACCCTTCTTCATCTATTCTGCCCTAGGTTTTTGTGGGCAATAGTCTGGAGTATATTTTTTAAAATCCTGACATCATTTCACCTGTACATTCTTCAGTACACATCTGTATCAGATAAGAATTTTTAAAAATAGTCACCATACCATTATTCATATTCAACAAAATTAACAGTAATTTCTTAAAAATCACCCAATGCCTATTACATGTTCAGTTTTCTTCATTTGTCTCAAATGTCTTTTTACAGCTTGTTTGATTCATTCATGATACGAAGTCTATACAATGTATTTGATTGATCCATCTCCCTTAACCTATAACCACTCCCTCTTCCTTTTGTTTTCATTCTACAGTATTTATTTGATGAGGAAACTGGGCTGTCACATACTGTTCCCTCATTCTGGAGTTGGATAGTTCCATTCTTGTGGTGTTTCACATGTTTCTGGGAGTCAGGAACTTGATGAGGTTCAGGTTCAATTCTCTGGAGAACCATAATGTTTTCTAGATAGTGCCGTGATATCCTAGTGTATCACATCGTGGGGTACATGTTTGGTTGTCCCACTTTTAGTGATATTAAGGTGATAAAGTCCCCGATCAGCTTTTTAAACTGAAATTTTTCTTGAGATAATTATAGATTGACATGCAACTGTAAGAAATAATACAAAGAGATGGCCGGGTGCGGTGGCTCATGCCTGTAATCCCAGCACTTTGGAAGGCTGAGGCTGGCAGAGAGGTCAGGAGTTTGACAACAGCCTGGCCAACATGATGAGACCCTTGTCTTACTAAAAATACAAAAATTAGCCCCGCATGGTGGTGCATGCTTATAGTCCCAGCTACTTGGGAGACTGAGGCAGGAGAATCACTTGAATCCAGGAGGCGGAGGTTGCTGTGAGCCGAGATCGCGCCATTGCATTCCAGCATGGGTGACAGAGCGAGACTCTGTTTCAAAAAAAAAAAAAAAGTTCCTTTTTGTCCCAAGTAGTGTTCCATAGTATGTGTGTACCAGAATCTAACTATTCACCTGTTGAAGGACATCTGGGCTGATTGTAGTTTTGGGCTGTTACAAATAAAGCTGCTATGAACATTCATGTACAGGTTTTTGTGTGAACGTAAGTTCTCATTTCTCTGGAATAAATGTCCAAGAGTATAATTGCAATCGCTGGAACAAGTGGTAACTGATTTTTTTTTTTTTTTTTTTGGAGGCGGCGTTTCATTCTTGTTGCCCAGGCTGGAGTGCAATGGTGCGATTTTGGCTCATTGCAACGTCTGCCTCCTGGGTTCAAGCGATTCTCCTGCCTCAGCCTCCTGAGTAGCTGGGATTACAGGCATGCACCATCACGCCCGGCTAATTTTGTCTTTTTAGTAGAGACGGGGTTTCTCCATGTTGGTCAGGCTGGTCTCGAACTCCCGACCTCAGGTGATCCGCCCACCTTGGCCTCCCAAAGTGCTGGGATTACAAGCATGAGCCACCGCACCTGGCCTGATGTTTGGTTTTATAAGAAACTACCAAACTGTTTTCCAGAGTGACTGTATCATTTTACATTCCCAGCAGCAATGTCTGAGTGATCCAGTTTCTCCTCATTTTTGCCAGCATTTGGTATTATCACTTTTTTTTTTTTTTTTTGAGATGGAGTCTTGCTCTGTCACTCAGGCTGGAGTGCAGTGGCACAATCTCAGCTCACTGCAACCTCTGCCTCCCAGGTTCAAGCGATCCTCCCAGGTTCAAGCGATTCTGGGATTACAGGTACACACCACCACGCCAGGCTAATTTTTATATTTTTAGTAGAGACGGGGTTTCACCATGTTGGTCAGGCTGGTCTTGAACTCCTGACCTCATGATCTACCCGCCTCGGCCTCCCAAAGTGCTGGGATTACAGGCGTGAGCTACCATGCCCAGCCGTTGTCACTTTTTTATTTTGTCCATTCTAATAAGTGTATAGTGATACCTCATTGTGATTTTAAATTGCATTTCCCTGGTGGCTAGTGATGAACATCTTTTCATGTGCTTATTTGCAATCTGTCTATCCTCTTTGGTGAAATATTTTGTTTATGTCTTTTGTTCATTTTTTAATTTGATTTTTTTTTTCTATTGAGTTTTAGGTACTACTATTCTGTCAAGTGCGTGGTTTAGAAATATTTTCTCCCAGTCTGCAGCTTGACTTTTCATCCTCTTCACAGTCTTTCAAAAGCAAAACTTTTTACTCTTTTTTTTTTTTTTTTTTTTTTTGAGACAGAGTCTCGCTCTGTCACCCAGACCCAGACTGGAGTGTAGTGGCGCGATCTCGGCTCGCTGCAACCTCCATCTCCTGGGTTTGAGTGATTCTTCTGCTTCAGTCTTACAAGTAGCTTGGACTACAGGTGTGTACCACCATGACCAGCTATTTTTTTTTTTCTATTTTTGTAGAGATGGGGGTTTGCCATGTTGGCCAGGCTGGTCTTGAACTCCTGACCTCAAGTGATCCGCCCACCTCGGCCTCCCAAAGTGCTGGGATTACAGGAGTGAGCCACCACACCCAGCCAAAACTTTTTAATTTCAATGAGGTGCATTTTATCACCAGTTTCTTTATGGATCATGCTTGGTATCAAGCCTAAGAACTGTTTGCCTAGCCCTAGATCCCACGGATTTTCTCCTGTGTTTTTTTTCTTTTTTTTTTTTTTTTTTTGAGATGGAGTCTTGCTGTCGCCCAGGCTGGAGTGCAGTGGCGCGATCTCGGCTCACTGCAGGCTCCGCCCCCCGGGGGTTCACACCATTCTCCTGCCTCAGCCTCCTGAGTAGCTGGGACTACAGGTGCCCACCACCTCGCCTGGCTAATTTTTTGTATTTTTAGTAGAGACGGGGTTTCACCGTGTTAGCCAGGGTGGTCTCGATCTCCTGACCTCGTGATCCGCCCGCCTCAGCCTCCCAAAGTGCTGGGATTACAGGTGTGAGCCACCGCGCCCGGCCCTGTGTTTTTTTTCAATAAAAGTTTCATAGTTTTACATTTAGGTTTATGATGTATTTTGAGTTAGTTTTGTGTAAGGTGTGAGGTTTAGATTGTAGAATTGGTTTTTTTTTTTTTTTTTTTTTTTTTGCCTATGGATGCCCACTTGTTCTGGCACCATTTGTTGAGAAGGCTATCCTTCCTCCATTGAATTGCCTTGGCACCTTTGTCAATAATCAGTTGAGAATATTTGCTTGGGTCTGACTGTGAGTTCTTCCCCCATTAGCTTTTCACCTAATAGGTTTAGCAGCCATTGATTTTTTTTTTTTTTTTTTTTTTTTTTTTTTGAGATGGAGTCTAGCTCTGTCGCCCAGCCTGGAATGCAGTAGCGTGATCTTGGCTCGCTGCAGTCTCTGCCTCCCAGGTTCAAGCAGTTTTCCTGCCTTAGCCTCCTGAGTAGCTGGTATTACAGGTGTCCACCACCATGCCCGGGTAATTTTTGTATTTTTAGTAGAGATGGAGTTTCACCATGTTGGCCAGGCTGTTCGCGAACTCCTGACCTCAAGTGATCCACCCGCTTAGGCCTTCCAAAGTGCTGAGATTACAGGTGTGAGCCACCATGCCCGCCTGATGATCATTTTTTATTTTAGGTTACAAAATGGTAGTAGTCTATTCCTTCATTTATTAGCTGGAATGCTTCTCTAAAAGACATTTTCCTCATCATCTCTTTGGTTGCTCTAAGTACAATTTATACAGGAAAATACAGGATAAATGTTTGCTTTCTTCCTTTCATATTTACCTGTTTGCAGAATAATGACATAGTTCCTTCCATCCTCCAAAGGTGACCAATAATAGTTTGTAAGTATCATTATGAACTAATGGATTTTCAACATATTTGATGTATTTCAATCCATTGCCATCATCGTTCTTATCGATATTTGAGTTGGCTCACTTTGCCAGTAAGAGTCTATTCAAATTGGCTTCTGAGTCCATTTGACACAACGCCTTTGATCTTTGACAGTTTCCTTGGTTTTAGGTGCTAGAAGATTTCTCAGGCTCACCTTAGACATTTCCTGCCGTGGACTTAGAATCAGCCATTTCTCTAATGACCCTGATTCCATTTCATGAGAAATGATAGAGACCACAATCAAAACAAATCATGAATTTATACTGATATTTTCAATTCAAATTAAAGATAAGGTCTTCGCTAAAATTTTTTGAGTTTATATTTGTATGTCTTATGCTGAAAAATCTTGATTCCTAATTAGTAACATAATTATTCATTTGGTGGGTAAATATTTTAGGGCCGATTCTTTGGTTTTTATAGCCAAGATACCCTGTTGATAAAGTCTTGTGGGAGCAATTATAAGACTGGCTTATTTTGAAGCTTTTTAAAAAAGACATCCTTACCTGTTTTAACTGTAGATTATATTAACTTAAATAGGTACAGCCCACGCTTGATGGAAAAAATTCTCCAAATGGCTGAAGGTATTGATATCGGGGAGATGCCTTCATATGATCTGGTGCTGTCCAAGCCTTCCAAAGGTCAAAAACGCCACCTCTCAACATGTGATGGTGAGTATACTTGTTTCTGAAAGGTGGGATTTGAAGAAACAACATGGCTTTAAAAAAATGATATAAGTGTGGTATATGATTTCAAATAACATTGGTAACAGTTCTTATGGGTAAAAGAGTTTTAGCTTTTAATTATATACAATTTTTTGAGGATGCTAAATAGAATTGAAAACTAAGAATATTGAAATCACGTTATTATGCAGTCCTTGAAATTTATGCCATGGAACCGCCCTCTAAATAAAATCTTATACTGTGATCACTTGAGCATCTAAGTCACTAAATCCTCTTGGATGGGTCCAGGATGGACAAGCTTTCTACTGAGCAGTGTTAAAGGGAAGAAGCTCTAGTGTCTAGTATAGCTTCATCAGAGTTCTTCCATAGCTTTAAATTTGGCATCTCACATAAATCATTAGTTTCCAGCTGTTGTTTGTTCTAGAAAGAAAATAGAGCAAACACCCTTTTGTGATGAATGGGTCAGAGCTGAGGTTTTGAAGTTGAAAACTTTTGGAATCTTTTGATAATTCTTTTTCTTTGATTTTTTAGTCACAACTATGTAAAGCACCATCACAGAGTCACTCACCTCTGATACAAAAGAGAAAGGCTTTGTAACTGCCTCTGCTCATCATCTGTCTTGCATTAGAGCCATCTGTTCCATTTTCAGTCCTTAAGTGAGCTTTTCAGCATGGGTGGTATGAGATTGTACTGGAACAATCTTCCAGTCCACTTCACCTTCCAGCACAAGTGAAGAGTACACTTCACCTGTGCTTTAGCTCATTTGATGCAAAAGCAGCTACCAGTCATGTGTGGTGGTGACCTGCATACTTGACTCAATGGTATATTTTCTATCAAGGGTCTTCCCTTACATGTGGGAAGACAGGGAGCATCCCTCCTTATGCTGGAATCTTACATTGATAATTGAATCCCTTCACCCAAATGGCGTGAAGTTTTTGTGATGGAAGTATCTCGTACCAACAATGCAGCTTGCAAATAATATGGTTGGTACTATTTTCCTGCTTGGTTCTTTTGAAATATTCCCATTTTAATGAATTGTAAATTTCACTCATTCTATAGGTCAAAATCCTCCTAAAAAGCAAGCCGGTTCCAAATTCCATGCGAGACCTCGTTTTGAGCCTGTACATTTTGTAGCTAGTAGTTCAAAAGATGAAAGACAGGAAGATCCTTATGGCCCTCAAACAAAAGAGGTAAATGAACAAACACATTTTGCCAGCATGCCAAGAGACATCTACCAAGATTACACTCAAGATTCTTTCAGTATACAAGATGGGAATTCTCAGTATTGTGATTCATCAGGATTCATTCTCACAAAAGACCAGCCTGTAACAGCCAACATGTATTTTGACAGTGGGAACCCTGCCCCAGGCACCACATCACAGCAGGCAAACTCTCAGTCAACTCCTGAGCCTTCACCATCACAGACATTTCCCGAGTCTGTGGTAGCTGAGAAGCAGTATTTTATTGAAAAATTAACGGCGACAATCTGGAAGAACCTTTCTAATCCAGAGATGACTTCTGGATCTGATAAAATTAATTATACATATATGTTAACTCGTTGTATTCAGGCATGTAAGACAAATCCTGAATATATATATGCTCCTTTAAAGGAAATTCCTCCTGCCGACATCCCCAAAAATAAAAAACTTCTAACTGATGGCTATGCTTGTGAAGTTAGATGCCAAAATATCTACTTAACTACAGGTTATGCTGGCAGCAAGAATGGGTCCAGGGATCGAGCTACAGAGCTAGCTGTAAAACTCTTACAGAAACGTATTGAAGTTAGAGTTGTCCGGCGGAAATTCAAGCATACGTTTGGAGAGGACCTCGTGGTGTGTCAGATTGGCATGTCCTCCTATGAATTTCCTCCAGCTCTGAAACCACCAGAAGACCTGGTGGTGCTGGGTAAAGATGCTTCTGGGCAGCCAATTTTTAATGCTTCCGCCAAACACTGGACCAATTTTGTCATTACAGAAAATGCAAATGATGCAATTGGTATCCTTAACAATTCTGCCTCATTCAACAAGATGTCAATTGAATACAAATATGAGATGATGCCAAATCGCACATGGCGTTGTCGAGTGTTTTTACAAGATCACTGCTTAGCTGAAGGTTATGGAACCAAGAAAACAAGTAAACATGCAGCTGCTGACGAGGCTTTGAAAATTCTTCAAAAAACACAGCCCACTTATCCATCTGTCAAAAGTTCACAATGCCATACAGGCTCTTCACCCAGAGGATCTGGAAAGAAGAAAGATATAAAGGATCTTGTAGTTTATGAGAATTCTTCAAATCCCGTGTGCACGCTGAACGACACAGCTCAGTTTAACCGAATGACAGTTGAGTATGTCTATGAAAGGATGACAGGCCTCCGCTGGAAATGCAAAGTGATTCTAGAGAGTGAAGTAATTGCAGAAGCAGTTGGGGTGAAGAAAACTGTCAAATATGAAGCTGCTGGGGAAGCTGTGAAAACCCTCAAAAAGACCCAGCCAACTGTCATTAACAACTTGAAGAAAGGAGCTGTTGAAGATGTAATTTCAAGAAATGAAATTCAGGGCCGCTCAGCAGAGGAGGCTTACAAACAGCAAATCAAAGAAGATAATATTGGAAATCAGCTGCTGAGAAAGATGGGTTGGACTGGTGGTGGTTTAGGTAAATCTGGTGAGGGCATACGGGAGCCTATCTCAGTCAAAGAGCAGCATAAGCGGGAAGGGCTTGGTCTGGATGTAGAGAGGGTGAATAAAATTGCCAAGAGAGATATTGAACAGATCATCAGAAACTACGCCCGCTCTGAGAGCCACACAGATTTGACTTTCTCTAGAGAGCTGACTAATGACGAACGGAAGCAAATACATCAGATTGCCCAGAAGTATGGTCTTAAGAGTAAGTCTCATGGGGTGGGCCATGATAGGTACCTAGTGGTAGGTAGAAAAAGACGGAAGGAAGACCTACTAGATCAGCTCAAACAGGAAGGCCAAGTGGGCCATTACGAGCTTGTTATGCCTCAAGCAAATTGAGATCTTACTAATTTATTTTGTAAATGCCTAATGAGGCAGATTTTTGAATTAAAGAAATGCTACATGTTCCGGTTGCAGAGTATATTCAGATGTCTCACCTTGTTCATTTCACATAGTGGTTTATTAGATATTGGAACCTAAAGAATTCTGTCCACTTGTATTAGCTTAATCCAGCAGATGATATTGTGCAGTTACTGTTTGTGTCTTTGATATTGCTGTGTTCCTCGGGTTTTAGTAGTTTGACAAGCAAGAACACATATCCAAATGGAATTTTACCCTGAGAAATTATCATTTTAAAGGGCATAGCACAGCAATCTGCAACAATATGTAAAGTTGATATTGACTACAATAAAAATCCAGTCTTAATTCCAGATTTACTGAAAATGTCAGATCATTTTGTATTAATCTATTTTCATCTTTGTGTGAAGCCAGTTATAGAATGTTTAACAATAAATTGTGCTGTACACGTAAATGTCCTTACCAACTAAATGATGTAAAACTTTCTTAAAGTAATTTTAGTGTTCATTTATTTATAACTTCTACCATGTGATTTCCACAATATTGGAAGTGATTTACTGTATCTTGTGATATATGGGTTTTAACAAATTCTAGTCTTCACGCTGAGAGAGCACTACTTGAGAGAGCAGTTGAAAGTTTCAAAAACTTTGGTTCAATCTGAAGAAAGGAAGCTTGAACTGTTTGTTCTTGGTGCCTTGCAGAGAGACTCACAGCAACTCTCCATTATAGCTTTCACACGGTTTGGATGTGCAGCACATCCAAGGCAACCATAGCTGTGGTAGAGCTTGGTAAAAGACTGAAGATACATTGGTGCTTTGATGAAAAGGTCAGTTGGCTGGTCCCTCTCTCAAAAAGCTTATTAAGCCTGAAAAGCCAACTTTGTAACATATTTAAAACTGCTATTTTCGCTTATTTCTGGAATGTAAAAAAAAAAAAAATGTATAAAAAGAATTAGTGTATGCTTCCTGAATAAAAAGGAGCCAAAGTTGATCAGAATGGTGGCGTGCTCATTTCCGGGCAGCAGCCTTGTAGCAACACTGGGTCTTTGGAGAAGGGAAGTGGTGTTTGCACAGAATAGTTCAGCACCCAGAGCACATGTGGATGAATGTCCAGATTTAACAGATAGGAATCAGTCAACTATCACTTTTTTCCTATGGACCAACATGCTGGCTTCAACCAAATCTTAGGCTGCCCCCTTTTATGTGATTTTATTTTTGTATCTCAGATAAATCAAGTATAACCTCATAATAGCACAGGTGAATTTACCATTGATCATTAGACACCTCTAATGAAATGATGTTCAGAACAATTAGGTGCTTTACAGTGCTTGAAAACATTTAGCACCGTGCTTGACATGTAATTGGCCAACAAGAAATCGTAATTTCCTTTCCCCTGTTTTTTGTTTGTTTGTTTGTTTTTGAGATGGAGTTTCGCTCTTCTTGCCCAGGCTGGAGTGCAATGGCGCAGTCTCGACTCACTGCAACCTCCACCTCCTGGGTTCAAACGATTCTCCTGTGTCATCCTCCCAAGTAGCTGGGATTACAGGCACCTGCCACCACGCCTGGCTAATTTTTGTATTTTTAGTAGAGACAGGATTTCACCATGTTGGCCAGGCTGGTCTTGAAGTTCTGACCTCAGGTGATCTCCCCACCTTGGCTTCCCAAAGTGCTGGGATTACAGGCTTGAGCCATCGCGCCTGGCCCTGTTTTTTATATTTTACATTAAGCAGCTGCCCACTGTAGTTAATGCTTAAAAAATATAAAGGGATTAGCCTTTACACCTGGATCTCTGTAACTGGTAATCATCTACAGTAACTAAACAGTGTGATAATTGTTTTCCATAAACCGTCTTCCTACAGTGCATAGCCTTTCTTAATGTTGGTAGGAAGAGAAATGAGGTGTACATTTTATTTTGGCACTTCATATTAACATAGGCAAAAAGAACTAAGCAAAATATTTATAGATTTTTATAGGATTACAATTTTTTTTTTTGAGACAGGGTCCCACTCCGGTTACCCAGTCTGGAGTGCAGTGGCGCAGTCTTGGCTCACTGCAACCTTCACCTCCCGAGTAGCTGGGACTACAGGTGCGCACCACCTGGCCTGGCTAATTTTTTTGTATTTTTAGTAGAGATGGGATTCTGGTCTCTGCCAAAGAGACCAGCTTGGTCTCAAGCTCCTGGAGTTACACAGTCCACCCTTCTCAGCCTCCCAAAGTGCTGGGATTACAGGCATGAGCCACTACACCTGGGCTACAATTTTGTTTGTTTTGTTTTTAATTTACAAGGTTCATGCCAACCTTCAGAAGCTATGGTTGAATTTGTGAGTTAGAAAAAACCTGTCTTCTCTGAGTAAAAGTGGCTTTGGGAGCCGGGCGCGGTAGCTCACGCTTGTAATCCCAGCACTTTGGGAGGCCGAGGCGGGCGGATCACGAGGTCAGGAGATCAAGACCACGGTGAAACCTCGTCTCTATTAAAAATACAAAAAAATTAGCCGGGCATGGTGGCGGGCGCCTGTAGTCCCAGCTACTCGGAGAGGCTGAGGCAGGAGAATGGCGTGAACCCGGGAGGCAGAGCTTGCAGTGAGCCGAGATTGCGCCTCTGCACTCCAGTCTGGGCGACAGAGCAAGACTCTGTCTCAAAAAAAAAAAAAAAAAAAAAGAGTGGCTTTGGGATTAAGGGATATGAAAACTTGACTGATTACTCTCTTTACATTTCTTTCTTCCCCCAAATGATTTTGAGGCAGGGAAAGGTAGGGGGTTGTTAAATATAATCTGGTTTGTCTAGGTGAGTCCAACAGAACAGAATATTAAGGTAGTTACAGTTAGGAGGGCTCCCAAATAATTCCGCCAAGTAGATACAAATTTGGTTACCAGATTTGAGGGGCCAGATTGCCTAACTTCTTAGGATCTGTGATACTGATACAGAATTCGAGCAAAATCACCTAACTTGCTTGAGGATAAAATGTTGAGAATGGCGTTGGCATGAATGAGCTGCTGACAAGCTTGCTGTTGTTCCATTTTGTCCCCTTTCAGTTGGTTACTCTATTTTCCCTTTCTTTGAAATTATATATATATATATATATATATATTTTTTTTTTTTTTTTTTTTGAGACAGAGTCTCGCTCTGTCGCCCAGACTGGAGTGCAGAGGCGCAATCTCGGCTCACTGCAAGCTCTGCCTCCCGGGTTCACGCCATTCTCCTGCCTCAGCCTCTCCGAGTAGCTGGGACTACAGGTGCCTGCCACCACACCCGGCTAATTTTTTTGTATTTTTAGTAGAGACGGGGTTTCACCGTGTTAGCCAGGATGGTCTCGATCTCCTGACCTCGTGATCCGCCTGCCTCGGCCTCCCAAAGTGCTAGGATTACAGGCGTGAGCCACCGCACCCTGCCGAAATGTAGTCATTCTTAACCCAGTAACCTTCCTATAAAATCTGTACAGGTACATGAGCAATTTCAAATTTTATTTGGATTAAGTGTTTTTTACACTGAGGAACTGTTCATTTTATATCTAGCTTTTAGTCTCACAGATCTACTTTTTGGACTTTTTTCCTCCCCTTTGATTGCAAAATGAATGGCAATATCATGCACTTTGTTGGGATTCTTTTTTAGTAGCATACAATGCATTCTCTTTGCTATGAGTAACCCCTGAAGCTGGAGATGGGTCCTAAATAAAGGATTCTAATTGCAGTTTTGGTTCTTCATCATACCTCCTTCCCCACATCAGCACGTGCAGAATTGGAAAGTTCAAACCTGACTGCCATTTGAAAAAGGGAACTTGCAAATTTGTTTTCGTTAACTTTGTTACCAATACATGTAGCCTGTGGTGTTAAAAATTTTAAAGGGAGAAACAGGCAATTAGCATGAAATGTTCAAAGAATGGTTTGTGGTGCCTTTGACCATGCATATGTTGTTTTGGGAGGTCAGCTTGTTGGCTCTGTTGTAAGGTTTTAAACGGATTATCCTATGAAAGAGATTGGGTATCGTGTTTCTCAGGAGGTGTACCAAAGAAAAAAGGTATTAAACCTGACCATTCTGAGTCTCGCCTTACATTTTTTCAGGTATGATTAACGGTGTCAATATTTAAAGCACTCAGCCACATAGCAGGATGAAAAAGTTAATGTAAAACTAATCCACCAAATAGAAAAATTTAATGTGGTTCTACTTTGAAGCAGAAATGGACTTGAGGGAAAATATTAAGCAAATTTAAGGACATTGCTCCTAGGTGAAACAATCCAAGTAATGTAATTAGTGCAGATTGTACTCTTCCATACTGAGGCTTCAAGTACCATGTCTTAAAAGATGAGTGAGATACATGTGTCATAAGGACTTAACTTCATTTAGCCCCATCCACCCAACCAAACAAGTACCAAGAGGCCGGACGCGGTGGCTCACGCTTGTAATCCCAGCAGTTTGGGAGGCCGAGGCGGGTGGATCACGAGGTCAGGAGATCGAGACCACGGTGAAACCCCGTCTCTACTAAAAATACAAAAAATTAGCCGGGCGTGGTGGCGGGCACCTGTAGTCCCAGCTACCCGGAGAGGCTGAGGCAGGAGAATGGCGTGAACCCGGGAGGCGGAGCTTGCAGTCAGCCGAGATTGCGCCACTGCACTCCAGCCTGGGTGACAGAGCGAGACTCCATCTCAAAAAAAAAAAAAAAAAACAAAAAAAAAGTACCAAGAGGTGGTAGTTTTTACAAAGTCATTGTCCTTACCTCTTTCAGATGAGATGGGTTGCTCCTCACAAGAAAGCAGTTTTGTTTAATCAAAGTGATTGAGGATACCTGTACTCCCAAACTACATAGGATTTAAAATACCATCTAGGCCGGGCACGGTGGCTCAGGCTTGTAATCCCAGCACTTTGGGAGGCCAAGGCGGATGGATCATGAAGTCAGGAGTTTAAGACCAGCCTGGCCAACACAGTGAAACCCCGTCTCTACTAAAAATACAAAAATTAGCTGGGCATGGTGGCGAGTGCCTGTAATCCCAGCTACTTGGGAGGCTGAGGCAGGAGAATCGTTTGAACCCAGGAGGCAGAGGTGGCAGTGAGCCAAAATTGCACCACTGCACTCCAGTCTGGGTGACAGAGCTAGACTCCATCTCAGAAAAAAAAAAAAAAAAAAATCTAATTAATAGTTTGGTACTGTTTGTTTTTGAGCTAGGGCTTTTAAAGAGGTGGTGTGTCAGGATCAACAAGTTAGATCTTGGTCTCTGAGGGTGCTGATAAATACCTAGGTTGGTTTATCCCTGCTCCCACCCCCCATAACTTCATTCCCTTGATTGATTATAATGTATACTGAGGTAACTTTATTTAATAATTTTACATTCTGTTAAATTTTTTTTTTTGAGAGGAAGTCTCAGTCACCAGGCTGGAGTGCAGTAGCGTGATCTTGGCTCACTGCAACCTCTGCCTCCTGGGTTCAAGCAATTCTCCTGCCTCAGCCTCCCAAGCAGCTGGGACTACAGGGGCATGCCACCACGCCTGCTAATTTCTTTCTATTTTTAGTAGAGACAGGGTTTCACCGTGTTAGCCAGGATGGTCGATCTTCTGACCTCATGATCTGCCCGCCTCGGCCTCCCAAAGTGCTGAGATTACAGGCGTGAACCACTGTGCCCGGCAACATATTCTGTTAATATATTTAAAAAGCATTACCACTTATGACTGGAAAGAAAACAAAGGTTCTCTCCAGAAGTATCTGTCTTGTCTTTTCCATTCCCAGAATGAGTATTTTTGCTTTTACCTTAATGTTTGAGGGAGGAAATGAGTAGATATGAGATCCCAATAAGAAACCAATACAAAAAGTTTATACTGAGCTAAAAAAAAAAAAATGATACCTTGACTATGAAATTTTAAGGTTATTTTTATTTACAACTTTTGAAAAATGTACATTTTTTTTTACATGGGTTACTTGTGCAAAGTTAGATTTGGAAGTGATAAATGCATAAAAGGTGACAATAGAACATTAGACAAAACATTTACAAGCCTTGTCCCATACTGCTACTTAAAGGTACTATATATCTAGAAGTATAAATATCCAAAAAAAGATCGCAGACGTTGGCTTTAAGGTTCTCAGATGCTGAAAGGGAAGAAATTAAAGCATGCAGTAATAACTCAGGATTTGAGTGGAAAATAGTTTGCCACAGATATGCTATGCTCCCTTCCTTGAATTCATTAAAACTCTAAAATAAAGATGGACAATTGAGTTTATTCACCTAGGGCAGCACTGATCCTTTAAAAAGATTAAAGGATCTCCAACTTTCCCTAGCTCACAAACTCATGATTGTTTCCACTCCTCTGCTCCCACACCTCTTTTAAAAAGCAAAAACCCAGAAGACCAATAATTCTGAAACTTAGCATGAGTGTGCCCAGTCAGCAGCTTGCAAAGAGAGGATGTGTCAGTTACTACAATTGCTGTACTCCTTTAGCTGAGTCCTTCAGCTTTCTCCTTCTTGCCAGTAAATACTATCTTGTAATTCATATGACTCAGATCTTAGTATCACAGGATTTTTAGCTCCCATTCTTCCTTCAAAATTGTTTACATGGATTTGTTTCTATTCTCTGTAGGCCATATTCCAAACACATTCACTTCTAAATCCAACACAAGTGAAGGACCGGCCAGGATGAAACACTTCAGCAATCATTTTGTTAAAAATAACATCCTGGTCATCAAGCTAAGCATAAGCACCTCTTGTATAACAATTCATCTTAAAAGCTTAAAGTACAATAATAAAAATAACTGCCTGAAAACTGGGAATGAAATACAACAGAAAAACTGAAGCATTAGTAATTTTTGCAAGTAACCCAGGTACAGTACATTTGATTTCATAGAGGGTGTTTTCTGATGTTTAAGGAGAGGGTAGAAGGGGTAGGAAAACTTGGCAAGGAAGATGGAAACAGCACAACAGCTATTTTGCTTTTAATAAAGTAAATGTAATGACAGGAGTAGGGAGGTGACAAACACATCAATATATATTTTTCTTATGGCCAGCTTCTTTAAACCGTACCCGGGGTCAACAATCGCGCCAGCTTTGTTCTACTATTGCAGAAACACGCTTTTCATATTCCCGTTTGTTCTCCTGGTACAGCTGAGCAGCCTGGCTGTTTGCTGGACTATTGGGATTGGGTTCATCCAATAGAGACTAAAGAGACAATTTTTTAAATGTCAGTTCCTTAATGCAAAACAACTATTTTATAAGGTAGTGACACTCAATTGAATTGTCCTAAGTACAGCTACATTTCTTGTCTTTAGCATACAAACCCAGAATTATATGAATCTGCTAGTAGCTAGGAAAATATATGTGGCTTTTTTTTTTTTTTTTTTTTAAAGGAGATGGAGTCTCACTATGTTGCCCGGGCTGGTCTCAAACTCCTGAACTCAAGCAGTCCTCCCACCTTGACCTGCCAAAGTGCTGAGGTTACAGGTGTGAGCGACTGCGCCCAGCTGACTTGGGTCTTAATGGTCTACTTTTCATCTATAAAACAAACAAGCTTTGACCAAAAATAAAAAGATCTATTACATTATGACTTTCCAAAACAATTCAATTGCTAATATAAACATATTAAAAGTTATAGTTCGTCACATTAAGGAAAAATTCACCTGTATGGATGTTAGAATGGAAGACACATCATAGGTTGGACTCCAACGGTTCTGAAGTATGTCCAGACATATACTACCATCTGCATAGACTAAGAACAAAGAAGTAGGTACATTAAACGTAACAAGACCACTAAGGTTTTAACATTATAGACAAAACAAAAATAGTCAAGAATACTTTGCTTTTGAAGTTTAAAAAGATTCCTATGTTGCTTCCCAGTTAACTGCCTGAAAAGATGAGTCATAGCCACCACTAGTGAAATAATCAGGATGATCAGAGAATGTCAGATGTGATCAGTATAAAACTGGAAGATACTTAGTGTTCATCCTTTGGGAAAGGCTGCCCTATTATCCAGGAAATCAGAAACATTTTTGAACAGGGTCCCTAGCTATCCACAGATGTGGGAAATTCATTCCACCAAATTTGTAGGCTGTATCCCCTATCTGAAATAACAAAAGATCACTCAGAGTTCACAAGATTTCATTTTGGCATAAAGATAAAAATATCTGATACCCTGAAAAATACTTCATTAACCTAAATAAAAGGCAAGCTGTTCTAGGCTTACTACTATTTTAAAAAGTGCAAAGTGGTAAGTTAGAATCACCTGTGGTGCTTTTCTGACATACCATATGCCTGGCCCTCAACAACAGAATCCTATTCAGTAGGTTTGGAGTGGGGCGAAGGCATCTGTATTTTTAAAATGTTCCACAGTAATTCTGATATGCATCCAATGAAAACTAATTTTCTAAACGCTAGTGAAAATAATTACAACACAAGACTATCCCAATCTGGCCTAGCATTAAAAGGAAACCTCAAAAGCATCCTTCGTTTTGTTTAATAAGTAAATGACAAAGATCATCAAAATCAGGAGGCTCCCAGACTCCAAGCAAAGGGAAAATACCTCCACTGCTTCAGTTCTAGGACAAGACAGCCACAGACAACCAAGAACAAGTTCAGCTTTCAGGAAGCAGCAAGCTGCCTAAACAAATACTCAGGCACCACAAAATACACAGGAAATGTGGAATACTCCATAATAAACACTATAGTAGTTTAAAACACTGTACTAAAAGTGATACTTGCCATTTGGATGGAACATCTTAGAGACAAATCTAACTGTAGGTGGTTTATTTGGATATTCTTCAGTGAATTCTATTGTAAGTTTAAATGTTCCTGTGGTTAGAAAAGAAAGATTTAAGAAAATGTATTTATCACTTTGTTCAGTAGTACTTTGTTTTTAATGCTATGTGGGTTTTTCCAAGTATTAAATAAAGCAAAGATACAGGGTAGAGAGGAGAGGCCAGGTAAGAAATACATCTCTAGGAATTGCTCTAAGAACTACTCAAATGTGATTTTTTGTTTTGCCATTATTTTCCCCCAGACATGAAGACAGCCATCATAAACACCAAATTACTGCTTACAAGACTTTAGCCACTGTACATTTTGAAAACATCCTTAAAATAAGAAACTGGGCCCAAAATTTGGCCTTCTTCCTTTAGAAGACCAAAAGACCTCAAAGGCCTATTTTAGTCAGCTGCCATCTTAAACTCTCCAGTGATTTTTAAACAGACTAGAAAGAACGAAAGCACGAGGGTTCAAAAACCAATGCCAGAATACAAATCCATAATCAAGTTGTTTTTAAAATAGAAGGGAATAAGTATAAAAGTGTTCATACTGGTTCCTTTTCATGTCATAGTGACCCTATAATGAAAACTTAATTGAATTTAAGCCAGGAAAAACTTCATAGTCCCTCTCAGAAACCCTTAAGTATGGCTCATAAGGTACTTCACTATAAAATCAACTCAATTATTCACACATATGGAGGGAATTAATGGCAGAAATAATTTAAAAATCACATTTGGTTTAGATTGCATTCATGTTTCCAGCAAATTTATTTTTCTAATGTTTATGCTACTATTGAAATGAAATTATTTTTCTTAAATATATGTCAACCTAAGGTAGCAGGAGGCCCTAAAGCATAGTAGGTTATAAACTTACTTACAAGGCATGGATAAACTGGATCTCATTCAAGAATTGTAAGATGTGATCTGAAGAGATTATGCCCTTTAAAATATTATTTTCAATTGTTTGTTGAATAAATTCAAGAAAACAATTGAGCAATGTTTTTTCCTGACTGAAATCTGTTCAAGTAAACTTAAAAGAATCAGTTACTATATGGTATAAGGTGATGCGTGTTCCACTGTATTATTCTGGTCCATTTAACAAATTATTCTAAAACAACAGACCGTACTTCAGTGTATTTCTTACTGGTTCCTTCAGAGTTAGCAATTTATTTCCTTTTTGTTCTCATTAAAAGGTTTATCACTGCTTAAGAAAAAGAGAGAAGACTATAATCATTCTAGGACTAGATCTGACCAAACAATATCAAAAAGTTTGTTTTTAGCAAGCTCATTGGAAACAATTTGCTAACAAAGCTGCCCTTAGTATCAACAAGTGTCTCAAAGCTTCATAATAATATAAAATGCACCGGGCGCGGTGGCTCAAGCCTGTAATCCCAGCACTTTGGGAGGCCGAGGTGGGCGGATCACGAGGTCAGGAGATCGAGACCATCCTGGCTAACACGGTGAAACCCCGTCTCTACTAAAAATACAAAAAAATTAGCCGGGCGTGTTGGCGGGCGCCTGTAGTCCCAGCTACTCGGAGAGGCTGAGGCAGGAGAATGGCGTGAACCCGGGAGGCGGAGCTTGCAGTGGGCCGAGATCGCGCCACTGCACTCCAGCCTGGGGGACAGAGAAAGACTCTGTCTCAAAAAAAAAAAAAAAAAAAAAAAAAATAATAATAATAATATAAAATGCAACATACAGAGACATATTCCTCAAACTATTGTTACTCCCTATTTTCTTTTCAAAGCCAGACCTGAAGATACTATGTATTATAACTAAGGAAAGAAAGTAAAATCTTATGGAATGGACAAACATATGCCCATTAGAAGTACGGAAGTATGTCCATCAGAACATACTTCACCTTTATCACCACCTGGTCATAAGTCTTCCTCTTTCTCAGGAAGAAAGCACAGTTCTTCCTTTTCAGTATTTATTGACATTATAATATGCAAGAAAAAGTGGGAATGTGTTTGAGTTCAAAACTTTGAGTCTCCTTATGTATTATGATCTCAAGTGTAAACACACTTGGATCAATGTTGCAATCTGACTAAATTATGGGTAAGAGACACTGCTCTAAAACTGGGCAGATGTAATAGCACATGGAGATCCCAGCTACTTTAAAACCATTACTAAATATGGTATCTAAAGGTAGTAAAGCAAGACATAGGGAAGCCATAAGCAAAAACAGTAAAAACATACTGGCTAAGAGCATGAGCTCTGCAGTCAGACAGGTCTGGGCCCAAGTCCTTGCTTTGGTACTTACTAGCTGTGAGACTTTGGGGAAGGTGTTCTCCTTGACTAAACCTTAAGTTCCTCATTTGTAAAATGAGATTAATAATAGTACCCACCATACAGCATTGTTGTGAGGTTTAAATGAGAGAAATATGCATAGTGCCACAAAGTTAAGTGCTCCAAAACCATGAGCAACTATTTTTGCTATAGTAATTCTAAAGTTTCACATCTCTAGACTCAGCTGAAGGAGGTAAAACTCAAAAATCAGAACTATCAGTAAGAAATATACAATTAAGGCATTCAGATATTAAACAGTACTTTTAGGTCTACATCAAACACTCACAGTTCAAAGCAAGTTGAGTACCTATATTGGTGGCTTACAAGTTCCTTGACTTGAGCTTTCTGCATACACTTGCCCAGAAGTTCAACTAGGTGATTACCTAGCTACCAAAGAAGTTAATCGCAAGTCTTTTAAAACAGTTCACTTAAAATCTTGAGAAGTGAAGCAACCTATTTATGTCTACTTGAATATAAATTAAGACTTAACCCAAATCTTATTCAAGGTACACATTAAAAAGAGGGTAAAAACTTCACACTTTTAGTCACATTAATCAGAACCTGTTTAGTATAACCTTCAATGTAATTTCTAAGCTCTAAAACAAATGTTAAGGGAATTTAAAATCCCAGAATTAGTATTATGCAGTCTGAGACTACAGCTTACCCTCTGAATATTTAGAAGGCTAGGCTTTAAAATAACTGAAAACTTAAGCCTCACCATTGTTGTACATAATGTATACTAATTTTGTTCATCTTCCCGAGGAGGCTAAGACATCGTAAGGAAAGTATCAATTAATCCATCTATACAGGGAGACCACCAAAATTACATAAACGTGTTATGTGACTGGTGTATGGCAATAAGGAGTGATATGGTTGGACTAGAAGGGGTATATGTTCTGCCTAAAGACATTCACAAAGTCAAGTTTTGGAAAATACTATATTGGCCAAAGAAAACACACCTGCAGGTGTTTTCTGCCATTTGGCCACCAGTTTGTGACCCCTGAGAAGAAAGCAAAATACATGTAACTTCAAAATTATTTTTGATGACTGAAAATCGATTTTTCAAGTAATATCCAAAACTCTTCATCATAGGATTTATTTATCTTTAAAACACTCTTAGTGGACTTTAGAGATTCATTTTGAAAAAGATTTTTATGACTCAGAAACATTTCCAAAAATTAAAAAAAATAAAAAAGATTTATACCCCAATTCTAAAGAACACATCTATTATGAAAAGCAAATACCAGTACCTTACCATGTCTATTAACAATTTTTAGATTATGTGATGAAGATTATATTCCATAACCTTTGTATTTAGCATGTATACCAAGATATTCTGATGAGGAAGCATTTCTCCCCAATGTTTTGGTAGTGTAAGCTCTTCAGAATATATTCCTCTTACTTCGAGTGTGTGAAGTTAAACCAAAATACCCTTAAGTGTTGCTTTTCTTAAGATTTCATCACTCTAACTAGGACCTGGTTGTTCCAGAAACTTCCATAACGAACAGTTTACAACGAAGAAGCAAAAGTAGTTTTGAGGTTCTTAATTAATAACATAATACATTGGAAACAGCAAAATTAACTATGCTACTTATCCCTAATCAGTCTTTTCTCTAACTGTAAATTCCCCAACTATAAATAAAGGATATTCAAAAAATGGTTAAGGCTGGGCACGGCAGCTCATGCCTGTAATCACAGCACTTTGGGAGGCCGAGGTGGGTGGATCACCTCAGGTCAGGAGTTCGAGACCAGCCTGGCCAACATAGTGAAACCCCCCTCTCTACTAAAAATACAAAAATTAGCTGGGCATGGTGGTAGGTGCCTGTAATCCCAGCTACTCGGGAGGCTGAGGCAGAAGAATTGCTTGAACCTGGGAGGCAGAGGTTGCAGTGAGCTGAGCTCGTGCCACTGCACTCCAGCCTGGGCGACAAGAGCAAAACTCCGTCTCAAAAAAAAAAAAGGCTAAATTTTTTCGGGGGGGAACCACAGGCCACAGTGTTCCAGACACCTGAGGAAGCATCCATGGGTAGCAGACTGTTCAACAGAACAAATCAGCCTGAGTAATTCCTTTCAGTAATGCTAGGATGGAGATACACATCATCAAAAATAGAACCAGTAATGTCAAAGGTGACAGTCCTGGTAGATAATGGACTCCATAAGTACCTTTTCAATTCATACCACTTAAGAGAAGCACCCTTGAAATATTTAGGTAGCCAATCCCCAGCAAAGTGATGTACTATTAATAAAGCTGTGCCCATCATAAAACAGAGTAAGACAAGGAAAAAAGAAGCCAATGAAAACAAAGCCTACTAGGGCTAAAGCAAATACACAGTTAATCTGTACATTTAAAGCTCAGGTATAAAGAACTAGTGCTGGCCGGGTGCGGTGGCTCAAGCCTGTAGTCCCAGCACTTTGGGAGGCCAAGGCGGGTGGATCCCAAGGTCAGGAGTTTGAGACCAGCCTGGCCAACGTGGTGAAACCCCATCTCTACTAAAGATACAAAAAATTAGCCAGGCGCGGTGTCGCGCACCTGTAATCCCAGCTACTCAGGAGGCTGAGGCAGGAGAATCGCTTGAACCTAGGAGGTGAAGGTTGCAGTGAGCCGAGATCACGCCATCGCACTCCAGCCTGGGTGACAGGGCGCAACTCCGTCTCAAAAAAAAAACAAAAAACAAAAAACAAACAAAAAAAACTAGTGCCAATCTGGTAGAGGAAAATTAAATCTAGCTATAGTTTCTTGCTACAGTTCAAATGATTAACCGCGCCACAGTAGTATGCCCTTACAATCACTGTCTCTTGCTGTCATTTCTTTCCTTTGCAGCCCTGAAGAGTAATGATATTTACCTAGGGGGTAAAGGTAAAGAGGAAGCTAAAAATATTCAGGTAACTGTCCACAGTTTCCTGGGGAAATCTAAGTACTTGAGATGAATTACAGACTTAGTTGATATTGACTTACCTCACAACATTTTGTGGACTGGTAGCATCAAAAAGCAATCCGGCTCAGCAACATAAGTATGTATTAAGTAGTTTGCAAAAACGTTTTTGTTCCCACCTTCAAACTGAAGTGTGTGTGTGTATAAATGCTATGTGACCGAAGGAAATCATTGAGGAAAAAAAATAACAGAAAGATCCTTTTCCTTTTTTTAAAAAACCTCAAATATTAAAGAATTTCATGAGTTCAAATACTTTAATCATCCTTTAAATGTATTAAACTTTCAAAAAACAACCATACACACACACAACTGAGTGTAGAACTATCAATGTCATTTTTCTGGTTGTGATAGGGTCTAGTCATTCAAGATGTAACCAAACGGGAGGGTTTGGGGAGAGGACTGGGTTAAGGGTATAAAGGGTGTCTCTATTATTTCTTGCAACTGCATATGAATCTATAATTATCTAAAATCAGAAAGTTTTTAAAAAGCAATTTACACGTTTTTAAAAGTTAAACCTAAATCAATTAAAAATTATGTACCTACTGGTACATGTAGTACTTTCAAGTAGGCAGGACACTGATCAAAAGGGTACATTAAGGCTAACTTCAATTGTGAAGCTGCTTTGAAATTACTGATCATAACGTCTTGATGAAAGCACACACTGCAAATTCACTTAAAAATAAGAAAGAATACTGTACTCAAATGAGGCATTTAAGACCATCTTAGAGCAGTGAGGCTGACAGGCATTCAATGTCAGATTGTAGAAACCAGACAGTTGTATGCAAGGGATTCTCGCATCCACTCAACATCCAACACACATCTACCAAGCACCTGCTGAACACAATTCCTGCCCTTGGGGTAGAATTCTGAACCAGATGGTCTCTGGGGTCTCTGCTGACTATCAGCAACTGGTTGGGTTTATACTAATTCAGTGATGGAGGGCTGAATTTAGCAGAATCATAGCCCAAGCCTCAAAAATCCTTAATACCAGTGCTATGATTGCTCCTTTTAAAAAGTGACTGCCTTACCCAGATTTTTTTTTAAGAAAGCAAGAAGAAAGGTGCAGTTCTAGTCAAGCATACAATATCCAGAACAACCAGCCACACACTGCATTCCACTCAAGCCTTTAGCAGACAGAGACTAGGCAGAGGCAGGTTCCTAAGCAGGAGACACTTCCAGGATGACTGGGAACCCTTTCCCCAGATGACCAGGCTCCTGAAAAGTGGGTAAAGAAACTCTCTCTTACCATCCTCAAACGGGGTCCCTTCAGGCCTGCAACACAGAGAAAAATGGTCAGTTCCACTTAAGGGGCCCCCTTCTCCCTGCTTCATCTGAGATGCCTATCCCGAGCTCTGCTATCTCCAGCACTGCTGCCGGGGTCGGAAGCCACTACAAATGGATGTCCCGGGCTCACAGACACAGGGCAAACCGCCGCGCGTAACCGCCACCACTCCCCGCCCCGCCCCCCTAGAACCCCAAGCGGTTCCCCCTGGCAGCGGGAACTGAGCTAATCGAGGCACAGGCTCCGGGGAGGCGCCTAGGCCCAGCCAGACCCAAACATTTTCCCCTACCCCGTCGGCCTCCGCGGGGGGCCCGCCCCGGAGCGCAGACCGAGGCAGCTCGCGTCCCCAGTTCTCTCGCCACCGCCACGAACGCAGACTCACCCGAAAATGACCGCGTTCCACACCATTATGTTGTTCTCGGACGGAGCCCCGCTGACTCCGGCTGGAGGATCCTCCTGCAACCTTCGGGAAGACAGACAGGGGTCCCCCTAGGCCGGCACTGGCGCCCGCTCCCGGCCGCTCCCCAGCCCTCCCCGCCCGGCGCGCCTCGGGACCCGCCCTGTGCTACGGCTCGCAACCCCCGGCCTCGGCCGTCCCCTCGGTTTACCTCTTGAAGTCCCGCATGAGGCGCCGCCGAGCCGGGGTGGACATGTCGCGAGCGGGGTCAGGGGTGGGGCATACACTGGGGTCTCGGGTTCCCGCGGCGGGCAACGAGGCCGAGGAGGCTGGAGAAGCCGGAGAAGGGGAGGCGGAAGCACCCAGAGGAACCGCGCTGCCTCTCCGAAGTCGAGGGTCGGTCTGGCGCCGGCTAAGCACCACCCCAGTGTAGACGGGGGCTGAACCAACCTGAGAGCAGAGAGAGGGGGGTGGAACGTCGAGCGCCGGACAGGCCGTACCAAGACGGGGCGGGGGGTGCGCGAGGAAAGTTGCTTATGTCATTAAAGCCCCGCGGGAGGCCGGGGGCGGGGCCGCGAGCGCAGAGGCGTAGGGTACGCCGGAGCCCCGGGCGCTGGAGGAGCTCGTAGTGGAACGGGGTCCATCCCCACCTGCTAATTCTAAGGCAAACCCTGGGAAGTTTTCGGCTTTTTTTCTTTTTCTCTTTTTTTCTTCTTTTTTTTCTTTTTCTATTCTTTTTTGTTTGTTTTGTGACCAGATCATTCATGAAAGCGCGCACTATGCCCAGGGAGGAGAGGGGAGAAGTTTGGAAGTCCCAAACTAGAGGACGAAGGAGTGGGCGGAGGTAAAACTGGTTCTCAAAAACCAGCAACTCTAGGGTGCGCAACCCCTGCGGACACCGGAGACTGGGGTTGGAGGGTTGGGGAGCGGGGTGATTGGTTAAAATCACGGAAAATCAAAAGAATAAATCGGCCTTGACTACGACGGGGGGGCGGGGCGGGGCTGTGGGATTGAATGCAGGATTGCGCGCTCAACGTTTAGGCCAATGATCACCCCAGGGCAGAATGAAATGGTGTTGTCTGTCCTGTGGGAGGGAATGGGAGCTTAAGGCAGGCAGAGTAGGGTTTTGCTTTTTTTGTTTTGTTTTGTTTTGGGCACTCACAATTTGGCTCTGGAACCACATTTCCCCTTGGTAGTTCAGCAAGCCAAGCGGCTATTTATGTTCAGATGAGTCCAAGGTATGAGACTATCCGACTGCAGGGAGTTGCAAGGACAGTGGGTCTGAAGTAAAAGGAACGTGGAAAAGCTGCAGGTTGCAGGAAGAGTCACAGTCCGTGGACCTGCAAAAGCAATAACAGTTTTAAAGGATAATTTTTAAAGGTCAACCCAAAATAACTTAGAAGATAGGCATAATACACATTAAAAATTATTGAAAATAGGAGAAAGGTAGGTTTGGGTTAAGTCATCAAGAGTTTTGAATGCCAAGCTAATGGATTCCTTGGAAGTCCATTGAGCAGGGAAGTGACATCGTTAGAGCTGTGCTTATCAGAGATTGGTCTCAAGAGAGCAGGCAGGAGACTCTTGCAGTATCTAGGTGCGAGATACTGAACCAGGCAGTGACAATAAAGGCGAGTGGGATATGAATGAATGGGGAGGACTTGGCAACAGGTTGAATATGGAGGCAAGAGAGAGGAAGGAGTCAACAGTGGCTGAAACTCTAAGCCCCAAGATAACTGGGGATTTGAAGGTGCTATTAACAGAATTACAGAATAGAGAGAGGGGGACAAGTTTGGGAGAGGAAATTTTGGGTGGGACTTACTGAGTTCATGGGACTGGTGAGACATCCCCGTGAAGATGTCCAGAAGATATCAGATGTGCAGGAATTTGTTTCTAACATGAGAAGCAGGAGGCACTTGACAATGGTAGTGATTCTAGCTGCTGCTTAACAACAGGTACTTTCATGGTCAAGGATTTCTATCTCCCATTAACTCCAACATATCAGTTAAGGCAAGTCTCCCTAATAGCATCACATTATGGCTGTAGTAGGAAGGGGGTACAAAAATTAAAAAAAAAACTTTTTTCCTCTCATCTAGGAACGTGCAGTCTACTAACACACACATACACACATATGAAATCAACAAAAGCAAGATCTACAAAAGCAAGTATATTCATTTTCATCACTGCTTAACAAATTATAAGTTGTTGGCCAAGCCCAGTTCATTGCAGTTGTAAGACTTTGGTCCCTATTTCCTTACTAGCTGCCACCTGGGAACTACTCTCAGCTCCTAGAGGCCGCCTGCATTCCTTGCCAAGTGGCCTACTCCATCTTCGAAGTCATCAACAGAGGATTTCTCTCCCACCACATCCCTCTCACTCTTTGAATCTTGTTTTCAGGAAGAGCACAGTCTACTTTAAAGGCTTATCAGATTATGTCAGGCCCACCCCATGGATGATCTCCCTATCTTAAAAACATCTAATTTGGGACCTTTACTACGTCTGCTAAATTTTGTCACTGCAGAACCTAGATTAGTATTTCATTTAATAACTGGGAGAAAGTGTGTGTATATACCAAGGACCAAGAATCTTAGGGGAGGGTAGCATCTTAGAAGTCTGCCTACGACAGCAACAGCAGAACCAGAACGGTTTCACATTTCTTTTTTTTTTTTTTTTCAGATTTTGGAATTATTTGCATTATAAAAGTTTCAGGTTTTGGAGCATTTGGGATTTTGGATTTTCAGATTTGAGATCCTCAACTTGTAGAAGTATATGAAACCACAGATGCTGAGAGATTGCACAGCAGAGGAATCGTCATTCTGGTGGGATCAGGACAAGCTTCCTGAAATGGGTGTATTTCAATTTTGTTTCAAAAGAGATGAAAGTGGAGATTGAGAACGAAGAACTTAAGCAGTTTATATGGGGGCAATGGCACAGACGAGGGCATGGAGCTAAACCCGTGGGCAGATGAGCTTGGCTAATGGACAGGTTCTTGGCTGGGGAATGGTGAGACCTCAGCTAGGAAAAGTGAGGGTGACAGAAGTTGAATAAATGCCCTCAAATGCGAGAATGGGGAATTTAGTCAGCTTTTATAGGTGTTTGAGCATGAGAGAGATGTATTGAAAATATCCTGGCTGGGCGCGGTGGCTCACGCCTGTAATCCCAGCACTTTAGGAGGCCGAGGCAGGCAGATCACGAGGTCAGGAGATCGAGACCATCCTGGCTAACACGGTGAAACCCCGTCTCCACTAAAAATGCAAAAAATTATCCGGGCATCGTGGAGGGCGCCTGTAGTCCCACCTACTCCGGAGGCTGAGGCAGGAGAATGGCGTGAGCCCCGGAGGCAGAGCTTGCAGTGAGCCGAGATCGCGCCACTGCACTCCAGCCTGGGCGACAGAGTGAGACTCTGTCTCAAAAAAAAAAAAAAAAAAAGAAAATATCCTTTTGAGGCCAGGCATGGTGGCTCACGCCTATAATCCCAGCACTTGGGAGGCTGAGGCAGGTAGATCACCTGAGTTCAGGAGTTCAAGACTAACCTGGCCAACATGGGGAAACCCCATCTCTAACTAAAAATACAAAAAAATTAGCTGGGCGTGGTGGCGAGGACCTGTAGTCCGAGCTACTCGGGAGGCTGAGACAGAAGAATCGCTGGAACCCAGGAGGCGGAGGTTGCAGTGAGCGGAGATCATGCCACTACACTCCAGCCTAGGCGTTAGAACCAGACAAAAAAAAAAAAAAGCAAAAGAAAAAGAAAATATCCTATTAAGAATCGGCATGTACCGTACTGGAAAGTATGAAAGGGACTGAGAAGCTCCTGCTACTGGATATACATGTCTGAAATTTATTGAAGGATATAGATGTATGTAAGTTTGTTGCAAGCTTGTCTGTTTTTTGAAACCCCCTTTCTCTTCTTTTCTTGGACTACATAATCAAGAAAACTAAGGGCTGGGCTCAGTGGCTCAAGCCTGCAATCCCAGCACTTGGGGAGGCCAAGTGGATCACCTGAGGTCAGGAGTTTGACAGCAGCCTGACCAACATGGAGAAACCCCATCTCTACTAAAAATACAAAATTAGCCGGGCATGGTGGTGCATGCCTATAATCCCAGCTATTCCGGAGGCTGAGGCAGGAGAATTGCTTGAACCCGGGAGGCGGAGGTTACAGGGAGCCAAGATTGCACCATTGCACTCCAGCCTGGGCAACAAGAGCGAAACTCCGTCTCAGAAAACAAAACACAAACAAACAAAAAAAAACTCAGGAGCATGACCCAAACGGTTGGAAGCCCCCTGGCACCTGCATGGGAGTAGCATTCTCTGACTAAGGAATGAAACTGCATTGCAGGAACACCGTGCCCCCACATTCCTCAGCAGAAGCAGGGTTGTCATAGCAAGCAGCGATACAGAAGATTGTTTTCCAGCATGATGATTATCAGGCTAGAACATACTAACTATAGCACAGTTTGGCCAAGCATTCTTTCTACCCTTTTATCACCTTGACATCTTGAAGAAATACCCTCTTCACAGCCAAGCACCACCCCTACCCAAGAGCAGGGGTCCAGAAAGGACAAGTCTTCTCAATTTAAAGAAAAGTGGGCTGGGCACAGTGGCTCATGCCTGTAATCCCAGCATTTTGGGAGGTGGAGGTGGGAGGATCACTTGAAGTGAGGAGTTTGAGATCAGTCCCGGCAAAACTGCAAGACTTGTCTCAAAAAAACCAAAAAAATTGTGAGATTTCATTCATGAAGATTTCAACATGAAAAATAGGTTTTTATTTTCCTGAAGTATTTTGGGTTAGGAGAAGAGACGAAATTAAAGACCATTTCTTGCCTTATCAGGCTGTAAGTTTGTATTTCTGTTATCCAGTGAAGGCAAAGGACTTTTATTTTCCTACGGTTTTCACCTCTGTTGATAAAATTTAGTACAAACAGCAACAAAGCACCAACAGAAAATAAAATCGAAAGGTATTTCTTGACTCAAATAATCTCAGAAAATATTTCAAGAGAATCACTTTTAGGAAGCAACAGTTAGCAAAGTGTGTGCTCTTGCTCTTGACAACTTGTAGTATGTTGTTCATCTTCAGCCTCTAGGACATAAGTTGGGGGGTGAAGAGAGAGAGAGAGAGAGAGAGAGAGACAAAGAGATTGGGATGGAGGGAGGGGAATTTCAAAGCTGAGGGAAATGGGGAAATTAAGGCCTTGAAAATGGGATTTCAGGCCGGGCACAGTGGCTCACGCCTGTAATCCGAGCACTTTGGGAGGCCGAGGCGAGCGGATCACCTGAGGTCAGGCGTTTGAGACCAGCCTGGCCAACATGGCGAAATCCTGTCTCTACTAGAAATACAAAAAATTAGCTAAGCTTGGTGGTGCGTGCCTGTAATCCCAGCTACCTGGAAGGCTGAGGCAGAAGAATCACTGGAACCTGGGAGGCAGAGGCTGCAGTGAGCCGAGATCACGCCACTACACTCCAGACTGGGTGACAGAGCCAGACTCTGTCTCAAAAAAAAAAAAAAGGATTTCACTACCTGCTAAATTACTGAATCAAAGAAAACAAAGGCATGGTGTGGTATGCTGAATAATGCACAACCCTGCCCCTCCGCCCCCCCCACCCAGATCTCCATTTCCTTTATCTCTGTAACTGGTGAATATGTTACCTTACATGGCAAAAGGGACTTTGCAGATGTGATTAAATTAAGAATCTTGACATGGGGATATTATCCTGAATTAAAGGGGTGGGCCTGAGGCAATCACACCAGTCCTTATACAAAAGATGAAGTAGGAGTCAAAGAGGAGGCCATGTGATGGCTGAAGCAGAGACTGGAGTGATGTGGCCACCAGCGAAGGAGCCAAAGTATGTCTGCAGTAGGAGTTGGAAGGGGCAAAAGATGGAAGCCTGAAGCCCCAGAAGCAATCAGACCTGCTGACACCTTGACTTTAGACCGCTGATATTGGTTTTGGACTTCTGATGTCCAAAACTCTAAGATAATAAATTTGTGTTGTCTTAAGCCACCAAGTTTGTGGTAACTTGTTACAGCAGTAATATGAAACTAATACACATGTCTACCATGTTGTACATGGGAATTCAATCAAACCAGCCACATCCACCAGACCAGGGCTCAGCAAACTACAGCCAAATCTAACCTGCCATTATTTGTCTATGGCCTACAAACTAAGAATGGCTTTCTATATTCTTAAACGGTTGAAAAAAGTAAAAAAATTTAATAATATTTTGTAACACATGAAAATTACATGAAATTCAAATTTCAATGCCCATAAATAAAGTTTCACTGGGACACAGCCATGCTCTTTCATTTATGCACAGTCATCCCTTGGTATCCTCAGGGGATTGGTTCCAGGGTCCCTCTCAGATACCAAAATCCACAGATGCTAAAGTCCCCCATTCGGCCCTCCGTATCTGTGGGTCCTGCATCCACGGATGCAGAGGGCCTACTGTATTGGCCGTGGCTGCATCTGTGCTACAATGGCAAAGTTGAGTGACAGAGACTGTGTGTGGTGCTCTCATCACTTCATACTGCTGCTCCAAGTACTACAAATTGCAGGAATGCAGCATAACTCCACAGTGTATTGAATACCACATGTATCTACCATGGCATTAAAAAAAGTTATAAGTGTATACCTATTGTGTCAAAAGTAAAGAAAGTGGACTTTGATGGTCTTGCTTTTAAGGTACAATGGAGTGTGGATTACTTAGTTACCAAATTAGATGTGGGAGCATTGTGTTTATTACACAATGACACCATCACATTGCTACAAGATTATAATGTACATCAACGTTACCAGACAAAGCATTCATCACAATATTCCCAACTCAGAGGAGAGCAATGGCTAGTAAAATTTAAAATTTTAAGTAGAATATCTTATTATGGCAAAATTCATAATAAAACTAAAAAATAGGCCAGGCGCATTGGCTCATCATGCCTGTAATCCCAGCACTTTCGGAGGCTGAGGTGTGCGAATCACGAGGTCAGGAGTTTGAGGCCAGCTTGGCCAACATGGTAAAACCAAATCTCTACTAAAAATACAAAAAGTAGCCGAGTGTGGTGGCACATGCCTGTAATCCCAGCTACTCAGGAGGCTGAGACAGGAGAATTGCTTGAACCTGGGAGGTGGAGGTTGCAGTGAGCCGAGATCACGCCATTGCCCTCCAGCCTGGGCGACAGAGCGAGACTCCATCCCCCCGGCAAAAAAAGTAAAAAATAAAAATAAGCCTGTAGTCAAAGTAAGTTTCTGAGTGGCTCCTTTGTTAGCCAACCAAGGAAAGTCATTTACTGATATTGAGCTAAATTGTGTTTGGTTGCAGAAGTCAAAGAAATAGGCTCAAGAAAAATAAAACTTGTTGAAGACCATTCACCTTTCAGCAAGAACAGTGGCGCTAAGAGTTGAGGACATTGAAAGCAACATCAAAACAAAAACAAACAAAAAAGGGCAAGGCATGGTGGCTCACACCTGTAATCTCAGCACTTTGAAAGCCTGCAGCAGAAGGATGAAGCCCAACAGTTCAAGACCAGCCTGGGCAACATAGCAAGACCTTGTCTCTACAAAAAAAAAAAAAAAAAAAAAAAATAGCTGATGTGGTGGTGTGTACCTGTGGTCCTAGCTACTAGGGAGGCTAAGCTGGGAGGATCACTTGAGCCCAGGAGTTTGAGGCTGCAGTGAGCTGTGATCATGCCACTGCACTCCAGGCTGAGTGACAGAGCAAGACCCTGTCTCAAAAACAAAAACAAAAACAATGCAAATGATTTCAAGTGGTTTTCCTTGGCTCCTGATGAATTGAATGTTTACCAATATTCCTCAGTTGTTTTTTACTCAAGGAGTCAATGTTGAGTTTAAAGTGACTGAAGAATTGGACTGGGCACGGTGGCTCACGCCTGTAATCTCAGCACTTTGGGAGGCCGACGTGGGCAGATCACTTGAGGTCAGGAGTTTGAGATCAGCGTGGGCAACATGGTGAAAACCTGCCTCTACTAAAAATACAAAAAAAAAAAAAAAAAAATTAGCCAGGCATGGTGGCATGTGCCTGTAATCCCAGCTACTCAGGAGGCTGAGGCAGGAGAGTCGATTGAACCTGGGAGGTGGAGGTTGCAGTGAGCCAAGATTGTGCCACTGCACTCCAGCCTGGGTGACAGAGCCAGACTCTGTCTCAAAAAAAAAAAAAAAATTGGCCTGTGTATATGGTCTGTGTGGAACAACTGCAGATGAGAGTATTTTCAAAGAAGTCAAGAAAACACTAATTCAATTCAGTCTAAAGCAGAATCTGCTAAGATGTATTACAAATATGTATGGAGCAGAAAAGGTTTAGACAAATGTACAATACTTGTCAAAATGTAAGTTGTTTAAAATCCTGTAGTTATTAATTGTATTATTAAACAGCAGGTACTTTGCAAAAAACAAACAAATAAACAAACTTGAATCTATCTTGTGTTATTCTTGACAGTAGTGTCAACAGTGAAGTTCAGCTGAGTGCGGTGGCTCACGCCTGTAATCCCAGCACTTTGGGAGACCAAGATGGGTGGATCACGAGGTCAGGAGTTCAAGATTTTAGAAAATTTGAATTTGAATTCAAAATTTTAGAAAATTTTCTAAATGAGAAGAACTCCACCCTTGACCACTATTATTGAACACGAATAGTTTTTAAAAATGGCTTTTGCCATAGACTTAGTAATGTTCCTTAATGAATTTAACCTAAAATTATAAGGCAAAACAGTGTTTATACCTGAAACTTGTACCACAGTAAAGTCATTCAATGACATCCTACATTGTTTGAATCACAAACAATGTCAAGGTGCTTTAATCACTTCTCGTGCTGTCAAAAGTTAAAAATCCAGATTTATATTCCCACACAAATTTGTGGTGGAAGTATTCTTGTACATGAATGTTCATAGCAGCATTATCTATATGATAACCAAAAAGTGAAAACATCCCCGTTGTCTGCCAATTGATGAATGAACAAAATGTGGTATATCCATATGATGAAATATTATTCAGCCATAAAAAGGAAAGAAGTACTGTAACATGGATGAACCTTGAAAACATTATGGTAAATGAAAGAAGCCAGACAAATGGCCACATATTGTAGGATTCCATTTATATGAAATGTCCAGAATAGGCAAATCCACAGAGATAAAAAGTAGATTAGTGGTTGCCGTGGGCTGGGAAGGTGAGGGGTGTGTGGGTGGTGGTGACTACTAATGGGTATAAGATTTCTTTTTGAGAAGATGGAAATGTTCTGGAATTAGTGGTGATGGTTACACAACTTTGTGAATACACTAAAAACCACCCAATTACACATTTTAAAAGGGTGAATTTTATGTTACGTGACTTATATCAACTAAAAAATAAGATACCTAAAAAATTAGGTACTCATCTGGAATAGTCATTAAAATCAAAATCATATTCAGAAACACACCCAAATCAGTATCATATATATATATATAAAATATAAACTATATAATGCATAGTCCTTTATTTAGCTGGTCTTATACATACATATGTGTATATATACATATAAATGCATGCGTTATAGAAATGTAAAGAATTTATATAATATTAAGGGTGTTGTGAGAAAGCCCACCAATCTTCATTGAGAAGTGACTCTCAGATCACAGGAGTCCCAGCTAACTTGGCCAAGACAAAGTAGGTTCTGGGAGGCTCCAGGCGCACCCCCGTACATCTTAGCCTGATAGGACAGCCCGGAAGTTTATAAGACTTCTGCTAACACGTGACCAGCGTAGCCACAAGGAAACGGTGCAAGGCTCATTCGTGACGTCATTTCGGCGCGACCCTCTTCTTGGCGTAGAGTTTTCAGATTGCTCTTGGGAACCATGCCGAAAGTAGTGTCTCGGTCAGTAGTCTGCTCTGACACTCGGGACCGGGAGGAATATGACGACGGCGAGAAGCCCCTCCATGTTTACTACTGTTTGTGCGGCCAGATGGTCCTAGTGCTGGGTGAGTAGCCGGGAACTGCGGGGGCGTCTGCAAGGAGCCAGACTTCGGGTTCTTGAAGGCGAATTTTCTCTGGCTGTGATCTGGGAGCCACTTCTCAACGAAGATTGGTGGGTTTTCTCTCTCCGACTAAATCCTCCCTACGCATCCCCGCCGCACTCCAGGGCATTTTTTTTCCTGCTTTTTGTTTAGCCTTGTGACTCTGTATCCAGACCTTCCTCAAAACTAAACTCCTTCAGGAGAACAAAAATAGAAACACAAACATATTGTATTTCCCTCTTAATCCACTGTCTTCAAAAACTACTGCCTCTAGAAGCTTTATAACGTTTCTGCTGGTTACCAAGATGCTGCAGTTGCTCTTACCTCACAGCAAACGAAAATAAAACCCTCCCTTGATCCTGTATTCCCCTCCAGCTATAACCCCATTTCGTTGCTTCTTTTATAGCAAAGCTTCTCAAAAGAGTTGCCTATATTGGCTGTCTCTGCATCCTGACTTCTCATTCTCTCCTGACCTCACTTCAGGTAGGCTCTCCTTCCCACCTCATCATCCCGTATTTGGCTCCATGTTAACAGTTCTAGTGGTCAATTATCAATGTTCATTTTAATTCTTCTCTCAGTGGCATTTGACAGAGGTAATCATTTCATTCCTTTTGCAACATGTTTTTTATTTGCTTCCAAGACTCCATACTCACCTGATTTTCCTCCTACCTCAGATTTCCACCCCCTTTTTTTTTTGAGATGGAGTCTCACTCTGCTGCCCAGGCTGGAGTGCAGTGGTGCAATCTCGGCTCACTGCAAGCTCTGCTTCCCGGATTCAAGTGATTCTCCTGCCTCAGCCTCCCGAGTAGCTGGGATTACAGGCGCCCACCACCACGCCCGGCTAATTTTTGTGTTTTTAGTAGAGATGGGGGTTTCACTACTTTGGCCAGGCTAGTCTCGAACTCGTGACCTCGTGATCCACCCGCCTCGGCCTCCCAAGGGGCTGGGATTACAGGCGTGAGCCACCGCGCCCAGCCTTAGATTTTTCCCTTTCTTGTCTGGCTCCCTTTTCTCTCTCAGACTTTTAGGCATTCCAACGCCTTATGTATAGCTCAGTACTCTCACCTATTCTCACTCTGTACCCACCCCCTAGGTGATCTCATTCATTCCCAAGCTTTAAATACAACCGACATGCTGGTAACTCCCAGATGTTCATCTTTAACCTGCACCTCTCCTGAGACTCCAATTACCTATTCAACATCTCCACTTGAATGTCTAATGGGCCTCTCAAACATATCGTGCTGAAAATTGAATTCATGACCCTCTACACCCGCTCTCCAATTGCTCCTCTTATAGTCATCCCTATTGCAGTCAGTAGTGCAACTATTCATCCAGTATCTCAGACCAAATCCTGGAATCAGTCTTGACTTCTCTCTGTCACATACCTTACATCTGTCCAGTCCATCAGGAAATCCTGCAGGTGCTTTCGTGAAAATGTATGCAGGATCTGACTGCTTCTTACCACCTCCATTTCTTTTTCTTTTTGAGACAGGGGGAGTCTCACTCTGTCACCCAGACTGGAGTGCTGTGGCACGGTCTCAGCTCACTGCAACCTCCGCCTCCTAGGTTCAAGCGATTCTCCTGCCTCAGCCTCCCAAGTAGTGTGCGTCACCAGGCCCGGCTAATTTTTTTCTTTTTTTTTTGAGACGGAGTTTCGCTCTTCTTGCCCAGGCTGGAATGCAGTGGCGTGATCTCGGCTCACTGCAACTTCCGCCTCCCAGGTTCAAGCGATTCTCCTGCCTCAGCCTCCCTAGTAGCTGGGATTACAGGCATGTGCCACCACACCCGGCTAATTGTGTATTTGTAGTAGAGACGGGGTTTCACCATGTTGGCCAGGCTGGTCTTGAACTCCTGACCTCAAGTGATCCACCCACCTAGGCCTCCCAAAGTGCTGGGATTACTGGCATGAGCCACCGCGGCCGGCCTACCACCTCCACTTCTAACACTGTAGTCCAAGCTACTACCATCTTTCACCTGGATTGGCACAATAGTCTCTTGCTCTCGTTGCTTCCACTCTTTTCCACATAGTAGCCAGAGTCCTGTTCAAAACCAATGGTTTCATATAACACTGAGAATAAAACCAAAGTCCATCCATCCCAAGACCCTTGAACAGGCCTGTGGCTACCTCTCAGGCTTCATCCCCTAACAGTCTTCCCCTTGCTCATTGCACTTCAGCCACAGTGGCCTTTTTGCTTTTTCTCCATCATGTCCAAAGTGTTCCTGCCCCCCAGTGCCTTTGGAATTGGTATTTCTTCTGCCCCAAAAACTTTTCCCTCAGTCCCTCCTTACTTCATTCAGGTCTCTGCTAAAATGTCATTTCCTTAGAGAACCTTTCCCTGATTACCTTATCTAAAACAGCATCCCTGTCACTTTGTCCTCTTACCCTGCTTAATGTTTAGCACTTACCATTACCCAAGATCATATTATAATTATTTTAAAATATGTTGCCTCTTCCACTAGAATGTAAGCTTCATCAGGGCCGGGACTTTTTTTTTTTTGAAACAGTGTCTAGCTCTTGTAGCCCAGGCTGGAGTGCAATGGTGCGATCTCACCTCACTGCAACCTCTGCCTCCCAGGTTCAAGTGATTCTTCTGCGTCAGCCTCCCGAGTAGCTGGGATTACAGGCGCCTGCCACCATGCCCGGCTAATTTTGTTTTTTTTTTTTTTTTTTGGAGAGGGAGTTTCACTCTTGTTGTCCAGGCCGGAGTGTAATGGCACCATCTGGGCTCACTGCAACCTCCGTCTCCCGGGTTCAAGCGATTCTCCTGCCTCAGCCTCCCGAGTAGCTGGGAGGCGTGCACCACCATGCCCAGCTAATTTTGTATTTTTTTAGTAGAGACAGGGTTTCTCCATGTTGGTCAGGCCGGTCTCGAACTCCCGACCTCAGGTGATCCGCTGGCCTCGGCCTCCCAAAGTGCTGGGATTACAGACGTGAGCAACCGCACCCGGCTAATTTTTGTATTTTTAGTAGAGACGGGGTTTTACCATGTTGGCCAGGCTGGTCTCAAACTCCTGACCTCAGGTGATCCACCTGTCTTGGCTTCCCAAAGTGCTGGGATTACAGGCGTGAGCCACCATGCCCGGCCAGGGCGGAGACTTTATCTGCTTTGTTGTTTGCTGAATCTTCAGCACAGTGTTAGAACAGTGCCTGCTACCTAGAGGGCCCTCACGTATTTATTGAAGAAATTAATTCTTGGTAAGGAGGTGTGGTGGAAGCAGCATGTGCTTTCGAATCACTTAGAGTTGGGTCTGAATTCTTGTTCTGCTTCTTATTAGATGCATGGTATATCTCTTACCCTTTTTAACCTCAGTTCCTTCGTCTTTAAAACAGGAACA
Organism: Symphalangus syndactylus; assembly: GCF_028878055.3. Lineage (NCBI taxonomy): Eukaryota > Metazoa > Chordata > Mammalia > Primates > Hylobatidae > Symphalangus > Symphalangus syndactylus. Next base: position 123,050,037 of record NC_072447.2, on the reverse strand, counting down.
ACAAATCTCTACTTTAACCATTCATTGTGAAGAGTAAATGAGCTGACATGTAAACTGCCTAGTGTTCTCTAACTCCTCTCTTCACCTCCTCTATTCATCTTGAATTACTCTGACCACTTGACTTTCTCTGTGATCCTTTAGGTACTTAATTTGCATTATATAAATTTTCTTTTCTTTTCTTTTGAGAAACGGAGTTTTGCCCTGTTGCTCAGGCAGGAGTGCAGTGGTGTGATCCCAGCTCACTGCAACCCTCTGCCTGCCAGGTTCAAGCGATTCTCCTGCCTCAGCTTCCCAACTAGCTGGGACTACAGGTGTGTGCCACCACGCCCTGCTAATTTTTGTATGTTTTAGTAGAGATGGTTTCGCTATATGTTGGCCAGGCTGGTCTCGAACTTCTGACCTCAGGTGATCCACCTGCCACCTCAGCCTCCCAAAGTGCTGGATTACAAGCGTGAGCCACCACACCCGGCCCATTATATCAATTTTCAATCTGCTTTACAACTGTACCTAATTTGTTTACTGTGTTTTCATTGTTTTCAGATTAAAATTCCTCCAACTAGGATGGATCATTTGTATACTATATAATCACCCTCTCTCTTCTTTTTTTTTTTTTTTGACAGAGTCTCGCTCTGTTGCCCAGGCTGGAGTGCAATGGTGCGTTACCGGCTTGCTGCAACCTGCACCTCCTGGGTTCAAGCGATTCTCTCGCCTCAGTCTCCCAAGTAGCTGGGCCAGGCTGGTCTTGAACTACTGACCTCAGGTGATCTGCCCGTCTTGGCCTCCCAAAGTGCTTAGATTACAGGCATGAGCCACCTCTTTTTTTTTTTTTTTTTTTTTTAACAGAGACAGGGTCTTGCTGTGTTGCCCAGGCAGGAGTACAGTGGCTATTCACAGGCACAAACATGGAACACTACAGCATTGCACTCCTGGTCTCAAGCAATCGCCCTGCCTCATTCTTCTGAGTAGCTGGGACTATAGGTGCATGCCACCACGCCCAGCCTCTCTCCTTTTCTTAGCACATACCCACTTTTCCCAGTGCTTCCTCGTAGGCATTCCAGTATGCTTGATTGTGTCTCCTGATTCTAATGCATTATAACACAAACCAAGTGTACTGTGATCACAGAAATACTCATAGAAACCTGAATTGCAGTACTGGGAAGGACTTCTGAGATATCATCTAACTCATCTTTCAAATGAGGCAAAAGTCTCCAAAGGAGGAAGTGATTTGCCAAAGATCACCAGGGTAGTAAGAGAGTTGGGACCAAATGCCAAGGTCTCCTGACAGCAAGTCATTTTTAGTTGGAACATTCAATAATAGGCTTCAATAAGCATAGTAATTGTAGTAGAAAATTCTAGTGCTAGGGACCCCACTCAAAACTTCTCAGGATATTTTGCAGTGACTCATTTGCTATATTTTGCCGTGACTCTAGTGACCAGATCTCTCCATTCCTTCAGACTGCCAGTTAGAGAAATTGCCCATGAGGCCCCGGGACCGGTCCCGTGTGATTGATGCTGCCAAACATGCCCATAAGTTTTGTAACACAGAAGACGAGGAGACTATGTATCTGCGGAGGTAAGAGGTTGATGCTTCCTGTTTAGGATTTCCCTATTGTGTTGGAGTCTGTTTCTGAATAATATAAATATCACATCTATTGTTTTTTTTTTTTTTGAGACGGAGTCTTGCTCTGTCACCCAGGCTGGAGTGCAGTGGCGCGATCTCGGCTCACTGCAAGCTCCGCCTCCTGGGTTCACGCCATTCTCCTGCCTCAGCCTCTCCAAGTAGCTGGGACTACAGGCGCCCGCCACCACGCCCGGCTAATTTTTTGTATTTTTTTAGTAGAGACGGGGTTTCACCGTGGTCTCGATCTCCTGACCTCGTGATCCGCCCGCCTCGGCCTCCCAAAGTGCTGGGATTACAAGCGTGAGCCACCGCGCCCGGCAATATCACATCTATTGTTGAACAGGTCAGTTGGTCCCAATACTTTGACACTTGTGGTGGTTTTCTTTCTTATTTTTTTATGTTTTTTTATTATTAATTTTTTTCTTTTGCACACAAAACAATAAACATTTTCTAAAAATACATACAAACAAAAAGATGCATATCAAACATATTAGGAAGGTTGCACATGGGAAGACGGGGAATAGAAATGGGGGGTGGGAATTAAAGAAAATAAATGAGAGAGGGACTTTGTATGGATCAATGATAATAACTCAATCCTCTATTTGACAAAGAAGAAGGAGAAGGAAGAGGAAGAAAAAGAAAGTGGGATAAAGGATTAGAAAGGGAGGAAAATAGAAAAAATTAGAGTATGACTCCAGGGTAGACCTGTTTTGTTGTTGCTGGGTTGGTTGGTTGGTTTGTTGTATTTTTCATATGTTTCGCCATGTTGGCCAGGCTGGTCTCGAACTCCTAGCCTCAAGTGATCAACCCGCCTCGGCCTCCCAGAGTGCTGGGACTACAGGCGTGAGCCACCATGTCCAGCCCTATGGTGGTTTTCTAACTTCTGTTAATGTAGTAATATCTTTATTGTGCTTTGTTGAAATGGTGCTCAGATGTGATTCCATTGCTTTTTTTTTTTTAATTGAGATGGAGTCTCACTCACTCTGTTGCTCAGGCTGAAGTGCAGTGGTGTGACCTCGGCTTACCGCAACCTCCACCTCCCAGATTCAAGCAACTCTCTTGCCTCAGCCTCCCCAGTAGCTGGGATGACAGGCGTGCACCACCACGCCCAGCTAATTTATGTATTTTTAGTAGAGACGAGGTTTCACCATGTTGGCCAGGCTGGTCTTGAGCTCCTGGCCTCAAGTGATCCTCCCTCCTTGGCCTCCCAAAGTGCTAGGATTACAGGCATAAGCCACTGTGCCCGGCCCCTCCATTGCCATTTGATAGCTGTAGTTTGTTTACAATTTACAGGTTTGAATGAGTTCATTCAACCTGTAATCTTGTGGAGCATGCCATGTGCCAGGCACTGAGCTAGGTACTGGATCTGTGAAGATGAATAAGGTATAATTTTTACCATTAAAGAGCTCATGACTTTAAGGGAATGACTCCTATTGTGATAGGAAAAAATACTGGTCTTCTCAACGAAAGGAAAAACAGGTGGGAGTGGGTCATTTGTCCTCAATGGTGGCCAGGAAAGGCTTCAAAAGATGATGGCATTTGTGTTTAGCCTGAACTAAGATTTCACCAAGTAGATGAAGGGAATGAAGAGCATTCCAGGTGGAAGGAATATGGAAGCATTAAAAACATCAAACATGGTGTGCTTTAGAAACCTGAATTGTCCTTTGTGACTGGAGCACAGGTTACTTTACAGGAAGGGGTTCATGCATACTAGGGTGAGGACAGAGTAAAGTGCTGAAGTGGACAAGTTTGGCCTTAATCTGTAGGCAATGAAGAGCCATCTCCGTTTTTTTTTTTTTTTTTTGGATGGAGTTTCGCTCTTGTTGCCCAGGCTGGAGTGCAATGGTGTGATCTTGGCTCACTGCAACCTCTGCCTCCCAGGTTCAAGCGATTCTCCTGCCTCAGCCTCTTGAGTAGCTGGGATTTCAGGCACCTGCCACCACGCCTGGCTAATTTTTTGTATTTTTAGTAGAGATGGGGTTTCACTATGTTGGCCAGGCTGGTCTCGAACTTCTGGCCTCAGGCGAACCACCTGCCTCTGCCTCCCAAAGTGCTGGGATTAGAGGGGTGAGCCACTACGCCCGGCCTATCTCTGTTTTTTAAGCAGGGGTGTGATGTGGTTAGCTATGTTTTAGATTTGGGAGTTTGGGATATATGGGAAATTGAAACCTGGGAAGGGATAAAATTACAGAGTGTGGAGCAAGCAGATAGGACTGAATATTTAAAAGGCAGACAGAAGAATTGGAACAGAACCAGAAGAACCTGGTGATGCAGAAAACAGAGGAGAGAGTATCAAGAAGTGTGTGGGGGTGTGGCTAGGGGACGGTCAGCAGCAGGTGCTAGAAGTCATGGAAAGGTCAGTCCTAGGGAATTAAAAAATCCATCCATTCATGCAACAAATATTTCATTTACCGAGCTCCTGCTACGTTCCAGATACTATCCTAGAAGTCTGGAATATATACCAGTGTATTAGTTTTCTTTTTTCTTTTTTTTTTTTTTTTTTTTTGAGACAGAGTCTCGCTCTGTCGCCCAGGCTGGAGTACAGTGGTGCGATATTGGCTCACTGCAAGCTCTGCCTCCCGGGTTCACGCCATTCTCCTGCCTCAGCCTCCTGAGTAGCTGGGACTACAGGCGCCCGCCACCATGCCCGGCTAACTTTTTTTTGTATTTTTAGTAGAGACAGGGTTTCACCGTGTTAGCCAGGATGGTCTTGATCTCCTGACCTTGTGGTCCGCCTGCCTTGGCCTCCCAAAGTGTTGGGATTACAGGCCTGAGCCACCGCGCCCTGCTGCCAGTGTGTTAGTTTTCTGGAGGTGCCATAATAAAGTACTACAGCCTGGGTGTGGTGGCTTATGCCTGTAATCCCAACACTTTGAGAGGCTGAGGTGGGTGGATCACTTGAGACCAGGAGTTCAAGACCAGGCTGGCCAACGTAGTGAAACCCCCATCTCTACTAAAAATACAAAAATTAGTTGGGCATGGTGGCGCGTGTGCCTGTAATCCCAGCTACTCGGGAGGCTGGGATAGGAGAATTGCTTGTATGGGGAGGCAGAGGTTACAGTGAGCTGAGATTGTGCCACTGTACTCCAGCCTGGGCAACAGAGTGAGACTCTGTCTCAAAAAATAAGAAAAAAAAAAAAAAAAGTACTACAAACTGGGTGGCCTAAAACAATAGAAATTGTTTAATAGTTGTGGAGGCTAGAAGTCTGAAATCAAGGTGTTAGTCCATGCTCTCTCTCAAGATTGTAGGGGAGAATCCTTCCTTGCCTCATTCCTGGTTTTTGACATTTACCAGCAATCCTTGGCATTCCTTGGCTCGTATTGTAAATGCATCACTCCAGTCAGTGCTTGTATCGTCACATGGCATTCTCCCTTTGCCTGTTCTTTTCTTACAAGGGCACCAATCATATTAGATAAGGGCCCATCCTCCTCCAACTTAACTAATTGTATCTGCAACATCACTATTTCCAAATAAGGTCACATTCTGAGGTTCCTGGATGGATGTGGATTTTTTTCTCTTTTTTCTTTGTTTCTTTTTTTTTTTTTTTTTTTTTGAGATGGTGCGTGCTACCATGCCTGGCTAGTTTTTGTATTTTTAGTAGAGACAGGGTTTCACCATGTTGGCCAGGCTGGTCTCAAACTCTTGGACTCAAGTGATCCTCCCACCTCGGCCTCCCAAAGTGCTGGGATCACAGGCATGAGCCACTGTGCCTGGCCAGAATGTGAATTTTTAAGGGTCACTATCTAACCCAGTATAACCAGTAAACAGCAAAGAATCCTGCCCTTATGAAACTTTAGTGTTGAACCAGAAAAAGCTATAGGCTGACATCTAGCTACGTGTTTTCTTTCTTTCTTTTTTTTTTTTTTTTTTTTTTGAGATGGAGTCTCGATCTGTCGCCCAAGCTGGAGTGCAGTGATGCGATCTCAGCTCACTGCAACCTCTGCCACCCGGGTTCAAGTGATCTATCTGCCTCAGCCTCCCATGTAGCTGGGATTACGGTTGTGCACCACTACGCCTGGCTAATTTTTGTATTTTTAGTAGAGACAGGGTTTCACCACGTGAAGCTGCTCTTGTGAGCCTCCTTCTCCTTCTTTGGCTTTCTCAATCCTTTGGATTCTTTTTCTTCTGCCTGCCCCTCAAGTATTGGTATTCCATGCGGTTCTGACCTTGCTTTTGTCTCCACTCTCTTTATGCCTTCCTTGGGCATTCTTGTCACCTTACATGGCATTAGTTATACTTTTATGCTGATGATAAAATCTAAATCTGCCTACTGTGCCTTCCTGTGTCCCAGAACTGTATAGCCAGTTGCCTACTCTGCCTCTTCACCTGATGTCCCTGATGTCCTACCTTTCAGATCCAACATGATGAAGGCCAAACTCATCATTTCTCTACTGTGGACAATACCACAGATTGATTTACTCAGCACCACTCTGACACTCTTTTTTTTTTTTTTTTTTTTTTGAGACGGAGTCTCGCTCTGTCGCCCAGGCTGGAGTGCAGTGGCGCGATCTCAGCTCACTGCAAGCTCCGCCTCCTAGGTTCAGGCCATTCTCCTGCCTCAGCCTCCCAAGTAGCTGGGACTACAGGCGCCCGCCACCACGCCCTGCTAATTTTTTGTATTTTTAGTAGAGACGGGGTTTCACTGTGTTAGCCGGTACTGTCTCAATCTCCTGACCTCGTGATCCGCCCGCTTCGGCCTCCCAAAGTGCTGGGATTACAGGTGTACTCTGACACTCTTCTGCTACACCCTCCTATACACGAGTGTCTGTAAAGTTAGGGTGCATATTCCAGTCCCCTTCCCCCCAACAACTAAGATTCTGAAAATGACTTAGCTTTGGCCAAGCAAAAGAGATGGAAGTAGATGTCAGCTGATGGGTGACTTCAAGCCTTTTTTATCCTTTATCCTTATTCCATCCTGCTTCTTGGGAAATGGACATGATAATTGGAGCACTAGCAGCCAGCCTGGAACTGGGAAGGAGAGGCCACAAGAATTGCAGAGCCTTTGCCTTGCTATCCTTGGGTCTCAACCAGTGCTCAGAACTGCCTTCCTCCTGATGTCTTTTACATGAGAGAACAAGCTCTTTTGTTGAAGCCATTGCAGTCAGGTCTCTATTACTATTAGCCAAATGCTAGTCCTTCTTTTCCTTCTTCCTATGATGACACCAGGATTCGTGCAGTGGCCCCAGCCAGAAATCTAGGAGTCAGTCTCTCTTTGTCTCATCTGTCCCCACCATCCTACCCTCCCCTGCATACATCTAGTCACTCACCATGTACTGTCGATTCTGCCTTCTAATCTCTTTTGTGGCTGCCGCCTCCTGTTCAGCCCTGCTGCACTGCCGTTATTTCAGTACCCAAAATCACTTACTTAGACTACTGAAGTGGCCTCTTACCTGGTCTTTTGGTCTCTAGTTTTGCTCTCCTCCAGTCTATCCTCTACTGCTTGAATTATCTGAAATACACATTATGTCAGTCACCTGCTTCAAATCTGTTAGTGACCCTTCATCACTTATAGCAATGCCTTTCAAACATTTTTAGATGAAAAATCCTTTCTTTAATTAAATTCTTACCCAGAAGTATAAATAAATAAGACTGATAAGCAGAAAGCTGCTCTGAGTGGGGAGGAGTCTAGCCCAATCCATTAAGGACTCCTCCCTACTCCCCATCTGATTTCATTTAGGGATCATTGTGGAGTACAAGGAAAACACTCCTAGTTGGCTGGATAAAAATATAAGCCTGAATGCACTCTATGATCTGTCCATCTTCATCTTCTGGTACTCTCTTGATTTTTTTTTTTAAAGAACACACATCATTTTATGTATTTTCTGTGGGTCAGGAATTCAAGAGCAAGCTTAGCTAGGTGGTTCTGGTCTCTCATGAAGCTGCGATTAAGAAGATGACTATGTAAACAGTCATCTGAAGTCTTTTTTTTTTTTTTTGAGACAAGGTCTCACTCTGTCACCCAGGCTAGAGTGCAGTGGCACAATCACAGCTCACTGCAGTCTCGATCTCCTGGGCTCAAGTGAGATCCTCCCACCTCAGCCTCCTAAGTAGCTGGGACCATAGGCATGTGCCACCATGCCTGGCTAATTTTTAATTTTTTTTGTAAAGACAGGGTCTTCCTATGTTGCCCAGGCTGTTCTTGAACTCCTAGGCTCAAGCAATCCCCCTGCCTTGTCCTCCCAAAATGCTGGGATTACGGGTGTGAGCCACCATGCCTGGCCTGAAATCTTGATTAGGGCTGGAGATTCCTCTTCCAGGGTGTCTCATATGGTAGGCAGTTGAGTGCTAACTGTTGACAAGAAGCCTCAGTTTCTCACCACAGGGATCTTTCCATAAGGCTGTGTGAGTATCCTCATGACATGGCAGCTGGCTTCCCACAATGTAAGTAATTCAGGAGAGCAAGGCAAAAGCCGCAATGCGTTTTATGGCTATGACTCAGAAGGCACACACAGTTGTTTCTGTGATGTCCTTTTGGTGTCACAAGTCAGTGCTATTCATTGTGGGAGGTGACTATACAAGGGTGTTAGTACCAGGGACAAGGATCACTGGGGGCCACCTTAGAGGCTAGCTACCACAGCCAGAATGGAGAATTTTTTTTTTTTTTTCTTGAGACGAAGTCTCACTCTGTTGCCCAGGCTGGAGTGCAGTGGCACAATCTTGGCTCACTGCAACCTCCACCTCCTGGGTTCAAGTGATTCTCCTGCCTCAGCTTCCCAAGGAGCTGGGATTACAGGCATGCACCACCATGCCTGGCTAATTTTTGTATTTTTAGTAGAGATGGGGTTTCACCATGTTGGCCAGGCTGGTCTCGAACTCCTGACCTCAAATGATCCACCCGCCTTGGCCTCCCAAAGTGCTGGGATTACAGGCATGAGCCACCACAACCGGCCGAGAATGTTTTGTTTTGTTTTTGGTCACAGAGTCTTCCCTGTCTCATATATTCCTTGAGATTCAGGATAGGAAAGAAAATCAAGGTCAATTATCCCAAACATCTATCTCATATTAATCATTTCTTTATAGTCATACCACTTGAAATTCTTACCTCATTTACATTAAAGTCTCACTATTTCAATAAGATGGACTTTTTGAGAGCAGGAACCCTGCCTTATTTTTCTGAAACCCTTAGGACAGACATCTTGCCTGCTTCTTGGCACATAGTTAGAAATAGATACATTTTTAAAAACTTGACAAAATCCAGTTTGTCGTTGGTACTTGAAGATTAACTCATTGAGAAATATGCAGCCCCATTTATTTGATATTTCTATGTGTTTTGAAAGCTTGAACTTACGGGATTGGCCGACTTCAGGATTCTAGGAGAAGTTCATTCTCTGTATAGTGAATCTCTCTCTTCAATATGGGGTTGAATTTAGTCCCAGTGGGACCAGAGAGGGTATATAGAACCAAAAATATTATTAGTGCCCTGGTCCAGTGATGTCAATGAATTGGAGCACCTTTGACATAAGTAATACTTGTAAATGGAGAGGCAGAACGTTAAAGATGATGGTCAGCACAGTCTGTATAGTTTATACAGTCTTGTATATCCCAAGCAGTACCACTTTGTGACTTTGGGCGAGTAATCTTTTAGGCCCCCAATTTCCTTATCCTTCAATTGGGAAAATAATACCCATGTGTTGTCAAAGAGCAACTGGAAGTCTCCTACAGTACCAGAAAGACATAAATAGTTATAATGACTTTGGAAAGCACTTTGGCAACATCCAGTATAGCTAAAGATGCATATAATGTATGCCTTAGAAATTCTACTTTTCATGTACACCTTAGCAAAGTGATTCTCAACCTTTGCTGTGTGCCGGAATCATCTGGAGGAGTTTTTTTTTGTTTTTGTTTTTGTTTTTTTTTTAATTTGAATGCCCCAGCTTTACCCTCAGAGATTTCGTTTCTGTTTTCCATTTTTTTGAGACAGAGTCTCACTCTGTTACACAGGCTGGAGTGCAATTGCACGATCTCTGTTCATTGCAACCTCCGCCTCCCAGGTTCAAGCAATTCTTCAACCTCAGCCTCCTGAGTATCTGGGATTACAGGCACCCACCATCATACCTGGGTAATTTTTGTAGAGACAGGGTTTCACCATGTTGGCCAGGCTGGTCTTGAACTCCTGACCTCAGGTGATCTGCCCACCTCAGCCTCCCAAAGTGCTGGGATTACAGGCATGAGCCACCATACCCAGCCGATATTTAGTTTCTTTTAAATTGAGTTATAATCTACATACCATAAAAGTCACCATTTTAAAGTGTATGATTCAGTGGTTTTAGTATGTTTGCAAGATTGTGCAAAAGATTGGACACCTCCGCCCTAGAGAAAGGAATGCTGCACAGAGGCCAAGAAAAGTCTGAACAGACAGGCCTTGCTGGGTTTAGGTCACGTGCTTTTTGTCCAATCACATTTCTACATGGTTGTCAATCATGCCTCTGTAACAAAGCTTCCATAAAAACCCAGGAGGACAGGGTTTGGGAAGCTTCTGGATGGCTGAATATGTGGAGGTTCCTGAAGGGTGGCGTGCCCAGGGAGGGCATGGAAGCTCCATGCCCCTTGCCCCTTACTTCACCCTGTGCATCTCTTCTCTGTATCCTTTGTGATATCCTCTGTAGTTAACTGGTAAACATTAACTATTTCCCTGAGTTCTGTGAACTGCACTAGCAAATTAATCGAACCCAAAGAGGGGGTCGTGGGAACCTCAGCTTGAAGCTAGTTGGTTGGAAGTTCTGGAGGCCTGGCTAGGCATGGTGGCTCACGCCTGTAATCCTAGCAATTTGGGAGGCCGAAGCGGGCAGATCATTTGAGGTCAGGGGTTCGAGACCAGCCTGACCAACATGGCGAAACCCTGTCTCTACAAAAAACTCACAAAAATTAGCCAGGTGGCCGGGTGCGGTGGCTTATGCCTGTAATCCCAGCACTTTGGGAGCCTGAGGCAAGTGGATCATGAGGTCTGGAGATCAAGACCATCCTAACACGGTGAAACCCCATCTGTACTAAAAATACAAAAAAATTAGCTGGGCGTGGTGGCACTCACCTGTAGTCCCAGCTACTCAGGAGGCTGAGGCAGGAGAATTGCTTGAATCTGGGAGGCAGAGGTTGCAATGAGCCGAGATGTGCCACTGCACTCCAACCTGGGTCACACAGCGAGACTCAGTCTTAAAAAAAAAAAAAAAAAAAGTTTTGGAAGCCTGGACTTGCAACTGGTATCTGGTTGGTGGCCGGTCTTGGGGACCAAGCCCTCAACCTGTGGTATCTGACGCTGTGTCCGAGTAGACAGTGTCAGAACTGAATTGGAGGACACCTAGCTGGCATCCATTTATTGGAGTGTGGGGAAAACCCCACACACATTTGGTCATGGGAGTCTTCTTCTGTGTTGAGGGTTGTTGTTGTGGTGTGATCAGAGGAAAAACCCAGGTTGGCAGAGTTTTTCCTAAACAGCTGGCATTCACCAATAGACCATCTGCCTCAGTTGTACTGCCTGCCTGCCCGCTTCCTTGTTCCTCCCTCATCTCTGCCCTGGCCAGTCAAGTTGGAGGGGAACCTTAGGAAGGACAGGGGAAACAGAGGAAGTAGAAATTCTTTTTTTTTTTTTTTTTTTTTTTGAGACGGAGTTTTGCTCTTGTTGCCCAGGCTGGAATGCAGCGTTGCAATCTTGGCTCACTGCAATCTCTGCCTCCTGGGTTCAAGCGATTCTCCTGCCTCAGCCTCCCAAGTAGCTGGGATTACAGGCACGTACCACCATGCCCGGCTAATTTTTTGTATTTAGTAGAGATGGGGTTTTACCATGTTGGTCAGGCTGGTCTTCAGCCCCTGACCTCAGGTGATCCACCCGCCTTGGCCTCCCAAAGTGCTGGGATTACAGGTGTGAGCCGCTGCACCTGGCCCCCATTTTTAAATTGGTGTATTTGTCTTTCTGTTGTTGAGTTGTAAGAATTCTATATTATGCATACTAGTCCCTTATCATATATATGATTTGCAAATATTTTCTTTCACCCTGTGAATTGTTTTCTCACTTTTTTGATGATATTCTTTGAAGCACACAAGTTTTAAATTTTTATCATCCCATTTATCTGATTTTTTTCTTCCATTGCTTGTGCTTTAGGCGTCACATCTAAGAAGTGGCCAGGCGTGGTGGCTCATGCTTGTAATCCCAGCACTTTGGGAGGCCGAGGTGGGTGAATCATTTGAGGCCAGAAGTTTGACACTAGCCTGGCCAACATGGTGAAACCCCATGTCTACTAAAAATACAAAAATTAACCATATGTAGTGGTGCACACCTGTAGTCTCAGCTGCTCGGGGCTGAGGTAGGAGAGAATCGCTTGAACCCAGTAGATGGAGGTTGTAGTGAGCCAGCCAAGATCGTGCCACTGTACTCCAGACTGGGTGACACAGCCCGAATCTGTTTCAAAAATAAAAGAAAAAATGTTTGCCTAATCCAAGCATATGAAGATTTGCAGCTATGTTTTCTTCCAGGAGTTTTATAATTTTACTTCTTACATTTAGATCTTTCATTCATTTTGAGTTAGTTTTTTTATATAGCATGAGGTAGGGGGCTAAATTCATCCTTTTGCATGTGGCTATCTAGTTTTCCCAGGACCTTTTGTTAAAAAGACTGGGTTTTTCCCTCTTAATTGTCTTGGTACCCTTGTTGAAAATCAGTTAACCATATATGTATGGGTTTATTTTAGACTCTCAGTTCTATTCCATTGACCCGTATGTCTGTCCTTATGCCAGTACCACCCTGTCTTTATTACTGTAGCTTTTTAGTCAGTTGTGAAATTGGGAAGTGTGAGTTCTCCAACTTTGTTCTTGTTTTTTCAAGATTGCTTTGGCTGTACTGGATTTCTTCCAATTGCATATTAATTTTAGGATCAGCTTAAATTTCTGTGAAAAAGCCAGCTGGAATTTTGAAAGGGATTGTGTTGAATCTGGAAATTCATTCGAGGAGTATTGCCACCTTAACAATATTAAGTCTTCCAATCTGTGAACATCAAAATGTGTTTACATTTATTTAGGTCTTTAATTTCTTTTGGTAATACTTTTTAGTTTTCAGTGTACATTTCTTGCACTTCTTTTGTTAAATTTATTCTAGGTGTTGAATAGAAGTAGTGAGAGTGGCATCTTTATCTTGTTCCTGGTTTTAGGGGGAAAGCTTTCAGTCTTTCACCATTAAGTATGATGTTAGTTTATGTGGTGCTATGATTCGAATGTGTTCCCCAAAAGTTCATGTGTTGGAAACTTAATCTGTCTGCCCTATGAATGGATTAATGAGGCTCTGCTCTTATGCATGGATTAACGTTGCTGTCATGTGAGTAGGTCTGTTATTGCAGGAGCGGCTTTGTTTTAAAACCGAGCTTTCTCATACTTACTTGCCCTTCTGCCATGTTATGATGCAGCACGAAGGCCCTTGCCCAATGCCGGAGCCATGCTCTTATGCTTCCCAGCTTTCAGAACTGTGAGAAATCAATCTCTTTTATTTATAAATTATCCAGTCTGTGGTATTATGTTACAGCAACAGAAAATGCACTAAGATGTGGGTAAACAGATGGGGGTTTTTCAGAGATGCCCTTTATTAGGTAGAGGAAGTTCCCTTCTATTCTTAGTATATTGAAGGGGTTTTGAATTTTGTCAAGTGCTTTTTCTATGTGTCTATTGAAATGATTATGTTTTTCTCTTTCATTCTATCAATATGATGTGTTAATTTTTTTAGCTTTATTGAGGTATAATTGACAAAAATTGTGTAGTTTAAGGGATACAGCTTGATATTTTGATATACATATACACTGTGAAATGATCACCACAATTAAGCTCATTAATGTATCTGTCACCTCACAGTTACCATTTTCTTTGTGTGTGTAGGTAGCGAGAATACTTAAAAAATTTAGAATGTACAATACAATATTGTTAACTATAGTTATGATGCTGTACATTAGATCTCCAAAACTTACTCATCTTGCGTAACAGAAACTTTATACCCATTGGACAACAACCTTCCATTTCCTCCACCTCCAGCCCCTGGCAATCACCATTCTACTCTCTGCTTCTATGAGTTTGACTATTTTGGATTCCACAAACAAGTGAGATCATGCAGTATTTGTCTTTCTATATTTGGCTTATTTCACTTAGCATAATGTCCTCCAAGTCCATCCATATTATCACAAATGGCAGGACTTCCTTCTTTTTGTAAGGCTGAATAATGTTCTGTTGTGTGTGCATGCGTGCATGCGTGCCACCTTTTCTTTATCCATTTAGCCATTGATAGACATTTAGGTGGCTTCCGTATCTTGGCTGTTGTGAATAATGCTGCAATGAGCATGAGAGTGCACGTATCTCTTTGAGATACTGAACTCATTTCCTTTGGATATATACCAAGAAGTGGGATTGCTGGATCATAGGGTAGTTCTATAATTTTCTGAGGAATCTCCCATACTGTGTTCCATAATGGCTGTACTAATTTACATTTTCACTAGCAGTGTGTAAGGGTTCTCTTTTCTCCATCCTCCCTAACACTTAATTTTTGTCTTTTTTTTTTTGAGACAGAGTCTGACTCTGTCACCAGGCTGGAGTGCAGTGGTGCAATCTCGGCTCACTGCAACCTCCACCTCCGGGGTTCAAGTGATTCCCCTGCCTCATCCTCCCTAGTAGCTGGGACTACAGGTGCATGCCACCATGCCTGGCTAATTTTTTGTATCTTAGTAGAGACGGGGTTTCACCATGTTGGCCAGGATGGTCTTGATCTCCTGAACTTGTGATCCACCTGCCTCGGCCTCCCACAGTGCTGGGATTACAGGCGTGAGCCACTGCACCCAGCCTTGTCTTTTTGATAATAGCCATTCTAACTAGAATGAGAGGATATCTCATTATGGTTTTTTTGTTTGTTTGTTTCAGACACGGTCTTGCTCTGTTGCCCAGGCTGGAGTGCAGTGACGCAATCTTGGCTCACTGCAACCTCTGCCTCCCAGGTTCAAGTGATTCTCCTGTGTCAGCCTCCCTAGTAGCTGGGATCACAGGCGTGTGCCACAACACCCAGCTAATTTTTGTATTTTTAGTAGAGATGGGGTTTTACCATGTTGGCCAGGCTGGTCTTGAACTCCTGGCCTCAAGTGATCTGCCCGCCTCGGCCTCCCAAAGTGCTGGCATTAGAGGTGTGAGCCACCACGTCTGGTCCTCATTATGGTATTGATTTGCATTTCCCTGATGATTAGTCTTTTCATATACCTGTTGGCCATTTGTATGTCTTAGAGAAATGTCTGTTCAGGTCCATTGCCCATTTAAAAAATCAGGTTATTTATTTATTTGCTATTGAATTGTATGAATTATTATGTGAGAAAAGAAGATTGGTTTGACCACAGAAAAACCTAAAATTTCCACATGGTGGAAAAAGTCAAAGACAAATGACAAACTAGAGAATAAACAAGGCCCCTTAATTATTGCAAGTTTCCTTAATATAAAATTAAAAGGTAACTGAATAAACAAAGGACATGAACTAACAGTTCAAAACAAAGAAAATGCAAATGACTATTAAATATATGAAAAGATGTGTAACTTTACTCCTAAAAAAAGAAATACAAATTAAAAGATTCCATTTTTCACATGTGAGAATGGCAGTGATGCAATTTAATGGCATCCAGTGTTGGTGAGACTGTAGGGAAACAGGAACTCTCAGTATATTGGTAGTGTGAGTCTAAATTGGTTCAACTTCTATAGAGAGAAATTTGGCAGCATCTACCAGAATTTAAAATGTACACACTTCTAGGAGTTTGTCCAACACGTAAAAGACATTTTGGTTCATCTATACAAAGGAATACAATGCAGTCCTTGTAAAGAATGAAGTAACTCTTTATCTATTGATATGGAATATATATATATATATATTTAACCAAGTTATATTTTTTTTTTTTTTTTTTTTTTTTTTTTTTTGAGACGGAGTCTCGCTCTGTCGCCCAGGCTGGAGTGCAGTGGCGCGATCTCGGCTCACTGCAAGCTCCGCCTCCTGGGTTCACGCCATTCTCCTGCCTCAGCCTCTCCGAGTAGCTGGGACTACAGGCGCCCGCTACCACGCCCGGCTAATTTTTTTTGTATTTTTAGTAGAGACGGGGTTTCACCGTGGTCTCGATCTCCTGACCTCCTGATCCGCCCGCCTCGGCCTCCCAAAGTGCTGGGATTACAAGCGTGAGCCACCGCGCCCGGCCCCAAGTTATATTTTTAAGTGAACAAAAGTAGAGAACAGCGTACATTTGTCTAAAAAAAGGAAAAAAATATTTTCTTTATGTACCAGTCAGAATTCTTTGCTTATATATGCATCAGCTATCTCTAGGATGAACAGAAGAAAACAGAAACAGTATTTGCCTCTGGGGAAGGGAACTGGGTGGGCGGAGGATGAGTGGGGAAGATATTTTTTGTTTTATACTCTTATGTATACCATATGCATATATTGCCTATTACAAAGTTGAAACAAGGGGAGGGGAAGTGAGGAGACCAGTCAGGACCAGCTGTTACAGTTGTCCAGGGAGTTGATAATGGTGGTGTAGGCTAAGATAGTGGCAGGAACGTGGAGACAAGCAGACAGATTCAAGGTCTTTTCTTGGAGATAAAAATCCATAGAATTTGCTGATGAAGTAGGTATGGGAGGTGAGGGGAAGAGAAGAATCAAGGATGAGTCCCAGGTTTCTGTTAAACAGCCGTGTGGGTGGAACTGAGTCCTTGTGTATATGACTTGTTGTCTAAGGTGGTATTGTGTGGGCTCTTGAGCTTGACTGCCTAGGCTTAAATTCAACCTCTGCTTCCTAGCTCCATGACTTTGGGCAAGCCATGTAATACTCTGTGGGCCTAGGTTCCTCATTTGTAAAGTGGGAATAATAATATGACACACCTCACAGAGTTGTTGTAAGGATTAAATGAGTTAATACATGTATACTTTTTTTTTTTTTTTTTGAGATGGAGTCTCGTTCCATCACCTAGGCTGGAGTGCAGTGGCGTGAACTCGGCTCACTACAGCCTCTGCCTTCCAGGTTCAGGTGATTGTCCTGCCTCAGCCTCCTGAGTAGCTGGGATTACAGGCACCCGCCACCACGCCCGACTAATTTTTATATTTTTAGTAGAGATAGGGTTTCCCCATGTTGGCCAGGATAGTCTCGAACTCCTTACCTCAAATGATCCACCCACCTGGGTCTCCCAAAGTGCTAGGATTGCAGGAGTGAGCCACCGTGCCCAGCCGAGTTAATACAAGTATACTTTAGAATAGCTCTTGGCACGTAGTAAAGGGTTTATAAGTGGTTGCCGCTATTATTGTTGTTGTTATTACTACAACTACTATTGCTACCTATGATTATGACTACACTGCTCCTCCTCTTGCTCTTCCTTTGTCAGGGAGATACCTGACCTGTATCAGGAGCTCCATAAATGTTTGTTGCAGGAAGGGAGGAATGTTGAACCAATGAGTTGACCTATGAAACGAAAACTTTTTTTTGTTTTTGAGACGGAGTTTCGCTCTTGTTGCCCAGGCTGGAATGCAATGGCTCGATCTTGGCTCACCGCAACCTCCACCTCTCAGGTTCAAGCAGTTCTCCTGCCTCAGCCTCCCGAGTAGCTGAGATTACAGGCATGCACTACTATGCCCGGCTAATTTTGTATTTTTAGTAGAGACGGGGTTTCCCCATGTTGAGGTTGGTCTCAAACTCCTGACCTCAGGTGATCCGCCCGCCTCAGCCTCCCAAAGTGCTGGGATTACAGGCATGAACCACCGCACCTGGCCCCCAAATGAAAACTTTTGAAAGGCCCTCTTAGCATTTGAAGAAATGGGATAGTAAGGTTGATACATAATGAGATTTGTTCATATCTTTTTATTTTTTAACTTCCATTTTCTGTGCAGA
This sequence comes from Symphalangus syndactylus, assembly GCF_028878055.3. NCBI lineage: Eukaryota > Metazoa > Chordata > Mammalia > Primates > Hylobatidae > Symphalangus > Symphalangus syndactylus. The sequence goes on along the minus strand of NC_072447.2, from coordinate 123,032,549 downwards.
CCTGAAGGCATTGAACGACAGTACAGGAAGAAATGTGCAAAGTAAGTATTAACAATGTGGGTTTCTCTAAGCATAGGCAAGTAGAGGCATAATGTGTTAGGAAAATAATTATTTGGATACAACTCTCCATTATGTCTTTTTTTTTTTTTTTGAGACAGAGTCTTGCTCTGTCGCCCAGACTGGAGTGCAGTGGTGCGATCTCAGGTCACCGCAACCTCTGCCTCCTGGGTTTAAGCGATTCTCCTGCCTCAGCCTCTCTAGTAGCTGGGATTATAGGCACATGCCACCATGCCTGGCTAATTTTTGTATTTTTAGTAGAGACAGGGTTTCGACATGTTGGTCAGGCTGGTCTCGAACTCCTGACCTGAGTTCATCTGTCCACCTCAGCCTCCAAAACTTCTGGGATTACAGGCCTGAGCCACCTCGCCCGACCCCCATTATGTCTTTATCCTTATAATCTCAACTGCCTTCAGACTTCAACTATGCACAAATACCAATATGTTCCCCAAAGAGGCTAGTCAAAGTTGTATCTTTGACCAGCTGGCCAGAAAAATGAATTTTTTTTTTTGAGACAGAGTCTTGCTCTTGTTGCCCAGGCTGGAGTGCAGTGGTGTGATCTCCACTCACTGCAACCTCCACCTCCCGGGTTCAAGCAATTCTCCTGTGTCAGCCTCCCGAGTAGCTGGGATTACAGGCACCTGCCACCATGCCTGGCTAATTTTTGTATTTTGAGTAGAGATGGGGTTTTGCCGTGTTGGCCAGGCTGGTCTCGAACTCCTGATCTCAGGTGATCCACCTACCTCGGCCTCCCAAAGTGCTGAGATTACAGGCGTGAGCCACCATGCCCGGCCTAAGTGATTCTTATCAGGTAGAGGTAGTTTTGGGAAACACTGAGAAGAGCCAGTCATTAGTTTATGCCACAAACAGAAATATTCCCAGAGTCTAAGCACACTTTGCAAATTGCTGTTTTGGGAATTTGGATTATGAGACCTCACAGAAATTCACTGTGTCATTGCAGGTGTGGACTGCCGCTCTTCTACCAATCCCAGCCGAAGAATGCTCCTGTTACCTTCATTGTGGATGGAGCAGTAGTCAAGTTTGGCCAGGGGTTTGGGAAAACGAACATATATACTCAGAAACAAGAGCCTCCTAAGAAGGTAATTACCACTGAAGGAGAGACTGCTTAATATAGCTCTAGATTTAGCTCATGTTTTGAAATAAGATTATAGTGATGAGAAACTGCTCTTTATGGATGTATTCTTTTTATTTCTTTTTCTTTTTTGTCTTTTTCTTATTTTTATTTCTTTTTCTTTTTTCTTTATGGATATATTCTTTTATTTTTATTTTTTAAAAGTTAAAAACAATTTGGGGGGCATATAGATGCGCATATTTATGGGGTACATGAGATATTTTTATACAGGTATGCAGTGTGTAATCACATTATGGAAAATGGGGTATTCATCCCCTCGAGCATGTATATGGATGTATTCTTTATTAATCGGGTGCCATTTTTGTGTATAAACAGATGCTACATAATTGTAACACCTGTTATGTGTTTTCTCTTTCCTACAGTTGCCTCATGAGTAAGGTTAGAAATTGTATGGTTTTTACTCACATTAATTTCCTTCAAATTTTCCTCTTTTTATGGAGAGATGTCATGTGATATTTTACAAATGGTTTTTTTGAACAATTAAAAACAACTAATTGGGCTAATTAAAAAATACATTCCAAGCTGGGCATGGTGGCTCATGCCTGTAATCCGAGCACTTTGGGAGGCAGAAGTGGGAGGATCACTTGAGACCAGGAGTTTGAGACCAGCCTGGGCAGCATGGCAAGACCCTATCTCTACAAAAAATAAAAAGTAAATTGGCTGGGTGTGATGGTATTCACCTATAGTTCTAGCTACTCAGGAGACTGAGGCGGGAGGATCTTTAGCCCAGGAGTTTGAGGTTACAGTCAGCTGTGATTGTGCCACTGCACTTCAGCCTGGGTGACAGTAAGACCCTGTCTCTTAAAAAAAATTAATTGGCCGGGTGCAGTGGCTCACGCCTGTAATCTCAGCACTCTGGGAGGCTGAGGTGGGCGGATCACCTGAGGTCAGGAGTTTGAGACCGGCCTGACCAACATGGAGAAACCCCGTCTCTACTAAAAATACAAAATTAGCTGGGCGTGGTGGTGCATGCCTGTAATCCCAGCTACTCAGGAGGCTGAGGCAGGAGAAACGCTTGAACCCAGGAAACAGAGGTTACGGAGCCGAGATCGCACCATTGCACTTCAGGCTGGGCAACAAGAGTGAGACTCCATCTCAAAAAAAAAAAAGTAATTAAAAATAAATTTTAAGAACCCATGATGGACCATGCATAGTGTCTCTCGCCTGTAATCCTAGCACTTTGGGGAGGCCGAGGCAGGAGGATTGCCTGAGGCCAGTAGTTGGATACAAACCTGAGACATTAAGCGTTAAGGATGCTTTTTTATACCTTCCGTCCTTCTGTTTTTTTTTGTTTGTTTGTTTGTTTTTTTGCGAGACCCAGTCTCTACAAAAAATGTAAAATTAGCCAGGCGTGGTGGCATATGCCTATAATCCTAGCTACGTGGGAGGTTGAGGCAGGAAGATCACTTGAGCCCAGGAGTTTGAGGTTGCAGTGAGCTATGATTGTGCCACTGTATTCCAGCCTGGGCAACAGAGTGAGACCCTATTTCAAAAAAATAAATAAAAAAAAAATAAGAGCCTTTGATGGCAAATGTTAGAAAAATATGTAAATAAAAACATTGGCACTTTTAAATAGGTCAGCCTGTCCCAAAGAGGTAGTGTTTCCCCCAATACCCACAGCCCCTCACACAGGCGTGTGTGCACACACTCACGGCTCATGGATCCTGTTTTGGTGAACCGGACTGACTTCTTCTTGCCTGCCACTCCAGGTGATGATGACCAAACGGACCAAAGACATGGGCAAGTTCAGTTCTGTCACTGTGTCTACCATTGATGAAGAGGAAGAGGAGATTGAGGCTGTAAGTGTCTCTGGTCTTAAGGAAACTGGAATTTGGGGAGAAGGGTATGAGGAAAGGGGACTCTAGAGCGGGAGCCTTGGAGTAGTGGAAATATTAGAGACTTCACTTTTAGACCCTGTTCTGCTGATAAGAAACTATGGGCCGGGCGTGGTGGCTCACGCCTGTAATCCCAGCAGTTTGGGAGACTAAGATGGGCAGATCATAAGGTCAGGAGATCAAGACCAGCCTGGCCAACGTGGTGAAACCCCGTTTCTACTAAAAATACAAAAAATTAGCCGAGCATGTTGGTGCGCGCCTGTAATCCCAGCTACTCGGGAGGCTGAGGCATGAGAATCGCTTGAACCTGGGAGGTGGAGGCTTCAGTGAGCTGAGATTGCGCCACTGCACTCCAGCCTGGGCAACAGAGTCAGTCTCTGTCTCAAAAAAAAAAAAAAAAAATACCCTAAATGCTCCTGGATTACTGAAAAGATGGAGAGTGGAAAAGGAACAGAGTCCTGCCATTTTAGTCATGATTTCATGATTTGAGTAGTATACATTAGGACTTAATGTCTTTGTTGTTATTCCTTGGTGAGACCTCCGGTTTAAGGATGCTCCTTTTTTCCTTCAGAGGGAAGTTGCTGACTCATATGCACAGAATGCCAAAGTGATTGAAAAACAGCTGGAGCGCAAAGGCATGAGCAAGAGGCGACTGCAAGAGCTGGTGAGTAGCAAGGGGTAGGGTAGCAAGGTGCTGGGGCCCTATCATTTGGTGTGAAAGACCTTCCAGCAGGCAGGGAAATCTTTTAGGAAATCTGTTGGGAGTTTTTAGAGTGGTTGGCTGCCAGTTTTATAACCCTGGTCTGTGACTGCCAGTATACCCTACTCTGTAGTAGTGACCCCAGGATCTAGGCCCTAAATCATGATACTTGTTATAGTCCTAACTAGGATGATATGTTATTTTCTGTATTTTATTTTTATTTTATTTATTTATTTATTTTGGAGCTGGAATCTCACTTTGTCGCCCAGGCTGGAGTGCCGTGGCATGGTCTCAGTTCACTGCAACCTCCGCCTCCCGGGTTCAAGGGATTCTCCTGCCTCAGGTCCCAAGTAGCGGGGACTACAGGCATGTGCCACCACGCCTGGCTAATTTTTGTATTTTTAGTAGAGATGGGGTTTCACCATGTTGGCCAGGCTGGTCTCGAACTCCTGACCTCAGGTGATCCACCCGCCTCGGGCTTCCAAAGCGCTGGGATTTCAGGCGTGAGCCACCACGCCAGGCCAGGATGATATTTTAATCTGCTTCTTGTGGTTTAAGGTCAGGAGTTAAAGGTCAGGGTTTCTGGACGTTGTCCCAGGATGTAATGGCACATGATAGGGCTACCTTGGTAGTACCGGGGTTGGGGCTGGTCATTGCTTCTTAAAGCACTGGTGGTTTTCTGCACTATTCATGGGCTCATCTTTAGAGCATATGGATCTGTGTATGATGGTGCCTATATATATATTTTTTTGACAATTACTTAAAATATATCATCAAAATCAGATATCACTACGTTGGTGTCTCATCGTGTCTGTAGTGAGTTTTTGGTGACAGAAGTGGTGGGTCCTGGGAGCTGCTTTACCTTGCCATAGTCGTTTAGAACAGTGCTTCTCAACCTTTCAAAGGTAGAAAGACCAGTGCTTTCCTTTTTTCAAATTTCCAATTTGTCATGAACATATTTGTAATTTATAAAATACAATAAAAATGAATTGTCTCAATTTTTATCGGATTTTAAAAATTATTATTGTGTCAAATTGCTATAGAAGCTTCTAAATGCTTACTATCAGTTTTTGTACCTATTTTGTGTGGACCAATAACAAATAGTTCATAGACCATATAACTTTTAAGTAGCACTGTTCTAGGGTGATGTTCTTCCTGTTCTGCCCAGTATGCCTGGTATGCCACAGTATTGGTTCCCTCAGCCCGTGGGGGACGCTGGGGCTGCTGGGATCCCTGTGCTGATTTCCTATGGCCACAGCCTTGTCTTTTTGCCCATTTTGCCTACAAATAGCATTTTTTGTGTATGTGCTATAACATCAGAAAGGTTGGAAAGTAGATGTTAGAGGTTTATAATGATTTGGGAACCATGATTCTAGTTTGTACACTAAATGAACATTAAGGGAGAGTGTTTGGGTTGGTTAGAATAAGGAAGGAAAATAATTTCGTGTCATGTATCAAGACATATGCTTTTTTTTTCTTTCTAGGCTGAATTGGAAGCCAAGAAAGCAAAAATGAAGGGGACCTTGATTGACAACCAGTTCAAATAACCAGGCCTTTTTCTGAGCCCTAGACTAGAGGCAAGCATTTAGATCAGGAGGCAAAGTAATTTCTTGATTACATAGATGGACTCCTATTTATGTCTTAGCAGAAGGCTTTACGTTGTTTCCCATTGATTCTCCTACATTCAGTGAGGTCTTTAACTGAGTCCATTTAACTTGTTTTCTTTTTTTTTTCTTGGAGACTGAGTCTTGCTCTTTTGCCCAGGATGGAGTGCAGTGGCGTGATCTCGGCTCACTGCAACCTCCGCCTCCCAGGTTCAAGCAGTTCTCCTGCCTCAGCCTCCTGAGTAGCTGGGATTACAGGCGTGTGCCACCACGCCTGGCTAATTTTTGTATTTTTAGTAGAGACGGGTTTCACCATGTTGGCCAGGCTGGTCTCGAACTCCTGACCTCAAATGATCCACCCACCTTGGCCTCCCAAAGTGCTGGGATTACAGAAGTGAGCCACCATGCCCAGCCTTGCCCTGCTTTCTAGGAGATGGAGTTTTTTGAATTTTTCTGTATTTAGGTTTTCTGTACTATTTTTTGTCCACTTGATGCAAACTTCTTCAGCTGTGTAGAAACTTTATGAATAGATCAGTGCTTGAGTGTCTCCAGTCTCTAAAGTGGCTGCTTTTACTCTTTCTTCAAAGTTAATAACATGTTTCAAGATTTTTGGACAAAATATTATGGTGTGTCATAGAAAAAGCACCATGAATTATATTTAGGTATAGCAAGTCAGATCCTTTGAAGTGACTCTGTCTCTGTTCTTAGAAGGATTCTTGGAATTGGCTGTGGTTTGAATCTTTCTACTGTCAGAGGAGACCCATTAAAAGCCAGAATCTGCATAAAGCTTTCTTTACTTCAAACACTGAAGCTGTAGGCGAGCCATCCCGTATCGACTTTATACTCAAAGAAGGAAAAGCCAGATTGCAGTGAGCGGGTAGGACAGCTCAGATCCGAATGAAAGTAGGGTCTCAAGTAACCGAAGGGTGGCTGGGTGCGGTGGCTCACGCCTGCAATCCTAGCACTTTGGGAGGCCGAGGCAGGCAGATTGCCTGAGCTCAGGAGTTCAAGACCAGCCAGGGCAACATGGTGAAACCCTGTCTCTACTAAAATACTAAAGAAATTAGCCAGGTGTGGCAGCGTGCACCTGTAGTCACGGCTACTTGGGAGGCTGAGGCAGGAGAATTGCTTGAACTCGGGAGGTGGAGGTTGCAGTGAGCTGAGATTGCACCACTGTACTCCAGCACTCCAGCCTGGGCGACAGAGTGAGACTCTGTCTCTACAAAAAAAAAAAAAAAAAAGTCGCCCAAGGGAGAGAGCTACCCTCTAGTCGGGCAGCTAATACTGCTTCCTTGCATGGATACATGGGAGGGAGACGTTATAGATTAAGAAATAATAGCAAGACAAACAAAATGATCTGTTGGATATCTTTTACTTTACATTTGCTATTTGCAGAGGAGTGTTGTAAATATAGATGTTATTTTATGTCACACTGCTTCAGTGATACCTATATCCATGTGTTTGTATCCATGTTTTTATCCATTCAACTGTATTAAAAGGTGTTGGGACAGGAGTTGTGTTAACCTTCTTGTATTATCTACAAAAAGTTGCACTTAGTAGGTGCCCAAGGCAGGTTCATGAGGTGCTACCGGGAGATGATAGTAGGATAGTAGGGCAGGTTTTTTTTTTGTTTGTTTGTTTTGCTTTTTTTCTGATCTCCTTATTTGCAAGGCAAAGTAGGTTAGATGTGAGCTAGCAAGAACTGGGGAAAAGAGGGGTGGGGGTCCCAGGAAGGCCCAGGATGGGGCTATGTTACCATCTTCCCGGTTATTTTCCTGTATCCAATGAAGTCTTTGCAACCAATTCTTCCTCTCCACCTTGTTTCCCATCCACATTCTGAGAGATAATTAACCGTCATGTGGATGACAAACCATAACCTCCTTACAGTTCCTTAACCTCAACTCCAGACAGTGACCCTTACCTTTCCTGCACTTTAGCCACAAACTCCCATACCACAGCCTGGATGTCATCCACTCCGCCTCTGAAATCCAGTACTCTGCTCTCTGACCACAACCTATCCTTGCTACTCTCAGGTGCTCACTTCCTCTAAACCTATTTTATTTTGTTTTTAGATTTGAAGGGTGATTATTTTATTAACAGTAATAATGAAAAAATAGTAGTAAGAATAGCAACAATAATACCAGCTACCTTTTATTGAGCACTTAACTATGTGTTGGATGCCATGGAAAGCACTTTACAGGTATTATCTTAATCTAAACAACACGACATCCTACGGGACAGGATTAACTGTTACCATCCTTGTTTTAGAAATGAGTACTCCGAGGCTCAGAGAGTTTAAGTTTCTCTAGCCAGTAAGCAATAAAGCCAAAAATCTGATGCTAAAACCTGAGCTCTTTTTTTTTTTTGAAATGGAGTCTCGCTCTGTCGCCCAGGCTGGAGTGCAGTGGCGCAATCTCGGCTCACTGCAAGCTCCGCCTCCCAGGTTCACGCCATTCTCCTGCCTCAGCCTCTCCGAGTAGCTGGGACTACAGGCGCCCGCCACCACGCCTGGCTAATTTTTTTTTTGTATTTTTAGTAGAGACGGGATTTCACCGTGGTCTCGATCTCCTGACCTCGTGATCCGCCCGCCTCGGCCTCCCAAAGTGCTGGGATTAGAAGCGTGAGCCACCACGCCCGGCAAACCTGAGCTCTTAACTATGCTGAACTCACTCTATGAATTTAAAACATACATTATTCAGAACAGATTATAATTTCATTTTGAAAAATAAAGTGCAAAGTCAAGACAGTTGTATAGAGGACCCCCTGTAGCAAGTGTGTGGTTACCTTTCTACATATTTTCTGAAATACTTGTCTTGAGATACTAATCCTAAACCATTTCAACATTTGGTTGAAATTAATGCATGTTGCTTCATCTATAGGACTGTAAAACGTCATTAGCGCCAAGCAAGCATATGCTCTTCATTATGTTTTACTCTTTCATATTTAAATAGTTATTAAAATAACATGTTAGTATTTAGTTTCTCTATTTTCTTTATTAACTTGTATTTTAACAGGAAATAGAGCGTTTTGCTGTTGGTATGAAGAGCCATGTTGACATTTTGGAGAGTCTTATTCTATTTTTGTTTTCGTTTTTGCAAATTATCAAGTAGGACAAAACATTAAAATGTTGCAAAATGTTCTCTATTAATTAGTGACATTTAGAAATGTCACTTTATTTTTTAAGGTAAATTGAAAAGCTTTTTAAAAAACTAGGTTGCCTGGGCCATTTTAGGTTCTGTGTCACTCTGCCCATGTCTCCTTGATCTCTAATTTGCAACAGTTTCTTCATGGTATCTTGTAATTTTAATTTGCATTTCCCTAATGGCAGATGGTGTTGAACATACTGTTTTCCTTTTTTTTTTTTTTTAAACTGTGGTAAAAAAACACATAAAGTTTACCATCTTAACCTTTTTTTTTTTGAGACGGAGTTTTGGTCTCGTAGCCCAGGCTGGAGTGCAATGGTGTGATCTCGGCTCACTGCAACCTCTGCCTCCCAGGTTCAAGTGATTCTCCTGCCTCAGCCTCCCAAGTAGCTGGGATTACAGGCTCCTGCCACTATGCCTGGCTAGTTTTTGTATTTTTAGTAGAGATGGGGTTTCTCCATGTTGGCCAGGCTGGTCTCGAACTCCTGACCTTGTGATCTGCCCACCTCGGCCTCCCAAAGTGCTGGGATTACAGGCGTGAGCCACTGTGCCCGGCCCATCTTAACCATTTTTAATTGTGCAGTTCAGTAGTGTTAAGTATATTTGAATTGTTGTGATACAGATTTCCAGAACTTTTTCATGTTGTAAATCTGAAACTCTATACCTATTAAGGAACAACTCTCCCTTTCTCTCTCTCCCCACAACACCTGGTAACCACCATTCTACTTTGTGTTTTTATGAATTTGACTACTTTAGATATCTCATGTAAGTGGAATCATGTAACATTTATCTTTTTGTGACTGGCTTATTTCACTTAGCATAATGTCCTCAATGTTAAATCATGTTGTATGTAACAAGAACGCCTTCCTTTCTAAGGCTGAATAATGTTCCCTTGTATGTGTATACCACATTTTGTTTATCCATTCATCCGTCAATGGACATTTGGGTTGCTTCCACCCCTTGCTATTGTGGAATAGTAGCACAATGAACATGAGTGTGCAAATATCTCTGAGACCCTGCTTTCAATTCTGATACATACCCAAAAGTGAAATTGCTGGTAGTTCTATTTTTAATTTTTTGAGGCATCTCCATACGTACTGTTTTCCACAGCACTTGTACCATTTTACAATCTTTTTTTGTTTGTTTTCGAGACAGAGTCTCACTCTATCACCCAAGCTGGAGTGCAGTGGTGCAGTCTCAGCTCACTGCAACCTCTGCCTCCTGGGCTCAGGTGATTCTCTCACCTCAGCCTCCCAAGTAGCTGGGATTACAGGTGTGTGCCACCATGCCCAGCTCATTTTTGTATTTTTAGTAGAGATGGAGTTTCACCATGTCGGCCAGGCTGGTCTCAAACTCCTGACCTCAAGTGATCTGCCCGCCTCAGCCTCCCAGAATGCTGGGATTACAGGCGTGAGCCACTGCACCCGGCCACATTTTACAATGTTATCAACAATACACCAAGGCTCTAATTTCTCCACATCCTCACCAACACTTGTTATTTTTTTATTTTTATTTTTTTAATAGTAATCATCCTAGTGGGTGTGAGGTGGTATCTCATTGTAGGTTCTTTTTTTTTTCATTTCTCTAATGATTAGTGCTGTTGAGCGTTTTTTCATATGCTTGTTGGCCATTTGTATATCATCTTTAGAGAAATGTCTATTCAAGTTCTTTTGATCATTTTAAAATTGGATTATTTGATTTTTTGTGTGGTGGTTAATTTTTTTTTTTTTTTTTTTTGAGACAGAGTCTCGCTCTGTCATCCAGGCTGGAGTGCAGTGGTATGATCTCGGCTCACTGCAACCTCTACCTGCCAGGTTCAAGCGATTCTCCTGCCTCAGCCTCCTGAGTAGCTGGGACTACAGGTGTATGCTACCACGCCTGGCTAATTTTTGTATTTTTAGTAGAGATGGAGTTTCACCATGTTGGCCAGGCTGGTCTCAAATTGACCTCAAGTGGTCCACCCACCTCAGCCTCCCAAAGTGCTGGGATTACAGGTGTGAGCCACTGCTCCTGGCCTCCAGTATAAATTTTAGAATTGGCTTGTTGGTATCTCTAGTATTCTTTCTGGGATTTTGATTGGGATTGTGTAAAATCTAAAAATCACGTTGGGGAGAATTGACATCTTAATAATATTACATCTTCCAACCCATGAGCAAAGTGTATCTTTCCACTTTCCATTTGTTTAGATCTTTGATTTCTTTCATCAGTGTTTTTTTTTTTTTTCATGTATAGGTCCTGCAGATATTTTGTTTAAATTTATACCTAAGTACTTCATTTTTCTGGTGCTGTTGTAAATCTTACCTTCTTTTAAAACTATAACATCTGTCCTACAAACTCTCAATTTAGAATCAGTCCTACAATATGTTTTGTCTGATCTCTTACCCAAATAGTTGAGTGTTCATGTCTTGTCAATGAGTGGATATTTGGCACTGTGAATTTATGGTTCCAATGTCAGATGGGTTCTCACCACAGCTAGTCAATCCTTCTGTATGTTTTGGATCAGCAACTCTCCTGTTTTCCTAAGGAACAGTTTACAGCTGCTTTCTTCAAGCCTCTCCCTGCAACCTCTCTCTCTTGGTAGATGACCAGAGAGGGATCTCCAAAGCACCAACAACTTAAGGGCACACTTAGTTGTGTCTGCCTCCATCTTTTTCTCTTTCAAATCTCAGAGGAAGAGATCCCCCTCTTCCTACTTAAGGCTAATCTACTACCTTTTAGTCATTCAACTAGTATACATTGAGTATCTATTATATGCCAGATATTGCACTAGGAGCTGGGGGCATAGTAGAGAACAAAGCAGCTCACATTCTGAGGGCAGGGTGACAGATGAACAAGTGAACAAGAAAATTATCCATGAAAATAGTGTGATATGATAGCAAGTGATGAGTAATCAAGGATAGGCTCTGAGGAGGGGACACATGAGCCACATAAGACCTGAAGGATCTGAATGAGCCAGCCATATAAGGATCAGGGGAAAGCATTCCAGGTGATGATGGCATTAGAAAGGACAAAGGCCCTACAAAGGGAATAAGTTTACATGTTGGAGGAACAGAAATAAGGCCAGTGTGACTAGGTTGTAGTAAGTAAGAGAAAGCAAGCAAGTGGAAGGAGGCGAGGTCAGAGGAGTGAGCAGAAACCAGGCCATGTAGGGCCTTGCAGGCCTGAATAAGGATTTTGGTTCTTAAAAATACAATGAGAAGTTACTGATTGAAGTCTTTTAAGCAGAGGAGTAACATGATATGATTTATGGTTTCTTTTTTTTTTTTTTGAGATAAGGTCTCTGTTGCCCAGGCTGGAGTGCAGTGGCACCATCATAGCTCACTGTAGCCCCAACTTCCTGGGCTCAAGCAATCCTCCTACCTCAGCCTCCCAAGTGGTAGCTGGGAGTACAGGCATGTGCTTCCACGCCTGGCTAATTTTTTCTATTTTTTGTAGAAAGAAATTCCTCCTTTCCTTTCCTTTTTCTTTTTCCTGTCCTTCCCTTTTTCCTGTTGTGTCTTGTCCTGTCCTGTCCTTTTTTTCTCACTAGGTTGCCCTGGCTGGTCTTGAACTCCTGGGCTCAAGTGATCCTCCTGCCTTGCCCTCTCAAAGTGCTGGATTACAGACATATGCCACCGTGCCCAGCCAATTTGTTTTAAAGTCATTCTAGGCTGGGTGCGGTGGCTCACGCTTGTAATCCCAGCACTTTGGGAGGTTGAGGCAGGCAGATCACTTGAGGTCAGGAGTTCAAGACCAGCCTGGGCAACATGGTAAAAATACAAAAATTAGCCGGGTGTGGTGGCACACACCTGTATGTAGTTCCACCTACTCTGGGGCTGAGGCATGAGAATCACTTGAACCCGGGAGGCAGAGGCTGCAGTGAGCCGACATTGTGCCACTGCACTCCAGCCTGGGCAACAGAGCAAGGTTCTGTCTCAAAAAAAAAAAAAAAAGCCATTCTAGCTGCTACTTGGAGAGTGGCTTTTTGGGAGGCAGAATGGAAGCAGAGAGACCAATTAGGAGACCATGGTAGTAGTCCAGGTGAGAGGTGAGAATGGTTGGACCAGGGTAGTAAAAGAAGAATTGGAGAAAGTGAATGGATTTGAGATGTGTTTTGGAGGTTTTCTTGTCAGGACTGGGTGATAGATTTGGTGTGGGAAGTGAGGGGAAGAGAGGAATCAAGGATAACTCCTCAATTGTGGCTAGAATAACTGGGCAAATTGAAGTGTCATTTACTGAGATGGGGAAGAACAGCTTTCAAGGGAAAGCTAAGCACCATTTTGAACATGTTATGTTTGAAATGTCTATTGACTAAGTGGAGTTGTCAGGTAGGCAGTTGGATATGTAGTCAGCTCAACTGGGAAGGTCTAGCTAGAAATATAAATTGGGGAGTTGTCAGTATACAGATGTTACTTAAAGCCATGAGACAGGATGAAATTGCCAAAGATCTAAATACAGATAGCAAAGGGAATAAGTCCAAGGATTGAGTCCTGGGGCATCATTTAATGGTCAAGAGAGGAGGAGAAATCAGCAAAAAAGACTGCAAAGGAATAGCTACTAAGGCTGGATGAAGACGGAGTAAAACTGACAGCGAAGAGAAGCAAGTGTTTTACATGACTCGAGGTCCAGTTAAGAAAACAGAAAACAACTTTGGGAGGCCGAGGCTGGTGGATCACCTGAGGTCGGGAGTTCGAGACCAGCCTAACCAACATGGAGAAACCCTGTCTCTACTAAAAATACAAAATTAGCCAGGCGTGGTGGCACATGCCTGTGATCCCAGCTGCTCGGGAGGATGAGGCAGGAGAATCGCTTGAACCCGGGAGGCGGAGGTTGTGGTGAGCTGAGATCATGCCATTGCATTCCAGCCTGGACAACAAGAGCGAACAACCGTTTTAAAAAAGAAAAAAAGAAAACAAAACATATTCAGAATTGTAAACCGAATTTGACATGAGGAACTGGTACTCAGGGGATAGAAGACCTTAGAATCCCAGGAAGGGATGATAAATTGATTCAGAGATTTAGCAACAGCAGGAAGCTACTCCACCTCTAGGGCTGAAGGGACAAAAGCAGAAGGTGGTATTACCCAAGTCCAGGATCGAGGACCACCCAGCAGAAGCAGGAACGCCAGCCCAGCAGGAGCTTGGTCCATGGAGGGAGTGACTCCAGTGGGAGCCACAGAAGAGATAACAGTCTGTGCTGGAGATGACCTCATAACAGAGAGAAAGGGAGGAAATACCCTGGCTTCTTCCCTTCTCTTGCTTTCCAATGTTCTGCCAAAGATTCCCATCCATAGGCCAAACCTCTCCAGAAGTCAGGAGGGAAAGGAGCCTGGGAAATGTTGTCTGCTGCACATAGCATAGCAGGGGAAGAGTGGAATGGGGCCAGGCACTGTGGCTCACGCCTGTAATCCCAGCAACTTTGGGAGGCCGAGGCAAGTGGATCACTTGAGGTCAGGAGTTTGAGAAGCGGAGAATGAGTCTGAGAGCAAATAGACAAATGACCAGCCTGTGTTTAAAGGAGGAGGAAATGATCATCCGCCAAATGCCACAGACAAGATGAGGACTTGGAAATGACCACTGCATTTAGCAATGGGGAGGTCATTGGTGACTTTTACAAGCTGTTTGAATGGAGTGGCATAAGCGAAAGCCTAGCAGGACTCAATTCAAGAGACAATCGAAGAAGAGGAATTGGAGGTAGTGAATATAGGTACTTTTTTTTTTTTTTGAGTTTCACTATGAAAGGGAAGAAGAGAAAGGGGGTGGTATTTGGAGGGGGAAGTAAGATTAAGATTAACAGTATTTTCAAGATGGGAGAAATAACAGCATATTTGAATGCTGATAAGGAAAAATCCAAGAGAGAAGTAAAAACTGATAATGCAGGAGAGAGAAAAAAAACTGAAGCAATATTCTTGAGTAGGCAGGAGGGAATGGGATCTGGTGCAGAAGCAGTACAATAATAGGGTTTATTTATTTATTTATTATTTATTTATTTATTTTTGAGACGGAGTCTCACTCTGTCACCCAGGCTGGAGTGCGGTGGCGTGATCTCGGCTCACCGCAACTTCCGCCTCCTGAGTACAAGTGATTTTCCTACCTCACCCTCCCGAGTAACTGGGATTACAGGTGTGTGCCACCACCCCAGGCTAATTTTTGTATTTTTAGTAGAGATGGGGTTTCACCATGTTGGCCTAGCTGGTCTCAAACTCCTGACCTCGGGTGATTTGCCTGCCTCGGCCTCCTAAAGTTCTGGGATTACAGGCATGAGCCACTTCGCTCGGCCCAATGATAGGATTTATAGAAACTCAGAGTCACAGGATCTTCATCACTGAAGTTTAGAAAAGACCTTAAATGTCATACCCTCTAACCTCCTCCTGTGTGCAGGCATTTCCTGTGTAGCCTCCTAGACACATATTGGTCCAGCCTTTGCTTTAAAGTCTCCAGGGATGGTAAACTTAGAGTTTCCCCAAACAGTCATTTTCATTTTCGGAGAAATACAATTAATTTTTCCTTTTGAAAACAACCAGATGGAATTGGTGCTTTTTTTTTTGAGACAGTTTCACTCTGTCTCCCACGCTGGAGTGCATTGGCGTGATCTCAGCTCACTGTAACCTCTGCCTCCCAGGCTGAAGAAACTCTCATGTTTCAGCCTCCCGAGTAGCTGGGATGCATCGATCAATGAAACAATAGTGAGCCCAGAAATAAATCCATGCATCTATAGCCAACAGATTTTCAATAAAAATGCAAATAACACACATTAGGGAAAGGACAGTCTCTTCAATGAATGATGCTGGGAAAACTGCATATCTATATGCAGAAGAATAAAACCAGACCCCTCTCTCTCACCGTATACAAAAACCCAATGGATTAAAGGCTTAAATGTAGGATCTGAAACTGAAACAACTAGAAGAAAAGGGAAATGCTTTATGACATTGGGCTGGGCAAGGTTTTTTGTTTTTTTGTTTTTTTTCATATGAACTCAAAAGCACAGGCAACGAAAGCAAAAATAGACAAGTAGGATTACATCAAACTAAAAAGCTGTCCACCAAAGGAAACAGTCCACAGAGTGAAGATATAACCTACATAATGGGAGAAAATATTTGCAAATTCTACAACTGACAAGGGGTTAATATCCAGACTGCATAAGGAATTCAAACTCAATAGCAAAAACTCAATCTGATTTTTTTTTTTTTTGAGATGGAGTTTTACACTTGTTGCCCAGGCTGGAGTGCAATGGCATGGTCTTGGCTCACTGCAACCTCACCCTCCCAGGTTCAAGCGATTCTCCTGCCTCAGCCTCCCGAGTAGCTGGGATTACAGGCGCCCGCCACCACGCCTAGCTAATTTTTGTATTTTTAGTAGAGACGGAGTTTCACCATGTTGGCCAGGCTGGTCTTGAACTCCTGAGCTCAGGTGATCCACCTGCCTTGGCCTTCTAAAGTGCTGGGATTACAGGCGTGAACCACGGTGCCCGGCCTTAATCTGATTTTTTTTTTTTTTTTTTTTTTTGAGACAGGGTCTCACTCTGTCACCCAGACTGGAGTGCAGTGGTGTGATCTCAGCTCACCACAACCTGCACCACCCAGGCTCAAGTGATTCTCAGGCCTCAGCCTCCCAAGTAGCTGGGATTACAGGTGCGTACCACCACTGCCCGGCTAATTTTTGTATTTTTAGTAGAGATGGGGTATGTTGGCCAGGATGGTCTTGAACTCCTGACCTCAAACGATCCATCCACCTCAGCCTCCCAAAATGCTGGGATTATAGGTGTGAGCCACCGCACCTGGCCTCAATCTGATTTTTAAACGGGCAAAATACCTTTATAGACATTTCTGAAAAGAAGGCATACAGAATGGCCAACAGGTATATGAAAAAATGCTGAACATCACTAATCAGGAAAATGCAAATCAAAGTGAGGTGATGTGAGGGAGATATCACCTCACTTTAGTTAGAATGGCTATTATCAAAAAGACAAAAGGTAAGGGTTGGCGAGGATGTGGAGAAAAGGGAACCCTTACACACTGCTGGTGGAAATGTAAATTACTACAGCCATTATGGAACACAGTATGGGCTGTTCCTCAGAAAATTAAAAATAGAACTGCCATATGATACAGCAATCCCAGTTCATATATATATATGTGTGTGTATATATACACATACATACACACACACGCACATAGATATACACAATGAAATATTATTCAGCCATAAAAAGAAATGAAATCCCATCATTTGTAACAACGTGGATGAACATAGAGGACATTATGTTAAGTGAAATTAGCCAGATGCAGGAAGGGAAATACCCCATAATCTCACTCATATGTTGAATGTAAAAAAAGTTGATTTTATAGAAGTAGAGGATAGAACAGTGGTTACTATAGCCTGGGGAGGGGGAAGGAGGGATGGCAGAGATCGGTCAATAGGTACAAAGTTACAATTAGGAGGAATAAGTTCTGATGTTCTATTACACAGTGGGATGATTATTGTTAACAATAATGTATATTTCAAAATAGCTAGAAGAAAGGATTTTGAGTGTTATCACATACAAATGATAAATATTTAAGGTGATGGATATGTTAATTACCCTGATTTGATCATTTCACATTGTATACATGTATCGGAACATCACTTTGTATCCCATAATATGTACAGTTATTATGTGTCAATTAAAAATTAAGAAAAATGTGGGAGCCAGGCAGGGTGGTTCATACCTGTAATCCTAGCACTTTGGGAGGCCAAGGCAGGAGGATCACTAGAGTCCAGGAGTTTGAGACCAGCCTAGGCAACATGGTGAGACCCTGTCTCTATTTTTAAAAAGTTTTTTTTTTTAAGAAAAATATATGAGGTATTAATATTTAAAAGAAAGTGACACATTTATCATTGTTGTAATTAGGCTCTTTTGAATGTTAGAAAATGAGAGGGATTAATTGTAAGGATATACATGGAAATGAACTAGGAATAGAAGAAAACTTTTAAATTACGATTAATGACATCTATTAAAAAATCCTACAGCAAGCATACTTAAAAGCTTGCCTCCTGAAGTTGGAAATGAGACAAAGATTCCCTTTATTACCATGGTACTGGGAATCCTAGCCAGTGCAATGAGAAGAAAAGGAAACAAAACGTTTAAAGACTTGGAAGAAATAACAACATCATTATTTGTAGAAAACATGATTGTGTATATAGAATATCCAAAATAACTGAAGAATAAATATTTGAATTGATAAATGAATTTAGAAAAGTTGGCCAGTTGCGGTGGCTCACGCCTATAATCCCAGCAGTTGGGAAGCCGAGGTGGGTGGATCACGAGGTCAGGAGTTCGAGACCAGCCTGGCCACTACTAAACCCCGTCTCTACTAAAAATACAAGAATTAGCCGGGCGTGGTAGTGCGCGTCTGTAGTCCCAGCTACTCGGAAGGCTGAGGCAGGAGAATCGCTTGAACCCAGGAGGCGGAGGTTGCAGTGAGCCGAGATTGTACCACTGCACTCCAGCCTGGGTGACAGAGCAAGACTCCATCTCAAAAAAAAAAAGAAGTTGCTGGACATGCAGTTAATATAGAAAACCAATTGTATTCTGTATCTAAGTAACCAGCAGTTGGAAACTTAACATTTAAAATTAGACATATTAAATCATTAAAATAGCATAAAAATACCTAAGGATAAATCTAAGAAAGTATTATGCAGGCCTTTACATAGAAGACTATAAAATATCATTGAGAAAAATTAAAACCTGAGTAAATGGAATGATACACTGTGTTCATGTGGAAGACTCAATAGCTTTAAAGTGTGAGTTCTCCACAAACTGATTTATAGATTCAGTGAGACTACAATCAAAATCTCAACAATTGTGTGTGTGTGTCCACATGTGCATGTGTCCACGTGGTGCTGGGCAGGGGGCAGGGGAGACTTGACAAGCTAATTTAAATTTATAAAGCAAGGAGAAGGTCCAAGAATAGGAATAAAATTTATACAGAATGAAAAGGTCCAATATCACTCTTGAAGAACAAGGTGATAGGACTTGTTCTACTAGATATTATTTTATTATATATTGAAAGTAATTTAAACAGTATGGTATTGGCCCAGTGATGGACAATAGATCTATGAAACAATAGAGAGTCCAGAAACAGGCCCACATGTGCAGTCACCAGATGTACAGCAAAGGCGCCCCTGCTATTCAGTGAGGAAATAATTTTTTTCTTTTCTTTTTTCTTTTTTTTTTTTTGAGATGGAGTTTTGCTCTTGTCACTCAGGCTGGAGTGCAATGGCGTGGTCTTGGCTCACTGCAATCTCTGCCTCCCGGGTTCAAGCGATTCTCGTGCCTCAGTCTCCTGAGTAGCTGGGATTACAGGCGCGCACTACCACACCTGGCTAATTTTTGTATTTTTAGTAGAGACAGGGTTTCACCATGTTGGTCAGGCTGGTCTCGAACTCCTGACCTCAGGTGATACACCCGCTTCAGCCTTCAAAGTGCTGGGATTATAGGTGTGAGCCACCACGCCTGGCTGGAAAGAATTTTTTTGTAATAAATTTTGCTAAGACAATTGTCTATTCCCATGGCAAAAAGAAAACTTGACCCCCTACCTCACATCATCCACAAAAGTCAATTCCAGGTAAATGAGATCTAAATGTAAAAAGCAAAGTGGTAAAACTTCTAGAAAATAATAAAAATATTTTCATTATCTCTGGGAAATGAAAGACCTCTTAAGACAAAACCACTAACCATGAAAGAAAAGATTGATACCGCATTCAATGTAAGAGCACCTGCTCAGGCTAGGCACGGTGGCTCACGTCTGTAATCCCTGCACTTTGGGAGGCTGAGGCGGGTGGATCATGAGGTCAGGAGTTCAAGACCAGCCTGGCCAAGATGGTGAAACACCATCTGTACTAAAAAAAACAAAAACAAAAATTAGCCGGGCGTGGTGGCGGGCGCCTGTAGTCCCAGCTACTCGAGAGGCTGAGGCAGAGAATCGCTTGAACCCAGGAGGTGGAGATTGCAGTGAGCCAAGATCGTGCCACTGCACTCCAGCCTGGGCTACAGAGCGAGACTGCCTCTCAAAAAAAAAAAAAAAAAAAAAAAAAGCACCTGCTCATCAAAAGATGCTATCGAGGGTAGAAAAGCTACAGAGAAGATGAAGATACTTGTAAGACAAAAATCGTGAAGGGCTTGTGTCCAAAGTGTCTAAAGAGTTCCTTCTAACCATTCTTTTTTTTCTTTTTTAAATTGAGATGGAGTCTCGCTCTGTCGCCCAGGCTGGAGTGCAGTGGCGTGATCTCAGCTCACTGCAGCCTCTGCCGCCCGGATTCAAGCGATTCTCCTGCCTCAGCCTCCCGAGTAGCTGGGACTACAGATGCCCACCACCATGCCTGGCTAATGATGTATTTTTAGTAGAGACGGAATTTTACCATGTTGGCCAGGCTGGTCTTGAATTCCTGACCTCAGGCAATCTGCCCACCTCGGCCTCCCAAAGTGCTGGGATTACAGGCATGAGCCACTGTGCTCGGCCCAAACCATCTTTTAGATAATGGAGGGTTTGACCTTGGAACTCTTTGGGGACAGTGCAGGCCCACGTCCTTGGCCACAGGGATCCCAAAAGGAGGGCAGTGCCAGTGACTCTTTTTGCCTCTGGTGGTGGGGCCAGAGTGAGGGAGGAAGGTGGAAAAGTGGAACTTTCAAAGAAATGTGCTGTCTAAAGACTCTAATTGGAAGTGTTTTTTGTTTTTGAGACAAGGTCTCACTCTGTTGCCCACGCTAGGGTACGGTGGCGTGATGCTGGCTTATGGCAGCTTCCACCTCCTGGGCTTGTGATCCTTCCAACTTCAGCCTCCCAAGTAGCTGGGACAACAGGCATATGCCACCACGTCTGGCTTTTATATATTTAAGTATAAACATTATATATATAACTATATTTATATTAAGTTGGTGCAAAAGTAATTGTGGCTTTTGCCATCACGTTACAAAAACCGCAATTACTTTTGCACCAACCTTACTATATATTCTCTATATAGATTGTATATATATATATAGTATATATATATACACTATATTCTCTATATAGATTATATATATGTGTATATATATACTATATATTCTCTATATAGATTATATATATATATATACTATATATTCTCTGTATAGATTATATATATATATATATATATATATTTTTTTTTTTTTTTTTTTGTAGTGACAGCGTTTCTCCATGTTGCCCATGCTGGTCTTAAAGTCCAGGCCTCAAATGATTCTCCCTCCTCAGCCTCCCAAAGTGCTAGGATTACAGGCATGAGCCACGGTGCCTGATCTGAAAGTGTTTTCTTTCAGAAGGACCAGAGGGAACAGATGGCCAGAGCCCATCATGGCCTCCGTCATCCTGTCTCCAAGGACAAATGGAATATTCTGGAGGAAGGGTGGACTGTGTTAGCTCTACAAGTCAATTCTCAATCTCAGCTTGTTCCTGCCAGCTCAGCCCTTATTCCCAATTGAGGAGAAAAAGGAGGTTTCCAGGAATACCCTGCCTTTTTTCCAGGAGTTTCAGGGCTGGGCATCGGGTAGGGGCTCAAGTCATGCCTTTGGAATGGAGCTGGAGGAGTGTGTTAATAGGCACTCTTGTGGGGGCTCCCCTCTCCCTTTCCCGGTGGGACCAGTCAGGACTTGGAGGGCTTCTGGCTGTGGAACTGGTTTGGTTCCCCTGCTTCTTGGTACCATTCCCAATCTCCACTTGTTCATTCATTCTGACCTCAACTCCTACTCCAGTCCCTATCAGCTCACTCTGCTCCAGCCACAGCGGTCTCCTCCCTGGCCCTCAGACATGCCAGGCACATTCCTGCCTTGACATTTTTTCCTCAGGTATCTGCAAACGGCCCGCCCTTTCACATCCTTCAGGTCTTGATTTTGTCATTTTCTCAGAGCATTTTGCTGACCGTTGTATCTAAAATTTCATCACCTCCTCATACTTCCTATCCCCCTCTCCTTCTATAGTTTTCCACTAAAACCCTATATAAATATTTGCTCATTTTGCTCATTGTCTGGTGCTCCCACTATAAACTAAAAGTTTAGTGGGGACAGGGATTTTTTCTGTTGTTGTTCACTGCTATACCCCAGAGTGTAGCAGAGTTCTGGGCTGGGCGTTGTGGCTCACGCTTGTAATCCCAGCACTTTGGGAGGCCGAGGCGGGTGGATCACTTGAGGTCAGCAGTTCGAGACCAGCCTGGCCAACATGGTGAAACCCCATCTCTACTAAACATACAAAAAATTAGCCAGGTGTGGTGGTACATGCATGTAGTCCCAGCTACTCAGGAGGCTGAGGCACGATAATCACTTGAACCTGGGAGGCAGAGGTTGCAGTGAGCCAAGATGATGCTACTGCACTCCAGCCTGGGCGACAGAACGAGATTCTGTCTCAAAAAATAAATAAATATGTCCTTTGCCCACTTTTTGATGGGCTTGTTTGTTTTTTTCTTGTAAATTTGTTTGAGTTCATTGTAGATTCTGGATATTAGCCCTTTGTCAGATGAGTAGGTTGCAAAAATTTTCTCCCATTCTGTAGGTTGCCTGTTCACTCTGATGGTAGTTTCTTTTGCTGTGCAGAAGCTCTTTAGTTTAATGAGATCCCATTTGTCAATTTTGGCTTTTGTTGCCATTGCTTTTGGTGTTTTAGACATGAAGTCCTTGCCCACGCCTATGTCCTGAATGGTATTGCCTAGGTTTTCTTGTATGATTTTAATGGTTTTAGGTCTAACATTTAAGTCTTTAATCCATCTTGAATTAATTTTTGTATAAGGTGTAAGGAAGGGATCCAGTTTCAGCTTTCTACATATGGCTAGCCAGTTTCCCCAGCACCATTTATTAAATAGGGAATCCTTTCCCCATTTCTTGTTTTTGTCAGGTTTGTCAAAGATTAGATAGTTGTAGATATGCGGCATCATTTCTGAACAGACATTTCTCAAAAGAAGACATTTATGCAGCCAAAAAACACATGAAGAAATGCTCACCATCACTGGCCATCAGAGAAATGCAAATCAAAACCACAGTGAGATACCATCTCACACCAGTTAGAATGGCCATCATTAAAAAAGCAGGAAACAACAGGTGCTGGAGAGGATGTGGAGAAATAGGAACACTTTTACACTGTTGGTGGGACTGTAAACTAGTTCAACCATTGTGGAAGTCAGTGTGGCGATTCCTCAGGGATCTAGAACTAGAAATACCATTTGACCCAGCCATCCCATTCCTGGGCATATACCCAAAGGACTATAAATCATGCTGCTATAAAGACACATGCACACGTATGTTTATTGCGGCACTATTCACAATAGCAAAGAGTTGGAACCAACCCAAATGTCCAACAATGATAGACTGGATTAAGAAAATGTGGCACATATACACCATGGAATACTATGCAGCCATAAAAAAATGATGAGTTCTTGTCCTTTGTAGGGACATGGATGAAACTGGAAACAATCATTCTCAGTAAACTATCGCAAGGACAAAAAACCAAACACCGTATGTTCTCACTCATAGGTGGGAATTGAACAATGAGAACTCATGGACACAGGAAGGGGAACATCACACTCCGGTGACTGTTGTGGGGTGGGGGGAGGGGGGAGGGATAGCATTAGGAGATATACCTAATGCTAAATGACAAGTTGATGGGTACAGGAAATCAACATGGCACATGGATACATATGTAACAAACCTGCACATTGTGCACATGTACCCTAAAACCTAAATTATAATAAAAAAAAAACAAAAAACAAAATAAATAAATAAATAAATAAATAAATAAAAATAATAATAGTAAAGTTCTGGGTAACAGTAGATTAAATGTTTATTTAATCCATTCATCCAACTAATATTTACTGAGCGTCTACTGTGTTTACTGAGTGTTGATTAGGTGCCAACCTTTTGCTGGGCACTGAGAGAATGATGGAGAAAGGCAGGCCTAGGTCTTACCCTCAGGGAGCTTGTAGTCTCTGCAAGGAGAGATTGATGAGGAAACAGGTCTGTAGGATCTGCTGTTCTGATACCCCTGGCGGGAGTGACCACGCTTGTTTGGTTCCTGTGCTGCTTCTGTTCCTGATGTGAGACTCACTCACAGCTGTTTGGTTTCCCAGCTTCAGAATGGGAGCTGAAAGGCAGGCCCCACAATCAGAAATGGCTCCCCTACGCCTGTTTGGCCTCTTTGATCCTGAACCCAAGAAAGGTGTCCCTGTTGGCTTCTGCTCTGGAGCCCAGAACCCAGCCCAATATGGAGCCCACTCACAGCCTCCCGGACCCCCATCATGGAACTCGTCATAACTTGATGGAACTGCCTGTTGACTACTCAGGGGCCACTCTAGAATGTAAACACCTTGAAGGCAGAGACCATGTGTGGCCTGTTCACTGCTCTATTGCCGGTAACTAGCCAAGTCTCTGGATCACACTAGCTGCGGAGGACGGTGGTTCAGAGCATGGGTGCTGCAGGCCTGACTGCCTGAGTTTGAGTCCCAGCTCTGCCGATGAAAAAAGAATGGTTAGGAATCACAGATCTGGTCCTGAAAATGTGGCAGGCATCATAGCATTATGGGAAATGTACATCCTTACTATCAGATCGCCTAGATTTGTGTCCTGGCTCTGTCACTTACTAGCTGTGTAACTCTGGCCAAGTCGCTTAATCTCTCTTGTGCTTCAGGTTCCCTGTGTCTAAAATGGGGACAATAGTAGTACTCATCTCATTGTGGTTTTATGAAAATTAAGTGAGTTGATATTTGTAAAGTGCTAACTTAGTACAGTGCCTGGCAGATAACTGCTTGGTAAGGAAACAAATGCTAAATACCGTCCGGGTGTGGTGGCTCACGCCTGTAATCCCAGCACTTTGGGAGGCCAAGGTGGGTGGATCACCTCAGGTCAGGAGTTGGAGACTAGCCTGGTCAACATGGTGAAACCCCGTCTCTACTAAAAATACAAAAATTAGCCGGGTGTGGTGGCGGGTGCCTGTAATCCCAGCTACTCGGGAGGCTGAGGCACGAGAATCTCTTGAACCCGGGAGGCAGAGGTTGCAGTGAGACAAGATCATACCTCTGCACTCCAGCCTGGGCAACAGAATGAGACTTGGTCTCAAAAACAACAACAACAAAAAACAGGCCGGGCGCGGTGGCTCACGGCTGTAATCCCAGCACTTTGGGAGGCCGAGGCAGGCGGATCACGAGGTCAGGAGTTCCAGACCAGCCTGGCCAACATAGTGAAACCTCATCTCTACTAAAAATACAAAAATTAGCCAGGCATGGTGGCGCACGTCTGTAGTCCCAGCTACTCGGGAGGCTGAGGCAGGAGAATCGCTTGAATCTGGGAGGTGGAGGTTGTGGTAAGCCGAGATCATGCCACTCCACTCCAGCCTGTGCAACAGAGCAAGACTCCGTCTCAAAAAAACAAAACAAAAAAAATAGCAACAAAAAACAAATGCTAAATACCATCTGTTGACAGAATGAATGAACCGCAAATGTGGTTGCCCCCGACCTGTTCTGAGTTCAAATGTGAATCTCACATGTCTTTCCTGCTGAGCGCTCTGGAGCAGCTCAAATCTGAATGTCTGGTTGGGGAGGCCAAACCACAGCACCCACCCTAGATGCCCCCAGAGCAGGTTTCCACCTGTGTCCACTTGTATCCTTTCCTGACTGTACTTCCAGTGCTGGCCATTGTTTGGGGAGCCCTTGGCATCACCAGTTTTCTTTTTATTTTTGTGGGTATATAGTAGGTGTATATATTTATGGGGCATATGGCATATTTTGATATAGGTATACAATGTGTAAAAGTCACATCAGGGTAAATGGGGTATCCATCACCTCAAACGTTTATCCTTTGTATTACAAACAATCTAATGACACTCTTAGTTATTTCAAAATAACTAATTTAAAATTAATAAATAAAAATAAAAGAATTAAAAATTAAATGATTGGCTATGGTCACACTGTTGTGCTATCAAATACTAGATCTTATTCTATTTTTTTGTACCCATTAACCATCCACACTTCCCCCCCACAACTCCCCACTACCATTCCCAGCCTCTGGTAACTATCCTGCTGCTCTTTCTCTCTCTACGAATTCATTTTTAGCTCCCACAAATAAGTGAGAACATGTGAAGTTTGTCTTTCTGTGCCTGGCTTATGTCACTTAACATAATGCCCTCCAGTTCCGTCATGTTATTGAAATGACAGGATCTCACTCTTTCATGGCTAAATAGTACTCCATTGTGTATATGTACCACATTTTCTTTATCCATTTGCCTGTTGATAGACACTTAGGTTGCTTCCAAATCTTGGCTATTGGGCATCACCAGTTTTTATTTGCTCTGCCAGGGAACTTGATTTCCCTCCCTGTCTGTTTCTGGAGTTGAAGCACTATGCCCTCCTCTCTTTGTGAACAATCTTTGAGCTTATCTTCTCTGGACCAGGGCCGGGCTAGCCCAGTAGAGACCTCATCCTGGTGCAGCAGGAGATGGCATGGACATAGTATGTTGGGGCAAATGTGAGGTCACAAGTGTCAGGTTACAGAGCCAGGTTACAAAGCCCTAAAGCATTCTGAACTTCAGCTATGAGAGTAGCCTAAAGCACAGGGGGTGAGCTCTCCCAGGGGAAGCAAGGGGTATGATGAGTTGGGTGGGGTCTAGGCCAAGTTGCTTCCCGGGAGCGGACTAGCCTACACAATAGAAGCTCTTAACCTGGGCTCCATGGGCTTCAGGGGTGAGCTTCAGGGAGTCCCCAAGCTCCTTGGAATTAAATATGTTCTCTGTGCTTGTGAACAGATGGGCATTTTTCTGGGGAGAGGATTCATTGATTTCACCCAATTTTCAGAGGGACCAATGAAAAAAGAATGGTTAGAAATCACTGGTCTAGTCCTCAAAATGTGGGAGGCATCATAGCATTATGGGAAATGTACAGCCTTACTATCGGATTGCCTAGGTTTGTGTCCTGGCTCTGTCACTTACTGGCTGTGATCTTAAGTAAGTCATGTTACCTCTTTGTGCATCCATGTCCTCATCTATAAAATGGGGATAATAGAAGTACCTGCTTTATAGAGTTCTTGAGAGGAAGAAAGGGGTAATATGAGCACAAAGCCCTTAGTAGATTATCTGGAACATGGTAAGGTAGGTATCCTTGGAGATTCAGAAGATCACCAAGATCATCAGTACTTTTTCTGTGCATGTGTACTGTGAAAGTTGTCAGAATCAAAATGGAGTCACTTTTATATTTTTTAAAAAGCCCTGACACACAGAGCTAGGCAAGGCTATGAAGAGAGGATTCTCACACTTGTATGATAACAAGACTATCACAAAAACTCCACAAAAACCACAACCTTGCACAATGGCCATTGCAACCTTACACAAAAAATACTTCTGGCCGGGCTCAGTGGCTCACGCCTGTAATTCCAGCATTTTGGGAGGGCTAGGCAGGTGGATCATCTGAGGTCGGGAGTTCAAGACCAGCCTGACCAACATGGAGAAACCCCGTCTCTACTAAAAATACAAAATTAGCCAGGCGTGGTGGTGGGCGGCTGTAATCCCAGCTACTCGGGAGGCCGAGGCAGGAGAGTCACTTGAACCGGGAGGTGGAGGTTGCAGCGAGCCGAGATCATGCCATTGCACTCCAGCCTGGGCAACAAGAGCAAAACTCCATCTCAAAAAAACAAAAAAACCACACACAGACACGCACACACAAAATAGCAAAAAAAAAAAAAAAAACTTCTGCAAGGACATCTGCCCAGCAACTGCCTGTCCAGCCTCAGACTGGCATCACCCTTGTTATTGATCTTTGTAGCCAAGGATAATCATTTCAAAAACAATTATATAATCCTCATTTTTCCTTTTTTTTTTTTTTTTTTTTTTTGAGATGGAGTTTCGCTCTTGTTGCCCAGGCTGGAGTGCAATGGCGTGACCTCAGCTCACTGCAACCTCTGCCTCCCAGGTTCAAGCGATTCTCCTGCCTCAGCCGCTCGAGTAGCTGAGATTACAGGCGTGCACCACCATGCCCGGCTAATTTTGTATTTTTAGTAGAGACAGGGTTTCTCCATGTTGGTCAGGCTGGTCTCGAACTCCTGACCTCACGTGATCTGCCCACCTCGGCCTCCCAAAGTGTTGGGATTACAGGCGTGAGCCATCATGCCTAGCCCATTTTTCATTTAAAAGCCTTTGTCTTCTTTTACCTCCCTGAATATGCACATAGTTTACTATGGCATTATTATTCCCATTGCAATGCCTTATTCCCAAATAAATGTCATTTTCTATTAGAGAGTCTCTTTCTGTTATTTAAGTTGACAGTGCGTGTGTGTCTTTCTGAGATTAGGGGGTATAGGATTGGGGAACAGTAGTTGGAGCTCCTGGGATTAGTGCCTAGTGGTCAGGCAGGCTGGTAGAAAAGAGCTGTAAGATTATACTTGCTGGGAGTGTTCCACCCTTGGAGGCTGTGGGTATCTCCAGCTCTTTTCTAAAGTTGGGCCGGAAAGAGTACTGACTCCCCTCATATCTACAGTGATTTTTTTTTTTTTTTGAGACAGAGTCTCACTCTGTAGTCCAGGCTGGAGTGCAGTAGCATGATTTTTTTTTATTATTATACTTTAAGTTCTAGGGTACATGTGCACAGCATGCAGGTTTGTTACATATGTATACATGTGCCATGTTGGTGTGCTGCACCCATTAACTCGTCATTTACATTAGGTATATCTCCTAATGAGTAGCATGATTTTGACTCACTGCAACCTCTGCCTCCTGGGTTCAAGCGATTCTCCCGCCTCAGCCTCCCGAGTAGCTGGGATTACAGGGGTGCACCACCACGCCTGGCTAATTTTTGTATTTTTAGTAGAGATGGAGTTTCGCCATGTTGTCCAGGCTG
This sequence comes from Symphalangus syndactylus, assembly GCF_028878055.3. NCBI lineage: Eukaryota > Metazoa > Chordata > Mammalia > Primates > Hylobatidae > Symphalangus > Symphalangus syndactylus. Next base: position 123,004,225 of record NC_072447.2, on the reverse strand, counting down.
GTCTCGAACTCCTGGCCTCAAGTGATCCACCCATGTCGGCCTCCCAAAGTGCTGGAATTAAGGCGTGAGCCACCGCACCCGGCCCTAGAGTGATTTTAAGGTACATCTGGTTAATTTCTCCTAAAGAGTTTCCCTATAGGTCTTCCATCCTTTATGTCCTAAAATTTCTACAATTGGAGTCTCTTGGGCACCAAAGCCTTTGTTGAAATGTAAGTTCGGTGACAAATCTGTGCAGGGAGGCCGAGTGAGGCCCCATCATGAATGTCGATTTTATTCTTGAACTGGACATTGCATTTTTTTTTCCCTAAGAACTGTATTGCTGGCCGGGCATGGTGGCTTATGCCTGTAATCCCAGCACTTTGGGAGGCTGAGGCAGGCAGATCACCTGAGGAGTTCGTGACCAGCCCGGCCAACATGGTGAAACCCCGTCTCTACTAAAAATACAAAAAGTAGCTGGGTGTGGTGGCAGGCGCCTGTAATCCCGGCTTCTCGGAAGGCTGAGGCACAAGAATCACTTGAACCCAGGAGGTGGAGGTTGCAGTGAGCCGAGATCGCACCATTGCACTCTAGCCTGGGTGGCAAGAGTGAAACTCCGTCTCAAAAAAACAAAACGAAAGAACCATATTGCTACTGCTACTATGAACATGGTTGTTGCTTGCTCATAGTTACTCTGGAATAACAAGCTGGTTTCGTGAGCAAGGCACAGTTGGTTACCTAGCCTACACTTTAGGTCTAGTGAATTGTCATTATAACTGCTCCCCCTCATGTGGGGGACCCTTTCTTCACAGAACAGTGAGACATTGTTTTTGAATGATCATCCACATAATTCCTGTATGGATTTTAAAAGCCGACTGTTTAATTGGACGGTGTACTTGTCTGTTGTCACTCCAGTACCTGATGAACCACCTGTTCTGTATTTCGTGTTTTTTTTCCTTGAAGCTTCAAATTTCGTTTTCCTTTGTGATTTTCTACATTTTGTATTTGCCTGCTAATTAGATTTAATCCTGATTTTTATTCATCTACTTGTAGACAAGTGTTTATCTTCTTTATTGTCAGGCCTGAAGTCGTTTTCTATAATATTTTAATATCCACACAGTTTTGTTTGCCACTAGCAAGACTGTCATCATTAGCATCAGCAACGATTGTTGTAGCGAAAATTATAATTATATACTGAAGGCCTTGAATTTAGGCCTGGTTCAAGAAGTAGTTTAGGTAAAAAGTTGCAGAATTTAGGAACACGGTCTCACAAAATATTCCTCTCTAAATAATATAGACATTTCCTCATAAAAGCTAACAAAATCCATAAGAGGAGGGACAGATATCCAAGTGACCAAGAATGACGGAGCCTTGAAATCGCGGCACTGTTTGGGCCTGCTAAAATGATTTTTTTAGTTTCAACTAAGAGCCTAACATCGCTTGGCAATCCTATTGTATGTCCCTGGTCAGCGCATCTTCAGTGTCCTGAAGCAGCCATTTCATCATCATTTCACTCTCCTGTAGCCCCCAGCCCCAGCTAGCCCCCTTTTCATCAGAAAGATTGGTTTCCATTTTCACCGAGCAAAATTCAAGCCAACAGCGTGAACTTCAGCCTCATACCAACTGGGCCGCAGATTCAACTCAAATGCAATAGCGCCCCCTTCCTCTCTATAGGAGACACTGCAATGTGCTTCCCTGATCTTCACAACAGAAAGACTCGGTGCATAACAGTAGACAGCCCTCAGCTGGTGGACCCCTTTGGGGACAGCCTCAGCTGAAGAGACCCACTTTGCCCAAGGGCATGCCTCCTTCCCAGGGCAGCCTGTGTCCAATGAATGACTGATGTGGGGATATAAAGGCCTGGCCCCCTTGTCTCCACTCTTAGCTTCAGAGCTTCCCATAGGTCTGGCTGAGGCCTTTGTTGAATCTGCACTGCAGCCCAATGTCTCCTTTCTCCAATCCTGCTTCCATTCCTTCCTTTCCACGCGTGGTGCTCCCAAGAGCACTCCCTAAGAAACCTCCTGCATGCTAATCTCCATCTCAGAGTCTGCTCAGCAAATCCAACCTGCACCACCCTCCCCCCTCCCCTAACTCCCTCCTCCTGCCCCAGGCTGACACCCACCTCCCCCATGTGTTCATTTCAGTCCTCCTCACTTCCCCTTGGACTTTGCTCTATTACTTACCTTCTCTCTTTCCTGCAGCGTCAACCTTTCCCTCTTTCTCCATCTCTCCTCCTCAGCATGCAAATTTGAACTAATGCCTTCAACAAAAACCTCCTTTGACACAGAGCCTACTTCTAGCTTTCATTCTTTCCTCCCCTTCACAGTCTAAGCTTCTTGAAGAAGCCCACTGTGGTCTTGCTTCGGTTTCCATCACTGCTGAAATGGTTCTCCTTTTTCAGCCCTGTCTTATTTGACTTCTATGTGAGTGTGGCTCCAATGGCCATCCGCTCTTCCCTTCATTTCTAGGACACTTGGCCCTCTCTCACTTTCTTTTCTTTCTTTTCCTTCCTTCCTTCCTTCCTTCCTTCCTTCCTTCCTTCTTTCCTTCCTTCCTCCCTTCCTTCCTTCCTTCCTTCCTTCCTTCCTTCCTTCCTTCCTGCCTTCCTCCCTTCCTCCCTCCCTCCCTCTCTTTCCTCTTTCTTTCTTTCTTTCTTTCTTTCTTTCTTTCTTTCTTTCTTTCTTTCTTTCTTCTTTCTTCTTTCCTTCTTTCTTTCTTCCTTTCCTTTCCTCTCACTCTATTGTCCTGGCTGGAGTGCAGTGGCGCGATCTTGGCTCATTGCAGCTTCCGCCTCCAGGGTTCAAGTGCTTCTCCTGCCTCAGCCCCCTGAGTAGCTGGGACTACAGGTGTCCATCACCACACCTGGCTAATTTTTGTATTTTTTGGTAGAGATGGGGTTTCACCATGTTGGCCAGGCTGGTCTCGAACTCCTGACCTCAGGTGATCCACCCGCCTGGGCCTCCCCAAGTGCTGGGATTACAGGCGTGAGCCACTGCATCTGGCCCTCTCCCACTTTATTTTTTTATTTTACTTTATTTATTTATTTATTTATTTATTTATTTATTTATTTATTTGAGACAGGGTCTTGCTCTGTCTCCCAGGTTGGAGCGCAGAGGCTGGAGTGTAATGGTGTGATCATTGCCCACTACAGCCTCAAATTGCTGGCTTCAAGCAATCCTCCCCGCTCTGCCTCCCAATGCACTGGGATTACAGGTGTGAGCCACTGTGCCTACCCATGAAACACTTTTATATCCAAGTGACTATTAGACACCCCTACGTTCATGTCTTACAGGTATCTCAAACCCAGTGTATTCACAATGGCTGTTGTGTCCACTCCCTGCTTCACACTGGGTCCTCCCTGTGTTCCCGGATTCAGTGAATGCTACTATGTATCTGGTTACTCAAGCGAGAAAACAGATTTCTCTCAGCACAATCTCTCTCCCTTATTACTTACTTCCCAACAACCAAAGTAATTTGGTGGCACGTGCCTGTAGTTCCAGCTACTCAGGAGGCTGAGGCAGGAGGATCTCTTGAGCCCAGGAGGCCAAGGCTGACCTGAGCAACATAGCAAGATTCCATTTCAAAAAAAAAATGTAATTTGGATCATGGCACTCGTCTGTTTAAGATGCCCCAGTGGCCCCCTATTGCCTTTATTTATTTATCTATCTATTTATTATTTTTGAGACAGAGTCTCACTGTGTTGCCCAGGCTGGAGTGCAGTGGTGCGATCTCGGCTCACTGCAACCTCTGTCTCCTGGGTTCAAGCGATTCACATGCCTCAGCCACCTGAGGAGCTGGGACGACAGGAGCCTACCACCACGCCTGGCTAATTTTTGTAGAGAGGCGTTTCGCCGTGTTGGCCAGGCTGCTCTCAAACTCCTGGCCTCAGACGATCCACTCACCTCAGCCTCCCAAAGTGCTGGGCTTACAGGCGTAAGCCACCGTGCCTGTGGCTGAACGATTTAATAAATGATGAAGTATTGAATAAAAACCCCTCTCATGTGGCCCTTGCCTGTCTGGTTCCATCGTCCCTGCCCCATCTAGCACTTTATATTCTAGCACAACTGGGCTACTTGAAGTGCTTTGAACATGCTTCATTCTGTCATGTCTTGGGGCCTCCTTTGCACATGTTCTTCTCTCTGCAAAGCTGCCTTGTTCCTCCCTGGTTACTCTTCCCTCCCCCACCCCTTATTTAATCTTCCAGTGTCTTTACAAGTGTCCCCGACTCTCTGAGGTTGACTTAGGCCCTCGCACTTCCTCTCCTGTTTACAGACATCCACTGGACCTCTTGCAGCCTATCCAGTGCCTCTCTTTCTGTGTCTTTCTTTCTATGAGACTGAGTTCCTTGAAGGCAACAGTTTCATCCTGTAATCCCACGACCTGGCATGGGGTTTGGCGCTTGGTTGCCGCTCATTAAGTGCTTGTTGGACGAATGAGTCAATGAAGTGCAAGTAGACAGCAGGAGAAAAGGAAACAAGGTTTGAGGGGAGACAGGAGGCTCCTTGGTATCTGACAGACCCAGATTATCCCAAAATGCAATCTGCTGTGATTTCTTAATTTCTCTGCATTACGAAAGAAGCACAAAGGATCCAGAGCCTATGGAACCCTGCCTTGTGCCTGGGCCAGGCATATAAGACCCTTGCCCAACTGTGCAATGACGGTTCCTACCTGTGTCTATGGACTCTGTGGGTGTCTAAGAGGCAGGGCCACCCACCCAAACGTTTTGCTAACTGACTTATATGGAAACAGGAGAATCCTGACAATGAGAATCCTGACAATGCTCACTGCTTCTGCAACTGCTTGTATAATACAGTCACATCTGTCAACCCCACGTGCTGCAAAAAGATTCCAGGAATCCTGAGATGTTGCTGCTCTCAGCCTTTGGGGTAGCTGGGCTGGGCCTGGGGCAGCTCTAGCCACAAGAGGCCTCGTTCTTTGTGCAAGACAAATACCATTTTCTGTGTGTGCTGCAGACTTAAAAAGGTTAATGAGCACTGTTGGATAATATCTAATCATTCTGGTCAGGTACTGCAATTTTGTGAGTGCCCACCTGGGACCTTGGCATCTTGAATTTACCCATATATTTCCCCGCAATTAAAGCCTTTTCTCGGCCGGGCACGGTGGCTCACACCTGTAATCCCAGCACTTTGGGAGGCCGAGGCGGGTGGATCACGAAGTCAGGAGTTTGAAACCAGCCTGACCAACATGGTGAATCCCCGTCTCCACTAAAAATACAAAAATTAGCCAGGCGTAGTGGCATGTGCCTGTAATCCCAGCTACTCAGGAGGCTGAGGCAGGAGAATCGCTTGAACCTGGGAGGCGGAGGTTGCGGTGAGCCAAGATCGTGCCACTGCACTCCAGCCTGGATGACAGAGCGAGACTCTGTCTCAAAAAAAAAAAGGTATTTTCTCATGTTTTCAAGTAGGACAGGGATCTTTGTTTATTCCCCATTGTACAGGTGAGGAAACCAAGGCGCAGCGAGGTCAAGAGACCAGCACACTCCAGCACTGTCAGAGACAAATCAAACTGAGGAGCTGGCTGAAGCCCGCACCCTCTGAGGCTGTCCAGCTGCAGTACATTTACACTCTGCCCACAAGAGGTCAGTAGGTTCCACAGGAGCAGAGCTGGCTACGGCCCGCACAATGAAAGGTGGAGCCATCCTCCCTGAGAGCAGCCCTGGTTACTGGCTGCACAGCAGCTACCTAGAAGGAAATCCTTCTACCACCAGGCTCTCCGAGAAGTCCTTCTTCCAGGGGTGGACCGGCGGTTGGGGCTGGCCAACGGTGTGTATCCTGGGAAGGCTGTGGGAGTTCCCAGGGGCAGCCGTTTTATTATATTGCAATCCTCAGGGTATGAGAAGCTATTTGTGGAGGGCGGTGTCTGTAGATGGGGCAGCTGGCGTGCTTCCGTCTGCCTGGAAAGCTGCAACCATCTCCACAGTAATAACTGGAACCAAAAATATCACAGGGCTGTGTCTGCTAGGCCAGAACGTTCCTGTCTGTCTGCTCTCTGGAGGCTGAGGGTGGGGGAGACTTAAAAAGCCATATATGGCCGGGCACTGTGGCTCACGCCTGTAATCCCAGCACTTTGGGAGGCCGAAGTGGGTGGATCACTTGAGGCCAGGAGTTTGAGACCAGCCTAGGCAACATGGTGGAACCCTGTCTCTACCAAAAAAGACAAAAATTAGCTGTGTGTGGTGATGCACGCCTGTAGTTCCAGCTACTGGGGAGGCTGAGGCACAAAAATCACTTGAACCCGGGAGGCAGAGGTTGCAGTGAGCAGAGATCGTGCCACTGCACTTCAGCCTGGGTGACAGAGCAAGACTTCATCTCAAAATAAAATAAAATAAAAAGATACATACATATATATATATATATATATAGCATCCCCAAGATTTAGAATCAGACAGACCTGGGTTTGAATCTTGATTTTTCTTCTTATTAACTGTGACCTCAGGCAAGTGGCTTAACTTCTCTAGGCCTCAGTCTCCTCATTAATAGAATGGGGAATAATAATACCTGCTTTTCTGGCTGTTCTGAGGATTTATTCACTCATTTGAAAGATAGCGGCATGCCTGTCCTACAGTTGTTACTAGGTTCAGGGGATAAAAGAGATTCAACGTCTGGCACGTAGTAAGTGCTGAATTAATGATAACTTATTTTTGAAGGTCATGCCACGAATTTGGACTCAAAACAGCAGGCAGTTGAAAGCATTCTGAAAAGAGAAGTAGTAAGAAAAAAACACTACTTTTTTTTTTCTTTTTCAGGCAGGGTCTCACTGTTGCCCAGGCTGAGTGCAATAGCACAATCATGGCTCATTGCAGCTTCTACCTCTTGGGTTCAAGCAGTGCTCCTGCCTCAGCCTTCCAAAGTGCTGGGATTACAGGCGTGAGTCACCATGCCCAGCAGGAAAACACTATTGAAGAGGCTTCACCCCTACCTGCAGTGTAGAGGCAGGATTGAAAAATGCCAGCCTTATCATTTTCATAGAATTGTTCTGAACATCATAAAATAGAGGCAGAGCAAGAGGCCTAAGACTAATAAATCGTCGGGAGTTGAACCCATATTGCAACTGGGGACAGGGACTGCTCCTAAAATCATAGGGCCATAGTCTGCCTCTCCCCTGGGAAGTAGCAAGGGGAAGGAAGGGCTGAGAAGAAGCCTTCTGTCTGCTCACTGGAAGCTGAGGGGCTTCATTTTGCCCATCACCTGGCCTGTCTTCAGGCAGTGGTTTCAGGATGTGGGAAGAAGGTGTGGGCGTGCATATGCAGCAGTGAGGATGTTTGAAGGATGTGAGAACACAAGAACATAAAATGCCACCCTGTGGCTGAGCCATGGATTCCTCTGACTCAGACAAGGTCATCATGGAACATGAAGACCCAAATGTCATCTTTGAGTCCTTTGGTAAACTATCAGGTGTGAGTTTATCCAAAGCTTTCAGAAATTGCAGTATTTCTTTTCAGCCTGCCTCACCAATTGGGATGTTTTCCACACGTTTTTGCTTCCATTTAAAGATAAGTTATTTTATTAAAAACATACCTCTCTGGAAGAGCTCTACAAGGAGAACTACAAAACGCTGCTGAAAGAAATCATAGATGACACAAACAAATGGAAACACATTCTATGCTCATGGATAGGTAGAATCAATATTGTGAAAATGACCATACTGCCCAAAGCAATCTACAGATTCAATGCAATTTGTATCAAAATACCAACATCATTTTTCACAGAATCAGAAAAAATCCTGAAATTCATATGGAACTAAAAAAGAGCCAGAATAGCCAAAGCAATCCTAAGCAAAAAGAACAAATCTGGAGGTATCACATTACTGGACTTCAAATTATACTACAAGACTATAGTTACCAAAACAAAATAGTACTGATATAAAGTAGTTACATTAACCGGTCACGGTGGCTCACATCTGTAATCCCAGCACTTTGGGAGGCCGAGGTTTGTGGATCACCTGAGGTCAGGAGTTCAAGACTAGGCTGGCCAACATGGTGAAACCTCATCTCTACTGAAAATATAAAAATTAGCCAGGCGTGGTGGTGCGTGCCTGTAATCCCAGCTACTCAGGAGGCTGAGGCAGGAGAATCACTTGAGCCTGGGAGGTGGAGATTGTGGTAGGTCAAGATCACGCCACTGCACTCCAGCCTGGGCGACAGGGAGAGACTCTGTCTCAAATAATAAAAATAAAATAAAATAAAATAAAAGTAGTTATATTAGACCAATGGAACAGAATAGAGAACCCAGAAATAAAGCCAAATACTTATAACCAACTGATATTTGACAAAGCATACAAAAACATAAGTTGGGGAAAGGATACCCTATTCAATAAATGGTGCTGGGCAAACTGGCTAGCCCCATGTAGAAGAATGAAACTGTATCCCTATCTCTCAGCTTATGCAAAAATCAACTTGAGATGGATCAAAGTCTTAAATCTAAGACCTGAAATCATAAAAATTCTAGAAGAAAACCTAGGAAAAACTCTTCTGGACATTCTTTGCCTAGGCAGGCAAAGAATTTATGACTAAGACCCCAAAAGCAAATGCCACAAAAACAAAAATAAATGGGACCTAATTAAACTAAAAAGCGTCTTGTACAGCAAAAGAAAAAATCATCAGAGTAAACAGAACCCACAGAATGGAAGAAAATATTTGCAAACTATGCATCCAACAAAGGAGTAATATCCAGAATCTACAAGGAACTCAAACAAATCAGCAAGAAACAAACAAATAATCCCATTAGAAAGGGGGCAAATGACATGAAGAGACATTTCTCAAAAGAAGATATACAAATGGCCAACACACACATAAACAATGCTCAACATCACTAATCATCAGGGAAATGCAAATTAAAACCATAATGAGATACCACCTTACCACAGCCAGAATGGCCATTATTATTATTATTATTATTATTATTATTGAGACAGAGTTTTGCTCTTGCCCTCCAGGCTGGAGTGCAGTGGCATGATCTCGGCTCACTGCAACCTCTGCCTCCCGGGTTCAAGCGATTCTCCTGAGGCTGAGGTGTGCGGATCACCTGAGGTCAGGAGTACAAGACCAGCCTGGCCAACGTGGTGAAACCCTGTCTCTACTAATAATACAAAAATTAGCCAGGCGTGGTGGCAAGCACCTGTAATCCCAGCTACTTGGGAGGCTGAGGCAGGAGAATCACTTGAACCTGGGAGGCGGAGGTTGCAGTGAGCTGAGATCGAGCCATTGCACTCCAACCTGGGCGACAAGAGCAAAACTCCATCTCCAAACAAAAAAAGAAAAAAAAAAAGAAAAAGAATGAAATAATGTCTTTTGCAGCAACTTGGATGGAGCTGGAGGCTGTTATTCTAAGTGAAGTAACTCAGGAATGGAAAACCAAATACTGTATGTTCTCACTCAGAAGTGAGAGCTAAGCTATCAGTACACAAAGGCATATGGAGTGGTATGATGGACACTAGAGACTCAGAAAGGGGAGGGTGGGAGTGGGTGAAGGATAAAAAAACTGTAAAATGGATACAATGTACACTACTTGGGTGATGGGTGCACTAAAATCTCAGAATTCACCACTATATAATCCATCCATGTAACCAAAAACCACTTGTACGCCAAAAGCCATTGAAATAAAAAAATTAAAACAATAAAAAAGTGGAAAAAAATGAAAATAAAAACACACCTGTCCAAGCTAGGTGTGGTGGTGCATGCCTATAGTCGTAGATACTCAGAAGGCTGAGGGCAGAGGATTATTTGAGCCCAGAAGTTCGAGGTCAACCTGGGTGACATAGCGAGACCCCATCTCTAAAAAATAAACCAATCAACAAACAACCCCTTCCCCACTTGCCACAAAACACACCTTTCCCAAAGAAAGTATATATACCAGAAGAAGTGATGCGCTTCTTCTGGTATATAAGAATTCCTGGCCAGGCGTGGTGGCTCACGCCTGTAAATCTCAACACTCTGGGAGGCTGAGGTGGGCGGATCACGTGAGCCCAGGAGTTGGAGACCAGCCTGGCCAACATGGTGAAACTCCGTCTCTACTAAAAAAAATACAAGAATTAGCCGGGTGTGATGGCACACGCCTGTAGTCGCAGCTACTCTGGAGGCTGAGGCATGAGAATCGCTTGAACCTGGGAGGTGGAGGTTGCAGTGAGCTGAGATCTTGCCACTGCACTCCGGCCTGGGGAACATAGTGAGACTGTGACTCAGAAAAAAAAAAAAAAAGGATTCCTTCCAGGAGTCTGTTAGCAGTTGCCCTCAAGACCAGCAAAACTGGAGGGTGAGGGAACTCAGATTTTCTGGAATAGCCTTTTTTATGTCTTTTTCTACGTAAGCAGATTGAGGATCAGAAAGTTAAAGTGACTCGTCCGAGATCTACAGCTACTAAGTGGTTGATAGAACTGGAAAGCCTCCTAGGTTTCTAGTCAGGGAGACAGGTCTATGCTTTTCTCCCCAAACCAAATGACTTCCCATTTTGGATTTATTTTTCTAGACTTCCCTCGTTGCTTTAACTCTCCTTACATCCTCCCATGACCTCTTTTAATTCTGTCCACACAGCCACAGTTGGCAGCTAGACCAAAGTGGTTTGGTTTGTCAGATCCAGGAACAAGGGGCAGAGGCATCTAGCTAGCCTGGGCCACCTTCTGGGGAACCAGCTAGGTTTTAATTCAATGCCACTGTTCAGGAAGTAAAGCAGTGGCTCTTCCTGGCAGGCATCAAGGAGGCATGCTGGAACTAGAGGAGTCCTTGCCGAGCTGGACTGAGAGGGAAGCAAGGAACCCGTTGAGAGGGCCGTTGCTAGACTGAGGAGTGCAGGCCTGGCTCTCCACTCAAGGCCATCCCCGGGTGATGTTAGAAGTCAGACCAAAGTTAGCTGACATAGAAGAGCCATTCATTTTTTTCAAGAAAAACTGATTGAGGCCGAGTGCGGTGGCTCACGCCTGTAATCCCAGCACTTCAGGAGGCTGAGGCGGGTGGATCACTTGCAGTCAGGAGTTTGAGACTAGCCTGGCCAACATGGTGAAACCCCGTCTCTACCAAAAATACAAAAATTAGCCGGGTGTGGTGGTGAGCACCTGTAGTCCCAGCTACTCAAGAGGCTGAGGCAGGAGGATTGTTGGAGCCTGGGAGGCAGAGGTTGCAGTGAGCTGAGATCGCACCACTGCACTCCAGCCTGGGTGACAGAGTGGGAGTCTGACTCAACAACAAAAACAAAATCTGTCCTGCCACGGTGGCTCACGCTTGTAATACCAGCACTTTGGGAGGCTGAGGTGGGCGGATCACATGAGCCCAGGAGTTGGAGACCAGCCTGGCCAACATGGCGAAACCCCATCTCTATCAAAAATACAAAATAATTAGCTTGGTGTGGTGGTGCATGCCTGTAATCCCAGTTACTCAGGAGGCTGAGGCCGGAGAATCGATTGAACCTGGGAGACAGAGGTTGCAGTGAGCCAAGATGGCGTCACTGCACTCCAGCCTGGGCAACAGAGTGAGACTGTTTCAAAAAAAAAAAAACAAAACAGTAATGGGCTTTTGGCTGGGTGCAGTGCCTCACACCTGTAATCCCAGCACTTTGGGAGGCCGAGGAAGGTGGATCACGAGGTCAGGAGTTCGAGACCAGCCTGGCCAACATAGTGAAACCCCTGTCTCTACTAAAAAATACAAAAGTTAGCTGGGCATGGTGGCGCATGCCTGTAACCCCAGCTACTCGGGAGGCTGAGGCAGGAGAATCGCTTCAACCCGGGAGGCAGAGGTTGTGGTGAGCTGAGATGAGGCCACTGTACTCCAGCCTGGGCAACAGAGGGAGACTCCATCTCAAACAAAACAAAACAAAACACACCAAAAAAAAAAAAAAACCAACTGATTGAGCTGACTAGGTGCCAAGGATACCACTATGAATGACAGAAATGAAGTTCCTACCTTCATGGAGTTTATGGCCTAGTGAGAGCAAAAAAAAAAAGTTTTTGTTTCCTTTGCTTTTTTAACACATAGATGTTTTCTAGCCATGTTGTCTGTCCTCCATCATGTTCTGGTCAGGGTTGGAGTACCTCTGGGACCTTTGAACCTTGTATTTCTGGTGTCAAAGTAGTTGTGAACCTTGGGCTTAACCAGTGGTGTGTTTGTAAATGTTTAACAACCAGCTCTCAGGGTGGGGTAAGGTATGTGTATATTTGTGTGTGTTTATGTACATAAGCTAATTAATTATAAATTTTACTGATGTAAAGGATATATAGTACATGGATTATCCATAACAATAAAATATACAATATTATTTATTGTAAATTCAATACAGCCAAGTGATTCTCACAGAATGCTTTCATCGATTGTTGCCCAACTCTTGTATCTGTGGTTGCACTTGATGAACAAATGTAGTTCTTTTTTTTTTTCTGAGACAGAGTTTTACTCTTGTTGCCCAGACTGGAATGCAGTGGCATGATCTTGGCTCACTGCAACCTCCGCCTCCTGGATTCAAGTAATTCTCCTGCCTCAGCCTCCCGAGTAGCTGATATTACAGGTTGGCACCTAATCAACACTCAGTAAACATAGTAGATGCTCAATAAATATTAGTTGGTTGAATGGATTAAATAAACATTTAATCTACTGTTACCCAGAACTTTACTATTATTATTATTATTATTTTGAGACAGAGTCTCACTCTGTCGCCCAGGCTGGAGTGCAGTAGCATGATCTCAGCTCACTGCAACCTCTGCCTTCCAGGTTCAAGCAATTCTCGTGCCTCAGCCTCCCGAGTAGCTGGGATTACAGGGGTGCGCCACCATGCCCGGCTAATTTTTTGTATGTTTAGTAGAGACAAAGTTTCACCATGTTGGCCAGCCCAGTCTCGACTCCTGACCTCAAATGATCCACCCGCCTCGGCCTCCCAAAGTGCTGGGATTACAAGCATGAGCCACTGCGCCCAGCCGAACAAATGTAGTTCTGACATGAATGTTGGTTGATATATTCATTTAAGTGAGAAACAATGATGTCAGAACTGCATTCATCTGTCCACAATGTGAGTGATTTCTATTTTTTTTTTTTAAATGGAGTCTCACTCTCTTTGCCCAGGCTGGAGTGCAGCAGTGTGATCTTGGCTCACTGCAACCTCCGCCTCCCGGGTTCAGGTGATTCTCGTGCCTCAGCGTCCTGAGTAGCTGGGATTACAGATGCATGGCACCATGCCTGGCTAATTTTTGTATTTTTAGTAGAGACAGGGTTTGGCCATGTTGGCCAGACTGGTCTTGAACTCCTGGCCTCAAGTGATCCGCCAGCCTCGGCCTCCCAAAGTGCTGGGATTACAGGTGTGAGCCACCGTGCCTGGCTGATTTCCTTGCTGAATAGGTTAGTGGTTTTCAAACTCTGGAAGACTATTTTCTCATTTTTTGGTATTATTCACAATCTAACAGCTATAGATATGGCACACCTTTGAGTTTTATCTGCATTATTAACATTGTTTCTATTGCTTTCTTTCCTCTAGATAGACAACAAAAGAATAGATCAAGCCTGATTTATAGCATTTGCTGATTTCTGAGTTGTAAGTGTTCCCACTATGGCTGATTTCAAGCAGTTAACTTCAATGTGATGTTGGGAAGAGACGCAATTGCACACTATTATACAGTATTTCAACTCTACAGATACTGTAGACATAAATCATCTGAAGAGCACAGGTAATAGTAAAATGAAGGCCGGGCATGGTGGCTCACGCCTGTAATCTCAGCACTTTGGGAGTCTGAGGCAGGCGGATCACCTGAGGTTGGGAGTTCGAGATCAGCCAGACCAACATGGAGAAACCCCGTCTCTACTAAAAATACAAAAAATTAGCTGGGCGTGGTGGCACATTCCTGTAATCCCAGCTACTTGGGAAGCTGAGGCAGGAGAATCGCTTGAACCCAGGAGGCAGAGGTTGCGGTGAGCTGAGATCGTGCCATTGCACTCCAGCCTGGCAACAAGAGCAAAACTCCATCTCAAAAAAAAAAAAAAAAATAAATGATTAGGATATGATGAGTTTTGGGACATTGATTACCTTAGTTTTTAATATAATTTATTTAATTGTAATTTTATATATTTTAAAATAAGTGCTATGCTTAATGACTGACCCACAAAACTTCTGAAAATATAACATCTGGCTCTCATGGGCCAGAGGGAGCCAGCTCCAGCACATACCCGGGGCCAACTATATTTCCAAGTCCTGAATGACCCTCATCCCTACTCCCATGCCCCTTTGCCATTCATTCAGGACCCCATAGCCCACCGCCTTTGATAGGAGCTCCTGGATTCCAAAGCAAACCCTAGCTGGCACCAAAGCCTCACTGCCACCTTGAGTGAGAGTTCTAGGGACAGATTGACAACAGTGGCTTTTCCATGGGTGGGTGGCCTCTTTTTGCCTGGGAAGGGGTGGAAGAGAGCCAGGGACACTTGCATGGACTCTGGAATGCACACCTGGCAAGCACACAAGTCTAAGAGGAAGAGAAAGATCGAGGTGTGAGTGCAGGGGAGCTCTGGCTCAGCCCTCTGTCAACTTGGCCCTGCTCCTGGCTGGGCTGAAATTGATTTCGGAAGGCTTTCCAGAAAGGCTGGTGATGCTGGAGACTGTGGACTGGGGAGCAGGGCAAACCTTTCTCTTCTGCCTCCAGGATGTTACCCAGAGCTCTGGAAGCTACTCCCAAGGGTGATCCAGTGTTTGCCCTTGAAGTCTACATTTTCGGCCCTATTTCCTTTTCAGCAGCAGAAGTGGCTGGCAGTGGGATTTGGGTCTGGGCCTCATGCTGACTGGCTTAGTCGGCTTTGGAATCTGACCCTCCCTGGTGGAGAAAGCTGGGCCAGCATTTGGGGCGGTCCTCAGCGTGCAGGCCCTATATGCTGTCTCCTTCGGGCCACACCCACTTGGCTTTGCTCCTCAGGTAACCCTTGGGAAACTGATCAGGTGCAACTGCTCTGATGCAGTTGGGGCAGTGTTGTGATGGGCTGCTCTGATGTCGTTGCATGAATGAAGGTTCTGTGTTTGCACCTAGGCTGGCAGCCCTCCAGGGGCACAGTCCTCAGCCCCACCCTAGCCAGCACTCAGTAGAAGGACCAGCCCACAGAGACTGGCTGAATGAATTGATGAGTACAAGCCTGGCTGACATTCAAGATTTCTTCCTGGTGAAACAGAAGCACAGTGTGGAGTCCTGTGTGGAAGCTCTCATCTTGACGTCTTGTACAAAGAGTGTCCTTCATTATTGCTAACACTTGAGGGGTGGGGAACCTCACTAATCCCCCACTGCCCGACACGTACAAACACACAAAGGTTTCTACTAGCCGGATGTTCTGTAACCAGGAAGTTCAGATGCCATTTTTTTTCTCCCAATCTATGAGAAAAGTCACCTTTGTCCCCACCCACATGCGCACTGCTACACGCTGTGCCTACCAAGGCTGGCAGAAGTGTGCTGGCTGGGAGCGATTTGCTCTTGGCATCAGCCTGAGAACATCCTGTGAGGCTGAGAGGGTGGTGCTGCCCTCCCTGCAACACAGGGATTGGGAATTGATCGGGGTGAGGGTGCACATACTAAGGACTCAATGCACCCTGAAAGGGGAGGACTCCAACCTCAACAGAATTACAAGTGCTCCACTCCCTGCCATGCCCCCTGCATCCCAGCATTCACACACGTCCTCCCGCAGATGCTGTCTGACGCTATTCACAGGGGGTTGGAAAAAAGGGAAGGCCTGCCATAAAGTCTGCAAAGAGGTGTGACTATGGAGTTTCAGTAGGAAAAAAATCTCTGGGGGACCACAATTCCTATTGTCCTTATGGCTATGGATCATGGTTATGGCTATGGACAATTAAGGAAGTGATGTAAAAACCACTGTCCAAGAACACTCCCTGCATGTCCCCGAGGATGACACCTCCACACCCTTGTCAAATGTCCTGGGCTTAATGACCCTGTGAGTGCACCCAGCTTTGAAAGTTCTGGTGTTTGCATGTGTGTGTGTGTGTGTGTGCATGCGTGTGTGTGTGTGTGTGTGTGTGCATGTGTGTGTGTGTGCATGTGTGTGTGTGTGTCTGAAGGAGAGAGAGATAGTGAGAGAGAGAGAAAATTAATACTCTTGTTTCCAGACCAGACTTTGCTTCTGTGCTCGAAACACACACACTCCCATCCAGGTGCCTCCTGGACAGCCCCACTTACATGTCCTATAGGCAACTCAAATTGAATCTACCCAGCACAACTTGTCATCCTTTCCTTCCCCCTCAAACTCACAGTTTGTCCTGCCTGATGATCCCTTTCTCAATAAGTGGCACTGCCACTCACCTACCTGGCCTAGCAGGAAATCTGGGCACACCCTCGTCTCACACTCCCATAGGCCTAGTCATCAAGTCAGGCCTGTTCTAGCCTTCACGTTTTCACTTCAACAACCTCACTCTCCATGCACGGTCACTACTTCAGGTTAGGCCCCCATCTATGTGGAAGTGCAGCAACGCCTCCTGATGAGCTTTCCTGCCTCTAGTTCCCCCACTATCCCCACCCCACCCTCCAATCCATTCTCAACCCTCTCAACAAACCAGTCCCGAAGGAAGTGCCCAAGGCAGCAGGAAGCAGACCTGCCCGAAAAGTCTTTTTCTCCAGGTTGTAGGTGCCTGATGTTCCCCCTTATTCCAGTAGTTTCTGGGGACAGCACTGCCATATTAGCTAGCTTACCACTCTAGGTTATCTGATTTACCCTACCGGCATTGGCAGAAAGGAAGGAATGTAAACTGAGAAGAAAGTTTTGAGGCTGGGCGCAGTGGCTCATGCCTGTAATCCCAGCACTTTGGGAGGCCAAAGTGGGCGGAATACCTGAGGTCAGGAGTTTGAGACCAGCCTGACCAACATGGTGAAACCCCGTCTCTACTAAAAATACAAAATTAGCCGGGCATTGTGGCACATGCCTGTAATCCCAGCTACTCAGGAGGCTGAGGCAGGAGAATTGCTTGAATCCGGGAGGTGAAGGTTGCAGTGAGCCGAGATTGCACCACTGCACTCCAGGCTGGGCAACAAGAGCAACACTCTGTCTCAAAAAAAAAAAAAAAAAAAGACTCCGTCTCAAAAGAAAAAAAAAGTTTTGACACCAATGAGGAAGTCAGGGGAAGGCCCAGAGAAGAGTAATGCGCATGTCCATAGGACCAGAGGGGATTTGTGGGGAGTGGCTTCCTGAAAAGGTGTGGGCTGGGTTCTGAAGGGACAGCCCATGAGGAAGCCCAGCCCGGAAGAAGGCAAGGCCAGTGGAAGGGAGAGGTCTCAGCTTGCCAGCTCCTGCCACGACAGGTGACTGTGCTTCCCTCCCAAGGTCTTTCTGTGGGGAGAGCCAGCAAATAGCTCTCAGGGGGAGAGTTATGATCTCCCAGAATGTGGTGTCCAGGCTTCCTTCCAGGAGGGAGAAAGAAACTGGCAAGAGGAAATTTGGGGGTGGGGTTGAAGAAGGGCTCCCATTCTCCCACTCAAGACCTATGACCTGAAAAGTTGACAGAGCCACACATTTCTTCCTCTGGGTGGGCAGATCCTGATCCTCTTCAGAGTCTGAGGGAGGCTTTTTCTCTTATAAAACTCAAGTCTCTTCTTAACCCCCATCCTCTAGGCCAGCTAGAGAGACAGCCCCCTATAAGATATAGCTTGCACCAACCCCTCTCCAGTCCTGCAAGGTGACATTGAAGCCCATGCCCTTCTGTGGCCACCTCTGACATCTCCAGGACACTGCCGCAATCAGTCCTCCAGGATGTGACACCACCAGACTTCTTGGGAAGAGCCCACCGTGCCTCATTCATCTTTGTGTCTGTACTATGATGTGTCGCTCAAACATAACCAGAGCTAAGAAGATGACCACCATGCATCCTTCTACTCAGCCTGCAAATTTTGCCCATCTTTTCTCCATCCTGGTACTTCCTCCAAGGTCAACTCCTTCCCCTACACCCTTTTTATTTTTTGTCTTGTGTTTGCTTTTTGGAGACAGGGTCTTGCTCTGTTGCCCAGGCTGGAGTGCAGTGGCGTGATCATGGCTCACTGAAACTTGACCTCCTGGGCTCAACTGATCCTCTCACCTCAGCCTCCAGGGTAGCTGGGACTACAGGTGTGTGCCACCACACCTGGCTAATTTTTGTATTTTTTTGTAGAGACGGGGTCTCTCTATGTTGCCCAGGCTGGTCTTGAACTTCTGGCCTCAAGAGATCTTCCTACCTCGGCCTCCCAAAATGCTGGGATTACAGGCATGAGCCCCCATGCCTGGCTCCTTTCACTCCTTTGAGAATATACCTTTTACTGCCCTGAAGTCCAGATTCTGACCATGGTGAGCAGGTCTCTTCAAGAACTAGCTGCTGCTTTCATTTCTCACCACTCCCTCCCCAATCCTTGGTACTCTGTGTCTTGCCATACTTTATTTTATTTATTTATTTTTATTTATTTTGGGACAGAGTCTCACCCTATCGCCAGACTGGAGTGCAGTGGCACGATCTCGGTTCACTTCAACCTCTGCCTCCCAGGTTCATGTGATTCTCCTGCCTCAGCCTCCCGAGTAGCTGAGACTACAGGTGTGCGCCACCATGCCCAGCTAATTTTTGCATTTTTAGTAGAGACGGGGTTTCACCATGTTGGCCAGGATGGTCTCGATCTCTTGACCTTGTGATCCCCCTGCCCCTGACCTGTGATCACCCTTATGATCCCTCCCAAAGTGCTGGGACTACAGGCATGAGCCACCGCTCCTGTCCCATACTTAAAAAACTTTATTTGGAAGTAATTTCAGGCTGGGCGTGGTGGTTCACGTCTGTAATCCCAGTACTTTGGGAGGCCGAGGTGGGTGGATTGCCTGAGCTCAGTAGTTCAAGGCCAGCCTGGCCGACATGGCAAAACCCCATCTCTACCAAAAATGCCAAAAAAAAAAAAAAAAAAAAAAAGGAGCGGCAGGAGGATCACTTGAACCTGAGTGGTGGAGGTTGCAGTGAGCTAAGATTGCACTTCTGCACTCCAGCCTGGGCAACAGAGTGAAACTCCGTCAAAAAAATAAAAATAAAAAAATTCAAATTTACAAAATGTGCAAAAATAAAAAGAGCACGAGGAACACTTGTATAATCTTTACCCAGATTCATCTGCTTTTAACATTTTATCTCATTTCCTTTATCATTTGTGTTCTCTCTCTCTTTCTTGCTCTTTCTCTCTCCATACAGATACACACACACATTATGTATATACATTTTTTTATATACACACTATATATACACATACACACATACACACATAATATATACACATTATGTATATACATTTTATATGCATACTATAAACACACACACTTTCTGAACCATTTGAGAATAAGTTGTATGTATCATGGTCCTTTACCACTACACTTCAGTGTATATTTCCTAAGAATAGAGATATCCTGTTCCAGATTTTAAAAAAAGCTAAATGCAATACCTGACCCTAGAGTAGCTCCTGTACTTGAGAGGAAAAAAATGTTCTAAAGAACATTCCCACAGCATTTTTTTCAGATGGCATGATCTTGGCTCACTGCAACCTCCACCTCCTGGGCTCAAGCAATTCTCCTGCCTCAGCCTCCCGAGTGGAGCTGGGATTACAGGCGTGCACCACTACCGCCCGGCTAATTTTTTTTTTTTTTTTTAGTAGAGATGGGGTTTCACCATGTAGGTCAGACTGGTCTCGAACTCCTGACCTCAGGTGATCTGCCCACCTCGGCCTCCCACAGTGCTTGGATTACAAGCATGAGCCACCATGCCCCGGCCTGTTGTTTCTTTAAATCTTTTCAAAAACCAACTTAAAAAAAACTTCAGTAGTTTTCTGGGGTACAGGTTGTTTTTTGGTTACATGGATAAGTTCTTTAGTGAAAAACTGACTTTTCATTTCATTGATCTTGTATATTTTTTTAAGTCTCAATTGTATTTATTTCTGCTCTGGCCTTTATTATTTCTTTCCTTCTACTAATTTTGGGTTTGGTTTGTTCTTGCTTTTCTAGTTTTTGTTTTGTTTTGTTTTGTTTTGTTTTTTGAGACAGAGTCTCGCTCTGTCGCCGAGGCTGGAGTGCAGTGGCGCGATCTCCGCTCACTGCAAGCTCCACCTCCTGGGTTCACGCCATTCTCCTGCCTCAGCCTCCCTAGTAGCTGGGACTACAGGCGCCCACCACCACGTCCGGCTAATTTTTTCATTTTTTTTAGTAGAGACGGGGTTTCACCGTGTTAGCCAGGATGGTCTTAATCTCCTGACCTTCTGATCCGCCCGTCTCAGCCTCCCAAAGTGCTGGGATTACAGATGTGAGCCACCACGCCCAGCCACTTTTCTAGTTTTTTGAGGTGCATTGTTAGGTTGTTTATTTGAAATCATTATACTTTCTTGATATAGTTGCTTATTGGTATAAACTTTCCTCTTAGTACTGCTCTTACTGTATCCCACAGATTTTGGCATGTTGTGTTTCATCAGATATTTTTTTCTTTTTGAGACAGGGTCTCATTCTGTCCCCCAGGATGGAGTGCAGTGGCACGATCATAGCTCACTGGAGCTTCAAACTCCTGGTCTCAAGTAATCTTCCCACCTCAGCCTCCTGAGTAGCTAACACTATAGGCTTGCACCACCATGCCCAGCTTATCTTTTTAATTTTTTGTAGAGACAGGGTCTCACTGTGTTGCCCAGGCTGGTCTTGAACCCCTGGCCTCAAGTGATCCTCCCACCTAAGCTTCCTAAAGTGTTGGGATTACAGGCGTGAGCCACCACATCTGGCCCATCCAATCTTTATAATGATATTTGCAAAATGATGTGTTTCCAACTCTCATGCTCCCTCCATCCACATTTGCCAGTTGGCCCTTGCACTCTAGCCATTTTGAACCACTTTTGGTTCTCCACACCTGCTAAGTACTATTGGCTAACTCCTATTTATCCTTCAGCCTGGGCTGTTACAATTGGTAATGCACAACATTCACATTGTAGCCATGCCACGTGGCAGCTGTGGTTGAGATGGCACTTCCTTTTTTTCTTGAGACACAATCTTGCTCTGTCAACCAGGCTGGAGTGCAGTAGTGAGATCTTGACTCACTGCCACCCCCGCTTCCCAGGTTCAAGGAATTCTTCTGCCTCAGCCTCCCGAGTAGCTGGGATTACAGGTGTGTGCCACCACACCCAGCTAATTTCTGTATTTTTAGTAAAGACAGGGTTTTGCCATGTTGCCCAGGCTGGTCTCAAACTCCTGGCCTCAAGTGATCTGCCCACTTCAGCTTCCCAAAGTGCTGGGATTACAGGTGTGAGCCACCGCACCCGGCCGAGATGGAGCTTCCTCTCAGAAGTGTTTCCAGATTCCCCAAATGTCAGTTAGTTAAACATTCTTCCTTCTTTGCTCCCAAATCTCAGTCTGCTGACCCCTTGTCACACTATATTGTAATTCTTACTTCTCTGCCTCCTTCACTGGGATATAAGCTCCATAAGGGTAGGATTTTTTCTCTCTTCTTCTCTGCTGTGTATCCCTTGCTCCTAGTACAGTGCCTGGCCCACAATATCTGTTCCACAAATGTCAAGTCAATAAATAGTTTGGTCTTATATTACAGCTCGTTTTAATTCCATTTTATTAAACTAATAAACTAATTCCATTTATATATGTGTGACTGGCTTCTCTGGCAGAGGACAAAGTCCTTAAGGGAAAGGACTATGCTTAAGTCAACTTTGCATCCTCTTCCCCTCCCCTTGGTACTTGGTACAGGACCTTGTTCATAACAGGCACTCAACAAATGTTTACTGAATGGGTCTGTATGTGTATATTGGTTGTTAAGGGTACACTTTTTTTTTTTCCTTTCCATAGAACTGCACTAAACTGTTTGTGAGCAAGATCTGAGAAGCAGGCGATGTGCTCTTTGAACACCTGCCGTTCTGGCACACCTGGGCCCAACCCTGACTGAGCCCGAGGCACAGGAAGGAAACGCAGTTGCAATGTGATTAGGGTCATGAGGGTTTCCGTAACTGAGGGACGCCAAAACCTGAGTGAGTCTCTGAGGGCGATCAATGGTTGCCCAGGACCTATCCTGAAGCTCTGAAGCCTTCCTAGATGACAGTCTCTGACTCCTCCTATGGAATCCCTCATAGGAGCCCCTGGCCGAGCTAGATCCCTAGGCTAGGTGAGCTGACTTTGGAAGTCTTTCTAGTGCAATGTCACTTGGAAGTCAAGCTGTTTGTGTTGGGATAATGTAGAAAGAAGAAGCCTGAAGAGAAGGCCTAGGAGGGGCTGGGCTGACAATCCAGCCCTTTGAAGAGCAGAGGCCACCTCTGTGGTCTAGGGCACAGCCTGCCAATCTGGCAGGATGACCTCAGATGATGCCCGAGACAATAGCTGGATTCCGGATTGTTGTCTTGCTCTGCAACCCTGGGGCCCCCGTACCCTCAGGCCCATTGCCACTGCAGCACATGCTTCTTTGCAGAGGCTGAGATCTTTGATCAGCTCAGTAGCCACAGCAACTCTTCCTAGAAGCCACTGGCTTGGGAAGTTCTCCTGTGGACTCTTACCAGCCCTCTAGAGGCAGAGTGGGGGCCCCAAGAACAGCACCAGGAAAAAGTCAGTGTAGTAAGAACTTCAGATGACACAATCTTGCCTTTATATAGGAATTTTAGCCTAGATACAGGCTATTTTTTAGTTTTTCCTTTCTGTGTAAGAAACGCACCATACAACACAACATTTAGCTTTTTCCCAATAGGAAAAAAAAGACACCAAAGGGCCCAAGATCAGTAAGTGAAAACCTTGAAACTTATAGCCAGGGAATAGAGGGACATGCGTCGAACACAGGAACCACTGACATGGACATTTTTCTTTTTGTTTAAAAAGCATGTATAGGCTGGGTGCAGTGGCTCACACCTGTAATCCCAGCACTTTAGGAGGCCGAGGCAGGTAGATCACCTAAGGTCAGGAGTTTGAGGTCAGCGTGGCCAACATGGTGAAACCCTGTCCCTGCTAAAAATGCAAAAATTAGCCGGGCATGGTGGTGGGCACCTGTAGCCCCAGCTACTTGGGACGCCGAGGCAGGAGAATTGCTTGAACCCAGGAGGTGGAGGTTGCAGTGAGCCGAGATCGCGCCATTGCACTCCACCCTGGGTGACAGAGTGAGACTCTGTCTCAAAAATAAAATAAAATAAAATAAAATAATAAATAAATAAATAGCATGTATATTGCACTTACCACATGCCCAGGCACCGTTCTAAATGCATTGCAATCTGTTAACTCACTGAATCCTTTTATTTATTTATTTATTTATTTATTTATTTTTTGAGACGGAGTCTCACACTGTCACCTCGGCTCACTGCAAACTCCGCCTCCTGGGTTCACGCCATTCTCCTGCCTCAGCCTCCCGAATAGCCGGGGGACTACAGGCGCCCGCCACCACGCCTGGCTAATTTTTTGTATTTTTAGTAGAGACGGGGTTTCACCGTGTTAGCCAGGATGGTCTCGATCTCCTGACCTTGTGATCCGCCCGCCTCGGCCTCCCAAAGTTCTGGGATTATAGGCGTGAGCCACTGCGCCCGGCCTAACTAACTGAATCCTTAGAATAAGTCTTTTAAAGTAGGTAAAATTATCATCCCCATTTTACGGTGGAAGAAATGGAAGCAGAGAGAGGTTAAATAACTTGTCCAAAGTTGTAACCGCCCAGTGGGTTCACCTTGCTCACTGCCTAGACAGAGACGATTTATCAAGACAAGGGAATTGCAATGGAGAGTTCGGTCTATGCCCAGGAATGAACAAGGACAGCTTAAAGGTTAAAAGCAAGATGGTATCGGTTAGGTCTGATTTCTTTCACTATCGTAACTTCCTCAGTTACAATTTTGCAAAGGTGGTTTCAAAGTCACACAGGTGATAAATGGCAGAGCCAGGATTCCAGCTCAGGCAGCCTCTGTTTGCTTCGGCACTCTGCCCTGCTGCCTTCTTGAGTTTACAAGCCTCGTGATCATAGAACAGGACAGGGAGTGGCCCTCTTACTCCTCCCTTTTTCTTTCTTCCTTAGATTCTTTTATATGGATCAAGTGCAGGAGTCCAGCCTGTCCCCTAGCCACATCAGGGAGAAAAAAAATGTGTGTGTGTGTGTGTGTGTGTGTGAGAGAGAGAGAGGGAGAGAAAGAGAGAGAGAGAGAGAGAGAATATGAGAGAATATGAAGGTGGCACTGCTGTCTGGATGCTTCTGGAAAACCCAGCTCTGTCAAGGACTGAGGAATACTGCAGTGGAAACTCCTGCATTTTATTTCCTCAGCCAGAATTCTGAGATGAGTATGCTTAGAGACTCCCCTAAGATGAGCAGCAGCAAAGTCTCTTTAACCCTTGCCTCAGGGAACAGTCACCTAACAAAGTGGAGCTGGGGCTAAGCTTCTGTTTTACACTGAGCAGAGCAGGGAAGAAAATTCATGCATCAGGGTGCTCTTTAGAATTCTATTGTGAAAGAGAATAACTTGTTTTTATTAAGCAGGGCCCCAGTAGCCTCTTTGTAAATTTCAGTCTGGAGAAAATAAAGCCAGAGCTGCAAGTCCAAACAGGTAAAAAAAAAAAAAAAAAAAAAAAAAAAAAAAAAAAAATTTTTTTTTTTTTTTGAGATGGAGTCTCACACTCTTGCCTGGGCTGGAGTGCAATGGCGCAATCTCAGCTCACTGCAACCTCTGCCTCCCAGGTTCAAGCGATTCTCCTTGCCTCAGCCTCTCAAGTAGCTGGGATTACAGGCACCCGCCACGACACCCAGCTAATTTTTTTTGTAATTTTAGTAGAGACGAGGTTTCACCATGTTGGCCAGGCTGGTCTCGAACTCCTGACCTCGTGATCCACCTGCCTCGGCCTCCCAAAGTGCTGGGATTAGAGGCGTGAGCCACCGTGCTTGGCCCCAGGTAAAATTTTGATAAGCTCGTGGAAATTTCAACTAGAGAGTTCAGGCACCCATGGCTGGGATGAGGGCAACAAATCTGGAGCAACAAACATGCAACCAACAAGCTTTTTTTGACAGCACACTTTTGTTTGGCACTCCTCTAGGCACTGGGATACAAATATGAGTAAGAATGCTACCACCTAAAATAATAGATGCCTGGATAGGCATAGCTTATCTCTGGAAGGGAACACCAGAATGTAGTCATGGAGATTACCTGTGGGTGTCGAGGGAACAGGGTTGGGAGGGAAACTAACTTGTTACTGTAAACGCTTTATACCTTGTCAATTTGGTATCTGAGGATATATTACCAATATATTACCCATTCAAAAGATAAATGTGATATTAGGGAGACACAAATACATAAATGTGTAAATAGAGAAGTAAATAGCATCAGCTCACAAAAGCACGTTTACAGTGCTAGAGTTATTGACAACAATGGAGGAACCATGACATAAAGACTGAATTTACTAGTCCAGGCATGATGGCTCACGCCTGTAATCCCAGCACTTTGGAGGCCGAGGCTGGCAGATCGCCTGAGGTCAGGAGTTCGAGACCAGCCTGGCCAACATGGAGAAACCCTGTCTCTACTAAAAATACAAAAATTAGCTGGCCGTGGTAGCTCATGCCTGTAATTCCAGCTACTTGAGGGGCTGAGGTGGGAGGATCACTTGAGCCTGGGCTATTGAGGCTGCAGTGAGCTGAGATTGTGCCACTGCACTCCAGCCTGGGAGAAAGGAGTAACACCCTGTCAAAAAAAAAAAAAAAAAAAAAAGACTGAATTTACCAATTTGGCTTCCTGGCTTAGGACAGAATTGAGGCTTCAGCCATGATAGTGACTTCTAAGAAGTCCCTCTACCTCTAGCCAGAGGTGATGGCTAGAAGAAAAAAAAAAAGAAAAAAAGGTGTGGTTTCTTGTCTTTTTCCAAACACATCACAAAAGCAATATATAACCTGACAAGAATGCAGAGGCAGGTAAGACCTGCCTAAGGCAGAAGGAGTTTTGTCCTTCCATAGGCATTGGCCTCCTCCTCCCCTCATAGACAAAGGTGACTGTGTCAGTAACAACTATTTACCTCGCAAGCACATACCTGTGCCTAGCCAGACCTACTCCCTTGCATA
This sequence comes from Symphalangus syndactylus, assembly GCF_028878055.3. Lineage (NCBI taxonomy): Eukaryota > Metazoa > Chordata > Mammalia > Primates > Hylobatidae > Symphalangus > Symphalangus syndactylus. The sequence continues at coordinate 122,978,255 of NC_072447.2, read as the reverse complement.
GATAAGTGATTCCTGACAGACTCTGCATCCAACTGGTCTTGGGGCAATGCCACCTGCTCACTCTAGCCTAAACCTGCTGAGGAGCTAGCAAAATCCTGAGAAAAAGGGTCAAGAAATCATGTTCTGGCCGTTGAGTGGTGGCTCATTCCTGGAATCCCAACACTTTGGGAAACTGAGGCAGAAGGATCACTTGAGGCCAGGAGTTTGAGACTGCAGTGAGCTCTGATCACACCACTGCACTCTAGCCTGGGCAACAGTGAGACCCTGTTTCAAAAAAAGAATAACAAGTGGATAACTCAATTATCCACAGGTGGATTGTTTTTTTCTGGATTATAGGCTGACAATTTTTTATTATTATGTATTTATTTATTTATTGCTAGACAGTCTCATTCTGTCACCCAGGCACGATCTTGGCTCATGGCAACCTTTGCCTCCCAGGTTCAAACAGTTCTTCTGCCTCAGCCTCCCAAGTAACTGGGACTACAGGCACCTGCCAGGACATTCGGCTAATTTGTGTATTTTTTAGTAGAGACGGTTTTGCCATGTTGGCCAGGCTAGTCTCAAACTCCTGACCTCAAGTGATCCACCTGCCTCCGCCTCCCAAAGTGGTACGATTACAGATGAGAGCTACCATGCCGGGCCTATGCTGACAGTTTTTAATCCTGGCCTGATTTTCCCTCATATACCCCTCCCCCAGGCTACCTTTAGACTTCCTTTATCCAAAGCCCAGTGGGTCTGCTAGGGAAATAATGTCATGATAACTATGACTGCCACCCTTTATTGAATGCTTCCAGGGGCCAGACATCAGGCTGTGTTACATGTATTAGTCTTCATGCAATCCTCACAAATACCCAATGAGAAAGGTATTCTGGCTATACCTGTGTTTTGCAGATGAAGAAACTCAGGGAGATAAACAGCTAGCAAATGGTGGTGACTGGACTGAAAACCAGACTGTGTGGCTGAGCGCCCATACCGCTGGTCTATAAAGGCTCTTAACCACTCTCCTATTCTGCATCTCATAAAGTTAATTTTAATTAGCCCAATCCAACTCTATTTAGGAAGAGAAATATGCTGCCAAAAATCACTTACAATATCCTAAAGCTAAATATAAAAGGCTTTTCTATTATCACTTGTTTGGGGCTATTTAGGCCAAGGCTTCCTTCCAAGGGCCTGTGTAACCAAGGGTTATATGGCAGCTTAGCATCTGGGCAAACAGGAAACGAGCCCAGCTCTGCTGGCTCTGTCAGGGCCCTAAAAAGATCTACTCACAGGGGAAGTTCAACTTATAGAACCAGGATGGGCCGGGTGCGGTGGCACACACCTGTAATCCCAGCACTTTGGGAGGCTGAGGTGGACAGATCATTTGAGGTCAGGAGTTCGGGACCAGCCTGGCCAACATGGCAAAACCCTGTCTCTACTAAAAATACAAAAATGGGCCGGGCGCGGTGGCTCACGCCTGTAATCCCAGCACTTTGGGAGGCCGAGGCGGGCGGATCACGAGGTCAGGAGATCGAGACCATCCTGGCTAACACAGTGAAACCCCGTCTCTACTAAAAATACAAAAAATTAGCCGGGCGAGATGGCGGGCGCCTGTAGTCCCAGCTACTTGGGAGGCTGAGGCAGGAGAATGGCGTGAACCCCGGGGGGCGGAGGCTGCAGTGAGCCGAGATCGCGCCACTGCACTCCAGCCTGGGCGACAGCGAGACTCTGTCTAAAAAAAAAAAAACAAAAACAAAAATGTAGCTGGGTGTGGTTGTGCGTGCTTGTAGTCCTAGCTACTTGGGAGCAGGAGAATCGCTTGAACCTGGGAGGTTGAGGTTGTAGTGAGCTGAGATCGCGCCACTGCACTCTGGCCTGGGTGACAGAGCAAGACTCTGTCTAAACAAACAAACAAACAAACAGACAAACAAACGAACAAAAAAACCCCAAAAAACCAAAAAAACAAAACCCAGCATGGAAATGAAAACCTTAGACCAGGCCCTGGGATCAGAAATGTCAAGAATAGCCTTCCAGTTTACTATCCCTGGGGTGGGGAGTTTGGGGGTCGGGGGGGGACACAGGCCTGGGATGAGCATTTTGCAGTTGATAGCTGACGGTTTTGTGGGCTGGCTTCTGGGTCCCATTGGGTCATGTTCTTGGAATTCTAGATATATGTTCAGGCCCAGAAGAAAGAAACTTCCAGAGTCGCTTATCCCATATTATCGGCTTCTCTGCACCTGCAGAGGGAGATTGGGCCTCATCTTCCTTAGCTTGCTGTCATAGATTTGCCTTCCTCTTCTAAAACGCTGTGGCTGGAGACCAAGAGACTTCTCTAACAATCATCCGAGACACTCTTTCCCTCATATTACTTCTTTGTTTTTACTTTGTTTTTGAGACGGAGTCTCGCTCTGTCACCCAAGCTGAAGTGCAATGGCATGATCTCGGCTCACTGCAACCTACACCTCCCGGGTTCAAGCAATTCTCCTGCCTCTGCCTCCCAAGTAGCTGGGATTACAGGCACCTGCCACCACGCCCAGCTAATTTTTGTATTTTTTGTAGAGACGGAGTTTCACCATGTTGGCCAGGCTTGTCTTGAACTCCTGACTTCAGGCGATACGCTAGCCTTGGCCTCTGAAGTGCTGGGATTACAGGTGTGAGCCACCGCACCCGGCCCCTCATATTCTTCTTCACTGACTTCTTAATGCACAGTCGGGGAGCTGAGCAGCTGCCTGTACCTGGCTGGGCTGGGCCTGAAACCACTCAGCCCCATCACAGCAGCCTCCATCCTTGCCGATGCAGACCCATGGGGTCAGCCCTGAAGACATCCTCTCTTTCCCTCTTTCTGGAATGCCCTCCCTGCTCCGTTCTCACACCTCCTGCCCCTTCACCTTCAATCAGTCAGGGAAAAACCCACTTTCTACTCACCTGCCACTTGTGTCTTCCAAGGTTTTTCTGTACTCAATATAGTCAATGGTACCACATTGCTTTATTGTTACAGGAACAATAACATGGATTCCAGCTACCATTTACTGAGCACTACCTGTGAGCCAGGCTTTATCTCATTTATGCAATATCTCACTGAAACCCCACAACCACCCTGTGAGGTGGATACTGTTTTTGCCCTCCCCATTTTACAGATGAAGTAACTGAGGTTCAGGAAGTTAAGCAGCTTGACTTATAACATAGTGCTAAGAAGTGATGGGACTGAGATCTGAACCCAGGTTTCTGTGATCTCTGAATCAATGTGGGCTTGCCTTTTCTCTTCTATCAGATTGGGTTTAGTGAAGGAGTCTTTGATTTCTCCTGGATTTCCACCTCCTCACACCCAGTCCTGGGCTCAGCTTGCAGTGGGCACTTGCCCGACTGATCTCAGTTTGCAGGGGTCTTCCTAGCACCATCAGGCCCACTGGGTCTCACACTCTGCTCCTTCCCGGTCCTGTTAGGGAGATGCAAATGGTGAGGTGTCCAGGAGCTGGAAGCAGGAGGAAGTGTCAAGTTTGGCCAATAACCAATGTCCCCTGTAGTCGGGTAAGGGCTCTTTGGCTTCCCAGAGCTCGCCTCATTGCCATGTGGCAACACGCACACCTCTGACACTGCAGCTCCTGCTAATAGGGCAGGGGAAATGATATCCTCTTTGTGCTTGTTCAGATAGCTGAAGCACCTATGAGGGGATATTGCCTTTTTTTTTATTTTTTATTTTTCTGAGATGGAGTCTCGCTGCGACGCCTAGGCTAGAGTGCAATGGAACGATCTCGGCTCACTGCAACCTCCGCCTCCCAGCTTCAAGCCATTCTCTCGAGTTCAAGCCATTCTCCTGCCTCAGCCTCTTGAGTAGCTGGGATTACAAGCGCCTGCCACCACACCCGGCTAATTTTTGTATTTTTAGTAGAGATGGGGTTTCACCATATTGGCCAGGCTGATCTTGAACTCCTGATCTCAAGTGATCCGCCTACCTTGGACTCCCAAAGTGCTGGGATGACAGGCATGAGCCACAGTGCCTGGCCGGGAGATTGCCTTTTAGTATCACCGTTGCCATTGTAATTGGACTTTGCCAGATATAATCTGCCCCCTTGTGGACCGTGCTGTCCTGACAATTTGAAGGAAGAGAAGGAAAAAAAAAATACACGCCGTCTCCAAAATTCCTCGGAAAATGTCATTGCCCGAAAAATTTGCAGCGTCTGGGAACTGGTCATTCCGACTTTCACTGACCAGGGCCAGCAGAACCCCCTGTGAGTCTTCTGGGTTATTTTACACTTTGACAGGGGGTTGCAGACAGGCTCAGCTCTGTGCTTTTTGGCAGTAAAACACACGTAGCAGGTCTCTGCATCTTTCTGAGCTCATACCTATCTCTCTTGTCTAATTTGGAGTCATCTCTCCACAGTTTCCTTTCAAAAATAACAAGTTCTGGCCAGGCGCGGTGGCTCACGCCTGTAATCCCAGCACTTCGGGAGGCCAAGGCGGGTGGGTCACGAGGTCAGCAGTACGAGACGAGCCTGACCAACATGGTGAAACCCCATCTGTATTAGAAATACAAAAATCAACTGGGTGTGGTGGCACGCACCTATAATCGAATCCCAGCTACTCAGGAGGCTGAGGCAGGAGAATCACTTGAACCCGGGAGATGGAGGTTGCAGTGAGCCAAGACTGCGCCATTGCATTCCAGCCTGGGCAACAGAGTGAGACTCCATCTCAAAAACAACAACAAAAAACAACCAAGTTCTGTTATTCTGCTTTCTCTGCCATACCTGTCCTTTCATCCCCATTGTCATCACCCTAGCCTGTCCTTAATCCCTTTGCTGTTGCAACAACTGTGACACCTGTGTCTCCTCCTCCGCTTCAACCCACACCTCACACCACATCTGTGTTCATTGTCCAACACCCACCGTACTTTGTGTGTGAAGCTCCCCATTGCCTACAGAGAGAAAAGGTTCGAGGCCCCAAACTTTCTCTCAGTCAACACATACCAGCTGATGACCGACTGTATACAAAGCACTCCTCTGAAATCTGCTTCACCCTAAGGGGTGTGATCACGATGGCCACCAACTGTCCTTGAGGGTTGCAGCAGGCACTTTACTCACATTGTGTCACGTAATCTGTTTTTTTGGAGACAGAGTCTCACTCTGTCCCCCAGGCTGGAGTGCAGTGGTGCGATCTCAGCTCACTGCAACTTCCACCTCCTGGGTTCAAGAGATTCTCCTGTCTCAGCCTCTTGAGTAGCTGGGACTACAGGCATGCACCACCACGCCCAGCTAATTTTTGTTGTTGCTTTTGTTGTTGTTTGTTTGTTTGTTTGCTTGTTTTTGAGATGGAATTTCACTCTGTCGCCCAGGCTGGAGTGCAGTGGTGTGATCTCGGCTCACTGCATCCTCCACCTCTTGGGTTCAAGCGACTCTCCTGCCTCAGCCTCCCAAGTAGCTGAGATTACAGGCGCCTGCCACCATACCCAGCTAATTTTTGTATTTTTAGTAGAGACGGGGTTTCACCATGTTGGCCAGGCTGGTCTCGAACTCCTAGGCTCAAGTGATCCTCCCATCTTGGCCTCCCAAAATGCTGGGATTACAGGGGTAAGCCACCACTCCTGGCCCTCCCTCCCTCCCTCCCTCCCTCCCTTCCTTCCTTTCTTCTTTCCTCCCTCCCTCCCTTCCTTCCTTCCTTCCACAAAAATATATTGAGAGCCTACTATGTGTCAGGGACTGTGCTAGGCACTGAGGGTAGAGCAGAGGCAGAGGGCCCTGCCCTCCTGCGCTTGGCATTCCCAATCATTCATACCTTCCTGCTTCTGTGCCCTTAGTGCATGCCCTTTCCTCTGTCTGGATTGTCTTCCTCATGCCTCTTCACCAAAGATCAACACCATCATCAGGGCCCAACTCAAATCTCACCTCCACCATGCAGCCCTGACCACCCGCCCCCAGTGATTGCTCTCTAAGCGAATCCATTAAATACGTATCATCTGGACAGCTCATTTGGCACATGTCAGATGTTCTGGCACTCTTAACTCTCATGTTTATATATGGATCCTATCACTCAGGAAACATTTCCATTCTCCTCAAGAAACATTAACTGGGTGCCTCCTATATATTTTAGCAGTGGTAAACATAATGAACCTTTGTGGTGCCTCTTTCAGTTACAACAGCTTTCATAACTATTTTATCATTTGTTTTTCACAAAACACCATCACTTCCATTTTATGCTTCAATTTAAAAAAAGATAATATATACCCCAGCTAGAATAGCTATTGTCAAAAAGACAAAAAAAAAATGCTGGGGAGGATGCAGAGAAAAGGGGACTTGTACATTGTTGATGAGAATGTAAATCAGTACAGCCATTATGGAAAATGGTATGAAGGTTTCTAAAAAAAAATAAATAAACTACAAATAGGACTACCATATGATCCAGCAATTCCACTCACTACTGGATATATACCCCCAAAAAGGAAATCAGTGTATTGAAGAGATACCTGCCTCCCCATGTTTATTGCAGCACTATTTACAATAGCTAAGATATGGAATCTATCTTAGTGTCCATCAATGGATGAATGGATAGAGAAAATGTGGTACATATACACAGCAGAATATTATTCAGCCATAAAAAAGAATGAGATCTTGTCATTCATGACAAGATGGATGTGCCTGGAGGACATTATGTTAAGTGAAATAAGTCAGGCATGTTCGCATGTTCTCACTTATATGTGGGAGCTAAAAAAAACCCCTGAGCTCATAGAAGTAGAGAGTAGAATTATGATTATTAGAGGCTGGGAAAGGTAGAGGGGAGGGGAGGATAGGGAGAGGTTGGTTACAAAGTTACAGCTAAATGGAAGGAATAAGGCTGGGTGCAGTGGCTCATGCCTGTAATCCCAGCACTTTGGGAGGCTGAGGTAGGTGGATCACTTGAGGCCAGGAGTTCGAGACCATCCTGGCCAAGCTGGTGAAACCCCATCTCTACCAAAAATACAAAATTAGCTGGGTGTGGTGGTGAGCGCCTGTAATCCCAGCTACTCATGAGGCTGAGGCATGAGAATCCCTTGAACCCAGGAGGTGGAGGTTGCAGTGAGCTGAGAAACCACCGCTGTGCTCCAGCCTGGGTGACAGAATGAAACTCTGCCTCAAAAATCAATCAATCAATCAATAATCAATGGAAGGAATAAATTCTCGTGTTCTGTAGCACTGTAGAGTGACTATGGTTAACAACAATATATCGTATATTTCAAAATAGCTAGAAGATTTGAAATGGTCCCAACACAAAGGTGATAAATGCTTAAGGTGATGGATATGCTAAATAGGTGGATTTGTTCATCACACACTGTATGCATATATCAAAATATGATAGGTATCCCATAAATATGTACAAATATATTATGTATCAATAAAAAAAAGAAAACATGTGGTTGGGCGTGGTGGCTCACGCCTGTAATCCCAGCACTTTGGGAGGCCGAGGCGGGTGGATCACTTGAGATCAGGAGTTCGAGACTGCCCGGCCAACATGGTGAAAACCCATTTCTACTAAAAGCACAAAAAATTAGCTGGGCGTGGTTATGCGTGCCTTTAATCCCAGCTACTCGGGAGGCTGAGGCTGGAGAATCGCTTGAACCCTGAAGGCGGAGGTTGCAGTGAGCCGAGATGGCACCACTGCACTCCAGCCTGGGCAACAGAGCGAGATTCTATCTCAAAAAAAAAAAAAAACGTGTACTGTTAAAAAATGTAATTTAAATTACTTACTTCATGGATAAGTATGTTCTCATAAAAATTAAAACATTATAAATCTGGCTATCATTGTAGATCTGACCACCCCTACCCTACTCCAGACTCCCTCAGAGATACAGAAGAGGAAACTGAGACTCAAAGAAGTGACATGGTGTGCCCAAGGCCACACACTAGTGCCTGTGGGGGATTTTCTGATTCTAAATCTCTCTCTCTCTCTCTCTCTTTTTTTTTCTTTTTTGAGATAGAGTCTCATTCAGTCACCCAGGCTGGAGTGCAGTGGTGCAATCTTGGCTCACTGCAACCTCCATTTCCCGGGGTTCAAGTGATTCTCCTGCCTCAGCCTCCCAAGTAGCTGAGACTACAGGCATGCGCCACCACGCCCTGCTAATTTTTTTTTGTATTTTTAGTAGAGACAGGATTTCACCGTGTTGGTCAAGCTGGTCTCGAACTCCAGACCTCAAATAATCCACCCACCTCAGCCTCCCAAAGTGTTGGGATTACAAGCATGAGCCACCGCGCCTGGCCTGGCTTTAAATCTCTTGCTATTCTAATTTTTCTACACTGCCTCCCATCACCACAAGAATCCTAGCACAGGGCTCTGCACCAAAGCTGGGGCTCAGCAAATATTTCCATATCAATGGATTCCCTGGCAGAGGGTTTCCTTTGCACGAAAGCATTGCCTTCTGAGGTGGGCTACACCGACCTCATTTGGTCAGTGAAGGCTCGAAGTGGCAACTGAAGCCATGCAGGCATCCTCCCAGGTGTCCCTTCTGCCATCCCAGGGCTTGGAGACATCAGGGATCCTGAGAGTCTCCTTTGGGAGCCAATACAATGAGACCTAGTAGAGGTACACCAGGTGTTTGCTGGGCACACGCTATGTGGCTGCCGGCATGCCAATGGCCGTGTGTGACTCGGGGGAGAAATGCAAAGTATGATATTGTTGAGCCAAGATTTGTCCGATACGTAGGACACAGTGACCAGCCAGCACATACCCAAGTTCTAAATTATGCAGTGCTGATGATGCTTTGGGGGTTCAGGGGAGGAAGAGCTTGGCTGGAGCGGCCAGGGGAGGCTTCTTGGAGGTGGTGGGTTTAGCTGAACTTGGTGGAAAGCGGCCTGCGTGGAGGACACACCTCTTCCAGCGGGGTCGGCCGCGGTCCCCAGGCCGAGGCGAGAAGCAGCGCGCCCTCTGCAGGCAGCTGCGAGAGGCGGCCGGAGACCCGCCTGGGCACGTGGACTGGAAAAGGAAGGAGTCGGCCATCGGCTGCTGCCGCTGCGGCTGCGCTGCGACTTTCTCAGCCTGTCTCAATCCAGCCTTGCACTTCGGCGACTTTCAACCGCCATTAGGCCTGCAAAAGCCGCGTTTTTCCCTCAGGGCGTGCCCTGCCCTCCTCTCTCCTAGTTGTCTGCAGCTCCCCGCCTGGCGGGCGGGGCCATTTCCTTCTGCTGCTACTCGGCACAGTCCTAGCGGACTGTTTTAGCCGCCGCGCTGAGAGCGCTCTTTACAACGTTTCCCAGATTAAAAAGTCGGCGCCTAAAGGGAAGGGGCCGACTCTGAGAGAGCCCGTAGTTATTTAACAAACACTTAAGCGCATATTATGTGCTAGGCTTTGTGCCAAGCGCCTCGCAAATACTAATTTATTTCATCATCACTACAGTGCCAGGCAGGTGTTGTTCTTGACCCCATTTTCCGGCTGAGCAAGGTGAGGCAGTGAGACTTAGAATCTTGCTCGCCATTTCACAGCTGGAAAAGGGCGGAACCATGCTCTTAACCACTGCACCAAGCGCCTCTCCAGGGGCTCCTCACATGGGTAGGTCCCCAAACAGGCCGATGGTCCCCAAAGAGCCTGAACCCCTCCCTTCCTCTGCGTCTCCCTGGTTACTTTCCAGGCACCGCAGCATTAAGTGCTACTTCCTGACTCTAAGTTGGGGGGGGGTTCCCTTTGTTTTCAGGGTTTTCAGCTGCAGGTGTTACACGTGGCTTGCCAGGTGCCTTGGTTTCCTCATCTGGGAAATGGTAATCTTAGCACCTGCATCATAAGGCCACTGAAAGGATTAAATGAGTATCCACAATTAAAAGAGTGCCTGGCCCATAGTCAAAGCTCAAGAAATGACAATGGATGTTACTACTGAGCAAGTCCGCTGCTGCGCTCCTGGAGGCCTCCCATTCACAAGTGAGAGAGAACAAACTGCCCGCTTCCTGAGCAGGTCAAAGAGGGCCACATTCACTCAAGGGTTCTCATGGGCTTTCAGTGGCTGAAATAGTCTTAGAAGCTGGGAACATTGGGCCCAGGTCTGGGAGCAGGTCTGGCCTAATCAGCCCTAATCAGTCACATGGGTGTGCAGTTGGTACAGCTCTATCGGCAGCATCCTCAGGTGCCCCAGGAACATGTCTGTTCCTCTCCCCTTGGAGTGGCCTGAATCATGTTGTGTGACAGCCACTGTTCAATATTGTCATCATCACAACCAGACATCCATCAGGCAATTACTATGTGGAGGGCTCTGTGTTAGGGGCTCATGACAAAATGGCCAGCACATGTGTGGCACAGGCCAGCATCCCATGAACACAGTATGGTAGAAGCCCTGGATGTGGAGTCAGCTGTTTTTCACACAGATTTCAGGAGGGGAAGTGTGTGTGTCAAGGTCCTGCCTCTCTGGTTCTCTAGCATGGATAACATAGCAGCGGTACAGGAACCAGTTGATTTCCCAACCCCTGCAATATCCAGATCTTCCCTGTAAGCCCGGGGGCTGGAGAAACAATAGCTGCAAGTCAAAAGGCCCTGGACATTTGATGAATTATTATGTAAGAAAATGAAAAAGAAAGGCCCTGTACATTTATTGCTGCAGAATTGTTCCCAGGTATCAAGTGGCTGGATCGAGCCAAAATTCATTCATGCCAATCAATAACCAATGCACAAACCCTACAACATGCCATTCATTCATTCTCTATTTATTTCGTAATAATAGAGAATGAATATATATATTGATTTATTTTTGAGACAGGGTCTCTCTCTGTCGCCCAGGCTGGAGTGCAGTGGCTCGATCGCGGCTCACTGCAACCTACACCTCTCGGGTTCAACTGATTCTCCTGCCTCAGCCTCCCGAGTAGCTGGGACTACAGGCGCCCACCGCCATACCTAGGTAATTTTTGTATTTTTAATAGAGATGGGGTTTCACTATGTTGGCCAGGCTGGTCTCAAACTCCCAATCTCAAGTGATTCGACCGCCTCGGCCTCCCAAAGTGCTGGGATCACAGGCATGAGCCACTGCGCCTGGCTATTTTATTTATTTATTTATTTATTTATTTATTTATTTATTTAGAGATAGAGTCTCTGTCGCCCTGGCTGGAATGCAGTGGTGCGATCTTGGCTCACTGCAACTTCCACCTCCCGGGCTCAAGCGATTCTCTGGCCTCAGCCTCCTGAGTAGCTGGGACTACAGGCATGTGCCACCATGCCTAGCTAATTTTTTGTATTTTTAGTAGTTACGGTGTTTCACCATGCTGGCCAAGCCAGTCTCAAACTCCTGACCTCAAATGACCCACCCGCCTTGGCCTCCCAAAGTGCTGGGATGACAGGCGTGAGCCACTGCACCTGGCCCATTTTCTCATTTATCTCCTCCTTCAGCAAACATTTACCACACATTCACTATGTGTTAGGTTCTATGCTCAGTTTTAGGAATGTAAAGAGAAACGAGACATAGCCCTTAATGAGGACAGACAAGTAATCACTTGGGTGTGATACCATGAAATAAACATTATAATTCATTCAGTTAACAACTATTTCTTGAACATCTACTATGTGCCAGGCACTGTTCTAGACACTGGGGACACATGAATGAAACAGACAAAATATCTGCCTTTGTGAAGCTGATAGAGATAGATTACTTTAGAAGTGCAGAGCAGAGAGCAATGAGTACGGGCAGGTGGAGTCTGGGAAAGCTCCCAGAGGTGGTGCAATCTGAGCTGGGTCTTGAAGGATCATGCCCTGGCAGAGGGGCAGATAAGGGCATGCTGGGAAAAACAATAGTACAGCCAAGCTTGGAAATATGAAAGTGAATGACATAGGTAGGAAATGGCAAGTGGAACTGCAGATCACGTGCAGGAGGAGGAACAGAACATGAGGCGCACAGTACTGTCTCTCAATATAAGGTGCAATCAGATAAAATAGCCCAAAGCCCAACTCATTGCATTTTTCTTTTTCTTTTATGCTTTTTTTTTTTCTTCTCGAGACTGAGTCTCGCTCGGTCGCCCGGGCTGGAGTGCAGTGGCGCAATCTCAGCTCGCTGCAAGCTCCTCCTCCTAAGTTCACGCCATTCTCCTGCCTCAGCCTCCCAAGTAACTGGGACTACAGGCGCCCGCCACCACGCCCGGCTAATTTTTTGTATTTTTAGTAGAGACGGGGTTTCACCATGTTAGCCAGGATGGTCTCGATCTCCTGACCTTGTGATCCGCCTGCCTCGGCCTCCCAAAGTTTTTTTGAGACAGAGTCTCACTCTGTCACCCAGGCTGAAGTGCAATGGTGCGATCTCAGCTCACTGCAGCCTCCGCCTCCCGGGTTCAAGTGATTCTCCTGCCCCAGTCTCCTGAGTAGCTGAGATTACGGATGCCCGCCACCACACCCGGCTAATTTTTGTATTTTTAGCAGAGATGGGGTTTCACCATGTTGGCCAGGCTGGTCTCCAACTCCTGACCTCAGGTGATCTGCCCGCCTAGGCTTCCCAAAGTGCTGGGATTACAGGCGTGAGCCACTGTGCCCAGCCTCACTGCATTTTTCTGAGAGCCAACCCTGGCTAGAGGTAAGGGTGCGGCCAACACCAACTCCTCCTGTGGTTGTGTTAGTTGGTATGGGCCTTACCCAAAGTCCTAATGACCCCAGCCTCAGGCTTGTAACCTTAGAGAGAGGCTCAGTATTCCTTGTGAAGAGCCGTCATTTAAAAGGAAGATCTGTCTTGGAAAAGCCAAAGAAATGTGAATAAATTCAAATTTAACTCTAGAGCTTTAGGGTCAAGTAGTTTTTAATGACCATAATTCTTAAATTGGCCGAAAATAGAAAATAACCCATACTCTAAAAATGGACTTTATAAACAGTGCTTTGGTTATTATAATTTATTTTTTCTTTTGTTATCTCTTTTTTTATCCAACTGAGGCTATTATAATTTCTATTTAATATTTGTCAAATGGATTTTGTCAGTTGGTATTGAAACTAGCCAGCTTTCATATTTTAATGTAGTTCATGACCCAAAATAAATAGTTGAACAGGGTCACCTTGAAGTCTCTTTGAAACCTTTTGCCGAGTCAGATAGCTCAGAGGACATTACCTCACCTCTCTAAGCTTCAGTTTCATAGCTGTGAAATGGAGGGAATAATAATACCTGCCTCTTAGGGCTGTTGAGACAATCGGGAGAGTTAATCCATGTAAAGTGCTTAGCACAACATCTGGCATATAAGATGTCAAAATAATGAGCTATGATCTTGATTCTGTAGTTTTAGAGAAATTACTGTTACCTGGTTGTATCGATTGTTTAATCTGAAGATGCAGGCTTAACTTAATTCAATCTGTCTAGCCCTAGAAACTCCAAAAAGAACCACAGCCCACAGTAGATTTGAGGAATTATATTGTAGCTTAAACAAGGAAAGTTGATTTCCAGGTTTCCTGGTAGACAAACTGAGCCACTAACTAGTGATGGGATGTGATATGACCCAAGACAAAGAAACATGGAGCCGAAGTGGGATTACAATTTCAGTGGCCAAACTCCTAGCTTTCTACCCTAATTGGCAAACAGCATGCTTTCACCCAGAAGCCCAAGCGTCCTTACCCCCTGATCTTCACTTCTGGGATAAAGCCACTGTGAGGCTCAATTTTCGTAATAAATGGACTCCTGAACCCTGGACTTAGTTGTGAAAGTGAAAGGAGATCCTTTGCTTCTAAAGGTCTCAGTAAATTTTCTCCTCCCTGCAGCTTCTTTCCCTAGGGAGTGAAGTCATAGGGTTGGGTAATCAGGCTGGGACCTCATGGGTTCCCTGAAATACTACGAGAGCAAAGGAAGCTGTGAGAAGAATCCTGGTGATCACACAGTGGCCCCTGGGTCAGGTGAGCAGTGCAGTCTGGTTGTGAGGCAGGATGGATTTATCTTTGACCTTTGGTCTCTTTCATAATCAGTGTTGTAAAATAAGTGCTCGGAGTTAGAGCTCAGGATTGTCACCATAAGCACTTGTTTCTATTCATTCAGTCCATTCCAAAAATGTCCTTTTCTTTCTTTACAACTTTCTCTCTCTCTCTCTCTCTGTGTGCGTGTGTGTGATCCACTTTCTACAGTATATATAGCATTTTCTTGAGACTGTTTTAGAAAATCTGCAGGTCAAGGATAAATCCATTAAACCATTCTCCCATGAATGAAGGGAAAATAATTTAAAGCATTTCAATAAAACAATAACAGTCGGGCCAGGTGCAGTGGCTCCTGCCTGTAATCCCAGCACTTTGGGAGGCTGAGGCGGTTGGATCACTTGAGGCCAGGAGTTCAAGACCAACCTGGCCAACATGGTGAAACCCCGTCTCTACTAAAAATACAAAAATTAGCTAGGCGTGGTGGCATGCACCTGTTGTCCCAGCTACTTGGTAGACTAAGGCAGGAGAATCACTTGAACCCCGGGGGGTGGAGGTTGCAGTGAGCCAAGTTCGTACCACCGAACTCCAGCCTGGGTGACAGAGCAAGACTCTATCTCAAAAACAAAAACAAAGCAATAACAGTCATAATAAGAGCAAAATTGTGTAAAGCAGGTGCCCAGCATTGTTCTAAGCACTTTACAGATATTAACTCCTTTAATCTTCACACTGTTCCTATGAGGTAGGTATTAATGTTATCCCCATATTCCACATGGGGAAACTAAGGCACAAAACAGTTAAGTAAAAGTTGAATTGTTGTCAAGTAAGAAAGTTTGGTATTTGAAAATGAGACCTCTAGCCTCAAAGCTTCTCATGAGCGAGTCCTGAGTGGTGTGCTCCGAGGAAGGTCAGGTGGTGAGGAAGCCCCAGACCTCTCCCTGATGTACAGGGCTGCCTCCAAATTCCTTCATCTACTCCAGTTCCACGGGCAGGAGTGGATCTGGGTTTTGTGGAAGTGTCAGCTTATATGATTTGGCTCCCTCTTTTTAAAAACACAAAATATGTCTTTTGAAAATGTTGCCAAACCATATGACCAAATGAATACATGGTTAGGGCTTGGGAGGGGCCCATGCAAGGGGTGGCTCCAAAGGGGAAGCACCCCTAGCTCCACAGTACATCTGCCTTTGTCTCTGCCCATGAGATGTCTCTGCTTCTTGCCAAACCGGGTATTGGAGCTCATTTAGACAGAAGACTTTTCCTTTTCATTCCCAAACACGAGGCCCTCGGAAGTTACCAGTCAACAGCTATTTAACTGATACTTTATTCTAGTTATGTCCTTGCAACCATAACCATCTCTATTCTGGGACTGAAAACATTAGAGACAGTGTAATATGTCATGTGATCAGGTTCGGCATGTTCTCTAAAATCTCAACAGTGCTAAATTGCCCCCCCATGTTACGAAAGTTGCCCAGGGAAATGAAATCCCAGGATGGATGCTCGCCATCAAAATAACCCCCTCCTTTCTCTGTCCCCTTCCCTGATAGTCATGGAAAAGCCAAGGATTAATAGACTCCTTTAATTTAACTCAGTTTTGTCTCTGATGAGGGTCTAGTGAAAGCAACTGCCCAATCTGTCGCTTGAACACTGTTTATATTTGTTGCTGGGATACCAAAGGCTCTCTTAAGCCTTTGGCTAAGAAGAGCACCATGCATCTGACCTTGTTCACCTGCACATAAAGCAAATAATGGCTGAAATGATAGGAAAGCTCCTCCAAACATTTGGAGTGGAACACAAGGCATTTTTGTGTCCGAAATTGCAGCGCCTAATATTTGTTGTTCAAATAAATCTCAACCTGCATACGGAAGTGCACATTACACATAATAAGATGAGGCTTTGAGAAGACAGATGTTAATTATTTTGAGGTAAATCAGAGCACCTCTGACCCAAACACCGAGCTGTAATTTGTTGCTCAGCTTCTTGGTCCTGAAATTAATGTCAATCTTTACATTCGTAATTTTACTTGCCAATGCCAAACCACCCACACAGTCTGTAAATGACTGCTCTGAGTCAGAGACTATTCATTTATGATTGTGTTAGATATTTTAAAATGTTCTCTGAAAGGATTAAATCACCTAATCCCAGTCCTTTCACCGGTTCTGCTTTCTGTAAAAATGATGGAGCTGGAGGACGTCTAAACTAGAAGGGACTTTAGAGTTTGTCTCTTCCCCAAATTTCTCCATTCAAGGATAAGAAACTAAGACCCTGATGTTACAAGTGACTTGTCCCCAGGTCACTCAGCAACCAAAACTAACCCCCCAAACCCCCGCAAAAAAAAAAAAAAAAAAAAATCCCAGGTTAGGATTTTAATAAATGGCCACACTTAGAAATCCTTGCTCAGAGTCCAGAAGCTACCCTTTCCCTGCCCTCCTGCCTCCGACAGCTTCTGTTAGTCCTGGTACTCCACAGTCTGACTCGGTTCTAAAAGAATCATGCCATTTTGAATCCAGGTGGTCAGAATACGATTCTGATGAAACAAATCAGCGGCCGTTACAGCAATATGCATTAATTTTGGGAGAATGGATAGCCAAGAAATTGCTAATAACGGTGACTTTTGAGGAGGGGGCTAGCGATGAGAAACGCAGGACAGGAAGATGTTTACTTTTCATTTTACATATTTTCTTTACTATTTGGCTTTTATTACCATGTACAGATGTTAACTATTAAAAACCTCAAAAGCAAATTAGAAATACTATGTTCACAAACTTCAAAGGAGAAATAGAATTTACCCTAGTAACACGGATGCTTGAAAATCTATGATACAGTACAGCAGTACTTTAAACATTTTTTCTCCTAAAGTATCTATAATGGCAGAGGAGACTGAATTGGAGTCTGGGGGCAGTGCCAGAAATGGCCCTTGTATACCACAACTCTCTTTGCAGTTTATGTTTTTAAAATGCCTTCAAATTAATAGACTCTCTAGCATCTCTGCATCTCTTTTGATACAAAAAAATGACGGTTTAAATGACTTACCATTCACGAAAACTGCCCCTCTGGGAAGACACCCCTCGTTTTCTTTCTTCGGCGGTCCGGAGCGCCCGTAGCGCGCTGCTTCCAGTCACTGAGTGCAGAGGGCCCTTGGAATAGGAAGCACGGCTGTGCACAAGCTGACCTGTGTTCTGGCTCTCTCACCTGGAATCAGGCTTCACGGATCCTGTTATGCATTGAATAGTAACAAAACAACGGCATAAATTAGGGTGTTGCTAAGATTGTGTACCATTAACGTTCGCATGAGCATAATGGACATAATGAATTCTATAGCACTATCCTGCACAGCTTGGAGAGATTAAAACCACTTTGTCTTTAAATTAAATTTCAAAAATCACTGAACAAGAATAGAAAGAACAACAACAACCCCCGCCCCCCCACCTCATCTATGTCAGCTACCCAATTGCAGGAGGCACCACTTCTTGCTTTCTGATCATTAATGCCTGGTCCTAGGTTTATTTTAATAGCTGCCAGCTCAGTGAGTCCACATCTATTGTAATAACCATAAAGGGGGCTTGGGTCCTCTTGCATCATGTATGCAGCCCTTACTGGAGAGCCTCTTATCCCCTTTCAGGAACAAAATCCACAACTGAAAAAGACCTAACCTGAAGTTTATTTTGTATAAATGCTACACAATATAGTATGTCTAGTCTGTTGCAGAAAAAGAAAGGTGAGCTTAAATTTATTCTTAAGCAGTGCTGTACTTGGGCAAATCTTCACTCAACAAATCTGGGTGCCATATTATGAGAAAGTTCACATCGGAGTGCTTGCTAAATGCCAGGCACCATACTTCTGGCTCTACATGCTTTCTTGTGCTTAACCCTCACTCACAACACCCCTAAGAAATATATGAGCAGGCCAGGCGAGGTGGCTCACGCCTGTAATCCCAGCACTTTGGGAGGTCAAGGCAGGCAGATCACCTGAGGTCAGGAGTTTGAGACCAGCCTGGCCAACGTGGCGAAAACCCATCTCTACAAAAAATAAAAAAATTAACCAGGTATCGTGGTGCATGCTTGTAATCCCAGCTACTTGGGAGGCTGAGGCAGGAGAACTGCTTGAACCTGGGAGGTGGAGGTTGCAGTGAACCGAGCTCGCACACTGCATTCCAGCTATTAAAGATTTCATAATCTTTGACAGCACTGCAATCTCAGCACTATGTAACTGTGTCAGCTCTAATCCTCTACTCTGAATGGGCAACAGAGTGAGACTCCGTGTCAAAAAAAAAAAAAAAGAAAGAAGGAACGAAATATATAAGCGCTATTATATCCCCACTTCACAGACGAGGAAACTGAGGCTCCCAGGGATTAAGTGACTTGCCCAAAGTCACACAGTAATCAGCAGAGCCAGGTTTAAAATCCAGGTATGTCTGATTGATTCTAGAGCCCCTGAAATCTGCCTCCTAAGAATTGTCACCGTTTATGTAATGCTTATTATGTTCTATGGTAGATGCTTGGCATAAATTATTTAATCTTTGCAACAACCCTCTGAGGCAGGCATTATTAATAGCCTCATTTTATAGATAAGGAAAACCAAGGTTTAGAAAAATTAAGTAACTTGGCCTAACACAACTGAGCATGAGTCCAGATCTTCAGGCCAGGCCTCTTTGATACCAGAACAGAATTCTTAATAACTAAGCTATACTACGATTCAGGTGCCTGGCCAGAGGACAAACATAAACTCTGGGATCATTGGGCATTCATCCATGCCATGCAGACCTCTCTGTGAATAGCTCTTATACATGCCAGTGTGTGGGATGTTCCTCAAGAATGAGCATTACATGTGCGCATGGAGCACCCATCCTATCATTTTTATAAAGTTGCGGCTTGACAGACATAATGCTTCATTCTTAGTACAAATCTCATGGCAAAATCCACTGGATTTGAGCCCTAATGAAGAGATACAGAAAGTCCAAGCACTGTCACATGGATTCCAAATAAGGGTTTATTGAAAATAAACAGAAATGCCCTCCATTGACTGGGCTTATTAGCATGAGGCAAAAGGCAGATGCTATTTCCTCTTTGTAAGGTGAGTTTTGAGGTCGTGCCCAATGTCTGGCCCTCTTCATAATCTTTAACAGCACTGCAATCTCAGCACTATGTAGCTGTGCCAGCTCTAATCCTCTACTCTGAATGGAATTAAAAATGGCTTGAGGCCGGGTGCGGTGGCTCACAGCTGTAATCTCAGTACTTTGGGAGGCCAAAACGGGCAGATCATGAGGTTAGGAGTTCGAGACCAGCCTGGCCAACATGGTGAAACCCTGTCTCTACTAAAAATACAAAAATTAGCCCGGCATGGTGGCAGGCGCCTGTAATCCCAGTTACTCAAAAGGCTGAGGCAGAATCGCTTGAAACTGGAAGGGGGAGGTTGCAGTGAGCCAAGATCACGTCATTGCACTCCAGCCTGGGCAAAAGAAACTCCATCTCGGCCAGGCGTGGTGGCTCACGCCTGTAATCCCAGCACTTTGGGAGGCCAAGCAGGTGGATCACGAGGTCAGGAGATCGAGACCATCCTGGCTAACACGGTGAAACCCCGTCTCTACTAAAAATACAAAAAAATTAGCCGGGCGTGGTGGCGGGCGCCCGTAGTCCCAGCTACTTGGGAGGCTGAGGCAGAATGGCGTGAACCTGGGAGGCGGAGGTTGCAGTGAGCCGAGATTGCGCCACTGCACTCCAGCCTGGGCGACAGAGCAAGACTCCGTCTCAAAAAAAAAAAGAGAAACTCCATCTCAAAAGATAAGTAAATTAAAAAAAAATGGCTCGAGCTGGCCACGCACGGTGGCTCACACCTGTAATCCTAACACTTTGGGAGGCTGAGGTGGGTGGATCATGAGGTCAGGAGATCTACACCATCCTGGCCAACATGGTGAAACTGTCTCTACTAAAAATACAGAAATTAGCCGGGCGTGGTGATGTGCACCTGTAGTCCCAGCTACTTGGGAGGCTGAGGCAGGAGAATCGCTTGAACCCAGGAGGCAGAGATTGCAGTGAGCCAAGACTGCACCACTGCACTCCAGCCTGGCAACAGAGCAAGACTCCGTCTCAAAAAAAAAAAAAAAAAAAAAAAAAAAAAAAAAAAAAAAAAGGCTTGAGCCAGGTGAAAATGGATGACGGCAACTGGATGAAATTGGTATTGATTCTAAAAATGTTTAAATGAGGTGATATTCATGCAACAAATGTAACCATTTTAAAGTGGATAATTCAGCTCATGGCTCATGATTAATAAATACAGGACTAGGAAAGGTGGGTTCATAGTATTTCTTGGAGAAAGCTCATTCAGCTATGATCATCCATAGGCAATGGAACAATGTTTTTTGGATGCACTGGGCCTGAATTCCTTTGCTAATGTGTTGGAAATGGTGGTGGGCAGCACAACCAAGTTATTCTTTGTTAAGTGGACCGCTGACAATTGGTTTTAAAAAGACAGTTCTTCATCTCTGGAGATACTGTAGCATTTATTAAAAAGGTAGCATTCGCTAAAAAGGTAGTATTTATTCAAATGTAGCACTCAAATATATATTTTTATATGAAAATAAACTGCAGACAAAATTTATTTTAGATATTTTTATTTCTCCAAATTTGTTATTTATCAGGAGTGACTGAAATAAAAAATACAATTGAGTCCCATCATCGTCATCATGGAAATGGCTTTAAGAGAAAACTGGTCAGATGAATATTATTGCTTCCCATTTTCAACCAGTAAATAGTTGCCACTGAGAAACTGACAGTCAGGAGTCTGTCAAGAATGCTCAAGATATGTTATATAATACAACATGCCTGTTCACAGGGGGGAAAATCCTAGGAAATAACTTATGTGTACTTCTTGATTTCATCATACAAGACAAGCACAAAAGCACCACCCATGCCTCTGAGAACATTGGACCATGCACCCTTGAAAAAAGCTTTGCCTCCTTCATCACGAGCAATCTTCCTCCAGCAGTCAAGCGTGCCTGTGTACATGATGTCAGCTGCAAAGAATAAATACATGGAGTTGGTGACTGAAGGCTGATGAAAATCCTAAGATTCACTAGGCTAAATAAAGCAGAGCCCCACCTCTAAGAACGTCAGCTTTAAACCCAACATTCACACATCAGCATGGGCAACACTGAAATATTAATGCTATGACCACAGGAATACAGACTACCCATCGGTCTTAACCTCTAATACCATTTAAGCACCCTCATTCATAGGCTTCTGAAGGGCCAGCTCAAAGGCAGTTGTGGAACAGACACAGATGCTATCAACCCCATCCCTTGACTTGGACAGACAGCCATTTTTAAAGGTACACATCACTAGTTTGTGGCCACAGCTTGCCCCACGCCTACAACTTTATCTTCTGCTCAAGTGGAACTTACTTCCTTTGCGCCCTGACTGCATCATCATGCGGCGGCGAACGGTGTCAAATGGATAGGAAGTCAACCCAGCAACAGCAGTGACAGTCTGTGCGATCATCCAGCTGATGACGATGTGAGTGTTCTTGGGATCCGGAAGCATTCCTGGGAATAGGAAAGGGATGCTTTTACCAAAAAGCAGAGTTTTACTGACTTCCTTTCCCCACATCCCCTAAACACATCATCTGTACACAAGGGTTGCATTGGATGATCTTGGCTTCCTTCAGCAATTAAAAAAACAACTCTCTAGCTCTTGGAATGTTAGGTTGGTACAATGCTCTTTTAAATTGTCTCCTAAGAACACAACGTTAAAGCCCACAGCAAACTTACCCTTTGCAGTGTCATAGATACCGAAGTAGGCGGCTCGGTAGATAATAATACCCTGCACAGACACGTTAAAGCCTTGGTACAGGCCCTTAATCCCATCAGATTTGTAGATCTTAACCAGGCAGTCACCGAGGCCTCGGAATTCCCTTTCAGCTCCAGCTTTACCCACATCAGCTGCTAGACGGGTACGGGCAAAATCAAGAGGATACACAAAACACAGGGATGTGGCCCCTGCGGCACCACCTGACGCCAGATTCCCTGCAAAGTAGCGCCAAAACTGGGTTCTCTTGTCCACACCACCCAGGAAGATTTGCTTGTATTTATCTTTGAAGGCGAAGTTAAGAGCCTGGGTGGGGAAGTATCTGATGACATTGGCCAGGTTACCGCGCCAGAAGGACAGAACTCCCTGCTCCTTGGGAATACGGACCACGCAGTCTATAATGCCTTTGTATTGCTTATCTGCAGTGATCTGCTTGCTGGCATGCTGCACCTAACAGACAGGAAGGAAGCCAACAGGGACAGTTATAACCATGGGGAAGGGAAAGAGAAGAGCATATGCCATCTCGATCAATGCCCTTTAAGGTTGGCTCCCCTCTCTCAAATCTAGTCTTCGTATACCATACTGGCTGGACCCTCCCAACCCTCTGAGGCTGTCACAGGGGAAGAGGTGATCTGCACCAGTGGCATTAAGCCTCCACCCCTCTAAGTGGGGAGGGGGCATCCTCCAGCGGACCCGTGACCTTTAGACCTGGGAGAAAGGTCATTACCTCAAACCCAGGTTCAGAGGCATTAGGGCGAGTCCCACATAGGGCGCGGTCACCTTGGGGACCGCAGCCTACGCCTCAAGTCTCCTGAGCTGCTTCCGTCTCGCTCCGCCCCCACTCCGCTCCCAGAGGTGACCCGAGCGCCGCCGCCGCCAGCCCTTACACGCTAGCCCAGGAGCGCCCTCTAGAGCCGGCACTGGAGAGCGCGCGGCGCAGGCAGGCAGGCGGAGACGCGGCGGCGCGGGGGCGGACGTAAAAGGCACACGCGCTTCCCGGCGCCGGCTTCCGGCCCGGCGAGGTTTGAGCGCGTCCGCGGACTGGGAGGCCGCTGGACCCGGGCGCATGGCCTCCCCCGGGCAGTTATCTCCTTGCCGCGACCTTGAGGTCTTCGGTAAGAACAGGCGTTCCTCTTTCTAACGTCGGCTTTCGGCCTTCGCCCTTGACGCCCAGGCCCGGAGAGGCCGTCACTCAGTAACTGCTCCATCCGAGTCCGCCGCCTCGGGGATGCCGAGAGCCTGGTCCTGCCCTCCGCCCCCGGCCCCTTCCTAGACTCACTACTTCAGGTCACTAAAGGCGCCTCCCACCAGTTTGCCTTCTGCTCTGCCTCTGCGCCCCGCTCTGGCCTCTCCTAGCCGCTTCCCTGGCCATGTCTTTAGAGTTCGCTCCCCGCCACTCCTCGGGCGCCCGCCTTCTGTGCGACCCTTCCCCCCACTTCCTGGTTGGGTTCCTGGATCCCAGGACGTACCTGCAGCAGCAGCTTGACCCGCTCGATGGGCGCTACCGCCGTCTTGGAGATGGCTGCGGCCACTCCACCTGCCAGGAAGTCCTTGGCGAAGGACACAGCGGCATCTGTCATGTTGAAAGGAAAGAGGAGGCAGGCTGCTGCGGGACGGGACTGGGCCGGGAACCGGCTTTGACTCCGGCGCTGCGGGGCGGAGCGACGCAAATGGCCGATTTATATAGGGGGAGTCGGCGCCGGAGCGGCAGGCGTCGGAGGCGGGGCCGGGGAGGGGTCTGGGTCCCGGCGCGTTGGGCGGCAGAGCCGCTGAGTGGCCCAGCGCGCAGGAGGAGGAGTCGTGGAGGGCGGGCCGGGACCGCTCTCCGCGCCGCCCCGGCTTGCCCTCGGCACCTGACCCGGCGGGAGGAAGGGGCGGGTCCAGAGAACACCCGGGACTTGAACGCTGGACCCTGAGAGAGGCCTCGGAGTGGGGAGGAAGGGTGAGGTCACGATGTGCCTGGACAAAAACCCTTGGAGCAGGACCAGGACTAGGGTGAGACGCATTTGTTACAGGGATGCCAAAAGAACCCTTCAGTCATCGAGATAAACAGTAGTTAATGCGACACTTTAAAAAAGTCGTTTGGGCAAACTACATCCTGCTGGCCGGCCCCCTTGTTTTGTAAATAAAGTTTAATTGGAATGTCAAGGCTGAGATTAGGGTGAGGCAAGCGAGACAAGATCATGCAAGTGCAGGTTGGGATCCTGTCTGTATTTCAAATGTTGATCATTTGTTCATCATGGATTTTTGCATTGCTTTTGATTTTTTTAAAATAGTGCATGAAAAATCATTTGTCTTAATTACTGAGTTGTTTCTCACCAAGGTGAGTGCCTCACTCTTCCCACCCTAGACCGGGCACTGTCCTGGAGCCAGGGAAACCAGACGAAATTAAGGGAACAGTAGACGAAGGAACTGCCACCGTGCCCAGACCCTGGTTTGCAAATACAGTTCAACAAAGATCTTGCCGGGAATTGGCCTGGGAGAGTCCAAAGGACTGGGCTGGGGGTGGGGAAATGATTTTAGCCAGAAGACAAATATAGAGGTTGTACCCAGAAGGTTAAGAGGCTTAGGAAGGTTAAGAACTACGTTGACATTTGGCTCCCAGGACCCCAGGTAAAGTGCCTTTGGATCGAATTTCTGAACTCCAGAAACATTTAGAGGAATCAATAGAATTAGATTGGCAGCCATTGTGCCAATGGACAAGTGCTTACTGAGCCCCTTAATCCCTTCACCGGGTAAGCATTTGCCACACATGTCCTCAAAAACCTACTTGTTAGCTTAAGTGGACTCCCTCAAGTTCAGAACAGGAGCAAATAGTGTAATCACAAATTCTGTGTCTGAATAATCATAACAATGTTTATAAAAATAAGGACGACTGTTGAAAACTGCAACTGCAGCTGAACCTTATGTGCCCAGACTTCAGAATTCCCAAAAGCAAAATGCCAGCAGGCCTTTGCACACTGAACACATAGTGTTCATATCCTTCACTTTCCTGTCCTGCCCTCTCCCGTCTTCTCCAGATCTGCCTGTGAAAGGACCCAATTCTAGGACCCTCCAGGATGGTGAGGCCCTTCCTCTGAAAGTACGCTTTGCAGTTTGTTAGTCTCCTCAAGAACCCCAGCGATCCAAACTGATGCACGCAAATTGCAGGTGTTCAAAGGAGCAATTTTGAATCTAGCTTTGTTGATCCTGGGAGAAATCTTTGACCTGTGTTAGTGAAAGGCTACAGTGTTTCTCAGCTGATTATAATAGTGAGGTAGCTGGATGCAAAAAAAACAGTTTCAGAGAATGGTAGAGTATATCCTCCAAAGGCGATACTCACTTCTCTATTCTGGTGAGAGAAGCAAGAGCTAAAGCAAAATTCTACAGAGGGCTTTATTTGGAGAGAGATGGATTTTATTTATAATGCATTTAAAATTCAAAATCTTTCTATTTTGAACTCTTGACATTCTGATTAATGCATTTTTATTCAACTGTTAATTATTCCTTGATACACCTCGCCATCACTTGTGTATCCCTTTTCTACATGTGACCTTTCCCTGGCCACATCTGCTACTCTCTTTGAACATGATGCCTCTACTGTATTCTATTCCAGAGCTCATTGTTTTGTCAGTTTTTTTTCTCTCCACAAAAAAAGATGATCAAATAATTACATAGAATTTTTCCCTTCTCAGTCTTTGGGTAACTAAGTGTGGTTTTATTGATGATGAAATACAAGATGGGTCGTTTAAAAGCAACTTCTTGCCATCACTTGGTATTTTGCTAAATCCACGGGTGGGCTGGAGCTCCTGTAGTCGCCTATCACCGCGTATATTTTAAGGAGTCAGATATTCTCGAAACTGTTAAGGTCATGAAAGACAAAGAGACTAAGGAACTGTCACAGATTAAAGGAGACTAAAGATACTTGACAACTGAATGTAATATATGACACTCAACTGGCTCCTGGACCAGAAAAAGGACATTGGTTATATTGGTGAGGTTTGAATATCTGTAGATTACCAATACTATTCTTGGTTATGGTGGTTATGTAAGATTTAAAGAAGTTGAATAAAGGATATAAGGACATTTTTGTACTATTTTTGCAACATTTAAAAAAGTCTGAAAGTTTAAAAAAGAAAGAAAAAGAAACAAGGAGCAAGCATCCAGGAAAATAGAAAATAGAGTCTCATTCTGTCACCCAGGCTGGAGTGCAGCGGCACGATCATAGCTCACTGCAGCCTCGAACTCCTAGGCTCAAGTGATCCTCCCACCTTGGCCTTCCAAATTGCTGGGATTACAGGTATGAGCCACTGTACCCAGCTGAGAAGAATATTGATGATGATGATGATGATGTTGATAATGATATATGGCTGGTCAGTTAATCAAAACGAATTCCTCCACTGAGACATAGTGCTGTGTTAGTAATTATTGTGTTTCTGGGAGCTATGTAAAATATAAGTCGAATTAAGAGGAACTAAAGCTAAGGCAATGCCTAGTAATTCTCAAGGAAAAACAAGGAAGAGAGTCAGAAATGACACTTTTAAGGCCTCAGATATCTTTGTACCAACACCCAGAATATGGGTAATAAAGGGAATGTAATTTTTTTTTTGAGACAGAGTTTTGCTCTTGTCGCCCAGGCTGGAGTGCAATGGTGCGATTTCCGCTCACTGCAACCTCCACCTCCTAGGTTCAAGCGATTCTCCAGCCTCAGCCTCCCGAGTAGCTGGGATTACAGGCATGTCACCACCACACCTGGATAATTTTTGTATTTTTAGTAGAGACAGGTTATTACCATGTTGGCCAGGCTGCTCTCAAACTCCTGACCTCAGGTGATCTGCCTGCCTCGGCCTCCCAAAGTTCTGGGATTACAGGCGTGAGCTGCAGCGCCCGGCCGGGAATGTAAAATTTTAATACACTCAGGAAAATGCAATTTTATAGGTATTGTTTAGACTTGGTAGGGTGGAACTTCTGGCTGGCATCTGGAAAACTTGATTTAGAGATACCATACAGAAGAAGAGGAGAGCAGTAATATATCAAGAAAGTATAACCAGTAATTCATTGGCTGGAGGGTGAGAAGCATTCAATGAGAATGAAACAGAGAAATGAAAGTGATTATAGTTGTAGAAGTATACAAGAGACTGCTCAGATTAAAAGTATGAATGGGGCTGGGCGTGGTGGCTCACGCCTGTAATCCCAGCACTTTGGGAGGCTGAGGCAGGTGGATCACCTGAGGTCAGGAGTTTGAGATCAGCCTGGCCAACATGGTAATAACCTGTCTCTACTAAAAATACAAAAATTAGCCAGGTGTGGTGACTCAGGCCTGTAATCCTAGCTACTCAGGAGGCTGAGGCAGGAGAATCGCTTGAACCCGGGAGGCAGAGGTTGCAGTGAGCCCACATCGCGCCACTGCACTCCAGCCTGGGTGACAGAGCGAGACTCCATCTCGAAATAAAAATAAAAATATAAAATAAATAAAAGTATGAATGGCACTTCATAAAACTCACATAGACAAACAAGAAAGGGTGATCAGAGACATAGAACATCTGAATATCTGCTGGAAGTTATTCTGATAGCAACATATCTGATACATTCTTTTTTCTTATTTTTAAGACCATCTTAAATTTAAGAAAACATCTGATAGATTCTTGGCTCTCTTGCTGATACAGTGTAATTACAGTTCTCAAAAGAATGAAGAAGCAGTGAGGTAAATTGCTAAGCTGGGCTTAATCCTGATAATAAATAAGGAAGATTTGGTTAGCAAAGTGAAAGTGACAAGAATCTTGGGGAAAGTGATCCTGTCATCTGGATATCTGTTAAGCAAAAAAACTAAAAAAAAAAAAAAAAAATGCTGGGCATGGTCACATAGGTTAATTAACGTGTGTGTGTGTGTGTGTGTGTGTGTGTGGTGTATGTATGTGTATGTGTAAGGTAGACTTCAAAAGGATCAGAGAAAAGATAAGTATGATCTCCTGGCCTAACACCAAAAGAGAAAGATAGCTCAAGAGGGAGAGGGATCCAGTTGAAAATTCAGAACTGTAGAATTTGGAAAAGTTCCAATGATAAAAAGGGAGAGATTTCTAATAAACTACAGTGTCCTTATAGATTATTCTCTGATGAGCTCAGATCTTAAAAGTACATGTATAGATGACAGAAGGAGGACTATGCTTCCAAGGACAAAGCCCAAAGAATATCACAAACCTCTAGGAATTGAGTCATAAGGGCTAAAGTCCAGAATAAACCCAGGCTTATAAAATGGGAAGCACCGCAATAAAGGGTTTTAATGCCCTATTTAGTGCAAGACATTTAAGGATGAGGAGATAGAGCTTAATGGTAGCATGTGTGAAAAAGAGAACTAGGTCCTAGTTCACTGTGGGTTGACAATGCCAAAAAATACTAATGAGTCTTGAGTTGCACTAAGAGAATGGTAGTGACCAGATCAGAGGGACTTTCAGTTCCACTTGGGTTTCTGTTGGCCAGCCCATAGAGTTTTATGTTTAATTCTGGATGCTACATTTAAGAGGACATTAACAAACTGGAACATATTCAAACAAGGCAATCAGGAAAGTGAAGTGTCTATAAATCATGTATTATGAGAAATGGCTGAATGAGAGATATTTAACTGGGAAAGAGCTTTGGGTGAAAGAAGGACATGTCTTCATAAATTATACATTCTATATGGAATTAACACCCACTGGTAGAAGTTTCAGGAAGGTAGACTTCAGCTCAAAAAGACATTACTTTGTAAAATATGCGCTACTTAAAGGTAGAATGCATTGCCGTACGATGGGGTGAACTTTTTGTTACCGGGAAAGCTAAAAGTTGAGGCAGAATAGCCACTTGTTAGGGATGCTATGGGAGAGATCACTGGGTTGGTCTGGAAGAGAGTTCTACACCCTTTCCAATTCTAAGATTCTATGGCTCTATCGTTTTGTATCTATAAGATTGAGTGGATCTGAGCGTCTGGGTCTGGGAATCTGGGGCAAATAGGAAGAGAAAGTAATTTAGCCCAGTGGTTAAGAGGGTGGGCCCTGCAACCAGGTTGCTTAAATTTAAATTCTGGCTCTGCCACTCGCTAGCTGTCAGGTCTTGGGTAAATTGCTTTACCTCTCTAAACTGCAATTTCTTCAGGTGTAAAATGAGAATGATAGTAGTACCTATACCTCAGAGGACTGTAGGCACATGCAAATGAGATAATATATGCATAGAACAGCATTTAATATGTGTTAGATTTTATTAATTTTAAGAAAAATACAGCTGGGCATAGTGGCTCACACCTATAATCCCAGCAGTTTGGGAGGCTAAAGCAGGAGGATATCTTGAGCCCAGGAGTTTGAGACCAGCCAGGGCAACACAGTGAAACCCCATCTCTATGAAAAAATTAAAACAATTATCTGGGCGTGGTGGTACATGCCTGTAGTCGCAGCTACTCAGGAGTCTGAGGCAGGAGGGTCACCTGAGCCAGGGAGGTGGAGGTTGCATTGAGCCATGATTGCACTGCTGCACTACAGCATGGGTGACAGAGTGAGACTGTCTCAAACAAAACAAAACAACAGTTGGTGGATTCTAGCCCATGGGTAACTGCTTAAAACAACAGTTTTATTGAGGTGTAATTGTCAGACAATAAGACTGTACATATTTATAGTGCACAATTTGCTAAGTTTTTGCACATGTATACACGTGTGAAGCCATCACCATAATTAAGATCATGAACATATCCATTACCACACAAAATTTTCTTGTGCCCCTTTGTAATCTCTCCATCCCCAAGCAACCTTTGATCTGCTTTCTGTCACTATAGATTAGTTTCCTAGAATTTTGCATTTCCTAGAATTTTGTATAAATGAGATCATATATTATGTACTCTTCTTTCTGGGGTCTAGCTTCTCTCACTTGGCATGTTACTCTGAGATTCATTCATGTTGTGTGTATCAATAGTTATTTACTTTCTGTTGCTAAGTAGTATTCCATTGTACAGATATGCCACTTTTTTTTTTTTTTTTGAGATGGAGTTTTGCTCTTGTTGCCCAGGCTGGAGTGCAATGGCACGATCTTGGCTCACTGTGAACTCTGCCTCCTGGGTTCAAGCGATTCTCCTGCCTCAGCTGCCCAAGCAGCTGGGATTACAGGCATGTGCCACCACGCCTGGCTAATTTTTGTATTTTTAGTAGAGACAGGGTTTCACCATGTTGGTCAGGCTGGCCTCGAACTCCTGGACCTCAGGTGATCCACCCACCTTGGCCTCCCAAAGTGCTGAGATTACAGGCATGAGCCACCCTGCCTGGCCCACATTTTGTTTACTGATCATTTGATGGATTGGCTCATTTCCACTTTTTGCCTATTATGAATGACACTACTATAAACTTTCCTATACAAGTTTCTGTGTGGATGTATATTTTTATTTCTGGGGTTGTCACCTAGGAGTGGAATTGCTGGGTCACATGTTAACTCTATGTTGAACCATTTGAGGACCTGCCCAAGTTTTTTCCAGAGTGATTGTACCATTTTACATTCTCAACAGCGGGGTACGAGAGTTCCAGTCACTGCAACCTTGACATCCTGGGCTCAAGTGACCCTCCCACCTCAGCCTCTCGATTAGCTGGGACCACAGGTGCCTGCCACCACCCCTGATTAATTTTCAAAATTTTTTGTAGAGACAGGGTCTCCCTATGTTGCCCAATGGGGGTGGTTAGTTACCATTTAAATGCAATTGTATATAAATAATTTTTTTGAGACAATGTCTTGCTCTGTTGCCCAACCTGGAGTGCAGTGGTGTGATCTTGGCTCACTGCAACCTCTGCCTCCCGAGTTCAAGTGGTTCTCCTGCCTCAGCCTCCCAGGTAGCTGGGATTGCAGGCACACACCACCATGCCTGGCTAATTTTTGTATTTTTAGTAGAGATGGGGTTTCACCATCTTGGCCTGGCTGGTCTTGAACTCCTGACCTCAAGTGATCCACCAGCCTCAGCCTCCCAAAGTGCTGGGATTACCGGCATGAGCCACTGCACGTGGCCCAATTGCATATAAATAATTTAACTCAGAAAAATTTAACTTAGAAATATTTGATATATTTTAATAAATTTTATAAGCTGTGACTATCTTCTAAACCTGTGCAGGGTAACATGTTCATTATTCAGGTGATGGTTATACGAAGACGAGACCTCCCCACTAAGCAATGTATTCATATAACAAAATTGTACTTAGACCCCTAAATTTACACAAAACACCCCCTGCACATATACATTTTGCTTTATGGATCTCCAACTTTAGTCTGAGTAAGACTAAATAACTTTATGGGAAAAATTACATATTGCATCTATATAATTAAATGTAATTTGATATATATAAAATCAGGCAGCTTGGTATAACAATCAGGATCCCCAGGTGAGCTTATTGAAAATGGAGCAGAGATTCATCTTTGATAAAGATGTATAACTTCTTCTAATTCCAAAGTAAACATAATGAGTACACGAAATTTTATTTCAGGTTTCTTTTTAGAAATGTGAGCAAAAATATTTATTTCAGGATCTAATATGGGATATTTATCTTCTGATGACTACTCTAGCTGTATGTGCTTTGCTGTATGTCAAACACACACCCCTCGTTTCCATCATCCTATTGTAATATTTTATTTATTTATTTATATTTATTTTTGAGACAGGGTTTCACTCTGTCGCCCAGGCTGGAGTGCCGTGGCGTGATCATGGCTCACTGTCACTGCAACCTTGACCTCCTGGGCTCAAGTGACCCTCCCACCTCAGCCTCTCGATTAGCTGGGACCACAGGCGCCTGCTACCACCTCTGGCTAATTTTTAAATTTTTTTATAGAGACAGGGTCTCCCTATGTTGCCCAAGCTTGTCTTGAACTCTTTGGGCTCAAGCAGTCCTCCCACCTTGGCCTCCCAAAGTGCTGAGATTACAGGCATGAGCCACTGTGCCTGGCCCCATT
Organism: Symphalangus syndactylus; assembly: GCF_028878055.3. Taxonomy (NCBI): domain Eukaryota; kingdom Metazoa; phylum Chordata; class Mammalia; order Primates; family Hylobatidae; genus Symphalangus; species Symphalangus syndactylus. The sequence continues at coordinate 122,946,749 of NC_072447.2, read as the reverse complement.
GGAATATTTTAGACAGTTCCTAAGTAACAGCTGTCAAATGGACCTGAATATCATATCAGTTAGTTTGGATATTACTTTTATTTTTGGCTAGCAATGACAACAAAAGGGAGAGATACGAATGACTGAAGAATTTATTTTTGCTTTCTGCTAGTACACGACTTTCCTCGACTTTCCCCGTGTCTATCCCTTCTCCAGCCTTCTACTGTTGTTATACTTGTTTTTTTCCTCCTCATTGTCTTTGTGATTAGATTAGAGGCACCTGCATCACAATAGAATGTACTAGGGCTTCAAGTCAGCATGCCTGGTTCAAGTCTCATCTTTTTTTTTTTGTTTTTTTTTTGAGACAGAGTCTTGCTCTGTTGCCCAGGCTGGAGTGCAGTGGTGTGATCTCAACTCACGGCAACCTCCGCCTCCCGGGCTGAAGCAATTCTCCTGCCTCACCCTCCCAAGTATCTGGGATTACATGCGCCCGCCACCACACCCAGGTAATTTTTGTATTTTTGTAGAGATGGGGTTTCACCATGTTGGCCAGGCTGGTCTCGAACTCCTGACCTCAAGAGATTCACCCACCTCGGCCTCCCAAAATGCAGGGATTATAGGCATGAGTCACCATGCCTGGCCTCAAGTCCCTTGAGGCCTTTCTTTAGCCACCATCCTGAGTGTCAGTTTTTGTTGCTTCCCACTCCCCCAGAAGTTTCTTCCCATCCACTCCTTTGCTGCTCTTACTCAGTCCCTTGCCATCTATCTGCTGATGACACCCAAATTCCTATCTCCAGTCATCACTCTTCCCCACACTCTAGACTTGTCCCTATTATCCTGAAATAATTATCAATAATGTTCTGATATACTAGTTTCCTATGGCTGCTATAACAAATTACCACAAATGCATTGACTTAAACAACACAAATTTATTAGCTTGTAGTTCTGTAGTCACAAGTCTGACGTGGGTCTCACTGGGCCAAAATCGAAGTGTCGGCAGGCCTGCTTGCCTCTCTGGAGGCTCCAGAGGCAAATCCGTTAGCTTGCTTATTCAGGTTCTTGGCTGAGTTCAGTTCATTGTGACTGTAGGGCTGAAGTCCTTTGTTTCCTTGCTGGCTGTCAGCTGAGGGTCATGCTCAGCTTCTAGAGGCCATACCCATTTCTTGGCACCCGGAAACCTTTGTCTTCAAAGCCAGCAGTGGCGAGTCCAGTTCTTCTCAGGCCTCATTTCTCCTGCCTCTTCTTCCATCCTTGCATCTCCCTGACCCATTCTTCTGTCTTCCTCTTCCACTTGTGATTTTTTTTTTTTGAGACAAAGTCTCACTGTGTCACCCAGGCTGGATTGCAGTGGTATGATCTTGGCTCACTGCAGCCTCCACCTCCCAGGTTCAAACAATGCTCCTGCTTCAGCCTCCTGAGTAGCTGGAATTACAGGTGTGTGCCACCACACCCGGCTAATTTTTGTATTTTTAGTAGAGGTGGGGTTTCACCATGTTGGCCAGGCTGGTCTCGAACCCCTGACCTCAAATGATCCACCCGCCTTGGCCGCTCAAAATGCTGGGATTACAGCCATGAGCCACCGTGCCTGGCCCCACTTGTGATTTTAAGGATTGTGATTAGGGGCCCACCCAACGAATCCAGGAGAATCCCTCCATCTCAATGTCTGTAACAGTAATCACATCTGCAAAGTCTCTTTTGTCATGAAAGGTAACATACTCACAAGTTCTGGGGGTTAAGGTGTGGACATCTTTGGTGGGGGCCATCATTCTGCTTACCATGACTGGTTTGGACAATTACACAGACAGCATGTGCTCCAGCCCACTGTCTCCTTGACTTCTCTACTTGCATGTCTCATGGGCATTTTGAATTTAACATGTCCAAAACAGAACTTTTAATTCCTCCCCACCAAAACTCTGTCCCTCCTCAGTCTTCCTCACATCAGCAAATGGCAAGATCATTTACTTGTTCTCAAGTCAAGAGGCAAAAACCAGCCAGGCTCGGTGGCTCACATCTGTAATCCCAGCACTTTGGGAGGCCGAGGCAGGCCTTGATCACTTGAGCTCAGGAGTTCGAGACCAGCCTGGGCAACATGGTGAAATCCCATGTCTACAAAAAATACAAAAATTAGCTGGGCGTGGTGGTGCATGCCTATAATCCCAGCTACTTGGGAGGCTGAGGTGGGAGGATTGCTTGAACCTGGGTGGCGGAAGTTGCAGTGAGCCGAGATTGCGCCACTGCGCCACTGCACTCCAGCCTGGGGGAGCAGAGTGATATCCTGTCTCAGAAAAACAAAAACCAAAAATCTAGGTGCCACCCTTGACTCCTTTCTTTAACTCCCTATATTCAATCCCTCAGCAAATCATGCTGAGTCCACCTCCAAAATACATCTTGAACTCATTCATTCCTCTCCATCTTTATTGCCACCATTCTAGTCCAAGCCATCCTTTCTTGCTTGGACTTCCGAAATCGCTTCTTAACTGGTCTTCTCACTCACAGCCTTGCTTCCCTCCAATCCATTCTCCACACAGCAACTGAGTAATCCTTTAAAAATCAAAGTCAGATTATATCGCTTTTCTGCTTAAAAACCTTCAATGCCTCCCCACAGCATTTAGAATAAAATTTAACTTCTTGTTCTGGCCCATGTGGCCACATACGATCTGGCTGTCTCTCTCCAATCTCATCTCATCCCACTCTCTCACCACACTCTGGCTACCCTTGCCTCCTTTCTGTTCACCAAGGCTTTCCCACTGCCACACTTCTGCACTTGTTCTTCCCTCTGCCAGGAATGCTCTTCTCCCTCGTTCTTTCTCTCCTTCCTTTCTTTCTCTCCTTCCTTCTTTCTCTTTCTTTCTTTTCTTTCTTTCTTTCTTTTTCTTTCTTTCCTTCTTTCTTTTCCTTCTTTCTTTTTCTTTCCTTTTTCCTTTCTTTCCTTTCTTTCTTTCCTTCTTTCTTTTCCTTCTTTCTTTTTCTTTCCTTTTTCCTTTCTTTCCTTTCTTTCTTTCCTTTCTTTCTCTCTCTTTCCTTTCTGTCCTTTCTTTCTTTTTTTTGATGGAGTCTCGCTCTGTCACCCAGGCCAGAGTGCAGTGCTGCAATCTCAGCTCACTGCAACCTCCGCCTCCCGGGTTCAAGGGATTCTCCTGCCTCAGCCTCCTGAGTAGCTGGGATTACAGGTGTGTGCTACCATGCCCAGCTAATTTTTGTGTTTTTAGTAGAGATGGGGTTTCAACATGTTGGCCAGGCTGGTGTCAAATTTCTGACCAAGTGATCCGCCTGCCTTGGCCTCCTGAAGTGCTGGGATTACAGGCGTGAGCCACCACGCCTAGCCCTTTTTTTTTCTCTTTTTTTTTTTAGGGCAAGTCAAGTGAAGCAGTGGGAGTGGGAAGGAACAAAGAAATCTGTAGCTGATTGTGGTCAATTACTTGTAAACACCACTGCACTTTGACCAGCCCTCCCTAGTTCTTTGCATAGTTGGCTCATTCTCATCCTTCAGGTCTCATCTCAAATGTCACCTGTCAGAGTGGCCTTCTCTGGCTCCCTGATTTAGAATATTCCCCTGTGACTTCAGCTGGGGAGACAGAGGTTGCAGTGAGCTGAAGTCGCGCCACTGCACTCCAGCCTAGGTGACAGAGTGAGACCTTGTCTCAAACAAAACAAAACAAAAACCAAAAATAAAATATTCCCCTTACCTCCACATAATTCTCTAATAAAGCACCCTGTATATAAGCACCTTCATAACATTACAGTCCATGATTACCTAAATTATTTATTAGTTTACTTGTTTATTGACTGCCACTCTCACTAGAGTGTAAGCTCCTTGAGGGCAAGGACCTCATCTGCCTTTTGTGCCACTGTGTCTGTAGTGCCTAGCAGTTATTGAATAAATGCACAAAGCCACTCTTCTTGCTCTGACCCACTTTTGCTTGCTTCCATCTCTGTGATGCTGCATATGCCCTGCCTTTAACCTGCAATGCCTTCCTATTCGTGACCAATACATATCCCTTAACTTCCTTCAAAACTTAGTTCAAGACTCATGGCTGGGTGCGGTGGGTCATGCCTGTAATCCCAGCACTTTGGGAGGCTGAGGCAGGTGGATCACCTGAGGTCACGAGTTCAAGACCAGCCTGGCCAACATGGTGAAACCCCATCTCTACCAATAAAATACAAACATTAGCTGGGCATGGTGGCAGGCGCCTGTAGTCCCAGCCACTCAGGAGGCTGAGGCACGAGAATCACTTGAACCAGGAGGTGGAGGTTGCAGTAAGCCAAGATTGCATCTCTGCACTCCAGGCTGGGCGACAGAACGAGACTCTGTTTCAAAAAAAAAAAAAAAAAGACTCACAACCTCCCCAAATCCCTGTTGATCACTAGTCTGTCTCCCATGTGATGATTGATCCCTTTAGTTTTTTATTCACTAAGTTTGTATAGAGCTCCTTGGCAATCTTATAAACAGTTGATACTACATTATCATGCCTTTGCTTGTATTTGCTTTGTAATCATAGTCATTTCATATATGTAGGTATGATTTGTTCCTCAAGACCATCAATTCCTCCTGAGTCAATATTGCATCACACATCTTTATAATCCTTCTCAAGTACTTAGTCCAGTGTGGTGCTCACTGTCAGCCATAAAGCAGAAAGGCAGAACTCTCTCTTCATACTCCGAAGAAAATGAAATTAGCTGGAAGTTTATTTCAGAAATAGAACAAGAGTTTTAGAGTTCTTCTGAAATTAGAAAAATCAGGCATATTATTTTCCCCACTTAATTCAATGAAAAAATCAAAACTGCAGCTCAGAAAACATTTCTGTGCATGACAACTGCAAGAGCTTAGCTATCTATTTAATAATACTTGTGGAAGGGCGGGGTGTGGTGGCTCACACCTGTAATCCCAGCACTTTGGGAGGCAGAGGTGGGCAGATCACCTAAGGTCAGGAGTTCGAGACCAGCCTGGCCAACATGGTGAAACCCCATCTCTACTAAAAATACAAAAATTAGCCAGGCATGGTGGCGGGCGCCTGTAATCCCAGCTATTCGGGAGGCTGAAGCTGGAGAACTGCTCGAACCCGGGAGGAGGTTGCAGTGAGCTGAGATCATGCCATTGGATTCCAGCCTGGGTGACAATTAAAAAAAAAAAATTACTTGTGGAAGAATACACAAGATATTATCATGAAATAATGTGAAGTTAGGATTTTAGTTAGTTAAAAAAAAGTAAAAAATATTTTTGCAGCTTTCAGAACTGTTTGAAAAGTTGTCTGTTTCAAGGAAAATAAAGAGTAATAAACATGAACTATTCACTCTGGGTAAAGAATCTGCCACCTTCCAAACTCTAACAGATTGAGCTACAGATGAGATTTCCATGTGTGTGTGTGTTAACTGCCATTCTCCATAAAACCGAATGCCGCAGCAGTTGGAAAAGTGAATTATTTTGGTATACTTAAATAGGATAAGGCTCTGAGAGCTTACAGATTTGGCCAGTATGTATTTAACCATAGTTTTATAACTCGGACTAGCAATAAATGACCAACACATCGTTTTTTCTTTGGAAAATAAATTTAATCGGAAAAAATACTTGCAACATACTGAAAATCTCTGTGTATGAGTGTATGTGTGTGTATAAATTAATAATTTTATGTTAGATATTAATGCATTTTTAAATGCATAGATAGGTGCTATTTGAAAAGTGTAGTTAAACTTTACATAGAATCTCTAAAGTGGAACAATCCTGAAATTTGATTTTTAGAAAGCTTGATACAGATGATTAGGTTAAAGTGTTTATAGTCAGTTACATTTTTTTGGGTATGTGTGTCAAATGTTCCATTTGATCCTTTCTAGGCAACTGGGACATCTTTGAGAATAACTTGACGAAATAACTTATTTTCAGGGTAGACTTGCAAAGCAAGTTAAAAAGGCAGAGAATTTAGGCCACTGAACTGTACATGACTTCAATCAGAAGGTCTTTGGGGGGATAATTAAGCAGTCATGGTATAAACTGTCTTACTGAAACGTAAGATTTTAAGCCTGGGATGCTTCAAATTTCACAAAAGAAGGATGATTCTACTACAATGGTGATAGCTTTTAAATGTTCACTATTTTCATTTAGATTCTGATAAGGCATAATTTACACTGTGGTGTGTGCACTCAGATGTCTGCAAAAATTTGAGTTCAAGAAAGATTGTACTGGGGCAGGGTGCAGCGGCTCACACCTGTAATCCTAGCGCTTTGGGAGGCCAAGGCAGGAGGATTGCATGAGCCCAGGAGTTCAAGACCAGCCTGGGCAACATAGCAAGACCCGCCCCCCCAAAAATTAGCTAGGTGTGGTCCTATGGTCCCAACTCTCGGGAGGCTGAAGCAGGAGGATGTCTTGAGCCCAGGAGTTCAAGGCTGCAGTGAGCTATGATTGTGTCATTGTACTCCAGTCTGGGTGACAGAGCAAGACCCTGTCTCTAAAAACAAAACAAAACAACAGATTGTATTGAGAAGTCTCAGGTCAAACTGAGCAAAACTAGGCTGACGTTGGTTTGTGCAAGCTTTGCATTGACTACAAGTGACCCAGTGGCTGACCTCACAATGTGGTATCCACTCAGCCACTTCAATTACCTGTTGCTTTGAGATGTCATGGCAATGCCCTTTCTTTGGTGTCATGTTTCTATTCAGGGTGTAAATTGTACATTTTATCACTGCTAGACTCTGGTTATAAAATCTCGTGGAATGCCATCATGACACACTCTTGTTGGGAAACCTTCTCATGGTGCAGGTGTTCACAGGGACATCAGTTTGGAGATCTGAGGTGGTGCATGGCCAAACCATCTCATTTCCCAGAGCAGCAGATAGCAGTAGCTTCTCATCCCGCCTCAGGTGCACAGTTATGAGGCTACATTTATCTGTGATTGCAACACGCTGTCAGTCAGTGCACTTCTAGTTCCATTCCATTTTATAGAGTTGGTTTTTTAGGCTTCAGTTTTCTCGTTTTGAAGAACTTCTTTAATTCTCGTAATTCCTGGGGCTGCAAACTCTGATCGACTCCTGGGGTCAATTTATAGCTCAGTGGAGACAGAATGTAACCATTTTGGTAAAGACAGATTCTCTTGCAGAACTCAAAGGTGCTAAACATAATTCCAAAATATGGAACTATCTGTTAAAACCGAAAATGAAAATCAAGTTAAGTTCTTAAAAAGAAAACATCAGTGTGTCTGCAGTCAACTTGGATCAGGGTAAGTTATCTTGTAAAGTGAGATAATAGCGGTGGCAATACAAATGGTAACTCTTTTTGGAATCAGGGAAGATGGCAAAAGGAAAGCTGGCTCAATGTGGGTTGGGAGAGGAATGACAGTGATTGAAGGGCATGACCTGCCTGGGAGGCGCTAGATCTGGGTCATATGCACGCAGACTATCTGATACTGCCTGTCACTATATGCTGGCCTTGACTGGAATCATTTACATGCCAGCTAGTGCAAGGTTAGTCCAGAGTGCTTAACGTTTTTTTTTTTTTTGTCATGGATTTCTTTGGGAATATGATGCATATATGCATATACACATACATTTTTGCATAGAATTTTAGGATGAGGGGTTAGGTTCCCCTTGGGGGCCCATGAACCTCCACATTAAGTATCTCTGCACTAAATGATCAGCTCCTCTGGAATGGGGTATAAGATACTCCACCACTGCACAGGTTCCCCTCTCTATGGGGCTGACAGACAGTATGCATTCATGGGCCTTGTGCTACCCATTAGTGCTAGAGGGGGTTTTCCAAGCAAACTGTAGTGGGGGTTGGGGGTGACAAAGGAAGAGGGTAGAATTGGAAGAGGCAGGGGAGCAGCGGAGACTGGTGGCTCTTCTCACCTTCAGTAAATTGGCTGTCAATCCATTCCAGAGCCCCAGGACCCCCTGGGCCTTCACTGTCTGCCGGAAGCAGTCCACTGCTCCTGAGAAATGGACATCTACTCCTCCACTGTGTGGGAGGTAGGGGCTCTGAGCCTGGCAGGGAACAGAAGCTGGGATGAGGTGATTGAAACACTAGGAAATAAATGTCCTAGTGGAAGGAGCCAGGGTCTCAAGTCTACACTCTGGATGCTGGGTTCCTGGCCAAGATGATGGCAAAGAATGGCTGCTGTGGGGTTCTTCTTGTTCTGTGGGCTTAGAACGGATATTAACATGCAATACAATCATGATACCCTGTCCATATATTTGTCATTTATTTTGCTTGGAAGGAAGCCGACATTTGGGACAGATTCAATTTCATACTGACATTCCCTCCCAACCTATGCCTTCTGGACATGATAAACATAATCCCATGCCCTTAGCCTTTTTAAAGTATTCTCCTGTTTCCTTGTCTTTACTGGTCCTTCCCCTGTGAAGCTCCCAAGCGGAGGCTGTTCATTTCTCCACCTCACAGATGTGACAGGGTGGGGAGCATTGCGATGGTGGCATTCTTCTCACGCTCTGTTGCTGTTCCCAAACCCTTCCTCCTTCACTCTCACGACAGAAGCACTTAGCTGGGGCTGATGTCACTGAACCATACTCCTTGGCCTGCTATTATCTACTAATCTGGCCACTCTTCCACATTCATTGAAGACTGTGATACCTGGTGGCTCACCCTCTCCTAGCCTCGCCGTCATCTTAGGTAACTTTGGCATCTATAAAGACGACCCAGCCCATGACCAGTTTCTGGCCTTCGGTTTCAGTGATCCTCACCTTTATACCATTTTGGCCACCCCGTGGACATCATCACCACCTTCAGAGCCATCCTGACTGAACCCTATTATTACCAAAATGCTCCATCTCTGAAAGGAATGTTTTATCCTTTAATATTATTATTTTTTTGCAACAGAATCTCACTCTTGCCCAGGCTGGTGTGCAGTGGCATGATCTCGGCTCACTGCAGCCTCCACCTCCTGGGTTCAAGCGATTCTCCTGTCACAGCCTCCCGAGTATCTAGGACTACAGGTGCACACCACCACACCTGGCTAATTTTTATAGTTTTGGTAGAGATGGGGTTTCACGATGTTGGCCAGGCTGGTCTGAAACTCCTGGCCTCAAGTGATCCACCTGCCTCGGCCTCCCAAAGTGCTAGGATTACAGGCGTGAGCCACTGCACCCAGCCATCCTCTTAGAAAAATAATTTTACAATCAGATGAAATGACTTTTCAATATACCATCTACATATAAAACTGGTACTACCTGTCCACTATGAAGGGGATGTCCCCTCATAGCTGGCTTTCAGAAATGGTGTTGAGTTTATATTAAGCTATGCACATACTTTGGTTTGTTTCTGAAATGTTTCGTTGGGGCTATATGGCATTCTGTGGCAATGGAACCAAGATTATCGATGTGGGAGAGGAGGTGTGGTACAACAGTAAGAAGAGCACAACTCTAGAGTTGAGCAGGTTCGTTTCTAGTCCTAGTTTCTTCACTTACTTGGCCCTGTGACCCTAGGCAGCTTATCTAACCTTCAGAGCATTCACTGCCTTTTAATATTTGGAATAATTTACTTATTTATTTCCTTTATTTATCTGCTCCTTCTCTGCAACTAGAATTTCAGCTACAGGTAAGGAGGGATTTTTTGGTCTGTTTTATTGACTTCTGTATCCTTAATATTCTTAATACATAGTAGATATTTAATAAACATTTGAATACATGAAATGTATTCCATTGTCGACCTCCTGGTTTCCAAATCCAGTGGCTCTTTTTGGCTATATTATTACTGGATTTCTTAGGGGGCAATATTTGGCACTGATAACCAGGAACTCTTTTGGTCCTCCTCAATTTATATACCTTTTCTAGGAAATTCTACCATAGCTTTTGCTTTAAACACCTCCTACAGGCAGATGGCTCCCAAATCTTTATCTTTGGCTCTGACCTCCCACTGACCTCCAAAACCAAGCACCCAACTGCCTACTGGGCAGCTCTACCTGGATAGTACACAAGTACTCAAAACTCGACACACCTAGAACCTATTGTTGCCTTTCTTCTTGACAGTGTCAGATTTATTCTTTCTTCTGTATTTCTTATCTCAGTGATGAATGGCCCAACTCTTTAACAAGCTACCCCAAGCCAGAAACCTGGGATTCCTTCATTTCACCCACCCTTACTGCCCTATCCAAGCAATCATCAAGTCCTATCAATCTTGTCTTCTAAATAGAGCATTTCTCAAATGCAGCTCCTCCTTTCCATCCCCACTAGCACTCCCATAATTCAGGCTACCACCATCTCATGTGTGCATTACTGTAGCAGTCTGTTACTGGCCTCTTGGACCCACTCTTGTCCTTTTCAATTCTTTTCTTTTCCTTTTTCTTTCTTTTTTTGAGACATAGTCTCGCTCTGTTACCCAGGCTGGAGTCCAATGGTGCAATCACGGTTCACTGCAGCCTGAACCTCCTAGGCTCAGGTGATCCTCCCACCTTAGCCTCCCTGGTAGCTGGGACTACTGGCATGCGCCACCATGCCCTGCTAATTTTTGTATTTTTTGTAGAGACAGGGTTTCCCTATGTTGCCCAGGCTGGTCTCGAATTTCTGGGCTCATGTGATCCTCCCACCTTGGCCTCCCATAGTGCTAGGATTACAAGTATAAGCCACCACACCCAGCCTCCAATTCATTCTTCTTCTTCTTTTTTTTGAGACAGAGTCTCGCCCTGTTGCTCAGGCTGGAGTGCAGTCACACGATCTCGGCTCACTGCAACCTCTGCCTCCTGGGTTCAAGCGATTCTCCTGCCTCAGCCTCCCGAGTAGCTGGGATTACAGGTGCATGCCATCACACCTGCCTAATTTTTGTATTTTTAGTAGAGATGGGGTTTCCCTGTGTTGGGCAGGCTGGTCTTGAACTCCTGACCTCAGGTGATCCACCTGCCTCGGCCGCCCAAAGTGCTGAGATTACAAGTGTGAGCCACCGTGCCCGGCCTCATTCTTTATACTACAGCCAGAACGCATTTCTAAGATTCCAATTCAGACCACTGACTCCTTTACTGACTTTTTACCGCCTGTAGGATAAAATCTAAGCTCCTTAGAATGACATGTAAGGCCCTTCATGACAACTTTTCCAGCATGAAAAGCATCACTCACCCCAATCATACTGACTGCACTCCTTAGCTCTTTTTTATACTCCCATTAGCTCCCATTATCCCCTCTAAAGACTATTCATCTATTTGCATATTTATTGATACTTACTATATGCCAGACACTCAGGATACATTAGTGAACCAAACAGACAAAAGTCCCTGTTCCTATAAAGCTGAAATTCTAATTGCAGGGGAAGACAAGACAGACAATAAATAAGCAAATTACGCCAAATACTAAGAGGAGGTGAGTGCTCTGGATAAAATAAAAGCAGAGGGAACATAAGGAGTGTCTGGAGGATGCTGAAGTTTTTATTAGGGTAATCAGAGAAGACCTCACCAAGAAGATGGCTTTTTGGAGATCTGAAGGAAGTGAGGAAGCAAGTTGTACAGATATCTTCAAAGGCCCTGGGACAGGAGCATGTCTGGGGTGTTACAGAGGCAATGAGGAGGCCAGTGTGGTGGTAATGGAATGAACAAAATAGAGAGTAATGGGATATGACTTCAGAAAAGTAAATGGTGGCTAGGTTGTATAAGGCTGGTAGGGCCCACAGTAAGCATTTTGGCTTTTACTGAGAAGACTGGTCACTGGGGGGGTTATGAATAGAAGAATGGCATGACCTAATTTATATTTTCGCATGATCACTTTGGCTGCTATGTTGAAAAAGACTCAAGGATGGAGGGAAAAGTAGGATGGAGACTGGTTAGGAGACTACTAGAGTAATTTAGGCAAGAGATGACAGTAGCTTGGACTGGGATGCTAGTGGTGGAGTGGTGAGCAGTGGTCAGACTCGATATATTCTGAAGGTAGAGTCAACAGGATTGGCTGATGGACTGGATGAGGGTGTGAGAGGAAAGTCAAGGATGGCTCTAAAGTTTCTGGCCTAAGCGACGGGATAGACAGAAGTGCCATGAACTGAGATGGAGGACGCTATGGGAGAAGCAGGTTGGCTTTGTTTTTGTTTTTTAAGGGTGAGTGAAAACATCAGGAGTTAACTGTGCAATGCTTGTTAGCCATTCAAATGGAGATGGAGAGTTGGCTACATGAGTCTGGAGTTCAGGGGAGAGGTCAGGGCTGGAAACATAATTAGGGCGTCACCAGTACACGGATGGTATTTAAAGCCAGGAGACCAGATGAGATCACTTAGGGCTTGAGCCTGGGGATACTTCCACATTAGACCCAGCAAAGAAGACTGAGAAGGAGCAGTCGGTGAAGAAGGAAAAGGAAAGTGTGGTGTCCAGTAAGCCAAGTGAAGGTGGTATGTGAAGGAGGAGTGGTGAGCTGCTGAGGGCCCAGTAAGATGAAGACTGAGAAGTGACCCTTGTATCTAAACACATGGAGGTCACTGGTTATCATAAAAAGAGAAGTTTTGGCTGGGTGCAGTGGCTCACATGTGCAATCCCAGCACTTTGGGAGGCCATGGGGGGAGGATTGCTTGAGCCCAGGAGTTCAAGACCAGCCTGGGCAACATAGTGGGACCCCTATCTCTGCAAAAAATATAAAAATTAGCTGGGTGTGGTGGTGCACACCTGTAGTCCCAGTTACTTGGGGGGGGGGGGCTGAGGTGGGAGGGTTGCTTGGGCCCATGAGGTTGAGGCTGCAGTGAACCATGATTATGCCACTGTACTCCAGCCTGGACGATAGAGTGAGTCCCTGTCTCAAAAAATAAAAGAGAAGTTTATTGGGTGGTGGAGCAAAAGTCTGACTGGAATGGACTCAAGAGAGAATGCGGCTGGGCATGGTGGCTCATGCCTGTAATTCTAGCACTTTGGGAGGCCAAGGCAAGTGGATCACCTGAGGTCAGGAGTTCGAGACTAGCCTGGCCAACATGGCAAAACCCCGTCTCTGCTAAAAATACAAAAATTAGCCAGGCATGGTAGTGGGCGCCTGTAATCCCAGCTACTCAGGAGGCTGAGTCATGAGAATCGCTTGAACCCAGGAGGTGGAGGTTGCAGTGAGCTGAGATCGCGCCACTGCACTCCAGCCTGGGCGACAGAGTGAGACTCTGTCTCAAAAAAAAAAAAAAAAAAAAAAAGAGAATGGGAGAATGGGAAGAGAAAGATTGGAGATGGTGAATATAGACAACTCTTTCAAAGAGGCCTCTTTCACAATTGTACTGTAATCATGTCCAATTTACATGTCTGTTTTTCCTAGTGTTCTGTGAACTCTGTGAGGACTGGGTCTTCTTAATTTCCATATCTCTAGTGCCTTAACCAGCAGCTGACACATGACTGGTGCTCAATGAATGGTTTGCTGAATGAGTACATAAAATGCTCAGTATAAGAGTGGGCTGGAATTTTTAAAGCATTTTCACATAATTTTATGCATGAGTTGTAAAAACGGTGGGTCAAGACTTATACAATGTAATGTAGAATCTTTGCAGAAAACAAATATCAAAATTCATTTCATTTCTCTCTTCACAAGACATTGTAGATGGTTCTATTTTACTAAGATGTAATGGCATAGTACAAAATATTACACATGTAGCCCATATTACTATTGCCACTACTGATGCATAGCTGCTGACATTTATTGACTGCTTATGTGTCTGTTACAGTTGAGGAAACTGAGGCTCAGGGACAGGTTAAGTGATTTGACCAAGGTCATACAGCAGGTAATGAACACATTTTATTCTGTTTTATATTCCAGCTAGTTGTTTCCTGTCTCTCTCCCTCAGGATACTATGAGACCTGTGATGGCTAGGACCACATTTTACTTAGCTTTTCTCTCTTCCACCCTCCTTAAAAATCTGTAGAAGAGTGAATTACCATCAGAGAAGCAGTGTGAAAACTCGATTTTACTGATTCAAACCAGGCTTTCTGGACTTTTTTTTTTTTTTTTTTGAGCTGGAGTCCCACTCTGTCACTCAGGCTAGAGAGCAGTGGTGTGATCTCGGCTCACTGCAACCTCTGCCTCCCAGATTCAAGCAATTCTCCTGCCTCAGCCTCCCGAGTAGCTGAGATTGCAGGTGCATGCCACCACACCCAGCTAATTTTTGTACTTTTAGTAGAGGTGGGGTTTCACCATGTTGGCCAGGCTGGCCTCAAACTCTTGACCTCAGGTGATCCTCCTGCCTTGGCCTCCCAAAGTGCTGGGATTATGGGCATGAGCCACCTCTTTGTTGCCCCTGACAATGAAAGCTGGCCCTTTCTTGCTCTCCTTCTGATTACTAGATCTCCAAGGACTCGATTACTTTAGACTCTGATAACGCAGATCCCTAAACCAGAGACCCCAATCTGAAATGGACCCTAAGATCTTCCCTTCCAATTAATCTTTTCACAAACAGAAACCTATGACCTGGAGAAGCAGAGCGACTTAACCAAAGCCCCCAGCTGGTGCGTAGCAGAGGCAGACCTAGAGGCCAGATGCTCTGCCTACTGGGCCACTGCAGCCTGCACTCCAGGATCCTGCCTCCTGGTGACTCTGTGACCTTGGCCTCTAGGCTCCAAGGCTTTACACTACAACTTATGCTGCCTCTGACAGCCACCGAACTCATGCCCTTGCAGGACACCCCATCCCACTACCGTTGCTGCACAACCCTGGCAATGCCAGTCGTCATCTTGTTCAAGTTAGACTTTAGCTTCTCTCATGACCCCCAACTATAAGGACATTCAATACAGCATATAGTAAAAGGCCACTAATTCCAACTAGTGGGTATGTATAGTGGGGGAGTCGGCCTAAATGAGTGAAATCTAAATTATGAAATTATGGAAAGACACTCCATTTTATTATATATGACTGGAACTAGATTAATGAAGGGCAACCTAGTAGAGACACTTTTCAGGCCTTACTTTCATGCATGGTTGAGTGATCTGTGGAAGTCTAGGTAGAGTGCGAATGTTCTGCCTGTGGGCTTCAGCATCACACAGACCTGGATTGGAACCCTTGTCTCTTCTACTCATTAGCTATTTTTGATCTTAAGCAAGTTCCTCTTTTTTGGAGACAGGGTCTTTCTCTGTCACCCAGTGGCATGATCTTGGTTCATTGCAACCTCTACCTCCTGGGTTCAAGCGATTCTTGTGCCTCAGCCTCCTGAGTAGCTGGGATTACAGGCACATGCCCCCACGCCTGGCTAATTTTTGTATTTTTAGTAGAGACAGGGTTTTGCCATGTTGGCCAGGCTGGTCTCAAACTCCTGACCTCAAGTGATCCATCCACCTTGGCCTCCCAAAGTGCTGGGATTACAGGCGTGAGCCACTGCACCCAGTGAGTTCCTTAACTTCTCTGAGCTTCAATTTCCTTATTTCAAAAATGGGAGTGATAATACCTAGCTCTTAGAGTTGCTGTGGAAATTAAATAAGACAATAAAGAGTGCCAGCAACATTATAAGTGTCAATAATATTAGCCATTATTAGTAATAAATAGGTACTTCAGCAGGCTTTAAAAGCAGCTTCTTTTTGTAAACAGTTTAAATATCCCTATAATTATGCTGTTTATATGACTAATTTGCTTACTAAGCCCTGGGTTATTAGAATTTTAGGTTAGTGGCATGCAAATTAAGGAGGTTTCACAATTCTTTATTTTATATTAATGATTGTTATATCTTTCCTCATTAATCCAGCTCAAAGAATCAATAACCTATGCTTTAAAAATATAGAATGGCTGGGCGCAGTGGCTCATGCCTGTAATTCCAGCACTTTGGGAGGCTGAGGCTGGCAGATCGCTTGATCCCAGGAGTTCAAGACCAGCCTGGGCAACATGACGAAACCTCGTCTCTACAAAAGAAAAAAAAATTAGCCAGGCATGATGGCATGTACCTGTAGTCCCAGCTACTCAGGAAGGAGTAGATCCTGAGGCAGGAGGATCGACTGAGCCCAGGAGGTTGAGGCTGCAGTGAGCCGAGATTCCACCATGGCACTCCAGCCTGGGCAACAGAGCAAAACCCTGTCTCAAAAAAATAAATAAATAAAATAAAATAAAAAATAATTCTCCATCAAGTTGAAGGGTGAAACTTTTGAGTTATGCCTTCTCTTTAAGGTGCAGTGACAAGCAAACACAGATGATTGTAAGAAACAGAACATGAAATGGATAAGCTGAATCTCCCAGCCTGGTTGTAATCCCAGCTACTTGGGAGGCTGAGGCAGGAGAATTGCTTGAACCCAGGAGGCAGAGGTTGCAGTAAGCTGAGATTGTGCCACTGCACTCCAGCCTGGGCAACAGAGTAATACTCTGTCTCAAAAAAAAAAAAAAAAAAAAAAGAGAGAGAGAGAGATTAGAGAATGGGGGCTGGGCGTGGTGGCTCACACCTGTAATTCTAGCACTTTGGGAAGCCAAGGCAAGTGGATCACCTGAGGTCAGGAGTTCGAAACCAGCCTGGCCAACATGGCGAAACCCTGTCTCTGCTAAAAATACAAAAATTAGCCGGGCATGGTGGCAGATGCCTGTAATCCCAGCCACTCGGGAGGCTGAGGCATGAGAATTGCTTGAACCTGGGAGGTGGAGGTTGCAGTGAGCCAAGACTGTGCCACTGCACTCCAGCCTGGGCGACAGAGTGAGACTCTGTGTCAAAAAAAAAAAAAAAAAAAAAGAGAATGGGAAAAGAAAGACTGGAGATGGTAAATAAATACAGACAACTCTTTCAAAGAGACCTCGTTCACAATTGTACTGTAATCATGTCCAATTTACATGTCTTTTTCCTAGTGTTCTGTGAACTCTGTGAGGACTGGGTCTTTTTAATTTCCGTATCTCTAGTGCCTTAACCAGCAGCTGACACATGACCGGTGCTCAATGGATAGTTTGCTGAATGAGTACATAAAATACTCAGTATAAGAGTGGGCTGGAATTTTTAAAGCATTTTCACATAATTTTATGCATGAGTTATAAAAACGGTGGGTCAAGACTTATACAATGTAATGTAGAATCTTTGCAGAAAACAAATATCAAAATTCATTTCATTTCTCTCTTCACAAGACATTGTAGATGGTTCTGTTTTACAGTAGGCAAAATGGCTAGGAGTCTTCGGTGGATGTCTTACTTTAAAGTGTTTCCTTTAGCATTGTTCGGACTCAACCTCCTTTCCTTCTTACCCTATCAGTAAAGAACTGTTACCAAAGGGATAGTAAGCCTTCTTTTCCCTTACAAAGAATCTGCCTAATCACAAGACTTCAAGTTCCTCCTGCTAATGTAAGACTGAAATATTGAAAAGAGGAAATTATGTTCGTGCAGGAAAGTAACCTCCTTATTTTGCTACCAAATAAGATGACTGATTTATCATCTGCCAGTTTCTGGTAAGAACTGTAAAGAGCCCCGGGTCATGAGTCAAGGTAATAATTCTGTAATCTGGTGCTCCCCACAACTAAAACAAAAAGACACTAAGTAACACGAATTACATAACAGGTCAATTATAATCAACTTGTGATAAATCAAGGTCCATCTATATCCAGTCTTAGGACCTTAACAATCTTCCAAATTTCTTGACTGAACTCTACCTGCACTGCCAAGGCACCACTGCGCATGTGGATTGTTGTAGCAGTTTCCTTAGGGATCTTGCCTTCTCCCGCTGAGAGTCCATTCTTGTACAGTGATGTATTTTTTTGTGTGTGTTTTTTGAGATGAAGTCTCTCTCTGTCACCCAGGCTGGAGTGCAGTGGCGCAATCTCGGCTCATTGCAACCTCCGTCTCCCGGGTTCAAGCGATTCTCCTGCCTCAACCTCCTGAGTAGCTGGGATTACAGGTGTGCATCACCACGCTCGGCTAATTTTTTTGTATTTTAGTACAGACGGGGTTTCACCATGTTGCCCAGCTGGTCCTGAATTCCTGACTTCATGTGATCTGCCTGCCTCGGCCTCCCAAAGTGCTGGGATTACAGGCGTGAGCCACTGCACCTGGCCATGTACAGTGATTTTTAAAAATCAGATCCTTGGCCGGGTGTGGTGGCTCACACCTGTAATCCCAGCACTTTGGGAGGCCGAGGTGGGTGGATCATGAGGTCAGGAGATCGAGACCATCCTGGTTAACACAGTGAAACCCCATCTCTACTAAAAACACAAAAAATTAGCCAGGCATGGTGGCAGGCAGCTGTTGTCCCAGCTACTCGGGAGGCTGAGGCAGGAGAATGGCGTGAACCCAGGAGGCGGAGCTTGCAGTGAGCCGAGATGGCACCACTGCACTCCAGCCTGGGTGACAGAGCGAGACTCCGTCTCAAAAAAAAAAAAAAAAAATCAGATCCTTTTACTCACCTGCTTAAAACATTTTAATGACTTTACATCACATTTAGAATAAAATCTAAATTTCTTACTGGAGCCTACAAGCCATAGTACTAATATGGTGGTAAAGTTTAACAACTGGTTCTCTGGGGGGAAATAAAAAAAGGGCTGAATTGTAGCATTTACCAATTTCAACAGCGTCAGTACTCCCACTATGGCTGATTTCAGGCTGCCAAATGTGAAGTCAACCAGCTCCCAAATTTCCTGAAATTTAACAGTCAGTTCTCCTGAGCCAGTAGGAAGTGGTTCCAGCATGCTTGTAGGCTACAAGGTCCTATATGATCTGCTCTGCCCACCTTTTTTTTTCTTTTTTTTTAAAAATATTTTTTAAGTTGGGTGCAGTGGCTCACGCCTGTAATCCCAGCATTTTGGGAGGCCGAGGTGGGCAGATGACTTGAGGTTGGGAGTTTGAGACCAGCCTGGCCAATATGGTGAAACCCCATTTCTACTAAAAATACAAAAATTAGCCGGGCGTGGTGGCGCATGCCTGTAGTCCCAGCTACTCAGGAGGCTGAGGCACGAGAATGGCTTGAACCCAGGAAGCAGAGGTTGCAGTGAGCTGAGATTGCACCATTCCACTCCAGCCTGGATGTCGCAGTGGACTCTGTCTCAAAAATTTTTTTTTTTTAACAGAGATGTGGTGTCACTATGTTGCCCAAGCTGGAGTGGGCAACACAGGCTATTCACAGGTACAATCCCACTACTGATCAGCACAGGAGTTTTGATCTGCTGTTTCCAACCTGGGCCGGTTCACCCCTCCTTTGGCAACCTGGTGGTCCCCCGCTCCCGAGAGGTCACCATAGTGATGCTGAACTTAATGTGGACATCTGATTAGCTTAGTGCTCTACAGTCCAGAACTCTTGGGCTCAAGTGATCCTCCTTCCTCAGCCTTCCTAGTAGCTGGGACCACAGGCATGCACCACCATGCCTGACCCTCCCACCTTTTCAACTTTATCTTGGGTCACTCTTTTGTGACCCAAGATGAAGGGTCACAAAACCCTTCAACTGCGCTGGCCTTCTTTCTGTTCTCTTCTGCTTGATGATTTCCACATTTCTATCTGTATCTCTCCTCTGAGCCACAGGATCATGTAATCAACTAGCTACTTGACATTGTCACTCAGAAGTCTACTGAACATCTGAAACTTTATATGTCCTAATCAGAACTCTTGATTTTGCTCCACTCCAATCCTGACTGTCCTCTAGTTTTCCTCATGTCAGCAAATGGCACTGTCATCAACCTACTTGCTTAGGCCCAAAACCTGAGTCACCTTTAAGTTTTCTCTGTCTCTCACCTTTCTCTGATCTAATCCATCACTAACCAAGTTCCAGTGGCTCCAAACATGTCCCAAATTTGTTTACTTTTCTTTCTTTCCACTCTCACCCTAGTCCAAGCCACCATCATCTTTTGCCCACACTACTATAACTGTTACTAGCTGGTCTACCTGCCCTTATTCCCCATCTAGCAGTCAGAGTGATTTAATCAGGTTACTCCCTTGATTTCAACTCTTCAGTGGGTCCCCCATTATCGTCAGGATAAACTCCAGGCTCTTTAATCTGGCTTACCAGGTGCTCCATGACCTGGCCTCTGCCTACTGCTCAGTCTGATCTCTTGCCGCTACCTGCATTATATTCTATGCTTTGGATACTTTTCAGCTCTACTCCCAGTACCTCACATCATCTCTCTTGAGCAAGGGTCAGTTTCCTTACCCATCGTTTGATCTTCAGTCTCTGCCCTCTCCAACTCATCCTTCACATTGCAGCCAAGTACCCTTCCAAACTCATCAGATGCTACCATTGCTTTGCTCAGAAGCCTTCAACAATTCCCAATTTTCTAAAGAAAACATTTTGAGAAGAAATATTTTCCAAAGAAGTTTACTAAAGACAATTTTAATAGAATTCAAAACCCCTTACAATTTGGCCCCTACCGGTTTTCCTAGTATCATTTCCCACTGCCACCCTGTGATGATTAATTTCATATGTCAAGTTGGTTAGGCCACAGTACCCAGCTATTTGGGAAAAACACTAGTCCAGATGTTGCTGTAAAGGCATGTTTAAGATGAGTTTGACATTTAAATCAGTAGAATTTGAGTAAAACAAATTCCTGTCCATAATGTGAGTGGGCCTCATCCAATCAGTGAGGGCCTTAAAAGAAGAAAGACTGAAGCCCCTCAAGGAAGAGGAGATTCTGCCAGCAGACTCCCTTCAGATTTAAACTGCGACATCAACTCTCCCTAGTCACCCATGCCCAAGTCAGATGCCACCTCATCCTGAAAATTTTCCAGATTCCACAATTCACAATTGTGTACTGCTTGTTTCCTTCCTCTTCTTCAACTTTACCTCTCTCTCTTTTATTTTTATTTTTTGAGACGGAGTCTCGTTCTGTCGCCCAGGCTGGAGTGCAGTGGCGCGATCTCGGCTCACGGCAACCTCTGCCTCTCGGGTTTAAGCAATTCTCTGCCTCAGCCTCCCGAGTAGCTGGGATTACAGACACCCGGCTAATTTTTTTGTATTTTTAGTAGAGATGGGGATTCACCATCTTGGCCAGGCTGGTTTTGAACTCCTGACCTCGTGATCCACCTGCCTCGGCCTCCCAAAGTGCTGGGATTACAGGCGTGAGTCACTGCACCTGGCCGCAACTTTACCTCTTTTTAAAACTTTTTTTTTTTTTTTTGATGGAATCTCGCTCTGTCACTGAGGCTGGAGTGCAGTGGCACAATCTTGGCTCACTGCAACCTCTGCCTCCCAGGTTCAAGTGATTCTCCTGCCCCAGCCTCCCAAGTAGCTGGGATTACAGGTGTGTGCCACCACGCCCAGCTAATTTCTGTATTTTTAGTAAAGACAGAGTTTCACCATGTTGGCTAGGCTGGTCTCGAAATCCTGGCCCCAAGTGATCCGCCCGCCTCAGCCTCCCAAAGTGCTGGCATTATAGGCATGAGCCACTGTGCCCGGCCCTCTTTTTAAAACTTTTTATCGTGAAAAGTCTCAACCATATATAAAAGTAGAGAGGCCAGTAAAATGAGCACAAAGTTCCATCACCCACCTTCAACAATTAGTTATACGTGGCCAATCTTCTTTCATCTCTACCCCCACGAGACATCATTTCATCTGACTTACATATTATTAATTAGAATTATGTTTATCTAAACTATAATTGTTCCTTAAAAATATATGTATAATACCGTTATCACACCTAAAAATTTATAATTCCTTAATATCATCATATATTGAGTTCAGTTAGTATTCATATTTCCTTGGTTATTTTATAATTGTTTTCCAGCTTCTGTTTGAACTGGGGCTTTCTCTCCCCGTATCTTGTGCTCCCTTAGCTTTTTTTTTTTTTTTTTTTTTTGAGATCGAGTCTCACTCTTGTCACTCAGGCTGGAGTGCAATGGAGCGATCTCGTCTCACTACAACGTCCCCATTCCCGGGTTCAAGTGATTCTCCTGCCTCAGCCTCCCAAGTAGCTGGGACTATAGGTGCCCCCCACCATGTCCAACTGTTTTGTATTTTTAGTAGAGACGGGATTTCACCATGTTGGCCAGGCTGGTCTCGAACTCCTAACCTCAAGTGATCCACTTGCCTCAGCCTCCCAAAGCGCTGGGATTACAAGCATGAGCCACCGCACCTGGCCTCCCTTAGCTTCTCGTTTAGACCACTGCTGTGGCACACTCTACCTTATATGAGTTATCTGGGTGCAAGTCTTCACGCTCCCTCCCAGCCAGCAAGCTAGTCAGCAGGCACGGGGCCTTCCTAGTCATCCTAGCTCTTCAGGATCTTTCACTCTTCAATGTACATACCAGGCACTCATTAAATGTCAAGTCAAATTCCTGTCAATATCAGTGTCACTAGTAGCTTTTCCCAAATACAGCTGTTTACTCACATAAGCTACGTGGATAGTCATGAAATAAAGACATGGCCTAGCACTGGGTGCTTTCTTTTTTTTCTTTTCTTTCTCTTTCTTTTTTCTTTTCTTTTCTTTCTTTCTTTTTTTTTTTGTTGTTGTTGGAGACAGTCTCACTGTCTTCCGGGCTGAAGTGCACTGGCGCAATCTTGGCTCACTGCACCCTCCACCTCCCAGGTTCAAGCGATTCTCCTGCCTCAGCCTCCTGAGTAGCTGGGATTACAGATGACTGCCACCAAGCCTGGCTAATTTTTCTATTCTTTAGTAGAGACGGGGTTTCACCATGTTGGCCAGGCTGGTCTTGGACTCCTGACCACAGGCGATCTGCCTACCTCGGCCTCCCAAAGTGCTGGGATCACAGGCATGAGCCACTGCGCCTGGCCCACTGATTGCTTTCTATATACTATCTCATTTAATCCTCACAAAAGCCTCATGAAAGAGGTAGTATTATCGTATTAGCTTGATTATATGGATGACAAAATGGAGTTGGTGAGAGGATAAACACCAGTCTCTAAAATCACAGACCATGACACAAAGCATCAACTTGAATCTGGGTCTGTTTGACTCAGAGCCAAGCTCCACTCCACTAAGCTCCACTGTCTTCTGACGCTCAGGACTGAAAATACTCTCTTAGCCCTTTACAGACTTGTTACCACACATCACTGGTGGATGTGGCTGCCAAAGCATGTACACTGAATGAGTTCTTTATGCCGAGACAGGAGCCTGTGCTGTGGTATGAATAAGTGCCCCTACAAGTGTCCTACTAAGTGGGTGTCCAGAACGCAAAGGCAAGTATGGGCTGCTGGTTGCTCCCAAAGGGCAAAGCAATGGCAAGGCTAGATCCCAGTACATCTCAACCCTTAGCTGCATTAGGCTGACCACGGAAGCTTTTAAAAACGCTCAGTGACTGGGATCCACCCCTAGAGATTGCAATTTAACTGAACGGGGGTGAGCCCTGGACATTAGCACTTTTTACAAGCTCCCCAGCTGATTCTGATGTGCAGCCAGGGTTGAGAGCCACTGATGTGGACCTTCCATGGCACAAGGCAGCTCTGGGCTCAAACCTGAGTCCATCAGCCTGCTGCTGACACCGAGAGTGCCTGGGAGACAAAGCACATGGGCCCTGAAACCAGACTGTTTGGACTCAGTCCCCCCGCTTTGCCACTCACTAGCTCTGTGATGGTTGGCAAGTGCCTTTACGAGCTTCAATTTCCTCATCTGTAAAATGGGGTAATAATAATAACACCGACCTTACAGAACTGCTGTCAAAATGACATTATTTAATACACGTAAGTTGCTTAGAACTGTATTTGACATAGAGCAAGCACTAAAGAATTAACCACCATTGTTATTATTATTTAAACTTGTAAGAAAGACAAGTATGCTGAAGAACAAACCAACCCGCTAGATTGGAATGGCCATTCATCCAAACTGTATCTTACTAGTGAAGAGAAATGAAACATGTCAGGCAGCTTGTCACAAGAACCTGAACTTAAGTCCTCCTACACAAACCCAGGCAACTATCCCGTAGCTGTCTACTTCAGACCCACAGCTCCCAGAATGCGCACACTCGATTCTGCAGCCTGACTTCGTTACTATCTGTATAACCCTGGTCAAGTCATTTAGCTCCCTAAACTTTAGTTTCCTCACATGTCAAATGAGGAGACTGAAACAAAATGACCTTGAAGACCCTTTCCAGATCCTGTAATCCATGCTGCTGGCCAGAATCCGTGCTCCTTCCTTCCTCTAGGACTTCAAACCTGCCATTTCCTCGGCCTCGCTAAGTCTGTCTTATTGATCAGAATAAACATCATTTCCCCAGGAAAGTCTTCTGAGACCTCCACACGAAGTCAGGAGCCTATTGAACACTTTCAGTCACCCTGTGCTTCTCCTTCATGGCACTTAACACAGTTTGTAATGACTCAGTGTATAATTATTTCGTTCATGTGTCCTCCTGCCCCCAACTGCTCCATCTCCTAGACTGTAAATATTGTGGGGGCAGCAACCACATTTGTTGTGTTTATGGTTTTGGCCTCAAAGCTTACCTGGTGCATGGTAGAGGTGTTTAATACATATTGAAGGAAAGTAATAACAAACTTGCAGTAGGTACAAATAAAGAACAAAGACTTAAAAGCAAAGCACTTGATTATTGCTGTGATAAATTCCTCAGAGGTCTTCCAACAGAGGCAACGTTTTGGTTGTTCAATCTTTCCATGAGTACTGAAATAACTGAACAATAGTTATAAAGATGTAAAACACAGCTGGGCACGGCAGCTCACGCCTGTAATCCCAGCACTTTGGGAGGCCGAGGTGGGCGGATCATGAGGTCAGGAGATGGAGACCATCCTGGCCAACATGGTGAAACCCTGTCTCTACTGAAAATACAAAAATTAGCTGGGCATGGTGGCGTGTGCCTGTACTCCCAGCTACTTGGGAGGCTGGGGCAGGAGAATCGCTTGAACCCAGGAGGTGGAGGTTGCAGTGAGCTGAGATTGCACCACTGCACTTCAGCCTGGCGACTCTGTCTCAAAAAAAAAAAAAAAAGATGTAAGACACATATGCCCTTTGACGAAAGCAAAAATTCTAGGAATTTAGCCCAGCAGTCCCTAACCTTTTTGGCACCAGGGACTGGTTTTGTGGAGGACCATTTTTCCATGGACAAGGGGTTGGGGGGAATGGTTTTGGGATGAAACTGTTCCATCTCAGATCATCAGGCATTAGATTCTCATAAGGAGTGTGCAACCCAGGTCCCTTGCACGCACAGCTCACAATAGGGTTTGCACTCCTATGAGAATCTAATGCTGCCACTGATCTGACAGGAGGCGGGGCTCAGGCCATAATGCCACTCGCTGGCCACTCACTTCACACTGTGTGGCCCAGCCCAGTTCCTAACAGGCCACGGACCAGGGGTTGGGGACCCCTGTTTATCCTACAGATCTATTTGTGTGTGCATGAAAAATGTATGTAACAAGGAGATTTGTTACAGAATTGTTAGTAATAGCAGAAGACTGGAAATAATCTAAATGTCCACCAATCAGGGACTAGTTAAATAAATAGTATATCATACCGTGGAAATACTATGTCATAAATTAAAAAATATGTGGCAGCTTTATCTGGATTGATGTGATATCATTTCCAAGATACATTTTTTTTTTTTTTGAGACAGAGTTTCACTCTTATCACCCAGGCTGGAGTGCAGTGGTGTGATCTTGGCTCACTGCAACCTCTGCCTCCCAGGTTCAAGTGATTCCCCCGCCTCAGCCTCCTGAGTAGCTAGAATTACAGGTGCCCACCACCACGCTCAGCTAATTTTCGTATTTTTAGTAGAGACAGGGTTTCACCATGTTGGCCAGACTGGTCTTGAACTCCTGACCTCAAGTGATCCACCTGCCTCGGCCTCCCAAAGTGCTGGGATTGCAGGCATGAGCCACCATGCCCAGCCAAGATACATTTTCAGGTGGAAAAGAAACAGGGCACAGAGGAGTGTATGTAGTGTGCTGCTGCTGACCTAAAAACAGAACATAAATGTACAAGTTTATGTGGATCTTTGCATAGACCATCTTTGGAAAGATACAGGTAAGAAACTGCTAACAACAGTATTGACTCACAGGAGAGCCGAACGGCTAAGGACAAAGGTTAGAGAGGTTTACTTTTCAGCATATACTCGTTACACCTTTTGGATTTTGTATCATGTGTATGTGTTACCCACTCAAAAGATAGAATACTTAATTTTAAAAGGGCATTAAAAAGGAAAGACTAGAGAAAGAAAAGGAAAAAAATTCATAGGGAAAAGAAAAGAGTCTTCGAGCTGGAGGACACAGGAAGGAGCTCAGAACCTTCTGCATGTTATCTGGAAACAACTTGTATCTTCTGTGGATGTGGAGGACAGGACCTGATGACTAAGCTGTCCAATTCCCAAACCATCTGAGGATATATATGTGGGGGAGGTGGTTGTGGCAGGAGGCTTCAGTCTTTTGGCAAATATCCAATAATCAAACAAAAAAAATGCCAATCATATTGGAGTAAACGAACCTTTCTGTCCTGTGAACCACATGACCCATGTTTCTCTTGGCATAGCCGGGACCCAAATAGTTGTCCTTGTACAGCTGGGAAGCACCCGGGCTCTGCAGCGGGGACATTGGTATGAGTGGGTGTAGGCAGCTGCCCGCCAGCAAGGCAAGCCTACAAGCTCCCCTTGATCCCCTCCAGCATGAATGCCTTCCGATTCAGTGGCAGGCTAGAGGGCTGACTAGCTGCTCAGAAAGCTTGCGATCACAATGGGGGAAGCAAGCAAACCACAGTAGGTTAGTATTCAGCTTGGACGAAGAAAAGAGAAACAGCCAGTTCCTGTGTGGTGATTGGGAGTGGGGGGTGGGGAAACCCAAGTGCAGCTGGGCCCAACTGCAGAAAGCAATTGCCATGCAAGTGAGCAGAGCTGCTGAGGCCTGGGTCACAGGCCTGGCATGTGCTGCCTGCCGTGCCAACTTTGAAAGTGTCACCTTGCCTGGGGGCGAGATAGGGTAGGGAGGGTGAAGGAAAATATTTGGCAGTGACAGTTCTCAGAAGGCTGGGAACATACAGACATGTGCAGTGCTTGCACATGGAGCCTGTCTGTAAAGCCTGTTGTTACGCTAACCAAACCAAAAAATTCTGTACGAACTCTTGATTCCTGTCGCTGCTCATCATTAGCTATACATATCCAGGGTCTATTGAGGTTCTGTGACCCCAGCTCATTTGTGTGTTTACAGTAATCATAGGAAACATGGAAACACATCTGGACTGGCTTTTTTTTTTTTTTTGAGATGGAGTTTCACTCTGTCGCCCAGGCTGGAGTGGTGCGATCTCGGCTCACTATAACCTCTGCCTCCCCAGTTCAAGTGATTATCATGCCTCAACCTATCGAGTAGCTGGGACTACGGGCGCGCGCCACCACGCCCAGCTAATTTTTAAATTTTTATTAGAGACGGGGTTTCGCCATGTTGGCCAGGCTGGTCTGGAACTCCTGGCCTCAAGTGATCCACCCACCTCGGCCTCCCAAAGTGCTGGGATTACAGGCGTGAGCCGTCGCGCCCGGCCTTGGACTGGCTTTTATGGTTCTAATCAGGCCTTCCATGCTGTGCACAGATTCTGAAGTGATGCTTCAAGAACAATAAACATGGCATCTTAGCATTATTGAGAGTACTTATTATGGGCCTGGCTCTGCATTTGCACTAAACGAATTTAGTCTTTGCTGCAAGTAGATGAGGTAGGCACCATTCTTACCCTCAAAACAGATGAGGAAGATGAGGCTCAGAAGGGTTATGTGGTGTACACAAGTTCATGCGGGAGTAAGGGGCAAGGCTGGGATCCAAAGCTCACACTGTTACCCACTGAGCTAGTCTGCCCATTACAGCCTCAAGAGGAACACAGCCATCGTAGGCAAATAAGCGACAGCTCTGTGGAAAAAAGGAGGTGAAAATTGGTGCTTCCTATGAATGCCCCCAGCCAGCTGCGGGTCCTCCCTGTTGACAGCAGACCTTTCCTGGGACCTTTTCCCTTACCTCCCTCTTCACCTCCACTTTGAGGTGGGGAGTGAGGGTGGGAAGATCCTATCTTAGGTGCTGTTACTGTTTAGCTGGAGTTCAAAGAAGCCTGCTCAGCACAGGGTGGTCATTTTGACTCCCAGATCTTTATCTCTTCCAAAGAATACGCCAGCTCAGGTCAGGGGAAGAGGACAGAGTGATTTTACACTAAGTGGAGTTAGGAAGGCTCTTCCCCATGCCTTCCTTGCCTTCCCTCTAGGGACAAGTCTTGTTTCCATGCTCAACAGCTGCCATCCCTAAAGTATTTCGGGCACTCTATACCTTTTGAAAAAAAAAAAAAAGCCGGGGGGAGACTTTTCCTTTCCTTTCACTTTAATAGTGATGCTCATACAGAGCCACCTTGCCTAAGGGATGTCCAGACATCTACCTATATTTGAAAAGCATCTTTCTTTTTTTTTTTCTGACAGCTAACGCAATGCTAGTCAGAAGAATTTGGTTCACAAAGGGGCCAGACCTAAAAATAAGATGACAGCAGGGAGTTGAAAATACAACAAACTAAAGGTAAGGCTCCACTCCTCTCCCACTACCCTGAAGGCTCAGAACCTAGCAGTGTTTGTACCTCTGGACAGGTAATTTGACTCTGTTAGGCAAATAGAACTCTGTTCCTACTGAGAGTAGATGCTATGCCAACCGGGAAATATTGAAGTAGGCGGAAAACCTGGAACTTTGTTAGCACCTCCTCGCAGGGATAGTTATAACAATTTACTCTCCCAGGATGGGGCTTTGCTTCTGCTCCCTGCCCTGCCTCCTGTGGTAGGCGGGCTTTCTTCCCAGTCCCTCTGAGCAGTTTGTTCAAGGCTGGCCAAAGGCCTGTGGCTACTGAATGGTCTATGCCTGTGGCTCACTGCTCATTACGGCTTCTCAAGTCGAAGCAACAAGTAGGGCTTTCCATTGCCAGACTGCCAGGGACTAAAGCAGACCCCAGGACAGCCCAGTTTTCCAAAGATTTTTTTTTTCCTCTCTCTAACTTGAGTTAACCATTCCCTGGCCAAAGCCAGGCTCATTATGCTCTGAGTGTTTGTGTCCTCCCAAAATTCATCTGTTGAAATCCTGACTCCCAGGGTGATGGTTTTAGGAGGCAGGGCATTTGGGAGGTGATTAGGCCATGAAGGCAAAGCTCTTGTGAATGGGATTAGGGTCCTTTTAAAAGAGATGGAAGAAACCTAGCTCCCCCTTCCACCATGTGAGGGCAAAGCAAGAAGGCTCTAGGAAGCTGGCCTTCGCCAGGTATCAAATCTGCCTTGACCTTGGACTTCTCAGTCTCCAGAACAGTGAGAAATACATTTTGGTTGTTTATAAGCCATCTAGTTTATGATATTTTGTTATTGCAGCCTGAACGGATTAAGACAAGGCTATGGCCTGTCAGTTTCTGAGCTTGCAAAGTATTGATTTTCTCAACCCCTCTTGCACTGAGGCTGTGGACTCCCAATATCAAGGTTTGCTTTCCCGCTCCCTCATCCTCTAGTCCCACACCTGGGGCAAGGGAACTAAAGTCAAAATGATCCAGTTACCTCACCTACAGGATTAGGCTCCTGTACTCTTGGTGAATAAAAGAAGGGCCTGAGGAAGGAGAGATATAGGTTCAAGTCCCAGCTTCGCCACTTACTTACTAGCTATGTGATGGTTGGGTAAGTGACTTACACCTTGTGCCTTGTTTCCTCGTCTATAAAATAGGAGTACTAAGAGTACTTATTTCATAGGGTCAATAAAGACAGTTAAATGAGATAATAAACTGCCTTGTATACATTAAGTGACCAATAAGTGGTAGTTATTATTACATTATTATAATTTATTTCTTTTTTTTTCTCAGGGGAAAGTGCAAACGCAGTCCCCCACTACAATAAATTATGCAGTCGAGTTTCCCACATTTGGGGAAATTGCAGGGGTCAGCACATCCAGAGGGCAATGGATAAGCCTCGCCCTGGGAAAACCACCTTCATGATCATGGTATCTCCCCTGCCAGGTAAGTATATATTATTATAATTTCTTAATCGCAGAGAAGGCTTTCTTGTCATCACTTCCCTTAACATAGTTTGCCCCCATCCTTATCCCTGACAAAAACCTCCCCAACAAAGTACAGCATAGATTTACATGCATTCATTCAAATCTGGTCACATTTACAGAAAGCAACCAACTAACAAAATACAGTTGACCTTTGTTTTTCTTTTTTTTCCTTTCCTTTTTTTTTTTTTTTTTTTGAGACGGAATCTTGCTCTGTTGCCCAGGCTGGAGTGCAGTGGTGCAATCTCAGCTCATTGCAACCTCCACCTCCTGGGTTCAAGTGATTCTCCTGTCTCAGCCTCCTGAGTAGCTGGGATTACAGGTGTGTGCCACCATGCCGGGATAATTTTGTATTTTTAGTAGAGGCGGGGTTTCACCATGTTGGCCAGGCTGGTCTCGAACTCCTGACCTCCGTTGATCGGCCCGCCTCAGCCTCCCAAAGTGTGGTGATTACAGGCGTGAGCCACTGCGCCCGGCCTACAGTTGACCTTTGAATAACATGGATTTGAGTTGTGCTGGTTCACTTATATGTGGATTTTTTTCAATAAATACAGTCGGCCCTCTGTTTCTGTGGGTTCTGCATCCACAATCAAATTTGGGATGCGGGACTTGTGTATAAGGTGGGCCAACTTTTTGTGTCCACAGGTTTCACAGGGCCAACTTCAGGGCTGAGAAATGAGTGGATTTTGGTATCAGAGAGGGATTCTGCAACCAATGGCCCGCAGATACCTAGGGACGACTGTATAAATTTGATGGTGCTATGATTTGTCAAGCACTTCCAGCCACCATACAAAGCGCCAGGAGGCTGGAATGAAGAGGAGGTGTAAATCAAAATGGTGTCAATAATTTTTTCTTCTGTCCTTTTAGCATATTTGTCTATCCTGAAATGTTAACGGCTGTTTGCACTGAGATGCATGGAACCTGACTGCTAGGGTAGGAGACGGAAGACAGTGCATTCTCAGAGCGAAATGCATAGACAGTTTGAGACAGGGGACATGCAGGGGTTTTCTTAGGGCAGCAGGTTGAGCAGGAGGCAGGCTTGGGTGTTCTTACCTTCATCTTGGGTAGGTACAACCACACGGACTTGGGACTCACCCAGCAGACAGTGAGATCTCCTAAGCTATCCCTAAACTTCATTTTTAAACAAGTATTAGATGTCTGCTACATGAGGCTGTGTGTCGTGAGGATATACAAATGTGTAAGACATACTTCCCACAGGCAAAGAGTTTGCAATCTAGAGGAAATAAGGGACACAAAAGATTATAACAAAAGGAAGCATGTGGCATGGGCCATAAGACAGCTCTAGCAAGAGTGAGCCATTCAGGAGCGGGAGACTACTGCTTGGGGAGATGAGAGAAGACTTCAGGAGGCAGCTCTGATAGTGAGGGAACAGCAGGGCAATAGCGTTAAGATGGGAAGAGGTAGGGCATGGAGAGAAATGCCATGGAAAAGAAACTGGCCGAATCAGAGGGCACATATAGGCTAACAGCATCATTTAAAAGGGGTTATTCGGCTGGGCACGGTGGCTCATGGCTGTAATCCCAGTAGTTTGGGAGGCTGAGGTGGGTGGATCACCTGAGGTCAGGAGTTTGAGACCGGCCTGACCAACATGGAGAAACTGCGTCTCTACTAAAAATACAAAATTAGCTGGGCGTGGTGGTGCATGCCTGTAGTCCCAGCTACTTGGGAGGCTGAGGCAGGAGAATCACTTAAACCCGGGAGGCGGAGGTTGCAGTGAGCCGAGATTGCACCACTGCACTCCAGCCTGGGCAACAAAGCGAGACTCTGTCTCAAAAAAAAAAAAAAAAAGGGAGTGGGTGGTATTCACCCACAAAGCTCTTAGAACAAAATAACTATGCCCTTGGGGGTTGGGTGGGGGACAGTGAAAATATGGCATCTGCAGTTATTAACTGAGTAGATTGTTAGTTAACTCAGCTTCTCTTGCCTCAGAATCCCCTCCGAAGTGGGTTGGAGCACCTCCATTGTGGTTCTACAAAGGCAAAACATCTACCTTGATCCATCAAGATAGGACAGCTGTTTTGGGGATGGGAAAAACCAACTCATTTCTTAAACAACAGGTATGTGCTACAGTAGGTCAGAAAAGACAGCCATCACTGAGACAAACCTCAGTTGAGCCTTTAAGAAAATTGGGACAGATGTTCCAAGACAGA
Organism: Symphalangus syndactylus; assembly: GCF_028878055.3. Taxonomy (NCBI): domain Eukaryota; kingdom Metazoa; phylum Chordata; class Mammalia; order Primates; family Hylobatidae; genus Symphalangus; species Symphalangus syndactylus. The sequence continues at coordinate 122,914,864 of NC_072447.2, read as the reverse complement.
GGTAACCTCATGAACAAAGGCCTGGTGACTGGAATGTGAAATGCACTTAGTCTTCAGGGCTTGGGAGAAGGGGCTAAGAAGATTAGTTTGATGGACTTGGAGGCTTGAATAGAGCAGAGGTCATACAAATGTGTGTTTTGTTTAGCCCAGCCAGTACTTAACAATTTTCATTTGCCAGCAGTGAAAAACTGGGAGATTTTACATAAAAATCTGGATTTCAGACTCCTTTGAAAACTGGGCCTACATTTCTAAATGGCATCCGTCCTTTGGAGAAGAGGAACTGGCCACAGCCTCTACTGGCTCTCTTTATTCCTTTCTGTTATCCATATTTAGATGCAAATCACATTTTGTGAGCACAGTGAAGTTTAGCTCTCCAGAATGCTTTTGAAAGCCATGATGGCTCAGACTGCATTTGAAGGCTTTTTTTTTTTTTTTTTGAGATGAAGTTTCGCTCTGTCACCGAGGCTGGAGTGCAGTGGCGCAATCTCAACTCACTGCAACCTCCACCTCCTAGGTTCAAGCGATCCTCCCACCTCAGCCTCCTGAGTAGCTGGGACTACAGGCACCTGCCACGAAGCCCAGCTAATTTTTTTGTGTGTGTTTTAGTAGAGACGGGGTTTCATTATGTTGACCAGGCTGGTCTTGAACTCCTGACCTCAAGTGATCCATGCACCTTGGCTTCCCAAAGTGGTGGGATTACAGACGGGGGCCACCAGGCCCAGCCTGAAGGCTTATTCTTTACACGGTGAGTGTATGTTATCTGGGTTTCCCTACATTCTCTTTTTCATGTTACTTCCAAGTTTCTGTAGGCATTTGTTTTTGTAACTTCTTATATAAAGGGCCTCTGTGCAACAAGGATCGTAAAGTTGGTAAGGGAAACATGCCAAGCCAAGGGGCTCAGCCTTTTTTCTCTGGGGACAATCAAGAAGGACACAACAGGCTGAGTACAGTGGCTATCTAGGCTATTACAGTAATCTCCTCATTGGTCTCCAGGATTAATTCTAAAAATGATCTTAAGCATTGAATATTAATATGTACCAGGCACTGTGGGACCATGGCTCAGAAGGGAGGTCAGGGTTGAAGATGTAGATATGAACATGAAAAACTACAATAGAGGATGAGCGCCCTGAGAGGGAATGAATGAAGTGACTGTGTCCAATTCAGCAAAGGTAACCTGAGGTGTCGAGCATCTCTATTTGAGTAGGCTGGGGCCTCTGTTTATTCACTGACCATGTGTATTCTGCTCAGTCAGCTGTACCACTCGGATACCACCTTTGTCCTTCATCTTATGTGCTTTCAGTTCAAATGCTGACCTGGCCCAATCCTGCTTACCTTGTGAGCTGTGATGGGGTCAAAGTCCACTAGGGTATAAAGCAACAGGCTCACACTTGGTTTTATATTTGATGAAATGGAGACACCTAATACGGGCAATAGGGGAGGGTGTCAGGCAGAGTTGTGGGGGGACCGAGCATGTGTCTGGTACCTCCCTCCTGATCCTTTCAGAAGGCCTGCCAGATTCCAAGGCTCCTACATTCTCAGCTGCTCCATGGATTTTCAGGGCAGTATCCCCCAGCCTATCTCCCCTTCTCCTCCACATGCACCTGTGCAGACAGCCATTTTCTCAGGACTCCCTGGTTCTTATTTGGGGTGCACAAATTAATCAGATGAATTCATCTCTGTCAATATTTTACCCTTCCTACTTGTTCTCTCAATACACTAAGTTCTGCCATCTCTTCTGGCCCAGGCCCTGGGCTAGGTGTGGGAAATAGACAAAAAGGCCAGGCTATACCTGGAAGGGCTTGAGCTAAGATGCACTGAAGCGTGGAGAAAGGGGATTTCAGGCAGGGTGGTTGGGGTCCCTGAAAGCACACCAAGTTGGGGGCACCTCATTCCATGTGTGCACAGGCCTGACCCACCCCCCTTCCCACCAGAAGCCATTCTATCAAGACATGCACATGCATAATTTATTTACCTCTCCATTCTCTAGCATGCCAGCCAGGAGCCAAGGCAAGAAAAGGAAAAAGGGATAAAATGAGTGTAAGCATGGTGAAGGAAGGGCTCAGCTGGTTAAACAAGACTTCTGATTACTGTCATTATGTTCAAAAGAGTTCCAACCTGATGTGCCATTAAATGGGCTGTGTGTGTCTAGAGAAAAGCATATTAAGAGAAAGAGACATCCAGACAAAGGGGCCAATCAGTGCAGGGATTGAGAAAAATTCCCTGTGTAGCTCGTTATCCAACAGACACCTGCCATTGATTTGCTTCATGACAGGCAGTGCAATGGGGAAAGCCAATGGAATGCAAATGTTGCCATTAAGTGCGCTCAGGTCAGAGCAGCCCAGTGGCCCTGCAAAGGTCCCTCGTTACTTATTCTGCTGGCAAACCCTGCCTGCTCCAGCGAGGACAGACTGTTATTAAAGCCCTCTCTTCTTGGTGAATTTGGAGTGTGTGCTTTGTAGGACAAATAACAATAACAACAAAACCAACAAGTTTAGCATTAGCCTGTGGTTTCTAGGCCTCTTATTCTCCAAACCGAAGATGGATTTCAAGCAGGGATTATGAAGTTGTTAACTCGACAGAGATCACTGAACTTCAGGCTCCAATCAGGTGATGCTCAGCTACTCTCCATTTACTGCAGTGACATCTAATGGCCAGAGAAGCCCAATGCCATGTTTGCATTTAAAAGCAGCCTGCAGTTCTGTCTTGGGGGTGAATTTTTTTTAACATAGGGTAGACAAAGTATTAGTATGTTTATTAACCCTTGCAAAATAACACTTTCACTGAAACCCTAAAAGTTCACTTCCTATATCTTTGGATGACATTTATATTGTTATTCATAATTACATGTTGATCCTATTTTGTGAAAACAGTGCAATTACCTCTTTGGATTTTTTTTTTTTTTTACGACCATCATGACTTTGCATCTATTTGAAACTTCTTCTTATGCTCTATATATGCATTATCTGAAAGGCTCCCGTACAAGGAAAAAGATGATCAGGATTACGCCCAAATACCCACTTCTAGCGTGTCTTACCCCAGTTTATAGTGGGTTGTTGTGGTAGGGGTATAGAATGCGGATGGTGTAGAATGCGGTGTTGGCTGGATTCTCCCAGATGAGGTCACTGTTCTAGCTCCCAGGAAGAGAAAGCAAAACTAAGGTTTATGGGGAAGACTAGGACCCTTCCCCTGTCCCATTTAGATGTCATTGAACTTCATCTGAAACCCTTTTTCTTTTCTTTTCTCTTTTTTTTTTTTTTTTGAGACAGAGTCTCGCTCTGTCACCCAGGCTGGAGTGTGCAATCTCAGCTCACTGCAACCTCCGCCTCCCAGGTTTAAGTGATTCTCCTCTCTCAGCCTCCCGAGTAGCTGGGACTACAGGCACATGCCAACATACCTGGGTAATTTTTTTTTGTATTTTCAGTAGAGATGGGGTTTCATCATGTTGGTCAGGTTGGTCTTGAACTCCTGACCTCAGGTGATCCACCCACCTCAGCTTCCCAAAGTGCTGGGATTACAGATGTGAGCCACCGCACCCGGCCTGAAACCCGTTTTCACTGACTAGCCCTACCCCTTGAGGCTCAAGGCCCTGGTTGTTTTGGACTGGCCCACTATGGGGAGGAAGCTAAGCTCGTGAGGCCTTGAACTATGCATGAAGTGGCAGAAGGTGCTGGAGAGATGCCCCTGGCAGTGAGAAATTCTTAGGACCAGGATTTTTAAAAAAAATGAATAAAACACTTACAGTATATCATACTTCTTTCCTAGCCTACTTCTCCCCAGATTTTTTAAGAGAAACTATTTTTTTGTTTGTTTAGAGAAAGCATAATTTCCCTGTGAAGAAAACAACTTTTCTAAGGTTTGAACCAGATGAAATTGCTGTTTGAATGATGTCAACAAAGTTGAATATTGGTAATTTCATCTGGTTCAAGCTAAAGAAAGAAGACTGAAAGTAAAGGAGAGACATATTGTGTCTCTGAATAAAAGATGAAATATTTTACATAAATTACTCCAAGTGTATGGGTTTTACATAATTCCAATCATAATCACAAGGTAATTCTAAAGTTATCAGGAAGAACAAATGCCTGAAAATAATCAAGGAAATGTTGAAAAGAAAAACAATGAGGAGGGCTACATTCCACTAGACACTAAAAGGTGTTTTTCGGCCGGGGGCGGTGGCTCACGCCTGTAATCCCAGCACTTTGGGAGGCCAAAGTGGGCAGATCACGAGGCCAGGAGTTCAAGACCAGCCTGGCTAACATGGTGAAACCTCGTCTCTACTAAAAATACAAAAACTTAGCCGGGCATGGTGGCACACGCCTGCAGTCCTAGCTACTCGGGAGGCTGAGGCAGGAGAATGGCTTTAACCCGGGAGGCGGAGGTTACAGTGAGCTGAGATCGTGCCACTGCACTCCAGCATGGGCGACAGAGCGAGACTCCATCTCAAAAAAAAAAAAAAAAAAGGCATTTTTCTAAAGTTATGGTCATTAAGATAGAGACCCTAGAAGAGATATAAACATTTAGTATGTGGTGAAAGCTGCAGCACAAAGTAGTGGAGAAAAGAATTATTCAAAAAAGGGTGATTAAACAATTGGTAAACTATTAAAAAAAAAACTTAGATGATTGCTTCACATCATGCACCAAGAAAATTCTTTTTTTTTTTTTTTTTTTTTTTTTTTTGAGATAGGGTCTTGCTCTGTCACCCAGGCTGGAGTGTGGTGGCACAAATATGGCTCACCGCAGCCTCTACCTCCAGGGCTCAAGTGATCCTCCCTCCTCAGTCTCCCAAGTAGCTGGGACTACAGGTGTACACCAGCTACAAGTGTGCCCAGTTAATTTTTGTATTTTTTATGGAGACAGGTCTCGCCATGTTGGCCAGCTGGTCTCGAACTCCTAGCCTCAAGTGATCCTACCTATCTCAAACTCCCAAAGTGCTGGGATTACAGGCAGGAGCCATGGCACCTGTGCACCAGGTAAATTTTTTTTTTTTTTTTGAGACTGAGTCTTGCTCTGTTGCCCAGGCTGCAGTGCAATGGGACGATCTCAGCTCACTGCAACCTCCATCTCCTGAGTTCAAGTGATTCTCTTGCCTCAGCCTCCTGAGTAGCTGGGACTACAGGCACGCACCACCACACCCGGCTAATTTTTGTATTTTTAGTAGAGACAGGGTTTCACCATGTTGGCCAGGCTGGTCTCGAACTCCTGACCTCAGGTGATCCGCCCACCTTGGCCTCCCAAAGTGCTGGCATTACAGGTACAAGCCACTGCACCCTGCCACACTAGGTAAATTCTAAATGTATTAAAATGTTAAGTGTAAGGCTGGGCACAGTGGCTCACGCCTGTAATCCCAGCACTTTGGGAATTTGAGATGGGTAGGATTGCTTGAGTCCAGGAGTTTGATACCAGCCTGGGCAACATGGCAAGTGTCTGTCTCTACAAAAAATACAAAAATTAGCTGGGTATGATGGCCAGGCATGGCGGCTCACCCCTGTAATCCCAGCACTTTGGGAGGCCAAGGGGGGCGGATCACGAGGTCAAGAGATCAAGACCATCCTGGCCAACATAGTGAAACCCCGTCTCTGCTAAAAATACAAAAAAAAAATTAGCTGGATGTGGTGGCATGTGCCTGTAGTCCCAGCTACTCAGGAGGCTGAGGCAAGAGAATTGCTTGAACCAGGGAGATGGAGGTTGCAGTGAGCCGAGATGGTGCGACTGCACTTCAGCCTGGCAACAGAGCCTGACTCCGTCTCAAAAAAAAAAAAAAACAATTAGCTGGGTATGGTGGTGCATGCCTGTAGTCCCAGCTACTCAGGAGGCTGAGGTGAGAGAATCACCTGAGCCTGGGAAGTCGAGGCTGCAGTGAGCTGAGATTGCACCACTGCACTCCAGCCTGGGCAGTAGTGAGACCCTGTCTCAAAAAAAAAAAAAAAAAAAAAAAAAAAAAAAAAAAAAAAAAAAGCCAAGTGTAAAAATCACAGCTAAAAAAGTATTTAAAGAACATATAAGTGAATAGTCATAGGATCATGGGATAGAATAGGCCTTTTAAGCAGAAAAGCAAAGTCAGAAACAAAAAATAATACTAATAGATATAATTAGATAAAATTCTAAAAATATGTACAACAAAACATCACCACTCCAGCCTGGCCAACATGCTGAAACCGTGTCTCTATCAAAAATACAAAAATTAGCCAGGTGTGGTGGCAGGTGCCTGTAATCCCAGCTACTTGGGAGGCTGAGGCAGGAGAATTGCTTGAACTGCTACTGCACTCCAGCCTGGGCGACATAGCAAGAACCTGTCTAAAAAAACAAAACAAAACAAAACAAAAACCCACCACCACCACCAACACATAAACAGCATTAGAAGCCAAATGTCAAACTGAGAAAAATACATGAAATGTATGACAAAGGGTTAATATCTTTAATATATAAAGACTTCTTACCAATGAATAGAAAAAGTTGAATATTCTAGAAATAATAGGGCAAGGACATAAATACAAAACTTACAAAGAAATACAAAGGGCCAGTGCAACCTTGCTTATAATCAATCAAATTAAAATTAAAATGATGGGATACTGTTTTTCAGCAATTAGGTTCACAATGATTTAAAAAGTGACAATTAATATTGATAATTAATATCAATGAATATTGAGAGTTTAGAAGCTGAGCCATTGCTTTAGTGCTGGTGGAATTACAAACACAACCTTTCTGGAGTGCACATTTCATGAAGAGTCTTAGAATTGTTCATATTTTGTGACCTATAAGTCAATTTCTAGGAATATAGCCTAAGGATATCATCACAGATATGAAAAAATACAAAGGTTTTCATTACAATGTTATTATAACTCAAGAATTAGAAAAAGCCTAAATATTAAAAAAAGAGAAATTGTTACATATTTTTGGCACATCCATATGGTGGAATATTATTTGATAATTAAATACTTAATGGCCCAGGGAAATACCCATTATATAGTAAGTGAAAAAAATATACCATTTTTTTTTTTTTGAGATGGAGTCTCGCTCTGTCGCCCAGGCTGGAGTGCAGTGGTGCAATCTCGGCTCACTGCAACCTCCATCTCCCAGGTTCAGGGGATTCTCTTACCTCAGCCTCCCAAGTAGCTGGGATTACAGGCACGTGCCACCATGCCCAGCTAATTTTTGTATTTTTTAGTAGAGACGGGGTTTCGCCATGTTGGCCAGGCTGGTCTCGAACTCCTGACCTCAGGTGATCCACCCACCTCGGCCCCCCAAAGTGCTGGGATTACAGCCGTGAGCCACCACGCCCAGCCTAAGGATACTAATTTTTATATACAGTGTGAACACAATTTTGTAAAAGAAATAACCTTATATATCTTTATATGTGTGTGAGTGTGTATATGTATATATATGAAGATACATAGAAGGGAAACTATTAATCATTATAATCCATGGGTGTTGAGCTATGGGTAATTTATTTTCCTTTTTGCACTTTTCTGTATCTCCCAAATTTTCTACAACTTATGTGTATTACTTTTTTTCATTGTGGTCAAATATACATAAAATGAACCATTTTAACCATTTTAAAGTATATGTGCATTACTTTTTTTTTTCTTTGAGACAGGGTCTCTCTCTGTCACCCAGGCTGGAATGCGGTGGCAGGATTATAGCTCACTGTGACCTCGACCTCTTGGGCCCAAGTAATCCTCCCGCTTCAGTCTCCCAAGTAGCTGGGACCACAGGTACACACCACCATGCCCAGGTAATTTTTTATTTTTAGTGGAGACAAGTTCTCGCTATGTTGCTAAGGCTGGTCTCAAACTACTGGGCTCAAGTGATCCTCCCATCTTGGCCTTCCAAATGTGCATTATTTTTAAAATTAGAAGTACTTAAAAAAAAAAAGATAAGCATGCACTAAGCAGACTTTACATTTAAGCAGAAAAGCAAAGTCAGAAACAAACAAACAAAAAAGTAATAGATATAATTAGATAAAATTCTACAAATATATACAACAAAGCACCACCACCAACAACACATAAACAGCACTAGAAGCCAAATGTTGGCCAGGCGTGGTGGCTCACGCCTGTAATCCCAGCACTTTGGGAGGCTGAGGTGGGTGGATCTCCTGAGCTCAGGAGTTCGAGACCAGCCTGGTCAACATATAGTGAAACCCCATCTCTACCAAAAATACAAAAATTAGCTGGGTGTAGTGGCACATGCCTGTAGTCCCAGCTCTTGGGAAGCTGAGGCAGAAGAATCATTTGAACCCAGGAGGAGGAGGTTGCAGTGAGCTGAGATGGTGCCACTGCACTCCAGCCCGGGTGTCAGAGTGAGATTCTGTCTCTCAAAAAAAAAAAAAAAAAAAACGCCAAATGTCAAACTGGGAAAAATATGTGAAATGTATGACAAAGCGTTAATATCTTTAATATATAAAGACTTCTTACCAACGAATAGAAACATTTTGCACCTATACTACCATTATAATGATGTGACAATTATCTGTTTGGACAAGGACAGGAAAGGAATGCAACCCAGACAGATGAAGTTTCAGGGAGTGGAGTGGCATTGTTGAGTGTAATCATAGTGTGTATTTGTCTGAAGGCAGCTTTGATAAGCACCTTCAGGCTGTTTAGTGCTGAGGTAAGCGATGGCCCAGGGCAGCCGGGACTACTACAGAGGGAAAGCGGGAGCAGGGAGGGGCATTGAGCAAGTGAGGACAAGTTAGAGTCACGGGGGAAAACCAAACTTGGCTGGGGCTGCTCATTTAAACTTGGATTCAGCTGACCCCAAATTAATATCTATAGAGTTCTTCAAGAATATATTGCTTGTATAAATCAGGGTTTGCCCAGAAGAGGCCATGGAGACAAGCTAGGAAGTAGAATTTTTAAAAAAAATTTTTATTTTTAGTTCTGTGGTACATGTGCAGGATGTGCAGGTTTGTTACATAGGTGAACATGTGCCATGGTGGTTTGCTGCACCTATCAACCCATCACCTGGGTATTAAGTCCAGCATGCATTAGCTATTTTTGAATTTTAAGGGCCTGAGCAGGGCTAGGAGAAGATACAGCACCTCAGCCCTGCTAGGATTCTGGGCCTGCCCCCACTGCACAGATATAACTGTTACCCACCCAACCTTATTTGAACTAGTCTGATTTTTCTTTGATCAAAATTGGCTTATTCTAGGCTAAGTCAATTACTCACTTTGGAACTTCTGATTCTAGGATTTTGCCTCAGTGGTCTCACTAAGATGCCGCCTCTTTTTTTTTTGAGACAGAGTTTTGCTCTTGTTGCCCAGGCTGGGGTGCAATGGTGCAATCTTGGCTCACTGCAACCTCCGCCTCCCGGGTTCAAGTGATTCTCCTGCCTTAGCCTCTCGAGTAGCTGGGATTACAGGCATGTGCCACCACACCCAGCTAATTTTGTATTTTTAGTAGAGACAGGGTTTCTCCATGTTGGTCAGGCTGGTCTCAAACTCCCAACCTCAGGTGATCCGCCCGCCTCGGCCTCCCAAAGTGCTGGGATTATAGGCATGAGCCACCGCGCCCGGCCTGATGCCGCCACATTTTAAATGCAGTTCCTTCCTCAGTGAGGGAGTCAGGGATGCTGGACCCTTGTTAGCTATAGTTCCTAGCTTATGTTGGTCCTATCCAGTCTGCTTCACTGAGGTAAGGCACAGTGAGGAAACCAAGAGTGGCATCCTTGCTATGGAGGCAGCAAGGACAGGGAGCATTAGCAGGCTGCATTTCATATTCTACTCTCTGCTGGTCTTGGAGGAAGGAGAGCCACAAGTGATATAATCAGGAAGTCAGGAAAGAAAAGAGAAGCCTCATCTGGAGGCTTCTTTTTTTTCTTTCTTTCTTATTTTTCTTTCTTTTTTCTTTTTTTTCTTTTTTTTGAGACACAGTCTTTCTGTGTTGGCCAGGCTGGAGTGCAGTGGCGCTATCTCAACTCACTGCAACCTCTGCCTCTCAAGTTCAAGTGATCCTCCTGCCTCAGCCTTCTGAGTGGCTGGGATTACAGGCGCCTGCCACCACGCCCAGCTAATTTTTGTATGTTTAGTAGAGGTGGGGTTTCACCATGTTGGCCAGGCTGGTCTTGGACACCTGACCTCAAGTGATCCACCCGCCTCCGCCCTCCCAAAGTGCTGGGATTACAGGTGCGAATCACCGCGCCTAGCCTGGAGGCTTCTTAAAAGACCAAAAAACAGAGGATGGGAATGAGGAGGCAGCCTGGGCTCAAGCCAACAGCTCTGAGGTTAGCAGCAGAAATGCCACAGAGTGGGGGTTTACACAGTATTTGTGTGAGCAGTCGGAAGCTCCTTGGAAACCTGGCATCACTTGGGGTCAGTGTTCTTTGCTGTTATTACCCGACCACAAACACTGCAAAGCATTCCACCCCCCACCCCACTCTGATAACTCCTCACCTGCATCTTTCTCTTCACAGTCTCAAAGGGAAAGGAGAGGGTCTGGGTCACTGCAGCAGCCAGACAGACATTAGCAAAGTTCTGTGGGAGAGAGAACTGATCTCGGGGTCCATTCCAGATTTTCTCCAGGTTCATGTAAACAAGAAGGGAGCCAGCAGAGAACGGGAGAGCACCTGTGAAACAAGGCCAGGGAGAAGCTGCTGCTGTCTTGGGAAAACACTGGCTTGAGAACATAAATTCCTGGGGAGATTCCGGGGAAAGAAAACAGGAGGGGCTCTGGGGTTGCTAAAATCCCTCCAACCCAAGGAGCATGAGGGAACTTTCTTGAGTGACGATAATGTGCTATATTTTGGTAGGGATTGTGTCATTTGTCAAAATGCACCAAATGGTTCACTAAAGGTTTGTCCACTTTACTGGATGTAAATTGTACTTTAAAAAAGAACCATACAGCTGGGCGTGGTGGCTCATGCCTGTAATCCCAGCACTTTGGGAGGCCAAGGTGGGCGGATCACCTGAGGTCAGGAGTTTGAGACCAGCCTGGCCAACATGGTGAAACCCCATCTCTACTAAAAATACAAAAAGTAACTGCGTGTGGTGTTGGGCACCTGTAATCCCAGCTACTTGGGAGACTGAGACAGGAGAATCACTTGAATCCAGGAGGCAGAGGTTGCAGTGAGCCGAGATCGCACCATGGCACCCCAGCATGGGCGACAAGAGAGAAACTCCATCTCAAAAAAAAGAACCATACACAAATATTGAACTCTAGTTAATGACACACATGTTGAAGGGTTTAGGGGTGAAGTGTACTGATATTTGCAAGTTAAGGTGGACTGGCTGAGCACAGTAACTCAGGCCTGTAATCCCAGCACTTTGGGAGGCCGAGGTGGGCGGATCACTTGGAGTCAGGAGTTCGAGACCAGCCTGACCTCGTCTCTACTAAACTCCATCTCTACGAAAACGGAAACTCCATCTCTACTAAAAATACAAAAAGCAACTGGGTGTGGTGGTGCGTGCCTGTAATCTCAGCTACTTGGGAGGCTGAGGCACGAGAATCGCTTGAACCTGGGAGGCAGAGGTTGCAGTGAGCCGAGATTGCACCACTGCACTCCAGCCTGGGTGACAGAGCAAGATTCTGTCTCAAAAAATAAATAAATAAGTAAATAAATAAATAAATAAAATAAAAATGGACTGATGAATAGCTGGAGGGATGAATAGCAAAATGTTAATTGTAGCATCTAGATGGTCCATGGATATATACTCTATATTTCTTTTAATTTTTCTAGATGTTTGAAACTTTTTTTTAATGTTTGGGGAAAAAATCACTCAAGTAAAAAAAGCCAGTGGGCAGCACCTCATTATGTTTTGGAGGACAGGAGGGACTGATCTCTAGCTGAGAAGGAAATATTCTATGAAAACTGGAAAGTGAGAGACTCTCGGTGGTGAGGGAGGTCACCTGACCTCACCTTTGGGAATGACATGGTCATATCATGGCCCAGTGGGCACCCTACACTGTGTGGCTTCCTCACCTTTCTAAGAACTGAGATGGTGAGTAATATAGTAGGTGGCACTTTCACAAACTTCCAGAAACTTTAGGAGCCATCTTTAGTTTACAGAGGGACTAAATTTCTCCCTCAAAATGAAATTTAAAATAGGGGATAATACAAGTGAAATTGCTTATCTTTAGAAAAATGTAATGTTTATTTAATTGGCTCACCAACCTTCCATTTACCTTCATTCAGAAAACGTCTGGAAAACTTAGGTTATGTGCCAGGCCCTATGGCAGGCGCTGGGAATTGAAAGAGGAGCAGGCTAATTTCTGGAGATGCTCATCGTCGAGGAGAAGAGACAGCCAGGGCAAAGTAAGTATAACACCCCTGATGTGTGCCACAACAGGGGGCCTATATGAAATGCATTAGGTACACAAGGATCAAAGGGGTTAATTTTGCCTGGGGGAGTCAGGAGGGACTTGATGAAAGAGAGAACTTTTGAACTGGGTCTTGAGGAATGAGTAGGAGTTCATCAGACTTTGACAGAGTGGAAAGGCAAAGGGAACAGCATGTATAAAGGGAGTGGTATTTCCAAGAAATCCAAGTTTTTCTGAATGGCTGGAGCATGAATGCAGGTGGAGGTGTGGCAGGAGATGAGGTAGGACAGACTGGCAGGGGCCAGGTCTGAAGGATCTGGAATGTTCTAAGGAATTTGGGCTTTCTCCTGTAGCTTAGGAGTCGCTGAATACTTTTAAGGAGAGCAGTGAAATGAGGGCCGTGAAACGATGAAATTGCACGTGGAGAGATGGCCTCAGCCGGGCAGCGGTGCACGGGGAAGACTGGGGCAGGAGAGACCAAGAGTGGAAGCAGGTAGGAGCCGGAGTCTGTGGGAGACCCTGAGAGTCTGAGTCGTAAGGATCTGTGGGAAAGAGGATGAGTCAAATTGACCGGACTTGGTGGTTCAAGTTGGGGGTGGAGTGAGAGGAGAAGTTGAAGAGATCCCTAGGTTTTTTTTTTGGCTCAGGCCATGGGGTGAAAGGAAGGCAGTCTCATTCATTAGGGAACACAGGAGGAAGAGCTAGTTTGACCAACGAGGACATCAGGGTTAATCTTGAATTTGATGTGCCTAGGGAGCATGGAGGTGAAGGTGTCCAACAGCAGGGACTCATACTACCATTGGGAATTGGTGTCAGTCAGGGGCTAACAGAGGGCTCTGGAGTTCTATTGCTAGTTTCTCCTGCTTTCTATGTGGACTTGGGCAAGTCACTTAGCTTCCTGAAGTATCTGTCTCCTCATCTGTAAAATAAGGCCTCATGAGAAAGTGCATGCAATGCATTTGGCACAGTACCCAGCACATGGTAAGTACTTCTCCCCAAAAGTTGGCCATTGTTACTAAAGGGGTAGAGAATGAGGGTCACAGAATACACTGACGCTTGTTTAAGCCACTAGCTTAGATGAGGCCACCTAGGGAGGGTTTGGAGGATGAGAAGCAAGCTAAAGCGGGGGGTAAAAAGAAAGCTAAGGAAGGAGCCCGGGGAAGAGCAACATGTAGGGGCTGGCAGTGTCAGATGACCCATCTGGATAAATCAGATAAGAAAGAGCTGCCAGAGAGATGGGAAGACATCCAGGACTTGGAGGGGTCCTGGAAGCCAAGTTTCCAGAAGAAGGGGTGGTCAACCTTATCAAATGCTGCAACCAAGTTCAGATAAAGGGCAAAAGTCTACTGGATTTTGCAATTGGGCCATAAATGTGTAGCTCTGGCAAAGGTTACAAAGACCCCAGAAGACACAGTTGCTACCCTAGTTGCCCTCATGGCATATCAATGTGTATGTACACTGAATACTCCTTCTGCAGTCAGATGGAGAGTGGTTGAAATTGCATTCTTGGCCGGGCGCGGTGGCTCACGCTTGTAATCCCAGCACTTTGGGAGGCCGAGGCGGGCGGATCATGAGGTCAGGAGATCGAGACCACGGTGAAACCCCGTCTCTACTAAAAATACAAAAAATTAGCCGGGCGAGGTGGCGGGCGCCTGTAGTCCCAGCTACTTGGAGAGGCTGAGGCAGGAGAATGGCATGAACCCGGGAGGCGGAGCTTGCAGTGAGCTGAGATTGCGCCACTGCACTCCAGCCTGGGTGACAGAGCGAGACTCCGTCTCAAAAAAAAAAAAAAAAAAAAAAGAAATTGCATTCTTACCCGTTTGCTGAGTCACCTCCACTTTCTGTCCTACTCCTCTCCTGGGGATGTAACTGGCCAAAGTTTAGGAGTGGAGTGTATGGCTATGGAATAGAATGAAGCTAATTGGCTCTATGTAGGTTGAATCCATATAACCTTGATCTCGGTAAAACTGATTTAGTGGCTCACAAAGGTATACAATACATTTGTAATTTCAGAGAACATAGTCTTTTCTTGGACAAGGTGAAAAGGTCCATCTTACCTACAACGGTGAGGGAAACCCCTCGATAAAGGGCAAGGAACCCTTCCTGTTGGTAAATAGTAGAAAAAGCATGGAGGAGCCCCCTGTACGATGGTTCCAGCATGTTCTGCATGATCAACCGGGTTTTGATGAGGTCTGTAGGATATGTTACAATGGTGGAAACCATGCCTGCAAGACTCCCAGCCATGATGGAGCTCCACTGGGAAATGTGGCCCAGGTCATCTGTGAACAGCACAACAAACCTGGGAGAAAATAGGGGGAAAGGCCAGAGGAATCAGCTATGGATTGTGCTAGAGTTCTCTCCACTAGTTCTTGAAATATTTTCCAGCATTTCAAAGTACTTTACAAAGTGAAAAGTTACTATAGTACTATATAAGCATTCATGAATAACACATTTACATTTTTCTATATTTATATGATGCTAGTTGGCTATAAGAGATGCCTAACTTTCTTAATTTACATCTATCCCAAGTCCTTCCCACTTAAAGCATTTTCTACTTTTATCTACATAATTGTCAACCCTGGCTTGCCTGTGGGGTGTAAATGCACAGAAGTACCTGGTAAATACCAACTGGAGTGCAGTCTTTCAGTTCTGTTGAAACTTAAAAGGAAAAAAGTTCCTTGAAATGATAACTTTGAGCATCTCAGTAATTGCATTTTTTTTTTTTTTTTTTTGAGGCAGAGTGTCACTTTGTTGCCCAGGCTGGAGTGCAGTGGCATGATCTCGGCTCACTGCAACTTCTGTTCCCCAGGTTCAAGCAATTCTCATGCCTCAGCCTCACAAGTAGCTGGGACAACAGGCACACACCACCATGCCCAGCGAATTTTTGTAGTTTTAGTAGAGACGGAGTTTCACCATGTTGGCCAGACTGGTCTTGAACTCCTGACCTCAGGTGATCCGCCCCGCTTGGCCTCCCAAAGTGCTGGGATTACAGGCGTGAGCCACCACACCCCGCCCAGAACTGGGCACTTTGAGAGGCCGAGGCAGGCGGATTGCTTGAGGTCAGAAGTTTGAGACCAGTCTGGCCAACATGGGGAAACCCCATCTCTACTAAAAAATCCAAAAAAAATTAGCCAGGCATGGTGGCCTGTGCCTGTAATCCCAGCTACTCGGGAGGCTGAGGCAGGGGAATTGCTTGAACCAGGGAGGTGAAGGTTGCAGTGAGCCGAGATTGTGCCACTGCACTCCAGCCTGGGCAACAGAGCAAGACTCACCTAAAAAAAAAAAAAGAGATAAAATACTTTTATTCTAGCCCAGTTCTGTTCACTTACCTTTGATTCCAAACTCTCCCTATCCTTCTCCCTCTCTCCCTAGCCCCACTCTCTGGTAGAAAAAAAAAATTTTTTTTTTTTGGGACAGGATCTCTGTCGCCCAGGCAGAAGTACAGTGGCATGATCTGGGCTCACTGCAACGTCCACCTCCCAGGCTCAAGAGATCCTCCCACCTCAGCCTCCTGAGTAGCTGGAACTACAGATGTGCGCCACCATGCCTGGCTAATTTTTTTTTTTTTTTTTTTTTTTTGTAGAGATAGGGTTTCACCATGTTGGCTAGCCTGGTCTCAAACTCCTGGGCTCAAGTGATCTGCCCGCCTCAGCCTCTCAAAGTGCCGGGATTACAGGTGTGAGCCACTGTGCCCGGCCTATCTTTTTAAAATGAGAGCATCCCCAGTTCCTTAGCCTTCAAACCTCCAGTGAAGAGGTGCATTTCCTGTTCTTTCAGTTGCCCACAGGCCAGGGGCTGCTGCATGAGAAATAAGAGTGGGCATTCAGGTGAAACCATTTAAGGGGTTCTAGGCCAGCTCTTTTGCTTTCAAGTAAACACTCACTGATTAAAAACATCTCCTTCAAGCTGTAGGAGTCTTGACTTCATTTTGTCAACCTACTTTAGCCGCATTAACTAAAACAGTCATTTGAGTTAATCAGCTGCTTTTAAACATACAGAGAAGTAAAGGTGATGTGGTGCTATGAGACATACATTGGTTTTCACCCATGGTTCCTGGCTCCTAACTTCCCTAGTCCTTGTTATAATGTTGGGGCACTTTAGGTCTCAGGAAACAGAATCTTTCTCTCCTTGACCTTCTCCTGCCCTCCTTTTACCTGCCCAAGAAGGGACTCTAAGATTGTGGGTTAAAAGATCCTCATTCCAGAGAGGGTCCTGCCCCATACCCTAGAGCAAACTTGTCCAACCCACAGCCCACAGGCCGCATGTGGTCCGGGATGGCTTTGAATGTGGCCCAACACCGATTTGCAAACTTTCTTAAAACATTATGAGATTTTTTTGCGATTTTTTTTTTTTTTTTAGCTCATCAGCTATCGTTAGTGTTAGTGTATTTTATGTGTGGCCCGACAATTCTTCTTCCAGTGTGACCCAGGGAAACCAAAAGATTGGACACCTCTGCCCTAGAGAAAGGAATGCCACACAGAGGCCAAGAAAAGTCTGAACAGACAGGCCTTGCTGGGTTTAGATCACGTGCTTTTTGTCCAATCACATTTCTACATGGTTGTCAATCATGCCTCTGTAACAAAGCTTCCATAAAAACCCGAGAGGACAGGGTTTAGGAAGCTTCTGGATGGCTGAATATGTGGAGGTTCCTGAAGGGTGGCGTGCCCAGGGAGGGCATGGAAGCTCCATGCCCCTTGCCCCTTACCTCACCCTGTGCATCTCTTCTCTGTATCCTTTGTGATATCCTCTGTAGTTAACTGGTAAACATTAACTATTTCCCTGAGTTCTGTGAACTGCACTAGCAAATTAATCAAATCCAAAGAGGGGGTCGTGGGAACCCCAACTTGAAGATGGTTAGTCAGAAGTTCTGGAGGCCTGGCTAGGCATGGCGGCTCACGCCTGTAACCCCAGCACTTTTGGAGGCCGAGGCGGGCAGATCACTTGAGGTCAGGAGTTCGAGACCAGCCTGGCCAACATGGCGAAACCTTGTCTTTACTAAAAAAATTACAAAAACTAGCTGGGCATGGTGGCGGGCGCCTGTAATTCCAGTTACTCAGGAGGCTGAGGCAGCAGAATAGTTTGAATCCGGGAGGCAGAGGTTGTAGTGAGCCGAGATCACGCACTGCACTCCAGCCCGGGTCACAGAGCGAGACTCAGTCTTAAAAAAAAAAAAAAAAGTTCTGGAGGCCTGGACTTGTGACTAGTGTCTGGTTGGGGGCCATTCTTGGGGACCAAACCCTTAACCTGTGGCTTGGTCTGACATTATGTCCAGGTAGACAGTGTCAGAATTTAATCAGAGGACACCTAGTTGGTGTCCATTTATCAGAGTGTGGGGAAAACTCCACACACATTTGGTCACAGAAGTCTTCTATGTTGAGGGTTGTTGTTGTGGTGTGAGAGCAGAGGAAAAACCAAGTTTGACAGAGGTTTTTCTCAAACAGGTGGCATTCACCTACAGACCATCTGCCTCAGTTGTACTGCCTGCCTGCCCGCTTCCTCGTTCCTCCCTCTTCTATACCCTGGCCAGTCAAGTTGGAGGGGGACCTCAGGAAGGACAGGGGAAACAGAGGAAGTAGAAAGTTTTGACTGGGACCGGGCGCGGTGGCTCACGCCTGTAATCCCAGCACTTTGGAAGGCCAAGGCAGGTGGATCACGAGGTCAGGAGTTTGAGACCAGCCTGGCCAACGTAGTGAAACCCCGTCTCTACGAAAAATACAAAAATTAGCCAGGCGTGGTGGCGTGCACCTGTAATCCCACCTACTTGGGAGGCTGAGGCAGGAGAATCGCTTGAACCTGGGAGGCGGAGGTTGCAGTGAGCCGAGACTGAGTCACTGCACTCCAACTTGGGTGACAGAGCGATACTTCTTCCAAAAAAAAAAAAAAAAAGAAAAGAAATTTTTGACTGGAGGGGCGGTCTGCAGCAAGCTGGAATCACCTAGAAGGTGGAGTTTGAAATGCCCAAAGAAACACCATTCATTCTCCTTGTCCCACTCTTATTCCCCATCCCACTTGGTCACTTCTGGGGCATAGTTAATTCACTACCCATTTATTGAAGATCTACAATGTATTAGACCCTGTGTTAGTCCTAAGCATAGAGCCTAAGGGAGTTCAACACTTCTGACAAGGAAATGACTGGTAGGGGCAAGCGGAGAGGAAACAGGCCCTTAATTCACTGAATGACTTGATGAACTAGGAAGAGGAGCCGTATTTTATATCAGTTTCTTTTATAGAGTCTCAATATCAAATATACACAGTTAAAAAGAAGAACCATAGGAAGTCCTTTTTTCGCAGACTTCTCCCATCTGATACAGAGATAAGTCCTACCAATTATTCCCCTTAGAATCTCAGAGTCAGGGCAGACAACCCTGATAATCCGCCAATGACGTCATCCTGGTCCGTGCATCTTAAACTTTTGATTTGCTAGGGCGGCACTGTTCCTTTTTCTGTTCTTCCTCCCACCCCCACACATACATGCACAGAAGCTTTTTCCAGTGAGACTGGATACACTGGTGAATTGCAGCAACCCCTTCCTTTCAGCCAGCACAGATACAACACACCCTGGAGATGTGTAATTAGAACTGCCAATACTTCATCCTAACAGGTTAGCACCCAATGCAGCCAAACATAAGCTCATGAAGTGCTTATTCAATAAAGAAATAATGTTGGTTACGAACAATTTCAGAGCTGCAGGGACCCAAACTAATGTTTATTAGATAAGATAGACAAGTGGTTGTGAAGTTCCGGGGGCGGGGGGGTCTTCTATTTGATACATCTGAAAGCCACCCATTACAATAACCTAGCTCCCAATAGACTACTGAGTGGACTCTTGATTGTAAATCCAACTAAGCAGATATTTCTGCTGTGCAATGGTAGACAGAGACCTGAACTAAGGAGCCAGAAGACTTGGCTTCAAGTTCCAGCTCTTCCATTAATTGTGTTTGTGGACAAGTCACTTAACTACCCCATTCCCTGAACATTCTGGATGTTTATGTTTTGTTCAAACCTATGATCACAGGCCTCCAGCCAACTGTTTTGCAAATTCATGGTCAGAAAAGAGTAGAAATGAGTCAATATAATGATGAATCAAGAGTATCATGTTGATGTAGGAAGGACGGCATCGTGATTAATCAACCACTTTGCTTTCCAACTATGCCTTGCCATTCACCAAAATACTTCCTTTTAGTTTTCAGAAAGAAAATAATCCTGTAGGGGAAAAAAAAATTCCTAGCAAACCTAGCCCAGGTAAGTCTCTGTTCTCGTTCTCCCACACATCTCCTCCTCTCTGCTCCCATGGTCACCTATTGCCAGTGCCCTCAGCTGCTATGTGGACTAGTGCAACAGGCTCCTAACTGGCCCTGCTGTCTCCACTCTTCCTCCTCTCTAGTCATCTTACTCTGCCACGATGTGACGATGATTTCCATTGAATTGCTTTAATCACAACACGCCTCCCCCCACCCCCCGCAAAAACCTCCCACAGCTACCCTTGGATACCAAGTCAAGTCCAAATCCCTTAATCCAACCCTCTAATATCTCATTCCAACCTGCTTTTCTGGTTGGATTTCCTGTTGTGCTGCTTGCCTTCCCACCTCTGTGCCTTTGCTGACATCAACTGCAGTATCTTTCTCTCCATCTCTGCCCAGCTGACTCCTACTCATTTTCCCAATGCCAAACTCAAATTTTTTTCTCCTCTATGAAGTCTTCACATTTTCTCCTCCTCATCGCTCATCAGAAGGGTACATTTCTAGAGCACATTATCCATGACAATCACATGCTACCTTGTGTGTTATGGTCATGGACATATTAGTCTTACTCTTCTATTACTCTGTAAGCTCCTGGGACACAGGGACCATGCCCCTTCCATCCTGGCATTGTCCTCAGCATCGTGCACACAGTGGGGACTTAATGTAGCCTAACTAAATTAGTGTCAAATGGATGCAGGGAGGCAGCATGATGTAACAGAAAGACTATGAGATTTGGAGTCAGAAGGCCAGGTAGTGGAGCTCAGCTCTGTCACTGACAAGAGGTGTGATCACTCTGAGCCCAATTCTGCATCTGTAAAACAGGCACAATGCTTCCTGTCCTACGGACCTTACAGGGCAGGAGGCAGGAGCTTTAAAAGTCTAATGTGCATATACTAGGTGCTTAGCAGAAAAGCCACAATACTTAAACCAGCCTTTGAAGTTCTGCCCCCCACCCCTCTGGACATATTTTATCCCATCCAAAGGAAGATTTCCACACTACTTTGTAGAGAAGAGGGTGAAGTGGAGGAGAAACTCAGTCATTAAGACTCAGAGGAGAACTGTTTACAGACTGCAGGCCAGATGTTGATGAGGGCAAGCAGGGGTGGGGAGGAAAAAGGGCCTTAACTAAATGTCATGATCCTACCCACGAGTCCCTCTGCAGAGGAAGAGAAGGGAACTCTATTTCCAGGCAGGGGCAAAATGAGTACTGGCCTAGAGGCCTAGGTGATAAGGATGATTCCGTTCGGCTTGTCAGCTGCCAGTTGAGCCTTCCACCTCTGGCCTCCCAAGTGAGTGACAGTATCAAGGCAAAATCCTTTGACTATTAGCCGCCAAGACTAAACTATGCGGTCAAGACCGACTCTCCGAAATGTGGGCTGTTCGTCTAATTCAGAGCCAAGGCGATTTCAAAGATGCCACTGTGCCCACTGAATGAGGAACACAGGGACCATCCCCCCAATACAGAAACATCTCTGCTTCCTGAAATGCCATCACTACCAATTCATTCTTTTAGGCTTGGTTTCCAGTTCAAATGCAGGTACCTCTGAGCTCGGTGGAAGCTTTAAGGCTGCATTTACACCTTTAGATCTTTTCCTAAGGAGCAGCTGTTGATGTGGGAGAAGGTGGAAAAGGCCCAAAGAATGAGGCCCAATGGGGTGAAGCAGTAGGCTGAGGGGGCCGTTCTCAGCTTGAGGAGGGGAAGCTGCAGCCTCTGTCGGAGCCTGAAGTCAAGCTTCATTTAAGTTGGGGAGATGTGTGGGCAAAAATCTGCGGCCTTTTCGTATGGATGGATTGGGTCCTTTCCCCACACCAAGCAATTTCTTCTCGGGGCTTGGGTCACACAGACAAAAACACCTTTAAAAGGGCCTCTCTCCTCCTAAGTCAGCCTAAGCAAAAGTTTCCAAATTGGAAGACGGTGGAAATGGTTAGGACTCATCTCTCTGGAGAGCTTTTCATTCCTTTCCTCCAAATCCTTTGCTGCATTCCACCTCCTCGCCCGGTCCAATCCGAAAAGCCTCTCGGACCACGGCTGCGGACCACAAAACTGCATCTTGCAGGGCGGTAACCCCAAGAGAACGTGAAAAGCATTGGGGCTGCACTCTGGGGGCCATAGAGGTGGCCTACCGCCCCGAGCGGTCCCCAGGTGATCGACAAGGGGGCCGTCCCTACTCCAGGGCCCCGAGTCCAGGCAGCAGGGCGGCGTCGGGCCGCGGCTCCCCCACCCCACCCCCGTCCGGCCTCCCGGTTCCCCGGCCCCGCCCGGCTCTTACTTGCGGTAGGCGGCGAGCTGCATGGCGCTGCAGGGGAAGAGGCGCAGGCACGCCACCGCGTTCCCCTTCCACAGGGCCCGGGGCCCCTCTGCCCGCCACACTCGGTGCCCCGTGGCCCACGGCCCCCGGGCGTGGCCTCGTACGACGCCAACCTGGGCCAGCACGGTGGCAAGCTCCAGGGGCGCGGTGAGGCTGAGGCTGAGCGTCCCCGCCAGCCCAGCGCACAGCAGCCTTTGGCCGCCTGTCAGTCGGCCGTCCCGCCTCCACGTAGCCATCGAGCCCTGACCCGGGCCGGGGAGACCGCGTGGCTCGGGCCTGGGGCTCTCCGGCCACGGGCGGAGGCGGCGGGCCGCGGGCCCCAGGCCCCGCCCGGCATGGGGCGGACCCGCGTGAGGGATGGGAAGCCCCGTCCACGCCCTAGCCTGGCCCGAGGCTGGTGGGGGGTGGGGCGCGAGGGCCTGGAGGGTCCTGGGTCCGAGGCCGCGGATATCATGGGCATAGTCTCCCCAGTTGGCAAGGCTCGAGTAGCGACTTTCAGTTGCGAAACAGTTACTGTTCTCTCAAGGCCCAGCCTGCTAGACATCTTGCTTCCTAAATGTTCAGTGCGCCCCCGCCGCCCCTCCCTGCCTCTCCTCTGGTTTGCCCCTTTTCTCCTTTTCACATCCCACTTCTCTGTCTTCCTCCCCTGGCACTTCCCTCCTCCTCCTCCTCCTCTTCCCTCCAACCTCTTTTTTTTTCCTGCCTAACCAAAAAGCCTTGATGGTTTCCCAGTGCAGAAGGTAAAAAATTCTAACAACCACAGATGCTATCCCTCAGGTACTTGTCAAGTACTGGGCTTTACAGACGTTCTCATGTAATCCTCAAAACGGCCCTAAGTACGTATGTCCTCATTGACAGAGGCTATGTGGGTATGAGGACTTGAATCTGGACTCTTGAACCTGCGTAAGATTCTTGGCTCTGCAGCTTACCAGCTGTGGGACCTTGGGGAAGTCACTCAACCCCTCTGTGTGTCAGTTGCTTTATAAAGCAGAGATTATAATTTTTTTCCTCCTAGGGGTTGTAAGGATTAATGAACAATGACTGGTATGGGTAAGCAGTTTATATGTGTTAGTTCTGATTAGATATTCTTTTACAGGACTTGCTCAGGCTCACACAGCTACCTACAAAGCAGAGACCGGTTTGAAATCTAGGTCGGTTTATGTCAGTTTCCACTAACGGCTACACTATGCGTCTACTAGGACTGCAGAGTTAACTCCAGTAGGGACATTTTCAGTGTTTCTGTAAGCTAAGAGAACAATAGAGGCAAAGAATGGCTAAGAGAGGCTTGGCCAGAATCCAAGGATTCTTTAATCAGTTCAAAAATTTCAGAATTTCCGAATTTCTTTCTGTCTTTTTTTTCTAAAAAAGCCATGTCACTAATAATTACAAGGAAAGGAACTGTCAGCAGTCTGTTGGTGTGAGCAAGATGTTCCGGGTACATAGTTGTTTTTAGGCTTGTATAGTTATTTACATTTACTAACACACAATGCTATAGGAACGTTTTCTAAAAGGCATTGCAGGGTTTCTCCTTTTTTATTTTTCACTGTCAGTCTCACTTGAGTATGACATTACAAGGTTTTGACCGTGAGAACTTTTTCTAGTTGCAGAAGCCTTACTCTGCTCTCAACAATTGGGGAATGCTTATTTTCATGTTTTGTGAATTCTTCTGTCTTGCTGTAAGCTAATTTGATGGCTGGCGGAAGCTTGAGAAAGATGTATGACTCTGAAGACCCGAGGACCCTGACTTTAAAAGGGCTTGAATTGGAATTTGGGGATTACAATAAGGAAACCTTCGGGTAGTGGTACTTCCTAAAGCCCTTTGTTGGACAACGGGACAAGATTCTAAAGCTCCTTCAGGAAGTTCCTGGGTCTGGAACATTTCATGCGATAACCCCATTGTATGGAGATTGGGTCAGCCAAGTTATGTTTTTTTTTTTTTTGAGACAGAGTCTCGCTCTGTCGCCCAGGGTGGAGTGCAGTGGCGTGGTCTTGGCTCACCGTAACCTCTGCCTCCCAGGTTCAAGTGATTCTCCTGCCTCAGCCTCCTAAGTAGCTGGGACTACAGGCGTGTGCCACCATGCCCGGCTAATTTTTTTGTATTTTTAGTGGAGATGGGGTTTGCCATGTTGGCCAGGCTGGTCTCGAATTCCTGACCTCAGATGATCCACCCGCCTCGGCCTCCCAAAGTGCTGGAATTACAGGCATGAGCCACTGCGCCTGGCCTATTTTAATCTTGAAAGTAAAATGTATATTTTTCACTACAGGTACACTGAAGCATAAAATGAATAACACCAAACTATATATTGGATGCCTTCTGTCTTTTCATGATCATGTGCTAACCAGGTGTTCATATTTTACTCAGCTAGAGTCTCATTCATCTGCTTAGCATTGGGCACCTTATGTATATTCATCCTAAACATAAATAAATCTCCGAGGATATCCTATATTTGGATTGTGACTTGTAGACTCAAGCCAACCTTACTGCCTCTTTTTCACACTTGTTGAAAAGTCTGTGGAGAGCATAGTAGGTTAACAAGCTCCAACTTTGGAAAATGTACATGATGTGAAATTGGGGTGCTATGCTAAAAATAAATGTGTGATAACTAAAAAGGAAGAGGCAGTGAGTAAAAAAAAAAAAATCTTAGAAGTTATATTGCAATATAAGGAGAAAAGTGGCCAGCTGAGAGTTAAGCCATAGGCAGCCTCTTGTTGCCCCAGTCAACAAGAGTGCAGTGGTGTCGTCTTGGCTCACTGCAACCTCTGCCTCCCAGGTTCAAGCGATTCTCGTGCCTCCCCAGTAGCTGAGACTACAGGCACCCACCACCTCACCCATCTAATTTTTTTTTTTTTATTTGAGACAGAGTCTCGCTCTGTCGCCCAGGCTGGAGTGCAGTGGTGCAATCTCGGCTCACTGCAAGCTCCGCCTCCCGGGTTCACGCCATTGTCCTGCCTCAGCCTCCGGAGTAGCTGGGACTCTAGACGTCCGCCACCGCGCCCGGCTGATTTTTTTGCATTTTTAGTAGTGACGGAGTTTCACCGTGTTAGCCAGGATGGTCTCGATCTCCTGACCTCATGATCCACCCGCCTTGGCCTCCCAAAGTGCTTGGGATTACAGGCATGAGCCACCGCGCCTGGCCCTAATTTTTGTATTTTTAGTAGAGACGGAATTTCACCATGTTGGCCAGCCTGGTCTCAAACTACTGACCTCAAGTGATCTTTGGCCTCCCAAGGTGCCAGGATTACAGGCGTGAGCCACCGCACCCAAGCCTGTGTGCCTTTTTATACTGTTTGCCTTTTTCTCCTGGTGTTGTTTTTTTTTTTTTTTTTTTTTTTTTTTTTTTTTTTTTTTTTTTTAGATGGAGTCTCACTCTGTTGTGCAGGCTGGAGTGCAGTGGTGCGATCTCGGTTTACTGCAACATCTGCCTTCTGAGTTCCAGCGATTCTCCTGCCTCAGCCTCCTGAGTAGCTGGGGTTACAGGCGCCCACCACCATACCCGGCAAATGGCTAATTTTTGTATTTTTAGTAGAGATGGGTTTTCACCATGTTGGCCAGGCTGGTCTTGAACTCCTGACCTCAGGTGATCCGCCTGCCTTGGCCTTCCAAAGTGCTGGCATGAGCCGCTGCACCTGGCCGGCAACTTTTTTTTTTTTTTTTTAATGTTAAGCAACTCTTGATGAAGTTCTGAAAGAAACAAACAAGATACAACCTTCCTTCTATTTACATAGTACTTGCGATCCTGGAAAATGCCATGTACAAAAATACTGTGCAAAAAATGTTTTGTCTTTAGGAGTAAAGCAAAGTTAAGTTCTCGACACAGATAATTGTAAACAGGTTCTCCACCTGCATGAATGTCTGATGGGATCTTTGAGAGCCATGAAGGGTGCAGGACTGTCTTGCGCATTACTGATGTGCAGCTTCCCTGGCCTTTCTCCAGCAAATGCCAGCAGAATACCCCAATCGCTGTGGTACTCTTCCCTGCAAATTTCCAAAATGCTTACTAGGAGGTGGTGCTATTCTTGTTGAGAACCACTGCTCTAGCTGCTTCCTCTGATTGGAATGTTCTTTCCCCAGTTTGCAGAGTTGATTTCTTTTTGTTGTTCAGAGCTCAACTTAAATGTTACCTCCTCTCAGAGGGCTTTGCCTGACTGTCCAATCTACAGGGCCCTCATTCACTCTACCACATTGCCCCATTTCAATTCTCTGTATAGCATTTATCCTTGTCTGCTGTTTTTCTTTCCTGTCATTTTATTGTCTGTTT
Organism: Symphalangus syndactylus; assembly: GCF_028878055.3. NCBI lineage: Eukaryota > Metazoa > Chordata > Mammalia > Primates > Hylobatidae > Symphalangus > Symphalangus syndactylus. Next base: position 122,888,801 of record NC_072447.2, on the reverse strand, counting down.
CCACCTACCAGAATGTAAGATCCATGAGGGAAGGGATCTTGTCTCTTGTTCACAGCAGTGTCCTTGTTACCTGCAATGGTGGCTGGCACATTGGTGCCCAGCAATCATTAGTTAGATGAAAAGAAGGAAGGAGGGAGGGAAGGAAGGAAGGAAGGAAGGAAGGAAGGAAGGAAGGAAGGAAATCTCTTCTTCAGTTGTACAAGTTGCAAAAGATTGGCAGAACATGATGTCTTCATGAAATGGCTTAAGTTAAATATGATAAATACCAAAATATTAGCTAAATTCACAAGATCAGTAGACTCATCAATTTGCAGCAAATAATATCAACCTCCTCAGAAGTTGGATATTTGCTATTTTAAGTTTCCAGCCACATCTGTAATTTTAAAAAGAACTATGATATTTGACAAATACACTTGCTTTGTTCCCAGTCATCATTTTCACTATGTCTTTGGCAGCAGTTTTGGTAAGTGTGTGAACAATGAATTCAGTAGGCCTAACCTTTGCAATTCAGTACAACCTTATAAAATGTGGTTTCCACAGCTTTTGCCTTTGGCCTGTTGTGTTTAGCTTTAGGTGATGATGAAATGTCCTTCCATTCTGCTTCAAAATTTTTGATGACATTTGAAGCAGGAAGATTTTGTATCAAAATATATGAGCCTTTTCATTTACTCGCTCACTCATTCACTCATTTATTCATTTATTCATTCTGCAAATGTTTATTGAATACTTACTCTATATCAGGAACTGTGCAAAGGATACATATGTCACATAATGGAGTTTAATTTTCTCTCATTACCAGGTGATATGGTTTGGCTGTGTTCCCACCCAAATCTCATCTTGAATTGTAACTCCGACAATTCTCTCATGTTGTGGGAGGAACCCACTAGAATGTAATTCAATCATGGGAGTGGCTCTTTCCTGTGCTGTTCTTGTGATAGTGGATAAGTCTCACGAGATCTGATGGTTTTAAAAATGGGAGTTTCCCTGCACAAGCTCTCTCTTTGCCTGCTGCCATCCATGTAAGAAGTGACTTGCTCCTCCTTGCCTTCCGACATGATCGTGAGGCCTCCCCAGCCACATGGAATTGTAAGTCTACTAAACCTCTTTCTTTTCTAAGTTGCCCCGTCTCAGGTATGTCTTTATCAGTAGTGTGAAAATGGACCAATACACCAGGTCATGGTAATCCAAATTTCAGTTATTTTTCATGGGAGTTGCATGATACTTTTAGTTTCTTTGCTGCTGTTTTGTTTTTGCTTTTGTTTTTTTGTTTTTGTTTTTGTTTTCAGAGACAGGGTCTTGCTCTGTCACCCAGGCGGGAGTGCAGTGGCATGATCGTAACTCACTGCAATCTCCAACTCCTGGGTTTAAGTGATACCCCCACCTCAGCCTCTGCAGTAGCTAGGGCTACAGGCATATACCACCACGCCCAGCTAATTTTCAAAATTTTTTCGTAGAGATGAGGTCTCACTGTATTGCCCAGGCTGGTCTTGAACTCCTGGGCTCAAGCAATCTTCCTCCTGCCTTGGCCTCCCAAAATGTTGGGATTATAGGCATGAGCCACTGTGCCTGGCACTGCTGGTATTTTTTTTTTTTTTTTGAGACGGAGTTTCGCTCTTGTTGCCCAGGCTGGAGTGCAGTGGTGCGATCTTGACTCACTGCAACCTCTGCCTCCTGGGTTCAAGCTATTCTCCTGCCTCAGCCTCCTGAGTAGCTGGGATTACAGGCATGCACCACCACACCTGGATAATTTTTTTTTTTTAGTGAGATGGGGTTTCTCCATGTTGGTCAGGCTGGTCTCGAACTCCTGACCTCAGGTGATCTGCCCACCTCAGCCTCCCAAAGTGCTGGGATTACAGGTGTGAGCCACCGTGCCTGGCCAGTATTTTTTTTTATACCAGTAGATGGTCCAAGTGTTGGAGTGATACATCTCTAATAACTATCTGAAGACCTACAATTAAAGTCATAACATTTTTACCACAAATTCCACCACTATACTTTTCGTAATTGATATGCAGCATAATGACATCATGTTTTGGTATAGAGTCCTAGGAATTTGAGCACATGTATAGACTGGTGTGACCACTACCACAATAAGGATCCAGAGCTGTTCCCAACTTCTCATGTGCTGCCCTTTTGTAGTCAAGGCCTCCCCAACCCCCACCTGGGCAACCACAGATTTGTTCTCCATCTCTATCGTGTTGCCTTCTGAGAATGTCATATAAATGGAAGCATATAGCATGTAACCTTTTGAGACTGGCTTCTTCCACTCAGCACAATACCTTTGAGATTTATCCATGTTGTGTTCATCAATAGTTTCTTCCTTTTGATTGCTGGGTAGTATTCCATAGTATGGATGTACCACAGTTTGTTTATCCATTGTTTTAGTTTGTGTTGCTACAACAAAATACCTGAGACTAGGTTATTTATTTATTTATTTATTTTTGAGACAGAGTCTTGCTCTGTCGCCCAGGCTGGAGTGCAGTGGTGCGATCTCGGCTCACTGCAACCTCCACCTCCCGGGTTCAAGCAATTCTCCTGCCTCAGCCTCCTGAGTAGCTGAAATTACAGGTGCCCACCACCACGCCCAGCAAATTTTTTTGTATTTTTAGTAGAGACGGGGTTTTACCATGTTGGTCAGGCTGGTCTCGAACCCCTGACCTCGTGATCCATCCGCCTCGGCCTCCCAAAGTGCTGGGATTATAGGCGTGAGCCACCGTGCCCGGCCAAGACTGGGTAATTTATAAAGAATAAAAATTTATTGCTTACAGATCTGGAGGCTGGAAAGTCCATAACCAAGGTGCTGGCATCTGCTATGGTGAGTCCTTCTTGCTGCACCACCCCATGGCAAAAGGTGGAATAGCGAACTAACCAAATGCTACATGAAGCCTCTTTTATAAGGGCCTTAGTCCCTTTAATGAAGGAGAAGCCCTAATGGCTTAATCACCTGTTAAAGGCACCACCTCTTGATGCCATCACATTGGCAACACCTTTATTTTGGAGGGGACACATTCAAATGATAGCATCCCTTCATCCGTTGATGGTCTGATTCTGGTTTTTGGCTATTATGAATAATGCTGCTGTGAACATTCATGTACAAGTGTTTGTATGAAAATGCTTCCTTTTATTTACTACCTAAAAGGTAGCATTCTATAGACATATCTTTGGCACTTTGCTTTTTCACTGTAACTTTATTTTAGAATTCACTCCACTTCAGTTTGTAGAGACTTTTCTCACTTTTTTTTTTTTTTACAGCCACATAGTATTCTATTGTATGGATGTACCATAGCTTATTCAACTATAAACCTATGTATGGACATTTATATTATTCCCAATATTTTGCAATTTTAAGCAATGTTGTGATGAATGACCTTGTGCATATGTATCTTTGGATCGTTATGGTGACTCAGCCTATGATCCCAGCACTTTGGGAGGCCAAAGAGGGAGGATCCCTTGAGGCCAGGAATTTGAGACCAGCCTGGGCCACATAGTGAGATGTCGTCTTTACAAAAAATTTTAAAAATTTGCTGAGTGTGGTAGTGTGCACCTGTAGTCCTAGCTATTGTGGAGGCTGAGGTGGGAGACTCCCTTGATCCCAGGAGTTCGAGGCCCTAGTGAGCTATGCTCTCCAACCTGAGTGACAGAGCAAGACCTCATCTCTAAAAAATAAAAATAAAATAAAATCCCATTTGTAATCACTGACCCACGGTGAGTTTAAGAGAAAACAAAACAGAAAGAATGAAGCACAGGCCCAACTTCCAATAAAAACAATACACACTTTTACCTATTTCCTGTTCTAAAGAGTTGTCAACTTTTATAAACCACGTGCTGGTGTAGCAATGAAAAAAATGCATTGAAGTATATGAACCTTCAGGATACAAGGCCCCATCTTGCTGCTCTGGGTTGTGAAGTATGTCCCCAAATGGCAGTAGTTATTTGCAATGGGCAGATCAAGGAAACATGAGGTGTGCATGCTGGGTTATTGGCCACGTGAATGTTGAAATCACTGAGAATGACAGGGGAAGTTGGGACAAAGAGGACAGAGAGACTGTGAGTACAGAACTAAATTCTTCACAAATGAGGGTAGTGACTGGGAAGGTGATAGAAGACTGCCACCAGGAATGGGAGAGGATCATACAAGTGGATAGCATGAGCCAAGGAAGAGCTAGAGATTTCTCAGGAGGGAGGAGGAATAAAGATCAGAAAGTGGTCTTGGGGAGCAAGGAGAGCTCAAGCTCCACCTCCTGGCACTCCCTGAGGCATTTAGCTGTGGGGGGGGATGAGAAAATAAACAGCTCGCACTTGAAAAGGGTCAGCAGACAGCCAAGGTTTCAATTACAGCAGGGATGGGGGAAGAATATCTTGAGAGATTTGAGGCTTTGGGATTTAACCCATCATAGACTTGGAGTGCTAACCTTAACTTAAATCTCTCTTAACCTAACCTGCTGATAAGGTCCAGCTGTTGGAGTGTAAAGTGTTCTTTTACTTCTAGGTCAGTTGGTATTGGCAGCATCAATGAAAGGGGGTGCAGTGAGCCAGTAGCCTTTTGCTATTGGGGCACTGGTGTTATCGGTAGAAGGTCTTTTTTTTTTTTGAGACGGAGTCTCGCTCTGTCGCCCAGGCTGGAGTGCAGTGGCGCAATCTCGGCTGACTGCAAGCTCCGCCTCCCGGGTTCACGCCATTCTCCTGCCTCAGCCTCTCCGAGTAGCTGGGACTACAGGCGCCCGCCACCACGCCCGGCTAATTTTTTTGTATTTTTAGTAGAGATGGGGTTTCACCGTGGTCTCGATCTCCTGACCTCGTGATCCGCTCGCCTTGGCCTCCCAAAGTGCTGGGATTACAATCGTGAGCCACCGCGCCCGGCCGGTAGAAGGTCTTGACTGCAGGCTGTCCAGATTCTTGAAGTTTTGAACAAATAATTGGACAAAATGCACAGCAAAGCAAGGAAAGAATGAAGCAACGAAAGAATGAAAGCAGGGATTTATTGAAAATGAAAGTGCACTCCACTGTGTGGGAGCGGCAGAGCAGCGGCTCAAGATCGCGGGATACAGAATCTTCCTGGGTCCAAATAACCCCTAGTGAGTTCCCATTGGCCACTTGGTGTTCACCCCATGTAAATGAAGTGGTGGCCCACAATCAGAGGCTGAAGTGAAGTTACAAAGGTCACACTCCTATGCAAACATCTGATTGGTGCAACCAATCAGAGGCTAAAGTGAAGTTACAAAGTTACACTCCTTTGCAAAGTTACACTCCTTTGCTTTTTGCAACCAATGAGAGGTACTTTCAATTTCCCATCTGCCATCCAGAAAAGGTGGGGGTTTGGAAAGGGAGTAGTCTCTGGTCCTTTTGTTACTTAGGCATGGAAAGTTAGGGTTTTCCTTTCAATTTAGTTCCAGGAAGTCAGCGTGAAATGGCCTTAGGGTCCTTAACTCCAGTCCCTATTCTCCTGCCTCACTGGGAGTGGTTTTCAGTGTCTCTGCTGGGTGTTCTCTAAGGTTGGCCTGAGGGCCTGGTTGGAGGGTCACAGGGTGGAGCTCCTCCTGCCAGTGTGGCATGCATGGCTCTAGCATTTAATGTCTGTCCCTAAACAAGAGACTAGCCATATCTACCACAATATTGCCATCCTGTTGTTTTTGCATATAATTTGCATGAGATTTTGTTGTATTTAAAACATGTCAAAGGAAAACGCTGACTGACTACTTAGCTAGACTTCACCAGACAGCAGTACCTTGGTGAGGGTCCCTGCTGTTGATTTCTTAGCTCTGCAGATCCAGAAATTCAGCTTTATCAGGATACCCTGCAGCAAGCAGGCTCAGAAGGCTGACTCTTAATAACTACCATCACTCCTTCTTGGTCTCCTTTGTTGGTTCTTCCTCATCTCCATGACCTCTAAAATATTCGAGTGCTCTAGGCTCACTCTTTGAGCATTTTCTCCATTTAAACTGATTTCCATGCTGATCTCATTTAGTCTCATGGGTTTAAATGTCATCTATGTCCCGATGACTCCCAAATATATACTGTAGTATTCCGTCATATGAAGTTTCATGTTCCTCAGTTTCAGTTACCTGTGGTCAACTACACTTTGCAAATATTAAATGGAAAATTCCAGAAATAAACAATTCATAAGTTTTAAATTATGCACCATTCTGAGTAGTGTGATGAAATCTTGCTTTGTCCCATCTGGGATGTGAATCATCCGTCTGTCCATTGTACCCAAGTTGTCCATGATACCTGCCTGTTGGTCTCTTAGTGGCTCTCTTGGTTATCAGGTGAAAAAAAAACCAGTGTATATATTGGGTTCAATACTAGCCATGTTTTAAGGCATCCATCGGGGATCTTGGAACAGATCTCCTACAGATAAGAGAGATTACAGATTAGAGATACAGTATCTCTAGTTTGGACTTCTCCCCTGAACTCTGGACTCCCATGTCCAGAGGCCCCCTTAATAGCTCCACTTAGATATTTCATATGCATCTCAATCATAAAGTGTCTCAAATGAGACCCCTGATCTACCCCACCAAATCTGTCCCTACCTAGCCTTCCCCATCTTGGCAAATGGAAACTTCTTTTTTTTTTTTTTTTTTTTTTTGAGACATAGTCTTATTCTGTCACCCAGGCTGGAGTACAGTGTTGTGATCTTGGCTCACTGCAAACTCTGCCCCGCCGGGCTCAAGCAATTCTTGTGCCTCAGCCTCCCGAGTAGCTGGGACTACAGGTGCGCACCACCACGCCTGACTAATTTTTGTATTATTAGTAGAGACAAGGTTTCACCATGTTGACCAGGCTGGTCTCGAACTCCTGACCTCAGGTGATCCACCCACCTCGGCCTCCCAAAGTGCTGGGATTACAGGCGTGAGCCACCGCACCCGGCCGAAACTTCATTCTTTTGGTAACTCAGGCCAAAAATCTTGTAGTCATGCTTGATACCCCTTTTTCTCTTTAAAAAACTATCATCCCTCACCTGCACTATTGAGATTATCTCTTAATGGGTCTTTCTGCTTCACCATTGCTCTCTTACACTTTATTCTCAATTCTGCAGTTAGAGTGATTGATCTTTTAATTTTTTTTTTTTTTTTAATCAAGACAGAGTCTTGTTCTGTGGCCCAGGCTGGAGTGCAGTAGCATGATCTTGGCTCACTGCAACCTCCACCTCCTGAAAGCAATTCTGCCTCAGCCTCCCAAGTATCTGGGATTACAGGCACCCACCACCACGCCCAGCTACTTTTTGTATTTTTAGTAGAGATGGGGTTTCACCATGTTGGCCAGGCTGGTCTCGAACTCCTGATCTCGTGATTCTCCCACTTCGGCCCAAAGTGCTGGGATTACAGGCATGAACCACCACATACGGCCAATTGATCCTTTTAGCATGAAAGTCAGATGGTGTCACTTCACTGTTCGGAACCTTCCGATGACTCTACATCTCAAAGTAAAATCCAAAATCCTAATACTGCTCTGCAAGGCCCTACGCAATCTTTCCCTCATCCCCCCACTGTCCCCACATTATCTCTCTGACTCCTCGCCACTACTCTCCCCTGTGTTCACTCCACTTCAGTCACACTGGCCTTTCTGCTGATCCATGAACAAACCAGGCACTCCCTACCTCAGGCCTCTGCACCTGGTGTCTCTTCTGCCTGGAATGCTTTTCCATAGCCATCTGAATGGCTACTTCTTCACCTCCTTCAGAGATGTGCTCAAATGTCTTCTTCCCAGTGAGGCCTGAATACTCTGTTTAAAATTGTAACCCCCACCTTGGTACATCCTGTCCCCCTTCCCTGCTTTCTTGTTCTCTATAGAATTTGCCACTATCCATCTGACACACTATATATTTTTCTTAAAAAAACCTCTCTCTCTCTTTTTTTTTTTTTTGACAGAGTCCTGCTCTGTTGCCCAGGCTGGAGTGCAGTGGCTCGACCTCAGCTCACTGCAACCTCTGCCTCCCGGGTTCAAGCAATTCTCCTGCCTCAGCCTCCTGAGGAGTTGGGATTACAGGCATGCACCACCACATCTGGCTAATTTTTTGTATTTTTAGTAGAGACGGGGTTTCACCATGTTGGCCAGACTGGTCTCAAACTCCTGACCTCAAGTGATCCGCCCACCTCAGCCTCCCAAAGTGCTGGGATTACAGGCGTGAGCCACCATTCCGGGCCAAAATCTGTCTCTCTTTAGCCTACTAAGATGTAAGCTCCATGAGGGCAGAGGTTTTATCTGTTTGGTATACTTCTATATTTTTGGCATTTAAAACTGTAGCCTACTAGGCACTCAATAAATATTTGTTAAATATATGAATGAATGAATGATTCTACTCATAATATACAGATATATATGAACCAAAATGTGTGTTTATTAATTGACAGTGAGAACCGTAACTGTTAAGCAGATCTGAATACTCACATAGGATATTCAGGGAACTCTCTTCTCTTTAGGGAAGTCTTAATGGGCTATCACACTGCAATAAGAAGTTAGTATAAAACACAGCCTTAGAGCAAAGGGAAATATTAAAATACTCTTCATAGGTCGTTCTATTTTATTTTCTTTTTTTAAATGAACCTGACATTGTGAGCATATCTTCACAGGTAATTCTACCAATCCATCTTCACTTTAGGAATTCCTACCAAGTGGAATTGTAATATTCATAGAAGCTGCTCTGGGATCACTCCTGCACAGGGCTCTTTGGCTTTCTTCTATCCAGTTTCTTTTTTTTTTGAGATGGCGTTTTGCTCCTGTTGCCCAGGCTGGAGTGTACTGGTGGGATCTTGGCTCACTGCAACCTCTGCCTCCTGGGTTCAAGCGATTCTCCTGTCTCAGCCTCCCGAGTCGCTGGGATTACAGGGATCCGCCACCATGCCCAGCTAATTTTTGTATTTTTCATAGAGACAGGGTTTTACCATGTTGGCCAGACTAGTCTGGAACTCCTGACCTCAGGTGATCTGCCCGCCTTGGCCTCCCAAAGTAGTGGGATTACAGGCGTGAGCCACCGTGCCCGGCTCTTTTATCCAGTTTCTATGTAGCAGAAGCACGGATAAATTTTAAGTTTTGCACTTGAGCAAATGGGTGGATGGTGATGTAATTAATTGAGATAGAGAAGAAATTTAAGCTTATTGATGACTTTACGTGAATAACTTAGACTAAAGGTGATGTGTCAGGATAAACTATAAGGAGTGCAAAAGCTTACGTAAATCCAACTTTAGAGCTTGTTTCATGTTTTCAAGCTGTTATATCAAAAGCAAAGTCTATTATGCCAGAGACTATCCACCAATATCCACATGCTCCCTTACATTTCCAAGCTTTCTTTTTGTCTAAATGGGACCATGTGGTTTTGTTTTGGCAGGGTAACATGTGTAGGATTGATAACTGCCACTTCTAGGCCTAAACCATGTAATACCCTTCATGATTTTTCATGCTATTAATAAATCTCTTTGCTCTTGTACAGCAGAAAGCAAAGGACTCTGAAATGGTGGAACACGATGCAAGGAACCTGTATCCTTGGGTTTACCCCTCAGAGGAAAACCACCCTGGAGAGTTGCTCATACAGGAACCATCTCATGGGACTTTGTGTGAGTAAAAAATCAACCTTTGGTTAAGCCACTGAAATTTCAGGGTTTCTTTGTTACCACAGCAGATTCTAGTCTACCTGACTGTCTCAGTCGGTTTGTGTCAGTATACAGAAATATCTGGCTGGGCGCAGTGGCTCATGCCTGTAATCCCAGAACTTTGGGAGGCCAAGGCGGGCAGATCACTTGAGGCCAGGAGTTTGAGACCAGCCTGGCCAACATAGTGAAACTCCATCTCTACTAAAAATACAAAAAATTAGCCAGGTATGGTGGCATGTGCCTGTAGTCCCAGCTACTTGGGAGTCTGAGGCACGAGAATCACCTGAGCCCAGGAGGCAGAGGTTGTAGTGAGCCAAGATCGTGCCACTGCACTCCAGCCTGGGTGACAGAGCCAGACTCTGTCTCAAAAACAAAAATAAAAACAAAATCAAACAAAAAGACCAGCCTGGCCAACGTGGCAAAACCCCGTCTCTACTAAAAATACAAAAAATTGGCTGGATGTGGTAGTGCACACTTGTAGTTTCAGCTACTCGGGAGACTGAGGCACAAGAATCGCTTGAGTCTGGGAGGCAGTGGTTGGAGTGAGTTGAGATTATGCCACTGTACTCCAGCCTGGGTGACAGAGTGAGACTGTCTGAAAAAAAAAAAAAGAAAGAAAGACAGGAAAGAAAGAAAAAGAAACATCTGAGCTAATAAAGAAAAGAGGTTTGTTTGGCTCATGGTTCCATGGGCTGGAATGTTGGGCATCTTGGTAAAAGCCTCAGGGTGCTTCCACTCATGGCAGAAGGCAAAGGGGAGCCAGTGTATGCAGAGATCACACGGCGAGAGAGGAAGCAAGGGAGAGAAGGGGGAGGTACCAGGCTCTTTTTAACAACCAGCTCTCATGGGAAGTAATAGAGTGAGAACTCACTCACCACTTCCCTCCCTAGAGCATTAATCTATTCATGAGGGATTTGCCCCATTACCCAAACATCTCCTAATAGGCCCCATCTCCAACACTGGGGATCAAATTTCCACATGAGTTTTGGGGGAACAAACATCGAAACAATAGCACTAACACATCTACACACTGTTGACCACAAGAAAGCCCTCTCTACCTGAGCTACACATGAAGATTATGAGAAGCACTTAATGCTTGCCAGTTATGTTAAAGGTTTTTTCTTTTCCAGCTTTGTTATGAGGTTAGGGTAATGACCATAAATAACTACTTTTGCTCAAGGAAGTCACTGACTTCCCTAAGGAAAATTCATCACTTGACTGAGTTTCAAGAAAAATCTTGTATCTTTCTGGAACAAAAACTCTTAATCTGAATGATCATAAGCATGATTAAGATTAACTTTACGCAGCCCAAATGTATGCTTGTATGACAAGCTTCATCAGTGTTCTATCCTTCCAGATAAACTGAATGCAATGATTGTAAAAACTGTAGCTGCAGCACACATGCTTTTTTTTTTTTTTTTTTTTTTTTTTTGAGACAGAGTGTCACACTCTGTCCCCCAGGCTGGAGTGCAGTGGCACAATCTCGGCTCACTGCAACCTCCACCTCCCGGGTTCACGCCATTCTCCTGCCTCAGCCTTCCGAGTAGCTGGGACTACAGGCACGCGCCACCACGCCCGGCTAATTTTTTGTATTTTTAGTAGAGACGGGATTTCACCGTGTTAGCAAGGATGGTCTCGATCTCCTGACCTCATGATCTGCCTGCCTCGGCCTCCCAAAGTGCTGGGATTACAGGTGTGAGCCACTGCAACTGGCAGCACACATGCCTTGATGGAGATTGTGAGGCTGTGGTATTAAATGGTTTTCATTATCTGATTTTCCTAGTTATGAATTAAACTGAAGAACTTGCTGAAAACATTTTGATCATAATGAAGAGACTCTTGAAATGCTTGATTAAGTGTATTCTGAAGAATTTCCCCAAAGTGAATGGCAGTGGTGTGTGGCTAATTGTGTCTATTTGGGTCCTCTAGGAAGCAGATGCTAATATGGAGTTAGGAACGCGGGATGTTGATTGTGGCTAATACCTGTGAAAGATAAAAGGGCAGAGAACAAGATTGGGCAGGAAAGGCATTCAAACTACAATGCATATCTGACACATGTGAAAGGATAAGGGGTGGAAACAGAATTGGGCAGAGTTGTTTTAGACTTTAAGGCAAATATGACAAAGTCTTGGTCTCAACCCAGTGGGGAGTTCTGGAGGAAAGACTGCCTCTTAAAAGAGTCTCACATTGGGCAGAAGTGGCCAGGCCCTAGAACTGCCACCTTGCTTAGTTATTGACTGGAGGCTGCCCAGGGAAAGCATGGTTTTGTCAAGAATACTGCAGCCAGTCTTGGAAGGTCCTGCAACCTGAGGCTGTAAGCTAACTTCACTCCTCATAGTTCCATGGCAAAGTCTTTCTTAATGGGAACTCTGAGCTATGCAGCTCCATGCTTGCCACAGTCCACCCTTTGTGTTGCCTGGATTAACTTCAGAGTTCCTGTTCAGAGTTCCTGTGAACCTCTCCTCCTGAGGGAAGACTTAGAAGAGGAGGTTAGTGGGAAGAACTATAGCTCATCTTGCTGCAGTTGGTCTCGGGGCTGCCACTAGGTTTCATTTTCTTCCTTCTCCACAATCCATTCTATATTTGTACTGATTTTCTGCCTGCTTAATCTAGCCATTGCTGACAGAGGGGTGTTGAAATCTCCAATGATAATAGTAGATGTGTCTAGTTATTCTTACAGTTCTATCAGTTTTTGTCTCATTTATTTTGATGCTTTGTTGTTAGGGCATACACGTTTTAAGATTGTCTTGTTTTCTTGAGACTTGACCCCCATAATACCCCATTTTATTTTATTTTATTTTTCAGAATTGTAAACTTTTATTTTCCACACGTCAACATTCTTATTAATACAGCTTGATAAAAAAAATTCTGACCATAAGCATGTTGATTATTTCCTTTTGGAACTGGTGAAGTCAGAAAAATAGAATATTTATTTTGAATATATAGCATCCAAAAAGATTCACTTAATGTGGCCTTATTTGTTTATATTCAAAGGCTTTCTTCCCTCAGAATAAAGGTTCTAAGATAAATTCAAGATTCTTTTGAATGAAAAAAAGAAAACTGGCTGGGCACAATGGCTCAGGCCTGTAATCCCAGCACTTTGGGAGGCCAATGTGAGCATTTCACTCCCAAGAGTTCAAGAACAGCCTAGGCAATATAGGGAGAACCTGTCTCTACAAAATTTACAAAAAATTAGCCAGGTGTAGTGGCACGCTGCTGTGCTCCCAGCTACTCAGAAGGCTGGGGTGGAAAGATTGCTGGAGCCAGGGAAGTCGAGGCTGCAGTGAGCCAAGATTGTACCACTGCACTCCAGCCTGGACGACAAAGCGAGACCCTGTCTCAAAAAATGAAAAGAAAACCTTCTAAAACAGTGAGCTTACAAAATGCAACAGACCACTAGACACACTTAGTGTAACGTGAAAGTATGTTCACTGAAAAGAAAATTTGAAGCATGACCATAAAAACCTTTGTGAAAAACCATAATATGCCCTTTACTTCATTTGCTTTTAGCTATTTCATAAATACCACAAGAGAACTTGGACACAGTTTGTGATGAAACTTAGAAAAATTTCTTTGTCCATAAAATAAACATGTAAATCTTTCCCTTTGGCTTCTTTTTCCATTCCTCCTTCACTGTGCTGAAGAGATACTGAGTTCTTCCAGATTTTTGCTTAGCTGGGTGGTTTCCGAACTCAATGGACTCTCCAGATAGGTAGTTCCTGCACAGGGTTTTCCTGTCACTGGATCTATGAGTTTTCCAACTTTGAAAACAATCTCAGCCAGTTCATGTTTCACATGCTTTGTTCGTGGAACAGGTAAAGCTTTGAGAAGCATGATATCCCCAATTGTGCACTGCTGAAGGGCATTGTGAGCAAAGTAGGTTTTTCGCTTATTATAATACTTTAATAAATGGGGATCCAGAACAAGCCTGGTCACTCTCACTTTAGCAGTCTTTTGCATTTTTGTCCCAGTCACCTTCCCCACAATCCATTTGGCATGGACGGATGAACGAACTATGGACATTATGTAGCTATAGGGTCACCTCTGCCACTACTGTGCAGCCACCTGACCTGTGGAGTGCCGGTCGCAGAATGATCCCCATTTTATTCTTGATGACATTCCTTGTTATGAAACCTGCTTTATCTGATAGAAATATAACTACCCCAACTTTATTTTGGTTAGTGTTTTTTTGTTTTGTTTTGTTTTGTTTTAGTATATCTGTGGCTATCTTTTTACTTTATTTTTAATTTTTTTGTAGAGATGGGGTCTCACTCTGTTGCCCAGGCTGGTCTCAAACTCCTGGGCTCAAGCAATCCTCCCGCCTCAGGCTCTCAAAGTGCTGGGATTACAGGTGTGAGCCACCATACCTTTGACTTTTAATATGTCTATGTCTTTATATTAAAAGTGGATTTCTTATAAACAGTGTGTAATGGGATCTTATTTTCTTAACCACTATGACAATCTCTGTCTTTTAATTGGTGCATTTAGACCATTCACATTTAAAGTGACTTTGATATAGTCAGACTAATATCTACCATCTTTATAACTATTTTCTTTTGTATATTTATTTATTTAAATTGATACATATTAGATGTACATACTTTTGGGATACATGTGGTAATTTGAGGCATTTACATAATCGGATCAGGGTAATTGGAATATCCATCATCTTAAACATAAATCTTTTCTTTTAACTAGGAACATTTGAATTATTCTCCTCTAGCTTTTTTGTTTTGTTTTGTTTTACTTTTTTGAGACAGAGTCTTGCTCTGTCATCCAAGCTGGAGTGCAGTGGCATGATCTCAGCTCACTGCAACCTCTGCCTCCCAGGTTCAAGCAATTCTCCTGTCTCAGCCTCCCGAGTAGCTGGGACTACAGGCGCATGCCACCATGCCTGGCTAATTTTTGTATTTTTAGTAGAGATGGGGTTTCACCATATTGGTCAGGCTGGTCTAGAACTCCTGACCTCAGGTGATCCACCTGCCTCGGCCTCCCAAAGTGCTAGGATTACAGGCGTGAGCCACCGCGCCCAGCCTCTTCTAGGTATTTTGGAATGTACAATTGATTCACGTTAACTTTAGTCACTCTACTGATGATTGAAAACTAGGTCTTATTTCTTCTGTGTATTTGTGTCCATTTTTATAACTGTTTTCTATTTATTGCTCTTGTTTTTTGTTTTTTCACTATCATCTTTTTCTGCCTTCCCTGGTTTAAATTGAGCTTTTCATGTGATTTCATTTTATCTCCTCTTCTAATGTATCAGTTGCAATGGCTGCCCTAGAGTTTATAATACACATTTTAATTAATTTATTTATTTTTGAGACCAGGTCTCACTTTGCCACCCAGGCTGGAGTGCGGTGGCTCGATCTCGGCTCACTGCAGCCTCAACCTCCTGGACTCAAGTGATCCTCCTACCTCAGCCCCACAAGTAGCCAGGACTACAGATGCGTGCCATGCTGCCTGGCTAATTTTTGTATTTTTTTGTAGAGACAAGTTTTCACCATGTTGTCCAGGCTGGTCTCAAACCCCTGAGCTCAAGCTATCCTCCTGCCTCAGCTTCCCAAAGTGTCAGTATTACAGACATGAGCCACCATGCCCAGCCTATAACGTACATTTTTAACTAATGTAAGTCAACCTTCAACTAACACTATATTGCTTCATGAGTAGTGCAGGCACCTTATAACAGAGTATTTCTAATTTTTACTTCCCATGTCTCTGACCTCCAAAATGCTCTGGTGGCAGCTGTAGCGTATAGTTCAATGGGACTCCTGCTACGCCCCTGGCAAGAGTGTGCCCACCTCTTACACTGTAGAGCCCCAGGTTGTGGAGACTGAAAGCACAATGTCTTGCTACTAGTAGGTTATTGAGAATGATGGTACTCCTGCTTTCACCCCTTGGTTCCTGCACCCATGTGTTTTTCCTCTTGGCGAGATGGTGCCGTACAGAGGTCTCTAATTTAGTGCTTACACTGCATCTTGGAGGATGCTACCCCATCTTTGCAGTGTTGCTTCTGAGCTGGTGCTTCAGCTGCTCCTTGCCATTCCATCACTCTGTCAGGCCAGCTACTCATGAATGGTGTGGAATGTTGCATGCCTAGGGGATCCTATGGTCACAGGCACACTCCCAAACTTCCTTTGCTGTGAAATAAATTCCCTGTTTGGATGCTGTGCTGTGTTGGATTCCGTGGTGTGGATCAGGCACTCCTTAAGCCCCTGGATGGTGGTGCTGGATGAGGTTCTGTGGGCAGGAAAGGCAAAACCATATTCAGAAAGAATGTCCATCCTGTGAGAATGAATTGCTGGCCCTTCCAGGATGGAAGAGGCCCCATCATCCCCATTGCTAGTTATGAGCCCAGCTCTGTGATTGCCCCTCCTACCATCCACTCTGGCCTGCAGAGGAGAGCCACATTGAATTTACTGGTGATGCTAGCATCCCTCTCTCCAGCACATTCCTTATGGCCTGGGTGAACTGGATGTTCCCTGAGTCCTTCTGTACAAGAGAATCCTCCAGTGGGTCTTCTGGCCTTACATAACATAGACACTCCAGCGTGTCCACCTCCCTGAGCCTTCTCATTCCTTTCTTCACTATCTGCCAGGGCAATGTAGGCATTCCTACTGCACTTAGTGTCAGACAACATGTTTTTCATGCTTCTAGGATCTATCCTAGCATTGTGTTTGTGCTGTCTTCCAGGGTCCTTCCCCGGGTGTATACCAGGAGAGTACTCCTATATTGGTAAACTATCTTCTATCCAAATTTGTGTTCTGCCTCCTTGCTTATTACCTGGAATTCCTTGTTAGAGAAACTTTTTGGGTCTGTAGACATCAATTTCCAGTAGTCTCTAAATGTCTGTCCTTTATGTAGAGTCATCTAAGTCTTAGGTCCTTTTGGGAGAAGGACTCAAACTATGGTTTATAATTGCCATGGTGATGTAGGGTTCTTCTTCCAGGGGACCTAGCCACCTCTTCAGTCAATGAGTCCTAAGTCTGATAACTCAGATCCAGGAACTAGGCAGGAGATCATGGCTTTTTATAGGGGTGTTGACCCTCAACCTCCTCCTCATCTATTGCCACTTAAAAAATTATGTAATTAAACGATATTCTTGTTGGCAATCCACCTATTTTGCCTCTAGGGACAACATGCACTATTAATCCTCTTGACTCCTGGAGGGTCAAGTGTCTTTGGCTGCTCCTCTGATTGCTAATCATTATGGTAAGTGCAGCCTTCTGGCTTCGGTCAGTTAAACACAGTCACTTGGCCCTTATAACTTTGGCTTCCATTAACAAGCCCAGCTCTGTGATTGCCTCTCCTGTAGTCCACCTTGCCCTGCAGAGGAGCAACACCATGGAACATCTTGGTGATGCCGGTACCCCTTTCACCAGGGCATTCCACATGGCTTTGGTAAATGGTGCATCTCCTGAGCCCTCCTGTGCAACATAATTCTCTGGCTGGTCTTCTGGCCTCAGGTTATATAACCACTCCAGCATGTTCACCTTCCTGTGCTACTTAGTTGCTTTCATTACCATCTGCCCTGGCAATTTAGGCATTTCACCCTCACTCAATGTGGGTTATCACTTTCCCCAGGGTTCCAGGGGCCACCCTGACTGCCAGTTCACACCAACTCCTAGGGTCCTTGCCACAGTGCTAAGTTCTGTATTCCTGGACAGTGCCCCCAAATCAACAAACTCTCCCTTACCTAGTCTTATGTTCTGGCCCCATTGCTCAAACACTCTAAATCCAGTCCATGGGACCTCTCTGACTCCTAGTATATGTTGGCTAGATCTTACAGCTCCTTTGGGGTATAGATCTTTTCTTTTCTTCCAGGCCCAGCACATCCCTGGCAGGCTTACACCCTGACTTAACCCTACTTACTGGTCTTATAGCCAGGAGAAAAGGTGGAGGCAGATCTTGGTGCCTTATAAGGGAAAGGCCTTTGTGCTGTCTTTCCCACAAAGGATGCGGTGAATGCCACCCCTTAATAGGGAGAGATGAGTTACTGCTGCAGGCTCTAAAGGTTCAGAGCAGTCTGAGGAGTCAAAATCTTTGGGAGCACCCACTTAGACACTCCCATGCTGTTTGCCACGATCCTGGGTTTGCCTAACTGGACTGCTGACTTGAGTATCGTGGACCTGGCTTGGATGAGTATTCAGTCACCTTTGAAGCTTGGTCATTCTGAGTTTGATCTCTAGGTTTTTCTGCTCTCTCACTGAAGGAGATAAGAACATGTTTATGAGCTACCAAAGAGGTCCTCTGGCCTTCATGCTTAGTTTTCAATAGTTAACTGCCCTCAGCCACTTAATTGTCCCTTCATATGGTGTCTGTGCACCTTAATGACAGCCAGCCAAGTCCACTGTCCTTCTGTGCAAAGTTATTCATCTCTACTCTTCATTGCATCTGCCAGAGCATTTTCTTTTTACCAGAACACTCTCCCAAGTTACTACCAGTGACAGTTTTAGCAGTTGGGTCACCATCTTGTACCAGGGACTATCCATGGTCCACATACCATGGGATATGTCCTCATTTCATGGGAAGAAGTCGTCATTTCATTTCATTAAGTGATCCAGTGCCAAAACCCCAATCATCTCCTGCTTTCTCAGACCAATCCTGGTACCAATTGTGTCAGTTCAGGTCCTCTGGGAAGCAGATACTGAGACAGAATTAGCAGTGTTAAAAAGTTTATTGGGGTCCTGCTTGTGAATTACAAAAGGGGAGGAAGCAAGATTGGGCAGGAAATGCCTCAGACCATGACATAGACTTGACACTTGCGAATAGAAAGAGGAAAGGCAGTATAGTTGGGAAGAGAGAGTCCCAGATGACAATGCAGATCTGACAATGCCAAATCTCTGAGTCAGGATGCCCCAGGACTCAGTCCTTGGCGCTTCTCCCTTCTCTAGCCCCACTTACTCCCTTGCTAATGATCCTTTCCAGTTCCAGGGCTATAAATACCACCTATATTGATGACTCCCAAATTTCTATCTCCAGCCCACGCCTTTCTCCTGAGCTCTAAGCTTATATATTCAGTTTCCCACTTGAAGATTTACTGATTCCCAACTTAACATGTCTAAAACTGAACTTTTGCTTCCTACCCTGACCCATTTCATTCTTCCTAGATTCTTCCACACCTCAGTCAATAGCTCCCACTATTCACTCAGTTTCCCAGTTAGTCATCTTTGACTTTTTTTCCTCTCTCTTATTTCCCATGTATATCAAGTTCTAATAGCCCTTCTGTTCTTTACCCATGCCAACATATTTCTACGTCAAGACCCTTGCACATGCAGTTTCCTCTGCCTGAAATGAGCTTCCCTGTCTTCACATAGAGATCCTTCTCCTCCTTCAACTTTCCAGTTTAAATATTGTCTCTCCAGAGAGGACGTCTATGAATACTCTTATACCCTCTCCTAGCACTCTGTCTTGTCTTGTCTTTTCTTTTCTTTTCTTTTCTTTTCTTTTCTTTTCTTTTCTTTTCTTTTCTTTTTTCTTCTCTTTTTTCTTTCTTTCTTTCTTTCTTTCTTTCTTTCTTTCTTTCTTCTTTCTTTCTTTCGTTCTTTTTTTTTTTTTTTGAGATGGAGTTTCACTCTCGTCACCTAGGCTGGAGTGCAATGGCACTTTCTCGGCTCACTGCAACCTTCACCTCCCAGGTTCAAGTGATTCTCCTGCCTCAGCCTCCAGAGTAGCTGGGACCACAGGTGTGCACAACCACGCCTGGCTAATTTTTGTATTTTTAGTAGAGACAAGGTTTTACCATGTTGGCCAGCCTGGTCTCAAACTCCTGACCTCAGGTGATCCGCCCGCTTCGGCCTCCCAAACTGCTGGGATTACAGGTGTAAGCCACTGCACCCAGCCACACCCTGTATTTTCTTAATATCACTTAACAAGTTTGTGGCTATGTATTTATCTTTTTTTTCATGTCTGTCTCCTTCATTAGCATGTAAGCTCCACCAGGGTAGGGGATTGTCTGTTTTGTTCCCTACTGTGCCATGTAGTGTGTTCAATGAATATTTATTGAATGAATAAATGAATTAAACATATTTCCAACAATTTATTGTCTGTCATTGAATTGAACCATTTTAAAAATTGTGTATTAGAGAAGTAAAGAAGTGCCCTTAAGGACATCTAGTCCAGTATTATGCTGGACAATGTCAATGCTTCATTAACTAATGCTGCATTCGTTACCTAAGGCTGTTATAACATAGTGGCACAAACTGAGCGCAGAAATGTATTGTCTCACAGATCTAGGGAATAGAAGTCTGAAATCAAGGTGTCAGCAAGGTTGGTTTCTTATGAAGGCTGTGAGAGAGAATCTTTTCCATGCCTCTTTCATTGCTTCTGGGGGTTTGCAGCCAATTTTGGCATTCCTTGGCTTGTAGATGCATTGCTTCAATCTCTGCCTTCATCTTTCTTCACGTGGCTTTCTTCACGTGGCTTTCTCCCCATGTCTCAGTCTCTGTCCGAACACTCCATTAAAATAATTTATGGCCAGGCGCGGTGGCTCACGCCTGTAACCCCAGCACTTTGGGAGGCCGAGGTGGGTGGATCGGCTGAGGTCAGGAGTTCGAGATCAGCCTCACTAATATGGTGAAACCCCATCTCTACTAAAAATACAAAAATTAGCTGGGCATGGTGGCGTGCGTCTGTAGTCCCAGCTACTTGGGAGGCTGAGGCAGAAGAATCGCTTGAACCCAGGAGGCAGAGGTTGCAGTGAGCGCCGATATTGTACCACTGCACTCCAGCCTGGGTAACAGAGCAAGACTCCATCTCAAAAACAAAAAATTATTTTAAGTTCCAGTATACATTTGCAGGACGTACAGGTTTGTTACATAGGTAAATGTGTGCCATAGTGGTTTGCTGCACAGATCAACCCATTAGCTAGATATTAAGCCCCACATGCATTAGCTATTTATCCTGATGCTCTCCCTCCCCACAAGAAGATTCTGTATCCAGGGCCCTTGAGCCACTGCTCCGCCCACTCCCACACTGTGGAGTGTACTTTCATTTTCAATGAATCTCTGCTTTCCTTGCTTCATTTTTTCCTTGCTTTATTTGTGCGTTTTGTCCAATTCTTTGTTCAAAATACCAAGAACCTGGACACCCTCCACCCGTGACAGAATGGAATAGAGAACCCAGAAATAAAACTGCATATCTACAGCCATCTGATCTTTGACAAACCTGACAAAAACAAGCAATGAGGAAAGAATGCCCTATTCAATAAATAGTGCTGGAATAACTGGCTAGCAATACGCAGAAGATTGAAACTAAACCGCTTCCTTATACCATATCATACAAAAATTAACTCAAGATGAATCAAAGACTTAAATGTAAAACCCAAAACTATAAAATCCCTGGAAGACAACCTAGGCAATACCACTCAGGACATAGGCACAGGGAAAGATTTCATGACAAAGGCACCAAAAGCAATTGCAACACAAGCAAAAATTGACAAAGGAGATCTAATTAAATGAAAGCACTTCTGCACAGCAAAAGAAACTATCAACAGAGTAAACAGACAGCCTACAGAACGGGAGAATATTTTTGCAAACTATGCATCTGACAAAGGTCTAATATCCAGCATCTATAAGGAACTTAAACAAATTTACAAGAAAAAACTAAACGACCCCATTAAAAAGTGGGTAAAGGACATGAACAGACATTTTTCAAAAGAAGACATACGTATGGACAACAAGCATATGAAGAAAAGCTCAATAGCACTGATCATTAGAGAAATGCAAACCAAAACCACAATGAGGTACCATCTCATGCCAGTCTGTATAGCTATGATAAAAAGGAAAAAAAAAAAGCAGACGCTGGCAAGGTTGCAGAGAAAAGGGAACACTTGTACATTATTGGTGGGAGTGTAAATTAGTTCACCCATTGCGGAAAGCGGTATGGTGATTCCTGAAAGAGCTAAAAGTAGAACTACCATTCAACCCAGCAATCCCATTACTGGGTATATACCCAAAGGAATATAAATCAGTCTGTTATAAAGACACATGCACATGTATGTTCATTGCAGCACTATTCACAATAGCAAAGACATGGAATCAACCTAAATGTCCATCAGTGATAGACTGGATAAAGAAAATGTGGTACATATACACCACGGAATACTATGCAGCTATAAAAAATAACAAGAGCATGTCCTTTGCAGGGACATGGATGGAGCTGGAGGCCATTATCCTTAGCAAACTAATGCAGGAACAGAAAACCAAATACTGCATGTCCTCGCCTATAAGTGGGAGCTAAATGATGAGAACACATGGACACATAGAGGGGTCTTTCACACACTGGGGTCTTTCAGAGGGTGGAGGGTGGGAGGAGGGAGAGGATCAGGAAAAGTAACTAATGGGTACTGGGCTTAATACCTGGTGGTGAAATAATCTGTACAGCAAACCCTCATGACACACATTTACGTATGTAACAAGCCTACACATGTACCCCTGAACTTAAAAGCTTTTAAAAATAGAATAAATAGGGTTACTATACACAAAAATACATTATTTTTTTAAAAAGGCTATTTTCAAGAGCAACAAAAAATAAAGCATTTAAGAACAAACTTGTAAAGCTTTATTGAAAGACATTAAAGATCTGAATAAATCATGAGATAAGCCACAAAAAAAAAAAACACCTACTCATCAATAAATTCAATGCCATCAATGAACAAAAAAAGAAAATGGGGCCGGGCGTGGTGGCTCATGCCTGTAATCCCAGCACTTTGGGAGGCTAAGGCGGGTGAATCACCTGAGGTCAGAAGTTCGAGACCAGCCTGGCCAACATAGCGAACCCTATCTCTACTAAAGATACAAAAATTAGCTGAGCATGGTGGCACATGCCTGTAGTCCCAGCTCCTCAGGAGCCTGAGGCAGGAGAATCGCTTGCACCAGGAGGTGGAGGTTGCAGTGAGCTGAGATCACGCCACTGCTCTCCAGCTTGGGTAACAGAGTGAGACTCCATCTAAAAAAAAAACCAAACCATAAATGGGTGTAAAGTAAGTAACAGTAGATAGGATATTGAAACAAAACTAAGATAACTTTGTGAACATCTTTATGCCATTAAATTTGAACACTTAAATGAAATGGATAATTTTATATAAAGCTAAAATTTACCAAAATTGACTCAAGAAAAAATGGGGAAAACTGAACAGACCTATGTTTGTGAACTAAATTGAAGCAGTGGTTAAAATCTATCAACCAACAAACAACCACCACCTACCCGCTAGATAGTTGGTTGTATAGGTGAATTCTATCAGATATACAAGGAACAGATAATCTGAATACTATATAAACTGTTGCATTAAGTCTCCCCCAACTCATTTTATAAGGCTAGCATAACCTCTATGCTAAACCAGGCAAAGATATTATGAGAAAGGAAAATTACATGCTAACTTCACTTATGAACATACATGCCAAAATCTAAAACAAAATACTAGCAATCAGAATGAATAATGCGTTGAAAATACCTATGACCAAGGTGGGTTTATCTCAGTAATAAAAGAGTGATCTAACTTAAGAAAACTATTAATTTACGTCACCATAATGATACAAAGGAGCAAAACTAGCACTTCTATTCAACCTTGTACTGTAGGTCCCAATTAATGTAGTAAGAAAAGGAAAATAAATGAAAAGTAAGGATCAAAAAAGGAGAAACAAAGCTTATTATTTGCAGATGACACGACTGTCCACATAGAAAATACAAAAGTATATGTAAAATATTGAAGCAAGGTTTTAGGATATAAGAGCAATATAAAAAAATCAATAGTGTACCAATTAGAGCTTACAGTAGAAACAAAAACTAAAAGACACCCAGGAATAAATCTAACAAAAGATATACAAGACCTATATGCAAAAAAGTATAAATCTTTATTGAATAACATTAAAGAAAAGCTAAGTTAATAGATAAAATATGTTCATGTATAGGAAGACTTAATAATGTAATGATGCAAAGTCTCCCTAAATTCATTTAGAGATTGAATGCAATTCCAATTAAAATTCTAAATAGAACCAAGAATAACCAAGACAATATTAAAGCAGTACAATATACCCTACCCAATGGCAGCACTTCTTATAAGCTATAGTAATTAAGGCAGTACAGAGAAAAATAGACCAGCGGGACAGAATGCAAAGAGCCCAGAAACCACATGAAAAGAAAATCTTAATACATTATCAGTGTGGAAATGATTTATTTAATAAATGTTGCTGGAACCACTGGTTATTATTTTGAAAAAAATAAAATCTCAACCACACATTGTATACAAAAACAAACTCAAAGTGGTTTTATTTTATTTTATTGTTTTTTTGAGATGGAGTCTCACTCTGTCCCCCAGGCTGGAGTGCAGTGGTGTGATCTCGGCTCACTGCAACCTCTGCCTCCAGGGTTCGAGCTATTCTCCTGCCTCAGCTTCCCGAGTAGCTGGGACTACAGGCACGTGCCACCACACCCGGCTAATTTTTTGTATTTTTAGTAGAGATGGGGTTTCACTGTGTTAGTCAGGATGGTCTCGATCTCCTGACCTCACGATCCGCCCTCCTCAGCCTCCCAAAGTGCTGGGATTACAGGCATGAGCCAACGCACTTGGCCCAAAGTGGTTTTATGACCTAAATGTGACAAGTAGTTACAAATTTTTAGAAGACAGCATGGGAAAATATCTTTTTTTTTTTAGACGGAGTTTGGCTCTTTCGCCCAGGCTGGAGTGAAGTGGCACGATCTCGGCTCACTGCAACCTCCGTCCCCCGGGTTCAAGCGATTCTCCTGCCTTAGCCTCCCAGGTAGCTGGGATTCTAAGCGCCTGCCACCACGCCTGGCTAATTTTTGTATTTTTAATAGAGATGGGGTTTCGCCATGTTGGCCAGGCTGGTCTCGAACTCCTGACCTCAGGTGATCCACCCGCCTTGGCCTCCCAAAGTGTTAGGATTACAGGCGTGAGCCACTGCGCCTGGTCAGGGCAAATATCTTTATGACCTTGTAGTAAGAAAGGATTTCATAAATAAAATACAGCTTGATAAGCCATAAATAAAGTAAAATCTGGCTAAATTATACTACATTAAAAATTTAAAACTTGTGTACAAAAAGACAAGTCATAAACAAAATGAAAAAACAAGCTTCAGTCTAGGAAAAGATAATTGCAACATGCTTGCTTTTATCCCAGACTCTTGGCAATTGATTTTTCTATGCCTGGAAGAATACTTTTCATTCAAATATGCATCTGGTTCTCTTCTTCAATTAATTAATGTGTCTGTCTGAATGTCACCTCCTCAAAGAGGCCTTCTTTGACCACTGTATTGAAAATAAAACCATCGTCACTTCATCTTCTCCATTTGTTTTATCTTCATAGCACTTATTACCACCTGATATTATATATCTATTTGCTCTTTATTGCATGTCTCCCCACTAGAATTCAAACTCCTTGAGATCAGGGACTTTGCCTTGCTGACTGCCACATCCTTCTGTCCTCAAATAATGTGTGGCATATACTATATACTAAATAAATACTTGTTGAATGAATGAATAAATGAATATAAGTGATAAAGGGTTAGTATTAGAATATGTAAAGACTACAGATTAGTTAAAAACCAACAAATGGCCCAATAGGAAAATCGTCAATAGGCAGATCACAGAAGAAGAAATCTGAAGACACAGTAAAAATACTGAAAACTATTTTATATAATTTGTAATCAGGAAAATACAAAATTAAACACTAATGAAACTACCACATCATACCCAAGAGACTGGTAAAAATTAAAAGTTTGATGATATTAATTATTGGTAAGGGCTTAGGGAAAAGGGAACTGTTTACTGTTAGTTGGAGTATAAATTGGCACAAACATTTTGGAGAATAAAGAATAATTCTTTTTTTTTTTTTTTTGAGACAGAGTCTCACTCTGTCGCCCAGGCTGGAGTGCAGTGGCGCAATCTCGGCTCACTGCAGCCTCTGCCTCCTGGGTGCAAGCGATTCTTCTGCCTCAGCCTCCTGAGTAGCTGGGACTACAGGCGCGTGCCACCATGCCTGGCTAATTTTTTTTGTATTTTTAGTAGAGACAGGGTTTCACCATGTTGGCCAGGTTGGTCTCGATCTCCTGACCTCGTGATCCGCCTGCCTCAGCCTCCCAAAGTGCTGGGTTTACAGGTGTGAGGCACTGCGCCTGGCCAAGAATTTGATAATGTCTAATAAAGATAAACATACACATACCCTAAGGCCCAGAAATTCTACTCTCAGATAATATGCTAGAGATACTTCTTTTTTTTTTCTTTCTTTCTTTGTTCTTTCTTTCTTTCTTTCTTTTTTTTTTTCCTGAGATGGTCTCTCTGTCGCCCACACTGGAGTGCAGTGGCACGATCTCGGCTCACTGCAACCTCCGCCTCCTGGATTCAAGCGATTCTCCTGCCTCAGCCTCCCAAGTAGCTGGGATTACAGGCATGCACCACCATGCCTGGCTAATTTTTTTGTATTTTTAGTAGAGACAGGTTTCACCATGTTGGTCAGGCTAGTCTGGAACTCCTGACCTCAGGTGATCTGCCCACCTCGGCCTCCCAAAGTGTTGAGATTACAGGTGTGAGCCACCGCGCCCAGCCGGAGATACTTTTTCATATCTGAGTCAGGAGACTACACGAGAATATTCATAGCAGGGTTGTTTGTAACAGTAAATGACTATACATGTAACCCAAATGTACACCACCAGTTGAATAGAAAAATAAACCATGGTATACTTATACAATGGGATGCTATATGTCAGTAAAAATGAACAAATTTTAGCTATACACATTGATGGGAATAAATTTCATAAACACGCTAAGCAAGAGAAGGAAATTGCAGAATACATGCTATATAGTTTGATTTCTGTAAAGTTCAAAAGATGACAAATTGCAATATGTTTTCTGTGGCTAGATGAATAGGTGGAAGGGATAGTGTTTACCTCTGAAGTTGGAGGGAGTGGCATGAGATCAGAGGAGGCTACAGTGTTATGGCTTTTATTACTTTTTTTTTTTTTTTTTTGAGACAAAGTCTCACTCTGTCACCCAGGCTGGAGTGCAGTGGTGCCATCTCCGCTCACTGCAGCCACGACCTCCTAGGCTTAGGTGATTCGCCCACCTCAGCCTCCTGAGTAGCTGGAATTACAGGTGTGCACCACCACACCCATTTAATTTTTTTTGTATTTTTAGTAGAGACAGGATTTCACCATGTTGGCCAGGCTGGTCTCAAACTCCTGGACTCATGTAATCCACTCACCTTGGCCTCCCAGAGTGCTGGGATTACAGGCATGAGCCACCGAGCCTGGCCAATTTTTATTACTTTAAAAAGAAGCAAACATGTTAAGATTTGACAAAGATGGGCAGTGATAATATTATGACGTGAGTTATCATTTTATTAGTCCCCTAGTGTGTGCTTGAAAAGACTCATTTGAAAAAGTATTGGCCAGGCTCTGTGGCTCACGCCTGTAATCCCAGCACTTTGGGAGGCTGAGGCAGGTGGATTGCCTGAGGTCAGGAGTTCGAGACCAGCCTGGCTAACATGATGAAACCCCATCTCTACTAAAAATACAAAAATTAGCCGGGCGTGGTGGTCTATGCCTGTAGTCCCAGCTACTCGGGGGGCTGAGGCAGGAGAATCACTTGAACCCAGGGGGTGGAGGTTGCAGTGAGCCGAGCTGAGATTGCGCCACTGCACTCCAGCCTGGGTGACAGAGCAAGATTCCATCTCCAAAAAAAAAAAAAGAAAAGAAGAAAAAAGAAAAAGTACCACCAGTTCAGTACCATCTGTATTTGTGTGTGTGTGTGTGTGTGTGTGTGTGTGTATGTGAGTTGAAAAGTTGAAACAGTTTGGTGATGCTACTATTGTTTCACTCTCATGGCCTCTTCCTTCTGTTTACACTGTCCCAGATTTAGGGTTATTTGCTGAACAGAGATCATGCAGTTTTCAAGTTTGAAACTCAGCTTTATTGGGACAGAGATCAGCCAACTTGTTCTGTTTGGGCCAAATAGTAAGTAATTTGGGGCCGTATGATCTCTGGGCCAAATATTAAGCTTTGCTGGCCATGTGGTCTCTGTTGCAACTACTGAAGTTTCCCATCATGGCATGGCAACAGTGTGGTAGGCAGAATTCTAAGATGGCTCCTGAGATTCCTGGCCCCTGATGCATACAAACTTTATCTCAGTTATTTAATCAAACACTAATCTAAGTGCTGCTGTGAAGGGATTTTGGAGACATACTTAATGTCCCAAATCAGTTGACCTTAAAATAGGGAGATTATGCATGGCAGGTTTCGCCTAATCAGGTGAGCCTTTAAAAGGGATAGGGCTCTTCCTAGTAAGACAGATTCAAAATGTTAAAGAGGTTTAATGTGAGGGAGACTCTCTATTGCTTACTTTGAAGATGGAGGGGCCATGTGGCAAGGAATGTAACCAGCCTCTAGGAGCTGAAGGTGGCCCTTGGCTGGTGGTCAGCATAAGAATGGGAGTCCCAGTTCTACAACTGCAAAGAATTAAATTCTGCCAACTAGGTGAGCTTGAAAGAGGACCTTGAGCCTCAGATGAGACTACCACCCCAGCCAACACCTTGATTTCAGCCTGGTGAGACTCTGAACAAACAGCCCAGTACTGCCAGGACTGCTGACCAGTGGAAACTGTAAGATAATAAATTTGTGTTTTAAGCCACTAAAGTTGTGGTAATTTGTTATACAGCAGTAGGAAAGTGATGCAAACAGCCATAGACAATATGTAAATGAATGAATGAGGGAGGATGTGTTCCCATAAAACTTTGTTTATTAACACTGAAATTTAAATTTCATGTAAATTTCATGAGTCACAAAACATTTTTCTGCTTTCAATTTTCTTAACTGTTTAGTATATGTGTACATATATATATATATATGTAGTTAGCTTGTAGGCTGTACAAACAACCAGTGATGGGATGGATTTGGCCTGTGGGTTACAATTTGGCAAACCCCATATCTAGGAATTGGTGCATTTTTTTGTCAAACCCTCTGAACTTTGGAGAATTTTTCCGGTCCCATAGGAATATGGACATCAGTCTCTAAAATACCCTTTTATTCACGATTTTAAATGAGTTGTAGCTCATTTTCTTCACATAGCATCGTAAGCATCATAGCATTCTTCAAACACACAATACATTTTAAAATAATTTGCACTCATGGTCTAAATCTCTTCTAAATATCAAATCTAAACTATAAAACCATTTAATTTATACATCAATTTCTAGCACTCAAATAGGTTCAAAGGAACATTGCCAACTTTAATGAAAATATTGTAGTTATTTATTTATTTTATATACCCCAAGGAAGTACTCTTTATTCTTTTGATTGTATGATTCTAATTAGATGATAAACATGCATGGCCTTTCTTAAGACATGTTAATTAGTATGGATGTTGCTATAACAATCTTCTGGCAATTTATGTTTTCCAAATATCTGGTATATCATGCATTAATTTTTATCATTTAATGAAATTGCTAAATCAGGAATTTAGAATGCTGTGTTTAAACTTTCTTTAATTAGAGATGGAGATATGAAAGAAGGTAGGACTCTTGGAAACAACAGTTTGATAGCACAAGATAGACATGTTTTGGGGACACTTTCTGGATTAGTTTCCTGGGGCTACTGTAACAAAGTAGTACAAACTGGGTGGCTTAAAATAACAGAAATTTATTTTCTCACCGTTCTGGACACTAGAAGTCTGAAATCAAGGTGTTTTCAGGGCCTGCCCCTCTGACACCCGGAGGGGAGAATCCTTCCTTTGCCTCCTTCTAGCTTCTGTTGTTTTCTGGTAATCATGGGTGTTCCTTGGCTTGTAGATGGATCGCTCCAATTGTTGCCTCTGTCATCACATGGCTGTCTTCTCCCCCGTGTCTCTGTGCATCTTCTACTCTTAGAAAGACACCAGCCATATTGGATTAGGGCCCACCCTAATGACCTAT
Organism: Symphalangus syndactylus; assembly: GCF_028878055.3. NCBI lineage: Eukaryota > Metazoa > Chordata > Mammalia > Primates > Hylobatidae > Symphalangus > Symphalangus syndactylus. The sequence continues at coordinate 122,859,296 of NC_072447.2, read as the reverse complement.
CTTAACTTGATTACATCTTTGATTATTTCCAAATAGGTTCTCCTTTACAGGTGAGGTAGGAGAATAGGGTCTGGAGGTAGGGAACCTGAGGCTGATTCACACTGACTTCCTACAAGGAAATGGAAAGGAAAACCCTAACTTTCCACGCCTAAGTAACAAAAGGACCAGAGGCTACTCCCTTTGCAAATCCCCACCCTTTCTGTGGGGCAGATGGGAAATTGAAAATACCTCTGATTGGTTGCTTTTTTGCATAGGATTGTAACTTTGTAACTTCAGCCTCTAATTGCGGGCCAAGTCTTTGTTTGCATAGAAGTGCAATTTGTAACTTCACTTTAGCCTCTGATTGTGGGCCACCACTTCACTTACATAAGGGGAACACCAAGTGGCCAATGGGAAACCTCTAGGGAGTGTTTGGACCCAAGAAGATTCTGTGTCGGGGCCCTTGAGCAGCTGCTTCAGCCCACTCCCACCCTGTGGTGTGTAATTTCGTTTTCAATAAATCTCTGCTTTCCTTGCTTCATTCTTTCCTTGCTTTGTTTGTGCGTTTTGTCCAATTCTTTGTTCAAAATGCCAAGAACCTGGACACCCTCCACTGGTAACAGAACAGAATAGAGAACCCAGAAATAAAACTGCACACCTACAGCCATCTGACCTTTGACAAACCTGTGCATTTTGTCCAATTCTTTGTTCAAAATGCCAAGAACCTGGACACCTTCCACCAGTAACACAGGTACTGGGGCTTAAGACTTCAATATATCCTTCTGAGGACATAATTCAACCCATAACCCTTTCACAAAGAAAAAGACAAGAATTTAAGATAGAATAAGAATGTTAGAATAGGAATGATCTTAACAGTTTTCTACAATAACCACTTACTTGTATTTTTGGAGAAACTGAGGTATGGAGTGATTAGGAGATTTACCCATGGTCACACACAGATAAAAAAGGACAGAGCTGGAAGTGGAAATTGCTAGTGACAGGGAAATTTACAAATCATGCAAATACATTTCTGATTAAACACCTAAAATAGTCAAAGCTAGCCCTCGGAAAAAAGTGGGAATTAGGCAGCTTATCTGAGTCTTTCTCATCTCCCTTCATTTATTTCTCCTTTTTTCCCTGTTGGAACCTCCTTGGCCTCACTCTCTCCTCTAGGAACAGGTGGCATATACTGAGTGCTTCTTATGTGCTGGACATTGTGCTAAGTCTCCCGTGGTACTATCTCATTTAATTCTCATAACATAGTGGTAAGTAAATACTATTATGATCCCATTTTACAAATGAGGAAACTGGACTTCAGATATTATGATTCTGTTTAACAAATGAGGAAACTGGACTGAGATGCAAACACAGGCAGAGCCTACATTTGTCTTAAAAATTATCGTATAAATCTAAAACGCACAAATGCAATTTTGTTCTGTGGATGTATTGCACAGTCTGAAATCCAGGCTTTTAGTGTATCCATGACCCAAATAATATGCGTTGTATCTATTAAGTAATTCTCAGCACCCACTCTCTCCCACCCACGTTCTTAACTACTCTCTTCTTCTATTCCTCCTTCTTGCCATTGCCCCCCACCACCATACACCTGCACACACTTTATGCTTTGCTCACAGTCCCTTCCTGGAGGCCCTCCTTAAGCCTGCCTTCCTAGACAGGGTTCTATATTTCAGAATCGTCTCTTGGACTCTGCCTGTTTCAGTGACGAGGTAGTAAAGAAAGAAACCAGTTGGCTGTTTGAGCAGGTCCTCCCAGGGGTGGAGGGTCTGTTTTGCAAATTTAAGGATTCAGAAACTTTGTCAGCTCTCCCAAAAGTGTTCAGGTCTAGGGATGGGATTGCCCTACCTAAATTTATAACTGGTTGATTGCGAATCCAGAATACCAATTTGTGGATTTACACTGAGAAAGATGCCTGCAAAGTGTTGCAACCAGAGAGCAATATTGAAAAGGGAGAGCTGCCCAGACAGGGCCTTGCCAGGGGTCTGATAGTGAGATTCTAATGCCCATGAGTAGGGTGCTGGTCTCTCTGCCACCGAAGGGAACAGGACAAATGGGCTGGGAGTGCAGGCCATGGGCTTGACTCCTGGGTAGCAGGGTCCCAGGGGCTAGGTTGTCTCAGGGCTTTTCTTCAGGCAGCCTGAGGCAGAAAGCCAGATACTTATGTGGAGAAGGGCCAAGGCTGTAGCAGGAAAGCCAGTGCCAGGACTTGAATTCAGAGGACAGAAAGGGGAACATGAGGAGGGAATTCAGTAGCTCAGGGAGCTGTGGCCAGGCAAGCAGTGTTGGATTCTTTGCTCAGTCTGTGCCTTGTCTCGGACTCTTTGGATTTAGGCCTGCACCAGGACATCCTGGTGATCAAACCCCAGCTTTCTCTTGAGGGCTTTGACTTGACCTGACCTTCAGGTCCTTGGCAGACTGTGCTGCCTCTGGCAGAAGCTTCACACTCTGGCTCTGACCACATAAATCCCAGTCCTCCCCAGGATGGGAGGGTTCAGGTATTTAGCCACAAATCTATGGTTCCTGAGGTCCCCACTAGCTGCCCTGGCAATGCCCTGCCACCCTCCACTCCCTGAGTCTGTCATGGTCCAAGAAGGAAAATGCAAAGTTCCATGGGTAGGTTTCCACTTTGGCACACGAGAAAGTACAGGTGAGGGCAGAGTTGATTCCGTGGCTGGTTCAGAGAGCGAGAAAGGCTTTAGGTAAAAGTCTTGCAAGAGACATGTTGGATTTTTCCACTGTTGCTTGCTTTTCTCTTTTTGCATCACTGGATTCAAAAATCATTAGATTTTTTGCCTCTGTCGCGTTGTCTCTCACTTTTGGACATTATTGCGACAGGCATTAACTTCTTATTTTATTGGTAGCCATTAACCATACACAATTGATCTATGTGGCTTCTAAAGAGCCACATCAACTGCACCTGTGTTCCAGTCACCTCGTCTGACAGCTGGCTTCAGCAATCACTCAGCTGGATGAGCTGCCCTGGATCAGAGCATTGTCTGTTAATCACTAGTGAGTACCAAGTACCTAGAACTCGGCAGGAAATATTTGTTGAATGAATGAAGAAATAAATATGTGATTGAATGTAAACTTTTGTTTGTGGTCCAGTTTGTCCCAACATTCACAGAAAAGCAGACTGTGGTAACTGCTCTTACTTTTTGTTATTTATTTATTTATTTATTTATTTGTTTATTTATTTATTGAGACAGAGTTTCCCTCTGTCACCCAGGCTGGAGTGCAATGGTGCGATCTCGTCTCACTTCAACCTCCACCTCCCCAGGTTCAAGCGATTCTTGTGCCTCAGCCTCCTGAATAGCTGGGATTACAGGCGTGCACCACCATGCATTTTTGTATTTTTAGTAGAGACAGGATTTCGCCATGTTGGTGAGGATGGTCCTGAACTCCTGATCTTAAGTGATCCACCTGCCTTGGCCTCCCAAAGTGCTGGGATTACAGACATTTTTTGTCTTTTAAAAAGTACACAGGTGATACAGGAATCATTCTCATCATAAAAGATTCAAACATTATAGAAGCATACAGAACAAAATCCTTACTACTCTCCCTCCCACCACCCATACCCTGAATCCCAGTCCTCTCCTTGAAGGTAACCGTTGTTTCCAGTTCAGTGGGCATAATTTCTGTCTACTTTCCATGTATTTACATACATGTAATGTATGCGTGCTCATATATACATGTGCCTTTCTTCCATAAATAGGATTACATTATATTTATTGTTTTGCAACTTGCTTTTATTGTATTTAGCAATATATCATGAGCATCTTTCCACGTCAATACTACATTATTGTCAATAATTGCATAGTATTGCACAACATGGACATATCATATTTTATTTAACTAGTCTTATATTGGTAGGTATTTTAGTGGCCTGCAGTTGGTCTCTAATATAAACACTGCTGTAATAAACATCCTTGCTATCCGTATTTATTGTATATACTTTAATAAGACAAGTTCCTCCTGCCTCATTATTCTTCTTTTTCAGCATTTTTCTGGTTATTCTTTCTTTTTTTCCATATGAACATCAAACAAGCTTCTCTAGTCCCCAGAATAGGCAGTTTTACTGGGATCATGTTAGATTTGTAATTTAAATTAAACAGAATTGACCTATTTTGATGTTGAGTCTTATTATTTATTTATTTATTTTTAAATAAAATTGTATTGTTGTTGTTGTTGTTGAGACAGATTCTTGCTTTTGTCACCCAGGCTGGAGTGCAATGGTGCAATCTTGGGTCACTGCAACCTCCACCTGCCTCCCGGGTTCAAGCAATTCTCCTGCCTCAGCCTCCCGAGTAGCTGGGATTACAGGCGTGCGCCACCATGCCCGGCTAATTTTTGTATTTTTAGTAGAGATGGAGTTTCACCACATTGGCCAGGCTGGTCTCGAACTCCTGACCTCAGGCGATCCACCTGCCTCGGCCTCCCAAAGTGTTGAGATTACAGGCATGAGCCACCGCACCCAGCTATCTTTCCGTTTTTGTCTGAAGTTTCTAAAAATATTTTATTTTAAAATCATTACAAAATTAATAAATGTCTGTTGTAGAAGCTTTAGAACACTTAGAACTGTATACATTAAAAATTACCAGCTTTCTGTGGCCCCCCCGATTCCTGTTGCCCATGGGTAACCACTGTTATCAGGTCATGGTCTCCCTCACGTCTTCAAAAATAAGATCATGCTATTCCTGTGATCTGCAACTTGCTTTTTTCTTAAAATATTTCCCAAGTAGCTTTCCACGTCAGTACACACAATGCTGCCTCAATATTTTTAAACTGCTGCAGTTTATTACCCTCTGTGGTTATGCTAGATTTTTAAAAAATACAATGCCTTGTGATAGACATTTGTGTATGTCCAAATTTTATTATTATAAACCATTTTATAATAAACAACCTTATTATATAGTGTCATGCACATTATGTGATTTTCTGTAGGAAAATTCCCAGCAGTGGAATTACTGATGTCAAAAGTTATTGTGTATTTAAAATTTTAATTGATATTGCCAAATCACACTCCAAAAAGTTTTTAACAATAGTTAAAAGACAGCGTATGTTTTTCTAAAACCTTGTCATCACTAGGGCTATTAACCTTTTTAATATCTGCCAATCTGTAGTTTTCATTTCTATTTCTTAAATAAGTGTCAGGTTGAACATCTTTTCATATAATACGTTTGCTGGTAATTTGTAACTTGCCTTCTATGATTTCTCAATTTTCATCCTTTGCCGATTTGCCTGCCTTTTTAATCTTATTAATTTTTTTTTTTTTTTGAGATGAAGTCTCGTTCTTGTCCCTCAGACTGGAGTGCAATGGTGCAATCTCAGCTCACTGCAACCTCCACCTCCTGGCTTCAAGCAATTCTCCTGCCTCAGCCTCGTGAATAGCTGGGATTACAGGCACCTGCCCACCACACCCAGCTAATTTTTGTATTTTTGGTAGAGATGGGGTTTCACCATGTTGGCCAGGCTGGTCTCGAACTCCTGACCTCAGGTGATCCACCCACCTCAGCCTCCCAAAGTGCTGGGATTACAGGCGTGAGCCACTGTGCCCAGCCAACCTTATTAATTTATAACAGTCCTTTGTGTATTACCAATACTAGTCATTTGCTTTGCATATTTGTTACAAATACTTTCCCTATTTTTATGCTTCTTGGCTTTCTTTATGATGTGTTTTGGCTGTTTATAAGTATTCAAATGTCATACAGGCAAATGTTTAAATCTTTTTTATTTTTGATTCTAGATTCCAATATTATAAAAATATTCTCCTGGCTGGGGCACGGTGGCTCACAACTGTAATCCCAACACTTTGGGAGGCTGAGGTGAGTGGCTCGCTTGAGGCCAGGAGTTCGAGATCAGCCTAGGCAACACATAACCCAGTCTCAAATAAATAAATAAATAAATTCTCCTACATTTGATTTTACTCCCTATATTGTTCTATTTTGAAATTGAAATCTTAATTCCATCTGGAATGTATTTTTGGGCAGGCAGTGAGGTAGGGATCTAGCTCTATATGTTTCTACATGGCTAGTGAGTTAAGGATATTTAGGTGCTAGTAAAGGTGCTAACTCAAGTTAGCTTGATGGGGGAAAAAAGGAATTTATTATAAGAATATGGAGTATTTCTCTGGAACCCAGATCTTGGATGGAGCTTAACCTCCCAAACGGCTGGAATCAGAGAAGGAAATAGTGTCAGGAATGCAAAGAGTAGCTTGTTGCCATTCCTCAGCTCTGCTGCCCTCTGAGCCTTGGCTTCATTCATCTCTGTGGCTGGGCTTTCTCGGCTACTTGGTCCTATTGGTGGAAGCTGTGTATACCAAAGCTCAACACCTGAGCTTTTAGGTTTCCTCCCTTAAAGATGCCAATCCTTCAGACTGGAAGAGACTCTGATCAGTCTAGCTTGGGTCAGGGGTTCACCTCTGATCCGACCAGCTTTGGCTAGGGAACATGGGTCACTTAATGTGTACATGACTGTTGTGGACCCACTCCTGAAACCTTATGAATTGGAAAGGAGAAGATAGAAGATAGAAGTTCTCTGGGAAGAATCACTGTGACCTGGGCAGACACATCTACTACACTATTTGTCCCAGCACCATTTTTTTCAGCACCATTTTTGAACAATGTGTATCCCCACTAATAATCTCTTCCACTCTCCTGGATGACTTTTTTATGCTCCATTAACTATGGCAAGTGAACAGGGTTCCATTGCTAAAGGAGACTTAGAGGACTCAAATGGCATTACTCACAAATATATAGTTTATTACAGCAAAAGGATACAACCAGGGGTCTGGAGTGCTCAGGTACAGGATCCTATTGCCCTCCTCTCTAAGAGCCATGACAGCAGGATGCACTTTATCACTTGGACCAGGAACCACTGACATGTGCACAGAACACCTCAGAACCAGGGAGTCCAAAATGGACTCTCAGATGGGTTTTAAAAAATTTTTTGACAGTCACACAGGCATATTTTAGCCTTAACAGTAGAGCCCTTTGAGGGAGGGACAGGTGTCACACTGAGACCAGGTACAAATAATCAGTCTCACTGTTACCAATACATAATGTCAACAAGCTTGGACAAACCACCGTGAATCTCAAGACTCATGGCTACAAAACAACACCATTAACCAGTATGTTTTGTGTCTTGATAGGAGGTCAGTGTCACGCCAGAACTTCAATAAAACAACTAGGGCTAATTCTAGACCTGCTGGAATTAACCTCACAACCCATACTTTTTCCTTTCTCCTCTGTTTTTGGGTTCTGTTGTTTTAACAATTTCTTGTGATCTGAAAGATTTTTGTAAATCTTTTTTGCAGTGATTGAAGTCTGAATGTTCGGTTTGATTTTTCTTACTTTGGACATTTATTTCAAATTTACTTCAAAATTTACCTCTAAAACATATGGACTACTTTGGAAAAACAACAAGGATTGATAACTCTTTATTCTATAGGCAGTGGCTGGCATTTTTTTGAGTCGACTTCTTAATCATTAAGAAAATTACTCAAATAATTCAGTTTACATCAAAATTCTCTTCTGCCTGCTTTTAGATTGAAAGTACGTTCAACTTGCAGTATTCAAATAATGTGGAAACCCACTTAATTTAATGGTTTCTAAATCACGCAAGGCAAAAACATCTTACCTAAAGAGCTTTCAAAAACTCATGATTAAAACATATTTTGGAATAGAATTACTTTATTTCAATTTTGCTTTATAAATGGAATGAACTGAAATGCATTAAACCCCAGAAACCTGTGTTGCCACCATTTGGTGTAATTCACATGCTGAAAATGTAATATTTTTAAAAGGCCCCAGAAAGCCCATAATAGGCTGTCTTACTCATGTTTGTACTCTCATCTTTGTTAAAGATAGCACATGCTCCCATTAGCCCCTAGACATTGTCAGGCCAAAAGCACAGAAGCATTAATTGAATACACGGAAGTCTCAATTAGGCAGTGGTTTTTTTGCCAGTAACGTAAGGAGAAAAACATTTTGATTAAAGTTGGGAATGGGGAGAGGAAATTTTGTTTCCATTGCAGATACCTGATTAGCTATGAAAAGGGAATGTGCTCTCTTTAAGCTTTGGGTTAATAATCTGAAAACCTATTTCTCTGGCTTTTGTTAAAAAAAAAAAACCAATCAAATGTGATGCTGGAGGCAGAAACCATTAAAAGAAAAGAATGAAAGCATAGACCACATTTTAAGACTCTATTAAAATACCATAAATAATGTTGAAATTCAAACAATATATTTAGAAAAAAATATTTGCAACCTATATGAGATGATTCTAACTAATTGATTAACATAAAAAGATAGACGCTTAAATAGAAAAAATTGGCAAAGGACCCCGTTGTGATACAAAGTAAGAAATATGAATGGAAATAAAGATTAAAATGTGTTCTGCTTCACTGGTATTCAAAGTCATGCAAATTAAAATCATATTGCTATTTTTACAAACCTACCAGGGTGGCAAAGATTAAAAGATTATTAGTATCTAGTGCTTAAAATGGTGTGTGAAAAGGGCATTCTGAAATATTACTGATGAGAAAAGTCAATTGAGTGCAATTTGGTAATGTGTCAAAACTCAAAATGTGCATACTTGTTATTTAGCAATTCCAGAGATCAGAAATCTGTATTTTGCACATGCATAAAAATATGTTCAAAGATATTAATTGCAGCATTATTTATGATTGCCAAGGAGATAACAACCAAAATGTCCATCAAAGGGAATTGGGTAAATAATTATGGTACTGCTTACACTAAACAATTTTTAAAATTAATGAAGTAGATCTATATGCACTGATAGGAAAAAAATCCCAAGAACTACTACTGAGAAAAGCAAGTTCCAAGCCACAAAGTATGATCACTGTCTCCGGTATTTTTTGACGTTTATTTTTAAAAAGGCTTTACCTGGGGTATATTTTATATAAAATAATTATCTCATGTTTTAACTGTATGATTCCAAGCTTTTTAGTATATTTACAGAGCTATGCAACCATAATTACAACCTAACTTTAGATTATTTCTATCTTTCTTTCTTTTATTTCAATAGCTTTAGGGGTTGATATGGGTTTGATATTTGTCCCTTCCCAATCTCATTTTGAATTATAATCCCCATTGTTGGAGATAGGTCCTGGTGGGAGGTGTTGGGTCATAGGGGTGGATGCCTCATGAATGGGTTTGGTGCCATCCTCTAGGTGATAAGTGAGCTCTCGCTCTGAGTTTATGCAAGATCTGGTTGTTTAAATGTCTCCAACATTAGCACCCCTCCACCCTCTCTCTCTTGCTCATGTTCTCACCATGTGATATGCTGGCTTCTCTTCACCTTCTCCTATGATTGGAAGCTCCCTGAAGCCCTCACCAGGAGCTGAGCAGATGTTGGTGCCATGCCTGTACAGCCTGCAGAACCATAAGCCGAATTAAACCTCCTTTCTCTATAAATTATGCAGTCTCAGGTATTTCTTTATAGCAATGCAAGAATGACCTAACACAGGGGGTATAAGTGGTTTTGGGCTATATGGATGAATTGTATAGCAGTGAAGTCTGGTTTTTCAGTGTACCTGTCACCCAACTAGTGTACATTGTACCTAATAGGTAATTTTTTTCCTCCTTTACCCTCCCCCACCCTCCTCCCTTTCTGAGTCTCCAGTGTCCATTATACCGCCCTGTATGCCTTTGCATACCCATAGCTTAGCTCCCTCTTATAAGGGAGAACATGTGGTTTTTGGTTTCCCATTCCTGAGTTACTTCACTTAGGATAATGGCCTCCAGTTTCATCCAAGTTGCTGCAAAAGACATTATTTTGTTCTTTTTTGATGGCTGAGTAGTTTGTACTCCATGGTGTATATATACCACATTTTATTTATTTTTTAAAAAATTGTTTTAAGTTCAGGGGTACATGTACAAATTTGTTACACAGATAAATTTGTGTTATAGGAGTTTATTGTGCAAATTATTTCATCACCCAAGTATTAAGCCTAGTACCATTAGTTATTTTTCCTGATCCTCTCCTTCCTCCTACCCTTCATCCTCCAGCAGGCCCCTGTGTATGCCATTTCCCTCTATGTGTCCATGTGTTCTCATCATTTAGCTCCCACTTATAAGTGAAAATATGTGGTATTTGGTTTTCTTTTCCTGTGTTAGGATAATGGCCTCCAGTTTCATCCATGTCCCTGCAGAGGACATGATCTTATTCCTTTTTTATGGCCATGGTGTATATGTACCACATTTTCTTTATCCAGTCTATCATTGATGGGCATTTAGGTGGATTCCATGTCTTTGCTATTGTGACTAGACAATATTTTCTTTATTCACTCATCGGTTGATGGGCACTTAGGTTGATTCCATATTTTTGCAACTGTGAATAATGCTGTGATAAACACATGTGTGCAAGTGTCTTTTTAATATAATGACTTCTTTTTTGTTGGGTAGATACCAAGTAGTGGGATTGCTGGATCGAATGGTAGAGCTACTTTTAGTTCTTTGAGAAATCCCCATACTATTTTCCATAGAGGTTGTACTAATTCACATTCCCACCAGCAGTATAAAAGTGTTCCCTTATCACTGCATCCATACCAACATCTATTGTTTTTTGACTTTTTAATAATGGCCATTCTGGCTGGGGTAAGATGGTATCTCACTGTGGTTTTAATTTGCATCTCCCTGATGATTAGTGATGTTGAACATTTTTTGATATACCTGTGGGACATTTGTGTATCTTCTTTTGAGAAGTGTCTGTTTATGTCACTTGCCCACTTTTTAATGGGATTATTTGCTTTTTCTTGCTGATTTGAGTTCCTTGTGGATTCTGGATATTAGTCCTTTGTTGGATATATAGTTTGCAAATATTTTCTCCCATTCTGTAGGTTGTTTATTCTGTCCACTCTCTTTGACTCGCTCCAACCACCTCTTGGCAATTTCTCCATTACCATTGATGCAAAATCTAATGTTCAACTGTCAGTCCTAACATTACTTGAAATAGTTGATCACTCCGACTTTGAAACACTTTTTCAGTTGGCTTCCAGGACCTCGTGCTCTCCTGGTTTCTTTTGACCACATTGTTTCCTTTCTTTGTCTCTTTTATTAATCCCTCTTCTTTTCCCCAACTTCTCCAACATTAGAATTTCCCAAGGGCTTGGTCTTGGTCCACCTATTTTCTCTCACTCTCCTTCCTCCTATCTAATCTCATGGCTTCAAATATAATCCATGTGCTGCTGTCTGCCTAATTTACTTCTTCAGCCAATCCTCTCTCCTGAACTCCAGATTCATACATCCAACTGCCTACTTGACATGGCTTAGCTGTGTTATAGACATCTTAAACTACTTTTCCTGTTCCAAACTGAACCTTCAGATGTTCATCCCCATAACTTATCTTCTGTTAGTCTTCTACATCTCAGTAAATGACAACTTTACTCACCCAGTTGCTCAGACCAAAAACCTTGGCATCATCCTTGACTCCTCTCTCTCACACACTCCGCATCTAGTACCAAATTTACTGTGAAGCTAATGAAGTTTAAGCGTCAGAGCCGCTCACTTGCAGGAGCCTCTTACGAGACACAAGGCTCCTTATGGTGGGATAACACAGTCATGTGCTTTTGTAAAATTTGCAAAAGTAAAATATTTTAATTACAATCAGTTAAGACAGCTGTCTCTTTTCACTCTGACTTCCTCTGTATCACTCTTCCTTCATGGCGGGATTGGCATTGGGGTGGCTGTGGACATTGTTGGGATCATGCAGAGGGGAAATTGAATTGGGTTTACATTTATTTTTGATTTGATCAGATATATTTCTATGGCTGGCAGTCACCTCTATACCACTGTTAACCATCTCAGCATAGGAGTGACTTCCAGAAATACTCTCACCTCAAATACCTTACTATGCTGGCTAGTGGTGCAGGGCCAAAGAGCATATCTCAAATACTAATGCCTCCTATAGCACCCAGCATTGGGAATATGTGTAGCTGAGGAGAAATAGATTTGGAATGTACAGAGCCAGAAACTAGTCTGTGGAAAATTATTCACTGGACATGTAAAACTACATATGGAGAATTCAGTTTCGCCTAGTCAGAATGGGAGTTTTCTTCTGTCACTAATATACTCAATAATGCAACATGTGTAACTATAAGCACAACATGTTTTTTATTGTGGTAATAACACTTAACATAAGATCTACCCTCTTAATATATTTTAAACTAAACAATACAGTATTGCTAGCTGGAGGGACAATGTTTTGCAGCAGAGCTCTAGAAAATCTTCACCCTGAAGAACTGAAACTTTATACCTGTTGAACAACAGCTCCCCACTTCCCTTTCCCATAAGCCCCTGGCAACCACCATTCAACTCTGCTTCTATGAGTTTATTTTATTTTATTAGAGACAGGGTCTCACTCTGTCACTCAAGCCAGAGTGCAATGATGCAGTCCTAGCTTACTGTAGCCTCGAACTCCCGGGCTTAAGGGATCCTCCTGCCTCAGCCTCCTGAGTAGCTGGGACTACAGGTGTATGCCACCATGCTCAGATTTTTTTTCTTTTTTTGTAGAGGTGAGGTCTCACTATGTTCCCCACGATGGTCTTGAACTCCTAGGCTGAAGCAATCCTCCTGCCTCAGCCTCCCAAAGGGCTACAGGTATGAGCCACCATGCCCAGCCAAGTTTGATAATTTTAGATACCACATATAAGTGGAATCACGCAGTAGTTGTGCTTCTATGCCTGGCTTATTCCCTTTAGCATAATGCCCTACAGGTTGATCTATGTTGTCACATATGGCAGGATTTCCTTCTTTTTAAGGCTGGTTAATATTCCATCGTATGTATATATCACATTTTCTTTATCCATTCATCTACTGATGGACATTTAGGTTGTTTCCACATCTTGGCTATTGTGAATAATGCTGCAGTCAAAATGGGAGAGGTAATATCTCTTTGAGACCCCAATTTTAATTCTTTTGGATAAATATCCAGAAGTAGGATTGTTGGATCACATGGTAATTCTATTTTCTGAGGAACTGCCATACTGTTTTCCATAGTGGCCACATCATTTTATATGGAAATCTTGTGAAATAGAATTTATCAGAAATGCTTTGTTTTCAGAGCATAAGCCTGTAGCAGTATTACAAATCATGATTTTTGTCTACGTATGAATTTGCATGTTTTATGCATTTTAACATATTGGATCATGTTTTAGTGTATCTGACTCATCTTGTTCTGATGAAGACTGGCAGTTTCAGATGAAATGGCATATGCAATTGTCACGAACACGGGAAAATAACCTGAAGAAACAAGTGTTCCAATCACAAAAAGCCTAAACATATTAATCAGTAACTCAGTGTATGCGGTATGAAAAGCGATTTGATTATATAATTACATAACTCAATACAATGCAGTGTCCATTTTTCAATACACTGCAATTGTTCTTAAAAATGCCTTATTTTCAGATGAATTTTATATTGTTCTTCAGATTTTTGATGAACCTAAATTTAAATATGATAGGAAGGAAGAAAGCCAAATATGTAAACTGAAAGAAAGAAGACTAGCCTGTCAAAACTTGTCTTATTATTATTACAATGGCAATTAAAAACTTTATTAAAACAAAACAGAAGTATCAATAAAATACAAATTTTGGTTAATCGTGTTAAAGGAAAAACAAAGTTATCTTTCTATTCTTTTTATAGAAAATGTTATAAAATCATCATATGGGCAGGGAAACAAATGGTATGCAACCTACAATATGAGAAAGTTATAGGGAGCGTGTCAGAAAGTTAATATTAAATTATTTTTCTAGATTTTCTGATGTTTGTAGTACTTGTAAGCTTTTATAAATTTGTAATATATTGTGATTTCTTTTCTCAGTTTAAAGAAATATTCGCTTTTGTACCTAATTTTGTATTGTTCTTCTTAACAGAGAACCCCCCAAATTGTATGTTAGGCCACACAAGCCTAGATCTATCCTCCTTATTTCCAGTCTTTTAGCAAATACTATTGGCTATACCTTCAATATCTGTACAGAATCTGAGTACTTCTCGCCATCTTCACTCCCACCACTCTGGTCTCAGCCACCCTCATTTTCTGCCTGGATTATTGCAATAGCCTCCTAATTTTTCTTCTTGCTTCTTCCCTTGTCCTCTTGTAGTCTAATGTGAACAGAATAGCCAGAGCGATTATTTTAAAGCCAAGTCCTATCTGGTCCCTCCTCTACTCAGAACTCTCCAGTGGTTTCCATCGTCGCTCAGAGTAAAATCCAAAGTCCTTTTTTTGTGCCCTTCAGAGACCTATGTGACCTGTGCTCCTACAAATCTCTCTGACTTCCTTTGCTACTCCTCTTGCTTAACCTGCTCCATTCTAGTCTCCTTGGAATGGAGTAAACATACTTCTATCTTGGAGCATTGGCATTGGCTATTCCCCCTACCTGGAATGCTCTTCTTTCAGATATCTGCATGACTTACCCCCTCAGTTCTTTCAGGTCTCCGCTCAAATGTCACCTTATCAGTGAGACCTTCCTTATATAAAATTACAGCCTCCCCATCACTCATTATCTCCCTTCTCTGCCTTATTTTTCTCTACATCACTTATCACATCTGATATAATACATACTTCCCTGTATATTTATATATTTTCTTTCTCTCCCATTAGAAGTAAGTTCCACAAGGGAGAGGACCTTATTCTGTTCACTAATATATCCACAGTACCTAGACATGTGCTTGGCACATAGCAGGCATCCAATAAATATCTGCTGAATGAATGAAGGAAGGACAAATCCTATATGTCCACTTAAGCAATGGGATTAGAGGGTCTTCTTCTCCTTCCCCTTCTCCTTCCTCTTTTTTTGACAGACTTTAGCCCTTGTCACCCAGGTTGGAGTGCAATGGTGCAATCTCGGCTCACTGCAACCTCCACTTCCCAGGTTCAAACGATTCTCGTGCCTCACGAGTAGCTGGGATTACAGGCGTGTGCCACCATGCCAAGCTAATTTTGTATTTTTAGTAGAGATGGGGTTTCTCCATGTTGCCCAGGCTGGTCTTGAGCTCCTGACCTCAAGTGATCCACCTGCCTCGGCCTCCCAAAGTGCTGGGATTATAGGCGTGAGCCACCGTGCCTGGCCCCTTTTCTTCTTTTTTAAAAAAGGTACTTTTTTTAAAAGTGTGGTAAAATATACATAGCATAAAATTTATCATTTTAACAATTTGTAAATGTACAGTTTGCTGGCATCAAGTATATTCACACTGTAGTATAGCCATCACCTCCATGCATCCCATAGAACAGTTCTTGTCTTGCAACATTGAAACTCTGTACCCTGTTTCTTCTTTATATACTAAGTTAATGCCTGAATTTCTTATAATAAACATTTATTACTATAATGTCAAAAGGCCATTTCCATTTTGGGAACAAACTAATCAGAAATTTATATTCATTTCATAAGACAATAATTGAGAAAAGACTGTGTTTCTATTCCTCGAACAGATTAAATGTGAAGCTGTCCAGTTTTTTAAATGATTCATTAATGTGGTCCTCTGGGAGTTTGAATATTCAGTACCAGCTGTTTCCCTCAGTAATATTTGAATTTAATATTTTACCTTAAGAAATTTGATGCCAAAAAATAGTAAATATTTAACTACATGTGGTATTATTTTAATATGTTAACATGTTTTCTTTACTTGGAGTTTGTTTAATTAGCAATACTGTTACAGTTCTGCAACATCATAATACAGAGAAGGGAGAGAGGAAAGTGGCACCTACTGAGAGCCTACTAGGTGTCAGGTGCTTTGCAGATATTAGGAGTGCCCTCCATGTCCTCAGATCTCACTCACCTGGCATTACACTCCAGATTGACTTTCACCATCTCCATTTTGTGGCAAATGCTCTTGACAAGATCACCAATTATTTCCCTGTCACTAAATCCCAATAGACAATTTTTCAGTCTTTATGCTCTTAACCTTGTAGCAGCAGTTAGCACAGATTATCATCCCCTTCTTATCAAACCCCTTCTTCCTTTGGTTCATATTCAGAGCTTTTTTATTTCACTTCCTTAATACTTTTATTATTTTCGATTTCTCTCCATATCCACTGTCCCCACCCAAACTGGTCTGACACTGTATGCTCTTGCCTGGACTACTCTTCTAGCCTCCTAACTGGTCTCTTTGCCTCCAGTCTGCCCACCCCCAATCTGTTTCCTACACAACTGCCAATGACCTCTCCAAACTACGATCACACCATTCCCTTGTTTATGATTCCTTGATGGATTTTCTTTGCTCTAAAGTTCAGTATCTTTATTCTGGTCGACAGAGCCCTTCATCCACTTGTTCCTGCCTGTCTTGCCAGACTCAGCTTGAGCCACTCTCATTTTTGATCTTTCTACTTGAGGATTCTTTACGTTTCTTGAATAAGTCAAACACTCATCTCTGCATCTTTGCACATGCTCTTCCCTCTGCCTGGACAACTCTTTATTCATTTATTTATTCACTCAACAAATATTTATTGAGTGCCTACCAGGTGCTGGGCACTGTTCTAAGTATTGGGGATATAGCACTGAACAAAATAAAGATTCTTATGCTTGTGGAGCTTGCATTCTAGCCAGAGGAGAGAGAAAAAAAATTAATGAAGGCAATAATTAAGTAAACCGCATGGTATTTTAGAAGGTGATAAGTACTATGGAAAAAAGAAAAGGTAGAGAGCAAGGTAAGCAGGAGCTACAGTACAGAAGAGGGTGGGTTGGTGAAATTTTCGATGGCAAGGTCAACGTAAGCCTCCTTGAGAGGGTGATATTTAAGCAAAGACTTGAAGAAGGTGAGAGAACAAGCCATGTGGATATCCAAGGGAAAAACATTCTAGGGAGAGGAAGTAGTCATTGCAAACTTGTGAGGGGGACTCTTGCATGCTGTGTTGGAGAAATGGCAAAGAAGATGGTATGGCTGAAGTGGAGTAAGCAAGGACAAGCACAATAAGAGATGGTACTGAAGAGACAGCTGGAGCCTAGACTATGAAGGGGCTGGGAGGCCACTTTTATTGAGTTTGGCTTTTTTCTCCAAGTGAATTGTGAAGCTATTGGAGGGGTTTGAGCAGAATAGTCATACAATCTAATTAAATTTATTCCAACATCACTCTATGCAATGTTGAGAATAGACTCGAGGGAAGATGTGGGTAGGGGAAGAGGAAGCAGGAAGACTGTTCAGGAGGATATTACAGTGATCCAAGTGAGAGATGATGGTGGCTTGGGCCAGAGTAGTAGCATTCGAGGTGGTGAGAAGGGGTTGGATTATGGACATATTTTGACAGTATAGCCATCTGGACTTGCTGGTTAGATATAAAGTGTGAGCAGGGCCGTATCCTATATGTAGGATCTGAGACTTATCTAGTTTGTGGGGCCTTGTTTAAAAAACATACTAAATAAAGTACAAATCTGAGTATGTATATAAAATGAGAAAAATTATGCCAATCAGGTAGACTTTGTCAGGACAAGATGAGTCAGATACTCTATCTAATACGTGATTTGACATGCTGGGATTCATAAAACCTGTGACTTCACACACATACACATTGCTTGTAGTACTGCTACAGGTCTGTGTCTTATGAACAATTCTATTTAATGATATTCCCATCAAAAAAAAAACAGAGTATGCTGCACTTATAATTGTGTATGCTGCATTGTCCAGTATATTCTTAGCAGTTAATAAATCTCTTTTTTGGAGACAGAGTCTTGCTCTGTTGCCCAGGCTGGAGTGCAGTGGCACAATCACTGCTCACTGCAGCCTCGACCTCCCAGGCTCAAGCAATCCTCCCACCTCAGCCTCTCAACTAGCTGGGACTACAATACAGGTTCACGCCACCAAGCCTGGCTAATTTTTATATATTTTTGTAGAGACGGGGTTTTGCCGTGTTGCCCAGGCTGGTCTGGAACACCTGAGCTCAAGTGATCCGCCTGCCTTGGCATGAGAAATCCCATTTTAACCTAGGCATCAGTAACAGCCAAATCTTCTGCATACAAATCTATGTTTTAGAAGGATTTTCCACAGTCTAGCTTCTGGCTGTGTACATTTCAAACCTTGTGTCACCTCTACTACCTCCATGCTTCCAGTGTCAAGTACCATAGGACAGATTAATATCACAATATGACTTTATGACTTCTGGTTCTCTACTGTTCTGTCACTACACCAGGTGAGTCAGCACATGGGCTGTAAGGGGTGTTCCAGGAAGCCAACCTTTTATTGGGACAGCGGTATGCAGTACGCAAGGAAGTGACTGCAAACCACATAAATGTATCTTGCCAAAGCCCAGCTAAATGTAACCCTAACTCAACTTCACCTAAGCAGGATCCCAAAAATGTCCTTGGTCACGCCAACAGCACCTAATACAAGGGGAAACATGATGGAAGCAAATTTGGAATGGAAAGAGACAGTGGGCTTAACTGACTGCAGTAAGAATATCTTACTGTCCCAAATTTTACAAAAACATATGACAATGTGAACACATTCCTAGGGGACTTTCCAGGGCCTTGGACTATGAGGGTTCCTGAGGCTAAAACTTCATTAGCTTCAGGTAAAGCTGGCACTGCATATGGGGTGTGACAGAAAGGGAGACATTAAGGATGATTCTGAAGGTTTTGGCCTGAGGAATGAATAGGATGAAGTTGCTATTCCTGAGATAGTGAACACCTCAGGAGGAGAAGGTGGGTCAAGTGGAGAATGCAGAGAGGGGGAAGATCAAGAGTTCAGTGTGACCATGATAAGTTGAGATGCCTTTCCTGAGAAAAGCCCACAAATTATGATGCCTGTTGACTCTTTTGGCTGGGGAGTTGAGTGACACAGTGTATGAGAATGTAAAGATGGACATGTTTCACATGTGGGCTTTCTCCCATCTAGGCTTGAGCCCTTGTCCACAGAGATAGTGGCACATCATTTTCTGTCCCCAGCAATGTCTCATATGTGGCATTCCACGTCGGTGCACAATAAATATTTGCTGATTGATCAAGGATGGGTGACCATAGGTCATGCATATTTACTTTGTCTGTGGCTGATTAATTAACCTTCTGTTGTCAAGCCATCTCTGAAGCTGGAAAGATAAGAAACAGCCCTGTCTCAACTTCAGATTAGAGGTCAGGCGGTCTTGGTTTCTAGCTGTGGCTTCTTCATTAACTGGTACAAACTTGGGCAAGCCAATTTGTTGTTCTGGGCCTCAGTTTCCTGGACTGAAAAAAGAATGGGAGACTTAAGTTTCATGGCCAAGATAGAGTAAAAGAACCCAGGTATACCCTTCTGCATGAAACAATAAATAAAAACAGACAAAATACATGAAACAATGGGTTTTAAGACATTGAACATTAGGCAATGAAGGACAGTGATCCCAGAGAGATGGAAACAAACAAGGGGAGCCCTATGATAACCTTAGCCTGTTTCCTTGAGAAAATTTCAGGAAGTGACATAGGGAAGGGTACTGAAGTAGAGCCTGGTGGACCTCCTTGAATTAAGGAGACAGAACTGAAGGTCCAGGGAGACCAAGAAAGGAGAGCTCATAGGACAGAACACCAGAGAGGAAAGAGCTACTCTAAGAAAGACCTAGAGTATTCAGCAGAGTACTGATCAGCATGTATGTGTGAGAAAACTACTCAAGGGTGGCAAATAACCATCTGATATGATTAGAGGGAACTGTGCCTTGTGCTCACATAGGGCCAGAAATAGTGCTTCTTCCCTCCAGGCAGACTGGAGAAACTCATAATTCATGGGACATTAAGTAGTCAGGAGGTCTTGCCTAAGTAATGGGAAATAACTAGCCAAGACTAAGTGCTGTTGCAGACCCACCAAACCAACCACAAAAGCAAATCCAAAAGAATCAAACTGTTTCCAAGTAATTTAACTGACCATACCAAGTGTTGATGAGGATGCGGAGCAACTGGAACTCTCATTCACTGCTGGTGAGACTGCAAAATGGCACAACCCATTTGGAAATCATTTTGGCAGTTTCTAAAAATGTTAAACATACACCTGCCGTATAACCAAGCCATTCTACTCTTAGGTATTTACTGAAGAGAAATGAAAGCCTATGTACATTCAGAGACTTGTACATGAATGTTCAAGGCATCTTATTTATAATAGCCAACAACTAGAAACAAACCAAATACTCGTCAGTAAGTGAATGCATAAATTGTGGTGTATCCATGCAGTGAAATACTACATGCAACAATATGGATAAATCGTAAAACGATTATGCTGAGTAAAAGGAGCTAGACAAAAAGAGCACATACTATATGGTTCCTCTTTTTTTTTTTTTTTTTTTGAGACAAAGTCTCGCTGTGTCGCCCAGGCTGGAGTGCAGTGGCGTGATCTCGGCTCACTGCAAGCTCTCCCTCCTGGGTTCAGGCCATTCTCCTGCCTCAGCCTCCCGAGCAGCTGGGACCACAGGCGCCTGCCACCATGCCTGGCTAATTTTTTGTATTTTTTAGTAGAGACAGGGTTTCGCTGTACTAGCCAGGATGGTCTCAATCTCCTGACCTCATGATCCGCCCACCTCGGCCTCCCAAAGTGCTGGGATTACAGGTGTGAGACACTACACCTGGCCTATATGATTCCATTTTTATAAAATTGTAGAAAATGCAAATAATCTATAGGGACAGGAAACAGATCAGGGTTTGCCTGGGGATGGTTTGGAGAAGAGAAAGAAGTGTGCAAGTGAGAGAATACAAAGGAGCATGAACTAATTTTTGGGTTTTTAGATATGCTCATTATCTTTGTTATGATGCTGGTTTCACGGGTATCCACATCTATCAAAACTTATCGGATCATACACTTCAAATATGTGCAGTTTATTGTATCTCAATTATTCCTTAATATAGTTGTTTTAAAAATCCATTAATCTCATACTTTGAATTAATCTTTTACCCATGCTCAATTTTGTAACAACATGCATTAGTCTTTTGGAAAATATTGTTTTACTGAGGTATGCAGGCAGACCTTCCAAATATTAACAGATTTTGCCATATATTATTTAAAAAATCACATTTGTTACTATTACCACAGACCTCATCAGGACAGTCTTTAAGCATGGGGACACCGTAAAGCTCATACAGATTTTCTAAAATTCTCTTTTTTACTTGAAAGCTCCCATATATTTTATTCATTTATGTATTTTTTAGAGATGGGCTCTCACCGCATTACTCAGGCTGGTCTTGAACTCCTGGGCTCAAGCAATCCTCCCACATCAGCCTCCCGAAGTGCTGGGATTACAGGCGTGAGGCACTGTGCCTGGAGAAAGCTCTAATATTATCATTGGTAGCAAATACTGCTAGTTAAGTGACAGACTCACTTTGTTCATTTTCCAGGAAATGTCTGCCAAAAGCCTAAATCTGAATAACTGTAGTTTGTCTGTTAGCCATTCTTTCAAGTAAAAATAGGGTTCCATGACAAAATTGTCTAGTTCAGCTCACAACTCTAACAAGTACTTTTCCTCGAGACAACCATTATACATTGGTGTGTAACAGATGTGCCTTATGCATGCTTCCTAGCTCATCATATGGAAAATGTACCCAATGATTAGATTTGATAGAATTGATTTTTACTGCTTCATCAAGGACTTTGTTTACTGAGTGTGTAGGGTGAAGAATGCCATGAATACCAGTACAGTTGGTACCAATGCCTTGATTTGTGCTGAGGTGCTGGCAATATATATATATACCTTTGCTTTTGCACCATCAGTACAAATGTCAATGTGTCAATGTAGTGAAGAAGGCAAATATCCTTTTAGTGTTATGAAAATGATTTTGACCTTGAGGACCCCTTGTAAAGGTTTTGGGGACTCCTCAGACATCCACAGATCACATTTTTGAGAAAAGGTGCTATGCAGCATTATATTGTCAGAATATACTACAGTCTATTGATTTTTACCATTGTCAGACCTTTGGAATATTCTGTTTTGAGCTATTACAAATAGAAGTGATAAGAATATCTTTGGACACTTCTCTGAGTTATACATGTGCATGTATTTGTGTTGGATATGCTTAGAAGTAAATTTGCTGGCTCACAGTGTATATGTATGCTCAAGTTTAGTAAATTATGCCAAATGGTTTTCCAAAGTGGATGCATTATTTCACACTCCTACCAGCAGTGTCTGAGTTTTAGAGGATTTGAATTCAGATGCATCTGATTGTAAACTCAAGCTCTATACAGTGATAGATTCTGCTTTTTAAAATAAAATTAATAGTTGCTCATGATAAAAATTCACAATATAGACGAGTTTAAGTTGAAAAGTACCACAGAAATGAGAACACTACTATAAAAGGATATGTGTACAAGGATGTTAGTGATAGCTCAGTTTGCAGTGGCAAAAAAGGAAAACAGTTAATGCCCATCAGTATTTAATAATACATCAATAATATTGACTATTAGCCGTTACAAAGGAAGAATTAGGGCTCGGTGTGGGCTCACGCCTATAATCCCAGTACTTTGGGAGGCCAAGGTGGGAGGATCTCTTAAGGCCAGGAGTTCAAGACCAGTCTGGGCAATATAGTAAGACCCCGTCTCTACAAATAAAAAGTAAAAAAAAATTATCTAGGTGTGGTGGCATACACCTTTAGTCCCAGCTACTCAGGAGGCTGAAATAGGAGAATTGCTTGAACCCAGGACTTCAAAGCTGCAGTAGGCTATGATTGCACTACTGCACTCCAGCCTGTTCAACAGAGCAAGATCCTGTCTCTAAAAAACAAAAACAAAAACAAAAAAGGAGGAATTAAGTCTATACCAGCAGACTTAGAGGAATTCCTCAAAGTTTCATTAAGTGGCAAAGATACAATGCTGAGAAGCATATACAGTATGAACCCGTTTTGTTATTTGTAAAGCAAACAACAAGAACAGCCTATGCATGTATGAATAGGTTTGTATATGAATAACTGGACATGACTAAAGTTGCTAAAGGTCACATAACAGGCTGTTAATTATGTTTAGGGATGGGGCAAAAAAAAAAAGTGTGAATAAACATGCCTGTGATAAAAACAGCATGTATGAGATCCCATCTTTGTAAAAGTGTGTGTGTGTGTGTGTGTGCGTATGAATAGGGAAAGGTAGGGAAGTATGGTCATTGTCTTAATCTGTTTCCTGTTGCTATAATTGAGTACCCGAGACTGGGTAATTTACAAAGAAAAGAAATTTATTTCTTACAGTTCTGGAGGCTGGTTGTCCAAGGCTGAGGGACCACTTCTGGTAAGGGACTTCTTACCGCATCATAATATGGTAGAGGGCATCACATGGTGAGAGGACAAGAGCTTCCCGAACTGGCTTTTATAACACACCCAGTCCCATGATTACCCATGAATCCATGAATCCATGAATGGATTAATCCATTCATGAGGGCACAGCCCTCATGACCCAATCACCTCTTAAAAGCCTCACCTCTTAATATGTTACATTGGGGAGTACGTTTCAACATGAGTTTCAGAGGGGTCAAATATTTAAACCAGAGCAGTTTACCAAAACATAATTTGCGGTTATCTCTAGGCAGGATTTGTTTGTGATTTTTTTTCTTCCTTAAACTTGTATTTATCACCAGAATTTTTAAAGAATAAATATATGGGCCGAGCGCAGTGGCTCACGCCTGTAATTCTAGCACTTTGGGAGACTGAGGCGGGCGGATCACGAGGTCAAGAGATCAAGACCATCCTGGCTAACACAGTGAAACTCTGTCTCTACTAAAAATACAAAATATTAGCCAGGCATGGTGGCGGGTGCCTGTAGTCCCAGCTACTCGGGAGGCTGAGGCAGGAGAATGGCGTGAACCCGGGAGGTGGAGGTTGCAGTGAGCTGAGACTGCACCAGTGCACTCCAGCCTGGGCGACAGAGCAAGACTCTGTCTCAAAAAAAAAAAAAAAAAGAATAAATATATGTTACTGGGACAAAGATTTGTAAAAGATGCTGGGTATACTGACTAGTTATCTGGAAAAATATAAAATGAGATCCAATCTGTACACCATACACAGGAATCAACTCTAAATGGATCAAGGATCCAAGTGTAATACATGAAACTATACAGATATTAAAAAAGGCTGGGTGCAGTGGCTCACTCCTGTAATCCCAACACTTTGGGAGGCTGAGATGGGTGGATTGCTTGAGCCAGGAGTTCAAGACCAACCTGGGCAGCATGGCAAAGCCCTGCCTCTACTGAAAATACACACACACAAAAATAGCCGGGAGTGGTGGCACACACCTGTGGTCCCAGCTACTTGGGAAGCTGAGGTGGGAAGATCATTTGAGCCTGGAGGGTGGAGGTTGCAGTGAACTGAGATCACGCCACTGCACTCCAGCCTGGGTGACAGAGTGAGACCCTGTCTCAAAAAAAGAAAAAAAAAAAGAAAATATGAACAAATTCCCTTTTACCCTTGGTGTAGGGAAAGGCTCTTTAATCATAACTCAAAAGCTAGAGGCAATAAAAGGAAAAAATGGATAAACTTGACTACCTTTAAAAATTCCATGGCAAAAAGCCTCATCATAATCAACATCGAAAAACAACTGAGAAACTGGAAGCAAATATGTGCAATATGCATCACAGATAAAGGGGCTAAAATTGTGCCTATACAAATAATGCTTCAAAATTGATGGGCATAGGTCCCCAAAACTCAATAGAAAAATGGAGAAATACATGAACAGACAATTATCTATCATCGATAAATAGCTCCTTAACCTTGTAACCTCACATATAATTAGGTAAATGCAAATTAAACCAACACCAGGATATCATTTCCCCCTATCAGATCAGCAAAAATTAAAAAGTACGGCAATACATTCTGTTGGCAAGTCCATAGTTACATAAATAAATAATTGAATTCATACATAGGGAGAAGGGAAAGCACTGTCTCCCAGTACAATGCCAATTAATAAATGTAGAAGGAATGACGGAAATAGAAAATCACCATTTGACAAATATCACAGTAATAATTGTGTTAGGCAAGAATCATCAAAGGATTAGTGGGCAAAGTATGATGAGAACAAGATATTCATATAGTCTCAAACTATCTCTCCACAAACTATAAACTAATTTGGAAAAGAAAAGGAGTAAATTTACAGTGGAGCAACCCAACAGACACCCCTTAACCAAGTGGTCAAAGTTAACATAACCAGTAATTAGACATATACATTGTGTGTCTCCTAATAGGATGCAGAGAAAAGGGCCTTGCATTAATTCTGTGGTTTTCTTTTCCCAAATGCATAACCTGTACTTAGTCATAAGAAAACATGAGACAAACCTAAATTGAGAGACATTCTGCAGAATAACTAGCCGTTACTTTTCAAAAGTGTCCAGGTCATGAGAAACAAAGACAGACCGAGAAGCTGTACCAGACTGCAGGAGACTGAGGAACTATAACAACTAAATACAATGTGGGATCCTGGATTGGATCTTAGACCAGAAAACGAGCAGCAGTGAGCCAATTGACAACTTCTGCATAAAGCCTCTAGATTAGTCAATAGTATCATATTGATGTTAATTTCCTGGGTTTGATTTATATAAGATGTTAACATTTGGGAAGCTGGTAGGGGGCAGATATTTGAATTCTTTGTACTGTTTTTGCAAGTTTTTTAAAAGTCAGAAATTATTTCCAAATCAAAAGTTAAAATATGAAAAAAGAATAAACACATATTGCTTATATAATCAGAAAAAAACACAAAAAACTAGTTTTATTGTGAAAATAAGCCAAAATAAAAATAAACTCCCAAAATTCAAGTGAAATCTCCTTTCCCTTTACTCTCATCCACAGCTCCATTCCACAGGGGTAACCACTGTTACCATTTTCTTGTTTATCCACCCAGGAGTTTTTGCTAGGTGGATAAACGCCCAGTGTGTGTGTGTGTGTGTCTGAAAGGGATACACACACACACACAGACAGACAGACAGACACACACACACACACACACACCCCACAGATGAGATTGAGGCAGGAGAATAACCTTTGGAGGCAGGCAGGGAACCTAAGGCTGTTTCACGCTGACTTCCTAGAACTAAATTGAAAGGGCCGGGCGCAGTGGCTCACGCTTGTAATCCCAGGACTTTGGGAGGCCGAGGCGGGCAGATCACGAGGTCAGGAGATCGAGACCACAGTGAAACCCCGTCTCTACTAAAAATACAAAAAAATTAGCCGGGCGTGGTGGCGGGTGCCTGTAGTCCCAGCTACTCAGAGAGGCTGAGGCAGGAGAATGGCGTGAACCCGGAAGGCAGAGCTTGCAGTGAGCCGAGATCACGCCACTGCACTCCAGCCTGGGTGACAGAGCGAGACTCTGTCTCAAAAAAAAAAAAAAAAAAAAGAACTAAATTGAAAGGAAAACCCTAACTTTCCATGCCTAAGTAACAAAAGGACCAGAGGCTACTACCTTTGCAAACCGCCACCTTTTCTGCACCACAGATGGGAAATTGAAAATACCTCTGATTGGTTGCTTTTTGCACAGGAGGGCAACTTTGCAACTTCACTTCAGCCCCTGATTGGTTGCTGCAACCAATACTAATTGGGTGTAACTTTGTAACTTCACTTCAGCCTCTGATTGGAATCAGACTGATTGCGGGCCACCACTTCATTTACATGAGGTGAGCACGAAGTGGCCAATGGGAAACTCTAGGGGGTACTTGGACCCCATAAGATTCTGTATCCAGGGCTCTCGAGCCTCTACTCAGCCTGCTCCCACACTGTGGAGTGTACTTTGGTTTTCAATAAATCTCTGCTTTTGTTGCTTCATTTTTTCCTTGCTTTGTTTATGCGTTTTGTCCAATTCTTTGTTCAAAATGCCAAGAACCTGGACACCCTCCACTGGTAACAAGATGACATTTATTCATACTATTCTGCTTCTATTTTCTTCATAAAACAGTATATTTTGGCTACTTATCAGTGCACATCCACATACATGCACCTCTTTCTTTCTTTTTTTTGGTTTAATCTTTATCAGTCGGCCAGTCCCTGTTAGTTGTCATTTCGATTGGCTCCTGTTTTTCATTATTACAAGAAATGCTGCAGTGAACACGCTTGTTGATGTATGTTTGTGCATATGTGCAAGGATATTTCAGGAAGGAAATTCTTTTTCACTTGGGGTTGGAGTCACCTTTCTGCTTTGTATTCTGGCTGGACGGGAAACAAATCTGCATTAGACCACAGTGGAGTCTGGTCCTCTGTGGGAAAATAAGCTTAACATGGAAAGCAGTGGAGCCCTGGTCCCCTGCTCCATACTGGAGTACACATTCTCGTGGCCAGAATACTTGTGTCTTTACCCTGAAGAGGAAGATAAATTTTTACTGCCCAGCTCTGTATTTTCAATATATCATTTACAGTCACTCCACACTTCTGTCAGTTGAAATTTAATTTTATTTAACAAACACTTCTAATATGGTTAACGTGTGCTGGTCACTGAAATATTTTGCAAGTGTTAACTCATTTCATCCTCATAGCAGTCTTATGTGCTAGGTACTATCATTATCCTCATTTTTCAAATGAGGAGACTGAGGCACCAGGATGTTAAGTAACACACCCAAAGATACACAATAGCTCCAATGTCATCTCGCTGTTCTTCCTTTACCAGTCATTTTCTTCTAGTATACATATCACAAAGTAGAGGGTTAGGCCCGTGTCCCTCCCTGAGCCATTCATCTGGCAGCTACTCTTCTCTGCTGTTCCATGGACCAACACTCAATTTTCTGCTGATCTCCTCCAGAAATCCAGCACTCAAGTCCCCTTCTAAGAAGGATAAACAGACACTGGTGAGTGAATGAGGGGACACCATACATTCCTATACTGTCCTCTCATTTATACTTCCCAACATCACCACCAGGGTTGTACAGATTTTGCAGCAGGCCTGTGAATAACTGAAAGGAATTTCAAGTATGGGGACTTTTAAAAAATAATCTACTGCCCATGTCCATGTCTGTAGACCAAGAGAAAATCACCAGAGAGGCCCATCACAGTGAGAACCTTCATGTCCTTCTTCCTTGAATTCAGCTTCACTTTTTTCCTCTTCTTTCAACCCATCAAATGAAGCTCCACCCACCCCCTACTCACAGGGCTTGGTCTTGCCCCAGGTCCCACCTCTATCTCCCCTAGAAGCCCATTGGCCCACATCTTAGTTATTCAGCCTGGCACATGGCTCTGAGCCTTCCAAATGGACAGGTTAGGGTAGGCTCTGGCATTCCAGGTGTCATCGCTTTCCAAAGGTCCCCATCAGTAGGGGTCACAGAGAGATAAATGCTTTTTGGTTTTTCCTGATAGCCCGTGGGTGACGGTTGGATGAAACACATACGCACGTCTGTCTCTTCAGGCTAAACAACAGATTCTCGAGAGAATGCCGTCTAAATCCAAATGGAAGAAAAGAAAACTTCTCCCAACTTTCCCAGCTCGCAAGGGCAATGGTGCCTCACATGATTATGCAGAGCAGTGCCCCTTTCCCTTCTCATTTTCAAGGAATGAGAAATAGACTCAGAATGGAATAATAATCACTAAGATTTAGTAAACATTTACTGTAGGTGAGGTTGTGGATGGTCTCATTTAAGCCTCATAACAGTCCCGTGATGTTACAGGGAGTATAACTATCATCTTAAAGATGAGGAAACTGAGGCACAGTATATCACAAAGGCCACACAGCTGGTAAGTGGGACAGCAGGGATTTACAGTTGGCAGCCAAGTGTCCAGAGCCTGTGTACTTTCTGTAACACCATACAGCTTCCTTATAGTTCAAACTGTAAGTGGTAGAGGTGAGATTTGAACCCAGATCATTTGACTCAGGATCCTGAGCTCCCAGCACCTTAAGGCTCCTGCAAGGACAGCTACTTACATACACAAAGAACTGGCTTTGGGATGACTGAATGGTATTGCTTTAAATTGCCAGATGAGGCCCTTCCCTCTCACTGTTCTGTCAGCAGAAAAAAGGCAATATAAATGTTTATGCTCCTCTAGTACAAGCAAACCCCTAGGGATCCTTTCATGATGGACACACTTTTGAAATCATCTAGATTTAGAGCAGATGAAAGACTGCTGGGATTTCTGTTGTTTTGCTTGGTTTGGTTTTAGCATTTCTTCCTGCGGCTCTAAGCAGAGGATCTGGAATTTGTCTTGGGTCAAACCTGCCCTTTCTCTGGGAGAGACCGCTTCATTAAGGCCTCTTAGTAAGTTACCTATCTGCCAGTGTTCCTCGAAGGTGGTGGAAAATGGGAAGGCAGATGCTGTAGACTGGAGTTTTATGTATTCTATTAAAAAACGGTAAAGGTGGTCTTCACTGGGTTTTGCTTCAGGTGGCTCAATCTCGGAATGAAGTACAAAGAACACAGTGTTTGGCCAAGGCAGAGGGATGTGAAGGCCCCTCTCAATAGAGGTTGGCCATCTATTTGGGGGTGACTTGATCAGCCTAAGAAAGAGCAGGATTGGACATGTCCCCTCCTGCCTTTCACTTCCTCCCTGCTAAATGGGGTGAGGTAAGATCAGTACTGGAGGTAGTGTCTTGCTCCAAAATTTCCTGTATTGTGTCTTTTGGGTTTCTTATTGTGCAACACTGGATCCTATGGGTATAAAGTACACAGTGAGGTGCTGGGTGGAGTTGAGGCCAGCTGAGTCTAGTGAGGAATGGTGAAAGATGAGGTGGGTATACATGAAAAAGGGGAAGCTGGAGGCAAAGGTGACAGGGTTCATAATCTCCAGATATGTAATTGGGCCCTGGGAGTGGTCCTTGGGTATGTAATAGCAGCAGGTAGAGCGGACACTGTAGTAAGAGAGCTTGATGAAATATCTGGAAAATGCAGATGTCCCTTTGGCCTTCCTGGGGGAATCTAGAATGCTTCCAGTTAGTGACAAGACTCTTATTGTTGAATCCCCATATGCCTGCTGGGTACAATTGTTCACTGTACAAGGGAATCTGGTTGAGAGTGTCAGTAAGGATTGAAATCCAGCCTACTCACCAATTCATGCAACCTGGTGCAGAGGTGTGCATCTGGAGAGCCTTTTTCAAATTTGCACGCAGGCACCTCATGGCCTATGGGCAGCCATGACCCTCACGTCCAGTACAGTGTCTGGTGCATAATAGATAATTGACATCTGTTGACCGAAAGCAAAAGATGGTGATGTAGCTGGCTGGTATGAGAAAGAAAGCTGCAATGACTATGAAAAGGGGTGCTCTAATAGATGGGTGCAGAGTGTGGTAAGCAAATTTAGCATTTGGGAGGTGTGTGGCCCAGTTATCTTATTTGTTGAAGGTGAATGGCAACCAGAAGTCTCCTCCAAAATCTATCTGGCTGTTGTTCAGTTTGATTGTTGTGGGCAATGGACAAGTGGATGTGGACATGGTGGATCAGAAGTGTGCTCTATAGAAACTTTGCACCAATTGGGCTCCCCAGTCAGATGTTACAGGGTAGGCTGTCTTAGAGGTGGAACAATTATGTCTCTGAAGAATAAGGTAGAGATAACTGGGGCAGAAAGTGGTCCAGCTGAAGAGAGAAAGTGGGCTGTTCTCATGAAGGTGTTGACTTCAATGATTATTATTCTATGACCACAGTTGGCAGAGAGTTGGTGAGGAATGTAAGGAATGTCTCCTAGGAATGCTTGGTGATTGAGGGAGGGTGGGGTAGCTCTATTGAGCTTCTTTAGCCTTTTTTGTTTTCCTGTGGCCAAAAACATGCCTCAGTGTAGTACAGGATGTTGAGTAAGTCAAGGTGCTTCATGCTGTGTGTTTCAAAAGAGCATTGGTAACGAGTACAATAGCATCGTAGCACACACTTAGGACCTACATATGGGGCTTTGCTGTCAGGTATGAACAGGCAGTTCTGCCTATGTAGTAGGTCTCCCTTCACTATGCGTCTCTGGAAACCCCCGCCTTGAGATGAGCCTGGATCTCTTCGTGGTGCTGCTGGACACAGGTTAGGGAATCATAGGGAAAGAAAGTGCTACTTGAACATTTTCCAACAAGTCACTTTGCAGCATGTCTTCCTTGTTCTGGGAACAATCACTTGGAAAGGCTCTCTGGGTAAATCTGAGGCAGGTAGGTAATTATTGCTTTGGGCTAAGGGTGTAACAAGATCTTTTGTGGTTTGACAAAGGCTGCCTCTCCGCAAATTCCTTGGTTTGTTGAGCTGGTTGCTGGGGAGGAAGTATGTAAATTTGCATAGGGGCCACGGAGCCTCCTTGGAAGAAAGGGATTATGAAACCCCGTCTCTACTAAAAATACAAAAAAATCAGCCAGGTGTGGTGGTGCATGCCTGTAATCCCAGCTACTGCTATCCTCCCCCCAGACTCCACCCCCGACAGGCCCCTGTGTGTGATGTTCCCCACCCTGTGTCCAAGTGTTCTCATTGTTCAATTCTCACCTATGAGTGAGAACATGCAGTGTTTGGTTTTCTGTCCTTGTGATAATTTGCTCAGAATGATGGTTTCCAGCTTCATCCATGTCCCTGCAAAGGACATGAACTCATCTTTTTTTATGGCTGCATAGCATTCTATGGTGTATATGTGCCACAATTTCTTAATCCAGTCTATCATTGATGGACATTTGGGTTGGTTCCAAGTCTTTGCTATTGTGAGTAAGTGGCACAATATTTTTAAAGTCCTGAAAGAAAAGACCTGTCAAGCCAGCATCCTATACCTAGCAAAAGCATCCTTCAGGAATGAAGGGAAAATTGAGACATGCTCAGATAAAGGAAAACTAAGAATTTGTTAGCAGCAGACCAACCATAAAAGAATGGCTAATGAAATTGCTTTAAACAGAAAGGAGATGATGGAAGAAACCTTGGAGTATCAGGAGGGAAGAAAGAAAACAGTAAGAAAAAATATGGGTAAATAAAATTGACTTTTCCTCTTGAATTTTCTAAATTATGTTTGATAGTTGAAACCATAATTGTGCACTGTCTGACATGGTTCTAAATTTATTTACGGGAAATATTTAAGGTAATTATAAATGGGAGAGGGAAAAGGAATGTAAAGGGAGGCAGGTTCTTACACTTTGCACAAACTGGTAAATTGATGACACCAGTAGATGGTCATAAGTTGTATATATATAATAGAATACATAGAGCAATCACTAAAAAATATATGAAGAAATATACTCAAAAACACGACTACAATTAAATCAGAATGGATTTCTAAAAAATATTCAAGTAACCCACAGGAACGCAATAAAAAGAAAATAAGAAATGAAAAACAGAAAGAACAAACAGAATTTTAAAAATTAAATGGCAGGCTTAAGCTCTAACATATCAATAGTTACATTAAATGTAAACACTCTAAATATAACAACTAAGAGACAGACAGAGATGGGCAAAGTGGATTAAAAAACATAGTCAGAGCAAGATATCAGAATAGGACTTTCTAGCACTCATCCTCCACACAGAACCATCAATTGAACAATTATCCACACCCAAAAATACCTTCACATGAGCTAAGGAAACCAGATGAGAGATTACTGCATCTAGGTCTAGCATAGAAATAAAGAAAAGACACATAAAGAGGGTAGAAAGGACAATTTTACATCAACCGTGTCATGTCTCCCCCTACCTCAAGCAGCACAGCGTGAAGAGAGATATTCTCCGTGTGGGAGAAGGAGAGGAAAGTGAACACAGGATTTTGCCTTGGACCCTAAAACTAGGCCCATTCCAGTAAAACCCAACATGGAACAGACCCCTATGTCCCCAAACTCCGGGCTGGTACCAGCAGAATGTGCTCTAAGCCCACCCTGGTGCCAGGTAGGATCCCACAGCCCCAAACTCCAGGCCTACCTGGTGGAATTGGTCAACCCCAGCAGTCCCAGACCTCAGACTGGCCCCAGCACCAGGTCAGCCCCCACAGACTCAGACTCTAGGCCTGCTCCAGGGCTAGGCCAGCCCCAGCAGCCCTGGGCTCCAGACCACCCCCAGCCCTGGGCTAGCCCCTATAGCCCTAATCATCATGCCAGTACTCACAGACAGAATCAGTCTCTAGGCTGGCCTCTGAAGATACTAGATAGGGCTCACAGCCTCAGGACAGACCCTGTGGCTTTAGGCTCCAGGCCTGCCCCAGGTCTCAGACCAACCCAGAGTCGGGTTAGCCCACATAAGCCCAGACTTTAAATCCACCCAAATAACAAGTTAGTGCCCCTGGCCTCAGGTACCAGACTGGTACCCAAGGACATAGGCTCCAGCAGCAGAATATACACAGGTGCACATGGAACATTCTCCAGGAGAGATCATGCTAGGCCACAAAACAAGTCTTAACAAACTTAAGAAGACTGAGATCATATCAAGTGTCTTTTCTGACCACAGTGGTATAAAACTAGAAATTAATTGCAGGAGGAATTTTGGAAAATTTACTAATACATGGAAATTAAACAATATGCTCATGAACATCCAATGGGTCAAAGGAGAAAGTAAATGGGAAAATTTAAAATATATTGAGAGAAACAAAACTGGACCAAAACTAATGGAATGCAGCAAAGGCAATTCTAAGGGGGACGTTTATTGCAATAAACACCTATATCAGCAAAGAATAAAGATCTCAAATAAACAACCTAATGTTACACCTCAAAGAACTAGAAAAAGAAGAGCAAACTAGCCCCAAAGTCAGTAGAAGGAAGGAAATAATAAAGATCAGAGCAGAAATAAATGGAATAGAGGCTAGAAAAACAATAGAAAAGTATAATGATGAATAGACAATTCTGAAAAGAAGATATACAAAATATACCAAGTATACAAAAATATACAAATGGACAACAAACATATGAAGAATGCTCAACGTCACTAATGATTAGGGAAATGCAAATCAAAACCACAATGTGATACCACCTTACTCCTGCAAGAATGGCCATAATGAAAAAAACAAAAAAAACAGCAGATGTTGGCATGGATGTGGTGAACAGGGAACACTTCTACACTGCTGGTGGGAATGTAAACTAGTACAGCCACTATGGAAACAGCGTGGAGATTCCTTAAAGAACTGAAAGTAGAACTAACATTTGATCCAGCAGTCCCGCTACTGGGTATCTACCCAGAGGAAAGGAAGTCATTATTCAGAAAAGAGTTGCACACACATGTTTATAGCAGCACAATTCACAATTTCAAAATTATGAAACCAACCCAAATGCCTGTCAATCAACAGGTGGATAAAGAAACCGTTATATATATTATATATATAACAGTTATAATATATAATATAATATATTATATTATATATAATGTAAATATATATTGTATTTCTCACTGATATGTGAGAGCTAAGCTATACACAAAGGCATAAGAATGATAAAAATGATACAGTGGACTTTGGGGACTTAGGGGGAAGAGTGGGAGGGGGGCGAGTGATAAAAGACTACAAATATGTTGCAGTTTATACTGCTCGGGTGATGAATGCACCAAAATCTCACAAAGCACCACTAAAGAACTTACTCATGTAACCAAATACCATCTGTACCCCAATAACTTATGGAAAAATAAAATAAAATAAATAAAAAGAAAAGTACAATGAAATTAAGAGTTTGTGTTTTGAAAAGATAAAATTCACAAACCTTTATATGGACTAAGAAAAAAAGTGTTAAGACTCAAAATCAGAAATGAAAGAGATGTTACAACTAATGATACAGAAATACAAAAGGCCAAAAGAGACTATGATAAACAGTTATATACCAACAAATTGTATAACCTACAATAAATGGATAAATTCTTAGACACATACAACCTCTCAAGACTGAATCATGAGGAAACAGAAAATTTGAACAGACCAATAATGAGAAATAAGATTGAATAGTAATTTAAAAAACTCCTATCAAAGAAAAGCTCAGAACCTGATAGTTTCACTGCTGAATTATACAAAATATTGAAAGAATTAATACCAATTTTTGTCAAACTCTTCCAAAAATTTGAAGAACACAAACTACTTCCAAGCTCATTTGATGAGGCCAGCATTACCCTGATACCAAAGCCTGATGAGGCTACTACAAGAAAAGAAAATTCTGAGCCAGTATCCTTGATGAAGACAGATGCAAAAATCTTCAAGAAAATATTAGCAAACCAAATTCAACAGCGCATTGAAAAGATCATTTACCATGATCAGTGGGATTTATTCCAGGGATGCAAGGATAGTTCAACATACACAAACCTATAAATGTGATACACTACATTAACAGAATGAAGCGCGAAAACCATATGATATCTCAATAGATTCAGAAAAGCACTTAACAAAATTGCTTGAAAACATCCTTTCATGATAAAAAAAAAACTCTCAAAAAATTAGATATAGAAGAAATGTACCTCAACATAATAAAAGCCATGAATGACAAACCCACAGGTAACATCATACTCAATAGTGGCAAGTTAAAAGCTCTTCCACTAAGATCAGAAACAAGACAAGAATGACTACTTTTATCACTTCTATTCAGCATAGCACTGGACACCCTGGTTAGAGCAATTAGGCAAGAGAAAGAAAGACATCCAAATTAGAAAGGAAGAAGTTAAATTAAATTGTCCCTGTTTGTAGATGACATGATCTTATGTATAGAAAACCCTAAAGATTCTGCCAAAAAATCCTGTTAGAACAAATAAGTTCAGCAAAGTTGTAGGGTGCAAAATCAACATACAAAAATTCAGTATTATTTCTATATACTAACAGGAAACTATCCAATAAAGAAATCAAGAAAATAATTCCATTTACAATAGCTACAAAAAATACTTAGGAATAAATCTAAGGACATGAAAAACCTGTATACCAAAAACTATAAAACTTTAATAAAAGAAATGCAAAAAGACACAAATAAATGGAAAGATATTCCATGTTCATGGGTTGGAAAATTAATATTGTTAAAATATGTATACTACCCAAAGCAATCTATTGAGTCAATGAAATTTCTATCAAAATTTCAGACACTTTTCACTAAAATAGAAAAAGCAATCCTAAAATTTGTATGAAACCACAAAAGACCCCGAATTGCCAAAACAATCTTGAGGAAAAAGAACAAACCTGGAGGCATCACACTACCTCACTTCAAAATCTACTATAAAGTGATAGTAATCAAAACAGCATGGTACTGGCATAGAAACAGACACATAGACCAATAGAACAGAATAGGGAGCCCCAAAACAAATCCACCCATTTATGGTCAATTAATTTTGACAAAGGTGCCAAGAACATACAATGGGGGAAATGGGGAAAAGCATAATGGGGAAAGCAGGAAAGGAGAGTCTCTTTAATAATTGGTGCTTGAACAACTGGATATTTATGTACAAAAGAATGAAATTAGATCCTTGTCTCACGCTATATACAAAATCAACTCAGAATGGAGTAAAGTGTTAAATGTAAGAACTGATACTATGAAACTACTAAAAGAAAACAGGGGAAATATCCATGACATTGGTCTAGGCAATTATTTTTGCATATGACCTGAAAAACATAGGCAATAAAAGTGAAGATAGGCAAATGGGATTACATCAAACTGAAAAGCTCCTGTACAGCAAAGGAATCAATAAACAGAGTGAAGAGATAATCTATGTAATGAGAAAAAACATTTGCAAAGTGTATGTCCTATAAGGGGTTAATAGCCAAAATATATAAGAAACTAAAATAACTCAGCAGCAAGAATACAAATAACCTGATTAAAGAATACAAAAATACAAGAATACAAAAAACCTGGGCAAAGGACCTCAATAGATGTTTCTCAAAAGAAAACATGCAAATGATGAACAGGTATATGAAAAATGCTAAGCATCACTAATTGTCAGAGAAATGCAAATTAAAACCACAATGTGCTATTACCTCACACCTGTTAGAATGGCTATTATCAAAAAGACAAAGAAAACAAAAAACAAAAAACAAGTGTTTGTGAGGATGCGGAGAAAGGGAACCCGTGTACGTTGTTAGTGGGAATGTAAATTAGTACAGCTATTATTGAAAACAGTATGGAGATTTTTCGAAGAATTAAAAGTAAAATTTTTACTACATGATCTAGCCATCCCACTACTGGGTATATACCCAAAGAAAACACAATTAGTGTGTTTAAGAGATATCTGCACTCCTATGTTCATTGCAGCATTATTTACAATAGCCAAGATATGGAATCAATCTAAGAGTTCAACAACAGACGAATGGATAAAGAAAATGTGATATACGTACACAACGAAATACTATTCCACCGTAAAAAGGAAGGAAATAGTGTCATTTGTGACAACATGGGTAAAACTGGAAAACATGTTAAGTGAAATAAGCCAGGCACAGAAAGACAAATACCATATGATCTCACTTATATGTGGAATCTTAAAAATTTGAACACATAGAAGTAGAGAATAAAATGGTGGTTACCAGGGACTGGGGGCAGTGAAGGGGTTGAGGAAGATGTTGCTCAAAGGATATAAAATTTCAGTTAGATAGGAGGAATAAATTCAAGAGATCTATTGCACAATGTGGTGACTCTAGTTAATAATTATATATTCTGTTTTTAACTTTTATTTTAGGTTTAGGGGTACATGTGAAGGTTTTTTACATAGATAAACTTGTGTCATGGGGGTTTGTTGCAGAGATTATTTAATCACACAGGTATTAAATCCAGTACCCAATAGTTATCTCTTCTGTTCCTCTCCCTCTTCCCAACCTCCACTCTCAAGGAGCCCCTAGTGTCTGTTGTTCCCTTCTTTGTTTTCATGAGTTCTCATCATATAGCTCCCACTTGTAAGTGGGAACATGTAGTATTTGGTTTTCTGTTCCTACATTACTTCACTAAGAATAATAGCTTCCAGCTCCATCCACGTTCCCACAAAAGACATGATACTGTTCTTTTTTATGGCTGCATAGTATTCCACAGTGTATATGTACCACATTTTCTTAATCCAGTCTGTCAATGATGGGTCTTTAGGTTGATTCCATGTCTTTGCTATTGTGAATAGTGCTGCAATGAACATTTGTGTGCATGTGTCTTTATGGTAGAATGATTTATATTCCTCTGGGTATATACCAGTAATATGATTGCTGGATCAAATGGTAGTTCTGTTTTAGTTCTTTGAGAAGTCTCCAGGATACTTTTCACAATGGTTGAACTAGTTTACACTCCCACCAACAAACGTGTAAGTGTTCCCTTTTCTCCACAACCTTGCCAGCACCTGTTATTTTTTGACTTTTTAGTAATAGCCATTTTGACTGGCATGAGATGGTATCTCACTGTGATTTTGATTTGCATTTCTCTAATGATCAGTGATATTGAGATTTTTTTCATATTCTTGTTGGCCACATGTATGTCTTCTTTTGAAAAGCATCTGTTCATGTCTTTTGCCCATTTTTCAATGGGGTTGTTTTTCTCTTGAAAATTTGTTTAACCCAGAAACAAATCCACACATCTACAGTGAACTCATTTTTTACAGTTGCCAAGAACACACACTAGGGAAAGTGCAGTCTCTTCAATAAATTGTGCTGAGAACACTGGATATCCATATGCAGAAGAATGAAACTAGACTCCTATCTCTCACCATATAAAAAAACAAAAGGGATTAAAGGCTTAAATATAAGACCTCAAACTATGAAACTACTACAAGAAAACATCAGGGAAACTCTCCAGGACATTGGACTAGGCAAAGATTTCTTGAGTAATACCCCGCAAGCACAGGCAACCAAAGCAAAAATGGACAAATGGGATCACATCAAGTTAAAAGCTTCTGCCTGGCAAAGGAAACAATTAACAAAGTGAAGAGATAACCCACAGAATGAGAATATATTTGCAAACTATTTATCTAAAAGGGATTAATAACCAGAATATATAAGGGGCTCAAACAATTCTATAGGAAAAAAATCTAATAATCTGATTTTAAAATGGCCAAAAGATCTGAATAAACATCAAAAGAAGACATACAAATGGCAAGCAGGTACATGAAACAGTGCTGAACATCACTGATCATCAGAGAAATGCAAATCAAAACTGGGGTAAGATGATATCCCATTCCAGTTAAAATGGCTTTTATTCAAAAGACAGGCAATAACAAATATTGGCAATGATGTGGAGAAAAGGGAACCATTGTACACTGTTGGTGGGAATGTGAATTAGCACAATCACTATGGAGGTTCCTCAAAAAACTAAAAATAGAACTTCCATGTGATTCAACAGTCCCACTACTAGGTATATACCCAGAAGAAAGGAAATCAGTATATCAAAGAGATATCTGCACTCTCATGTTTATTGCAGCACTATTCACAATAAGCCAAGATTTGGAAACAACCTAGGTATCCATAAATAGATGAATGGATACAGAAAATGTGGTGCTTATACACAATGGAGTAATATTCAGCCATAAGAAAGGATGAGATCCTGTCATTTGCAACAGCATGGTTGGAACTGGAGGACACTATGTTAAGTGCAATAAGCCAGGTACACAAAGACAAACCTCACATGTTCTCACTTATGTGTGGGAGCTAAAAATTAAACCAATTGAACTCATGGAGATAGAGAGTAGAAGGATGATCACCAGAGGCTGGAAAGGGTAATGTTGGAGGGGAAGTGGGGATGGTTAATGGGTACAAAAAGATAATTAGATAGAATGAATGAGATCTAGTATTTGATAGCACAACAGGGTGACTACAGTCAACAATAATTGTATATTTTAAAATAACTAAAAGAGAATAATTGGGTTGTTTGTAAGACAAAGAAAGGATAAATGCTTGAGGGGATGGATACTCCTTTTACCCTGGTGTGATTATTACACATGGCATGCCTGTATCATAATATCTCATGTACCCCATAAATATATATACCTATTATATAACCACAAAATTAAAAATAAATTTTTTTAAAAGAGATATTAGCAAATAGAATTCAGAATGTATAAAAGGTATTATGCATAATGACAAAATAGTGCTTATTTCAGAGATGCAAAGTTAGTTCAATATTCAAAAATCAATCAATGTAATCTGCAATACTAAAAGGCCACTGAAGAAAACTTACATGATCACATAAGTTGATGCAGAAAAGTGACTTGAGAAAATACAACACCCATTCAGAATAAAAAAATACTCAGTTTTCTAGGAATAGAGGGAACTTCCTCAACTTGATAAACGGCATGTACAAAAACCTATAGCTGACGACAAGAATGCCCTCTCTTGCCACTCTTTTATTTTATTTTATTTTTAAGACAAGCTCTCACTATGTTGCCCAGGATGGTCTCCAACTTCTGGCCTCAAGTGATCCTCACGCCTTGGCCTCCCAAAGTGTTGGGATTACAGGCATGAGCCACCACGCCCAGCTGCCACTCTTATTCAACAAAGTGCTGGAAGTTTTAGTCAGTGCAATAAGATGAGAAAAGGAATTAAAGGCATACAAAATAGAAAGGCATAAATAAAACTGCCTCTATTTGCAAATGACATAATTGTCTACACGGTAAATCTCAGGAATCTTTAAAAAGCCTTCTAGAACTAATAAATGCATTCAGCAAGATTGTCAGATACTAGATCAACAATGAATGTGTGGACCCTGAAATGAAAAATATAATACATTTACAATAGCTAAAAAATTTAATACTTCAGTGCAAATCTAACAAAACATGTAAAGCACTTGTATGCTGAAGACTACAAAATTCTGATGAAGGAAATCAAAGATCTATATAAATGGAGAGACATACCATGGATGGAAAACTGAACACAGTAAAGACTTCAATTCTCCCCAAATTGATATACAATTTAATGCAATAATTATCAGAATCATAGCAAGAAATTTTGTAGACAAAGACATGTTTATTTTAAAATTTATATGTAAAACAACAGGCCTTAGAATAGTTAAAATGTAGTGAAAATAAGATATTAAGATTAAAGTATATGGAATCACTTGTGTTATGACTTAATATGATGCTATGGTAGTCAAGATAGTGTGGTATTGGTGGAGGGATAAACACAGATTGGAGGGACAGAAGAGAGAATCCAAGACAGACTCTTAAAAACAAATATGGCAAACTGCTTTTTGACAAATGCACAAAAGAATGTCAATGGAGGAAATATAGCTTTTTTCAACAAATGATGCTAAAACAATTGGATATCCATGGGCAAAATAATAAAAAAAAACCCTTGACCTATATATCACATCTTACACAAAAATTAACTCAAAATGGATTATGAACTTAAGTGTAAAACACAAAACTATAAAGGTTTTAGAAAAAAAAACATAGGAGAAAATCTTTGGGATCTAGGGCTATGTGAATAGTTCTCATACCTGACACCAAAGGCATTAGCCATAAAAGGAAAAATTTATAAATTGGACTTAATCAAAATGAAAAACTTTTGCTCTGTGAAAGAGGATGAAAAGGCAAGCTATAAGCTTGGAGAAAATATTTGCAAACCACATATCCAACAAAGGACCTGTATACAGAATATTTAAAGAACTCCCAAAAACTTAACAGTTAAAAAATAAAACCAATCAGTTCAATCAGAAAATGAACGAAAGTCATGAAGAGGCATTCCATGAATGAGGAGATATAGATAGCAAATAAGCATAGTTAATGATGTTCATTGTAAGGGAAATTCAAATTAAAACCACATTGAAGTATCACTATGTATTTGTCAGAATAAATAAAATTAATATTAGAGACAACATCAAATGCTAGTAAAGGTGTGGAGAGATGGAATCACTTATGTACATTGTTGTTTGGAATGTAAAATGATACAATCATACTGAAGGGGGTATGGCAGTTTCTTTCTTTCTTTCTTTCTTTCTTTCTTTCTTTCTTTCTTTCTTTCTTTCCTTCCTTCTTTCTTTCGGGGTCTCCCTCTGTCACCCAGGCTGGAGTGAAGTGGTGTGATCATGGCTCACTGCAGCCTCGAACTCCTGGGCTCAATCGATCCTCCTACCTCAGCCTCCCAAGTAGCTGGGACCACAGGCATGGGCCACCATGCTGGCTAATGTTTTGTATTTTTTGTAGAGATGGGGTTTTGCCATATTGCCCAGGCTGGTTTCGAACTCCTGGGCTCAAGTGATCCACCTGCCTTGGTCTCCCAAAGCGCTGGGATTACAGGCATGAGCCACTGCACCTGACTGTGGTTTCTTAAAAAACTAAACATGCAACTACTATATGACCCAGCAATTTCACAGAATAGTTCCTCTTCCCAGAGTTGTTTTACAAGGCATAATTGACTGAAAAATACTGCCCATAAGACATTAAGTGACATGAGTGGACTATACATGGACATTGAGAATTACTAGGCCTGAAAATTATGGGTCCCCCATCTTCTTGGGCTTCTCTATTTCCATGGTGGCCAAGCTCTGTCTCTCCCCTTGGCTAGTCTTTGAAATTCGGGAGCTGATAGCTCCTCTGCTGCCATCTGTCTAGCTTGCCTGGCATTGTGCTGAAGAAGTTGACTTTGGCTCCCTCTGAAACCCCAAGTGGGTTATGCAGCTTTCTCCTCCAGATCTAACCAGCTACCTAATGCAGGAGTTACCAAACTCTTGAGGCAGGCAGGAAAGATCCCTTTTGCATTCCTGCCAGTCAGACTGGCTAGGATGGGAGTGGGGGTCAGGATGCCGGATGGGACCCTCAGCTGGGATCCAACCTGCTCTACTTCCACGGGCCATGTAGAGATTTGTGGCTTCTCTCACTCCTGCATAGGCCTCCTGGCTTGCTTTCAAGATAAGAGTCAAAGGTTGTGAGCCTTCACCAATTTTTCCTGGGTAAGGAAAACTCATTTCCTCTCCTTGGCATTTGTCCCCTTTCCTCTCTTTCTCACTCAAAGTGTCACTTTTACAGTCTCTTCTGGGAACTTCCTCTCTCCAATCTGTGACACCTTCTATAATTCCCGCCCTTCTATTTTCAATTTATGTTGATGCCTGTAGGGTCATATGTGAAAGCCTTTCAGAAACTCCAACATATTATGCAATTGCAAAGCATCATTGCTGCTTGCCTGTTAGATGGGCAAGGTCCTGTGCTATATGCTAACTGAATCTGCCCACAAGTAGCGTACATCTAATGGGAAGATAACTAATATTAATACAGAGAAACATATGCCAAGAGCCACAAGAACAATAAAGAAAATATGTTATGAATTCAGATCTATTTCACTCCCATCTTCCAGGAATCAACAGGCCAGACAGGAGGCTTTGCCAGAAAGCCTTTTCAAACCTCGCATTCTAAGTTGCTGTCATGTCTGTATTAATTTCCTATTGCCACTCTAATAAACTAACACAAATTTAGTGGCTTAAAATAATGCAGACTTACTATCTGACAGTTCTAGAGGCCAAAAGTTTTACAATCAAGGTGTCAGTATGTATTAGTCCATTCTCACATTGCTATAAAGAACTACCTGAGACTTTATAAAGAAAAGAGATTTAATTGACTCACAGTTCTGCAGGCTATACAGGAGCCATGGCTGGGTAGGCCTCAGGAAACTTATAATCATGGCAAAAGATGAAGGGGAAGCAAGCACACCTTCACATGGTGACAGGA
The DNA here is from genome assembly GCF_028878055.3 of Symphalangus syndactylus. Taxonomy (NCBI): domain Eukaryota; kingdom Metazoa; phylum Chordata; class Mammalia; order Primates; family Hylobatidae; genus Symphalangus; species Symphalangus syndactylus. The sequence continues at coordinate 122,815,967 of NC_072447.2, read as the reverse complement.
GAGAGAGTGAAGGGGGAGGTGCTACACAGTTTTAAACAACCAGATCTCGTGAGAACTTACTATCATGAGAACAGCAAGGGGGGAATCCAACCACATGATCAAATCACCTCCCACCAGGTCCCTCCCCCAACACTGGGGATTACAATTCAACATGAGATTTGAGTAGAGACACAGAGCCAAACCATATCACAGCAGGACTGTGTTCCTTCTAGAAGCCCTAAAGGAGAATTTGTTTTCTTGCCTTTTCCAGAGGCCGTCTGAATTTCTTGCTTGTGACTGTATCCTCCATCTACAGAGCACATCACTTCAACCTTTGCTTCTGTCATCACATCTTCCCTGACTTTGATCCTCCTGCCTCCCTCTTACAGGGACCCCTGTGATTACACTGGGCCCATCTGGATAATCCAGGATAATCTTCCCATCTCAGGATCCTTAACTAATCCCATCTGCAAAGTCCTTTTTGCCATGTAAGGTAACATATTCACAGGTTCCAGGGGATTAAGACATAGACTTCTTCGAGGATTCGTTATTCTGTCTACCACAATTTCCTATCTCCCTACCTGGAGAAGCACTTTTTCTCAATCATCTACAGACTCCTTTCCCTGTGGCATCTCCCATAATGCATGGCTCTAGGCTTTCTGTTTATATTCACTGTATGGTTATATAAGAGACTTTTGGCTTTTCAATTTGTTGTATTTTTGTTTTGCTTTTAGTCAGAGGCCCCTCAGGATGAAAGAAAATGTCTCAATCTTCAGTGGTATAGAGTTCTCTATCCTTGAATGTAAACTAGCAGATCCTGGGGGATTCCTTTCAGTCCTGAGATGTCTCAGTTTCATTCACAGTAGAATTTCAGGAACGAAGCTGACTAAATGTGTTATCTCAGAGATGTCTGCTCTTAAAGAGGGACTCCAACAGATCCAACGCCTTAAGACATTCTCTCAAGGGTCAGTTATTCACAACTGACTAAAAGTTTTGCTATATCCCTTCAACCTCTTCTGTACTTTAGCTAAAACTTTTCTTTTGTTTACATTTTAAAATTGCAATTATATCTGAAAAATCATGCATTAGGTGTACTAGTTACCTTCTTCTAATAAATGTTAAACACAAAGCTACTAAAATCCCCTCTTATGTGGTACATAAACTGTACCTGTTTTGTGGGAACACCTGAAAGTAATCTCATGCTGACACTCCAGGCAGTGTGTGAGAATGCAGGAGACGCTTTCGGTTTGCCCTAAAAATCAGAGTATCAGAGGACAATTGCCACAGACCCTCAAAACACATCTACCCATCTGCCTGCATTTTTGCCTATATTCTGCCTTCCATCACATTTCTGTGGATGACCTATCTGTACAACCCTTCCACCTGTGCTCTGGATCTCATTCTTTCTTGCAACTTCAAGGTCATTTCTCCAGCAAGCCCTCTCCTCCATACACATAATCGAACTTTCCTTCTTATTGGGCAGTTCCCATTGGCATATAAGCATGTTTTTCTTCCATAATAAAAAATTCTCTTGACCCCACCTTTTTTTTCTTTTGAGATGGAGTTTTGCTCTTGTTGCCCAGGCTGGAGTGCAATGGCACGATCTCAGCTCACCATAACCTCCACCTCCTGGGTTCAAGCGATTCTCCTGCCTCAGCCTCCTAAGTAGCTGGGATTACAGGCGTGCACCACCACGCCCAACTAATTTTGTATTTTTAGTAGAGACGGGGTTTCTCTATGTTGGTCAGGCTGGTCTTGAACTCCCGACCTCAGGTGATCTGCCCACCTTGGCCTCCCAAAATACTGGGATTACAGGTGTGAGCCACCACACCCAGCCTTGACCCCACTTTCTGTTCTAGCTAATGCACCCATTTCTCCACTCCTGTCTACAGCCAAGTTCTTTGAAAGAATTGTCTACACTTGCCAACTCCAATTTCTCTCTCCTCTTTCTCTCTTGAACAAATTCAAATTAGGCTATCACCCCAACCACTCCAAGTAAACTGCTTTTGTCAGGACCACCGTCATGTTACTAAACTCAATGGACTATCCTGTCATCATCTTACATGACCAAGCAGGAGCACTTGACATAGTTGATCACTCCCTCCTCCTTGAAACACCTTCTTCACCTGGCTTCCAGGACAAGATACTCTCCTGGTTTGCCTCCTACCTCACTAGCTCCTCCTTGTCTGTCTCCACTGTTGTTTCCTTTTCATCTCCCCAACCTCTAAACATTCGTGTTCTCCAGGGCTCATACCTCAGATCTCTTATCTATCAATATTACTTTTTTTGGAGGCCCCATACAATCTCATAGCTTTAAATACCATCTATGTGTTGATGACATCATAACGTACATCTCCAATTCAGACCTCAGCCCTGAGCTCCAGACTCATATATCCAACTGCCCAATTGACATCTGCTCCCGTGATTCCTGCCCCCTGGTGTACATGCCATGAATAATCCCCTTCCTTTGAGTGAGGGTGAAACCTGTGAATATGACGGATGTCACCCTTGTGATTAGATTGTTATGTGGTAAAGGTAAAGAAATTTTTGTAGATGTAATTAAGGTCCTTAGTTAGAAGTTAACTTTGAGTTAATCAAATGGAAAATTACCCAGGGCAAGCCTGACCTAATCAGGTGAGCTCTTTAAAACGAAGTCTAGAGATCACAGATCTACTCTCTCTTGTTAGCCTGAAAGAAGCAAATTTTCATGAATTCTACAGCTGCAAGGAAGCAAATTCCGTTAACAACTATGTGAACTTGAAAGGATATCCCTTTATAACACTATTCGCCATCTCATATGTTATTTTCATATGTAATTTGTTTATTGTCTGCTTCAGCCCCTCCCCCCATGTAAATTTCCAAGGGAAGGGATTTTTCTGTTTTATTCATTGATAAATCCTTCAATGCTTAAAACAGTACCTGTTACATAGTAAATGCTAATAAATATTTGTTAGATAAATGAATAAATGAATTTTAATTATTGAGTTTTTCATGTTCCCCACAACCCTTTTCCACTACTAACTATTCTCTCACCAAATTCCAGCATTACAAACTTCTTTTTTTCTGTTTTTTGTTTTTTTGAGACGGAGTCTTGCTCTGTCCCCCAGGCTGGAGTGCAGTGGCGCGATCTCGGCTCACTGCAAGCTCCGCCTCCCGGGTTCACGCCATTCTCCTGCCTCAGCCTCCCGAGTAGCTGGGACTACAGGCGCCCGCCAACACGCCCGGCTAATTTTTTTTTTTTTGTATTTTTATTAGAGACGGGGTTTCTCCGTGTTAGCCAGGATGGTCTCGATCTCCTGACCTCGTGATCCGCCCGCCTCGGCCTCCCAAAGTGCTGGGATTACAGGCTTGAGCCACCGCGCCCGGCCGACCAGCATTACAAACTTCTATCCCTTTCATTGAGACGTGAATTCACTTTGCACTCTTAAAAATGACATCCTGAAAGATTAGTCCCACCTCTACTGAGGGAGTTTCAGGTACTCTAACCAGAAAGCTATCATCCTTGGCAGATATCTTGGTTTGGGGGACCAGATAGACCTGGATTGGAATGCTAGCTCTGCCTTTTGGTAACTGTGTAAGACCTAAAGTACATTGCTTCATTTCTCTGAGGCCCAGCTTCTCCTCTGGAGAGTAAGAATATTGTCTGCAGTCACAGGGTTTCTGGGAGGACTGAAAGCAGGCATGCATTTTTTATGTCAAGAACAGTTACTGGCATAAAGATGCTATCATACTACACACATGGCTCTGTAACTCGCTATTCCTATGGTTTTGTACATCTATCTTTACATCCTGGTATTTTAATTTCTATAGGATAAATTCCCAAAGTGGGGTTCCTGGCCCCAGTGGTATGTGCTTTAAAAAAGTTAAATGGTGCTGGATTATTTTCCAAAAAGGTTTTAGCAATTCATACTTTTTGTGTGTGTGTGTGTGTAGCAGAGTCTTACTCTGTTGCCCAGGCTGGAGTGCAGTTGTGCGATCTCAACTCACTGCAACCTCCGCCTCCCAGGTTCAAGAGATTCTTCTGCCTCAGCCTTCCAAGTAGCTGGGATTACAGGCGTGTGCCACCATGCCTGGCTAATTTTTGTATTGTTGGTAGAGATGGGGTTTCACCATGTTGGCCAGGCTGGTCTCAAACTCCTGGCCTCAAGTGATCTGTTCGCCTCGGCCTCCCAAAGTGCTGGGATTACAGGAATGAACCACTGTACCCGGCCAATACTCTTAACAACTATGTATGAGAACGCCTGTTTCCCTGATGCTTACCAGTAGTGGATGTTACCAGTGTTTCTCATTTTTGCTGATGAAAATAGTAAATGGAAAAATGGTATCTCGCTGTGTTTATTTTCCATTTCCTTTATCATTTGTGAATATAAATATATTTTAATATTTATATTCATTTGAGTGTCTCCTTCTGTGACTTACTTTCCTTTGTCCAATCTTCTTTTGGATCATTTGTATTTTTCTTATCAATTTATAGGTTGAGAGTGTGAGGGGTGACTGCTAAGGGGTACGAACACTGTTTTGGGGTGATAAAAATGTTCTGAAATTAGATTGTGGTGATAGTTTAATAACTCTGTAAGTGTACTGAAAACCTTTGAATTTTACACTCTAAATTAGTGAATTTTATGGTATACAAATTATTATCTCAGAAACCTGTTACAAATGAAAAAAAGTTTTGAAAAGATTTTTTTGAGATGGTGATTTTTCATGGCTGAATACAATTCCCTTTTATGGAGTTACTGTATTTTATTTAAGCACCCTCAATTGTTTCTAATTATTTCCAATGTTTTACTCTTATAAAAATTGTGATGGGGCCAGGTGTGGTGGCTCATGCCTGTAATCCCAACACTTTGGGAGGCTGAGGTGGGAGGATTACTTAAGGCTTGGAGTTTGAGACCAGTGTGGGTAACATAGCAAGACCCTGTTGCTACCCAAGTTTTTTTTTAACTGGCACACACATAGTGACGTGTGCCTGTAGTTCCAGCTACTCAGGAGGCTGAGGCGGGAGGATCTGAGCCGAGGAGTTTGAGATCACAGTGATCACTCCACTGCACCACAGCCTGGGCGACAGAGTGGGACTTTGTCTCTAAAAAAAAAAAAAGGAAAAAATGATGAATTTCTTTGTACATGAATCTCTGCTTTTTCTTAGGATATATTCTTAGAGTAGGAATTACTGGGGGAGAGGAGACGGTTTTTAAGGGGGAGATATGATTTCTTTCTTTCTTCCTTTTATTCTTTCTTTCTCTTTTTTTTTTTTTTTCTGGTGTTGTTCCCAAAAGGGAGGTATGGTTTCTAATAAAAAATTTAAAAGTAGTTGACGGTGATTCCATGTCAATCTGAGTATTTTGGAGTTTTCTCATTAAGTTCAGAATGCCACATTCAGCATCCCAAAATTGTTGTTGGCCTGGTCCCTCCTACTATGGTGACACCAAGTGACACTATAGTTGGTGACAGAGAGCATTTTTAGTTCTCATCACACAAATGTATACAATTTATTTCTCTCTTTATCATCAGTGTTTAACTTAGAACTGTCTAGCAACTTACTGATCGCTAGAAAAACAAGATGAGAAGCTACATTGCTTTCCCTGGCTCAAATCCGTGGGGATTAGGGGCTAATTTTAGCACAGTTTTAGGCAAAAGCAGGAAGCAGTGCCTATGTGGTTTCTTGGCTACAGTTTCATACCACCTTCACATCTTGCTAACATACGCTGGAGAAAATAAAATAATAATAAGAGTAATAATAATGATAGGTACTATTGACTGATAATCATAAGATCCGTCTTCAGACAGAAAGGAACCTATCTTCTCCATTAGTTTTCCTAAATACTAAGAAAGAAAAATTCATCCAGAAGGAATGTAAAGGAAAAGGGTTTATATCTCCTACCTGATCTCTAGACCCACCCTCAAGCCGAGCCCTTTTTCCATCATCAAATCTTCAGATTTAGCCAGGCAAATTGATTAATGATGGTTGATTCACTGATTTCCAGGACATTAGCAATGCTTGAGAGAAGAGACTCGGTGTTGTCATAGGGAGTTGATTGGGTTTGTAATAAGAATCCTGGGTTTGGCCATTCTCGGTGGCTCACGCCTGTAATCCTGGCATTTTGGGAGGCTGAGGCAGGCAGATCGCTTGGGGTCAGGAGTTCGAGACGAGCCTGGCCAACATGGTGAAACCCCATCTCTACTAAAAATACAAAAATTAGCTGGGTGTGGTGGTGCCCGCCTATAATCCCAGCTACTCTGGAGGCTGAGGCAGGAGAATCGCTTGAACCCGGGAGGCAGAGGTTGCAGTGAGCAGAGATTGTACCACTGCACTCCATCCTGGGTGACCAAAAAAAAATTTTTTTTCCTGGGTTTTAGTTCTGACTCTGCCATTAACCTGTTATATGTCTCTGGGCAAATCATATGTCCTATCTGGATCTAAGTTTCCTATCTGTAGTTGATTTCTAAGGGCCCTTCCAAGTCTCACATGCTATAGTTTTAAGGAAACAATATAATTAGATGTCTTCCATTGAAAAGTAAGGCAGGGAACACACTTGAGAGTTGAAGTCAGAGGAAAGAAACTGAGTCATGTCAGAAACCTATTATAATCTAGGTTATTTTAAGTTAGATTCTTAAGATTATCATGCAAAAATATGCATTTGAGGTTGCACAACTCTTTACATTTACTAAAAATCATAGTACAATGGTGGATTTTGTGGTATGTAAATTACACCTCAATAAAGCCATTAAAATATAAATTTGATTGTCATTTTATCACCAAATAATCATCGGCAGGGTGTATGGAATTGTGGATTGAGAATCTGCTGATTTATACACATGCATGAAGATGAGTGAGAGCAAAAGGATATGTTAATAATCTTGGGGGTTTTGTTGGCTGAGAGAAGCTACTGGGCTCCAGGGAGATTGATGGACCTAAACCGTCATTGTCACATGGGAGGTAACTATTGATTTTACTGACAAACCCTGTCATTATAGAACACAATGCCTAGTTACATTAATTAGAAGCGAGTAAGAGAGTGGAGCTGGAGGCCATGCTGGCAAGGAGAGAGGGAAAGTGGAGATCAATCTTCTCTAAGATGTGGCTGGACCATGCAGGGAGTGAAGAGAGGGAAAGCTGAAAAGTAGGGTGGAGATTGGAACCAGTTTGAAGATCTCTATGAGAAAGGCATAATACTTACTACTTTGGATTGCATATATAGTCAATAAAATTATAAAAAATTATTTTCAAATTGTAAAGCACTGTACAACTAAAATTATTTTTAATAGGCAATACAGGCCCTTGGCAAAAATGCAAACGGTACGAAAAAAATGATGTAAACGGACAGTGAAAAGTATATTTCTTCCCCACCTTTGTCACCCATTTACTCTCTACAGAAGTATCCACTATTTCATTTTTTGTGTGTATCCCTCTGGAGAAATTCTATTATTCTATCCACATACAAATTCATGTATATATATACATGTGTATATATGAATGTATTTTACAAATGACAGGATACCGTTCACACTGTTTTTTATTTGTATTTGTATTTACTTAGCAATGTAGCTAGGAAAGCACTCCTTATTAACACATATTGATCTGCCTCATTCTTTTTTTTTTTTTGAGACAGTCTCTCTCTGTCGCCCAGGCTGGAGTGCAGTGGCACAATCTCGGCTCACTGCAACCTCTGCCTCCCAGGTTCAAGCGATTCTCCTGCCTCAGCCTCCCAAGTAGCTGGGATTACAGGTGTGCACCACCACACCCAGCAAATTTTTTATATTTTTGGTAGAGATGAGGTTTCACCATGTTGGCCAGGCTGGTCTCAAACTCCTGACCTCAAGTGATCTGCCCGCCTCAGCTTCCTAAAGTGCTGGGATTATAGGAGTGAGCCACTGCGCCCAGCCTGATCTGCCTCATTCTTTTCAAACACCTATAGAGTATTTCCTTGTACTGCTATTTATTTAAGCAGTCTTCTTTGGAGGACATTTAATTTACTTCAGTGGCATCTGTTTTATCTTCTTAAATTAATCTTAACCACTTAACAGCAAAACCAGTTCTCAACATAGTGATGAAGGTGTTGGATTTTTTTGCTTAATATATCAGTTTATAGCTATGTTAATTTTTTCAGTCAGAGTAATAATCTTAATATCCCCAAGACTTTAAAAAAAATTTTGATGATGCAATAAAGAGCTGCAGGGAAATTCAAGCACAATTCACTTCTAAAGAGCTGATTTGGCCTGGCTAAATATAGTCTACCAGGCAGCTTGGGCAGGGGTTTCAACATATTCAGGCTCCAATTTGGAAGGGGAACTTAAGCTTTCAAGAATACTTCTTTGAAAGAGAAGAACCCAGAGAGGCAGTAGAATAAAGTGGAAAGATTTCTGGACTGGGTTTGGTTGCTCACACCTGTGATCCCAGCACTTTGGGAGGCCGAGGCGGGCAGATCACTTGAGGTAAGAAGTTCGAGACCAGCTTGGCCAATATGGTGAAACCCTGTCTCTACTAAAAATATAAAAATTAGCTGGGCTAATTAGGCTGGAGTGCAATGGCACAATCTCAGCTCACTGCAACCTCTGCCTCCAGGCTTCAAGCAATTCTCCAGCCTCAGCCTCCTGAGTAGCTGGGATTACAGGTGCCCACCACCACAGCCAGGTTTTTTTTTTTTTTTGTATTTTTAGTAGAGATGGGGTTTCATCACGTTGGCCAGGCTGGTCTCGAACTCCTGACCTCAGGTAATCCACCCACCTCGGCTTCCCAAAGTGCTGAGATTACAGGCGTGAGCCACTGCCCCGGGCCAGTTTTTTTAAAGAAGAATTGGACCATTTGACATTTCATTGGGAGGAGACCTAGAAACAGTGAAGGAAAAGCCAACCAGCACCCTGTGAGAGAAGAAAGAAAATGGAGAGGGAGGCCGGGCATGGTGGCTCATGCTTGTAATCCCAGCACTTTGGGAGGCTGAGGCGGGCGGATCACCTGAGGTCAGGAGTTCGAAAGCAGCTTGGCCAATAAGGTGAAACCCCGTCTCTACTAAAAATACAAAAATTAGCCAGGCGTGCTGGTGCATGCCTGTAATCCCACCTACTTGGGAGGCTGAGGCGGGAGAATTGCTTGAACCCGTGAGGCGGAGGTTGTAGTGAGCCGAGATTGTGCCACTGCACTCCAGCCTGGGAGACAGAGCAAGACTCCGTCTCAAAAAAAAAAAAAAAAGAAAAAAGAAAAAAAAGGAGAGGCAGAGATAAACTAAGTGTAAATTTTTTTTTTTTTTTTTTTTGAGATGGAGTCTTGCTCTGTCCCCCAGGCTGGAGTGCAGTGGCGCATCTCGGCTCACTGCAAGCTCCGCCTCCCGGGTTCACGCCATTCTCCTGCCTCAGCCTCCCGAGTAGCTGGGACTACAGGCGCCTGCCAACACGCCCGGCTAATTTTTTTGTATTTTTAGTAGAGACAGGGTTTCACCGTGTTAGCCAGGATGGTCTCGATCTCCTGACCTCGTGATCCGCCCGCCTCGGCCTCCCAAAGTGCTGGGATTACAGGCTTGAGCCACCGCACCCGGCCACTAAGTGTAAATTGATACAAGATTTTTGGAGGGCAATTTGTCAAGGGGTGTGTGTGTAGAAGACAGCCTGCTATGAGGGGATCAGAGTCAAGCAAATTGGTGAAGGCATCCCTGTGGAGGGGCAGCCTGGTGTGGGAAGTCAGAGCCTGAGAGGGCTAACAAGGACATCTGCATGATGGAGTGGCATGGCATGGGCTGTTGGAGCCTGAGTGGAATGAGGAGGTCATACACATGGGGGAGAGGTGATGTAGGGAGCCAGAGCCTGCATCTGTAGGGAGCAGGCTGCAAAGGGAATCCATGAGGCAGGGAGGCTGGTTATGGAGAATCAGAGGCACCCAGGCAGGGAGAACAGAGCTGTCAGGGAGGGGTGGCAATGGACATGAGAGATTGATTACTTTTTTAGTATCTATTTCTTTGCTTTTTTTTCTTTTTTTTCTGAGATGGGGTCTCTGTCACCCAGGCTGTAGTGCAGTGGTATGATGATCTCGGCTCACTGCATCTTCTGCCTCCCAGGCTCAAGCGATCCTCCCACCTCACCCTCCCGAGTAGCTGGGACCACAGGTGCACACCACCATGCCCGGCTAATTATTGTATTTTTGGTAGAGACACGGTTTCACCATGTTGCCCAGGCTGGTCTCAAACTTCTGAGCTCAAGTGATCCACCTGCCTCGGCCTCCCAAAGTGTTAGGATTACAGGCGTGAGCCACCGCGCCCAGCCAAGTGTTAGTATCTTTTTCTGTGTGACAATTTACCCCCAAAACTCAGCAGCTTAACGCAATACACATCTATTATCTCAGCTTTTATGTGGCAGGAATCTGGGCATGGCTTAGCTGGGTGTCTCTGGCTCAGAGTCTCTCACAAAGCTAAAATCTGAAGCTTCAACTGAGGGAGGCTCTGCTTCCAAGCACACTCATGTGGTTGTTGGTAGGATTTATTTCTTCAAGGGGTGTTGACTGAAGACCTCAGTTGCTCAATGGCTGTGGCCAGAAGGCTCCCTCAGCTCCTTGCCATGTGGGTCTCTCCATAAGGGCATCTAGCTTCCCTCAGCTACCGAGAGGGAGGATGGGAGGGGGAGAGAGAGAGAGAAAGGGAGGAGTGGGTAGGGCAAGGGGAGGGAGAAAGAGAGAAAGAGAGAGACTAGAAGCCAGAGTCATCTTATAACCTCATCTCGGAAGTAACATCCCATAGCTTTTGCTGTATTCTGTCATTAGAAGTGATTCACTAAATCCAACTCACACTCCAGGGGAGGTGATTCCACAAGTGGTTGAATACCAGGAGGTAGGGATCACCGAGGGCTATCTTAGAAACCTCCCGGCACAGTTACATAGAGGAGTATTGATTAAAATGAGTAAATATATTAAGAATGACGTAAGCTATCTTCTCGTTGTTATAAATTATTACTAATGCAGAAAGAAAGAAAATTAGAATGAACCCTGTGGTGTTGGATTGGATATATCAGAGTAAACTCATGGTTAGATAAATGACGGATAGATAGATAGATAGATAAAAATGTGTGTGTGTGTGTGTGTGTGTGTGTGTGTAAGTGTATATAAGTGAGGCCTCTGAGAGGCTCAGGGAGCAGCAACACACCAACAACAATATACACACCTGCTGCTCAGATTTGGCTTCTAGATACCATTTCCACTAAAAGGAATCAGGGCTTCTCCAGGCTGATTTTGGGACTGCAGAAGGCAAAGTACAAGATGAGCCTGGAATATTTTCTGTCAGAAACTAAGGAGGTGCTCGAAAAATGATGGGGTCATGTCAAAGGGACATGGAAACCAGCTTAAAGGGGCTCCCAGTGGCCAAATCTAGGACGATTTGAGCATCAAAGTAAACAATGATAATAATGGACTATAATCCATTGAATAAAATAGGAAACCATAAGTCTATACTGGTATAAACAAATAAATGAATAAATTGAAAGTTTGATGAGGAATGGAAAATTTACACAGTTTCAACGTACTTCCCCAGAAGGCATGTATTAATTACAAAGAATAACTTCACAGTGGAGAAGCCTAGCACTTACCACCTTAGTCAAGAGATCAAAATGACCATCATGAGTAGTAATAGGACACGTTGAAATTATGCTCCACTTGACAGAATGCAATTAGAGCCTAGCGTCACTTCTGTGATAGCCCTGCCAAAAATAAGTAACCTAAATTTAATCACTGGGAAACATCAGATAAACTCAAATTGAGGGATATTTTCCAAAATAACTGGCCCGTAGTCTCCAAAAGTGCCTGAGTCTTAAAAGTCAACAAAAGACCAACGAACTCTTCCAGACTGAAGGAGATGAAGGACACATGACAAATCACTGCACGATTCTGAACTGGATCCTTTTGCTGTAATAGACCATTTTGAGACATCTGATGAAACTTAAATGATACCTGGGGATTCAATGTTAGTAATCTATTAATGTTAATTTCCTGATTTTGATGGTTGTTTCATTCATGGTTAGACAAGAAAGTATCCTTGTCATTAAAAAAATAAAAAGGTACACACTAAATTATTCAGGGGAAATGGGGCAACAGGGTGGCAAATCCCTTTCAAATGGTTCAGGAAAAAAAACCCAGAACAGCCTGTATTACACTTCCAACTTTTCTATAAGTTTAGGATTGGTTTAAAATGATAATAATAGTAGTAGTAGTAATTTAAAAATAATGAAAAGAATGTCATAATCATGAAAGTCAAACACAGTCTGAAGAACTGTTTCAAGATAAAAGAAGGCTAGATATAAACAAAAAATGCAATATATGATGCTGAATTACATCTCAGACCCCCTCCCCTCAATTTTTTTGCCACAAAGAACATTATCTGCACAATTGGAGTATTATGAGTAAGGCCTGTAGTGTAGATAATAGAACTTTATAATATTAACTTCCTGATGTTAATATTTGCACTGTGCTTATGTAAGGAAATTTTTTCGGCCGGGCACGGTGGCTCATGCCTGTAATCCCAACATTTTGGGAGGCCGAGGCGGGCAGATCACCTGAGGTCAGGAGTTTGAGACCAGCCTGACCAACATGGAGAAACTCCATCTGTACTAAAAATACAAAATTAGCCAGTCGTGGTGGCACATCCCTGTAATCCCAGCTACTCGGGAGGTTGAGGCAAGAGAATCACTTGAACCTGGGAGGCAAAGGTTGTGGTGAGCAGAGATTGCGCCCTTGAACTCCAGCCTGGGCAACAAGAGCAAAACTCTGTCTCAAAGGAAAAAAAAAAGAGATTTTTTTCTTTTTTCATAAATGCATCTAGGACAGAAAGAGAAATATTTTGTTCTAAAAAATACATACTGAAGTATTTAAAGTTAAATGGACCTCATAGCTAAAATTTACTCCCACATGGTTCAGAAAAAAGGTAATATGCATATATAGAGAAAATATGATAAAGCAAACTGACAAACTGTTAACAATTGGGGAAATACGTGTGTTCCTGCAACTTCTCTGTAAGTCTGAATTTATATTACAATAAAAAGTTACAAAAATATACATATCCTTTGTCCTCACAATTATCTTTCAAAAGGTATCCAACATGTATATAAAGATATTCATTCATGGATGTTCACTGCAGTATTGTTTGAAATAGCTGAAGATCAGGCTCAAACAAATTGTTTATTGATAGTGGATTTTTCATACTATGAAACACTATGTAAGAGAATTGGGTATACACCTGGGCTAAAAATAAGGAACAAATCACCTTACATTGATTAGAATGGCTGCTATAAAAATAAACAGAAAATAAGCATTGGCAGGGATGTGGAGAAATTAGAACTTTTGTGTACTGTTAGGGGAATGTAAAAATAGTACAACCGCCATAGAAAACAGTATGGCGGTTCCAAAAAAACAAACAAACAACAACAACAACAACAACAAAACACACACACACAAAACCCCAGAGCTATCATATGATCCAGCAATTTCACTTGTGGGTATATATCCAAAAGAATTGAAAGCTCAAATAAATGAGCTGCCTTGTTTCAAAATAATACATTTTCTACTAGTTTCTGCTATATTCATTGATTCAATCAATTTTTAAATATAAAGGTAACAGAGTTACATTCCACAGTGACATAAATATATTAAAGTAAACTAAAATTTCCACAAAAGTCTTTTGTTTTGTTTTTTTCTGAGACGGAATCTTGCTCTGTCGCCCAGGCTGTAGTGCAGTTGCGTGATCTGGGCTCACTGCAACCCCCACCTCCTGGGTTCAAGTGATTCTTCTGCCTCAGCCTCCCGAGTAGCTGGAATTACAGGTGCGTGCCACCATGCCTGACTAATTTTTGTATTTTTTAGTAGAGATGGAGTTTCACCATGTTGGCCAGGCTGGTGTCCAACTCCTGACCTCAAGTGATATACCCCCCTCGGCCTCCCAAAGTGCTGGTATTACAGGTGTGAACCACCGTGCCTGGCCTTTTTTTTTTATTTTTATTGAGATGGATTCTCGCTGTGTCGCCCAGAGTGAGGCAGGGGCGTGATCTCAGTTCACTGCAACCTCTGCCTCCTGGGTTCAAGTGATTCTCCCGCCTCAGCCTCCTGAGTAGCTGAGACCACCCGAGTAGCTGGGACCACAGGTATGCGCCACAACGCCTGGCTAATTTTTGTATTTTTTGGTAGAGACAGGGTTTCGCCATGGTGGCCAGGCTGGTCTCGAACTCCTGACCTCAAGTGATCCGCCCATTTCGGTCTCCCAAAGTGCTGGGAGTGAGCCACCACGCTGGGCAGAAATTTCCACAAATAGTTTTAAAAGGCAATAGGGTCAAATGAATTGAGTGGGCTTCATGGCTGCCTTTCAATACAATTCTGTGCCTTCAGGTTGTACCCACGGCTAATGATTTTATCCAAAAGACAACAGGCCAGGCACAGTGGCTCATGCCTGTAACCCCAGCACTTTGGGAGGCCAAGGCAGGCGAATCACTTAAGGCCAGGAGTTTGAGACCAGCCTGGCCAACATGGTGAAGCCCTGTCTCTACTAGAGAAAAAAAAAAAAAAAGAAATTAGCTGGGCATGGTGGCCTGTAATCCCAGCTACTCAGGAGGCTGAGACAGGAGAATTGCTTGAACTTGGGAGGCGGAGGTTGCAGTGAGCTGGGATCGCACCACTACACTCCAGCCTGGGTGACTAAGCTACACTGTGTCTCAAAAACGAACAAACAAACAAACAAACAAACAAAAAACCAAAGTACAACATTTGGAGACTGCACTTTTTGCTGTTTCTCAGGTAAGGTAAGTTGATTTTTTTTTCAGTGCTGTCAGTAACATAGTAAATCAATGAATGCTACATGACACTTGTCCAGTGCTACGTAACATAACTCTTATTTTGTCCAGACTCAGAAGGAAGCTTACAGTAGGTGAATCCCTTGCAACCTGATTCATTTCTCGTGTTGATTTCCAAAGGTCTAGAATAGGATGGCAGCATTTCAAATTATTGAACACTTGAATAATCTGCTTGGATTTTTTTTTATTCACCTTAAAACTCGATAGTAAACAGGCATTACTGATTTGGAGGTTATAAAGGATTTATGACAGCAAAAGTTAAAAATTTGTTTTCTTTCTAATATTTTGATTCTGTTGTCACTTCGTTTGAAAATTAATGATATTTTTCTGCCCTGCGCATGGATATGGACCTTAATAATATAATTGGGTATCTGCTATCAAATTTATATTCTTCAAGAGAAAGCCACATCAAATAAAAGAAACTGCTTAAGCCACTTTTATTTTTATTTTGCAATGCTAGAGGGAATTCTAAGCCATATTGCTTACTGCTCTTTAGGTTTTATTTTTCTAAATTTTAATGGTGTCTTACACTTATGATGTATTTAACTTACATTAAAATGCAGATGTTTTAAGAATTTTAGTTTTGTTAAGGCTCTTCTAAATATAATTTAAGTAATAAAGGATTATTATAAGAGTTACAACTAGGATTAGGAATTTTTTTAGGTTTATCTGTGCTATGTTTACTGATTACGTCACTTAGAGTGACATTGTATTTTGAAAATATATATCAAATGATAGCATAACAGGGTAGTTCTGTTGCTAAATATTTTGTGCAAATCTTTAAAAAAAGACTAATTTTTCTGATAATCTCTTCTTGTAACTGGTATATTCAAGGGTTTTGTCTCACTCCAGGAAAGGCTTTTCATTAGAAGATGAGATTGAAGCATTATGTCATTTATTAAATTCTCACAATGTGCCAGTCTCTGAGTTAGGTGTTCCAAATACCAACATTCAAAATAACATTGCAAAGAATTATTCTCACTGTGCAAATGAAAAAATAGTGGCCTAGAAAATTAAGTCACTTGCCCAAGCTGTGTTATAAAGCTAATAAGTGTGAATAACTAGATTTTGAACCATGATTTTTTTCCCAGACATTGGTAGTAATAGGTTTTCAAGTCAGTTTTCTTGGTGTTATTTCGATTTTTGTTTTTATTTTTAATTGTTGTTGCTTATGCCCCAAAATGAAATGAATGACATGCATTCTTCATGTATATTGTTTGAAACAAAAGTCCCGGAAATACACTAACAGGAATATCATTTATTGATAAGCTGAATTCTGTTTTACTTTTTCCCAATAGTCTATGCATTAGAAAAGAAAATATTTCACTAAAGTAATTAAAGCACAAAATCATTAAGATTCAACAACAACAACAAAAAGCTTTAGATGACAAGAGAAGCAATTTTTCCATTGTTATTACTTTAATATATCCCATTTGGAGCATTGGATAACCTAAAATACAAATCAACGTAATGATTAGCAGCATAGCATCTAGAACTAAATTGCTCAGATTAGAATCTCAGCTCTTGTTACTTAATCGCTCATGTAGGGCTGTAGCTTAAACTTTCTATGCCTCAGTTTCTTCATTTAAAAAATGGGGACAAAAAATGGAATTTCGGTTACAGTTTTTTAATTAGTACTAAATACCTTTATACAGTTTGTATATGTAAAACCCTTTTCATGGTACCTAATACAATAAGGAATAGCTATTAAATTTTCAGGTCAATTTATTTAACTGAAATGATTATGTATACCGCATCAGTGTACACAGATTTGTTTTATATTGGATGGAATATAACTTAAGAGATTAGAGGATACAAAATATGGTTATATTTAATTTTATTTTAAAGCATAAAAATATTCAAAATATTATAATTATGTTAAGCTATATTCTGTATTTTAATTATATATTAAAACTATATTCTATAGAATGGGCCTTGTGATATGGAAGTCAAGAAAGTGAATGCTACCTGAGGGAGCTCCACCAGAGAAGTCTATATAAGGGACTTGGCCATCCTGGTCTCCTCTGTGCTGAAGGGTCTATACTCTGGGGTGGGGTGGGGTGTAAATGATAGACTCAGTTCCTGCCTTCCACTTTCAAAAGATATAAAAGAATTAAATTCAGAGACTAGCCTTGAACCCAGGTCTTTAGAGCAACAGAGCCTGGAGGAACGTGGCTGGAATTGTGTTCAAATTGTTGGACCACCATGAGCAGGAGGAACAAGGCTGACTTTGCATGTCCTCAAACGTGCAGAAGTTACCAGGGGACCGGTTTCGCTCACTCTCAAGCCAGGAAGTCGGAGACCCGAACGGTGGTATACGGAGTCAGTGAGTCCTGGTCGCTGGAAGTTGGCTAGCCTCCGAAAGCAGGCCCCAGAAACAGAAAAAAACAATGCGGGGATAGTCAGTCAATGGCCTTTGTGGTTCTTGCTCACTCCCTGATGTGTAAATTTGGCCAAGCGCGTGGCCACTTCTCAGCAGTCCCACTTCAGGGATGAGGTGAACAACATCACCTCTCTCGTTAGTTGTATACTCGTTTTTTCAAAGGAAATAGGTCGCGTGGGGGTTGGTAGGCCAAGTGAGTTTCAGCCTCTAAATCACTGTAACTTCGTGGGGGCTGGGGGGGAGTAGCCTGATCAAAGCCTCGAAATCTTCGGGAGCAGCGGCGCCTTGGGATAAACTTTGGCTCGGCCTTTGCAGCACGAGAGGGGCGGGGTTACTTGAAGGGCTCCTCCGGAGAAGGCGATTGGCCCTGGGGGAATCGGGACGGGACGAGTCCATCATTGCCAATGGTCTTGCCTGCAAGTTCAGGGCGAGCCGCCAGGGCGGCGGAGTTCTGAGCGCAGCCAGCGCGCGGGCAGACGAACCCGCAGTCGCGAGCCACTAGGCAGCCGCGGTGAGCTCGCCAGAGCCTCAGGGGATTGAGGAGGTCACGGGGCGTTGGCACCGGGTCGCGCGCCAGCGTTGCCGTCTTAGCTACGGCGAGGACGCTTCTGCGCGCGGTGAGCTCGACGCGAGCCATTCAACAGCTGGCTTCGCGAGCGAAAGTCGCACGGGGTGACTGGGACCGCTGACGGTTGCGACTGCGGCGGTTGGAGGGAGGCGACGATGGCGGCATAGACGTTGGCGGCAGCGGCAGCGGCGGCGGCGGCGGCAGCGGCGGCGGCGGCAGTCCCGTTATCCCAGCGGATCCTGGAGTAGAGACGAACGGTTCCTGAAGCTCCCGGTAAATGCCCTCCGCTCTGTCCTCAGAGAAGGCAGCCACGCTGGGCCCTCGGTGGGGATTGGGGAGGGGCTGCTCAAGAGACCCGAGTTCCCCGCTTGCCTCAGCAGAGTCACGTTTTCCAGAGTAACGCCTAGGCTCTTCCAGGTCCACTCTCCCCTCACTCGAGACCCCGCTGCGCCAGGGAGCGCACCGGAACCCACTCGAGGGCTCACTCAGGCCGCTGTTGGGCGAAGGTCGAGGCATTCCCCTGGGGCACGTTGGCAGTGACATCCCGCTAATGGGAACTGAAGGTGCCCTCTCCTGCTCGACCCATCATTAGCAGGGCTCTGCCGCCGCCGCCCCCTGATGACCCTCGTCCTTGGCTTTAGGGACTTCTCAAGAGATTCTGAGTCTCGGCTTGAGGTTTCCGGCGGGGTGGATTAAGACCGTTTTAATCTGACCGTGACTTGCTCACCCACGAGGCTTTCGGGATGCAAGATCCTGAGCTTGGGTTGGTGGGCAGAGGCGAGGGGAAGAATCAAGTTGGGGAGGCCCATGCTGTAGGATATGCATGCCAACCCACACTCAGGGGAAATCATAGTCGTGGTCCTTGGGACCCGTGCCGCCTTTTGGTCTCCTGCTTTTTGTGTTTTTATTTAAAGTCGACCATTACAGGAGGCAGAACTTTCTAGTGCTGCTAACTCCAAGGGGTAACAAACGTGTATTGGAACGCTGGGTTCCAGTATGGGGAACTGGTTACCCTTTGGGCCTCTTCTTGGTGTCTTTTCTAGATTGAGAATATGGTCTCAAAGATCATGCCCATTTTGCCCTGTTTTCCTGCCTATCTCTGATCTAACCTTGCAACCTCATGCTGTTGAGAGTGTTAACTTGTGCAGTGCAATTGGTAGGGCTCGTTCTTCATGCTGAGAAAACCATTTTTTTGGAAAAATATATTGGGACCTCTCAAATTCTGGTTTTTTGTTTGTTTGCCTTTTGAAGCATGTGACATTCCACCAGTTACATTTTTCTGTGCTCTGGTTTTTTGGGGGGAGGGGAGAGAGGCTGGGGGAGGCCTTCAAAGAATGGAGTAACTTGAAGCATGGAGTAACTTCCATGAAGGCATTTTTCCTTCAACCCTTGTGGAGCACAGAGGAAAGTGACTAGTGGAATAGGCCTGCTGACAAAGGTGCCCGGAGGATCCCAGCTGCCACACACATCAGGATGGATGGGGCTGACTTGAGTTGGAGTAACATTGGGCGGGAGGGGGACAGGGCCTGCAGAGTCCACCTTGGCTTTTGTAGTGGCTTTCCATTTTGTTCCAGCCAAAGAGTATACCTGCAGTGCAGCCTGTTTGTCCAAGTTCCCATCATACACTTAGGTGAAGAGAGTGGCCTTTGCTGGCTTTATGTGTCATCACTACCCACAGTAAGAAAGGTGAGGTACAGAGGTTAGAGAACATGGAGATGATAATGGTGGTGGTGGTGGTGATGCGTGTGTGAGAGAGAGACTTATTCCAAACAGTGAAGCAGTTTATCTTCCCAGCATGCATTCCTACCTTTGCTAGAGAGAGAGAGACTTTTGCTGAGTTATTTCAGAGCCAGGGCGCTGGTAGTTGTCCAACTCTCTGATTCAGTGTACACTTGGGTCTGTGGGTTCTATGTTGTATCCAGCATACTCCTGGCACTTTAAGAAGCTATAAAACCAAGCTGTGGGCTGAGGCAGGCTAATGCCTGGGGCACAGAGCAAATGCGGACATCATGGAATCCAGTTGCCCTTTGCTCAGAAGAGACAGCGCAAGGGCTGGAGCACTTGCAGAAGAAGAGGAAGGTCAGTGAAAATTTGGTAGTCATAATAATAATGAAAATTTACTGAACACTTACTGGAAGTTAAGTACTTTACTTGGATCATTTTAATTAATTTATTTATTTTGAGACAGAGTTTCACGCTTGTTGCCCAGGCTGGAGTGCAGTGCATGATCTCGGCTTACTGCAGCCTCCATCTCCCGGGTTCAAATGATTCTCCCACCTCAGCCTCCCGAGTAGCTGGGATTAAAGGTGCACGCCACTACACCCGGCTAATTTTTGTATTTTTGGTAGAGATGGGGTTTCACCATGTTGGCCAGGGTGGTCTCGAACTCCTGACCTCAAATGATCCACCTGCCTCAGCCTCCCAAAGTGCTGGGATTACAGGCGTGAGCCACTGCACCTGGCCACATCATTTTATTTAATCCCACCTGTAAGGTAGGCACTATTATCATCTTCTGAAGCTCAAAGAGGTTAGGTAGCATGCCCAAGGATGTCACCAAGCTGGTCAGTGGCAGAGGCGAGATTTGAACCCAGATCTGCTTGACAGTGTGCAGAAGGAACACACTAGGGGCCCTGGGTCAAACTCAGCCCTAGATGAGTGTGCTGCAGCCTGCACAGGATTTGAAAAAGCAATTGAATTAGTGGTCGATGTTGAAAAAGCAAAAGAGCTCAGTAAGAATCAGGATTTCCAGCTTATCTTGAAATGCTGGAAGGCCTGGTCTGCATTTCACTTGTGGAGGGCAAAGCTGTGCAGAACTGACTTCTTTAGCAAGGGGCAGGTGTTCTGCTTTCCCATGGTCCTACCCAGTCCCCAGCCCCCGTGCTCAGTACCTGCCTAATCCTGTAGGCCCTGGGCCACTGCTCAAGGGAAACAAGCCCGCACTTGGAAAGTTTCACACTCAGGATTAGCTTCTTGTCTTATTGCGTAATTAGGAAATTGTCAGACATGCAGTGAAACTGTCTCTGTGAAGGGTGAATAATCTTAACACACAGGAATGCTGTGGGCCTCATTGTGGAGCATTATCCATAGATAGTAGCTTTCTTTGGGCCTGGGGCTGAAAGCCTGCTGTGCTAGGGCCCCAAAGAGACATTCTGGTGGGCCTTGCTGTTCTTCATCCTTTGCTTGCACTCAGGTTTTGTTTGCTGAATCGTTGATGTGTATAGGATCTGGGTCAAAATGATTTAAAAAAAATCAGGGGGAAAAAAAAAAACAACTCAGAAGTGACTACCTAAAAGATAGCATGTTAAAAATATTAATCAGGAGTCCCAGAAAGTGGTCCATATGTTTTAGATGGGCAGGTATAAGCCACTCTGTGTTGGCATTTGAGGTGGGTAGTTCTTTGTTGTGCAGGTCTGTTTAGGAACTCAGGGCAGTTAGCATCGCTGGCCCCTTGCTTACCAAATGGCAGTGGTGTCCTCCCTATGCTAGTTATTGTGACAGCTACAACTATTTTTATGCATGTCCCAACACTCTTGAAGGGAGCAATACTGACACACTTAAACATGACTGTAGCCTATTCTGAGGAATTCTAACACTCATGTGAAAGAATGTCAAAACCATTA
The DNA here is from genome assembly GCF_028878055.3 of Symphalangus syndactylus. Classification (NCBI taxonomy): domain Eukaryota; kingdom Metazoa; phylum Chordata; class Mammalia; order Primates; family Hylobatidae; genus Symphalangus; species Symphalangus syndactylus. Next base: position 122,794,609 of record NC_072447.2, on the reverse strand, counting down.
TTGCTTGTCTGTAGCCCAAGTACCAAATGTCTCTCCTGACATTCACCATTTTCTTCCTTAGATTCCAGTTAATTGTCTCAATTTCTTTCCCTTTCTAGACTCAGTTGTTTGAGGGTGACTCTTCGCTGTGGTCCCCAAACTGTCTTAAAGGTGCTTGGTAGGTACACTCAAATTAATCTCAGTGTTCACTGATTAATGTTAATAGGTCTAGGAGTCCAAAAGAACAAGCAAGTCTGCATTATCATTTCAGTGTGGGTCTTTAGGTGCTGTTATTAGTATTTTAAGTATGGAAATAATACTTTTTTTTTTTTTGAGACAGAGTCTCAGTCTGTCACCCATGCTGGAGTGCAGTGGTGTGATCTCGGCTCACTGCAACCTCTGCCTTCTGGGTTCAAGCAATTCGCCTGCCTCAGCCTCCTGAGTATCTGGAATTACAGGCGTGCACCACCACGCTCGGCTAATTTTTGTATTTTTAGTAGAGACGGGGTTTCACCATGTTGGCCGGGCTGGTCTCAAACTCCTGACCTTGTGATCCACCCACCTCGGCCTCCCAAAGTGCTGGGATTACAGGCGCGAGCCACTGTGCCCAGCCGGAAGTAACACCTTTTAAATGTAGTTATTGAGCAAAGTCTCTGTTTTACATAAGATTTAGCATTATTAAGTTCCTACTATGTGTTAGGTACTGTTCTAGGCTCTAAAGATATAATGGTGAACCAGGCAGATGCAGATTAAAAATAAAAGGTTGACAATGACACAGGATGATCGGATGGTTTCTGTGTTACAGTGAAAATAAAATGGGGTGATAGGCTACCAAGTCACAGGGTGGGAGCAGTGCTATTTCAGAGAGTGTTTAGGGCAGGCTTCTCTGAGGAGGTGACATTCAAGTCAAATGAGAGCAAAGTGAAGGAGCCAGCCATGAGAAAATCTTGGAGGAGAGCCCTTCAGGTAGAGGGAACCACAAGAGCAAAGGCCTGAGGAGTGAACCTGATGCATTTGAGGGGCAGTAAAAAGGCCAGTTGGGCGGGATGGAGAGAACAAGGGTAATAAGGGAGAAGGGTAAAAAGCTGAGTTGAAAGAGGTGGGGGGGGGCCATGTTTTGAAGGTAAGTAGTTTGGATTTCATTCAAAACATGATGAGATGCCGCTGGAGGGTTTTGAACAGAGGAGTGACATGATCTGATTTAGGTTTTTAAAAATATGACATTGGCTGTTGTGTAGAGTAGACTCTGTAGGGGCAAGGATGGAAGAAGAAGGACCAGTTAGGAGGCTGTTGCAGTAATCCAGGTGAGAGATCACAGTGGCCTGGACCGGGGGGTTGCAGTGAAGATGGAGATGAATTTGGGATTTGTGTTAAAGGTGGAGTCAAAAAGACTTTTGGAAGGATTAACTCCTAGGTTTTGAGCCTAAGCGCCTGGGTGCAGGGTGGCTCTACTTAGGGAGCTGGGAATCACTGAGAGTCACGGGAGCAAGTGTGAGGTGGAGGACAGGTTTAGGAGATGCAAATTAAGGGCTCTGATGCACTTGTTAGGTTGAGATACCAATGATACATTCAACTGGAGACATGGAATAGGCAGTTGAATATCAATATAAAGGTTGGCTGGAACTACAGCCAAAATAAAATTAAATGCAAATTAAAGCTGCTTTAAGTTGTCATTTTATACTAATAAAGGTAACAGAAATAAAAATTATAATGATCCAATGTGATCAGGACTGCAGGGGAATCAAGTATGTTAATGCTGCTGATGGCCTAATAAATTGGCTTTTAAAAAATATTTACATAAGACCTGGAGCCATGGTTCACACCTGTAATCCCAGCACTTTGGGAGGCCAAGGCGGGCAAATCACTTGAAGTCAGGAGTTTGAGACAAGCCTGGCCAACATGGCAAAACCTCGTCTCCACAAAAAAAAAAATACAAAAATTACCCGAGCGTGGTGGCACGTGTCTGTAATCCCAACTACTCTGGAGACTGAGGCATGAGAATCACCTGAACCCGGGAGGCAGAGGCTGCAGTGAGCTGAGATCGTGCCCCTGCACTCCAGCCTGTGAGACAGAGTGAGACTCTGTCACTAAATAAATAAATAAATAAATAAATAAATAAATAAATAAATTTACACAAAGATTTCCATGGTAGCACTCGTTCTCATAATAGTAGTATAGAGTAGTGGCAGTACTCTTTTGGAAAGAGTTATGCTCTTTCAAAAATAATTGAAGACACAAATCCCCAGGGAGAATATCCAATTAAATATATAGTAAGTATAGAGTTTCTATAGAATTTTTCTCTATATAGAATTTCTTTTTTTAACAACCTTTAATTTTTATTGACACATTGTAATTGTACAGAATTTCTAGAGAAACTCTCTATAGGCATGAACAATGAGGAATTGTGTTGACCATATCAATATCTGGAATTGCTAATAAAACAGGTGCAAAAATCAGATCATGATGATATATACAGTGGTGTAAATCTTACATGCTGTTCATGCTGAATATTGTTAATATACAGTTGTCTTAATTTTAAAATAATTTCATTCGCTTTTGACTTTGTACCTGTTTCTCTCTGGCACTATTCCCTGGTTAGGATGCCATAACTTCATTTTGGTCCACCGTGAAGAGTTCAAGTGAATTGTGGCTTCTCCAATCTTTCTTCCCTTGATCACATTTTCAGCACAAGGTATTGGATAATATCCTATTCTGTGGGACTTGTATTCAAATAAATTTACCTTGGGATTTTTAAAAGGTTGGGAAATACTGTTACTCTCAAAAACTGTGTAATAGTGCAAAGCAGGGTCCCGTGTGAAGGTTGCTTTTGACCTGTAGGTGGCGACTGGTGGGCAGGAATTTTGCTGGTAATTTTCAGACTGTGGAAATACAACTGAGAAGCAAAACACTGGCAACTTCATGATACACATTTCCCACAAATAATACTCTGATTATTCAATGATTGAGGCAAAAGTATGGAAGATACTCAGCCACATTCCTTTAATTCCCTGATGGCTTTTTTTTTCCATGAGAAGAGAAAGCAGTGAGTCTTTTTCAGTAGCATTGTTTGTTAATCCAAGGTATAAAGCAGCATTCCTGGCTGGAGGTGTCTGGAGAGAGGTGTTCTTCAATAAAAATGTTCCTGGTGCAGAAGAAGGGGCAAAAGACCAAAAGACTGGTCAGATAGGTCTGCTGACTGCTCTGTGCAGGTTTTTAAAAATAGCTTCTTCCCTTGTTATCTTGGAATGACTCCTATACACACTAGCTTAGAGTTAGTTATGTGAATGCATTTGCACAGAAAGGCCAACACAAGACTTTTCTTCAGGCTAATTTATTTTCTATTAGCCTCAGAAACACTCAGAACACTTTGCTTTCACAAACATTACCACATACAGGAAACTTTAGGATGATGTTTTAACACAAGGAAAAGAAAACAGGAAATTAAGTTGCTCAGAGTTAAATTAATGTGAATCCACCTTTCTTCATTTCAGGATCAAAATTCCACTAAACTCTACCTTCGAGTTGATTTTCTTTGAATGGTGGTAGAACAGATTCTCTCTCAGTAGGACTCTAATATTTCATTGTTGCAAATTTATCATTGCCGAATGGCTGTGCATCTCCAAAAATCCCTTCCATTCTGCCCAGAAAGCCCCCAGTGCCCCCATAAGCCCAGACCATTTTAATTTTGGAATTCGGTCATTTGTCGGGTCATATATTGGCTATATTCTTATTATTGCAAAACTGAGTGCCACTCATATTAATGATGTGATTTTTAAATTATTCAAGATCAGAGCATATGGTCAGCCTCAGTTTTAAAATGTTGCTGGGCTAATGATGTGTCAGAATACTTGAACGTTCATGCATGGCATCTTGACTGAAGAACCATGGAATGTTTTTATTTGGTCAAGATATACTGGGATTCTGTAGTAGCCAGAAAATTGAAATTTGGCTAGGTTAATTTGACCCAAATAAATTCTGGCTTCCCTGCTATTTCCATAAATATGTTGTATAATTGCATACATCTTAAATGTTTTCAAAATGACTGACTTTAATATTCAAAAGTCTGGAGAAAAAAGAAAGGCAGCAAAGAGCTACTTTGAAAGAGGATATTGATTGCATAGATGGTCCTATTTTTTCCACTTTTTTTTTTAAGTACCTCATTCAAATGGCCTTTCTAACACTGTGACAGCAAATATTTATGAGAGTGAGAACAAGCAAGAGAGAATGAATAGGTGGCTACTTTGCTGATTACTCAAGTGCTTTTAAAGTTTCAAGTTATATTTCTGATCTAAAAATCCTGAGATATATTAGGCGAATCTCTCCAGTATCTCCTGAAACGGGAGAAGATATTGGAATGTCTTAGGATGCAGACTGTGCAGAATTTATTGAGGTTTCACTGCTGGTTAAAATAAACGTTTTAGGCTGTGACAACATCTCCAATCTATTTCCTTTTCTCTGTTCCCTTATCCTACTGTTATTCAATCAGCTTTGCTACGAGATATAGAGGCAAGGAAGGTGAGGTGACCGTGTTCTCTGAGAATCTCCTAGAAATGTTTTGGCATTGGGAACATGTTGAATGAAATGTTTTAGTAAAGCTACGTACACAAGATACTGCTAGAATGCACACTGTGTAAACATTACTAAATAACTATAATTTTTTAAGGTTAGAGGAGCTCCCATTTACCTATGCAAAGATATTAAAGAATAAGTCATCTCAGAAGTGTTGCTTTTAATCATAAGGCTAAAGGAAAGATGTGTGTATGTGGGTGGGGAGGATTGGGGAGGTTATGGTGAACACAATAGAATATGGGAATACTAGAAATATTTATTAAAATTTGACTTTTGGATAATTTGTGAAGGTCATGATTATGGCATTTCTTGCCATTAAGGCTTGGTTTATCTAGGCTCCTAAAACTTTGTTTAATAAATTAATCTATGCATATAATAGTGATTGGTGAAAATGATGGGAAAGTTATTAATGAATTCTACCATTACTGTCAATTGAAGCACAGGCTAATTAAAAGGGAAATTAGAGACAAATTAAGTTGTTCTAAAGAGTCAGTTTTAAGTCAAAGCCTAATAATTTGATCTTAGTGATTCCACACATTTTGGTATGTATATTTTGATGAATATATAAATATGCATAAAATACATAACTATATCTACAGTATAATAACTAAGCATAGATTATATTTTTGTGTATTTGGTTTAAACAGGGTTAAAAGCAAGGATTGTGTAGGGGAGAAAATCACAATTCTTTTTTTTTTTTTTGAGACAGAGTCTCGCTCTGACTCCCAGGCTGGAGTGCAGTGGCATGATCTCGGCTCACGGAAACCTCCGCCTCCCAGATTCAAGTGATTCTCCTGCCTCAGCCTCCTTAGTAGCTGGCATTACAGGCGCCTGCCACCACGCCCAGCTGCTTTTTGTATTTTTAGTAGAGACGGGGTTTCACCATGTTGGCCAGGCTGATCTCGAACTCCTGACCTCAGGTGATCCATCTGCCTCAGCCTGCCGAAGTGCCAGGATCACAGGCATGAGCCACCATGCCTGGACTAATTGAGTATTTTCCAAAAACATCTGTTTGCTTTTGCTGTGTTATAAATTATCATTTATGAGTTAAACGCTGCAGCTAAGCCAGGAGTGGTGGTTCACGCCTGTAATTCCAGCACTTTGGGAGGCTGAGGTGAGAGAAGTGAGAGGATTGCTTGAACCCAGGAGTCTGAGACCAGCCTCAGCAACATAGGGAGACCCGTCTCTACAAAAAATAAAAAATTAGCTAGGCGTGGTGGCACGTGCCTGTAGTTCCAGCTACTCAGGAGGCTGAGGTGGGAGGATGGCTTACGCCCAGAAAGTCGAGGCTGCGGTGAGCCTTGATTGCACAACTACAGTCTAGCCTGGGGGACAGAACAAAGCTCTGTCTCAAAACAAAATATTTTGCAGCTAGATCAGTGATTGATGAGGGTAGGGAGGAAATGTGGAGGGACAATGGGTATTTTGACTACCTTGACTGCAGTGATAGTTTCATAGGTGTGTATACATATGTCAAAATTTACCAAAACCTACAGTTTTGATACATGTGTAGTTTATGTTATGAAATCTGTAGTTTATTATGTATTAATTTTGCCTCAATAAAGCAGTTCTAAAAGATAAGTTCTGCAGCCCATTGTGTAGCTTGTATTGCAATTGCGAAGTGAGCCTGTGATATTCAAAGTCCTGTTCTTATCTCCCGGGCTTCCATCATGACTCACACAAACTTTGACTATGGGTTCAAATGCCTATAGGCATTTACAGTGATGGCAGACAGAGGGGTGCTTTTGGTGGGTGAAGGGAGTTGCTATTGTGTTAATTTTTTTTTTTTACCCTTTTCTGGACAAGTTGGTGTCGGCGGTTATAAATTGCTTCCTTTTAATAGCTTGTTATTATCATCTGAAGTTCCTATTTTTAATTAAACAAAGTACAAAATTAATACATTCTTATTGTAAACATTAAAAAATTGAAGCATTAAGAAATGTACAACATGGGCATATAGAGTAAAATAATAGATTGGAGACTCCAAAAGCTGGGAGAGTGGGAGGGAGATGAGGATTGAAAAATTACCCATTGGGTGCAATGTACACTATTCAGGTGATGGGTGCACGAAAAGCCCAGATTTCACCACTGCACAATACATGCATGTAAGAAATCGCACTTGTACTCTCTAAATATATAAAAATAAAATTTTAAAAAGGAAATGTACAAAGTATTTAATAAAAAGGGAAAGTTTATTCTTCTCCTATAGTCCCAATCCATTTTCTAGGGGAAATATTGTTAAAAATTTGATGTATATTCTTCCAGACATTATATATTATGTCTGTGTGCATGGCCATGTGTGTTTATATTACTTTTACAAGGGCAATATCATATGTTACTTTATTATTCTGTCACTGCTTTTTATTTTTTCTCTAAAAACTATCACTGGCATCCTTTTTTGTCAGTAAATACAGATCCACTCTCTGGCTCCCTACTTCCCTCGCTACCTCCAAAAGGTGGAAGGGTAGGAGGGAGGTGAGGGTTGAAAAATTACCCTTTGGGTACAATGTACGCTATTCAGATGATGGGTGCACTAAAAGCCCAGATTTCACCACTGCACAATATATGCATGTAAGAAATCTGCACTTGTACTCACTAAATATCTAAAAATAAAATTACTCCCTCCCTCTCTTCCCTTCCTTCTCCTCCTCCTCTTCCTCCTCCTTCTTCTCCTATATTTTTTTATTAGTTTTCGACTTGAGGTCTCCTTAAGGAAGAAGGATCACAACAGGAGTTGGTTGTTGTGCACCTACGTACCAGTCACTATGCTAGTTAATTTTTAGTGACTTAGAAGAAGTTGCCGATGACACTTCTATAGCAATGAAGCCATGCCATATATAAAAAGCTTACTTCTTGGTTCATACTAGGTCCTCAATATTTTTTAAAAGTAAGATTAGAGAATTAGCCCTCTATTTTGGGAGAGTAATTTAAGATGAAATATTTATTGACATTCAATTTTAAGATCTAAAGCCTGTGAACCACTATGAAAGATATGAGAAGAACAAATGTCTCGGTTTGTTGTCATTTTTGTCCTTGGGAAACAGGAATTTAAGTTGTGAGGATTTTAAAGGAGGTCAGTTTTTTTTTTTTTCCAAAAACAATTGGGTCTTCTTGGGAAAATCAGTTTGTTCTTATAGTCATCCATTTTATCCAACATTCTTGATTATACATAATTTGTGATAATTTCTAAATATCAAATCCATGATAAAGGAATTTAGAAATTGGCCTCCATGAAGCTACTTAAAATAATGTAACCCAGGCTTTGAAATCAATCCAAGAGAAGCATTTTACAGTGTTTTAAACAAAGGCAGTATCGCTGGAGCAAGTGGAGAGCTTGACAAACCTGATTACTTTGAAGAGAGTAATTCTGTTTTGGGTGTATATTTTCTGGAATTTTTTAAAAAAAACTGTTGCTTTATATTAGGTTGTATAAATAAATGCCTAATGGTTATAAATAAATTTTAGAGTTCAGTATATCTTAATTGAATATCACATTAATTTTTCTCCTAGAGGGGGCTTAGTGTTGACTCTTATTGCAAATTGCAGCAAACTAACTGGATTTCTTCCATTTTGCTACATAGATAATGCTTTTGGAGAAAGAAAACATGTTTATTCTCATATCATCCCATTTCAGTGTTGCTGTCATAACGGTTTCTAGAACACAGTATCTTAGATACTGCTTTTGATGACCTTTTATAAAATCAGTCTCTACAAACCTTGCCTTCTAAAGGAAGTTAACTTGGATTGTCCTTTAAGGGTAGTTATTAAATAATTCTGTACCTATAAAGTTAGCCAAGATTTTGCAGTAAATTTTGTGTTAGAATTTCTGTCATCTGGCCATATATGTTTGGGTCTAAATTTCCCTAAAGTTGACATTAATGAGAAACTCTGGTGACATACAGTCTGAATATATCCGCTCAGAAAAAAACTCCTTTATTAGGAAGTGCTATTTAAAGTAAGCAAATAGAAGCTTAAATCTCTAATTCCCAGCATTAGTGATCTTGTTCACCTTAGTACTGCTTCAAAGAGTTTGTTAATATGAAGTAAACAGGAAGCACTCATGTTTTGGGGTTTTTCCAGTCCCAAAGTAGAGGGCAGATTCACTTTGTCACTCATTAGAAAAGGCTGTCTCTTCTTAACTTTAACTTAGAGATCAATTTAGTTAAAGTCAACAGACTGGAGGAACAAGAGTAGATATGTCCATTTTAGACTTGGAAACCAACCTGGACAAGGGATGCTAAGTCAGGTGCATGAGTTAGAGCTATAAGTTCTATGCATGTTTGGTGCATGTTCATTAATGTGCCACCTTTGCCCTGTTTGTGTACCATCCCCAGCAGATTTTTAATGGAACTTTACATTTAAGATCAATTGTACAATGGATTAGAGATTTAGAATCTTGGCTTCTCAATGTATGGGCAAGTCATTTAATTTTCCTGAAACTGTCTGAATTTCCCCATCTGTAAAACAGGCAGGCAAATACCTACTCACAGGTTGCTTCATAAATCAAATGAGATAAAGTAAGACTACTACCACTAATAGATAATATTATAGCTTATGTTTATTGAGAACTTCCTGTGTGCCAGGCACATTCTAAGGATTTCACCTGTACTCACTCATTTAATCCTCCCCCAAATCTTATTATCTCTATTTTATGGTTAAGGAAACTGAGACACAGTATATACTCTTTGAAAACTCTAAAAAACATTAAATATTATTAAATAAATATTACATATTATTATTATTATTTTTCCCTTATAGAACAGATATTATTATTTTTAATAGGCTTTATTTTTTAGAGAAGTTTTAGGTTCACAAGAAAATTGAGCAGAAGGGGCCTGGCGTGGTGGCTCACGCCTGTAATCCCAGCACTTTGGGAGGCTGAGGTGGGTGGATCACCTGAGGTCAGGAGTTCGAGATCAGCCTGGCCAACATGGTGAAATCCTGTCTCTACTAAAAACACAAAATTAGCCAGCCGTGGTGGTGCACGCCTGCAATCCAAGCTACTCAGGAGGCTGAGGCAGGAGAATCACTGGAACCTGGGAGGTGGAGGTTGCAGTGAGCCAAGATCACGCCACTGCACTCCAGCGTAGGCGACAGAGCGAGACTCCGTCTCAGAACAAAAAAAAGAAAAGAAAAAAATTGAGCAGAAGGTAGAGATGTCCCATATACCCCTGCTCCTACACATGCCTAGCTTCCCCCATGATTAACATCTCCCACCAGAGTGGTTATAGGTGTGACAATCAGTGAACCTACATTGACACATCATCATAACCCAAAGTCCATAGTTTACATTAGGGTTCAATCTTGGTGTTGAACATTCTGTGGTTTTGGACAAATGTATAATGACATGTATCCATCATTACAGTATCATACAGCATAGCTCCAACTGCCCTAAAAATCCTCTGTGCTCAGCCTATTCATCCTTCCCTCCCCTCTAATTCATGGCAGCCACTGATCTTTTTACTGTTTCCATAGTTTTGCCTTTTCCAAAATGTTATATAATAGGAATCATATAGTATGTTGCCTTTTCAGATTGGCTTCTTTCACTTGGGAATATGCACTTAAGTTTCTTGCACATATATTCATGGCTTGATAGCTTATTTCTTTTTGGGGCTGAATAATAATCCATTGTCTGGATGTACCACGGTTTATTTATCCATTCACCTACTGAAGAACATCTTGGTTCCTTCTAGGTTTTGACAATTATGAATAAAGCTGCTATAAACATTATATGCAAGTTTTTGTTTGGACATAAATTTTCAATTCCTTTGGAAGAAATAACAAGGAGTGCGCATTGCTAGATCATATGGCAAGAGTATGTTTAGTTTTGTGAGAAACTGCCAAATTGTCTTCCGAAATGACTGTACCATTTTACTTTCCTACCAGCAATGAATGAGAGTTTCTGTTGTACCACATGCTCATTGTGATGCTTCTTCCTTAAGGGGACCTCATTTGGTGTGGTCAGGGTTCTGGATTTTGGCCATTCTAATAGGTGTGTGGTGGTATCTCACTGTTGTTTTAATTTGCATTTTCCTTATGATGTATGATGTGAAGCATCTTTTCATATGCTTTTTTGCTATCTGATATATCTTCTTTGGGGAGGTGTGTCTGTTAGGGCTTTGGCCCATTTTTAAATCAGACTGTACTCTTATTGTTGAGTTTTAAGAGTTCTTTGTATATTTTGGATAACCGTTCTTTATCTGACATATCTTTTGCAAATATTTTCCCCGGTCTGTGGCCTATCTTTTTATTCTCTTGACAGTGTGTTTTGCAGAGCAGAAATTTTAAATTTTAATGAAATCCAGCTTATCAATTATTTCTTTTCTAGAATGTGCCTTTGGTGTTACATCTAAAAAGTCATTGCCATACGCAAGGTCTTGTGGATGTCTAAATGTTCCAGCACCATTTTTTGAAAAGACTACCTTTGCTCTGTTAAATTGTCTTTGCTCCTCTTTTTTAAAGATCAGTTGACTGTATTTATGTGGGCCTATCTGGGCTTTCTATTCTGTTCTATTGATGTATATGTCTTTTCTTTTACCAAACCATTATCTTGATTACTATAGCTTTATAGTAAGTCTTGATGTTGGATAGTGTCAGTTCTCCAACTTTGTTCTTCTTCAATATTGAGTTAGCTATTCTGGATCTTTTGCCTCTCCATGTAAACTTTAGAATCAGTTTGCCAATATCCACAAAATAACTCACTGGGATTTTGATTGGTATTGCATTGAATCTATTGATCAAGTTGGCAAGAACTGACATCTTGAGTCTTCTTATTCGTGGACCATATATTTAGTTTTTCTTTTCCTTGTATAGATCTTGTACATATTTTGTTAGATTTCTAACTAAGTATCTCATTGTTTTGTGTGCTAATGTAAATGGTATTGAGTTTTAAATTTCAAATTCTACTTGTTCGTTACTGTTATATAGGAAGGCTATTGACTTTTTTGTATTAACCTTATATTCCGAAGCCCTGCTGAAATAACTTATTAGTTCCAGGAATCAGAAGATATTATTTTAATTCTGCTTGTAGTATAGTTTTCCTTATCAATTTGTTCTAAGTCCAGCAATGCCAGCACCATTTCACAATCCAAATCTGTGTATTACTCCATCTGTATCAAAATTTTCTCTTTCGCTCTCTAAGGTGGTCTAAGGACACCATGACAGTCACAGTGGTGTACGATAACTCTGAGGAAACAGAGCTCTGTGCAGCTCAGCACCTCTACCTCAAGCCCATAGCAAAATTGTTGATCAACATATTGCTTCCAGGGAGTCTAGAACCTGCGAGGCCCTTCTCTAACTGGGAATTCTTGACCAGCTGAAGAGCCTGATTTGCCTTGCCCAGTTCACCACAGTTCAGCTCTCCAAGAGTACAACGGACTTCATTCAATTTGAGGGTGAGGCTGAAACCCGAAATTTGGTTCAGATCCTGAAGGCAGTTACACAGGAAGATTATCAAGCTAAATGGTCTGAAAAAAGACTTAAAAGTAATGGCTACAGATGCCCAGGGAGAATGGGAGCACTTCCCCAGGGAAAAAGAGCCCTCGTTGAGTGACGGGGCTGAAGAGCAGGAGAAGAGCCCAGATTCCATATATTTTGAAGAGTTGCCCTGTAAATGGTTTGCACCTAAAGGTTCTAGCAAAGAGAAGCCATGTGAAGAGCTCTTTTGAGTAGTCTTTGAAAGTTTTGGGAAGATCAAGAATGTGGATATCCTTATGCTTGGCCCCTACAGAGAAGTGATGACTGACAGGAGCTTTGGGGGTTTTAGCTTTGGCTTACAGACATTTGAGGCATTCATACATTAACAAGAGGCAACTGACTTTGTAAAAGCCATGGAGTCTCTTCGAAGAATGAAACTGATGCTTAAAGGAAATGATGGGAAAGCTCTGGCATGTAACATTAAGGTAAGAAGTAGCCAGAGTTTCTTTTATTTTCCACTGTTCAGGTGATCCTGAAAGCTGGAAGGAAGCATCTAGAATAAATTTTCTTAGACCCTAACAGGCTCTGATCAATAACTAATATATAAAAACTTTTATTATTTTTAATAAATGGATGTTTAGGAAGAAAAACAATCCAGATTTGAAGTCTCATTCTTGTGCTATCAGGCATGCTGCCAGCTATGACTTTAAAGTGATGGTTCTTATAATCTGAGGTTCTGTCTCAACTACTTCAGGGCATTAAAGAATTCTTCATGGCCCCTATGGAATTATGTCATATGCTTATTATATTTGACAAGTTGCTGAGAGAGAGGAAGAGAGGAATACATGCAGTTTGAAACCACATGGAGGCCGGGTGTGGTGGCTCATGCCTGTAATCCCAGCATTTTGGGAGGCTGAGGCGGGTGGATTGCTTGAGGTCAGGAGTTCGAGACTGGCCTGGCCAACACGGCAAAACCCCGTCTCTACTAAAAATAGAAATATTAGCCAGGCGTGGTGGCACACACCTGTAATCACAGCTACTTGGGAGGCTGAGGCATGAGAATCGCTTGAACCTGGGTGGTGGAGGTTGCAGTGAGCCGAGATCATGCCACTGCACGCAGGCCTGGATGAAAGAGTGAGACTCTGGTAAACTGCTAAAACATAATCCTAACAAACTTGGGTTCTTTACTTTCAAAATCAGCCTGTCTACTCCATCATGTCATCTCATTGATGTCTACATACTTTCGTCATCTCCTTCTTGAAGTTTTAACCCAGCAGTGGAAAAGATGCAACTAAACTCTCCTTTTTCTGTAAATCAGTCTTTAGCATGAATTTGGACTTTCTGCTTCCAGCGTATGAGTGTGTGTGTGTGTGTGTGTGTGTATGTGTGTGCATGTGTGTATGTGCATGTGTGTATATGTAGCTAGCTATGTTAAAATGTATATTTTTAAATTATGAGCTATTCAGTCAGGCAGATGATATAGCAAATACTGTCATGACCACCCAAGTACCACTGCTCAGCTTAAAAAATAAAAAATTAGGCTGGGTGCAGTAGCTTGCGCCTGTAATCCTAGCACTTTGGGAGGACGAGGCAGGTGGATCATTTTGAGCTCCGAGACAACATAGCAAAACCTCGTCTCTACAAAAAATACCAAATGAACCAGGTGTGGTGGCTCTTGCCTGTGGTCCCAGCTACTTGGGAGGCTGAGGCTGGAAGATCGCTTGAGCCGGGAAGCAGAGGTAGCAGTGAGCCAAGATCATGCCACTGCACTCCAGCCTGGGCGACAGAGCAAGAACCTATCTCAAAAAACAAACAAAGAAACAAAAATAAATAAATTAATTAATCATAAATAAAACATTACCACAAGATGAGTGACCACTTCCCGCTGCCCAGTGTCTGGTTATAATTTTCTTGTGATTTGGTTAACCAAAAATTTTAACCTATTTTATACTATTTTGTAGTATCTCAATCTAATTTTCACTTTATTTCAAGATTTGAAAAGTTGTTTACTAATCATGATAGATCTTCTCTCTCATCAGGTTAGTTTTTGTGCATCTTTGCTCCCCATGCACCACACACACTTCTGATTATTTTTGTTTCTGATGATTAAAAAAATACATTAGCTCATTTGATCTTTTTAATGAACCAGAATTAATATATTGACATTTCTCAGCCTGTGCCTATGATGACACTGTGATGATGTCTATGACTATATGTAAAGTAAGCTCTTCAGGGTTTTTTTTTTTTAAAGAGCTTTATTGAGGTACGACTGACAAGTAAAATTGTGTAAAGTTAAGGTGATGATTTGATATACTTATTCAAGGGTTCTGCCAAAGAAAATCCTCAAGCCTATAAGTACTGTTTGGCTGGTGGCTGAGAAGCAGTAGGAATATGAGTACTGGGATGCAGTGAGGACGTTTTGAATTCAGTTGATTTTGAATTACCACGTACCATCTTAGTTTTATCTCTCTGAGCTGGGACGTACCCAGCCAGCTGGCAAACTTTTCTAATGAAACTTTGAATTGTTTTGGAGCAGGCTACATCTGATACGACCAAACACTTCAGCGAAGGAGCTATAAGGAGGAGAAATCAGGAAAGGCTAAACTTACAAGAACTAGAAGAAGAAAGGAAAAAAAGAAAAGAGAAGAGGAAGTAGCTGAAAGGTGTGTAGACCAACTTTAACAAATTTTTTTTCTTTGATTTATGGATTAATCCTTTTGGATGAACAGCTAGACTTGGTAGATAACATTGAGATGGAGGCAAGAATTGGAGCAGATTGGAAAATGCCATTGAAAGCTACAGTCTTTCAACTGTGCTGTTACAGAACCAAAATGGCAAAACTGTTGAAAACAAGAGACTTCAAAAAAATATGTTTGTCAGGGAAGACAAATAATGAGGAATAATAGAACTAGCTAGATTAAGATGTCTGGAAAGAAATGATTTTTTTAAAAAGGGACCAGAAACTTTTTTCTATTTTTGGGGGGACGGAGTCTCGCTCTGTCACCCAGGCTGGAGTGCAGTGGTGCGATCTGGGCTCACTGCAAGCTCTGCCTCCTGGGTTCACGCCATTCTCCTGCCTCAGCCTCCCGAGTAGCTGGGACTACAGGCGCCCGCCACCACGCCCGGCTAATTTTTTGTATTTTTAATAGAGACGGGGTTTCACCGTGTTAGCCAGGATGATCTCAATCTCCTGACCTCGTGATCCACCCGCCTCGGCCTCCCAAAGTGCTGGGATTACAGGCGTGAGCCACCGTGCCCGGCCAGGACCAGAAACTTTCATAGTGAAAATCCTAGCCTGCCAAGTTAAGAATTTTTACCAATTTACCAAATATTATCAAAATTACCTAGCCTACTAATTTAAAATTCTTAAGAATTTAGTGCTGGGATGGAATTTCTTCTTAAAATGTTCAATAATCAAGCTAACTTGTATGCAAGAAGGCATGGATTGATTGGGAGTATTTTTCTTGTTGGCCTAAATTCCATCTGTGAATTTAAGGAGCTTCCATATATTTTTCTTCTTCCTTCCTCCCTCCCTCCCTCCCTTCTTTCCTTTCCTTCCCTTCCCTTCCCTTCCCTTCCCTTCCCTTCCCTTCCCTTCCCTTCCCTTCCCTTCTCCTTCCTTCCTTCCTTCCTTCCTTCCTTCCTTCCTTTTGCAGTCTCATTCTGTTCCCCAGGCTGGAGTGCAGTGGCACAATCTCCAGTCACTGCAACCTCTGCCTCCCGGGTTCAAGCGATTCTGCTGCCTCAGCCTCCCAAGTAGCTGGGACTACAGGCTCAAGCCACTATGCCCGGCTAATTTTTGTATTTTTAGTAGAGATGGGGTTTCACCATGTTGGCCAGGCTGGTCTCGAACTCCTGACCTCAGGTGATCCGCCCACCATGGCCTCCCAAAGTGCTTGGATTACAGGTGTGAGCCACCGCACCCAGCCTCTTTGTATTTATTTCTTTGAGCTTATCGTTGATGTCCAGTTCAGGAGTTTGAGTCAAGAAGGGGCTATTGGATTACCAAAGGTTGCCAGTTGAGTAAAGATGAGCCAAAACTACAGAGCTTTGAAAATTAATTTTACTTCCTGGCCCTTCCTCATGCATGTTTATGCTTTTATTCTTTCATATAAATTGTAGCCATTCAGAAAAGGAGATAAGCAGGCTCATACCTGTAATCCCAGCACTTTGGGAGGCTGAGGTGGGAGGGTCACTTGAGGCCAGGAGTTCAAGACCAGCCTGGGCAACACAGGGAAACCCTGTCTCTACAAAAATTAAAAAAAAAAATTAGCCAGGCATGGTGGCACACGCCTGTAGTCCCAGCTACTCGGGAGGGTGAGGCGGGAGAATCACTTAAGCCCAGGAGTCTGAGGCTACAGTGAGCTATGATCGTGCCACTGCACTCTAACCTGGGTGACAGAGCAAGACTCTGTCTCAAAAAAAGGAGATAAAGAATACCCTTCCATGTGTCCCTTACTTTTTTGGCCAGTGGAGTGATAGGAATTACTTGAGGTCATGTCTGTGAAACTTGGCCAGAGCTTGAGCCTAATAAGTATAACTAGTCCCTCCCAAATCCAGGCTGAACATCCAATTTAGATAATCCTCTGACTTTTGGCTAAGTTCTGACTTAGGTAATTGTCCCTTCTTTCCCTTTCCCCACGTTCCCATAAGGGCCTAACTGAGACAGTTTTAATTTTCAGAAAACAGCAGAAAAAAAGCCCATATTCTTCTAAGCCAGTATGTTTTTCTGATAGTGTGCTGTGTTAAGTAATATGTACCAAGGACCAGTTCTTACCCTGAAGATTTTCTGAGTATTTTGACTCATCTTTATTTGTCTGTTTGAAACCAACTCATAGGTTTTATTCACAAGAAAAATGAAACAGTCTCCATGAAAGCTGGATTCTGTGATCCCCGCTTGTGGTTTGAGAATGTGGGGGCTAAAGGCCCCTCCTTTGAATTCTGTAGCCTTCTTTATTTTATACTCTATCTCTGCAGAAGGCCTCCTTTACAGCTTCTATTTGACTAAGAAAATGATGTGTCTTTCCCCTTGACTGATGCTTAACAGTGTTTTGTTTTGTTTTGTTTTTTAATTATAATTGTCTATGTCAGGCACTGGGGTTAACAGTGGTGGATTCCTGGAAGCTGAGATGATCTGTTCCTCCTTGGCAGCGGGAGGGAGGGAGGAGATCAAATGCCTAATAAATACCTTCTGAGTGGTTTAATCTTAATCATTGTCCAGAAAAAGAAAAGATGATGAGCAAAAAGTCCGGGTAAAGAGGAAGAAGGCCAGGGTAAGGAGACAAGCCCTGAAGGAAAGAGACAGACACCGGCACAGGAAACAGAAGCCCAAAGCCAAAGTTGAGGTACCTCAAGAGCCAGACTCTTCAGAGGAGTGGGAAGAGAGGAAGTACCTAGTGGCTCAGAGGCGAGTTGAGGCACTTCGGTTCCTAAGGGTACTCCTGAGGAAAATTTCAGGAAGGCTATTGCTGAATTGTTCTTCAAGTTTGGTAGGTACTCACCTTTCTGAGACATTACCTTTGCATTTGAGCAGTGGCCTATTGAAAATTCACTCCATGGAAGACTCATTGCATCCATTGGGGCTTATTTTAAATAGGCTGACCTCTAACAATCCTATAGTAGATTTACAAAAGGGATATCCACATTCTCTAAAGGAGTTGCGTCCCAACCTTCCATTTGACTCTCTCTCTCTTTCTCTCTCTCATTCTGTCTCTCTTTGTGTCTCTAAACTTCAGGACAGTATTACCCAGAGCATTTAGCTAGTGTGTCTACTTTTCTAAGTTCATAATGGATGTAACAGAAAAATGCCAGAGGGAAGAAACGGATAGGGGGTGGGTGTCTGGTGTTATTAACTTTGCTCTTCCACTCATCTGCAGTAGGTTTGGTAGAGTCTTGAGCCTTGTAACAAGCTCATGATAGTCTAGTCTTAAACTATTTGATAAGAAATTTCTCACCTCACAGAGCAATTGTTATGTTTGGACAGTTTCATTTTTGGAAGGTGTTTCTCCCCCTTCCTGACCTCCTAAAGGTAGCCAGATTCTGCAGATGTCCTGGATTAAAAGCCAGAAACGCTACCAAAGTGTTCATTTAAAAATCCATATTCAGTGTTTTAAAATATGAATAGTAAATGCCATTAGGATTACATAGAGTTACTTTTATGTATATTTGCAATCTTGACCTCTTTCTCATTAGTGTGGACAATCAAACTTAGTGAAATCAGGATCAGAAAAATGTCACATTTACATTGATAATAAGGCTAGCTGGATCTCTTTTCATTTTCCTTAATGACCTCTGAGGGTGACTCCTAAAGAATCTATCTTTTTCAGTGTGTGTGGTGTCTGATTCTTGGCCTCGTAAATACTAATACCCATTATGCAGTCCCAGGTTCTAATCCCAGGTAGTGTGTAGGCACTGTGCTCTGATGTGTGTCAGGTGTCAGTGGGAGCATAGTACAAAGCCTCCAGCAGGGTGGGGCCTGTGGGCAGCACCTTTCACCTGCTGTGCAGTTATGGAGAGCAGATAGCACTGCAGACATGATTGCAGATAGAACCACGATCACGGCCACATTTGCTACTTGCTACCTTGCTTCTTACTGAGCACAGGGGAATGGGGAGGAAACTCAGAGACAGCCTTACCTGCAGTCCATAGTAAGAGGCTGGTATGAAAAGAAAGACAGTTTATCTTTTAAGCTGGTGGACCCTTTTAGATATACATTTCACCTGTCAGTCTTTTCTTGTACTGGGATTTTTCTGGGAGGGCTATAGATAATTTCTTATTCCTCTTTGTATCTCCAGCTCCTAGCACAATACCTGGAACATCAGGCTCATTGACTTTCAAACAAATGAAAAAAGAGTTATGTGCTTTGAAGGCTATGTAAAGTGTGGTGCCTTCTCACATAAGCATGGGCATAGACCTACTCAAAACAGTTCATATTAGACTAAGACATTTAATTTTGCCTTCTATTTCCTCAGTGCAATATTGTTCCTAATTTGGATCTATCCCAGGTATTAGAAGTCTCTTCAGAACAATGCCAGAAAGCACAATTTTTCTTTGGAATTTTTTAATCTGTTTAGTTTTTCATGAGAGATTTTTAATCTTTTTCTTTGAAGGGATCCACACAGTTTAACCCACAGGAAGTCGACATTATTGGCACCAAAGCTAATGATTCTCCAGGGAACACTGAAAACTCTGGAAGAAGAACAGCTAAACACTCTGTACCTTCAAAATCAAGAGGAAATATCAAAATATCAGGTTGCCAAGTCAGACAATAAACAAAAAACAAAAAATGAAGAAAATAACTAGGGATCACTTACAGAAATCTTCCCACTGCCTTGGGGAAGAAAATTTAAGGTATTCCCCTAGAAAACAGAGAGATGAAATATTATTAGGTGATGAAGAATATGAATTCAGTTTGTTTTTTAAGCATAACTCCTTGGAGATTACGATAATTAAAGGCCAGTCTCTTGAAAATGAATACCACCACGGTTCTAGTGAATCCTGTTCCAGATTATCTGGGAGAGGCCAAGGTAGGAAACCTAAGATCCATGAAACAGATGCATTTTTTGACTATCTTTTCAATTATTATGAACCTCCACAATATACTCGTATCTGCCTAGAAACAAGTCAGGTAGCAGGCACATGTCAGTGGCAGAGGGATGTCCAAGCTAAGGCAGATGGATTTCAGATTAATTTGAGAAAGCGTAGGCATCACTCAATCAATTCGAGCCAAGTAGAAAACCTGGAAAGGAAAGAACAGGTTCAAGAAAATGATTACTCATCAAAGATTTGTACTCAGGATCCTGAGCATAAACGAGGAAAAGTAGATTATGCCAAAGAATGTACTAATGGGTTTAAAACTCATTGCCAGGAGACAGCCCATAAAGCTGGTGGTCAGCTGTCCCCAAATGATGGAAACAGTTGTCTGTTGGAAAAGACTCATACTTATCATATCGAAGATTCCAAATCCACAAGGAAAAGCCAAGTGTCCACACCCCACGAGTCAATAGGCTTAGGTTTACAGTTGACAGATTTCTTAGAGGAAATTAGTAGTGATTCTGAATGCTTTAATGAAACCCTTAGTATAAACAAAGAGGAGAAAGAGAAATCTGTGGCCACATTTAATAGTTTCTCAGAAAAAGAACCTCTTGACACTGACAAAATGATCACTCGCAAACGAAATACAAAGTCGAGTCAGCAGACCTTTTTTTCAAAGTGGAAGCGTGATGGTGAGGAAAAATACTCTAATTACAAGTTTAGGACACCAGGTAGGAAGTCTGAGTATGAACCGAGATGGATATGTTCATGGCTTAGGGGTGAAAGTCATTTCGTTAGACATGAAAACAACAATGGCCAAATGAAGGAACAACTAGCCCCCAAATACTTGTTTGATGAAGGCTACTACCAGGAACCCAGTTCCAGTTATCTAAAGAGGAGGTTTAGTGATAGTACATTGGACCAGAAAGTGAACTATGGGCCCTCTCAGGTGCCCGTAATGTCATCAAGAAGTGCTAGGTCTTTCTATTTTGGTAATTTTCACAGAAGAAGAGGGACTCCTTGGAAGTCAGAATATAACCAGAATTCAAGATTTAGAGGATGTAATTATAACTATTTCAAGTTCAATTCTGATTATTACTATAGTAGACATAATGGTCATGAGTATATTGACTATGGAAGCTATTCAGGAAATAACTGCACTGGTTCTTTAAATTTTAAATGTTTTGATGACCACTTAGATCAGGAGTATCCTTTTTCACAATAAACATGTAACAAGGAGAAAATTTAAAACCAAATGTTGCATGTAATTAACAACTACACAGCAAGACAGCAGCATTTAAAAGCTTCAGAACCTGTGTGTTTTATATTTCCAAAGCTTGTCAATACTTGTCAATACACCTGGAGTCATTTTGACCTACGCTTTCAACTTTGGCAAGAGAAATAATAATTTGTATTTGACCCTGCTCAAGCTTTTAAATGTTGCTTGATCCAAGGATAGACATTTCTATGGTTCAGCTAAAACTTTAATTCTACGCCAGTGAAGGAGCAGATTAACATTGAGAGGGGTTGAGATGCCCCTCTATGGCTCCTTAGGTGTCATAACATCATCATTTAGTGTCATTTATCTCTAAAGACAACAACAGTGAATGAATAATGATCCTTTTACGTGTTCTTTGATTTGGTCAGAAACACCACATGCAGCAACAAACTTTCCTGACTTTTATTTAGAAATAATTGTAGATAAAAGAGACGACAGTTAGAACATAGACTTCTTCATGACATTAAAGAGTTGCATGAGCAGCCACCAGGAGAAAATTAATCTTATTACTACGTTTAAATACTCAAAGAGTTGTCTTTTTCAAGACAAAGTCTTGGAAGAAGAATCTAAAAGTGGTCCAGATTGTCCTTTGAGGTTTAAGTGTATAGTATTTAAACCCATTAGCAGAGTTTTTTTTTTAAGAACCCCATGTCTTTCCATTTTAGAAAAACAGCAGGATTAAAGTAATATAACCAGTGGAATTTGCAAAAGGAAATATTGAAAAATTGTGGGGCACCAATAATGTCACTTGAAAAGAGAGGCTGTGACTATTCCACTTCAGGTTATGTAATCCTTTCACTCAGGGCTGGGTTACATCAGTTTGTAAAAAGTCACTGAATATCCCCCAAACTGAACTTTATTAAACAGTAACAAGTGCCTCTCTTCTCAATCCTCAGTGATGCCATTAAGTTTTCAAAAAGAGTCAAGAGAAAAGCCTATAGTTTTGTAGCTAGGAAAAAGCGTGTATGTGTAGGATTTGTAAACTCTCAACATAAGCAATTGGTCTTTTTACCTACTAGTTTTTGACTTCATAAATGTTTTTAAGTTGAAATATTTTATGGATTCTTGAAGACTTACATCTTAGTGCAGTGCATGTTTTATAGAAAGCTCCACTGATTCATTCTGCCTTACCTTGCATTTAGGACCTCAGGGGCAATCGATGACCTTTTTTTTTTTCTCCAACAAAACTATGCGTGACCTGGTAATTGAAGACATTAGCGAGATTAGAGACTGTCAGCAACAGGAAAAAGTCATTTTTAATCCACAGAAGCAGTAAAGGGCAACACTTTGATATGACGATTCATTCAAACACTCTTAATTTGATATTCTGTAGAAAAGTACCAGCTGGTAGAGCCAGGTAGAATGCCAGTCATTGTGGTTGCACAGAATATCACAATGTGTGCATATAACCAGCCTTTTGAGCAACCTGGTATGTGAAAGGGCTACAAAATCTTATTTATCTGAAGGAAGAGCCACAAGTTGTTTCATCAATCTCTTCTAATCATAGCGCTATGTTAGTACATGCAAGAAGTCAGAAATGAATGTACCATAGCAGATGATGTTTATTATTAATAAGATAATAACCAGTGGATGATTTGTTGGCTCCCTTGTGTTCAATTCCATTTTCAAGCCAGTGACTCTTCCATCAAAACTAGATTTGGCTTGTCAAATCTGAAAAACATTGCTTATGGGGCAAGTGCCTTGACTGTTAATGTTCAAAGTACTGTTGTCCAGAGTAGCCTTTTAAACTGCTAACAGCTTGTATTTTGTCAGGCAACTTTCAGTAACCAGGTATTGATTTCCTTTGACAAAAACCTGCCTCTTAATTTTTCATGTGTCATGCCATTAAAACAAAGAATATTATGGGTTTGTGATGAGAAGCAGCTATGCTTGTTTTGAAAAAAATCTCACTGTCTTCTGTCACTTGATTTTTCTTTGCAGAGTTTTTAGACATGAAAACACTTTGATGCTCAGTAGTCAGACATAAAAATAAATTGCAAAATACAGCATGTGCAATTTTTATGTGTAATGGAACCGGTGTTAAGTCATTTCTATATAACATTTTTGTCTTTTTTTTTTTTTTTTTTTTTTTTTTTTTTTTTGCTAAATACCATCCTGGGACTTAGAAGAAAATAAAAATACTGGTTTTATGTTTACATTCTGTATAACCCTAGACTTTTATATGGCTTATAAAGAGTCAACCTTTTTGGTGTGTAGGCCCTAAATGAGGAAGATAACTTATCCTGTCCTTTTTAATTGAATGGTTTAGTAAGGAGTAAAATAGAAATAAAATATTGTAACCACCTTCTTAATTAACACTGCTATTGTTGTGCTAAGTGGTGCAAAAGTGTTTTCTCATACCTTTTTCTATGTCCTATTAAGGGCCTGAACTTTAAACTTTGTCTTAAGATATTTTCATGTTTTTCTTTTTATGGGTTGTTGGTAGTAATGCAAAAAAACTAAAAATATGTCAATGTGCTTTCAATTTGTTTAAACTTCTCAGGTAGAAAGCCATGTAACTTGGTAATTTTGAAAATAAGAACCAAATAAACATATTTTTACTTGTTGCAAAATTGTTTAAAATATTCATTTTTAAATAAATGCTGATAAGTCCACCTTTGGGGGAAAGTTTCTACTTACAGTATGCTGCTTTGCACTAGTGTTGCTGATCTCTTTTCTCATTTGCATTGTTAGAGAAGTAATACATATTTGTCAGATATATTAAAAATAAAATTATCATAGTGAATATTCTTTGTTCATTTATCACATGTATTGGCTAGCATGTTGCACATCCACAATAACATTTTCTGTGGAAATATAGATGCCTAATTTTAATATCGTTTCTATGGAACTTTTCCCATTTTGTGGAAACTGACATTGTCAGAGTTCATGGGACTAAAGACCATAGTTCTATTTTCATTTTGGACAAACTGAAATCATATTTAGATTTAAGATGATCCTCCCTTTAGCACATTTTATCAGTGCTAATAAGAGGTAGCAAAATTGGCTCCATGGAATTTCACCTAATTCCTTCAGCCCTGGGTGGAAGTGTTCAAGTTATACAATGTGCAAAAACAATTGTGGGTTTGGGATGGAGAGTCTAGTCAGAGAAGGTAGGGGCCTCAACAATCAGTCTTTGAGCATTCAAGAGTTAACTGTATTTTCATGTGAAATATACAGCAAACTGCCTCTAAGTATCATAACAAAGGCAGACTACCTTGGAGTAAAATCTGGGCACTTTAGAGCTGAAAGGGTCTTTGTCAGGTTCAAAGAGCTCTTTCTGAAACAGCAAGAAATGTATGGTTGCTTGTTCTTGATCTAGGATTTGCATAAATTTGGCCCTCTGAAGTAATGTGAATGTTACATTATGCAGGGAAGCCAGATATGCAGATACTGAAAACACGTAGTAAATGCTCATGAACCACAGATGCTAGTATTGAGAACAAACCGTCTCTGCAGCTGGTAGGATGACAGCAGGTGGGGAGCAAACCAGATGTTAACCTAACACCTCCCTCCTTCACTGGACATGTGGTGGTTTTAACAACTACACCCCCCCACCCGACACCACCATCTTCTTGAATGGTGCCTTTTACATGAATATGGCTTATGTATATGCTAGCTGGATTTGAGAAGTTTTTAGATCAAAGTCCTGCCTTATAGCAATATTCCTTTCCAAGTAACCAACACAATGTTGATTCAGCTCTCAATGGAAGAGAATCAGGTTATTGGGAGTGAAACTTTAATGAGGCTCTAAATCAGGGGTGCCTAATCTCTTCGCTTCCCTGGGCCACATTGGAAGAACTGTCTTGGGCCACACATAAAATACACTAACACTAACGAGAGCTGATGAGCTAAAAAAAAAAAAATTGCAAAAAAACCTCATGTTTTAAGAAAGTTTACAAATTTGTGTTGGGCTAAATTCAAAGCTTTCCTGGGCTGCATGCAGCCCGTGGGCCACAGGTTGGACAAGCTTGCTCTGGATATTTTCCTCTTGGCAGCAGACAAGCCTGTTTAACCTTGCAGGATGAGTAGCCTAATCTTCACATGCACATGAGATTTCAGGCTGCAAAGGTGGGCCCAACTTCTCTCTCCCACTCCCTCTCCAAAGCATAAGGCATAACAGGTTACATGGTACAAAACAGGCACCAAACATTTGGTGAATGAAACCAAGTGGGGGAAAAAAAAAAGAGCACATTAAAAAAAACTCACAAGTACCTGCAATGTGGTTTGATAACATGAAAAATGGAAATTTCTTTGGTTCAGGAAGTATATCTCTTATAAGAAAACTCTGCCTGGGTGGAGCCAAGATGGCCGAATAGGAACAGCTCCGGTCTCCAGCTCCCAGCCCCAGCGACACAGAAGACGGGTGATTTCTGCATTTCTGCTTGAGGTACCGGTTTCATCTCACTAGGGAGTGCCTAACAGTGGGTTCAGGACAGTCGGTGAAGCGCACTGTGCGCGAGCCGAAGCAGGGCGAGGCATTGCCTCACTCGGGAAGCGCAAGGGGTCAGGGAGTTCCCTTTCCTAGTCAAAGAAAGGGGAAACAGACGGCACCTGGAATATCGGGTCAGTCCCGTCCTAATACTGCGCTTTTCCAATGGGCCTGGAAAACGGCACACTAGGAGATTGTGTCCCACACCTGGCTCGGAGGGTCCTATGCCCACGGAGTCTTGCTGATTGCTAGCACAGCAGTCTGAGATCACGCTGCAAGGCAGCAACGAGGCTGGGGGAGGGGCGCCCGCCATTGCCCAGGCTTGCTTAGGTAAACAAAGCAGCCAGGAAGCTCGAACTGGGTGGAGCCCACCACAGCTCAAGGAGGCCTGCCTGCCTCTGTAGGCTCCACCTCTGGGGGCAGGGCACAGACAACCAAAAACTCAGCGAGAACCTCCACAGCCTTAAATGTCCCTGTCTGACTGACAGCTTTGAAGAGAGTAGTGGTTCTCCCAGCACGCAGCTGGAGATCTGAGAACGGACAGACTGCCTCCTAAAGTGGGTCCCTCACCCCTGAGCAGCCTAACTGGGAGGCACCCCCCCAGTAGGGACAGACTGACACCTCATTCAACCGGGTACTCCTCTGAGACAAAACTTTCAGAGGAACTATCAGACAGCTGAATTTGTGGTCTCACGAAAACCCGCTGTTCTGCAGCCACCGCTGCTGACACCCAGCCAAACAGGGTCTGGAGTGGACCTCTAGTAAACTCCAACAGACCTGCAGCTGAGGGTCTTGTCTGGTAGAAGGAAAATTAACAAACAGAAAGGACATCCACACCAAAAACCCATCTGTACATCACCATCATCGAAGACAAAAAGTAGACAAAACCACAAAGATGGGGAAAAAACAGACCAAAAAAACTGGAAACTCTAAAAAACAGAGCACCTCTCCTCCTCCAAAGGAACGCAGTTCCTCACCAGCAACGGAGCAAAGCTGGATGGAGGATGACTTTGATGAGTTGAGAGAAGAAGGCTTCAGACGATCAAACTACTCTAAGCTATGAGAGGAAATTCAAAACAATAGCAAAGAAGTTAAAAACTTTGAAAAAAAATTAGAAGAATGGATAACTAGAATAACCAATGGAGAGAAGGGCTTAAAGGAGATGATGGAGCTGAAAGCCAAGTTTCAAGAACTACGCGAAGAATGCAGAAGCCTCAGTAGCAGATGCGATCAACTGGAAGAAAGGGTATCGCTGATAGAAGATGAAATGAATGAAATGAAGAGAGAAGGGAAGTTTAGAGAAAAAAGAATAAAAAGAAATGAACAAAGCCTCCAAGAAATTTGGGACTATGTGAAAAGACCAAACCTACGTCTGATTGGTGTACCTGAAAATGATGGGGAGAATGGAACCAAGTTGCAAAACACTCTGCAAGATATTATCCAGGAGAACTTCCCCAATCTAGCAAGGCAGGCCAGCATTCAGATTCAGGAAATACAGAGAACGCCACAAAGATACTCCTCGAGAAGGGCAACTCCAAGACACATAATTGTCAGATTCACCAAAGTTGAAATGAAGGAAAAAATGTTAAGGGCAGCCAGAGAGAAAGGTCGGGTTACCCACAAAGGGAAGCCCATCAGACTAACAGCTGATCTCTCAGCAGAAACTCTACAAGCCAGAAGAGAGTGGGGGCCGATATTCAACATTCTTAAAGAAAAGAATTTTCAACCCAGAATTTCCTATCCTGCCAAACTAAGCTTCATAAGTGAAGGAGAAATAAAATACTTTACAGACAAGCAAACGCTGAGTGATTTTGTCACCACCAGGCCTGCCCTAAAAGAGCTCCTGAAGGAAGCACTAAACATGGAAAGGAACAACCGGTACCAGCCCCTGCAAAAACATGCCAAATTGTAAAGACCATCGAGGCTAGGAAGAAACTATAGCAACTAATGAGCAAAATAACCAACTAACATCACAATGACAGGATCAGATTCACACATAACAATATTCACGTTAAATGTAAATGGGCTAAATGCTCCAATCAAAAGACACAGACTGGCAAACTGGATAAGGAGTCAGGACCCATCAGTGTGCTGTATTCAGGAAACCCATCTCACGTGCAGAGACACACATAGACTCAAAATAAAGGGATGGAGGAAGATCTATCAAGCAACTGGAAAACAAAAAAAGGCAGGGGTTGCAATCCTAGTCTCTGATAAAATAGACTTTAAACCAACAAAGATCAAAAGAGACAAAGAAGGCCATTACATCATGGTAAAGGGATCAATTCAACAAGAAGAGCTAACTATCCTAAATATATATGCACCCAACACAGGAGCACCCAGATTCATAAAGCAAGTCCTCAGTGACCTACAAAGGGACTTAAACTCCCACACAATAATAATGGGAGATTTTAACACCCCACTGTCAGCATTAGACAGATCAACGAGACAGAAAGTTAACAAGGATATCCAGGAATTGAACTCAGCTCTACATAAAGTGGACCTAATAGACATCTACAGAACTCTCCACCCCAAATCAACAGAATATACATTTTTTTCAGCACCACACCACACCTATTCCAAAATTGACCACATAGTTGCAAGTAAAGCTCTTCTCAGCAAATGTAAAAGAACAGAGATTATAACAAACTGTCTCTCAGACCACAGTGCAATCAAACTAGAACTCAGGATTAAGAAACTCAGTCAAAACCGCTCAACTACATGGAAACTGAACAACCTGCTCCTGAATGACTATTGGGTACATAATGAAATGAAGGCAGAAATAAAGATGTTCTTTGAAACCAATGAGAACAAAGACACAACATACCAGAATCTCTGGGACACGTTCAAAGCAGTGTGTAGAGGGAAATTTATAGCACTAAATGCCCACAAGAGAAAGCAGGAAAGATCCAAAATTGACACCCTAACATCACAATTAAAAGAACTAGAAAAGCAAGAGCAAACACATTCAAAAGCTAGCAGAAGGCTAGAAATAACTAAAATCAGAGCAGAACTGAAGGAAATAGAGACACAAAAAACCCTTCAAAAAATTAATGAATCCAGGAGCTGGTTTTTTTGAAAAGATCAACAAAATTGATGGACCGCTAGCAAGACTAATAAAGAAGAAAAGAGAGAAGAATCAAATAGATGCAATAAAAAACGAAAAAGGGGATATCACCACCGATCCCACAGAAATACAATCTACCATCAGAGAATACTACAAACACCTCTATGCAAATAAACTAGAAAATCTAGAAGAAATGGATAAATTCCTCGACAAATACACCTTCCCAAGACTAAACCAGGAAGAAGTTGAATCTCTGAATAGACCAATAACAGGTTCTGAAATTGTGGCAATAATCAATAGCTTACCAACCAAAAAGAGTCCAGGACCTGATGGATTCACAGCTGAATTCTACCAGAGGTACAAGGAGGAACTGGTACCATTCCTTCTGAAACTATTCCAATCGATAGAAAAAGAGGGAATCCTCCCTAACACATTTTACGAAGCCAGCATCGTCCTGATACCAAAACCTGGCAGAGACATAACCAAAAAAGAGAATTTCAGACCAATATCCTTGATGAACATTGATGCAAAAATCCTCAATAAAATACTGGCAAACCGAATCCAGCAGCACATCAAAAAGCTTATCCACCATGATCAAGTGGGCTTCATCCCTGGGATGCAAGGCTGGTTCAACATACGCAAATCAATAAATGTAATCCAGCATATAAACAGAACCAAAGACAAAAACCACATGATTATCTCAATAGATGCAGAAAAGGCCTTTGACAAAATTCAACAACCCTTCATGCTAAAAACTCTCAATAAATTAGGTATTGATGGGACGTATCTCAAAATAATAAGAGCTATCTACAACAAACCCACAGCCAATATCATACTGAATGGGCAAAAACTGGAAGCATTCCCTCTGAAAACTGGCACAAGACAGGGATGCCCTCTCTCACCGCTCCTATTCAACATAGTGCTGGAAGTTCTGGCCAGAGCAATCAGGCAGGAGAAGGAAATAAAGGGTATTCAATTAGGAAAAGAGGAAGTCAAATTGTCCCTGTTTGCAGATGACATGATTGTATATCTAGAAAACCCCATTGTCTCAGCCCAAAATCTCCTTAAGCTGATTAGCAACTTCAGCAAAGTCTCAGGATACAAAATTAATGTACAAAAATCACAAGCATTCTTGTACACCAATAACAGACAAACAGAGAGCCAAATCATGAGTGAACTCCCATTCACAATTGCTTCAAAGAGAATAAAATACCTAGGAATCCAACTTACGAGGGATGTGAAGGACCTCTTCAAGGAGAACTACAAACCACTGCTCAATGAAATAAAAGAGGATACAAACAAATGGAAGAACATTCCATGCTCATGGGTTGGAAGAATCAATATCGTGAAAATGGCCATACTGCCCAAGGTAATTTATAGATTCAATGCCATCCCCATCAAGCTACCAATGACTTTCTTCACAGAATTGGAAAAAACTACTTTAAAGTTCATATGGAACCAAAAAAGAGCCCGCATCGCCAAGTCAATCCTAAGCCAAAACAACAAAGCTGGAGGCATCACGCTACCTGACTTTAAACTATACTACAAGGCTACAGTAACCAAAACAGCATGGTACTGGTACCACAACAGAGACATAGATCAATGGAACAGAACAGAGCCCTCAGAAATGATGCCGCATAGCTACAACTATCTGATCTTTGACAAACCTGACAAAAACAAGAAATGGGGAAAGGATTCCCTATTTAATAAATGGTGCTGGGAAAACTGGCTAGCCATATGTAGAAAGCTGCAACTGGATCCCTTCCTTACACCTTATACAAAAATTAATTCAAGATGGATTAAAGACTTATATGTTAGACCTAAAACCATTAAAATCCTACAAGAAAACCTAGGCAATACCATTCAGGACGTAGGCGTGGGCAAGGACTTCATGTCTAAAACACCAAAAGCAATGGCAACAAAAGCCAAAATCGACAAATGGGATCTCATTAAACTAAAGAGCTTCTGCACAGCAAAAGAAACTATTATCAGAGTGAACAGGCAACCTACAGAATGGGAGAAAATTTTTGCAACCTACTCATCTGACAAAGGGCTAATATCCAGAATCTACAATGAACTCAAACAAATTTACAAGAAAAAAACAAACAACCCCATCAAAAAGTGGGCAAAGGACATGAACAGACACTTCTCAAAAGAAGACATTTATGCAGCCAAAAAACACATGAAGAAATGCTCCTCATCACTGGCCATCAGAGAAATGCAAATCAAAACCACAGTGAGATACCATCTCACACCAGTTAGAATGGCCATCATTAAAAAATCAGGAAACAACAGGTGCTGGAGAGGATGTGGAGAAATAGGAACACTTTTACACTGTTGGTGGGACTGTAAACTAGTTCAACCATTGTGGAAGTCAGTGTGGCGATTCCTCAGGGATCTAGAACTAGAAATACCATTTGACCCAGCCATCCCATTACTGGGTATATACCCAAAGGACTATAAATCATGCTGCTATAAAGACACATGCACACGTATGTTTATTGCGGCACTATTCACAATAGCAAAGACTTGGAACCAACCCAAATGTCCAACAACGATAGACTGGATTAAGAAAATGTGGCACATATACACCATGGAATACTATGCAGCCATAAAAAATGATGAGTTCGTGTCCTTTGTAGGGACATGGATGAAACTGGAAAACATCATTCTCAGTAAACTATCGCAAGGACAAAAAACCAAACACCGCATGTTCTCACTCATAGGTGGGAATTGAACAATGAGAACTCATGGACACAGGAAGGGGAACATCACACTCCGGGGACTGTTGTGGGGTGGGGGGAGGGGGGAGGGACAGCATTAGGAGATACACCTAATGCTAAATGACGAGTTAATGGGTGCAGGAAATCAACATGGCACATGGATACATATGTAACAAACCTGCACATTGTGCACATGTACCCTAAAACCCTAAAGTATAATAAAAAAAAAAAAAAAAAGAAAACTCTGCCAATGTTAACATTAAAATGACAAAACACTAATAGGTTGTCTTTGTTTATACAACTGACTGCATATGTAAATCTGTTATCCTTCTTTTGATGTGAGGTGAATTAACTTTGCTACTGTAAGGATTCCTGATACTTTCCTGATCAGACAATACATTAACATAAAAAAACCCCAAACCCTTCCTTAGCACTTGGCAATGACAATGCCTTCACTAACCTTACTTCTTAAGAACCTTGCTACAGACTTCAAGGTGGAGGTCTGCCACTTACAGTTTAGAAAGTTCTGATTTAGGCAAAACTTTGAAATGTCACAAAAAAAGGCAATTCAATTCACTATTTCTTAAACACGACAAAGTGGTATTTGGTTTCTGGTGTGGGGTCTCCATGAAATTTTGCCCCTTGTTTCTTTTGGAATACAAAAACTCTGCACTCAAAAATGAAACTGAATTTTAAGCCAAAGTAAAATGTCTGAATCAGATTCCCTAGAATAAGGTTTTTAAAAAAATTTAAATAAGTCACCACACCATAGTGGGTAAAACCATTTTTATTAACTGACCAAAGCACATCATTTTGTTTTCTGATTTGAGGTAAAATCATTAAACACAGTTCACAAGAAAATACAATGACTATTTAACCACAATTACAAGAGTTTGAAATCTCACTAGGTGTTCATATAATACTTTTACAAATTCATACAACTGTATAGTCTACTTAAGCTTAGTGTTAACCAAAAGAGCAATATCAAAGACCTAGACACTTGACTACTACTTTTGCAGTGGGTATAGTTTTATAACAACAGAATAACTGTTACCTTATAAATATACTTTACTTTAAAAACCACTTGACTAGTGACTGTACTGTTTCCTCGTGGTTCAGGGGTGTGCATGAAGGCTCTTAGGAGAGCAAACACCTGTTCCTATTCTGTATGTCCCTCCCTCATTTCAAATGAGAGTAACCAATTGAGTAAAATAACCAAATAACCATTGCCCCACCATGAACATGGGGCTTGGGAAGACAGTCCTACAATCTCCATCATATATTTAGGTTTTTAGGCCAGCCAGCTCTTTTTTTCCAAAGCTTTCTTTTGAATGTTCAGATCCTATTTTAATGCTAACTATAGACTACTGTGTTTGTGAGGGTGTCTGAGTGTCTATGTGAGGGCAAGGACGACAACGCAGTCCAGAAACACAGAAAATATGCTTTTTTGCAGCTGAGCTCTGTTTTGAGATTTCGTTTTGTTACTGGACAGCGCTTGATCAATACCAAAGTCTTTGGAACACTGCAGATTTGCTTTAGAGGTAGATAAAACAGAAATCATGCAGTTAAGTCAATTGAGAAAAAAAAAGGGATTTGTTGTCTTTACAGAACATCATGACTAAAAGTTGATCCTTTGCTCTTGGTGCACATTTAAGATTTTTACCTGTTTTGGGAAATACCCAAGTCTTCCTTGTCTCTCAGGAAAAACACATTTAAATTCATCCTGTACTAACTACAGATAGAAGAAAAACAGTATTAACATGTGTATTACAGCACTGCAGTTCACTTTCTGGATTTGTGACACACAAACACATCATGCATTCTAAGACAGAAGTTAATTTTATTAGTGTCACTAGTGATGTTAATTAAAAAACTTATAGCAAGTGCTCAAAACTTTTCTAAATATTGTAATCACTATGTTTTAAAGACAGAGTGGACTGTTACAAATGATTTTGCAAAATACAAAAATAGATATACTTCCACTGAATGCTTTAATCATTTTTCCGAGCACTCTCATCTTTTGGTTCTTCCTCATCTGAGTACACAGTGGGCTCCTCCCCCTCCTTCAGCAGTTTGCCCACGTGATGATACTTGACTGGAGGTAGAGAAGAAAACACAAATGGTCATTCTCATTCTTTCTAAAACGTCATTACCACATTTCAATTTAATGCATTTATTAGAGGCCTACAATACACTCAGCAATGTGTTGGGCTTCTTGAAGGATACAAAGGTGGTTTATACCACCGTCCTTGCCAACAGGGAATTCGTTTTGTTCAGAAGACAGACATATAAAACAGGTGGCAATGTCTGGCAATGAGTGTGCAAGGTAACGTCAAAATGAATTGTTTGTGTGTAGGGAATGTTTAGAAGAACAAGGGCAAGTTATGAGCTCGTCAGAAGGGTTACAGAATACTTCATGGAAGGAGGATATATTTTGAAAAAATGTATAGAAGGATTTAGGGAGGGAGTTCCAGAAAATGCAAACACCATGTACAAATGCATACA
Organism: Symphalangus syndactylus; assembly: GCF_028878055.3. Lineage (NCBI taxonomy): Eukaryota > Metazoa > Chordata > Mammalia > Primates > Hylobatidae > Symphalangus > Symphalangus syndactylus. Next base: position 122,761,106 of record NC_072447.2, on the reverse strand, counting down.
GGTGAGACAACGTATCTGGGAAGCAATGAAGAGACCAAGTTGGCAGGAGTAGAGTTAACATTTAGAAGTTAGTAGGAGATAAGATTGGCTAAGTGGTGTGGGGAAATATTATGAAAGATCTGAAAAGCCGGCCTGAGTTTGGACTTATAGGTGGCAAAGGGCACTGAAGATTTATAAGTGAAGGAATGACACAGTAAAATAGTGCTTTAACAACAATATAATCAACGTGGTGTATAGGGCAGATTTCAGTAAGGAGAGACTGGGAACAGGGTGATCCGGAGGCCAGCGTGCAGATCCAGATGCAAAGGAACCAGCGCCAGGAGTAGGGTGGTGTCCAGGGGAATGGAAAGGGACAGATGAGAAGTACTTTGAAAGAAAACTGGAAGCATGAATTAAGTGAAAATTGGAGTTCCCATGGACTAAAATGGGAACTCTGTGGAGGGAGCCATTCTGGAGGCTCACATGACAGGAGATCTAAAACATGGAATGGACAAGTGAAGTCAGGATTGGCAAGAAAAAAAAAGGTTTCCCTGAAAATCTTTCAGAAAGAGAGTTCAATCCAATTGTGGGGATAGAAACCATATTGTGGGGAGGAAGAAGGTATAGAGAGGAAATGAAGTAATGGTTAGGAATAAAAACTTGTAAGAAGTTTGTTTGACAGTGAAAGGAAGGAATAATAGTCTCATAGATGAAGAGGATAGCAAGAGACAGAACGTTTTTCCCAGCACAGAGAAAAACCTATGGGTGGTTAAAGGAAGTGGTAAAAGAACCAGGAGATGACTGGAGGTGTTGGAGAAAACAGATGAAAGGGTGCAAACCAGAATGCAAAAGACTTGAGAAGAGATGGCATCAGCAAACCACCACATCACTGTAGCCAAACTAATGCAGCGTCGATCATCTGAATGTCCGAAGCCAACAGTCTCCTCTTCCTGAATATGAGTAGGAATTAGAGGAGTAACCAACCTGTCTAACCAGGTAACTAAAGCTGCTTTTGTGTGAAATGACCGTTGGGAACAATTGGAACTGTGTGAGACAAATAAAAGCCGGTGGCGCCTGGGAAACCTGCCTTAAGGGGAATCCACACCAGCTTTAAGTGTAGCTGAGGTGTCACAACAGCATCTGGAGCTAGCCTTAAAGTGGAAAAAAAAAATCACACTTTTTCTCCCACTGATGAAGGCAAGCCCTAGAAAATAGAGCTTTGTAAGTTAGACACTACAATTCATTGGTTTCACATAGAAAACTAATTACAAAGTCATCCTTATGATGCCAAAAATTAGGGACTCCATTAGGTAACTGAACTATGTTTTCCAAAGTATAAAAACTTGCCTCTAGACTTGGAAGTTATATGTAGCCTGCTTGAGACCCAAACTCAAAGGCAGAGACACATCTGGCTAATTATTAATCCAGAACTCTCTCTGAAGTCAGCATTATTTTCAAAGAAAATGGTTGGATATAGCCAAGAGAACATGTAATATTTAACTGATTATAGAGAACACACATAGAAAACTACATTTTAAATGAAAAATCAAATAATGCTCACGGTCTTTATATACTGTTTCATAAAAGCTGGGAAAGACTCTTATTCAAATTCTTGGCAGTGAAATATTGCTAGAGTGATAATTAAACAGTTAGATTTGACAGAAACCAATTCCTGCATTCTCAAAATCTGAACTTAACCCCTCATTCCTATTTCTCCCCAAAGACCTCAGCCCATAGCATAAGCCAGAAACAAGCATCTCCTTTTTACTTTCTTTTTAAAAATGCAGACACCATTGTTACTGGGCACATTATAAGCATCATTTGTAGATGAGGCCTATAGTTAGGCTCAATTAGATTCAAAGAGAAGCTGTTTCACAGAATACAAGTCTCCCATTCTTCAACAGAGATGTGGGCTGCTTTTAAACGGCAAGCTCTACAAGAGAGGGCTTATGAAAATCCCTTTCTGTAGCCAAGATGGCCACTGTCCTTTCCCTGACACACCAAGCACCAAATCCTCATTTGGAATCTAGCAATCTCTCAAAAATTTTAAAATCAAACCCAGAAACCCAAGTTTCCATACAGAACTGGCTAAAAATTGGTATGCAATCATAGCAAGTGACTCAGCACTGCTACAATTACTTCAAGCCATGAACTTGATCCATCCAAGATTAAGGAGCCTATCAAAATGCACCCAAGTTTCAGGCTGCTTAGTAATAACTATTGTCCTGCCACGAATCCCCATTACTGGTAGAAATTTGACCCAGACACAATTTTAAAAATGCTTACAAGTGAACTGAGACTCCCAGTCACTCAGAGTCTCCTGCTGGGCAGCAGTGAGGTCAGAAAGGTCATCGTACTCATCCTTCAGTGCTTCCTTATCCAGGCAAAATGTGGCAAGGCCCCTGGATGCATCTCTTCCAGCAAAGACCCCATACGGCCCCTCTTCAAAAACAAAACCAAAGATCAATTCTTTATTAGACAGTCAATTTCTCTGTGATTTATACACAGAAAATGGCTTCCCTATTCATCAACATAGCCCCATTTTTGAATATCAAATTCCATTAGGAAACCATAGTAATGTTGATATTCTGAACACTATGTAGGAGACATAGAAAGACCTGTTGTCATTTAACTTTTCAATAACTAAAAGTAAATCAAACTGCTATACATTTGCATCAGTCTCCTGTGGTTTCCAAATAGCCAGTAAAAAAGTCATACGTGGTTAGTGATCTCTTGGGGTAGTGGTAGTAGGGAATCATACAAGAACATTGAACTGGGAGCCTGACAGTTCTAGGCACTTGGGGTCACACCAGTGAGAGTTATGGTTTCTTAAGATAATAAGCACTGATGTGTACATGAAAACACATTTTCTTATAAATATATTCTGATATGTTTTAATGAAACAAAGGTATCTTATAGAGATCTTTGGTTCCAAGGTTCAATTAAACATTAACTCATGGCATCTGCAGGAGACTCATTTTATAACAGTATCGTTGGTTAAAAAATCTATCCACATTACATAACCTTCACTGTCAATAAATAAGAGATAACACAGAGATCAGTCTTCATTATCTGTTTTCTGGCGGGCTTGAGAAGACTGTGAAAATACTAAAATTTTCATGGAAAAGAGGCTGAATCAATACTGCAAAACAACTCTATAAAACAACTCTATAAAATGTGATTATTTGTGATATTATACTGAACTTTTGTCTAAGAGAGCAGAGAATCATTCTGTGGGTACACAAAGTGGATATTTAGACTTATTTAAATATTGCACAACTAAATGAAGAGAATTCAGTGTACTTTAAACAATGTGTTGTTTCCCCCAAGGCAGACTGAATAGCAGCCCTGACATTAAAATGTTTGTAGGGAACCACTATGCCAAGTATGAGAATAGATCGAGTTTCAGTATGGCCTGGTCACCTGAAACCTCAGTACACTCAGAGATTTTTTACACATTTTACGACTTTTAAATGCAATTAAAATTCCAAAGAAAAATGCTTATTTTTAATCATCATTACATGCTGCCACATTCACTAAAGAAGGTTAAAAAAAAAGCCCACATTTTTCATAAATGTACACCCCTAGTGGAAATGGCAGCACCTAGTGCTTGAGAATAGGCAAATGTAATGGTGTGAACCTCACCATCACAGAGATTATGGTCATTGGCTTGGTAGAGTGAGTCTTTACCAAACAAACCTCATAGAATATTTAAACAAGGTCTAGTGGGAACATTGAAAGTCTTTTAAAAATACATATTATTCAGCGCAACATATATTCACTAGAACGTAAGCTCCATAGGCAGAGATTTGTGTCTGTTTTGCTCACTGCTATACTCCCACATCTACAACAGTGCCTTGCACAGAGTTAACAGGCACTAGAATGACTAATTTTTAGGAATCCTTTACAACATGAAGCATCACTTTCTACCATGATGTCACGTAGTCATGGGCTCACTGAATGACAGTGCAAGATAGAGACAGAGATCTCACAATAGGCCATCTTTATCACTTTTCAGAGGGAAAACTAAGGCTCAGAGAGAACAATGCTTTGCACAAGGTCACACAGCTAGTCATGACCCAATCAGGACTAGAACGCAGGTTGCCTGACTCCCAGTTTTGTACTCTGTGCGCAGGCTGACATCCTCTCAATGACTCTGCAAACTACAGTCATGATGATGCCTCATGCACATGTTTTCACTCCTTTAATATTGAGCTCAATATTAACAGGTATTTACATGATTATGTTTATTGATAAAGCATCTATGTGTGCTACTCTAAGTGACAAATAATGTGTGTGGTTTTCAAATGATTTTGACAGTTACATGCCTACAGAAAGCAGGTATTCCAAAATATCCGCAGGCCCGATGCAGTGGCTCATGCCTGTAATCCCAGCACTTTGGGAAATGGAGGTGGAAGGACTGCTTGAGCCCAGGAGTTCGAGACCAGCCTGGGCAACACAGGAGCGAGACCCTGTCTCTAAAAAATAAATAAAATGTCTGCAAGAAAAAACTGAGTTCCTTAACCTTAACACATCTGATTTTGATAAGTTGGACTGGGAGACTAAAATGAATGCCTGAGTTTGTGTACTGCCTTCTGTACTCTTCCCTCTCTCAGGCCAGTGTGGAATGAGCACCGTCCATGTGGACACCCTCTAAGCTCCCTGTGTTTAGAGGAGTCCATATTGGAGGAGCGAAAACCTCTTCTTCCTCATCTCCAAGTATTCTATAAAGCAGGACTTTGCGAGCCTGGCTGCTTTTCAAATTCGCCTGGGAAACATATTAAAATACAGACTCCCGGACCACCCGAGACTCATTTGCAGCTCTGGCGGTTAGACTGGGAATCTGTATTTTTCCTCAGATGCATCAGGTGATTCTGATACGCAACCAGGTTTGCAAAAACCTCGCCTCTAAGGAACCCATCAGGCCTGCCTTCTCCAACAGCTCAGCAGTGCAGCAGTCATCCATTCTTCATTTCCCTCTGGTTGGCTTTTCCTGATATCCCCCCACCCAGCAGTCTTCATAGCTCTACTCCTTTTGTTTCTTGGTATCCTCCCACTTCTCTCTCCCTCCATTTTAATTTTTTTTTGGCTTCTAATCCTTTCTCTCCTGCTATAGACTAGATACCATATTACCTTAAAAGCTTGCCACGTTACCATTGTCCACCACATTCAGCCTTTATTCCTCCCTCAAACAGCCCCCTTCCTCCTTGTTCACCTTCCAGCCTTTCCCCATCTGCCACACACAGCACAAGCGCACACATACCAAACACATGCCACACACATACCTGACGCATGACCCATTTCAAGCGCGCATGCACACACCACACACACACACCCCTGATAAATCACATACACTAAACACGCACACACCGCGCATGCACACACCACGAGTGCACACACACATCCCTATCCACCGGGCACAAGGCTTTTACCTGCTACTAATCCCGTCTCCGCGTTTTCTCCCACACCCTCATATTTCAAACCCACTCCCGGTGTCATTGGCCTTCCCGTCTTCTCTAGGTCTGGACCTTTTCTCACTCTCGCCCTCCCCCATGCCTCCCTCGGAACACCCTCATTTCCTTCCTAGAACCCGACACTACCCCCTCCTCCTTCCAGGAATCCCCAAGCCCAGGACCTTCGAAAACTCCCCCAACAGCTTGGGCTTTGATGTGTCCCCCCCAACGCCTTCGAGCTTCGTGGTCCCACCCACCCCCGGCTTAAGCGCCTCAGCCTTCTTTCTCTAACCCCCTCCCAGAGCTGTCAGCGCGGGCCGGGGATCCGCGTCCCTGACTGGTCCGCAGCCCCTCTAGAGCGCCTCTTGTCCCCTGCCCGCCCCGGGAGCCTCCCGGCTCTCCGCCTGCCCGCCTACCCTAGCTCGCCGCCATTCCTCCCTCCACTCAGGAGAGCCCCGCTCCTGCCTCGCCTCTCTCCCGCCCAGCCCCGTGCCGGGGCCCCCTTCTTTTGTCTCCGAGCCCCCCTCGCCGGCCGCGTACCGGGCCCGTAGAATTTGCGGCCTTTGGTCACATCGAACACCTTGCCGTTGATGGCCATGAGTATGCGCGGGTCCTGGACGCCGTCGAAGCGCCGCAGCTCGGCGGGGGTGAAGTCGCGCCGCTTGAGGCGGGGCAGAGGGGGCGGCTCGTCGTCGTCGCTGTCGCCGCTGGCCGCCGGCTGGTCCCCGCGCACGATCTTGTAGAGCAGGAAGATGCAGAGGCCAAGCAGCAGCAGGTTGAGCGGCGACGTGAAAATCTCATGCAGCAGCCCGCCGCTCTCCAGCTCGCTCGGGTCGGCGCCAGTCGCCACCACATCCTCGGCAGCCATGATCTCTGGAGTAAAGGTTGGGCCGCGCTAGGCAGGGCTCCGGAACTCGCCGCTTTCTCCTCCCTCTGAGCGAGCGAGTGGCGCGCGGGGTTCGGCGGCTGCCAAAGACTAGCCGGGGAGGAGGCGGGGCCGGAGGGGCGGAGCCTCCAAGCCCCGCCTTCCCAGAGGCCACCTAAGCGCCCCGCCCTGCTCGGTCCCGCCCGGCAGCCCTCAGGCCCCCAACAAAGCCTCTAGAGTCCGGCGCCGCTCCCCCGCGGCCGCGCGGTGCCCCCCTCAGTTCTACCTGGGAGGCCCCAGCCCAGCCTCACGCCATCCTCGCGCCATCCTATAGCTGAGCGCAACGCACGCGCTGCCCTCCTCTGCACCCCTTTTTTGCTCCTCGCAGACCGACCCGCTGGGAGGGCCTCGGCATTGCCGGGCTCTGTGCGAGCGCCCCTCCGCCACCTGATGCGCGCCAGACACCGACTCCCTTTCTCTTGCTGCAGGCTTTTCCCTGCCTCCCATTCTGAAGCCCCTCATCTTCCCCCTGTCGTTCCCGGGCCCTCCAAGCTGTCTTAGGAGACAGGAAACTCATTCTTCGAACTCCATTTTCTATGTTAGAGCCCTACACGACTCATTTTCACCTTGGGAACCCCCATTCGCTCTCTTTGATGGCCCTTCCCCAATTCTCCCCCAGATGCTGTGGGACCGACACCCCCGGGATTGCTAAAGTCAGTGCACAACTCTCCCTATTATCTGGGGAAACGAATCTGATCGCCCAGTTAACTTTGCGTTTGTTCTCCGAAAAACCCTTTTGCAATTACTGATTTGCTCAGTCACCAGGCATTAACAAGCAACGTTCTCTTGTTGCTCTTTTTTCCCCCTCAGAATAATGTGAAAGTTTCTTTGTTTGGCAGCGTTCTTCTATTTGGAGTTTGTCAGGCTACCCTTGGCAGTCACAATAACCCTGAGGCTGGAGCCCAGACAAACGCGGGAGTTTGGAAGGATCCTAGGCCTGGTCCCTTCCTTTCCTAGGTATTTCATCCGGCTTTTGATGTGCTAACAGGCTGCACAGAAGCAGGCCTCCACGGAGGAAGGGGTTGCCTCGTCCTAATCTGGCCGTTTTTCTGGTGGCAGGGGGAGGGGAGCAGAAGAAAGGATAGAGAGGGAAACAAATAATTAAAACCAAGCCGTGCACACATCTGCAGCCCAGAGCAGTACTTTTCCACCAAGCGTTCTGTTGGCTTGCACATAACTTACTCCTCCTCCCAACACGCAAGAGACTTGAGTAAAGATTGGCTTCCTACCTCAGAATTCTAAAAATTTCTGGCAAAAACTGCTTCCATCCCTGCCCCCAACATCTTCTTAAATCATTATAAAGTGTAATGAGTCAAACAATCTTTGTATCGGGCCCACGCATTTTTCTCAGAGCTAAATTTGGGATTAGCTGAAACAGCCCCTCCAGATCTTTTGTCAAAACTCTTCAATTTAATCACGGGGAAACAGGCTCAAACTGAGGGCACTTGGCTATAGTTAGAATCTATGTCTTTTAACATGTATGGCCAAGAAAATTTAGAAAGCTAATAAACTTATAAAAAATATTTTCATTTGCAACTAATATGACAAAGGGTTAATATTTCTTTGAGAGATCATTTGGATTGATAAGAAAATGTATAAGATTCTAGTCAATAAATGGAAAAAATAGGAACAGGTAGTTCACAAAAGAGAGCACGCCAGTGGTGAATAAGCATGTGAAAATATTCAGTCTCAATAGTAACAAAAAGAAAAGCATAGAGATGCCACTGTCACCTACTACTTTTCTACAGGAAAGATAAAAGGGAAAAAAAAAAGGATAACACACTATTGGCGAGAGAGTGGTGAGACTCACATACACTGTTGGGTATAACCTTTTATTATCCATAAAAATATTTTCTATCCATTAATCCCACTTCTAGAAATCTGCTCTTTGACCTAGTAGTTCCATTTTCAGGAATCCATCCCAAGGAGACAGAAATGCAGACAAATATTTCATTACTAAGATGCTCAGCAGAGATTCATTTTTAATACAGAAAAACTGGAAACAACCTAAATGTCCGACTTCAAATAAAATGGCTAATTAATTCACTTGAATTGTGACAAAACCATTAAAAGGCCATTCAAATATCATCATTGTGGAGTCCTAATTAGGGAAAGGGAATCAGGCTGGTGGGAGCATGAAATAGCAAAAAGAAAAAGCAAATAAGCTACAAATCTCCCTTTCTTCATGATCCAAGATGCAGCCTTCCTGCGCAAATAACTCACAATCTTCCCATGCCCAGCTATCACTAGACACCTGTAAGTTAGCTCATTGCAACCTTGGCATTATCAGTATTACACAAAGACCTCTTCAACAGACAGCATAAACACCATCCTATAAAATTTCCAGCAAGCCTTTGTCTCCTGGCGTTGGCTTCTCTCTTGCAGGCTGCCCTTTGTCTCTCTGGCAACATATTTTCCTACTTTTTCTAATAAATCTACCTTCTTTTAACTAAAACTGTTTTGGTAAATTCTTTTACCAAAAATCATGACATGGCAAAACGCTTGTGTTTTAATCTTGAGGGAAAAACAGGGTACAAAACTATATACAGTATGAACTCAACTATGTCAAAAAATTCATAAAAGAAAGCGTGGAAGGAAACATGCTAAAATGTTAACTGTTGTGATTGTTAGTTTCTTCTTTATACCTTTCTACATTTTCCACAATGGGCACGTGTCACTTTTAACCTCAAGAGGGAAAATAGTTTATTATTTATTTTCTGAAAAAAAAATGTAGAATGATAATACATGTTCACTATAACAAACTTAATAAGTGAGTGTATAAAGTAAAAAATGAAACTCCTTTCTCCCTCTCCAAGCTCCCCAAACAGTACTTAAATCAGGCCCATACTTTAGCAGTTTGGCTTATATTCTTGCAGACATGCAACATACACACACACACACACACACGCACACACACACACACACACATTTTGTTTTATAAAACTGGGGGAAATTTTATATAATAAAAGTTTTACCATTTTTTTCCAATAAAGAGAGACACAGAGTGAAAAAACAAAACAAACCAAGCCATTAGCTCCCCACCCAGATAACCCCTGCTGGAATGTTTTTTCAAAGTAATATTTATCTAAAGTTAGAAAATTCAAACTATGGGAAAATATAGAAGACAACTGAAGTCCCTCTCCTCACTCTTGATTCTCTTTCCTCAAAACCACTATTAAATCTGGGGAAAGTGTTTTCATGGAGGGATGGGGAGGATTTATAATTCTCATTTATCATAGTCCAGTGTCTCTTCTGCTACACCTCTGTGTCCCCTTGGAGGATAATGGATTAAAGGAAGTCCTGCTTCACATGGAGGGTAGAAAACTTGTGCAACTTAAGACCTCAAGAAGTGATGCAGTTTAAAAATATAAATGCTTACAAACCAGATTTGATGTTCAATAAAGTGGGCTATTAGCTAACACTGGGATGTAGAGATTGTTGAAGAAAAGCATCCCATCATTCAGGCTCATGTCAGAATCAATGCTGAATGGAATGGTCTCCTCCAGGGTGGCAGTTCTCAAGTTATCTGGAAATAAGCAAGAGTGCTCCTGAATAAAAAGCCCCCTTCAGAACATGAGAGTTGCCTTAATATGCTCTTTGGCTCCAAGTCAATTCCTAATGCTGATGTACTTGACCCAAGGACTACTTATTTCCCAAGATACATGTTAAGTCTTTTAGTGTTTTCAAACTTTCTGTCTCCTTTTAATTATTTTCAAAGGTTTTAAAGAGCTTTTAACGAAAAATAGAACAATTGGCTGATTAGCTAGAAAATGTTTGGGAAATAATTCAGCCTAGTAAGGAAGCAAATAAATCCAAAGGAACATAAAAACAATGCACCATTTCTCATCATTCAAATGACTGGAGTGTTCTTTTTTCTCTTTTGTTTCTTGGAGCTTTTTAAGAATGGTAATACTTGGTGTTGGCAAGCACAGAGTAAAACAAGCACTCTGACACAATTGGCAAGAATGAAATTGCTAGAATGCAAGATTCATTTTGTTCACCAATGTATTTCAAGCCCCTAGACCATGTCTGGCACATAGCAGGCATGCAATAAATATTTGTTGAACTTAATTATATTGTAAAAGGGTTTAAACTTTCTAGAAAGTCCTTTGGCAATATGCAATAAAAGCCTCAAACTATTCCTAGCCTGTGGCCAAGAAATTTAACTTCCAGGAATTTCCCCTAGGGAAGTGTTCAGAGATGTGAACAGAGATTTGTGTAGAAGAATCACAAAGCATGATACATGATAGCAAAAAACTGGAAACAGCCTAAGTATCCAAAGATGCTCCCTATCTCACTCAGAGTAAAAGCTCAAGTCCTTATAGCACCTACAAGGCCCATTAGGATCTCACCACTTTCTTCCCTGGTCACTCTACTCCAGCTACAGTGGCCTCCTTGCTGCCCTTTGAACAAGCAGCCATATTTCCAATTCAGGGCCTCTGTACTTGTCATTCCATTTGTCTGGAATGCCCTTCCCCAGACATTCTCATGGGTCATTCCCTCGCTGCTTTCAAATCTCACACCACCCTCTTCCTACTCCTCATCCTCCTTCCCTGCTTCATTTTCCCCCATTGCATTTACTGCTTCCTTATATACAGTATCGTTTCTCGTTTTTTTATCTCTTCCAACTTGGACATAAGGTGCACAAGAACAGAGGCTTTTTTCTATATTCTTCACTATTGTATTCTTTGTGCTTAGAATAGTGCCTGGCATGTAGTAGGTGCTCAACAAATACTTGTGGAATTGAGTTTGAGTATGGAAACCCATTATGTTAAATACTTATGCACAGAAAAAAAATCTGAAGGAAATGCACCTAAAAGTTAAGAGTTATCTCTGGGTTATGAGATTATAGGTAATTTTTGCTATCTTCTTTATCCAGTGAATATAAACTCTTTTTATTATTGTAACAAGCAATAAAAAGTTTAAAAATTTAAAGACTAGGAAACAAAATTCTACAGTTGCCAGCTATGTCTTGAGTGATAGTATATGGATCCACATTCCCAATTTCAGAGACTGGAGACTTCGTGCTGAGATTTTAAAGAGAACCCAAAGGAACCTGCCCATCTACATCCACTCAACCAACCTTGATTGAGCTCTAGCTCCATGCTAAACTGTGTGGTGAGCCTACAGATGCAAAGTCCTTTCCCTCAAAGAAGGAGCTCACAGTCTAGCAAGGGGAGACACACAGTCAAAAGGTTACAGATGCTGCAGTTGAGGTCTCCACATGGTAAGGGGGAGGTTGGCAAGGGATGGTGGGAGGTGTGATCTAGGAAGGTTTCATACAGGAAATGACATTGAGCTAAGTCTTAAAAATTTTCATGGCACCAGTTAGGCCTATCAGTAAAAAAAAAGAGAAAAGGAAAAAAAATTCACCAAGTGGACAAGGAAGGGGATAAATTTTCTGGGGAACCAGTAGTTCTCAAACTTTAGTGAGGATCAGAATAATCTGGAGAGGGGGAGGGCACTTAGTGAAATGTCCATTCCTAGGACCAGCCCTCAAAGATTCTAATCCAATAGGTCTAAGGAAAAGCCTGAGAATCTTTAGAAATAGCTGACATTGTTTGAGCACTTATTACTTGCCAGGCAATGTTCTAAGCCCTTTTGTGGATTAACTCGAGTACTCTTCCTAAAACACTGTGAGGCAGTTGGTTATACTATCCTATTTCACAGCTGAGGAAACAGGTACAGAAAAGTTAAGGAACTTGTCCACTGTCACACAGCTAGTAAGTGGAATGTCAGAACTCAAATATAGTCAGTCTGGTTCCAACCTTGGCTGTTTACCATTAAGCTATTTGACCTGCATTCTAACATGTGAACAAGCACCCCAGGTGATTCCAATCCAGGTCAGAAACACTGAGATAGAAGAAGCAATCTGGGGCCGGGCACAGTGGCTTACGCCTGTAATCCCAGTGCTTTGGGAGGCTAAGTTTGGTGGACTGCTTGAGCCCAGGAGTTTGAGACCAGCCTGGGGAACATTGCGAGACCCTGTCTCTACAAAAAATGCAACAATTTAGCCGGGTGTGGTAGTACATGACTGTAGTCCCAGCTACCTGGGAGGATCACCTGAGCCCAGGAGGTCAAAGCTGCAGTGAGCCATGATCGTGCCACTGCACTCCAGCCTGGTCAACAGAGCGAGACCCTGTCTCAAAAAAAAAAAAAAAAGCATTCTGAACAAAGGTACAGAGGTGCAAAACAGCATGTCCCATTCTAGGAAAACCTTCTAATGGCTCCCCATTTTCAGTGAAATCAAGTCCAGAGTCCTTGGCATGATTTACCCAACTGTGGTGTGATACCTACCCAGATTTCACCTCCCACCCCCACTTCAGGACCCACGCACTCATTCTCCCAGGTCCCCCACTGCTGAAAGTGTTGGTGACTGAGAGCTTGCAACGAAATCCTCTTCCTGAGATTGCACTGGGCTAAAGAGAGCTTTCTAGCCCAAAGTCACAGATCCTTCTTAGTGCAGCCTGCAGGTAATGAATGGCCAATACAGGGTTATAAAGGCCTGTCTCCCTTTCCCATCTAAGGACAACTCTGAGGAGTCATATCAGGCTCAGAGCTCCCTGTGGGATTGATGGAAGCTGCATTGTGACTGCACTGAAGCTCAGCTTCTCCCTCCGCCCGATCCTACTCCCTTGTCTTACATTTCAGGTGTAGATCCCAAGAGCACTATTCAGTCAATTTTCTACATAGTAAACTCCATCAGAGTCTCTTTCCCAGGCAACTCAATCTTCCATGATCTGGCCTCAGATTACTTGTCCAGCTTTATCTCTTTCTACTTTCTCTTTACCCTCAACACTCCAACCATAATGAAGCTAGGAATGATGTGGCCAATGTCACAGCTAATGTGTATTTCCTGAGTGCTATGAACACTTTACATGTGATTCCATTTGTCTGGAATGCTCTTCCCCAGATATTCTCATGGGTCATTCCCCTTCCTGCTTTCAAATCTCGTTTATCTCACAAGTGAGGTTCTATTATCATCCTCTTTTCACAGATGAAAAAAGCCAATACATAGATAGGTTAAGCTACTTGTCCAAAGTCACACAATTAGTAAGAGGCAGTGCTGGGATTTAAACTCAGCACTCCGGCCCCAGAGCCCATGCTTTACATGAGATCATTTTGCTTTTTCAAAGTGTCATGCTCGTAGGAGCATGGAGGTTGCAATTGGAGGGATGGAGACTAGAGCAGGGACACCAGCCTTACCGCAGGAGAAAATGAAGGCTTAAATCAATGTTGGGATAGTGAGGACGTAAATGCAAGGATAGATATGATAAATATTAAGGAGGTGGATGGGACAGGGCTTTGGATTCCTCCTCTATTTCTCCCATTCCTTCTACATCTGACTTATGCCCCCAATTTTTGCATGGGTGGATGGCATACCATTCATCAAGAGAAGATAAGTAGCAGGAGGAGCAAACTTGCAACAAGGACATTGTATGCAAATGGGAGTTGTGTTTTAAAGTGTGGTTCATAAACCAGCAGCTTTGGCATCCGCTGGGAGCTTGTTGGAAATGCACGATCTTGGGCAGTATGCCAGGATCTGCATTTTAAAAAGTCTTCCAGATGATTCACATGCACATTAATGTTTGAAAAGCACGGGCATAAGGAACATTCTGGTGGGGATATCCAGTAATATGTCCAATTGGATATTTGGGTTTGGGGCTCAGGATGGAGGTCTAGACTGGAGGGGTAAAGACAGGAGGTAACAGCCTATGGGTGGTAGCTGAAACCACTGGCATTGAATTAGATCCCAAGGTGAATATAGGGCAGAGGTCTCTCTCTCTTCAAGGCTCATTGCACAATGTTCTAAGCCAAGGTTGAAAATTGTTAGCCTTGGTGACTACAGCTGGCTCGAACACGTGTTTATTTGACCCTCACATTATTTTAATTTTTAAAATATTAGATGTAAGCACTTAACCAACAGATTTTTACATAAAACCTGTATCTCTGACATAACAATCTTCTCTTAAAAAATGAGAAGATCACTTTGGGAGGCCAAGGTGGGCAGATCACTTGAGGCCAGGAGTTCGAAACCAGCCTGGCCAACATCATGAAACCCTGTCTTTACTAAAAATACAAAAATTAGCTGGGTATGGCACGAGAATCGCTTAAACCCCAGCCTGGGTGACAGAGCAAGACTTTGTCTCAAAAAAGAGAGAGAGAGAGAGAGATCTGGCATTATATCTTGATTAGCAGCTGCCTCCTTTAGCAGGTACACCTAAAGAAGCCCCACTTCTCCCTGCTGTATCCCCAATGCTGAGAACAAGTATCAGCTGTCTTTTATTACATTTGCTCTGTTTTTGTTAAAGCAGAATTAAGTGGATAATCAAAATTTTTTTGTACCTATGACTCTATCAAAAGTGGAAAATGAAAGACAGAGAACAGAGTTACTATTTCAAAACAAAAACAGGGCAAGAACACATTTCTTTGTGATTTCTGGCATATACTACATTGTCACACATCAACCAGACTCGCATTACTTACTCATATGACTGGCCTGGCATTTATAGGCAGGTTGCAGAGAGAAAAAGAAGGCCAAGATAGAGTCTTGGGGAAGATTAACATTGTAGGAATAAGTAGAGGAAGAGAAACCCACCAAGGAGATTGAGAATAAAAAACACAAGTGGTAGGAAAATGCCAGAATAATGTGGTCCGATAGAAGCAAACGGAGGTGAGAGGGTTTCCAGGAGGGAGAAGTTTACAATGCCAAGGGCTGTAAATGGATCAAGAAAGATGAAAACTAAGGTGTCAGTTGGACTAGGCAGTTAGGAAGTCCTGGGTTACCTATGCCAGACTCTTTTTATTGTGGCATGAGAAGGGTGGAAGTCTGGTTCCAGTGGCCTAGGGAGTGAGTGGAACATGAGGATTGAGGAGATCTACCTCTCAAAAAAGAAGTTTGAGAAGCTTGACTAAGGCAGAGGAGGTAGGGAAAGAGGGAATTGGATTCCCTGGTTTGATTTTCGTTCTTCTGAAAACTGTCATAGACTTCAGTTGCAGCAAGATAGGTAGTAAGGCTTAGAGGTTGAAAATACAGGACAGAGTGGGTACTTTTTTTTTTTTTTTTTCTTTTTGAGATGGAGTTTTGCTCTTGTTGCCCAGGCTGGAGTGCAGTGGTAGGATCTCGGCTCACTGCAACCTCTGTCTCCCGGGTTCAAGCGATTCCCATGCCTCAGTCTCCGGAGTAGCTGGGATTACAGGCACCTGCCACCACTCCTGGCTAATTTTTGCAAATTTTTTAGTAGAGATGGGATTTCGCTATGTTGGCCAGGCTGGTCTTGAACTCTTGACCTCAAGCGATCCACCCACCTCAGCCTCCCAAAGTGCAGGGATTACAGGCGTGAGCCACCTCACCCCGCCCAGAGTGGATATTAATCAACCCTGTGGCATGGAATGAGACAAGAGAGGATGAAATCGAAAGAACAGGTGGAAGGATCATAGCTTCTCCTTTAAGAGGAGAGGGAGAGGGAATTCAAACCTGACAGCTTCAATGTTTTCCATGAAGCAGGAGGCAAGGTCAACTGTGAGGGGAGCAGAATGGGGAAACAGCAAGGGCTTGAGTGTTGGCCAAGGCTAATATTTTTACCATTCCCTCCATAGGGGCTTTTGGAAACAGGAAGAAACAGGAGAAATACAGGCATTATGTTGCCTAGGAAACACAGTGGTTTGCTAAAGCAATAGTATGTTCTTTCGAATCTTATTAACCCTTTCATATCCATTGCCACCTCAAAGAGAGCTAACTGGTGAATAGGGATGGAAGTAGAGAGAATTTTGCTCCATAGAACACACAGTGGATATCCTCTTTAGCCTGAGGAAAATATGAGGGTATGAATAGCCCTGGGACAGAAGACTTAAATAAAATAGGAGAGACCAGCAAAGAAGTGGCAGGCAGTAAGGTGTCAAAGATATTTCCCTATTTCCTTGTGCTTGTGTGGGCCCCACACCACACACACACACTCTCTCTCTCTTTCTCTTTCTCTCTCTCTCTCTCTCTCCATCCCTTTGCGTGTATACAGGGGCCATCCCACTTTCCCACCAAGCAGAAATATCTAAGGTTAATATCTGGGGTTAATATGTGGGAATTATCCTGTCCTTGATTTTTCTTGATATGGTAAGATAATCTAATTGAAAATGAATTGTCTTCTGTTTTTTTCTGCTATAAGTTCATCGCTAAACAAAATGTATCGTTCTCTCTCTTACTCTTGCCACAGAGGATGGCCAGGGCTTTGTGACAAGGAGATCTGAACTTTACTTATGCCAGGAAGAAAGTAGAGAGGGCTTTGTTTCTAATAAGTCTCTATGTTATTGAGCACTTTGGGCTGAACTGAGAGTGAAGGTCTCTGAGGGTGGGGAGGAGTGGAGTGTGGATCAGCTGTATGCCCCAGCCTAGGCACATATTGTGGTTGGGAGGCAGTGTCCCAGAGTGTCCAGGATCCACGTCCTGGTCCGCATACCCACACCCATGACTCCCCAGAAGCCCATAGCAGGGGGTGTGTAAATTCTACTGAGGAAGCCTTTCCCTTCAGACTCAGTTGTCCTCCCCAAGCTGATGCTGGTCCATCATTTTTAGTGACTTTAACATCAATCTGGATGACCTATCCCACACCATGACCTTCCACTTCCTTGACTTTCCTCACCTTCAACCACCTTTTCCTTTACCCCACATTAGCCACCCTCTCTTGGTCATACACTAGACCTTTTCAAAAGCCCAGCTGTGATTAAACCCAACTGTTCCCCCATTCCCTAACTGCACATAAACAACTGAACATTGTAGTAGAAAGCACAGTACTCTACTTGCTGGTCTCACTTGAAAAAAAAAACTTTGGAAAAGAATCAAAACTGTTTTATTTACAGATGACATGATCATCTATGTAGAAAATCCAACGAATTCTACAATTAAGCTACTAGAACTAATGAGTAAGTTAGCAAGGCTAAAGGATACAAGATTGATATATAAATATCAATTTTATTTCTGTATCCTATTCAATAGCAATGAACAATCAGAAATCAAAATGAAGAAAGAGACAATAACATCCACAACAACATTAAAACATCCACAACAACATATTAAACATGAAATAATTTGGGACAAAAAGTATATGATTCCATCTATGTAAATGTCCAGAAAATGCAATCTAACATATAGTGACAGAAAGCAGGTCAGTGGCTACCTGGGGATAATGAATGAGGAAGAGCTCACCTGAAAAAATTTCACTAAAATTTACAAGTGAATTATGCTGTACAAGAATTATACTACACAGTCGTGCTCAATTTTCTCTCCCACTGTCATTCCTTGTGAGGACTCTATGACACCATTTTCGCTGTCTACAAACCTTCAGTGTCCCCTCTCTATTCTTACTTTCAGCTGATGATATTACATTTCATTTCTTTAAGAAAATAGAAACAATTAGATGTAAACTATCATCTCCCTGCCACCAAACCCACCAAACCCTACCTGCAGCTGTATTCTCTGTTTTCCTTCTTGGTACTGTGCAGAGAGTGTCTTTACTGCTATCAAGGGCCTTCCCCTTGAACTCTGCATCTATTTGCCTAATTCTCCAAACCCTGGCTCTCACAGTTTATCTTCTTCTCTCCTTGATCGTACTTATGAGCAGATAAACATGCTTTAGTGTTTCTTCTCTTTTAAACACCTTCCCCGGGGCCGGGCGCCGTGGCTCACGCCTGTAATCCCAGCAATTTGGGAGGCCAAGGCGGGCAGATCACTTGAGGTCAGGAATTTGAGACCAGCCTGGCCAACGTGGTGAAAGCCTGTTCTCTACTAAAAATATAAAAATTAGCTGGGTGTGGTGGCACGTGCCTGTAATCCCAGCTACTTGGGAGGCTGAGGCGGGAGGATCGCTTGAGCCCGGTAGGTGGAGGTTGTAGTGAAGCGAGAGTGTGCCACTGCGCTACAGCCTGGGCGATGGGAGAGAAACTCTGTCTCAAAAAAACAAAACAAAACAACAACAAAAAACCAAAACCAAAACCAAAAACCTTCCCCTAACCCCAAATCTTCCTAGTAGCTACTCCCCTGCATTTTCTGTTCCCTGTGTATCCAAACTTCTACAAAGGGTTGTCTATATGTATCATCTCCACATCCTTGCCTCCCATTCTCTCTTCTACTCACTCTACTGGGCTTTTGCCTGCATCACTCCTTCAATGCCATTCTTGTTTATGTTCTGATTCCATGGACACTTTTGTAACTTTGTCTTTGGACTCTGTCTCTCAGAGTACAAAGTACACTCAGAGCACTTTGTACACACAGTACAACATTTGGCAGAGTTGATCACTACACCCTGAAATACTTTCCTTACTTAGTTTCTGGGATACATCCCACATCCTTTGATGGTTTTTCTCCTTTCTTATTCACTACTCCTTCTCAGCTGCCCATACCATTTCCACCTCCTTTGCCAAACTTTTAAATGTTGGAGTGTGCCCCAGATACGTCCTGGGCCAGCATCTGTTCTCATTCTCTGCTCAGGTGATTTCATTCAGTCCTAATGTTTTTCATATACTTAAGACTCACATATTTAAACTTTGTATGAAAGGCAAAAGGAAGGAGAAAAAAGCATAAAATAAACTTTTTACCCTGGTCTTACCCCTGGACTCCAGATCCTGTATACATTAGGCATACTTGACATCAATAGGTATCAGAATATTTACATGTCCTAAACAGAACTTTTAATTTCATCCTTGTATTAGTCGCTGTTCAGTGGTGAGAAACAGAAACTGCTTAGTTATTTAGAGGAGAAAAGGATGGGACACAGGGAATTAAGAGCTTACAAAAATCAGTGGAAGGGCTGGAAGAACAGGCTATAGCCTCCGGCTGTAGGAATGACTACCAGGACTCTATCACTAAATAGGCCCATTAGGGGTACTGTAACCTCTGCCCTCAGACAGAAAAGTGGGTCATCAGGAAGCCTCCGCTAGGATGATTGACTTCAAGAATAGAACAACGCCCAGGACCTCTCCGCCCGGCCCCGCGCCAGAGCCCCGCCTCGCCCTCCGGCCGCAGCCCTGCCTGGCCGCCTGCTGCGCCCGCTTGCACCCTGGACCCGCGCCATTTCCTGCGGCTGTGCGCGCACCTCGACTGCACGCCCGATATCTGGGCGCTGCACCACTGGAGCGGCCGCCTCACCCCTTTCTCGCGCCGCGCAACTCGCCTCTTGGACGCGGCCTTCTTCCTATGCTGCCTGCGCGAGCCGCCACCAGTCTACTCCGACTTGGCGGAGGTGGTGGGCTGCCAGTGGCCATCTCCATCAAAGGCAACTGAAAGTTTCTTATCAAAAGAAATTTGGCTGGCACCCCCACAGTTCTACGAAATGAGAAGACTTGAAAATTTTGCCTCTGTCTGATTTGCGCAAATTTTGTTTGGATCGTGTATTAGAAGGACTGGAAAGATGGCTGCCGATCACCTTGTTAACTGCTGATGGGATGCTCTAGCTTTTACCAGGTGATGAGCTATACTTAGAATATTCAGACTTTTTAGAAAATCTTTTGTCTGCTGAAAAAAAGACTGAGGAAATCATAAAGGAAGGCAAGCAATTTCACTGGAAAGTGATATACAATCACCATCTTTACGATACTCACGTGACTGTTCAAAGTATAAACACGTTTATCCTAAGTAAGAGCCATTTGTAGGGTGCTCATGCTTGTTTGTAAACTGGTCTATTTGAAGTCCTTGTGAATAATAAGGGTTGAATTTCAACTTGCTTGAAACTTAAGGAAGTGTGTGCCTATAAAAGTTATACGGCTGGGCCCGGTGGCTCATTCCTGTAATCCTAGTACTTTGGGAGGCTGAGGCGGGTGGATCACTTGAGGTCAAGAGTTCGAGACCACCCTCGCCAACATGGTGAAACCCCCGTCTCTACTAAAAATACAGAAATTAGCCGGGCGTCGTGGCACCCGCCTGTAATCCCAGCTACTAGGGAGGCTGAGGGAGGAGAATCGCTTGAATCCGCGAGACGGAGGTTGCAATGAGCCGAAATTGCACCACTGCACTCCAGCCTGGGCAACAGAGGGAGATTCCGTCTCAAAAAAAAAAAAAGGGGGGGGGGTGTATTATTGAGAGATTGGCCAAAAGGAAGGCAACTTCAACAGCATACAAACCTATCACAGTACACACAGCCCAAACCCACTGGGCCTACAAAGATGCAGGCCCAGCCCCAGAATATGCTTTTAACCCAAAGCTGGGAAAGTTACCACAAAATGTCCAGGAGATATCTTATAAGACATTCCTGGTTTGTAAAAGAAATTTTTTTGGTTGGTTTCCTGACAACGTAAGAAAAATTTACATCCATTAATCACCCAGAATTGTGCTGGGTACATGAGAATAGATTATCTATCTATCTACTATCTATCTATCTTATTTAAGATGGGTACTGAGCCCTCGAAGGGTTTCCAATCTAGCAGAATCTTTGAAATATTTTTTAGAATAACGCAATAAAAGGACAAACATTATATGATTCCACTTATATAAGGTACCTACTGAGAGGTGACAGCATGCTGGCAGTCCTCACAGCCCTCGCTCACTCTCGGTGCCTCCTCTGCCTGGGCTCCCACTTCGGTGGCACTTGAGGAGCCCTTCAGCCCACCGCTGCATTGTGGGAGCCCCTTTCTGGGCTGGCCAAGGCCAGAGCTGGCTCCCTCAGCTTGCAGGGAGGTGTGGAGGGAGAGGCGCGAGCGGGAACCGGGGCTGCTCGCGGCGCTTGCGGGCCAGCTGGAGTTCCAGGTGGGCGTGGGCTTGGCGAGCCCCTCACTCAGAGCAGCCGGCCGGCCCTGCCGGTGCAGGGCAATGAGGGGCTTAGCACCCAGGCCAGTGGCTGCGGAGGGTGTACTGGGTCCCCCAGCAGTGCCAGCCCACCGGCGCTGCGCTCGATTTCTCACCCGGCCTTAGCTGCCTTCCCACGGGGCAGGGCTTGGGACCTGCAGCCCGCCATGCCTGAGCCTCCTACCCCCTCCATGGGCTCCTGTGTGGCCGGAGCCTCCCCGACGAGCGCCACCCCCTGCTCCCCTGTGCCCAGTCCTATCGAGCACCCAAGGGCTGAGGAGTGCGAGCGCACTGCATGGGACTGGCAGGCAGCTCCACCTGCAGCCCCAGTGCAGGATCCACTGGGTGAAGCCAGCTGGGCTCCTGAGTCTGGTGGGGATGTGGAGAACTTTTATGTCTAGCTCAGGGATTGTAAATACACCAATCGGCACTCTGTATCTAGCTCAAGATTTGTAAACACACCAATCAGCACCCTGTGTTTAGCTCGAGGTTTGTGAATGCACCAATTGACACTCTGTATCTAGCTGCTCTGGTGGGGCCTTGGAGAACCTTTATGTCTAGCTCAGGGATTGTAAATACACCAATCAGCACCCTGTGTCTAGCTCAGGGGTTGTGAGTGCACCAATCGACACTCTGTATCTAGCTGCTCTGGTGGGGCCTTGGAGAACATTTGTGTTGATACTCTGTATCTAACTGATCTGATGGGGACGTGGAGAACCTTTATGTCTAGCTCAGGGATTGTAAACGCACCAATCAGTGCCCTGTCAAAACAGACCACTTGGCTCTACCAATCAGCAGGATGTGGGTGGGGCCAGATAAGAGAATAAAAGCAGGCTGCAGGAGCCAGCAGTGGCAACCCGCTTGGGTCCCCTTCCACACTGTGGAAGCTTTGTTCTTTTGCTCTTTGTGGTAAATCTTGCTACTGCTCACTCTTTGGGTCCACACTGCTTTTATGAGCTGTAACACTCACCGCAAAGGTCTGCAGCTTCACTCCTGAAGTCAGCGAGACCACGAGCCCACCGGGAGGAACGAACAACTCCAGACGCGCCGCCTTAAGAGCTGTAACACTCACCACGAAGGTCTGCAGCTTCACTCCTGAGCCAGCGAGACCACGAACCCACCAGAAGGAAGAAACTCCGAACACATCCGAACATCAGAAGGAACGAACAACTCCAGACGCGCCACCTTAAGAGCTGTAACACTCACCGCGAGGGTCTGTGGCTTCATTCTTGAAGTCAGTGAGACCAAGAACCCACCAATTCCTGACACATTATAATGCAGTGTTTCTAATTTCAGGGAGCTCTCTTGCTTATTTTAATTATTTTTTTTTAAAAAAAGACATTTATTCAACATCACGATCAGACTGTTATATTTAGCAATCAACAGCATGGGTGCAAAAAAAAATCTACATTTAAAACCCTTTGTTAGAATGCTTTATACTTTCCAAAGAACAGATACTAAAATAACCTGTTATACAATTAGTCACAAATACAGTTCTCGAGTTTTTTGCCCATATACATGAGTATTTGTCTAAAACATGTCTTCTTTGTAGCAGCTAGGCCCTGCCACCACTGTGCTTGGCTGAGTTCACAAATCTGTTGTAACCTGTAGCTTCCCTGTCACTTCTCTGGCTCCTCTCCTGCTAAGCTTTGTTTCCTAATTTAAATCTTCTGCCACTGCCACAGCTACTGCTACTACTGGAACCGCCATAGCCACCTTGGTTTCGTGGTTTGGCAAAGTATTCGCCTCCACCATCATAGGAGCCAGAGCTTCTGCCTCCAAAATTTCCTCCCTTCATGGGTCCAAAACTTGAAGACTGATTGTTGTAATTGTCAAAATCATTGTAGCTTCCACCACCTGCAAAATTGCTTCCATCATTACCAAATCCATTATAGCCATCCCCACTGCCACCAAATCCACCACCACCACCATGGCTGCCACCAAAGCCACCACGATCACTGAAGTTTCTTCTACGACCAAAGTTGTCATTCCCACTGAAACCACCTCCAAGACCACCACCAAAGTTTCCAGAACCACTTTGTCCTCTTTGGCTGGATGAAGCCACTCGCCATCTCTTGCTTTGACAGGGCTTTCCTAACCTCACAGTTGTGGCCATTCACAGTGTGACAAGCTTATCCACAGAGTCATGGTCGTCAAAGGTTACAAAGGCAAGGCCCCTTTTCTTGCCACTGCCTCAGTCAGTCATGATTTCAGTCACTTCAATTTTTCATACTGTTCAAAATAATCTCTTAAGTGATGTTCTTCAGTATCTTCTTTAATGCCACCAACAAATATCTTTTTCACAGTTAAGTGGGCACCTGGTCTTTGAGAATCTTCTCTTGAGACAGCTCTCTTTGGTTCCACAACTCTTCCATCCACTTTGTGTGGCCTTGCATTCACGGCTGCATCCACCCTCTCCACAGTGGCATATGTGACAAACCCAAAGCCCCTGGAGCACTTGAAGTTTGGATCTCTCACTACCACACAGTCCCCCCCGTGAGCATTCCCCATTGCTCAAAATGGCTCCTCAGGCTCTCATCTGTTGTTTCAAAGCTCAACCCTCCAATGAAGAGCTTCCTCTGCTGTTCAGGCTCTTTAGGAGACTCTGACTTAGACATGACGGAAGGGAGAAGAGAGACTTTAACGATGCTTCTTCGGAGGCCTCCATGGGCAGAAAGGCCCTTATTTTATTCTTTAAACCTTACAGTGTGCCACATGTATGAAGTTTGTAAAGTATTAATGATCTTGTTAACCAAAACAAGAAAAAAATTTCACAAGGTTCCCACTTCTGTATTGTTTTATTATCTCAAAAGTTTAAATAAGATGTTCTGCTGCTGTTGTTCTCGATGTCCACTGTTTTAGCACCTTCCCTGATGTGCTTTGGAAGTTGATCGATGAATTTCTTAGACTTTCTGTTGGAATTACTTTAAGGGTGTCTTATTAGATGGTGAAAATTAGACTGAGACACCCTTCAAGTGACCATGTCATTGTTTTCTTGCTATGTCTTTAGCTTGATGATTAAGATACAATTCTTTTTAAAACCAAATAGCATTAGTTATGTTTCCCAAATTAGAAATCTATTTTAGTTAATGTTTTAAAGAAACACGAAGCCATAACAAAAATCACTATTGTTTTTACTCCTGAATGTTAATGAATGTAAAGAGGTTACAGATGTAGTGTTTAATTAATGATGTTTATTTTTTCTATATTTAACATGAGTAATTTTTCATTGTCTTTAAAGAGGAATGTTTATTGATTAAAGGTGAGAAATGATAGTTAAGACACCAATTTTGTGTCAAGATCTTTGACTGTATTATGCATTGTACAATTGACTTCATTTTTCATGAAATGCCTTAGTTTTCCTACTATAAAATAAGGACAATGATGAATTAAAACAAAACAAAACAAAAGAATAGAACACCATACCTGCAGCCCAGGGAAGCTGAGCCACTACCACTGCCACCATAAACTGACTCTCAACAACCATGAAATTAGAGACTGAGACATGGAAACACCGACTTACGTTGCTACAATTATTACAAAAGTCCCTTGACTGCCATCTCTCTCTCCTCTGCCCCCTCCTCAAACTTGCACACACACACACACACACACACACACACACACTCTCTCTCTCTCTCTCTCCAGCCAACACGTAACACTTGGTATGTGCAAAGCACTATTCCAAGTTCCATTCTTATTACTATTATCATGCCATTTTACAGAGGAGTAAACTGAGGTAGAGAGAGGTTAAGTAGCCTAAGATTACAGTTAGTGAGTTGTATATGCTATTATCTGCCCTGCTCTTATCTCTGAACATTTCTTTGTCAGTTTTCCAAGTATCTAGAATTCTTCATGAACATATTTATAAGATGCTATCATATGTATTTGCCACAATTTATTTGGCCATTCTCTTATCTTGCATATTTAGATTTATTTCCAATTTTTCTTTATGAACAGTAACTGCAATGAGCACTCTGCATACAAATTATTTTGCCTATTTCTGATCATTTTCTTAGGATACACTCCTTAAAATTCAACTCTTGGGTCATAGGCTATGAAGATTCCTAAAAACAGTATTTGAGGGTCAGTAGTTGTGAATATTTTTAATCCACTTGAGTATATTAATGGGCATACCAACCAGTAATATGCAAGAGTACTCATCTCACTGTACCCTCCACACTTAAACCGGGCATTTTCATCTTTTCAAGTTTTTGCTATAAGTATGCTGCATGCAATATTGGCATGCTCATACTAAAAATGTGTTCATTGTTTTTCTGAAATTCCAACTTTACTGTGTCTCCTGTACTTTATCCAGCAACCCTACCTGATGTGGGTGTTCAAACTCTCTTCTTTTTTGAGGTATTCCTCCATTGTGAGCCTGGAAAACAAGGCTGAGGCCTCTTACTGTGGAAACTAAGGGAAACATATATTCCCTTTCCACAAGCCCTGAGTGGTCAGGGAGTCCATAGAGGATCCAGGCTCTTACTGAAGACTTTGGATCTTGAGAGGTTTATACAAAAAGTGGCCATTTTGAATTCATTCATAGAAACTGCATCTAGCAGACCAGAATGTCAGATCAGTGGAGTCCAGATGTAGCAGTGTTTTGTGGTGGTGGTGTGTAGAGGTGGTGAAGGTGGTTGTTGCCAGTAGTGACATACCAACCAAGCTGGTCCTATGGCAAATCTTGACTGGGGTCCTCCCATGATTCCTGACCATTTCTTTATCCTGGTTTACCTGCCTTTCTGTTGATTCTGTGAAATGCCCAATAATTTGCTAAATTCAGCCAGAGTCAGTTTCTGTCTTTTGCAACCAAGAGCCCTGACATTTATAAATACAGGCCCAGATAGGCTGGAGAAAATTTGAAACCATGATATTTCCAAACTCCTTTTGTATTCCTAAAATTGGAATTTTAAAAATTCTCCTCACCAAATGACTGTTCAAGGGAAAGGGATTTGGCATTTTCCAAAATAAGCACTAGATGGTGCTATGAGGTAATATGTTCTTGATTGTGTCGTTGCCCAGATAATAAGGATTAAGATCACCAATAATACCATCACCAAGGATACTGTCAACAAGAATAGCTAAAATTAATTGAGTGCCTCATATATGCCAAAAACTGTTCTACATGTTTGATAGAGTTGTAAACCAAAAATAAAATTCT
Source organism: Symphalangus syndactylus (assembly GCF_028878055.3). Lineage (NCBI taxonomy): Eukaryota > Metazoa > Chordata > Mammalia > Primates > Hylobatidae > Symphalangus > Symphalangus syndactylus. The sequence goes on along the minus strand of NC_072447.2, from coordinate 122,734,818 downwards.
AACCCCCCAGCCAGCTGATGGACCCTCCCCTTGGCTAAGTGAATTCCAAAGTTAACTTGAAAAACTAGTTCAGGCCATGATGGGAAGTGGATGTCAGACATGCTTCATTATAACCTTCTCCCTTTTGGAATTCAGGCACAGCTGACCAGCATTAATATCAACACAGAGACATTAAGACTGATAGAGGCCAGGCGCAGTGGCTCACACCTATAATCCCAGCACTTTGGGAGGCCAAGGTAGGTGGATCACCTGAGGTCAGGAGTTCAAGACCAGCCTGACCAACATGGTGAAATCCCATCTCTACTAAATACAAAAAATTGGTTGGGTATGGTGGAGCATGCCTGTAATCCCAGCTACTTGGGAGGCTGAGGCAGGAGAATCACTTGAACCCGGAAGGTGGAGGTTTCAGTGAGCCAAGATTGTGCCACTGCACTCCAGCCTGGGAGACAAGAGTGTAACTCTGTCCAAAAGAAAAAAAAAAAAGACTGATAGAACAGACTCTTTAAGTTTGATAAGAAACATTTACACTCTATTCTCTCTGAAGCCTGCTACCTGGAGGCTCCATCTACATGACAAAACCCTGGTCTCCACAATCCCTTATGGTAACCTAGACATTCCTTTCTATTGACTCCAGGTCTTTAGATAATAACTCTTTCAACCAATTGGCAATCAGAAAATCTTTGAATCCATCTATGACTTAGAAGCAACCCCCTCACCTCTGCCACTGCTTCCAGATGTCCCCACTTTTCCAGATAGAACCAATGTACATCTTACATGTATTAATTGATATGTCTCCTTAAAATGTATAAAACCAAGCTGTAGCCCAACCACCTTGGGCACATGTTCTCAGGATCTCCTGGGGCTTGTGTCATGGGACACTGGCCACTCATATTTGGCTCAGAATACATCTCTTCAAATATTTTACAGTTTGACTCTTCATTGGCAGAGTGAACTCATTTCTTACAACCAATAAAGCAAGTAATTTTATTAACACATTTTACAGAAGAAGAAATCAAGGCACATTCAGTTTAGCTAACTTATCCAAGATCAGAAAATCATTTACTGATGAAGATAAGATTTGAACCAAAGAAGCCTGGCTCCAGAGGCTGTACTCTGAACCAAAATGCTCTACTACCTGTCATAATTATATAATATAGCCAACATTTACTGATGGTCAACTGTGAGCCAGGCATTTTGTACAATGGAGTCATTATTGTCATTTTCCGTGTAAGGGAACTGAGGCTCCAAAAGGCTAAGTAATTCATGTTTCCATAGACACAGAGACAAAGCTGAGAGCATTTGTAAATGTAATTCCATGATGTTAGTAATGAAACAAAAATAAATACATAGATAAAATACTAATGCTTGTCATTTTAGAGAGTAATTCCACTTTGGGCAGAGGGAAAAATATACTTTGAAAATGATTGATTTACATTCCAATTGTTCTGTGATAAAATAAAAAAAATACGATTGGCATGGTAAATGATTCCTTTTCATTTCAGCTCTTCAGTGTGGACAAAATATTTTCCCTCTTTTGATTTTTCCCTTTAGGAGCCAAAGACGGTAAGAAAGCCAAAGGTAGAATTAGAGCCTGGCTTATTTGGGCTTTTGCATTTCTCATTATGAGGATGAGTGTGTCTCATGATCAAAGTAGATGAATTAGGCAGCACCAAAACATGTAACTTAGGTAGGCTCTGGGGAGGAACCGGCCCTCCTAACAAAATGATTGTAATATTTGTCTGGAAATGTGAACTAACTTAAATAGCTAAGAAAAGTTTGAGGCAGAAGAGTAATGCTATCAAAATGTATTATAAAACTGCAACATTTAAAACAGTGATAGTGATGCAAGAAGAGACAGATCAATGGGTCAGAATAGACAGCCTACAAACAAAATAAAACAAAAATATGTGTGTATATGTACAAGTGTATGCATACATATATATGAATTTATAAGGTAAAGGAAAGATCACAATTCAATGGGAGAGGGAAGGATTATTCAGTAAGTGGTACAGGGATGATTTGCAATCTGGGAAAAACCAATCACATCATTTACTGAAATAAGTTACCATTCATTTCTCCCAACTGAAACCTCCTTTGCGAAAAATATATCAGTAAGAAAATTATGGCAACGTGGTGGGGGACTGGAGATCTGATCTGGCCAACCTCCCTTTTGCCTTTAGCCTTCAAGCTGCTTTTAATTAATCCCAGGCTTAAGCCAAGCTAACTTTGGGAGGCATTTAGTTTATAGCTTAAATGATAATAGTCTTTCACCATAACTCAACCGCCTTTGTAAAGCTAAGGAGAGACCACCAGGCTAAGAGGATAAGAGGAGCCTGAATTCTGCTAAGGTGCAGACATAAACAATTACCCACCATTATTCCCGGGGTCACAAGATATGCAACTTTCCCAATTACTGCTGCAGATGACATCCCTATTGCAGAACTTAAGATTGGCCTTTTGAAATGCCTTTTCAGGTTCGTTGCATGTCTGACACCGATGGTTCCACCTGGACCTGTCAACCACTCCTGTGGCCCTACCCAGAAGCAACTCAGAGCAAGAAGACAGCTTCCACTCCCTGTGATTTAATCTCTGATCCAACCAAACTGCACTCCCCATCCCTAGCCCCCTGCCCACCAAATTATCTTTGAAAAACCCCTAACCTCCAACACTTCCGCCTCTGGTCAATTAAACTCTTTCTTTACTGTAATGTCTTGAATTTATTTTGTTTTTGCACTGGGCAGGAAGAAGTCTTAGGTCAGTTACATAACTGCAACTTTGTATCTTTTGACAAACATCTCCCCATTCTCAACCCCCACCGCCACCCCCAGCCTCTGGTAACCACCATTCTATTCTTGCCTCTTATGAGTTAGATTGTTTTAGATTCCACACATAAGTGAGAACATGTGGTATTTGTCTTTCTGTGCCTGGCAGCAAAGATGTTTTAAAAATCATGACCCTCAACATTATAAAGCTCTTTCATGTACTGGTGAGGAGGAAAAATTGCTCTGGCCTTTCTGGGTGGCAGTTTGGCAAGATGAAAGAACCTTAAGAAATTTTGGGTCTTTTGTCCTAAAAATGTCATGTCTAGCAATTTTTATTAAGGAAATAGTGGTAGTACAGATAAAGATTTTGGTACAAAGATATTATTCATGTCAGCCTTGTGAATAACTAGAGGAGAACCATTAAGAGAATAGTTACATTATGGGACAACCATATGATAGAATGTCACGCAGCCATCAGAAATGATGTTTACAAATATTTTTTTAATGACACAGGAAACCATAGATAATAAATTAGATAATCAAGATAAACAAATTTCAAACACTCATCAGACCTATAAACAGGTAACAGATTTATTCAGTGATTAAAAACCTCCATAACACCCATACTCTCTTCCTGCACCTTTTATAAAGAAGAGTCATTTTGTGATGAAACAAACTATAGAAAGTTTGAGGTTCAGGTTCTGGACCATCACAACCCTGGAGATAAGTAAGGCTTGTCTTCCCCTTCCCCTTTATATGCTTTTGATTATCTCGGGGCACTATTCTCTCTTTCCAGTGGCCTCCTGCTATCGCTTTCCCCTCTGGCAAATTTTTTTCTAAGGCAAAGAGCAAGTAAACTAATTTATACACAATTATGCTTGGCTGATAATATATCCTTTTTCCCAGGAATATTTGCATGCTAATAGAGGCCAAAGCCTAAGCTAATAGAATGAATCCCTGATAGCCTGGCATTCAAAGCCATTCACTACAACCCCCTACCAGTCTTCTCGCTACTCCCCTATGTAAACTACGCTACAGAAACAGTCTCTTGCTCTTCCAGACCAAGGGATCTACTTATTGCACCTTGTTCGCTGCATCTTCCACCACCAAGTGCTGGAGTTTCCCAGGATTTCCTTCCATTTAGAAGCTTTCTTGCCTACCAACTCAACTCTTACTCATCCTTCAGGCCCACCTACATCCCACATCACTCCTGAATTCTTCTTTCATTTATTCTTTAACTCAGTTTCATTTATTTTTTAATTCTTTAGTTGAGCACCTACCATCTTCCTGGCACTGTTCTAGGTACAGGAGACGTGGTGGTGGTTAAAACATACATGGACCCTGGCGTCATGAAACTTAGTTTATTGGGAAACATCAACATCAAATAAGTAATCAAACACATGTAATAATTGTATATTGTGATAAATGCAGTGAAGGAAAAAACAGGGTGCAGTGAGAGAATAATGAGGTCAGGAGTAAACAGCTTCCTTGAGTAGCCCAACTGTCCCTGACCTCTCCCTAAGTTAATCCCCTAAAGACTTACTGTGTTCAGATACCAACTCAAATATGTATTTGCCATCCTCTATGCACAAAGCTCTGTGCAATAATAATACTGGGTACCACTGATGGAGCAGTTGCTATATGTCAGACACTGTGCTGTGCACTTCATATATTTCATCTCATTTAGTCCTTAAAATGACTCTTTGAGAGGAGTATTATTATTATCTCCATTTTACAGTTGAGGTGACTGAGTCACAGAGTGGTTCAGGCACTTTCCCAAGGGTCATTCATTTAGTTAGTGACAAAGCTTGGACTTAAACCTAGGTTGTCCGGATCCCGAGTTCACTCACTTAACTGCAATACTCTATTGTACTCTGTAAGATGTGTACATGTGGTATATGTGTGTGTTGGAGAGGATACATAGTTGAAGAGAGTAGCCTAATTGCTGGTTTGCCATGCATGCACTGACCATATCATGCCATACCCGAATGCTTTCCTTGGTGCCCAAGGAAAGGGAAAGAAATCCACTTTTCTGGAAGTCGGGGGATGGGGTGGGTGGGCAGTGGGGTTCACAAGATGGATCTTGGCTGAATTCGTATTTGTTTGACAGAGAAGGGAAAGAGATTGAGAGGCTTTGAGAACAGCCTGTCCAAAGGCACAGAGATGGAAAGAACATGGTACGTTTGAAGAATGAGCAATCTGCTGTGACCATGCTTGGGGCTAGGGCTAGGGCAGTGGAGGCGGGAGGCCAGGGGGTGCAGAGTTAGATTCTTCCTTCCATTTTTGGAGATAGATGTCCTCTTCCCCCAGGGAAGGTGTCCATTTTTTTTCATGTTGAAGGCAAAGCCGGGCATTTGAGGAAGGTACAGAGACAGAAGGTCACGAGACAGAAGGTCACATACCACCCCTCTGCTTTCCAGAGAGTGAAAGATGGTAATCATAGGAAACACGATAAAACTGTTAAAGGCACACTACATAAATTGTGAGATAAGTCATGGCTGTGTTTTTTAGGGGACAGTCTAAAAACTGAAAATTCGTCCTTAAGCTAGAAAATTAAAACTTTCCACTAGCAGGCAATCTGTGCTCTCCCTTGGCTCCTGCAAATCCTTTCAATGACTTTATCCTGGGTAACTGACATGATTTTTGTTAATGGAACTATTCCAGATTTTAGGGAATGTACTGTCCCATGCCTCTACTTTCTGGTATCCCCCTTAGTTTCCACAAATGCACTGAGCACAGACTGGTGCCTCAATTTCCTCAACTGCAGAAAAAGGGCAGTAATAGTCCCTATCTCAGAGTTGTTGGGAGGATTAAATGAGATATTGGAAGGAAATAAAGTTCTTAGCACAGAGCCTGGCCCATAGTAAGCATACCCCATCAGTGTTAATATAATTACTGAGATATGTTGGTTGAGTGTGGGTTTTTTTTTTTTTGGTTTGGTTTGCAAATAGTAAGCTGGAAAAAGAGGCATTTGATGAGGGACAAAGGAATCTTTTTGTTCTTAATAGTCCTAAACACAGACAACTTCTAAGGTCAACCTCATTGGGGTTATTGTAATCATTATGAACTTAAGAAAGGTTCTTAACCAGTCACTAAAACAATTCCCATCTCCACTGGCTTTCTTCTTTATCAAGGGCTAGCACAAAACCCAAGAGATCATCCGCCTGTTTCTCCATGGAAATCAGCCCATATAAACTTCAAACTGAACAGGCCATACCTTCTTGCTTCCTGCCTCTTTTTTCTTGGCCTTGGGAAGTATCCCACTGATTCTCAATCCTGGTCTCAGCATTAACCTCCTCCTATCTCTGCTCTTCTAAGTTGATACACTTCATTACCTATGGTTACATAAACTATAAGATGGCCAAACTGGAAAGAACCTTTGATAAAAATTAGTCACACTCCTTTCCCTCATTTTAGAAAGGAGAATGCACTAGAAATGGGGGATGGCTGATTTAGCCAAGGTCACACATTGAGTTTGTGGCAGAGCCCTGTTTAGGGCCTGGAGGCTTTGCAAATACAGCACTGCATTAGTTCTCTAGGTTCATGAGGCAGACAGCCCTCAGTGTTGACAGCAGTGTCAAAATGATTTACCAGACACGTCTCATGGGTATAAATTAATATCAATTCATGAGAGTGTCCAAGCACGACTATGAACTATTATCCCACTATGACTATCCCACAGAAGTGTCTCAGGACTCCCAGCCTGACCCAGAAGCAGAGCTAGCCTTGGACAGGAGTGAAGCCTGATTTTGGTGTGTGCTCATCACACCTTTCTCTTTCCCTGGAGTAATTTGGCACCCACTCTGGAGAGCAATTACACAGCCAGGAGGAGAAGAGAGCTGTTTTGTTCTTCTATGGTGCCTTGTGCATGGTAAGCACTAGGTAAACAATTGTTGAACTGAATTTCATTTAGCTCTGAGGGGACGTATTCACCACAGTGTACATGAAGATGTGTGCTGGATTGCACATTGAGGACACCCTTGATAGCTCATTCAAAATGGGGAGGTGAATTAAATGTCTGCCAGATGTTAAGGAAAGACATGCTCATGCCTAGACTCTCAGGAAAATAAGGGGAACACAGTTCATCCTTATGTCAATGCTCCTCAGAAGTACTGCCAAGGTCAGTGAAAAGCCTTAGTTTCTCTGAAATGTGTGTACCAACCACTTTCATGGAGTTTGTTGGGCTTTTGGTTTTGTTTTGGTAGATTTAGTTGGAACCTTCTTTTCTTCACCCTATAGCCTTATCATCAGAGAAAATAGCCCTCCATCCACATTCTTTGACCCCATCTCAGGCTTTCTTAGTTTGAGCAAAAGAGGATTTAGAAAACTTAAAAGCTATTGCTAAATATCCGTATAGTAATATCAACTCTTAAGAGCAATTTGACAGTGAAAATGCAGCTACCCCCAGTGTGTATACATATTTAAGGGCTTTGTATGAGACACGGATACAGAAATCTACCTGATTTTTTTATATAACAGCTTTATTGAGCTATAATTCACATATCATAAAATTCACTCCTTTAAAGTGCATAATTTATTTGTTTTTTTTGTATATTCACAGAGTTGGCCAACCACCACCATCACTATCCAATTTCAGAATGTTTTCATCACCCCAAAAGAAAAGCCTGTACCTATTAGTTGTTACTCTTCATTTCCTCCTCTCCTAGACCCTGGCAACCACTAATCTGCTTTCCATCTCTATGAATTTGCCTATTCTGGAAAATATGTAGTCTTTTTTTATCTGAATGTCATGCTCCAGTAATGAGCTCTGTATGTTGTCCTCTGAGCAGTTTTGTCTACATCATCATCTAGGCAACAAGCACAAGAGAAGAGGCCACCAGGGCAGGGGAGTTAGGAATGTACCCAGAATAATGAGCACTTGAAAAGTTGGTATCACAAAGGTTATCACTCTGTCACCCAGTCTAGGCTTCAGTGACCAGGCAGATCTGAGTTGATGCAATCATGGGACAGACCTCAGGGTTAGTGCAGTGCGGGGTAGCTGAGGCCTTCGAATCTATCTCCACAGCCTGTCAGGGTGCAGCCCCAGGTCTGTTCCTTGCCCATTTCAGACTACTGGGCAAACAGAGTTGCTCAGAACCTTCGTTAGCAGGAAGTATAAAGGAATACAGCCGGAAGATATGCTTGATGGTAAAAGCATCACGTTTCTTGTCCTGGTCACCATGGCAATCTAGACAGTCCCTGATCTCAAGTCAACATGGTCACGTTCTGCTTCTCCCTCTCTCCTTTAAGGCAGATTTCTTCTGTTGAGAATGCTTGAGGGATAAGGAAATTGGGGAGGTGGCCAATCTTAGGATCCCCCTAAGATATGAAACCTTTCCAGTTGCATTCCTCCTATTTGCAGGGATCAGTCTCAAGCTACCTGCTCCAGTGGAGTGTTGTGTTTCATTTAGTTGCCTTGCTGTCCCCAGGACACATACTGCCCTTTCTTTCCCCTCCCAACTGAGCTCCCCTCTCTTGTTCTTTCTCTTAAAGGCAGTGTCATAGATCCAGTTCCTCTGGCTGGAAACTCTTTGGTCACCTTTAACTCATCCATTTCCTTCATACCCAACAAAGCATCAGTTTTGAGAATCTATCACCTTGATGACAGTCCTTACTGGACTCCCTGCCTCTATTTCTGCTTCTTAACATATCAGCCTCCACACCACTCCCAGATGAATCCTGTCAGACATTACTTTTGGCATGTCATGATCATGCTCAGAAGCTGTTAAAGATACCCCATCCCATTCCTGCCTTAGCAGTCAACTGGGAAGCTCAGCCCCATGGATTCAGCATCAGCTACCATGCATCAGCAGAGCTTCCATCTGGTCCTTCTTCCTGCCTCTGTCTTGCTCATGTGCCTTAGAGCTCATAGACTTCATTGTCAATACCCCTCCTCCCCTCGCCCACACACAAATGGACACAAATGCACATGCATGCATGGTGTCCTAGTGGCCCCAAATTTCATGTAGTTTCTCCCCAAAAAGCACAATCAACCCACTTATTGAGCACCCATTTTATGCCAGGTGCTGCATCTTCATCATCTCCTCCAATCCATGGTAGTAAATGATACTCTTATATATTACAGAGGAAAAAGCTGGGGCTCAGAGAGCTTAAGAGAATTGATTAAGCACCAGAGCTGGCATTGGAGCCAAGATTTACCCTGACTCCAAAAACATTTAACCACCAGGTTAAAAGACCAACAGTATCAAAGCCAAACTTCTTCCTGGCATTTAAAGTTTTCAAAAAACCAGTCCCATGAATCACCAATGCACTCCATCTGCTCCTGTCATTTGTTTCAGATGGGTAGTCTTGTCTCCCCAACTCACAAAGAAGTTCCTTAGGGCAGTGATAAACGCTTTACTCGTCCTGGGGTCCCTCACAGAGATTAGAGAAGGATGCAAAGCATTAGTTCTAGTGGGATGGAATAAAAATGCTTAAAATGCAGTCCATGAGATGGTAAGCCTTGCAGAGCAGGCTGTGACCTGTTCTGTGACCTATTATTACAAGTGAAGCACAAACGCTTCTATGTTTGCAGAAACAAACTAGAAATGCTGCCCCAAAATCCCAATCCAAACTTTGAGAGGAGGTAATAAAACAGAAAAATACAGAGACTATCAATGGAAGGATATAGAAGGAACTAATAATAGTGCTTGCCTCTGGTAAGGGAACTTGGGTGGGAAAAGACATAGGAAGGAGGTTTTTCCCTGAATGTCTTTTGTACTTTTTGAGTTTTGAAATGTAGAAATACCCTAATAATTTAAAAAGTAAAAAAATAAAAATAAAAAATTTTAAAAGGAAAATTGCATAGCTGAATGAGATATAGGATGGTATGGTTTTCACTTTTGTCCTGAAATGGCTTTATTTACTGTACTACTCTATAAAACAGATCCCATTGCATTTTATCTGGCTCTAGGATCTGAGGTCAGTACCCTAAGATGCAAGAAATATGCTTCAAGCATTTCAGGGCATCACAATATTTAACTGCTCCCCTCAACTTGACCACAGTCTTTGTTTATCCTTTAGAGTCACCAGAGCACAGACGTCTGCATGTGGTGGAAATAGATGGGAAGGAAGCTGACACCGTATTCAATAAATCTGCAGGAAGATGGATTCCTCTGTTACCTTCAGAAGTACCTCCCACCCTCGGGAGCTGGAGTTACTTGCATACAACTATTTGGGAGTCTGGGCCTGAGTGGTAGCCTCATGTCTAGGATGACAGTGCTGAATGATTTGGACATGGCAATGGGAAGAAATAAGTACAAATCAAGTTGACTTAGCCACAGTCCTTGGGATCTCCCAGAAAAAACGCTTACCAGACTGACAGATGAGATAGAGGAGGATGGCCAAGTCAATTTTTTTTTTGCCTAATAAAATAATCAAAATAATTTTGTTGGTTGAGAGAGCCTGAGATTGAGCAGTTTAAAAGTACAAAGTAAGTAACATCATAAAATGATGCAAGATGCGTTTTGATCTTGGGCTGTACTATATAAATAATTTTTATTTACTTTTTGGGATAAATAAAAATTAACAGGGATTCAGACACCCCACCAATGCTTCCAAGCCCAATATACGTGTAAGTTTTTAAAGTTCCCTTGGTGCTGCAACAAAGTTCAAGCGTGTGGCACCCTTTTCACCCTTTACTCCTTATATCTCACTTTGCATAAATCTGCAGTCATCCAAGATACCCTAGTCATCACACTCTGTCTGTAGACATAATGATATCCAGAAAAATCAACCCCCACAAACAGCCCAAATGGCTAGGGACTGGAAGCACAAATCAGTGAGATCAAATGTGGGCTAAAGGACATGAAACTAAGAGAATCATTCTTTGGTGATTAAGTTCTAGGTTAATAGCTAGTGCTACAGCCTTACTATCTGGCTATTGTCTTTTGCCTTTGAATATAACAGTAAGAAGTAATCTTGGTCATTCAAGAAGATAGAGGGGATGCTTTGTGAGTTAGAGAGAAAGGAGGCTTTCTTCCATCTGAAGGGGAAGAGGGACAGATAGGTTGCCATTTCTCCTAATCCAGAGGTTCTTAAAGTGGGCCCCAAGGACTGCTCCTCAAGAGGTTACAAACACTCCTAAAACTGCAGGCATAACTGTGGGTCCATCCCAAGGGCATTGTTTTTCTAGGAAGAAAGTCCAAAATTATTTTATCAAATTTCCCAAAGGCTCTGGGATCCATTGATCATTAAGAACTACTCTCTTTGACTACTTTTTCTTCTGCACCTAACCCCACGCACACAGCCCCCTTGGAAGTCCCTACCTGTGTTCCAGCCATAATTTGGGAGGAAGGAAGAGAGAGGAAGAGTGGGAAGATATAGCTAAGAGAATGTGGGATTCTCCACACAACCCCCTACCCAATTTCTTACGCCTTCACTCCCACCCCACTGCTCAGAGGGAAAACTGTGACTGGAGGTGCATGTTTGCGGGTGTACAAGGCCCATGTGTAGGTGCTGGTGGTAGGAGAGGGCAGTATGCTCCTTGGTGCTGGAGCAAATACATGTGAGTAGGGAATGGTGGCTCTTACTGACACTGCCCCAGAGAAGAAAGAAAGGAAGATGCCATCTTTCAGATGGATTATCTTCTGGTCTGCCCAACCCACAGGAACTGTGCTCAAATGAGCATGGGCATGGGGCTGGGCAGGACCAACCCTGGGCAATCCCCTGGACCACATCAGTCAAGGAACATCAAGGTTTCCTTTACTCTCATGTGTCCTATGGGAGTTGCCAGCATTCTGAGGTCTTTCATGCCAGGCTCCTACAGGCTCACAGAGCCGGGGCTGGCTCAAGGCAAAGCTGTGATAGAGACAGATGTAATAGAAACTCCAATGTAGTGCTTCCCCTGCTTGTGCCCCACCTCCCATCAAAACTCTCTTGCAGGCCGGGCGTGGTGGCTCACGCCTGTAATCCCAGCACTTTGGGAGGCCAAGGAGGGTGGATCACCTGAGGTCAGGAGTTCAAGACCAGCCTGGCCAACATGGTGAAACCCCGTCTCTACAAAAATACAAAAATTAGCCGGGTATGATGGCGTGCGCCTGTAATCCCAGCTACTTGGGAGACTGAGGCAGGAGAATCCCTTGAACCTGGGAGGCGGAGGTTGCAGGGAGCCAATATTGCACCACTGCGCTCCAGCCTGGGGGACAGAGCGAGACTTTGTCTCAAAAACAAAAAACAAACGACAACAATAACAAAAAAACTCTCTTGCAGGCCAACCTATCTAAATATCCTGCTGTGTGGATGGGAAAGACTTAATCAGAGAAATGTATCTAATCTCAGGGGCCTCCTGCTGGAGAAGAAGCTTCAGGCTGGTGAACATCATCAAATTTTGCACCTGTGTGTAAGAGAAACTTCAAGTCAGGGAGACCTTTTGTACTGGCACCCCTTAAATCAGATTTTCACCATCCCCCATTCAATCCCCGGAGCAGCAGGTATCAAGTGAGGGCTGCACTTTATTTCCCTAAATCTGGGTAAAAACGTAGGTGACTAAGACAAAGTCAGCAAGGGTTTTTATAGATGAACTCAACATCATCAACCAAGTAAGATCTAATTGACATTGAAACGACACTCTACTCACTACAGCAAAATATACATTCTTTTCAAGTGCACATGGGACATCCACCAAGATAAGTCATAGCCTGAGTCATCGTTGTAGGCTGTTCTGTGCTGTTCTAACAGAATATCTGAGACTGGGTAATTTATAAAGAACAGAAGTTTATTTCTCAGAGTTCTGGATACTAGGAAGTCCAAGATCAAGGCACTGGCAGGTTTGGTGTCTGGCAAGGACCTGATTCCGCAATAGTGCCTTGAATGCTGCACCCTCTGGAGGGGAGGAATGCTATTACTTACATAGCAGAAGAACAAAGAGGAAGGAGGCAAGAGGAGGCCAAACCTTCCCTTTCATAAGGGCATTAATTCTGTCATGAGAGGAGAGCCCTTGTGATCTCATTACCTCTTAAAAGTTTTACCTTTTAATATTGTTACAATGGCAATTAAATTTCAACATGAATTTTGGAAGGGACAAACATCCAAACCATAGCAGTGATAAACTAAGTCTCAGCAAATGTAAAAGAGTTAAGAACCAGGTGTGATGACACATGCATGCCTATAGTCCCAGCTACTTGTCCCAGCTACTTGGGAGGCTGAGGCAGGAGGATCCCTTGAGCCCAGGAATTCGAGTCCACCCTGGGCAACATAGTGAAATCCCATCTTTAAAAAATTTTTTAGGCTGGGCGCAGTGGCTCACACCTGTAATCCCAGCACTTTGGGAAGCCAAGGTGGGCAGATCACCTGAGGTCAGGAGTTCGAGACCAGCCTGGCCAACATGGTGAAATCCCTTCTCTACTAAAAATACAAAAATTAGCTGGGCGTGGTGGTGCATGCCTGTAATCCCAGCTACTTGGGAGGCTGAGGCAGGAGAATCACTTGAGCCCAGGAGGCAGAGGTTGCAGTGAGCCGAGATCGTGCCAATGCACTACAGCCTGGGCAACAGAGCAAGACTCTGTTTCAACAACAACATAAAAATAAAAAAATTTAAATAAATTTTTTTTAAAGAATTGAAATTACAAAATATGTTCTTTGACTGCAATGGAATCAAGCTAGAAATCAATAACAGAGAGATAAAAAGAAAATCTCCAAATACTTGGAAAGTAAACCACATAATTCTAAGTAACCCATGGGTCAAAGAGAAAGATTCAAGGAAAATTAGAAGATATTTTGAATGAAGATGAAAATACAGCATGTCAATTTTGTGGGTTGTGGTTAATGCAAAGCTGAGATGGAAATTTATAGTGTTGGGGTGCAGAAAAAATCCCGCAAAACATAGCTCCTTGGCATGCTGAGTGCTTTGAAAATTGAAAGGCCTCAGAAATAAGCCTCATAGCCAAGGTCTCTCTCTAAACAACCCCCGCTTGCCACCCCCCACTTCTTGTTTCTCTGATCCTTTTCCCCCAAGCACAGGGAAGGACTCTCTCTCTCTCTGGAATTTCCTTATCTGCCTAAGAAAGATTTTTTTCCAAAAGAAATGCAATTGTCTTAAGACCTCCACCCTAGGGATCTCATGAAATAACTAGGAAAGATCAACCACAGGAGAAGAGAAGAGAAGAGACTGGGAGTCATCACCATGCCCAGACAAACCTTCATGGATTCTTCTAAGGACAGCTCCCAGAGATTACCTGGGAGACTTTATTCGCATAATAAGACAACTTTGGTTCCTGTGCAGTTCTGCCCCTCATCTTCCCAAGGAGAATCATTTACAAACCGTTGTCTGAGCATTGGGCCTATTTGTTCATCCATTTCCCATTCCCCTATGAAGACAGCATTTAAGCCTCAACCATCTGGTCCCTCTTTGAGTTCATGTTTTGTATGACTTCCATGCACACATGTGCACGTAATAAATTTGTTATGCTTTTCTCTTGTTAACATGTTTTTTGTTATGGGGTGTTGGCAATGACCTTTTATAAATGGGGAGAAAAGGAATCACCCCCTTTCTGCCCCTACAATGGCATTAAAGGCTTGTATAAGAAGAAAGATCTCAAATCAATAATCTAAGTTTCTACCTGAAAAACCTACAGAGTAAAATAAACCCAAAGCAAACCAAAAGAAGGAAATAATAAGGAGCAGACATCAATGAAATTGAAAATAGAAAAACAACAGAAAAAACAAAGAAACCAAAAACAGGTTCTTCGAAAAGATCAATGAAAATAACAAATCTCTAGCAACAATGACAAAGAAAAAAAGAAAGACACAAATGATCAGTACCAAGAATGAAACAGAGGTTGCCAACACAGGCACTGAAGACCTTAAAGGAATAATAAGGACGTACTTCCAACAACTGTACACATAAATTTGACAATTAAGATGAAATGGGGGGGCCTGGTGTGGTGGCTGTCGCCTGTAATCCCAACACTTTGGGAGGCTGAGGCAGGTGGATCATTTGAGGCCAGGAGTTCGAGACCAGTCTGGCCAACATGGTGAAACCCTGTCTCTACAAAAAATACAAAAACTAGCCGGGCGTGGTGGTGCACATCTGCAATCCCAGCTACTCCAGAGGCTGAGGCACGAGGATTGCTTGAACCCAGGAGGTGGAGTTTGCAGTGAGCCAAGATTGCGCTGCTGCACTCCAGCCTGGGCGACAGAGACAGACTGTCTCAAAACAAAACAAAACAAAAACAAAAAAAAAAAACAAAAAAAAAGATGAAACAGATCAATTCCTTGAAAACCACAAACTACTAAAACTATCCAAGATGAATTAGATAGCCTGAATAGCTCTATAATTATTAAAGAAATTGGATTAGTTATTTAAGACATTCCACAAAGAAAAGCCCAAGCCCAGATGGCTTCATTGGTAAATTTTAACAAATATTTAAATAGAAAATAACAGCAGTTCCACATAATTTCTTTCAGAAAATAGAACTCACCTTATGAGGCCAGCATTACCCTGATACCAAAAACAGACAAAGCTAGTCCAAAAATCAATCAATCAAGCAGTCAATCAGTTGGTCAATTAATCAAACTACAGACCAATATCTCTAATGAATATAGACTCAGAAATCCTCAACAATATATTATCAGATGGGATTCAGCAAGTTATAAAAAGAATAATGCACTATGACCAAGTGGAGTTTATCCAGTAATGTTTCTAGGAGTTCTTCAAGACCTGCAACTCTTCAGGATAAAGAATGTCCTTCTGACCTTGGCATACAAGGCTTTTTTTTGAACAAGCCCCTGCCTATCACTCTGCTCCATCTCTCATTGCTCCTGTTCAAGCTAGGGCAGTACCCAACAACTTGGAGTTACCACTGCCCTCCACACACAGACAATGCTATCCCATCCATCTGTTCTAAACCCCTCTCTGGCCCTATCCCAGACCAGCTCAGCCCAGTGCAGTCTTTGCCTTGCTCATTCTCATTCTTCTTTCCTAACTTGGCTTAAATGTCACCTCCTCCAGGTCCCCTTCCCTGACTTTCCAGGCTAGGCCAGGCCTCCTTCTTGGGGATCCCACAGTCTCCTGGGGCTTTTCTCTCTCTCAGATCCCTGGCCAAACTGTATTGGGATTGTCTGCCACTTGTTTGCCTTACCTATCTCTTTAACCCAGGGCCAGCACAGAGTAGGTTTCTAGCACTGAGCACTTAAACAGTCAGGAGGCAAGGGGTCCCTCCTATAATTGTAGAGGGGAAAAGTGGTTAAACAAGGGGAACCACTGGAGTACCCTCAAAGGCAAAGGGGCCAGTGACAGACAGACACCTGGAAATCCTCCTTTATTCCAGAAGGCTGATTGGGGGGTTATCTGAGCGTCATCTCTCCAACTGTGCCCTGGTTGTATGCTGCCCTTGCATCTGTGTGGAGGCAGCAATAAGCCTAGGGTCAAGACTCCAGACGACTCTCTGTTATCTATTTTAAGTAAATGTGTGTGTGTGTGTGTGTGTGTGTGTGTGTGTGTGTGAGGGTGGGGGGTGGGTTGTATTAGTCCGTTCTCATGCTGCTAATAAAGACATACCTGAGACTGGGTAATTTATAAAGGAAAAAGATTTTAAAGGACTCACAGTTCCACATGGCTGGGGAGGCCTCACAATAATGTTGGAAGGCGAATGAGGAGCAAAGTCACATGTTACGTAGTGGTAGGCAAGAGAGAGCTTGTGCAAGGGAATTCCCATTTATAAAACCACCAGATCTTGTGAGACTTATTCACTAGCACGAGAACAGTATGGGGGAACCCACGCCCATGATTCAATTATCTCCACCTGGCCCCGCCCTTGACATGTAAGGATAATTACAATTGATTCAAGGTGCGATTTGAGTGGGGATACAGACAAACCATATGGGGGATTGCTGGTTTGGGGGTGGTCAAAAGAGATTAGAAGTGCAAGCCACTGAGCAAAACTGGGGGATTCTAACAGTGATTCTCAACTGGGTTATTTTGCCCCCGAGGGACATTTGGCAAAATCTGGGGGCTATTTTAATTATTGTGACTAGGAGAGGGTTGTGCTACTAGTATCTAATGGGTAGAGGGCTAGGGATGCTGCTAAACATCCTATAATGAATATTAATGTTGTGGGGACAGCCCTTTAGATAAATGAAAACCTGGCACTGAAAAAATGACGAAAAAGAAGAACATTAAGTTAACTGTAATTGACTCAGGGTTATGGGAATATGGATGTATATATATACAAACATATATGTAAATGTGTGTATATATGAATATAATGTAGTACAGTAAAATATATATCTTATGTTCTGTGATTTTGAGAGGGTTTAAGGAAACTAGGCTTTGCTGTAGATTGGATGCTATCAGGAAGCAGGGTCAATTCTATGACTAGGTATTTCAACAAATCTTATCTAGAGAGAGGGCAAGCTAGTGAGGCTAAAGCTATAATTGGCAGAAAAGCAATCCTCCACAACAAAGAATTATCTGCCCCAAAATAATAATGCCGAAGTTGAGAAACCATGGATTAGGGAGGAGTGAAGAATGTGGCCCCAAAATGCCCTGAATGGTGAAGAGATGTGTGCAATGGTCTGAATGTGACCCCCAAAATTTATGCATTGAAACTTAATCCCCAATGTGATAATATTATGAGGTGGGGTCTTTGGGAGGTGAATGGGATTAGGGACCTTATAAAAGATGTTGAAGGGTCTGGGTGAGTGTGGTGGCTCACACCTCTAATTCTAGTGCTTTGGGAGTGTGAGGCAGGAGGATCACTTGAGGCCAGAAATTCAAGACCAGCCTGGGCAACATAGTGAGACACCATTTCTACAAAAAATAAAATAAAACAAATTAGCCGTACATGGTGCCTCATGCCTATAGTTCCAGCTACTTGGGAGGGCTGAGTTGTGAGGATTGCTTGAGCCCAGGATGCAGTGAGCTATGATCACGCCACACTCCAGCCTGGGTGACAAGGTGAGACCCCGTCTTTAAAAATAAAAAAAAAGGTTTAAGGGAGAGCCCTAGCTGCCTTTTGCCCCTTTTACCCTTCTGCCATGTGAGGACACGGTGTTTGCCTTTTCCACATTGTGAGGACACCATGGGAAGATGCCCTTACCAGACACCACGCTGGTGTCATGATCTTGGACTTACCAGCCTCCAGAACTGTGAGAAAATACATTTCTGTTCTTTATAAATTACCAGGTCTGAAGTATTTTGTTATAGCAGCACAAATAGACTGAGACAAGACGGCAAATTACTTTGCTGAAATGGCCGGAATAACTGTATTCACTCAATGTGACTTTGCTCCATGAATTAACTGGAGACCCCTGATGGTATGTGATGGGTAGTTGGCCTTGCTGTTTCAAAATAATTTCGTAGGTAAAGGCCCCCTGCAATAGGGGGTCTGATTTAATAAGAAGTCCGATTTATAGACTTTTTGTTTTCAAGTAAAAAGGTAACCTCAACTAACACCTAACAGGATGTAACTAAGTAGAAGTTCCCTTGACCTTTGTTAATGAATAAAGTAGTTAGCACATAATTAGCACGCAAATTGATTCTACTTTTAAACTAACTGAACTGTCTCACAGTCACTTTTATTCAGATGATTAATTTTCATAGCTTGCTGCTCATTTTTTATAGTGGGGCAAAGGTAAACCTCAGCTGCCTGTTACAGTACTCATCAAGTATTGTGAGTTATGGCTCTTTCAATTAATGAGACGTCACTCTTTTTTTTTTCAACTTTTATTTTAGATTCAAGGGGTACATGTGCAGGTTTGTTACAAAGGTATATTGTAAGATGCTGAGGTTTGGAGTACAATTGAACCTGTCATCCAGATAGTGAGCATAGTACCCAATATGTAGTTTTTCAACCCTTACCCACCTCCCTTCCCTGCTCCTTTTATTCCCCAGTGTCTGTTGTTCCCATCTTTATATCCATGTGTACCCAATGCTTACCTTCCACTTGTAAGTGAGAATATGTGGTATTTGGTTTTCTATTTCTGTGTTGGTTTCCTTAGGATAATGGTCTTCAGCTCCATCCATGTTGCTGCAAAGGACAGGATTTCATTATTTTTATGGCTGCACAGTATTCCATAGTGTATATGTACCACATTTTCTTTATCCAATCCACCATTGATGGGAACCTGGGTTGATCCCTTGTCTTTGCTAATGACTTCATTCTGTTTTTCAGAAGTCAAACCAAGGCTCCATTTTAATGCTAAATTAAGAGTTTAAAGCTAAGACCAAATCATGTAGAAAAAGAAATATGCATGTGTGAAATACATCTATCTATTCACCTATCTGTCTATCTCTCTGTCTATCTAATCTATCTATCTGTCTATCAAGTACACATACTCTATACTCTCCAGCAGCAAGGAATAATACACACTATGGGAAACCATGGCCATCTCAAGAGGAGAGTGTTAGAAAGCACTTATAGGACTTGGGCTTGTGTTCTGTGATTTTGGGAGGATTTAAGGAAGCTGGGGTTGGCTCTAGATTGGATGCTATCAGGAAGCGGGGCCAATTCTGTGACTAGGTATTCTTATTTAGAGAGTATCCAGAGAGAGGGAAAGCTAGTGAGGCTAAAGCTGCAATTGGCAAAGCAGCAGCAAAGAAGCAGCAATCACTCTTATTAGCCAGGAGAGGGGGACATTTGATTCTTTATGTGGCTTGGACAATGTTCATGTTTAGTCTTTGTTAAGACATAATTATGGTGTGGTCTGGTTTTTGCCTTGGTTGATCGTTGTCACAGAGTGGCCTTGTCTGATGTTGCTGTTCTGTGAGATTGTTCATGCTCAATAGGAGATCACCATGGTCCAGCTGTAAGTGCAAGGACAGCTACCACCAACACCAAGACCTAGCTGATGGTACCAGGGCAGCTCCTGGATGCCAGGGAACGCCTCTCTTTCTTTATGTACATATTACTGTACTATATTATATTAATGTGTGTACACACACACATATATATGCATATACATAGATATATATATCCATATTCCCATAACCCAGAGTCAACTACAATTAACTTAATGTTCTTCTTTCTTGTCGTTTTTTCAGTGCCAGGTTTCATTTATTGGTTTTCTTCGCATCCAGACTTTAAGCCTGTTGTTTGGCTACCTTAGGAGACACCAGTTTTCTCTTCCGAAACATTCACAAAGGTAGTATATTCAATTTCACTCCTTCCCCAACATCATTCTTCAGTTCTCCCCTCATTCTATTATGGTCTTTCTCCCTTCTAACTTACTCATCTCTCTTTATCTCCACATCCATCAGAAGCTTCTATCCTACTTGGGATTCACTTGGAATTCACTGTGAGGCCACCATGGCCTCTCCTGGAAAGGTTTGCATGTTGACAGCTTAGAGGACCTAGTGGGTCCCTACCCCACATGGGAGAAAAGAGGGCTAGGCTAAAGGAAGGCTGCAAGTTCAGGTATAGCAAATGAGAAGAGGGGTAGGCACTCTGAAATTACACTGTGCAGATTTTAGGCCTCCTCGGTTTTTGGGTGGGGTGGGGGGTGCCCAACTTGATGGAACAGAAGATTTGAATCCAAACACGTGACCACATTGGGGTTCTGATCATCCTCTGTCTCTTTATCTGATCTTCATCTTACTGCCTGTCACCAGGGAAATGGGAGCCTAACAGCCATGTGTGAGCAAGTGCTGGCTGACTCCTAAGGAAGGAGAGGGTGTCCGGAGAAGAGGCCTTTGGACATTTCTTCGGGAAGGCCTTTCCTGACTCCTCCATCAGATGAAGTCCTCCCTATTATGGTCTCCTTCAAAGTGGACATCTGGGACAAGACTAGACCTCGGTTCTTAACCTGGCTCTGCCAAACTTTTTGACCTATCTGAAGCTGTTTCTACATCTTTTAAAAGGTGCTAACAGTACTATCTTCTTTGTAAGATTTGTTGTGAAAATTAGAGAAAATGCATGCATAGTTTCTGGCACATGGTAGGTACCTGAAACATGGTAGCTCATGTCATCTTTCTTTTCCTCCTCCTCCTCATCATCATCATGGGCCTGCTTGCTCTGTACTACTGGACTGAGCTCTCAGCAATGAATAAGAAGGGTGAAGGATGCACCCTGACATGATAAGTTGTCCACACAGGCCCTGGCAGACTTATACAGGAAAGAGAAGACTTCCCCCTCTTCTTACCCATATTCCCTGTTCCCTTCTTCTGTCACCTGAGAGATGTAGTCTCCCCCTATGAAAATCTACTCTTCGGTAAGATTAGAATTGTAAAGGGAGTCTGGCCTTAAGCTAAAGGACAGAAAATCTATGGGGAAACTATTCTATAGTTATATGTATTATTCCTATATATTACTATATACCTAAAACTATTCTATATATCTAAAAATTGTCTATTTTTTTAAAGATGAGTTTTGGTCAGGAAGGAATTATTAAAGAAGTAACATGTCCCTAGTAGGACACAGTTATTTCCACTGACATGCCATTAAGGGGGCTCCCAATGCTGAAGTTTCCCTGACGTTTACTCCTCAGACTTTCAGTTAAAGAGTTAATAACCTGTGAACACATTAATAAATGCAGGCTGGTCTTTCAAAGACTTTTAAGGTATTCCTTCTGTAACCTCAACTTCTAATTTGCCTAAGTACTCTTAGTTTTTTCTTTAAAATGTCCTCATGGTTTCCCTTACCCTCTCCGTTCTTTTCCCACCCCCTCTATTTAACACAATATGAGTCTCCCGGACTCATGAATGTCACCCTAGGCACAGGTTCCCTTATTTCCCTGTCCACAGGGCTGAATTGGAGGCTTCCTGAAAACAGGGGGCAGTACCTGGTTTTAATAGTAGCTTCATTTTATTGAATGCTTTCTTTTATTTTCCTCTTTATTTTTTTTCTTCGAGACAGGGTCTCACTCTGTCACCCAGGCTGGAGTGCAGTGGCGTGATCACATTCACTTAATTCCCTTCACCTGGTAGGAATACCACTTATCTGATAACCACTAATCTGTTCTCCATCTCTATAATTTTATCACTTCAAGAATGTTATATAAATGGAATCATATAGTATGCAACCTTTGGAGGTCAGCTTTTTTTTTTCTTTTTTTACAGAGTCTCACTCTGTTGCCCAGTCGCCCAGGCTGGAGTGCAGTGGCATGATCTCGGCTCACTATAACCTCTACCTCCCAGGTTCAAGCGATTCTCCTGCCTCAGCCTCCCGAGTAGCTGGGACTACTGTGCATGTCACCACGCCCAGCTAATTTTTTGTATTTTTAGTAGAGATGGGGTTTCACTGTGTTAGCCAGGATGGTCTTGGTCTCCTGACCTCATGATCCACCCGCCTCGGCCTCCCAAAGTGCTGGGATTACAGTTATGAGCCACTGCGCCCAGCCTGGAGGTCAGCTTTTTTCGCTCAGCATAATGCCAGTGACATCCATCCAAGTCTTTACCAAGCCCTTGGTTTTGAAGATTTTCTCCTATGTGTCCTCAGCCCCAATCTAGAGAATGGGAATGAAGCCTCCCTTCACTGACGCTCCATAGGCAATCCATCACAATGTCCTGTTGATTCCGTTTCCTAAATATGTCTGGGCTCTGTCCATTGCTCTCCATTTTTACCACGCCACACGAATCAAAGCTCCTGTCATCATCTCCCACCTGGATGACTGTGGCAGCCTTCCAGCTGTCTCTGCACTTTGACTATGGCTGTCTCCCTTTCCCCCAGTGCAAACTTGATTTGGCCTCTTGCCCAAAGCCCTTCAGTGGCTCCCCAAATTTCTTATGATGAAATCCAAATCCTTATCAAGGCATGTGTGGCTCTGCCTGTCTGGCCCCTCCTTGCCTATTTCCTAGAACTCATCTCAAGCCTCTCTTCCTACCTCACTGAGCCTCGACCTGTGTGTTCTTTCAAAGTACCACACTATCTGGCTTCTGGGATTCCACATTCCTCCACATGTCTGTAAGACAACACTTCCTCCTCTCCTACCTCCTCACCTGGCCTAATCCCGCTTATCCCTCAGGCCTCAGCTGCAGAAGTCACCTCCTCAGGTACACCTTCCCTGACTCCTCCGTCGAATGAGGTTCTCCCTATTATAGTCTCTTTTAAAGCACTTAGCACAATTGTTATTAATTATTCTTGCAATTAATTAATCTCTGTCTCTCCCATGGACTAGGCTGTAAGCTCCCAGAGAGGCCATGGCTATCTAGTTCACCCCTGAATCTCCAGACTCCAGAGAAGTGTCAGCTCTTTGTGGATGTTTAGTAGATTCTTCTTGAACACATGAATGAAGGAAAGTAAAGCTGACTGGTTCTAAGTTACTGCGCCTTTAAGACAGGGAGGAACTTTTTGGAGCTATAGGGAGTAAGCCAGTACTAAATGACACACTGACCAAACAGCTGGATGTTCAAGAGCCTCATTCCAGCGCCGTTTCTCCTTCCCTACTCAAACCTCCCTGTATGCTGGTGAGAGGCCTTGTAAGGGGGAAGGTTTTTACGAGGTGCTAGGGACCCATTTTTGAGCCTTGTATGTCTGCAAAATGTTGGCAGGTTCTTCAGGATGCTGTTTGATTTCAGGTTTGGCAGCGCTCGCTGGAAAGCATCTGTGGATCTTTAAGGGGTAACTCTTAAAGTGTGACTTCATGGTAATGAGAGGTCTCTTTTAACACCCTTTCTAAGGGAGCTCCACCTCCTTCCCACTCCCTTCCTTTGTCTTTTCCCCCATTAGGCTGTAAGCTCTAGAAGGGCACCGCTGTATCTCCAGTGCCCAGCACATAATAAGCACTCCATGAGTACTTATTCAGAGAAGGAATGGTTAATGTGAATGAATGCATGAACAAATGAATGGTTAGGCCAGTTGCTGAAGGTCCCACAAGATGACTGGAAGCCAAAACTGACTGGCCTGAGCATATGCTCTTGTCTTCATATCTCTTGCCTCATGTCTCCTCTGGGAGTTCTGTCCCTTCATTCTAAATTGAGGGCAATAGGAGGGCAGAAACAGTGGTCCCTGGGACACAGCACAGGGCCAGACACAGGGCAGGCACTCAGTAAGGGATTGCTGAATGGCTTGCTGACTGAAAGGCTGGAAGCTCAGGAGCCCTCACTGCAACCTCAAACCCCGCTCCTCTGCCATTCATCTCGTCCTGTCCTCAGCGCTCCTCTCTGCTTTCCAAGTTGGCAACCTACAAATGGATGAACTAATCCAAGCAAATGGCTTCTGACACTTCCCTTCCCAAGCAGCATTTGCATTTTCACATTTCCTTTTCGGTTTCATCCTGGAGCTTCGGTGGAGGCAGCAGAGGAGAGATAGGGCCCCTGGGAAAAGCATCCAGACCCTGGCCAGGGCACAGGGAGGGGAGCTGTTACCTTTCCTTAGCCTGCCTTCCAGGGAGGCCCTGACTTGGTTCTCTTTAGACCCTGGGGAGCCTCTTGGAACATTCTGGGCCTTCAGGGACAGATGAGAAGTGAGCTTCCCTGCCCACCCCACCCCCAGCTGTCATCACCGAGGAGAAGTTGGAAGAAGTGCCTGGGAAGGCTCTAGAGAGCCATCTGTGAGAGGCACCGCCTGCTCGGGAGAGGCCCAAACCCCAGACTGATTTCTCTGCCTTTAAATAGGTCACTGAAAGCTCAGAGCTTGGAAAGAGGGAAGCCGTCTCAGGCAGCATCCCAACACTGCCAGGCCTGCAGCAACAGCAGCTTCTTTAGATGGGAGGTTGTGTGGAGAGGCCTGGGAAGCCTAGCCACAATTCTCAGGGACAATTTTACTTCCTCTTTTCCTAATTGAATGCCCTCTATTTCCTTCTCCTGCCTGATTGCCCTGTCCAGAACTTCCAACACTAAGTTGAATAGGAGTGGTGAGAGAGGGCATCCCTGTCTTGTGCCAGTTCTCAAAGGGAATGCTTCCAGTTTTTGCCCATTCAGTATGATATTGGCTGTGGGTTTGTTGTAGATAGCTCTTATTATTTTGAGATACGTCCCATCAATACCTAATTTATTGAGAGTTTTTAGCATGAAGGGTTGTTGAATTTTGTCAAAGGCCTTTTTGGCATCTATTGAGATAATCATGTGGTTTTTGTCATTCGTTCTGTTTATATGGTGGATTACATTTATTGATTTGCGTATGTTGAACCAGCCGTGCATCCCAGGGATGAAGCCCACTTGACCATGGTGGATAAGCTTTTTGATGTGCTGCTGGATTCGTTTTGCCAGTGTTTTATTGAGGATTTTTGCATCAATGTTCATCAAGGATATTGGTCTAAAATTCTCTTTTTTGGTTGTGTCTCTGCCAGGCTTTGGTATCAGAATGATGCTGGCCTCATAAAATGAGTTAGGGGGGTTTCCCTCTTTTTCTATTAATTGGAATAGTTTCAGAAGGAATGGTATCAGCTCCTCTTTGTACCTCTGGCAGAATTTGGCTGTGAATCCATCTGGTCCTGGACTTTTTTTGGTTGGTAAGCTATTGATTATTGCCTCAATTTCAGAGCCTGTTATTGGTCTATTCAGAGATTCAACTTCTTCCTGGTTTAGTCTTGGGAGGATGTATGTGTCAAGGAATTTATCCATTTCTTCTAGATTTTCTAGTTTGTTTGCATAGAGGTGTTTATAGTATTCTCTGATGGTAGTTTGTATTTCTGTGGGATCAGTGGTGATATCCCCTTTATCATTTTTTATTGCATCTATTTGATTCTTCTCTCTTTTCTTCTTTATTAGTCTTGCTAGCAGTCTATCAATTTTGTTGATCTTTTCAAAAAACCAGCTCCTGGATTCATTAATTTTTTGAAGGGTTTTTTGTGTCTCTATATCCTTCAGTTCTGCTCTGATCTTAGCTTTTTCTTGCCTTCTGCTAGCTTTTGAATGTGCTTGCTCTTGCTTTTCTAGTTCTTTTAATTGTGATGTTAGGGTGTCAATTTTAGATCTTTCCTGCTTTCTCTTGTGGGCATTTAGTGCCATAAATTTCCCTCTAAACACTGCCTCGAATGTGTCCCAGAGATTCTGGTATGTTGTGTCTTTGTTCTTGTTGGTTTCAAAGAACATCTTTATTTCTGCCTTCATTTCATTATGTACCCAGTAGTCATTCAGGAGCAGGTTGTTCAGTTTCCATGTAGTTGAGTGGTTTTGAGTGAGTTTCTTAATCCTGAGTTCTAGTTTGATTGCATTGTGGTCTGAAAGACAGTTTGTTATAATTTCTGATCTTTTACATTTGCTGAGGAGTGCTTTACTGCCAACTATGTGGTCAGTTTTGGAGTAGGTGTGGTGTGGTGCTGAAAAGAATGTATATTCTGTTGATTTGGGGTGGAGAGTTCTGTAGATGTCTATTAGGTCTGCTTGGTGCAGAGCTGAGTTCAATTCCTGGGTATCCTTGTGAACTTTCTGTCTCGTTGATCTGTCTAATGTTGACAGTGGGATGTTAAAGCCTCCCATTATTATTGTGTGGAAGTCTAAGTCTCTTTGTAGGTCACTGAGGACTTGCTTTATGAATCTGGGTGCTCCTGTATTGGGTGCATATATATTTAGGATAGTTAGCTCTTCTTGTTGAATTGATCCCTTTACCATTATGTAATGGCCTTCTTTATCTCTTTTGATCTTTGTTGGTTTAAAGTCTGTTTCATCAGAGACTAGGATTGCAACCCCTGCCTTTTTTTGTTTTCCATTTGCTTGGTAGATCTTCCTCCATCCTTTTATTTTGAGCCTATGTGTGTCTATGCATGTGAGATGGGTTTCCTGAATACAGCACACTGATGGGTCTTGACTGTTTATCCAATTTGCCAGTCTGTGTCTTTTAATTGGAGCATTTAGCCCATTTACATTTAAAGTTAATATTGTTATGTGTGAATTTGATCCTGTCATTATGATGTTAGTTGGTTATTTTGCTCATTAGTTGATGCAGTTTCTTCCTAGCCTCGATGGTCTTTACAATTTGGCATGTTTTTGCAGTGGCTGGTACCGGTTGTTCCTTTCCATGTTTCCTTCAGGAGCTCTTTTAGGGCAGGCCTGGTGGTGACAAAATCTCTCAGCATTTGCTTGGCTGTAAAGTATTTTGTTTCTCCTTCACTTATGAAGCTTAGTTTGGCTGGATATGAGATTCTGGGTTGAAAATTCTTTTCTTTAAGAATGTTGAATATCGGTCCCCACTCTCCTCTGGCTTGTAGAGTTTCTGCTGAGAGATCAGCTGTTAGTCTGATGGGCTTCCCTTTGTGGGTAACCCGACCTTTCTCTCTGGCTGCCCTTAACATTTTTTCCTTCATTTAAACTTTGGTGAATCTGACAATTATGTGTCTTAGAGTTGCTCTTCTCGAGGAGTATCTTTGTGGCATTCTCTGTATTTCCTGAATCTGAATGTTGGCCTGCCTTGCTAGATTGGGGAAGTTCTCCTGGATGATATCCTGCAGAGTGTTTTCCAACTTGGTTCCATTCTCCCTGTCACTTTCAGGTACACCAATCAGACGTAGATTTGGTCTTTTCACATAGTCTCATATTTCTTGGAGGCTTTGTTCATTTCTTTTTATTCTTTTTTTCTCTAAACTTCTCTTCTCGCTTCATTTCATTCATTTCATCTTCCATCACTGATACCCTTTCTTCCAGTTGATCACATCAGCTACTGAGGCTTCTGCATTCTTCACGTAGCTCTCGTGCCTTGGTTTTCAGCTCCATTAGGTCCTTTAAGGACTTCACTGCATTGGTTATTCTAGGTATCCATTCGTCTAATTTTTTTTCAAAGCTTTTAACTTCTTTGTGATGGGTTTGAATTTCCTCCCGTAGCTCAGAGTAGTTTGATCATCTGAAGCCTTCTTCTCTCAACTCGTCAAAGTCATTCTCCATCCAGCTTTGTTCTGTTGCTGGTGAGGAGCTGTGTTCCTTTGGAGGAGGACAGGCGCTCTGATTTTTAGAGTTTCCAGTTTTTCTGCTCTGTTTTTTTCCCATCTTTGTGGTTTTATGTACCTTTGGTCTTTGATGATGGTGACATACAGATGGGTTTTTGGTATGGATGCCCTTTCTGTTTATTAGTTTTCCTTCTACCAGACAGGACCCTCAGCCGCAGGTCTGTCGGAGTTTGCTAGAGTCCACTCCAGACCCTGTTTGCCTGGGTATCTGCAGTGGTGGCTGCAGAACAGTGGATATTGGTGAACCGCAGATGCTGTTTCCTGATCGTTCCTCTGGAAGTTTTGTCTCAGAGGAGTACCAGGCCGTGTGAGGTGTCAGTCCGCCCCTACTGGGGGTTGCCTCCCAGTTAGGCTACTCGGGGGTCAGGGGCCCACTTGAGGAGGCAGTCTGCCCAATCTCAGATCTCAAGCTGCGTGCTGGGAGAACCACTACTCTCTTCAAAGCTGTCAGAGAGGGACATTTAAGTCTGCAGAGGTTACTGCTGTCTTTTTGTTTGACTGTGCCCTGCCCCCAGAGGTGGAGCCTACAGAGGCAGGCAGGCCTCCTTGAGCTGTGGTGGGCTCCACCCAGTTCGAGCTTCCTAGCTGCTTTGTTTACCTAATCAAACAACTAACTCGGCAATGGTGGGTGCCCCTCCCCCAGCCTCGCTGCCCCCTTGCAGTTTGATCTTGGACTGCTGTGCTAGCAGTGAGTGAGACTCCATGGGCGTAGGACCCTCTGAGCCAGGTGCAAGATATAATCTCCTGGTGTGCCTTTTTTTTAAGCCCGTTGGAAAAGTGCAGTATTAGGGTGGGAGTGACCCAACATTCCAGGTGCCATCTGTCACTGCTTTCTTTGACTAGGAAAGGGAATTCCCTGATCTCTTGCACTTCCCGGGTGAGGCGATGCCTTGCCCTGCTTTGGCTTGTGCACGGTGTGCTGCACCCACTGTCCTGCACCTACTGTCTGGCACTCCCCAGTGAGATGAACCCAGTACCTCAGTTGGAAATGCAGAAATCACCTGTCTTCTGGGTCACTCAGGCTGGAACTGTAGACCGGAGGTGTTCTTATTTGGCCATCTTGGCTCCTCCCAAAGTTGCACTTTTAAGCAAACAAAGACTCGGCAGCAAAAAGCAACCAATCAGAGGCTGAAGTGAAGTTACAAAGTTGCACTTCTATGCAAACAAAGACTTGGCCGCAAAAAGCAAACAGAGGTACTTTCAATTTCCCGTCTGCCGGTGGGGGTTTGCAAAGGGAGTAGCCTCTGGTCCTTTTTTACTTACATATGGAAAGTTAGGGCTTTCCTTTCAATTTTGTTATGGGAATTCAGGGTGAAACGGCCTTAGGTTCCCTGCCTCCAGACCTTATTCTCTTGTCTCATTCTGAGCTATTATGAATAAAGCTGCTATGAACATTAGTGTGCAGGTTTGTATGTGAACATAAGTTTTCATTTTTCTGGGAGAGATGTCCAAGAAGTGTAATTGCTGGATCATATAGTAGTTGTATGATTTAGGAAGAATGTTGAACTTTTTAAAGAAATGGCCTACGTTGAGCTGCCCAGAGCACCTTGGGGAGGATGGGGGCCCTCGAGGCTCATGGCTTACAACAAGATGGCTACATCCTTGAGCCAGGAGAGGAGGAGACCCAGCAGCAGAGGCGGAGACTCTGGCGCAGCTCTCTCCTCCCACTCAGCCTGAGACGGGGGCGGTCAGGCAGTCCAGGGGGATTGGAGGGGGGTTTGCTGCCCGAGAGTGGGAATTCACCAAACATGGAGACTGTTTAGTCACCAGGAGCACAAAGTTACTATAGTGGAACTGTATAACGCACGGAAAACTATCATTCTTTTCAAATTTTCTGTGAGTGAAGTTGTGCATAACTCCCGTATAATAGGAAGTAATGTAAAGGAGATAGTGATTAATAATACACATTTCTTACTGTGGAATATTGGTGGTCAAGAGTCTCTTCTTTCTTTCTGGAATGTTTACTCTACGAACATGGAGTTTCTAATAGTTGTGTGGACGGTACAGACAGGATTTCTGTAACTAGAGAAGAACTCTATAAAATGTTAGCACATGAGGACTTAAGAAAAACTGGATTGCTGATTTTTGCTAATTAACAAGATGTTAAAGAATGCATGACTGTAGCGGAAATCTCCCAGTTTTTTGAAGCTAACTTCTATTAAAGGTAGGATTTGAATGGATGATGTCACCATTTAAGATCAAATGATTTTTGCTGGCGTCTTCTCATAGACTTGGTATATACGAAGTGCTGACCTTTATGAAAGCTGCAAAAATTAATGGTTTAAATATATTTAATAATAAACCTATTTAAGCTTTTTCTATAAGAAGAAAAATTAAGACTACTTACTTGAAAGCAGATAAAGTCTCACCTTCCAGTTTGCTTTCTCATTAGTTCCCTCAAAAGTAAGTTATTAAAGCTGTGATTGACTTTTTTCTCATAATGAATCCTCTCAAGACATTGTGTAGCCTGTGGTAAATACAAAGGGAGACGAAGACATTTTGAATTTTAAGAGCTTTATTATCAGTATAGCCTTCTTTAGTTGAATGTTGTTCTCTTCTTGTTCTATTAAGTCAAAATACAAATCAGCACAGAGAGCATTTCCAATATTTTAAAATGTAATGCTACTTATGAAAAGTATTTTGCTCATTATCACTGGTCATTAGAGAAATGCATATCAAAACTACAATGAGATACCATCTCACGCCAGATAGAATGGTTATCATTAAAACGTCAGGGAACAACAGAAGCTGGAGAGGATGTGGAGAAATAGGAACACTTTTACACTGTTGGTGGGAGTGTAAATTAGTTCAACCATTGTGGAAGACAGTATGGCGATTCCTCAAGGATCTAGAACTAGAAATACCATTTGACCAAGTCATCCCATTACTGAGTATATACCCGAAGGATTAAAAATCATGCTACTATAAAGACATATGCACACGTATGTTTATTGTGGCACTATTAACAATAGCAAAGACGTGAAACCAACTCAAATGTCCATCAGTGATAGACTGGATGAAGAAAACGTGGCACATATACACCATGGAATGCTATGCAGCCATAAAAAAGGATGAGTTCATGTCCTTTGTAGCGACATGGATGAAGCTGGAAACCATCATTCTCAGCAAACTAACACAGGAACAGAACACCAAACATCGCATGTTCTCACTCGTAAGTGGGAGTTGAACATTGAGAACACATGGACACAGGGAGAGGAACATCACACACCAGGGCCTCTTGGGGGGTGGGGGGCTAGGGGAGGGATAGCCTTAGGAGAAATACCTAATGTAGGTGACGGGTTGATGGGTGCAGCAAACCACCATGGCACATGTATACCTATGTAACAAAACTGCACGTTCTGCACATGTACGCCAGAACTTAAAGTATAATAATTAAAAAAAAAGAAAAGTATTTTGCATACAATTGCATATGTATTGTGTATATACCTCAAATTCAAGTTAATGGCTTTGTTTTATGTTTTAAAGAAGAAAACAACATAAAAATGAATAATATCCTTATTTAAAACCATAATGGGACAAGTACTGGCATTGGTGTTATGTGACATTTTGTGCTTTTCTGCTATGTTCGCAGATTGTACTAACCAACTCCCTAAATCATTGACCTGCTGTTAAAACAAAAAAAGAAAAAGGAAAAAGCTTAACATTGTGTACCTATTTTTTTTTTGTTGATCAATCTCTCACATAGAAACACGTAATTCAACTGAGTGAAATATCTATCAAATTCTCAGCTCAGTATTAATGGGCAGAATTGCACAATGAGCAATTACTGGATTATTCCATTTATTGGTGTTTATTGCATCTAAATTACTGAATAAATTAATTCCTTAATCAATCTTAAATTATGATTAAAATTATCAAGTGAATTCCTCTTAGCAGTTGAAAACTGTTGTATGAAACATGTTTGTCCAGAGAAGTAATAATCTATGAATATTATTAAATAGCTTAGATACAGTCTTCTTAAGTATTAAATTGTATGTCAAGCAGTTAATGTAGGTAAAGCAGTTAATGGTATGTCAAGCAGTTAATTGTACGTCAAGCAGTTGAGAGTAAAAGTAAGGCATATTTTCCAACAAATCAGTACTTTCTTAATTTGCAAATTTCTTATCTTGGAACTTGGAAAAGTTTGAGAGTTTTTGATTTTATAAGCTTTGCTTGTATCTTCTTCCACTACATAAATGCATTGTTTGACAATTATAAAATACAAATATTTTCTAAATGCTTTTGATAATTTGATTTAAAAATTGATTGACACAATGTATTATTTGTATTAAAAAGTAACTTGACCCAAATACTTTTATGTTTGCTTAGGGTATTTTTTTTCATATCTAAAAGTTGAAGGTATTTTTGTCACAACTGTAAGCAAACTTGGCCTAAATGTCTTAAAACCCATTCTGGGGTTCTCTATTTGCATATCGATCATGCCCCGAAAATCTGAAGGTTAATCTAAACTGGTTTTAAAATATTTTTTAAAAAACTTTTAATACCAGTCTTTTAAATTTCACGAAATTTTGATGAGGAATAATGATATATACTATAAGTACATACATTAACAAAACTTTGAAAGTTCCTTTCTATAAAATACAAAATACTCAATATCTAAATCCAAGTCAGGCAGGGGAGATCAGTGTTTAACATTGGATGTTTTGTGTTTCATGTTCATATTACAGCGTTCAAAATGCAAGTATAACATTTGATCAGGCATGGTGACTCACACCTGTAATCCCAGCACTTTGGGAGGCTGAGGCAGGAGGATTTCTTGAGGCCACAGGTTTGAAACCATCCTGGGCAACATAGCGAGACCCTATCTCTACAGATAGATGTTTATTCTCTATGTATCTCTATGTATGTAGAGCTATGTATGTATCTCTATGCATGTAGAGATATGTATATATCTGTAGAGATATGTATATATCTGTAGAGATATATAGATGTTTATATATATATACATGTTGCAAGTATAACATTTAATATTTGTCAGCATGCTTTTACAAAGTAAATCTGAAATTACTAAACTTTCTTCATATGGTCTCATACTTTTTAAAATCACTGTGAGGAACTACTTGTATATTAAAAATTCCCTTAAACTCTCCCCTCCCCTCCAAAAGCACAAATGGCCAAGCTGTTTTCCAGAGTGGCTGTATCATTTGTCATCCCCACCAGCAATGTATGAATGATCCAGTTTCTCCAAATCCTCACCAGCATTTGTGTTGTCACTATTTTTTTTTCATTTTAACCTTTCTGATAGTATCTCATTGTGGTTTTATTTTTTATTTCCCTAATGTCTAGCAATATTGAACTCATTTTCATATACTAATTTGCCATCTGTATATGTGTATATGTTCGTGTCATTTGGTCATTTTCTAATTGGATTGTTTTTCTACTGTTAAGTCTGAGAATTCTTTATATATTCTAGATACTAGTCCTTTATTAGATATTTTCTCCTAGTCTTTTCATCCTCTTAACAGGGTCTTTCACAGAGAAAAAGGTTTTATTTTGATAAATTCCAACTTACCAATTTTTCCTTTCATGGATTGTGCTTTTGGTGTCACATCTGAGAACTTTTGCCTACACCTGGATCCTGAAAATTTTCT
This sequence comes from Symphalangus syndactylus, assembly GCF_028878055.3. NCBI lineage: Eukaryota > Metazoa > Chordata > Mammalia > Primates > Hylobatidae > Symphalangus > Symphalangus syndactylus. The sequence goes on along the minus strand of NC_072447.2, from coordinate 122,701,688 downwards.
TCTATGTTTTTTTCTAAAAGTGTTCTAGTATTACATGTTGTATTTAAATCCATCATCCATTTTGCGTTATTTTATATTTTTTGGCCTATTGATGCCCATTTGTTCCAACGCCATTTGTTGAAAAGGCCATCTTTTCTACATTGAAGATCTTTTGCACCTTTGTCAACAATCAATTGGGCATATTTGTGTGGGTCTAGTTCTGGCTTCTCTATTTTATTCATTAATCAATGTGTCCACCCCCCTGCTAATACCACATTGTATTGATTACTGTAGCTATGTAGCAAGTCCTGAAATCAGATAGAATGATTCCTCCCAGTTTGTTCTTTATCGAAATTGTTTTGTCTATTCTAGTTCCTCTGGCTCTTCATATACATTTTGAATAAGCTTGTTGGGATTCTGCATCAGGAGATTTTTGGTGCTGGCTGCCATTCATTCACCAGATATTACTGTGTACCAGTCATAATTCTGGGAAATCTTTTCCTTTTTGGTAAATAGCATCTAGCACAGGTTTGCTGATTGGGGTGATGTTTCAAGCCTCAGGGTCAGGGTTCTGAATAACTGTCTATTCTAGGAATTTTCAACCGGGCCTGTACCTCAGAATCACCTGGAAGAGGAGGGCACTTGTTGAAAATGCAGCTTCTTGGACCTCTCTGGGCTTTCTGTCTCTGTTTTATTTTATTTTATTTCATTTCATTATTTTATTTTATTTTATTTGTGTATGGAGACAGGGTCATCCTTTGTTTCTCAAGCTGGTCTGGAACTCCTGGGCTCAAGGAATTCTCCTGCCTTGGCCTCCCATAATGCTAGGATTACAGGTGTGACCCCACATGTCTGGGCCCTGTCTCCACCTTTGAATCTTCTTCTTTTTCTTTCTCTTTTAAAAAGTATATAATGTACTTAATGTATATACAGTCTAGCATTCTTATTTGTACTTAGTGGGAGGAATGGGGAAAAGTAGTACATTTATTCCATCTTCCCAGAAGTAGAAGCCTCCACAGGAAGGCTTCGTTTGGGAAAGGAAGCAGGAGGGAGAGGAAGAAATCTGGAGTGTAGATTTTATAACTCTGCCTAGGTATGGCACCAGGTACCACCACTGGTCCAGGTTAAAGTTGCCCCACGTGGTCCTGGCTGCCTGAGGTAAGAGGTGTTGGGAGAGATGCATAAAGGGACAGGGGAGAGGCCCCAAAACATGACCCAGACCCTCGTTACTTAATTGGATCATGCAGAGATTCCAGGAGGCTTGGGCAGGCCCGATAGCAACCCTGGCCGGGATTTCTGAGTGAATAGGCCAGGCTCCCAGCAGCCTGTAGGTGGCACCCGGCATCAACAAATTCTGATGTGGGCCTTCCAAGGAGCCCAGTTGTCTGTGGCCACAGCTGGTTGATCCCAACTGTGAGCTCAGCTGATTCAATCAGTTCTTATTCTTGTAAGCCCACAGGGTTCCACGGTGAGACTGAGCTCCTACCTCAGAACGCAGTGACTACCCTGGACATGGCTGCTCAGAAGGTGGGAGATTCTCACAATGCTTTCTTGGGTAACTAGTGGGCAAGAAGAAACAGTTTTTTATTTTTATTTTTTATTATACTTTAAGTTCTAGGGTACATGTGCACAACGTGCAGGTTTGTTACATATGTATATGTGTGCCGTGTTGGTGTGCTGCACCCATTATCTCGTCATTTACATTAGGTATATCTCCTAATGCTATCCCTCCCCCCTCCCCCCACCCCACGACAGACCCCAGTGTGTGATGTTCCCCACCCTGTGTCCAAGTGTTCTCATTGTTCAATTCCCACCTATGAGTGAGAACATGCAGTGTTTGGTTTTTTGTCCTTGCGATAGTTTGCTCAGAATGATGTTTTCCAGTTTCATCCATGTCCCTACAAAGGACATGAACTCATCATGTTTTATGGCTGCATAGTATTCCATGGTGTATATGTGCCACATTTTCTTAATCCAGTCTATCATTGATGGACATTTGGGTTCGTTCCAAGTCTTTGCTATTGTGAATAGTGCCGCAATAAACATAAGTGTGCATGTGTCTTTATAGCAGCATGACTTATAATCCTTTGGGTATATACCCAGTAAAGGGATGGCTGGGTGAAATGGTATTTCTAGCTCTAGATCCTTGAGGAATCGCCACACTGTCTTCCACAATGGTTGAACGAGTTTACACTCCCACCAACAGTGTAAAATTGTTCCTATTTCTCTACATCCTCTCCAGCACCTGTTGTTTCCCGACTTTTTAATGATCACCATTTTAACTGATGTGAGATGGTATCTCATTGTGGTTTTGATGTGCATTTCTCTGATGGCCAGTGATGATGAGCATTCTTTCATGTGTCTGTTGGCTGCATAAATGTCTTCTTTTGAGAAGTGTCTGTTCATATCCTTTGCCCACTTTTTGATGGGGTTGTTTGATTTTTTCTTGTAAATTTGTTTAAGTTCTTTGTAGATTCTGGATATTGGCCCTTTGTCAGATGGGTAGATTGTAAAAATTTTCTCCCATTCTGTAGGTTGCCTGTTCACTCCGGTGGTAGTTTCTTTTGCTGTGCAGAAGCTCTTTAGTTTAGTTAGATCCCATTTGTCAATTTTGGCTTTTGAGAAAGTTTTTTATCTCACTTCTTATGAAGGTTTGTTTGAGAAAAATTCTGGTTCTTTGAAAATGAACTCATCGAGCATCAGGAGATTTTTGGTGCTGGCTGCCATTCATTCATCAGATATTACTGTGTACCAATCATAATTCTGGGAAATCTTTTCCTTTTCGGTAAATAGCACTTAGCACAGGTTTGCTGAGTGGGGTGATGTTTCAAGCCTCAGGGTCAGGGTTCTGAATGACTGTCTATTCTAGGAATTTTCAACTGGGCCTGTATCTCAGAATCACTTGGAGGAGGAGGGCAGTTGCTCAATATTTAGCTTCTTGGACCTCTCTCGGCTTTCTTTCTCTGTTTTTTATTTTTATTTTTCATTTATTTATTTTTTTAGACAGGGTCTCCCTCTGTCACTCTGTTGTCCAGGCTGGAGCCCTCCCTGGGCTCAAGCGACCCTCCCACCTCAGTCTACCAAGTAGAAGGGACTAGAAGCATGCACCACCACGCCCGGTTAATTTTGCTCATATTTTTTGGAGATGAGTTCTCACTTTGTTGCCCAGGCTGGTCTCAAACTCTTGGGGTCAAGTGATCCTTCTGCCTCGGCCTCCCGAAGTGCTAAGATTACAGGAGTGAGTCACTGCACCTGGCCCTGTCTGTCCTTCTGCACTTGAATGGACCAAACACATTTTTATCACAGCAAGATCTCTGCACTTGCTTGTCCTTCTGATATAATGCCTTTTCCATGGCTGGCTCCTTCTATCCATTCAGGCCTCAGCAGAATGTCACCTCCTCAAAGAAGCCTGTCCTGATCACCCTATCTAAAACCATAACCCCACCCTAGTCTCTCCTTATCACCTCCATGTTTTATCTGCTTCATAGCACTCATAGATGCCTGCTATTACCTTCTTTCTTTCTTGCCTGTTTTTTTTTTTTCACTTAATTGTAAGCTTCTTGTGGACAGGGACTCTTTCTTCTTCAGTGTTGGATCCCTGGTGCCTACCATGGTGCCTAGCATATAGCAGGTATTTTCTGGATATTAGTTGATGTTGCAGTTGAATGACTGAAGGTGAGCTTGAGACTCTTTTTGTTAAGCAAGCACTCCAGATGATTCTGGTCCCCACTCAAATTTGACAACAAATGACCAAGTGCCACAGATAGAGAAATAGATACTGGGCTGAATGTGATGTGCTCAAAATATTCCCCACTTCAATTTTTTTTCCACTCTCTTGTGATATAACAAGAGATAGCTCATTTTCCTATAAGGGGTTGAGGCAAGCCAGGAGAAAATTGCTGGTTATTTGAAGTCACTGGTCAAGAAGGTTCTAGTTCATTGAGGTTCAGGTCTGGCTCCAAGGGAATTAAAATATTTTTGTATTCCAGTCTGAGAGTTTATTACAGCACATCTATGACTTTTCAATCCATTCCTGACTTACACTCATAACAAAAACCAGTGTGATCTCCCTGTGTGCACAGCAGTTAGCAGTAGAGATTTGGCAATCAGAATGAACCCAATCTAAAATTGTTTTCAAAATTCATCACAGCAGGCTAGGTGCGGTGGCTCACTCCTGTAATCCCAGCATTTTGGGAGGCTGAGGGGGGTGGATTGTTTGAGGTCAGGAGTTTAAGAGCAGCCTGGCTAACATGGTGAAACCCCATCTCTACTAAAAATACAAAAAATTGGCCGGGCGACAGTGGCACACACCTGTAATCCCAGGCTACTCGTTAGGCTGAGGCAGGAGAATCGCTTAAGCCTGGGAGGCAGAGGTTGTGGTGAGCTGAGATCTGCACTCCAGTCTGGGTGACAGAGTGAGACCCTGTCTCAAAAGAAAAAAAATTGTCACAGCAATCAGCAAAGAATATGATTTCCACATGCCTAAGGAAAAGTGGACTTGCTGCATTGCTTCACCAGCTCTGTGTCCTTCCTCATGACTGCCATATTTACAGCTGGATCCAGAGTGCATGGAAAAACCAGCTGCTTTGCTAACACATGGGTTCCTGGTTTGGCCCCACAAGCGTAGCTATTGCCTTGGCATCTGGCACCAGGCTGGGGATGGAGAGGCAGTGATATAAGAAGAGATCCAGGCCGGGAGTGGTGGCTCACACCTGTAATCCCAGTTCTTAGGTAGGCCAAGGTGGGCGGATCACGAAGTCAGGAGATCGAGACCATCCTGGTAACACGGTGAAACCCCGTCTCTACTAAAAATGCAAAAAATTAGCCAGGCGAGGTGGCGGGCGCCTGTAGTCCCAGCTACTCGGGAGGCTGAGGCAGGAGAATGGCTTGAACCCAGGAGGTGGAGCTTGCAGTGAGCCGAGATCGTGCCACTGCACTCCAGCCTGGGCGACAGAGGGAGACTCCGTCTCAGAAAAAAAAAAAAAAAAGAAAGGGGTGGGAATTGAACAATGAGAACACATGGACACAGGAAGGGGAACATCACACACTGGGGCCTGTTGTGGGGTGGAGGGAGGGGGGAGGGATAGCATTAGGAGATATACCTAATGTTAAATGACTAGTTAATGGGTGCAGCACACCAACATGGCACATGTATACATATGTAACAAACCTGCATGTTGTGCACATGTACCCTAAAACTTAAAGTATAAAAAAAAAAAAAAGAAGAGATCCAGAGGATCACAGGACTGCACGGTAAGTTGGTGACAGAGGGGCTTCTTGGAGAGTTGTTCAAAAGGCAGGGTCCTGCTCTGCTCCTGCAGTGGCCAGATGGCTGGGTGCTGAATATCCCTGCTGTAATGGCCTCTGTAAGTGTGGCCCAGAGTGCATATGTCACCATTTCCCATCTGTGGTTTCTCACAACTGAGTCTTGTCATGAAAGGCAGCTGGAGCCTGCCTGGAAACCCTGGGTCCTGGGCAGAACAATGGGACCAAGAGAAAAATGGGGCCAGTGTCCTCCAGAAGGGCCATTGTTGGAGAGATATTAACTGGCTCTTTGGGCTCTGGGCGCCACACAATTTGTCATCTGTTGACCCTTGCTCACCAGGCCCCAAAAACCTGTGGCTCTTTGCAGATATAGTCTCCAGGGTCCCAGAGGAAAGTGGCTGTGATCAATGGCAGTGGAGTCTGTTTTGTGGGGGTAGTTGGACTTGTTCTGAGCATGCTGGTTACTCTCTCCTTATGGTTTTTGTTATATCCACTAAATAAAGATTCACTTTTATTTTTTATTTTAAAAATTTCATCCAAGAGACACTCAAGATTCGATTTAGGTAAAATCAGATGTTCTGTGTTGCTTATTTACCAGGAGTTGTGGAGGTTTCTTTTGGTCTTATTTGTTTGGTGCTACTCAGTTGGCATCCTTATTAAGTACCACTTACAGAATATCAAAATAAGAATCAGGGTATATTCTGAAAAGCAGATTACAGGGCTCCCCTCACAGTGTTGTAGACTGGCTGGACTTCAGAGAGCATCCTTTAGAGGGCTGGGCTGGTTAAAATGCCTTCATGGCCTTCTGCATAGAAAAATTGTTTAAAGAAATAACCAGAGTTATTGTAAACAAAACTAATTGAAACAAGAGAATAGAGAAGGAGTAGGTTTTGGGAAGGATGGCTACCACTTCTCCATTTGCTGCTAACATGGTGCTAAAGTAGGACTTCCATTTGGAGAATCTGAGAGAGGGAACAATTACCATTTGAATGGTGAAGCACTGATTCAGTGCACTCAATTAGGGGTAACATCATCACACTTGTGGTATTGGCAAATTGATGGCCAGCCCTAGGTGAAGATTAGAGGCGGGTATCACACTCTGTGGTCATTTCCTTCTGGCCTAGTGCACATCCAGATGAAATTTGGGGAAAATGCACATCAAGGACAGTCATAAAGGGAAAAAAGAAGGCATGGAGATATCACTAATGCAGGTTAAAGAAAAGAAAGAGGATGGGCAACCTACACCAGTGTGTGCGACTGGACAGAGCAGACTTCTAGGTCTTTCTAAGCCCAGCAGAGACTCCACTGTCTTCTTATCTCCACCTCCCTTCAACTTCCTCCTCCCAACCTACTGCCCCCTGGATAGTTTTAGCAGCCTGGTCCTATGTAAGTCCACTAGAGAGGAAGGGGCCAAACGGATGCTATTGGCTATCACTCTGCTATATCTAAGGAATGGCTTGGCTTGTACTGCAGTGAGCCAAAGAAAACAACACGAATAAGAATAATTAACATTTACTGAGAGTTTGTGGTGTGCCCAGGCCTCATTCTGAGGTATTCACCCAGAAAATCTCATTTAAACCTCACATCAACCCTCTGAGGCAGGTACCATTGTCATCCCCGTTTTATAAAGAAGTTGCAGTGATAGAGGAACATATGCTATAAAAAAATGGAGATGTGGTTAAGCCAACTCTGCAGATGGCTATAGGTTTATTTACCTCCCAAGCAAGAACCACAGTTTTGTTTTGTTTTTTGATTGGGGAGCTTATGGGAGGAAGGTCCCTTCAGCATTTCAGAACAAGAAGGGAGAGGAGGGAGCCTCTTTGCAGATGTTTGCACACAGGTAGGGATGTCACTCTTCACCCTCCACCCCCATATCCTCCTGCATAGAAAACCTGTTTGATTATTATGGGACCTTGTTAAGGAACCTCACAAATTGCTAGCTTAAAGAACTTTGAAATCCACTCAGGAAACATCTTTTTTATTCCAAACTTTAAACAGCAGAGAATTAGGCCTGTTAATGGGATCTCTGCTATTTTTTTTTTCTTCTGGAGAGGGTATTGGTAGCTCTCAGTTTCATGTCTCTTCATAAAGTGCTCTGACCTTGGAATGTAAATGATGATTATCATTATTGTGCTATTAGCAGAGTAATGTCTATTATTAGAGGCAAGTAGTCCTTGTACGTCTAGTCCTTCATATACAGCAACTGGTCTTCTCAATTCCCTAATGAGGCCTGCTTGGTGTGGTTCTGCCATCTTAGCAAGATCAAGAAGTTTTGATTAACTGTTATGACTTTAAAGAACAGCAAGCAGGAAATTAAATAGTTCTCTCTTGGCCTTTAGTACATGTCCACTGGCAGATTTAGGTGGATCAGATAAAGAGGTTAATTTTTTTAAAAGCAGTCTTATGAAGATATTAAATAAAATTTATAGGAGCCCATTGATTGGACTGAGCTCCTGCGCCAGACCCAACAGACCAAACCAAAACAGAGTCACTCATGCCAAGGTTGCATTTCACCAAGCTGAAACGAAGTTGTTTATCTGATCTTCTGAGAAATCAAAAGAGTGAGAGAGAATAGCCAAATACCACAAGCCAGTTTTAGCCAGCATGAAAAGTCCCCTCTGCTTTAACCTTTACAAGGAAAGTAACTTTGGAATTTGCTTTTTGTTCTCTGTTTCTGCTCTCCTCGGCCCTTTTCTGTCTATAAAACCAACCTCCTCTGCTCAGTTCATGTGAACACTTATTCTATTTTATAGAATGAGGTGCTGCTAGATTCTAGAATCACAATTAAAGCCAATTCATATCTTTAAACTGTATTTGTTGCAATTTTGTCTTTTGACAGAGATATAATTCACATTTCACATACCAAGTCAGTCACCCTAATTTTTTTATATAACTTTTGATTATGGACATTGCTAAGCATACACAAACAACAGTAGAGAGACCAGTGGAATGAATTCCCATGTACCCATCTCCCAGCATCGACAATGAGCAACTTATGGGCATTCTTGCTGGAGCTATCTTGCTGCTCCCCATGCCCATCATCCCCTCATAGCTGGGTGTATTTGCAAACAAATCTCAGACAACAGATCATATCATCTATAATACTCCAGTATGCATCTCTAACATAGAGAGGATTTAAAAACAACATACCCACTGGACCCAGTCTGTGTTCACATTTCTAGGTCAGAGGTCTCTGTGATGTGGGGTCCTTGAGCTGCAGAGTGGCTCATGAAGGGGCCTCAGAAGATATATATATATATATACTCCCTGAAAATATATGCAAAGGGTTATGTGTGTATTTTGTCAGGGGAGGCCACCGAAGGAGTGTGGGCCTCTGTGTGTATGTGCCTGTGTGGGAAAGAGGAGAGACCCAGAGCTTTCAACAAACTCCCAAAGAAGTATATGATCCCATAAGGGCTAAGAGTCCCTGTTCTACATGAAGGGGCTCGGCTGTCCTGGTCCTGCTAAAAGATTTTCAGTGACCATTCCCAGGTGGCAGATTTGCTGGGAAAATTGCTGAGCAACGTCAGGCCTGGCATGGAAGCTTTACCCATTCTTGCCTGTACTGTATGGCAAACGCAGGAGGCCATATAGTGTCACCAGGGCCCTAAAACTTCTGAATGTAGAAGAGCCCCTGGTGTGGTGTTAAACATGTGGATTCCCAGGCCCCACCTTTCGGGATTCTGAGTCAACAGATCTGGGGTGTGGCCTGGGAATCTGCTCATGTTTACCAAAATCCTGCTTTGAGAAACACAGGTGCAGTGATTAAGAGCATGGGCTTTAAGATTCAATAGATCTGAGTTTGAATCTGGGTTCTGCCTCAGATTAGCTGTGTGACCTTGGGCAAGTCATTAAACCTTTCTGTGAAGTGGACCTACTTATAGCACCTCTGCCCTAGGGCTGTTGTAAGAATTAGTTCAGGTAATGTAGGTAAAGCACTTCTACATACTGCCTTGCATGAAGAATAACGCTCCATTGGAAGGAAATTCTTTATTTATGTATTTATTTCTAGAGACGGGGTCTTGCTCTGCTGTCCAGGGCTGGAGTACAGTGATGCAATCATAGCTCACTGCAGCCTTTAACTCCTCAGCTCAAGCGATCCTCCTCCCTCAGCTTCCTGAGTAGCTGAGATTACAGGTGTGAGCCACCAAGCCTAGCTCAGTAGTTCTTATTCTTGTTAAAAATATCCCAGAGTGAAAGACGATGGAATGGCTCCCCTTCCTTCCCCCAGGATTATAAGGGTTTATTGTCCTTTTCATGGAATTGTAGAGATTCAAAAGGTTTCAGAAAGTCAGAAAGTTCATATGATTCATGGGCCCTTGGGCCTCCACTGATTTCAGCTAACAAGAATAAAGCCTAGAAAACTGTAGAGCTTAGTGCTTATCAAGCTACATAGGCCAGGGTGAAACTGGAATGTTTCTTTCCTTAGGTGCCTTCAGGGATTGGCGGTCAAGTTATATCAGTTTTTAGGAACATAGTGCATCAGTCAGGAAACCCTTGATAACGAAGCGAGCCTGATTTGGCAAATATATTTCTTTAGCTACACTGCAAACTCCATGAGAGAATGTGGCCAAGTCAGGGCCAGTCCATCTCACATGTAGCAAAACAATTCAAAACCAATGCAGAAGTGTTGAGTAGTGACACCTTCCTACACAGAGGAGGGCCTACCATCATGCCAATGACTTTTTCTAGCTTCAACATTTTGGTGGCCTTTGGGGACCCAAGGCTGGGAGGTACTGCAGTTTCTTCTTTAAGTACAGAAAGGCCCTGCTACACTTCAGACTCCCTGAGGGCAAGGTCCTGTTGAGGCCCAACAAGAAAAACTTAGTATCCATCCAGGACCTGGGGCTTTAACTCAGAATAATCTCCTCATGTCCTTGAGACCGATAGTTATGCCTCAATTTCCTACCCCTACTCCCACTTCTGCCATCCCTAATGTAATTGGGCTTTCTCACTTTGCCCACACCCTTGTTTTTCAATCCTGCCTCCACTGTAGTGTCTACCTGGTGCCTGACATTTCAGGTCTTATCTCTTGTTTCTCGCTCTGCACTTGCCCTTGGAAATTAACAACTGAACATAACCTTCCCCACACTGACCCTCTGGTGTCCCAGGAAACATCTTGTACGTTTTTGGAGACTTGAGGTAATTGTCTTGCCTGAGTATATTCAACTCCTAGGCATCCTTCTCAGGGGAGCTTGCCTGGTCACCCCTCTACTCCCAGAGGAGTGACCAGAGAAGCTCTGGATGCACATGAGTGTTAATGGACTCTAGAGAGGACTTGCTGGCCAAGTCTCTGTGCATGGGATGACTAGTGACAAAAGTGAATGAGTGAGCTCCCTTTCTTCCTCTCACCAGGGTTCCTCCCTATCCAACTGTGCCCAAAGGCCCAGGGACAGGGCAATGGCTTTTTAGTATGGGAAAGAACATTTGGGGTCAGGCTGGGGCTGATCTTGTGTCTATTTTCTGATGGGTGACAAGCATGTAGGCCACTTTTCTTCCCAGAGGCAGGGCCAGTGGAGTCGGTGGGGACCTAGGCCTGAGGTCTAGGTAACTCTGGCCTTCTCAGCCAAGTAGAACCTTAACTGGTCAGAATCCTGGGGAAGGGGCTCAGTGGGAATTTCTGAGAAACTGAGGCTCAAACAGAAAGCCTATTTTGTCACTCTCCTTGTCAGAAGAGTTACCACAATGTCTGAGGCTACCTTCCTGCCTTAATGAGCTCAGCCTAGTGACTGTAATGGACCTTTGTGAGGTGGTTCATCTTCTTGATTAAACTGTGGCCTCAAGCCAGGCACCGTGGCTCATGCCTGTAATTCCAGCAATTTGAGAGGCCAAGGTGGGAGGATTGCGTGAGCTTAGAAGTCAGAGACACGACTGGGAAACATGGCGAAATTCTGTCTCTACAAAAAAATACAAAAATTAGCCAGACATGGTGGCACATGCCTGTAGTTCCAGCTACTCAGGAGGCTGAGGCATGAGAATCGCCTGAGCTCTGGGGAGTTTGAGGCTGCAGTGAGCCGCGATTGCGCCCCTGCACCTTATGGTTACAGCGAGACCTTGTCTCAAAAAAAAAAAAAAAAAAAAAAAAAAAAAAGACTGTGATCTCAGTGTATGTCCAGGTATTCATGCATTGGTGTGTTCATTTGTTTGTTTTGGAATGTTCATTTTTCTTCCCAAAAGAGAGTTGAGAAAAATGTCCGAAGGAGTCCAAGTGACACTTTATCATCCTAAGAAATAGAATGTTCCAACGTGGAATAATTTTGATTAAGGATAACCTTGGCACTTAGAAAATCAGACAGAAAGCAGCATCTGAGGAAGGCTGCCACTGCCAAGGCCAGCTTTTCCTTGGTGCCCTCAGACTAACTTTAAGTTGGGTTTCTTTATTCATTTTAATTTTCTCATGGGGAAGCAGCCCAGGGGTTAGTCAATGAAAAAACCTTTGTAGTTTGGGGCTATGGAGGACACAGATAACTAAGAAGGACATAGATATGTCCTTGTGGAGGACACTAGTATGAGGCCATGGAGGACACAGAGAACTAAGAAGAAAGAGCCTCTGCCATCAGCCCCTGGTAAGTCAGTTGAGGAGACACAACACAGATGTAGCATGAGATAGTTTAGTGCTTTTCAAGAGATGTCCCCCAGATCCTTATTCTGATTTTATAGGTTTAGGGTCTGGCACAGGAATCTATTTTGATCACATTCCCCAGGAGACTTGGGGTCTATGGCAAGTCACTTCTCTTTCTGAGCCTCAATGTCTCAGACTTGCCCAGGCAATGAACTTTACAGGAATTCGGAGGAGAAGGAATCCCTTCCTGGGCTCGGGTGAGAACGTTCTTTCTTCATGGAAAAGGTCCAAACTAGACCTTGAGGGATGGAGGGAGGATTTGAAGAGGGCAGAGGAATTATGTGACCAGAGGATCAAGACTGTGATAGTGCCACTGCCCTGTTTCTCTTTGTGCTTTCTCCACTCTGGGGAGTGGAGATGGAACAGTTGGGCCGGGGACAGAAAGTCATTCACATTGAGTACCAGCCAAGGCCAGAACTCAAGTCCCTTGAAATTTCTCAGATTCCATCCCTGCCAAAGTCTGGGAGCTCTCATTAGACACTGGCCTGTTGTTATGGGGAATAGAGACTTAGTGAGGCCATGAATTCATTCCACAAACCTTTCAAATGCCTTCTTTGGTCTCAGTCTTGTGTTGAGTGCTAAAGATAGAGATCAACAAAATATGGTTCCTGCCCAGGAGGGGCCTCAGTTTGAGCAGACAATTACAGTACGAGGAGCGTGTTCAAGGCCTTATATGGAACATTAACATGCAAAGGAGAGGCTGTAGTGAAGGGAGGACACACAAAGAGGAGGTGAGGTTTGAGTAAAATTTGAAAAATGAGTAAGATTCACCAGGTCAAAGGAGGGGAAGGGGAGCACTTTTTGGATAGAGGTGGTATACAAGAGTAAAATAGCATGGCATACCAATAATGAATTAGGGCAGCTCATAGACCTATAATCTGTCCCTCCTCTTGTTGATGTAAACTGTCTGAGGCCCTCATGAGAAGAAAGAGTGTTGGAGACAATTTAGCTGGGGCCAGGGCTTGTGTCTCTCCAAGTATTTTCACTTCACTGCAAAGGCTCTGGGAAGACAGGGAGGTGTTTTGAAAGCAATAAATTGACCTGGGCAGATTTGACTTTTACAATGTTCCCTCTGGTGGTTTTGTAGATGGCAGGGGGATGGAATTAGCTGAGTAATAGCAAAGGAGATATTGAAAAGAATATTGTTCCAGTCCAAGGAGAGTTGATAAATTGGGGGCAGTGCAGTGGCGGAAGACAAGCCATAAGTGCATTAGAGAGCTATTTAGGAATTCAGATCCACACAGCTTGTGGATTAGTTGACAGTAGTGTGCTGAGACAGAAGGCAATGCTGAGGATGACCTTCCATTCTTAATTTGGCAAATTGGGTGGTAAGGAGAGGCTTAGGAGATTATGAATAAAGGAGAGAGAAGGAGTTCAACTTTGGACAAGTTGAGTTTGAAATGCCCATGGGACATCCAGGTGGAGATGTCCAATAGGCAGCTTGATAACAAGAGAGAGGCCCAGCTTTGAGGTGTTTCTGAGGAGGGGTTTCTGGATTCTGTGTGAATTCCCTCCTTATGTGTCCTTTTGCACTCTTATTACACTTCTAAGAATAGAGTTTGCTGATATCCCCGAATCTATATTTTCCCCTCCCTAATTCTCCTATGTCCGCCATTTGTAACAGGTCACATATGTACCCTTGAATTTCCATGATTCCTAAAGACATTTCCTTAAATTGTGAGGACAAGTAAAAGAGGACCTCGGATCACCACTTCCTGACTCCTTGAAGTCAAGTGTGGATATTCCAAAGGCAACCGAGCATTTATTCAAGATTCTGGAAATTGCATCTACATTTTAGGAGTGGGGAGGAAGAAACAGTGGGCCAATCCTGTGGACATTCTGCCTTGAGATCGGCCCTCCTGGGATGGGTTCACATCACCATCATCAACATAAAAGAGTTAACATTTCTTGGAGCATTTCTTATATGCCAGGCACTATGCTGCAGCTTTAGTTCTTTATTGGAAATATTCTGTGTTGGGTAAATAGAAGCCAGAAGCATGTTCCACTGACGATATGACTTCAGCATGGGCAGGCTAATGAAATGTACACTGTCAGCCTGGGCTGCAGAGGCACATGGCAAGAGCAAGCTGCACATTGTTGCCAGAGTCAAAGGAAGCCCACAGAGTAGGTGGAAATCAAAACAAAACTTCCCAAACTTCGCTGAAGTGTGCCTTGGACAAGGTGGCTTTGTGACCGTGCCTGGCCTGATTCTTCTCTGTGCTTGACCTCTCAGTCAGCACCTCTAGGACTTTGCTCATGCTGGTCTTCAGCCTCTCCTGCCCCACTAACTGGGATGTCAGGGACCCTAACCCGGGCAGGTCCCCACTTTTCTTTTGCTATGTTTCTTCATCTAGGAAATGAGAAGTTTGGATCATGCATGATCTCACTGAAACTTGGTAACAGCCCTAAGGTAGGACTATTATTATCCCTGTTTTTATAGATGAGAAAACTAAGGCACATGGAGTGTGAGTGACTTGCTCAAGAACCCAGAGTTAGTACTCAGTAAAGCTGGGTTTTAAGCCTGCAGCTGACTGACTCTAGAATCCCTGTTCTCAACCATACTTGATGCCATTTAACCTCATTTTTATTGGTTTTCTTTCAAAAATTCTTCTAATTTTCTTTTATCTTCGGTAAGTAACCACCTGATTACTCAGCTAGTCAGTCAGCAGCCTGGATTGCATACTAGTTTTACAAAGAAAACTCCACTACATGTTGAAGATGGGGTGTGAGACAAAAGAACTAGAAAGCATGGTTCCTGTATCCAAAGACCTATCTAGCTTTTGCACCCATGAAATGACTTGAATGTGATTATGCAGTGTAGGGACAGGTAGAATTTATAAGGTGGCAAGGCTTCCTGGAGGAGATGTTAGCTGTTTACCCACCTAGAAGGAAGAGAGACAGATGGGGTGAGGAATTGGAGGCACCAGAGAGAATATCTGGTTACTAGATTCTGGTCCAAACTTCTCATTTCCTAGATGAAGAAACATAGCAAAAGAAAAGTGGGGACCTGCCCGGGTTAGGGTCCCTGACATCCCAGTTAGTGGGGCAGGAGAGGCTGAAGACCAGCATGAGCAAAGTCCTAGAGGTGCTGACTGAGAGGTCAAGCACAGAGAAGAATCAGGCCAGGCACGGTCACAAAGCCACCTTGTCCAAGGCACACTTCAGCGAAGTTTGGGAAGTTTTGTTTTGATTTCCACCTACTCTGTGGGCTTCCTTTGACTCTGGCAACAATGTGCAGCTTGCTCTTGCCATGTGCCTCTGCAGC
This sequence comes from Symphalangus syndactylus, assembly GCF_028878055.3. Classification (NCBI taxonomy): domain Eukaryota; kingdom Metazoa; phylum Chordata; class Mammalia; order Primates; family Hylobatidae; genus Symphalangus; species Symphalangus syndactylus. The sequence goes on along the minus strand of NC_072447.2, from coordinate 122,686,557 downwards.
CCAGGCTGACAGTGTACATTTCATTAGCCTGCCCATGCTGAAGTCATATCGTCAGTGGAACATGCTTCTGGCTTCTATTTACCCAACACAGAATATTTCCAATAAAGAACTAAAGCTGCTTTATTCCAACAACAACTTGCATATTTTCAAACAAAGGAACCATAGAGTCTTCATTTATAAACTTCTGGCTGCCCTGGTGTTGGGTCAGGAAATACCAATTTTTTACATGGTGTCAAAAATTAATTGACTTTGCATTTCCTCCCACAAAAATGTGGCTCTCCAGACATAAGGACGTGGGGGTTGGAATCCCACCTCTCCTGGCTCCCAGACTACCTTGTCATAGAGTCCTCATAAATCAGGAGGCAATCCTTTCTGCTAGTCTGTATTAATCTCTGCAGATGAACAGAAGTGCCAGGTTCTGGAGGAAAAATATCTTTCTGACTCCCATCTGGAATCTGTTGACAGTTCCTTCCTGGCTCCAGTTAGACGGGGCTTAGGGGTTAGGTGGATAGCAGCAGGTATGTATTCTTTGACTCGACTCCAGAGTGGGTAACTGGGTGCTTCTTTCCCTCCTCCTCAGCCCTGAGGCTTTGCCCATCACCCCGAGCTTTTTGCATTCCAGGTACCCAGGACGTCACCATCCATCCCTGGCCTCTAGCTTTGTTAGCCCTTAGCAGGGAGCTCAAAGGAACTGCCATCCTCTTGCTGTAGCTACACTGATTCTGGATCATGCCTTATGCCTACTGGGTTAAGGGGGTGGCGAACAGGGCTGGATGGACATCAGCAGAATATGCCTCTGATGCATGGAGCTGGTGCACTCGAGAGCTATAAAATTGGCAGGTAAGTTGGGATATGGAGGGAGGGAAATAGATACAGTTCCTATGAACCTGTCCCATTTAATCAGAATATAATCATTTCAAGAGAAGGGGCTTTGAGGAGCTTCAAGACCCAGAGAAACACCCCAATACTTTTATTAGGGATTTTTAAGCTCAGACATCTCTGTACTTTGGAAACTTGACTGTCTATCAGTTTCATTTTAAAAATTATTTCCTTTTGTTTGCCATTAATTCTTTAATTCATTCAACAAATATTTATTAAGCACTCTACTATGGCCAGGCACTGTGCTGGCCCTAGTGATGAACGAAACCGCACATGGTCCCGGCCCCCATGTAACGTATAGACTAGTTGGTGAGTAAGACATTAAGTACATTATCAAGAAATGAATGTTAAAATACAATTGTGAAAAATTCTAGAAAGGAGATGTAAATGCTATGAGAACACATAATAGGGATGTTCTGACTTTTCAGGAGATCAGGGAGGGTTTCCTCGAGGCAGTGAAGATTTTGCTGAGACCTGAGGGATGAGTAGACTTTAACTAGGCAAAGGGTGGAAGGAAGGGTATTTCTGGCAGAGGGAACTGTATGTGCAAAAGCTCCATGGAGGTCCTGCAAGAAGACCAATGTGGTAGAACAGAGGATCAAGGAAAAGCAGGGTGATAGCTGAGGCTGGCAAAGTCACCAGGCTTCCAAGGCCAGATCATGACAGACCTTTAAGGAGTCTGCTAAGAAGTTTGGTCTTAACCTTAAAAGATATGGGAAGTTCTTGATCAAGTTCCTTTTGAAAATGTCATACTGTTTGAAGAGGAATTACTACTTAGGAAAGAAAAGAGTTGTTTTCCTTCTTTGAACATATGTGGTGTATTAACATATAAGTAAACCTCATTTCCTACTTTCTTGGATTCCAAAGGGAAAAGTCCTTCTGAAATTGAGCAGAAATCATTAGGCTGGAAAGAGCCTAACAAGATAATGAGAACTGTGGCATGCAGGAAAGGGTCTGGCACTGTTCCTCTAATAGCATTTTCCCAATTCTGATCTTCCTTTTATACCATGTCTCTATATCCTCTCCAGCCACTGTACTAATTTTAAAATTTAAACAAATTTAAGCCTGTGGTAAAATACATATAACATAATGTTTACCATCTTAACCATTTAAAAGTGTACAATTTAGTGGCATTAACTACATTCACATTGTTGGGCTACCATCATTGCCATCCGTCTATGGAACTCATTTCATCTTACAAAACTGAAACTCTGTAACATTAAATGGTAACTCCACATTCCCCCTGACCCCTACAACCCCTGGCAACCACCATTCTACTTGCTGTGTCTATGAATTTGAGCACTCTAGGTACCTCAAACAAGTGGATTCATACAATATTTGTCTTTTTGTGACTGGCTTATTTCACTTAGCATGCTTTCAACGTTCATTGATTTTGTAGTATGTGTCAGAATTTCCTTCCCAAGACTGAATAATATTCTATCATGTGTATATACCACATTTGTTTATCCGTTTATCCATTGATGAACATTTCAGTTGCTATTGTGAATAATGCTGTGAACATGGGTGCACAAATATCTCTTCAAGTCCCTGCTTTCCATTCTGTTTTTTGTTTTTGTTTTTGTTTTTGTTTTGAGACAGAGTCTCTCTGTCGCCCAGGCTGTAGTGCAGTGGCACGATCTCGGCTCACTGCAAGTTCCGCCTCCCAGGTTCATGCCATTCTCCTGCCTCAGCCTCCCAAGTAGCTGGGACTACAGGTGCCCACCACCATGCCCGGCTATTTTTTTTTTTTTAATTTTTAGTAGAGACGGGGTTTCACCATGTTAGCCAGGATGGTCTCAATCTCCTGACCTCGTGATCTGCCCGCCTCGGCCTCCCAAAGTGGCTGGGACCACAGGCGTGAGCCACCGTGCCTGGCCTCAATTCTTTAGAGTATACGCCCAGAATTAGAATTCTGAATTGTGAAGTAATTCTATATTTAATTTTTTGAGGAATCACTGTATTGCTCTTGATAGTGGTTGCACCATTTTACATTCCCACTAACAGTGTACAAGGGTTCCAATTTTTCCACATCCTCACCAATACTTAATATTTTCCGTTTTTAAAACAGTATCCAGGGCTGGGCGCAGTGGCTCATGCCTGTAATCCCAGCACTTTGGGAGGCCAAGGCGGGCGGATCACGAGGTCAGGAGATCGAGACCATCCTGGCTAACACGGTGAGACCCCGTCTCTACTAAAAATACAAAAAATTAGCTGGGTGTGGTGGCGGGCGGCTGTAGTCCCAGCTACTCGGGAGGCTGAGGCAGGAGAATGGCGTGAACCTATGAGGCGGAGCTTGCAGTGAGCCGAGATAACGCCACTGCAGTCTGGCCTGGGCGAAAGAGCGAGACTCCGTCTCAAAAAAAAAAAAAAGTATCCATCTTAATGGGTCTGAGTAATATCTCATTGTGGTTTTCATTTGCATTTCCCTGATTATTAGTGATTGTTATCTTTTCATTTTTATATTCTTTGGGGAAATGACTATTCAGGTTTTTTGCCCGTTTTTTAATTGAGTTGTTTTGTTGTTGATGTTTTCTTCATATATTCTAATATGAATCCCTTATCTGATATATGGTTTGCAAATATTAGTATTTTCTTGTATTCCTTGAGTGCCCTCAGTTTTATAGAATGACTTTTCTTAAGGCTGGGCACAGTGACTCAAGCCTCTAATCCCAGCACTTTGGGAAGTCAAGGTGGGTGGATCGCCTGAGCCTAGGAGTTCAAGACTAGCCTGGACAACATGATGAAACCCCGTCTCTACAAAAAATTAGCCTGACATGGTGGCATGTGTCTGTGATCCCAGCTACTTGAGGGGCTGAGGTGGAGGGATTGCTTGAGTCCAGGAGGTCAAGGATGCAGTGAGCTGTGATTGCACCACTGCACTCCAGCCTGGGCGATAGAGTGACAAAAAAAAAAAAAAAAAAAAGACTTTTCTTAGAATAAGAGTCCCAGTTTTGATCCTAGTTCTACAGTTGACTAAAATGGGGATAGCATACCCTGCCCTGCCCAAAAATAACAGTAACTAACATTTATCAAGCACCTACTAAGTGCCAGGCACTGTTAAGTGTTTACACATATTAGCTCACTTAATCTTCCCAACAATACCATGAAGTAGGTACTATTTTATTTTCATGTTTATTTTACAAATGGGGAAACTGGGTTACAGAGAGTACATAATTTGCCTAAGGCCATACAGGCAGCATGTGCCAGAACAGAGATGTTACCAAACAACCCAGCTTTAAAACCTGGCTTCTGTGAGGAGCCAGGTTAGGAGGAAGGCCTGTAGACTGTTACGTGCTGTGTATGAGAGAGGCAAGAGAGGGTTTTCATTTCTGAGCATACTCTGAAAAGAATGAGGGCTCATTGACATGGAAAAGCCACTTCTGGGGCACTCTAGGATCATGAGGACTCAGGGGGATTCTTTTGCGAGGGGCAGGGCCCTTGGGGTTGAACTTGGAGCCCAGCTCCAAAACGTGAAGAACCTTCACCTTCCTCATTTGGCCTCTATTTGCCAAGACTTCCATTGTAAATATATGTCCCCTAAGAATCGTTACTTGCAACTGTATAACACTTGAAAAAATTAAACATACCGTCACATACATTATTCCATCACATCTTCATAGTGATCTAGTCATTCAGGAAGGGTGGAGGTTATTTTACTATTTTACAGATGGGGAAACTGAGACTCAGGAAGATTAAGTGGCTTTCCAAAAGCCCCGATGTGTGGCTAAATAGGAACAAAACAAAGACTCTTGGACCTTTTCATTCATTCCTCAATAAATCTTTTTGCAAGCCCATCACAAGAACAGGTATTCTATTCCCTGGCCGTGGGCCAGAAAAGCAGGAAAAGCCAGGTATGATAACCTCTCAGTGACCTGGGCCAGAGCCTGATCCATACTTCCCACATGAAGGCTTTGAGGATTGTTAAGTTTTTCCTTCTTATCCTACTGCTTAGCAGTGAGCGCGTGGCTAAAAACATTGCTTTGAGGGACAGGGACCCAAACATTTAGATACCTCTCTAGGTCAAGGCTGCCTCCCTCCAAGATGCAGCAACAGTTCTACAGAAGAGATCCAGAGGACATTATTCCCTCCACCTGACAGATGTGGTAATGAGGGTAAGTAACATGCCTGAAGTCATGCAGCTAATAAGTGCTGGAGTTTCTGGCTTCAATATTAATATTTTTTTATCACTACACCAAGCTACCAAGTTGCCAAAAGGCGGTAGCAACTATGGGGACAGTACTTAACCATGAAAGTGCTCGATTTCAATGCGGTTGGAACAGTTCAAGTGTGCCAGTGCAGACATTGTGGGCAGCGCTGGCCAGTGGCAGGTAGCAGGCTGGAGCAAGTACCCAGCTATGCGGTAGGACATTGCAGAATAAATAAAGATCACCCAAACAAGAACAAAAGAGGGTATTTATCCAGAGCTTGCTATGGCAAAGGGGTCAGCCACCACGATTTGGGTTGGCAGAAACTCAAAGGCAGGCAGGGGGTGGCAAAGCTTTGTAGTGAGAAAAGGGAAGGCTAAACATATGCCCTGATTGGAGGCTGTTGGCAAAGGAAAGTTGGACCAGTTTAACTAGAAGCAAGGCATCCTACGTGATTGGTGTGTGGGACCTATTTCACTTTCTCTGGCTATTCCTGAGTTGGAAGTGGAAGGGACTGTGGCAAAGACAGTGAATCTGGGATGTGAGATTGACCATGTCCTGACTGCTCTGGAGTGGTTGCTGAGAGACTGTGGTTTGGTTTCTTGGCTGGTGGCTATAGAGGTTGTGGGTCAGAATCTTACTGTCATAGATGGTCCTGGCCATTGTCCAGTCAAACTGTCCTAACTGAGAAATCTACTGCTGTGGCTGAAATATTCATTATCAGCATTAGAAAAAAGTGAAAGGATTTCCTGAGGTTCTTGTGTCTTTCCCCACGGGTTGATGGTACTGTGTTTCTGGAGATTTTTCGCATTGGCTCCAACAGGGTTTTCATAATCTGACTGATTCTGATTGACCCATATATGCTTTTCATCATCATGCATCAGAAAGCAGTTTCCTGCATGTGGGAGCAGAGTCCAGATAAAACATTGTGTTTGGAGGGGACGGGTGGCACGGTGTCTGAGGTCCTGAGGCTATGTTCAGTCTACTGAGACTAAGCTGGGGGTCAGAGGAGGGCATTAAAGAGTGGGTGCCCCCAAAATTAAATGGGGTGGGGCTGCACATGGTGGTTCAAATTGTAACACTAGCAATTTGGGAAGCTTAGGCGAGAAGATTGCTTGAGGCCAGGAGCTTGAGACCAGCCTGGGCACCATCACAAGACCTTGTCTCTATAAAACATTTCAAAAAAGAAAATTAGCTGGATGTGGTGGTGTGCACCTGTAGTCCTAGCTACTCCGGAGGCTGAGGTGGGAGGATTGCTTCAACCTACGAGGTTGAGGCTGCAGTGAGCTAAGGTCGCACCACTACACTGTAGCCTGGGAAACAGACCAAGACCTTGTTTCTAAAATAAATAAATAACTAGATAGATAGATAGATAGATAGATAGATAGATAGATAGATAGATGAATAGATAAATCACATGTTCCCACTTATTTGTGGGATCTAAAAATCAAAACGAAGTCAGGGACATAGAGAGTAGAAGGATGGTTACCAGATGTTGGGAAGAGTAGTGAGGAGTTGGGGGAGAGGTCGGGGTGGTTAATGGGTACCAAAAAAACAGAAAGAATGAATAAGACCTGGTATTTGATAGCACAACAGGGCAACTATAGTCAATAATAATTTAACTGACATTTTAAAATAACAAGAATATAATTGGATTGTTAGTAACACAAAGGATAAATGCTTGAGGGAATGGATACCCCATTCTCCATGATGTGATGGTATTGCCTGCCTGTATCAAAATATGTCATGTACCCTATGAATATATACACCTACTAAGTACCCCCAAGACTTAAAAATAAAAAATTAAATGTAAAATAACCATTTTAAAGACTTGTGAGAAAATGAAAATGCAAAATATCTCATTAAAAAGTTTTATTTTAATCACAAAAAAGTAAAAAGTAAAATAAATAAATAAATAAATAAATAAATAAATAAATAAATAAAAGTAGGAGTGAAGGAATGCCCAAGACATTTTTCAACTGGGACGCTCCATTCAGAACACCTTTGCAGCCAATCAGTTGTTTTCATTCCTCCATGCCACACCCTACCATGACTTTTTAAAATTAGTTGTTTCTATGATGACAAAAGTAGAATATATACTCATTGTGGGAAAAAAGATCTGGTTCAGAAGTACATTAATTTAAAAAGGAAAGATCCTGCCTACCCTGAATTCTCATTCCAGATGTAACCACTGTTGAAAGAAACCATATATCTCCCTGTAGCCCCTATAGGAAGTCATTTAGGAGTGAATCCTCCTCCCCAATCTTGCCCAAAAGGTCAGAAAAAAAATATGCAAGAGATTTCAGATTTGGCAGAAGTTCTGCTCCCCCACTCTCCTGGGATATGGTTGCCATTTCATTTCTTTAGTTGGTTTGAAGTCCAGATTCAAGTTCCTGAATAAGACGCCTGCCTCCCTCCCATACCCCTTTATCAAAGCACCCATTAGCCTCAGTGCCCTGCTGGGCAGAAGCAGGGCCCAGAGCTTTGGGTGAACTGTCAGGTTTTGAGCCTCAGCAGTCTGTGGGCACATAGCTGCTATGTGTGCTCTTGGGCTCTGCTTTCACCTTGGATACCGGGAGGTTTGACATTCTTTTCATGAATTTTCAAGGAAATATATCTTCCATCTGGATGGAGACTGGCTGTAAAGAACTCAGCTGTGCCTCATTGGTGAATGGTTAAGCACATTGTGATACATCCATACCATGGATACTCAATGACAAAATAAGAATGAAGTATTGATACATAGAATGATGTGGATTAATCTCCAGAGAATTATGTTAAGTTAAAAAAAGCCAATCCCAAAAGTTTACATATTACATGATTCCATTATATAACATGTCAAATGAAAATGAAAAAATTATAGAAATGAAGATAAGTGACTTCCAGGGGTTAAAGAAAAGGAAGGAGGGAAATAGGTGTGGCTATAAAAGGGCAACATGAGGGATCCCTGTAGTGATGGAACTTTCTGCATCTTGACTGTATTGATGTTAATATTCTGGTTTTAATATTTTACTAAGTTTTATATTAATGATATGTCACCATTGGGGGAAACTGGGTAAACGGTATGTGGCATCTCTCTTACAACTTGTGATAACTTACAATTTACATGTGAACTAACTGCATGTGAACCTAACTCAAAATAAAAAGTTTAAAAAGAAAAGCCCTTTCTGTTCCTCTGTTTATCCCCTTTTCTTGGGTCCCTTGTGTAGGTGAACATTGAAGTATAAATGCTAAGTCATCTTGAGGATGACAGTAATTCAGCAGGGCAGTTCAATTCAGTAGTTGAGTAGGTGGCATGTAGGAGGTAGCCTGAAAATCTACACCTTTCTTTACCCCACCCCACTTCAACTCAAATAGCCTCTGCACTGTACTCAGCATGATACTCGAACCTCCTGCCATTAACACCACTTTTGGGGATCTTCTCCGCAGGCCTACGCTCTTTGTGTTTTGAGACAAGTAATGCATCAATTCGTTGGCTTGATTACTATTACCAGCTGTTGTCACCAGGCACACAGCAAGGCTCTGAGATGCTAAGAAAACAGGACAGAGACTTTGGGGCTGACTATAAGAGAGAAGCCAGTGTATCTGTTCTCAAATTTTCCTTCCCAAGGATCATTCGAGAGCCCGCAGTTATCAAAGTATGAAGAACACCTTGGCCTATGAGGAAGAGATTGCTAAGATAGCAAAGAAATATATATATATATATATATAGTGATGATAACTTATATATATATATATATAGTGATGATAACTTATATATATAAGTGATAACTTATATATATATAAGTGATAACATATATATATAAGTGATAACATATATATAGTGATAACTTATATATATAGTGATAACTTATATATATAGTGATCACTTATATATACACATACACTTAACATATATATACATTTACATGCACACATATGTATATGTATGTACATACCTATGTATATATACATATGTGTGTGTATATATATGTACATATAGGTACACACACACACACACACACGGCTCTTTTGTTTCCTGGAAGGAAACCAAGAAGTAGGTAGGGACATGGTGGTGGTGAAGGGTAGAGATGAGTTTTCATGTTTCATCATTTTATACCTTGTCTACCATTAGAATTTTCCAGCCATTTTTTTTCTTTGTCTTTTGGGGAAGTTCTTGGAGGCCAGCTACCCTGGCTACATGCCTCTGCTTGTCCCATTGACCAGTCACTCAGCTCAGGATGTCAGCAGCCCAGGAGGAAGAAATGAAAACTCCTTCTCCAGGATATTAAGGAAGGAAGGAAGGAAAGAAAATGACAGCAGGAGGCTGTTTGGGTAGGCCAGTGTGAATCACTGATTCCAGACCCAGGGGGTTGCTTTCCTCTCAGCTGCCTGGCCAAGGAAGCCAGAACAATTCTCTGCCTGGATAGGTGGTAAAAATGCCATTTACTATGCCAAGCAAGTGTCCCTCCTCCAATGGGGGTGGCATACCTGGCTGGGTCCTTGCTCCCTTGGCTGATAGTTGTGGGGAGGGGACCTGTGCAGGTTTTGGATAAGGCTGCCTGTGGGGGCAGTGCCTCACCCCTCCAAGCTCTGGGTTAAGTGAAGTGTGAGTGATAAATATTTGTGTTTTCTCCCTGCTGGGGATTTTCAGGTTGGAGACTGTGACTTTGGCCATGGCTGGAGGTGAGGGAAAAAAATTGGGTTCCTCCTCCTTCCTGAGCACTGTTCCATTATCAGGCTCCTGAGGACCAGAGAGCTGGAGGGAGTGGAGGGAATTATTTTAGAGTTTTGTGCAGCCAGGAGAAAGGAGATGAAGGCATCCAGCAAGAAACTGGCAAGGGCCTTCCACATCCTTGCACCTTCACTCATAGCATCGTTGACCCCATCTGAGTTCCAGTTTCCACTCCTGAAGGGGACAATCCGAAATACAGGCAAACAAGCGGGCAGGTGGATGGACAGGTGTGTGTTTAGAAACATTGCACAATGTCTAGTTACAAACTCCACTCATCTCTGTTCAGTCAGGCAGATCCCCTAGGACCACACCTAGAGCCAAGTTTGTGTTGTGTTATTGGATATGTAGCCCGAAAGTAATAAAACTGTACTGTAGACATTCTATACTATACAGACTTCCTCTAAATCTCCTCCACTACAAGAACGAGCCAGGAGTGTGGTGAGTCATGGCGACTTTTCTGGTTGTCCTCCCCCACTACTCCAACCACAGCCAAGAGATGTCCAATGACTCTGAATACTGCCTGATGGGAGAGGAGGAGGAATGGGAAGAGGGGGAGGAAGAGGTAGTCAGGACTGATAACCGCCATTAGAAAATGCCTATATAAGCATCATTATGTAAGCATTCCTCCCTAGGAGGCATCCTCTCCTCCCCCTAACCCACCATAGTATCTTGTTGGCTCTCCTCCACCCTACTTTTTTTCCCATAATGTGAATTTATGTCAGACTTGGCCTATTTACAAATGTTGGGGGAGGGCTGGGGGAGGTCCCTGCCCTACCAAGTGTACTTTCCTCCAGTCTAGCTCCCTTAAGGACAACTCTGGATCTGGTGGTCCCACTTGCCCCCAGCCTCCCTAGAGCGTTGTGAGGGCAGATATTCTGAAGGCACTCTGAGAAGCCTGGTGAAATGGCTCCATAGAAGCCATAACTCAGATCTCTAGCTCATCCTCCTGGGCTTCGTGAGATGTCACTCCATCTGAGATGCTCTAATCAGCAGGGTCACATGGATTTAGACACTAAACCGCTTTGTCTCTCTCATTTCTCACCCTTAAACCCACCCACATCTTCGCCAGCCTTTAGTGGGAGCTCATTCAGTGAGCCTCAGGAGGTGGGCTGAGGGGATTGGGAAAGAGAAAGCAGGGAGACATGAGCCAAAGGAAGGGGAGGAGAGACAGAGACTGAGAGCGACCTTCTGGAATGGTTTGCACCTGTTCGGAAGTAAGGACGTTTCATTATTCTCCATTTCTGGATCTACTGATTATAGAGATTTTTCTTTTTTTTTTTTCTTTTCTTTTCTTTCTTTTTTTTTTTTTTTTTTGCCAGACAGAGTCTTGCTCTGTCACCAGGCTGGAGTGCAGGGGTGCAATCTCTGCTCACTGCAACCTCCGCCTCCCAGGTTTAAGCGATTCTCATGCCTCAGCCTCCCAAGCACCTAGGACTACAGGTGCCAGCCACCATGCCTGGCTAATTTTTTGTACTTTTAGTAGACAGCGGGTTTCACCATGTTGGCCAGTCTGGTCTCGAACTCCTGACCTCAAGTGATCCACCTGCCTCAGCCTCCCAAAGTGCTGGGGTTACAGGCATGAGATGCTGCACCCGGCCGATTATAGAGATTTTTTCAGAGCCGCATGTTTAAAAAGCCTGGTAGAGTTTTTGAATCAGCCCTGAAGGTTTCAGTTAAATTTATCCTGCATGTTTTAGACTCACTGGAATCATTCGTTAGAGCCAGGAAGATCAGATTCCCCCCAAAGCAATGGAGGCATTTATCTAGGAACTGGGGTTTGGGGGGATTCACTCATGGTGTTTGTACTTTATGTTTTGCTGGAAGCAAGTGGCTGAGCTATGCTGCACCTGGAAATCTACATTACTGGCCCGACATCTTAAGAATGTGCCCAACTTTCTTAGTAGAGGTTATACCCATCCGGAATGCCAAGTAATGGAATGTATGCCCTCTTGGGATTTACAAAGGATGAACACTTTCCAAAACCCAGAGCTTAAAAAAAAAAAAACTATTCCCCAAATAGTTGTTTTTGTAGTCCTATCTTCTTATCCAGCCTTATCCAGCTCCCACCATGTTATTCTAACATTTTCTTCTACTGGTCTGTCCTAATGACTGGCTTTTGGGCATGTGGTCATTTTCAAGTCAATGCTATGACCACAGATCCCACAGAACAGTAACCACAAAGTCCCTCAACAAGGTGTTTTATTCACTACCTATGATTCACTCAGCACTGTACCATGGCAGATATAAGAAAAAAAGTGGGCACTTTGGGAGGCTGAGGCAGGTGGATCACTTGAGGCCAGGAGTTCGAGACCAGCCTGGCCAACATGGTCAAACTCCATCCCAACAAAAAATACAAAAATTAGCTGGGTGTGGTGGTGCATGCCTGTAATCCCAGTTACTTGGGAGGCTGAGGCACAAGAATCACTTGAACCCTGGAGGCAGAGGTTGCAGTGAGTGGAGATCACACCACTGCACTCCACCTGGGTGACAGAGTGAAACTCCATCTCAAAAAAAAAAAAAAAAAAAAGAAAGAAAGAAAGAAAAGAAAATGTAAGAAATGTGTTTTTTTTCCTCTGGAGACTTCTAATCTAAGTTAAGGAGAAAAGTTATATGCATTTGAAACACCACGAGGACAACAAAAGACAGTATATAATAAAATGTGGAATGGAATGGTATGATAATAGCAATTCCTATCAGTTATTAAGGCCTTCCTAAGGGACAGGCACCATGCTAAAGGCATCACACTTATTATCTCATTTTAATCCTCATAACAACCCTTTGAGATGGGTTCTATTAATATCTCCACTTTTGAGCCAAGGGAACTCAGGTTTACAAAGAGTAAATAATTTGCTGTAAGGCAGTTGGTAAAGGCAGGCAGAGCTAACATCTAATTCCCAACTTTTTATTTTGAAAACACTTCAGAATTACAGGTAAGTTGAAGAACACTGTAATGAAGACCCATATATGCCTCACCTACATTCACCAACTATTAACATTTTACTACATTTGCTTCATCATTCTCTCTCTCTCTCACTACACACACACACACACACACAAACACACTCCTATGCATTCTTTCTGACCTAATTGAGCATAAATTGCAGATATCATTACACTTCCTTTCTAAATACTTCAGCATGTATCTCCTAAGAACAAAGACATTTTCCTACACAATCACAATGCAGTTACCGCACCTCAGAAACTTGACCAGAGTCAGAATTTGAACACGACTCTGACCCCAGAGCCTTGACCACAGGTGCTATGAGATTTCAGTAGAAGGAGCCATCAATGCAGTTTGGGGATTATAAGATGGATTTTCTGTGGACTCTCTACTTCTGATTATTTGAAGTAATGGAAGGAAGGAGTTAGGCAGAGAATCACAAAGCATGCATTATCCAAACACTAAAGCTCATGGTTTTCAGAGTGTGTTCTATTTGGGTGGGAAGGGAATGATACAGATTTGCCTTTCTAATTAGCTTCTTTTCTGGCCAATATTAAAATTGGTCTTTCTTAACAGCCTGCTGACATCACAAACGGGGTAGGTATTCCAGAAGTTATTCTTTGATTAAAAACACAATTACAGGAAATGTACTAAGTGGGTAAGCAAAGCCACATATGAATAATGGAGAACTAACCACAAATTTGAGTTAGAAAGGAATTCCAGCTAGAAATTCTAGCCACAGGTCAGACTTTAGCATCTACAACATAAATCTAGTTCTTGCTCAGTTATGTTCCTTTTCCCCAAAGTTAACAAGAGAGGGTCGAATGTACTGCCCTGTCCAGAGACCCCAGCCTACCCACCCAGTGAAATTCCAGAAGCAGAGTGTTGCCTATTTCAGACTGAAAGGAAAAACAGGCCTCTGCTACCAGACTTGCCAAGACCCCCTGAAGGGACCCCAGCCTAAATTTCTTCTTTTTTCTTATTCTTATTTGGACAAACCCAATTTGGAAAGCCTGTCAGATTAGGCCCAGCTGGACAGCATTTAATGCCCTTCATGAATACATGCACAGGAGAAATCACAATCTTTTGAAACTCTTGATTCCTCAAAAGTCATTTTAAAAAGCCAAAAGCCTGCATCTGCATTTGTTTTGCGTGTCGCACTCCCACTAGGCACTTTTAAAAAAACAAAATATTTCAGATCTGTGCATCTCAGAGGCCAAGGTAGGGACACACACCTCTTTATGGGACTGAGATTGGGAAAGGTGCCCTACTGGGTCTTCCAGGCAGTCAACATTAGCTCACGCTTTTGCTCGCTGTCTCTCTGTCTCCAGTTCTTTTGGTTTTCTGTGGACACAATCCGATCTGCAACATCTCTGAATCCATGTAATGTAAGCCATGTTATAATTGGGGTTCCCCGTGTACACACAACCTTTGGTAGGGACTTTCACCTCAAGGGCAGAAAAGATTTCACGAATTTAAGGAAATTCTTGCTTTTTTGGTTCATGGCCCCAGACTGGCTTAGGGAGTAAATAGTTTTCCTTAGGACCAAACAAGAACAGCTTAGAACACCTCAAAAACAGTGTTCACATCTAGATGGGAATGCTTGCAGCCTTGCTACTTAAATTTTCTTTCTTCCCTGGCCTGTCTCTTCTCCCCTCTGCTCCCCTCTCCCTCCAGCCCACACCATCTAAAATGCCAGAAAGCGATTTATTTACATCGCCTTCGCAAAGCCTTTGAGTGCCCTTTACTGCTCGGATAAAAGCCTCTACTCTTTCCTTAGGGTTTCATCTCCAAATTACTTCTCACGCTCAGCTCTGCAGGAATACAGAGAGGCTAAGAAAGAGCATCTGGTATTTTGCTCTAAGGATGCTGTTGTGGCGGGAAGATGGAGACAGGGGAAAAAGGGGAGTTAACAGTTCCTAACCATGTAAGGAACAAGCCCAGCCCTTTTTGGACGGAGATCAGAAGACAGCGAGAGGCCTTAGAGAAGAAACTTTATCTGGCTGGTTATTGCTTCGGCCTGTGGGTCCGGGGCTGCGTGCGTGTGGGCGCTTGAAGTGCCGAGCTGCCCCCACGTGGCAGCCTCTAAGGGCATGCCCACAGCGCGGACTCCCAAGCACCCCAGCAGGCAAGGCACGTAACCGGCCAGCGGCTCCCTCAGCAGCACCGTGGCTAGCTTTCATGCTTGCCTCAAGATTTCAGAGTAAGTGGCGGGCGCAGCCGACCTACTCCCCCTAGACACCACGGAGTGGAGGGTGGCAGAACGCCAGCCGGCCTTGCAGGGACTCCTACCCGCCCAAGTGGTGCGCTCGCCGCAAAGGCGGGCGGCGAGGAATGACCCGGGGGTGGGCGGCGGGCAGTGAGACATCTCTGGGCTCCAACTTGCAGCATCATTCCCCTGTGCACCCCGCCGGTTGGGGGCGGTGCCTTCCTGGGAGAGCTCGCGCAGGTGTGCGTGTGCGTGTGCATGGGAAAGCTCAGCAGTGGGAGAGCCCTCGACCCAGCTTCTGGGACTCGGCAGGTCGGGGGACACAGAGACAGGTCAACTCTACGTGGGGAAATGAGGGCCGGCTGGACGCCTCGAGGCTTCTCTGCCTTTCACGCTTCCTCTCCTTCCTGCCCGGCACCCCTACCTGGCTCACCTGGGCCCCAGGGACCAAGGGGCCAGGACCGGAAGTCGAGCGTATTCCCAAGGCTGTTGCAGTTGCAGTTGTCTTTGGTTGACTTGCAAAGGCAAGAAGGAGGGAAGCACCAAGAGGGAGCTTGGCCCAGCTGCAGTGACTGACCTGGAAATACCTAGTTATTCCCAGGGCTTCCTGTCCTGCACACCGCGATTCCCTACCACTTGGTGCAGGGGTACTTTGTGGCACTCCTACAGCCTTGGCTTTGCCAGAGTTTGTAAGAAATGACTCAAGTCTGAGAAGGGAGATCTGCACAAGGGTGATGTTTATATAACAGACAGACCAGGGAGAGAGACTGGACAAAGCTCTAGATTCTCTATGTGTCAAGAAACCCAGCCAACATCATCCCAAAGTAAAGCACCCCACAAACCTGGATTTTACAAGGCTCATTTCATTGATTAGTAACACCATTCAAATAACTGACAGCAATAATTCCATCAAATAATGTGGTTCAATTACATCGGAACATGATGTTTTGGCACTAGTAAGCAGCCAGCAAGCAGCTAGCATGACTGACAATAAATGATCTTGTAGGGAGATAAGGGAGATGGGGGACTGGGGCCAAGAAGTGGAAGAGAGACGAGAGGAAGGCCGAGAGAGGGGTGGAAAGAGAGAGGGAAACATGGATGAGTAGAGAAGAATCACCTTAAATTTTCTGAGTTGTCTTAATTTTCTAAATTTATTCCAAGCTGTACAATATGCAGTCTCCCAGTTACTTGATGGGGTATTATATTCAAGCAGTATATTCTTATTATGTGTCCACAGTGTTGTTTTTGGATGTTGTGTGTGCATATGTTTACATATTGCAAGCAATTCCAAAAGGAAGAAGATATTAACCAAAATGGATTTAGTCATATGGTTAATTAGTGGGTATGTGAGTGTACATGATTATTGCCAATTTTCAATCGTGGAGTGAACACTCATCTTTTCCCTTAACTATTCCAACTTGGAGTCACAGCCAGAAACCCACCTCACTCATTGCAAGTCTCCAATCATTGAGCGTTGCATGGGTTCATCTGGCCCTGCAATTCTCTCCCTCCATGGAAACACACTGTATGAACAAGAACTGGCAGCCTCTAGCCTGCAGGCCCAAAGTGGAATTCCATGTGATTTCTAATGGTGCTGCACCTGGAATGCTAAAGTGAAGTGGTTCAGGTATGGAGGTGTGGGTAGATTGGCAGCCCATTTCTGCTTCTTCCCCAAGATCAGTACCATAACATGCTCCCATTTTTCTGCTGGTGAGTGGGCCTGGACTCTTGAAATGCTGCTGATCCCCATAAAAAAGTGTCCTTGGCAACTATTTTAAACCCTGTCTCCAGGACTATCATCTCACTGTTGTGCCCTCAATCTATGGCCTTGAATGGATGCTGTGGATGTTACAAGGCTTTCTCTGTATAATTCATGGTAGCACCAGATGACAGAGACATTGTCAGTGAGTGCTTTGGGAGGGCCAAGGGAGATGATAACAGCGAGCACTTTACTCCCAGGTGAGCTTCCAAGCCCTTTCTCCCTGGGGCTCAGTGCTAGCTTATGTCAGATTTTCCTACTTGCAGATGAGCAAGGGCCCTTTCTTGGGGCCCCTTCACCCTAACGTCTGCTTTCTATGGACGGAATCTGGAGCAGCCTGAGGTCTTTGGGTTGGAAAAGGAAACTCAGTGGACCAAATGGCTTGCTCTTATGGCCTCAGGTGAAGAAGTCTCAGTTTGAGCTCATGTTTATTGAATCTGGGCTGAAGGTACAGGAGAAATGATAAGAGGGCATTTGAGATTAAGGAGCCAGGGCCTTTACAAATAAGTGGCATAGAGTGTTTCACAGGACCTAAAAGATAAAGGAAACTTGGTGTACATTTAAAAACAGTGTGTACCTACACTGTACCTAGCTTTGTGCGGAGCCCTCTGGGAGAAACTTTTCCTTTCCCCTCCTGGAGCCAAGCAAGCACAGTGTCTGGCACAAGTATTTGTTGAAGGAATCTTGTTGACTGAACGAAGATGCACTTAAGGAGCTTGCCTTCTTAGTGGGTGACCAGGCCAGTAAACAGCAGTTTGCAAGAGGTGGAGGATGGGGACATAAGCTCAGTAGGACAGAGTGTAAATGAGAGTAGGAGCACTTGGAAGCGAGCAGATGGAGGAACTGTGGGGTCCTCTTCTTTGAGCTTTTTCCTAGGCTCAAGGTGTTGTGGGAGAGGAAGACTGGGAGGGAAATGGTGCTGGCTCAAACACTCACTGCTCCCCCGTAAACCTTGGGCACTCTTGCACCCTCCATCCCCCTAGCACCCCCACCTCCCCCCAACACAAGGAGGTTTCCTAGGATCACAGCTTGGCCAAATCAGCAGGGTTGCACTTTCTCAAGGAAGCCCAATAAGCCTTGAAATTCAAATTTGGGCAGAAACATAGGATTGGTTCAGTCTCCTCTCCCGCATACAATTGCAGTCTAGATTTTATGTATAAATATATACATTTCTCATCGTGGAGATGTTTGAAATGTCTGGCCAGTGGTGGAAATGGGTATGTTCAGAGCAGCCATCCATATTCTTGTGGGCCTTGACTCCATGCCAAGAGCCTCGTTGGCACTTTGCTCTAATCAAATGAGTCTCTAGTTTAAAAACCCAGTCTGCGTTTTTAAATTCCAAACTAGTTACTGTAGATATAGATCTTGCTCAAGATAACTAGTTATTAAGTTCTGTTGCTGTTTTCATAGAGATAGAAGGACAGCAGGTTACAGGAGAATTATCAAGAGATTGGTGAACACGCTTATTGGAAGAAGGGAGAAAATAGCAGTAGGCTTGAATTATGTGACACCATATTGCACAAATATAGGAGATGAAGGCAAAGCAAAAGAACTTTTTAAATCTGACAAGACCCTGTAATTGTGGGGTGGGTGACAATGTCTTCACTTTAAGGGTAAACAAAGTGGGCCCCAGAGGTTTTTAGCTATTCTCTTTGGGTCATACAGTCAGTGGTAATACAAAGATTAGACTCCTGAGTACCCTGACTCCCAGCATAGAGCTGTCTGGCTCAGATAGAGGAAAGATTGTCATCTGAGTAGTAGACCAAAAGCATACATTGTGGGATACTGTGGCCTCTCTCTGGGACTGCTGCAGAGATCAATTCAGCCTAAGGCCAAATGGTGAGCTCAGGCAACTTTTTGTTGTTGTTTTTGAACAGGGTCTCTCACTCTGTCACCCAGGCTGGAGTGCAGTGGAACAATCATAGCTCCCTGCAGCCTTGAACTCCTGGGCTCAAGTGATCCTCCTGCCTCTGCCTCCCAAGTAGATGGGACTACAGGTGTCTACCACCATGCCTGGCTAATTAAAAAAAATTCTTTTTATAGAGACAGGGTCTTGCTATGTTGCCCAGACTGGTCTCAAACTCCTGGGCTCAAGTGATCCTCTCACTTTGGCCTGGGATTACAGGCATGAACCACCGTGCCTAGCCCAGGGCAACTTTGTTTTTAGCAACCCCAGTCTCTCCTGTTACAACCCATTTCCGATTTCAGTACCCCTTCCACCCCAGGTGTTCTGGGACTGAACTTTGCCCTTCTCTCCGAGCCTGTCTTCTCCAGGCCTCTGGCCTTCTAGGCCGTGGACTTCCTCTTGGCTAACACATTGCCATCTTGTGGCCCAGGGGCTAGCTCTTAGCCAACTGACCTGTGATGATAGGTTAGTAGACATTAATGATTAACTCTTGATAATGTGTATTTCAACAGGACCTGGATGCTTTTGTGTCACTCCAGCGATTGCTGGTAATCTTGGGGATCTGGCCAGGATAGTGGGCCCCTCACATCATGCTAGTCAGCTTCTCCTACTCCAAGAACAGGATTCAGGAAAGTGAGGCTGAGAGTTTCTGCAACAGGTACTTGACACCTGACCAGGGAATTACTATTGTAAATTATGTGTCAGCCTGCTCCCCTTGGCTGCAAAACTTCCATAATGCCCCTGAAAGCAGTGTGGGTTGCAATTTGAGATTAGAAGCCACAAATATTGACTTGTAATGAGGTCCAGTTGCTAGTATTCTGGGGATCCATGCATTCTTTCTTGGCCCTGAGTAGCCCCCTGGAATCCAGATGCTAGAGGACAGCCAACCCTGAAGTGCCCTCTACCGACCTGGGCCCATCTCCCCATAGCATCTGCAACCAGTTCTCCGGAACCCGAGACCTTGCGGCATACCTAGCTGCATGGAGAGAACAATGATGAACATGAAATTTGGCTCTATGTGTCCTTCCAGTTAGGGAAGGCAAATTTAGGCCATTTGAAAGCACCAGAAATGTGTAACTGCAGCTTAGCCTGCCAGATCAGACCCAACTTCCACTCCTCACTGTAATTAGAAGTGTTTAATGTGGTCATTAGAGATCCCTGTGGCACTTCACTTCCTTCTCTCCCTCCCTTCTTTCCTGTTTTTTTTTCTTTCCCCCTAGTTTTAGAAGAAAGATTGTTAACTCTAATTCCCTGACAAGGGGCTCAGTCTGGGTGTCGCATTTTGCTAACTTGCATTCACTCAGTTGCACTTTTCATTCATGAGAGCGGTAGGAGAATTGATGGGTGCCAATGGAGTGGCAGGTATCAGTGTAGGGGTCAGAGGGAGGAGGTACTGTCCCAGGCCCCCAGCCTCACCCTCTGTAGGGAGTTAGGGGGAAACTGGCTCTTGGGCAATTTCTTGAATAAATTATTTGCCGTATTTACCAGTTTACCTAAAGTTTTTTCTTTCAGTTATTTACAATATAAAGTACTTAAGTCTTTGCAAAAATTCATTTAGGAGAAAATGGTTTTAAAGCTTTTGGAGATGTCTCTAAAGATGTAGTTGACAGGTTTCATTTGGTCTTTAGCAGCATTCTAAGGGTTGTTCCATTTGTTGTAGGGAGGTTTGGTTTCCTTGGGGAATATATGAACAATCTGGAAAAGTATATTATTTCATCAGGAGCCAAAATTTCTGCATATTATATGGGAATGCTTACATTTGTTTCTTTAAAGAAATTTATGTATTTTCTTGATTGACAATGGAATATTTGTGTATATTTATGGTGTACAACCTGATGTTTTGATATATGTATACACTGTGGAATGATTAAATCAAGGTAACTAACACACCCATCACCTCATATACTTATTTTTTGTGCACTAGCTTCTTTTGAATCCTTTGAAAGTGCATTTTCAGTTGTGTCAACTTTAGCATTTTTGGAATTCTTTCATCAGTTTCTCATATAGCACAATTTTTTTTGTTGTGTGTTATTTCTGGAAATTAGTAACCAAAATGTAAAATGCGATGTGATTGCCCCTGTCATTTCCTAATTAATTTTCTACTTTAGCATTCTTTTAGCTTTTTAAACCAATCTGCTTCTTATCCTTCCTTCACAATTTCATAGTTATGGTCAGTGGATAGCAAATTTGAGGAATGAATCCTACAGTGTATTATAGTAATCCCTTCTTGGCATCTTTACTCTCCTTCTACTGCTTTAAACGGTTTTACTCTTTCATGAAATCTTCAATAGCTATTAAAACTGCCCATTCAATTCAAATTGCCATAAACTTTATAATTTGCTGGAAGAAATTAGTTTTAGTGAATTGGCTTGCTTTCAGAAGGCCAAGTAAAGTTAGTGAAGGCTTGCCATTTGATTACTTCAAATGCATATACAGTACTTACCTTGACCCAGTACTTCTGGGTCAAGGTAATTACTTGTTCTCCTAACAGCTGGATGAGCTCACCTCACCTGCCACTCACCTCCTGCTGTGTGGCTTGGTTCCTAACACTACAGACCGGTAGTGGTCTGTGGCTTGGGGGTTGCAGGCCCCTGTTGTATGCTATTACTTTAAATGCATGTATAGTACTTACCTTGACCCTCAACTGGAGGGTGGCAGGGGCATGTGGGGGATAATTTTGCTCCCCAGGGGACATTTGGCAATGCCTGGAGACATTTTTGGCTGTCAAAACTGGGGCCAAGGTATGCTACTGACATCTAGTGGTTAGAGGCCCAGGGATGCTGCTAAACATCCAAGGATGAGCAAGAAGAGCCACTCCCTACCTCCTACCAAAGAATTTTGCAGCCCCAAATGTCAATCATGCCAAGATTATGAAACTCTACCTTAAACTAATAACAGTTTCCTAAAGTAGAAGTCTGAGGAGGACCCACCTTAAGAGCGTTTAGATCAGCACTATCCACTCGAAGTTTCTGTGATAATGGAAATGACCTCTATCTGTGCTGTCCAATAAGATAGCCACTAGCCATGTGTGGCTACTGAGCCCTTGCAGGGTGGCTAGCATAACTGAAGAACTGAGTATTTACTTTTATTTTATTTCAAGTAATTTAAAATTAAACAACCACATGTGCCTAGTGGCTTTCATATTGGATTCAGTGTTAGAGGCATTATGGTCTAGCGGAGCATAGTGCATGGTTCATGTCCACAGTCTACCACTTTCTAGCTTTATGGTCTTGAGTATGTCATCTAGGCCTTCTGAGCCTCAGTTTTCTCATCTGTAAAACAAGAAGTAACAATGGTACCTACTTTTCAGGATGGTGAGTATCAAATTAAATTATGCATGAGAAATAAAACATGTAGCAGTATCCAGCACAGTAAGAATTTGAGAGATGTTAGCAATTATTGCTAGAGATTTGTGATAAGTATAGTAATTGTCATCATGTACGTGGGGCTTGTGCAGGGCTTAAAAACAAGACCTCCCTGGAATATTATTTAAAGGCCACTTCAGAGGCAGAGCTCCAACTCTCAGCCCTCACAGGATTCCTCTAGTCATGTTCCCATGCCTCTTTGGCCACATCCGTAAAGTGGGAATAATAAAATGATAGTCATAGTAGTGCTTCTCCCCTAGCTGTCTATGCTACAGCATTGTTGGGATGTGCTCTGAAGAGTACAAAGCCCTCTGGAAGTATAAGGTTTGTGCCAAAAGTTTGCACATTACACAGCTGTGCTTTCATCCAGATTCAGTACAAAAGTCCTGCCTTGGTAAAACTGTCTTAAATTTGGAATGTAAGTGTCTGAATTGGGAAGGTTGTACTGGAGAGCAGCAGGAAACCGGGAGTTCCTCACGATGTTAGGCCCTGCTCTGTTGGTCACCTGACCAGTGTATGGCAGGACAGCCCAGGCACCATTTTAAGGATGCATTGAAGCTTGGCATTTGGGGCTGGGAAGCCAGAGCACTATATGGGCAAACCTGTCTCCCAGGCTCCTAATGAAGGAGCAACGCATCTGGTCCAAGGGGAAAGAAGAGCAGCTTATAGTGTGCCATCAAAGGCCATACTGCCCAAGGGTTCAGCCACTTAGGCAGAGTGTCTGGACTGACAGATACATATGTACACATGTGGAAAATATTTTGGTACCATAGAGTAGAAAGTGCATGGAGCTTTGGAGTCAAATATGGGTTTGAATCCTCACAATGCTACTTACTAGCCATGTGGCCATGGGTGAATGCCTTAACCTTTCTGAGCCTTAATTTTCTCACCTGTAAAATGGAGATGATTCCTACCTCATGGTGTTGTCACAAAGATTAAATCAGGTAACTGGCAGGCACACATAAGTTGCCCTCAGTAAATATGAGTTCCCTTGTCACCTTATGTTGACAAACAAAGAACGACCATTAACCAATTAGGTAGTCATGATCCCATTTCTGTTCTTCCGGGATAGCCAAAGGAAATGAAAGTTTCTGCTGTTGGCATAGGAACGCCATTTAGTCCTTTCTGGAGAAGAGGAAAGGGGGAGGATTTTCCTTGCTGTGCCACTGCAGTGTCCAAAAGAGCAGTCTGAACTGTTTAAGAACAGCCTCGGGTGAAATATAAAAAGCACAGGGCCTGGGTGCTCACAAATACAGTTAATGAGGAGCCTGAGCAGCCTCGCCTGGGCTTGATACTTGCCCCCAAAGAAGTCACTCCATTCTGTGAACCCAGAGAGAGGCTTTCTGGGGACAGCCAGTTTCCCAGGAGTCTGGGGTTGAAACTCAAGCCATATCTGTGGCCTATTGATCCAATGGTGGCTAATGGGCCAAGGGCACAGGTTGGATCCAGTTGGCTTTGCCCTCACACACCCATGGGCCCCAGCCCCCAATACAGGTAACCATTGGACAAACCTGCTGGTTACTGGGGGGCTGATGGAGAGAGTACGGGTAACTGCAGAAAGTCTCATCCCCTACTTTCGGGAAACTGATGAAGAGCAGGGAACACAGGTCATTAACACCATGGGGAGGAAAGCCTTCTGGTGGAGAAGAGAGAGTAATACCAATAATAGTGAACAAGTATTGAGTGCTTACTGTGTGTTATGCCTCATGCCAAGAGCTTTATATGAGTGATATAGTTTAGATACTTGTCCCCTCCAAGTCCCATGTCGAAACCTGATCCCCAATGTTGGAGGTGAAGCCTAGTGGGAGGTGTGTGGGTCATGGGAATGGATCCCGCATGAATGGTTTGGTGCCCTACCAGTGGTAATGAGTGAGTTCTCACTCTATTGCTTCACATGAGATCTGATTGTTAAAAAGAGCCTGGCACCTCTTCCCTTCTCTTTCCTCTTTTTTTTTTTTTTTTTTTTTTTTTTTTTTTTTTTTTTTGAGATGGAGTCTCACTTTGCTGCCCAGGCTGGAGTGCAGTGGCGTGATCTCGGCTCGCTGCAACCTCTGCCTCCTGGGTTCAAGTGATTCTCCTGCCTCAGCCTCCTGTGGCTGGGATTACAGGCATGCACCACCACGCCCAGTTAATTTTGTATTTTTAGTAGAGATGGGGTTTCACCATGTTGGCCAGGCTGGTCTTGAACTCCTGACCTCAGGTGACTCACCCATCTCGGCCTCCCAAGGTGCTGGGATTACAGGTGTGAGGCACCATGCCCACCTCCTTCCTTTCTTTCACCATGCAATCTCCACAAACCAGCTCCACTTGTGCCATGATTAGAAGCTTCCTGAGCCCCTCACCAGAAGCAGATGCTGGCAGTCTTGTATAGGCTGCAGAACGATAAGCCGAATCAAAGTCTTTTCTTTATAAATTACCCAGCCTCAGGTATTCCCTTATAGCAATTCAAAATGGACTAATACAGTGAGTCAGTTCACCAAGCTGTCTGTGAGAGCAGGGCCCTTCTCTTTATTGGGCACTGCTCTGGGCCCTTCTTAGCACATATCAGGAGCTCAATGAACAATTATTAAATGAATGAATCTTCACAGTTAGCCTATGATGAAAGTACTAAGCCCCACTTACCAGCTAAGGAAATTTAGGTTTTCAGCAGTTCAGTGTCTTGCCCAAGATCACACACCTAGTAATTGACAAGAGCTAGGATTCAAACCTAGATTTGTCCAGCTTCATAGCCTAACCCTTTCACAATTATGTTATGCTTCCTACTCAGAAGGTCAATGTGCCAGATTTCTCTTTCTGTGACAAAAGCACATCTGCTTAGAAACTACTGGATCAGAGAGTCAAGAGCACTACACAAAGACGATTTATGATGTTCATACTTCTTTCATTCCACCTACTCCCTTCATCTCCTAACTTCTGTCCCCAGACCCTTCTATTATCATGTTCATTTTATAAATCAGGAAACTGAGGCATGAAGGGATTACATGACTTACCTTAGGCCACACAGCTTGTCAAGATCTGCATTAGTCTGAGGTTCTGGTCCTCAAAAATTCCCCAGCCTGATAGGAAGAGGGAGAGTTTCATCTAATGAGGCCAAGGCCCCAGGGGAAAAAATTAACAATGGGCCCCATATTGTTAAATCAACTTGCTTGAACTTTTAAAAGTAGAAACAAAATATTTTACCTGTCTAATTTGAACATTTTGAACCATATTTCTTGCTACAAACACAAAAACTTAGAAGAATATAATTCAGTTATCTACCATAACATATAAGGGTGATGTTCAAAATGAGAAATAGAAACAAGAGAACAGGAAAAGAAGAGATATGGACCTGGGAAAGTCCAGATATGAGTACAAAAAGAGCAACAGCACAGGAGGCAGTGTATTTCAGAAAAATATTGCTACAGAAGGTTGATAAAGTCATGTTGCATTTTTACATTAACAAGGTCTTTATTTCTTATTTCCTGGCCTGTGAACTTCATGAGCTAAGTACTAACTAGCCCATCCTGTGAACTAAGGATCATGATACTTCTTCCTTACTGCATTTAGATCTTCCCTTTCCATAAGCCCAACTGTCCTGGGAAAATGGAGAGGAAAGTAAGTCAAACGGAGAGTCTTCTGAGCCCACGGGAGAAAGGAAAGGGTCCAGGGAGCACAGGCGTGTCTGCCTCCTCAGATTTGCAACAGAACCCAGTAGATAGGGAAAGCTTCCTCTCTAGAGTTTGCCATCAAGCATATTAACAGAGGTTTCTGCATTAGTTCACTGTTCATTTGTGATAGTTGGAGGGGTATCTAGGAACCTGTTAAGGGAAAGAGGAAGGGAAAATCCCCACTAAACCTCCAAAACCTTTTTTTAAAATGGGGTCTTGCTGTGTTGTCCAAGCTGGCCTTGAACTCCTGGGCTCAAGTGATCCTCTTGCCTTAGCATCTCCAGTAGCTGGGACTACAGGCATGTGCCACTATGCCCAGCCATGCCCTATTTTTGAAGGACATAATTTTAACTTCACATGTGAAGAATGTTTGTTTCTTTTGTCCTTGTGGCCCCAGAAGCCAAACATCAATGATCTTGAGACTTCTTTTATACAGAAACGGTTTATGTTTGCTTCTTCAGCGTTAGAGGAAGGAGGAAACTCTTTGGGATGAGGTAGTTCTCTTTAGAGGTGGAGGAAATAATGAGTGGGGAATTTTTAGTTAAATCTGCAACCTGTGCCTTTTTTTTTTTAAGAAAGAGTCTTGCTGTGTCGCTCAGGCTGGAGTGCAATGGTGCAATCTCAGCTCACTGCAATCTCTGCCTCCCAGGTTCAAGCAATTCTCCTGCCTCAGCCTCCTGAATAGCTGGGATTACAGGCACATGCCAACACGCCCAGCTAAGTTTTGTATTTTTAGTAGAGATGGGGTTTCACCATGTCGGCCAGGCTGATCTCGAACTCCTGACCTCAGTTAATCCACCCGCCTCGGCCTCCCAAGGTGCTGGGATTACAGGTGTGAGCCACCACACCCGGCCTGTGCATTTTTTAAATGGGAAATATAGCCTAGGTTTCTAAACAATCTGAAAGTAAGACAGTTTTCTGCAATATTGACAAGCTTCTGAAAGGCTTGCTGTGAAGGCTGGGCCACCATTGGCCAACTCAGGGAGGGCTTATAGTGAGCTTCTGCAAAATCTGGCTACTCTAGGATGAACTGGGAACTTTGAAAGATCATCTCAGGAAATAATAGAATCCAAGAATGCCTGGGCTAATAATAATCTTAGACTTCAAGTCTAGTTCAACCCCTTGTCCTTAGGGGAGTAAACGGAGGATCCAAGAAAGGACTCCGTGTGCCCCAGGCCTCACAGCTAGTTAATCTCAGAGCTGGGGTTTGAACTGTCCAAAAATTGCCAGAGGCCTCATTGGAGGCTCACATCTTAGAGGTGTTTATTAGAAGAAACATACCTTCATCTGTGGTCACGATTCTCTCTAGATATCATTCAAGTTGCGTTTTCTTCACCACGCTTGCCCTACCCTACCATCCATTTCTTTTTATTATTTATTATTTTTATAGATGTAGGAGGTACAAGTGCAGTTGTGTTACATGGATATATTGTGGGTAACTGCAGAACATCTCATCTCCTACTTTAGGGAAACTGATGAAGATCAGGGAACACAGGTCATTACCACCATGGGGAGGACAGCCTTCTCGTGCAGAAGGGACAGTAATACCAATAACAGTGAACATGTATCAAGTGCTTACTGTGTGTTATGCCTCTTGCCAAGAGCTTTATATGAGTGATATAGTGTGGATACTTGGTGAAGTTTAGGCTTCTAGTGCACCCAACACCCGAATAGTATACATTGTACCCAATAGGTAATTTCTCACCATCCACTCCCCTCCCACCTTCCCACTTTCCTGAGGCTCCAATGTCTATTAATCCACTCTCTAGCTGCCATCCATTTCTTATGGTTTCCCAATTCAGGTTTTCTGTTTCAGCCATGCGTTGTACCCAAGGTGATTTACAGCAGGATTTCCTTAAAGCTAGGTATTTGGAGCCCTCACTTCCCAGGAGTCACCTGGAAGGTTCTGGACTTGCAGGTTCCTGGGCCCCACTCCCACTGAAGAAGCAGCATCCCTGTGAGTGCCAAGGAATCAGTGATTGTTACACATGCTCTTGACTTACAGCCTTCCTCCTTGAACCCTGTGCTCACAGTTTGCCTTTATCTGTCATGGGAGTTTTGAAAACCTCACTATTTATTGAGCACTTTCTTTGTGCCAGGCACTGTGCTACTTTCTATGCATCTCATTTATTCCTCACGTGCTGGGGTATGCTTTTCTCTCATGCTCAAGTGGACAACAGGGCAGTGTCCAGCTGGGTCAGGGGCCAGCCACCTGCCACCCCCCATTTAGGAGCTTCTCCTGGGCACTGGGAGGACAGATGCTACTCCAGTGTGGCTTTTTCTTTTTCCTAGGTCATTCTGACTAGAGATTCTTGTGCCTGAAGTTTAGAGAAGCCCAACAGATTTCTGCTTTCCTGGGGTTCACTGCCACTTTTCGTTTCCTTCCAGGCAGTATACTCTAGGAGGAAGAGCTTGGGCACATCATTTACTCCTTCCTGGTCACTAGGGTTTGTGGATGTCACCTGCCCTCTCTGTCCTCATCCGTAACTCATCTGTGCTGACTCTCAGTGCCTCAGTGCTCAAGCTGTCAGCAAACTTTTCTGCCTAGCACCTGGCGCATGTTAAGTTCTGCCTTCTCGGCCTGGCGTGGTGGCTCATGCCTGTAATCCTAGCTCTTTTGGAGGCCAAGGCAGATAGATCACCTGAGGTCAGGAGTTCGAGACCAGCCTGGCCAACATGGTGAAACCCCGTCTGTACTAAAAATACAAAAATTAGCTGGGCATGGAGGTGGTCACCTGTAATCCCAGCTACTCGGGAAGCTGAGGCATGAGAATTGCTTGAACCCAGGAGGCGGAGGTTGCAGTGAGCCGAGATTGCACCATTGCACTCCAGCCTAGATGATAGAGCGAGACACCGTCCCCCCCCGCAAAAAAAAAAAAACAACCAAACCAAACTTCTGCCTTCTCTATTGAGCCTTTCATGGTGACTTCAGCCTGCATGGAGAGGTCCCTTTTTGTCCTTTCTGCTGTAGATGGAGCCACCCATAAGAGCATCTTCTGGTCCCTTCTGTAGCTTGACGGCCTCCTATGTTGTTCCCCTTCAGTCTCACCTTTCTTTGTTCTTTGACCTCATTTACATCTAAATCTCAGCATACTAGCCTTGCTTTGCTGTTCCTTGCCATTCTTAGCTTTGCCACGTGTTTTGGACACCCTTTTCTGGCTTGATCTTACTCCTCTGCCTCATTTCTGGCATCTAGCCCCCTTTACCACACATGTAAGCAAAGTACACTCCAGCTTTTTGTTCCACAACTCTTGGGGCCTGCAGACTCCTTCTGTATGTAGCCAGTGCCCTAGAGCAGGGGTGGCCAATATTTTGGCTTCCCTGGGCCACATTGGAAGAATTGTCTTGGGCCGCACATAAAATACACTAACTACAGCTGATGAGCTAAAAAAAATTGTAAAAAAAATCTCATAATGTTTTAAGAAAGTTGACAAATTTGTGTTGGGCCACATTCAAAGCCATCCTGGGCCACATGCGGCACAGGAGCCGTGGGTTGGACAAGCTTGCCCTAGAGTTTAACCCTGAGAATCCTTGTCCTAACACATGATAATTTTGCCTCATCTTATTTTACAAATGTGAGAACTGAGGTCCAAAGAGGGGCTATGACTCGGGCAAGGCTGCAAGGACAACTTTTTGGAACAGCAGATTTCGGGACACAGGCTTTGTGATTCCTAATGTAGTTCTATTCTCAATTGTTTCATGTGTATTCTTCCTCTTTGTCATCAGGGAATTGGTCATTTTCTGTAGCACTTATTGGCTCTGGAGTCAAATTGCCTAGATTCAAATCCTATCTTCAGAATTCGAACTTGTCATGTGCCCCTGGGCAGTTACTAGCCTTTCTGTTTCCTCATCTACAAAATGGGGGAGAAGTGAAGATAACTAGTACCTACCTCATAGGATTGCTCTGAGGATTAAATGAGATGATGTATTCAAAGCACTTCAAACAGCATTTGCACATATTCATTGTCAAGTAAATGTTAACGATTTTATTTTGTCATTGCCTACATAGCACCTGAAACAGGTCTAAGCACATAGTAGCTGTGCATAAAGACCTTGGGGTTACTGATGAGACAGGCTCTGGGAAATAATGTTCTGACTTTGTTGTCTGGTTCAAGGTGAATGATTCTGATGGTGGATATTTTAGGCTGGGTAGAAAGAGAGGGTGATGCCATGGCTGGGGTAAAAGGAAAGATTTGGGGCTAGAGAACCTTCGGATAACTCTTCCCACAACTCCAGGTAGGGAGCTGCCTCTGCTGAGCTGCAGGGCTGTACATGGGATTAGGGTTAAAGAAATCTGAGGTCCTAAAGGCTCAGATGTCACGTTGACTGAGAATGTCCAGTGATCTCAGATTCTTGGAGGCATTATTTCTTTTCTAAAATTTTTTTAGAAATTTTCTAAAGTTTTAGAAATTTTTTTTTTGTAGAGATGGGGTCTTGCCATGTTGTCCAGGCTGCTCTTGAACTCCTGGGCTCAAGTGATCCTCTGGTCTCGGCCTCCCAAAGTGCTGGGATTGCAGGCATGAGCCACAGCACCTGGCCATGGCATTTTTATTTCTGTGGATATGTGCCCTCTGGGGACAACGACATCAGCATCACCCCTCCTTATGCCCATTCCCTTCCTGCTAAGATGAAATTCACTTAGAGACTTCTATATCCCTCCAGAACTGGGAGACCAAAAGGCTATTTCTCATAACCATGGGGTGATGCTGAGATTGCTTTCCCCAACCTCCACCCCGTGGGCCAAAAGGCTGCAAGATGAAACCAGAAAGTTACAATGTGCCTGCACAAAGGACACAGATAGTTCAGCTTGGGCTGGGGACACATTCCAGAGGACTGGTTGTTCTTTCTCCCTTATCTCCCCTACCTCCCCTGGCCAGAAAATGACTCCTGGTGTCTCCATTCCTTGACGGTTTTTGAATTCTAAGAGCAGGATATATCTATATCAAATCCCACAGAATCCAATGAGCTATGTAAAATTCACATCCTCCACTAGCAACCCCCTTTTCTTCTAATTTTTTTTTTTTTTTTTTTTTTTTTAGATGGAATCTTGCTCTGTCACCAGGCTGGAGTGCAGTGGCGCAATCTCTGCTCATTGCAACCTCTGCCTCCCAGGTTCAAGCGATTCTCTGCCTCAGCCTCCCGAGTAGCTGGGACTACAGGCACCCATCACCATGCCCAGCTAATTTTTGTATTTTTAGTAGAGACGGGGTTTCACCATGTTGGCCGGGATGGTTTCAATCTCTTGACCTCAGGTGATCCACCCGCCTCGGCCTCCCAAAGTGCTGGGATTATAGGCGTGAGCCACCACACCCAGCCTTCTTCTACTTTTACTTTTTCTCCTCTTTGGAGATTTTTACCTCCTCCCTCAACTGGTGTATTATTGACCACTAGAAGCAGTAATAACAGCTACTGCAGTAACTCAACAATAAGATCAAAAGCCTTAGACACATTCTGCTGGGATGGGCTTGAGAACTGGCAGAGCATTTGGGGGCAGAGCTCTTGGCACCCAACACACACTCAAAGCTGTGAAGTCCATCCTTAGGGCCCCTCAATTCTGACTTTTCTCTTGAGTCTCCCAGTGTTCTCATGCTTTACTGCCCCTCCTCCCCAATGCTGGAACAGCACTTCAATCTGACCACCCAAGGGTCCCCATGCTGCAGACCTATCTCCTTTAAGATCCCTCATCACAATATACGTATCTAGTGGGTCATTTTTGGCAGGACTCTGTGCATTGTTAAAATGTCAACAAATATCTGCAAAGGTGTTAGGGGCTGCTAATGGCCTAGTGAACTATTCTATTTTCGGGTCATGTAATAGACCAGTAAGGAAAATTCTCCAAGGCAGCAGTGAGTGGGCATTTCAAATTGACCAGATTTTGCCAAGTGAGGAAGGAGAAGAGTGTAGTGGTCGAATCATGGGCTTTAAAATCCAGAACTGGGTTTGAGTCCTAACTCTATTACTCACAATGTGTATGACCTTGCACAGACTGCCTAATTTCAGCAAGACTCAGTTTCCTCATCTGGGAAATGGGTGTGAAAAGAATAAAAACAAAATAACAATGCCTACTACATAGGACTCTTGTGAGGACCCAATTAGATAATGCACATAAAATAATTTTTCACAGTGCCTGCCTGGCACAGACTGAGGACTCAGCAATTTCATTAGTTGGATGGATTAATTGCATAATATTAATTGCCCCTCACTGCACAAGAACAGAGTCTTTGATCACAGGATTTGTGGATTGTAAGACGGAATAGGACTCCCTGTCTGCTAGGCTTTTAGGCCACTAGAGAGATCTCAGAAAGGACCTTTTAGGCCAAGTTCTTTGCATGTTCGCTGGACGACAATCGGGGTGCTCAGAGGTATTTCTGAAATGGGCTTCCTCGTGATGGTAAGGTAGAGAGGGTGGATTCCATTATTCTCTGCCTCCTAGTGTGTAAGAAAGGCCTCAGCGACAATTGCGCTGCAGCAAGTATCTGAGGCAGGCATCCCCTAGAGCCTATTTGGGCATCTGTTTGATGATCCAGATGTTCAAATACCCACAGGTGAGGGTGTGGAATGTAGAGAGGTGAACTTCTCTCCCTGGTATGTCTTGCTACTGACATCCATGGACATTTGGAGGGTTGACTTTGCAGAATTTGCTGAAGATGTCATTTTAAGTAGTGTGCCATCGCAGTAGTGAAGATATGAAATCAATCTAACTGTCCATCAATAGATGAATGGATAAAGGAAATGCAGTATATATACACAATGGAGTACTACTTGGCTATTTAAAAGAATTAAATCCTGTCATTCACAGCAATGTGAATGAGCCTGGAGGACGTTATGTTAAGTGAAATAAGGCAGGAACAGAAAGGCAAATAATACATGTTCTCGTTCATATGTGGAAGGTGAAAAAGTTGATCTCATGGCGGTAGAGAGTAGAATGATAGTTACCAGAGACTGGGAAGGGTGTATGGGTGGCAGGGGTGAATGAAGAGAGGTTGGTTAATGCAAACATACAGTTAGATAGAAAGAATCAGTTCTAATGTTCCATAGCAGAGTAGAATGACTATAATTAATAATATATTGTATATTTCAAAATAGCCACAAAAGAGGTCTTGAAATGTTCCCAACACGAATGATAAATATTTGAGGTGATGAATATCTACTAAATACCCTGACTTGATGATTATACATTCTATGCATGTAACAAAATATGACATGTACCCCATAAATATGTACAAATATAATGTATCAATACAAAATTTCCAAATTAAAAAATATAATAATGTGCCACCAAAGCCATGCATCAGTTTCTGCTTTGGGTAGATACCCACCCAGGGCTCTCAGAGCCAGCATAAATGGCCATCAAGATTGTTCTCCTCCACCACTGCACTCCAGCCTGGCGACAGAGCGAGACACAGTATTAAAAAAAAAAGAAAGAAAGAAAAGAAAAAGAAAAAAAGATTGTTCTCCTCCTCTACCCAGGTTCCCGTGAGGGTGCTCACACCTGCTCCTAGGAGCACAGACAAAGTTCAAGGCTAGCTAGCTGGCCCTGGGCTTGCTGAGAACTGCTGCTGCTCTTGGCCCCTGCTGGGCAAATGCCAGTCATTCTGTCTATATCCCACAGCCCTGATTTGTGCATGGACGTAGTTGTATCCTGGGTGGAACTTGGTATCAAACCCCTACCCCACCAAATGAACTTTGCCAATCAGTGGGGTGACTTTCCACAATGGAATCATCCTGACTACTGGTGGACTCGTGGAGTAGGACCTCTGGGGCTCATTGTGTGATCTGAAGGGCAGCCATCTTCATTACGGCGTGTCCAAGGGCTGCATTTCAGGAGCTGGCTGGACCTCTGATGCCCTCCTGCCAACCTCCTGCAAGAAAAGAGGAAGCTGTGGGGTGATCATAGCCTCCTTTCCCCTGGAGGATACTTTATTTTGCAATTAAGGGGTATAGGGGCCCTTCCTGATACTTTCATTTCAGGTGGTTCCTGGTTCCTTAATGAGTTGGCATACTGACATCAGACACTCCCTCTAGAAGAATCCAATCACCACCACTCTCTCCCCTTGCCATGCTTCAGAATGTTCAACTCCAGGGCTCTTTAGCCACTGCTTGGTGGATGCACATACTCTTGGTTGAGGGCACAAAGTACAGCAATAGTTTGAAAGGGTGGGTGCGGTGGCTTATGCCTGTAATCCCAGCACTTTGGGAGGCAGAGGCAGGAGGATTGCTTGAGCCCAGTAGTTTGAGACAAGCCTGGGCAACATAGCAAGACCCCCTCAACAAGAAAAGTTTTTTAAAAAATTAGCTGGGTATGGTGGCACATGCCTGTAAGTCTTAGCTACTCAAGAGGCTCAGGCAGGAGGCTTGCTTGAGCTCAGGAGTTCAAGGTTACAGTGAACTATGATTATGCCATTCCACTCTAGCCTGGGCAACAGAGTGAAACCCTGTCTCAAATAAAATAGTTTGAAAGGGGTTAAAGACATTGTCCTGGGGGTAGGGAAAGCCATCTCAAACAAGCTGAGCCTTTAAGGGGATTTTGCATGTTCTAACATTTTGGCAGAGTCTAATCAGTCCAGCTGACAATTCACTTGAGAGAGTAGCAACTTAAGTTCTTCGTAATGAAGTGTTTGCAGTGGGCTGTGCTGGGGGAAGGGAGCATATAATCCCCTCGTGTGCTTCTATACCAGGTCTGTGTTGCAGCTTACATGGCTCCAAACCTACCGCAGTTTTGGCTTCATCTGCAATTAGAGCTAGAGCCTCTAGGACTCTGTTAGTCTTCTATTGCTATGTTACAAATGACAAAAAAATACTGTCTTATGACAACACAAATATACTATCTCTCAGTTTCTATGAGTCAAGAGTCCAGACTGGGCTTAGCTGAGTCCTCTGCTTGGGGTCTCACAAGGCTCAATCGCTGTCAGGGCTGAGGTCTCCTCTGAGGTACAGGGTTATCTTTTAAACTGAATGGTTGTTGGCAGAATTCAGTTTTTTGAGGCTATAGGGCTGAGGTTCCTGATTTCCTTTTGTTCCCCCTCTGAGGCAGGGTCTCACTCTGTCACCCAGGCTAGAGTGGAGCAATCATAGCTCACTGCAGCCTCGACCTCATGGGCTCAATCAATCCTCCCACCTCAGCCTTAACTGGGACTACAGGCTTGCACCACCATACCTGGCTATGTTTTGTGTTTTTAGTAGAGACGGGTCTTTCTGTGTTGCCCAGGCTGGTGTCAAACTCCTGAGCTCAAGTGATCCTTCGCCTCGGCCTCCCAAAGTGCTGGGATTATAGGCATGAGCCACTGTGCCCTGCCTGAGGTCCCTGGTTTCTTGATGGCTGTTAGCTAAGGGGTTCTCTCAGCTACTAGAGGCCACATGTCATGTCCTGCCATGCCCTGCCATGTGGCCCTCGACAACATGGCAGTTGGTTACTCCAAGGCCAACAGGACATCATCTGCTGCAGCTTTGACTCTCTCTGGCTTCTATTATCTGATCTCTAAACCCTCCTTTTATTTACTTATGTTCAAATGTGTGTTTTGTTTATTTTTTCAACTTTTATTTTAGGTTCGGGGGTACATGGGCAGGTTTGTTACATGGGTGAATTGCATGTTACTGAGGTTTTGGGTATGATTGATTCCATCACCCAGGAAGTGAGCATAGTACCCTATAG
The DNA here is from genome assembly GCF_028878055.3 of Symphalangus syndactylus. Taxonomy (NCBI): domain Eukaryota; kingdom Metazoa; phylum Chordata; class Mammalia; order Primates; family Hylobatidae; genus Symphalangus; species Symphalangus syndactylus. The sequence goes on along the minus strand of NC_072447.2, from coordinate 122,651,340 downwards.
GTAGTTTTTCAACTCTACTCCCTCCCACCCTCTCCCCTCTAGTAGTCTCTAGTGCCCAGTGTCTGTCGTTCCCATCTTTATGTCCATGCGCACGCAATGTTTAGCTCCCACGTATAAGTGAGAGCATGTGGTGTTTGTAAACCCTCCTTTTTAGAGGCCCACCTGATTAGGTTAGGTCCACCCACACTGAAGGAGAGGGGATTTACAGGACATGCATACCAGGGGGTGGGAATCTTGTGGGTCATCTTAGAGTTCTGTTTACCACAGACTCCATGAAATACATTTCATCCTATTACATTGTTTAAAGAAAACCAACAACATGAGGCCAGCTGCTTTCCATTAGCATTCTCCATTCCGTGAGGGCAACAGAGCTGTCAGGAAAAGTCTTCTGAATCCCTGAAGCCAAATCAGGCTGTGGTTAAAAAAAATTCAACAACCTTGGAAGAACGGCCTTTTCCCCTTTTTTCCCCCTCTTTTTCCCCCAGAGCCCTTGTTCAACCCTCAAATGAGCCAGTTTGAAAAGGAAAAGGCAGCTCTGGGGCCTAAGCATCCGGGGTTGGCCTAGAGAAGCAAACAAAGCACTTTAATAATGACTTGATAACGAGACTCGATACCTCTGCTCTGACAGGTTTCCTGATAACCATTATTACATGACTATGTTTGGTCCTTGGAAGTGGTTCTGAAAGCCTCTCATAATTTACTGGATAAAAACATATAGTTCCTCTTCCCTTATTCGGTTTGCCAGCTTTTTCGTGGGACTTCATGCAGAAGGGTCTCTTACTGAAAGTGTGTCTCAATGTGTCCCCATATGTTTAAAAAAGACCACTTTTCCCACTGACTTCTGTTTGCCACTGCAAGACCGTCTCCACCCCCTGCATTCATGCAACATAAAAATATATAGTGAGCACCTCCTGCGTGCCTGGTATTGCGCTAGGTGCTGGTAATACTCAGATAATCAAAACATGGTCACTGTTCTCAAGGTGATATCAACTATGACAAGAGGTATGCGCAACGGGCTGAGAGCATGGGGCATGGGTGGCCGATACCTTTGAGCTGGGTCTTGAAGCATATGTGTAATTTCAAGGATGTGGGAATTAGAGGGATGATGTTCCAAGCCAAGTGCACAACCTGTGCAGAACACAGAGAAAACAAAAGAACATGGTGATTCTGGGAGGTCAGAGCATGGGGCTGTGAGTCAGGGGTGGGCTGCTGGGAGACTGGACCTCCTCCAGCGGGCAGAGGGCCTTGAGCGTTAAGAACTTGGCTTTTATCTTGCAGGCAGCAGGAAGCTAGTGGACAAGTTTAAGCAGGGGAGGCTCATGGTTATATTTCAGAGAGAACACTGTGCCTTTTTTGAGATCGTGAGGTGACTGTAGCTTTTTCTAAATATCATAAATAAAAGTATAGCTCAGAGGAGGCAGCCCCAAGGTCACTACCAATGAATCGTGGTATGATTAAGGAACAAATTTATTTTAAATTTATATTAGCCATAATGAGGCATGTGAAAGAAATATACAGTGATGCCTCTAAAAGGAGATACTTGGGAAGGAAAGCTTTGTTTAATAAGATCAGCTTGTGGGGGCAAAAGAACAGAAAAGGTGGTGGCTGGAAAGCAGGAAGAGGCTGCGTTTCTTTTACTGAAACCTCTTTCTCCATGAGGGTCCAGACCTAGCCCAGCTGAATGGGGCGCTGAATGGGGCTCCACACTCAAGGTTCACGTGGCTAGGATATCTAGGAATGGGCTGTGTGTATCAAGGGAAAGAGGGGTCCAAGAGTGCTTGATTCTGTACAAGTGAATAACCCAGGGCTAGGAGGGAAGACAGGTCTTGCTAAACTGGAAAACAAGGGGATTCTTCTGCTAGGACAAGTCTTCCTCTGCCCCCTAGAGCATGCCTCTGTGTCTGAAGAAATTTCTGACCACAAAGGTGGTTCTTTGATAGGAACCACTTTTTATTTTAATAATATATTTTACTTAACCCAATGTAACCACGATATTATGATTATTTCAACATATAATCACTATAAAAATAATATTAATGATATATTTTACATTATTTTTGTTCACACTAAGCTGCCACATCAGCTGCATCAGCCCCCTGCTCCAAACCCCCCAGTGACTTGCCATCAAGCTCAGAGCAAAATCCACAAAGGTGGATTTTATTGAAATTTTCAATAAAAAATTGAAGAATTTTTTTCTTTTATTGAATTTATGCATTCATTCAACAAACATTTATTGAGTGCCTGCTATTCCCCTGACACACCACATCTGATCCAACAGTAAATCTTTTGCCTCTTTCATTCTAGGCACCATTCTGGGTCCTGGGAGATTCAATGATGATCAAAATAGACAAGGCCCCTGACCTTATGGAATTTACATTCTAGTTGAGGAGATAGCCAAGAAACTAGTAATTAACATAGAATATAATTTTAGGCAGCAGTGAGGGCTATGAAGATGTTAATAAAGAATAATTGGCCTGGCACAGCGGCTCACGCCAGTAATCCCAGCACTTTGGGGGGCTGAGGTGGGCAGATCACCTGAGGTCGGGAGTTCGAGACCAGCCTGACTAACATGGAGAAACCCCGTCTCTACTAAAAATACACAATTAGCAGGGCATGGTGGTTCATGTCTGTAATCCCAGCTACTCGGGAGGCTGAGGCAAGAGTTACTTGAACCCGGGGGGGTGGAGGTTGCAGTGAGCTGAGATCGCGCCATTGCACTCCAGCCTGGGCAAAAAGAGTGAAACTCTGTCTCAAAAAATAAATAAAAAATGAAAAATAAATAAAAAAAAGAATAATGGGATGGAGAGAGAGTGGGAGCATTTTAACTAGGATGATCATGGACGTGCTCTCTGGGGGAAGTAACATTGGATGCTTGAATGCTGCAAGAAAGCCAGCCATGCAACTATCTGGGGAAAGAGTCCTCCAGGCTGAAAAAGCAGCAAATGCAAAGATCCTGAGATTGAAAGGGGGCATTACTAGGAGGGCCAGTGAGGCTAGGTGAAGGGATGAAGTAGGGGAGTAGCGGGTTTGGTGATCAGTGGAGCATGGGGGTGGGCTTGCATCACATAAGGCCCATGGGAAGGGGCTGGGGTTTTACTCTCAGCTTGATGGCAAGCCACTGGGGGTTTGGAGAATGAGGCTGATGCAGCTGATGTGGCAGCTTACTGTGAACAAAAATAATGTAAAATATACCATTAATATTATTTTATGTGACTATATGTTGAAATAATCATAATATGGTGGTTATATTGGGTTAAATAAAATATATTATTAAAAGCAGTCTCACCTGTTTCTTTTTTCTTGTTAAAAATGTAGCTACTAGAAAATTGAAAATACGTGGCTTGCAATTCTGCTCAGGTTAACTTTTCTATTTAATGGTGAGGTTCTAGGAAGTGATTGTAGACAAAGAAGAGAGCCAAGGACAGAACCCTGCAGTGCTACATTTCAAAATCAGGGAGAGGAGAGAGATCCAGCAAAGGCGACCCAGAAGGAACAGCCAATAAGGTAGGAGGAAAATTAAGGGAGTGTGGTGTTCCGGAAGACAAGTGATAAAATTATTCAAAAAGAAGGGCGTGGCCAATCACGTCAGATGCTGCTGAAAGTTAAAGGAACTGATGGATTCAGCAAGCGCAGTGTTGGTGGACTGGCTTGGAAGCAGTTCAGTTTGGAAGCCTGATTGGAGAGCTCATGAGAATAGAAAGTGAGGACATAAAGGCAGTAAGTATAGATAACTCTTTAAAGAGTTTTACTTTAAAGAGATGCAGAGGAATGGGATGGTAACAGCAGGAGAATTTGAACTCAAGGGGAGATTTGTGTTTTGCTGTAGTTGCTGGGTTGTTTAGGAGAGGAGACAGTTCCACATGTCCACTTGGATTGGCTGATGGTGGCGTTGTCAACAGAGTGCCTGCTAAAAGCCTCAGGGCTTTTAGGATTTGGTTGGGGAAATAAGGCAAGTATGCTACAAAGAATTTCAGACAGGACAGTCTAAGCTCAAGGGTTAAATGCAATGGTTCTATTAGTGCTCTAAAAGTTCAGATGCAGCCAAGATGCCGTCTTTCTTTGTTTTCCCTCATCTTTCATATTTTTCTCTTTAGTGTTTTTTTTTTTCCCTTTCTATCTTCTACACTTGACAGCGGTAGGTCAATGACAATGTTAGCCTACCATGGCCCCACATTTTGGTTAACGGGCTTTTTTTTCCCACAGGCTTCTCTAAGATAGTTTATTACCCCAATGTCTAAAAAGGCTTCTAAAGTGGCAGGGGTGGGGGTGCTGCTGTGTTTATTAAGATGGCCAGGAACTTACCAGTGACACAAACTCCTCCTGTTCTCCCTCTGAATTTCCTAAGAGCTTTTGAATTTTTTTTTTTTTCTGAGACAGGTTCTCACCCTGTCACCCTGGCTGGAGTGCAGTGGTGCAGTGGCATGATCTTGGCTCACTGTAGCCTCGACCTCCCAGGCTCAAGCGATCCTCTCACCTCAGCTTCCTGAGTAGCTGGGACTGCAGGCATGCACCACCACATTCAGCTAATTTGTTTTGTATTTTTTCTAGAGATGGGGTTTTGCCATGTTGCCCAGGCTGGTCTCAAAGCCCTGGGCTCAAGCAATCCACCCACCGTGGCCTTCCAAATTGTTGGGATTACAGGTGTGAGCCACTGTGTCCAGTCAGATGTTGAATTTTCCTTCCTCTTTGCTCCTGCCAGATCTCCAGATCTTGGAAAACTAGCAGAGACAGGAATGCCAAGGGTAAAGCCATTCATTCTAGGACAATGCATTGGTGTGTAAATCCACTGATGTGGGCTCTCCTGATGGTCTGCATATGATAAGAAAGGCGGTGTGGTTATGGAGTGGAGAGGGTGTGTGTGTGCATCTGTCCCCGTGTGTGTGTGTGTTGAGGGGGGTAATTATTGATCACCGTGAGGGCATGGGACTCAGTCATCTTTAGGCAGAATTGTAATATTAACTGATAAAAGTTGAGTGACTTAAAATATCAATACCTTTCAGCCAGGAACATACCTGTCGTTGAACAAATTGGGTTTATTACTTGTGGCAGTGAGGGGGAATTATGGGGGAACCACAGGGCATCACAGTAAGTGGGTCTGAAGCAATCTTGACACCACAGCCCTGTCAGTTCTCATGGTGATTTGGAACCTTTTGCTCTCCAAGACTTCCGTCACTATGTGAACTCTTAAGTTCTCCTTAGCCTTAGAGCCTGTGGTCACCACCCCCGCCCCCTGGCCCCCCCACCTCTGGAGATGCATCAGGGGTTTACAGCTAGAAAGCAGGACAGGATGGGCCTGAAGCCCACCCATGAAACAGCAATGGCAGCATAGCTATGTCTGGGAACAGAGCAGATCTGGAGTGGCAAGGGGATTCTAGAATCTACTTAACCCCACTTTACAATAGTTCGTTCAGTTACATCAAGACCTCAAGGAGAGTTATCATAGGGGCAAAGTCTCTGCTTGCCTTTCTATGGCCTTCTGGCACAGATGAATATAGTACCCTTTCTCTGGGTTATGGTGCTCCTCAGATCTCCCTCCCACCCCCGCCCCCCTACACACAAACTTTCATCAAGAATGAAAGCATTGGGACAGGCACAGTGGCTCATGCCTGTAATCCCAGCACTTTGGGAGGCCAAGGCAGGGGAATCACTTGAGTTCAAGACTAGCCTGGGCACATAGTGAGACCCCATCTCTCCAAAAATATATCTATATATATTAGCTGGGCATGGTGGAGCACGCCTGTAGTCCCAGCTGCTATGAAGGCTGAGGTGGGAGGATCTCTTCAGCCAAGGAGGTTGAGGCTGCAGTGAGATATAACTGCACCACTGCACTACAGCCTGGGCAACAGAGCAAGGCTCTGTCTCTAAAAATAATGCCAGCACTGATTTCTAAAAGTTTGATTATCAACTGGCATGCTTCCTTAGAAGCATGACATGGAGTGAGTCATGGGAGAATTATCCTTTTCATGATCACTTTGGTTGTTTCCCATTTTTAACTATTTGAAACAATGCTGTGATACACATTCTTTTATGTACATTATTGTGTGCAAGTGTGACTATTTATCTATAAGGTAATGTTTGAGAAGTGATGTTCCTGGATCAAAAGGTATGTGCATTTTAAATTTTGATATGTATTGCCAAATTGTTCTTTAGAGAGTTAGAACTACCTACTCCAGAGTGCATGAGAGTCCCTATTTTTTCCCACCTTCGTCAGCAATGCAATATTATCCAAATTAAGGATTTTGACAATCTGATAGATGACAATACTCATTTGATATGTTTATTTCTAGCTCTTTACTTATTAGTAGGATGGAGCCTCTTCATATGTGATTATTTGTATTTCTTTTTCTGCTAACTGCTTTGTAGTCTTTGTCCCTTTTAGACCAAGTTGTTTGTCTTTTATTGATTTATATGAGCTCTTTATAAATAAAGAAATTTGGCCCCTGTATCTGTCATATTTGTTGCTAGTATTGTTTTCTAGTTTGTCATTCTTTTATTGACTTATTTTTTTTCATAAGTTTTACTTTTTTTTTTTTTGAGACAGGGTCCTGCTCTGTCACTCAGGCTAGAGTGCAGTGGCGTGATCATGGCTGACTACAGCCTCAATCTCCTGGGTTTAAGTGATCCTCCCGCCTCAGCCTCCCTAGTAGCTGGGACTACAGGCACATGCCACAATGCCCAGCTATTAAAAAAATTTTTTTGTAGAGATGAGGTCTTGCTATGTTGCCCAGCCTCAACTCAAACTCCTGGGCTCAAGTGATCCTCCTGACTTTGCCTCCCAAAGTGCTGGGATTACAGGCATGAGCCACTGTACCCGGCCTGAAATTTTCATGTAGTCAGATGTTTCAGTCTTTTCTTTATGGCTCTGTGTATTTATCAAAACAACTTTGTCTCCCTAGGCATACCCGTGAATAGTAAGAGGCATCCAAAGTTAATGGGCCCCAACCCACAAAACAATAGATCAGGTTTTTTGCATTTGTCTTTTTTTGGTAACAGCTTTATTGAGCTATAATTCACATACTATACAAGTCACCTATTTAAAGTATACAATTCAATGGTTTTAAATACAGTCACAGATTTGTGCAACCATCACCACAATCAATTTTAGAACATTTTCATCATCTCAAAAAGAAACCCTACCTGGGCACAGTGGCTCATGCCTGTAATCCCAGGACTTTGGGATGCCAAGGCAAGAGAATTGCTTGAGCTCAGGAGTTCTAGTTCAACATAGCAAGACCCCGTCCATACTAAAAATTCAAAAGTTAGTTGGGTGTTGTGGCATGTGCCTGTAGTCCCAACTACTTGGGAGACTGAGGTGAAAGTTTTGCCTGAGCCTGGGAGGTTGAGGCTGCAGTAAGCTGTGATCGCACCACTGCACTCCAGCCTGAGTAACAGAGCCAGATCCTGTAAAAAAAAAAAACAACAAAAAAACCCAAAAAACAAAACAAAAAGAAATCTTGCACTCTTTACCACCCCCCCACCAAAACAAAACAAAACAAAACAAAAAACATCCTCTAAGAGGATGTCTAAGCAAGACATTCTCTGTGTCTATGTATTTGCCTATTCTGGACATTTTATGTAAATGGAATCTTTCGGAATCGTCTTTTTTAAAGGAAGGATAATTCTCTGTAAAGGCAATTCCATTTGTATATGTTTTCTAGGCTATTTTAAGAATATAACTGAAGGATAAGGGGTAGGGTGAAAGGATTGCATTATGCCCTGAATATCAAATGATGGTCTTTTGCTTTTTTGCTTTGTATTTTATTTTAGTCATCCTACAATGGCAGAATCACTAAGTGAAATTTCTGACAGTCTGGATGTTCTGGAGGCCGGTGATGAGGGTAAGTAACCCAATAAAACTTTGATAACCAGAATTAGATTTGTTTACTGTGTTTATTTAGCTCCTAGAACAAAGAAGCAAGGCACGAGAAAACAAGTTCAGATCATTAGACTCAGTTACTTTTACTTTTCAGTTTTCTAATTTCTTCTTTGGCACCTCCAACTCTGACAGTCAAAGATTTGCCTGAGGTCCTGCAATCTTCTTTGAAAATGGTTACCAGGTTTTACTTACTAAGGCTTTTTCTCCTTCATCAGAAAAAACCAATCAGAACAGACCATGATCTGACAAATTCAGCTGAGGTTTTGCTGTAGATAGTAATTCAGATCTAAGCAAGAGATTAATTTGTTGAGGAGTAAAAGGAGGTAGAAACAAAAGATACCTCCACAGGCTTCTGTTAAATAGGATTAAATTTACAAAAATTCTCTTTGGCAAAACTTACTCATGTGTCCATTGCCTAAATTGTGGCACAATCTACGAGTGATAGGTGATCATGCATGGAATAATTAGAAAGGGAGGCAAATGTCACTAAACAATGATAAGCTTTACACACACACACACACACACACACACACACTAAAAAGGAAATCATAAGATGCAATGTGAGACATTGAGTGTAAAGACAGAATTGAATCCAACAGTTCTTTGGGTTGTTCTTCCATTCTTTTGCTGAGTCTTCTTTAGTGGTGTATGGTATAGAAAACTTTGCCTGGAAGAACAGGGGGAACCTCCTTGTGGCTTCCTGGGGGCCTGGCTTCACACATGATGTGGGGCAGGGGATGCTGAGAGCCTGATCACAGATTCTTAATGGCAGTGCTTGGGTCTTCTTCATCTTTGTGTTATCACTGTTTAGTATTGTGTCTCAGAGAGAGAGAGAGACAGAGAGCAAAAGAGAGAAAGAGATTAGGCACTCCAAAATATTTAATGAATGAATAGATGAATAAATGAGTGAAAGGCCTTCTCACCAAAGCAAACCCAACTACCAAACCAATTGACTTTTTGGGTATGAACTAAACAGATGCCTACAAAAGAAGGTGGCAGCACAGTACATCTTGATGAAGAGTGGTAGCAACGAAATGCCTTTTCTCTGTTCTCAAGTTTGTTTTTTGTTTGTTTGTTTTTTTGTAAGACCAAATATTTGAGTACAGTTTTAGAAGTTTTAGAACTAGTCAGGGCTGGCCAGAGAATAAGGTGGCTGTTGGGAGGTTAAAGGGAAGAAAGTTTAGTTAGAAATGTTTTCTTTCCAGCTGGGCGCGGTGGCTCACGCCTGTAATCTCAGCACTTTGGGAAGCCGAGGTGGGTGGATCACTTGAGGTCAGGAGTTCAAGACCAGCCTGGCCAACATGGTGAAACCCTGTTTCTACTAAAAATATTTTTAAAAATTACCCAGGTGTGGTTGCAGGCGTCTGTAGTTCCAGCTACTTGGGAGGCTGAGGCAAAAGAATCACTTGAAACTGGGAGGTGGAAGTTGCAGCGAGTCGAGATTGCGCCACTGTACTCCAACCTGGGCTACAGAGCAAGATTTCATCTCAAAAAAAAAAAAAAAAAAAAAATGCTGGGCGCGGTGGCTCACGCCTGTAATCCCAGCACGTTGGGAGGCCGAGGCAGGCAGATCACGAGGTCAGGAGATTGAGACCATCCTGTCTAACACGGTGAAACCCCGTCTCTACTAAAAATAAAAATTAGCTGGGCGTGGTGGTGGTGGGCGCCTGTAGTCCTAGCTTCTTGGGATGCTGAGGCAGGAGAATGGTGTGAACCCGGGAGGTGGAGGTTGCAGTGAGCCGAGATTGCGCCACTGCACTCCAGCCTGGGTGACAGCGCGAGACTCCGTCTCAAACAAAAAAAAAAACAAAAAAACAAAACAAAACAAAAAAATTTCTTTCCAAGCAGCAATGCAAGAGAACAAAGTCATGATTATGTGATGTATTTTAAAAGCTCATTCAGTTCAATTCAGATGGGCTGCCTGTATGCATGGTGGATAAGCAAATATACAACTTAGAGGCAACCATTTCTCATTAGATTTAGCTGTGTTTTCTTCTCTGGAGAAAAAACAGCCTTCAATGAGCTGTTTTCTGGCATGTGACACACTGCAGACTCTGACTGGATGAGTATGTTGAAAGCTACTTGCTGTTTGGGAATGCATAGTCTTTGGGCTTAGACAGGGAAATCAGTGGCTTTGTTATAGAAGTCCAGACAGCTGTCAGTTCTCAGCTGTCAGCTCACTGACTGCAACTGCTGTACCCTGTGATGACCTGTTACCCAGTGTATAGGTGACCTATATAAACATTGCTGGGTACAAATGTGAGTTTTTACCCATACCCGCTGTCTAGATCTCTCTACCCTTTGTGCTTTTCATAGGTTTTGAAAAACAGCCTGTGGAGGGCTCAACTGCTGGTGATTTAAAGGTGCCCCCATCACACTTTAAAAAAGAAAGCTTCAAAGGCCAAATTTATAGACTTGAATACATGGTAACCATCTCAGATTCCATTAGGGTTTCAAAAGCAACATAGCACATGGACAGTACCCAGCTTTGTATCTCACTCCCAGGGCTGAGACCAGGGCTTGTCTCCATTCATGGGATAGCAGGGGTGGGGAGTGTTGGGTGCAGTTAGGAGTAGGGTGGTCTCCTAATGGAAAGCAGGCTGAAGACATAGACCCTTGCTACTGACATTGTATGTCTGGCAGTGGGTTGTCACAAAGGCCGTATCCAGCTTTCAAGCCACTGACCTAGAGCAACAGCAGCCAACCTACCATGTTTGGCAGTTACCATCTCTCCGTGTCTCCCCAGCTCCCTGCTAACAAAGCTATACCACCACCACACTCAGAGCCACACTACAGGATGGAATGGAAACATTCTTTTCCTTCTAGGGTCCATGGTTAAAAGAGACACCCATTGCTTTAGCTATTTTTGAATCTTTGCGGGAAAATAAGTTGTTTCTGCCCAGAAAAGAATGGAAAATTGGGGGAAAATTGGACTATATGCATACTTAACTTTCAGCACCTGTTACATTTCCAAAGTCACTAGTCATTTTGTTAATTTAGGAACATAAAAATGTGTTAATGTACAATTTTGCTGCTCATACAATGATTATGTTTGTTGAATTCATTATTACGGCCTAAATAGTTTATTAGACATGTTTTTATCCGGTTATTCAGTGTTTATAGATTGTGTCACAAATGGAGCTATTAGCTGCTGACTCTCTTCTCCCTGTCTTTGCTGGATTATTAGAAGCAGGTTTGCAACTCAGATTCCCTAGCTTTGCTTTCCTCCCTTCCACTATGGGATTTTGAAGCAAGAGGGGCAACAATTGCTGTGTTTCTAAATCTTCTGAGCATAAAGTTGTTCCCCTTTCAGAAGGCCAGAATGAGATCCACCTGTCAAGAATCAATAAATTGTCTGGGCACAGTAGCTCATATCTGTAATCCCGGCATCTTGGGAGGCAGAGGTAGAAGGATCTCACTTTCTTGCCCAGGCGAGAGTACAGTGGCATTGTCATAGCTCACTGCAGCTTCAACCTCCTGGGCTCAATCAAGCCCCCTGTTTCAGCCTCCTGAGTAGCTGGGAGTACAGGCACTAACCACTACCCCCAGCTAATTTTCTTTTTCTTTTCTTTTTTTTTTTTTGAGATGGAGTCTTGCTCTGTCACCTAGGCTGGAGTGTAATGGCTCAATCTGGGCTCACTGCAAGCTCCGCCTCCTGGGTTTGCGCCATTCTCCTGCCTCAGCCTCCTGAGTAGCTAGGACTACAGGCACCTGCCACTGCGCCCGGCTAATTTTTTGTATTTTTAGTAGAGACAGGGTTTCACCGTGTTAGCCAGGATGGTCTCTACCTCCTGACCTTGTGATCTGCCCGCCTCAGCCTCCCAAAGTGCTAGGATTACAGGCATGAGCCACCACGCCCAGCCTCTTTTATTTTCAATACAGACGAGGTCTGGCTATGTTGATCAGGCTGGTCTCGAACTCCTGAGCTCAAGCAATCCTCCTGCCTTGGCTTCCCAAAGTGCTGGGATTACAGATGTGAGCCACCATGCCCAGCCTTAAATATTTTCTTATTGTAGAAATTATTTTTTTCTGAAAACATTTTTAAAAGGGATCTTGGAGAAAATATATGTTTCCTATTTCATTTTCATTTTTTATTCTTTCTCTCTTTAGGTAGAATTGCCAAGTTTTCCCAACCATGCCCCTATATAGGCAAATTTTAGTAGATAAGAAATTGCCCAAGTCATCCAAAACAGAAATTACTTAAGCAGCAATTATCAAGCAAACAGTTCTATAATCTTTCGTTGCTCTACTCCATGCTGGCTTCTGCCTCCAATTATGCATATTGTACAGTTCACTATTCAGTTATAGATATGGGGCTGCTTCTAATGAGATAGAATTGAATCCAGCCCTGATAAACAAGTAATTACTGAGTCCCTAACACTAGCTCACATTTATTGAGCACTTACTACATGCCAGATCATATGCTAAGCTCTTTACCTATGTCATCTATAATTTGCATCAACTCCTTATAAGGGCCAGTGTTTTTTTTTTATTATTATACTTTAAGTTTTAGGGTACATGTGCACAATGTGCAGGTTTGTTACATATGTATACATGTGCCATGTTGGTGTGCTGCACCCATTAACTCGTCATTTAGCATTAGGTTTTTCTCCTAATGCTATCCCTCCCCCCTCCCCCACCTCCTCCCTCCCCCCCTCCCCCCTCCCCCACCTCCCCCCTCCCCCACCCCACAACAGTCCCCAGAGTGTGATGTTCCCCTTCCTGTGTCCACGTGTTCTCATTGTTCAATTCCCACCTATGAGTGAGAACATGCAGTGTTTGGTTTTTTGTCCTTGCGATAGTTTACTGAGAATGATGGTTTCCAGTTTCATCCATGTCTCTACAAAGGACATGAACTCATCACTTTTTATGGCTGCATAGTAGTCCATGGTGTATATGTGCCACAATTTCTTAATTCAGTCTATTGTTGTTGGACATTTGGGTTGGTTCCAACTCTTTGCTATTGTGAATAGTGCTGCAATAAACATATGTGTGCATGTGTCTTTATAGCAGCATGATTTATAATCCTTTGGGTATATACCCAGTAATGGGATGGCTGGGTCAAATGGTATTTCTAGTTCTAGATCCCTGAGGAATCGCCACACTGACTTCCACAATGGTTGAACTAGTTTACAGTCCCACCAACAGTGTAAAAGTGTTCCTGTTTCTCCACATCCTCTCCAGCACCTGTTGTTTCCTGACTTTTTAATGATGGCCATTCTAACTGGTGTGAGATGGTATCTCACTGTGGTTTTGATTTGCATTTCTCTGATGGCCAGTGATGATGAGCATTTTTTCATGCTTTTTGGCTGCATAAATGTCTTCTTTTGACAAGTGTCTGTTCATGTCCTTTGCCCACTTTTTGATTGGGTTGTTTGTTTTTTTCTTGTAAATTTGTTTGAGTTCATTGTAGATTCTGGATATCAGCCCTTTGTCAGATGAGTAGGTTGCGAAAATTTTCTCCCATTTTGTAGGTTGCCTGTTCACTCTGATGGTAGTTTCTTTTGCTGTGCAGAAGCTCTTTAGTTTAATGAGATCCCATTTGTCAATTTTGGCTTCTGTTGCCATTGCTTTTGGTGTTTTAGACATGAAGTCTATAAGGGCCAGTGTTTAAATTATAGCATGCTGAAGGATGACTCTGTTCAGTGGTCTCAAGTCAAAGAAGTGACAAGCTGTGTTGGTATTCTGCGCCCCCCAGTGGACATAGCTGTCACTGCATTTTTTTCACTGTGCTAGTTGCTAAGGGGGATGCTGAGGAGGGCTTGCCTACAGCCTTGATGCAGGGGCAGTAGCTAAGACATAGGGAGCTATAACTTTTTTCTTTCTTGCGGATATCCAGAACATGGTAAGTACTTGACCTTAATCAATATTTGTTGAATAGATGAATGAACGAATGAATGAGTGAGCAGGCTAAGAACATTCAGATGCAAAACTTTTGATGCTAACAGCCAAGTTTTAGGTGTTCAGAAGATAGAGAGAAGCATGAGTTTCACTGATTGGTGGGAAACTGGACTTAAGGCAGGCCTTGAAGTTTAGGAACCTTTACCCTGACAGGCTCAGGAGTAATCGGTGCACAAATAGGTCATAGCACTTCAGAGCTAAAGGAACTCTAGTTCAGCATTTCTCAAAGTGTTTTTTGCCAGACATTCTACTTACACACATTGGGAGACAATATTGTTGCCTGCTTTCTTGGAACTTCACCATATACATAACCATTTTGAAGTTTCAGAAAAGTTTTGTTGAAAAGCAGGGTACTGAACTTTGTCTAATCCAGAATTTTCCAGATTGACTGGACTATGGATCCCTTTCTCATACAACAAACCTTATGAGCATCCCTCTGAACACACTTTGGAAGATGCTGATCAGGTGCCATCCTTTAATTTTCCTGCTGAGTCCCAGAGAGGTTGAGTGACCTACTCCAGGTCACAGAGCTAATTGATAGTGAATTCAAGCCTGGGATTCCAGAATTTTCTGACTCTTGGATGGTGCTTTCCATTACACCATTAAGCCTTTCATGATGGCTGCTGCATTGGCAACTTCCTTGTCTAGACCCTTCATTGCCAGCACAGAATTGCTGTGCTGATGAGACCTTCTGGAAACCAGACAGTTGAGACTTGGAATGAGACAATTTAGTTGGCACTTGTTGCATGTGAAATCAATAAGAGCTAATTCCTTGCCTCTGAAGAATGCAGCACGAGCCCTCTCCCCCTTCTCCCCTTTAGTTTCTTAATAACACAATAAAGACATATGTGCTTATTAAGAAACTAAAGAGGCCCAGCGTGGTGGCTCATGCCTGTAATTGTAGCACTTTGGGAGGCCGAGGCGGGTGGATCACTTGAGCCCAAGAGTTCACGTTTGAGACTAGAACTCAACTCTAGTTTCTAGAGCGTCGTCTCTTCAAAAAATCCAAAAATTAGCCAGGTGTGGTGGTGCGTTCCTATAGTCCCAGCTACTGGGGACGCTGAGGTGCGAGGATCGCTTGAGCCCGGGAGGTGGAAGTTGCAGTGGGCCGTGATCACGCCATCGCACTCCAGCCTGGGTGATAGAGTGAGGCTCTGTCTCAAAAAAAAAAAAAAAAAAAAAAAAGTAAAGCCCAAACAGCACCTTAAGGGCATTTAAACCTCACACTCCTCACTGCTGCCCTGGTAATTATTATAGATAGAGCAAACTCTCATTTATCTGCATGTACAAAGGGCAGCAGCCCTGTAGATAATCCAAACCAATTGGCAAGAATTGAAGAACACACACAATGATCATCACACACACACACACACACAACTCCTTGAAAAACTCTTTGGTATCTGATTTTGACACGCCTTTTACACAGGCAGCTTCTTCGCCTGGGCAGCCCTTTCTTGTTTCTGATTCCTGGCCGTCTACCTTGCTCATAAATTCCTTCCTCAAGGAAGTGTTCCTGGACTGCACTAACCAACCGCACTCACTCTTTGGGTCTGCATCCTTTGAGCACGCAGGCTGGGAAGTATCAACTGCCACTTAGACTTGGATTTCTAAGGGTTCTGAAGTGTTTTTCACATGTGAGAGCTTGGCTCTCCTATTGGATTGCAATGACTCCAGCCACTGGGGTAGAGTCAGGGGAGTACTAAGTGCTTTCATTGGCTCAATCATTGCTTCACATGAATGAACTTCTTAGGACAAAGAAAGAGGTATATATGTTAATAGCTGAAATTGAGAGGCAAGTGAATTCCTAGTGAGTTTGGCCTGAATAGCGGCTGCCCAGAGATCACAAGCTGTGGCCTGGGCTTCTGCTTTTACCAGTAACTCAGATACTTTGTTACTGAGTTATTAAGGGGACGACTAATCAAATGAATGTTGAAGGGTGCTGTCAGCATTGGGGTTGAGTCCAAGCTCTGCAGGCCACCTGGGTGGGATCATGGTCCTCATTCCTCTCATGAAGGCCCTATTTCCTCTCCTGTCTTCCCTTCTACCATCACACTCTGCCTCATTTTCATTTTTCACTTCCAGGAAAGAAGAAATTCAAATTTAAAGCCCTTAAGAGCTTTTTTGGTAAGAAGAAGAAAACAGAAGCCGAAGATACCCAGGAAGAAGAAATGCTAGAACTGAGCTTGTCCAGCAGCAACATTAACATCTCTTCTCGGGAGCCTGTTCGGGAAAATCAGCCAACTAAGGCCAGGTCAGCTCAGATGCGGTGGAGAGTGATGGGGACAGGGGAAGAGGCAGGCAGTTGGATCTAGGTCACCTTTCAGCAGCCAAATCACCAGGGACACCAAGAGTCCCCACCTGTGGGGCCAGGCTTGCCGCCATTGCCAATGCAGTCATGTCCGGGGGAGGGGGGTGGTGCTTTTCTCTGTGTGCATATGCATGTTTGTTGTCTGAGCTGCACAGCTCAGTGGGTTGGAGCATGGCAAATGCATACCCCACTTCCCAAGAGCACTGAATAAGAGGGTGCAGATATTCAGGGAAGCCCTGCCTGTCGCAACTAAAATAACTTGAGATGTGGGGCCTGGAGCCAATGAGGAGCTGAAGGCCTGTTTGATCTGGTAAGAAGGGCCTACGTCATTCAGGAGGCTTGGTCTGGTTTGCTTGCCTGGCTCTCAGACTACAGATCTAGCCAAGATCTCATGACAAGTGATGAAAGCCTCATATAGTAAAGCTATCTAGATGGGAGTGGGGTGGGTCATGAGCATGAAATCACTGTGTTGTTGTAAAAACACACATGCAAGCAAACAACCCAGATCCCTTTCTCCCTCCATCTCAGGAGACTAGGGGAAATGCTATAGTCACAGGGGGCATAGGGAAGAGTGTTTCTAGCTACCACTGCCACCGCTATTCAGATATTCACCTGCAGTGCCCAAATTTCCACATCCTATTGTGCTATCTGGACACCTAGGATCCCCAGCTGTCTCTGGATCAATCAGATCCCCCTCTATGAAGTTCTACTTAGGCCTGTTCTCCTGGCCTTAAATGCCAGACTTATCTGGACTCCCCACAGAGCTCACCGGTCCTGCTGCCCATTCCAACCAGGCAAAGCCTTGAGGGAATGAGGCAGTTAGCTGACATGTTATACTGTCCCCAGTACCTCCCCCAATACATTCTATAACATAATGACCTGATAGTTATCATATATGGCTCCTTAAGAACAACTGTCATGAGTGCATCCAGTGTGAGGAATTTCAGGTAGTCTTACTGGGAGTAGGGGAGACGGTTTTGAAAGAGGGGCTCATGTAGTACCTCACAAGTAATACTATTATAGCCCATTGCCTTGCAGTGTTCAGTAAGACTAAGACTAGCCCTGCTAAAACCCAGGGGGAGGTCGAGGAGGGGCATTCGGGTTTATTATCTCTGCTAAAGTTCTACATTTCTCCTTCTTACTTGTTCCTTCCTTTCCAGAAGTGTGTGCGCACGTGAACCTGAGAGAGAGAGAGAGAGAGAGAGAGAGAAGGGGGGATTTTTGTGTGTGCAAGGAAATTCAAAGAATTTAACTTAGGGGGCCTGAAGATCACCCCTGATCTCAGTCTTTTGCTTAATGTGCTAGGGGAAGACACCCTGGAAAATGTCACTCCGGAGAAGGGAGATCAGCTTTTTTCATTCACTGAAGCAATCAATCATAACGAAACTTATGACCAGCCTTCCCCTGGCCTGTACCATAGGACCAGCATCTATTTCCAAGACTGTATTAAGCCGTATCTGATGGAATGGACAAATCCCGTTCCTTCATTTGATTTCTTAATCAGTGCTGTTGTAATAATATACTTCACTGCCCTTAATTGAGGCTGAGATTTTGTTTGGGAGTTTTTATTTTTATTTTTATTTTTGCCTCCAGGGAACAGATCAATGAGCACTAGATATGTTAAGTGGACAAGAGTTTTCATTTTTGACAAACTTGGCCACAACTGGTGCTAATTTAATCTTTTGATCAGGGAGGGCTTGGCACTATAGAGCCAATTCAACAGTTTCACTCTGGTTAATGCACAGCATGGAAATGAGAGACATTTCTAAGCCCACTCATAGCCCAAGATTTCCTCTCAGTTTTTCTGTAAAAAGCAGAGGAGGCAAGGTAGTCACAGATGCTACACTGGTTCTGAACCTGATTTGAGCCAGTAGATCATAGAGCAGCAGTGAATGAAAGCGTGTTATGTGTGCATACTGAGCATATGCGTGTATATAGAGATGTCTGGAAACATTACTCTCTCAATGCTGGGTCAATCATATATATGCCCATTAAGTGTTTATCTAGAGAGTCACAGTAATTTTCTGCTATACTGCTGTTTTATAAAGCAGACTACGTTGCTTCCAACGCCAGGGCCACCTGGATAGCAGAGTTTTATAGGGAAAAGGTAAGTAGGAGTTTAGTAAAAAGTAGCAGACATCTCTCTCCTCTCCTCTCTTGTTGGCTCACAAGCCATCTTAGAGCGGGTTCTGTTTTAATCCCCATAACATGAGATTGTCCTTATAGTGTGTCATTATCAAATATACCCATATGAAGGCCCCACAGGCTCATAATGACAGGGCGGGTGCTAGCCCCACAATGCCCAAGCTGCTACTCTAGTTACCATTTGAAGATTTTTTTTTAAGTGCCAACATATATGTATTGTTTTGTAATAAAGATAATAAGTACAAAAAAGGGCATTTAAACATTTTAAAGTTTATTTTATCTGTTTTTAAACATTGCTATCCCTCCCTAAAAGAAACCCTGTACCAATTAACAGTTTCCCCCCTAAATAACCACTAATCTACTTTCTGCCTCTATAAATTTGCTTATTCTGGATATTTCACGTAAGTAGAATCATACAAAGGTTGTTTCACTTAGCATGTTTTCACTTAGCATGTTTTCAAGAGTCAGTCATGTTGTAGCATGTATCAGCTTACTTGCTTATTTTTTTCTGTTCTTCCTTTATTTTTTCGTGTCTAGTCTCATCTTTTATATAAACATACACATTTTCTCTTACCTAACAGGAATAACTTTATCATTTAAAATTTTTATGTTTCTATATAACAGCTTTCTTGAAATATAATTCACATACTACAAAGTTCTACCTTTCAGCGTGTGCAGCTTCACTATTACCCAATTTTAGGACATTTCATCACCGTAAAAAGAAACCCTGCACCCAGTAGCAGTCATTCTCTATTCCCCTCTCCTCTTTCAAACCACTGATCTGCTTTCTGCCTCTATGGATTTGCCTATTGTGAACATTTCACATGAATGGAATTATACAATATGTATGTGGCTATTTTTGACTGGCTTCCTTTCACTTAGTATGTTTTCAAGGGTCATTTATTTAAAATCATGCATCAAGAACTTGATTTCTTTTTTGATAGCAGTTTTATTGAGATATAATTAATATATTATACAATAAACCACTCAAATGGTAAAATTCAACATTTTTTGTAAATCCACAGAGTTGTACAATCATCATCATAATAAATTTTAGAACTTTTTCATCACCTCAAAAATAAACTCCTGTACCCGTTGACCGGTCCTCCCTATTCAACCTTCCCCCAACGCCTGCCAGGCCCTAGAAATCATTAATCTCCTTTCTGTCTCTGTGGATTTACTTATTCTGGACATTTCACATGAGTGGAATGTGGTCTTTTCTTACTGACTTCTTGTACTTATTATAATGTTTTCAAGATTCATTCATGTTGTAGCATGTATCAGAATTTCATCCTTTTTGCCACTGACTGTCCATTGCATGACTATACCACATGACTGCCCATTGCATGACTATACCACATTTTATCCATTCATCAGTTAACGGATATTTGGGTTGTTTCCACCTTTTGGCTATTGTGAATAATACTGCTATGAACATTTGTGTATAAGTTTTGGGGCAGATATATGTTTTTATTTCTCTGGGTATATACCTAGGAGTGGAATTGTTGGGTCAAATGGCCGTTATATATTTAACCTTTTGAGGCACTGATAGACTGTTTTCCAAAGTGGCTGGACCATTTTAACACCAGCAATGTATGGGGGCACCACCAGCAGTGTATGGGTGTTCCAATTTCTCCACAACTTTGCCAATGCTTGTTATTATCTGCATTGAATTTTTGATTCTAGCCATTCTAGTGGGTGTGAAATGGCATGTCATTATGGTTTTGATTTGTATTTCTGTGCCAACTGGTGATGTTGAGCATCTTTTCATGTACTTGTCGGCCATTTGTATATCTTTGGAAAATGTATTTGTATATCTTTCTTGTTTGGAGAAATGTCTATTCACATCATTTTTTTATTTTCTAATTGGGTTATTTAAATTTTTATTATTGAATTCCTTAAGAATTCAATAAAAAGAATTCCTATTAGTAAGAAAGAGTTCTTTATATGTTTCAGATCCAAGACTTATCAGATATATAATTTGCAAATATATTCTTCCATTATGTAGATCATCTTTTCATTTTCTTGCTAGTAACCTTTGATGCATGAACATTTTTAATTTTGATGAAATCCGTTTGTCTTAGTCCGTTCTCACTGCTATAAAGAACTACCTGAGACTGGGTAATTTATAAAGAAAAGAGGTTTAATTGACTCACAGTTCAATCATGGCAGAGGATAAAGGGGAAGCAAGGCACGTCTTACATGGTGGCAGTAGAGACAGAGTGCAAGCAGGGAACTGCCACACACTTTTCAGCCATCAGCTCTCATGAGAACTCACTCACTATCACGAGAACAGCATGGGGGAAACTGCCCCCATGATCCAATCACCTTCCACCAAGTCCCTCCCTTGACATGTGGGGATTACAATTTGACATGAAATTTGGGTAGGGACACAGAGCGAAACCATATCACTATTTATCTATTTATTTTTTCTTTTGTTACTTGAGCTTTTGGTGTCATATCTAAAAATCCATTGCCAAATCCAAGATCACAAAGATTTACTCCTATGTTTTTTCTAAGAATTTTATAGTTTTAGCTCTCATATTTAGGCCTTTAATCCATTTTGAGTTAATTTTTAAAATTACACTTTAAGTTCTGGGATACATGTGCACAACGTGCAGGTTTGTTACATAGGTACACATGTGCCATGGTGGTTTGCTGGGCACATCAACCCATCATCTACATTAAGTATTTCTCCTAATGCTATCCCTCCCCTAGCCCCCCACCCCCCAACAGGCCCCAGTGTGTGATATACCCCTCCCTGTGTCCATGTGTTCTCATTGTTCAGCTCCCACTTATGAGTGATAACATGCAGTGTTTGGTTTTCTATTCCTGTGTTAGTTTGCTTAGAATGATGGTTTCCAGCTTCATCCATGTCCCTGCAAAGGACATGAGCTCATCCTTTTTTATGGCTGCATAGTATTCCATGGTGTATATGTGCCACATTTCTTTATCCAGTCTATCACTGATAGGCACTTGGGTTGGTTCCAAGTCTTTGCTATTGTGAATGGTGCTGCAATAAACATACATGTGCCTGTGTCTTTATAGTATTTTTATATACGGTGTGAGATAAAGGTCCAACTTAATTCTTTTGCATGTGGATACCCAGTTGCTCCAGCATCATATGTTGAAGAGACTATTCTTTTTTCATTGAATAGTCTTGGCACCCTTGCTGAAAATCAACCATAGATGTATAGGTTCATTTCTGAACTCTCAACTCTATTTCATTGATCTATATGTCTATCTTTATGCTAGTGCTACACTGTCTTGATTACTGTAGTTTTATAGTAAGCTTTGAAATTGAAGTATAAGTTATCCAACTTTGTTCTTCTTGTTCAAGATTATTTTGGTTATTTGTGGTCCCTTGCATTTCACTATGAATTTTAAGATCAATTTTCTGGAAAAAAAAAAAAAGCCAGCATGAAATTCAATAGGGATTGCATTGAATCCGTAGATCGTTTTGTGAAGTACTGCCGTCTTAACAAGTTTAAGTCTTCCAATGAATGAACATGGGATTTCCTTTCATTTATTCAGGACTTTGGCATTTTTCTCATCAGTGTCTTATAGTTTTCAGATTATGAGTTTTGCACATCTTTTGTTAAATTTACTTTTAAGTTTTTATTCTTTTGTTGCTATTGTAAATGGAAGTGTTTTCTTAATTTCATTTTCAGATTGTTCATTGCAAGTGTATAGAAATACACTTGCATCCTTCAACTTTGATGAATTCATATATTAGTTCTAGTCATTTTTAGTGTATTTATTAAGAGTTTATATACAAAATTATGTCATCTATGAATAGAGATAATTTCACTTCTTCCTTTCCATTCTGGATGGCATTAATTTCATTTTCTTACCTAACTTCCCTGTCTATAATCTCCCATACACTGTTGAATAGAAATGATAAAAGCAGTCATCCTTGTTTTGTTCCTGATCTTAGGGGGAATACATCCAGCCTTCACCATGATATTAGCCGTGGTTTGTCACAGATATCTTCTATCAAGATTGAGTGCATTTATCATGGAAGGGTGTTGAATTTTACAAATTTTTTTCTGCATCTATTGAAATGGTCATATAGTTTTTGTTTTTATTCTATTGATACAGTGTTTGGCATTCACTGATTTTCATACATTAAGCCAATCATTCTTTGTAAATCCTACTTTGCCATGGTATATAATTCTTTTTATAAGCTGTTGGATTCAGTTCGTGAGTGTTTTATTGAGGATTTTTGCATCTATATTCATAAGAGATATTGGTCTGTAGTTTGCTCTTCCTGTGATGTCTTTGGTTGAAATTTTTTAAAGGTAAAATATATTACCACACTCCAAAAAGGAGTCTTTCATGTCTTTAGCCTTTCATTTGTTTTTATCTTTCTTCTGATTTTTCTTAACACGTAATTATCATCAACTTGGCACCATTCCCAATCAGAAGGTATTTTCATCTGGATTTAGCAAGCTTGGGGAAGGGAGGGGCAGGTGGTACATAGGATGACTTTGAAAATAGGATAGATATATTATAGAGCTCTTGTGTGAAAGAGGAAAGGATCTGATGAATTAAAGCCTCCTGTATCTGTGAAGATCTTTGATATTTTTTTAAATCAAAACAAAAACACGAGAGAAATTTGGATGTGAAAGATCTTTTATAATTCTCCCTGTAATAATAGCAAAACTCATGGTCTTTCCTCCCATTCCCCGGAATTGCCACTATTGAATTATATACTTTAAATGGGCAAAATGTATGGCGTGTAAACCATATCTCAGTAAGACTGTTATGTAAAAAGGATATATGCTCATAATGTAAAAATTAAAATTATACAGAAGGACATGAAGTAGAAAATGAAAATTTCATTCCTGTCCCTAGTGTGCCATTCCTCAGAGGGAACCACCTCTAACAATTTGTGGATATCCTTCTAGACTTTTTTCTTTGAATATGAACTATATATGTGTGTATATATTAAATGGGACCATACTATTATCTTTTTCACTTACTATCTCATGAGCCACTTTCTATGTCAGCACATATGCATCCCTGCTCTCCTTCTGAGGTATCTATGGTAGGCCATATTGTGAATATACATTTGTCTTCAGTTCCCATGGCCCTTGAGTTGCTTTTACAAGACCTTTCCTTTCTGTCCAGGGCCAAGAGCAGCATGAGGAGCAAAGCCCTATCCCATGATAGCATCTTCATGTTGGGTCCTGAGCCTGAAAGATCAGCAAGTAAAATGTTTCCTTCTATGGATCCCCAGAGAGGCAGACCTCAGCAGGTAATAGTGGACTCGAGCATCAGTGTCTAATTGGACTACTTCTCTTCTGTTCCCTACTCTACCCTGCCAAAATTAAAAGGAGCGGGAACTTGGTTCTGCTTCTCAGCTGATCCTACCCCCACAGGGCTGTTGTAAGCCTTGAGCGACAGAATGTATAAATATATAATGTGCCTATTACCTGGCACACAGTGTTGATTAGTATTGCCATATTCACTTCTTTTTTTTTTTTTTGAGACAGGTCTCACTCTGTCACCTAGGCTGGAGTGCAGTGGCATGATCATGGCTCACTGCAGCCTCAACTTCCCAGGTTCAGGTGATCCTCGCACCTCAGCTTCCCGAGTAGCTGGGACTACAGGCCTATAATGCTTGGATGATTTTTTGGTACTTTTTGTGGAGACAGGGTTTCACCATGTTGCCCAGGCTGGTCTCAAACTCCTGGGCCCAAGCAACCCTCCCGCCTTGGCCTCTCAAAGTGCTGGGATTACATGCGTGAGCCACCGTGCCTGGCCTATGTTCACTTCTCTTAACTTACCATAAGAATAATTATTTTGGCAGCGACATTCCACTGTTTATGTGCTGGCATACCAATCCTCAAGTTTTTTTCTCTCTCTCTTACACAGAGATCCTATATTTCCAGAACTCTGCCTAAACCTAGGAGTAATGTGCCTGGAGTTGTGTCTGGAGCCATGTCAGGAGCTGTGCTTCAAAATGTGCCTACAAGTGCAGTCTGGGTTGCTGGCCCCAAGATCACTGAGGTAACAAAGTGGAATTGTTCAGAGCATGGGCAGCTGAGTCAGAAAGACAGATCTATGCTTGAATTCCTACTCTGCTACTTACTGGCTGTGTGACTCCTGGGCTAGTTGATTAACTTCTCTGAGCCTTCTTTTCCTCATCTACAGTGGGTATAATATTAACATCTACCTCAAAGGGTTGCTTGTAAGGATTGAATGAAGACTCAGAGAAGTTAAAGATATTGCTCAAGCCCACCCTGGTAGTAAATTGTAGACTTGGAAATCTGACCCAGGTGCATTAAACTCAAACCCCATGATCTTTCCATTACCCCAAGATGCTCAACTTCTTTATACCTGCCTGGACAGAAAGAAGGGTACACCTTAGCGCCTACGTAATGTAGCATGTATGTAGCATCTTGCCTCCAGCTAATCCTAAACTTATGGTAGGGATCCATTGCTCAGTCAGACTATAGCTCTGATCCAGAAATTCTTCAGGGTGAGCTGAAGATATTGTAAAGGAGGCAACCCTTAACAGCTGCCTTCCCCATCTCAGCCTGTGGGTGGAATTATGCCCAAAGGTCCCTGTGTAAGTGGGAAGAGAACAAGGAGGAGACCCTTCTCCACTGGAGAGATGATTATTTTCCATTTGGCAAAAGGTATAAGTGGGGCTTATTTCTGACATGTCTGCTAAGACCCCACATCTCTCACTCTAGTTTCCTTTCTTCTGGATCCATTAGCTATAGAGGAGAAAACACTGAGATAGACACTGATGGTGTTGACCCTAAAGTTGTTAAGCAGCCCCTAGGGTCAGAAGACTATTTCCCTCTTGTACTACAGCAGAAAAAGTCACTTCCATGAACTATTCAATCTTCAGTTTTAAACATCAACACTAGCTTTCACTCACCTCCATAGTTACACTCCCTGCAGCCTCACGACCATGACCAAGTGGCACAGGGTTCTCACATTCAGAAAGAGGAAACTGGTTTCTTGGACTCCTCCTTCTTTCCCCTCCTCTCTTAGTCCCAGCAACAGAGAGACTCATATAGCAGAGAGACTCATATAGCAGAGACACTCCATTTTTTTAAAAAAAATATTTTTTGTGAAAATTAAAAGAAAATATTCTAGGGGCATTACTTCTCATGAGGAAGTGGTTGGGGAAGGCCACAATAGCCTAAAGACAAGCTTTCTTAAATGTTTGGCTTGGGCCTACACCTCACACTTTTGGCCTGATCCCTTAGTTGATACCCTGGGAAACAAGGCTGAAGACAGCATAGGGTATTAATAGGACCTAAGTCATCAACAACCAACCTGACCTTTGAATGGGAAATTTCCCTTAAGTACCAAAATGACAACCCCAACGGAAGGATGGTTGATAGCATTAAGTCAAGGATCCTGACACCCAGTGCTACATAAAAGCTGGGGCAAGCATGGAATTGGCCAGTGGGGTCAATTCTCTTGAAGGGGCAGGATTCTAATGGATTAAGTGACATTCAGAACAACGAGGAGATTGTGAAAGAACAAATCCAGGTATACAGTTATGTCAGAAATACTGACACTGAGCCAATTTTATTTCCTGCCAGATTTTCACCTGATGTCCTATCTGAAGTGTTAGGAATGTAGATGCCTACATTACTCTCGAAGACATTTTCTGTTCCCTTTGTTTGAGCACAAATAGTTAAAAAGATACAACAGCAGATTATCAGTATCTTGCTGTTGTTGAATCAAATTGAATTTAGTCATTTAAGAAACTGAGACTTCAAAACAGTTTTTCTTACTGCTCAGGGCTTGACTGTCCCTCAGCCCTTCTTAAGGAAGCAGGCACACCATCTGTTCTGGTTGTTGCCTTTAAACGCCTTGAACTTGGGCTTCAGTATGGGCTCTCCCTTTTCTGGCCCTTATAATGAGGAGACATGAGTTCACAGTGATCAAGAACAAGGGCTATCAAGCTGGACAGACCTTTCAAATGCTTGCTCTGCCACTGGGAGAATTAAGGCAGGTTACATCATCTCTCAAACTTTGTTTTCCCCATCCGTAAAATGGAGCCCACAATAGCAAATGCTTCAAAGAATTGTTGTGAGGCTTCAGTGAGATGTATCTATGGAGAGCACTCCCTGCTTAGCACATTGTAAGCCCTTAGTAAAAGTTAGTTGTCATTATTGTAATTATTATTATTAAAGCTGGGCTTGGAGTTGGTTGGTATGGCCTCTCCCCAAGAGCTTCCAATGGGGCCTGGTAGTAATAAGGAAGCACTGGAGTACCTGGCCAGGAGCACCCCAGGAGCATAACCTTGGTAAGCTTCACTGTGGTTCCTTCTTTGGCTACAGTGTCTGAAGGCTATCTGCCCTAAGCTGAACAGAGTCTACAACAGAAGCAAGTATGTCAGCTTCATGACAGCAAGAATTTGTTTTGTTTATTGTTGTAGGCCCATTTCCTGGAATGGAGTATAATGCATTGTAGATGCTTAGCCAGTATTTGTTAAAGACAAAAAGCAGGGATTCTGACCCACATCAAGAGGACCATGGCAGGGACCAGTGCCTCAAAGTCAAGTGTACCATTTTCTTAAAAATGGAATCAACTACATTGTCTGCTGAATCCCAAGGAAAGCCCAAATGATCAATTTTTGTCCCTTTAGGAAACCATTCCGTAGATCTTCTTTAAAATCTATAGATTTTAAAATTCTGTAGATTTTCTTTAAAATCCCAGAAAATCATTCTTGACAGGATTAAGATAAGCAACTAACACAGTCAAGATTCAATCCAAATAATTCCTGGAATAATAGGAGCAAAGAGTGTAGTTTGGATGCCAATTCCAGGTCATAACTCGAAGACTCGCCTCTACGAGAACTGGACTTCCAAAGTCAAATTCAGACATTAAAACAAAGATCAGAACTAAATGAGATTTGTATTTAACATCAGTAAGGAGATAACATCAGGATTCTGATTTTGCACGAACAAGCAATTTGAAGTTTCTGTCTTTGTTTGGGGATTGGCAAAAGTGTGCAGCACCCCAGAGGGGAAATCAAGGCTAGTAGTCTTTGGTTTGAGTAGGTACTGGAAATGAAGATGGGGAGGTAGGAAATTCTTCCCTGGGCTTATTTTTTTCACTTTGGATTCTTAGTCCTTCAACCAACTTTGGATTCCTTTCTCTTATTAAAGAATAGGAGAAAACCACTAATTTGGGGAAGAGAGCACAGGTTTTAACTTGTTCCTTCTATTCTCCCTCTCGATAGAACCCACCATCGCGCCGACGCCGACTCAGCATCATCCCACCTGTTATCCAACCTGACATAATTTCTAAGAACTTGGTAGAAATCTCTCTTGATGATGAGTCACCTAAGAATCCACAAAAGAAGGCTTTACCACATGAGAGTTTGACAGCGACTCAGGTGAGTGTATATTAAGGGGCAGGTTGAGGGGCCTCACAAATCAGAGGCATAACTTCTTCTTGTATCATCTGTTCTCCCACTGGAGCTCAACACTAGGGGGATGATTGGGGAAGGAGCTGACATTCTTGGCTTTTGATTTGCATGGTGGTTTTCCATCCGATTCTACAAACCAAATAATCACCATTTTAATGTATAAGCAAGGGAAGATAGTATTTTCGAAAAAATAATAGTTTGCAGGTGTTTTGAGTTATTTCATGAAGATAAAAATACAGACTTTTACTGAAACATAGACTCTGCACTTAGAAATCCAAAAAATATCAGAGATTAGGGCATATAGTATTATTTGATAAACACATATCCATGTGAAAAATCAGTTGACACGTGAGAGGGCGATGTGTCTATTTCATATGTCTAGGTTTGTCAATCAGATGATATCAATCAGCGTATAGTAGTGTGTGCCCATATCAACACTTCCATTCTCAAACTAATGTGTGTTTAATTGAATTGGTTGTTGGTGAACTTGAAAGGGCTCTGAGAGCGAAGTAGAGTTTAGAATGATTAACCTTTGGAAATAAAAAGTAAACAGAAACCTAATTTATAAGGAAGAGAATTGGCCAGTCAGAACAAAACTCTATTTTGATGTTAAAAGATCCTATGACGTGAAGCAGCCCTCAGTTAGATAATGTCAACAAAGAAACAAATTAGGTTAAAACCAAAGTTAAAGCACAGACTGGTAGTAGGTGGATGGATGCTTGTCGTTTTATGGATCTGGGCTATGACTACAAGTATTTTCTGCAGAATGCCACTAAATCAGATGAATTGGGATGTATAATCTGAACTAGTGGAAGGATTGAATTAGATAACATTTTTTATTGTAGTAAAATACAGACCACATAAAATTTACCATTTTAACCATTTTAAAGTATACAATTCAGTGACAGTACATACATTCACAATGTTATGCAGTCATCACCACTATCAAGGTCCAGAGCCTGTTTGGTTCTCCAAAATGGAAGCCCAGTTCCTATTAAGCAGTCATTCACCATTCGTATCTCCCATCAGCCCCTGACAACAACTATTCTGCTTTCTATCTCTGTACTTGCCTACTCTGGATATTTCATGTAAATGGAATCATACAATATGTGGCTTTTGTGCTGGCTTCTTTCACTTAACGTAATGTGTTTGAGGTTCATCCATGTCGTGACATTTATCAGTACTTCATTTCTATTTATGACTAAATAATACTTCATTATGTGGATGTACCACATTTTGTTTAGCCATTCATCCATTGATAGACACTTGTGTCCTATCTACCTTTTGGTTATTGTGTATAGTGCTATTATGAACATTCTTGTACAAAGTTTTGTTTGAACACCTGTTTTCAATTCTTTTGGGTATATACCTAGGAGTGGAATTGCTGGGTCATATGGTAATTCTATGTTTAAGTTTTTGAGGAACTACCAAACTGTTTTCCCCAACAGCAGTACTACTTTACATTACATCCCCACTAGCGATGTATGAGGGTTCCAATCTCTCCACATCCTAGCTAACACTTGTTAGGTTCCTGTTTTAAAAAAATTATAGTCATGCTAGTGGGTGTGAAATAGTATCTCATTGTGGTTCTGATTTGCATTTCTCTAGTAAATAATGATGTTAAATATCTTTTCATGTGCTTGTTAGCCATTTGTGTACCTTCTTTGGAGAAATATCTATTCTCCTTTGCCCATTTATTAATTGGGCTATTTATCTTTTTGTTGTTGAGTTTGTAAACCAGAAAAGTACCTAAGACAGGTCAGAAACAATTTGGAAATTTTATTTTGCCATAGTTAAGGATGTGCACCTGGGAGGCAGGTCTATGCCTTTCTCCAAAGATGATTTTGAGGGCTTCAATGTTTAAAGGGGGAAAACGCAGATATTGGGGAAAGATGAACACATTTTTAAAAGATGTGGGGAGATAAGAGACAAATGGTGGCATTTTTTTGAGTCTTTGATCAGCCTTTCACTGAATACACAATTTACATGTGAGAGGGGGTAGAGGAATAGTCACTTATGCCTTCATCTTCCTCAGTGAATCTGCATTTTTATATCAGAAGAAGCAATCAAATATGCATTTGTCTCAGATGAGCAGAGGGATGAGTTTGAGTTTTGTCCTTTGTCCCACACCTGTGAAGATAAGCTATCAATATACATTGTCAGGGTAGAATTCTTAAAGCTTAAAGTTTGGGCTGATTAAATTCCCTGGCCTCAGTCACATTGCAGGATAAATGCTGCTATTTAACATGTGGGGGTTAAGTTATTCCACTGAATTGGCTAATAAAGAGTTAATTTAGAGTGCTACAAGTTTGCCTCTTTTTATAATATCTCATGCTTTACCTGGATGGCTTACACCATAATTCCCCAGCATTGTATACAAATAAGTCTCTGAAGCCCAGAGCCATCTTTTTTTTTTTTTTTAAAGCAATCTGCTGCTGCGTGTGCCTGTGGTCCCAGATACTCGGGAGGCTGAGACAGGAGGATCACTTGAGGTTAGGAACTCCAGGCTGTAGTGCACTATGATCATGCCTGGGTGTAGCCACCGTACTTCCATCTGGGCAATGTAGTGAGACTCTGTCTCTAAAATAAAATAAAATTTTAGTTTTAAAATCCGCTAATGCATCAAAGGAGAACATAATGCTCCCTCCCATGATTGTATACAAATTTACAACTTTCAAAGTGATTTTCCTTATATAGTTACATTTGATTCTCTCAATAACTCTGTAAAGCCGATAGGAAAGATTCTCATTATAGATGAAAAAAAATTGAGGTTCAGAAAGGTGAAGTGACTTGGCCAAGGCCACAGAGCCAATCAAAGATAGAGCTGGGGCTTGATCCCAGGACTCCTGACCAAATCCATAGCACTTTTCACTGAACTATGTGGCTTCTAGCAGTCCTCTTTGTATAACCAATGCCCAGCAATAGCAATGACAGCTAACATTTATCAAGACTTTCTTATGTAACGGGCACTGTGTTAAACACTTTCCTTGTATAATTTTATTTAATCTTTACAGCAACAAACCAAAGTATGTATTATGATTATTCCCATTTTACAGACATGAAAACTGAGGCTCAAAAGGGCTAGGGAACTTGCTCAAGGTCAGACAGCCAATAAGTGGTATAGCTAGGATGTCATATTCAGGCCTGTTTGGTTTCGAAGTCCATGTTCTTATTCTCTATACTAGTTAAGAAATTGAAGAGATTGTGACAGAAGGGGGGCTGCAGGGAATATCAGAAATTCCATCTCCAAGAACTTTCAAGTTGGCAAAAATATTGACCATCAAGTAACATAGATTTTGAATGAAGCAGCAGCTGTGCAGGAACTCTCAGGAATGGGCACAGAAGCCACTTTGCCAAACCCAGGGAATTAAAATCCCTATAGCCATTATTGGGTCTCACACTCTGTGCCAGTACCTCTTGGTGCAGAAGTCTCCCACCAAGAACCACATTTCCCACCAAGAGTCGCTTCTTGTTGTGGAGATAGACACATGCTTTTAGCTTTTGACTCACATAGAACCCAACTCTCCAACATCCCAATGTCAGTTTCAGAATGTATTTTTTTCTCAGAATGACAGCTTTATGGGCCAAATGCTTGATGAAATTTGGGCCTAGACAGCCACCTGGTAATCCCGTTATTTAAGACATTACAATCAGAGCTTTCCTTTGTTCCAAGAAGACAGTCAACCTTCTCTCTATTCCTGCTCAAAAGGGGAAACCCTAGCATCATACAACAGAAAAAGAAATAATTAAAAAGGACTACCAAAACATGCATTATTGACTAAACTCCTTTGCACTAGGTCTAGAAACTTGACAGAAGGGAAAAAAGAAGTGAAAATATGTTATTATTTTCCAAAGAGCAGCCCTTATCTCAGCTAATAGCAAAAGAGTGTCCAGCTCTCTACTAACCAGTGCTGAAGAATCCTTTCCCCTGGCCCAAGGTCCAACCCAGGTTCCTTCTCTAAGAAGATTCTGGATTAGTAGGTACCAGGCCAGGCACATCTCCCAGATGTTGAGGCACAAGGAGCCCATTTAATTCCAGATATTAATCTGAAGATGTCTGTGCTAAACTCTCTCTAAAACACAAGAGAAGAAATGAAAACACATCTCAGCCATACTTAATAATATGCATAATAGACCAAATGTTCTCCCTTATAAGTGGGAGCTAAATAATGTGTACATGGTGGACATAGAATGTGGAAAATAAACATTGGAGATTTGGAAGGGTGGGAGCGAGGGAGGAGGGTGAGGAATGACAAATTACTCAATGGGTACAACGTATATTATTTGGGTGATGGTTACAGTAAAAATAAAAGCTCAGACTTCACCTCTATGCGATATATCCGATATATCCATGTAACAAACTACTCTTCTACGCCTTAAATTTATACAAACGAAAAAATAATATGCAGACTGGGTTCAGACAGGGTATGTTGGCTGTCAGAGTGCGTGGAAGGAGAAGTAGGGTTGGAGGGGAGTGAGGATGGAAAAGTAGAGAAAGATGTCCCACTTTCTCCACTCGTTTTTCTTTCAGAAGTCTGCCAAGAAGGGATTCTATTTGCTTTTCTCGGGTAACTCATAAAATCCTGTGGTTGGCTTCTGTGGTAACTTTTTTTTTTTTTTTTTAAAGACAGTCTTGCTCTGTTGCCCAGGCTGGAGTGCAGTGGCACAATTTCGGCTCACTGCAACCTCCACCTCCCGGGTTCAAGCAATTCTCCTGCCTCAGTCCCCCGAGTAGCTGGGACTACAGGTGTGCACCACCATGCCCGGCTATTTTTTTTGTGTGTGTATTTTTAGTAGAGACGGGGTTTCACCATGTTAACCATGATGGTCTCGATCTCCTGACCTTGCGATCTGCCCGCCTCGGCCTCCCGATGTGCTAGGATTACAGGCGTGAGCCATCACGCCTGGCCTGTGATAACTTTTCTAGGTTGCTGCTAACCAATAGGACTGAGGGAAAGAGGACCTAAGAAGGCCTAAGAAGGAGCCACACTTCCCAAAAGGAGTCCATATATTTCCAACTCCTCTTCTAAGGCAACTGATGGGATTATTCCTGAACTTGCTGTACTCATATTTGAAAATGGGAGCCGTTCTCTTCATGCTAGAGGACTAGGCAGTGGTTCTCAACTTTGGCTCCCGGAAGACTCATTTGGAAACCCTGTTAAAGCTATTCTAAAGCCTTTCCCCTGATAATCTTACTCATTAGGTCTTGATATGTCCCCAAAATGTGCTTTTTCAACACTCGTTCCAGGTGATTTTGGTGCTGGGGGATTCCAGACCATACATTGAGAAATACTGTGTAGAGTTCCAGAGAGTGTATAAATAGTTTATTGAATTCACTGGTGAGTTAAGGGAAGTCATAACATATACATATAATCTGTACCCACATAACATACTCTAAACCTAACAAAAGAGATCCTCTTAAGACTGTTTTACATCACATGTCTGAGCTTGAGCTCCATAGTCAGATGAGGAGAATGCTTGATGGTTTTGCTCTTTAATTTTTAGCCCCGGTTTGAGAATGGATGTGGGTCTGTGTTTAGACTGATGTCTATAGATTCCTTAGTGAGAGTCAAGCTAACACAGGGAGATCAGTGGCTGTTATTAAGTTTGATGGACTCTTGGCTTAGGCTGTGATTGGAAACAGATAAACTCTGTCCTGCACATACCCAATCTAGAAATTGCCAGATTTTTGCTGAGCCTGATTTTTCTGTTACACTATAGAATGAGTTTCACTAAAGTAAACTAAGTATCTTTAGTGTTTATACCACAAGGTTTGGGATGCCAACTGAATTGAAAGGTCTTTATATTTATTAAATATATACTTACTTGCCATGTGGGCATCATAAGTTGGCTTTCATGCAAAGCAAGTTGTACAGTGTTCTTTTAAGGTTTCCAGATTCATAGACCTCCTTGTTTTTCTCCTTCTACCTTTGGCTGGAGCTAGTGAGGCCTCAGAAAGAATAACTAAAATAATACAGGGAACAGAGGAGCTTGCTCTGATGACATCTCAGAAAGGCAACTTCTGGTGGAAGCCTTTAACGTAATCAAGTCACCAGTTCAAAAAACATGTTTTGAGCAACTACTATGTAGTGCTTGTGCAACTACTACAAGCACAGTTGGAGGTACTGTATCCCCAATACAGTAGTACATAGAACAGATAAAAACCCTTCTTCATGGAGTTTATGTTGTAATGGGGGACATGAACAATAAGCAAGCTAAATAAGGAAAACATATAGTATGTCAGATAGTGAGAAAAGTGACAGGGAGAAAAACAATGTAAGGAAGGGGATATGAAGTGGCTCAAACATTTTAAATAGATTGGCCAGGGAAGACATCACTGAAAAGGTGCTTTTTTTTTTTTTTTTTTTTTTTTTTTTTTTTTTTTTTTGATGGGGTCTCTCGCTTTGTCGCCCAGGCTGGAGTGCAGTGGGTTGATCTCAGCTCACTGAAACCTCCGCCTCCCAGGTTCAAGTGATTCTCCTGCCTCAGCCTCCCGAGTAGCTGGGATTACAGGCACCTGCCACCACACCTGGCTAAGTTTTGTATTTTTTGTAGAGATGGAGTTTCACCATGTTGGCCAAGCTGGTCTCAACTCCTGACCTCAGTTGATCTGCGTACCTCAGCCTCCCAAAGTGCTGAGATTACAGGCGTGAGCCCACCACACCCAGCCATGAAAAGGTGGCTTTTGAATCAAAACCTGAAAGAAGTAGGGGAGCTAGCCACATGGACATGGGGGAAGAGCATGCCTAGCAGAGGGAACAGCAGGCACAATGGCCCTAAGGGGAGAGCATGCCTGAAGTGCTTGAAGAACAGCAGACCAGCAATGTGTCTGGAGCAGGAAATGGCTGGTAATGTGGTGAGGGATAAAAGGAAGACAGATCATGTGAGGTTAGCGGGAGCATAGATGTTATCCTCCAGCCCCAAAAGACCAGAACTATGACACCACTCTGAAGTATGAAAGACGTTCAGAACAATAAAAGAAGAGCTTTTACTCTATACACTGATATCAAATTTATATTTCCAGTAGATAACATAATCTAACTAGACGATATCAGGAAGAGGCAGTATATAAATTCATAGATGAAAGTTGCACAAAGAAGTAAAGGAAATTTTGGGATCAATCCTACTTTTGTGTGATTGATCCCACAAAAGGCAACTGTACTATTTCTCTGTCTTCTCCCTGAATCCAAAGCAGAATGGTCTGAAGGATTTGTCATCAGCCTGACCCATTAGCACTGTGTTAAGTCCCCATGCACTGGAATGACAGTGACATCTTCATAACCAAGATAGTAGCTAAGGTTATCACTGCATCAACATACAATGGTGGTGGGAACCATGAAGGCGTGTGAAAGCTGCAAGTACCAAGGGGATCCCTGGCACTGTGCAAAACTAGCCTGAAGAGAACTTAGTGGGTAAACACAATTGGAGATTCTGTCTACTTGCTAAATTATAATATATCGTTTGCTACTAGTATCTAGCAGAGACAGTTTACCAGCTGATCTTCAAAGGGCCTTCTGCTAACAGAAATTGAAATC
Organism: Symphalangus syndactylus; assembly: GCF_028878055.3. NCBI lineage: Eukaryota > Metazoa > Chordata > Mammalia > Primates > Hylobatidae > Symphalangus > Symphalangus syndactylus. The sequence continues at coordinate 122,616,166 of NC_072447.2, read as the reverse complement.
TTCTTAGGAATGGAAAGAGCTCTGGGGAGGCTCTTTGAGGTATGGAAAATGCTATGTCCAGAAGCCCAGAGGAGACTATTTTGAAGGTCCTACAGAGGAATTCAACTAGGTGTCCCAGAACCAAATAGTATGGAGATATAGAGGCCAGCCATAATGAGGACAGGGTTACAGGCTCCATCACTATCCCACTGGAGGTTGGAGCATTCAGTTCCTGAGGGTCCTCCCATCAGTCTTGCACCCATGAACTGTCAATATAAATAAAAGGTAGTGTGCTGTCTATGAAAATGCACCTTGCAGACAGGCCCTCTTCCAACCTGATTTTCCTCCCTCCAAACCCTCCAATATAGAAATCCCAGAGCTCTGCTGGGTTTCACTGATACCAGTTGTGCCTCTCACCCCAGCCAGATGTCCTGTTGATAAGAAGGGGATCTAGGACAAGAGAACATGCAATCGCTCTGACTTTGCAAACTCAATTAAGTGGTTGTGTTCCCATCCTGAGGACAATGGGGTGCCCCTGAAAGCTTTCTAAACAGAGGAGTAAACCAAACTTCTTCCTGTTTCTTGTTTTCATCTGCAAGGAAACCAGTAAAATTATGGAGCTTACCTCTAATGAATAAGCCTATTGACAGGAAATGTAGGAAAAGGGGACAATAGTTCGTGAAGGATTTCTTCTTTGGGAATTCTTCAGCCGGAAGAATATCCAACTTTTGAGACCAGTAACAGCATACGGGTTGACTCGTCTATTTTCTCCCACCTTCTCCAGAGCTTCTCTGAGTTATCATCTGGACCTGATTGCTCACAGTCCTTGACTGCATTTGCCACGCTTGCCTCTATCAGCAGCACCCAGCTGCCCATTGGTTTCAGCACCCCAGCCACCAGCGAGGGCTGTTTGGATTCTTCAGCTGCTCGCCACAAGATGACTTTAAATCCCCGCAAACAAAAGAAGAACCTTCAAGTGACTGTAAGTCCTTCAAGAGACAGGGCACTAAACTCCTGTATAAGAAAAGATGAGTTCCAACCTTTGCAAACTACTACTAGGGAAATAGTATGGTGTAGGAGACTCATGCCCTAAGTAAGCTTGGCAAGGTCAAGGGTGCTGTCCTGAGCTTGACACCCCCAGAGGGGTGAGCAAGCTTGCATCTATTGGGTATGGTTTCCTATCCATGTGGAACTTATATTAGAAGGGACTAAAAGGAAGCAGAAACAGTGAATGATTTAAACCCCCATAAACTGCTTATTGGGTTAACATCTGGGAGTTCACTCAGCCCTATTTGTAGAGAATATTCAACCCTAGCCCAGATCAAGATTCTTTCTTAATCAGATGAGACCCATGAGTCACAAATTGCAGCACTATTCCACTTATTTGGAGGTCAAGCTTTCAGCAACCCTAAACATCCAGAACTTAGTTGTTAACCCGTCCAAAGATCTCCAAATAGATGCCATGTGACTTTCTAGGAAGCAGACCTACTGTGTTAAAAACATGGCCACAGATTAGACTCAGACCTGACAGCAAAGAGAAGTGACAGCTGATAGCAGAGAGAACGACAGAAACAATCTGGGGCCATTTAATATAGGGGCTCAAGAACCTTGCCCACCTCAATATGTCCTTCAGTGCCACACTATATCATAGTCCAATGTAATAGATCATTTCATTATTTGTCCAAGTCATCTAGAAAAAGTAGATTATTTTCTGTGATCCTCGTTTAAAAAGATAGAGAAATAATGCTTTTGGAAAAGGCTTTTAGTAAAAGTTAAGTATTAGGGCCGGGTGCAATGGTTCATGCCTGTAATCCCAACAGTTTGGGAGGCTGAGGTGGGCAGATCACCTGAGGTCGGCAGATCACCTGAGGTCGGGAGTGCGAGACCAGCCTGACCAACATGGAGAAACCCCGTCTCTACTAAAAATACAAAATTAGCCAGGTGTGGTAGCGCATGCCTGTAATCCCAGCTACTCGGGAGGCTGAGGCAAGAGAATCGCTTGAACCCGGGAGGTGGAGGTTGTGGTGAGCCAAGATCGGGCCATTGCACTATAGCCTGGACAAAAGCAAAACTCCGTTTAAAATAATAAAGTTAAGGATTTAAAAATGTTAGTGTTTAGTGTTTAAAAGGATGTGTCAGTTGTCTATAAAACTCACTTTGATCAAAAACTGAATTCGCCAGTGATTCTGGGCTGAAAGGAAGAGACTGTAAATCAGAGGTGAAAAGACTAAAAGATTGTGCAGTACAAACATTTTACAGGGAAGGGCATTAAAGCACAAATAATTTCAGATACTTACCCAAAGTCAAACACCCAGGTGGTAGCAGAGCTAGGGCCAGAATCCAGTCTTCTGACTTCCAGCTCAGCACTTTTTTCATCCCACCATCTTGCCTCTAGCTTAGGCATCTCAATTTCGCTTTAGGTTGTAGACAAAATACGAGTTGAAAGAACAGGCGGAGGAGCAGGGGGGCAGAGGGAAGCCCTCTGGTGGCCTTGAGAGTACTTTCTTAGTTTGGTGTCAAAGAAGGGGTGACCAATTACTAGATGCCAAACCCTATACATGCATTATCCCCTGAATACCTCACCACAAACCTGGGAGATGGGGAAGGTTGGCTGAGGGAAGCAGTATGACCCTTCTAACTTTCTTCTTTCTGTATAGCCTAGTTGAGAAAAAGCCTGGGCATTACCCTCTGAGAAGGCCAGAGCATACACTTCTTCCCTGTGACTCTCTCCCTGACATGTGGATGAATACAAAAAAGATCCAGGATCATTTATGACACAGGGACTACTACCACTTTCTCCCTGCTCTGTAATTTCTTAGATCTACAAGTCCCACGGGAGGTTTCTCCTGGTCTCTTATTTATCGATGTAGACACAGTGATTCAGAGAATAACTTGCCCAAGGTCATGCAGCAAGTAAATGATGAAGGGATTTTGAATCCAGGCCAATCTGACCACATTTACTCAAAAATAAATTATGAGCTGTGTCTGTTTGCACAGGCACTTTGAGTGGGAGTGTAAAGGGTTGTATGTTTGTTTTTACATGCATGCCATAAAGGCTTACACTTAGCAAATTCCGGACACTGTTCAGTGCAGTGCTATGCTGACATTTCCAGAGCTGTATTGTAATTATCAGAAAACCTTATTTATACTAAACCAACTTCACCCCATCCAGTGTAAGGGCTGAACCTTTCAGCTTTTTCTCCTTTCCCTCCCAACAAAACCCCAATTCTTTTTCTTCTTTTGATCTGGAAAGAGATAATTCATGCTTTCATTACATTCCCTGAAAAGAAGCCAAAAAGGATTTGAATTTGGCTCACAGGTCTGGTGAAGCAAATCGGAGAATCCCAATATAGCTGAGGGCATGATTGTTGTCAGGCCCAACGACCCCATTTTCGGATTCGTGGCCTTCCAGTGTGGTTCAGTCATTTCCGGGGTATTTTAGAGAGATCTCTGCAGTGTGTCACTCAGACATTAGAAACTCCAAACCTGGATGAACCACTTCCAGTAGGTAAAATGATCCCCAAGGATCTCTTGGTGGAAACAATTCCATTAAGAAATCCCTGGAAATATCTCCATTGAAATAACATCCATCTTTAAAGGTACTGTTACGTGCCCAGCATCAAGAACTTTTTTCCTGATGCTTTTTCTTTGGCAACCATGCAGGAGTGGTTGGAAAGCACTTCAGTAGGATTCAAGCTCTTTCTTTTCCTGTTTCAGGTGGAACCAAAGCAGGAGGAGCCAAACCTTCCATTGGTTTCTGAGGAAGAAAAGAGTATAACCAAACCAAAAGAAACCAACCAAAAGAAGCTGGGAATGGACAGTGCAGGTTAGCATATCTTCACCCTCACCCAGAAACATGTATGACAGACTTCATTGCACAGTGCTATGTTGATAGGAGCTATACCCAAGAACTACCCAAGACTGCTGCCCTCAGTCTTCAGAGAGCTTTCAATTTTATATGCAGAAAATGTGGTCCAGGCTTCTCCATCTAAACTGCCAAAGTAATACAATTGCCACTTGTGTGGGGTTCAGGTAAAGGATCATACCTGGATTCTTATTTCATGTAAATGAATTTCCAACAAGAGAGGTGTTTTGTTTGTGAATTTCTTTCATCCTCTCCGAGGCTAACGTACACGCTGAGTTCCTCAGTGAGCCCAGATATGAGGACAGCCACTGATTTCCCCTTCAACATTCTTCCTCAGCAACAGAAACAGAAAGGAATAATAGAATTGGCCAAAAAATCATTTTTTAAAGGTTGCCTTTCTCTTCCTGTAGAGAGAAAATGGCTGTGTTAATAATGATACTATTGCCCACATCCATGGACAAAGAGGGTTTATGCAGCTGCAGACAGATGTCCTTGGCAGCCAACACCTATCAAATCCCCAAACAACAAATATCACCAGAGTGAAAATCTCTCTGTGTGTTTATGTGTGTGCATATGTGGATGTTGGCTCCAACTGATGGCAAGCTGATTTCAAGCGATATTTGATAAAAAATTCCAGTTCCTCAAATTAAGTTGAACAGTTATGTTACGTTTTTGCCACAAAGGATTTCACATGTGGGTCCAAAGACAGGATATTCCTAAACACATTTTCCCATGAAAACTAAGAAAACCACAAAACCCTCCAGAAACAAAAAGAAAAAGGAAGATTAAATGAGTACTCTTTTGTCTTTTTGAGCTTTATTTTTATTTATTTATTTATTTATTTATTTATTTATTTATTTATTTATTATTATTATTTTTAAGACGGAGTCTCACTCTGTCACCCAGGCTGGAGTGCAGTGGCGTGATCTCGGCTCACTGCAACCTCCACCTCCCTGGTTCAAGCAATTCTCCTGCCTCGGCCTCCCTAGTAGCTGGGACTACAGGCGCCCACCACCACGCCTGGCTAATTTTTTGTATTTTTAGTAGAGAGGGGGTTTCACCGTGTTAGCCAGGATGATCTCGATCTCCTGACCTCGTGATCTGCCCGCCTCGGCCTCCCAAAGTGCTGGGATTGCAGGCGTGAGCCACTGCACCCAGCCTTTGAGCTTTATTTTTTAATAGTTGTCTCTTTTACACACAGAGGATAGAACTGAGTCAGTATCCATGGGGGCAGATACTTTAGTTGATTTTCCATATCACGGAAGTGGTTTGGAGCACAGTCAGCTATTCTCAGAGCCGTATGCTGGGTATGAAACTACTAGATGGAGCTAGGGATGCAGTAGATAGTGAGGGAAGAAAGGCAGCGAGGGGCCCTTCCATCTGGGGATCAAAGTGAGTTCCTTAGAACTAGAAGAAAGGAGAGGAGTAATCTGTACAACTACTACCTTGTGCTTGACCTGAAGCCTGTGGACCAATGCAATTGTTAAGGCATTCCAAGAATTTCTTTGCATGTATATTACATATGATTGGTTTAAAAAATGTTTTTATTTCAATAGCTTTAGGGGTACAAGTGGTTTTTGGTTACACGGATGAATTGTATAGTGGTGAAGTCTAAGATTTTAGTGCACTTGTCACTAGAGTAATGTACATTGTACCCATTATGTAGTTTTTCGTTCCTCACCCCCTCCTACCCTTCCCACTTTCTGAGTCTTCAGTGTCCAATATACCACTCTGTATGCCTTTGCATACCCATAGCTTAGCTCCCATTTATAAGGGAGAACATGTGGTATTTGGTTTTCGATTCCTGGGTTACTTCACTTAGAATATTGGCCTCCAATTTCATCCAGGTTGCTACAAAAGACATTATTTCATTCTTTGTTATGCCTGAGTAGTATCACATTTTCTTTAGTTGATTTTCCATGTCATGGAAGTGGTATGGAGCACAGTCAGCTATTCTCAGAGCCGTATGCTGGGTATGAAACCACTAGATGGAGCTAGGGATGCAGCAGATAGTGAGGGAAGAAAGGCAGCGAGGGGCTCTTCCATTTGGGGATCAAAGTGAGTTCCTTAGAAAAGTACCAGAAGAAAGGAGAGGAGTAAAATGTACAACTACTAGCATGTGCTTGACATTTTCTTTATCTACTCATAGGTTGATGGGCACTTAGGTTGACTCCATAATCTTGCAATTGTGAATAGTGCTTCAATAAACATATGTGTGCAGGTGTCTTTTTGATATAATGACTTCTTTTCCTTTGGGTAGATACTCAGTAGTGGGATTGCTGGATTGAATCATAGATCTATTTTTAGTTCTTTGGGAAATTTCCATACTGTTTTCCATAGAGGTTGCACTAATTTACATTCCCACCAGCAGTGTATAAGTATGCTCTTTTTATCACATTCATCCCAACATCTATTATTTTTTGACTTTTTAATAATGGCCATTCTGGCTGAGGTAAGATGATATCGCGTTGTGTTTCAATTTGCATTTCCCTCGTGATTAGTGATATTGAGCATTTTTCATATGTTTGTTATCCATTTGTATACCTTCTTTTGAGAATTGTTTATTCATGTCCTTTGCCCACTTTTTAATGGATTATTATAGTTTATTGTCTCCTGGCTTCAGCTCTGGGTGCTTTCAGTTTTGAAGACTCTGTATGAGTTCCTTGGTTGCAGAGTATCTTTGTGTGATGGTTTTCTCAGATGCTGGTTGTAGTAGTAACGTGCTGGGGGTGTGCGCAGGTTCACTGTCTCCTATGGGGAGTTTTCCATCTGGTTCACAGTGTAGGCTGCTGCCCATCACTTCTTTCAAAGGGTCTGTGGTTTCTTTCACTCTTTCTGTTAAGTTCCTGTGTTGCTTTTTGGAAAAAGCTCAAAGCATGAATATCTACATACAATTTGTCTTTCCAAGTGGGAGAGACATGCTAACAATGCCTCCAATCTGCATCTTGGAAATAAAAACAACTAAGATTGTTTTAATGTAAGAGGGTAGAAAAAAAGAAGAAAAGGGGTCCATAATCTTGCCTCCCAGATAACTCCTATTGACCTCTTCTTAAAAAAAAAGGCAACATGGCCGAGCACGGTGGCTCATGCCTGTAATCCCAGCACTTTGGGAGGCAGACGCAGGTGGATCACAAAGTCAGGAGATCGAGACCAGCCTGACCAACATGGGGAAACCCTGTCTCCACTAAAAATACAAAAGTTATCGAGACATGGTGGCAAGTGTCTGTAATCCCAGCTACTCAGGAGGCTGAGGCAGGAGAATTGCTTGAACCCAGGAGTCAGAGGTTGCAGTGAGCTGAGATCGTGCCACTGCAGCCTGGTATAAGGTATGAATTCAAAGTGTGAAATTTGTCTTTGGGTAGAGTGTAAAATAGAACCATAATTAATTTTCAATTTCACTCCAGCCTGGGCGACAGAATGAGATTCTGTCTCAAAAGAAAAAGCAATACATGTACATGATATGAAATTTCAGGTAGTTCAGATAAATATTATATAGAAAATAGAAATGCTAATTAGAAAGTAAAAAATTCAATTCCTCCTTCCCCAGTCAGTTTCCCCAAAGGTAGTCATTGTTACAGGTTCAAAATTTGCCTTCTGAGTGTCTCACACTGAATGGTGGACCAGACTATTGGTAAAAAGGTGATAAACCAACCCTGGAGTCAGTTTCTAGAATTAGGATTTTTCTTTGGCTTAAAAATGTCCAACTGCAGAAACCTAATAGTGACCAAGTTGCCCTCTGTCTTCCGAATAGCTGCTTCCTCATACTAGGAAATTCAGTAGCAAATAGGTACCATTGGGCCAGGGCACAGTATTCTTATTTTAGGAAGTCAAAGTCACACATATTTATCCTTTCCTTATTTCTGTTCGGTGCAGATTCCTCAAGCCAGGAACAGAACAGCAAAACTGAGATGTATGATAAGAAGACAACAGACCAGGCTCCAAGCACTGATGCTTCTGGGAATCAGGGCTATGCAATGTTAGCCGCATATGGAAGAAGATGGAGAAGAAAAGGAGCAAGTGTTTCAGGATTGAGTGAGAGTGAATTCAAAGGAAGAAGCCTTAAACAATCCAGTGAAGGGCATGGCCTGGGCGATAGAGCTGGGTCTTCACCTACCAATAAGACTGCCAGGAATGTCCCTTTCTCACACTTGTCCTTGGAGAAGGACAACATGGAGCAGCCTACAACTTCACAACCAGAAACCACTACCCCTCAGGGGTTGCTTTCAGATAAAGATGACATGGGAAGGAGAAATGCTGGCATAGATTTCGGATCCAGAAAAGCATCAGCAGCACAGTCCATACCTGAAAACATGGACAATTCCATGGTTAGTGATCCACAACCATACCATGAAGATGCGGCTTCTGGAGCTGAGAAGACAGAAGCCAGAGCTTCTCTCTCACTGATGGTGGAAAGCCTTTCTACAACCCAAGAGGAGGCCATTCTCTCAGTAGCAGCAGAGGCTCAGGTGTTTATGAATCCTTCTCATATCCAGTTAGAAGATAAAGAAGCTTTCAGCTTTGATTCACAAAAGGCCCAATCCAAAATGGAGTCAGCCCAGGATGTTCAAACTATCTGCAAAGAAAAGCCTTCTGGAAATGTTCACCAGGCCTTTACAGCAAGTGTTTTGGGTATGACAAGTACTACAGCCAAAGGAGATGTTTATGCCAGAAGCCTTTTTCAGTCCTCAAGGAAGCCTGATGCTGAAGAAGTCTCCTCAGATTCAGAGAATATTCCTGAGGAGGGGGATGGTTCTGAAGAACTGGCTCATGGTGACTCTTCCCAGTCCTTGGGGAAGTTTGAAGATGAACAAGAAGTCTTCTCAGAATCAGAAAGTTTTGTTGAGGACTTGAGCAGCTCTGAGGAGGAGCTGGATCTCAGATGCCCCTCCCAGGCTTTAGAGGAGCCTGAAGATGAAGCAGTTTTCACAGAATCAAGCAGTTGTGTTGAAAAGTACAACACTTCTGATGATTGCAGCAGCTCAGAGGAAGACCTGCCTCTCAGACACCCTGCTCAGGCCTTGGGAAAGCCCAAAAACCAACAAGAAGTCTCCTCTGCTTCAAATAATACTCCTGAAGAGCAGAATGATTTTATGCAGCAGCTGCCTTCCAGATGCCCTTCTCAGCCCATTATGAATCCTACTGTTCAGCAACAAGTCCCCACCAGTTCAGTGGGCACTTCTGTAAAACAGAGCGATTCCGTGGAGCCGATCCCTCCAAGACACCCTTTCCAGCCATGGATGAACCCTAAAGTGGAGCAAGAAGTTTCCTCATCTCCAAAGAGCATGGCTGTTGAAGAGAGCATTTCTATGAAGCCTCTGCCTCCTAAACTTCTTTGCCAGCCCTTGATGAATCCTAAAGTTCAACAAAACATGTTCTCAGGTTCAGAGGACGTTGCTGTTGAGAGAGTCATTTCTGTGGAGCCACTGCTCCCCAGATATTCTCCTCAGTCCTTGACAGATCCTCAAATCCGGCAAATCTCAGAAAGCACAGCTGTTGAGGAAGGCACTTATGTGGAGCCGCTGCCTCCCAGATGCCTTTCCCAGCCCTCGGAGAGGCCTAAGTTCCTGGACTCAATGAGTACTTCTGCAGAATGGAGCAGTCCTGTGGCACCAACACCTTCCAAATACACTTCCAAGCCATGGGTGACCCCTAAATTTGAGGAACTGTATCAACTCTCTGCACATCCAGAAAGCACTACTGTTGAAGAGGACATTTCTAAGGAGCAGCTGCTTCCCAGACATCTTTCCCGGTTAACTGTGGGAAATAAAGTCCAGCAACTGTCCTCAAATTTCGAGAGGGCTGCTGCTGAGGCAGGCATTTCTGGGAGCCCGTTGCCTCCCCAGTGTGCTGCCCAGTTCTTAAAGAGGTCTAAAGTTCAGGAAATGACCTCATGTCTAGAGAAAATGGCGGTTGAAGACTTTTCTAAGAAATCACGAATTCCCAGGCGTCCGACCCAGTCATTTGTGAAATTTATGGCACAGCAAATCTTTTCAGAGAGCTCTGCTCTTAAGAGGGGCAGTGATGTGACACCTCTGCCTCCTAATCTTCCTTCCAAATCTTTATCGAAGCCTAATCCCGTCAAGCACCAAGTTTTCTCAGATTCAGGGAGTGCTAATCCTAAGGGAGGCATTTCTTCAAAGATGCTACCTATGAAGCACCCTTTACAATCCTTGGGGAGGCCTGAAGACCCACAGAAAGTTTTCGCATATTCAGAGAGAGCTCCTGGGAAGTGCAGCAGTTTTAAAGAGCAGCTGTCTCCCAGGCAGATTTCCCAGGCCTTGAGGAAACCTGAGTATGAGCAAAAAGTCTCCTCTGTTTCTGCCAGCTCTCCTAAAGAGTGGAGGAATTCTAAAAAGCAGCTGCCTCCCAAACATTCTTCCCAAGCCTCAGATAGGTCTAAATTCCAGCCACAGATGTCATCAAAGGGCCCAGTGAATGTACCTGTAAAGCAGAGCAGCGGTGAGAAGCACCTGCCTTCAAGTAGCCCTTTCCAGCAACAGGTTCATTCAAGTTCTGTGAATGCTGCTGCTAGGCGATCTGTTTTTGAGAGCAATTCTGACAACTGGTTCCTAAGAAGAGATGAAGCTTTTGCAAACAAAACCAAGAAATTCAGCCAAGGTTCCAAAAACCCCATAAAGAGCATTCCAGCCCCTGCTACCAAACCTGGGAAGTTCACCATTGCCCCTGCCAAGCCAACATCCACTTCTGGGGGCATTTACTCTAAGAAAGAAGATCCTGAGAGTGGTGATGGTAATAATAACCAGCATGCAAACCTATCCAACCAGGATGATGTTGAAAAGCTTTTTGGAGTTCAACTGAAAAGAGCCCCTTCCTCACAGAAGTATAAGAGTGAGAAACAAGATAACTTCACCCAGCTTGCTTCAGTGCCCTCGGGCCCAATTTCATCCTCTGTAGGCAGGGGGCATAAAATCAGAAGCACTTCCCAGGGGCTCCTGGATGCTGCAGGGAACCTCAACAAAATATCTAACATTGCAGATAAGCAACAGAGCAGGCCCAAATCTGAAAGCATGGCCAAGAAGCAACCTGCTTGCAAGACCCCAGGTAAGGCTTTTATCTCTCCAGATGGCAAGTAGATATCAAGTGGAAAGAAGAACTGGAAAGCAAAGCCTTGAATGGGCATTAAAGTCTATTCTAGCCTTTTACTGAATTGTGGCTTTGATAGGGCCGGTTTATGGGTTTGGGAGCAAAATAGTGCCCCATTCTAGATTTAATAGATTTGGAGGTGGTTAATTTTGAGCCTTCTCTTTCCCAATGGGATCCCCCTCTGGACATCCATCTACATTCCATAGTAGACACATGACCATTTCCCCATTCCCTCTTCCTCACCCTCTGCACACCTTACATTCGGATGGAATTTTATGCTTTTCTCAAAATACTTTTACATGCATTAAGCCCCTCCCTAACACCATGTGGATTTTTAAAGCCAACTCATTAGTAGAGCATTATGTTCAGTCTCTCAGCCTGAAATCTGAATTTGCCATAAATGTCTCTTCGCTCATCTGAAATATCTAAGAATTTAGAGCTAGGCGATCTTTTGGGCACGAATGTCTCCCAAAACCTTTGGACCTTCACACTCCCTCCTTGGGAAAATCTTTTATATTCCTGTAACCACACTTATGTAACCACACACTTGTGTGAGGGACTATGAAGTAACAAATACTCTAAGATTTTTCTAGGAGTTAGAGGAATGGCATCAATGGCCTGAGCCTCTGGCATCCTTGGGATTTTCCCAGCCCACCTGGCAAGCATTGTCCTACCCTGATTTGCAGATGGTACAAGGGATGGACAAGGGAAGGGTCCAGTAAAGGGACAGTATGCCCACTTCTAAGTACAGCTTCTTTACTACTCAAGGAACTCCTGCCTTGCCAAGCTATGGGAGGGCCCAAAAAAGGGGGGCCTTCTCTGGTTGATACCTGTTTATTTTCCTTTGGCAATTAACAAGGGTCCCATCTGGGATATTATTGTGGGTAAGCCCCAGCCAGGCTCAAGACCCTGCCTGCCTTGCTTCAGTTCTAACTCCTTTCATTTCTTTCTCAGGAAAGCCTGCTGGTCAACAGTCAGATTATGCTGTCTCAGAGCCAGTTTGGATAACTATGGCAAAGCAGAAGCAGAGGAGTTTCAAGGCCCACATTCCTATGAAAGAGCTGAAAACTAAGAGCAGAGCTGGAGCCGATGCTGAGACTAAGGAGCCTAAATATGGGGTAGGACCTGGGGTAGCCAAGAAAACACTCCAAAAAGGTTGCTGGGATCACTGATTAGGCTTCTATTGGGAACTTTGCCAACATGCAGCTCCCCCTCTCTTTGGGAGCATTAATCAAGGCAGGAGGACTCTTCAGGGAAAAAGACTTGCTTTGCATTTATACAAAAGTGCCCTGCTTTTATGCTCTTAAAGGGTTTGTGCAGGCCAGGTGCGGTGGCTCATGTTTATAATCCCAGCACTCTGGGAGGCCAAGGCAGGTGGATTGCTTGAGCTCAGGAGTTCAAGACCAGCTTAGGCAACATGCTGAAACTCCATCTTTACAAAAATACAAAAACATAGCTGGGTGTGGTGGCATGCGCTGACATCCCAGCTACTCGGGAGGCTGAGGTGGGAGGATCACTTGAGCCCAGGCATGGAGGCTGTAGTGAGTCAAGATCATACCACTACACTCTAGCCTGGGTGACAGAGTGAGACCCTGTCTCAAAAGTGTGTTGGGGGGAGGGTGTTGTGCAAAGTCATGAACATAGAGAGAATCTACAAAACAAATCCTGCCCTCAATATTCTAAAGCAAGGCTCCACGAAATTGGTTGAGAAATAAGGAGTAAGTCATTTTATTTTATTTTTAATTTTTTATTTCCATAGGTTTGGGGGGAACAGGTGGTATTTGTTTACATGAGTAAGTTATCTGGTGGTGATTTGTGAGATTTTGGTGCACTGTAACCCAATTCATAGTATTTCATCCCTCACCCCCTTCCCACCCTTTCCCTCAGAGTCCCCAAAGTCAATTTTATCATTCTTATGCCTTTGCATCCTCATAGCTTAAAAAAATACCTAAAGGTAATCACTAGGGTAAGAGTTGAGTGACTATCTTTACAGATATTTTATACCTATCAATATGTATAGTATATGTTTATAAATGGAATCAAACTATAAATACTGTTTTTTTCATTTAATTTTTTATTTCTGAGCACCTTTCCATATCAGCACACAAGTTCCCTTTCTGTGTTTGATGTCTGGATTTCTACATATTGATTTAGTTTGGTGTGGCACCTGCCTGTAAGTTATAAAATGTGATGTGGTAAACTAGGCTAACTACCACATGTGGATAAGAGATGATGGGATGATGCCTTTCTCCCCTCTTATCAAACCTGCAGAAAACGGACTCAAGGAAACATACCAAATTCATATATCAAGAGATATGTCTAAGCTCCTATACTTTAAAGTGCTTACTAAATTTGTTGAAGGACTGCCGAGGACCTGCTTAACTCTTTGCTTTAAAGGTCTTTTCTTTTTCATCATTAGTATTTACACGGGGGCAGGATCATAGAGGGGTAAAGCCCACCTTTATTAAAGCTTTTTTTTTTTTTTTTTTTTTTTTGAGACAGGTTCCCACTCTGTCGTCCTGGCTGGAGTGCGGTGGTACAATCACAGCTCATTGTAGTGTCAACCTCCCAGGCTCAAACGATCCTTCCCTTTCATCCCCGCCATAGTAGCTGCTACTATAGACACTATAGGTGTGCGCCACCATCCCCAGCTAATTTTTTAAATTTTTTGTAGAGATGGGTCTCGCTATGTTGCCCAGGCTGGTCTTGAACCCCTGGGCTCAAGTGATCCTCCTGCCTGAGCCTCACAAAGTGTTGGGATTATAGGCCACTGCTCTCAGCCTGGTTAAAGCTTTTGTCAGGAGGGATACATTAGTGTATATAAACTCATTAATTTAGACCAATTATGAAGAGGTTAATTTGAAAAGAATAAACTGCAGAATTTTGGAAAGACCTACAGTTACATTACTTTCTAATGTGAGAAATGCTTCAAGTCATATGTCAGCTAGTTTTGAAAAGTAGAAATCTTATGGAACTCACTTCAGTGAATTGATCAGATTTGTTTGCAGCTACCATGTTCTGTTAGCTTGCTGTTAAGTGCTGGTAAAGTGCTAAGGAAAAGGTTGTTCTCAAGTTAAATAATTATCTTGTTAACCTGCTTTCACTATTTGTAAAATTAGACAGCTCTTTCTTTCTGGTCTGAAAGGTGGTAAACTTGAGCCAACTTAGGTTTTGTGAACCAAATTTTAAGCCAAAAGGCTCAATGCTATTTCTCTCCTTATCTATCTCTATATCTCTAATCTCTTTCTTTCTGGATACTGTTAAACTCATAGTACCCAGGACAGGGCTTGCACTCTACAGTCCTCTGAATAAGCAATCTGCCATTTTAATGTCAGAACTTACAAGCTTTCTGTTTTCATTTTTGTATTAAAGGGAGCTGACTCTGCAAATGAAAACCAACCTAAAAAGATGTTCACTTCCAGTGTCCGTAAACAGGACAAGAGAGCACAGACGAAGCCACCTAAGCCTACAAAATCGGGTAAAAGCATACATTCTGACCTCTCAAAAAACAGCCCCGGCAGAATGTTGTGAAACTTTTGCAATTTCAAGCTCAGATAATACTTGTCTCTTACCTTAAGTCAGCTTAATGATTTCTCGCGTGGCTTTTTAATTAGATACAGATATTAGCTTATTTTAGGAAAATCTAATTATTTTGACTAATACAAGTCCAGTGTATAACTTTCAGAGGGTCTTCCAGTCTTTTGCCTCATCAAAGAAGCTGTCTAGGCACAAAACTGTGGTCACTCACTGAAACATTCTTCTGGTTGGGTATGCAAAAGGAAAGTACCAAGTCACTTTCCAGTTCATAGCAAAGCGGTATTTTCTCACTTTCTACATCTCCAATGAAACTGTTGAAAATAATTCACTCTAAAGGCCCAATGGTATTCAATTGTTTTTAATTATTTAGAAGGCTTGTTTAAGCTTCTCTGTATTCTGAGCAGGGATGTGTAAGTGGTGAGGAAATATTGACAGCTGAGAGGAATACTCTGCTGGGATATAATAGAATGTGATCTCACCGGAAAAAGTTGTGTGCTAGAGAGAATTTTTTCAACAGGAGCAGGGGAGTGGAGGATGGATTTATACTGAACCATCTTTGTCCTCTCCCTTAATCCCACTCACGAAGAAATTAGACCAGGAATTCAGGAACCCATTTTCTGGCCATGAAATAGCAGCAGTTGACTTGCTCACAGCTTTTAATGGCCTCATGGGCACTCTACTCCTATCAAGTGAATCATAACTGTCACTGTGCATCAGAATCACCTAGTGAGCTTTTTTAAAAATTACAGATGGTCCTGGCTCCATCCTTAGAGATTCTAATTCATTTGCTTCAGGAAACGGCATGGGCATTGGTGTTTTTAAAAGAGCCCTAGGTGATTCTAATGTGTAGCCAGGATTGAGAACCACTGGTTGAGCCTAAGTCACTAAGTCAATTGACCATAAGCAGGATGAGGGAGGGAGTGGAATTAGGAATACGGAGGTAGTCTCCTTGGCTGGGGTAGTTGGGTTGGTACAATATTATTTATCATCAACTTTTACTGGGTGCATCTATTAAGTCATCAATCAATTCATTTCACATGAAATCATGGATTGGCAAACACAAATGACATTACCTTAGTTGAAATTTTAGAAACTAAGTAGATACAATATGTTTCCCTCTGGTCTCAGTTCAAAGATGTAAGACAATCCAGTAATAACCACCTGAAGATTGGCAGTTATAGCCATAAGTATTACCTCCCAGGCCTTCCCATGCCCAGGGCCCTGTGGCCATAGCCATGTTGATTTTACCCCTTTGACATACCACCCATGGCATCACACAGATCCTAACTTTTAGAAGTCTGGCACCAAAGGGAGAAGGGTTTAGAAAGCACTAGAGCAGGGGGATCAGAGGAAACCTGAAAGGAGGAAACATTTTATGGCATTCCATAAACAACATACCCCAATATCTCTGGGGTTCCTTATTGCTTGTGTGTTATTTGCTGTGGTTCCAGTTGGATTTGAAGCTCAGAAGATACTGCAAGTGCCTGCCATGGAAAAAGAAACCAAACGATCTTCATCTCTCCCAGCCAAGTTCCAGAAGCCCGTTGAGCCAGTTGAGCCTGTCTGGTTCTCCCTGGCCAGGAACAAAGCCAAAGCATGGAGCCACATGGCAGAAATCATGCAATAAAGAGCTCTTGTGTGGAGCATCAGTACTTATTTTATTTATTTATTTTTTTTTTTGAGACGGAATCTCTCTCTGTTACCCAGACTGGAGTGCAGTGGCGCGATCTCGGCTCACTGCAAGCTCCGCCTCCCGGGTTCACGCCACTCTCCAGCCTCAGTCTCCCGAGTAGCTGGGACTACAGGCGCCCGCCACCACGCCCGGCTAATTTTGTTTTCGTATTTTTAGTAGAGACGGGGTTTCACCATGTTGGCCAGGATGGTCTTGATCTCCTGACCTTGTGATCCGCCCGCCTCGGCCTCCCAAAGTGCTGGGATTACAGGCGTGAGCCACCGTGCCCGGCCAAGCATCAGCATTTTAAATGATAATTGCTAATAGCTGTATTAATTCTATGTAGTGATCTTTTTACTGTGACCACTTTTATTAAGCAAAATAAGTATTAAGCAAACTAAGAATTTATTAAGAAAAATAAGAATTTATTAAGCAAAATAGCCTTAGAAATGCGAATTAAAACATAATTATTTGAATGAAATAAATGTCATGAATGCTTAACCTTCCATGTAGTCACTGCCAGCACCCAGAAACCCAGCATTTCCTCTATTAAAACTATGGAAAACATTTGCACTGCGTTAAAATTGCAAAATCTTTAACTTTGGACAATGTGCTTTAGAAGGGAGAAAGCAAAAACATTTTGTTGGAGCAATTAGAAAATTGTCATTTCCCTCAACCAAATAAGGTAATTCTAATGGAAACATTCAGATAATTTGACCCAAAGATTGGCCTTTAGGTTTTATGAGCCTAGGTGGATGCTGCAATTATTTGGTTGTTGCTCTAAGCTTTGCAAGGCATCCTAAAGGAGGTGGTGGAAGTGAAAATTCTGGGTCTCCAAGAAAATTTCTGCACAGCCAGTTCTCCAATCAGCCTATCACCCCTTGAAACATCTTCCCTGTGTCCCTGGGGGCCCCTGATGCTTTCTCCTTGGGTGATAGTAACACGCAGAGCACTTACACAAAGCTCCCTCTTTGGACCTGCCCCATGTCGACCTGTCACAGGCCTGGCTGCAGCGAGCACCTCCCTATGATGCAGAATGCTTCTTGGGAATTATCTTACTCCTCTGGAGGGTTAGTCCATCAGTGTTTTGCTTCTTGTCCCAATACTACTGTGACCCTCTCTGATCGCACAGAAATCACTGCCTATCATGTATATCCTGTTAAGCACTGAAGACCCTATTGAAATTAGAGTTCTGCAGATGCCAAAAGCTGTACTTTCCATCAGGCAGATGGCAAGCTTACTGCCTTGATGCACATCTGGAGCCACTGGAGCTCCTTCCTCTCTGGTTCCAGCCTTAAGGTGGAGAACTCCATGGAGCTTCTTGTCCTTTCCCCTCAGCTGTCTTTGCTTTACAAGGTTTTAGCCCAAAGCAAGATTGCAATCCCAAAGCCACAGAGAAATGAACTTTCTGCTACCTGGAAGCTTTAAGTGAGTACATCAGCTTTTCCCCACCCTAATTCCTAGAGGCACACACCTCAAAAGTTACTAGGCTGAAGAGACCCTACATTCCAGTGACCCACTCATCCCCCAGCCACGGAGAAGAGGGAAGACCAAAAAGGGAGAGTGAGAAAGAGGATGAGAGGGATGGTCAGCTATGAGGGGAGGGGGCAAGTAACCCAGCAAATGTTGCCACACGGTCTTTTTCTTTTGTAGCACAGCCTCCATTAATAACTCCCCGGCTGAGGATGAAGATGTAGGCACCTTTACCCCCAGAGCCAGTTCCTTAATTGGCTGGCTTTCTGAGATGCAGACCACCCTAGAATCTCATCTAGGTTCACTAGAAGTTAGTTAAATCTTCCTTTCTATGTCTTTCCCTTCATTCCATCCCCCAAACCCACCAAACACTAAGGGAGAGCTCCCTTTGGAAGTCTGGGCAGTAAACCTAGCTCATTTTTCTAGGAGACCCAGAAGTGACTTCTGAGTAGTTATCACTGTGTCTGCCTCTGTTACACTGTGCTGCTTTGCTTAAACAGAAGTGCAGGCCTGGACATCTGACTGTGCCTTTATATTCTGAGTGGGGTGCTGCCCCATGCAAAAAAATCCAGAGAGGTAGTGAGGTGTCAGAGCTAAACACTTGGTGCTGGGTTTTGCTGATGCTGGTATAATGTGACACAGTACAATTACATGCTAAATTTTGCATTTTCTCTATATAACATCTATTTTTCCTGATACTGTGCCTTTGCCATTTTGATAATGCTATTTTGATTGAGTGAATTTTATTTCCTTTGTATTCCCATAGTGAACAATATATTAAGGTAGATGCCCTGTATCTGGGTACTACTGGTAGATTCGCTGTTACACCTCCCTTCCCTTTTTCACAGTGAACCCGTATTCAGTTATTCTCACTCTGAGAACCCTCCAATAACAATTTCTTTTCCACAGTTAACAACGCAGCTGTTACACCTCCCTTCCTTTTTTTCACAGTGAACCTGTATTCAGCTATTCTCACTCTGAGAACTCTCCAATAACAATTTCTTTTTCACAGTTAACAACAAAGCTCTGTTTTTAAATGAAGAGATTAAGTTCTTTTTAAATGCCTAAAGGCATATTCTGACAACTTTTCTACTTCTTTAGCTTTTTTGATTTATGATATATGCAAAGCAAATAAATTCAATAAAGCCTATTCTGTAGTCCATCTCTGTCTGTGACATGGGGCGGGAAATCAAATAGGATATTGACAACTCACAGCTGAAGGTTGTCAGAGAAGTAAAAATTTTTTTTTTTGAGACGGAGTCTCGCACTGTCGCCCAGGCTGGAGTGCAGTGGCTCGATGTTGGCTTACTGCAAGCTCCACCTCCCAGGTTCACGCCTTCTCCTGCCTCAGCCTTCCGAGTAGCTGGGACTACAGGCGCCCGCCACCACGCCTGGCTAATCTTTTTTGTAGTTTTAGTAGAGACGGGGTTTCACTGTGTTAGCCAGGATGGTCTCGATCTCCTGACCTCGTGATCTGCTCGTCTCGGCCTCCCAAAGTGCTGGGATTACAGGCGTGAGCCACTGAGCCCGGCCGAAGTAAAATGTTCTTAAGAGGTGGTGCTGAGAATAACGGGCGTCCACGCAGGTGTGCCTGACCAAGCTGATGGCTCTCAGGTGCGCATTGATATTTGGTATGGAGGAGAAGGGCCATTGAAGAGGTTTTGCGTTTGGACACCTGGAGAATAAAGAGGGGGTGTGGTTGGGGGGTGAGCAGAAGAGACGAGGTGATTGGTGGTTGCACTGTAGCCTGGGTCAGGGACGAAGTCCAAGTCCTATGGCAAGATGGGTTACTGCAACAAGCACTTTTCAGAAGCAAGGGGCCCTACTGTGCTCAGGTAACAAAGGGGCATGGAGGGAGGAAGGGAAAGGGGTTATAGGCCAGATAATGAGCCTGGCTCACCTGTAACATTTTCAGGGTTTAGAACAAGAGTTCAACTTGGGATCCACATACCATATGTCTAAATATTTGAAATGTTTAAATAAACGGATACAGCATGTTTTATTTAATGGTTTATCTCCTTCCATGACAAATGTACCTTCACAATGACCTCAAAGGCCAGGTTGGGTTCTAGAATTCTCAGACTCCTCTAAGTCCTGCCCCAGTGGTGTGGGAAGAACTGCTCCCCTTCCTCCTCCCACTTTAGAAATATTTCAGACCTACACAAAATTGTAGAAAACATTACTATAAACATCCATATATCTACTATTCAGCTTAAGAAATGTAAAATTACAAATATAGTTGATGCCTGCTGTGGAGACTTCTCTACTAGAATGCCCCTCCCTTTCTTTCCCTGAGAGGTAACCACCATCTCAAATGTGCTTCTTTCAAATGCACACCTTTCTGTATGCTACACTTGTACGCATCTCTTACAAGCACATCTTTTAGTCTCTCTATATGTACCCATAATCAATTTATGGTGATCATTTGTATGTTTTCTTAGAAGTCATATGCATGGTATCATGTTTGTATCCTTTTGGACCCGACTTTTTCCTTTATGCATTTTTCCTCTCTAGGCCTCAGCCCCTGTGAATTCTAGTCTTCTCCCCAGCCCATCCCTTGCTGTCCCTTTCAGTTTACCTGAAACAGCCCCGAGCCAGTGAATTAACCCTGGCTCGACAGGAGGTGCTCAGCTTCTTCCTCTGTTGCTTGAAACCAGTGGTTCTCAAACCTTAGTGTTCATCAGAAGCCCCTGGGGGGTGTGTTAAAACACAGATTGCTGACCCCACCCCAGATTTTCAGATTCTGTAGGTCTTGGGTGGAGTCTGAGAATTCCCAGGTAATGCTGATGATGCTGTTTGGGGACCAAACTTTGAGAACCACTGCTCCAAATCAAAGTCTGGGCCCAAGCTCAGCAATACCATGTGGCTTCCAGGCAACCTGAGTCATCCATGAAATTTTCTTCAAAACCATGCTCTAGAGCAGTATTGTCCAATAGACATGTAATGTGATCTACATGGGTAATTCTAAATGTTCTAGTGGCCACATTTGAAAATAAAAAGAAACCAACAAAAACTTTAATATTTCATTTTAATTCAAGTATTATCATCTCAACATGTAATCAGTATGAAAATCATTAGTAAGATATGCAATATTATTTTCACACTTACAGCACATATTAAACAGACTAGCCATATTACAAGTTCTCAGCAGCCACAACATTACTAGTGACTAAGGTAGTAGACAGTACAGCTCTAAAGACTTGAGCCCCATCTCTCTCTTTTCAAAAATGGTTTTAAACTTGACATTTTAAATGACTGTTGGCTGCAGTAAAAGAATTTAAAACAGTCTTACTAAATGGAAAGTAATATCTTTCAATGAAGGTATTGTGGGCCAAAACAAAGAGGTAAAAGAGAGATTTGAGTCAGAATTATTTACTGAAAAATCTCTCCATGTTTCAATTTATTCATTTAAAACAAACTTTTATTTCTAACTTGAACAAACACTGTCAAATACATTTGTGAAAGATAAAAGTTAGATGTCACTAGATATCACTTTTAAGGTAATGAACTTTGGAATGATATATGTTAAAATTCTCACAGGCATCTGAATAAAATAAAATAAAAACAATGAGCAACAGTCTTCTTTCTTCATCTTCTTTCTATTCTTCCCAACTACAGAATGAAATGAGAAAAAAATAAACAATGGTACATTAACCAGCACCAGTGACTTTCTAAATAGGAGAAAATGGCCAGCTCTGTGTATATCTGCAACATTTGTGTGCTATATCTTAAACAAGTAGAGAAGAACACCTTTTCCTTTTGTAACTTGCAAGCTTAGATATCAGGGTGCTTGTGGAACTGATGGTTCCAGTCAAACGATCACACCAACCTTGTCTCCCTAGCACCAGAAAAGCTTGTTGTTGTTGTTTTTACATGAGAGGCAATTCTGGGATTTAAATAAATATCTCAAGCTTTAACAGCCTGTGCTAGTTCCACAAATGATACTCCCTTACTCTCCCAGACCCTTGGTTTCCATATCTACCATATGGGAAAGAAGCTGTTATGAAATAATACAGCTGTGAAAATGCAAAAAAAAAGAAAAAATGTTAACCATTTAAATATACTCAAAGACAGATATGCCTTATGACTTAAATTACACACATTCTTTTCGTTGTCACATAAAATACAAAGATATATAGCTAAACAAATATTTAGGTATTAGTCATTAAATGTGGTCCTACTTGAAATTCTTAGCTTTTTGCTATTTGTAAACAGTCACTTTGTAAAAGGCATTGAGTTGTCTCCTAGTTACTATGGGAGCCTGCATTTCTGTGGCTAAGTAATGAAGTCCCAACTAATGTGTGGCCCAAGAAAGTTAGATGCTGCGTCTGGCAACTGTTTTCTACACAAATATTGATCTTAGGTAGTAGGTCTGATACATTTGCCACTTGTTAGTAGTCCTGCAGCTAGAGGACAAAAGACCTCAACACGAACAAATGAGTAGCCATGAAGTATATTTCAGAACACACTGCAGTTCATATTACTAGGTACATGAATATTCTAGTAACATTTTAAGTAAGTTAAATTGAATTTTTAAACTAAAACTTTTTCTTAATTAATTTACTGGGAATTTTTTTTTTTAAATAAAACTGTCAGTAACAGGTAAATGCCAGGAATAGTTGAGGGATTCTCAAAGCTATACAGAGATACCTGGATTTTCTCGGCTTCCCCTCTGCTGCGTCTAGGTCGCTTTGGAGTTCTTCACCTTGTTTTCTGCATCCTTCTCTTTCTCTTCTTTCTCTTCCTCGCCTGCAGCATCTTGGGCCTCTTCATCCCACTTTTCATGCTGATATTTAGTGACTTCTTTAGTGAAGAATAATACAGACGTTGGGACCAGACATTCACAGAAAATATAGCCCAATTTATAACTAGCAACGCACTCAGTACTCCACCCTCAGGAGAAGCAGGAGGATAGACTTAACTAAGAAAGGAATAGCTGGGCACCTTCCTACTGGTTTTCACAACAGTGCCATGGCCCTCACGTTGCTGCTGCCTGATCATTTCCACAGTGACACTATTTCCCTTTTTTCCAGTAAATCTCCCACCCAAAGCTGCTGATTATTTCTAGTTCTTTGGAGAAGAGATCAGAATCATGGTGTCTGATCTCATTCTAAGTGCTTTGGTCAGAACTTTGTTGGGAAAATATTTGTTGCCTCAAAAGACAAATTCTATGGTGAAGCTCATTGGTTCCTCACCCCCCTGAATGTTTCATTTTTACGAAGGGCCCCTGTATCACTTCATCATTTGAGGATCAACTTTCTAAGAATATTTACACTTTGAAAAGCCATGAACAAAAAAGGATGCCTGCCATTTGCCTGTTCTTTTCTTTCCGTTGTTTCTTGTTTCCTGCTGAGCTCCCTCCTGAACCCCTATCTACCTGGCCATTCATCTGTGGGCCCCCCAAATGGCATTGATGATCTCAGATCTTCTATCAAACACAGGTTGGTAGAGGGCGGCATGCTTTCTCAAAAATCATAGAGGTCGTTAGAGAATTAGGCTTCGACTCATTGGGACACATTTGGCCTTAAGTTTCAGGAGGGCCCTGACCCCCACTTCACCACCCGAGGCCCCGACCCCCCGTCACCACCCGCTTCACCAGCTGTGTGCGCACCGCGTCCCTGCCTGGAACCCTTGGGTGCATGGGTCCCTGCCTCCCCGCCACTGCAGATAGCCCGTTCCTCACCCTCGGGGGCAGCAGCCTCCTCTGTGGCCGGTTCCTCTGCGGCCGGTTCCTCTGCGGGCTCCTCCTCTGCTGCCGGTTCCTCTGCGGACTCCTCCTCTGCAGCCCGTTCCTCTGTGGCCGGCTCCTCTGCGGCCTCCTCTGCAAGCTCCTCCTCTGCGGCCTCCTCTGTAGGCTTCTCTGATGCCTTCTCTGCGGGCTCTTCTGCAGGCTCCCTGGCCATCTCGGCCGGGTCTGCTGGCACCTCAGGCTCTGGGGCCGACGCGGCCTCCTGGAGCAGGCCCAGGCCCTCGCCCTCAGGGCCCGCGTCCCCCGCGCCCAGCCTCTCAGGCACCAGCAACAGCCGGGGCTCATCTGAGCCACTGGACGCCGCATCTGAGCTACTGGGTGCCGCAGTGCGGCGCCTCCGCATCAGGTGGCTGGCACGCATCCGGATCAGGATGTGGTCGTTGAGATAGATGCGGCGGAGAAGGGAGTGGACCATGCCCAGAAACTCCACACGAAAGCCTATTATGGGGTAGCGATGGGCGGCCGCGACCAAGTTGATGTTGTCCGCCTCGTTCCTCTCTTCCTCCTCCTCCTCCTCCTCTTCCTCCTCCTCATCTTCCTCCTCCTCCTCCTCATCTTCCTCCTCCTCCACCATCTCCACTACTATCCTGATCTCCCAGTCTTCCTCGGCGTTCCCGCTCCCGGGGGCTGCGGCCAAGCCTGCCGCCTGCCCACCCTCCTCCTCCCCGAGGCCTCTCATGGGCCCTGCGACTCCGGCCACCTCGGCCGCGGGCACCGTGTTGCCACTGTCGGGGCCAGAGTCACCGCCCTCCCGGTCACCTCCGGCCTCGGCCTGCGCTCCCTCCTCGCTCACTGGGGCCTCCTGGTCCTCTTGGATCGGGTCTCGATCCCCTGTGGCAGACATGACGCCAGTCAGTGCCTCAACTGGAGTGGCAACTAGGCTGAGGTGATG
The DNA here is from genome assembly GCF_028878055.3 of Symphalangus syndactylus. NCBI lineage: Eukaryota > Metazoa > Chordata > Mammalia > Primates > Hylobatidae > Symphalangus > Symphalangus syndactylus. The sequence continues at coordinate 122,591,895 of NC_072447.2, read as the reverse complement.
ACGTTGAAGACGGTGGCCACTGACGTGGCTGTGGCTGAGGGGAGGTGAGGGGCTGGGCTGCTGAGAGAATAAGAGCCTGTCTCTTTACTGAGGGAATAAAAGTCTGTCTCTGAGGACACCCTAAGGTGGGAAGGGCAGGGAGCCGATCCCAGGAGCCTCCCGCCAAGGTTGGCCTGAGAGGACTTAGACAAGGCGGGAAAGATTCGGGTTGTTAAGTGACAGGGGGCGGGACTGGAAGGGTCAAGGAGGGGCTCTCAGTGAGCTCTAAGCTCATTTGCTGAAAACTTCAGATTGACATGCTCTGCGTCCAATGAAGATCAAGGCCCTTAAGCTCTAGGACAACTCAGAATCCAGAACTCTACCTTTTCTTTGAGGCCTTAGTGTCCAGGGCTAGCCTTTAGGTCCACACAAGTCCTGTCCTTTTAATTTTACGATTATTAGCAGCACTATAGTGATCTAATGTGGAGGCACCCTGGATTGGGGAAACTTCTTCTGTAAAGGGCAGAAAGGAAACATTTTAGGTTCTGCAAGGCCCAGAAGCAATATCAAGACTGTTATGTAATTACTATCACTAAGTAGGTTTCCTGCCTTCCATAGGACACATAATCCTCTTTGTACCACCATTTTTTTTTTTTGAGACAGAGTCTCACTTTGTCGCCCAGGCTGGAGTGCAGTGGCGCGATCTCGGCTCACTACGAGCTCCGCCTCCCGGGTTCCCACCATTATGCTGCCTCAGCCTCCCGAGTAGCTCGGACTACAGGCACCCGCCACCACGCCTGGCTAATTTTTTTGTATTTTTAGTAGAGATGGGGTTTCACTGTGTTAGCCAGGATGGTCTTGATCTCCTGACCTCGTGATCTGCTCGTCTCTGCCTCCCAAAGTGCTGGGATTACAGGCGTAAGCCACCACGCCTGGCCTGTACCACCATTATTTTCTGTATTTGCCTGGTCAGTGCCCTCCAATCTTCTTCACCCCCTACCTAAAGTGATCAACCTTATTCATTAAACCATTTATTTATTCATTTACCAAATTATTGAGTGCCTTACATGTACCAATGCCATGCCTCCTTACAACTGTCATTTGTACCTCTTGCTTGTTTGACTGATGAAATCCAAAGATGACAGACTGCTCATGGTTTACATCCTAGTGCCTCTTCCCCCATCATTCCTGTGCCCCTCTTTGGGGTGGAGGTTAGCTAAGACCTCTGGAAGCTGAGCCTTCCCAGCTACATAGAGTGTCAACGTTCCAATATATTTGCCGAGACTCCAGTTTATACTAAATCATTTCCTCTTCAGTTGCCTTGTCCACTTATCAGTGAGTGTGAAACACAATGTGATGACTGCTGTCAATCTTGAAGTCTCTAGGGCAAAAAGTACACAGCAGTAGCTGCTTCTTTCTGCAGGGAGATAGGACTGGGCACTGGGCTTGTTATGGAGCAAGTTGTTGTCAAGGAGTGAGGCAGATCCTGGAGGAGATGGTTCTGTTGCAGTGGCAGTAAGCTATTTCACCAGTTGTTTTCAAGTCCCTGGGAGAGGAAACTAGTTAGCACCAGCAAACAGAAGAGAGAGGAAAAAGCTGAGCAGGTGTGCTTTCAAGAAGTGGAGTGAAACTACCTGAAGTGAAACTGAGGGAGAGTGTCCTCCTAGCTCCCGCATTGGGGCTCTCTTCATGGCAAGTACGTGAGCCAGAAGTCCGTGGAACAATCTCCATAGCCTTGGTTATCTGCCTGATCCTGCTGCCTGCAGATGCAGACCCATCCAGGATGTCACATTCTCTTATCTCTGGTGTGTAGTTGCTACCTTTCCTTTATCTCCAGCTATCCTACTCATGACATCTGATCTTTGCCAAGCCAGGTAGTTGGCACAACCCAGGGTTTCAGATTTTCTTAGGGAAAGGTGCTCTCTTTCCCCACTCCACCTCCCTCTGTCAGTCAACAGAAGTGGCCAAGTCCTTTCCATTTGCAGACCCACCATCAAGGTCAAGGTGGGCCAGTGGGAGAGACCTAAAGCCACAACAACCCTCAGAGGTTTCCACTTAATGTTGGGATGACAGGGAACACCCCTGGAAGACCAGCCCAAAGATCTCCTTTACAGGCAGCCTACTTTTCTTTATCTGTCCCCCACCACCCTCACCAGACACTATCCTGAATGACAGTGGGATGTATGGACATGGTTTAGCTCCTCTAAGAAAGCACAGGCCCTTTAAGGTGAATGTCCAGGCCTGCCTCAAGTTTGTAACACCCACGGTGCCTGCCACAGGGCTCTGCACCAGGTCGGTGTTTGATGAATGTTTGCTAAATGAATCAAACGGCTTTGGAATCACTATCACCATGAATGGTATTTTTCTCTTCTATCTGCCTAGGGCTTGACTGTCTACAAAAGGCCTTGCTATACCCTCTTCCTTTCTCTCTTGGGATCGTCTCCCTGGCCTGGTGAGATTTCTGCTCTTGCAACCTAGTGTGATTCTGCTGTGAGGCTGGGGACAATGAGGGATCTCACCCCTCATGGGAGACCCTTCCCCTACCCCCGACATACAGGGAGTGACTTGGTCCCTTGCTTGCCTCCTAGTCTACTGTGTCACAGCCAGAGTAGGCTGTGGGTGCCTACTCTGTGCCTACTCTGGCACAGGAGTGCCATCTCCTTCCAGGCCAGGTAGAGCCCATGGTCCTCAAGCCCAGCACTTCCTGCTGCTCATGGAAGCCACGGGAGGGGGGCGGGGGACAATCTGGAATGCTGGTCTCTCCTGAGATTTGACCTTGGCTCCCACATCCCAAGGGGGTCATTGCACAGACTCTGTGACTTTGAGCTCAGCCCCTGGGAGTGGAGTTGCATGTCAGGGCTCCATCCTTCTGATTCTGGGCAAGTCTGCACCACCACAGGCTCCTTTTCACTTACAGGCTCATCTAGCTTGTGGGGTTTATGCCTTTCCTTGCATCATCAGTCTTCTTTCCTACACTGAAGTTTGTTCATCATTCTTCGTGACTACCATCCACAGGGATGACTTATCCCACGACCTGGAATTCCACTTCCGTGACCTCCTCATCTGATCTTTTCTACAACCTTACATCAGATACTTACCCCCATGGTCCTACACTAGCCTTTTCCATTACCAGAAAGGGCACCATTTAGAAAATTTCTTCTCTACTGCTACAATGTTTCAATCCCATCAGATTATTTCCCCAATCTGCTGATCTAGCCACTTTTTCACTCTACCTTCCTACCATCTTCTTCATTTGCCTACTTACCCAGTTTAAATTCCATCCATCATGTGTTGTTATTATCACAGGCAGAATGCTGGCCTCCCCAAAGATGCCCGTGTCCTAATCCCCAGAACCCTGTGGGTCTGTTAGGTTACCTGGCAGAGGGGAATTAAGGTTGCAGATGGAGTTAGTGTTGCTAATCAGTTGACTTTAGGATAGGGAGATTATTCTGGATTAGTCAGATAGGCCCAATGCAATCACAAGCATCCTTAAAAGTGGGAGAGGGAATTAGAAGAGAGAACCAAAGAGATGGCAGCATGAGAAAGACTTGGCCTGATGTTGCTGGCTTTAAAGATGGAGGAAGGGAACTATAAGCCAGTGAATGTGGGCAGACTGTAGGAGCTGGAAAAGTCAAAGAAACAGATTCTCCTCTAGAGTTTCCAGAAGGAATGCAGCTGTGCCCACACCTTGATTTCAGCTCAATGACACTTCTGACCTCTGCAACTCTAATATTTTAAGTCTGTATTTTAAGCCACAAAGTTTGTGGTGATTTGTTACAGCAGAAATAGGAAACCGATACCTACTCACTCACTCCATTCCCTTTCTCCTCTTAGCTGTCTATCATATCTACTAGGCAAAACCCCAAACTCTAGTTGAATTGCATTATATTACTTTTTCCTTGCCACTAAATGAAGCAGATAAAAATATTGAAAATTGGTTGACTAAATTCACTAAAAATTTGTGGTCATGAGCACAAGACTGCGTGGCAACCACAGTTTCACTACACTTTCTCTCCACCCCAATCTTTGACAATTTTGCCATTGAACACACAAACGTTTCTGTTTCTTAGCTTCTACATTTCCAATGATTTGCCATCTACCCTACCTCATCCACTTACTCTCAGGACCATGCCAAGGATCCCAGACCTTTCTTAATGAAAATATACATCACTCCCAAAATCTCAAGATTAAAAAATCTTAAGAATTCCACACTCTGACCACCACTTCTTATTTTTCCAGTTTGGTGCCCTTGCTCCGATTATGGTCTGCAATGACCACCATGTGGTCAAAGCCATCAATCTCTTCCTATTCTCGGTTTTCTTGATCCTTCAGTAGCAGCTACCCACATTACTCTTCCTTAAACAGCCCCTTTCAGGATTTCTGTGGCATTACAGTTTTCTGAGTTTTCTCCTCTTTGGACACCCTTTATCTCATTCCCCCAAACTAGAGTTTCTCTGGGCTCTGTTCTGAGACTTCGCCTTTCTATCTTTCAAGGCCTTGAAGATAACCCAATGATTACAATTTCCAAATTGATATCTGTGTCTCAAACCCCTCTTCCAAGTTTATAACAAATTTGACTTGGCATCTCCACTTGAGTATCTCACAGATCTCTCCAACTTGAAGTGGCTAAAATGTCATTCTGGATTTGCTCCTCCTCTCTGCTTGTTCTTTCCTCTTACGAAATGGCACTTCTACCCACCAAGATGCTTTCATCGGAAACCTGGTTGCCCTCTTTAATTCTTTTCTACATCCATTCCATCTGTCGGCTTACCTCCTAAACGTCTCTCAAATCTGTCCATTTCTCATCTCTTCAACTATTAATACTCTCATTCTACTGCAAACCTTTAGCATTTCTGATTCGACTACTCAATAGCCTCCTAACTGGTTTTTCCCCTTCCAGTGGATTCTGCACAACTAGAGAGTTTTTTAAAGAATATAATTCATATCCTTTCAGTCGTCCTGTTTAAAAACCTTCACTGGCTTCTTGTGAATTAAATAAGATATAAACTCCTTATCTTACCCCATAAGACCCTTTGTGATCTAGCCTTTTCCTGGCACTGTTCTCATAATTTCTAGAATACATGTTCTTTCCTACACATGAAATTCCATCTGCTGGAACAATCCCCTTACCTCCTACTCTCATGTAAGATCGTGCAGATTGTTCTCTACACAAAGGTATCCAGCTGAGGTGTAGGGTGGGCCGAAATCTAGCCTGCAGTCCTCTTGCCAAGCTGTGCTCCTTGGTGTGCAAGACCTTCCTTCTACTCTTTCCATGGCTGGCTTCTTCTCAACCTTCAAGTCTCGGCTTCAATGTCAACTCCTCAAAGAGGCCTTCTCTGACCTCCGTTATTTTCTGTCTCACTGCCATATCTGTCTACTACCTTCATAGAACCTATCACCATCTGTAAGTATAGATTTGCTGTCTTTCTCCCTGTAAGCTCCACGAGAACAGACATCTTGTTTGTCTTGTGCCATGCTATATCACCACAGCACCTAATACATAATCACGTACTGAGAAGTGATAGTTGATGAGAAAGAAGGAAACTCCTGAGAAGAGAATGCAAAGAGCAAAGAGAGGGTCTAGGTTCTGCTTTGCCCAGGTGCTTCCTGCCACACTGATTGGCATCAGAAAAAGCCTTCATGTCATAGAGAAACCACAAGTGTGACCAGAAATTCTCAAATGTGGCAGCACATCAGAATCTCGTGGGGATTAAATTAAAAAGTCTTCATGTCATAGAGAAAGCACAAGTTTGGCCTGAAATTCTCAAATGTGGCATCACATCAAAACCTCGTGGGGATTAAATAAAATAACATAACCGCCTCTCCTCTGTCTTTCAAGGTTCTGATTCAGTGGGTCTGGGTGGCTGCTGCAGACACTCTCGGTGCACTACCTAGAGACTGCCACTGAGTGGAGCTGTATGACTCTGTTTCAGAGTAGAGGTCGCACTTCGCTCCAAGAGAAGGCAAAAGTTATAGAAGGATTTTTTTTTTTTTTTTTTTTTTTTTTTTTTTTTTTTTTTTTAGCTACTCTGACCTCAGATATTCTCATTCCAGGACGGTGGCCCAGGCATTGCCTCCAGAAATGTTTAAGTTTTGGTTTCTTTTCTGTGCCCTTCCAGATTCACAATAAGGACATCTGTCCTTACCTAAAAGCTTCCCCTCACCTCTCCTAACCCACCCCTACAAAGCTCTACCAATATCCTCTTACCTTCTGCCCAAAACTTCCTGTACTTTTCTATTCTTATCTTTTACCTCTCTATCTTGTCTTTCTCTTCTTTTTCTGGGAATCACTCTTCCTCAGTTTCCTTACTTGTAATAGGAGGATAAGAGTGGCATTGTGAGGATCTAAGGAGATACCACATACCAAATTGCATTGATCTAACTTGGCATGTAGTATCTTCATAGATTTTTACACCAATGCCATTCTAATCCACACAGTGATGGTAGCTTCTCTATTCAAGCAAACGCAATTTTATTAATGCGTATTTTCAAGAACACGTATTATACAAAGTGAAATACATCCAAAGAGTATTTAGAGAGAAGATTTGTATGCGCTACTACCCTGCTTTTTGCAATCGGTCAAGAACCAGCCTCTGAGTGAACTGGAGGGGAAGGCACGGAAGAGGTAACAGAAGGGGCTAGGAAAAAGATTCTTCCAGGGCCTTAATCAGCCTGAAATTCTTTGGAACCAGCTGATCTAATAATTCTTCAGAGACTGTCAGTGCACTGGTGCCCAATGAATGCCTCCATACAAAGCTGCAAGCCCACTATCTATGGCAGTCTAGGACTGGGAAAGAACAAAGCAAGGTTATAACTGAGCGGACCTCAATTCAAAGAAATGAGAACAAGAATCAGGTCGCTCTTGGCCATATAGATAGACAGACAGATAGATGATGATAGATGATAGATGATAGATAGATAGATAGATAGATAGATAGATAGATAGATAGATAGATATGATTTCCCCTTCCTCTATATTCCAAATGGCTTGCAGAAGGAGTTATTGTTTCTCATGGCAGGGCTATCGATGGGGCAATTGAAGGAGCTACTGTAAATGACTGTAACTAAAGAACATTTCAAGACAGCTCCATGGGCTGTTTGACAGGTCTAGTTCAGGAAGCCCCATGCCAACAACCAAACAACTCCCTTTGCAGTACAGCCCACAGCTCATCCTCTGGGCTGGTTTAGCTTCAAATGACCATTTGGCACTGTTTGGCAACAGGTTGCCTCACCAGCCCACTGACCTCCAGAGTCTTCTGGAAGTTAAAAGGACACACATTCACTGCCATAAGTTCTAAAAACCTATAGCAGTTCCCACTCAAGCCACTCCACTGACAGTTAGAGCGGGTGGGGAGAGATAGGGGAGGGCTGAAAAGGGAAATGTTGCAGACAGAGAGCTTATTCGAAATGCATTAGGGTGCTTTCTCTTTGAAGGAATTTGCAGGCAAGGGTTTTGTAAAGGAAAAAGTGCTTTGGTATGCGGGTAATATGCAGTCATTTATCTGTGTAGTAAACTTAGATCTTATCCATCACATTTTTTTTTTACCCTTGAGCTCATCTCTATTAGGGAGATTCTGATTTCTCCAACTCCTTGAGAGGCACCTCAGGTCCAGGGAAAAAAAATGAATAAGGATGCCTTTCTCCAGAGGATGGTACTTTTTAATTCCAGACGTTCCTGCTGTGAATATAAAAAAAGAATTTGTCAAACTCGGGGGCTGAACTGCCTGGATTTTAACCCAAGCTCTGCCACTTAGTACCTGCGTGATCTTGGGTAGTTATTTAGCCTCCCTGCACTTCAGTGGGTTTTTTAAAATACGAAAAATGTAGATAATAAGAGCACTTATCACATAGGCTTGTTGTGAGTGTTAAATGAACTAATATATGTAAAATCTTAGGACAAAGCCTGGCACATAAGCAACATATGGGTCCTCAGCATATAATTCCTGCCCTCAAGTAGATTAGAGTTCAGCTGGAGGGACAAAACCCATGCATTAAAGGTTAAATAGCAGTACATGCTACCGCTTCACTACACCGTATGTAGTGTTAGGCCTTAGGATATGGTAGTGAGCTGGAGAGTCTTGGTATAACCAGAAAATGTCAAAGAAACAGAGCAAACAATAAAGGCACCGAGATCAGAGTAGTGAGAAAGTATTTTGGTGTGGCGTGGTCAGAGATGTCTTCGTAGAAGAGGTAGGACTTGGCCCAGAAATAGAGCAGGGGTTGGATAGATGGAAACAGAGCAATGCGGTGGGGTCAGAGAACAGGGCTTTGGAGGTAGAACACCTGTGGGATGGATGGAGGTGTTCAGGAGCCTATTTGAAATGCACTTAGGGTAGCTCCCTGCGCTACCTTCTGGTAAAATACTGATATGAGAAAGAGAAAAGCATCTCCTAACATCCGGGAGTTGGACTAGTATCATCAGCTAGGCCTTGCTGTTGCTAGGAGCTGGCCTAGCACTAGTAGCAACACCAAACTAGGTCTTGTTGTTCTGTTGAACATAAATCCACAGAATGCCAATATCAGACAAGGCAACTCTGTGACTATGATGGATCAAGGCAGAAGCAAGATAACTCTGTAATGGCTGAACCCAGACAAAATGTGAACACTGTCCAAACCACAAAAATGACCAAACATCCCTCTCCCAGCTAAAATGAATGACTGCTACCCTTTACTAACTAGAGCTGTAGCTTCCCTCTACTCTACCCTCCCTCTAGCTAAAACTTATTGAAATACTTGATCACAGAATTGTTCTACTGTCTGACAGCATCCAATTTAGGGCAAACCATGGCTTTTTTTGACCTTTCCCCAAGTCATCTAGCCAATGTCCAAATCCTATAACAAATCTTTTCTAACATACTATTCTTGAGATGCCTCACAGTTCTTCACGGTGTACATACACCCTCACTTCAACAAGTAATAAACCCAGGTTGATCAACATGTGTGTGCCTAGTGATCTTTGGCCAAAGGACATCGACAATATCACTAAAATGGTTGAGGGGTATGGATGCATCCCTCTTACTAAGGTTCATTTAAAAAATTCCAAGAAACAAAGAAATGTCTGAAATAAGTGCAGCCCCACCTCATACAACACAGCATGGTAAGTAAAATGACAAAGGCCATCACAGAGCACTGTAGGGATAGAAGAGAGACTTCTTTCAGCAACTTTTCCTTAACGACCATTGTCAGGCACCGGGGATACAACAGGGAACACTATAGACAGATAAAAGAAAGAAAAATGCTGGGAGCAGTGATTCATGCCTGTAATCCCAGCACTTTGGGAGGCCGAAGCAGGTGGATCACCCGAGGTCAGGAGTTCGAGACCAGCCTGGCCAACATGGTAAAACCCTGTCTCTACTGAAAAATACAAAATGAGCCAGGTGTGGTGATGCGCGCCTGTGATACCAGCTACTCGAGAGGCTGGGGCAGGAGAATTGCTTGAACCCGGGAGGTGGAGTTTGCAGTGAGTAGAGATCGTGCCATTGCACTCCAGCCTGGGCAACAGAGCAAGACTACATCTCAAAAAAAAAAAAAAGATAGATAGATGATAGATAGATAGATGATAGATAGATAGATAGATAGATAGATAGATAGATAGATAGATAGATAGATAGATAGATTAGATAGATAGATAGATAGATAGATAGATAGATAGATAGATAGATGATAGATAGATAGATGATAGACAGATAAAAGATAGATAGGACAGATAAGAAGAGAGAGAGAGTCCCTGCTCAACGAATGAAGGAAGAGTACTGCAAATGTTTGAAAACCAGAAACAGCAAGTATGTTCATTAACAGGGGACCATCGTCAGAGGCAGTGTAACCTAGTGGTTGAGAGCACAGCTTGTGGATCCAACCTGCCTTGGTTTCTATCTCAGCACTGCCACTCAGCAGCTGCCAATAGAGCACAATCTCACAATCTACTGTGCATAGAAATTTCCTTTTTTACTGATCACCTCCCAGTGAGGGGTGGTAGGGAGGTAGCTCAGCTCCTGTCTGCTGCTGTTCCTACACCAACACTTGAACAAGGTCTTTCCACTTCCAAATAAGACATTCACCCAAGGCTGCTTTTTCTCTGTAATCTCTGGCTGAGGTCCCAGGGAAGATAAGTCTAGACTTCAGGCTGGTTAAATACAGAGCCCAACATAATGTACACATGGTTTTAGCATCCAGGAGAAAATTGCAATTGGTGTTTGTGCAAGGAGCTCTCTTGAAGCTATTCTTTAAGTGCTTTACAGGGACACAGACTTTATCTCATCCCCACGCCCATTCTCAATTGCATGTTTTTGAATATACGTTTGGTTCTAAACTATGCTAACCCACTGAGAGGGCTGGGGGAGGCATTATGACTAAGGTATCTGACACCAACCTTATTCTCAAGGAGTAGACAGCCTGACTGGGGAGAGAGCCAATTGCTGACAAACAGCGCAAGAACATAGACCCAGAAGAATGTGCTAAATTACATGGCCTCTGAAAGGCCACCTGAACTTGTATCATAAATACAGGAGGAATTCTCACAGGAAGAGCTCACTGTGGGCCAAGTGAGTCTAGGACGGCTTTGTGGAGGAAGAATTGGGGATAAAATACAATTTAGATAGAAGGATTTTCAGGGGGCATTTCCTGCCTTAAATTATCTTTGGTATAAAATGAATTGGGAAAATTAATTTTGAGGAAATTGTGCAAAAATGTTCCTTTGAAACCATTGGAGCCAATCTAGGGTGTTCCAAAAACAGTGCCAGAAATGGTCACTTTTTACTGCAATCCCAGCTCTCCTGCGAAATGTTGCCAAGCAGCTGGCTGCACATTTAGCCAAATATAAATTTTCCCACATATGGAAAAATCATAGAATTACAAGTGTATAAAGGCCTGCTACCTCTGATTTGAAGAGTCTCCAGGGAGAATTCCTGAACTACCACCATTAGCAAACCCCCACCTTTCACAAGTGCCCGATATTCATCCTCACCAGCATGCATTGTTATCATTATTTCTTATTTTAGCCATTCTGATAGGTGCATAGTTATATACTCACTTATTCCCCAGCTTTATTAAGGTATAATTGACAAATAAAATAATTGTATATATTTACAGTATACAACATGATGTTGTAATATATATATATACATATTGTGAAATGATTAAATCAAGCTAACTAATGTACGCATCAACTCACTTATTATTTTGTCGTGCTAAGAATACTTAAGATTTAGTCTCTCAGCATTTTCAAGTATACAATACTGTAACTGTAGTCACCATGCTGTACAGTAGATTTCCAGAATTTATTCATCCTACATAACTGAAACTTTGTTCCTTTTTACCAACATATTTCCACTGCCCTCACTCCCAGCCCCTGGCCACCATCATTCTACTCTTTGCCTCTATGAGTTCAACTTTTTTGGATTTCACATATAAGTGAGACCATGCAGTGTTGGTCTTTCCGTAACTGTCTGGCTTCTTTCATTTAGCATAATGTCCTCCAGGTTCATCCACATTATCACAAATGACAGGATCTCATTCTTTCTTAAGGCTGAATAGTATTCCATTGTGTATATATCCCACATTTGCTTTATCCATTCGTTCATCAATGGACACTTAAGTTAATTTCACATCTTAGCTATTGTGAATAATGCTGTGACGAACACGGGATTGTAGATAGCTCTTTGACATACTGATTTCATTTCTTTTGAATATATACCCAAAAGTGAGATTGCTAGATCATATGGTAGTTCTATTTTTAATTTTTTTAGGAACCTCTACACTATTTTCCCCAATGGCTGTACCAATTTACATTCCCACAAACAATATACAAGGGTTCCTTTCTCTTCAGATCCTCGTCAGCACTTTTCTTTCATATTTCTGATAATAGCCATTCTAACAAGTGTGAAGTGATCTCATTGTAGTGTTAATTTGTATTTTCCTGATGATTAAGCCTGTTGAGCATTTTTTTATATACTTGTTGGCCATATTGATGTCTCCTTTTCAGAAATGTCTATTAGGTCCCTTGCTCATTTTTTATTGAGTTACTTGTTTTCTTGCCATTGAGTGTTTGAGTTCCTTATATATTTTGGATATTAACCCCTTATCAGATGCATGGCTTGCAATTTTTTTTTTCCATTCTGTAGGTTATCTTTTCACTCTGTTGATTGTTTCCTTGGCTGTGCAGAAGCTTTTTAGTTTGATGCAATCCCAATCATCTATTTTTGCTTTTGTTGCCTATGATTTGGAAGTCATAGTCCAAAAATCATTGCTCTGACTGATGTCAAGAAGTTATTTCCCCCATGTTTTCTTCTAGTAGTTTTAAATTTCAGGTCTTACATTTCAGTCTTTAATCTCTTTTATTTTTGTATATGGTGTGAGAAAAGGGTCTAATTTCATTCTTTTTCAAAGGAGACATGTGGATATCCAGTTTTCCAGTGCACTTTATTGAAGAAACTGTCTTTTCTTCATTGTGTGCTCTTGGCACTTTTTCAAAGATCAATTGACTATAAATGTGTTGAATTATTTGGGGGCTATCCTGTTCCGTTTGTCTAAATGTCTATTTTTATGCCAGTACCAGGCTGTTTTGATTACTGTAGTTCGTAGTATATTTTGAAATCAAGTAGTGTGATGCTTCCAGCTTTGTTGCTTTTGGTCAAGATTGCTTTGGCTATTTGGGGTCTTTTGAGGTTCCATACAAATTTTAGGATTTTTTTTCCATTTCTGTGAAAAATCCTTGTCATTTGAATGTTGACAAGGATTGCATTAAAACTGTAGATTTCTTTGGGTAGTCTGTACATTTTAATAATATTAATTCTTCCAACCTATGAACACAGGATATCTTTTTATTTATTTATGTCTTCTTCAATTTCATCAATATTTTATAGTTTTCAGTGTGTCATATTCTTATTTTTATGTATAATGTCTCATTTGCTTTTTTCTGTGCATTTTTTCATGGCTTCATTTTTCAATTTATTGTGTGCAGGATTCAATACAGTATAATTTTTCATGTTGTGTTTCCAATTAGAGTATAATTTTCTTAGTTACACTAATGACACATCTTTAGTGAAACAAAAGTGAAATATTTAGTTTCCAGCATGGTTGCTGGGATCATTCCTGATTCATGTTTTTATTTTTAGTTTCTTGGCTTAGATCCTGATGAGAGAGAAAAAAGAGATGTGTTCGTCACTTTAATTATATATGTCCAGGTTTTTTTCAGAATATTTCAACTGCTTTGCGTGTCCACCAATTGTGAAAATAAATTTTTATTTGACCAAACAGTTAACAAAATATATTCTTTTTTTTTAATTGCTGAAAGGCACATTAATTTCTGGTGTTAACATTTTGCTATTCCTGTAGGTATAAGATGGTTAAATTACTTTACATCTGCAGCATGATTATTATTTTATTTTTTAAATGGTTATAAATATATACGCACAGAAAAAACTAAAAGAGAAAAGGCAATAGTGGCCTCTGGGTGGTAAGATTGTGGGTTATGTTAAGTTTCTTCTTTATACCTTTGTAAATTTAATTTTCTACAATAAGTATATATTGCCTTTTTTAATAGAGTTTATTTTTTAGAGAAGTTTTAGGTTCACCGAAAAATTTAGCAGAAAGTACAGAGAGTTCCCACATATATCTTGCCTCCATGCATGCACATACATTGCTTTTTTTAAAGACAGGGTCTTGCTCTGTTGCCCAGGTTGGAGTGCAGTGGCACCATCTCAGATCACTGCAACCTCCTCCTCCTGGGCTCAAGTGACCCTCCCACTTCAGCCCCGTGAGTATTTAGGACTACAGAGGCACGCCACTACACTTAACTGATTTTTTAATTTTTTGTGGAGATGGGGGTCTCACTATGTTTCCCAGGCTGGTCTTGAACTCCTGGCCTCAGGCAATCCTCCTGCCTCAGCCTCCCAAAGTGCTGGAATTACAGGCACGAGCCACTGTGCCCAGTCTACTTTTTAAAATGAGTAAAAATGTTATCAAGGAAACACAATATAATGTATGTGGAAAATCATATCATGTAGGAAGTATAAATAAGTGTTTATTGAACCTAAAAGATAAAGCTATTTGCATATTTTATAGATTTCATTTCTTTTGTTATAAAAATAATGTTAATGTATTTCTCTTTTTATGCATGTAGATCTTAAGTTCTTAAGTTTGACTATTCAATTTATTTTATTTCATGTGATTTGTTTTCAATACAATACCAGTAGTAGTGTTTTCGTTTGGTTTTCAGTTTCTAATATTGTCCCATTTGTTTTTTCTTCATGCTTATCACAGTCACATCTCATCAATGTTACTAGCACCAAAATAATATATGATGCAGAAAATAAAAAGTAGGTATGAAATAACTGTTGACAAGGTGTTCCTGAATAGAAATATTTGTTTTATTTTTTATAACTACTCTACATTGAAGGATAATGCTTACATACTAAATGTTCAAGTCTTTTTCTTAAATATACCTATTAAAATATCCCTTTGTAGGCCAGGCACAGTAGCTCATCCCTGTAATCCCAACATTTTGGGAGGCTGAGGCTGGAGGATCACTTAAGGTCAGAAGTTTGAGAGCAGCCTGGGCAACATAGTGAGACCCTGTCTCCACAAATACATATATATTTTTAATTAACCAGGCATTGTGGCGCATGCTTGTTTTCCCAGTTATTCAGGAGGCTGAGACGGGAGGGTCATCTGAGCCTGGGAGGTTAAAGCTGCAGTGAGCTGTGATCATGCCACTGTACTCAAGCCTGGGTGACAGAGTGAGACCCTGTCTCAAAACCAAATATGTATATATACATATATATCCCTTGCAAAACAAAAGCTAAACTCTTACCCAATCTTTCAAAAATAATAATTTTAAATATTTGAACCACAGTTTCAGAAATAATTAAACTGTGAAACTGAGGCTGGGTTTGGTGGCTCAAACTTATAATCCCCACACTTTGGGAGGTCAACGCAAAAGGATAGCTTGAGGCCAGGAGTTCAAGACCAGTCTGGGTAACATAGCAAGACCTCATCTCTGCCAAAAAAAAAAAAAGTTAGCTGGGCAGGGTGGTGCATGGCTGTAGTCCCAACTCCTTGGGAGGCTGAGGCAGGAGGATCACTTGAGCCCAGGAGTTCAAGGTTGCAGTGAGCTATGATCGGGCCACTGCACTCCAGCCTGAGCAACAGAGTAAAACCCTGATTCAAATAAAATAAATAAGTAAATAAACGAACAGTAAAACTAAAAGAACAATTCTGTATGTGAATTGGCGTTTCTGTGTTTAATAACCAAAAATACTCAATTTGAACCGTATTACATTTTAAAATTTTAAAGCAAGTTGACTCTGATTAAAACTATTAAACATATTTTGCTTTTTTTTTTTTTTTTTTTTTTGAGACGGAGTCTTGCTCTGTCACCCAGGCTGGAGTGCAGTGGCATGATCTCAACTCACTGCAACCTCCACCTCCCAGTTTCAAGCAATTATCCTGCCTCAGTCTCCCGAGTAGCTGGGATTACAGACTACTGCCACCACGCCCAGCTAATTTTTGTATTTTTAATAGAGATGGGGTTTCATCATGCTGGCCAGGCTGGTCTCAAACTCCTGACCTCAGGTGATCCACCCACCCCGACCTCCCAAAGTGTTGGGATTACAGGCTTGAGCCACGCCACCCGGCCATATTTTCTTTTAGAAAATGTTTTTAGCTTTTTGATACATTATCTTTTCAATGAAAAACATGCTGGCAACATTTTTCCTAAAATTTAATAAAATATTTCTTTTTTCTTTTTTTAGCCATATTTTACAGATGATCATATTTCTTTAATTATGAATGAATCACAGACCCACAATAACAAACTCAAATTCATACTCCTGTGCCAATTATCTGAGAAACTTTAAATTTAAATTTGTACTTGCATAGGAGCAACCCACTCACTAACATAGAGAATAACAATATGGAGACTGTCTGTGTGCCACGATTTTAGACACTTTTGAAATACAGTGTTCTTAGTAAAATGTTCAGTCCCATTATCTTCATCTCATCGAACGAGTTAATAATGGAAAGCAGTACTGAAGGACTCCAGTCTCTGGCTATGGAACTTTTTCAATTACTTGACATTGTTTCCCATGTTTTCCTTTTCTCCCATAATCTTGTCCCTTGATGAGTTGCTCTGGGTGACACAATCTAGATGGGAAACTGTAACTTGGCAACGTGTGTCTTTCCTACTCCATCAAATCCATACTTTCTTTCCAAGTGAAGCACTGAGCAGTAGAGACCTAATAGCTTTAGGATCATTAACACGGAAAGGTTACACAGCAAGTGCTTCTAGATTTGGTGAGCTAAGATTGACATGATAACAAAGACAATGTTATGTTAAAACTACATGAAGTTTATGAACGTATAGGTGCTGCAGTTTCATCTGAAGAATTCTCAAGCCTTTTGAAAAATACAAGCCCTCCAGGATTGTTCTCTTCTTCATAGTGGACATAATGAATTTTTTCCCACCAAGAAATTTTTAAAACAAGAAGTAATGGCTGAGGGGTAAATTATTACACTTTATCTCTTTTTGGCCACAGCTCAGTCAGTTTTTGTGACAATTTTTTTTTTTTTTTTTCAGAAACAGAAGCAAGCTTGTCACACAACTTGACAAATCCAATTGGCATTTTGCCTCAGTCATTAGAATATTTTAATCTTTACAATAAACTACTCGTGTCATGGAATACAGAGCCGCAGGATTTCCATCTGCCTGCCTCTAACAAAGCTTATTTGAGCAACGGATTTGGAATTTCTCTCCATTGTCCTCCCTGTTTGGCTCCTGTATCTCATGCTAACCCTTAGAAGCCACTTCTACATGTGAGAGATAAAGCTGCGGCAAATCCCTTATTCATGTCAGGCAAGAGAGTCTTCTGTCACTTTACCTCCATTCCTAACCCTCCACAAAGTCCCTTTATTAGAGTAGGCAGATAGCCAGGAACGAGCAGGCAAAGGATCCCCTGGGAAAAGAAGTCGCGGAGATGCTGCCCACTGACAGCAAAAAAGATGGGCTACACTGGCTACTTCTGGCCTTGTGGTTGGGCTCCTCCAGCCCTGAAGGAGACTTATCAGGCCCTAGCCGGAGATAACCATGATAGGGACTTCCCAGGCAGATGTGCATGCACACTCCTCCAATAGCTTGCCCTAGAGTACTCTTTTGCTCATTATAATAGTAAAAAACAGACCCTTGAGTGGGGATTTTAAATACTAATGAGACATGTGTCATGCACACTAACATGTACAATCATCCAGCATGTGTGCCCAAGGGGACCACCTAAAACATGATTGCAAGTGACACCCCGTTATGCCCCTTCATGAATAATCATGTAAGATTCTCTTAGAGTTCCCCAGCACCAGCTCCTGCTAGCTCATTCTTTCTAGCAGCCTGCTCTGACTCGTGCTTCAAAGTGTACAGTCTGTTTAAATAAACCTTGCTGCTGCTGCTGCTTTCCAGCTAGACCAGCCCAGGGCTGTCTTGCAGCCAAGTTAACTGGCTCCTCTCTTGGGTTGTACTCTTATCTCTCTAATAAACCTTTGGCTTTCATTACTAATTGTCCCTTGGCCAAATTCTTTCTCCCAAGTTAGACAAGAACCAAGGATTCCTGCACTTCCCAGTAACATCTTCGCTTTTTCCATCTTCTCACTTCCACCCTCTTGAAGGGGGCTAGAAATGGGGATGCTATAGAAGAGCAAAATGGAATCATACAGAGCTGGGGTCACTTGTGGGCCTACTTCATAGTTTTCTCAGGCCTGGCCCTGACTCTTCTGAGATGTGGCACTTGCTTTTCCTGGCTGGCTCACCTGTTTTTCTCATCCTAATATTCCAGGGTTACCTTTAACCAGTGAGCAGGCCATGCTCCTTCTTCCATGAACAGGAAGTAGATGACCTTAGAATAAGAGTTATACCTGAACAGAGGGGTCTTGTACCATTCTTCTGTCACACTCATCTTTTTCTTAGTACGTTAACACAATGGGGATTTCTTGATTGTTCATTTTTAATGATGTAGAGCATAAATTAGACAAGGTAATATTTTATGGACAAGAATCCTCAAAGGAAGAGAGATTTTCTTTAATTACACAATCAATCCATGTTCAATGTAGAAAATTTAAAACTGCACATGATTAAATAATACAAAGAAAATTAGTGTATGGCCGGCCACAGTGGCTCATATCTGTAATCCCAGCATTTTGAGAGGCCGAGGTGGGCAGATCGCTTCAGCCCAGGAGTTTGAGACCAGCCTGGACAACATGGGGAGACCCTATCTCTAAAAAAATACAAAAATTAGCCAGATGTGGTGGCACGTGCTTGTAACCTCAGCTACTTGGGAGGCTGAGATGGGAGGAACACTTGTGCCTGGGAGGCTGAGACTACGGTGAGCCAAGATCATGCCACTGCACTCCAACCTGGGTGACAGAGTAAGACCCTGTCTCAAAAAAAAAATTAATAAATTAAAAAAACAAAAAGAAAAATAGCTTATGATCCCATCATCCAGAAATTGTTGTTGTTAACCCTTTTGTGTGTTTTTTGTAGGTTTATTTTTATATGTATATAAATATATGAACACATGAAACACTTAACCTATTAATTTGAGAAAGGTATTCATACTCAGAAATTTCTCACATAGATCTGAAAAGTGCATTTGAAGCTTCCACTCCCATTCCCATGGATGTTTTTCCAGTGTCATGCTAAATATAAGCTAACCACAGAAACAACAATGTGCACTGTTAGACCTTTCTTATTTAAGAGTCCATCACAGGCTGGATGTGTATCTAGAAAAGAGCACCAAGTTCTAAAATTTCTCTCTGTGGAGCTATTAACCGGCCTGTGGGGCACTATTTGAGCAGCCAGACCTTTGGCGTTGGCATTCTCAGGGTAAGAGCCTAAGGGGCTTCTAAAACGACATTGAAAACTATCACTTGAGTTTTAAAAATTATCTTATTTTTAAAATATTAATACATGCACAGAAAGACAATCAGTGAAAAGCAAGACTTCCTCCTGCCTCTCCCTTAAACCATCCTCACAGTCTATAACATGTTTTTCTTAGAAATGTTGCATACTAGACACTGTTGTGTGCTTTGTTTTTCACTTAACACTACATCTTGGAGGTCCGTCAGTATCAAACTACAGAGAGCTGCCTCATTTTTTAAAGGCTGCATAGTATTCTATTGTATGTATGTATCGTATTTTGTAGAATCAGTCTTAATTGAAGGGCATAGTTTTCAATTTTTTGCTATTATGAATAATGATGCAATGAGTGAATATTGATGTATGTGTGTGTGTGAGAAGGGTAAGTGCATTTTTGGTTTTAACAGACATTGCCAAATCACTCTCCAGCTCGATAGTATTGTCAGTTTACACTCTTGCCAGCAATGCATGAGGGTACTTATTTTCCCACACCTCGGATCACACAAGATGTAATTAAATTTTGCATCTTTGCCAACATAACAGGTAAAAATGGTATCTGGGTGTGGTTTTATTTTGCATTTCTTTTGTTACTACTATTGATGGGCATCTTTTCAAGAGCTGATGCAGCTCTTATATTTCCTATGAACTTTTCATTTATTCCTTTGCAAGCTTGAATTGAATTGATGGCTTTTGTTGTTGTTGTTGTGTCAATTTGTAGGAGTTCTTTATGCGTAGTAAGAAAATTATCCTTTTGTCTGTGATACATGTAACAAGTATTATTCCCAGTCTGTCATTTTTATTTTTTACATTTTTTTTTGGTTTATAGTGTATTTCGAAATGCAGAAGTTGTTTTACTTACTGATATGTTGCAAAATCTAGTGTCCATTTCTCTATGTGTTTCCTTTGCTTTTTAGCAGCATTCAAGATGCTTTACCACACTCTCCTTCATGAAACACTTTCCTCTCTAGACTTCTGGGGAATAACTTGATGGATTTTTCTTCCTATTTCACCAATCTCTTCTAAGTTTCCTTTGCTGCCTCCTACCCCTCTGCTTAATCTTTAAGTCTTAGAATGACCAAGGCTCTGCCTGGGGACTCTTGCTCTCCATCCCCTCTCTCTCTGGCAATCCTATCCACTCCCATGGCTTTAAATATTGTCAATGATGTTGACACTCTTATTTTCATCTCCAGGCCTGACTTTTTCCAAGAACTCCAGACATATATCCAGCTCTCCACTTGTATGGCATCTTAAATTTAATATATCCCAAATGGTACTCTTGATTCTTTCCCACCTCCAATTACAGTGTTTCCCACCTCAGTTCTTAGTTGCTCAAGCCAAAAACCTAAAGTTCATGTTTAATTGTTTTTATTCTTTTACCACTCACCTGCAATATCTTAAGAAGTAGTATTTCCTGTAGCTCCAAAACATATCCCAAATCCATCCATCTCAATCACCACCACCTTAGGCCAAGCCTAAGGTTATTCTATTATTAAAATGTATTCTATGATTTATTTGCCAGATGAATACAAACACATACACACACATACACTTTACTCTCTATACAGTGACCAGAGTGATCTTTTTCTTCCTTCCTTCCTTCTTTTCTTTTTCTTTCTTTCTTTCTTTCTTTCTTTCTTTCTTTCTTTCTTTCTTTCTTTCTTTCTTTTCTTTCTTTTTCTTTCTTTCTTTCTTTCTTTCTCTCTGTCTTTCTTTCTCTCACTCTTTCTCTCTCTCTTTCTCTCTCTCTTTCTCTCTTTCTTTCTTTCCTTCTTTCTTTCGAGACAAAGTCTCACTTTGTTGCCCAGGCTGGAGTGCAGTAATGTGATCTCTGCTCACTGCAACCTTCACTTCCTGGGTTCAATTGATTCTACTGCCTCAGCCTCCCAAATAGCTGGAATTACAGGTGTGCACCACCACACCCAGCTAATTTTTGTATTTTTAGTAGAGACAGGGTTTCACCATATTGGTCAGGCTGGTCTCAAACTACTGACCTCAGGTGACCTTCCCATTTCGGCCTCCCAAAGTGCTGGCATTACAGGCATAAGCCACCACGCCCGGCCTGCCTGCTTGCCTCCCTCCCTCCCTCCTTTCTTTCTTTCTTTCTTTCTTTCTTTCTTTCTTTCTTTCTTTCTTTCTTTCTTTCTTTCTTTCTTTCTTTTCTTTCTTTCTTTCTTTCTCTTTCTTTCTTTCTTTCTTTCTTTCTTTCTTTCTTTCTTTCTTTCTTCCTTTCTTTCTTTCTTTCTTCCTTTCTTTCTTTCTTTCTTCTTTCTTTCTTTCTTTCTTCTTTCTTTCCTTCTTTCTTTTTCTCAGAAAAGGTCTTGCTGTGCTGTCCAGGCCAGTCTTAAACTCAAGTGATCCTCCCATCTCAGCTGCTGAGTAGCTGGGACTAGAGGTGAGCACCACCACCCCCAGCTCAAGTGATCTTTTAAAGACATAAATCAGATCATGGTACTCTTTTACCTAAAATTTATCAATGGCTTCTTCTGGCACATAAATCTATCATGCCCTACATGCTTTATATGATATGGTTTCTGCCTATGTCTGTGACATCATGTTGTACTAATTTCTTATTCACTATGCTCTAGCCTCTCTATCCCTGTTTCTATTTCTTGAACACACCAAGTTCAACACAACCATAGAGTCTTGCTGCAGCTCTTTTCTCTTTCCCCCCATATCTTCCCATGGTTGGCTCTTTTCTGTCATTCAGTTCTTCCTTTAAAAGTCATCACCTCAGGAAGGCCTGATCACTTAATCTAAATTAACCTATTTACTCAATTCAATCACTATCACATATCTCTGTTTGATTTTCATCAAATAATTCATCATTGCTGGATATTTTCTTCTGTATTTACTGTTTTGTTTATTTTCTCTTCTCCATTAGAATGTAAGCTCTGTGAGAACAGAGACCTTGTTTATCTTATTTAGCACCTCATCTACAGCACCTAAAACAAACATTCAATAACTATTTATTGCATAAATGAACTCTAAGTTTGGAGCAAAAGTGAGAGGTTAGAGCTAAAGAGCAAGAAAAGAGAGAGGCCGGGCGCGGTGGCTCACGCCTGTAATCCCAACACTTTGGGAGGCCAAGGCGAGTGGATCATGAGGTCAGGAGATTGAGATCATCCTGGCTAACACGGTGAAACCCCGTCTCTACTAAAAATACAAAAAATTAGCCAGGCGTGGTTGTGGGCGCCTGTAGTCCCAGCTATTCGGGAGGCTGAGGCAGGAGAATCGCTTGAACCCGGGAGGTGGAGCTTGCAGTGAGCAGAGATGGCGCCACCACACTCCAGTCTGGGCGACAGAGCAAGACTCCATCTCAAAAAAAAAAAAAAAGAGAGAGAGAGAAATTATTAGAAATTGGCCCACATGATTATGGAGACAGAAACATCCCAAGATCTGCAGGATGAGTTGGCAAGGTGAAGGCCCAGAGGAGATGATGGTATAGTTCCAGTCTGAGTCAGAACGACTGAAACCCAGAAGAATCAACAGTGTAGTTCCAGTCCAAAGGCTGGCAGGCTCGTGACTCAAAGAAGAGCCAGTTTGAAGAGTGTCAGGCAGGAGGAGTTCCCAGTTACTAGAAGGAGGGTCAGCCTTTTTTGTTCTATTCAGGCCTTCAACTAATTCATGAGGCCCATCCCCACCCATATTAGAGAGGACAATCTGCTTTACTCAGTATATTGATTATAATGGAGTTTTGGTTTTTTGTGTGTTGCTTTCTTTTTTTGAGACAGGTTCTCACTCTGTCACTCAGGCTGGAATGCAGTGGCACAATTATGGCTCACTGAAGCCTCTGCTTCCTGGGCTCAAGTGATCCTCTCATTTCAGATTACAGGAATGCACCACCATGCCTGGCTATTTTATTATTATTATTATTAGTAGTAGTAGTAGTAGTAGTAGAGATGGGATCTCACTATCTTGCCCAGGCTGGGCTTGAACTCTTGAGCTCAAGCAATCCTCCCACTTCAGCCTCCCAAAGTACTGGGATTACAGGTGTGAGCTGCCACGCAGCTTCTCAAATGTTAATCTCATCCAGAAACACCCTCATAGACACACCCAGAATAATGTTTGACCAAATATCTAGGCCTAGTCTGGTTGACACACAAAATTAGCCATCACAAATGATAATTTGCATTTGTATAACTTGTAACTTTTCAAAGAACATTCACATATTTTCTTATGATGTCTTTATAATTACTGTGTATGTTAAAAAAGTGGGTATCAAACCTTGGGGAAACTGAGTTTCTGAGAGGATGGCTGACACTATAATCCAACTCTCCAAATTACTAACTCTATTAGTTCAAACTCTACTTCCAATGAAGAGTGGAATGTTTGGACAGTGCTATTGTTTGAATGTATCCCCCTAAATTTCATGTGTTGGAAACTTAATTTCTCTACCTTCATGAATGGATTAATGTCAGCTCTGGCCTCATGAATGAATTAATGTTGTTATCATGGAAGTGGGTTCATTATCTCAGGAGTGGCTTTGTCATAAAAGCAAAGTCTCTCTGACTCTTTTGACCTCTCGCCATGTGATATCCTCTACCATGTTACGATGCAGCAAGAAAGCTCTCACCAGATGCCAGTAAGGCTTTGGCATCTTAGATTTCCCAGCCTTCAGAACTGTGAGCTAAATAAATTTCTTTATAAATTACCCAGTCTATGGCATTCTATTATAGCAACAGAAAACAGACTAAGACATAGTCTTGTGGAAATCATAGAGCCCCAAGTGATTTGAATGGAAACTGAAGAAGACATTTTCTAAATAACCACGCAGGTTCTCATAACCTGTACATTCTAGCGTAGTTTCTCTTGTGTTCTTCTGTCCATTTGTGGGAATAAATGAGTGGCTTCAAAGTGTTGTTTTATGGTTACCTGAGTGATATAAAGGACACCTGGTGCTCAATTGCAGAGGAGCAGAGTGGGAAATGCATATGAAGAAATCTTGTGGGGGAAAAAAGAGAATAAAACAGAAGATATCTTTATTACCTCAAGTAGCTTTTATTTAAGTGGCTTTATTCTACCAAAAATCAACAGAAGAAGATTTATGAAGAGTTGGAAATGACAAATGGAATAAATAAATGTATCTTTTCTGAGCAGCTCAGAATATTCAATCTCTTTGATCAATATTTTAATTCTCGGCCAGGTTTGGTGGCTCACACCTGTAGTCCTAGCACTCTGGGAGGCCAAGGTGGGAGGATTGCTTGAGGCCAGGAGTTCGAGACCAGCCTGGCCAACATGGTGAAACCCCATCTCTACGAAAAATACAAAAAAAAATTATTCAGACATGGTGGCACGCTCCTGTAATCCCAGTTACTCAGGATGCTGAGGCATGACAGTCACTTGAACTTGGAAAGTGGAGGTTGCAGTGAGTCAAGATCATGCCACTGCACTCCAGCCTGGGCGACAGAGTAAGACTGTTTAAAAAAATATGTATATTTCAATTCTCAAATCTCTACCTGCCCACTCTTAATTCCAACTTGTGCACATTTGTAAAGGCTAATCCTGTTCCCAATCCTAAACATAGTGGTGAATGTCAATGAGAGCATTCACAAGGGGGAAGAATCTCCCAGAAATAGACTTGTAAGTGTTAACACAGGAAGTTATCTTTTCAGGATAAAAATTTAAAAAAATGTACACAGAATTCTGACATTCTGCCTTATAGATTCTGGTCAATGTAAGTATCTTCTCTAGTCTGAGTAGTCTTCTTGGATTGGATTGGTTAGCTTAGTAAGTTAAACATTAAAAGAGTTGTGCAGTGTGATGTGCAATTTTGGTCCAGTTACTTGGCCTCTCTAAACCTCCATCTCTTCATCTATAAAGTGGAGAAAATAAAAGTTCCTACCTCCTAACATTTGTTTTGTGCTTAGCGCAATTCTGGCAAATAGGGAGTAATCAATAAGTATTAGCTGTTGTTACCTAAGGTAAAACAAATGATATTACAGTGGAAAGTTGCATGCTATCCTGGAAAGGGCACTGAATTGGATATCAGGGGTCCTGGATTCTAGTCCTGACTCTGCTGCTAAATAAACATAATGGCCTTGGGTAAATGACAAAACCTCTCTAGAACTTAGTTTATTCACTTGTTAAAAATGTGGACATACGAGCCCTTCCAAAGTTAAATATCATTCCACGACAATTCCATAACCCCCTTATTGCTGAAAAGTCCACTCTATCTGACTTCTACTACTCCAAACGTCAGGAAACAGAAATGTTTTCCCATAAATTATTGGATTAAATGCCCGTGAGGTTATCAGAGGAAAATACAGGCTCCTCACCAGCATTGTAGCACATTTCTCCCCATAGCAGTAGTCTGTTGTGAGGGGTAAAGTACAACAGGAGCCCTGGAATAACCTGTTGGAGAAGGTTGGCACAGGCTGTATGTCATTAGTATGCCCAGTGAGGCTGTCAAGGCCACACCTTATTGTCAACATTTAAGTGACTCTACTCTTTGCATTTGGAACACATGGGAGTGCTTCAGGGGTGCCCACATGATAGTTCTTTGATGACTGTGTCTAGAACAATTAAAATATCTGCATAGATCTTGCCTTTGGTTTTGTGTGTGTGTGTGCCATTACTTAAGCTTTGTTTCTGGGAGAAAAAAAAGTTTCCTCTGGAGGCTGGAAGCCTTTCTATTTCCTATGACTACAATCTGAGATTGAAAAGTTATGTGGTGAATTGGTCTTCACTGATTTGGGGGGGATATTAAAAGCACTCACTGCCCTGAAATTAGATCTCTGTATCTGTCATGGAAAAGACTTAGTAACACTTCATAGAAGCTCACTTCCAGAGTTTCCTTTCTTTTGAGGGAAAAACAAAAAAACAAATTAAACACAAAGAAATTTGTTAGAAAACATCTTGTTTAGGCCAGGGGCAGTGGCTCACGCCTGTAATCCCAGCACTTTGGGAGGCCGAGGGGGGTGGATCATGAGGTCAGGAGTTTAAGACCAGCCTGACCAATATGGTGAAACCCCGTCTCTACTAAAAATACAAAAATTAGCCAGGCATGGTGGTATGCGCCGGTAGTCCCAGCTACTCCAGAGGCTGAGGCAGAAGAATCGCTTCAACCTGGGAGGCAGAGGTTGGAGTGAGCCAAGATTGTGTCACTGCACTCCACCCTTGGCGATAGAGCGAGACTCTGTCTAAAAAAAGAATATATTGATTAATGTGCTGTTTCCAGAGAATGAACCTCGCAAAATAGCCTTCCATTTGAGAGCTGGTCAGTTCCATTGAGAGCTGAGTATGATGTTAGGGCATCCAAGGGATGCCTAAAAGATCAAGTGTGCAGAAGGACCCAGGGAGCACCCAAGTGGTCAAAGGTCAAGTTATACTGACAGTGATGAACAACGACATCATCTTCTATATGGGCTGGACAAATCATTCCGTTAGTATGAACACAGAGAACCTTGGGATAGACCCTAGCAGAAGTCTAACAAGGTAGTTAATAGAAGATAGTCATTACATTCATGGCAGAAGGTAGTTAATGCATTTCTACACTCCTTACCAAGCATTAGGGAAGCTCAGAGAGAAGCCCATGTGTTGTTTCACGCCTAGCTTTTTGAGATATGTGGCCTTCGATTGGGTCAACATGTGCTGAGAGTTGATCCTCAGCTTTTAGGATGCAGAAATTAGATTAGATCACTGCCTCCTCTTCCAGGGTGATGAGGTTCTGGGGAGATAATTCTCACTAATCAAACTCATAATAAATGGATTTTAAACACACATAGCCAATTTAGTGATTTACAGTGGAGATAACCTTCTATTTACCTCTATACAGCAGTGACTCCAAGATTAGATTTCATCAACTAATTTAACTTCCAAAATGATTTGGGGGAGTAATTTAATAATGAGTCACACTCTTCGAGCACTTGCTTTGTGACAGGGACTTTGAGACATTTTTTACATGATTTATTTTATTTAAACTTCACGGTAATCCTGTGACATATTATAAAGCACCATTTTTATCTCCTCATTGTAGATGAGGAAATTAAGCCTCAGACAGAGGAAGTAATCTACAGGTGGTAAATGACAAATCTGTATGACTCCGAAGCCATAAAATGTCATAATAATAATAGAAGGCACAGCTCCTTCCTCAATCAACTGGGAAGAGTAGGGGAGGGGATAAGGAAGGAGGCCTATAAGCGGAAAACATAGCTTGTCTCCCACTGCCTGTGACTCAGCTGCAGCTGTGACTCAGAGGACTGAAGGTCACTCAGCAAGCTGGAAATGACCCTGGACTTTAGTATTAGAGCCAACGCGTTGAGTGCTGTAGCTCTGGTTGTTATCCCCAACTGACCTCTCTCACCACTACTCCCCCAGAGTTATACATTCTTCAGTCCTGCACTCCTACCTTCTCTCAGACAAACGTGATCAAAGGTAACTAATAAGCCAGCTGGGTGTGCTGTTTGGGGAATGGGGAGGTCAGAGGTGGGTTCTGAGACAGCAATGATGTTGACAAGAAAGCAATTCTCAGGGTCAAGGAGTTGGGCAGCATCCCAGACTGGTCTTTTGGTATTTGCATGATTGGTGAGAATGGGGACCCTGACCCCTATGATATGACTGATGTGGATCAGGCGACAGGCTTTCCTCCCACAGGATGCTGAGAAAAGAGAATCCATCTCTCTCTCTTTCAATGTGTGACCCAGGCTGGAAACAATTTTTTTCTAAATCAACCCTCGTTCTTTTCAGCAGATGCAAAAGAAAACAGTTGCCTTGTATGATGCTCTGCAATTCCCACATTAAATGAAACTAGGTTGATTAATCTATTTGCATCCGGTTTGCAGAGGTGTTGCTGAGATAAAAGAGCCTAATAGTGGGTATTCATTTCCAGCAGTCTCTGTATTAAGTACCAGTTTTTTATCTGCCACTTGTAGGCATAATGGGAACTTACAGTGGTTGGAATAGGTTGTGGGATAGGGAAGAATGGGGACCGAAAGGAATGTGTCTCTCGGATAGCTCAGTCTTCCTAATGTTGGCAAACCTTCAGGTTCCCAAGCCTAGGTTTTTTGTAA
This sequence comes from Symphalangus syndactylus, assembly GCF_028878055.3. Classification (NCBI taxonomy): domain Eukaryota; kingdom Metazoa; phylum Chordata; class Mammalia; order Primates; family Hylobatidae; genus Symphalangus; species Symphalangus syndactylus. The sequence continues at coordinate 122,564,013 of NC_072447.2, read as the reverse complement.
CTGCCAGCATGCCCATCCTGGTCTTCCTGTTTTCTTGTCCACATATCGCTTTGCTCCCAAGTCCAGCTGGTTACAGGGGAATAACAACAGGCTTCCCCGCTGACCCTTCTCCCTCATCAAAAAGAGGCCTGCCCACTCTTACCAGATTAACAGGAGCAGCAGGGATCATCTAGTCTGGGTAGTGCCAGACTTCTAACTCAAACCTTAAGCTTTCTGTTTTCTCAGGGTTTGTGTTTTTTTTTTCTTCTTTAATGCATTCCCCCACCACCTCCCATCCTGAAAACATAGGAACAACATGTTTCTGTTAAGTTTTCTGTTTTCTTGGGTTTTGTTTTTTTCATTCTTTATGGCACTTCCCCACCACCTCCCATCCCGAAAACATGGGCACAACATGCACATGCCTTGTCTCTCACCCCAGGTGAAGGCCCTCCTGATAATAGGGAAGAGTGATGCAGCCTCGGGTCTTTATAAAGACCTTCTTGCTTCCTCCTGGGTGAGTGGACTGTGACCTTCACTTATTCCAATTATATAATCATTGGTCAGCCAATTCCCATAAAGCTCTTCTCTGACCTAGTTGCACCTCTCAACTTAATGATTTCATAGGTTACAAGAGGTGCGACTGCCAGGTTGCTATAGAAACCTTTGCTCTACTGACCTTTTTTCCCCCAATAAAAAGTTAAATTAAAAACAAGTTAAAACAACTATTCAATGAAGAATTGGGTATATTTTAAGTATAATGTTCTCTTTCACAGTGGGGAATACTTCAAAGCCTTCTACCTTAGACAAATATAATCTGTCTCCTGGGGTATTTTGTTTTGTTTCTTACTTTCACATTTCCAATCAAATAATCCTGGCCAGGCGTGGTGGCTCAAGCCTGTAATCCCAGCACTTTGGGAGGCCAAAGCAGGTGGATCACCTGAGGTCAGGAGTTCGAGACCAGCCTGGCCAACATGGTGAAACCCCGTCTCTACTAAAAATACAAAAATTAGCTGGGCGTGGTGATGGTCACCTGTAATCCCAGCTAATCAGGAGGCTGAGGCAGGAGAATCACTTGAACTCTGGAGGCAGAGGTTGCAGTGAGCCGAGATCGCACCATTGCACTCCCGCTGGACAACAAGAGTAACACTCCGTCTCAAATAATAATAATCCTATTGAGTTCTCAAAAAGGATAGACAATAACCTGGGAGTTGTACATGCTATTGCTAAAGGACCAAATTTGTTGTCATGTCCGGGCTGTACAGGCTTGAAGGGAGTGGGGAAGGGCTGATGCACATGAGAGCTCTGATGAAAGAGTTCGGGCAGGGACAGAGTACAGGTGGCATTGATCTTACCCAGAGGACATTTTTTCAGGTCACTGTAATTCCTTTATGAGATGACAAAGGACACCTGCCAATCTGAACTCTGGAAATCTGAACTAAAACATCAGCCTCCCCTCAAAGACTGATAATTCTGTTTATAATAATGGCAAAGAAGAGTCGGAAGTACCAGAAGCCGGGCAAGCCTGAGGCTGCATTTTTCAAAGGTCAGCTAAGGATTATGCTCTACTCCCAAGTGATGGGGCCACAAAAGCCATGAATCCTGTGCTTGGGGGACTATTGAGTGAAGAGTTAGGTGCCTTGGCAACCAAACATCAGGCCCCTCCCATCATCTTATCTAATACCAGCTACTTTTTCTTCTCTATCAATCAGTTCTTTGTTAATGTCCTAGCAGCCTTGTGGCTGCACTCACCTAAATTAAAACATCTGGAGTTCTTAAACCTCCTGATCTGATATCCTTATAGACGACCTTTGGACTTCAAATTCATCCACCTAATGGCAGCTAGTTCCTGTATAAGTATCAATTCATGACCCAAAGCCCAGATGGGTGGAGATGCCTAGGGACATTTGACTATCATGTTCCTCGAGATAACCGACGGAGAAAATGATTCAAATGTGGTCCTGCTGCCCTTGAAAATATCACAGTATATATGCACCACTGTTAATTTAAAAAGGTTAGGTACAGTTGTCATGTTTCATTATCAGAAATGCACTATTTTGTTTTTTTAATATACTTCTAGGTCACTGAGGAACGTTAACCCAATAGTTTCTCTACCTAGCTCTCATTTAAAAATTTTACATAATCCTGTTTTGTAAATTGATAGTCGTTAATTTTCCCCCAATAGATGGCTGTTAGTAGAAGTGACCTAGCTAAAATTCTGCTGTAAAAGAGTGAAACGAGGTTGTTTTGTTTATGAGCCCCTACGTGTACCTCTCTGGGCTCAATCTGATTACTTTTTTCTTTAGCCAAATAGAATGTCCTATCCTTTAGCCCCACAGCTAAGAGAGGTGGGGATAGGTGTAATGCTACTGCTGGTAAGCAAGGGGTTTTGAATAGTAAAAGCCAATGGAGAATAGAAAAACAGTCAGAACCAGACTTTTAAAAAATATATCAACGTGGTTTCCTGAGTTGTGGGGTTTTTGTCTGTTTGTTTTTTGCAAAGCAGAAATCTATGAGAATCATACTCAAAATGCAGTTGTATCTTGTGAAGCCATATGAAACTCTTCAGGAGAATAAGAAAAAGCCCATCAGTGGGAGATGCTAGGACCATCAGCTGAGCCAGGCAGAGGATGATTAGGCATGTAATGTTCACAGGCTACTTGAAGGGAAAGGGAGAACAAAAAAACCAGTGTAATGAAAGGCCTCAAAGAATTAAAAATAAAACTACATTTAATCCAGCAATCCCATTGGGAAACTACCCAAAAGAAAAGAAATAATTATATCAAAAAGACACCTATACTCACGTTTATCACAGCACTATTCATAATAGTTATGCTACAGAATCAAACTAAGTGTCTATCAATGGATGACTGGATAAAGGAAATGTGATATATATATATATATATATATATATATACACAATGGAATATTATTCAGCCATAAAAAGAATGGAATTATGAATTTTGCAGCAAAATGAGTGGACCTGGAGGCCATTAAGTGAAACAACTCAGAAACAAAAAGTCAAATACTGCATATTCTCACTTATAAGTGGGAGCTAAATAATGCATTCACATGGACATAGAATGTGGAATAATCACTGGAGAGGCAGAAGGGTGGGAGGGTGGAAGAGGGGTGACGGATAAGAAATTACTTAATGGGGGCTGGGCGTAGTGGCTCAGGCCTGTAATCCCAGCACTTTGGGAGGGCGAGGTGGGCGGATCACGAGGTCAGGAGATTGAGACCATCCTGGCTGACACGGTGAAACCCCGTCTCTACTAAAAATACAAAAAATTAGCCGGGCGTGGTGGTGGGCACCTGTAGTCCCAGCTACTCGGGAGGCTGAGGCAGGAGAATGGCGTGAACCTGGGAGGCGGAGCTTGCAGTGAGCAGAGATGGTGCCACTGCACTCCAGCCTGGGCGACAGAGTGAGACTCCATCTCAAAAAAAAAAAAAAAAGAAATTACTTAATGGGTAGAATGTACACTATACGGGTGAGGGATACACTAAAAGCCTAAACATCAACACTATGCAATGTAGCCACATAATGAAACTGCATTTGTTCTCCTTAAATTTATACAAATGTAATTGTAAAGAAAAAGAAAAGAAGAGCTAAAGGAATCAGAAAGAAAAAGTGGCTAGAAATATAATTATGAATCCAAGATAGGAGAGCCCAAGTATGGGGAAGCCAGGACAGAAACTGCCAGACAAATGTGAAACAAAACAAAACACCAGGAAGTGAATGTCCAATTGGCTTTAGTCTAGACTCTAGGGTCAGAGAAAAACTATTCCCAGGAAGGGCCCAGATCAGAAGTCAGAAAGCAAATAGATGAGGATGGTCTGTGGGTGTATGTCAGGGGTCTAAGAGCCACCAAATATATCTGCCCAGGGATGTGCCCTATAGTGTTTTCTCAAAGGCAGAAAAACTTAAATATATTTCTGTTTCCACGGAATGGCCCCAGAAAGATTCAATGAGTATTTACATTTGCTTGTTTGCTGAGTCAATTCTAGGATATAGCCAGATAGCCAGCATGCCTGGGAGACTAAGTCAGAAAGGGTGGAGAGGGCAGTCCCCAGACTTGTCAGACTGGGAAAGTGGGAGTTTGGGATAAGTCCAAATTTAGCATGTTGTCCTAATATACTTAGCCACCAACAAATATTGAAATATTATGGGGCTCTCATGTTAATGCAACCTTAGTAGTCTCAAACAATTATGGCATAGAACTTCCTATTAAGGACTGCGGACTTTAGCGTGTAGAAAGTCTTATACACAGAGTACACATTGATTCAGGGGAGGTCTGTAGACTGTATGCAAAGTGCATGCAAAAATTGTGTGTGTGTGCGCGCACCTTTTTCTGGAGAGCAGATAGTGTTCCACATGTGTGTGGTGATAATCACTGAGATACAGCAATACTTTCATGCTTGTGCTGCCCCTCTATGAGCTATAGTGAGAGCTGGAGCTGTGAGGCCAAGTAGAGCAGACAGTACTCGTGGCAGGCCCTGTGCTGGGTGAAATGTGTAGAGGGCAGCTGGAAAAGCCATTTGATCAAGGCCTTACATTCTTTTTTTTTTTTTTTTTTGAGACAGAGTCTCCCTCTGTCGCCCAGGCTGGAGTGCAGTGGCGCCATCTTGGCCCACTGCAACCTCCACCTCCCGGGTTCAAGCCATTCTCCTACTTCAGCCTCCCGAATAGCTGGGACTACAGGCGTGCACCACCATGCCTGGCTAATTTTTGTATTTTTAGTAGAGACAAGGTTTCACCATATTGGTCAGGCTGGTCTTGAACTCTTGACCTCATGATCTGCCCTACTCAGCCTCCCAAAGTTCTGGGATTACAGGCATGAGCCACCACACCCAGCCAGCCTTACATTCTTGAAGGGCCTCTATGTTTGAGATTATCTCACAAAAAAAGGCTATCTTTCATACATTCAGAGATTTATGGACAGGACTGAACAGATACAACATTCATCATACAAATTTAACTTTGTGGCCAGGCATAGTGGCTCACGCCCATAATTCCAGCACTTTGGGAGGCTGAGGTGGGTGGATCGCTTGAGTTCAGGAGTTTGAGACCAGGCTAGGCAACATGGCAAGACCCTATTTCTATGAAAAATACAAAAATTAGCTAGGTGTGGTGGCACACACCTGTAGTCTCAGCTACTTGGGAGGCTGAAGCTGGAGGATTGCTTCAGCCTGCATAGAGGAGGTTGCAGTGAGCCGAGATGACACCACTGCACCCCAGCCCAGGTGACAGAGTGAGATCCTGTCTAAAGAAAAAAAAAAACAAAACAAACAAATTTAAGCTTGTGTTTCCTTTCCAGAACATACTGCATATAATGCAGGACAAATTAATTTTTATATAAATCCGGGATTTATCTTGCAAAGAGCAAAGTTATACTGTTATACTTGCAAAGTTATACTTGCAAAGAGCAAAGTTAAACTGCTCTGTGATGAAATGTGCAAATGTGTTACCACAATATTTACAGCGTTATCTTTGGCATTTCCTCATTTTTTTTAATACTAACAAAAAGATTTTTTTTTTTTGAGACGGAGTCTCGCTCTTTCGCCCAGGCCGGACTGCAGTGGCGCGATCTCGGCTCACTGCAAGCTCTGCCTCCTGGGTTCATGCCATTCTCCTGCCTCAGCCTCCCAAGTAGCTGGGATCACAGGCGCATGCCACCATGCCCAGCTAATTTTTGTATTTTTAGTAGAGACGGGGTTTCGCCATGTTGGCCAGGCTGGTTTCAAACTCCTGACCTCAAGTCATCTGCCCGCCTCAGCCTCCCAAAGTGCTGGGATTGCAGGTGTGAGCCACTGTGCCCGGCCCCCACTTCTAAACACTCCAATCACTCCTCAAAAATTGTCTGTATCACCAACTTCCACTTCTCTTCCTCTTGTCCAAACCCTAAGGGGCTTCCTGAGCCCAGCACCCAGCATCAGGCTGTGCCAAGGGGACTCCCTTGGTGGCTACCCATTAAACCGACTTGGCCAGCAAGCTGGGCTCTCATAGGCCAACCCTCTCCCCCTCACTCAAAAGCCTGCTGCACAGATCTCCTTGGAGACCCCCTTGGAGACCAGATTTTAACTGGAAATGAAACAAAACTGTGAGAAACCAGGCCCTGCTCCCCTGTCAGGAACTTGCATACCTTAAGCCCTGTTCGTTACCAGGCTGAACTGCTCATAACATTCCACACAACTGGTCAATTCTCTCTCTATGGATCACCAGATGTTTTTCATGAGTTGTTACATCTGCCTGGAGTGCTCTTCAGCCCTTCTCTACTCTCTCATCTGCTTTGACCCTTCTCTACTCTCTTATGTGGAAAGCATCTCGTTCTTCTGAGTTCAGCTCCTGCGTCACCTCCTTCCAAAGCCCTCCCTGAACACCTCCCCAGGCAAGATTAGGTGCGTTTCCTATGAGCTACCACCACCGTGCCCTGTGTAATGAATAAGTCCGTGTTTTCTTCCTTAGGCTGCAAACTTCTCAAGGGCAGGGATAGTGTTGTATTCCTCTCTATAGCCCAATGCCTAGCATATGATATGTGTCCTGTGAATGTTTATTCCATTAATAAATGAATAAATCAGAGATGTTAATGCCCTTTTAGGGCCTCGACTAAGAATTACCATGATAGCTGAGCCTTCATTTTCCTGGCAGTTTCTATAGGTGAACATCCTCATATTTGAACCTTGAGGTAGGCGTGAGCACTAGAATTCCCTCTTTCTCACTTTAAAAATTCCTTCATCTATGGATTTGTAGCCCTTTAGACCTGTTAGCCAACAAAAAACTCCTCCCTTTAAGGCATCTGGTCCCCAGCAGAAAGGACTGGATTGACTTGCTGCTTTTCTTTGTGAATCTACTTCACTATGGGGCTTTAAAAACATTCAGGAAAGATAGACCAGGCACTTAGATGGGATTGTTGAACCTGTGACCCCAGCCCTGAAATCTCTTGCTTCTTGTCTTCCTATTTAAAAAGACAATGTATGTCTATTTTGGGTGGGAAAATTATAGGAAATATTTTGATGACCTGTCCTATGAAGTAGATACAATTGTTTTGCAGATGTGGAAACTGAGACACAGTTTCTTTATCACATAGGTGGTAAGTGGTGGGGGCAAGATTCTAACGTAAACAGTCTAACTCTAGGGTCTGTGATCTCAACCACTGCACTGTAGTAATACTTGATGGATGGATTAATGAATTAATAAATGCAGTGGAAAGCATTGAGGGTTGAAGGGCTGTCTATGCTGGATCAGGATCCCCAAATCTGATTTTAGTCCTAACTGTGATAGCCATTCCAACTCCTTCCATGATCACCTGAATGACTGGGGGCACAGGGTGTGTGAGTTGGCAGGCATGAGGTTCCTCTTTTTCAGCCACAAGCAGTCTGTGTCAGTTGCATGAAACCCAAACTTCTGTGAATGGAGTGGAAGGTTTCTCCTAAGTAACAGATTGTGTGAGAGAAAGGCTCCTAGAACAGAGAAGCAATGTAAAGAGAAGTTTGGGTTGGGGAGGGTCAGAGAGAGAACAATCCCCAAAGAGGCCTTTCCAAATAGGCTGTAGCTCTTTCAAAAATTCTTTGTTCTTCCCAGTGAAAGTTCCATCTCCAAGAAGCCACACATCAGAACACTCATGGGGTGGGGAGGGCCAGCTGTGAGCTTCTTCTAGTGTGTTGAGTGTGCATTACATTTTAGGCTCTTGTCTCATTTGGCCACTAACTCATGGAGTGATCTTGAACACTGCTGTGCAACCATAGTTCTCTTACCTGCAAAATGGGAAAAATAATAGTGGCTGAAAGCAGGAGATTTAGCTGCGCTGAATGATTTCTTAAGGCCTCTTTCAGCACTGGTGAGAGGTGACAACGTGCTAGTAGCCCTCACTCGCTCTCCGGCGCCTCCTCTGCCTCGGTGGTGTTTGAGGAGCCCTTCAGCCCTCCGCTGCCCTGTGGGGGCCCCTCTCTGGGGCTGGCCAACCCCGGAGCCAGCTCCCTCCGCTGCGGGGAGGTGTGGAGGGAGAGGCTCGGGAGGGAGCAGGCTGTGCACAGAGGGTTCTGGGTGGGTGCAGGTGCAGCCAGCTGGCGCCTGCTGGGCTTGATTGGGGACCAGCTCCCTCTGGGCTGCCGGAGTGCCCAGGCTAGGTGCCACAAATTCCCGTGGGGAGGGCCACTGAAAGGTGAAGCTGGCTGGGCTTCTGGGTAAGGTGGGGACTTGAAGAACTTTTCTGTCTAGCTAAAGGATTGTAAACGCACCAATCAGCACTCTGTGTCTAGCTAGAGGTTTGTAAACGCACCAATCAGCACTCTGTGTCTAGCTAAAGGTTTATAAACGCACCAATCAGCACTTTGTGTCTAGCTCAAAGTTTGTAAATGCACCCATCAGTGCTCTGTGTCTAGCTAATCTGGTGGGGACTTGGAGAACTTTTGTGTCTAGCTAAAGGATTGTAAACGCACCAATCAGCACTCTGTGTCTAGCTAATCTGGTGGGGACTTGGAGAACTTTTGTGTCTAGCAAAGGATTGTAAACACACCAATTGGCATTCTCTGTCTAGCTAAAGGTTTGTAAATGCACCAATCAGCACTTTGTGTCTAGCTCAAGGTTTGTAAATGCACCAATCAGCACTCTGTGTCTAGCTCAATGTTTGTAAATGCACCAATCAGTGCTCTGTGTCTAGCTCAATGTTTGTAAATACACCAATTAGTGCTCTGTGTCTAGCTAATCTAGTGGAGACTTGGAGAACTTTTGTGTCTAGCTAAAGGATTGTAAATGCACCAATCAGCACTCTGTGTCTACCTCAAGGTTCGTAAACACACCAATCAGCACCCTGTCAAAACAGACCAATCAGCTCTCTGTAAAACAGACCAATCAGTAGGATGTGGCTGGGGTCTGATAAGGGAATAAAAGCAGGCTGCCCGAGCCAGTAGGGGCAACCCGCTGGGGTCCCCTTCCATGCTGTGGAAGCTTTGTTCTTTTGCTGTTTGCTCTTCGCAATAAATCTTGCTGCTGCTCACTCTTTGGGTCCGTGCCGCATTTATGAGCTGTAACACTCACCGCGAAGGTCTGCAGCTTCTCTCCTGACGTCAGCGAGACCACGAACCCACCAGAAGGAAGAAACTCTGGACACATCTGAACATTTGAAGGAACAAACTCCGGACACGCCATCTTTAAGAACTCTAATACTCACCACGAGGGTCCATGGCTTCATTCTTGAAGTCAGTGAGACCAAGAACCCACCAATTCCAGACACACTGGGATGTATGACTCTAGAACATACATCTGTATGTACGTAGCTTTCAACATTTATCTTTTATTTTGCCTTTTGAATCTCCAAATCTATACTCCTATTTTTTCTTTGATGCAAAAATAAATCAAATCGGCCACAGAGGTGAGTAGGGATAAGAACAAGTTGGGCAAGCTGTGTTGATAATCAAGGGGCCCCAGAGATTGTAGTCATTAGGGAGAGAGGCCTTCATGGAGGAGGACCCCAAAGGCAGAAGAGGAGGCAGGTTTGGAGGGACTAGAGTTAGAATATGATAGGGCACAGGAATCAAGGCCTGAGAAGTGAGGAGAATGGCGAGCTTTATGAGAGGCACCCTAACTCGCAGAGTGAGTAAGAACAACAGCTGTGGGGCAGACAGCCTGGATCCCAAGCCCAGCCTCCCTGCTTCCTAACCACATGACCTTGAACGAGTCACTTTATTTTTCTGAGCTGCCATGTAAAAGCTGGGTAATAATAGCACCAACTTCGGAACTAAATAAGGTAATGCTTAGCACAGCGCACAGCATATAGTTCACATTCAATAAGTGGTTGCTGTTGTTGTGGTGTCATCATTACTGGAAGTTCTCCATCAGACGTTTTTTATTAAATTTAATTTTAAGTTCTAGGATATACATGTGCAGTATGTGCAGGTTTGTTACATAGGTAAACATGTGCTATGGTGGTTTGCTGCACCTGTCAACCCATCACCTAGGTATTAAGCCCCACATGCATTAGCTATTTATCCTGATGCTCTCCCTCCCACCACCCCTCTGACAGGCCCCAGTGTGCGTTGTTCTCCTCCCTGTGTCTCATTGTTCTCATTGTTCAGCTCCCACTTAAGAGTGAGAACATGCAGTGTTTGTTTTTCTGTTCCTGTGTTAGTTTGTCAAGGATAATGGCTTCCAGCTCCATGCATGTCCCTGCAAAGGACATGATCTTGTTCCTTTTTATGGCTGTATAGTATTCCGTGATGTGTATGTACCACATTTTGTTACATTGTCATTGATGTCCATTTAGGTTGATTCCATGTCTTTGCTACCGTGAATAGTGCTGCAGTGAACATACACGTGCATGTATCTTTGTAATAAAATGATTTATATTGCTTTGGGTTTATACCCAGTAATGGGATTGCTGGGCCAAATGGTATTTCTGGTTCTAGATCTTTGAGATATCACCACACTGTTTTCTGCAATGGTTGAACTAACTTACATTCCCACCAACAGTGTAAAAGTATTCCTATTTCTCCACAGCCTCACTAGCATTTGTTGTTTCTTGACTTTTTAATAATTGCCATTCTGACTGGTGTGAGATGGTATCTCATTGTAGTTTTGATTTGCATTTATAAACTGAGTTGTTCTCTTGGGTCTGTGGCACTACACAATGGGCAGCCCATAATAGTGGGTAAGAATGTGGGCTTTGGAATCCATGCAGGCTCTGGCCCAGATCTTAATCAGCATGACCATTGGTAAGTAACAAAACCACCCCGTGCCATAGTTTACTTGCCTATAACAAGTATATAACAAGATGTCTACTTCACATATTATAGTGAGCTCTACTTCAGATTATTGTGAAGAGCTCCACTTCACAGATTATTATTTCTTTTTCTTTTTGAGACGTAGTCTCGCTCTGGCACCCAGGCTGGAGTGCAGTGGCACGATCTCAGCTCACTGCAACCTCTGCTTCCTGGATTCCAGCGATTCTCCTGGCTCAGCCTCCTGAGTAGCTGGGATTACAGGTGCGTGCTACTATGCCCGGCAATTTTTTTTTTTTTTTTTTAGTAGAGAAGGGGTTTCACCACGTTGACCAAGCTGGCCTCAAAGTCCTAACCTCAGGTGATCCACTGGCCTCGGCCTCCCAAAGTGCTGGGATTATAGGCGTGAGCCACCGCGCCTGGCCACAGATTATTTATTTCTAAAAAGAGTGTTTAAAATTCTAGAAAAAAACATGGCACATAATGAACACTCAATGGACACTGGCTTGGCCTTTTGATCAGTGACCAGCTCAATGAGGAGCTGCTGATACACTGTCTGTTCTTTCTGGGATCAGCCTACAGGTGCAAGAACATGGCTCATATTTCCCGAAGACATGACTGCAGTCTTAGTTTGGGCATAAGTGACTTCCCCAATCAGGATGGAAGGTCAAGTCCACAGTTAATATGGGAAGAGGATACATGATGTTCCGGCCAGGAGATGAAAAGGTAACCACTTTGGCTCTCATAATTAGCCATTTCCATAACCCTTCTCTGCCTTCATTCCTCTCTTTTCCTTCTTTTCCTCCCCCCGTCCTTTTCTCCCTCCAATGGGAACTCATCACTGTAGACTGCCTAAGCAGAAGGGCTTAACTCCATTTGTGGACATAATGCTCGCCCTTCCCTAATAACCACTATCTTCTTATGAAAGTGTTCATTTCAGCTCGCAGAAGAAACACACGGTCCTGAGACTGTAAGTTGCCTTCTACCAGTGGCAACAGACATCCTGATAGGTCAAAGGTGCAATGATCTCCCCTGTTCCCATGACTGTATCAAATATCCCCATAATGCACTTCTAAAATCCAAGAGAAGGAAGATTTCTGGAGCAAAACTGGATTTAGGGCAAGTGGGCTATTTCGGCCTTTTGCAGCATTTGTAGTGTTCAGAAATTGTTGATATTGACTTACTAGAAGGTAGGAAGTATTCTGCAAAGGGGTGCAATTTGGGAGGCCGTACTTCAATAAATGGAGTAGATTTTTCCAGGTCTTTGTAATGCAACGATGACATTTGATAATATATGTGTGTAAGTGGACAGGAAACGTGTATGACCAGTCAATGTGAGTATAGGTTGAAATGGGAAAATCAGTAACCAAAAACTGGAAAGGGTGGGAGAAGGGGCCTCAGAGATACAGAAGCAGGGCTCCTTGGAACTTACACTTCTCTACCTTGACCAGAACATACCTCTGCATTGAGCTGACCACAGACAAGTCTGGCTAGGAAATCTACATTACCTGAAGAAGTCAATATGGGGAGTACTCTTCCCATCCCACCTCAGGCCCTCCTGGGAATGAAGAAATCATAAAACATAAGAGAACAAGGAAAAGTTTAGGCTTCTGGGAGTCTAGGGCATTTTTCCTTCCTCTCTCTTGTTCATATCTCGTTTTTCAACTGGCATTATCTTCTAGGGAGGCATCTTTGGCCCTGGAGAACTCGAAAGGGCCAGAGTGGGCCAGGTGTGGTGGCTCACACCTGTAATCCCAGCACTGTGGGAGGCCGAGGTGGGTGGATCACGAGGTCAGGAGATCGAGACCATCCTGGCTAACATGGTGAAACCCCGTCTCTACTAAAAATACAAAAAAATTAGCCGGGCGTGGTGGTGGGCGCCTGTAGTCCCAGCTACTTGGGAGGCCAAGGCAGGAGAATGGTGTAAACCTGGAAGGTGGAGCTTGCAGTGAGCCGATCGCGCCACTGTACTCCAGCCTGGGCGACAGAGTGAGACTCTGTCTCAAAAAAAAAAAAAAAAAAAAAAAAAAAAAAAAAAAGAGCCAGAGTGGATCCCAGAAGAGAGGATGCAGAAAGTGTTGGCTTTGGTTCTAACAAAGGCCTGGGGTACAACTGCAAACAGAACCTTCTTTTAAGATGGCTCAGTTCGGTTCTCCAGAGAAAAATTATGCAGGGATTCTGAGCAAGACTGTCTTGGAAGGACTGGCTTGTGCCTTTAAGTGTACTCTATCTCTTAAGAACCTGAGAGTGGCAGACTGGGCACAGAAGGATGAAGTCTAACAGAGCCAAATCTTTCCTCTGGGGCCTAGATGGGCAGGAGTTCTGATTTTTTTCAATATCCCCCAAGGTCCTGTTACACAGAATAAGATCAAGCTCAAGTGGAATTTTCTATCATTTCGTTTTAATTGTCCCATTCTTGTGTCCTTCTTCCCTCAACGGTAAGAACTCATTTAAAAGTTATCAATGGCATAAGACTAAAATCAGTACTGTAGCGAAGATGGGATGTTGCTGAAGCTCTTCTGCTGGGGTCACCTTGGTCAGTATCACTCATTGTCACAAATGTTACCAATTTTCCTGTTAAAAAGTTAATGTTTTGGGCCTTAGCTTTTAGCCTATTGTTAATAAACTGCTTGTTTAAAATAAAAACGTGTTATTTGTTTTCTTGAACATTTTATGATGCCAAAGAAAATAGTAGGCAGTGTGTTCTGCTTTAAGCAAACCCAATATGTGAATGCTTGGATTTACATATAAAGTAGGGGCAGATATTGACAAAATGCTTCAACATAATTCTTTATGTAACAAGCTTTTCTGGTGCATTTTGAAACACTTTATGGCCTGTTTTTCAGAACACATCAGTCACATTTATCAGTTCACACCTGCCTCGCTGTCACATACATAGGAGTTTGCTGTCTGAATGCAAGTATATTTCCTTAAAGGATCTTCTGGTACCTAAAGGTATTACAACCAATAGGAAAAAGAACAAAATAGATGTTCCTGAAGCATTCCTTTCTATTCAGCTTCCACCGAAGTGATACTGAAGTTAGTTGGATAATTCTTTTCCTAAGGTAGGAATACAGTTTTGTTGGACACAAAGTGAGGCAATAGGAAACATTTTTTAATGAACAAACAACTTTCACACAAACTGTCTGTATCACATTGTTATTACAACACAGATGAGCTGAAACGTTTTTGTACAGATTTGGAGGATGGGAATCCTAAAAAGAAATCAAGCATATAGAGGTAGTTGAATAGCAATGTGGGGGGAAAAAAGCATTATCTTATATTTCCCTTCAGTTCGTTACAGTGCAAGAGTAAAATGGCTGCTTACCAAACAAATGAAAACACACACACATTTGCCACTGTTTACGTGGCTTGCTTGATATTTTAATCCTGACATTACTTACAACTGCATAAGATGATGGAATTAATTTATCTAAAATAAGCCTATGGTGCCACATTGACCTATTTGCTTTCCTTTTATTCCATTATTAGTGTTGCTTTAACAATAGATAAATGTTAATCAACTTTTAAAATTATGCATTAGCTACAGTGTTGCTTTGTAAACTTCTGTTAAATCACATTTGCTGCAAAAACATTTTAAATAACAGCTACAGTCATGAAGCAAAAGCTTTAAAGTGACACCAGGAACACAGATTACAGGCACTTCTCTCTGGAGGTTAACTTAGCATGTTTGGAAATACACATTTGTAAGTGAAAATTTCTTCATTTCACCTCTGGATGTGTGTAACCCAGATTATTAAATAGTTGTACAGTGTAATAAGGTGGGAGCTATCATTCTAAGATGAATTGAATGTGTACATTTTATGTGGCTCCTTTTCCTTCCTTCTCTTTGAACTCAGAAGGGGCACAAATTGAAGCCCATGCTGCCAGCTGCTTTTTAGAACTGTCTTCTACCATAAATCAAAAATTCACTTCTCAGCCCCAAGAATGGGCTGAAAATCTTCTCTTTTCCATTGTTTGGGCTGCCCTCTATTTGCATCTTTGTCACACACCACTGCTATGGTTCTGCCTTGGTGAGCAGAAATGGATGTGAAGTCAACATGTTGGGAACTCAAGAAATGAGTTCCTGAATAAAATTCCCATCTTGGAAATGGAGTTGGTGTGGGGAACACAGGCAGATTGCAGTCTGTCAACAGTACGCAGTCTGTTGACTGTAAGAGACCTCTGGGTGCTGTGAACCAGCCTCAGGAGCTCCACCGCTCCAATGGCGAGTCACAGGGGATTATCTGAGCCCAGGCCAGCTCCACAGGTAGAGCTGGAAGCGCCACATGCGCAATGACTCAGCTTGCCCCTTGCTGCCGAGGCAGCACTGGGCTAGAAGCAGCTGGCCTTCAGAAAAGGCAAACTTTAAAAATTGTCATTCTCTGCCCTGCTAAGTCAGGGGCAGGCACTCTTTTCTCCAAGTTGTCTACAGAAAATTGGTTTTTCATTTTCTACATTTGCTGGTTATTTGCTAGCAGCAGTAGTACAGTACAAAGCAGAAAGATATGATGTCTGCTTGCTACCTAGTATATATATATATATATATATATACACACACACACACACACACACAAAGACAGACATACATACATACATACATACATACATACATACATACAAAATATAACCTACTAGGCAAAGACTGGGTCAGTCACGATAGACAGAAAAACTAACTAAATAAGTGGCACTATCTACCATGGGGGAAGTCTTATTTTTCTAGCCTAGATTTAGCTTTATGTCTTTCTTCTGTATACCGTTCATTCACAAGCTGTGCAGCAAAACCAATTTCCTAGTGTAAAAATTGTCAAGACCAATTGATTACCTCGTTAAGGTACATCCCAAAGAAAGCCTTGCATCCTGCCTCGCAACTAGACAAAGTATTTAACATAGTGGAGGCTCAGTTTTCTCATTCATAATATGGGGATAATAACTGCTCTCGCAGGGTTGGTATGAGAAATAAATGATTTAATGAGCTCAGATATGTGAGATCACTTGGCTCAGTACCTGGTACATGGGGATCTCAGTACATTTTTGTTGAATCTGTTACCTTTGGGCAACATAAAGAAATACTATCAACTAAGCACAGAAGTCACAGATTGTAAACTCTCATCATCTGGGATGGGTAAGGTTCTCAATACATTTTGGAGAACAGGGAGTGATAAGTTGGTTATTCTAATGGAGCTAGAACTTAAGGCTTCCATTCTATCAGAAATCCTAGGCTGGGTGCGGTGGCTCATACCCACGCCCATAATCCCAGCACTTTGGGAGGCCCAGGCAGGTGGATCACCTGAGGTCAGGAGTTCGAGACTACCCCGACCAACATGGTGAAACCCCATCTCTACTAAAACTACAAAAATTAGCCAGGCGTGGTAGTGCGTGCCTGTAATCCCAGCCACTTGGGGGCTGAGGCAGGGGAATCACTTGAACCTGGGAGGCGGAGGTTGCAGTGAGCTGAGATCGTGCCACTGCACTCCAGCCTGGGTGACAGAGTGAGACTCAGACTCGCACACCACACACACAAAAAAAAAAAGGGAAGGAAGGAAGGAAAAGAAAGAAAGACACAAAGAAAGAAAGAAAAAGAAAGAAAGAAAGAAAGAAGAAAGAAAGAAAGAAAGAAAGAAAGAAAGAAAGAAAGAAAGAAGAAAGAAAGAGAAAGAAAGAGGAAGGAAGGAAAGGAAGGAAGGAAGGAAGGAAGGAAGGAAGGAAGGAAGGAAGGAAGGAATCCTAGACCTACATAGGGCACTACCTTCTAGCCCTTATTGAAGCAGGAAAAAAATTTCTGGTATAGGATTGATCCCTATCTCTGATCCTCATTTGTTCTCCAGTCATTTCACTTTCACAAAGATTTAATTCCCAAAAGAATTATCAGTAAATCATCAAATTATGGGTCCAAAAATCAGTGGTATGTATTCCCCCAACTAAGTTTAAAGGAGTTTCAAGTGGATATTGTGTGTAAAGGCAGTGTTTTATACAAATGTAGGCCCTTGATGATATTCTATAACTATGACTAATCTAATAGTAGCTATTATTTCTTGAATGCATTCTAGGTGTGAGACACTGTGCTAATTGATTTACACGTTATCTCATTTAATTTTCTTAACAACCCTATATGCAGAACTTATCACTATCATTTCATAGATTAGAAAACTGGGGCTTGGCAAAAGTTAAATCAATTGCCAAAAGTAATATATCTAATAAGTAGAGAAGCTTAGGGCCCTTTTCTTGGTTGCATTTACACTAGATAACAAGAAACTATTAGGATTGTGTTATGACCACATGGTCTGGGAACCAGGTGGGAGGGGGAGTCTTTTTCTGCTCCCTGAGCTTTGTGGAGTTTGCTTGTGCAGAAATAATGCCTATACTTCCGCCTATTTCTGTTCTTCACCTGCCCAGACTAGCTCCAAACATCAAATCTGATAAACACAACGCTCTGGCAACATAATGTCCATCAAGTGAGTGCAGAAAAGACCATCTGGTTTCTGCTTACATGCATCTTTTTTATGTTGTCTGGATCATTTCATTCTCCCTTTCCTGTTTCTAGCTACAGGTGGTGATGGGAAAAGTAAGAATTACCCTCTCACCTTAACAGAGCGATGGGCTATGAGTGAATGATGCAAAAATCATTCACTGTCCAAAATGACATGGTATAATTTGCATGAAGGTACTAATGGCACAATTCACTTCCTCCCTGCTATAATTGTTTCACTCTGCCATTATACCACTCCCGTACTCCTGGTACTTTACAGGCTGTCCTGCCACTGAAGGACTCAAACTAGCACTAAGCAAGCTAAATCAGGGCTTACTCTTACTCCTCACCCTGTATTCTCCCCATACATTGAAATATTTCACTCATGTAACTAGAAGCAAAGGCAGTACTTAGGTAAAATAATAGATTATCTGGTTCCTTTTTTTTTTTTTTTTTTTGAGACGCAGGTTTGCTCGTCGCCCAGGCTGGAG
The DNA here is from genome assembly GCF_028878055.3 of Symphalangus syndactylus. Taxonomy (NCBI): domain Eukaryota; kingdom Metazoa; phylum Chordata; class Mammalia; order Primates; family Hylobatidae; genus Symphalangus; species Symphalangus syndactylus. The sequence goes on along the minus strand of NC_072447.2, from coordinate 122,546,361 downwards.
TGCAATGGTGCAATCTCGGCTCACTGCAACCTCCATCTCTCAGGTTCATGTGATTCTCCTGCCTCAGCCTCCCAAGTAGCTGGGATTACAGGCATACACCACCACGCCTGGCTAATTTTGTATCCACTTTTAGTAGAGACAGGGTTTCATCATGTTAGTTAGGCTGGTCTTGGAACTCCTGACCTCAAGTGATCCGCCTGCCTCGGCCTCCCAAAGTGCTGGGATTACAGGCGTGAGCCACCGTGCCCGGCCGTCTGGTTCCTTTAAAAAGATTTTTATAGGGTTCTACTCTATTTGGCTTATTTACATTTTTAATAAGAAAAAGTCCTTATCAAGTGTTTCTGCCCAGGTCTTGATCCTCAGAACCCTGGGGAGAGGTGGGTTATGGAGGCTAGCTGGGCATAACTGTGATGTGCTAAACTGAACACCATTTCCTCTGAAGAGTTAATTACAATCCTGCCTAAAATCTGATTCCTAACTGCACTGGGGAAAAATTAGATACATGTACAATTAGATTGCTGAAATAAATGCCTATAATAAAAATAATTCTTTCAGCTTTGTTCTGTATTACACACAGAAAATGAATTATTTATTTTACTTTACCTTGGCATATACCATAATCTAGGCCAAATCCCTTAAGTATTTTATATTGTTTAGTTCAAACTGAAAAAAAAAGTGGACTCTGAAGACATGATCTTAGCATCATTCTGAACTTCTTTTAAGCATCCATTTGGACAGAAATGATCTAAGAAGTAGTGTCATTGTAGTAAAAAAAAGATTAAAGCAAAAACTGCACACTTCTAGTATTGTTATTTCCCCCTAGGTACATGGTAAACCACATCAATAAATAAAGCAACGGACTTTTCAGCAATGTACGCTTAAATAGTTACAAAACATACATGTAGAAAAAAGGATACAGTAGTGCAAAAAATAAATTATTAAAACAGAAAGAAGTATGAACATTATTTTACACAATGCTCTATAAAACCTGAACCATTTGGAATGAGACCTCAAGTCAGTGAAATTATACAGCAACATTATTAGTATCTTTGTTTTCACATTTCAACCACACAGTCATTGATCTATGAAAGAAAGAATATTAAAGCAAAACCACTTTAAACTTTTGGAAATTTTAATGTTAAAATCAAATTATGTTTTTCTGGGTTCTTAAACACTCTGCTGTTTATGTAGTTATGCAGCATGTCAAGAAGCATCTTAAGACAGAAAGTTTCAAATAGGTCACATTCTTTTGGTCTTTCTACTCAATTTCTCTCTGTGATCAACAGCAGGCTGATGCCTCTGCTTGACACCCCCTTCTGTTAAGATATTATTGCAATTAGATATATTTACAAGAAGACTCCCCCCGACAGCAGTGGGGAAGGTGAGAGCTCCTCTTCGGCAATCCACTCACTAGTTTTGGTTTCGGGATATGAAGGCCAGGACTCGTCGAATACCATTCAGTCTGTCCTTTAAGGACCTCATTGCTAGGAAGGGGAGCTGAGCTCGGCTTTCCAAGGGAAGAACCGCTAACATCCACCAGCACCAGGCTGGGCCATTTGGGTTCATCTGCAACAGAGAAACACAATGGAGTCATCCTATTCCCATCCAAGAACATCAGTCTGCAGAGTTCCAAATGCTCAAGGTAAAGACCCCAGGTAGAACAACTCCATGTGGCAGATTGCTAATTGTCCCTATATCTGTTTTCCCCCTTATTTTAGCAGGGCATATAGCCACCCAGAAAAAAGACTGCATTTCTCAGCTTCCCTTGCAGCTAGGTGAGGCCATGAGACAAAGTTCTGGCTAATGAGATGTAAAGGGAAGTGATATGTGTAACCTCTTGGTCATGCTCTGGGAAAGCAGCATATGCCCTCTGCCTTCCTCTTTCTCTCCCTTTCCCCTAGCTAGATGGTTCTTGTTAAAGCAAACCAACCAGTATCCTAACAGATACACCATGCCTCCTAGCCAATGTGATTTTACAAGCTGGTATCTACTATGTAGTCTCTTCCACTTCTAATATTCTGTTGAGGTCCTTTGGACTGATGCATTTAACATTCAGGCCTTCAATTCCCACGACCTCTTGACCTTTGCACGTCTTTTAAGTCCCCTCATTTCCTTGATGTGGCTGAAGGCAACAGTCCATGTATACCATGTCACTATACAGGGCCACAGCTCTCTTCTCCCTTGAAACCAAAGGCTATGCTTTACAGTCCCAAAGAATCACAACCTCACTTTGCAAAAATTCCAATTAGAAAACATTCACATTAGAAATATATTCTGCCCCAGGGCCGGGCATGGTGGCTCACACCTGTAATCCCAGCACTTTGGGAGGCCGGCGGGTGGATCACGAGGTCAGGAGATCGAGACCATCCTGGCTAACACGATGAAACCCCATCTCTACTAAAAATACAAAAAATTAGCCAGGCATGGTGGCAGGCTTCTGTAGTCCCAGCTACTCCGGAGGCTGAGGCAGGAGAGTGGCGTGAACCTGGGAGGCAGAGCTTGCAGTGAGCTGAGATACCCCACTGCACTCCAGCCTGGGCGACAGAGCAAGACTCCGTCTCAAAAAAAAAAAAAAAAAAGAAATATATTCTGCCCCTAGATTTCCTTTTAATAAAGAGCTTTCCCATTCCACATAAATCCTTCCCCAAAATTCTGTTTGTAAGCAGCTTCCCTGGCACATATTTTAGACATTGGGTACTTATTTCCTTCTAAGCCTAAAACGAGTTTTCTGCCCACAACTTTCACAAGTTTGGTTTTAGGACTATAGAGAATGATTCTGGTCAAAGTGCCTACACCTGAAATTACTTGGCTCCAAATTGATTCCTCTGATCGTCACCAAATCTCACTGCCTTCTTTGCTTCTTTGTGCCTCTAGCTTTATTTGCATTCTTTTTTGTCCCTCCGTGAAGCTGGCAACATGCTCTCCCTCCTATGATCAGTTCTGAATATTAGACTGATGTTCTGAACTTTCTTTCCAAGGATCACCAACAAAGATATTTAAGCTGGTATTAACACTTGTGGCAGTTTCTAAGAAACATCCTCCTGACAGAACATTCTTATTTGTGGGACCACTGGGGCTGCAGCATTGACTGGGGCAAACTGGGATGGGTTTGGGTTTTTCTTTTTTGCTGGTGCTGCTGCTGCCAAAGCAACATAATAACAGAACTAAGAAAAAAGGAAGTGAAACCCAAGATTTCAACTTTCTCTGTCATTAGCCTTTATGAATCACACTGTAGCATCTGTGTTTTTCCCTGTTACCATTGCTGATCTGTATCTTTTGCCTAAGGGAGAACCCTTCCCGGAAGGTGAAGGGGAACATTAAGCTTGATCATGAGTTTGCTCAGAGGTATATGCTGCAGTCCTGACTCACCGTGGCCCAGAGCCAGGAGCTGGGTCACAGGAAGCACTAACTGGCCTTTCTCCCCTGAAAACTCATGATGCCTTTGCATGGGGGGAAAGAAGCCATCTTTGTGGTCTGAGGAAAGCAAGACATTTCATTTAGAGAACAGACTGCTGTCTTAGAACCTTAGAACCTCAGAATGCAAGAGGAAGAGGGGGCTTTAGAACCCTCCTCATGTCAGAGATGGGACAAAAGTTGAGAAAGGGAAAGGAATCTTCCCAAGGTTATACTGCTAGTGAGGTAAGCAGGACCAGACTTTTGGTCAGAATATGCATATTGAGATTTTTCTTTTGTGACAGAGTTGGGGATGAGCATAAGTAAAGAATCAAGGAAGTTCTGGGAGTGTTTATGTAGGAGAGCCAGCTTGGAGCATAGGAAGAGATGGTGGTGAGGAAATGTGTGGTTAGGATATCTCCAGCCTTATCCTAGAAAGAAAGTATTCCCTGATTTATTCCAGGCAAGCAAAGCTTAGTGAAACTTAACCATCTCCGCTCTCCTAGAGAGCTTCTGATCTGCAGCTTGATCTTGCAAATAGGCCTATCCCCCAGGAAGAACACTGATCGGTAGAACCTAACAAACTACTTTCTAGTATAACTCAACCAACAGTATTTAACAGTTTTCTCAGGAGCTGTTCAGCCCTGGTGAGGACAATAGCAAGGGTCTAGACTTGGCAGAGCAAAGCATAGATAGACTGAGGCACGAAAAGTTTTTGTGGTTTTGCAGTTGTAATCTTATAAGGGTAGCTGGCCCTATCCCTTAGTTCCCAAAACAATGAGAGAGAGGGTTATGAAGTTACCTGAAAGCAGCAGCTTTTGGTCTCAGCTCCCAGGATACCCTTCTCTTAAGTCCTGGCCTTTGCACGTATCTTGCCACCCTAACATTACCATGGTGTGAATCTGGACTCCCATGGAAGGTTCTTCTGTTGGTGATATCTATGTTCCCATTGTCTTATCTTACTCAGCTCTCAAAACCAGCCTTGGATCCAAGTTCCTACTGCTTTACTTTAATTACCCCAATTCTAACTTGGGATCTTTTTGGTCTTACTCATGACACTCACTGTGCAGCCAAACAACACCAAATTAAATCCATCTTCCTCTCTGCATTCAATGTGCTGAATGGCAGCCACATACCCAACTAATCACAAACACTAGGCACTCTCTTCTAGTGGGGCAACCCGTTTAAAAATAGACATTTTTCTATACCTGAGGATCAGCGTCTTTCTCCGGCATGGGACCAAAGTGATTGAGTATCCGATTCTTTAGGGATGATTTGAGTGAATGGAACCACAATGACGCTTGCTGATAGACACAGTTATGTAATCCCATGAGCTCAGCACAATCCTCTCCCTGAACCTGAAAGTATCAAAGTGAAAGTGAAACATTCTATACCCTCTCCATCATTCCCGGAGTCACTTTTGACACCTGATTCGTTTTGAGCATCCATCCTGCCTTCCTATGGGAAGGCTCACCCATCCAGCTTTCTCCTTTGCTTGATGTGAAATGCCCCTTAGTCAAGTGCTGGACAGTGTGTAGATACTGCTGACCATGGAGGAAGGAGAAAGGTTTAGCTGGGTAGATTAGCTGAAACAGCAAAACATGCAGAAAACCAGAGACTCAAACCGGCCTGAGTGGAGGCATGTGGTTAAACCAGGTTATGCTGGTCCATGCCTTTGCCCTTTTCATTTTTACATCTGTTTTCTCATTGCTTGCTGGAAAAGACACAGGAGTATGTCAGTCTCAGCATGTAACTATCTTGGTCAAACACATTTACTCGGTCATCAGATATTTATTAATCTACTATGTAACAAATGTAAATATAAATGAACATAGGATTATTTACCTCTTCTTCCACCCATTACCTCAGAAAACCAAGGATTAACTAGATGTGTCACCTTTCTGCCTTATAGGATGATGGATTATTGGGAAGGGCTCTTAGCCAGGTTACGTACTTTAAAATACAAATGTGTGTGTGGATCTATAATTGTCTCAAAAGAAAAAGGTTTAAAATATACATAAATCGATAGATAAAATATATATGTATAGACCCACCCCAGATCTATTCCTTGGTATCTTTGGCAGAGACTTAACTCCGAAGCTGAATGAGCCCCAGGGTTGATCTAGGATAGCATTTCTCATGCATGAATGCAACTCAGCAGCTAAGCAGAGCCAGGACAGTAGGCGCCCTCACTGCCATAGTGCAATTGGACAGCAATCCAGCAGCATTCAATGTTGCTGCAGCAATTTGGTGTGAAATCCCAAGGCTCTCAAGGGTTCTGAGAAATCCTTTCACAACTATCTTTGTGTATCAAGTTACAAGGATAGCCTGGCTTTGGGATTCTTGGCACTGGCCACCCTCACCTTTTGGTCTTCAATGTATTCAATGTCGGCTGTGTTGTAGCCATCCCGCTGGCTCTGATGGAGCACCCTGAAGCGCCTCTTGCCTATGCTGTCAACCACTGAGCGGCCATCGGCAAAGAATTGAACATTTCTGATCTCTAGGATGCAGCCATATTCTGCAAACCTGTTTATTGAGAATGGAGTCGAGAGAATAGATCCTTGATGAGTTCTGTTTCCCTAGGCTGGCACCCAGCCATTTCTGTAACCCCATGCTGTGGCTCAAGGGACTTCTACCTATTTTCCTGTCCCTGGGTTACAGCTTCAATTACACAACAGGCAGTGCCCGTGTGAAGAAAAAAAGTTTTGTAATGTATTCGTGTAACTGCTACCATTTATTGAGGACATACTATGTGCTGTGCCAGTGCTATGGTTTGAATGTTTGTCTCCTCTACAACCCATTTTGAAATTTAATTGCTATTGTAGCATTATTAAGAGGTGGGACATTTAAGAGGTGATTAGGCCTCCACCTTCATGAATGCATTAATGCTGATATGGTGAAAGTAGAGTAGGGTTGTTATTAACATAAAAGGACAAGTGTGACCCCCTTCTTTCTCTCTCTCTGTTGCCCTTCTGCTATGCCCTTCCACTATGTTATGATAAAGGAAGAAGGCCCTTGCCAGATGCCAGCACCTTGACCTTGGACTTCCCAGCCTCCAGAACCATGAGAAATAAATTTCGATTGTTCATAAATTATTAGTCTGTGGCATTCTGTTATAGTAGCACAAAATGGACTAAGGAAGCCAGGAACTGTGCTCAGCATTTTATGTACATGATTAACTCACCAATCTTCCCAGCAAACCCAACGAGGTAGGTACTATTATTGTACCCACTTTACAGATAAGGAAACTGGGATACAGAAAGGTTAAATAGCTTGCTCAAACTCAAACTTGCTCCAAGGCTGCAACTAGATACTGAACGCAGGCAGTTTGACTCCAAGGCCCACATGCTTACAAGTTTTATAACATATACCACCTGTTTAACCAAATATTAATTCTAGGGTTCTTTAAATAGACAGCCTCTCACATGGTAAACTAACCACCAAAGGGACCCTGATCTTTACAAATGCTCATATTCTTCAGTTAGCTAAACCTCATGAGCTAGGCTTCCCTGTCTCCTGGGAGTACCCCAAAGTAAAACAGAAATCCCTCATTACACAACCTCCCTTTGCTCGCATGGCTCCTCACTTACCCTTTGACAGGATCTCCAAGGCACATGCCAAACTGTCTCGTGCCTGTCTCAATACATCTACGAATCATCAGGCGGTAACAAGGCTCAAAGATGTGCAGGGGACAAGGAACGGTGGGATAGGCCATAGTACACACGAAAATAGGCACATTCTTATTAAGGCTGTCAGAAAGAGAAAATGACAGGGATCTCAAAGCAATCAGACAGAACACAAAAATATTGGTCAAATGTTAGCATGTGATAACCCTGGGGGAAGGCAGAGACACCATGTTTGTTTTTTGACAGTGTCACTTGCCAAAGATACATCAAGTTTTGATGGCTAATAGAAAAATATTGAAATGCAATTGATAGTGTGGGCTGAGTCCCATGATCTGATGCAGAGGTTAGCCTAAGGTCTAAGAAATTAAAATTGGCATTCTACACATTTTAATTTGGCTGTAGAAGTTCTCTAGTATCTTAATATTGTGGAGGATAGCTATAACTCATATTTTTTCTTTCTTTCATGCTCTCCACTCAAAACAATCTCTTCAGGTGTTTTTCAGGCTGCATGGGGAAGATTGCTGATGATAGAAGTGGACTCAGCTCTCCAGAAGGGTGGTGGGAAATTCTCTGTAAGGTCCCTAGGGCATCTCAAATTTGCAAGGACCCCAAAGAATCTGCAAAGGAGGCACAGCTGAAAGGAGGAAGGACCAAGAGATAGGCAAGAGTAATCCAGCCCAATGATGCTCAAATGCTTCTTTGCATCGGAATCACCAGGGGCTCTTAAATCAAGATGACTTGGACACCACATTATCAGAGATACTGATGCATTAGCTCTGGAATTGGGACCCAAGGGTCTTTCTTTTTCTTTTTCTTTTTCTTTTTTTTTTTTAAGCGGAGTCTCACTCTGTCACCCAGGCTGGAGTGCAGTGGTGCAATCTTGGCTCACTGCAACCTCCGCCTCCTGGGTTCAAGCAATTCTCTTGACTCAGCTTCCCGAGTAGCTGGGATTACAGGTGCATGCCACCATGCCTGGCTAATTTTTGTAATTTTATTAGAGACGGGGTTTCACCATGTTGGCCAGGCTGGTCTTGAACTCCTGACCTCAAGCAATCCACCGGCCTCTGCCTCCCAAAGTACTAGGATTACAGGCATGAGCCACCGTGCCCGGCCCTGCCTTTCAATAAGTACCCCCAGAGATTCACACACACAACCCATTGGGGAACCAAAACAGAGCCAGCTCCTCTGGGATCCTTGTCTTATTTGTCTAGTAAATCCAACACAGGAACAGCTGAACCTAAACCTATCAAGAAATATAAGACCAACTGCCCAAATCTCAAAAGGATCAAGTTTAGGATTCATTTACATAGAAAGCCCTAATACATCTCAGTATTTGTTAATAAGACCTTAAATGAGATGTGAGATGAGGGCTCAGAGAGGCTCAATGCTAATTGACAGACCAGAAATAAAGATAAAGATCTCCCGAGTAGTTCCAATGTAAATTAATGAGAAAAAAAAAAAAAGATTTCTAGCTTCTGAGAAAAGCATTATTCTAAGTGAGGAGTGCATTCAAACAAGCCACTGGCAGAGTTTACGAATGTTCTCTACACAGTGGACATGAAACCAGAACCATTTTTGCTGTCAGGAACCTTGCCTCTGGAATGCTGTTAGGATTCTACTAGGGATGGAGGGAGGAGCGGGCAGAAGCAAGAGAGGCAGAAATTAGTGATTGCCTCCTGCTTTTTCTGCTAAGGGAGCTGTTCTTACAGCCAGGCAGAGCGCTGAGAGCCTCAATGACGCCTCTGCCCCTCCCCTTCACCTCTCACATTACCTGTGCACAGCAGAGAAAGTGCTTAACAAGTATTAGTATTATTACCATTAATTAAGTGCTCACTATGCACAAACTCATTTGATTTTCATAAGAAGTCCATGAGGTGGCCAGGCATGGTGGCTCACGCCTGTAATCCCAGCACTTTGGGAGGCCCAGGTGGGAGGATCACTTGAGTTCAGGAGTTCAAGACCAGCCTGGCCAACATGGTGAAGCCCTGCCTCTAATAAAAAATACAAACATTCGCTGGGCATGGTGGTGCATGCCTGTAATCTCAGCTACTCGGGTGGCTGAGGCAGGAGAATCGCTTGAACCCGGAAGGTGGAGGTTGCAGTGAGCCAAGATCGCACCACTGCACTCCAGCCTGGGTGACAGAGGGAGACTCAATCTCAAAAAAAGAAGTCCATGAGGTAAGAACTCAAATTATTAAATTATTCTCAAGCTACAGATAAGGAAACTAAGGGCCAGAAAGGTTAAATGACCTGCCTAGGGTCATGAAATAGACTCACTCTGAGGTAGAACTGGGTCTTAAGCCCGGTTCTGGTTGACACCACAGTTCTTAACCTCATAGCAACTTCTTATGTATCTGAAAACAATCTTTTGGACATTTCGTTAAGTTCCCCTGATTAAGCTACTTCAATTTATTCTTGCCAACAATACCCTGTTACTGGGGGCAGGGCGTACCCTCATCACTGGTTTCGCTTATGCTTCTTCAGTGGTATGCTGGTAAGTTTAACAACTGGCTCTCTGGGTGCAGGGGAAACCCTGGTTTGTAGCACTTCCCAATTTCCATGGTGTAAATACTCTCACCATAGCCAATTTCAAGCAGCTAGCATGACATCACTAAGTCGGAAGCTGGGAAGTAATGTGCACATTCAGCTCTCATGAGCTGGTATGAGTGAAACAAAACAGAAATATTCATATACATACTTAGAAAGTTCTTCCATTTCCTCTTCATAAAGCTTCCTTCGCTCCTTCAGTTCTTCTGGAAGGAATTTAGCTATGAGCTCCTCCATTATTACATTTTTGCTGTATTTTCTTGATGCCAAGCACTATATGGGGGGAGGCAATTAGATAATATGCAATTAGGTAATATGCAGCAATTAGGTAATATGCAGCAATCAGCAAAACACTTCTGATGTAATCAGTGAGCAAAGTCAAATGACACACATATTGGAGTAATCTGGACTCACAAATTAGCAGCTGATACCATCATAATATATGTATTTTCTGGATGGCAGTTTCATTTAAAAAACACACATGCAATTGATTATCTTTATAATTAGAAAAAATATTTTAACAAGGGGGTAAAACCTGCATTGAAGTTTTAAAACTCTCATAGTTTTCCTGAAACACTGAAATCAAGATCATGTTCTTGTCCAAAAAGTAGGATGGGGGGAATTCTTCCCTTTCCATTTTCTGATGATTGTATTTACAAGCTCACAGAAATTGTCTCCATCTGGGATATGCTCAAAGTTAGTAGCCAAAAGGTTCAGGGAACTAAAAAGCAATTTTCAATCACTGATCCTTTCCTGCCCTGTCCCACTCCCAGCCTAACCCAATGCTTGGCTTCTGGATATTGCCAAATCTACCTATTTTTTCTCTTTTAATTTTAGTTTAAAAAAACACAAACAGCTAAATATTGATTTGTCTATTTGCCTTTCTAGTATACCATCTAGGTATCACTGAGATTAAAAGTCATGATTTCAAGAACTGGACTCAGGCTCAATGGTCACTGTTACTCTCCTCCCAAACACCCCTGTCCGATGCATACCCAGGGATGTTTAAGTAGTGGGTATTTAACGGTGTGAATCAAACAACTGATGTTAAAACATCTGCAGAGAATTGCTTGCTATGGAAACTACCCCTACAGTCCCAGCAGGGGGAGCGCCTGAGTATAAAACTGTTGGCTTCAAACAATTTTGTTCCTTTCTCAGTATGGGCTGTGTCTCTATTCTGCAGTGAACATGACTGGAATATTTTATTCTATGTAAAATGGTGCAAGTGTGACCCTATGTGAATAAACAGAGATAGATGAGAATATCTTCTAGACCCCAAGTCCTGAACTCTATAGCATCTGTCTCCAGGATGCCTTATCTGCCACTGTCACTGCCATTGCCTGGCTATGGGAAAATCAACTGCATTTCCCAGTCTCAGTTTTGGGGGATAAGCAGTGACTGAGGAGGTAGTCAGTCCAAAAAAGTAGGTGACTCCTCTGCTGATGCTAAAACAAAAAGCCAGAAAAGGCACATACTAAAATGTTAACTAACAGTGGTTTTCTCTAGGTACTGAGCATATGGGTAGATTTTTCTTCTTTCCACTTAATCTGAATTTTACAACGCTACAACAACACAGATGTATTATTTAAGTATAAGGATCATGGACTTCTCACCTACAATCAGGCCTGCAAATCCTACAACTTTATCCAAGGAAAGATATGACATTGACCCTCCTCCCAATCCCAACGCATACCCTCAAGGCTACCAGTGATGATAATTTCACTCCATTCCCTTAATTTAAATACTGGGGTGATGGTAAAGCTCAACATGTGACTTCTCTTGACCTGTAGTCATCTAGAGATAGCCTTGCATCTCCAACCTCTCCTCAGGAATGACAGGGGTCAAGGAACGTTAACACCGATTGTAAAATGTGGCACATAAGTCCCTGAGGGAGGGAAAACTAGATAGATTCTCAGGTCTTCTTTATCTATAGGAAATTCCTTCAGGTTCACTTGAAAAACAAAGGTGGGAGTCTGTGTGATTAGTTTTAGAGAACCTGGAAGTCCTAGAGGGCTGCGGTCTGCTAAATTGGCTTACTGCCAAAGCTCTAGGGCTTCCAGGTACAGTTGCTCCTGAGGGGTTGGACAAGGATCACACTTGTTCTGTGAGGTTCTTCTGGGGCCTTTGGAGCTGTTATCTTCAAGCCACAGAATAAACACTGATGATAAGGGAACATCAGGGCTTACCTAGTCCAATCCTAGAGGGGACAAAAGATTTACTCACGATCACAGTGTATCAGGTGCCACCATGGGATTATAACCAGGATCCAAGTTTATCATCTATTTAATACTTTTGTTTCCAACACAAATTAATTTCCCTACTTACACCGCATAAAAAGCTGTATGCTGCCTCATTTTCCTGAAGGACTTTATGGAGAGGGGGACGGTGGCTATAAGACAGGAGAAATAGGCTTGGGTGCGGTGGCTCATGCCTGTAATCCCAGCACTTTGGGAGGCTGAGGTGGGTGGATCACCTGAGGTCAGGAGTTCGAGACCAGGCTGACCAATATGGTGAAACCCAATTTCTACTAAAAATACAAAAATTCTGCCGGGCGCGGTGGCTCACGCCTGTAATCCCAGCACTTTGGGAGGCCGAGGCGGGTGGATCACGAGGTCAGGAGATCGAGACCATCCTGGTTAACACAGTGAAACCCCGTCTCTACTAAAAATACAAAAAATTAGCCAGGCGTGGTGGCGGGCACCTGTAGTCCCAGCTACTCGGGGAGGCTGAAGCAGGAGAATGCCATGAACCCGGGAGGCAGAGCTTGCAGTGAGCCGAGATCGCACCACTGCACTCCAGCCTGGGCGACAGAGTGAGACTCCGTCTCAACAAAACAAAACAAAACAAAACAAAACAAAAATTAGCCGAGCATGGTGGCATGCGCCTGTAATCCCAGCTACTTGGGAGGTTGAGGCAGGAGAATTGCTGGAACCCAGGAGGTGGAGGTTGCAGTGACCTGCGATCATGCCACTGCACTCCAGCCTGGGTGACAGAGTGGAGGCTCCGTCAAAAAAAAAAAAAAAAAAAAGACACGAGAAATAGATGGCTTGAGGGAGTAATGTGCCCTGCCACAGTGCAGTGGCTTGGGGTCCAGTTCAACACTGTCTTAGTGCCCAATTCCAAATAAGCTAAACAAAACAAGAAAGAAATACTGATTTAAACCAAACAAGAAAGAAATATTGATTTACCTGTGAAAGACCGTCTTTGCACAATGGACACTTTGCGTTGTGATCTAGGCATCTTTCTAGGCATTTTAGGCAAAAAGTATGCCCGCAAGGTGTTGTGACTGGCTCATAGAATAATCTGAAATTTAGGAATCAAAATGGAAGAAAACTGCAATAAGACCAAAAATAAAAGAGCGACTCAAAGCCAAGGTTTTAAAGCATTATTTAGAATATTTTAGGGTGGGGGAGGAGTTCTTTTTTAAAAGTCACTATTGTTGTACTTCAGACAAACATTTGCCTTTCATTTTTGAGCTGGATTAAAATACATGTATTAAAGTTTAGGGCATAGCTAGATCATTTTGTAACATCAATTCTAGTCTATCTCTTCTGGGGAATTCAGATTTTTTGCCCTGTCTGGTCCAAGAAAAATAGAGATTAATGCACAGAGTGTCTGGATAAATTCCATTCCAAAAATATTTAGCCAACCTGTTCACCTGAGTATATGTAAACGCACACACACACACACACATACACACACACTCTCTCTCTCTCTGTCTTACACATTTACCCATTTAAGCACTTTACATCATATTACCATGGAAAAAAACCGTTTGCTAACCTTGATTCCTCTTTTCGTCTAAGCAATGTTAATGCCTGAAGGATATCAAAATTGTACCTCTAACAAACCTAACTGCCTTTTATATAGATAATTTTCATAGGGGCAGGAGAATAGTATTGTTAGTGTGCTTACTGATATAGACTAGATATGGATCTATATTGATGCATATACACACATATATACATACATTTACATGTGTACATACATATACATACATATACTTCAATTTGGTACTATTTTAATTGCTTGGGTAGAGCAGAATATTTTCAAAGCAATGTGAGAATTCTTTTATAAAGCTGTTCTGTACCTTCAGAAATTCATGGATTTGCTTTGCTTAAAAAAAGGCTCACCTGCAGCGAGATCAGTGAGTGAGGGTAGCTGAAGATGACCGTTGAGGAGTGGGGCTTGCACTCACCAAGAGGAGGAGCACAGGAAGAAGGGAAAGACCCCTGCCTGACCAGCCTATTTTCACCTCACAAGAGTGTTCAGTGGAGAGTCAGAGGCTGCCAGCTGCACGGCTCCCTCGTGTGGCCAGGAGGTGCACCAGCAGCCTGGCCAGCTCTGCCAGACTGAGTAGAAGAATCAACATGCCAGCTGAAAAGTACTTGAGAAGAAACTGAACCCACTAACTAGAATGAACCTGACGTCCACAGGGGTTGAAGTTACTTGTCTAAGTGTGCACAGCCAACTGTTGACAGATGAAAGTCTATCCAACTTCCACTTCCAGTCATGTGCCTTTTCTATTACAACAATAATTCTCAACCATTGCTGTGCATCAGAATTACCTGAACAGCTTTATCTTTAAACAGCTTTATTGATGCAAAATTGACATAAAATAAATGGAACAGACTTAAAATGTACAATTTGATAAGTTCTGACATATGTACACACTTATGAAACCATCGCCACAATCAAGATCGGAAACATACCCATCCCTCCCAAATGTTTCCTCATGCCCCTTTGTAAGCCCTCCTTCCTGCCTCCCCCAATCACCTGGGGAGCTTATGAAAACTCTAGATGCCCACTACAGCACCTACAGAGATTCAGATCAGTAGGCCCAGTGTACAGGATGGCATCAGAAATTTTTTTAAGCTTCCCAGTGGTTTTAATGTACAGCCAAGGTTGAGGATCACTGTGTTACACAATCCCATTAATCTCTGCCTAGGCAAACTTTCTGTATTGGTCTTCAAATATCAGTTACTTGTGGAGCAAAAAAAAACATACATTGTGAAGCTCCACTGGCTAAAGTTCCAGATTCAGCAGGTCAAGGAGACCAGCAGAAATGGGATATTTTTAACAAGCCAGTGGAGGTCTGGAGGAGGAGAAAGACTTTTCATGTATTCGCCTTTTTGGTACTTTTTGAATTTTATGATTCTGTTTAAAAAGTAGTTAATTTGTGTGGTGATTCCTCAGGGATCTAGAACTAGAAATACCATTTGACCCAGCCATCCCATTACTGGGTATATACCCAAAGGACTATAAATCATGCTGCTATAAAGACACATGCACACGTATGTTTATTGCGGCACTATTCACAATAGCAAAGACTTGGAACCCACCCAAATGTCCAACAACGATAGACTGGATTAAGAAAATGTGGCACATATACACCATAGAATACTATGCAGCCATAAAAAATGATGAGTTCATGTCCTTTGTAGGGACATGGATGAAACTGGAAAACATCATTCTCAGTAAACTATCGCAAGGACAAAAAACCAAACACCGCATGTTCTCACTCATAGGTGGGAATTGAACAATGAGAACTCATGGACACAGGAAGGGGAACATCACACTCCGGGGACTGTTGTGGGGTGAGGGGAGGGGGGAGGGACAGCATTAGGAGATATACCTAATGCTAAATGACGAGTTAATGGATGCAGCAAACCAACATGGCACATGGATACGTATGTAACAAACCTGCACATTGTGCACATGTACCCTAAAACCTAAAGTATAATAATAAAATAAAAAAATAAAAAATAAAAAGTAGTTAATTTGTTTAACAATTAATTAAAACTAATAAATTTTGTTATCAAATTGGCCAAAAAGCAAAGTTATTTAAAAAAAAAACTATTTACTATGGAGGTCTCAGTGCACCAAGGCAAGAAAAAAATATATGAGAACTGGAAAGGAAAAAAACAAATCTGTCATTATTCACAAATGATATGATGGTGAACTTAGAAAAATCTAAAAGAATCTACGAATGATTATTAGAATAAGAATAGAATTAACAAAGTTACTAGATAAATACACACACACGTGCACACACAATTATAGTTCTATATACCAGCAACAGACATTAGAAATGTCATCATCTTAAAGATAACATTTACAACTGCTTTTAAAAATCAAGTGTCCAGGAAGAAATCTAACAACAGTTGTAGGAGACCTCTATTGGAAAAAGCTACAAACACCTCATTGAAAGAAATTCAACAACTAAGTCCCAATAAAAAACCTCAATGGGTTATTTCATTTGTTTATTTTTGTAGAACTTGACAAGTTGATTTCTAAACTTTATAAGGAAAAGCAAAGGGCCAAGAGCCAAGATACATCTGAAGAGCAACGATGTGGGAGGACTCACTCTACCAGATAACAGAACATATAAAGCTGCAGTGATTAAAACAGTATATGACTAGCACAAGGACAAATAAACTCGGGGAATAGAACAGAAAGCCCAGAAACAGATCCAGATGTGGGTTCTTGATTTATGACAAATGTGCCACTTCAAAGCAGATGGGGGAAAGATTTTCAATACATAAATAGCATTCTCAATAAATGGTATTAGGAGAGTTGGCTATCTATAGGGGGAAATGAAATTGGATCATCTCTTATATCATTCGCAAAAATCAATTCCATGTGGGCTGTAAAAATAAATGTGAAAAGCAAAACAATAAAACGTTCAGAAGATGAAATAGGTGGGCACAGTGGCTGGCATCTCTAATCCCAGCTACTTGAGGCGGGGGTGCTGAGGCAAGAGGATCGCTTGAGACCAGGAGTTTGATACCCCATGTCTCAAATAAATTAATTAGTCAAATAAAAGAAAATAAAGATAAAGTAGGAGAATATCTTTATGACCTGAAGGTAAAAAAATGAATTATGACCCTGTCTATAAATGAAAAGATTGATAATTTTGACTGTATTAAAATGAAGAGCTTTTGGCTGGGTGCAGTGGCTCACACCTGTAACCCCAGCACGCTGAGGCTGAGGCGGGCAGATCATCTGGGTTCAGGAGTTCAAGACCAGCCTGGTCAACATGGCAAAACCCCATACAAATTAGCAGACTGTGGTGGTGGGTGCTGTAATCCCAGCTACTGGGGAGGCTGAGACAGGAGAATCGCTTGAACCCAGGAGGTGGAGGTTGCAGTGAGCCGAGATTGCACCACTGCACTCCAGCCTGGGCGACAGAGTGAGACTCCATCTCAAAATAAAAAAAAAATTAAAAAAAGGAGAAGAAGTGCTTTTAAGTTCATCAAAAAATGTCATCAAGAGGGCAAAAAGGCAAGCCAGAGTAGGAGAAAGTATCTGCAACACATACGACTAGCAAAGAACTTCTATCTAGAGCATACATAGAGCCCCTAGAAGTCAGTAAGAAAAAGAGAAGGAAGCCAACAGAAAATGAACAAACACTTATAAGCACCAGCAGATGTAAACAATGTTTATAGCAATGTTGTCCATGATATCCCCTAACTAGATACAATCCAAACATCCATCCATAACAGAACTGATAAACAGACTGTGGTGGATTCATATAATGGGATATTATACAATAATGAAAATGAACAAACTTCACCTATATGCAATAACATGGATAAATCCTAATACTGAGTAAAACAAGCCAGATTGAAATAATAAATTCTGGATAATTCAGTTTATATAAAGCTTTTACATAGACAAAACTAGATTGCATCGCCTAGATACACATATTCGGGTAGTAAAGCTATAAAGAGAAACAAGATAAAAGTCAAGATAGTGGTTGGGATAGGAAGGATAGTCCTGATTGGGAAGAGGCATATGGGCAGCTTCTTGGGTCCTGGCAATATTTTGCTTCTTGAACTGAGAGGGATTACATAAGTATCTTCTCTACAATATTTTGTTAAGAGAACATATTTATATTTTATGCACTTTTCCACTGTGTGTATTTCACAATTTAAAATGTTTTTCAAAAGTGTGATTTGGAATCACTGCTGTGATCTAATTATCAGAGCGGCCAAACCAAAATATCTCATTTCCTTGGTAACTTAGTCCTGTGAATCTGAATGCCTTATATTATTTGATGGTACTAATGATGAAGATGATTGATGAATCTGTATCTACAACTAATATGCAAAACCATTTTTCTTGAGAATTTTGCAATTGAGCCTATTGTTCATTTAAGAATGTAACCTAATGTAATCTATCTAAAATAACAAAGATATAGCTGGCTGATTAATTGCAATAAATACTGACATTTAGTGAGCAGATGAATAAAACACACACAAAAGGACACAGCAATCTCTTAGCAAAAGCTGTGATTAAAATGCCCCTGACTGAGTGGTAGCAAACACAAATGCGGCCACAGATGCTGCATAATTATTGCTTTGAAATAATTCAAGGTTCAGATGCTTAGAATACATTACACTTTTCAATACTCAATTCACTTCTATATTTAGGGCTACTCTGCTTCTCTGCATGGCCTGAGTAAAGTGACTGGAACAGATGGAATATATTTTTCTGGCTGTATTTCTTGGTGTGTCCATACTTAACTTTGTATATTAAGAGGTGGTAATTATGATTAGCTTCATTATACTATTGAGAAAATTTAAACCCAGACAGGTTAAAATAACTTGCCTAAGATCACACAGCTAGCTGGTAAGCAGCAGGGCTTTGGGATGTGAGGTCAGATCTGACTCCCAAGCCCATCCTTCTTCTTCACTCTATGATGCGGCAACAACTGTGTGCATGTATTTCTGCATCCAAATAGACATCATCCATCTACATGTAGATGCACACACGCATATGCACGTTTTCCTCCCTCCCTCTCTCCTCTCTCCCTCCTTCTGAGAAAGAGAGAGACAGAGAGAGAGATAACTTGACTAGAATTTTTTTAATTTACCACTTTAGGTAACGATTTCAGAAAACACATCCAAGAGGTATTTATAAATCAGAGCAGGGCCAGATTTTCACACAAAAAACATTTTACATTGTTACAGTGATGGAGTAAACAATAGCAATAATAAATGCTTTCAGTTTGATGTCAGCCCAGATAAAATGTTTGGCTTGTCTGGAAATAGCTATCTTTTCCCACCAGTTACATCCTTGTATTGTTTCCTTTTGCTATCAAATGAGAGCAAAGAGGAAAGGAGGAGGAAAGGAGGGAGGGGAGAAGGAGAGGGAGAAATAGGGAGAGAGAGGGAAGGAGGAAGAGAGAGTGACAGTGAGAGAGAGAGAGAGAGAGAGAGAATGAGAGTGAACTGACAAGATCCTTAACACCAAGCTACTTGAGTAGCTAAAACTAGGTTAAATATGAAGCTTCTTGTTAGAATTGACAAAGAGGTCACTGGGCCATTAGATAACTGGTTCAAATATCAAACATTCTTACTGCATATCTCAAAATGTCTTTGTCACCCCAAAAGTTCTGCTCCACAGCAGCCCCAGAGGTGGCCCCCAGTGGCTAAGGTATCCACACGAGGCAAATATCAAAGGAGCATTTGCAACCACTAAGGATTGAGGAGCAGAGTTCTTAAGGGTTGAAGTCAGGGGGTAACATCCCTCAACAGAGCTCTCCCAGTTCAGCAAGGGAGACCTGGAGATTGGAATGGTGCTCACTTACACAACTCCGATTATTGTTCCATTCACTCTTTCCACCCTTTTCCCTGTGGAACTTACAACCTGCTCCTCCTAATTTTCTCTCTAGAATCCGTGTATACAAGTTCACACTCTAACTTGTTTTTCTACCAATGCAGCACCATGAAACTGGATTTCATACTAAAATCTTGCACAAGTAGTACAAATGTCTAATTTCATGATCTCCACAGATTGTTTCAGACTATCTTTACTCTCAGACACTCTCCCCCAAGGACACATGAGGGTAATAAGAGAACCAATCATATTTCTAACAACAAGAAAGAGAAGAAAAATACTGGAGAGGTGGAATCAAAAGCTTTGTCAAGGCTATCATAATTCAAGCTGAAGCATGTGTATGAAATAGCCTCTGTCAACATCTGATGTCTAACTTACAGATAAACCCTGTTGGAAAGGGAACTACGTGCTTCTGACCGATGGCTGCAGTTTTCAGAACCTCAAGATCCAAAGTTCTTTCTAGATTTAGAAGGTTTCTTATCACCATCAAGCAATGAGAGGCCAGCTATAACTTAGCAGTGTATGCAATGGCTACTCCAGGCACAGAGGGTTTTTTGTTTTGTTTTGTTTTGAAGTCTCACTTAGAACGGAGGGGCAGGATAAGGGAAATGATGGCTTTTAAATTTCGAGTGAGCCAACTAGAAGGGGGTCTTATCCTCTTGGTGTTTATTTCTTGGACCAAATTTCAAGACCTCCTTCAAAGCCCAGTTGAGTTCAAGGACAAACAAGATGAAAGGGAGAAAGCAGAGGAACAAAAGAACTTACACCTCAGGATTCTTAGTTTTCAGAGAAAACACAAACAGGATGAGTCTGTATGTTTGATTTCTTGTCCCCTGGATGTTGGGGGGAGTGTTAAGAAGGATACGCACAACAAAGACCTGGTCTCTGAGCAGGCTAAGTCAAGTCTACTCCACAGCGCACATCATGGGCTTAGAGCCACAATGGTGTTACCTGCAGGAGCCCATTGCTCTGCCTGGAAGCAGGATTTCTCTATCTTCTACCTTGGCTTTGCCAGAACCCACCTGCCATTCTATCGTGAGGGAGTGAGGGAAGTAGTGAAAGGAACCTGCTCATTTAGCCCCTCCCACCCTAGCCCACTCCACCCACACCAACTCCTGACAGCATGCGAGCCTTGCTTTGAGTGCTTCAGCATTCCACCTGCTGAGCTGTTTGTTGTCAGGTCTGCCAAAGCTTATGAAAAAATCTGGCACCTAAAATTTTTTTTAAGAGAAAGAAGGTCCACATTTCAGGTAATGGCTGTGTTACTCGTTTTTAGTCATCCAACAACAATCATTCAGAATACAAATGCACGTGATCAATATGAGAAGCATATGTGCTCATAAAGGGCGAGGAAATATCTGAGCAGTTTCTGCTGGCTGGATCCCACCATGCAGTGTATGAAAATACTTTTTTAGGGCCAGGTGCAGTGGCTCACACCTGTAATCCCAGCACCTTGGAAGGCCAAGGCGGGTGGATCACCTGAGGTTAGGAGTTCAAAACCAGTCTGACCAACATGGTGAAACCTCATCTCTACTAAAAATACAAAAATTTGCCAGGCAGGAGACTGAATTGCCTGAACTGAGAGGCGGAGGATGCAGTGAGATGAAATCACACCGCCGCACTCCAGCCTGGATGACAAAGTGAGACTCTGTCTCAAAAACAAAATCAATTTAACTTAACTTTTAAAAATGAAATAGACTTTTGTTATATTTTCTCTTGGGTCAATCTTCTTAATTTCTGTTTTTAATTTGTTTTATTTTATTTTTCCGTAAGTTATTGGGGTACAGGAGGTATTTGGTTACATGACTAAGTTCTTTAGTGGTGATTTCTGAGATTTTGGTGCACCATCACCTGAGCAGTATACGCCGCACCATATTTGTAGTCTTTTATCCCTCACCCACTTCCCACTTTCCCCCCCAAGTCCCCAAAGTCCATTGTATCAGTCTTATGCCTTTGCATCCTTATAGCTTAGCTCCCATATATCAGTGAGAACATACAATGTTTAGTTTTCCATTCCTGAGTTACATCACTTAAAATAGTCTCCAATCTCATCCAGGTCACTGCAAATGCTGTTAATTTATCCCTTTTTATGGCTGCATAGTATTCCATTGTATATATACCAGAGTTTATCCACTCGTTGATGGGCATTTGGGTTGGTTCCACGATTTTGCAATTGTGAATTGTGTTGCCATAAACATGCATGTGCAAGTATCTTTCTTGAATAATGGCTTCTTTTCCTCTGGGTAGATACCCAGTGGGATTGCTGGATCAAATGGCAGTTCTACTTTTAGTTCTTTAAGCAATCTCCTCACTGTTTTCCATAGTGGTTGTACTAGTTTACATTCCCACCAGCAGTGTAGAAGTGTTCCCTGTTCACCACATCCATGCCAGCATCTACTGTTTTTTGAGTTTTTTATTATGGCCATTCTTGCAGGAGTAAGGTGGTATCTCAATGTGGTTTTGATTTGCATTTCCCTGATCATTAGCGATGCTGAGCTTTTTTTTATGTTTGTTGGCCATTTGTGTATCTTCTTTTGAGAATTGTCTATTCATGTCCTTAGCCCACATTTTGATGGGATTGTTTTTTTCTTACTGATTTGTTTAAGTTTGTTGTAGATTCTGGATATTAGTCCTTTGTCAGATGTATAGATTGTGAAGATTTTCTCCCACTCTGTGGGTTGTCTGTTTACTCTGCTGACTGTTCCTTTTGCCATGCAAAAGCTCTTTAGTTTAATTAGGTTCCAGCTATTTATCTTTGCTTTTATTGCATTTGCTTTTCGGTTCTTGGTCATGAAATCCTTGCCTAAGCCAATGTCTAGAAGGGTTTTTCCAATGCTATCTTCTAGAGTTTTTATAGTTTCAGGTCTTAGGCTTAAGTCCTTAATCCATCTTGAGTTGATTTTTGTACAAAGTAAGAGATGAGGATTCAGTTTCATTCTCCTACATGTGGCTAGCCAATTATCCCAGCACCATTTGTTGAAAAGGGTGTCCTTTCCCCACTTTGTGTTTTTGTTTGCTTTGTTGAAGATCAGTTGGCTGTAAGTATTTGGGCTTATTTCTGGGTTCTCTATTTTGTTCCATTGGTCTATGTGCCTATTTTTATACCAGTACCATGCTGTTTTAGTGACTATGGCCTTATAGTATAGTTTGAAATCAGATAGTTTGATGCCTCCATATTTGTTCTTTTTGCTTAGTCTTGCTTTGGCTATGCAGGCTCTTTTTCGGTTACATATGAATTTTAGAATTGTTTTTTTCTATTTCTATGAAGAATGATGGGGAATGCGCTGAATTTGTAGATTGCTTTTGGCAGTATGGTCGTTTTCACAATATTGATTCTACCCATCCATGAGCATGGGATGTGCTTCCATTTGTTTGTGTCGTCTTACATTTCTTTCAGCAGTGTTTTCTAGTTTTCTTTTCTTTCTTTCTTTTTTTTTTTTGAGATGGAGTCTAGCTCTGTCGCCCAGGCTGGAGTGCAGTGGTGTGATCTCCGCTCACTGCAAGCTCCGCCTCCTGGGTTCACACCATTCTCCTGCCTCAGCCTCCCGAGTAGCTGGGACTACAGGTGCCCACCACCACGCCCGGCTAATTTTTTGTATTTTTAGTAGAGACAGGGTTTCATCGTGGTAGCCAGGATGGTCTGGATCTCCTGACCTCGTGATCTGCCTGCCTCAGCTTCCCAAAGTGCTGGGATTACAGGCGTGAGCCACCGCGCCTGGCCTGTGTTTTGTAGTTTTCTTGTAGAGGTCTTTCGACTCCTTGATTAGATATATTCCTAAATATTTTATGTTTTTGCAACTATTGTAAAAGGGGTTCTTGATTTGACGCTCTGCTTGGTCACTGTTGGTGTATGGAAGAGCTCCTGATTTGTGTACATTAATCTTGTATCCAGAAACTTTACTGAATTATTTTACCAGTTCTAGGAGCTTTCTAGAGGAGTCCTTAGGGTTTTCAAGGTAAATGATCATATCATCAGCAAACAGTGACAGTTTGAGTTCCTCTTTACTGATTTGGATGCCCTTTATTTCTTTCTCTTGTCTGATTGCTCTGGCTAGGACATCCAGTACTGTGTTGAAAAGGAGTGGTAAGAGTGGGCATCCTTCTCTTGTTCCAGTTCTCAGAGGGAATGCTTTCAACTTTTCCCCGTTCAGTATTATGACAAACCCACAACCAACATAATACTGAACAGAAATCAAAACAAAAATCACATGATCATCTCAATAGATGCAGAAAAATCATTAAACAAAATCCAGCATCCCTTTATGATTAAAACTCTCAGCAAAATCAGCATACAAGGGACATACCTTAATGTGGTTTTCTTTTCTGGTTGTCCTTTCCTGGTTTTGGTATTAGGGTGGTGCTGGCTTCACAGAATGAATTAGGGAGGGTTCCTTCTTTATCTTGTGGAATAGTGTCAAAATGATTGCCACCAATTCTTCTTTGAATGTCTGGTAGAATTCTGCTGTTAATCTGTCTGGTCCTGGACTTTTATTTTTGTTGTTAGCAATTTTTAAGTTATCATTTCAATCTTGCTGCTTGGTGTTGGTCTGTTCAGGATATCTCATCCTTCCTGACTTAAGCTAGGAGGATTGTATTTTTCTAGGAATATATCCATCTCTTCTAGGTTTTCTAGTTTAAGTGCATAAAGGTGTTCATAGTAGCCTTGACTAATCTTTTGTATTTCAGTGATGTCAGTTGTAGTATCTCCTGTTTTATTTCTTAGTGAGGTTTTTTGAATTTTCTCTCTTCTTCCCTTGGTGAATCTTGCTAATGGTCTATCAATTTTACTTATCTTTTCAAAGAACATTTTTTGTTTCATTTATCTTTTGTATTGTTGTTGTTTCAATTTAATTTAGCTCTGCTCTGATCTTGGTTATTTCCTTTATTCTGCTGGGTTTGAGTTTGGTTTGTTCTTGTTTCTCTAGTTCCTTGAGGTGTGACCTTAGATTGTCTGTTTGTGCTCTTTCAGATTTGTTGACGTAGGTGCTCAGGGCTATCAACTATCCTCTTAGCACTGCCTTTGCTGTATCCCAGAGGTTTTGATAGGTTGTGTCATTATTGTCATTCCGTTTGAAGAATTTTTTAATTTCCATCTTGATCTTGTTTTTGACCCAACACTCATTCAGGAGCAGGTTGTTTAATTTCCATGTGTTTGCATGGTTTTGAAGGTTCCTTTTGCAGTTGATTTCCAGTTTTATTCCACTGTGGTCTCAGAGAGTACTTGATATAATTTCAATTTTCTTAAATTTAGTGAGGCTCATTTTATCATCTATCATATGGTCTATCTTGGAGAAAGTTTCATGCACTGTTGAATAGAATGTGTATTCTGCAGTTGTTGGATAAAATGTTCTGTATATATCTGTTAAGTCCATTTGTTCCAAGGCATAATTTAAATCCATTGTTTCTTTGTTGACTTTCTGTCTTGATGACCTGTCTAGTGCTGTCAGTGGAGTATTGAAGTCCCTCACTATTATTGTGCTGCTGTCTATCTCATTTCTTAGGTCTACTAGTAATTGTTTTATAAATTTGGGATTTCCAGTGTTAGGTGCATATATGTTTAGGATTGTGATATTTTCCTGTTGGACAAGGTCTTTTACCATTATATACTGTCCCTCTTTGTCTCTTTTAAGTGCTGTTGCTTTAGAGTTTGTTTTGGCCCGGGTGCAGTGACTCATGCCTGTAATCCCAGCACTTTGGGAGGCCGAGGCGGGTGGATCACGATGTCAGGAGTTCAAGACCAGCCTGACCAACACGGTGAAACCCGGTCTCTACTAAAAATACAAAAATTAGCCGGGCATGGTGGCACGTGCCTGTAATCTCAGCTACTCAGGAGGCTGAGGCAGGAGAATCACTTGAACCCGGTGGCGAATGTTGCAGTGAGCTGAGATCACCATTGCACTCCAGCCTGGGCGACAGAGACTCTGTCTCAAAAAAAAAAAAATTTGTTTTGTCTGATATAAAAATAGCTACCCCTGCTCATTTTGGGTGTCCATTTGCATGAAACGCCTTTTTTCACCCCTTTACTTCAAGTTTATGTGAGTTTTTATGTGTTAGGTGAGTGTCCTGAAGGCAGCAGATGGTTGGTGAGTTCTTATCCATTCTGCAGTTCTGTATCTTTTAAGTGGGGCATTTAGGCCATTTACATTGTTAGCATTGAAATGTGGTGTGCCGTAGCATTCATCGTGCTCTTTGTTGCGTGTGTACTTTGGTTTTTGGTTTTGCTTTTTAACTTGTATTTTTGTTTTATAGGTCCTATGTGATTTATGCCTTAAAGAGGTTCTGTTTTGATGTGTTTCTAGGATTTGTTTCAAGATTTAGAGCTCCTTTTATCAGTTCTTGTAGTGGTAGCTTGCTAATGGCAAATTCTCTCAGCATTTGTTCGTCTGAAAATGACTATCTTTCCTTCATAAGTGATGCTTAGTTTCACTGGATACAAAATTCTTGGCTGGTAATTGTTTTGAGGAGGCTGAAGATAGGTCCCCAGTCCCTTCTAGCTTTTAGGGTTACTGCTGAGAAATATGCTTTTAATCTGATAGGTTTTCCTTTATAGGTTAGCTGGTGCTCTGTCTCAGTTCTTAAGACTCTTTCCTTCATCTTAACTTTGGATAACCTGATGACAATGTGCCTAGGTGAGGATCTGCTTGTGATGAATTTCCCAGGTGTTCTTTGTGCTTCTTGTATTTGGCTATCTAGGTCTCTCACAAGGCCGGGGAAGTTTTCCTCGATTATTCCCCCAAATACATTTTCCAGACTTTTAGAATTTTCTTCTTCCACAGGTACACCGATTATTATTAGGTTTGGTGGTTTAACATAATCCCAGACTTCTTGGAGGCTTTGTTCATATTTTCTTATTCTTTTTTCTTTGTCTTTGTTGGATTGGGTTAATTTGAAGACCTTGTCTTCAAGTTCTGAATTTCTTTCTTCTACTTGTTCAATTCTATTGCTGAGACTTTCCAGGGTATTTTGCATTTTTAAAAGTGTCCAAAGTTTCCTGAATCTTTTATTGTTTTTTCTTCAAGCTACCTATTTCCATGAATATTTCTCCCTTCACTTCTTGTGCCAATTTTTGCATTTCCTTGCATTGGGCTTTGCCTTTCTCTGGTATCCCCCTGATTAGCTTAATAACTAACCTCTTCAATTCTTTTTCAGGTAAATCAAGGATTTCTTCTTGGTTTGGATCCATTGCTGGTGAACTAGTGTGGTTTTTGGGGGGTGTTGGAAGAACCTTGTTTTGTCATATTACCAGGGTTGGTTTTCTGGTTCCTTCTCATTTGGGTAGGCTCTGTCAAGAGGGAAGGTCCGGGGCTAAAGGCTGTTGTTCAGATTATTTTGCCCCACGGGGTGTTGCCTTGATGTAGTACTCTTCCCCTTTTCCTAGGGGTGTGGCTTCCTGTGAGCTGAACTGCAGTGATTGTTGTCTCTCTTCTGGGTCTAGCCACCCATAGAGTCTATCCGGCTCCAGGCTGGTACTGGGGGTTGTCTGCAGAGTCCTGTGATGTGAACCATCTATGGGTCTCTCAGCCATAGATACCAATGCCTGTTCTGGTGGAGGTGGTGGAGTGTGCAATGGGCTCCATAAGGGTCCTTAGCTTTGGTGGTTTAATGCTCTATTTTTGTGTTGGGTGGTCTCCTGCCAGGAGGTGGTGCTTTCCAGAAAACAACAGCTGTGGTAGTGTGGAGAGGGACCAGCGGTGGGCAGGGCCTTAGAACTCCCAAGATTATATGCCCTTTGTCTTCCACTACCAGGGTTGGTAGGGAAGGACCACTGGGTGGGGGCAGGACTAGGTATGTCTGAGCTCAGACTCTCCTTGGGTGGGTCTTGCTGCAGCTGCTGTGGGGGATGGGGGTGAGATTCCCAGGTCACTGGAGTTGTGTACCTAGGAGGATTATGGCTGCCTTCGCTGAGTCATGCAGGTTACCAAGGAAGTTGGGGAAATACAGCAGTCACAGGCCTCACCCAGCTCCCATGCAAACTGAAGGGCCAGTCTCACTTCCACCGTGCCCTCCCCAACAGCTCCAAGTCTGTTTCCAGGCGGAGAGTGAGAGGGACTTGAGAACTTGACCAAGGCTATTTGCCTCCCAGAGTATTTGGGGTGTCTCCTGGGTCCTGCAGAAGCAACCCGCTTCCTTCAGAGGGACTGTGGGCCCTCTCGGGATTGCTGGTTTGTTCTTTAGTCCATCTGGAGCTCCACAGCCCTCCCCGCAGGACCCGCCAGCACAACGAACAGCGGCCTGCCAACCATCTTAATTTTTGTGCAAATATCTCAGCCTCCTTTTAATGCTCTTTTGGAAAACAGACACATTTGTGAATCTGCTAAAGGATGTGGACCTTGTCCTGGAAAACCCACATACTTTAACATACAACTTCGAGACATTCATACATCTATTAGAATCCATATATAGAACATCCTCAGAGGTCCATAGACCCAACGTTTCCTTCTGGACCTCTGGTCTAGAAGGAAAAAAAAATAGTTAACATTTACTGAGTATCTATTATATGCCAGGCACTATTCCAGGTGTTAAATAGATTTTTATCAATTAATCATGAGAACCCCATGGAGTAGGTACACTGTTCTCTATTTTACTGACAAGAAAACAGTAGCAGAGAATGTCACTTGCTCCATCCAGGTCAACAGCCAGTAAATGACAGAGCCAGGGAGCCTCTCCTCTAAGCCACTAAGTCACAGCTGTGAAATCAAAGACATGTAAGCAATTTTAAAAAATTGTATATGGTTACACACACCATAATCATAGCCTCTTTCTTTTGGGGTGGGGGAGCATGTGAATAATTTGCCTCTCCAGAGATCTGAGGAAGTATAGATGATGTGGCACTGTTTGGTGGGGAGATACTTGGCTAAGTATCTCAGGCCCACCGCTAATATTCAT
Organism: Symphalangus syndactylus; assembly: GCF_028878055.3. NCBI lineage: Eukaryota > Metazoa > Chordata > Mammalia > Primates > Hylobatidae > Symphalangus > Symphalangus syndactylus. Next base: position 122,518,285 of record NC_072447.2, on the reverse strand, counting down.
GGTACAACACAAAACAAAAGCTAGTCAGGCCCACCACTTGGCTTCCCAAGAATAGATCTGTGGCAGTGACAGTAGTCCTTGAACTTTGAGCTCTTGACCATGTAACTGAGATTAGTGCTGGGGTCCAAAATTTAAATTATCTCTAGGGGCTAAGAATGTAATGCAATTGTGACACACAGGTTGGAACAAGGCAGTTGGGTGGCGGCGGGTATGGTCAACTGGAGAGTACATGTCCTGTCTCAAGACATTCACGTTTAAGAAAAACAAACCCCATGAGGGCCAAACAGAAGACATATTCAGACCAGGCGCAGTGGCCTGTAATTCCAGGACTTTGGGAGGCCCAGGCAGGCAGACCACTTGAGCTCAGGAGTTGGAGACCAGCCTGGGTAACATTGTGAAACCCTGTCTCTACTAAAAATACAAAACTTAGCCAAGTGTGGTGGCGCAGGCCTGTAATCCCAGCTACTTAAGAGGCTGGGGCACCTGAATCGCTTGAACTGGGGAGACAGAGGTTGCAGTGAGCTGAAATCGCACCACTGCACTCCAGCCTGGGCAACAGAGCAAGACTCTGTCTCCAAAAAAAAAGACACCAAAAAAAAAAAAACGACATATTCAGACATATTCAGCCCAGTGGGCCATCAGTTTGTGACCTGTGAATAGACCGTTTCCTTCCCACTCTCCAGGTTTTTCCAAGTCAGGAGCCAGGAATGCAGGGAATGCAGTCTGTGGCAAGGGGACACAAGCTGACCCATGTGACAATCAATGTTGTGATTTCCATTCCGTTAGAGCTATGCTTTTTACATGCTAACCAACCCAGCAGTAGGTCACTAGCAGAAAGGTCCAGACACCAGAGATGAAGAAACATCAGGAAGTAAATGATAGTACACAGGACGTACCTCATACATAGAGCGCATTCAAGGTCAGATGCGTCGAAAGATGCAAGTGGTAAACTGAGAGCAGGTTTGTCCCCCTGATCAGTGGGAGGATCTGCGATTTAGAAAGCAAGAAGTCAGCGCTGGAGCCACCCCGGTTTCATAGACGGTACTTCTGAGGCAAAATAATCCAATGCGTTTTTCCGTTTGCCACTCTCACCACCACCTCCCAGAGAGTTGACTTAGTGGACACCTGAGCCGTTGAGAATGGGACACTCAGAAGTAGGCTCTCAGAGGTTTCCAGCAGCCCCAACAGAAAGAGAAATGCAAGTCAAAGAATGTCCAGGAGCCCTGGGGACTTCATTCAAATACAACAGGCACCTCTCTCAACAGCAGAAGCTACAGCAACTCAATGGACTGAGCTAGGCCTTCAAAGCTAAAACTGAATCTTGGCACTGCCAACCTCTCATGGAAAGATAGCAAGCCACAGCTGCTGCTTCTCACATGCCTACCTATGGGAACACAACTGGGAATGAGCAGGGTGAGGCCTGACCTCACTTTCCTCATCCAGCATTCCTAGAATGGGGATGGGGGTAGTGAGAGGCTGACCTAGAAGGAAGTGGCATCCCCATGGGTATGGGATGTCATTAGTTGATACTGTGCTTGACCTGATGCCTTGGCTTTCCGTTATATTAATAATTAGTATTGAACACTTATTACAGTGTGCTAGGCACTGTGCATGATCTCACAGAAGCCTCATAGCAATCTCTGAGGTCACACAGCAAGTAAATGCCAGAGCTGGGCCACACACCCAGAGCCTAAGGAGCCCCCGGACAGAGGTAAGTAACTTGTATATATTGGTGAGCCCAGGGATCTCCTCCAAGCTACCTTCTCCCTGGGTAGAGCCAGTACCTTGCTTGGAGGCTTTATTAGGCATCCCTGTTTCTTCTTGGGATTCAATCTGGCAATGTTTCCTTTTCTTTTCCTGGCATTTTCCAGTCTTGCTGGAAGCAGCTTTTGGAGAGGTAGCATCCCGCTTCTCCTCCTCTTCTTCCTGGTCTTTCATGTGGTGCTGCTGACCATCCCCCTTCACTTTAGCTGGGTCCATCAGACTGCTGGGTCCCCTGACTGCTGCTTCCTCCTGACTAGAACAATGTGGGAGCTCCAGATTGTCCTGGATGAAGAAAAGGCCACATATCAGAATCTTCTTAGGACCAATATTGTCCTCTGATATTCCTACCCAGAGGGACAAAGGGAAACTATAGAGTCCTGATCCCCACCCCCGATTGCATAGTGGACACAGAGCTCAACTGGGGGGTCATCATAAGGCATTATTTCCTACTTCTTTTCTGCAAAGTATCTGCAACCAAGGCATGCCCAGCTTGGGTGGAGTTAGGGAACTTCCCTAGGCAAGGACAGGAAGGTATGTAGGAGGAGAGCCTCCTTGGGCAGGTGCAAAAAGAGGAAATGCCAGGGATAGCACCAGTTCCCCTTCCACTTTAGCAAAACCAAGGCAGGCAGTGAGGGCAGATCCTGTCACTCAATAGTTCCTCTCGCCCTCACTGCCATTCACGGCCGTCTGCAATCCCCAAACTCCAACTCCAAAAGGACTTTTGGTAGGGCTTTGGCATAGGTCTGTTCACAGGCCTGCCAAGTTACCTCATGCTCCAGGGCTGTATGTTACACTTGGCAAATGAACAAGGTGCAAACTATTCCTTTTACTAGATTTGGGGTGAAAAGCATTAAAAAAAAAAAGACAAAATCACCTGGCAAAAAAATCAACACTGTCTCTAGCCTTTTAAAGAATATTTTCCCAGGAGATGGATATTTGAAGAAGGATTTAGAAATAAGTGCAAGAACAACATGTTTATGCAGATTTACATGGAGAACTCCTCTCTAATCTAAACCCATAGTCCACAGGTCAAGATACTCATCGTGTTGTTTCCCTCTAACCCCCCACCAAAAAAAACTGGTAGACAGGTGAAAAAGGGGAGCATATAGCTGGGAGAAAACAATGAGGTGAGGAGAAAAATAATGTGGGTTTTCTCTGTCTCTAACTTGGGAGTTGGGGTTTTCTCCAGCACTACAGCAATACTACAACCTTGACTTTCCATGAACCCAAGGCATTGGCCACTCAGGAGTATACTGCTTTGCAAAGCAAAGTTTGGGTGGAAATCCAATCCTTGTTCCCCAGCTGGTTCACGTTGGAAAGCCAAGGTTGCTATTTTTCTTCTTTTCAGATGGAGCTGCAATTAGAAGTCACTCCAGGCATTTGGGTTCAGTATTAGCATTCTCAATCATGTAATAGTGATCTTAATTATTGAAATCACTGGGGGTTCTCTGATTTCAGGAGATCCTCTAAGTTCTGCCGTTTTTTAAGAAAAGTTGGGCTCACCTGCATTTCAGTCCTTTTATGAGAGCCCAGGGCTTACACACAGGAGAAGAACACCGGGCATGAATGGAGGGAAAACTGCCCCCCTAAAGGTGCCCAGGCATTCAGTGCTAAACTCTGCCTTGGAGTCTGCGCTTCTGATCCTCAACTTCTGACCACTTACCCTCTGCCGGGAAAGCCAGGGCGTGGAGCCCATCTCTCTAGTATTCTGTTTCCTGGTTTTCAAAGAAAGGTACAAATACCTGTCTTCCTCCCAGGTCCTTCAACTCAACTTTCTTTCCAACATCTCTTTCCTCTTCTCTGTTACAAATACGTATTGGAAGCTTACTTATGTATAAGGCATAGTGCAGGAATATGAAATTACATCCATTTGAGGATCAGACAGAGTTGTCTTTGCACAGGATAAGTGCTGGCACTCAAAGGCCAGCAGCTTGAACAAACAAAAGCTTGAAAGGAGGGATTGTTAGGCCCTCTTCCCAGACTCCTCTCCAAAGCCTATAAACCCACCCAAATGGTATGGCCCAGGGGCAGTGAGCCAATTCCTTTCTAGTTCTGTAAAATCTCTCTCTTGGCTGGATCTAGCCAAGAACTGGAAAAAAATGTATCCTAGCACTTTGGAAGGCCAAGGTGGGAGGATCACTTGAGGCCAAGAGTTCGAGACCAGCCTAGGCAAAAATGGTGAAACCCCATCTCTACAAAAAAAAAAAAAAAAAAAACTTAGCCAGGCATGGTGGCACATGCCTGTAGTCCCAGCTACTCGGGAGGCTGAGGTGGGAGGATCTCTTGAGGCCAGGAGTCTGAGGCTGCAGTGAGCCATGATCATATCACTGCCCTCCAGCCTGGGTGACAGAAAGAGACCCTGTCTCATAATTTTTTTTCAATGTAATGAATAAACTCTGGGACCATGCCTGAAATTCACAGCTGCATCTTTAAGAGGTTCTTTGCAAAGAACAGAACCACTAGTGACTCAATTTCTTCTTTCTCAGGAACCAAAATAGGAGAGGGAGGGCTCACTCCCCACGTTTGCCCACAAAACAGCCAAACGAAGCATCACGAGCGAGCTGGGTGAGTTGAGTTTTACCTGTAACAACCTTGGCAGATTATGGCTGGTAACTTCAGTAGTCATTGACTCTACGTTTTCCTTTAATCTAGAGTGAGGTGCCAACAGCTTCAGGATATCGGGAGAATGTTCCTGAGAATCCCCCGGGACTGATGGTGAAAAGAAACTAAGGAGAAGCTGTGACATAAAACAGAAGACTTCACTACTTAGGTTTCTACAGGTGCCCAGGTGAAGGGGAGGAGGGTGAAGCGGGGAGGGAGCCAGCTTGCAGGGCAGAACTCCAGGGAGGAAGCCTTGGACCAGTGTGTTAGGGAACACATCACACTGGGGCAGGGGTCCTCGCTTCAGCAGGCATCAGAATCAACTGGGGAACTTATGAAAAATCTAGGTCTCTACTTTGTATTCCCATCTCCCCCAGGTCTGAAGTGTGGCCCAGGAATCTGGATTTTGAGAAGGCACTACAGATGCCTCTGTTGCCTAGCCAAGGTTAAGAGCCACCATGCTAGTGCTAACACTCCACAGAAATATCTGCAGTGGGATTTTAAAACTCATCTAGGAGGAAAGAGACAGAGAGGTAAAGTCAGGAGAGAAACCTCAGTTGGGGAATTTGAAGTTCATAATACCTCAGTGGGTAGAAGTCTACAAATGTCTTCCAGGATACTCGCTGTTTCTTTTCTCCACTACCCATTTTGCTTCCTCCTCTCTCCACCATCACCCCTGGATCTTTAATCCCTTCAAAGCTGGGAACCTGAGCAGTTAACTGTTAGGAAAAACGGAACTCCAGCTTCCTCCCTCTTCTCCCAACCTCGCCTCCCCTCTTCTGGCCTTTGCCTCCCAGAGGATGTTAGGTTAAGTTTAAGTACCAGGCGCAAGGAGGTTCCAGTCTCTTGCTGGTTTCCCTTGCAATTGGATAAGCTGGGAGGGTAGACGTGCGTTCTAATGTAGCTTGCACCATTCACTGTCCACATTCTTGCCCCAAGTTTCCCCTGTACCAGCAAGGATTGTGTGTGTGTGTGTGTGTGTGTGTGTGTGTGTGTGTGTGTGTGTTTCCATATACTGAAACATGTAACACAAGGAGAGCAGGTGACTTTGCTTCTAAAACCTGCTCCAGTGCTTACCACCTAGCAGCTCCTGCAGTGTTTGGAGATCCACTAAGGGAAGCTCCAGTCCCGTGCTGAGGGTACATAGTTAGGGTATTAATCGTTCAATAAAATTTGACAGAACACCAAACTCCAGTTTGATTTATTCTCTGGCACCCAGCAATCTCTTCATGATGTTCCTTCAGATGCCAGCACTCGCCATGACGCCAAACCCCACTCAGCCTTCAAAGCTCAGCTCAAGTGCTACCTTCCCTCACTATTCCAGTCCTGTCCTACGCAGTAGTAGAGAGTGCACCATAATATAGCATCTTGAACACCACCACATTATGTTATCCTAGAAATGTGTCACAGATGTAAGCCTTTCTCTCCTGCCAGATGGCCAGCTTCTAGAGGGCACATAACAGATACCCAATAAATACTCATCACACTGGATGGAATTGAATTAAGACACTTATCCATCCCAGGCCCCAGGGAGAGGCCTAGCATTCAGGCCCAAAGTCCTCAGATTGATCCTTATGTTTCCTTTCAGCTCTGAGAAACCCACTTTCCAGTTATGAGTTGGCACAGGAGTTAAATGGGGAGGTACTCACAGCACCCAGGGCCATAAATGCCAGGTTTCAGAGGTCCCTCCTCCACAGGAGCCAAGGTTGGTCCTCTGAAGCCCTAATGCGTGACTCAACAGGACCAAGCCAGTTCTGAGGAGGCAGTATCCTTGGAATTCTCCCAAAAAGAGCATAATACTCTTCAGTGGCAGCCACACAGCATCACAAAGTGCAAGGATGAAAGGGCAGAGGGTGATGGGAAGGAAAAGGAGGCCAAGGGAGAAATCAAAGGAAACAAAGCAGAAATAACAACAGCAGTTCCCTTCTTCATTTTACTACTTGAGATCTCTCTCTAGGCCTTCTCAATGGCATTGGAAAACAAAAGTTGGGGTCAATTCTCAGTGAGAATGATCATTCCACATGAATGAAAGTCAATTCCATTTCAGCCTCAGCCTTAGAAAGGCCCAAATAGGTCAAGAAGGGGGAAAAAGAACCTGCAGTAAAGACAAACATTAAAAAGAAACACAGGCCTATGAGTTCGAAGGCAGCTTATAAATGTCAACTGAACCTGCATAATCTCTGTCAAATCTTTAGCCCTGAAACTGGAATGATCTAGTAAATAAACACAACTGAGGATTCTTGATGTTCTTAATCGCTGCCATGGCCTCATCACACTCAGTGGAAATTCGCCTCTAAATTCTCACCCTCACTTCAGAACTCTGTAACACTCATCACGGGCATACGCTCACTTGCATCATCTGGCATTTATGTCAACAAATGCAAGATTGTAAGTTCCTTGAAGACTAAAACTGTGACTTATGCCTCTTTGGGTCTCCAGAGCTTCACACAATGCCTTGCCTCAAACCATTAGGCAGCTGTGGAAATGACAACAGTTTCTCTATAAAAGCGGACTAGAGAGACAGGTCAGCCCAACTGGTAACACCAAAAACATCTCAGGCCAGCTGGGAAATGGACAAACAGGAGTCAAGAAACCATTCCTCCTTGGGTCTGAGACCTGCCTCTGCTGGCCTTTGCACAGTGTCCCCAAAGACAAGTTTCTTTTAATTGCCTTTGTTCATCCCGGAACTGGAAAGTTCCATTGCTACTATTGATCCAGCTTCACCAGTGAGTGCTGAGGCTGTGGCCATGTCCTCATGGGAAGCAGGATGGCAGAGCAGCTAAGAGGCCAGGCTCTGGAAGCAGATAGATTTGGGTTTGAATACTTTCCCACCAATCACCAGCTGCATGACCTTGGGAAAGTCAGCAAGCCCGAGCTTCATCTGTCTCACCTGTAACCTGAGGATAAATAACCAAACCTAGCCTCAGGAATGTAGTGGGATTTAAATAATATACTCCACATAAAATGCCTAGCACAGTGTCTAATGCAGATGAAATTCTCAACAAATGTTAGCTATTATTATTATCATTACATCATGGACTACACTTAAGATTTGGAGAAGGGTCCACAGCTTGAAGCAATTCTCCCCGAACCGTGCTCTTCTCAAGCATACCTTTTTCACATACTCAAACCAATTCAAAGCAACTTCCCAGAAAGGAGATCTTTTGTGAGAGACAGAAAATCCAGGGCCAGTTCCCTTATTTCATTGATTTTGCTAACAATTCCTTTCTAGAGCCTTCAGAAACCAGTTCTGTCTCTTGCTCACTTTCTTTATCCACTGCTCTGCCAAACCACACTGGGACAGAAACCGTAAGGCTTGGCGGTGAATAGTGGATGGAGCACAAGGAGACCAGAGACAACCGCCAACTGTCAGAATCCAACTTACAGGCCGATTACCCAGACACCAGCAGAGTAAACTGTAGAACAATAACCAACAAAGTGCATGAATTGAAGATGCCTGAGCCTTCACTAATGCTCTCAGTATTTCACACCATTTGTCTTTTATAACTACCACATTCTCCTGGGACCCAAGAGTTGGAATGACTGTTTGCATTATATTGTAATGGTCTCTGACTAGCCATTTGTGAGGCAGTGTGTTTTATTTCTAGCAAAGAAGCTGAAGGTTGGAGTTCTGTGTATGGTGATAGGAGAGGTAGGGACCACCAACATCCCTTCCCAGGGGCTGGCTGTCATGTGTGGCTGGTGAAAACCGTGATTCAGCCAAAGTAAAGTTACATAACAGCAGGTAGCCCCACACCCTGGATCTCTCATCAACAGCCACAATGTCCTCAGTGAGCCTCAATCCCCATGTTAATGTACTTGATTTTGGTTTTTCTCCCACTGACAATCCAGACCCTGAGTCAAAGAAGCAAGAACATTCCTCACAGGCTCCTACAAAAATGTAGGAACTGCCCAATCTGATCATACACACCGGAAGGACGGTGTTTCTGGGCAATCAATTAACACTCCCATCTCCCTTTTGTCCCCTTAACCCAGGGAACCACCCACTCAGGACCCCAAATGCCAGGGAGGACAGCACCCTCACTCCCCTTCCTAGAGAAGACAGAGAGGGGAGGGTCCAGTAGGCAGCTGGACCTGATGTCATTTCAACTCACTCTTTGGGCTTCACATCTTGCTCTCTTGTTCTTTCCATCAAGGGATACACAGTAGAGAAACTCCCTTAGTGCCTCCTCCACCTTGCCTAGGGTGGCTAAGGCTTGGGCTTTTCTGAAATGTGCCTGGAAGGAAACATTAGCATTCAATCCCATTTTATTCAGCCTATTAACACTACTGCTCTAACAATAACTAACCCAGAGCACTCACTGTTGTGTGAAACATTTTAAAAGGACTCTCTTATCTACAGCCCTAAAATGCGGGCAACTGTTCTAATGCCATTATAAAGAAGACAAAACTGAAACCCAAAAACGTTAACTTGCCCAATGTAACACAGCTGGTAAATTGTGGAATCAGGGTTTGAACCTGGGACTGACTGATACCAAAGCCTGTATTCTTAACCACTCTGCCATACCACCTTGTCTCTGCCCCACCATTGTACGGAGTGACCATCAAATGTAGCAAGAACCCCCATTTGACCACATGCTAACCAGCTTTCAGGGCCTGCCCAGCTATGCCTTCATTTGAACTAGTCTCTCAAGCAGAGAACTAGTCCTCAGTAGTGGCTTGAAAGAGCACCTAAACTAACTGATCAGTTTTCAGAAGAGGCCCAGGAGCAGGGATCTGACCTCTCCAAGACCTCAAAGGTAGCTAGTGGCAAAGCTGGAACTAGAACTGCAGTCTCAGGACTCCCAGAATGCTCTTCTCCACAAAGCAGACTGCCCTTCAGAGGGCTAACCAGGGGCTGAGCAGATGCTTACTCTCCTAGGGGCCTGGATCACTTCTGCTCCCTCACTACATACTTTAAAAAGTATAAAGAAGTTTATGGCTCCTCAGGGCCCAAGCCCAACTGCTCTGGGAAAGACACTCTAGGGAGGGCAGAGGAACATCCTGGGGAAGAAGGAAGAAAAAAAGTAGCTGGGGAGAGGGCTGCCCTCTGTGTGTGTCTTGAGACAGGTGGACACTACCAACTTGCCTTGAAGAGCATTTCATTTGAGTCATCTAGGACGTCCCTCCACCCAGTGGCCTGCTCCCTTGCCTCCTCCATTGGCAGTACTAAGCCTAACTTAGTGAATGAAGTAATCCCGGTTGTGGCTGCTGGATACTCCCCTGCCCCCCTTTCTAACATGCCTCTTTGCAGGCTCCAGAGCCCTCAGGCTATGGCCTGGCTACGGAGGCTGCCCTGAAGCTGCCTTCTTGAGCAGTGGCCCCTGCTCCAAACCTCCTGAGGACCTTTCCACATTCCCCCAGCTCCTTCTGAAGCCTTGTCTTGGCTGATACATGGATGTTGATGGCCTCCCTTGTTGCTTCTCCCAGCAGTGTTTACCAAGGGCCTTTGGGAAAAGCTTGTATGACACCACAGGGCAGCTAGAGGGGAGAAGTGTTGGGAGACTGGAAAGGCCTCTGTGTGATCCCACTAATCATATCAAGTAGCAATCCATATACACTTTTTTTTTTTTTTGAGATAGAATCTTGCTCTGTCACCCAGGCTGGAGTGCAGTGGTGGATCTCGGCTCACTACAACCTCCGCCTCCTGGCTTCAAGCGATTCTCCTGCCTCAGCCTCCTGAGTAGCTGGGACTACAGGCACGCGTCACCATGCCTGGCTAATTTTTGTATTTTTAGTAGAGATGGGGTTTCACCATGTTGGCCAGGCTGGTCTCAAACTCCTAACCTCAAGTTGTCCACCTGCCTCAGCCTCCCAAAGTGCTGGGATTACAGGCATGAGCCACCGTGCCCAGCCAACCCATGTACTCTACCTGCTCAGGGCAACCAGCTCACACCACTGAGAGCTGTATCACCTGCAGGATGTGCTGAGTACCACACACTCTGGCTGGATGGCTGGAATATCTGGCAGCCACCAGATAAACCCCTACACTTGGGGCATTTTACATAGAAATGTTGGGAAATATGCAAATCAGGGTGGGAGGTGGTTTTGAATTATATGCATCAGTTTGTCTTCTCTTAACCCCCAAGAAAATAAATTATCTCATCACTGCCCCCACCTCTCACTTCATCACTATGGGGAAATGGAACTCCTATTTAATACTTTAATCAACTCTTCCTTCACTGGGGAAGTCACTTTTCCCATTTCATCCAAAACGCTTCACTGCTTCTCAGCTCTGCTTCTCACCACACTATCAAGGTCCTTAGCCCTAGGATCTAGGCTTAGGGTGGAGGTGGAAAGAGTTGCAAGTCCTCTTACTCCCAGGCAGCTCCCTGACTTGCACTACTGGGAGGCCGAAAGTGCCCCCACTAAAGTTCCTTTGGGTTAAGACACTGGTGACTTGTATTATACACTAAATGTGTTCCTTGGGGAAAAAAAACCATACCAATCCATCATTACTCATAAAGACCTTCTCGGGCAAAAAAAAAAAAAAAAAAACATACAAATCCATCATCACTCATGAAAACCTTCTCAGGAAAGAACATACAAGATTCACCTGACATTCATGGCAGAGTACACAGGTCCACATGCTTTATCTGGTTTCCAGATCCAAAAAAGTTCTGATAATCCATTATTTTCATAAGCTTGACATCAAAATTCATTAGATGGCAAAACCTGACCTAAACTGATATAAAGTGTTTAAAAATATTTGTCCCACTGAGTGTGAATTTTCACGGAATCTGCTGGATAGTGTGTTGGATTACAGGAAGCTGTCTAGAGCTCACTGAGACCTAATATATGGTCCTTGCAAAATATAAAACATTCTGGATTCTGAACACTTCTGGTCTTATAAGATTCAGATAAGGGATCATGGACTTGAACTTGGATACATTGGTTTTCTGAGGAAGGCATCCTTGGGTTGTGTAGAGAGAGAGCACTACACCCAGGAAGTTTATAGCTTGCAGAATGTCCTCTTGGCCACGTTCACTTTTGACCCTCATTGCATCATTGCGAGGCAATCAGGGCAGATATCAATAGCTTCATTTTGCAAACAAGGATACTTGGGGTTCAGAGAGTGAAGCCACCTCCCCATGGTTTGCAAGTAGTAGAGCACAGGCTCAAATCTAATCTTCTAAACAAAGTACTGACATGTGGCTGAGGGCCAGTCCTGAAGCGAGGCAAAGATACAGAAAGTGACACTTTGCATCCTGGCATCCTGAGAGGTGTCCAGGCTGTTTTTCTTCTCACCCCCCATGTGACCTAAATCCTTGGGGATACTGGCAGGCTGACTGACTATATTAAGGACTTGAAATGGCACAACCATTGTGGAGTGTGAGGATCCCTTCAGAGAAAACTGGCCAAGCTGCCAAGGAGCCTGGCTATCAGTAGAGGTTCAGGAGCACCAGGCCAGCAACACCACTCTCACCTTCCTCTTTCTAATGTCCCTGGAAAATGATAACAATGGTGATAGAAAACATTTATATAGACTGGACATGGTGGCTCACACCTGGAATCCCAGCACTTTGGGAGACTGAGGCGGGTAGATTGCTTGAGGCCAGCAGTTTGAGACCAGCCAACATGGCGAAACCCCGTCTCTACTAAAAATACAAAAAATTAGCTGGGCATGGTGGCACACGCCTGTGATCCCAGCTACTCGGGAGGCTGAGGTGGGAGACTCACTTGAACCTGGGAGATGGAGGTTGCAGTGAGCTGACATCACGCCACTGCACTCCCGTGTGCATGGCAAAGTGAGACTCCGTCTCAAAAAAAAAAAAAAAAAAAAAGCCAGCGCGGTCTCTCACGCCTGTAATCCCAGCACTTTGGGAGGCCAAGGCGGGTGGATCACGAGGTCAGGAGATCGAGACCATCCTGGCTAACATGGTGAAAACCCGTCTCTACTAAAAAAATACAAAAAATTAGCCAGGCGTGGTGGCGGGCGCCTGTAGTCCCAGCTACTCAGGAGGCTGAGGCAGGAGAATGGCGTGAACCCAGGAGGCGGAGGTTGCAGTGAGCTGAGACTGCGCCACTGCACTCCAGCCTGGGTGCGAGAGGGAAACTCCGTGTCAAAAAAAGAAAGAAAGAAAGAAAACAGAAAGAGAGAGAGAGAGAGAGAAAGGACGAAAGAAAGAAAGGAAGGAAGGAAAGAAGGAAGGAAGGAAGGAAGGAAGGAAGGAAGAAAGAAAGAAAGAAAGAAAGAAAGAAAGAAAGAAAGAAAGAAAGAAAGAAAGAAAACGTTTATATAGTGCTACATGCCAGACACTGTTCTAAGCACCTTACATTATTAGTTTATGTAATCCTCACAACAGCCCTATTTAGTAGCTGCTTTGAATAGCCCCCATTTTACAGATGAGGAGATGAAGTACTGGGAAGTTAAGTCATTTGCCCAAGGCTACAAAGGTCATAAAAGTTAGCAGAGTTGGAACACAAACCCAGGCAGTCTGGCTCCCAAGTGCATATTCTAGAGTCACTATGCCCAGGCTGCTCTGAAGGTCATCAGTTGAAGACTGAATTGGAGAAGAATCCAGTTTCCTTGCAGAACTGAGTCACCCTTTGCCCAGGGATCTTTACCCTGGCTCCTTTGCAAAGCCTTCTTCCTGTTCTGCTTGAGCTCTAGTGCCCCTACGCTCCAGGGAGGCAGCCCTTCCTGCCAATTCCTGTCTACAGTACAACCCCTTCCCACCTCTTCCATCCCACACTCACCTTAAAACCCATCGGGCGGAGCTTACATGCTATTTCTGCATCATGTAGTGCGTTCTCATGAGACTCCAAGGTGAAATAAATCTGAGACCGATTGCTATAAAGCAAGTGGTCATTCGGAGCTGCCAAAATAAGAAAGAAAAACCCTTATTAATGGCCCCCAGCACAAGCAGGTGTTAAGTCCTGTATGAGTATGGATCTTGAGCAAATGATAAGTTTTCTAGGACTTTTCTACTGGAGATCAAAAGGGTTAGGCTCTATTTCTAGTCCTAATATTGTCCTGCCTTCTACACCCCCAGCCACTCTGGGCCTGAGGTTCCCCAACTGCAAAGTCATTTTTGCCCCCGCTCACAAGCGGTTCATTAGAGGCCCCGTGGTGTCAATGATGCATTAGACACTTTGACATAGACGAGATGTGGCTACACACAGCTAGTGCCTGGCAGCCTGGTTTATGAGTGCAGTATTACCAACAAGAAAGCAGGCCAGGTAGGAAGGAGAGAGATGTGGGCAGATGTGACCCCTATCTGAACCACCAAGAAGACAAATCCAAGTTACTTTTCCAGGTGGGAATGACTGATGACATTAGTAACATCTTTGTCTACAAAGCCCAGCACATATGAAGATTTCCTGAAGAAAATGGAAATACATTTACATGGTCCCATCCTCTCATTTCAAATGGCCAAATGTAAATGAACTTGGAAAAGGTTTCTGGGAATAAGGTGAGGCTGGCTGTCACCAAAAACTCTGAATTACTAGATGTCAGAGCTGGACAGGCTATTAGAGATTATCTGGCTCAATCAACCCATTCCTCAGATGGGAAAATCAAGCCCAGAGAAGGGAAGGCATCTTCTCAAGGTCACACAGCTAGCTGGGCAGTCACTGATAACTGGTCAGACTTTGAAACTTTGAAGCTGGGATGTGGGGAGCAGGCTCCTTTTTCTGAAGGTGTGTGCAGTACTTGGAATAATAGGGACACAATGGCCATCTTCCAGAACAGAGAGCCTCCTTTCCTCTTAGAAGGGTAAAGCTGGCCTTGACATTTTCACCCTGACTTCTCTGAGGGGATTAACAAAGATGCAAGGAAGAACCTCCAGGGGAATGTGGTGGCAACAGAGGAGGAGGGTGAGGGCAGGAAGGGGCTTTCCTGGCCCCTGGGGGATGGCTAAAAGGTATGGAATCTGCCTTAGAGATCTGGAGTTAAGTGACCTCCACCTGCCTCATTCATATTGCCCTGCTCTTCCCCAAGACCTGGGCTCTAGCTTCCTCTGTGGCAACAGGCTTTAATGTTTTTTTTTTTCCCAGGGGTGTGCTCAGGGCTTGCTTGGGTGCCCATTACTTGCTCTTAAGACATTAGCAAATTGTTTAGTCTTTTCTGCCTTTTCTCTTCTGCACCACTCCAGCCTGGTGGCAGCTCAGTCTGCCTCGCTTTTGCACAGACAAGAGCTAGAGGGGTCCCCTTCTCCGGCTGTCAGCCTTGCCCCGTCAGTCCTCATTCCTCCTCCTCCTCCTCCCCCCATTACCTGTTGCAAGCTTGAGTGGAGATTCAACACGTGGAGACTCCAGCCCACACCCCTCCTCCACTCCACAGAGTCAGGTCCAGGACACCCTCGGATCCCAGGGCCCTGCCTGCCCAGCCCTGCTGCCTCCTCCCCGGCATGCTTCGCCAGACACCGCGCCCGTGGCCGAGCTCCTGGCAGACTGCCAGAGCTGGGCAACACCAGCTGGCGGCTCAGCAGCCACTTCCTGGGTCCAGGCGTGGTGGGTTGGAGAGAGCGGCTCCCTGGGGAAATTCGGGTGCCCTAGTCTAGCTGGAGATGGGGGACTGCCCATGTTACCCTTGAAGCTGCAAAGCCCACCAAACCCTCCCAGGCGGCACTGGAAAGCGGGACTGAGGCGTGACCCATTCGTAGCCAGCCCACGGCCCCCGGGGATCCCCAAGCAGTTGCCGGGCCGGCCTCCCGCCGAGCTGGCCAGGATAAAGGGGTTGGAGGCGCGGGCACAGGCTATGGGTTGGCGGGGCGGGCGGGGTGGGGGCATCTATTTCAGCCGAGGATCCTGTGATAGGAAGCGGTGACAATGAGTCACAGGGCAGCGGGGCGCAAGCGCTCCCCCTCCCCCCGCACACGCTCGTGGGATGGTTTCCGAAGCGAGCGTGGTGGCCCACTTCAGTTACCTCAGCGGTTACACAATCCCGCCCGCTCGCGCGGGGGAGGGGCGCCCGACCCGGGCCGCTCGCGGCCCTTATGCAACCAGTGCTCTCCTGACCTAATTCCACGCCGGACCCACCCCACAGGGAGCCGCGGCCCCGGAAGGGGCAACACCCGGCGGCGCGAGCGGCGGACGCAGGCGCCGACCGGACATCTCCTGCTGGCTACAGCCCGGAGGACCCGGCGCGAGTGCGAGGAGCGCGCGAAGTTCCTCTCCTCTCTGGGAAGGTGCGAGCAGGTGTAAGAGGCGGCCAGGAGTGCAGCGGGAGAAGGAGAGTCAGAGGAACAGAGACAGTGACACCGAAAAAGAAAGAAATAGTGACAAAGATACGAAGAGACGGAGAAAAAGAACCAGAAGCAAGGAGACACAGACAGGAACGGGGACTGAGACAGGAACACAAAAGCTAACAGAAGTAGCAGGAAAAGACAAAAAGCAACCGAGATCAATACAAACACAGTGAAAGACAGATAAGCAGTGAAAACAGGACAAACTCAGAGACCCAGCCCCAGAATCACCCCTCCCCCACCCCGGCCACAGTCCATGGGTCCCCCGCCCCCTCTTCTGCCCTGGTCCAAATCCATTCTCGCTGCGGGGTTTGTTCTCCCGCTCCCTCATGTAGCCACCGAGCCCCAGCCCCGGGCCGGCAGCGCGTTGGACTCACCCAACTTAACTGCCTCGTTGTACTTGAGCAGTGCCGCCTCCACCTGGCGCTCGCGGTACAGCCGGTTGCCCTCGTGCCGGAGTTGCGACGCCCGCGCCGGGCCTGGGAACAACTTGCCAAGGAGGCCGCTGAGCACCACGTTGACTCGCAGTGGCGGCGGCGGCTGCTGCCCAGCCCGCCGGGCTCCACGCGCCCGCCCAGTGGCCACCATCAACGCGGAGAGCTTGACCCCGCACAGCGCACAGCGCCGGTCGGCGGCCCGCCCACGTTCCAGGCACAGTTTACAAAAGGTGTGGCCACACGACAAGGACACGGGGTCTGATAGAAACCCATGACATTTCCGGCACTTAAAGCCGTCCCACACCTCGGTGGCCGCCGCAGCCGCGGCGGCCCCCGTCTCTTCCGCCGCCACGGTGCCGCTTGCAGTGCTACCCTCGTCCGGGGGCGCCGGCGCCAGCGCCTCGCCTTGCGGGACTTTCTCCGCCAGGCAGCGCACCAGCTGCTCCAGCTGCTCAGCCACCAGCTGCTGCCGCTCGGAGAGCTGTCTATACACCTCGAGGGCTTCCCGGATTCGCCCCCGGGACGCCAAGGCGTCTGCCTGCGTGAGCAGGACTTTGCTCTCCGGCGTTGAGGTCCCCGGAGACTGCTCTTGCTCTGGCTCCCGCGTCGGTAGAGGTGCGGGGCCCTCTGCAGCCGCCTTTGGGTGGGGGCCCATGTCTACTTGGGCCGCTGATGCCCCTCGCTCCGCCAGCTCCAAGTTGTCGCTGCTGACCTCGGCGGGCAAGCTCAGCATCTGTTCGGTCCGTACTGACTCCATGGGAAGAGGGACACGGGAGGGGACGAGGCGTCTAGGGACCGGGGACACGAAGCAAGGAGTGGCAGCTGGAGGAAATCGGGGCAGCCACCGCCGCCGTGCCACCGAGCTCCTGACCCTGCCGCGCCTCCCGGAGCTCCATGCCGGCCGCCCCGCGCCGCCTAATAACTGTCTTGTCTCAGCAAAGTGTTATATAAAACGGTACCACGTGACGTGCCGCCACGCTGCTCATTGGCCAGCGGCGGGGAAATTGTTACAAAACCAGACAGTTTTGTAACAGTGTTGCTCTTGCTTCTTTGGGCTTCGCTTTTCTTGGCTTCTTTTTGAGGTTGTTTGTGTTTACACTTCGCCTTATTCCTCCTCGCCACCTGGTTCTTTTTCGGAAGTGGGGTTGGGGGTGGGGAGAAACTCAGTGTCTTCTCTTGGGCTTCTCAGTCTCCAAACCCCACCCCATCCCACCTCCAAACGGGCCAGCAAACAGGTCCCCTCTGCCAGCCGCTGACCAGCGGCCCCCCGCTCCTCCCAGGAGAGGCTGGTACCTCGAGGTGCACAGTCCGCCGGGTCTTCCGGGACGCCTAAGGCTCTCCCTCTTGGGGGAGATGGCTGCTGTCAGGGAAAGGAAGCAGGTTGGGAGGGGTATCCATGAAGCCCCCCCCACACACACACAACCCAGTCCCAGCCCGAGAGCCCTGGGAGCCCCGCCTGGGTTCCTTGCCTTCTCCCAGGAGCCTCCCAAAGGTGGTGAATGCGGTTTCTGAGGGTGCTTGGTCTTCTGTGCCAAGAGCGACTCAGAGCAGCGGGTCCCACCGGCGCAGAAGTTGGGCAGTGCTCGCCGGACAGTGAGGAACTCGCGGAGAAGATGCGTTTGCCGGCTCAGCCCTGGGAGGGAGATGCCCCGCTAACTCCCCTCCTTACCTCTCTGCCCCCAACGCCAGAACTAGCGCTGGGGCGGGCGGCAGGCGCCCAGCTGGAGACACACCAGGCCGGCCCCTGGAGCCACTGGCCGGATGGGCGCAGCAGGGATGTACCCGGCCTGCTGGGGTCGGTGGGTACTCTGGGGGCGTGGGAGAGTGGCAGGGGGAAGACGCGAGCTGACAGCGCTACTCAGGAGAAAGTCCGCGAATCCTGGCACAGCAGAGTGGCCGACCGAATAGCCTCCAGGTTTGTCGCTCCTGAGCGCTGCGCGGGAAGGGTACAACTGGGCACGAGCCTCAGCGCCTGGTTTACAATGGCTAGGGGGCCTCGACGGTGTCCCACACACTTCCTGAAGGTGAGCGGGGTGGCCAACCGCACACTCTTTGTCTCCCTTGAACCCCCACATTTAGGACGGGAACCAAGCTCACAAATGAGCAGACAGAAAACGGTATAGTCGCACTGCTCCAAGCAGGGAGGCAGGGACTAGGCTTGCCGCTGGCTCAGTTGGCCTTCAGAGCCTTCGGGCTCTTGGGCAGTGCCAGGGTGCCGCCCCAGGGGCCTGAAGACCTATTGTTGCCCCCTGCTGCGGGCTCTTGGGCAGTGCCAGCGTGCCGCCCCAGGGGCCTGAAGACCTATTGTTGCCCCCTGCTGCGGCCACCTCTTAGCCGGATGACCTTGGGCAAGTCAAACTTTAGAATCCATAATTTTTGCTTCTGAACAAATGTTACAGCTGATCTTACTTGGGATTAAGTCATGTTTCAGAGCTGGGTTATGGCAGGCCCCCTCGGGTCTCTGCTTCTCTTTAGGTAGTTAAACCAGCCTTAGATCAACACCAAGGTCCTAGAGAACAGGTACTATGCAGCCAGCTCTAGATCCTCTTTCTAATAAGACAGGACAGAGGGAGAGGGTCACAGGGCAGAAAGGAAGCTTCACATAGGAGAAAAGAGACACACACACACACACACAAAAAAAAAAAAAAAAAGAAGAAGGAGAAGGAGAAGAAGAAATAGAGAAACTCCAGGTGTAGCCAGGAAAGCACGAGGAACACATTGGAAAACTTGCCTTGAAGCCTTGGATTTGTCACGTATTTGCTATGAAACCTTAGGTAGGTTCTCCAAACCTTAGTTTCTCTTAATCTCCAAGGTTCCCTCCAGCTCTAACCTTGAGTGGCTTTGATCCTAAGACCAAATTTCATGATACCAACTCAGTTACTTAAGTACAAATGACTAGTCCAAATGCTGTGGATGGTGGCTTGAACGGGGGTTGAGGGGATGGGAAATCAATGGAAGATTGTCCATTTAGTCGGGGTCAGACCTGAGCTAGATTTTTTTTTTTTTTTTGAGACAGAGTTCCGCTATTGTTGCCCAAGCTGGAGTGCAATGGAATGATCGCAGCTCACCACAACCTCCACCTCCTGGGTTCAAGTGATTCTCCTGCCTCAGCCTCCCAAGTATCTGGGATTACAGGCATGTGCCACCACAGCTGGCTAATTTTTTCGTATTTTTAGTAGAGATGGGGTTTCTCCATGTTGGTCAGGCTGGTCTCGAACTCAGGTCCTGACCTCAGGTGATCCGCCCGCCTCAGACTCCCAAAGTGCTGGAATTACAGGTGTGAGCCACCACGCCCGGCCCCTGAGCTAGATTTTTAAGATGTAGAAGTCAGAGGACTGGCTAAGAGGTGGAGGAGGTGGCCATACCAAGAAGTAGGGGAGAAACTGGGGTTCCTGGTGAGCTGCTATCTAACTGATGGGAGCTCTTTTCACCTCTCAGTTTCCCCTACTATCAAATGAGGTCCCCAGCACTAATTATCTGCCTGCCCCTTCAGGCACCTGTGAGGAAGGACAGTCGATGGGGAAGGTAGAGATTCATGAGCTAGATAACGATGAAACCATCTTAATTCAAGAGCTTTACCCCTTCGACATATCTAAAATATATATATATATATATATATATATATGTGTGTGTGTCTGTTACTCAGAATTGTTTCCTAGATGCAAATCTGGGATGTGCTTTGCTCCGTGGACGACCTTGACAAGGGAATATCCCCTGGGTTGATTCCCCTCCCTTGCCCTGTTATGGTAGGGAGGCTAAGAGAGGGCCAGGTCAGGTAGAGAGTCACAGTCCTGCAGGCATGGAGAAGAGAAGCTCTCTCCTCTTGGCTGCCAGTGCAGGAGGTTGACCGTGAACTTGGTCAGGAATGTGAATAGTGGTCTGGATAATGCGGGGTACTCTGGTGTAAATGGCAGTACCAGCTACTCACTGACCAGACTCCACAGGGAGTTTTACATTGTAATCAAGACTGCCTGTAGGACAACACCAAGTGGGTTTCTATTGAATGCTGAAAAACATTATCACAGTGGTTTTCTTTCTTTCTTTGTTTAAGTTAAACAAATATTACCATTACATTGATACACATTGTTGAACCAATTCAGAAGTCTCCTACTCAGAACTTCCTTCCTCTGCTCTTACTAATTGGAGCCCCCCTGGAATGAGGGGAAGGGGAAGATTAACACCATCTTTTTCAGGTGCAAATATTCCCTTTGGAGTGTAAGGTTCTTTAAACCTCCATTTATTTTGCTAGGATCACCTTGTGGCTAAGGTTAACCAACAAGAGAGAGCAAGGATTGAGCTGCCCCTCATTTTCAACTAGTAGTTTTCCAACTGGACTCTCAAGAATCTCTTTGGGGCTCAGAGGAGACAAGCAGGCAGGCTTTGACCCTAGCTCCCCTCAAGCAGGGCAGTATTGTATCCATCTGTTTCACATAACTGAGCCTCCAGGTATGATTTCATTGAAGAAAAGCTGTCCCTTACAATATCAAGTTTGAAAACCATAGCAATTTTCACACATTTTCATATATTTGTTGGGCATCTTCCACATACCAAGGACTGTTCTAGATACTGGAGACACATCAAAGCAGCAGCCGGGTGTGATAGCTCATGCCTGTAATCCCAGCACGTAGGGAGGCTGAGGCTGGTGGATCACGGCGAAACCGCGTCTCTACTAAAAATAATAAAAAAAAAATAGCAAGGCATCATGGTGCACGCTTGTAATCCCAGCTACTTGGGAGGCTGAGGCAGGAGAATGGTTTGAACCCAGGAAGCAGAGGTTGCAGTGAGCCAAGATCACGCCACCGCACTCCAGTCTGGGCGACAGAGTGAGAGACTCTGCCAAAAAAAAAAAAAAAAAAAAAAAAATAGCAGCACATAACTCCCAGGCTCTCCCTCACTTATGATAGTGCATCTTTCCCCACATACACACATCCATGTACTGGCTTCCCATGTAGGCTAGAAGCTTCAGAGGGCAAGGACTGGTGTCTTATATCTCCTCCAATGACATAAGCAGGACAGTGCTTGAACAGATCTTACTGAACATGCCAGTGGACATTCTGGCCCTAGGAGTGTGCAGAGGGACAAGAGGAAACAGTTGGAATGCCATGCACTGTGGTCATTCACAAAGCAGAGACTGGGCACACAAATAACAAATGGTTGACAGTCCTGTACTTGGAAAGGCCTGCTGAGCAACTCTGGGAGGAAAGAGTCCATTCAAAGCCAGAGAACTGTAGTAAGGTGTAAGCAACCCTGCACACACATACACATGCACACACTCTATGCCTGGAAGCTTGGCCAAAGCGTGCATTTGTTCTGTATTTGATATTCTCATTTTATAAACTGGGGTGACCCATAAATCTGCAGTCCTTACAGGGGGATAAAAAGGAACCACGGACATTAATGGTATTGATATGGAAAGCAAGACCGCCCCTTGCTATACAGAATAGCCAAAACCCACAACTAAAAGAAAGTTTAGCAGGGCATGGTGGCTCACGCCTGTAATCCCAGAAGTTTGGGAGGCGGAGCTGGGTGCATCACTTGAGGCCAGGAGTTCAGGACCAACCTGACCAACATGGTGAACCCCCATCTCTATAAGAATTAAAAAAAAAAATTAGCTGGGCATGGTGGCGTGTGCCTGTAATCCCAGCTACTGAGGAGTCTCAGGCAGGAGAATTGCTTGAACCCAGGAAGTGGAGGTTACAGTGAGCCAAGATCACACCATTGCACTCCAGCCTGGGTGACAGAGCAAGACTCTGTCTCAAAAAAAAAAAAGGAAAGAAAAGGAAGGAAGGAAGGAAGGAAGGAAGGAAGGAAGGAAGGAAGGAAGGAAGGAAGGAAGGAAAGTTAGCTTACACGTCAGCTCTAGTTTCACAAATGAGGCAACGGAACACTAGAGAAGGCAAGTGACTTGCCACAGGTCATAATGAATTTGATACAGCCAAATTGGAAGCTAGGGCTCATATCTCTTTGTTTATAAATTTTTTTTTCATGTGATCAGAAAGCTAAAGAGCACAGAACATCTCCTTTTTTATTTATTTTTTATTTATTTTTATTTTTTTTGAGACAGAGTTTCGCTCTTGTTGCTCAGGCTGGAGTGCAATGTCGCGATCTTGGCTCACTGCAACCTGCACCTCCTGGATTCAAGTGATTCTCCTGCCTCAGCCTCCCGAGTAGCTGGGATTACAGGCATGTGCCACTGCGCCCACCTGATTTTGTATTATTTTAGTAGAGACAAGGTTTCTCCATGTTGGTCAGGCTGGTTTCGAAATCTCGTATCTCCTTCTTCTTACTTATTGTAAGAAATTATTTCAGATTTCCCACCTACAAGATTTTCATCAGTTCAATACATATTTATCAAACATATACTATGTGCTAATGGAGTTGGCATTTGTAGGGCAATAATAGGATATGACACAGTCCTTATCCTCCAGTAGCTAACTGAGGAAACAAGAGACAAAGATTTAAAAAATAACAGGCAGTCTGTAAGAAGTGCCAAAATTAAGGGAACAGTGTGTCCACAGAAGCCCTCAAAGGGGACAGACTGCAATGCAGTCTCATGGAAAAGGTGCTTTTAAGCTAGGTTGGAAAGGATTTAAATAGAGAAGTGAAAGACCATCCTGCGGCTCAATACCAGGGGACTTCCTTTATATTGGGGGATAGGTGGCCCAGGAAAAAGAGAATTCCGAGTAAGCTGGACTGGTCAAGTGCAGTGACAGGATCTCAGCTCACTGCAACCTCCGTGTCCCAGGTTCAAGCGATTCTCCTGCCTCAGCCTCCCGAGTAGCTGGGATTACAGGCATGCACCACCACACCCAGCTAATTTTTGTATTTTTAGTAGAGACGAGGTTTTGCCGTGTTGGCCAGGCTGGTCTCAAACTCCTGACCTCAGGTGATCCATCCGCCTCAGCCTTCCAAAGTGCTAGGATTACAGGCGTGAGCCACCGCGCCCAGCCAGGAATTTGTATTCTTAAAGGCTACCCATGTGATTGTGATGCTCAGTTAAATTTGATGTTCACCTATGTAAAGGATGATGCAGAATACACTGGAGGAGTTTACCCCAATTCTTCCCTCCCTACCTCATCCTCAGTTCCCCTGGTAGTGGCATCAATAATTCTTCCCTACATTTTACTGAAGGGTAAACTGAGAGTCCAGAGACTTTCAATGATGTGCACAAGGTCATTCAGCAGTAGTGGAGATACTGGCCTGTCAACCACTAAAAACAGAAAGATGGCAAGATACTATCCCAAGGAAGATTTTGCTTAATTTCTCTGCAAGACAAGTTAGACCCGCTTGGTTAGCCAGGGAGTCTGTCGCCCAGAGTACAAAAAGGAGCAAGTCTTGAGCTGCCAGGTGTGTGGGACAGAGTCCAGGGCGAGGTTTCTCACTGGGAGGTTGGAGTTCTAACTTTGCTATGTGACTCAGCCCAAGCCACTTCCCCTCTCTCTTTATGTTTGTTCTTCACCGATGAATAACAATGCCCAATGTCACTGTTGGAATTAGTTACCAGTGATGGAAAATGCACAGTGCAGTTATTCCCGATGTGAGATGTGATTCCTGGGAACAGAAGGGATGCACAGCCATCTGTTAATTGTTATGAGTAAAATTTGCGCTGGCTGCTCTCAGAGTAAGCATTTTCTTCCCAAGAGGAGAGTGGGCAGGAGGCTTGAGCCTGGGCCCTGCCCTCTTCAGAGACACTCACCAATGTGGAGGCTCTAGAGGACCAGACAGAGCAGTCTGGTCATGGCAGGAAAAAGAAACAAAAGGCAGGTTATCTGGAGGGAAAGCAGCAAACATTCATCAGGAGCAAATTATCTGAAGGCTTTGGCAGGACTGAGAAATGGTTAGAATCAGGGCTTGGATCTTTTTATTAAATTGTAGTAAAATATACATAACATAGTATTTATCATTTAAGCACTTTTAAGTGCATGATCAGTGGCATTAAATACATTCACATTGGTGTGCAACCATCGTCTTCATTCATCCATCTCCAGAACTTTTTTCATCTTGTAAAACCAAAATTCTATACCCGTTCAACATTAATTCCTCATTCTGTTTTCCCCCAATCCCCTAGTAAGCCACCATTCTACTTTCTGTCTCTATCAATTGGACTACTCTAAGCAGCTCAAAGAAGTAGATTCATACAATATGTGTCTTTTTCCAACTGGCTTATTTCACTTAGCATAATGTCCTCAAGGTTCATCCAAGTTGTAGCATATGAGAATTTCCTTCCTTTTTTTTTTTTGGAGACAGAGTCTCGCTCTATCGCCCAATCTGGAGTGCAATGGTGCAATCTCAGTTCACGGCAACTTCCGCTTCCCGGGTTTAAGCCATTCTCCTGCCTTAGCCTCCCGAGTAACTGGGATTACAGGTGCACGCTACCATGCCTGGCTTATTTTTTGTATTTTTTAGTAGAGATGGGGTTTCACTGTGTTGCCCAGACTGGTCTCGAACTCCTGAGCTCAGCCCATCTGCTGGCCTCGGCCTCCCAAAGTGCTAGGATTACAGGCATGAGCCATGTCGCCCAGCCGCAAGAATTTCCTTCCTTTTTAAGGCTGAATAATATTCCATTGCACGTAAATCTCACATTTGTTTATTAATTCGTCTGTTGATGGACACAGGTTATTTCTGCCTTCTGGTTATTGTGAATACTGCTGCTATGAACATGGGTATACAAATATGTCTTTGAGACCCTGATTTTAATTCTTTTGGGTATATACCCAGCAATGGAATTGCTAGTTCACATTGTCCTTCTATTTTTTTTACTTTTTATTTTTTGAGGAACCAACACGCTGCTTTCTACAGCGGCTGCACTATTCTGCATTCCCACCAGCAATGTGTAAGGGTTCCAATTTCTCCATATGCTGGCCAACTCTTGTTATTTTCTGTTTTGTTTTTTTTTAATAGTAGCCATCATAATGAGTGTGAGTAATATCTCATTGTGGTTTTCATTTGCATCTCCCTAATGATTAGTGATGTTAAACATCTTTTCATGTGCTTTTTGGCCATTTTCGTATCTTCTTTGGAGAAAGGACTATTCAAGCCTTTTCCCATTTTTTAATCAGTTTGTTTTTTTAAAAAACAATTGCTGGCCGGGCACGGTGGCTCACGCCTGTAATCCCAGTGCTTTGGGAGGCCGAGGCAGGTGGATCACGAGGTCAGGAGATCGAGACCATCCTGGCTAACACGGTGAAACCCCGTCTCTACTAAAAATACAAAAAATTAGCCAGGCGTGGTGGTGGGCACCTGTAGTCCCAGCTACTCGAGAGGCTGAGGCAGGAGAATGGCATGAACCCGGGAGGCAGAGCTTGCAGTGAGCCAAGATCGCGTCACTGCACTCCAGCCTGGGTGACAGAGCGAGACTCCATCTCAAAAATAAAAATAAAAAAAGAAAAAGAAAACAATTGCCGCTGAGTTTTAGGAGTTCTCTATATATTCTGGATATTGATCCCTTACTGGCTATGTGATTTGCAAATATTTTCTCCCATTCTGTGGGTTGCCTTTTCACTCTGTTGATAGTTCTCTTATATGAAGACTTTGGCAGGGCATGGATCTTGAACTTGAAAAATCTGGATTCAAAATCTGGCTATGTAACACTGGGCAAGCTGTGTTTTCATCTGAAAAATAGGGATGATGCTCATAATAGAACCTTGCTTATAAGATTGCTATAATGATAAGTAAATGGGATTGTACATGTAAAATCTTACCATAGAGCCTAGACCAGGTTAAGTGCTCAATAAGTGGTAGCCTTATTACTATTGGGCTTAAGAAGGAGCCAGAATAATGTGCTTGAAATATTATATTCGTTATTATCAAATGGGTGAGTATGCCAACAATAACTAAGCAAGCAATCTGAACACAATAACATTACATAATACTTAACACTTGTGTAGCAAGTTGCAGTTTACAAAGCATTTAAACATGCATCATTCATTCAACGAGCTCCACTGGGGACATAGTGATGAGTAAGACACAGTCCTGCAGAAGTGAGTGGGAGAAATCAACAAGGAAAAAAAGGCCGTTTAATCAGGCTGATGAGTGTTAAGAAGACAGAAGCATAGGGTGCTGCGGGGGTGTGACGGGGGAGACACAGAGGAAGAGCAGTTCAGACTGGGGGAGGGTTTCCCAGGTGGGTAATATAGATACAGAATATTACAGGGTTAGAAGAAGAAAAGGGGGAGTGGGAACTGGAAGGCACTGAGTGTTCTGGGAACAAGAAGAAGCTAGTGCAAAGGCTGGAGGTGAGAGAAGCTGGCTCACCCAGGAACAGCTGTTAATTATGGCTAGAGTCTAGGATTTAAGAGGGAGTAGTAGTGTGGGATGAGTCCAGAGAAACCAGCAGGTGCCAGATCATGAAAGGCCTTGTAGACCAGGGTAAGGAATTGGGATTTTTATTATAATAATAACAGAGACCTATTGAAGGGTTTTGAGCAGATGAGCTACGTAACTGGGTTTGCCTTTTCAAAAGATCCCTTTGGCTACAGTGTAGAGAGTGAAATGAAGAGGACTCAGCTAAGGAGAGAACAGAGGATGGAGAAAAGAGGAATTTAGGGATAAGACAGAGCAAATGTGGAGACTGACTGGATGACCTCAACTGATTCTCTTTGGTAGTAACTTACATATTAGCATCAATGGAAGTTGAGGAAGGCTAAGTGACTTGTACAAGATCTCACAGCCTAAAGAATTTGGTCAGGACCCTGGCTTTCCACCTTGACATCTTTTGTTCACTTCATCAGAAGATGCTGTTAGACGGGTTGCTAGATCTTTGTATGTAAAGCCACTTCAAGGAATTCAAGTCCCGTTTCCCCAGTGACTGCTATGCAGCAAATATTCATTTCAGAGGTATAGTACTTTATCTAAATGTTGAACTGGTCATCATTGTACTATGTTTTGGAATACTTGAGCTTCAAGTCACTCTTTTATCTTCTATTTTACTTTTAGTGTTTAATGGGCAGCCTGTAAGCAAACGCTTCCATTCCAGGGAGGCTCATATAAACAGGCCAAGGCTCAGGAAAGAAAAATGGGCTTGCGTCCTAGCCCAGACCACTAATTAGCTGTGGGATGTAACTAGTCACTTTCTTTTTACAAACTTATATCTGAAAACCCAGGGGAATAGAATAAACAAGTGCATACTCACTCAAATTCAATAACTTTCTGAATGTCTTTTAAAATAACTGCACTTTCAAACTGTGAATAGCAACTCTCTCATCAATCTATTTGGTAAATTGGTCTCTGACCTCATAATACACTTATCCTTGATAGCGATTTTCCCTGAACTCTACTGTTTGCTCAGCAGGGAGTGTGTCCCTGCCCTGTAATTGCTGAGCATGGTGTTATCAGACTCAAAGTGTCAACCAAGATACATGGGTATGTTTGTTTTTTTCTGAGACACTTGTACTGCTAATATACTTTTGAAGGGGGAGGGCCACTCACTGAGTTAGAAAACCAGTAGGAAGGGAAAAAATGACTGAGGAAGGAGATGAAATTACAGTTTATGAAAAACCCAACTGATATGCCTATCCTGAGACATCAATCAGATTATGAAGAAGTGTCGCTGTGAATGGCAAGGCCCTGCACACACAGAGGGTATTAATGATAATAATCTTTCTTCGAATCCCACAAGCTAGGTTAGCCTGTAAGTGAAAAGGAGCCTGTGGTGGTGCAGACTTGCCCAGAATCAGGGCCCAGTGGGGCTGCAGTTCCTGCTCAACAGGAAGGATGGAGCCCTGACAGGCAACTCCACTCCCAGGGGCTGAGCTCAAGGTCACAGAGCCTGTGCAGTGACCCCCATGGGATGTGGGATTGAAGGTCAAATCCCAAGAGAGACCAGCATTCCAGACTGTCCCCCACCCCTCCTGTGGCTTCCAGGAGCAGCAGGAAGTACTGGGCTTGAGAACCACGGGCCCTACCCCGCCTGGAGGGAGATGGCACTCCTGCACTTGTGTTTCTCTTTGGAGAGCGCCCGCAGCCTGCTCTGGCTGTGACACAGTAGACTAGGAGGCCAGCAAGGGACCAAGTCACTCCCTGTATGTGGGGGGCGGGTGCAGGGTCTCCCCTGAGGGGTGAGATCTCTCATTGTCTCCAGCCTCACAGCAGAATCACACTAGGCCGGAAGAGCAGAAACCTCATGCGAGGCCAGGGAAATGATCCCAAGAAAAAGGAAGAGGGGATAGCAAGGCCCTTTGTAGACAGTCAAGCCCTAGACAGGTAGAAGAGAAACACCATTCATGGTGATAGTGATTCCAAAGCCCTTTGAGTCATTCAGCAAGCATTTACCAAACACTGACCTGGTGCAGAGCCCTGTGGCAGGCTCCGTGGGTGTTACAAACTTGAGGCAGGCCTGGGCGTTCCCCCTAAAGGGCCTTTCTTAGGGGAGCTAAACCATATCCACACATATCACTGTCATTCAGGATGGCCTCTGGTGAGGGTGGTAGGGGGCAGATATAGAAAAGTAGGCTGCGTGGAGGCCCTGAGTTTTGAGACAGGCTGTAAAATAGATCTTTGGGCTGGTCTTCCAGGGGTGTTGCCTGTTATCCCAACATTAAGTGGAAACCTCTGTGGGTTGTTGTGGCTTTAGGTCTCTCCCTCTGTCCCACCCTGACCCTGATGTTGGTCTGCAAATGGAAAGGACTTGGCCACTTCTGTTGACTGACAGAGGGAGTAGGGTGGGGAAAGAGAGCACCTTTCCCTAAGGAAAATTGTCATCATCATCCAAATGTCTGTCTTCTCATCTAGACTAAACTGGGGCAAGCCACAAGTCTTAGGCAACTGTGAGTCCCCAGCCCCTAACACAACTTCAGGCGTATAGTAGATGCTCAATACATGTTCACTGCATGATTGAATGAGTAGAGTCTAGAGTGTTTGTCTTGCAGCTTCGAGTGGACAGCCCTGCTCTTCATGACCTGGGAAGACACTTTTTGCTTTCTATGAAAACTGTCTACCTAGGAGGATTTGATTTTGCAGTAGGCATAAAGATGCCTTATTCGTCATCCTCCTCACCATAGAACTTCCATTAAATCTTCTAGGTCTGTCCTCTAGGTCTGTCCTCTGGACATGACAACATCCCCTTCCTTCCTCCCTACCACAAGGCTCAAGTTTCTTTTGTTTTTTTTTTGTTTGTTTGTTTGGTTGTTTTTTACAGCCAAGAACCCTCTGAGGCCTCATGTGCATTTTGACATAAGTCCTATGGAGACAATGTCCTGCCTTTACTGCCCTACCCAGACAGAGTATGCCGCCTATCTTTTGAAGCCCAAGTCCCTCCTCCTCTGGGAAGCCCTTCTTGAGAAAAGGCCACACACTGTGGCCTTTCCTGGCTCTCTTGGCTGCACAGTTGAGTAAGTCATTGTATTATAGGTAAACATGGTTGAGTCATTTGAGTCATAGAGATGTTTCATTTGTAGCTTTTTCTCCCAAATAGATAGTGATCCCCTGTTGCCAGAGATGCTAGCACTGACTTCTCTATCCCCGGTAGTGTTTCCCAAAAGACATTGCGCATAGGCATGTGGCAAATACTTGCTTGTTTGAGGGGAAGGCAGATAACTGATCTGAACCTTCCAGGGATTGTCAAGTCACACATATTTCCTTTTTCTATGCCTGATTAATCGACTTTCTGCTATCAAGTTGTCCTGGAAGTTAAACAAGAAACAATTCTGTCTCAACTGCAGATTAGAAATCAGGAAATCTTGGTTATAGTCCTGACTGATGTGAACTTTGGCAAGCCAGTTAACTGCCTCAATTTCTCCAGTTAAGAAATAGAGAGACTTCCACTTCTGGCTAAGATGGAGCAACAGGGTTTGTAGTTACCCTCCCAAATGAAACAACCAAATAAAATCAAATAAAGACAGACAACATGAAGCAAGTTTTCAAGTCACTAGATATTAATAGTAGGTGACGAAGGATGGTGATCCCAGGAAGATGGGAAACAAACAAGGTGAGCCCTATGAATGTCCCAGGTTATTTTTTTAACAGCTTTATTATGCTATAACTCGCATACCATACAATTCACCCACTTAAAATGTAGAATTCAGTGGTTTTAGTATATTCACAGATACTGCAACTATTACCAATTTTGGAGCATTTTCATCACCTCAAAAGGAAATCCCATGCCCTTTGGCTATCGCTGTTCTATTCCCTATTCCCTTCAGCCTTAAGCAACAATCTACTTTCTGTCTGTATAGATTTCCCTATTCTGGACTTTCAAATTAATGGAATCATACAATATGTGGTTTTTGTATCTGGGTTATTTTGCTCCATGTAATGTTTTCAAGGTTTATCCATGTCGTAGCATGTATCAGTAAGTACTTCATTCTTTTTATGGCCAAATAATATACCATTGTACGGAGATACCACATTGTGTCTATTCATTCATCAGTTGATGGATATTTATGTTGTTTTCACCCTTTGGTTATTATGAAGGACGCTGCTATAAACACTCCTGTACAATTTCTGTGTAAGTTTTTGTGTGGACATATATTTTCCTTACTCTTGGATATACACCTAGAAGGGGAATTGCTGGTTCACACGAGAGCTTTCTGTTTAAACTTTTCACGAACTGCCAGACTGTCTTCCAAAGTGGCTGCATCATTTAACCTTCCTGTCAGCAATGTAGGACGATTCCAATTTCTCCACATCCTTGCCCATACTTGTTATCTGACTTTTTAATTATAGTCATCCTCATGGGTATGAAGTGGTGTCTCACTGTAATTTTACCTTGCATCTCCCTGATTATGTTGAGCAACTTTTCATGTGTTTATTGTCCATTTGTACATCTTCCCCAAAGAAATGTCTATTCAGATCCTTTGCCCATTTTTAACTGGTTTGTCTTTTTATTATTGAGTTTTTATATAGTTTAGATACCACTCCCTTATAATATTAATGAACTGAAAATATTTCCCCCATTCTGAGGGTTGACTTTTCACTTTCATGATGGTGTCCTTGTTTTACATTTTGATGAGATCAAATTTATCTATTTTTTATTTTGTTGCTTGTCCTTTGGTATCATAAATAACAATTCCTTGCCAAAGCTGAGGTCATGAACATTTAATCTTATAGGTTTTTTTTGTTTGTTTGTTTGTTTGTTTGTTTTTTACGGAGTTTCGCTCTTTGTTGCCCAGGCTGGAGTGCAATGGCAACATCTCGGCTCACTGCAACCTCCACCTCCTGGGTTCAAGCGATTCTCCTGCCTCAGCCTCCTGGGTATCTGGAATTACAGGCGCCCACCACCATACCTGGCTAATTTTTGTAATTTTAGTAGAGACGGGCTTTCACCATGTTGGCCAGGCTGGTCTCAAACTCTTGACCTCAGGTGATTCACCCTTCTTGGCCTCCCAAAGTGCTGGGATTACAGGCATGAGCCACCGCACCCGGCCATATTTAGGTTTTTGATCCATTTGAGTTCATTTTTATATATAGTGTGGGGCATGATCCAATGTCATTCTTTTCTGTGTGGCTATGCAGTTGTCCCAGCACTATTTCTTGAAAACACTATTATTTCCTCATTGAATGGTCTTGGCACTCTTGTCAAAATCAGTTGACCATAGACACGTGGTTTTATTTCTGGACTCTCAATTCTATGTCATATATCCTTATACCACTACTGCACTGTCTTGATTACCATTTGTCGTAAAATTTGAAATCAGGAAATGTGAGTCCTCTTACTTTGTTCTTCTTTTTCCAGATTGTTTTAAGTATTCTGGGTCACTTGCAATTCCATATGAATTTTGGAATCAGCTTGCCAAATTCTTTCTTTCTTTCTTCTTTTTTTTTTTTTTTTGACGGAGTCTTGCTCTGTCGCCAGGCTGGAGTGCAGTGGCACAATCTCCGCTCACTGCAACCTCCGCCTCCCAGGTTCAAGCGATTCTCCTGCCTCAGCCTCCCGAGTAGCTGTGATTACAGGCACAGGCCGCCACGCCCAGCTAATTTTTGTATTTTTAGTAGAGACGGGGTTTCACCATGTTGGCCAGGATGATCTCAATCTCTTGACCTTCTGATCTACCCGCCTCAGCCTCCCAAAGTTCTGGGTTTACAGGTGTGAGCCACTGCACCCAGCCATCTTGCCAATTTCTAAAGAAAAGCTAGCTGGGATCTTATAAAGATTGCATTGAATCTGTTGATTACTTTGGGAAGTATTACCATTTTAACAATATTAAGTCTCCTGACTCATGAACATAGAATGTGTTTCCATTTATTTATACCTTCTATAATTTCTTTCAACATTGCCTTGTAGTTTCCAGAGTATAATTTTTGTACTCCTTTTCTTTTTTTTTATTTTTTTATTTTTTATTATTGTACTTTAGGTTTTAGGGTACATGTGCACAATGTGCAGGTTTCTTACATATGTATACATGGGCCATGTTGTTTTGCTGCACCCATTAACTCGTCATTTAGCATTAGGTATATCTCCTAATGCTGTCCCTCCCCCTCCCCCCACCCCACAACAGTCCCCCGAGTGTGATGTTCCTCTTCCTGTGTCCATGAGTTCTCATTGTTCAATTCCCACCTATGAGTGAGAACATGCAGTGTTTGGTTTTTTGTCCTTGCGATAGTTTACTGAGAATGATGTTTTCCAGTTTCATCCATGTCCCTACAAAGGACATGAACTCATCATTTTTTATGGCTGCATAGTATTCCATGGTGTATATGTGCCACATTTTCTTAATCCAGTCTATCGTTGTTGGACATTTGGGTTGATTCCAACTCTTTGCTATTGTGAATAGTGCCGCAATAAACATATGTGTGCATGTGTCTTTATAGCAGCATGATTTATAGTCCTTTGGGTATATACCCAGTAATGGGATGGCTGGGTCAAATGGTATTTCTAGTTCTAGATCCCTGAGGAATCGTCACACTGACTTCCACAATGGTTGAACTAGTTTACAGTCCCACCAACAGTGTAAAAGTGTTCCTGTTTCTCCACATCCTCTCCAGCACCTGTTGTTTCCTGACTTTTTAATGATGGCCATTCTAACTGGTGTGAGATGGTATCTCACTGTGGTTTTGATTTGCATTTCTCTGATGGCCAGTGATGATGAGCATTTTTTCATGTGTACTCCTTTTCTTAAATTTATTCCTATTTTATTCTTTTTGATGATATTGTGAATGGAATTGTTTTCCTTAATCTCATTTTTATTGTTTATTGCAAGTATATAGATAAACAATTGATTTTTATATATTGATCTTATATCCTGCAACCTTGATTGACCTTTTTTTTTTTGGATTCCTTGGGATTTTCTACATACAAGATCGTGTTATCTGCAAACAGAGATACTTTTACTTTTTTCTTTTCCAGTCTAGGTGGCTTGTATTTCTTTTTCTTGCCTAATTGCCCTGGATAGAACTCCCAATACAATGTTAAGATGCTGACATCCTTGTTTTGTTCATAATCTTAAGAGTAAGTCATTCATTCTTTCATTCTTTCATCATTAAGTACAGTGTCTGCTGTGATTTTTCCTAGTTGCCCTTTATCAAGTTGAGGGAGTTCCCTACCATTGCTAGTTTGTTGAATATTGTTATCATGAAAGGGTATTGGGTATTGCATTTTGTCAAATGCTATTTTTTTTTTATGGAGTTTCACTCTGTCACCCAGGCTGGAGTGCTGCAGTGGCACGATCTCGGCTCACTGCAGCCTCCGCCTCCCGGGTTCGAGCAATTCTCCTGCCTCAGACTCCTGAGTAGCTTGGATTACAGGTGCCTGCCACCACGCCCGGCTAATTTTTGTATTTTTTAGTAGAGACAGGGTTTCACTATGTTTGTCAGGCTGGTCTCAAACTCCTGACCTCAAGTGATCCACCTGCCTTGGCCTCCCAAAATGCTGGGATTACACGTGTGAGCCACCACACCCAGCCTGTCAAATGCTTTTTCTGCATCTATTGAGGTGATCATGTGAATTTTAGTTTTTATTCAATTGCTATGGTATATTGATTTGCAGATGTTAAACCAACTTTATATTCCCGGGATAAATCCCGCTTTTCTTTCTTTCTTCTTTTTTTTTTGAGATGGAGTCTCACTCTGCTACCTAGACTGGAGGGCAGTGATGTGATCTCAGCTTACTGCAACCTCTGCCTCCCAGGTTCAAGCGATTCTCCTGCCTCAGCCTCCCAAGTAACTGGGACTACAGGTGCGTGCCAACACGACCAGCTAATTTTTGTATTTATAGTACATTTTATATTTTTAGTACATTTCACCATGTTGGACAGGCTGGTCTCGAACTCCTGACCTCAAGTGATCTGCTTGCCTCAGCCACCCAAAGTGCTGGGATCACAGGCGTGAGCCATTGTGCCCAGCCAAATCTCACTTTTTATACTGCATTGTTTTCTTTGCGTTGTTGGGTTCAGTTTTCTAGTATTTTGTTTTGGATTTTTGCATCCATATTCATAAAAGTTATTGATGTTTAGTATTCTTTTCCTGTGATATCTTTATCTGATTTTGGTATCAGGGTAATATTAGTCTCACAGAATGAGTTGGGGAGAGTTCCATCATCGTCTATTTTGGGATACTTTGTGAACTGGTGTTAAATTAACTTTTTTTTTTTTTTTTTTTGAGAGGGAGTCTAGCACTGTCTCCCGGGCTGGAGTGCAGTGGCAGGATCTCGGCTCACTGCAACCTCCGCCTCCCAGGTTCAAGCGATTCTCCTGCCTCAGCCTCCCAACTAGCTGGGATTACAGGCTTACAGGCGCCTGCCACCATGCCCAGCTAATTTTTATTTTATTTATTTATATTTTTGAGATGGAGTCTCGCTGTGTCGCCCAGACTGGAGTGCAATGGTGCCATCTCGGTTCACTGCAAGCTCCACTTCCCAGGTTGACACCATTCTCTGGCCTCAGCCTCCTGAGTAGCTGGGACTATAGGCGCCCACAACCACGCCCAGCTAATTTTTTTCTTTTATTTATTTTTAGTAGAGACAGGGTTTCACCGTGTTAGCCAGGATGATCTTGATCTCCTGACTTCATGATCCGCCCGCATCGCCCTCCCAAAGTGCTGGGATTACTGGCGTGAGCCACTGCGCCCGGCCAAGTTTTTGTATTTTCAGTAGAGACGGGGTTTCACCATGTTGGCCTGGCTGGTCTCGAACTCCTGACCTCGTGATTCACCTGCCTTGGCCTCCCAAAGTGCTGGGATTACAGGTATGAGCCACTGCCCCAGGCTAAATTAACTCTTCTTTAAATGTTTGTTAGAACTCAGTGTTGAACTATCAGGGCCTAGAGTTTTCTTTGTGGGTAGTTTTTTAAAATTACTAATTCAATCTGTTCACTTGTGATAGGTCTATTGATATTAGTTTTTTCTTCTTAAGTCAGTTTCAGTAGTTTTCATATTTCTAGGAATTTTTTCATTTTATCTAATTATTGATGTCCAGTTGTTAATAGTATTTATAATCCATTTTATTTCTGTAAAGTCAGTAGTAATGTTCCCTCTTTAATTTCAAATTCTATCAGTGAAACCAACTCAATAGTCCCAGAGACAGTTTTTGTGGATAAATATAGAAATTGACCCTTCTGTTCTTTTTTTTTTTTTTTTGAGACAGAGTCTCGCTCTGTTGCCCAGGCTGGAGTGCAGTGGCACAATCTCGGCTCACTGCAAGCTCCGCCTCCCAGGTTCACGCCATTCTCCCGCCTCAGCCTCTCCGAGTAGCTGGGACTACAGGTGCCCGCCACCACGCCCGGCTAATTTTTTTGTATTTTTAGTAG
This sequence comes from Symphalangus syndactylus, assembly GCF_028878055.3. NCBI lineage: Eukaryota > Metazoa > Chordata > Mammalia > Primates > Hylobatidae > Symphalangus > Symphalangus syndactylus. The sequence continues at coordinate 122,482,618 of NC_072447.2, read as the reverse complement.
AGACGGGGTTTCACCGTGGTCTCGATCTCCTGACCTCATGATCCACCCACCTCGGCCTCCCAAAGTGCTGGGATTACAAGCGTGAGCCACCGCGCCTGGCCGACCCTTCTGTTCTTAAAGCTTGAAACTTCCATTTGTTTAATTTGCTTTCCTTCCTCAGGAAAAGACCCTCAGGCCTCTCAAAAAGTATCGAAGAACTGAAACTCAACAGATCACCACATCCAGACAATGAGGTGCCAGCCCTCTCATTCCTCATGATTGCTTCCTTACCCTTCCCTAGTTCCTGATTTCCCACACAGTTACATTTCTTCCCCACTAAATAAACCCCTAATATTAGTCAGCCAGGAAGATGGAATTGAGACTGATCTCCCAACTCCTCAACTGCAGCACCCTTCACCTCCACCCCATTAAAGCCTTCTTCCTTGGCAATACTCATTGTCTCAGTGACTGGCTTTCTGTGCCAGGAGCAGCAGGATCTAGACCAAAACTCAGGTGTTTTGGTAACAGTAATTTGAGTCTTCTCTCTTTTCTTCTTGGTCAATGTAGCTAAAGGTTTGAAAATTTTGTTAATTTTTTTCAAAGAAGCAGCTTTTAGTTTCATTGATTTTTCTCTATTGTTTTTCTATTATCTAGTCTGTTAATTTTCACTCTAATTATTCTCTTCTTTTCACTTGCTTTAGGTAAATAACACTGAGTAAAATGTTTCCTTACATTATTTGTTTTTGTTTTGGCCTACCTTCTCTTCTTTGAAAGCTATCACATTCAATCATCGGGTAAGCTTATGTTAAGTTCCTTTATTGCTGCACTATATAAATTAAAATATCAAGTTAAAACAATTTCTGCAAAGACAGAGATGGATGTCTATCTTCTAGAACCTTGCTACTAAATATGTGGTCCATGGATCAGCAGCATCAGCAACACCTGAAAGTGTTTTGGAAATGCAGAGTCTCAGGCCCTCTGCAGACCTAGTGAATCACAACCGCACTTCAACAAGATCCACAAGTAATCCCTGTACACATTAAACTTTAACATGCACACTGCTATTGAAAGCAGCATTATCAAAGAAAACCAAAGTGATGATCCAGATAAGCCTAGAAGCCCATGTAATAGTAAAGAGCCTAGGCCCAGATTTTGGTTTAGAGAGAAATATGGGAAGAAGCTGAGCTTCGTTTAAGGTATGACCAGGCTTAATTCAATGGCTTGGGACTGTTGCACGTAAACTGAATAGAACACCAAAGGCTGGGCTGGGGAGGAGACTAGAAGTCACAGGGGCTGTGAAAGAAAGACCTCTTGGAAGAGCAAAGATTGAGTGGTGGCAGTAGAAAAATGAATAAGGGAAAAGCTATTTCCAGAGGGATACAAATATTGTAATGGCACTTATATGGATTTTTAAAACTTTTAATACAACTTATATATGCTTCTTCCATGGCAGGCCGGTATAAAAACATTTAATCAATTTATATATATATACACATGCATGGGAATGATCCTACAAATATATATATATATGCATAGACATGTATGAGAATGATAAACAGCACATTTAGGACAGTGGTTACCTCTTGGAAGGTATATTAGTTCATATTGCATAACAAATTAACAAGTTACCCCAAAATCCAGGAGATCAAAACATAATCCAGACATGGCTTCGCTGAGCTTTTTGCTTCAGGGTTTCTTCCAAGGCTGCAATCAAGGTGTCAGCCAGGGGTTCAGTCTTACCTGAAGACTTCACCAGGAGGATCTGCTTCCAAGTTCACTCACATGGTTGTTGTCAGGATTTGGCTCTTTGTGGGCTGTTGGACAAAGGACTCAGTTCTTCACAAGGTGTTGGCTAGAGGCTTCCCTTGATTCCTTGCCATGTGGGCCACCCCATAGAGCATCTCACAACGTGGCAGCAGGCTTCATCAGAATGAACGAGTGAGAGTGCTGGCAGGATGGAAGTCACAGTCTTTTGCAACCTAATTACAGAACTGACATCCCACAACTTTTGTCATATTCTATTCATTAGAAATAAGTCACTAAGTCCAGCCCACAGTCAGGGGGAGGGGGATGACACAAGGGCATGAATACCAGAAGACAGAGTTCATTGAGGGTCATCTTTCAAAGCTGCTAGTAAAAGCAGAGGATGGCGGGGCACAGCAGCTCACACCTGTAATCCCAGCACTTTGGGAGGCCAAGACAGGTGGGTCACTTGAGATCAGGAGTTCGAGACCAGCCTGGCCAACATGGTGAAACCCCGTCTCTACTAAAAATACAAAAATTAGCTGAGTGGTGGCAAGCAGTAATCCCAGCTACTTGGGAGGCTGAGGCAGGAGAATTGCTTGAACCTGGGATGTGGAGGTTGCAGTGAGCCGAGATCACGCCACTGCACTCCAGCCTGGGTGACAGAGTAAGACTTCACCTCAAAAAAAAAATTAAAATAAAAGCAGAGGATGTTAGTAAAATAATTCTAGTTGTGCGGGTACTTCAACTATATCTGTAACATTTTCTTGCTTAAGTTATGGGTATTTATGCACATGGGTATTTATAATGGTTTTTACATACCATTTGCAGGTCTGAAATATTTCCTAATAAAGAAAAAAGAGAAAAAATTAAAGTTCAGTGGACCTAATCTCCGAATCTGTTGAAGATAGTTGTTCAGAGAAGGGGAAGGGTCCAGGGATTTGAGGGTTGGTAGCCTTGTTTCTACTTTTAGTTAAGGCTTCCTAGGTGCTCTCTAGTTAGCATCAATGCCTTCTCCCATATTATGCAATAGCATATCTCATAGTCTGTCTTACATTAATATTATTTATATATATGTGTGTGTGTGTGTGTGTGTACTGTCGTGTGTGTGTGTGTGTGTGTGTGTGTATCTATCACCCTCCTAGAGATTGTCAGGTTCTGGAAGGTTCACACCTTATAGAATTTTATTTGTCTTTCTATCCTATATCACCTAGCACTGTGCTTTATACATAGTAGGTGCTCAGTAAATGCTTGCTAAAGTTAAGTGGACTTAATGCTTCCCTGCCCCATTTTGGCACTTGCATTAACATTTTAAAATGTATCATATCCTAGTATGCGTTATGACCATAACTACAGGGTGAAATAAAAGACAGATATCCCTTTGTCATCATTATTAAACAGACAGAGCAAGAAAAAATAATTAGTTGCCCATATAATGTGGTGAAGTACTCCAAAATCCTCTCCCAAATAATATGTTCTCCACCACTGGAGCCTATTTTTCCTTTATTGTAGAATTCTTTCTTTAGGTTAAGGCATTCTTTCCAGGAGCTCTCTGCTAAACTACAAATAATCTTCAAATGAAACTATATCAACCTCAGTGCATTAGACCTTAGTACCATACTTCTTAATTTTTTTTGGTGGGGGGAGGATACCGATCTCTTTGAGAATTGAAAGCATTCTTTGAATACCCCCACTCCGAATGCATAACGTTTTACTTTCAAGTGATGATTCATGAACTTTCTAGAGGAACTTCTTTTGCTTAAAAAGATTGAGTTGTGACCTTGAGGGAACAAATACCCACACTTGGATATTTTACGGTTGAGGGACCATAGGGGAGGAACAGTGATTGGGAAGTGGGAGCATTGCCTAGAGAGAATTAGGTGGGGCGTTTCTTTTTTTTTTTTTTTTTTTTTTTGAGATGGAGTCTGCTCTGTCGCCCAGGGTGGAGTGCAGTGGCGCGATTTCAGCTCACTGCAACCTCTGCCTCCCAGGTTCATGCCATTCACCTGCCTCAGCCTCCTGAGTAGCTGGGACTACAGGCAACTGCCACCACGCCCGGCTAATTTTTTTTTTATATTTTTAGTAGAGATGGGGTTTCACTGTGTTAGCCAGGATGGTCTCGATTTCCTGAACTCGTGATCCACACGCCTCGGCCTCCCAAAGTGTTGGGATTACAGGCATGAGCCACCGCGTCTGGCCTAAAAGTGGGGCATTTCAACACGAAAAGGACCCAGGCAGCCCTAAAGTAGCAATCATGACTCAAAGTGCATGCTTGGATTTTTTTTTTAAATCTTGATATTAGAAGGACAACAGAAATTATAGTAGTTGTAGTTGCTGAAAATTTCATTTTCCGAAACTTTATGAAGTTCTGGGTGAGGTCGGAAACTCTAGGCATCATTATTCATGCCCAGAAATGGTGTTAATCATGTACATACTCAGAATGCAGAGTTTCTTCACAATATTAATATGCTTTATGATTGCACTACTCATGATCCATGTAGCAGAGTAAAATCCATCACTGTAGGATAAACTGTTAATAGCTGTTGAGGGGAAATAAAGATGACAGCTGTGTACTTGTTCTGTACAACATAGAGTGGCATCTTCCCCATTTCCAAAATAGTAATTCCAAACTTTAAGCAGAAAATTCAGTTTAACTAAGTAGACCTGGAACAAATGCCAAATATAGTACATGGCCCCAATTACCATTGCCATATTCTGTTTCTCTTTCGGAAGAAAACACATCTGGGGCTCCACTACAGATTTCTTCTTAAGAATTGATATAGTAACCGGCCGGGCATGGTGGCTCATGCCTGTAATTCCAGCACTTTGGGAGGCGAAGGTGGGTGGATCACCTGAGGTGAGGAGTTCAAGACCAGCATGGCCAACATGGTGAAATCCCATCTCTACTAAAAATACAAAAAAAAAATTAGCCAGGTGTGGTGGCGGGCACCTGTAATCCCAGCTACTTGGGAGGCTGAGGCAGGAGAATTGCTTGAACCCGGGAAGTGGAGGTTGCAGTGAGCTGAGATCGCTCCATTGCACTCCAGCCTGGGCGACAAAAGCGAAATTCAGTCTCAAAAAAAGAAAATAAAGAATTGATATAGTAACCTTACCTTCTTCTCTTGTGAAAGAGAAATCTTTCAACAAACACCCTACCTCCTGCTTGCCCCTTGGGCCCAGAGCACAGAGCATGTCATTTTGGAAGGGTTGCTGGCCCACACTGTTTCTCTTTGCAATTACTTTAATTCCCCCAAATAATCCCTTGACTTCTTTGAACTTCTCAGAAGAGAAACTGAAAAGTGTGCAGGAACATACATGTAACCACATTGTTTCATACTACACTTATTACTTCAAGTCCATTTTCTTCACAAAGTGAAGCCTTTGCAGAATTCATAAAGGAGGGCCTGAAATAAGCCCTGAAAGGGTTTTAAAGTTCTTAAAAGTTCACAGTCTGGTGCAGTGGCTCATGCCTGTAATCCCAGCACTTTGGGAGGCTGAAGTGGGAGGATCACTTAAAGCCAAGAGTTGGAGACCAGCCTGGGCAACATAGCGAGATCCCATCTCTACAAAAAAATTAAAAAATAGCCAGGCATGGTGGTACAAGCCTGTGGTCCAAGCTACTCAGGAGGCTGAGGCAGGAGAATCCCTTGAGCCCAGGAAGTCAAGGCTGCAGTGAACCATGATTGCACTACTGCACTCCAGCCTTGGCAACAGAGTGAGACCCAAGTCTCGAGAAAAAAAAGTTCACAAAAATAAGATTTACCAAATGTTCAAAAATAATTTTGATGAATCACAATCGTGAAGAAACAGTTTTCTGTCTTTATTACAAAGTTATTTTTGAAGTGTTTCTTCATGAATCATACAAAATAACTGATTGCAATATATATTGTCATCTTCATAACTACTTCTGAGAGAGAAAAACTCTAGTTAAAAAAAGGAAACCAATATTTTAATTGAAAAATATTTTCTGGGCTGGACGCGGTGGCTCATGCCTGTAATCCCAGCACTTTGGGAGGCCGAGGCGGGCGGATCACGAGGTCAGGAGATGGAGACCATCCTGGCTAACACAGTGAAACCCCATCTCTACTAAAAATACAAAAAATTAGCCAGGCGTGGTGGCAGGAGCCTGTAGTCCCAGCTACTTGGGAGGCTGAGGCAGGAGAATGGCATGAACCCGGGAGGCAGAGCTTGCAGTGAGCCGAGATCTCGCCACTGCACTCCAGCCTGGGCGACAGAACGAGACTCTGTCTCAAAAAAAAAAAAAGGAAAAATATTTTCTGCACAGTAAAATAAATGACACAGTAATGAAAGAAACAATATACTTCCCAAATGTAGATTATGTCATTATTAAATAATTCTCTTCTTAAATTTTGATTCAATTTTAATCCATAGTAAAGCTGTAAGTTATTTTGGTAAAGTGGCAAGCCCTTCTAGATTATTCACTTCAAGGATCAGAGCAGCATTATGTCTTTGTTCTTGAAAGTGGAATTTTTTTTTTTTTTTAAAGATAGAGACATATTAATGATAGAGCTATGAATTCTCTGTCCGGAATGGATTCTATTCAGAGTGATGTGTGGTACATTAAATACTTTCACAGGCATTAACATCACATATCATTACTTTGTTTAAAAAACAAATGTGGCCAGGCGCGGTGGTTCACACCTGTAATCCCAGCACTTTAGGAGACCAAGGCAGGCAGATCACGAGGTCAAGAGATCGAGACCATCCTGGCCAACATTGTGAAACCCGTCTCTACTACAAACACAAAAATTAGCTGGGCGTGGTGGCGGGCACCTGTAGTCACAGCTACTTGGGAGGCTGAGGCAGGAGAATTGCTTGAACCGGGGAAGCACAGGTTGCAGTGAGCCCAGATCACGCCACTGTAGTCCAGCCTGGCAACAGAGAGAGACTCCATCTCAGAAAAAACAAAAATTTTTTAGTCAGGTCTTTCTGCTGCTATCACTATCATGAATATCAGGTGTCTGGTTGTACTGATATTCATATTCCCGGGACACAATGTTTTGAATTGAGTGGAGGGCATTCAGTGCTTATAAAACTCTGCTGAGATGTTACCACTACTAGATCCCTCCCCGCAATGACAGTTGACTTTTCTAAGGGCACCCATCAAGTTGTATTATAAGATAAATCATATGTGTATATTTTTCATAAGACTGTGAACTTACTGAGGGAAGGATCTTTTTTTTTTTTTTTTTTGAGACAGAGTCGCCAGGATGGAGTGTAGTTGCGTAATCAAGGCTCACTGCAGCCTCTGCCTCTTGGGCTCAAGCAATTCTCCTGCCTCAGCCTCCCAAGTAGTTGGGATTACAGGTTTGCCACCATGCCTGACTAATTTTTGCATTTTTTGTAGAGACGGGTTTTGCTATGTTGCTCAGGCTGGTCTTGAACTCCTGAGCTCAAGCAATCTGCCTGTCTCCACCTGCCAAAGTGTTGAGATTAAGGCATGTGTGACGGCACCCAGCCCCTTTTTTAAATCTTTAGTATTACTAACACAGTGCCTCAAACATAGTAATAATGATAAAAGTAATGATGATAACCATAATAACCTGTACTGAACACTTTATATATACCAGGCCCTATTTCTAAGTATATTACATGATTAATTCAATTAATCTCACAACGATCTTAGGAGGGAAATACTGTTTAATCTACATTTTACAAATGAGGAAACAGGTACCCACTGGTTGAGTAACTTGTCCAAGGCTATACAGCTAAATAAATTGCACAGCCAGGACTTGAATCCAAGCAGTCCAGCTCCAGAGTAATGCTCTTAACCTCTAAAGGTATGCTCTGCTGCCTAGAGTATGTATTCAATAATTATCATGGCAAATATTTGTTTATTTGACTATTCTCCAAACACATGTTGTAACTTAAACATGTAAATGAATGTAGTCCTTCAAAGATGTTGCCCTGACCGGGTGCGGTGGCTCATGCCTGTAAGCCCAGCACTTTGGGAGGCAGAGGCGGGCGGATCACGAGGTCAGGAGATTGAGACCATCCTGGCTAACATGGTGAAGCCCCATCTCTACTAAAAATACAAAAAATTAGCTACTCTGGAGGCTGAGGGAGGAGAATGGTGTGAACCCGGGAGGCAGAGCTTGCAGTGAGCCGAGATCGCGCCACTGCACTCCAGCCTGGGCGACAGAGCGAGACTCCGTCTCAAACACAACAAAACAAAACAAAACCAAAAAAAAAACAAACAAAAAACAACAACAAAAAAAACAAAGATGTTGCCCTGGGAAGCTACTATTGTTCAGAACCTTTTGTAATTCCTTCTTTGGAGTTGTTCTCAGAGCCAGTCTATGAATCAGAGAAGAAAGGTGGTCAATATATTATGATCATAACTCATTTTAAAATAAGCTAGATGAATACCTTATGTGCCCAACTTGTTTCTGAATAACATTTGTTTTCCAAAAATCATTCTCCATTAAAAGAATGAAAATTTGCTGTTGTTGAAAATGGTCCAAAAATGTGATGCAGTGATATTTTTCAATCAACTAACAAACATTTACTGAGCAACTACTCCTGTACCTGCTTGGCCCCAGGGGTACAAAAACCACACAAGACATCCTCCCTATCTTCAGGGAGCACTCAGCCAGGTGAAGGAGAGAGATAATCCATATGACAAGTGTTTTGACTGATGCAAGCACAGAAGCCCAGAAGAGGGGCATCAAACCCAGCTTTAGGAGTGAGGGCCAGCTTCCTGAAAGAAGGAAGTAATGTCTAATTTTAGTCCCAAAAGACAAGCAGTTGTTGCCACACCAATAGAACAAAGGCATGGACTCTCAGGGTGGGTACATTAAAGGGGAGATTATATCTTTGAGTGGGTACACCTTATTATGTTTGTTGTTAAAAGATAATAATCACTTTATTTTGTAGTCATACCTGGTACTCAAGTTGTTTTTGCCTTAAAACTGAAAATATTTGTAGATGGTGGTTTAAAAGCTACATGAGTTTTAAGTATGTTTGAGTGTTGTTTGCTTTTGTTACTGAACCAGTTACATAAGTTTCCCTAAAGAATTTTGCTGAAGGAGTAAACAGAAAACAAAATGATACATTAAGAAGTTAATTATATCAGAATCTACCACAGTGGGTTAATAGGTCTAGTATATAGCAGGCACATGATGACCATTTGTTTGAAAAACTAAAGGAGTAACTCCTTAGTACTGATTCTCCATATATTTTTTTTTTGAGACGCAGTTTTGCTCTTGTTGCCCAGGCTGGAGTGCAATGGCACAATCTCGGCTCACTGCAACCTCCACCTCCCGGGTTCAAGTGATTCTCCTACCTCGGTCTCCTAAGTAGCTGGGATTACAGGCATTTGCTACCACCCGACTAATTTTTGTATTTTTAGTAGAGACAGGGTTTTACCCCATTGGCCAGTCTGGTCCCAATCTCCTGACGTCACGTGATCCACCTGCCTCGGCCTCCCAAAGTGCTGAGATTACAGGTGTGAGCCACCGTGCCCAGCCTAATTCTCCATAATTTAAACAAGCAGCTTGTTTCCTTCACTCCTGTGAGCCAAAGTAGGCCAGGATAACCACACACTGGGAGAGAAATGACTGCTCTGGCAGTGGCTCATGCTTTTCTCAATATATCGATTTGAAGGACAGTAACTTTGAGCCATGAGGGGTGGGAGATATGATAACCCAAGAAAGGGATGCCCTATGTTTTTGTAGCTTACCTGCCTTTAAAAATCAAATGACCCTGGGATCACACAAAACTGTCAAATCAAATGACCCTGGGATCACACAAAACTGTCCTTCGAGGAAAAGTCTCGGGAGGTAGGTAAGTGTTGTTCAACATGGGTGGAGTTAAGTGTTTAGATACAATGAGCGATGGTGGGCAGTGTTCTATTCTAGTTGCATGCAGAGACAAGAGTTTGAAGGCTCTCTTCTCTGTAATCTTCATCCTCTAAGTGGCCTGATGCTAACTCTGTAAAATTGTTATAGAGAGCAAGAAGTAGAACTCATAACAAGGAAGCCTAGAGGTCCTAGAGCCTGTCCTAGAGGGTAAGGAAAGGTCTGAGGCATGAGATACTGTATGGGAAGATAGCCGTTTCTGGGATTTGAGAGTGAAATAACCCTGGGTAGGAGGATACACTGGGCACTTGGGAAAAAGAATGCCTGCTAAAGCAAAGGGTGCCAAAGATAAACTTGACCTGATTGTCTAGAGCCGAGCCCAGTGAGTTTAAAGAGTAGGGGACAAGAGATAATAGGAAGGAAAAGAATTTTCCTGCTCTATCTGCCTTCCTACCATTTATTGACTCATTTGCACATGAAATATTTAAAGAATCATGACAGGGAGCTGAAGGAGCTACAGAAAAGAAGGAGCTACAGAAAAGAGTTTCTGCCCTCAAGTAATTTGTAATCCTGAGGGACTCTGATGCTGTACTGAAGTTATGTCTTGTTGCTAAGACATAAAACAGTCAGCGAAATAATACAATGTCCTTCCCCAGATCCGCCCCACCCCCTCCCCAACACTACCCTTAAAGGCTGTTCATCCTACACACTCTTAATTATTTCAGACTCATGAAAATCCACAGGTATTGATTTTACAAACAATGCAGCAATATTCTTTCAAATGATTTCCCTACGTGTTCCCAGTGCACAGAGAAATAAAAAGTTAAATTTATATTCACATGTTCAATCACTTACCTATTATATAAAGCAGGGCTGTTCAAATATGTTTTTCCTTCTTAGCAGTTGAACTTCTTTTCAAACAAATTTTACAGAGAATAGCCACATGTAAAATATGAAAACAGAGCAATTCTGACTAAGATAGCGTGGGGGTAAAAACTTTGACTTCTCAGCTCTTTTTTCATCCATTTTCTAATGAGACCCATGAAATACCTCTGTCACTGTGTCAGGGTGGCTGTAACAAAATACTTGCGACTAGGTGGCCTATAAACAACAGAATTTTATATTTCACAGTTCTGGAAGCTGGCAAGTCCACGACCAAGGCAATAGCAGATTGGTGTCTGGTGAGGGCTTGCTTCCTGGTTCACAGATGGCAACTTGTCACTGTGTCCTCACATGGTAGAAGGGGTGAGCTAGCTTCCTGAGGCCTCTTTTATGAGGGCACCAATCCCATTCAAGAGGGCTCTGCCTGCATGATCTAATCACCTCCCAAAGTTTCACCTCCTAATACCATCACCCTGGGAGTTAGAATATCAGCATATGAATTTTTAGAGGACATGAACATTCAGTCCATTGCAACTGCATTCTGCAGAATGCAGTTCAGAAAGCATCAGTGTAAAATATTTTGTGTACAATCATTGATTTATCAAGTTAGCAGAAAACAAAGTGGAAGCCTTAAAAAAAAAACTCTGCTGCTCTGGGTTACATTTAAGTATATTTATACCACATAGTCAACCTTCAAGTTTCCATCCAAAAAAAAGTGGAAGCAATAGCATGTGAAATCCAAAAGTCAATAGTATTGAGCCCTGGAAAGCATGGTATTATGTTCTGGGGCTGCAGAGCAGATTTACATTTCCCTTTGAGCTCAGATTAGGCCAGTGATTCTCAACCTCAGCACTACTGACATTTAAGGCCTCATAACTCTTTGTTGTGTGAAGCTGTCCTATGCCTTGTAGTGATGTTTAGCAGTAGCATCCCTGGCCTCCACCCACGACATGTGACAACCCCCTCCCCAAATTGTGACAACTGAAATTGTCTCCAGGTATTGTCAAATGTCCTCTAGAAGGCAAAATTGTCTCTAGTTGAGAACCATTGATAAAAATATGTGCCTGACTGGGTACACAAACATATCTGTTGTTTCAGGTGCCATATATGATGCAGGGGGCATTTAAATGATGATGAGGATAATTTATACTCAGATAATAAAAAGTTGGCCATATTAGGTGTTAGAGCTGATAATGGTCTCATGGCACCAAAAATAAGTCAGTTTTAACATCCTTCAGCTTGGTTCCATGCAGAAGTCACTGTCAGCTATGCTGGGGCAATCAGAAGTTTGCCTCCAGGACTAGTATCTCCTTTATTGATCCCACGTTGGTACCTAAAATATATTACTTCCTCTGGTTTTCTGGGAAAGGCAACATTCTAAGCCATCATAATTTGTGAACAATGAACTATAATTACTTTTTTCCATTTTTAAAAATTGTAGTAAAATACATATAACAAAATTTACCACCTTAACTATTTTAAGTGTGTAGTTCAATGGTATTTGCTACATTTATAATGTGCAACCATCACCACCCTCCATCTCTAGAATTCTTTTCATCTTGTAAAACTGGAATTTTATATCCATTATCAACTTTATTTATTTATTTATTTATTTATTTATTTATTTATTGAGACAGAGTTTCACTCTCGTTGCCCAGGTTGGAGTGCAGTGGCATGATCTCTGCTCACCGCAACCTCCGCTTCTGGGGTTCAAGCGGTTCTCCTGCTTCAGCCTCCTGAGTAGCTGGGATTACAAGTGCCCGCCACCATGCCTAGCTAATTTTTGTATTTTTAGTAGAGACGGGGTTTCACCATGCTGGCCAGGCTGGTCTCGAATTCCTGACATCAGGTGATTCACCCGCCTCAGCCTCGAAAAGTGCAGGGATTACAGGCGTGAGCCACCGCATCTGACCACCCATTATCAACCTTAAAGAAAGATACCAGGAGGCCAGGTGTGGTGGCTCGCGCCTGTAATCCCAGCAGTTTGGAAGGCAGAGGCGGGCTGATCACGAGGTCAGGAAATTGAGACCATCCTGGCCAACATGATGAAACCCTGTCTCTACTAAAATACAGAAAAATTAGCTGGGCATGGTGGTGGGCGCCTGTAGTTCCAGCTACTCGGGAGGCTGAGGCAGGAGAATCGCTTGAACCCGGGAGGTGGAGGTTGAAGAGCCAAGATCGCGCCATTGCACTCCAGCCTGGGTAACAAGAGCAAAACTCCGTCTCAAAAAATAAAAATAAATAAAAAATAAAAGGTACCAGGAAAAAAATATCCTAATTTGAGGCATTTATTTAGTAGTAAGCAAAGAGGATTATAATCTGGGGTGCACAGCTATGGCAAGCGACAGATGCATCTGAAGAAGGGAGGGGAAGGGGGGCCAGGCATGGTGGCTCATACCTGTAATCCCAGCACTTTGGGAGGCCGAGGCGGGCAGATCACGAGGTCAGGAAATGGAGACCATCCTGGCTAACACGGTGAAACCCCGTCTCTACTAAAAATACAAAAAAAAAAAAAATTAGCTGAGTGTGGTGGCGGGCGCCTGTAGTCCCAGCTGTCGGGAGGCTGAGGCAGGAGAATGGCGTGAACCTGGGAGGCGGAGCTTGCAGTGAGAGGAGATCGCGCCACTGCATTCCAGCCTGGGTGACAGAGCGAGGCTCCATCTCAAAAAAAAAAAAAAAAAAAAAGGCCGGGCGCAGTGGCTCACGCCTGTAATCCCAGCACTGTGGGTGGCCGAGGCAGGAGGATCATGAGGTCAGGAGATCGAGACCACGGTGAAACCCCGTCTCTACTAAAAATACAAAAAAATTAGCCGGGCCCGGTGGCGGGCACCTGTAGTCCCAGCTGCTCGGGAGGCTGAGGCAGGAGAACGGCGTGAACCCGGGAGGCAGAGCTTGCAGTGAGCCGAGATCGTGCCACTGCACGCCAGCCTGGGCGACAGAGAGACTTCATCTCAAAAAAAAAAAAAAAAAAAAAAAAGGGAGGGGAAGTGGAAGCTTTATTGGCGAAAGTAATTTTACATAAGCTGTTGGAAACGATGTTCATTTGTTCAGGAGGTTCAAAATCAGAGTTGGCATCAGTTCATTGATGGAGATGCTGTGCTAGCCAAGTGTTCTTTCCAGACCATCTTATCGGAATTGCTGCAGTCCTATAAAAGGAATATCTTGTGGGGTTATTTTAGAAGGTCCTTGAGACACAGTCTTTATCTCATACATGCAGGCATGAACTCTCCTCCTTCCTGCTTTCCTGGCTCCAGTTCGTTTGGGTTTGACAAAAGTGAATTTATCCTGGTATCTGCAATATTTAAACCATTAAACATTAACTCCCCATTGCCCCTTTCCTCTGGCCCATGGGAACCACCATTCTACTTTCTCTATCTATTATTTTGACTACTCTATGCATCTTACACAAGTGGAATCATATAGTCTTTTTGTGACCGGTTTATTTCACTTAGCATAATATCCTCAAGGTTAATCCATGTTGTAGCATATATCAGAATTTCCTTCTTTTTAAAGTTTAATAATATTCGATTGTATGTATATACCACATTTTGCTATCCATTCATCTTGGGTTGCTTCCATATTTTAGCTATTGTGAATAATGATGCTATGAACGCGGGCATACAAATCTCTTTTTGAGACTCTTAGAGAAAATAATTGAATTGCTTTCTTTTTTCTGTTTTGAGACAAGGTCCCCCTCTGTCACATAGGCTGGAATGCAGTGGCATGATCGCAGCTCACTGCAGCCTCAACTTCCCGGGCTCAAGCGACCCTCCCACCTCAGCCTCCTAAATAGCTGGGACTACAGGCATGTGCCACCATGCCCCACTAATTTTTGTATTTCTTTTTGTAGAGATGGGGTCCCACTATGTTGCCCAGGCTGTTCTTGAACCCCGGGACTCAAGCGATCCACCCTCCTCAGCCTCCCAACAAGCTAGGATTACAGGTGTGAGCCACCACGCCCAGCCTGCATTGCTTTCAGTTCTTTTGAGTATATACCCAGAAGTGGAAGTGCTGGATCATATAGTATTATTTCTTTTTCTTCAGATCATATAGTATTATGTCTTCTTCTTCTTCTTCTTCTTCTTTTCTTTCCTTCTTCTTCTTTTCTTCTTCTTTCTTCTTCTTGTTCTTCTTCTTCTTGTTCTTCTTCTTCTTGTTCTTCTTCTTCTTGTTCTTCTTCTTCTTCTTCTTCTTCTTCTTCTTCTTCTTCTTCTTCTTCTTCTTCTTCTTCTTCTTCTTTCTTCTTCTTCTCCTTCTCCTTCTTCTTCTTCTTCTTTCTTCTCCTTGTCCTCCTCCTTCTCCTTTTCCTCCTTCTTCTCTTCTCCCCCTTCTCCCCCTCCCCCTTCCTCCTCCTTCCTCCTTCTTCCCTTTTTTTTTTTTTTTTTGAGATGGAGTCTTGCTCTGTTGCCCAGGTTGGAGTGCAGTGGCATGATCTCAGCTCACTGCAACCTCCACTTCCTGGGATCAAGCTATTCTCCTGCCTCGGCCTCCTGAGTAGCTGGGACTACAGGTGCACGCCACCACGCCCAGCTAACTTTTGTATTTTTAGTAGAGACAGGGTTTCACCATGTTGGCCAGGCTGGTCTCAAATCCCTGACCTCAGGTGATCCACCCACCTTGGCCTCCCAAAGTGTTGGGATTACAGGCGTGAGCCACCATGCCTGGCCTCATAAAGTATTTTTGTTTTTAATTTTTTGAGGAACCATCATACTGTGTTCCATAGCAGCTGTATGATTTTACATTCCCACCAATAGTGCACAGTGGTTCAAATTTCTCCACATCCTCACAAACACTTCTATTTTCTGTTTTTTTTTTTTTTTTATAGTAGCCATCCTAATGGATGTGAAGTGGTATCTCATTGTGTTTTTGACTTGTATTTCTCTAATGATTAGTAATGTTGAGCATCTTTCCTTGTGCTTTTTGGCCATTTGTATATCTTTGGAGAAATGTCTATTCAAGTCCTTTGCCCATTTTTGAATTGGCTTGTTTGTTTTGTTTTTGTTGTGCTTGAGTTTTAGGAGTTCTCCACATGTATTCTGGATATGAATCTCTTATCAGATATATGATTTGCAAATATTTTCTCCCATTCTGTAGGTTAGCTTTTTACTTTGCTGATATTCTTTCTTTCTTCTTCTTCTTCCTCCTCCTCCTCCTCCTTCTTCTTTTTCCTCTTCTTCTCTTCTCTCCTTCTCCTCCTCCTCCTCTTCCTCCTCCTCCTCCTCTTCCTCCTCCTCCTCTTCCTCCTCCTCCTCCTCCTCTTCCTCCTCCTCCTCCTCTTCCTCCTCCTCCTCCTCTTCCTCCTCCTCCTCCTCCTCTTCCTCCTCCTCCTCCTCCTCTTCCTCCTCCTCCTCCTCCTTCTTCTTCTTCTTCCTCTTCCTCTTCTTTTTTTGAGACAGGGTCTCACTTTCTTGCCCAGGTGAGAGTGCAGCGGCATGATCATGGTTCACAGCAGTCTTAGCCTCCTAGGCTCAAGTGATCCTCCCATCTCAGCCTCCCAAGTACCTGGGGCTACATGGGTGAACCACCACACCCAGTTAATTTTTAATTTTTTTTTTTTTTTTTTGTAGAGATGAGGTCTCACTATGTTGCCCAGGCTGGTCTCAAACTCCTGAGCTCAGCGGGCGGCGGTGGCTCATGCCTGTAATCCCAGCACTTTGGGAGGCTGAGGCAGGCGGATCACGAGGTCAGGAGATCAAGACCATCCTGGCTAACATGGTGAAAACCCGTCTCTACTAAAAATACAAAAAATGTAGCTGGGTGTGGTGGCGGGTGCCTGTGGTCCCAGCTACTCGGGAGGCTGAGGCAGGAGAATGGCATAAACCCAGGAGGCAGAGCTTGCAGTGAGCCAAGATCACGCCACTGCACTCCAGCCTGGGCGACAGAGTGAGACTCTGTCTCACAACAAACAAACAAATAAACATCACCTGAGCTCCAGTGATCCTTCTGCCTCAGCCTCCCAAAGTGCTAGGATGACAGGCATGAGCCACAACACACAGCCTGATACTATTTTTTTTATTATTATTGTGTTTTAGAGACAGGGTTGCCTTATGTTGCCCAGGCTGGCCTCAAACTCCTGGACCGATCCTCTTGCTTTAGTCCCAAGTAGGTGGTATCAGAGACACATGCCATTGTACCTACCTGATACTATCCTTCAATGTACAAAATTTTTAAAATATTCATGAAGTCCAATGTGTTCATTTTTTTTGTTGTTGCCTGTGCCTTTGGTGTCATATCCAATAAATCATTGCCAAATCCAATGTCATGAAGTTTTGCCCTATGTTTTCTTTTAAGAATTTTGTAGTTTTACGTCTTCTATTTATGTATTTAATTCATTTTTAGTTAATCCTTGTATATGGTGTTAGGTAAGGGTCCAACTTCATTCTTTTAACGTGTAGATGGATATACGGTTTTCTTAGCATCATTTGTTGAAAAGACTGTCCTCTCCCCATTGAATAGTTCTTGGCACCCTTGTCAAAAATCATTTGACCATATATGTGACAGTTTCTTTCTGGGCTCTCTATTCTATTCCATTGGTCAATATGTCTGTCTTTTGCAGTACCACAGTTTTTACTGTAGCCATGTAGTAAGTTTTGAAATCAGGAAGTATTAGTCCTCTAGCTTTGTTCTGCCATGATTGCTTTTTTTAATCAGAAGAAACAGCTTCGTGTTTTCCATTTGCATAATCTTATCATAGACCCGTACAAGAAAAAGGTACCATTTGTGCCTAAATTTCTTTTTATGAAAATGCAGCTAACATATCATGAAGTACTCAAAATGTCAGTCACATTAGAAAATATATATATACACATATATATACCTATATATACACACACAGATATACGTATATATATACACACATATATATACATATATACACACACATATATATACGTATATATATACACACACACACGTATATATACGTATATATATACACATTTTATATATATATATATATATATATATATATATTTTTTTTTTTTTTTTTTTGAGACAGAGTCTTGCTCTTGTTGCCCAGGCTGGAGTTCAGTGACATGATCTTGGCTCACTGCAACCTCTGCCTCTTAGGTTCAAGTCATTCTCCTGCCTCAGCCTCCTGAGTGGCTGGGACTACAGGCCTGCACCACCATGCCTGGCTAATTTTGTATTTTTAGTAGAGATGAGTTTTCACCATGTTGGCCATGGTTGGTCTCGAACTCCTGACCTCAGGTGATTCTCCTGCCTCAGCATCCCAAAGTGCTGGGATTACAGGCATGAGGCACTATGTCCAGCCCTTTCTAATGCCTTGTCTTGCACAGGTGGCCCTGAACCTGGAGGAGGAGGGGCTCAGCGTTTCTTCATCTCTGACTTTACAGACACCCCTGAGATGCTGCCCAGCAAGAGGGATGGACCCAGTGTAATGGAATGTCAGTGCACGGATGGAGAGTTGGGTGTCGTTAAACAGCCATTCAAACCCCTTCCCGGGGGCAGCCTGGAGGTGCTCTCACCGCTGTCTGCACCCAACACCACGAGCTGCTCAGCCTTACTATTGCTTCTTTTATTAACTGTGAAAAATCCCAGAAATTTTTTCTTCTCTTTATCTGTCTCATCATTGCCAAGTGATGATTTTCTAAAGGTTTCTCTTCTGTTGTCTCACGAGTAGAGCTCCTTTATGTCAAGCTCATTCAGGGACTTCGACAGCTCCAGCTCCTCCCTGGCAATGTTGTCCCTGAGGAGAACCATGTGCTCTGGGCTGACCTCACACTTTGCACAAATGGCTGGGAGAATATTCTGGAGAGGAACCTCAGGGCTCACACGCACAACAGCTTTTTGTGTCCGCAATTCACGACCAAACACACAGATTTCTCAGGCACCTTAGAGGGACCAGGCTTAATTTTTTCTTCAGGAACTTTTTCTTTCAGAAACACAGTATCCACATTCAGGGTCCCAATCAAAGTATTTGGCTTAAAACTCAAAGGTTGTTGGGTTTCTGAAGACCAAATTTCAAGGGCGTGGTGGGATGGATTCAGGTGGTTTTGAAGGCAAAGTTCAACTAGTAGGTCCATTATTGCATGGCTCCCATTGAGCATGCTCCTCTTCTCCAGCTCACTGGGCAGGACCATGGTGACGTCCATGATGGTGGCCCTCAGCACCTCCTTCATGCAGACCAGGTTCTGCTGCGACCTCAGGGCCCCGTCGTTGGGGTCTTCTGGTGGCTGTGCACTTGCAGAGTGGCAGCCTTTCCAGGAGGCTGGGGAGCACGGGCCTTCATCTTCTTCCTCCTCTCCTCCCAGGCACACCTGGGGTCTCAAGAGCCCCCATCGGCATACACTCAGCTCTCCATGACGTGAGGTGGGTGTCTGCAGTCACACCAGCTGCTCTTTTAGGCCCAGAGGAAGGATTACATGGGATAAAGTGTGCACATTTCTTTTGGTGGTGCCTGGCTCTGGTAAGCAATCGATCCATACTATTCAGACTTGTTCACTTGCTTTTGGTGCATAGTTCCCTGCACAACTATGCAGCTAGAGTCCTGGCCCCTTGAAAAGAACTCAAAGCAGAAACAAGAGCCAAACACCCGTCATTGCGCTCTGGCAGGTATATATCTCACCTGAGCTGGGCCAAAGTGGTGCGGGGCAGCGGGTTGTGGGGCTGTTTTTGGGAGCGGGAGAGTCATGCATCCAAAGTCCTTTTCTCCAGCCAGTGTGCTGCAGTACCCATGATTGCTTTCCAAGATAAACCTTTGCGGAAAAACAGTCCCAAGGAAAAGGGACAAAGCACATTGTGGTTTTGACAGGACGATGGGAAGAAATACTCTTGGAAGCTGTTGCTGAGAAGGATAGCTCTAAGTGCTCAGAGGATGATGATGAAGAAATTAACAAAAGGAAATACTATATATTGAGCATCTACTATGTGTCAGATGTTTTCATATATCCTCACAACAAACTCTGGGAAGCAGGTAATATTATCCTCATTTTTCCTGGTAACATTCTCCTCATTTTTCCTGGTAATATTCTAAGAATTAGCTAGATGAAGTAATTTGCTTGTACAGCTAGTAAGTGACAACTGAACCCGTGTCATTAAGATTCTAAGGCCTGTCACCATACTTCCTTGATAATGGAACTACCTGAATAAATGTATCTTGCAGGGTCTAATCAGAAGAAAGAAATCACATGAGCTATTTGATCAAAGACAATTTAATATAAATAATTATTAACTAGGTTTATAGTTGTTAACTAAGTAGCTTAAAGGGTAAAAAGATAACTTTTTACCCAGCACAGGTAAGACTGTGCTGTCCAATACAATAGCTACATGCAGCGTTTGAGTGCTTGAAATACAGCTAGTACAACTGATGAACTGAATTTTAATTTTTATTTAATTTTAATTCATTTAAATTTATATTTAGAAACCATTAGTTGGTACTTCCACTTCTAGCCAGTATGAAATAATAGAGACTGAATTTACCCTCACATTTGAAATGACTGAATATTGGATCAAATATATGAAATGGTTTCCAATACGCTGGACAGCAGACAAGAAGAGCAGTGATTCCCTGAGAGAAGAGAAATAAGTGAGGTGAGCTCTAGGATTGTCCAGATTACTGACTGAAGAGAGTCTCCTGGCTGTGGCACAGGGAGGGGGAGGTAGAGCCAGGAGGACTCCCTGAGTTGAAGAGACAGGACTGAGAGTTCAGGGAGCTCAAAGCAGCTAGACTGCAGGGAAGAATACCAGAAAGGAGAGCAGTACACAGAAGGAGAACTCTAGAGAGCTTTGGTGGGTCACCTTCAAGTACTGATAGGTGTGTACATGTGAGGAAACTACCAGAAGCCAAGGAAAGGACTATACAAGAGGACTAAAAGGAACAGTACCCTGCCGGGCGTGGTGGCTCACGCCTGTAATCTCAGCACTTTGGGAGGCCAAGGCAGGCGGATCACGAGGTCAGGAGATCGAGACCATCCTGGCTAACACGGTGAAACACCATCTCTACTAAAAATACAAAAAATTAGCTGGGCATGGTGGCGGGCACCTGTAGTCCCAGCTACTCGGGAGGCTGAGGCAGGAGAATGGTGTGAACCCAGGAGGCAGAGCTTGCAGTGAGCCGACATCATGCCACTACACTCCAGCCTGGGTGACAGAGTGAGACCCTGTCAAAAAAGAAAGAAGAAAGAAAGAAAGAAAAGAAAGAAAGAGAGAGAGAGAAAGAAAAGAAAGAAAGAGAGAGAGAGAAAGAAAAGAAAGAAAAAGAAGAAAGAAAGAAAGAAAGAAGAAAGAAAGAAAGAAAGAAGAAAGAAAGAAAGAAGAAAGAAAAAGAAAGAAAGAAAAAGAAAGAAAGAAAGAAAGAAAGAAAGAAAGAAAGAAAGAAAGAAAGAAAGAAGAAAGAGAAAAGAAAAGAAAGAAAGAAAATAGAATGCTAGTTGTCAGGGCTATGAGTAGAGGATAATGGGGAGCTGCTGTTTAATGGATATAGAATTCTAGTTTTGCAAAATAAGAGTAGTTCTGGAGGTGACTGATAATGATGGCTGCATAACAATGTGAATGTGGTTAATGCCACTGAACTATACATTTGAAAATTATTAAGATGATAAATTTTGTGTTACGTGTAGTTTGCCACAATTTAAATTTTTTTAAAGGGTGAAATACTTTTTTTCTTTCTTTTTTTTTTTTGAGACGGAGTCTCTGTCGCCTAGGCTGGAGTGCAGTGGCATGATCTATGCTCACTGCAACCTCCGCCTCCCGGGTTCAAGTGATTCTTCTGCTTCAGCCTCGCAAGTAGCTGGGACTACAGGTGCATGTCACCACGCCCAGCTAATTTTGTATTTTTAGTAGAGACAGAGTTTCACCATATTGGCCAGGCTGGTCTCAAACTCCTGACCTCGTGATCCACCCGCCTCGGCCTCACAAAGTGTTGGGATTACAGGGGTGAGCCACTGCGCCCGGTCCAAAAAAAAGACTTTTTTTTTTGTTTGAGACGGAGTGTTGCTCTGTCACCCAGGCTGGAGTGCAGTGGCACCATCTCGGCTCACTGCAAGCTCCGCCTCCCGGGTTCACGCCATTCTCCTGCCTCAGCCTCCCGAGAAGCTGGGATACAGGTGCCCGCCACCACGCCTGGCTAATTTTTTGTATTTTTAGTAAAGACGGGGTTTCACTGCGTTAGCCAGGATAGACTCAATCTCCTGACCTCGTGATCTGCCCGCCTCGGCCCCCCAAAGTGCTGGGATTACAGGCGTGAGCCACTGTGCCTGGCCAAAATAAAGACTTTTTAAGCATACAAAAGGTTTAAAAAGTCATCACCAACGGACCTGAATTATAGTAAATGCTGAAAGACATCCTTTTTTTTCTTTTTTTTTGAGACGGAGTTTCACTCTTGTTGCCCAGGCTGGAGTGCAATGGTGCAATCTCAGCTTGCTGCAACCTTTGCTTCCTGAGTTCAAGCAATTCTCCTGCCTCAGCCTCCCAAGTAGCTGAGATTACAGGCAACTGCCACCACGCCCAGCTAATTTTTTGTGCTTTTAGTAGAGACGGGGTTTCACCATGTTGGCCATGCTGGTCTTGAACTCCTGACCCCAGGTGATCCACCCACGTGGGCCTCCCAAAGTGCTGGGATTACAGGCATAAGCCACCACGCCTGGCCTGAAAGACATCCTTCAAGCAGAAGAAACCACCCCAGATGAAAATATGGATCTATATTAAAGCAATAAAGAACACTGGAAACAGAAACTTCATGAATAAATATATATGATATTTTTCTTATTTCATAAATATCTTTAAAAGATAATTGACTAAGCAAAAATAGTAACAATGCATTGTGGGCTTTATAATTTATGTGTAAGTAAAATATATGCAAACAACAGCATAAAGGCCAGGAGAGAGGAAATGTAGGTATGCTATTGGAAGGCTCTTCTTATATTATTTGTGAAGTGATATAATATAACTCGAAGGGAGACTACAATAATATATATATGTGTATGTGTGTGTGTGTGTGTGTGTGTGTAGCTTGAACCCAGGAGGTTGAGGCTACAGTGAGCCATGATCAGGCCACCGCACTACAACCTGAGGGACAGAACAAGACGCTGTCTCAAAAAAAAAAAAGAAAGAAAAGAAAAAGACCATCAGACTGGATAATAAAAAAGCAAAAAAGCAAGACCTAAGTGTATGCTGTTCACAACAAACACACTTTAAATACACAAACCAGTGAAAAATAAAGTGATGGAGAAAGATATACCATGTGTAGTGGACTCAATGGTGGCCCCAAGGATATGTCTATGTTTTAATCCCCAGAACCTGTAAATATTACCTTACATGGCAAAATACGTGATTAACTTAAGGCTTTTGAGAGGAGCTTGTCCAGGTAGGCCCTAAATACGATCACATGTATCCTTATAGGAGAGAAAGAGAGCTAATTTAGCTACACTAACACAGAGGAGAAGGCAATACGAACATGGAGCAGAGAAAGAGATAGAGCTGTAGCCACAAGCCAGCGAATGCTGACAGACACCAGAAGCTGGAAGAGGCAAGGAATATATTCTCCCTTAGACTCTATGATGGAAGTGTGGTCTTACCTATACCTTGATTTCAGACTTCTCACCTCCAGAACCGTGGGAGAATAAATTTTTTTAAGCCACCAACATTTCAGTAATTTGTTATAGCAGCCACGAGAAACGAATAGATCTAGTTAATTAATGCTAACACCAGATACAGGAAAGACAGATGGCTATATTAGTGACAGACGAGTAGATTTCAAAGCAGCAAATATCATGGTAGGATGATAATAATAAAGGGGTCAATTCATCAATAGTACATAACTGTCCTAAATGTTTGTGTACTTGACAAAGTTTCAAAACACACGAAGCAAAACGTGTATTCAAGTCATACAAAGTATGTATTCTGATGTCAATGGAATTAAATAATATTCTAAAAACAGAAAGATAGCTGGAAAATACTCAAATATGTGGAAGCTAAATGGCATACTTATAAGTAAAACATTAATTCAAGAAAAAAATCAAAAGTGGAATTGGAAGGCATATTTAACTGAATGAAAATGGAAATACAATATATCAAAATATGAGATACCATAAAGCACTGTATAATGGAAAATTTATAGCACTATATTCATATGTAAGAAAAGAAAAATGATTTCAGATCAATGACATCATTTCCACATTAATAAATTGAAAAAGTAGATCAAATTAAGCAAAAACTAAGAAGTAGAAATCAATAAAATAGAAAACAGAAAATCATTAGAGAAATTTAATGAAACCAAAAGCTGGTTCTCTTGGATAATAAGCAAAATTGATAAAACTCTGGCTATGTGGATCAGGACAAAGAGAAGACACAAATTACCAATGTCATAAATGAGATAAAAATATTAACACAGGGCCGGGCGAGGTGGCTCACGCCTGTAATCCCAGCACTTTGGGAGGCCGAGGTGGGCAGATCACAAGGTCAGGAGATCGAGACCATCCTGGCCAACACAGTGAAACCCCGTCTCTACTAAAAATACAAAAAATTAGCCAGGCGTGGTGGCTGGCGCCTGTAGTCCCAGCTACTCGGGAGGCTGAGGCAGGAGAACGGCGTGAACCTGGGAGGTGGAGCTTGTAGTGAGCCAAGATTGCACCACTGCACTCCAGCGTGGGCAACAATGCTAGACTCCGTCTCAAAAAAAAAATATTAACACAGATTCTACAAATATTAAAAGGTTAATAAGGGAATATTGTAAGCACATTTATAGCAATAACTTTGAGGACTTAGATGAGATGGGCTAATTGCTTGAAAGATACAAACTACTAAAGCTCATTAAAGGAGATTATATCTCTATCTAGCTATCTACCTATCTATCTATCTGTATGTATAGAGATACATACACACACATACAAACACACAAAAATGAATACCCCTAAACCTATCATAGAAATAGAATTTGCAGTTAAAAAGCTTCTCACTAGTAAACTCCAGTTTAGTAACTCCAGACCCAGATGTTTACACTGGTTATCACTACCAAAAACTTAAGGTTTGAAATAACATCAATTTTACCCAAACTCTTCCAGAAAATTGAAAGGAAGGAATATTTCCTAACTCATTCTATGAGGACAGCATTACCATGATACTGAAGCAAGACAGATAAAACTACAAACCAATATCCCCTCGTGAACATAGAAACAAAAAACTCTAAACAAAATATTAGCAAACTGAATCTAGCAATATAAGAATATAAAAAATATAATGGGTCCAAAAAAACAGTAGAAAGAATGACTAAGACCTACTATTTGATAGCACAACATGGTGACTATAGTCAATAACTGTACATTTTAAAATAAAGAGTGTAATTGAGTTGTTTGCAACTCAATGGATAAATGCTTGAGGGGATGGATACCCCATTCTTCATGGTGTGCTTATTTCACATTGCATGACTATATCAAAACATCTCATGTACCTCATAAATACATACACCTACTATGTACCCACAAAAATTAAAAATTAAAAAAATACATCATGTGTAAGTGTGGTTTATATCAGGAATGCAAGGTTGGTTTACATTTGAAAATCAATCGATATAATTGACCATATTAATAAATTAACAAAGAAAAGCCATGGGCTCATCTCAATAGATGCAGAAAAATCATTTGACAAAACCAATATCTATGGCTGACAACAACTCTCAGCAATATAGGAGTAGAAGTAAAGATCCTCAACCTATTAAAGCACATCTATGAAAATCCTATACCTAACAAACTTAATGGTGAAAGACTGAGTGCTTTCCTTATAAAATCAGTAACAAGTTAGGGATGTTTGTTCTCACCTCTTATATTCAGCATTGTCTTAGTCTGTTTTGTGCCATTATAACTGAATACCTGAGACTGGTAATTTATAAAGAACAGAAATTAATTACTGATAATTCTGAAGGCTGTGAAGTCCAAGATCAAGTCACCAGCAGGTTAGAGCCTGACCTCTCTGCTGCCAAGATGATGCCTCGAACACTGCATCCTCTGGAGGAGAGGAACGCTGTGTCCTCATGTGGCAGAAGAGAGCAAACCCACTCCCACAAGCCCTTTTTTTATAATGGCATTAATCCATTTAGAGGGCAGAGCCCTCAAAACCTAAACATCTCCCAAAAGGCTCCACTTCCTAACACTGCTGCAACTAGGGATCAAGTTTCCAACACATGAATTTTGGGGGATGCATCCAGACCATAGCAAACATTGTACTGGATGGTCTGGCCAGAGAAATTAGGCAACAAAATGCAATAAAAGCTCACAAATGATAAAGGAAGAAGTACTCTCTTTACTTGGAGATAATTGCTCATATGCAGAAAACCAGTTACAATCTAAAAAAAGTTCTAGAACTGAAAGTGAGTTTAGCAAGGTTACAGGCTACATCGTCAATGTTTTTTAAAATTTCACTTCTATATATTAGTAATTGACAATTGAAATTGAAATTTTAAAATACCATTTAGGTCGGGCACGGTGGCTTACACCTGTAATCCCAGCACTTTGGGAGGCGGAGGCAAGTGGATTGCTTGAGGTCAGGAGTTCATGGTCCACATGGTTGAAACCCATCTCTACTAAAAATACAAACATTAGTTGGGTGTGATGGCACACACCTGTAGTCCCAGCTACTCAGGAGGCTGAGGTGGGAGAATCGCTTGAACCCAGGAGGTGGAGATTGCAGTGAGCTGAGATCACACCACTGCACTCCATCCTGGGGATCACACCATTGCACTTCAGTTTTATATACAAATGGTCGTAGAAGCTTTATTTGCAATAGTTACAAACTGGAAAGAGCCCAAATGTGCATCAACAGGTAAATGGATAAACAAATTGTGGTATAGCCATACAGTAAAATACTACTCAGCAAAAAAAGAAAAGGACTATTGATATATATAATAACATAGGTGTGGCCAGGTGTGGTGGCTCACGCCTGTAATCCCAGCACTTTGGAAGGCCAAGGCAGGCGAATCACGAGGTCAAGAGATCGAGACCATCCTGGCCAACATGGTAAACCCCTGTCTCTACTAAAAATACAAAAATTAGCTGAGTGTGGTGGTGCACACCTGTAGTCCCAGCTACTCAGGAGGCTGAGGCAGGAGAATCACTTGAGCCCAGAAAGGCGGAGGTTGCAGTGAGCCGAGATGGTACTACTGCATTCCAGCCTGGGCAGTAGCAAGACCTTGTCTCAAAAAAAAAAAAAAAAAAAAAACAGCAACAAAAAAAAAACTAACATAGGTGAATCTGAAAATAATTCTGCTGAGTGAAAGAAGTCAGAAAAAAATTGATGTATGATTCAATCAATCAATGAATCAAAACGTATAAATTCTTTTTTGGGGGGAGATTTCTTTTCTTTCTTTTTTTTTTTTTTGAGATAGGGTCTCGCTCTGTTGCCCAGGCTGGAGTCAAATGGCGTGATCTCAGCTCACTGCAACCTCCGTCTCTGGGGTTCAAAGGATTCTTCCACCTCACCAAGGTAGCTGGGACTACAGGTGTGTGCCACCACGTCTGGCTATTTTTTGTGTTTTTAGTAGAGACAGGTTTTCACCACATTGGCCAGGCTGATCTTGAACTCCTTGAGTCATCTGCCTTGGCCTCCCAAAGTGCTGGGATTACAGGCGTGAGCCACTGTGCCCAGGCAAAACGTAAATTCTTAAAAAACACAAACTAGGCCAGGCAAGGTGGCTCACGCCTGTAATCCTCGCACTTTGGGAGGCCAACATGGGAGGATTGCTTGAGTTCAAGAGTTTGAGACCAGCCTGGGCAACACAGTAAGACCACGCTTGTACTAATTTTTTTTTAAAAAAATTAGTCAGCCATGGTGTGAATGCCTGTAAGTCTCAGCTACTTGGGAAGCTGAGGTGGGAAGATCATTTAAGCCCAGCAGGTCGAGGCTGCAGTAAGCCGTGTTTGTACCATTGCACACCAGCCTGGGTAAGGAAGTGAGACCCTTTGAGGGTCAAAGTGAGATTGTACACTTAAAATATGTGCAGTTTATTGTATGCCAGTCATACTTCAGTAAAGCTGTTAGAAAGAACTGACCCACACAAATATGTCCAACTGACTTTTGACAAAGATGCAAAAGTAATTTGGTGAAGTGTGAGAAAAGGCTAAGTCCTGACAGACTTCGCCAATAAAAAAGACACCATGAGCGCTTTTAAGATTCAGACAGTTTATTACTTACATGGAGAGTGAAAAGAAGTGTAGCCAAAGGTGCCAGCTCCCTGTGGTCCTTGTTTCACACACCAAAAAGGATGACATCAAAACAAAAGGGACCTCTTATCCTCTTCTATACCGAAAAGATCACAAGGAGTTCTGCCAAGATTCAGATAAACTGCAGGTCAAGTCTTTGTCTGTGTGGTCTCTGTTGTCAGGTTGCCATGACAGAGCCATTCCTCTACACATAAAAGCCGCAGACCCTGGGATTTGAACAGGATTCTCTGGGCAGAGTTATTCCTCACATGCTCCTGTAGTTCACTGCAAGAGAGAAAGCACATCCTGTGTGGCTTCAGATGGGGAAGTCTATGCCTGACCTCTCTGGACTCTGTCCAATGCATGCATTTTTCCTGTTGTTTTTGCTCTGTTTCCTTTCCCTAATAAACTTTAGCAGTGAGTAAAACCTGCTCTATTGACTCTTGTGACTCCTTCTAGTGAATCACTAAACCTGGGGTGGTCATGGGACCCCAGAAACACGGGAATTTTCTTTTTAACAAATGGTGCTGGAAAATTTGCACATACATAGGCAGAAATAAACAATAAACCTGTACCTAAGCCTCATACTTTATACAAAAATTAACTCAAATTTGATCTTTGATTTAAATGTAAAATTATAAAGCTTTTAGAAGAGAACACAGGAGGCCAGGTATGGTGGTTCACACCTGTAATCCCAGCACTTTGGGAGACAGTGGTGAGCTGATCATTTGAGTTCAGGAGTTTGAGACCAGCCTGGCCAAAATGGTGAAACCCTGTCTCTACTAAAAATATAAAAATTAGTGGAGCATCAGGGTGCATGCCTCTAATCCCAGCTACTCAGGAGGCTGAGATAGGAGAATCACTTGAAACTGGGAGGTAGAGGTTGCAGTAAGCTGAGATCATGCCGCTGCACTCCAGCCTGGGCGACAGAGTGAGACTCCGTCTCAAAAAAAAAAGGCCGGGTGCGGTGGCTCATGCCTGTAATCCCAGCACTTTGGGAGGCCAAGGTGGGCGGATCACGAGGTCAAGAGATGGAGACCATCCTGGCCAACATGGTGAAACGACCCGTCTCTACTAAAAATACAAAAATTAGCTGGGCGTGGTTGTGCATGCCTGTAGTCCCAGCTACTCGGGAGGCTAAGGCAGGAGGATCTCTTGAACCAGGGAGGCGGAGGTTGCAGTGAGCCGAGATTGCGCCACTGCACTCCAGCCTGGCAACAAAGCAAGACACTGTCTAAAAAAAAAAAAAAAGAAGAAGAAGAAAGATAAAGAAAAAAGAAGAGGCCGGGCACGGTGGCTCACGCCTGTAATCTCAGCAATTTGGGAGGCTAAGGCGGGTGGATCACCTGAGGTCAGGAGTTTGAGACCAGCCTGGCCAACATGGTGAAACCCTGACTCTACTAAAAATACAAAAATTAGCCGGGTGTGGTGGTGCACGCCTGTAATCCCAACTACTGGGGAGGCTGAGGCAGGAAAATCATTTGAGCCTGGAAGGCAGAGGTTGCAGTGAGCTCAGATCATGCCACTGCACTCCAGCCTGGGCAAAAGAGTGAGACTCCGTCTTAAAAAAAAAAAAAAAAAAAAGAAGAAGAAAACACAATAGAAAGAAAATCATCATGATTTGGAGTTAGGTGAAGGGAAAATAGACATGACACCAAAAGCACAATGCATAGAAAGAAAAAACATAAATACATTGATGAAAAGCTCACAGAACTTCTGCTCTATGAAAGACATCTGTTAAGATGATAAAAAGACAAGCTCTGGGGCTGGGTGTGTTGGCTCATGGCTGTATTCCTAGCACTTTGGAAGGCCAAGGCGGGCCTATCGCTTGAGTTCAGGAGTTTGAGACCAGCCTGGGCAACATGGCGAAACCCTGTCTCTACAAAAAATACAAAAATTAGTCAGGCATGGTGGCACGCACCCATAGTCCCAGCTACTTGGTGGCTAAGGTAGGAGGATTGCTTGAGCCCAGAAGGTCAAGGCTGCAGTGAGCCAGGATTGTGCCACTGCACTCAATCCTGGGTGACAAGATGAGACCTTGCCTCAAAAAAAAAAAATTATCTGGGCATGCTGGCATGCACCTGTAGTCCCAGCTATTCGGGGGCCTGAGGTGGGAGGATCACTTGAGCCAGGGAGATTGAGGCTACAGTTAGCCATGATCACACCACTGCACTGCAGCCTGGGCAACAGAGTGAGGCCCAGTCTCAAAACAAACAATATCACTAGCCATTAGGGATATGCCAATTAAAATCACAACGAAATGCTGTTATACACCTACTCAAGTGGCTGAAAAGGAAAACACTGATAACGACAAATGCTGATGAAGATGTCAAGAAATAGGATCTTTCATATGTTTTTGGTAGGGATGTAAAATGGTAGAGGCAGGCTGGGCGCGGTGGCTCACACCTATAATCCCAGCAGTTTGGGAGGCTGAGGTGGGCAGATCACTTGAAGTCAGGAGTTTGAGACCAGCCTGGCCAACATGGTGAAACCCCGTCTCTACTAAAAGTACAAAAATTAGCCAGGCTTGGTGGCGGGCGCCTGTAATCTCAGCCACTCAGGAGTCTGAGACATGAGAATCGCTGGAACCTGGGAGCCAGAGGTTGCAGTGAGGCAAGATCATGCCACTGCACTCCAGCCTGGGTAACAGAGCAAGACTCCATATCAATAAAAATAATAATAATAATAATAAAGGGCAGAGCCACTCTAGAAATCATTCTGTCAGTTTCTTAAAAAGTTAAACATAGGCTGGGCGTGGTGGCTCATGCCTGTAATCCCAGCACTTTGGGAGGCTGAGGCAGGCGAATCACGAGGTCAGGAGATCGAGACCACCCTGGCTAATATGGTGAAACCCTGTCTCTACTAAAAATACAAAAAATTAGCCTGGCGTGGTGGCACGAGCCTGTAGTCCAACTACTCAGGAGGCTTAGGCAGGAGATTCATTTGAACCTGGGAGGCGGAGGTTGCAGTGAGCCGAAATCACGCCACTGCACTCCAACCTGGGCGACAGAGTGAGACTCCATCTCTAAAAAAAAAAAAGTTAAACATAGAGTTACCATTTGGTGCAGCAATCACAGCAATCACATTCCTGGGCATTTATCCCAGAGAAACTAAAACTCATACCTACAGAAAAACCTATACTCAAATGTTCATAGCAGCTTTTTTTGTAATAACCAAAATTTAAAAATAAGCCAAATGTCCTTCAACAGGTGAATGATTAAACACACTGTGGTACATCCGTACCATGGAATATTACTCAGCAATAAAAAAGGAACATATCATTGCTACATCCAACAACCAAGATGGATCTTATGGGCATTGTGCTGAATAAAAAGGGCAGTTTCAGCTGGGCACGGTGGCTCATGCCTGTAATCCCAGCATTTTGGGAGGCTGAGGTGGGTGGATCACCTGAGGTCAGGAGTCTGAGACCAGCCTGGCCAATGTGGTAAAACCCCGTCTCTACTAAAAATACAAAAATTAGCCGGGTGTGGTGGCCTGTGCCTGTAGTCCCAGCTACTCGGGAGGCTGAGGCACGAGAATCGCTTGAATCTGGATGGCAGAGGTTGCAGTGAGCCGAGATCACGCCACTGTACTCCAGCCTGGGCAACAGAGCGAGACTTGATCTCAAAAATTTAAATTTAAATTTAAAAAAAGCCCGTCTCAAAATGTCACATACTGTATGATTCCATTTATATAACATTCTCAAAATGACAAAATTATATAGACAGAGCATATATAAGTGGCTGCCAGGATTAGTTGTAGGGAAGGGAGGAAGTAAAAATAAAGGGGCAGCATGAGGAACTTCCATTGTAGTAATGGAGCAGTTCTGTCTCTTCATTGTAGTGGTAGTGGTCACACAAATCTATGCACATGAGAGCTACCATATGATCGAGCCATCCCACTACTGGGCATATACCCAAAAGAGAGGAAATCAGTATATCAAAGAGATATCTGCCCTGCCATGTTTGTTGCAGCACTGTTCACAATAGCCATGATTTGGAAGCAACCTAAGTGTCCATCAACAGATGAATGGATAAAGAAATGTGGTAATTATACACAATGGTATACTATTCAGTCATAAGAAAGAGTGAGATCCTGTCATTTGTAACATGGATGGAACTGGAGGTCATTATGCTAAATGAAATAAGCCAGGTACAGAAAGACAATCATCACGTGTTGTCACTTATTTGTGGGATCTAAAAATCAAAACAATTGAACTTATGGAGATAGAGAGTAGAAGGATGGTGGCTGGGTGTGGTGGCTCACACCTGTAATCCCAGCATTTTGGAAGGCTGAGGCAGGCAAATCACTTGAGGTCAGGCGTTGGAGACCAGCCTAGCCAACATGGCGAAACCCCATTCTATAGTAAAAATATAAAAATTAGCCAGGCATGGTGGCACATGCCTGTAGTCCCAGCTACTTGGGAGGCTGAGGCAGGAGAATCGCTTGAACCCAGGAGGCGGAGGTTTCAGTGAGCCGAGATCGCACCACTGCACTCCAGCCTGGGTGACAGAGTAAGACTCCTTCTCAAAAAAATAAAAGAGAGTGAGAGAGAGAGAGAGTAGAAGGATGCTTACCAGAGGCTGGGAAATGTAGTAGGGGGAAGGGCAGGAGTTAGGGATGGTTAATGCGTACAAAAAGTAGAAAGAATGAAGAAGACCTAGTGTTTGATAGCACAACAGGGTGACTATAGTCAGTAACAATGTAATTGTATATTTTGAAATAACTATAAGAGTATAACTGAATTGTTTATAATACAAAGGATAAATGCTTGAGGTGATGGATATCCCATTTTACATGATGTGATTATTATGCATTACATGCCAGTATCAAAACATGTCATGAACCTCATGCACATATACACCTACTATGTACCCACAAAAATTAAAATTAAACAATTTTTTAAATCTATACACGTGAGGAAATGTTATATAATCACAAAGACATACAAAAAAACAATATGTGCCTGCCAAAACTGGTGAAACATAATTAAGACTTCCAGTCTGGTTAGTTGCATTGTGCCAGTTAATGTTCTGGTTTTGGCAATGCACTATAATTACAGAAAATGTCACCAATGGGAGAAGCTGTGTGATAGGTACATGGAACGTCTCTGAACTATTTATTTCGACTTCTTTTGAGTGTATAATTATCCCAAAGTAAAAAGTTAAAAATTTATAATTCCGCTAATGAAAAATGTTATGCTTGGAACAACTTGAGTATGTGAATCCATATTTCCTGTCTTCCTTTCTTCCTTTCTTTTCCTCCTTTCTTCTTTCTTTCTTTTTCTTTCTTTCTTTCTTTCTTTCTCCTTCCTTCCTTCCTTCCTTCCTTCCTTCCTTCCTTCCTTCATTCCTTCCTTTTTTTTTGAGACAGAGTCTCACTGTGTCACCCAGGCTGGAGTGCAGTGGTGCAATCTCGGCTCACTGTAACCTCCTCCTCCCGGGTTCAAGTGATTCTCCTGCCTCAGCCTCCTGAGTGGCTGGGGTTACAAGCACGTGCCACCACACCTGGCTAATTTTTGTATTTTTAGTAGAAACAGAGTTTTGCCACGTTGGCCAGGCTGGTCTCGAACTCCTGACCTCAGGTGATCCACCTGCTTTGGCCTCCCAAAGTGCTGGGATTACAGGCGTGAGCTACCGAGCCTGGCTAATCCATATTTTCAACTGTAAATTTTAGGAAATCTAAAAACAGATCAAGAAGCCTAGGAAGCCTAGGCTAGGAGGAAAAGGGAGGAGGTTGTAATTATTAAAACTTGGGGGAGGGGCTCCATGGAGCTAAAACCCGTACTTCTGAAAAAGGGTCATCTGCTTGCTGGTGCTGAAATCTCTGAGCTTAGAAGAGGGTCCCTGTGATGCTGGGACCCAGACTTCTAAGGAGGGGCACAGACTGTTGGTGTTGTCTATGAGCAGGGCATGATGAGATTGGTTCTTACTTTCTTACTTTTTTTTTTTTTTTTGAGAGGGAGTTTTGCTCTGTCGCCAGGCTGGAGTGCAGTGGCACAATCTCGGCTCACTGCAACCTCCGCCTCCCGGGTGCAAGTGATTCTCCTGCCTCAGCTTCCCGAGTAGCTGGAACTACAGGTGCATGCCACCACGCCCAGCTAATTTTTTGTATTTTAGTAGAGACGGGCTTTCACCATGTTGGCCAGGATGTTCTCCATCTCCTGACCCCGTGATCTGTCCGCCTCGTCCTCCCAAAGTGTTGGGATTACAGGCGTGAGCCACTGCTCCTGGCCGAGAGTGGTTCTTTCAAGTGATGGAAAAACTGTAAACTGGACTCACTCGATTCTATAGGAAGGACTTGCTCTTTTCAGGGTAAAGAGGCAAGGCCGGGGTGGCGCTCATAGGAACTACAAGCAGACAGGCAACCCACAGTCAGCAAACACCTAGGAGCAAGTCTTTTTCTCCTTCAGCTTTGCAATTCCCCTCTACAGACCCCTATTGGCAGAAGCTAACACAAAGCCAGCAGACAAAACTGACTTGTGGTTTTCAGTGTCCTATTGCTAGCATCATGAAATAGGGTATAGAAGGGTGGGTTTGGGACCAGGCACGGTGGCTCACTCTTGTAATCCCAGAACTTTGGGAGGCGGAGGCGGGCAGATCACTTGAGGTCAGGAGTTTGAGACCAGCCTGGCCAACATGGTGAAACCCTATCTCTACTAAAAATAGAAAAATTAGCCAGACATGGTGGCGGGCGCCTGTAATCCCAGCTACTCAGGAGGCTGAGACAGGAGAATTGCTTGAACCTGGGAGGCGGAGTTTGCAGCGAGCCGAGATCCCGCCACTACACTCCAGCCTGGGTGATAGAGCAAGACTCAGTCTCAAAAAAAAAGAAAAAGACTGGTTTTGGAGTTGAGACAATAACCTAATAACTGCCAAAATACAACTGTGGCAAAGCCTCTTAGCTACCCCCCAATATCAGTACTGCCTTTTCATCATGCTGAATAGTGGCAGTGAGGTGGCTCTGCAGATCAGAACTACCATTTCTTAGTTCCTCTTGCATCTAGGTGATACTTTATGACAGGCATGTGTGACATTCAGGCCATTATAAGAACCCACTCTTTCTCGTTTCCCATGCGTTGACTAGTTGTCAGCATCCAGGGTGACTTTTGATGCCATATGTTGAAAGTGACAGAGTTAGTGTTACCATAACAGATACATAATAATTCTCTAGACACTTTGGCACTCCTCATAGTTACCATGAGATTGCCTATGTTTTAAAATCCACCAGCAGGGAGCTCACAAATGCTTATCAAAATACTACCCCCAAATACATGCCACCTTCAATATAAGAAGAAATATTCCTTTTACCCTTTGAACTTAGTTTATTTAGCTGAGAAAAATTGATACTCTTAAGAGTTTTAGAGACTTTATTCATGCATTCTAAATTGGAGAATACTTAGTATTGATAATGCTTCTGGTGTAATGCTGCAATTATGTTATAATAGCACACTATTAAACTTGTTAAGAATTTCTGTAAAATACACTGGGTGGGGAGTGGACAATGGGGATGAATTCCAGTGCCTCTCTCTTCACCAGAACAAAACTGCTGCATTTTTTTAAAATAATGCAGTGGGAAATTACTAACAAGTGGCCATCTTCAGACTCTACTAAGTCACATGTTAACACACAAATTTGAACTTCCACCAGCTCCTTCATTCAACAAAGGCGTAAAAAAAGTTAGGGTTTTCCTAAGGGAATGACCCTTAGGCACCAATCCTAGAAAAAAAACTATGTTTAAAATTTTCTCAGATATTGGGGCTAAATACAAAGGAGATAAAGAAAGAAAGATTTTTCTGGGTTAGTCAGAGCAGTTGCTTTAAAATCTCCCATCCTTTTGTAAAAAAGGAAGCCTAGAACCTCTGCAACAAAGTCATACGTTTACTTAAATTCCCTTTTAGATTGTTTAAATTTAAATTTGTTTAAAGTTTAAGTTGTTTTCTGCTTTTACATTTTGAAATATCATGAAGAAATCTGGTCAAATACGTTTTTAGAAAGGTAACTGGCAACCTCTCATGAAGATCATGTTGGATGTTGGCTCAAGAGGCCAGAAAGTGAAGAGGAGGGAGCCATAGCAATGTCCCAGTGGATTGGTCGGAAGGTCTTTCTGGACCTCAGAGTTCTGCTTCCCAAGGGGGAGATGTTCTGGAAGACTAGTGAAGATGTCTTAGAGAGGAATTTGATACTTCTTTAGCTTTCTCTTCCTCTCAGTCAAGTTTCCCTGGTAGCAGAGAAGGGGAGTGATTGACAAAGGGACTAGAAAGAGGATTAAAGTGGCTTTGATGAATAAGGACAAGCACCAGGAGGGCTGTGACACACTTACCAGGTGTGGGAGAGCAGCAGGCTTGCATGCACACGTGGGTGCACGTGTGTGTGTGTGTGTGTATGCCTGCTCCCTCCTCTCCTGTTGCCCCCTCCTTCTCCTTCTACCTCCTGCTCTCCTCTCTCTCCCTCTCTCCCCTCTCCCCTTTTCTCCCTTCTCTACCTCTCCTTCTTCCTCTCCCTCTACCTAGGCATGTGCTGATATACCTTGATATAAACTTGAACTCCCTGAACCCTGATCCTACCAAGTGCAACTCTTTGCCATGCTCACTTTACTTTCACTTGCTTCCTTTCTCCTGAGACTTCCCTATAAAAATTTTGCTATGTTTGCCTATGATATTACTGCCTTTTTCAGTGTTATGAACCCCCAGTTCTCTCTTCTAAGTTAGGCTCAAAGGAATGATATATAGTTGTAGTTTACATAGAATAGAATAAAAATTTACAAAGTTGTGCAAAAGTACACAAAATATATTTATTTTTATTAGAATTCTGTACCAGTAGAAGTAAACAGGTTTACCTTCTGAAGTTTAAGGGGCTACCATGTCACTCAGAGATCAGTGTGGATTAAGGCACACGAAGTGATTAAACTATTTGTATCTGAGATTAGCTGCCAATCTCCAAAATACTCTCCTCAGTAGCTTTCCACTTACCCTTGAAATTCTCACCAATTCCCAGCACAGTCACAGCTCACTGCAGCCTCGAACTCCTGGGCTCAAGGGATCCTCCCACCACGTCTGGCAGAACCTTCCTGTGGAAGGCAGGGCCTTCCGAAGAGATACAAATAGGTTTCCAGAGTATTGGCACAAAACAGTGAAGTAATTTACATTTATGATAAATGATTTGGCATAGTCCCTGCTTAACAACTGGGTAGTGATTAAAGCTCTCTGAGATTTGGTTTCTTCATTTGTTTTAAAAAAAATCTCTCTCTTCTCTGTACTTGATGCCCATTTCGTGGGGTCCTTGAGCAGCTGCATTAATTATCCAATAAGATGCAAGCTGACAAGACTGAAGGTGGTCTCCCTCCCTTCCTTTTCTACATTTTAATAATAGTATCTCAATAACTTATATCTGATAGATGTTTGTGAGCTCTCGTATAATCTTCCCACCAGTTCTGTGTGGTAGCCTGATTATACATCTATCTTATTGACAAGGAAATGATCTAAGAGAGGTTTAAATGACCTGACCATCATTATAGAACAAGTCAGTGGTAGAATAAAGATCAGAAATCAAATTTTCTGCTGGACATGGTGAGAGGATCGCTTGAGCCCAGGAGTTCAATACTGCAGCGAGCTATGATCGTGCCTGTGAATTGCCACTGCACTCCAGCCTGGGAAATATTACAAGACATTGTCTCCAAAAAAAAAAAAAAAGAAAAGAAAAGAAAAGAAATTATATCTCCCACTCCTAGCAAGTGCTTTTCCCTAGGGGTGAATATTTTCAGCCTCTGTGTTTCTGGACCTTCCATGGTTTGTTTCTGATGATTTGGACAGAAGAGAGGGCAATCCCAGTCTTGCCCTGAGCATAAAACCACTACCATCAACCCTAGTTTATTATGTGCACACTACGTGCTTTGCCTCACATCCAGATCCTCTTCCTCGACTCTGGAACCCCCTACCAGTCCTTCATGGTCTGGCTAGAGACCTTCTCCAGGCAGCCTCTCCTGATCAAAACCACACTAGAGTCATTCTTTCCTCAAATTAAATCCCCTCAGCACATGTGACTCCATAACCCTCCGCTAGCTGGGCTTTTTTGTGCGTGTTGGTGGTGGGTGGGAGGTTCCATATACCAGTTTTCAGGGAAAAGAGAAAAGTGACAACATAACCAACTATCAGAGGTTTAGTTGAACTGCCAGATTTTAGGCAATGACTGGGATTGATACAAATTCAGTTCAATTTCATCCACTTTTTCTCTCTACCTAAACTTCCGAGAAGTGATCACTGATGATAATGAGGTTAACCTAGAGGCTCTTTAAGGTCCTCAAAGGAAGAGAAAATCAACGGTCACATTCGGGGACATTCGTTATCACAACACTCTCCAAAGGTGACCTGGGCATGTCTGATAACTGCATTTTTCATCCATTCGACAAATAAAATTCATCGCACAAAGGATCAAAGCCCTGGGATGCTGAGAAGGAAATTTGCATAGGAATTTCAATACTGAAAAGGTCAGAGATCCAATGAGACTAGCTAGCCCTGGGGAGTTCTGAAGCCCTTGTTCTAAGGAAAGGAAACGAAATGGGGTTCTCTTTCATTTTGAATGATGATGAGATGACTTACAATAACAAGTCTGACTTCAAAGTGATGAGCTATCCCATCTGAGCTTCAGCTGCATTAAAATTGATGGCTTCAAGGACCAGAAAGACATGCTTATTGGTTGCATGACTGGAGAGTTACAGGGCTATCTACTCTTTGGAGTTAAAACTCTTTTGGGTGCCCTAGCAAAGTGAGGTAGCACATTCTGCTTAACTACAGAGAATCATTTCTGAAGTCATATATACTAAGATATGCTTCAGATATCTATGTCAGCCTAAAGTTTTCCAAAATAGTTCAGTTCAACAAATAGTTCTCAAATGTCTATTGTCCAGGCACCGTGCTGGTTGCTGGAGATGGAGAGATATTAATAACGAGTTATAAGTGTCAGGCATTACTCAGAGTTTCTTACTATGTAAGACCCTCTGCCAGGTGCTGTAGATACATCATCTCATTTCATTCTTTCCATTACCCTGTGAGGTATTCTTAGCCCCACTTTATACGGTCTCTAGCCAGATCACGAGGGATCTGTAGGGGGTTCCAGAGTGAGGAAGAAGATCTGGACATGAGTCAAAGCACACAGTGCACAAAATAAACTAGGGTCGATGCTAGTGATTTTATGCTCAGGACAAGGCTGGAATTGTCCTCTCTTTTTCTGTCCAGATAGTTAGAAATAAACCATGGAGGGCGCAGAAATAGAGAGATTGGAAATGTTTACCCCTAGGGAAAAGCACTGGCTAGGAGTGAGGAGATACCACTTTACAGGTGAAAAAAGCAAGCCATAGAAAGGTTAAATAATTTGGCCAGGCACGGTGGTGCATGCCTGCAATCCCAGCACTTTGGGAGGCCAAGATAGGCAGATCACCTGAGGTCAGGAGTTCGAGACCAGCCTGGTCAACATAGTGAAACCCTATCTCTACTAAAAATACAAAAAATTGCTGGGCATGGTGGTGCACACCTGTAGTCTCAGCTACTCGGGAGGCTACGGTGGTAGAATCGCTTGAACCTGGGAGGCAGAAGTTGCAGTGAGCCAACATCATGCCACTGCACTCCAGCCTGGGCAACAGAGCAAGACTCCATCTCAAACAACAAAAAAAGAAAGGTTAAATAATTTGCCTAAGGTTACACACCCAATACATAGCAGAGATGGAACTTAACCCCAGTTCTATCTAATTCCAAACTCCATGATCTTAACCACTATACCATACTGCGTTAGATATTAATACATTTTAAGAGCCTCATGGTAGACTAGCAGGCACATACGAAATGAAGCATTTTCTAATTATTATGCTAAATGCTAAGATAGAAGCATGCCGGAATACAGAGATGTGCCCTTGGGAAGTGGCACTGCGTATGGATTAAGAGCACAGACTCCAAAGCTATAACTGCCTGATGGGTTCTTCTGCCCACAGCACAGCCAAAACCAGACCAGGGCATTGCAATAGAGAAAGAGTTTAGGCCAGGCGCAGTGGCTCACGCCTGTAGTCCCAGCACTTTGGGAGGCCAAGGCAGGTGGATCACTTGAGCCCAGGAGTTGGAGACCAGCCTTGGCAACATGGAGAGACCCTGTCTCTACAAAAAATACAAAAATTAGCAGGGTGTGGTGGCACACACCTGTGGTCCCAGCTACTCAGGAGGCTGAGATGGGAGGATCTCTTGAGCCTGGGAGTTTGAGGCTGCAGTGAGCCATGATTGCACCACTGCACTCAGCCTGGATGACAGAGTGAGACCCTCTACCTGCCACCCCCCCAAAAAAAGAATTTAATAGATATGAGGCTAGCCATGCCACGTGGGAGATGGAATCATCATTGAAATCAGTCTCCCTGATAATTTGGGGGCTAGGGTTTTTCTTTTTTTTTTTTTTTTTTTTTTTTTTTGAGATGGAGTCTCGCTCTGTTGTCCAGGCTGGGGTGCAGTGGGGCAATCTTGGCTCACTGCAAGCTCTGCCTCTCGGGTTCATGCCATTCCCCTGCCTCAGCCTCCCGAGTAGCTGGGACTACAGGCGCCGGCTGCCACCACGCCCGGCTAATTTTTTTTGCATTTTTAGTAGAGACGGGGTTTCACTGTGTTAGCCAGGATGGTCTCGATCTCCTGACCTCGTGATCCGCCCGCCTCGGCCTCCCAAAGTGCTGGGATTACAGGCGTGAGCCACTGTGCCCGGCCTAGGGTTTTTCAAAGACAGTTTAGGAGAATGGATGGGGGTAGCTAAGCAATGGGTGCTTGCTGCTGATTGGTTGTGGGTGCAAACATGGGGGTGTGGGAAATGGTCCTCATGCGCACTGAGTCACTTTTGGTTGAGGCCACAGGAGTGGTTGGCAGGTTCAGGTGGAGCCATCAGTCCTTCAGACGCGCCAAAAACCTGAAATGATATCTCAAAAAGCCAATCTTAGGTTCTACAATAGTGATGTTATCTGCAGGAGTAAATGGGGAAGTTGCATATCTGGTGACCTCTGGAATAATGGTTAGCAATCATTTATGTCTATACTTTCGCAGAATTCAGGCTCCTTTATCTTCCTAACCTGGTGGTCTCTCATTAGCTTTTAAAAGGCAGTTGAGTTTTGGGGAAGGGCTATTAGCATTTAAACTATAGGCCCGGAGTGGTAGCACACGTTTGTAAACTCAGAACTTTGGGAGGCTGAGGTGGGCAGATCACTTGAGGCCAGAAGTTCCAGACCAGCCTGGCCAACATGGCGAAACCCTGCCTCTACTAAAAATGCAAAAATTAGCCGGGTGTGGTGGCGTGTGTCTGTAATCCCAGCTACTCGGGAGGCTGAGGCAGGAGAATCGCTTGAACCAGGGAGTTGGATGTTGTGGTGAGCCGAGATCACGCTGCTGCATTGCACTCTAGCCTGGGCAATAGAGCGAGACTCTGTTAAAAAAAAAAAAAAAAATGAGCCAGGTGAAGGTGGGAAAGGTTTACCAGGCAGGGGGAGAGCATGAGTATAAAACACAGGCATACAGCAGTATTGTTGATGGAGGCTAACTACAAGTGGTTTGGCAATTCTCCACTAGACCATAAAGCACAAGGAAGCAAGAGGTAGGGGCTGTTCTGGGCAGGGGCAGTTCTGTAGGTCACTTGAAGGAATTTGGACTTTATTTTGTAGGTAACAAGGAATCACAGAAGAAAAGAGTTTTATGTAGGAAAACAATGTAGACAGATATATATGGGAGAGTAGATTTGTTATATGGTCTAAAATTTACTTAAAAATACTCCGCAGAGACAGTGTGAGATACACATACACTTACACACATGTACA
This sequence comes from Symphalangus syndactylus, assembly GCF_028878055.3. Taxonomy (NCBI): domain Eukaryota; kingdom Metazoa; phylum Chordata; class Mammalia; order Primates; family Hylobatidae; genus Symphalangus; species Symphalangus syndactylus. The sequence goes on along the minus strand of NC_072447.2, from coordinate 122,441,217 downwards.
TGTAGATATACATATACTCTAGGGGCAGTTAATATCTGAAGTACCCCCAGTGACGAACACTTTCCAGCAGCACTTAGTTTGCATATAAAGACACTAATTGTGAGTCCACACTCCAGAGGCAGTTACTGAAAAACAGCAACCAATCTACCTAAACCTACACTAGAGGGTTTGCTCATTCACATAAAAGAGTCATTCATTCATGAAATAAATGATGTTCTAGATATATGGATGGACACTTCTCTCTACCCTCACATGAATGAAGCCTAAAAATCTGGTGATCCCAGAGTGGCATCTTAGTTCTAGGAATCTACTAGTTTCCATATCCTGACACTTAATGGAAGATTCTATTGCCTGGTCTACCCATTGAGCTAAAATGCTACTACTGGAGAACTGCTGCATGTGCTTCAGATGAACTGTTCCTACATGGGGCTTAACGGAACTTGTGAAGAGAGGTTTCAAGACTATGTCTAAGTGCTAAAAAAATGCATGATTGACAGAATTGCGCCAAATTTGTGTTTTCATTAGAACATACTAACTGGTTAGGAGATTGTGGGGGATGAGGAAGAACTAAACTCCACAGCTATCTCTAGTCATTAGAAGCTACTGATATCACTGAAAAGTACCTGATGATGTGAGAGGCTAAACTGGTTTAAATAAATTTGCAGGCTGGGGGCGGTGGCTCACGCCTGTAATCCCAGCACTTTGGGAGGCCCAGGCAGGCGAATCACAAGGTTAGGAGTTCGAGACAAGCCTGGCCAACATGGTGAAACTCCATCTCTACTAAAAATACAAAAAATTAGCTGGGCGTAGTGCAGGCGCCTGTAATCCCAGCTACTCGGGAGGCTGAGGCAGGAGAATCGCTTGAACCCAGGAGGCGGAGATTGCAGTGAGCCAAGATCATGCCACTGCACTCCAGCCTGGGCAACAGAGTGAGACTCTGTCTCAAAAAATAAATAAATAAAAATAAATAAATAAATCTGCAATAGAATTGAAGAAGGGCAATTATGGAGGCAGGGAAACAAACTAGGCAGATACTGCTGCAAGTGGTTCAATCAGTAGATGATAAACTACAAAAACAATTACATAACAAAAGATGACAGCAAGAGAGAAATGAAAGAACTGCAAAACAGATAAAAAATAATAAAATAGCAATAGTAAGTCCTTAAGTGCCAATAATTATTTTCAATGTTAATGGACTAAACTCTCCAATCTAAAGGCATAGAGTGGCTGAATGAATAAGATGCAGTGATATGTTATTTACAAGACATTAGATATAAAGACATGCATAGGCTGAAAGTGAAGGAATGAGGAAAAAGATATTCCATACAAATCATAACCAAAATAGAACAGGGGTGGCTATATTTATACAGACAAAATAGGCTTTAAGTCAAAAACTGTCACTAGAGACAAATAAGGTCATTATGTAATGATAAAAGGATCAACTCTGCAGGAAAATATAATAATTAAAAATAAATATGCACCCAGCATCAGAGCACCTAAATATTTAAAACAAATATTGACAGATCTGAAGGGAGGAATTGACAGCACTACAATAACAGTAGGAAACTTCAATACTCCGCTTTTAATAATGGATAGAACATCCAGGCAGAAAATCAATTAAAAAACAACTTACTTGAACAACACTATAGACTAAATGGACCTAACAGACATATACAGAATTCTCTACCCAAGAGCAGCAGAATACATACTTCTCTTTAGTGCACATGGAACATTCTGCAGGATAGATCACATGTTAGGTCACAAAATGAGTCTTAACAAATTTAAGAATATTGAAATCATACCAAGTATCTTCTCAGACAGCAGGGGAATGAAACAGGCAATCAATAAGATAAAATTAACAAATTTACACTACAAAAAAAAGAGAAAACACAAATTAATAGGATCAGAAGTGTATCTCTAGGTGGACGGTGACAGAAAAAAAAGAGAAAGAAAAAAGGACATCAGAAATGATAGTGGAGACATTACAATGGATGATGCAGAAAATGGATCATAGGGGACTATTATGAACAACATATTGAATAACCTAGAAAAAAATGAATAAATTGCTAGAAACACACAACTTACCAAGACTGAATCAAGAAGAAATAGAAAGTCTGAAGAGACCAATAAGAAACAAAGACATAAGGTCGGGAGCAGTGGCTCATGCCTGTAATCCCAACACTTTGGGAGGCCGAGGCGGGCAGATCACGAGGTCAGGAGATCGAGACCATCCTGGCTAACACAGTGAAACCCTGTCCCTACTAAAAATAGGAAAAATTAGCCAGGTGTGGTGGCAGCTGGCGCCTGTAGTCCCAGCTACTCGGGAGGCTGAGGCAGGAGAATGGCGTGAACCCGGGAGGCGGAGCTTGCAGTGAGCAGAGATCACGCCACTGCACTCCAGCTTGGGTGACAAAGTGAGACTCTGTCTCAAAAAAAAAAAAACAAAGAGATAGGATCAGTAATCAAAAAGCTTCCAAAAAAGAAAAGTCCAGGACTAGACAAACTTCTGGAAAATTCTACAAAACACTCAAAGAATAATTAATACCAAAATTTCTTAAACTCTTCCAAAAAATGGACGAAGGAACATATAAGGCCAGCATCACCCTGATACCATGAGCCAGACAAGACATCACAAGTAAAAAAAACTATAGGCCAATATCCCCAATGAACATAGATGCAAAAACCCTTAATAAAATATTAGCAAACCAAATTCAATAACACATTAAAAGGATTATACACCATGATCAAGTGGGACGCAAGGACGGTTCAATATACAAATATATCAAATCAATCAATGTGATACACCACATTAATAAGATGAAAGCAGAACCATATGATCATTTCAATAGACACAAAGAAAGTATTTTACAAAATTCAACATCCCTTCATGATAAAAACCCTCAACAAAATAGGTATAGAAGGAGCTTACCTTAACACAATAAAGCCCAAATATTAAAAACCATCACAAGCATCATAAGCAATGGAGAAAAACTGAAAGCTTTTCCTCTAAGATCTGGAACAAGACAAGAATGCCCACTCTTGTCCTGCTATTCAACACAGTACTGGAAATCTTAGCCAGAACAGTTAGGCAAGAGAAAGAAATAAAAGACATCCAAATAAGAAGAGAAGTATAATGATTTATATATGCTGACGACATGATCATATATGCAGAAAACCCTAAAGATGCTATCAAAATAACTGCTAGAACTAATAAATAAACTTGGTAAAGTTACAGGATACAAAACCAATATGCAAAAATTAGTGTCATTTCTCACGTATGTTCACTGCAACACTACTCACAATAGAAAAGAGGAATCAACCTAAATGCCCATCAATGGTAGAATGGATAAAGAAAATACGGGACATATATACCATGGAAAATGTGATACATATATACTATGGGGTACAGCCATAAAAAGAACAAGATTGGCCAAGCGTGGTGGCACATGCCTGTAACCCCAGCACTTTGGGAGGCTGAGGCAGGCGGATCGAGGTCAGGAGATCAAGACTATCCTGGCTAACATGGTGAAACCCTGTCTCTACTAAAAATACAAAAAATTAGCCAGGCATGGTGGCACATGCATGTAGTCCCAGGTACTCGGGAAGCTGAGACAGGAGAATCACTTGAACCCGGGAGGCAGAGGTTGCAGTGAGCTGAGATCATGCCACTGCACTTTAGCCTGGGCAACAGAGGGAGACTCCATAAAAAAAAAAAAAAAAAAAAAGATTAGCCAGGCATGGTGGTTCATGCCTGTAATCCCAGCACTTTGGGAAGCCAAGGTGGGCGGATCACCTGAGGTCAGGAGTTCAAGACCAGTCTGGCCAATATGGTGAAACCCTGTCTCTACTAAAAATACAAAAATTAGCCAGGCGTGGTGGTGGGCACCTGTAATCCCTGCTACTCGGTAAGCTGAGTTGGGAGAATCCCTTGAACCCGGGAGGTGAACTTTGCAGTGAGCTGAGATTGCGCCATTGCACTCCAGCCTGGGCAACCAGAGTGAAACCCTGTCTCAAAAACAAAACAAAACAAAACAAAAACAAAAACAAAAAATCCAAAATCATGTCCTTTGCAGCAACATGAGTGGAGCTGAAGGCCATTATCCTAAGCAAACTAATGCAGGAAGAGAAAACCAAATACCGCATGTTCTCACTTATAAAAGTGTGAGCTAAACATGGAGTGCACATAGACACAAAGAAGGGAACAACAGACACCAGGGCCTATTTGAAAATGGAGGTGTGGACCCATTAGCTTGTCATTTACATTAGGTAACATGGCACATGTATACATATGTAACAAACCTGCACATTGTGCACATGTACCCTAGAAGTTAAAGTACAATAAAAAAAAAAAAGAAAAGAAAAACCAAATAAATGGAGACATATTCCATGTTCATAAAAAAAAAAAAAAAAAGAAAATAGAGGGTGGGAGGAAGGTGAGGATCAAAAAACTACCTATTAGGTACTATGCTTATTACCTAGGCGACAAAATAATCTGTACACCAAACGCCCACGACACACAATTTACCTAAATAAGAAATCTGCACATATACTCCTGGACCTAAGATAAAAGTTAAAAAATTAATGTTATTTCCATAAACTAACAACAAACTATCTGAAATGCAAATTTTAAAAAATCCCATTTATGTTAGCAGCAAAAAGAATAAAATCCTTAAGAATTAACTTAGCCACAGAGGTGAAAAATTTGTATACTAGAAATTATAAAACATTGATGGAGAAATTTTATTTTTTTATTTTTATTTTTGTTTAATTATTATACTTTAAGTTTTAGGGTACATGTGCACAATGTGCAGGTTTGTTACATATGTATCCATGTGCCATGTTGTTTTGCTGCACCCATTAACTCGTCATTTAGCATTAGGTATATCTCCTAATGCTGTCCCTCCCTCCTCCCCCCAACCCACAACAGTCCGCGGAGTGTGATGTTCCCCTTCCTGTGTCCATGAGTTCTCATTGTTCAGTTCCCACCTATGAGTGAGAACATGTGGTGTTTGGTTTTTTGTCCTTGCGATAGTTTACTGAGAATGATGGTTTCCAGCTTCATCCATGTCCCTACAAAGGACATGAACTCATCATTTTTTATGGCTGCATAGTATTCCATGGTGTATATGTGCCACATTTTCTTAATCCAGTCTATCGTTGTTGGACATTTGGGTTGGTTCCAATTCTTTGCTATTGTGAATAGTGCCGCGATAAACATACGTGTGCATGTGTCTTTATAGCAGCACGATTTATAGTCCTTTGGGTATATACCCAGTAATGGGATGGCTGGGTCAAATGGTATTTCTAGTTCTAGATCCCTGAGGAATCGCCACACTGACTTCCACAATGGTTGAACTAGTTTACAGTCCCACCAACAGTGTAAAAGTGTTCCTATTTCTCCACATCCTCTCCAGCACCTGTTTTTTCCTGACCTTTTAATGATGGCCATTCTAACTGGTGTGAGATGGTATCTCACTGTGGTTTTGATTTGCATTTCTCTGATGGCCAGTGATGATGAGCATTTTTTCATATGTTTTTTGGCTGCATAAATGTCTTCTTTTGAGAAGTGTCTGCTCATGTCCTTCGCCCACTTTTTGATGGGGTTGTTTGTTTTTTTCTTGTAAATTTGTTTGAGTTCATTGTAGATTCTGGATATTAGCCCTTTGTCAGATGAGTAGGTTGCAAAAATTTTCTCCCATTCTGTAGGTTGCCTGTTCACTCTGATGGTAGTTTCTTTTGCTGTGCAGAAGCTCTTTAGTTTAATTAGATCCCATTTGTCAATTTTGGCTTTTGTTGCCATTGCTTTTGGTGTTTTAGACATGAAGTCCTTGCCCACGCCTACGTCCTGAATGGTATTGCCTAGGTTTTCTTGTAGGATTTTAATGGTTTTAGGTCTAACATTTAAGTCTTTAATCCATCTTGAATTAATTTTTGTATAAGGTGTAAGGAAGGGATCCAGTTTCAGCTTTCTACATATGGCTAGCCAGTTTTCCAAGCACCATTTATTAAATAGGGAATCCTTTCCCCATTTCTTGTTTTTGTCAGGTTTGTCAAAGATCAGATAGTTGCAGATATGTGACATTATTTCTGAGGGCTCTGTTCTGTTCCATTGATCTATGTCTCTGTTGTGGTACTAGTACCATGCTGTTTTGGTTACTGTAGCCTTGTAGTATAGTTTGAAGTCAGGTAGCGTGATGCCTCCGGCTTTGTTCTTTTGGCTTAGGATTGACTTGGCGATGCGGGCTCTTTTTTGGTTCCATATGAACTTTAAAGTAGTTTTTCCAATTCTGTGAAGAAAGTCATTGGTAGCTTGATGGGGATGGCATTGAATCTATAAATTACCTTGGGCAGCATGGCCATTTTCATGATATTGATTCTTCCAACCCATGAGCATGGAATGTTCTTCCATTTCTTTGTATCCTCTTTTATTTCATTGAGCAGTGGTTTGTAGTTCTCCTTGAAGAGGTCCTTCACATCCCTTGTCAGTTGGATTCCTAGGTATTTTATTCTCTTTGAAGCAATTGTGAATGGGAGTTCACTCATGATTTGGCTCTCTGTTTGTCTGTGATTGGTGTACAAGAATGCTTGTGATTTTTGTACATTGATTTTGTATCCTGAGACTCTGCTGAAGTTGCTAATCAGCTTAAGGAGATTTTGGGCTGAGACAGTGGGGTTTTCTAGATATACAATCATGTCATCTGCAAACAGGGACAATTTGACTTCCTCTTTTTCTAATTGAATACCCTTTATTTCCTTCTCCTGCCTGATTGCCCTGGCCAGAACTTCCAGCACTATGTTGAATAGGAGTGGTGAGAGAGGGCATTCCTGTCTTGTGCCAGTTTTCAAAGGGAATGCTTCCAGTTTTTGCCCATTCAGTATGATATTGGCTGTGGGCTTGTCATAGATAGCTCTTATTATTTTGAGATACATCCCATCAATACCTAATTTATTGAGAGTTTTTAGCATGAAGAGTTGTTGAATTTTGTCAAAGGCCTTTTCTGCATCTATTGAGATAATCATGTGGTTTTTGTCTTTGGTTCTGTTTATATGCTGGATTACATTTATTGATTTGCATATGTTGAACCAGCCTTGCATCCCAGGGATGAAGCCCACTTGATCATGGTGTATAAACTTTTTGATGTGCTGCTGGATTCGGTTTGCCAGTATTTTATTGAGAAAAAAGACACAAACAAATGGAAAGACATCCCCTGTTCACAGACTGGCAGAATTAATATTGTCAAAATGTCCATACTAGCCAAAGCAATCTACAGATTAAATGCAATCCCTACCAAAATCCCAATTATTTTTTACAGAAATAGGAAAAGGAATCCTAAAATTCATATGGGACATCAAATAGCCAAAGCAATCATGCAAGAAGCTAGAAGCATCATACTTCCTGACTTCAAATTATATTACACAGCTATAGCAATCAAAACAGTATAGTAATGACAGAAAAACAGACATATAGACCAATGGAACAGAATAGAGGGCCCAGAAATAAACCCATGCATTTATGGTTAACTGATCTTCAACAAGGGTGCCAAGAATACACAATGAGGAAAAGACAGTCTCTTCAACAAATGGTGTTGGGGAAACTGGATATCCACATGCAGAAGAATGAAATTGGACCCTGCTATAATTTGAATGCTCCCTCCAAAACTCATGTTGAAATTTAATTGCCATTGTCAGAGTATTAAGAGGTGGGATCTTAACAGATGATTAGGACATAAGGGCTTCACCTTCATGGATTGATTAATGCTATCAATCAATGGAGTATGTAGTTATTGTGGGAGTTCAGTCCCCTTTTTTTCTGTCTTGCCCTTCTTCCATGAGATAATAGAGCACGAGGGCCATTGCCAGATGCAGGCACCATGCTGTTTGACTTCCTAGCTTCCAGACCATGAGTCAAATAAACTATTGTTTATAAATTATCCAATCTTTGGTATTCTGTTATAGCATCAGAAAAAGACTAATACCCCTAGCTCACACCATATACTAAATCAACTCAAAATGGATTGCTTAAACATAAGATCTGAAACCACAAAACTTTAGAAGAAAACAGAGAAAAGCCTTTCTGACATTGGTCTTGGCAATGACTTTTTGATATGACAGCAAAAGCACAGGCAACAAAAGAAAAATAGACAAGTTAGGCTTCATCAGACTAAAAATCTTCTGCCCAGCAAAGGAAACAATCAACAAATGCAAAGGCAACATACAGAATGGGAGAAAATATTTGCAAACTGTATATCCAATAAGGGATTAATACCCAAAATATATAAGGAACCCATATAGCTCAATGCCAAAAACACAAATAAGCCAATTAAAAAGTGGGCAAAGGACCTAAATAGGCACTTCTCAAGAAAAGAAATTCAAATTGCTAATAGGTATATTAAATGATTTTCAATATCTCTAATCAGGGAAAGGAAAATCAAAACCACAATGAGATATCACCTCACACCTGTTAGAATGAATGGCTACTATCAAAAAGAGAAAAGTTAAGTGTTGGTGAGGATGTGGAATAAAGAGAACTCTTGTATGCTGCTGGCAAAAAATGTGTATTAGTACAGTCATTATGGAAAATAGTATGAAGGTTCCTCAAAAAATTAAAAACAGAACTACCATATGATCTAGCAATCCTGCTTCTGGGTATACATCCAAAGGAAATGAAATCAGCATCTTGACGAGATAGCTACATTTCCGTGTTCACTGCCGCATTAGTCACAGTAGCCAAGGTGTAGAAACAACCTAAATGTCCTTTGATGAATGAATGGATAAAGAAACTGTGGTGCATAGATATATAATAGAATATTATTCAACCTCAAAAAAGAAGGAAAGGCTGGGTGCAGTGGCTCACACCTGCAATCCGGCACTTTGGGAGGCTGAGCTAGGAGGATTGCTTGAGCTCAGGAGTTTGAGACCCACCTGGGCAACATAATGAGACCTTGTCTCTATAAAAAATAAAAAAATTAGCCAGGTGTGGTGGTACACACCTATAGTCCCAGCTACTTGGGAGGCTGAGGCAGGAGGATCACTTGAGCCCAGGAGACTGAGGCTGCAGAGCAAGACACTGAGAAGAAAAGTAGAAGAAGAAGAAGAAGAAGAAGAAGAAGAAGAAGAAGAAGAAGAAGAAGAAGAAGAAGAAGAAGAAGAAGAGGAGGAGGAGGAGGAGGAGGAGGAGGAGGAGGAGGAGGAGGAGGAAGAGGAGGAGGAGGAGGAAGAAGAGGAAGAAGAAGAGGAAGAAGAAGAAGAGGAGGAGGAGGAAGAGGAAGAAGAGGAAGAAGAAGAAGAAGAGGAGTGGGAGGAAGAGGAAGAGGAAGAAGAGGAAGAAGAAGAAGAAGAAGAGGAGGAGGAGGAGGAAGGAAATTCTGCCATTTGCGACAACATGGATGGAGCTGGAAACACTATACTAAGTGAAATAAACAAGACACAGAAGAGAAAAGCTGCATGATCTCACTCCTATTTGGAATAGAAGATAATCAAATTCATAAATTTATAAAGTCAAAGAATATGATGGAAGTTGCCAGGGGGCAGGAGGGGCTAATTCAGAGTTAGTCTTACATTTGCTGGATAGACCAACCCTGGATGTAGAGCTACTCTAAATAGAAGAAAAGAGGGCCAAGGACAGAACCTAGGAGAAAGCCAGCACTTAACAATGAAAGCTAGAGTTGACTCTGGATCTGATTGTTCAGGATTAATGTTTAATTTGGGTCTACCTTTCCCTACCATTTGTATGGCTCTGGATCTATTTTTTTTAACACCAAATTGCCTACATGTCCCAGGAATGCCAACTAATAGCCTTTACAAATCATAATTAGAAAGGAACGTGTGTGGCAATAAAGCCATATATCATATTCTGGAAAGAGAACAGGAACGAGAGTCATGAGATTTGCCACCTTCTCTCTCTGGGTTTCTGTTTCTCCAAACATAAAAGTGATGAACTGGCTTCAGTTATTTCTATGGCTCTTCCAGCCATAGAAATTGGAACAGCCTATGATTCTTTGACATTTGGTTTATCTACACTTTTCTTGTAGCTGTATCACTGCTCTCCTACATTAATACAAATGGGTAGAAGCTGACTATATTCTTTTCAAGGTCATGACAATAGAAGAAAACCCCAAAAACACAGTCACAAAATATGATAAGTAAAAGGAAGTGAGAGTTATAGGGGAAAATGTGATTGACCTCTTGCTATTAATATCAGTGCTCAGCTGTACAACAGTAAGGGTGTGTCCCCTTGAGATCAAATCAATGGCTCAAAAGAGGGAAACAAACCACTTTTTTTCCTGATAAAATCAAGGTTTACTCCTCAACCCTGCTAATTTTTGAGGAGATAGTGAATATTGTTCTCTCTTCATTACTTCTCTCACAGTTGTCATAAAATGTTAAGAATTTTTTTTTTTTTTGAGACAAGGTCTTGCTCTGCTGCTCAGACTGGAGTACAGTGGCATGATCTCAGCTCACTGCAACCTCCGCATCCCAGGCCCAAGCGATTCTCCTGTCTCAGCCTCTAGGCCCAAGGGATTCTCCTGCTTCAGCTTCCTGAGTAGCTGGGACTACAGATGTGCACCACCACACATGGCTAATTTTTTTTTTTTTTGAGATGGAGTCTCTCTCTGTCGCCTAGGCTGGAGTGCAGTGGTGCAACCTTGGCTCACTGCAACCTCCACCTCCCAGGTTCAAATGATTCTGCCTCAACCTCCTGAGTAGCTGAGATTACAGGGGCGTGCCACCACACCTGGCTAATTTTTGTATTTTTAGTAGAGACGGGGTTTCATCATGTTGGTCAGGCTGGTCTCAAACTACTGACCTTGTGATCCGCCCACCTCGGCCTCGCAAAGTTCTGGGATTACAGTCGTGAGCCACCATGCCCAGCCTAATTTTTGTATTTTTAGTAGAGACAGGGTTTTTCCATGTTGCCCCCCAGACTGGTCTCAAACTCCTGAGCTCAGGTGATCTGCCCACCTCGGCTTCCCAAAGTACTGGGATTACAGCTCTGAGCCACTGCCATCGTGCCCAGCCTAGAATGTTTTGATATATGTAAAAGAAAGGGTGTATAACTACTATTCTCAACTCATCAACTATTCTTACCAAACCTTCAAAGCTTTTTGGAGGGAAATTAGTCTAGAGACAGTGGGCCCTGCTCACCTGCTTCCTTACTGCCAGCTTGGAATGATTTTCCAGTGTAACATCTATGTTCCTTGCTTCTATTCTGAAGTTTAAGAATACTTTTAGAGAGGGGGTGTGAATAAAGATCACGCCGCCTTTCTTTTTTATTGTTTCTTTTTTTTGAGATAGAGTCTTGATTTGCCACCCAGGCTGGAGTGCAATGGCATGATCTCAGCTCACTGCAACCCCAAACTCCTGGGCACAAGCGATCCTCCTGCCTCAGCCTCCCAAGTAGTTGGGACACAGGTATGCACCACCATATCTGACTTTTTTTTTTGATGGAGTCTCACTGTGTCACTAGGCTGGAGTGCAATGGCGTGATCTCGGCCAACTGCAAACTCCACCTCCCAGGTTCAAGTGATTCTGCTGCCTCAGCCTCCTGAGTAGCTGGGATTACAGGTGTGGACTACCACACCCAGCTAATTTTTGTATTTTTAGTAGAGACAGGGTTTTGCCACTTTGGCCAGGCTGGTCTTGAAATCCTGACTTCAGGTGATCTGCCCGTCTCAGCCTCCCAAAGTGCTGGGATTACAAGCATTAGCCACCGTGCCTGGCCATACACCTTGCTATTTTTAATCATTTTTTAATAAATGGCATCTACTATATTGCCAAGGCTGGTCTTGAACTCCTGGCATCAGGCAATCCTCCTGCCTCAGCCTCTCAGAGTTCTGGGATTACAGCCGTGAACCACTATGCTCAGCCTGTGCTGTTCTTTCTATGAAAAGATGGTACAACTGATCTATGGATAAGCCATGTCCTTTCAGTTCTTTTGCTAGGATTAAGGATGAGATTATTCTGAATCATCTGCACTCTCTCACACTCTTGTGACCAAACAGCTATCATGTGTACCCAGGTGGCTACTGATAGAGGTAAAAGCAGTGGTCAAGAAATTAACTAATTCCTTTACCTCAGACCTTGGATCACAAACCTCACATGTCTGGTACTCTTATCAATTACGTTCACCATATTGACCGTGTCATCGGGTCCACCACCTAGGCAATATGTAGACATAGGCTGAGTCCCAAAACCTCAGTACGGAACCCCACAGGCAGAGGCTCCAGCTTGGAGAATGGGTTAAGTTCTAGGTTTCTGTTCCAATCTGTGAAGCTGATTCATCCCTGGAGCAGGGTACAGGGGTCAACACACTGCCTTCTGTTTTTTGTACCGGGGCAGGTAGAGGGAGGCCACAATTTTGGAAGATGGGGATTGCCCAGCTGCCAGCTTTTTCAGCAGATGGTATAACCACCATGAGATAATTAGCGTGCAGTCCCACAGTGGGGCTGAGTACAGAGAAGGAGCAACTGAAATGGAAAATTAGATCAACAAAAATGGAGGAGAGGTTGTTATCTCAGTTGAAAATGTTCACACCTCATTTGTGAAAGGCTCAACATGAAAGGCTCCTGACTGCATCAGCACTAAAGATGCATTTCTTTCCCGTTCTCATCTGGGTCTCAGAATGCCTTACTAGCTTCCTGAGTGTATTTTATTTCTGCTCTTTCTCAAATTGCACTTCCTTTATGACTACTAATGTGAAGAGGTCTGGAATATCCTAATTCTCAGATCTCCCACTTCCTGGGGCACACCTAAACGCACCTGCTTGGTGTACAGGTGTCACGGCCAGAACCCATCAGGAATGGGACTGTGCCTGCCTCAATACCTCTGCTGGCAATCTGTCATTTTGTTTGTTTAACCAAAGGCTCGTATCATTATATGGCTTGAATCTGTTAAGAATCGAGGTGACAAATTGTGCTTTTGATTATTCTTTTGTTGTTTTAAACATCCTTTTGATGTACTAAGAGCCACTTATATATGACTAAAACAAGCAGCCATCTGTTTTATGAAGCACTGGATTGTAAAAGTGTCAACTCAAGCACAATCTACTAATTTGTCAATTGTTGAGCATTGGCCAACTGACGGAAATTAGCTGTGTTGCTGGACATACACACCCTTACTTCGTTAGTTGTGTATGTCTGTAGTTGGGAGGGGAGCTATAAAATAACACTGGTGATGGGCGTGGTGGCTCACACCTGTAATCCCAGCACTTTGGGAGGTCGAGGCAGGCAGATCACCTGAGGTCAGGAGTTTGAGACCTGCCTGGCCAACATGGTGAAACCCCGTCTCTACTAAAAATACAAAAATTAGCTGGACATGGTGGCAGGCACCTGTAATCCCAGCTACTCAGGAGGCTGAGGCAGGAGAATTGCTTGGACCCAGGAGGCGGAGGTTGCAGTGAGCCGAGATTGTGCCACTGCACTCCAGCCTGGGCGACAAGAGCAAGACTTGTCTTAAAAAAAAAAAAAAAAAAAAAAAAAAAAAAAAGGTGAAAAAGACCATGGCCCTGGTTAACCCGAGGCAGAAGGGAAGCTTACTTTTTTTTTCTTTTTTTTTTTTTTAAGACGTATTCTCATGCTGTCGCTCAGGCTGGAGTGCAGTGGCACAATCTCAGCTCACTGCAACCTCTGCCTCCTGGGTTCAAGCGCCTCATTACAGGTGCACACCACCATGCCCGGGTAATTTTTGTACTTTTCCTAGAGACAGGGTTTCACCATGTTGGCCAGGCTGGTCTTGAACTCCTGACCTCAAGTGATCCATCCGCCTCGGCCTCCCAAAGTGCTGGGATTGCAGGCATGAGCCACCGTGCCCGGCCAGAAGGGATGCTTACTTCTGGATGCAGTGTGCAAAGATTGTCCTATTGCCTTCAGCTCCAGGTTAAATCCTCCCACCTGAGACTGACTCCCTTCCTTATAGAAACTGGCAGTGTTCAATACTTGACAAGTGAGTTCCTTAGGACCTCAGTGACCTTTGAGGAGAAAGGGGAAACACAAAAGAAGAGGAAACTAAACAAAGAATAAAGCCCTCCTGCAACCAGAAGGCGTCCTTATCCCTCATTTTGGCTAAGTACACTGGATTCATAAACTCTTTTTTATTGAATTGAATTTTAAAGCTTTTACTTAGTGTTTTTCTGGTAGGTGGATAAGGCAGAAGCCAACAAGCATCTAGCCACCCAGCTCAATAGTGGGGCCCACCAGGGCATGATCCAGGCATATTTATGAAATAGGCAAAGTTTGTACGCAGCATGCCCCCACTCCTCCTTTGGCACTTTCCTCCCCTTCTGGTCCACCTCTCTGAGTCCCAGCATCTCCTGCTGACACCTGGTTGGGCAGGGTCATTCCCTGTCCTACCTCTTAATGTAAGCTGGAGTTCTTATTTCTTAGCATTGAGCACCATTTCAGACCTCTCACACATCTCAAATCAAAAGGTATCATTCTAATCCCACAGGGCCGAACTTCATCATGGAATATCCTCATAAGTGACACATCTGCATTTTTAGGGAGGTCTTCTGGAATTCCTCAGTCCAGACAGATGATTCTGATGCTGGAAAGTTCAGACATGATTAAACTTTAGCAAGAGACATTTGGGGGTACTCAGGAGGGCAATTTAAGAATTCCTTAAAACATGACTTCCTGAGGCAGTTGTACCTATTGTGTGTGTGTGTGTGTGTGTGTGTGTGTAGGACTGGCTCTAGAATCACACGGAGGCTCCTGGGCAAGAACCATAACCGTATACATGTATGGAAGTCAGCTGGCTTCTTCTGTCCTGGAAGTTTCCCCAATTGGTAAGAGGAGTGATCTAAGAATAGTTCAGGCAGCCCAAGATGCTGATTTCTGGTTTCAAAACTCTATAATGAGGGTGGAATAATACACATTGGAGGCCGGGCACGGTGGCTCACGATTGTAATACCAGCACTTTGGGAGGTCGAGGCGGGCGGATCACGAGGTCAGGAGATCGAGACCACGGTGAAACCCCGTCTCTACTAAAAATACAAAAATTTAGCCGGGCATGGTGGCGGGCACCTGTAGTCCCAGCTACTCGGAGAGGCTGAGGCAGGAGAATGGCGTGAACCCGGAAGGCGGAGCTTGCAGTGAGCCGAGATCGCGCCACTGCACTCCAGCCTGGGTGACAGAGCGACTCCGTCTCAAAAACACACACACACACACACACACACACACATTGGAGAAGCCTCCAAAAGGTAGGAGGGTGGGAGGAGGGTGAAGGATGAGAAAGTACCTATTGGGTACAATGTATACAGTTTGGGTGATGGGTACACTAAAAGCCCAGACTTCATCAACTATGCAGTATAACTGATAGAGTTTGTGTATTTGTCCTCACCCAAATCTCATGTTGAAATCTAATCCCCCATGTTAGAGGTGGGGCCTGGTGGGAGGTGTTTGGATCATGGGGACAGATCCCTCGTGAATGGCTTGGGCCACCCCCTTGGTGATAAGTGGGCTCTCACTCTGAGTTCACATGAGATCTGGTCATTTAAAAGTGTGTGGTGGCGCTCTCTCTCTCTCTCTCTCTGTCTCTCCACACACATACACATTTCCCTCTCTCTGTCCTGGCCACCCCATTCTCACCATGTGATATGCCTGCTCCTGCTTTGCCTTCCACCGTGATTGGAAGCTTCCTGAGGCCTCCCCAGAAGTAGATGCCGCTATGCTTTCCTGTACAGCCTGCAGAACTGTAAGCCAATTAAATCTCTTTTCTTATAAATTAGCCAGCCTCAGGTATTTCTTTATAGCAATACAAAATTGACCCTGTCTCAAAAAAAACCTCTCAAAACTCAAACAATCCGATTAGAAAATGAGCAGAATATATGAATAGATATTTCACCAAAAAGGATATATAGATTGCAAACACACGACAAAGATGCTTAATCAACATCATTAGCCATAAGGGAAATGCAAATTAAAATCACAATGAGATATCACTAAACACCTATCAGAATAGCTAAAAATAAAAAACAGTTAACAACACACCTGCTGGCAAATAAGCAGAAAAACTGTATCATTCATACATTGTTGGCATTCTTCAACAGATTAATGATTAAACAAATTATAATTCATCCATGCCATGGAATACTATGCAGCAATAACAAGAAATCAGGGGCCAGACACAGTGGCTCAAGCTTATAATCCAAGCACTTTGGGAGGCTGAGGAAGGAGGATTGCTTGAGCCCAGGGGTTCGAGACCAGCCTGGGCAACATAGTGAGACCCTGTCTCTACAAAAAAATTAAAAATTAGCTGGGTGTGGTAGCACACGCTTGTAGTCCCAGCTAATAAGAAGGCTGAGGTATGAGGATCGCTTGAGTGAGTTCAAAGCTGCAGTGAGCCGTGATCCCATCACTGCACTCCAGCTTGGGTGACAGAATGAGACTGTCTAAATAAAAGAAAAAAAAAAAGAAATCAGGTATTGGTTCATGCAATAACTTGAATGAACTCCTGGGAAGTTTGCTTAGTGAAAAAAAGCCAATCTTAAAAGGTGATAAACTGTATGATTATTTATATAACACTCTTGACAAAAATACAGAGATGGGGAACAGATTAGTGGGTACCAGGCATTAGGGAATGGGGCATATACGAGGTAGGCATGGCAGCCAGGCGTGTTGGCTCATGCCTGTAATCCCAGCACTTTGGGAGGCCGAGGGGGTGGATCACCTGAGATCAGGAGTTTGAGACCAGCCTGGCCAACATGGTGAAACCCTGTCTCTACTAAAAATACAAAAATTAGCTGGTCGTGGTGGTAGGTGCCTATAATCCCAGCTACTCAGGAGGCTGAGGCAGGAGAATCACTTGAACCTGGGGGGCAGAGGTTGCAGTTAGCCAAGATTGCACCACTGCACTCCAGCCTGGATGACAAGGGTGAAACTCCATCTCAAAAAAAAAAAAAAAAAAAAAAAGAGGTAGGCATGGCTACAAAAGTTTCCTTGTGGTGAAAGTACGTTTCTGTACTGTGTTGGTGGATACATGAACCTACACGTGATACAACTGCATAAAACTTCTAATGAAAAAGATCTGTTATTTAAAAAAAATGCATATAACGAAATACATAGAACACATAAACAGAAACAAATGATTACAAGTAAAACTTGGGAAATCTGGACAAGAGTAATAGGTTGTAGCAACGTCTTGGTTGTGATAGTATAGTACAGTTTTATAAGATGTCACCACTGAGAAAAACTGGATAAAGGGTACATAATATCTCAATGTGCCATTTCTGACAATTGCAAGTGAACCTACAATCATTTCAAAATAGAAAGTTTAATTTTTTAAAAAAAGATAAAAACAAAAAATTGGGGCCTTGAACATTTTCTGGCTCATTGTGCAGGCATGAAACTCATTGGCCATCTGGCTACCAGGCTGGACAGTTACAAAGAAGAATGACTCCCCAAACCTGAGTATGTAGCACCTTAGGGCCTCTGGTAATCCAAAGAAGAATTGTTTGCCTTCTGGAAATTCTCAGTAACCAAGTTTAATTGAACATCACTTTAATGAAAAAAACCAAGCCTTTGCTATATAAATCTTCATACCAGGGGACAGCACTAGGAAATCAAAATAGGGTGTCTTAATCTATCTCCACCCCAGAGGCAGGGTTTCGCTCTATCTCCCAGGCTGGAGTGCGGTGGTACCTCCTGCCTCGACCTCCTGGGCTCAAGCAATTCTCCTGCCTCAGTCTCCCGAGTAGCTGGGACTACAGGCACGCGCCACCACACCCAGCTAATTTTTATATTTTTTTTTGTAGAGAGGTGGTCTTGCCCTGTTGCCCAGGCCGGTCTCCAATTCCTGGGTTCCAGTGATCCACCTGCCTTGGCCTCCCAAAGTGCTGGGATTACAGGCATGAGCCACCATGCCTGGTCCAAAAGTTCTCTATATATCCTAGATAAGAGTCCTTTGTTGGGTATGTAGCTTGCAAATATTTTCTCTCAGTCTATAGCTTGTCTTTTCATTCTCTTAATAGAACCTTTCATAGATCAAAGCTTTTAATTTTTTATGAAGCCCAATTTAATGTATTTTTTCTTACATGGATAACCCTTAGACAGTGTCAAACCTAAGAACACTTTGCTAGGCCCTAAATCATAAAGATTTTCTCCTGTGTTTTTTTTTCTCTAAAATGTTTTATAGTTGTATGCTTTACATTTAAGCCTGTGATCCATTTTGAGTTATTTTTGTATAAAGTGGGATGTTTAGGTAAAAGTTCACTTTTTTTGGCCTATGGATGTCAATTGCTCCTGAACTGTTCGTTGAAAATGCTGTCCTTCCTTAAGTTGCTTTTATACCTTTGTCAAAAATCGGTTGAGCAAGTTTGCATTGCTATATTTCTGGGTTTTTTGTTCCATTGATCTATGTGTCTACTCTCTGCCATTACCACACTCTCTTTTTTTTCTTTTTATTTGTACAATATTGGGGTACATGTGCAATTTTATTATATGCATAGATTGCACAGTGGCCAAGTTAGTTAGGGCTTTGAGTGTATCCATCACTCGAATAACATACATTGTACCGATTAGCCAATTTCTCATCCTCCTCCTTCCACCCCTCACCCTTCCAAGTCTGCATGATCTATCATTTCCACTGCCTATATCCATGTACCACAGTATCTTGATTACTATAGCCATATATGGTAACCCTTTATATTGGGAAGAGTGGTTCCCTCCAATTTATTCTTTATGAAAATCACTTTAGCTACTCTAGGTCCTTTGCCTTTCCATGTAAATTTTAGAAGAAGCTTTTCTATGTCTATGAAGATCCTTGCTGGGATTTTGATAGGAATTTCATTAGCCTATAGATCAATTTGGGGATAATTGGTATCTTTACTATGTTAAGTCTTTTAACCCACACAGTATGTCTCTGCAATTATTAAGGTCTTCTTTGAGTTCTTTCCTCAGTGTTTTATAATTTCCAACATACAGATCCTTTCATGTTTTGTTAAATTTATACTTGCTCTTTGGCACAAGGATGAATGGCATTGTGTTCTTTATTTAGATTTCCACATTGTTAGTATATATATGTGATTGATTTTTGTGTGTTTATCTGGTATCATATGACCTTACTGAATTCAGTGAATAGTTCTATGAGGTTTTTTTTGTTTTTGTTTTTGTTTTTAAAAAAAAGATTCCCTGTGATTTTCTATGTAGACAATTAAATCTTTTGTGAATCAAGACGGTTTCACCTGATCCTTTCCAATCCATGTACCTTTTATTTCCTTTTCTTGCCTTGTTGTGCTAGAGCTATTTTTCCCCCTTTCTTGCCATTGTATTGGATAGAACTTACAGTACAATATTGAATAGAAGTAGTGAGAACAGCCAGGCACGGTTGCTCATGGCTGTAGCACTCTGGGAGGCCAAGGTGGGCAGATAACCTGAGGTTACGAGTTCGAGACCAGCCTGGCCAACATGGCGAAACCCCGTCTCTACTAAAAATACAAAAATTAGCTGGGCGTGGTGGTAGGCCCGTGTAGTCCCAGCTACTTGGGAGGCTGAGGCACAAGAATCGCTTGAACCCAGGAGGCAGAGGTTGCAGTGAGCTGAGATTGTGCCACTGCACTCCAGCCTGGGTGACAGAGTGAGACTCCACCTCAAAGAAAAAAAAAGTAGTGAAAACAAACACGCTTGCCTTGTTCTGACTTGAGAAAGAACTCAGTCTTTCACCATTAAGTATAATGTTAGTTGTAGGTTTTTTGTAGATGTTCTCTATGAGATTAAGGAAGTTTTCCTCTATGCCTAGTGTACTGAGAGTTTTTAATCATGAATAAATGTTGAACTTTAGGCTGGGTGTGGTGGCTCATGCCTGTAATCCTAGCAATTTTGGGAGGCTGAGGTGGGCAGATTGCCTGAGCTCAGGAGTTTGAGACCAACCTGGACAACACGGTGGAACCTTATCTCTACAAAAAAATACCAAAAATTAGCCAGGCATGATGGCACACACCTACAGTACCAGCTACTGGGGGACTGAGGAGGGAGGGTCACTTGGGCCCAGGAGGCTGAGGCTGCAGTGAACCATGTTTGTGCCACTGCACTCTGGCCTGGGTAACAAAGCAAGACCCTGTCTCAAAAAAAACACAAAAAACAAAAAACAGTTGAATGTTATCATCAAATGCTTTTTCTGTGCCAGTTGATACGGTCCAATGATTTTAGTCTGCTGATATGGTGGATTACATTGATTAATTTTAAAATATTGAACTATGCATACATGGGAATAAATCCCAGATTATAATTCTTTTCTACATTGTTGGGTTCACTTGGCTATTATTTTGTGGCAGTTTCTGTGTCTAAGTCCATGAAAGATATTCATTCATCTATAGTTTTCTTGCTTTGTACTGTCTTTGGTTTTGGTATCCTTCTGGGAATCTGATTATATGAATGTTGGATCTTTTGTTATTTCCAGCAGGTCCCTGAGGCCCTATCCATCTTTTTTTTTCATTCTATTTTCTCTCTGTTGTTCAGGCTGGGTAAATTCTATTGATCTATACACAAGTTTACTGATTTTGTCCTCTGCCATCTCCGCTCTATAATTGATCCTATCCAGCAATTTTGTAAAATCCATTTTTCAGTTCTGTAATTTTCATTTGGTTCTTTAAAAAATGTGAACAGATGTTTTAATCATGTATAAAATGCCTGATTATATATGAATTTGAAGGAAGAAGAGATCAAAGGATTCCTGGGGAAGATGTGTCAGAAGGAGCCTTCAAGTAAAGAGGCACAGACTATCCCTGCCTAGGGCTGCTCTGAACATCTTCCCATTTCTTCCTCACAACAACCCAACAATGATTATAGCAATACTTATACCCATTTTACAGATGAGGAAACTGAGGCTCAGTCAGGTTAAGTTTTTTTTTTAGGTTAAATTATTTAACCAAGGTCCCATTGCCAAGAAGAAAAGGAGTCAGGACTTGAATCCAAGTCTTCCTGATGCCAAAGCCCATGCTTTCACCAGTATCTGGAGGCCCAAGTTAAATACCCTGCCAAGGGGAAATCTTCCCAAACACTCCCAGAATGTGGCCACTTGTTCCTTGGGACCCCCATGTTGTTCCATCCCAGGAACTTGCTTGCCCCCACTTGCTGTGAGCTCTAGTCACGTGTGTCTATGAAGGGTGTCATCACAGTATCACCTATACCTGTACCCGGCACAGGGCCTTGTAGGCTGGTAGCTACCCCAGGTGTCTACTGAGGGAACTTTAACCCGATTAAACCAGAGATCTCAAAAATGCCCTCAGTGGAGGGCTGCTGTGAGTATTCCATGAATGGATGCTCACAAAGAGATCTAGTTCAGTGTTTGGCACACAGTGAGTACTCACTGCAAGGAAGGGTTGCCATTGGGCTGTTTATTGTTATTTGTATTTGACCAGCCTCCCTTCCTGGATTTGAAGTAGTTCCTATTCCCAGAAAGAGGCAGATAAGAGATAGTCACACAGCCACATGAAGGTCAAAACCAAGTTTCCCAATTCTGGACTCCCCAGGAAGTGCTCAATGCCCCTCAGAAAACTACTCAGTCAAGGTTCAGGTCTGTGTCCTTTGACAACATAAGAGCCCCTTGTGATGAAATAATTCAGCTGCAGCTCCATCACAGAACCACACATGTATTTCCCATCTTAACTTGTCCTTGCCCTACTCCACATTCCTAATCAGAGACTGAATGTACCATGTCAGACTGGCCTGGAGTATACTTGATTCTTTTGTGTAACTTCTATTGCTATGCTAAGATTTTATATTTTTTCCATTTATTTCAAGAGACTTTGCAATTACTTATTAAAGCATTTTTGTGGTTGCTACATTAAAACCCTTGTCAGATAATTTCAACATCTAATTCATCTTGGTGTTGGTATCAGTTGATTGTTTTAGGGTGATTTTTATCATATTCTGGATATATTGACTATTATGATAGAAGACTCTAATTCCTACTTAAATATTTGATTTTAGCAGGCAGTCAGTTTGTTTAGGTTTAGCATGCAGGTCCTGGCCTACTTTTGAAGGCTGTGATTCCAATGACAATTTAGTTTCAGAGCCTCTGTAGTGCTATTTTGGTCTGCTTGATTCATGTGGTGCTAATGGGTCCACTCTTCCCTGCTGGTGCTGCCTGAGGAAGCAGAGTGTTCCTCAGATAGGGTTGCCTGGTGCCTCTAGGTGGGGAAGTGATTTTTCTAGTCTGTGGAAACAAAGAATCTTCCTTGTCTCTGCCGGTTCTGGTGGGACTCCCCGGACTTTGCTGCCTGCCTTCCTGGTATCTCTCAGAGGAAGAGAGAAGCCTCAAGACCATGAAGACAAACAGGCTTCCTGGGCTAGGCTACTTGTCATGGTCACGTTTCCCCTTGATGGTGTGCTTGCTTGGAGAGTATCTTTCAGTGGGGTAGGGGAGTCTCTGACCTTGTGGGAAAGGACAGCACTTCTGCTGGCTGCTTATTGTCAGTGGGGCACCTTGCTAAATCCCACTTGCTGGAGTTGCCAGGCTTACCTGTTGGTGTCAGTAGGACTCCCATTCAATGCAGAGGAGAAAGGAACCTACAGGAACCATTTTCTATTGCTAGGTTGGGGTTTGGGAAATGCTGGGCCTGGGTCACATTTATGGCTTGAGAGTCATAAGGTACCCTGCTACTATGGTGTTCCTCCAGTTCTGGGATTCCTAATCATTCTGCCTTCCCCTTTACACCTTTTAGAATTCTCCTGTGGCCACCTCTTGAATTATTTCCAGGATTTCTGGTTGGGCTTACCTGGGAGAAGCAGGGAGAAATGAGTCTATGCTATCTTGTCCAGACTGGAAGTGGAAGACCAATCTTGCACTGGTGTCTGCTGCTTCTTCTCCTAGGAATGATTCAGACTTTCATTTATCAACCTTTTTTGGGGGCAAAGAGAAGCTCAGAAGGCTTTGCTTTGTTTAATATATCAAGCCCCCAGCTTTTTGTTTGTGGGGGCATCCATATCCGTGTGTGTGTGTGTGTGTGTGTGTGTGTGTGTGTGTGTGTTTGAGAAGAAAAGCTGGCAGAGATTGGCCCTGAAATAACTGTATTACAGTAGCCAAACACTGATAGAATATTGAGTTAACTGTGGATTTGTTTTGCTGATAAGATACTCCTATACCACTATACTCACAGAATCATCATATTTTGAGGGTCAGAACAATCATATTTTGGTATTTCCATATAGGTGAAAGGCAGAAAATGTGAGAAACACATTCACCCGTCCAAACCCAAAGAATAGACTCAGAGACACGAAGAACAGTGGAAGCGAGACTTTAAATGGTGGTCTTACAAAATCGGGTGTCTGGTAGGCAGGCACACCTGGGGCAGTTACAGCAGGTAATTTATCTCTAGCATGCAAGTCCCTCCCCCAGTTCCTCATTGGTCGAGTACTATGGGGTTACAATAGTCCCAGACGTCACCTAAGTTTCATTATCTTTTATAAGATTATACCCCAGTCCCCTACCCCACTTACATTTCGATTTCCCAATAACAAAACTTTCTTCCCTTTTATGGGCTGATCCCTGCTCTACATTCTGTTTCCTTATCATGACTTTCTAGGTACATGAGCCATGTGGTTTGTCATGTCCACAGGCTGGTTGCCAGTACTTAGATTTATCATGCCTTGAAAATTGACCATGTATAATGTTTTCTCACAAATTCCCTCCTCTTTTTTATTTATTTCCTTTGGTCTCATTTTCATCTAAACCCTTTTGGTCCTCGAATCACTCTAGAAGTTGTCTACTTTCTTCCTTATAGGAGAATGAGTTTAATTTGGTTTCTAATAGTAGCAGGTTATTTTGCTGGTAAGTCATTGGCATTTGTTTATTAATAGCTGTTTCAATTAATCCCTGTGCTACTCCCTTCACACAAGGGATAATACAACATCAAACTGCTGTTAAGACTCCTGCCACAATTACGAGAGATGTAAGGATCGAAGCTACCATGTCTTTCCATTTTCCAAACCAACCTTCTAGCCAGCCTGTAATTGGGTCAATTCCAGCATTTTCTGCCAGTTTGTTGGCTAGAGTTGTCAGTCCTTGTAAAACTCTGGTGATGGTCCCATCTGGGGCAATATTGTTGGGAATGAAAGTACAACATTTCCCATCTAGCATAACACATACGCCCCCTTTTTCTGGTAGTATCATGTCTAGCACAAGTCTGTTTCCCAGGCCATTCGGCTGGTGCATCAAACTGGCTAGCCACCTCTTTGAAGGCGTCCTGAGTACAACTGATGAATCTCTGTTGATTATAACAGATACAGTTAATCCAATCCACATTCTTATTAATAGTTGATCACCAAAAGAGTGCTGACTCAAACCCAGCAGCTATTTGGCTTCAGGCCTTAAATTCATTAGGCAACCCCTTGGGGACTCCTATCCAGTCAATATATATATTGGGATCAAAAGAATTGGTCAAAT
This sequence comes from Symphalangus syndactylus, assembly GCF_028878055.3. Taxonomy (NCBI): domain Eukaryota; kingdom Metazoa; phylum Chordata; class Mammalia; order Primates; family Hylobatidae; genus Symphalangus; species Symphalangus syndactylus. Next base: position 122,416,839 of record NC_072447.2, on the reverse strand, counting down.
CTCTCTGGTTTTTGGTGGCCATGTGTATTTTCGGGTATCTTATGGAATGCCAGGGTGAAAGGAATGACCAATTGGACTAAAGCACAAGTCGTGGTCCAACTGGACAGTAACTAACAGGTTATGGAGGTCCCTTTTCCCACAATACCACCAGACATCAGCCCAGAGTATATGGAGAGCTGAGTAATTGCCATTGCCTGACTCACCAGTGACGATTAGGATGTGGGTACAAGTATGGGAGTTCTCCCACGGGCTTATTGAACTCTGCGCCCTGCTGAGAGACAACAGGAGTGGTTCATATTCCCTATAGAGAATGAGGGGATTACTCTGGGATCTGACCACCACAATGCAGGAAAGAACAATGACAGGCTCTTACAAGTCTCATTTCCCCATGCATCTTTGTCCTGGTATAGAGCCAACATGCAATGCATGCCTTCAGGATCAGTATCCCATCCTAGGGGAAATGGAACCACCTGTGCCTGAGGTCGTCCCGCAGCACACACATAGCAATTACTTTTTTTTTTTGAGACGGACTCTCGCTCTGTCACTCAGGCTGGAGTGCGGTGGCGTGATCTCGGCTCACTGTAACCTCCGCCTCCCGGGTTCAAGTGATTCTCCTGCCTCAGCCTCAGCCTCATCCTCCCAAGTAGCTACGATTACAGGCACGTGCCACCATGCCTGGCTAATTTTTTGTATTTTTAGTAGGGACGGGGTTTCACCGTGTTAGCTAGGATGGTCTCGATCCCCTGACCTCGTGATCTGCCTGCCTCAGCCTCCCAAAGTGTTGGGATTACAGGCGTGAGCCACTGCGCCCAGCCAGCAATTACTCTTGTTGAGGGCTTGTACTGAAAATTTGACCCATTTGACCCAGGCATTCACATCCCTGTACCCTGTCTCAATTTCTAAAGTTTGCCTTAAATCCTTCACCTCAATTATTTCTACCCTTTTAGGGTCATTATTTGGTTAACTATTTCCATCAGTAACAGCATAAGCATTATGTCTCTTGCCATTTGTCACTTGGGACAACCCATCCACAAACAGCCTTATCCCATCATGTAGTGGAGCTTCCTTAAGGTCTGGTCTAACTTCGATTTGGTATTCTGTGATATCTAAGCAGTTATGGTCTGATGTCTCTTTGTTCTTCTCTCTTTTCCATAGGAAACTGGCTGGATTCAGGCAAGTATCTGTTTTTACAACCAAATTATCTTTTTCTAGTGACATGGCTTCATATTTTAGAATCCAAGAATCCACTAACCACCTCCCGGCTTTTTGATTTAATATATTCCTGACTTGGTGTGGGTGCTTACTATTAGGGCCCCACCAAAGGTTAGCTTTTGACTCTACCAGCAGGGCTGTGGCAGCTACTGCTTGCACACATTCAGGCCACCCCCGAGAGACAGGCTCGAGAAGCTTGGAGACAAAAGCAACAGGTTGTCTCTCCCCTCCCCCGGTTTGAGTGAGCACCCCAAGGCCAAACTCTGGTCTACTGTTACAAACAGATGGAATGGTTTCTCTAAAGATGGGAGGGCCAGGACCGGGGCAGTAATGAGGGCCTGCTTTAGCTCTTTCACTACCTGAATTTCCTCTGGGGATCATTGCATGGGATCGGGTTCCTCTTCTAGTAACTTGAGATGCAGAATTTTTGTCTTTTGAGTATATGAGTCAATTCATAACCTGCAGCAGCCAGTTGAACCTAAAAATTTTCGGAGTTCTGTCTTAGGCAAAGGCAGGCCCACTATTCCAGATATTCTCTCTGGGTTTATTCTCCACTTCCCTTCACTAATCAGGTGTCCTAAATATTTAACTTCTTTTTCTACAAACTGCAGTTTGTTCTTAGAGACTTGCAATCCCCTTTCTCCTAGGAAATTAAGCAAGCTTACGGTGGTTTCTGATACCTCGGCCCTCCTCTCCCCAGAAATTAAAAGATTATCTACATATTGTAATGACTGGGTTCCCCTGGAAGGTTGGAAATCCTCCTGGACTTTTTCTATTATTTGATCAAATACATGTGGGGCTTCCATGAAACCTTGTGGCAGCACAGTCCAGCAGTACTGTTGTTTTCTCCCAGTTATAGGATTTTCCCATTCAAAGACAAAGAGGTCCCTACTCCTAAAATCTAGGGGACATGCCCAGAATGCATCTTTTAGACCCACCACACTGAACCACTTATGTTCATAGAGTATCTTATTAACGAGGGTGTAGGGGTTAGGTGCCACAGGATGGTGGGTCTGGACAATTTGATTCATAGTCCCTAGATCTTGCACCAATCTATAGAACCCATCAGGCTTTTTGACTGGGAAAATACGAGTATTGTATGGTGACATGCAGGGTTCTAATAGTCCATCTTTAATCAATCCCTCTATTACCAGTTGGAGATCTTTTCTCCCTTCAATAGAAATGGGATATTGTTTTCTTGTTCTTTCTTTTTTCTTTTTTCTTTTTTTTGAAACGGAGTCTCACTCTGTCGCCAGGCTGAAGTGCAGTGGCATGATCTCAGCTCACTGCAACCTCCGCCTCCTAGGTTCAAGTGATTCTCCTGCCTCAGCCTCCTGAGCAGCTGGGACTACAGGTACGTGCCACCATGCCGAGATAATTTTTGTATTTTTAGTAGAGACGGGGTTTCACCATGTTGGTCAGGATGGTCTCGATCTCTTGACCTCATGATATGCCCACCTCAGTCTCCCAAAATGCTGGGATTACAGGCGTGAGCCACTGTGCCTGGCCTGTTTTCTGAAAACTACTTCCCCTGGTTGTTTTAGTTTAATCTGTAAGGGTGTGATTTTTAACCCTCCCCTGTTGCCTTCCCTAATCCACACAAGGTGATTAATTTTTCTTTCCTCTTCCTTTGTTAGGAGGCCCATCATTACTTTTATTTGTCCTTCCTCTATTCCTAATCCTAAACCCAATCTCACAATCAGGTCTTGACCAAGGAGGTTAGTTCCTGCTTCAGGAACATATAAGAGTGACCCCTTAATTTGTTTAGGCCCCAATCTAATTAACATTTCCTTGAATATCAGAACCTGAAATCCCTCCCCTTTTACCCCTGATACTGTCAATTTTTCCTTAGAGACTTCTGTACCCCTTGGTTGGTGAATTAGGGAGGAGCAAGCCACCCCAGTATCAACCAAAACTGTCACTTCTTCTCCCTCAGGTCCAACCTTCACATTTATCAACGGTTCCTGGAGGGTCCTACTCAGAAGGAACCCCTGGCCCCCCTTGTCTTCATCAACGGTCATGAAGGGGATCATTTTTCCTTCTTTTTTCCATTCAAGACATTCTCTCTTAAAATGCCCTGGTTTTCCACACTTGTAACATCAACTCATAGTCTTAGGAGCTTTTCCCTTCTTTCTCTGTGTTGAAATCTATTATTCCATTGTCTCCTTCAAGAGGGATCTTGATCTAACCTTTTTCTGACTACCTTTTCCACAGTGGAAACCATGATTCTCGCTTTTTGTTTCTGCTTCTCTTCCTCTCTCCTTACAAAGACCTTCTGAGCTTCCCTCAGTAATTCCTAAATTGGTTTCTCATCCCATTCATTACTCTTTTGTAATTTTTTTGTAATGTCAGGCCAGCTCTTAGTTACAAAGTTAAGCTTCAAAAGGCCTTGCCCTACTGGGTCCTCCAGATCTAATCTAGAGTATTTTCTCAGGATCCTCTGCAGGAATGCAGAGAGAGTTTCCTCGTTTTCTTATTGAATCTTGAATGCCTTTGAGACATTTTGTGTCCTAGGAGTGGACTCTTTGATCCCTTTAATTACTAGTTCCCTGAGGTCCTGCATTTGGGCCCAGTCCCTGGGATCATTATTATCCCATTTAGGATCGACATTCGGAAGTTTTTGTTTGGTTGGCAAGACTCCTTGCCCGGGAGGGTGTTGCCTCTCCCAGATGGTCATGGCTGCTCTCCTAATCATTCCCCTTTCTTCTCCTGTGAACAGAATATTCATGATAGACATCATTTCAGCCCAGGTGTAAAAGTTGGTTCCTAGGAATTGGTCCAGCTGGTCTGCTAAACCGAGGTGATCTTCTAGGAGCGGTTTCATTTCCTTCTTGAAATTCCTAACTTCAGAACTTGTAAGAGGAGCATTTACAAAGCCAGTCTCTCCCTGTCCCATGGGAACTTCCCTAAGAGGGAGCATGCCAGATGCCTGCTGTGTGGAAAGGATAATGAAGTTCTCAATATCCCTCTTACACTATTCTTTTTCTTAAATTTGGATGAGGACTTAAAGGAGCAATTGGTTCGGCTCCCCCATGGTCTCCAGGTCTTTCTTCCTCTAACCCTCCTGTTGCCTGCTTGATCTTCCTGTCCCCTATTTTGTGAGCTGTATGGAGGGGCAAGCATGATACGGTGTCACAGGGCTTTTCACTGGGCAAGGGCTTTTTACTAGGCTCTTTTTCTTCTTCTTTGATGGGGAACGTGGGGGTTAATTCTTTAATCCAGCAGAGAGCATAACCTATCTCTTCTTGTGAGGATGGTTTTTTGTTTGTTTGTTTTTGTTTTTTTTTTTTAGTGGAGTCTCGCTCTGTCGCCCAGGCTGGAGTGCAGTGTCACCATCTCTACTCACTGCAAGCTCCGCCTCCCAGGTTCACGCCATTCTCCTGCCTCAGCCTCCCGAGTAGCTGGGACTACAGGTGCCCACCACCACGCCCGGCTAATTTTTTGTATTTTTAGTAGAGACGGGGTTTCACTGTGTTAGCCAGGATGGTCTCAATCTCCTGAGATCGTGATCCACCCACCTCGGCCTCCCAAAGTGCTGGGACCACAGGCGTAAGCCACCGCGCCCAGCCTAGGATAGAGCTTTATCATTCACATAGAGAATTAAAGCTTGGCACACCCAATACTCATCTGAGCCAAACTTAAACCAAAAGACTGAAGGCTTATGAATGGGGTCTTTGGGACAGATAAAACAGCAATACTTTATCATCTTTTGCTTTTCCTTGTCCCTGGTTCAAGGGTTGTCCCTCCAAACCTGCAGCATTCTCCCCAAAGTACTATCCGGGGGAATGTCAGAGGGAGTCTCTTTGGCTCCCTCTTTCCTTTGTCCCCTAGGCCTAGAATTTCTGTTTCCCATTTTCGTCAGTCTGTGTCTTAGTTTTTCCCTGTGTACTCAAGCCCCCCACTAGAGGTTTCTTGCACACACCGAGAATCACTTCATCCATCTCTGGATGTTTCCCTCGCGAGAGAACAGAACCGCAAATTGGGTCTCCACACTTGCTTCATACCTAGGATACGTCTCAGTCACACACACTCAACCTCCAAAAATGCCCAACCACCAAGACAATACTCACAGTTCAATTTTCCTACCTTGGCTCATACATGAGGTTGCCTGGTTGCCACGGTGCCTGCTTTTCTCCTTGTGTCACCTCCACTGCCTCCTGAATAACAGTCTCAGGTTTGTCTATGGCCTCTGCAGGGAGCCGGGATTCCCAGACAGAGTAGGCCACTTAAATCAGGTGGGACGTCTCTCCCCTCTTGGCCGGAGTCCAACTCCACGCAGGCACAGAGATACCAGTTGGGCCCCCAAGTTAGTGAGAAACACATTCATCTGTCCAAACCCAAAGAATGGACTCAGAAACACAAAAGAAAAATGGAAGCAAGACTTTTAATGGTGATCTTGCAAGAATGGGTGTCTGGTAGGCAGGCATAGCTGGGGCAGCTACAGCAGGTAATTTATCTCCTAGCACGCAAGTCCCTCCCCCAGTTCCTCATTGGTCAAGTACTGTGGGGTTACAATCTTCCTGGATGTCACCTAAGTTTCATTATCCCTTATAAGGTTATAACCCAGTCCCCTTCCCTGCTTCAGTTTTGATTTTCCAGTAACTTTGTAAACTTTTTCTTCCCTTTTATAGGCTGACTCCTCTTCTACATTCTGTTTACTTATAGCGACTTTCTAGGTGCATGAGTTGTGCGGTTTCTCACATCCGCAGGCTGGCTGCCAGTACTTAGATTTATCATACCTTGAAAATGGACCATTTAAAATGTTTTCTCACAGAAAATAAGATTTTAAAACATTATCCTCCCTTTATTTAAAACCTTGGGATATTAGCATACTCTGTGCTGGACCAGCATACTCTGGTCCTGGAAAATAAGGACCACTGGATCACTGTCCATCACAGGAAAACAAAATGCCACTGTAGAAAACTGTCTGTGGCGGGGGTGGAGCCAAGATGGCCGAATAGGAACAGCTCCAGTCTACAGCTCCCAGCCTGAATGACACAGAAGACGGGTGATTTCTGCATTTCTGTTTGAGGTACTGGTTTCATCTCACTAGGGAGTGCCAAACAGTGGGTGCAGGACAGTCGGTGAAGTGCACTGTGCGCGAGCTGAAGCAGGGCGAGGCATTGCCTCACTCGGGAAGCGCAAGAGGTCAGGGAGTTCCCTTTCCTAGTCAAAGAAAGGGGTAACAGACGGCACCTGGAAAATCCGGTCAGTCCCATCCTAATACTGCGCTTTTCCAACGGGCCTGGAAAATGGCACACCAGGAGATTGTGTCCCGCACCTGGCTTGGAGGGTCCTATGCCCACGGAGTCTCACTGATTCCTAGCACAGCAGTCTGAGATCAAAATGCAAGGCGGCAGCGAGGCTGGGGGAGGGGTGCCTGCCATTGCCCAGGCTTGCTTAGGTAAACAAAGCAGCCAGGAAGCTCAAACTGGGTGGAGCCCACCACAGCTCAAGGAGGCCTGCCTGCCTCTGTAGGCTCCACCTCTGGGGGCAGGGCACAGACAAACAAAAACTCAGCAGGAACCTCTGCAGACTTAAATGTCCCTGTCTGACTGACAGCTTTGAAGAGAGTAGTGGTTCTTCCAGCATGCAGCTGGAGATCAGAGAACGGACAGACTGCCTCCTAAAGTGGGTCCCTCACCCCTCAGCAGCCTAACTGGGAGGCACCCCCCAGTAGGGACAGACTGACACCTCACTCGGCCGGGTACTCCTCTGAGACAAAACTTACAGAGGAACTATCAGACAGTTGAATTTGTGGTCTCACGAAAATCCGCTGTTCTGCAGCCACCGCCGCTGACACCCAGCCAAACAGGGTCTGGAGTGGACCTCTAGTAAACTCCGAGAGACCTGCAGCTGAGGGTCCTGTCTGGTAGAAGGAAATCTAACAAACAGAAAGGACATCCACACCAAAAACCCATCTGCACATCACCATCATCAAAGACCAAAAGTAGATAAAACCACAAAGATGGGGAAAAAACAGAGCAGAAAAACTGGAAACTCTAAAAAGCAGAGCACCTCTCCTCCTCCAAAGGAATGCAGTTCCTCACCAGCAATGAAACAAAGCTGGACGGAGGATGACTTTGACGAGTTGAGAGAAGAAGGCTTCAGACGATCAAACTACTCCGAGCTACGGGAGGAAATTCAAAACAATAGCAAAGAAGTTAAAAACTTTGAAAAAAAATTAGACGAATGGATAACTAGAATAACCAATGGAGAGAAGGGCTTAAAGGAGCTGATGGAGCTGAAAGCCAAGTATCGAGAACTACGCGAAGATTGCAGAAGCCTCGGTAACAGATGCGATCAACTGGAAGAAAGGGTATCGCTGATGGAAGATGAAATGAATGAAATGAAGCAAGAAGGGAAGTTTAGAGAAAAAAGAATAAAAAGAAATGAACAAAGCCTCCAAGAAATTTGGGACTATGTGAAAAGACCAAACCTACGTCTGACTGGTGTACCTGAAAATGACGGGGAGAATGGAACCAAGTTGGAAAACACTCTGAAAGATATTATCCAGGAGAAATTCCCCAATCTAGCAAGGCAGGCCAGCATTCAGATTCAGGAAATACAGAGAACGCCACAAAGATACTCCTTGAGAAGAGCAACTCCAAGACACATAATTGTCAGATTCACCAAAGTTGAAATGAAGGAAAAAATGTTAAGGGCGGCCAGAGAGAAAGGTCGGGTTAACCACAAAGGGAAGCCCATCAGACTAACAGCTGATCTCTCTGCAGAAACTCTACAAGCCAGAAGAGAGTCGGGGCCGATATTCAACATTCTTAAAGAAAAGAATTTTCAACCCAGAATTTCATATCCAGCCAAACTAAGCTTCATAAGTGAAGGAGAAATAAAATACTTTACAGACAAGCAAACACTGAGTGATTTTGTCACCACCAGGCCTGCCCTAAAAGAGCTCCTGAAGGAAGTACTGAACATGGAAAAGAACAACCGGTACCAGCCCCTGCAAAAACATGCTAAATTGTAAAGACCATCGAAGCTAGGAAGAGACTGCATAAACTAACGAGCAAGATAACCAACTAACATCATAATGACAAGATCAGATTCACACATAACAATATTAACTTTAAATGTAAATGGGCTAAATGCTCCAATTAAAAGACACAGACTGGCAAACTGGATAAGGAGTCAGGACCCATCAGTGTGCTGTATTCAGGAAACCCATCTCACATGCAGAGACACACATAGACTCAAAATAAAGGGATGGAGGAAGATTGATCAAGCAAATGGAAAACAAAAAAAGGCAGGGGTTGCAATCCTAGTCTCTGATAAAATAGACTTTAAACCAACAAAGATCAAAAGAGACAAAGAAGGCCATTACATAATGGTAAAGGGATCAATTCAACAAGAAGAGCTAACTATCCTAAATATATATGCACCCAACACAGAAGCACCCAGATTCATAAAGCAAGACCTGAGTGACCTACAAAGGGACTTAAACTCCCACACAATAATAATGGGAGATTTTAACACCCCACTGTCAACATTAGACAGATCAACGAGACAGAAAGTTCACAAGGATATCCAGGAATTGAACTCAGCTCTGCACAAAGTGGACCTAATAGACATCTACAGAAATCTCCACCCCAAATCAACAGAATATACATTTTTTTCAGCACCACACCACACCTATTCCAAAATTGACCACATAGTTGGATGTAAAGCTCTCCTCAGCAAATGTAAAAGAACAGAAATTATAACAAACTGTCTCTCAGACCACAATGCAATCAAACTAGAACTCAGGATTAAGAAACTCACTCAAAACCGCTCAACTACATGGAAACTGAACAACCTGCTCCTGAATGACTACTGGGTACATAATGAAATGAAGGCAGAAATAAAGATGTTCTTTGAAACCAACGAGAACAAAGATACAACATACCAGAATCTCTGGGACACATTCAAAGCAGTGTGTAGAGGGAAATTTAGAGCACTAAATGCCCACAAGAGAAAGCAGGAAAGATCCAAAATTGACACCCTAACATCACAATTAAAAGAACTAGAAAAGCAAGAGCAAACACATTCAAAAGCTAGCAGAAGGCTAGAAATAACTAAAATCAGAGCAGAACTGAAGGAAATAGAGACACAAAAAACCCTTCAAAAAATTAATGAATCCAGGAGCTGGTTTTTTGAAAAGATCAACAAAATTGATATACCGCTAGCAAGACTAATAAAGAAGAAAAGAGAGAAGAATCAAATAGATGCAATAAAAAATGAAAAAGGGGATATCACCACCGATCCCACAGAAATACAATCTACCATCAGAGAATACTACAAACACCTCTATGCAAATAAACTAGAAAATCTAGAAGAAATGGATAAATTCCTCGACACATACACCCTCCCAAGACTAAACCAGGAAGAAGTTGAATCTCTGAATAGACCAATAACAGGATCTGAAATTGTGGCAATAATCAATAGCTTACCAACCAAAAAGAGTCCAGGACCTGATGGATTCACAGCCGAATTCTACCAGAGGTACAAGGAGGAACTGGTACCATTCCTTCTGAAACTATTCCAATCGATAGAAAAAGAGGGAATCCTCCCTATCACATTTTATGCAGCCAGCATCATCCTGATACCAAAGCCTGGCAGAGACATAACCAAAAAAGAGAATTTCAGACCAATATCCTTGATGAACATTGATGCAAAAATCCTCAATAAAATACTGGCAAACCGAATCCAGCAGCACATCAAAAAGCTTATCCACCATGATCAAGTGGGCTTCATCCCTGGGATGCAAGGCTGGTTCAACATACACAAATCAATAAATGTAATCCAGCATATAAACAGAACCAAAGACAAAAACCACATGATTATCTCAATAGATGCAGAAAAGGCCTTTGACAAAATTCAACAACCCTTCATGTAAAAAACTCTCAATAAATTAGGTATTGATGGGACGTATCTCAAAATAATAAGAGCTATCTATGACAAACCCACAGCCAATATCATACTGAATGGGCAAAAACTGGAAGCATTCCCTTTGAAAACTGGCACAAGACAGGGATGCCCTCTCTCACCACTCCTATTCAACATAGTGCTGGAAGTCCTGGCCAGAGCAATCAGGCAGGAGAAGGAAATAAAGGGTATTCAATTAGGAAAAGAGGAAGTCAAATTGTCCCTGTTTGCAGATGACATGATTGTATATCTAGAAAACCCCATCGCCTCAGCCCAAAATCTCCTTAAGCTGATTAGCAACTTCAGCAAAGTCTCAGAATACAAAATCAATGTACAAAAATCACAAGCATTCTTGTACACCAATCACAGACAAACAGAGAGCCAAATCATGAGTGAACTCCCATTCACAATTGCTTCAAAGAGAATAAAATACCTAGGAATCCAACTTACAAGGGATGTGAAGGACCTCTTCAAGGAGAACTACAAACCACTGCTCAATGAAATAAAAGAGGATACAAAGAAATGGAAGAACATTCCATGCTCATGGGTTGGAAGAATCAATATCATGAAAATGGCCATACTGCCCAAGGTAATTTATAGATTCAATGCCATCCCCATCAAGCTACCAATGACTTTCTTCACAGAATTGGAAAAAACTACTTTAAAGTTCATATGGAACCAAAAAAGAGCCCGCATCGCAAAGTCAATCCTAAGCCAAAAGAACAAAGCTGGAGGCATCACGCTACCTGACTTCAAACTATACTACAAGTCTACAGTAACCAAAACAGCATGGTACTGGTACCACAACAGAGACATAGATCAATGGAACAGAACAGAGTCATCAGAAATGATGCTGCATATCTACAACTATCTGATCTTTGACAAACCTGACAAAAACAAGAAATGGGGAAAGGATTCCCTATTTAATAAATGGTGCTGGGAAAACTGGCTAGCCATATGTAGAAAGCTGAAACTGGATCCCTTCGTTACACCTTATACAAAAATTAATTCAAGATGGATTAAAGACTTAAATGTTAGACCTAAAACCATTAAAATCCTACAAGAAAACCTAGGCAATACCATTCAGGACATAGGCGTAGGCAAGGACTTCATGTCTAAAACACCAAAAGCAATGGCAACAAAAGCCAAAATTGACAAATGGGATCTAATTAAACTAAAGAGCTTCTGCACAGCAAAAGAAACTACCATCAAAGTGAACAGGCAACCTACAGAATGGGAGAAAATTTTTGCAATCTACTCATCTGACAAAGGGCTAATATCCAGAATCTACAATGAACTCAAACAAATTTACAAGAAAAAAACAAACAACCCCATCAAAAAGTGGGCAAAGGACATGAACAGACACTTCTCAAAAGAAGACATTTATGCAGCCAAAAAACACATGAAAAAATGCTCATCATCACTGGCCATCAGAGAAATGCAAATCAAAACCACAGTGAGATACCATCTCACACCAGTTAGAATGGCCATCATTAAAAAGTCAGGAAACAACAGGTGCTGGAGAGGATGTGGAGAAATAGGAACGCTTTTACAGTGTTGGTGGGACTGTAAACTAGTTCAACCATTGTGGAAGTCAGTGTGGCGATTCCTCAGGGATCTAGAACTAGAAACACCATTTGACCCAGTCATCCCATTACTGGGTATATACCCAAAGGACTATAAATCATGCTGCTATAAAGACACATGCACACGTATGTTTATCGTGGCACTATTCACAATAGCGAAGAGTTGGAACCAACCCAAATGTCCAACAACGATAGACTGGATTAAGAAAATGTGGCACATACACACCATGGAATACTATGCAGCCATAAAAAATGATGAGTTCATGTCCTTTGTAGAGACATGGATGAAATTGGAAAACATCATTCTCAGTAAACTATCGCAAGGACAAAAAACCAAACACCGCATGTTCTCACTCATAGGTGGGAACTGAACAATGAGAACTCATGGACACAGGAATTGGAACATCACACTCCGGGGACTGTTGTGGGGTGGGGGGAGGGGGGAGGGACAGCATTAGGAGATATACCTAATGCTAAATGACGAGTTAATGGGTGCAGCAAAACAACATGGCACATGGATACATATGTAACAAACCTGCACATTGTGCACATGTACCCTAAAACCTAAAGTATAATAATAAAAATAAAAAATAAATAAAAATAAAAAAAAAAAGAAAACTGTCTGTGGCAGGCTGAATAGTGGTCCTCACAACATACCGGTATAAGATAATGGTAAAATGCTAAAAGGGACTTTGCAGGTGTGATTAAGTTAATAATCTTGAAATGAGATGATTGCTCTGGATTAGCCAAGGGGACCTAATCTTTATTACGGATTGTTCATAAAAGAGGCAGGAAAGTCAGAGTCAAAGAAGGTCATGTGACTATGGAAGCAGCGGTCAGAGTCACAGAGAGACTTGAAGATGCCATGCTGCAGGCTTTGAAGACGGAGGAAGGAGCTATGAACTAAGGAATGTAGGCACCATGTAGAAGCTGGAAAATGGCTGATTTTGAACTTCAATCTCCAAAACTGTATTCCCTTAGTTGGTTTTGTGTGGCTATAAAGGAACACCTGGGACTGGGTAATTTATAAATAAAAGAGGTTTATTTGCCTCACAGTTCTGCAGGCTGTATAAGCAGCAAGCAGCACGATGCCAGCATCTGCTTCTGGGGAGAACCTCAGGAAGCTTCTAATCATGGCAGAGGGCAAAGGGTGAGCAGGCATGTCACATGGTGAGAGGCGGAGCGAGAGAGAGCGGGGAGGCATGCTATGTACTTGTAAACAACCAGATCTCCTATAAACGAATAGCGTGAGAACTCATTCATTATCATGGGGATAGCACCAAGCTATTCAAGAGGGATCAACCCCCATAACCTAAACACCTCCCAGTGGGCTCCACCTCCAACATTAGGGGTCACAGTTCAACATGAGATTTGAAGGGGACAAATATCAAAACTATATCATATGTGATAATAAATTTATGTTGTTTTAAGCCACTAAACTTGTGGTGATTTGTTATAGCAGCCATAGGAAATTAACACTAATAGAGAGCAAATGACAATGATCAGGGGTTGGAAGTCAGAGAGTGTTGGAGAATAGTATGAGCATGGTTGCTTGTACAAGGATGCACTTAAACCATGAGACTCTAGTTTGGAAACAAGAAGCCTGAGAAGAGACTGGCTCAATGTCTAAACCATTGCTGCTCTATAGAACTTTATTTGATGATGAAAGTGTTCTACATCTGCACTCTCCAATATGGTAGCCACTAGCCACATGTGACTACTAAGCACTTGAAATGTGGCTAGTACAATAAGGGAACTTTTTTTTTTTTTTGAGATGGAGTCTTGCTCTGTCACCCAGGTTGGAGTGCAGTGGTGGATTTCGGCTACTGCAAACCTCCGCCTCCTGGGTTCAAGGAATTCTCCTGCCTCAGCCTCCCGAGTAGCTGAGATTACAGGTGTGTACCACCACACCCAGCTAATTTTTGTATTTTTAGTGGAAACGGGGTTTCACCATGTTGGCCAGGCTGGTGTTGAACTCCTGACCTCAAATGATCCACCCGCCTTGGCCTTCTAAAGTGCTGGGATTACAGGCATGAGCCACTATGCCCAGCCTACTCTTAATTAATTTATATTTAAATTTAAAAATCTACATGTAGCTAATGGCTACTGTATTAGACAGACAGTTTTCTAAAACAGTTTTCTTAAAAAGAATGTGGATAGGGTGACTATGAACTTATTCATTAAATTGTTCAATGCTAAAAAAACTAGCTTGCCAAAAATAGTCTATGCCAAATTAAAGAAGTACCAACACTTCTCTGGGGATCAGATTTCTTATAATCTCTGCCATAATATAACTAAAAACCTAGATGAGAAAAAAGCATCTAAGCAGCATGTAAAATTGCTGTCATAAAACCCATGAACTTTACTTCATAGGAGATGCATGGAGTCAGTCCTTAGTCAAACAGCTACACATTAGAAGAACCAAGAATATGTTGATCTCAGAACTTCTTCAAAAGCACAAAAATCCAGAACACACTTAGGGAAAAAGACACAAGGAAAGACATATTGCTACATGCCCCAGAGGTCCAGGGCAAAAGCAGATGATCATAATGGCCACCCTGAGTCACAAGACAAGGTTATATTATGTTCTGAATCATCTGTTTAAGAAGGCAAAGCAGGCCAGGCGCAGTGGCTTATGCCTGTAATCCCAGCACTTTGGGAGGCCGAGGTGGGTGCATTACTTGAGGTCAGGAGTTCGAGATCAGCCTGGCCAACATGGTGAAACCCCATCTTTAATAAAAACACTAAAATTAGGTGGGCATGGTGGTGGGCATCTGTAATCCCAGCTACTCGGAATGTTGAGGAACAAGAATCACTGGAACCCGGGAGGTGGAGGCTGCAGTGAGCCGAGATTGCCACTGTACTCCAGCCTGGGCAACAGAATGATATTCTGTCTCAAAAAAAAAAAAAGAAGGCAAAGTAGTGAATAACTCAGTATTTAAAAAAAAAAAAACTCAACAGAGGGAATGGGTAAATGCAAAACAAAACAAAAAGCTATCTTTCCACTTTCATGTAAAATCCCTTCTTTTAGGGTTCTAGCCACTATGCTATGCCATCCACTCTAGCTCCTTGTTAGTCACTTATGCACCAAGATTGATCTGCACCATCTGGTTGATAAATTATTTCAAATCCTCTCTCACCATTACCATCCAAATCCTTCTCACCTGCCATGCAACTTCCAAATCTGGATCAATTGAATCGATCCACCACCATTGTTTCTATTTCCAGACTGCCGAGCCCTGGTGGAAAAAATAACACAATGATATAGGCAGGAATATCTTGAAAAGCATGGTTTCTGTGGAATATTATGCAGCAGTTAAATATGTAAGATATCAGCTGGGCGTGGTGGCTCACGTCTGTAATCCCAGCACTTTGGGAGGCCCAGGTGGGCGGATCACCTGAGGTCAGGAGTTTGAGACCAGCCTGGCCAACATGGCAAAACCCCGTCTCTACTAAAAATACAAAAATTAGCCAGGCGTGGTGACAGGAGCCTGTAATCCCAGCTACTCAGGAGGCTGAGGCAGGAGAATCGCTTGAACCTGGGAGGCGGAGGTTGCAGTGAGCCGAGATCATGCCACTGCATTTCAGCCTGGGCTACAGAGTGAGACTGTCACACACACACACACACACGATATCTATATGTACTGATACAGAAAAAATCCCATACACATTAAATAAAAAAGCAAGTGATATTACAGTCCCTAGTATGGCTACAATCAAAAGGACAGATACTAACAAGTGTTGGCAAACATGTGGAGAAACTGGAAGCCTCATATACTGCTAGTGGGAACGTAAAATGGATCAGCCACTTTGAAAAACAATCCAGTAGTTCCTCAAAATGTTAAACACAGAGTTACCATGTGACCCAGCAATCCTACTCCTAGATACACACCCAAAAGACATGAAAATATATGTCCACACAAAAACTGGAACATGAATACTCATAGCCATGTTATTTATAATAGCCAAAAAGTAGAAACTGGCTGGGTGCGGTGGCTTATGCCTGTAATCCCAAAACTTTGGGAGGCTGAGGCAGGTGGATCATGAGGTCAGGAGATGGATACCATCCTGGCCAACATGGTGAAACCCTGTCTCTACTAAAAAAAAAAAAAAAACTTAGCTGGGTGTGGTGGCACATGTCTCTAATCCCAGCTACTTGGGAGGCTGAGGCAGGAGAATCACTTGAACCAGGGAGTCAGAGGTTGCAGTGAGCCGAGATCACGCCACTGCACTCCAGCCTGGCAACAGAGTGAGACTCTATCAAAAAATAAAAAGTATAATAATAATAAAATAATAAAATAAAATAAAAAGTAGAAACTACCCAAATGCCCAAATGACAAATAGATAAACAAAATGTAATATATCCACACAATGGATATGCCAAGAGCAAGTTGCAAGTTTTTGGGTTTTTTTTTGTTTGTTTTTTTGAGACAGGGTCTCACTCTGTTGCCCAGGCAGGAGTGCTGTAGCACAATCATGGCTCACTGCAGCCTTGGCCTCCTAGGCTCAAGCAATCCTCCCACCTCAGCCTCCTGGGTGTGACTATAGGAACACACTGCTACATCCAGCTAATTTTTTGTATTTTGTAGAGACAGGGTTTTGCCATGTTGCCCAGGCTGGTCTTGAACTCCTGAGCTCAAGTGATCCACCTGCCTCACCCTCCCAAAGTGTTGAAATTACAGGCATGCACCACCATGCCTGGCTCCCAAGAGCAATTTTATTCAGCAATAAAAAGAATGAAGTTCTGATTCATGCTACAACATAGATGAACCCTGAAAACACTGTGCTAAGTAAAATAAGCCAGTCACGAAAGATCACATATTCTTCCATTAATATCAAAGTCCAGAATAGGGAAATCTATAGAGACTGAAAGTGGATTAGTGGTTGCTAAGGGTTAAAGGATAAAGAGGCGATAGCTAAAGGATACACGGTTTCTTTCTGAGGTGATGAAAATGTTCTAAAAATTGACTATGGCAGTGGTTGCACACATCCATGAATATACTAAAAACAATTGAACTGCACACTTTAAATGTGTGAATTGTGTAGTGTGCGAATTATAGCTCAATAAAGCTGTTATTTTCTTTTTAAAAAAAAGCAAGTGATAGAATAATACATGTACTATGAGCTCATTTATATAAAAACGAAAACTACATATGCATGCAATATAAACATTTGTGAATGTATGTAAATATATAGAACATGATTTGGAAGGATACCCACCCATCTGTTAGCATTGGTTGCTTTTGGGGACAGAAGTAGGATTGCCTTCTGTAACATCACACTTTCCTGTTTCTCCTCCTACCACCCTGGTTGTTCCTCCAAATTGCTTTGTAGGCATTCTTTCCTCTGCTCTTTCCTTTATAATCCACATTTAACTCTTCAGGCTCTCCTTGAAGTGATCATATGATCACATATTTCCCATGGTTTCAACAACGCCAGTCCATATCCTGACTCATTTATTCAACAAATAATCCACTGAGCACCTGCTAAGTACTGTGCTAGTTGCTAGACATTCAGCAGGACTGAGGCAAATAAGATTGCCATGCTCATGAAATTTACATTCTAGTGGTGGTGAAGATATATAATAATAAGCAAACCAATAAATGAACAGACAATTTCAGATAATGTTAAGTGGTAGGGAGAAAATAAAACAGGGTGAGGGGCAGGCGCCATGGCCATGTTGAGCACCGCATCTCGCACCATGCCCCACGCCGCCATCCACTGCGCAGGTCGCTCCCTGCCACCCGAGGCCTGCATGCTCGCCATGTCCCTTCCACAACCAACGCAGGCCGCCTTGGGCATCCTGGCTCGGCGCGCCATGGTGCTGGGCACCATCGAGATGGGGCGCCACATGGACGCATCCACCAGCGCCACGGCCATGCACGCTTTCCTGGAGCGCAGCCACACCGAGCTGGACATGGCCTTCATGTACAGCGATGGCCAGTCCAAAACCATCCTGGGCGGCCTGAGGCTGGGGCTGGGTGGCGGCGACTGCTGAGTGAAATTTGCCACCAAGGCAAACCCTTGGGAGCGAAAATCACTAAAGCCTGACAGTGTCCGGTCCCAGCTAGAGACGTCATTGAAGAGATTGCAGTGTCCCCTGGTGGACCTCTTCTACCTACATGCACCTGACCACGGCACCCCAGTGGAAGAGACCCTGTGTGCTTGCCACCAGCAGCACCAGGAGGGCAAGTTCGTGGAGCTTGGCCTCTCCAACTATGCCGGCTGATAAGTGGCCGAGATCTGTACCCTCTGCAAGAGCAAAGGCTGGGCCGGGCGCGGTGGCTCATGCCTGTAATCCCAGCACTTTGGGAGGCCAAGGTGGGCGGATCACGAGGTCAGGAGATGGAAACCATCCTGGCTAACATGGTGAAACCCCGTCTTGACTAAAAATACAAAAAAAAAAAAAATAAATTAGCCGGGTGTGGTGGCGAGCGCCTGTAGTCCCAGCTACTCGGGAGGCTAAGGCAGGAGAATGGCGTGAACCCAGGAGGCAGAGCTTGCAGTGAGCCAAGATGGTGCCACTGCACTCCAGCCTGGGCGACAGAGCAAGACTCCGTCTCCAAAAAAAAAAAAAAGAAAAAGAATAAATAAATAAATACATAAATAAATAAATAAGAGCAAAGGCTAGATCCTGCCCACTGTATACCAGGGCATGTACAATGCCACCACCTGGCAGGTGGAAATGGAGCTCTTCCCCTGCCTCGGGCACTTTGGACTGAGGTTCTATGCCTACAACCCTCTGGCTGGGGGCCTGCTGACCGGCAAGTAAAAGCATGAGGACAAGGGCAGAAAACAGTCCGGGGGCTACTTCTTTGGGAATAGCTGGGCTGAGACCTACAGGAATCGCTTCTGGAAGGAGCACCACTTCGAGGCCATTGCCCTGATGGAGAAGGCCACGCAGGCCATGTATGGCGCCAGTGCCTCCAGCATGACCTTGGCCACCCTCTGGTGGATGTACCATCACTCACAGCTGCAGGATGCCCACGGAGACATGGTCATCCTGGGCATGTCCATCCTGGAGAAGCTGGAACAGAACTTGGCAGCGATGGAGGAAGGGCCCATGGAGCCGGCTGTCATGGACACTTTTAATCAAACCTGGCATTTTGTTGCCCACGAATGTCCCAACTACTTCCGCTAGGCCCATCGTGGCTCAGGCTGCCCAAGGCTTTTCTGTCACCTCTTTTATTCTCTCATGCTGACCAGTCTTGGCCTTGAGCTGACTTAACAGGGTCTTTCTGGATCATCTAGATCCATGTGTTATTTTTCTAGCTTCCTGCCTTGCTCCCTGCTCACTTTACACTGTGAAAGGTGGGGGTGAGTCCCACTTGGGCATTTCCTGTTGAATAAAGCAGGCACTTGACCCAGCCATAGCCCAGGTCAACCCCCTCGCCCCACCAAAAAAAAAGATTAAAAAAAAAAACCAGGGTGATATGATGAGATACTGATCAGAGTATGGGGCTCCTTAGTTGGGATGACCAGGGAAAGCCTCTCTGAGGAGCTGACCCTAGAGCTGAGACATGGATGATGAGAAAGATGGTAAGAGAATATTTTATGCAGGGTGCATAGGCCCTGAAGAGAGAACAAATTATAGCTGGAAGCATCGCAAACAAGTAACATAGTATGGGATAAGATCAGATATTTTGTTAAGGGCTACTATATCTTATTAGGTCAAAGTAAGAGCTTGAACGTTATACAAAATGTAACTGGAAGCCCCTGGAGGCTTTTGAAACAGGCAGAGTGTCCTAGTCTGTTTTACATTGCTATAACAGAATATCACAGACTAGGTAATTTATAATGAACAGAAATTTATTTGGCTCATGGTACTGGAGGCTGGGAAGTCCAAGAGCATGGAGCCAGCATCTGATGAGAGCCTTCATGCTGCATCATGCCATAATGAAAGGTGGAAGGACAAGAGAGGGTAAGAGCAAGGGAACAGGAAAAGTCAAACTTGCTTTTATAATGCAGCCACTCTTGCAATAACTAACCCACTCCTGAGATAATGACATTAATCTATTAATAAGGGTAGAGCCCTCATGACCTAATCACTTCTTATTATGTCCCACCTCCCAAAACTGCTCTATTGGGAATTAAGTTTTCAACACATGAACTTTAGGGGACACATTCAAACCATGGCATTCTATTCTGGTCCCCAAAATTCACGTCCTCACAATGCAAAATACATTCATTCCATTGCAGTAGCCAGAAAATTCTTAACTTGTTCCAGTGTCAACTCAAAGATCCAAAGTCCAGTCTCATCAAAAGCAGATATGGGTGGGACTCAAGGCATAATTCACCTTGAGGCAAATTTTCCTCCAGCTGTGAGGAAACAGATTAAAAATTAAACAAGTTATTTATTTACAAAATACAATGCTGGGTGATGTGGTTTGGATATGTGTCCTTGCCCAAATTTCATGTTGAATCGTAAACTCCAGTGTTAGAGGTGGGGCCTGGTAGGAGGTGATTGGACCATGGGGGTGGATCCTTTATGAATGGTTTAGCACCATCCCCTCCATGCTGTTCTCATGATGGTGAGTTCTCATGAAATCTGGTTGTTTAAGTGTGTAGCACCTTCCCTCTCTCTTCCTCCTGCTCCAGCTATGTAAGACATGCCTGCTTCCCCTTCACCTTCTGCCACGATTGAAAGTTTCCTGAGGCCTCCACAGAAGCCGAGCAGATGCCAGCACCATGTTTCCTGCAGAACCTGCAGAATCTGCATACAGCCTGTAGAACCATGAGCCAATTAACCTCTTGTTTATAAATTACCCAGTCTCTGGTATTTCTTTCTTTCTTTCTTTTTCTTTTTTTTTTTTTTTGAGATGGAATCTCGCTCTGTTGCCAGGCTGGAGTACCGCGGCGTGATCTCTGCTCACTGCAATCTCTGCCTCCCAGGTTCAAATGATTCCTCTGCCTCAGCCTCCCGAGTAGCTGGGACTACAGGCATGCACCACCACACCTGGCTAATTGTTTGTATTTTAGTACAGATGGGGTTTCACCATGTTGGCCAGGATGGTCTTGATCTCCTGACCTCATGATCTGCACCCCTTGGCCTCCCAAAGTGCTGGGATTACAGGCGTGAGCCACCGTGCCTGGCCTGGTATTTCTTTATAGCAGTGTAAGAATGGACTAATACAGTGGGACAGACATAGGATAAACATTCCCATCCCAAGAGGGAGAAATAGGCCAGAAGAAAGGGGTCCCAAGTAAGTCCAAAACCCAACAAAGTAAACCACATTAAGTCTTAAAGGTGTAGAATAATCTCCTTTGATTCCATATCCTGCATCTTGGGCACACCAAGATAGGGGCTGAGTCCCCAAGGCCTCAGGCAGCCCTGCCCCTATCTATGGCTTTGTTGGGCTCAGCACATGTTTCAGCTGTCTCGGGTTGGAGTCTCATGCCTGCAGCTTTCCCAGGTTGGCACTGCATGCTGGTAGCTCTACGGCTCTGGGGTCCCAGTGGTGGTCCCACTCCCACAGTTCCACTAGGCACTGCCCTAGCGGAGACTCTGCAGGATCCTGCTTTCCACAGCTCCACTAGGCATTGCCCTAGTGGGGGCTCTCTGCAGTGGCTCTGCCTCTGCAACAAGTCTGTGCCTGGGCCCCCAGACTGTCTGATACATCCTTTGAAATCTAGGTAGATGCCACAATGGCCCCACAATTCATGCGCTCAGCGCTTCTGCAGAGTCAGCACCATGTGCATGCTGCCAAGGCTTACACTTGTGCCCTCCAGAGCAGTGGCATGAACTGCACATGGGCTCACTTGAGCCATGGCTGGAGCAGCCAAGGAGCTCTGCACCAAAACATGGGAAGCAGAGTCCTGAGGTGGCCCTGGGCAGTGAATGCTGAGGTCTGGTGGGCACCTTTCTGGAAACCGTGCCCTCAAGGCCCTGCTCTGAATTTGTAATGGGAGGGACAACCTACTCAATGATCTCTGAAATGTCTTTGGGATCTTTGTCCCATTGTTTCGGTGACTAGCACTATCACCCTTCCTATCTCCCTACTGTTTCCCTCACTTCTGCTGCTGCTTGCGATTCATCCTCATTCCCCATCCCAGTTGCCCCCTCCCCTCTCCAGTTCTGTGAATGCAGAGGTCCTGTTGTCATTCATCCACATCCTACCTCCAACCCAGATGACTGGGTGGGGGACACACGCTTTACAACCACAAGTATGAATGGCTACTCCAGAAGAAGAGATTCCTGGCTGTTGCTTGCAGCCATGTCCTATCTTACCACCTGCTACCTGCCCAGCTCTTCAGAGGAAGGGTTCACTCTAACCCTGGCCCAGCTGGCCTGAGATCAGCTAGTTGCTGAAGTGCAGCCTCTTGTGGCCACTATGACTACAATACGATTTTTTTCTTTATATATATATTTGTATTATCTTTTTAATTGAGATGGGGTCTTGCTGTGTAGTCCAGGCAGGTCTCAAACTCCTAGCTTCAAGTCATCCTCTCACCTTGGCCTCCTAAAGTGCTGGGATTACAGTTGTGAACCACTGTGCCCAGCTGGTACAACAACTTTGGAAAATAATTTAGCAATATTTTGTAAAGTTGAAAGTAAGCATACTACAGGACCCAACAATTCTAATTCTAGGTATTCATTGGTCTAGGGAAACTTTTTGCACATATGCACTGGGAGACACATAAAAGGATGTACATTGCAGCACAGCTTGCAAAATACAAAAATTGGAAATAAGCTGATGTCCATCAAAAGGATAATATATAAATAATCAGGGTATGTTTACATGATGGAACGATACGAAGTGGTTGAAATGACTTATCATGAATTAGGCTTAGTCTTTCAGTCTGTGTTTTGCTACATATATACCTATCCTCAAACAAAAGATACTCTTGTTTGTGTATTAATTTCTATCCAAGTTGGGAAAAACAGTATCATCCAGTATACATCTGTCTACAACTTGCTTTAAAAAAAAAATCATTGCTTCCTAATGTATATTGATTTTATTTATTTATTTATTTATTTATTTATTTATTTATTTTGAGACAGGGTCTCACTCTGTCACCCAGGTTGGAGTGCAGTGGCACAATCTCAGCTCACTGCAACCTCCCTCTCCCAGGCTCAAGTGATCCTCCCACTTTACACTCCCAGGTAGCTGGGACTACAGGTGTGTGCCACCATGGCCGGCTATTTTTTTGTATTTTTTGTAGAGATGAGTTTTGCCATGTTGCCCAGACTTTGAATATGACTTTGGAGCTGGTGAAAAGGACTTGGAACCTTTTTAAAAGCCCATGTTAGCACTTCCGGTTTGTTGAGCCAGGGTCTTGCTTTGTTGTCCATGCTGTTGTGCAGTGACATGATCACAGCTCACTGCAGTCTCAATCTCCCAGGCTCAAGCAGTCCTCCCACCTGAGCTTCCCGAGTAGCTGGGACTACAGGCATGTGCCATCATGCCTGGCTATTTAAATTTTTTTTTTTTTGTAGAGATGAAGTCTCGCTATGCTGCCCAGGCTGGTCTCTAACTCCTGGGCTCAAGTGATCCTCCTACCTCGGCCTTCCAAAGTGCCGGGATTACAGGAGTGAGCTGCCACACCTGGCCAGCACATTCGATATAAAAGAAATTTGACAGGATTCTAGAAGGCAAGCTGGTTATAATCTGTTGTACACACAAGGACAAGTGAGGAAGAAAGGAGACACAGTGCCCAGGGATAGGGGAGCAAAATAAGATATACTCAGTTATCCATGGTCATGGAGAACAGACATGCCAGGTTATTAAAACCAGCAGATAATCCAAAAGGCACTCTGGAATACATTATATGTCCTGTCAACACCCGGCCTCTGAACCCCAGTAGATTTATTCCTCTAGTTAACTTTTCCCAGACTGACATTAAAATGAGCATATATTTCCAAGTTGCTTCCAGATGATGGCTGGAGGGAGTGGGCAATAGCATGAAGACTGTGAAGGGTAAGGACAGACTAAAATAATCCATTAGCCACAGAGAATCTCAGTGTGGGTATTTGAGAGTCACCTGTACACGCTCAGTAATGAGGTTCTGCTTGTCAAGGCAACTGAATTGAGCCACCTGACTCTTCTTGGAGGCCCACTCCAAAGGTGTATAGTAAGTTAAGTCAGGAGTCTCAAGCTGAATGCCTCTCAGTCCATAATGCTACCAGTCACATAGCATGTGTGGCCAAAACCAGAGATACTTTGTTGATTCCCAACATTCTTGTGCAGAAGCAACTTTAGTCCACATTATGCTATTTAGCAATGAATTGTAATAGGGAAAGGAAAGGCAGGGAGGGCTCTGCCCCCATCCCTGTGATATGTGGGCCATAGTTGCTCTGAAAACCCAGCTACAGAATGGGGACAGTAAACAACAAACAGAGTTCTAGTTCAGCCATGAACCATTTTCTTATGGTTATAGCAGAGTGATAATGGAGCAGGGAAAGGACAAGAGTCCAAAACACAGAGTCAGTGCTCCTGAAAGCAAGATTACTCACTGGAGACATTTACTGGTTTCTGTTTTTCCTGTGAAGGGGAGAAAGTAGGTCAGCACACTCAAAGAACTGTGACCAGGAACAGTGGCTCTGAGAGGGAGTCATTTGCTGCACCCTGTGCCAAGATGAACGAGTAATAGACACGCCTCTCAATTGAGGGCATTTGACTGAGGTCACTTGCTTCGGGAAAAACTCAGGCTGTTGATCCCTTGGTGTGTATTCTTTGCAGGCCTTAGGAGGTAGGTACAAGGGAAGGCTCGCAGTTTTAAAACCAACATCTAAATGGTTGGCTAGCATGAGCTAGCAAGCACAGGAATGTTTATGAGCAAACTGTGTGCCTACTTTGGCTTTCAGACAAGATGGACAAGGCTCAGGGCAGCTTGGCTAAAAATAGATGGCACAGAGGGGCCTAGGAAGCAGGAGAGCTAGGTTTCACTCCCAGGTCTCTGAGTTAACCTTCAGGCAAACTTCCTGAGTGTCTTTCTTTCATATACTGATTAGCTCTTAGTAAGCAGGAGTATTGAATAAGTTTTCCTAGGTCTAGAGAAGGGTTCACGTGGAGTCTGCTACATTTTCTTGTCTCACCTTTCCTCAAAAGATCCAAGTTTGGGAAAAGACTGGTTGTGATCAGGTGAAAGGTGGAGTAGCTGACATACGATGGAACAGTACCAAGCTATGATGACCCTCTGGTAGCCACGAGTCCTTCTGGACTAACCAAGGTGGCTGCCCAGCCAGAGCCAAAAGAAGGCTTCCTGACCCTGGGTCTGGAGGCAGAGGTGGCAGAGAAATAAACAAGAGGCACCAAATCAGAACTCCTGATGCATAACCCACAGCTATGAGGGGGACAGTGTGAAATGCAGGGCGTTAAGTAGGAAATTTAGTAGGAAATTCAGAAAGCAGGTAGTTCCTGCCCTTTGTCACTGCCCCACATGCCATTCCCTTCCTCAGCAAGATTCTACTTGCTCCGAAGCAAGAGTCCAAACCAAGGCAGCCACGTTTCTAGTGTGTAGTTGGGAGGTAATGTTCTTAGGAAAAAACTGGACTATTCACAGAGAAGGGGAAGCTGAGCACAAGAAAACTATTTTGTGCCAGGCACAGTGGCTCACGCCTATAATCCCAGCACTTTGGGAGGCCGAGGCGGGCGGATCGCCTGAGGTCAGGAGTTCACGACCATCCTGGCCAACATGGCGAAACCCCGTCTCTACTAAAACTACAAAAATTAGCCGGGTGTGGTGGCGAGTGCTTGTAATCCCAGCTACTCAGGAGGCTGAGGTGGGAGGATCACTTGAACCAGGAGGTACAGGTTGCAGTGAGCCGAGATCGTGTCACTGCACTCCAGCCTGGGCGACAGAGTGAGACTCTGTCTCAAAAAAATAAAAAAAAATAAACAGGCTGGCCGTGGTGGCTCACTCCTGTAATCCCAGCACTTTGGGAGGCCGAGGCCAGGTGGATCACGAGGTTAGGAAATTGAGACCATCCTGGCTAACACGGTGAAACCCAGTCTCTACAAAAAATACAAAAAATTAGCCTGGCGTTGTGGCACATGTCTGTAATCCCAGCTACTTGGAAGGCTGCGGCAGGAGAATTGCTTGAACCTGGGAGGTGGAGGTTGCAGTGAGCTGAGATAGCACCACTGCACTCTAGCCTGGGTGACAGAATATTTTGTATTATTTCCTGCCTCAAGACCCTTGGCCCTACCCTCATCCCAGGACACTTTACCCAGAAGTCAGTGCATCTCTGTGTGGCAAGAATATCTGGAAAGAGCTATTTTTTTTTTCTGATTACAAAAGTAATAAGTGGTTATTTTATAAAATTAAGATTTTTCAAAATAACTAAAAGAGGGGATTCTAAATCCTCTCTCAACCCCCAAAAATGATACATGTTTGAGGTGATGAGTATGCTAATTACCATGATTTGATCATTTCACAATATATTCATGCATCAAACAAAACATCACACTGTACCCCATAGATATATGGAATTATCATTTATCAATTAAAAAAATAAAAAATTATAAGCATAAAGAGAAATATAAAGTAGAGGCCAGGCACCATGGCTCACACTTGTAATCCCAACACTTTGGGAGGCTGAGGTGGGTGGGTCACTTGAGTTCAGGAGTTCAAGACCAGCCTGGCCAACATGGCGAAACCCCATCTCTAGTAAAAACACAAAATTTAGCCAGGTGTGGTGGCGCACACCTGTAGTACCAGCTACTCAGGAGGTTGAGGTGGGAGGGTTGCTTGAACCTGGAAGGTGGGGGTTCAGTGAGCCAAGATCATGCCACTGCACTCCAGCCTGGGCGACAGAGCAACGCTGTCTCAAAATAAATAAATAAATAAAATATAAAGCAGAAAACAAAAATCACTATAATCCCATCACTTAAAGATTACTATGGTTAACAGCCTTTATGTAAATTTGGAGTATTTAGCCTTGACTCTATTGCTTACTTACCTTGGGCAAGTTACTTAAACTTTCTGAGTCTCAGTTTTGTTATTTACAAAATGAGAATAATCATAGTACTCACCTCACAGTATTATCTCAAGGACGAGAGAATTCATGTAAAGAGGTTTCATAGCCCCTGGCAAATATTGAGTGATCAATAAATGTTGGCCATCACCATCATTATTATATTCTATGTGTATACATTCAAAACTACTCATATTGATGGCTGTATAATATTTTGTTTTGTGGCTGTACCATTTCCCTAGGGTTAAACATTTATGTTGTTTCCAAAATTTCACTATTACAAAACTACTGCAAGAAACATCCCTGTACATATATTTTCTTGTACACCTCTATTTCCTTAAGATAAATTTCCTAGGATTGAGTTTACTGGGTTAAAGTTTCCTAAAAATGAGCATTTTGGGCCCAGGCGCAGTGGCTCACACTTGTAATTCCAGCACTTTGGGAAGCTGAGGTGGGCAGATCACGAGGTCAAGAGATTGAGACCATCCTGGCCAACATGGTGAAACCCTGTCTCTACTAAAAATACAAAAATTAGCTGGCCTTGGTGGTGCACGCCTGTAGTCCCAGCTACTTGGGAGGCTGAGGCAGGAGAATCACTTGAACCCAGGAGGCAGAGGTTGCAGTGAGCCGAGATTGTGCCACTGCACTCCAGCCTGGTGACAGAGCAAGACTCCGTCTCAAAAGAAAAAAAAAAAAGGAGCATTTTTAGGCCCTTGTTACAGACTTCAAAATGGCTTTATGAAAAGGTTGTAGTCGGTCAGGTGCAGTGCCTCACACCTGTAATCCCAGCACTTTGGGAGGCCGAGGCGGGTAAATCACCTGAGGTCAGGAGTTCGAGACCAGTCTGGCCAACATGGTGAAACCCCCATCTCTACTGAAAAAAAATACAAAAATTAGCTGGGAATGGTGGCAGGCATCTGTAATGCCAGCTGCTCGGGAGGCTGAGGCAAGAGAATCGTTTGAACTCGGGAGACGGAGGTTGCAGTGATCCAAGATTGCACCACTGCACTCCAGTCTGGGTGACAGGCCAAGCCTCTGTCAAAAAAAAAAAAAAAAGATTCTAGTCATTTACATTTCTGCCATCAAGGCATATATAAGTATCCATTTTTCCATACTTTCACCAACACTGAGTAATAACACTTTTTAAAACATCTTTGACAGTTCAGTGGGGAATAATGGTGTCTTGTTTTCATTTGCATAACTTTGATTATAAGGGATAATAAATTTTTTTTTTTTGAGATGGGGTCTCACTCTGTCACTCAGGCTGGAGTGCAGTGATGTGATCTCAGCTCACTGCAACCTCTGCCTCCCGGGTTCAAGCGATTCTCTCGCCTCAGCCTCCCGAGTAGCTGGGATTACAGGTGTGCACCACCACACCTGGCTAATTTTTGTATTTTTAGTAGAGACAGGGTTTCAGCATGTTGGCCAGGCTTGTCTCCAACTCCTGTCCTCAGATGATCGGCCCGCTTCTGCCTCCCAAAGTGCTGGGATGACAGGCGTGAGCCACCATGCCCAGTCATAAGGGACAATAAACATTTTAAGTTAACTCTCCTGTTAAGCTCAAACAGTAATTCACAAGTTCCCACAGACAAAAATCCATAAGAAAGTCCTCAGGGATCCTGAAATGAAAACATACAGGGGACATTTCCATAAAAATAATTCACATTTGAGTAGTTGATATACATATTTTTAACCATTTTAACTGCAAGATATAATAATAGAAAAATGCATATCTTAATAGAGTATTATAAAGTAAATACACTTTTAGATATTTACTTCTAGGTCAAGAAATTGAACTTTGCTAGCTACCTTAGAAGCCTGGCACATGTCCCATCCCAATCCTAAAATTAACCACTACGCTG
Organism: Symphalangus syndactylus; assembly: GCF_028878055.3. NCBI lineage: Eukaryota > Metazoa > Chordata > Mammalia > Primates > Hylobatidae > Symphalangus > Symphalangus syndactylus. The sequence goes on along the minus strand of NC_072447.2, from coordinate 122,388,343 downwards.
ACTTTTATGGAAATCTCTTCCTCTCTTCCTTGATTTCATTATAGTTTTATCACTCAGGTTGCAACCTTAAACGTAATAGTTTAGTTTTGCCTTTTAAAAATATTTTAAGTGTTTTTCATTTAGTTGCTGATATACTTGTAATAAAAATTACACCAGATTATAATAGCAATCAACTTAAAGAAGTAAATGCTTAAAAATGCTCATTTTTGACAATAGTGCTTTACAGACACATGAAAACATACAATTTTTCCCATGGATGTGACTAAATAAATTGCTTTGTCTCAAACTTAGCATGTCATTTTTATATGGTTATATGTTTTGGTTCAGTTTTGAAGTAATGCCTCCAACATCAGTATAATTTTAACACTTTCTATCAAAGTTAGATGTCAGTTACAAGTCATTATTCTGAAGTTCAACCTTGTTTTTCAACCTGTTAGATAGGCCTGAGTTCTTAATTGCAAACTGCAAAATCCACTCTGACTAGTTTAAGCAGAAAGAAATTTATTAAACAATATTAGACCACCCACAGGATCTCTGGAGACCCATAAAGTGAGGCCCTGAAGAGGCCAGAAACAAGGTACAGCCATACTGTGGGTGCTTCGCTGGCAAAAACTCCACTGCCACTACCCTAAAGAAGACATCAACTCTCCACGATCCTTGCTTTCCACATGGAATTTCCAAGCTTCTTGTATCTCTCTTCAAACAGCCCCCAGAAACCCCTGCCAGAGAGAATGCTGAGCTGGATAGATTCCAGCTGTTTGATGTGGTCCCTCTGTTGCTTGTTGGTTTCTGCTGTTCAGAATGCTGATATGTCCTATGTTGGATCCTGGACAACACAGAAAAGTTTTCCATCTATTTTGAGTTTCTTTCCTACTCAACTCTTCAGTAGAACATAAACCTTTTAAGGGCAGAGGCCAGTTCATCACTTTTAAGTAATCAAATATATTTATTAATAACCTATTATATTCATTAACAAATATTTATTGGAAGCCTACTCTAAATTTGGCATAGTGCTAGGCGCTGAAGATATCATTATGAATGAGAGACAAAGGTCTTCTCTCATGAGTTTATAGTCTAATCAGTGTAGAGTGACAACAAATACATAAACAAATAAACAATTATGATTTCAGGTGAGCAGAGGAGCAGGGCTACCTTACATAGGGTAATCAGAAAAAGTCTCCATGAGGGGCTGATAGTGAAGGTGACACTTAAAGGAAAAGGATCCAGGCATTTAAAGCGTTAGAGGAAGAACAGTCCTGGAAGAAGGAATGTCATGTGAGAAGGAAACATACTCATTCACTGGGTCTCAGGCTAGAGCACAATAAGTGAGCAAGAGAGTAAAATGTTTCAGTTTTATTCCAAGCATATTAACAAACAATTGCAGGTTGTGAGTAGCCAGAAGCGACATAGTCTGATGTACATTTTGAAGGATCACTCTTGGTGGTGAGTGGAGAACAGGCTACAGAGGAAACAAATTGAAACATTTAGGAGGCAAGTGGTCCAGATGAAAGATGATGATGGTTTACACTAGGGTGGCTGAGAGGATGAGAGATCACATTTGGGATATACTTCAAAGTTAGAGTCAAAAGAAATTCCTGATTGGTTGTGGGAGGTGAGGGGGAGAGGAGAATCAAAAGGAAAACACAAAGATTTGGGGGCTTGAGCAACAGAGTGAATGATGTTGACAGTTACTGAGATGGAGAAGAGTGGGGTAAGGGGGGAAATCTAGTTCATATTTGTACATGTTGAGGTGCTAATGTCTATAGGAATGAACATGAGAAGAGATAGTGAAATATATGAGTCTTGGGCTTAGAGAAGAGGACCTGTCTGTGCTAAGCACTCTGAGGGGATGTATGAAATGTGTAAGACACAGCGTTGAAGAAAGGGTTAACACAGAAGCTCTAATTGATCAGTCCTTGCACGTCTTCAGGGGAGCCTAGAATTATGATTGCCCCTAGGTCTACCTCTGGGAATACAGCCCTCAGATGTTCTTTATGTCACCAATTGATGAAGTCTTGATGTCATTTTATACATCCAGAGCAATGAGGTATACTGTATCTACTTGTCAGGACTTCTCTGGATTGTTTTTGCAAGATTCATGATGTACCTGGTTTTGATGTTGGGCTCCTGAGTGTCATTTTGCAAAAGCCTCAGAGACTCTGAGACTTGGGTGGGCTTTCCTAGACAGAGACATTTCACAGGTGTCCCTGTAGCTTGCTGTTAATTTGTTAGGTGCTCCTGTGCAGCCATGGATAAGAAAGGACTTGAAAACCCATGCCTACTCAATGTATATTTTTCCTGCAGTTTTTGTTCTGTATCCTTTGGTGCAATAAACCCTAGCTGTAAGTAAAACCTGCTATTGAGTCTTATGAGTCTTTCTAGTAAATCACCCAACTTGGGGTGATTGCGGGAACCCTCAAAACACAATTTGCCCTCCAAGAGCTTATAGTTTAGCTGCAGAGGAAAAAGAAACATACATGAGACAACAGTGACCCAGGCAGGACAATACATTACTCTCAGCCCAAGGCCAGGCACTAAGTTTTTATTCATCTTTGTATCCTTAAAGGAGGGCTGGGTCATTGGGTGGTCCTCAATAAAGGTCTGCTGAACTTAAACAGAAGAGGTGGAGTTTGCTGGGTGGGTAGGACTTTGAATAAGCTAGGAGGAAAAGGAGGGCATGCCAATTGGAGAAAACTTGATATAGGCCCAAAAGCAAGAACAGGCAGGGTTTGTTTGTAGAAAGTTGTCCTTAGTCTCCCTGCTCCACAATGCCTGGCTCATTTGCCAAACAGTGGGCATTTCATAAAGTCTGCCACTTGTCTGGTATCCTTGTCCAAGTTTGCTACCACACCCTTTTCAGTCTCTCCCCTGCTTTTTCTGGGCAGTGCTAATGATGGGAGGTGATGGGATAGCATATTCCTTCTGCTCCCACCCCAGTCACTTGCAGGAGAGAACTGAGGCTGAGATGTCTAGTTCCAAATCTAACTGCATCATGGATGGTTGGCTTGGCTGCTCTCCCTGTGATTCAGTGATTAAAATTCCAGATGGGACTACAATAACTCTATTAATCTTGAATTCCATACATCGGTTTCAAAATAAAACTCCTAGAACCTAGGCACCTCTATACAATCTTTCCATATTCCCAGGGCAGCTTTAAAATGAAATAGATGAATAACTGCTTCACCAAAAGAGAGGTTCTGGTGAAAGGAGACATGGATACAGAGAAAAAGAGAAGACATTCTAGGAAATGAACCAAAACATTTCTGTCTGTATGAACAGGAAAGAAAATGGAAGATTTAATGCTTAGATCTCAGAGACTGACTAGTATAACCACCGTCCCCTTGCCCCTCCAGCAGATGAGGAAGAGATTTGTCCAAGATCACACAGCAATCCACAGCTGACCCAGGACCAGAATATGATTAGAATCAGGACCAGGCTTCCTGATTCTAAGTCCAGTGCTCCACCACATTTTAGTGTCCTATTTTGTAGTTCTATAGCCGTAACAATCATCCTCAAAGAAGGATGCACTAAATTTCCCAATTAGCAACTACCCCTCGGTGAAGCATGTTAAGGACCAGAACAGGGAAGGGTGGCAAAAGGCCAAGCCAAGACATCACAATTACAAGGGCTAAGTGAGACATGTTTCTGACTGCTTTATGGGCTCTGCAGCCTTGCTGCATCTTTGCTTTGAGCCAAGTCAATCATACTCTCTGTCATGGAGTGGGGGTGGGGGGAGGGTCAATGAGAAGAGTGAATAAAACAGACCTCCCTGCTGGCAAAGATGTGTGGCCAAACTATGAATCTGCAAGCAAAAGAAGGGAGGTAATTGTAGAAGCATATGACAGCACCAGAAAGCTCTGGCACAACCAGCATCACCTCCCACCCAGCACCTGCCAGTTCACAGCAGCTGGTCAGAAAGCTTATGGCCTTGCAAACAGGACAGATCACAAGGTAGAATCTGTACACCAGCCTCTGTGCCCTGCCCAGGCTTGACTCAGAAGCAGTGACAAATGCACTGGGCTAGTTAGTTCATCGGTACACTGAATGTGAATCCAGGTGACAACCAGGCAGTGACTTTCCTGAAGATTGAAGTCACTTCCTGTTTGGGACCTCCAGTCCTGAGATGCAGTCTCCCACAGCTCAGGCTTCCATGGAGGATCAAAAGCAACTCCTGGGCCAATGAAAGAAATGTGAGGAAAAGCCTAAGGGCAGTTGAGAGAGCCTTGTATGAAGGCTGGAATGTGACACTTTTTTTTTTTGTTTTTTTGGACTCAGAGTTTTGCTGTGTCACCCAGGCTGGAGTGCAGTGGCGTGATCTTGGCTCACTGCAACCTCTCTGCCTCTCAGGGTCAAGTTATTCTCGTGCCTCAGCCTCCTGAGTAGCTGGGACTACAGGCGAGCGCCACCACACCCAGCTAATTTTTTGTATTTTAGTTAAGACGGAGTTTCACCATGTTGCCCAGGCTGGTCTCAAACTCCTGAGCACAGGCAATCCACCCACCTCGGCCTTCCAAAGTGCTAGGATTACAGGCGTGAGCCACCGGACCTGGCTAACGCTTCTATATGAGTATCAAATCAGGGAATGAATGAATTCAGCATTCCAATCACATTCTCAAGCAGTGCCTGAATCACACTCACAAAAACAGGGCTTCAAATCCTTACTATAAAAAAGCATTATATTGTCACTATAGGAAATACTCATAATTCTGGTTTAGGTGAGTTATGGCAGACTTAGAAATAATTGGATTTGTATAGATAAGGGAAACTTATCCCCTTTTTTTTTTTTTTTTTTTGAGACGGAGTCTCGCTCTGTCGCCCAGGCTGGAGTGCAGTGGCGCAATCTCGGCTCACTGCAAGCTCCGCCTCGCGGGTTCACGCCATTCTCCTGCCTCAGCCTCTCCGAGTAGCTGGGACTACAGGCGCCCGCCACCACGCCCTGCTAATTTTTTGTATTTTTAGTAGAGACAGGGTTTCACCGTGGTCTCGATCTCCTGACCTCGGGATCCGCCCGCCTCGGCCTCCTAAAGTGCTGGGATTACAAGCGTGAGCCACTGCGCCCGGCTGGGAACCTTATCCCTTAAATGCCAGAAATTTTAAACAGTATTTTCATGATGTGTGAAATACACATGTTTATATAACATGTTTGCCAGATTTCCCAGCCCACTCAAACCTTTTTCCAGCTTACTCAGGGTAATCACAATCACATCCTTCATTACGTTATGATATTTTGTTTTCCTGTCTCCTCCCAGGGTTTCACGCCTTCAGCAGGCACTTCCTCCATCAGTTTGTCTGAGCTTCTTCCCTCCCTCCCCCACTGCAATATATCTGCCTGTTGCTTCTAATCTGTGCAGCTAGGTAACCAGATTACAGGACTCTTTAGAGCTACCTTATAAACAAGGCACTAGAAAATGTCTGGAGAATAACAGACCTTTAATGCTGTAAGGCTACCTCTGTGTGTTTGACGGAGTTTGCGACTGTTTCTTCCATCCAGATTTGGAGCAGATTTTCAGAGAGCAGAGGGTGCCAGAGGCCCGACCTGGGGATAAATGCCATGCTGTGGAATATAAGCCAGGGATCAGGCCATGCCTCAAGCTCCCCTGTCCTCCACTCAATTCCCTAGAACTCAGAAGGCTTTGAATGACAGAAAATTGGGAAGAACAATTAGGAATAAAGATGAAGCCACGCCAGATTCTTCTTTCAGAAAATGAAATAAGTGCTGACAAAGCAGGGGTAACACTAGCCTGGGGAATTTGCTCTAACCTCCACAGAGGAGAATCTCTGCATTGTGCCTAGGGGAACTGTAAGTGTTGAGGAAATTGAATATGTGATTTTGGTTGGGCGCGGCGGCTCACGCCTGTACTCCCAGCACTTTGGGTGGCCGAGGCTGGTGGATCACCTGAGGTCAGGAGTTCGAGACCAGACTGGCCAACATGACAGAACCCTGTCTCTACTAAAAATACAAAAATTAGCTAGACGTGGTGGCGGGCACCTGTAATCCCAGCTACTCAGGAGGCTAAGCTCACGATTGTAGCAATACTTGAGATCTCTGTGGTCTTCCTTACAAACCTTGGGGGAAAGACAACACAGGCAATTTATAATGTCACAGCAATAACCATCATGTGTTCCATGTTTTTACTACTTAGAAACCACTTTCACAGTCACTAACCCATTTGGTAAGCTATAGAGAAGGCCATTCTCCCTCCCATTCTAAGCTGTCACTTGCTGCTCTAGGAAGGAACACTTGAAACTTCTCTATCTCTGTTGTCTATAACATTCTTGGCAGCTAAATGCTCACTACATCCCCATACTCTGTAGGCAGGGATTACCACAGTGTTCTGCTGGGAGCGCTGGGCTAGATGCCAAAGGCCCAGCCAGACACAGGATATCAAAGGAGGATTGTTTAGATGCTGGGGTCCCCTGCCTTTTAGGGATGCCTAACTACAGAGCTCTGCCTCTGCCAGATTATTCACCCCCATACAATGCACAGCAGTCTCCCTCAGCCTGTCCCAGTGTCATTTTTAATCAAGGAAGGAGGTAATAATGCAGAATTCACAGGTCATCATTTCATTACTTTGGTCTGGACATCAAAGAAACAGCAGGATAATGATGATGGAAAAGTTATTTATCATCTCAGAATCTCGATTTGTCCATTCTTAAAATAGGAAGGGTAAAAGTCGCCCCTACCTAGTCTCCAGATATCTGGAGATGATAAATGAAGTACTACAGTGGAATAGTTTAATTTTTAAGGTGAATTACTTTGAACTCCTTGGAAGGATCACATAAGTCTAAGGGATTCTAACTGGCTCAGAGTTATATATCTTCAGTCACTTAAAAGTTGTGCTAGAAATTGCACAAAATAACTGAAATTAAATATACAGAAAAGGGAATAAAACTTAGGATTTGATGTTGGGAAAGGGAAGGAAACTTAGCAAAGAAAGTGGCAACCAACAGCAGAGATCAAAATAGGAAGAGGAAGACAGGAAAATGTGAAATTGAAGAATTAAAATTTTGTTACTGGGAAAGGAAGGGGAAATACAGGCATACCTTGAAGGTATTGTGGGTTGGGTTCCAGACCACTGTAATAAAGTGAATATCGTAATAAAGTGAGTCACACAATTTTTTTGGTTTCCCAGTGCATATAAAAGTCATGTTTACACTATACTATAGTGTACTAATTGTGCAATAGCATTGTGCCTATAAAAACAATAAACATGCCTTAATTTAAGATACTTTATTGCTAAAAAATACTAATGATCATCTGAGCCTTCAGCAAGTCATAATCTTTTTGCTGGTGGGAGGTCTTGACTTGATGTTGATGGCTCCTGCCTGATCAGGGTGGTGGTTGCTGAAGGTTAGGGTGGCTGGGGCAATTTCTTAAAATAAGACAACAGTGAGGTTTGCCACATCAATTAACTCTTCCTTTCCAAAAGATCTATCTATCTTTCTTTCTTTCTTTCTTTCTTTCTTTCTTTCTTTCTTTCTCTCTCTCTCTCTCTCTGTTTCTTTCTTTCTTTCTTCTCTCTTTCTTTCTTCTTTCCTTCCTTCTTTCTTTCTTTTTCTTTTTTTTTTAGACAGAGTTTTTTTTTTAGACAGTCTGGAGTACAGTGGCAAGGTCTCAGCTCTCTGCAACTTCCGCCTCCTGGGTTCATGCAATTCTCATGCCTCAGCCTCCTGAATAGCTGGGATTACAGGCACCCGCCACCACGCCCAGCCGATTTTTGTATTTTAGTAGAGATGGGGTTTCGCTGTGTTGCCCAGGCTGGTCTGGAACTCCTGAGCTCAGGTAATCTGCCCGTCTCAGCCTCCCAAAGTGCTAGGATTACAGGCATGAGTCACCACGACTGGCCCAAAAGATTATTTATTTATTTATTTATTTATTTTTAGACAGAGTCTTGCTCTGTCACTAGGTTAGAGTGCAATGGCACAACCTTGGCTCACCGTAGCCTCCATCTCCCGGGTTTAAGTGATTCTCCTGCCTCAGCTGGGACTACAGGCATGCGCCACCATGCCCAGCTAATTTTTTTGTATTTTTAATAGAGATGGGGTTTCACCATGTTAGCCAGGATGGTCTCAATCTCTTGACCTCGTGATCCGCCCACCTTGGCCTCCCAAAATGTTGGGATTACAGGCGTGAGCCACCGCACCTGGCCCAAAAGATTTATTTATAGCATGCAATGCTATTTGATAGCATTTTACCCACAGTGAAACTTCTTTCAAAATTGGAGTCAGTCCTCTCAAACCCTGCCACTGCTTTATCAACTAAGTTTATGCCATATTCTAAATCCTTTGTTGTCATTTCAACAATGTTCACAGCATCTTCACCAGGAGTAAATTCCATCTCAAAAATCCACTTTCTTTGCTCATCCATAAGAAGCAATACCTCATCTGTTCAAGTTTTATCATGAGATTGCAGCAATTCAATCATATCTTCAGGCTTCACTTCTAATTCTAGTTCTCTTGCTATTTCCACCTCATCTGCAGTGACTTCCTCCACTGAAGCCTTGAACCCCTCAAAGTCATCCATGAAGGTTGGAATCAACTTTGTATTAGTCCATTCTTGCATTGCTATAAAGAAATGCCTGAGACTGGGTAATACATAAAGAAAAGAGGTTTATTTGGCTCACAGTACTGCAGGCTGTACAGGAAGCATGGCAGCATCAGCCTCTGGGGAGGTCTCAGGAAGCTTCCAATCATGGCAGAAGGCAAAGGAAGAGCAAGTAATTTCACATGGCCAGAGTAGGAGAAAGAGAGCGGGGAGGAGGTGATACACACTTTTAAGCAACCAGATCTCACAAGTATGTGATGACGGCAACTAAGGGGGATGGTGTTAAGCCATGAGAAACCACCCCTGTTATCCAACCACCTTCCTCCAGGCCCCAGCCCCAACACTGGGAATTACAATTCGACATGAGATTTGGGTGGGGACACAGATCTGAACCATATCAAACTTCTTCCCAACTCCTGTTAATGTTGGGTTTTTTTTGTCTGATTTTTTGTTTGTTTGTTTTGTTTTGTTTTGTTTTTTGAGATGGAGTCTCACTCCGTTGCCCAGGCTAGAGTGCAGTGGCACAATCTTGGATCACTGCAACCTCCACCTTCTGGGTTCAAGAGATTCTCCTGCCTCAGCCTCCCAAGTAACTGGGATTACAAGCGCCCACCACCACACCTGGCTAATTTTTTTTTATATTTTTAGTAGAGACAGGATTTCAGCATGTTGGCCAGGCTGGTCTTGAATTCCTGACCTAAAGTGATCCACCCGCCTTGGCCTCCAAAAGTGCTGGGATTACAGTCCATGTTGGTATTTTGACCTCCTCCTATTAACCATGAGTGTTCTTAATTGCATTTAGAATGGTGAATCCTTTCCAGAAGGTTTTCAATTTCCTTTGCCCAGATCTATCAAAGGAATAGCTCTATGGCAGCCTTACAAAATGTATTTTTTTAAAAAAACAGGACTTGAAAGTCTAAATTACTCCTTAATCCATCTGCTACAGAATGGATGTTGTGTTAGCAGACATGAAAACAACATTAATCTCCTTGTACATAGCCATCAGAGCTCTTGGGTGACTAAGTGCATTGTTAATGAGCAGTAATATTTTGAAAGGAATCTTTTTTTCTGGTCTCAACAGTGGGCTAAACATGTTCAGAAAACCATTCTGTAAACAGATGTGCTGTCATCCAGGCTTTGTTGTTCCATTTATAGAACACAAGCAGAATTTGGCATAACTCTTTTTTTTTTTTTTTTTTTTTTTTTTGAGACGGAATCTCGCTCTGTTGCCCAGGCTGGAGTGCAGTGGTGCAATCTCGGCTCACTGCAAGCCCCGCCTCCCGGGTTTCCGCCATTCTCCTGCCTCAGCCTCTCCGAGTAGCTGGGACTACAGGCGCCCGCCACCACGCCCGGCTAATGTTTTTTTTTTGTATTTTTAGTAGAGACGGGGTTTCACTGTGGTCTCGATCTCCTGACCTCGTGATCTGCCCGCCTCGGCCTCCCAAAGTGCTGGGATTACAAGCGTGAGCCACCGCGCCCGGCCGAATTTGGCATAATTCTTAAGGACCCTAGAATTTTCAGAATGATAAATGAATATTGGCTTCAATTTAAAGTCACCAGCTGCATTAGCTCCTAACAAGAGAGTCAGCCTGTCCTTTGAAGCTTTGAAGCCAAGCACTGACTTCTCCTCTCCAGCTATTAAAATCCTAGATGCTGGCTGGGCACGGTGGCTCAAGCCTGTAATCCCAGCACTTTGGGAGGCCGAGGCAGGCAGATCACTTGAGGTCAGGAGCTCAAGACCAGCCTGACCAACATGGCGAAACCCCATCTCTACTAAAAAATACAAAAATTAGCTGGGCGTGGTGGCAGGCACCTGTAATCCCAGCTACTCGGGAGGCTGACTCAGGGAGAATTGCTTGAACCCAGGAAGCAGAGGTTGCAGTGAGCTGAGACCGCCCCACTGTACTCCAGCCTGGGCGACACAGCGAGACTCTGTCTCAAAAAAAAAAAAAAATCCTAGATGCCATCTTCTTCTAATATAAGGCTGTTTTGTCTACATGGAAAATCTGTTGTTTAGTGCAGCTACTCTTATCAATGATCTTAGTTAATCTTCTGGATAACTTGCTGCAGCTTCTCCATCAGCACTTGCTGCTCTTTGCACTTTCGTGTTGTGGAGACAGCTTCTTTCCTTAAACCTCATGAACCAACCTCTGCTAGCTTCACACTTTTCTTCTGCAGCTTCCTCATCTCTCTCAGCCTTCATAGAATTGAATAGAGTTAGGGTCTAGCTCTGGATTAGGCAGGCTTTGGTTTAAGGGAATATCGTGGCTTAAGAAAACATTTGATCTTCTATCCAGATCACTAAAACTTTCTCCATATCGGCAATCAGACTGTTTGCTTTCTTATCATCCACACGCTCATTGGAATGGCACTTTAATTTCCTTCAAGAGCTTTTCCTTTGCATTCACAACTTGGCTAACTGGCACAAGAGGCCTCGCTGGGCTTTTGACGTGCCTTCCTCACTTAGCTTAGCTTAGTCATTTCTAGCATTTTTTTTTTTTTTTTTTTTTTGAGACTGAGTCTCGCTCTGTCACCCAGGCTGGAATGCAGTGGCACGATCTCGGCTCACTGCAAGCTCTGCCTCCCGGGTTCGCGCCATTCTCCTGCCTCAGCCTCCCATGTAGCTGGGACTACAGGTGCCCGCCACTACACCCAGCTAATTTTTTGTATTTTTTAGTAGAGACAGGGTTTCACCGTGTTAGCCAGGATGGTCTCGATCTCCTGACCTTGTGATCCGCCCACCTTGGCCTCCCAAAGTGCTGGGATTACAGGCGTGAGTCACCACACCCGGCCATTTCTAGCTTTTGATTTAAGGTGAAAGATATATGTCTTTTCCTTTCACTTAAACACTTGGAAATCATTGTAGGGTTATTAATTGGCTTAATATCAATATTGTTGTATTTCAGGGAATAGGGAGGCCCAAGGAGAGGGAGAGAGTTTGGAGAAAGGCCAGTCAGCGGAACAGTCTGAACACATAAAACATTTACCAATTAAGTTCACTGTCTTATCTGGGCACAGTTGTGGCACCCCAAAACAATTATAATGGTAACATCAAAGATCACTGATCACAGCTCCACATAACAGATGTGATCATAATGAAAAAGTTTGAAACACTGAGAGAATTACCAAAATGTGAGACAGAGACAAAGTTAGCACATGCTGTTGAGAAAATGGTGCCAACAGACTTGCTTAACGCAGGGTTGCCACAAACCTTCCATTTGTGAAAAACACAGTATCTGCAAAGTACAATAAAGCCAGGCACAATAAAACGAGGCATGCCTGTATAAACAGCAACTGTCAAGTGATGTTTTCCAACTAGAATTAAAAGATTACATAAGGAATTTTTTTAAAGGAATTCAATCTGGAAGAACTGAGCAACAATTAAGAATGCATTATAAAGGATATGATACTTACATATGTGAAATAAATTTAAATGGCCAATTCCAACCAGAGTGAATGCTGCAGCTGGGTGTTAAAAATCTTTTAACTATACTGAGTTTGGCAGTGATTCTGTACAAGGAAATGATTTATATTCAGGGACTGACTATTTGGGTATCTCATCCAGTTTCAAGATATCAAGACCCACATGGAATACAGCAATGAAGCCAAAGGAAGGAAAGAGAGAGCTAATCATCATGGCCCTATTTCAGATGCAGCCCTTCTTTACCCATCTTACATATCTGCCCCTTTCATGCTTCTAAGCCAAGTCAGTTATGCACAGAGTGGATAACTTACTTATGTCTGGCTTAAGGGCCTACCCTTCAGAAAGGTACACATGCTGGAGGTAAGGAAGCTGAGCTGCAATTCTGGCAGATTTGTACTGCTTGGGTTGATCTACACTGACTCCAGCCACTCCTTTTCTGTGGAAGATACTAAAAGCAGCAAGATGATAGTATTTCTTTAGTTTGCTCACCCCTGAGATTCAAAGGGAAAAGAATGACAGCAGGAAATTGTTGCAAGAGCTGGGCATCCAAAGTCACCAAATACCATAGGATTGTGTGTGAATGTGTGTGTGCATGTGTATATGCATGTACATACACACACACTAGTACACCCTAGTGGTATGGTTCAGTTAAACACTATGAGTCAGGTCAGGAGCAGCCAACCACTTTTTATCTCTCAGGTTCCTTCTGGAAATTTGGTCTTTACTTCTAGTGAGAAATCTGGAAAAGGCACCACTGGTTATCCTCCTCCTGGGAGAAAGACCACATTAACTTTCCTTCTGTCAGGACACTGGAGAATTCTGTTCACTTAGCCTTGTTAGAGGGTTAATCACTAATTAATTTATGGTGACATAACCATGAGACATTAGGGTGCCTACATAATTAGGCACAGCCTGCCTCAGCCTTGTAATGTCAACCTCATAAAGAAGAAATATCTCACTTTCTATTCAAGCACTCTTGTTTGATCTGGGGGCACTTCTTATGTTCTTATGAGTGTGACGCTTGGGACAGAAGTAGAAGGGACAATGTGTGTTTCATGGTGAGTAATGAGAGAGGGAAGGGAAAAGGACTGTAACTGACAAACAAGTGAGTACTGCCTGTGCTGTCTCCTCGCCTTAGGTAAAACAAGCACTGTCTGTTAGACTGAAGAGATGGTCTGATATTCACAATCCAGTCTCTTACCGAATTCGAAAATCATCAGCAGCTATACATTCCTGGTGAGTGGGGTGGGAAGTTAGTGGTCAGTTGGTACTGAGGGGGTATAGCAGAGACTGTTAATAGACATGAAATCTACTAGGTATGCCTCTACATATCCCAGTCTTCCTTGTGGTTAAATTGGGGCTAGGTGATTAGTTCCTGCCAATGAAGTGTATGCAGAAGTTCTGTGTTACCTCTAAGATGAGGCGATTAAGGCACATGGGCTTCCAGTTCTCTTTTTCTTTGCTACAGTGTCCTTAGAAGTCATCTTTTCCAGATGGTATAGCTACAAGACAGAAGAGGGCCAACCAGTCTATATCAAACATTATGTGAGCAACAAATAAACCTCTGCTATTTGTCACTGTATCAGTGTAGCCTATCGTGATTAATATAGGCACCAAAGCAGTGTTTCATTTAGGGTGCCAGAGACTTTAGTGCAAGAAATTAAGCTATTCACACCCACAATGTATAGTTCCTTTTAGAGACACAAACTCTACCAGGATGATCAGATTTCATGTTTCCCAAGACTCTCTTCAACAAAACTTTGTCTTTGAAGGAGAATGGTTTGCCATGAATTAGTAACTTCAAGTGTAGAGGCCATCTCTCCTAAGGACACACATCTTCCAAATATCAAAAAGCATCCAAAATTTATTGAATAGCTCATGAAATCTCTTCCTAGGTACCTATCATCTCCTTCTGCTACTTCCCATTTTACTGATGGCACTGGACACAAATGCTAGCTTATAGCCTTTATACACAGAACTCCCTCATATATTAGGTTCCCATTAAAAAACAAAAAAGACACAACTAAGTTTCTGTTTATGAAAGCCACCTGATAGTGGCAAACACCTGTAGTCCCAGCTACTTGGGAGGCTGAAGCAGGAGGATTGTTTGAAATTCAAGTCCAGCTTTGGCGACGTAGCAAGATTCCATCTCAAAAAAAAAAAAATCTCAATTTCTTGTAGGCTCTGGCTCAGTGTACTTTTAAAGTTTAGAATAGGAGGGAGAGGAACATCCTTCATTCACTGTCTCCAAAATGTCTAATATTTGCCTCTCTCTATCTCTCAGTGAGCCAGCAGGTCCAGCATAAGATAGGAAGCACAACACTTCATTTTTTTTTATTTTTATTTTTTGAGACAGAGTCTCACTCTGTCACCCAGACTGGAGTGCAGTGGCACGATCTCCATTCACTGCAACCTCCGTCCCCCGGGCTCAAGAGATTCTCCTGCCTTAGCCTCCCCAGTAGCTGGGATTACAGGCGTGCACCACCACGCCTGGCTAATTTTTTTTTTGTATTTTTGGTGGAGACAGGGTTTTGCCATGTTGTCCAGGCTGGTCTCAAACTCCTGACCTCAAGTGATCCACCTGCCTCAGCCTCCCAAAGCTCTGGGATTACAGGTGTGAGCCACTGCACCTGGCCAGGAAGCACAACACTTTAAACCTTGAAAACAAAAGGGCTGGGACAACTTCCACTTGGCACTCTTCACCAATGAGGGAAGACCTCTCTTAGCTGTTTTTCACTATAACCAGTTGAAGGCTCTACCTTTCAGAGCATCTGCTTACTGAGCTGACAGGGACCCCATATACAACTGTTTATTGCAAAAGACCAAATTGTGTCTTTAAAAATGTTTCTTTAAAAAGCAGGTCACATCACCAATGAAAGTTTGAGAAATTAGATACACAGAGAAATATTTTCCTTGAGTTACTGATTTGATAGAAATTTTGATATATTCTCCCCCTAAAGGAACCAACGAAAAGGCCTGTCTGGTGGTAAGGGGCTATACAAAAGCCATGGCTTTGGTCCTGTGTACAAGCTTGCCTCTTGCTCCACAGCTGGAATCTGGTTCTGTTGGGAGAAGACAGTCAGAGAAGTCCTTACATCTCTGACCCCAAAAACCTCTTCTGAGCATTGCCCAACACTCCTGTTATACAACATGCAAAACAAATAATCAACCTTAAAAGTCAGGCAGCCAAAGCTCTACTCGAATAATAAGCTCTTTTACAAACTTCTTGTCATCTGCCAAAATCAGCTCCAAAGGAACACCAGGAACTCAAAATTCTATTGTTCTCATTAACTACTTGGGGGAACTAGACAAGCTTCGATGGCTTTATTGGTTTTTTGAGAGACAAAAGACATTAAGATTTTCATCTATCTGCACCCTGTCTTTGATCTCAAAAATTTAATTGTAGCTCCAGTCCCACCATCTCTAAGAGGCCTCTATTAAAAGGATGAGCTAGAAAGGGGCACCAGCCTTTTCTTACAACATATGCTATTCTCTACTTCTTTCCTGCCTGATTGTTAGGGTGGGAAAAGAAGAATCTAAATGCCAACTTTTTCAGAAAATTTATTGAGAGGGAGGGAGAGGGCAAGACAGAAGCATCTGAAATTTAGTCTTCTGCCTGTGAGGGCCCTCTGGCTGAAGTTCAAAAGGAAAGAGGAGCTTTGCCCAAGGAAAACTATTCAAAACTAGGTTTGGCGCACTTGGGAAAGCCTGGTGGTGCATTGTTGGCCCAGAACAGGCTCTCTGGGATTCAAAAGGCAGGGTGAGGCTTTTTTTTTTGAGACGGAGTCTCACTCTGTCGCCCAGGCTGGAGTGCAGTGGCGTGATCTCAGCTCACTGCCACCTCCGCCTCCCGGGTTCAAGCAATTCTCTGCCTCAGCCTCCTGAGTAGCTGGGATTACAAGTGCCCACCACCACTCCTGGCTAATTTTTTTTTTTTTGTATTTTTAGTAGATACGGGGTTTCACCATCTTGGCCAGGCTGGTCTTGAACTCCTGACCTCGTGATCCACCCACCTCAGCCTCCCAAAGTGCTGGGAATACAGGCGTGAGCCACCGCACCCAGCTAGGGTTAGGCTTTTTTTTTTAGGCATTGGACAAGATTTATTGACATGACAATTCCATATTTTCTGAAAAGGATTAAAATTTTTCTTAGGCCCCCAAACTAGAAGGCAATATCAATACTGGTCTTGGTTATATGCATTTATCATAAAATTCATTCAAATAGCAGATTGAGGGTTCCATAAAACAATTAGCCCTGTTTCTGTTTCCAAGCAAACAGGACAGACAGAAGCCATTGAAACATTCTTTTTTAAACCAGATGTGAACAAAGAATTCTCAAGTCTAGATGCAATGTTGAATCCAGTAACAGTGCTCCTAAAACCAGCCAGATCTCTCAAAAGTCAAGGTGAGATGGAGGAGCCGCACGGCAGTACAGTCACCATGCTGCCGAGTGAGGACAGAGATCATCACCGTCTGGAAGCCTCTTGTTAAGTGGCCTTATTAAGAAAATCTTCCAGGTAAATGCTTTCAGTGAAACAAAAACAAACAAACAAAAAAGAAAATCTGATGGGAGAAATCTGTTATAAAACTCATCTCTGATGAACCACAAAACGGATTTCAATGTGTACTTGACATTAATATCCCAGGACTGTCAACCCACAGATGCAAAGCTCAGCATTTCCCTCCTCTATAAAGTCTTACTACCCTGCCTTTTCCCGTTACTGTTCCCTCCTGTTAAATTGATCCCATCTTCTGCTAGGCTCCATACATACTGATTTGATCACACTTGTTTCCTTCACTAGCTTACATGATTTCTGAGAGCAGGGACCAGGCATTATTCATCTCTGCATCCCCACTGTTAGAACAATTCCTGGAACATGGTAGGTGTTCATTAAGTCATTTAACTGCTGATAAGATTAATAATACTTATAGTTAACTTTTGAGGGTTCAGAAACTCTATGTTTAACGTCCTATATTTCTACTCATTTTCCAGGTGAGAGAGCTGAGGCACTGAGATGTTAAATATCATGCCTAATCTCATCCAGCCAATAACTGGCAAAGCAACAATACAAACTGAGTGATCAGGCTCCAGAACCTTCATTCTTAATTACTACACAGAGTGGTACACAGGAATGAATGAGTGATCTCATAAAAGGGCTATATACCTATGAAACTATTAAACAAGAACTGAAGTTGGTTTGATTTACAAACCTGGTTTATTCACACAAAAATTGATTAAGTAGATACCCAGTACTCTCTGCCAAGCCCAGTGCTAAGCATCAGTGGTACAAAGATAAAAATATGGTCTTTGGTTCTGTTTATATTGAACAATGAGAACACTTGGACACAGGAAGGGGAACATCACACACCGGGGCCTGTTGTGGGGTGGAGGGAGTGGGGAGGGATAGCTTTAGGAGATATACCTAATGTAAATGACGAGTTAATGGGTGCAGCACACCAACATGGCACATGTATACATATGTAACAAACCTGCACGTTGTGCACACGTACCCTAGAACTTAAAGTATAATAATAATAATAAATATATATATATATAAAAAGATAAAAATATGGTCTTATTCGGCCGGGCGCGGTGGCTCACGCCTGTAATCCCAACACTTTCGGAGGCCAAGGCAGGTGGATCACGAGGTCAGGAGATCGAGACCATTCTGGCTAACATAGTGCAACCCCGTCTCTACTAAAAATACAAAAAAAAAATTAGCCGGGCGTGGTGGCGGGCGCCTGTAGTCCCAGCTGCTCCGGAGGCTGAGGCAGAAGAATGGTGTGAACCCAGGAGACGGAGCTTGCAGTGAGCCGAGATTGCGCCACTGCACTCCAGCCTGGGCGAGCAGCGAGACTCCATCTCAAAAAAAAAAAAAAAAAAAAAAAAATATGGTCTTATTCCTCAACAAGAAGAGAAACAAATAACAAAAGTTCACTAAGCACTTACTATGTGCTGGGCACTGTTCTAAGTACTTCACATTGTTAATCTCTTTAATCTTTACAAAATCCCTATTATGAGATCCCAGTCATATTGTTATTATTAAACTGAGATGAGACAGATAAGAAACTGAGGCTCAGGGAGGTTAAGCAACTTGCAAGAGCCACCATTTGAATACAAGCAGCCTGGCTCCAGAACCCATGCTCTCATCATTACACTCTACTGCCTCATCAGTTTATAACCACACAACCATAACACAATGTGATATGTGCTAAGAGAAAGAAAGAGAAAAAATACTATAGATGCAGAGAGGAAATGATGACTTTTGCCAGAGAGGGAACTCAAAGAAGGCTCTGTAGAGCAGGTAACATATGAACTGGGCCTTGAAGGTATGAGAATAGGAAAAGAAATTCAGGCCAGGCATAGTGGCTCACACCTATAATCCCAGCACTTTGGGAGGCTGAGGCAGGCAGGTAGCTTGAGGTCAGGAGTTCGAGACCAGCCTGGCCAACATGGTGAAATCCCATCTCTACTAAAAACACAAAACTTAGCCAGGCGTGGTAGCGGGTGCCTGTAGTCCCAGCTACTTGGGAAGCTGAGGCAGGAGAACTGCTTGAATTCGGGAGGTGGAGGTTGCAGCGAGCCAAGATCACACCACCACACTCCAGCCCGGGTGACAGAGCGAGACTATGTCTCAAAAACATAAAAATAATTTTAAAAAATTCAAACCAAAACGCTACGTGGAGACCAGTAAAACTTGTATGTGTTTTCAAAGCCATCACTACTAAAGTACAAAGCTAAGAAACAAGCCCAGCACTATACTATCTTCTACTGCTGAGGCCACTTCTCACCAAGGCACAGGGAAATGACCAGTGAATCTTTATGTCAAGTTTCCCACTTAGTTGAAACACCCCCTGGGGTTTTAGTCAGCTTCACAGCACCTGTAAGAACTTCTTTTCCTCTCCCTTCCATACAATAGATAATGTTTCTGGAAGGAGACCCTCAGACTCTCTGTAGTGTAACTTGAGGCCAGAGCTTTCAAGGTTGGCAAAGGAGGCGGGAATCACCACGTGGGTGAGAGGGCTAGCTAGACCTCACAGCCCCGATTTTTTCCATACATGAAGATACTCTCTGCTCTGCTAACTGCAGAGGTTCTGAATTCAGTTTTATTAAAGGGCATCCATGGGTTCCCTTAGAGTTCATTCCACTCAAACCTGTTGGCAACATCCCCTCCTGTGATAGCTACCTTCCCCGAGGATTACTGGGTACTACCCCCAAGAAATGCAGGTGAATAAGTACAAGTGAACTCAACTGTCGCTAAGTACTCCTGGAGCAAACTTGCAATTATTCCTCTCACTCAAAACACCCTCTCTTGACCCCACATACCACTTGAGTTACTGCCTCATTTCTCTGCTCACCTTTAAAACAAAAATCTTCAAAAGATTTGTCTATACTCCCTGTTTACAATTTTTCTCTTCTCTTTCCCTTTTGAACCATTCTAATCAAGCTTTTGTCAACTGAAACAGCTTTTATCAAGGCTACTAGTGACCTCTAAGTTGTTAAATTCTACCAAAACTTCCCAGACCTCATCTTACTTGGCCAACCGTAAGTATTTTTCACAGTCGATCATTCTCTCTTCTTTGAAGCACCTTCTTCACTTGGCTTCCAGGATACTATTCTCTTCTGGTTTGCCTTCTACCTTCTGGCCAGTCTTTCTTAGCCTCCATTATTTGTTCCTCTTTACGATCCTAAACTCTAAATGTTGAGCTGTCTCAGGGCTTGGTCCTCGGTCTCCTTCTCTTTAACTCTTCTCACTCCTTGGTGATTTCGTCCATATCATACCTTAAATACTATGTAGATGCCTATGACTCAAAAATGTTTATCTTTGGCCCAGGCCACTCCTTTGAATGCCAGGCTCATACATCCCACAGCTTATTCAACATCCCCACTTAGATGTCTAACTGGCCGCTCAAATTAAACATATCCAAAATTGAACTTCCAATACACTCCCAACCCTGTTCATCTGACAGTCTTCACCATTGCAGTTAGTGGCAACTCTATCTTTCCGACCATTCAGGCCAAAAGCCTTGGCATCATCTTGGACAGAGATGCTGTGTTACAGAACTCCAGGGGGCACCAGTCACATTTTTGTCAATGCTATTAGTGTTATGCCATATGGTGACCCTGCTTTCCTTGATTCCTCTTACATCCTACATCTGATCTGTTAGCAAATCCAGTTGGCTCTACCTTCAAAATGTATCCAAAATCCAACAACTTCTCCCCAAGTCCACTGTTCCTCCCTTGACCCAAGCTTGCCCCCTTAAAATTTACTTTCCACAGGCTGGCCGCAGTGGCTCACGCCTGTAATCCCAGCACTTTGGGAGGCCGAGGCAGGCAGATCACGAGGTCAGGAGATGGAGACCATCCTGGCTAACACGGTGAAACCCCGTCTCTACTAAAAATACAAAAAATTAGCCGGGTGTAGCGGCGGGCGCCTGTAGTCCCAGCTACTCGGGAGGCTGAGGCAGGAGAATGGCGTGAACCCGGGAGGTGGAGCTTGCAGCGAGCCGAGATGGCACCACTGCACTCCAGCCTGGGCGACAGAGCGAAACTCCGTCTCAAAAAAAAAAAAAATTACTTTCCACAAAACAACCACAGCAATCCTTATAAAATATAAGTCAGATCACATCACTCCCCTACTCAAAATTCCCCAATGCTTCCCATCACATTCAAAATTCTTACAATAGCCTACAAGATGCTGCATTGCTTTTTTCTTTTATATTTATCCCTATCTACTAGACTGTGTATTTTCTTTATTCATCTCACTTATTGTCCGCTGCCCATATGTGAATATAAGCTCCATAAAGTCAGGGACTTGGTCTGTTTTATTCACAGATGAAGCCCCAGCATCTACAGCAATACCTGACACAAAGTACGCACTCAATATGTATTTGTAAATGGAATGAATGAAGTAGATTGGGTAGGGGGAAATCTTGACACATGGGCCAGAATTATACCAAATCGCAATGACAAATGAAATGGCATTTGAGGAGCCAGCTAGTGCTGAGACCTAGTCAAGCCCCAGGAGATGTTTTTAGTTCCTACTTCCTACCATTGTTTTGACATTTTGTCTGAGGAAGTCTCCCTTCTTTTGTCTCCCAAAGAGAAGGAAATTGACTATATAGCAAAGTAAGGAGCTCCCCCTAGTGGAAGTAACTCCATCGAAGCAATGGAATAGAAAATCACAGCCTGGTGCTTGAAATTACAAGGATCACTAGGGACAAAGGAAGTGACTCCAGCATTTCACAGGAAAAATCCTCAGCGGAAACATTGGAGAACTAAAGATTAGATGTGAAGTACATGGGGGAACTTACAAATTTATTTTATTGTTGAACCTCTTTTGCATCTGGTGATGGGGAAAAAATAATTTATTTAAAGTTGAACAAAAGGCTGGGTGCAGTCCCAGCATCTTGGGAGGCCAAGGTGGGCAGACCACTTGAGGTCAGGAGTTCGAGACCAGCCTGGCCAACATGAAGAAACTGTTAAAAAAAATTAGCCAGGCGTGGTGACATGCACCCATAATCCCAGCTACTCGGGAGGCTGAGGCACAAGAATTGGTTGAACCCAGGGAGTAGAGGTTGCAGTGAGCTGAGATCGTGCACTGCACTCCAGCCTGGGCAACAGAGTGAGAATCTGCCTCAAAAAAAAAAAAAGTTGAACAACATATGTACCTACCCTCAAGGAATTTAAAATCTGGTAGAGAATGTAACTCACAAATACAAATAAGCACAAAGCAATGAGTATGGATGTAAATCGGTGAATATAAGCCAAACAAGAGAAATAAACTAAAAGATATGACTCACCCAGGAAAAAGAGGGATTACTTTAGGCTGAGGAAATCCAGGAAAACATCTTGGAGGGAGTGGTTCTTGGGTGGCACCTTGAAAGACAAATAAAATTTAAATAAGCAAGTACTACATGTAAAGACCTAAATCTAGAGAAGGGCACATCATGTGAAATTCCAAGCAGACCAGCGGGGCTTTTAAAGGTCACAATTTGTGTGATAACACAGAACCTGAAACCCTCCTTGAAAAGAGCAGAGAGGGATTCATGAGAGAAAGGTCCTTGGCAAAGGTGAACACAGGCAGGGACCAAAGAAAGTCCCTCTCTTCATTTTCCCTTGGATGAAAGGAACACTACTTAAATGTATAGGGAAAAAAAAGAAAATAATATAAGTGGTTATTCTCTTCCACAGGCATGTATACTGAGGCAGTTTTCTGGTGAATCTAGAAGAGGGGTCTGCAAACTTTTTACTTAAAGGGCCATATAGGCTGGGCATGGTGGCTCACACCTGTAATCCCAGCACTTTGGGAAGCTGAGGCAGGTGGATCGCTTGAGCCCAGGAGTTTGAGACCAGCCTGGGAAACACAGTAAGACCCCACCTCTACAAAATATTTAAAAATTAGCTGAGCATGGTGGGGCACACCTGTAGTCCCAGCTACTTGGGAGGATGAGGTGGGTAGATTGCTTGAGCCCAGGAGTTCAAGGCTGCAGTGAGCCGTGATCACTCCACTGCACTCCACTCGCCTGGGTGACAGAGGGAGACCTTGTCTCATGAATGAATGAATGAATGAATGAATGAATGAATGAATGAATAAACGGACAGATAGTAAATATTTGTGGCTTTGTAGGTCATATACAGCATCTGTCGCCAACTACTCAACTCTGCCATCACAGGGTAAAAGCAGTGATAGACAATATATAAACAAATAAACAATAAAACTTTATTTACAAAAATTGATGGCAGACCAGATTTGGTCCACAGGCTGAAGTTTGCTGACTCCTGGCCTACAATAAGAGAAGCAGTTACATGATTCAAATGCTTAATCACATCGGGCTTTGGTGGCCTGATGTGTTCATGGATGCAACAGAGATACACCTACCTCCAGTATCAGATTGGGCAAGTTCTTGGGCTGAGTTCCTTCTTTTCTGACCAGTGCTTAGATGTATACTGCCAATATTTGCCTCTCTAGTACTTCTTTTTAATTGCCGGTCACCCTAAAAAAAAACCCATCTCATTTGAAAGCCTCCATTATCAGAAAGCTATTGGTAGGACTATTGATAGGGCTCACAAGGTAGCATTTATCTTGATACATTTTCTGCTTTTTCATGGTCTGGACTTCACCTTGGCTTTGCAAGATAAGAAATCCAATCTAGACCAGGTGCAGTGGCTCATGTCTGTAATCCCAACACTTTGGGAGGCCAAGGCAGGCAGATCACCTGAGGTCAGGAGTTGAAGACCAGCCTGGCCAACATGGTGAAACCCCATCTCTACTAAAAATACAAAAATTATCCAGGCACGGTGGTGGGTGCCTATAATCCCAGCTACTCAGGAGGCTGAGGCAGGAGAATCATTTGAACCTGGGAGGCAGAGGTTGTAGTGAGCCGAGATAGTGGCACTGCACTCCAGCCTGGGTGACAGAGCGAGACTCTGTCAAAAAAAAAAAAAAGAAAGAAAGAGAGAGAGAGAGGAAAGAAGGAAGGAAGGAAGGAAGGAAGGAAGGAAGGAAGGAAGGAAGGAAGGAAGGAAAGAAAAAGAAATTCAATCTCGAGTCATCTGAAATTGGGAAGACTATGAAAGCTCTACTTATCAGTAAAAGTCCCAGAGGAATGCCAGTAGCATCAGTTTACATTCAGTAGCTATTTCACAGAGATCACCCCAATACTTTGTTACCTGCAAGGGAAGGGGGAGCCTCCATTCTTAGATGTTTTCCTGCCCTGAAAAAAAAAAAAGTGACAAATTGGCAATATGAATATAAGCTTTGTGAAAAGAGAGATTTTTTTAAAATTAGAAACAATCTTTTATTTTTAAAAAGCAGTGTATATTCATTGTGAAAAATTCAAAAGCAAAAATAACTAAATAGAACATTGTGTTCCCATCACACAGAAATCACTGTTAACAGCTTAGTATATATCTTTTCAGATATTTTTTCTAAGTATATGTAATACATATACGCATTTTCTTCCAAAAATGAAATACTGTACAAAATGTTTTACAACTACCCTTTTCAGTTAATGACCTCCACCATTTCATCTTAATAAGTTTTCACATCATCTAATAACCATCCATATACAAATTTCCCTAATTTTCCCAAAAATGTCCCATTAAGCAAGTTTGTTTAAATCATGATCCAATCTCAGACCACACGCTTAAGTCTCTTTTCATTGAGAACAGTGTCTTCTTTCAGGACAAAAATTGTGTTTCATGCTGTATTCCAAATGCATTTAACAGTTCTTGGTACATAACAGTAACTAAATAAATATTTGTATAATTAATTAATCAAAAACTGGGGGATTCATGGTAGAGTTTATCTCATCAACCCATTACTCTTTAGCTCCATTTTATAGATAATAAAGACCAGAGACATAAAGTGACTTCCCAAGGTCACACAGCAAGTACATGTCAATTGCTTTCCATACTTTTTTTTTTTTTTTTTTTTTTTTTTTTTTGAGATGGAGTCTCGTTCTGTTGCCAGGCTGGGGTAGAGTGGTACAATCTCAGCTCACTGCAACTTCTGCCTCCTGGGTTCAAGCAATTCTCCTGCCTGTCTCCTGAGTAGCTGGGACTACAGGTGCATGCCACCATGCCCAGCTAATTTTTGTATTTTTAGCAGAGACGGGGTTTCACCATGTTGGCCAGGATGGTCTCAATCTTTTGATCACCATGTCGGCCAGGATGGTCTCAATCTCTTGACCTTGTGATCCACCCGCCTCGGCCTCCCAAAGTGCTGGGATTACAGGCGTGAATCACTGCGCCCAGCCCTTTTTATTCTATTGAACCAGGAGTTAGCAAGCTTTTCTGTGAAGGTCAGAGAATTAATAATTAAGAATTTATGAACCAAGAAGCAAAATCGAGGATATTATATAAGTATTTACATAATGATAGAAAACAAAATTGTACAAATTTTTAATTAATGAAATTTAAAATGTAATAACAATTGACTATAAGGTTTTATAATACAGTTCTACTAATGAAAAGATTAGAATAGAAAAATAACATTTTGCTTCATTAGGGTTGAAAATTAGTGTTCCCTATCATCAAATTTGTTGTCACTGTTCATCTGAAAACACATTCTTAGCTCACAGGTCATAGATTGCCAATTCCTATACTACATCATGCAGCTTGTTTGTGGTTTGCTTTTCTTTTAAAGTTTAAGTGAAAATAACATTCCTCATAATTGACAGTTACATTTCGGTGCTGGCTTATTGGAGCTATATGATAGTAAAGCACCAATGAGAAAAACAATTCCTCAGCCACTTTTTTTTTTTTTTTTGTCACCCAGGCTGGAGTGCAGTGGTGTGATCTCAGCTCACTGCAATCTCCGCCTCCCAGGTTCAAGCGATTCTCCTGCCTCAGCCTCCCAAGCAGCTGGGACTACAGGCACACGCCTGGCTAATTTTTGTATTTTTAGTAGAGATGGTGTTTCGCCTATGTTGGCCAGGCTGGTCTCGAACTCCTGACCTCAGGTGATCCACACACCTCGGCCTCCCAAAGTGCTGGGATTACAGGCGTGAACCACCGCGCCCAGCCCACGTTTTTTAAAAGTATGTATTGTGTTACTTCAGTTATTCTAGTAGCTAACTGTTGAGCATGCCTGTCTTCTTTCATTTAGATGGACAGAAGGTAGGCTGCATTGTGACCGTCACTTTCATAATTAACCATGTGTTAATATTTAATAGGGCTGACCGATTTAAAAATCAGTGCAAGTGAGGATAGTAATTGGCCTATGTTGGGGCTTCTTTTTCTCAAATATAAATATGCTCTTTAAAGATATACAGGTAAATATTCAATGAGTTAAAAGAACAGAAAGTGGTTGCTTTTGGGGGCAACATGGAATGGGAAGGAAAGCAAATGATTCATTTTTTTAAAAAAGCAAATCTTGTAGAACTATTTGATTTTTAAAACTACAGTATGATACCTGTAATCCCAGCACTTTGGGAGGCTGAGGTGGGAGTATCGCTTGAGCCTAGGAGATCAAGATCAGCCTGAGCAACATGGCAAAACCCTGTCTTTTTTTGTTCT
The DNA here is from genome assembly GCF_028878055.3 of Symphalangus syndactylus. Classification (NCBI taxonomy): domain Eukaryota; kingdom Metazoa; phylum Chordata; class Mammalia; order Primates; family Hylobatidae; genus Symphalangus; species Symphalangus syndactylus. The sequence goes on along the minus strand of NC_072447.2, from coordinate 122,362,352 downwards.
TTTTTTTTTTTTTTTTTTTTTTGAGATGGAGTCTTGCTCCGTCACCCAGGCTGGAATGCAGTGACGTGATCTCAGCTCACTGCAACCTCCACCTCCTGGGTTCAAACGATTCTCCTGCCTCAGCCTCCTGAGTAGCTGGGATTACAGGTGCACACCACCACGCCCTGTCTCTACACAACATTTAAAAATTAGCCAACCATGGTGGTGTGCACCTGTAGTCCCAGGTATTTGGGAGGCTGAGGTGAGAAGATTGCTTGAAGGTTGAGGCTGCAGTGAGCTGTGATTGCATGTGCCACTGTACTCCAACCTGGGTGACAGAGCGAGATGCTGTTTCAAAACAAAAAACCTACAGTATGTACTTGTATAATTTTGATTAAAATAAACAAAAGAAAACCAGAGGCACATTAAGACCTCTTCTGGAAAAGGTTTCCTTAATACTTTCCTCCACCCGCCTTCAAGCACGGTTAAGTGTTCCTCTTCTCTGCTCCCCAGAGCATCTTGTCCTCAACTCCCTTCAGAGCACTTAACAAGCTGTACTGTCATTGTTTTGTTGTCTGTCTTCCTGAAGGAACTATGAGCTCCTTGCAAGGAAGGACTATGTATTATTCATTTCAGCTCCTAATTTTTATAACACTAAAAAAGGCATTCATTAAATGAAGTGAAACTAGCTAAACCAAATACAACCAAAAATCACTCAATCTAGGCAAATTAACATCACAATGAGACACCAATCAAAAAGACAAACAAGAAAGTATTGGTAAGGATGTGGAGAAATAGAAATCCTCATACATTTACCAGTGGGGATAGAAAACAGTGCAGCCACTTTGGAAAGCAATCCAGAAGTTCCTAAAAAGTTAAACATACAGTTACTTTATAAAACCCAGCAATTCCACTCCTAGGTATATACCCAAGAGAACCCAAAACATGTCCACACAAAAACTTGTATACGAATATTCACAGAATTATTCATAACAACCAAAAAGTGGAAACAACTCAAATGTTTATCAACTGATGAGTGGAAAAACAAAATATGGTGTATCTATCAATGTAATATTTAGCCAGAAAAAGGAAGGGAGTATTGATAACGTTACAAAATGGATGAACCTTGAAAACATCATGTTAAGTGAAAGAACCCAGACACAAAAGGCCACATATTGTATGAGTCCATTCATGTGAAATGTCCAGGAAAAGCAACTATATACAGACAGAAAGCAGACAAATGGTTGCCTAGGGCTAAATATGAGAGAGGAGATCAACTGCAAACTGCTTCTGGGAATTCGTGGGGGACAGGGGAAATGTTCTAAAACTGTACTGTGGTGATGGTTGCATAACTCCATAAATTTATTTTTGTTTATTTGTTTAGTTTTGAGACAGGGTCTTGCTCTGTCACACAGACTGGAGTGCAGTGGCACAATCACAGCTCACTGCAGCCTCGACCTCCCTGGCTCAAGTGATCCTCCCACCTCAGCCTCCAAGTAGCTGGGACTACAGGTGTGCACTACCGCTCCTGGCTAAATTTATTTTTTGGTAGTGGTTCACGCGTGTAATCCCAGCACTTTGGGAGGCCAAGGCAGGTAGATCACCTGTGGTCAGGAGTTCGAGACCAGCCTAGCCAACATGGTGAAACCCCGTCTCTACTAAAAACACAAAAATTAGCCGGGCGTGGTGGTGGCATGTCTGTAATTCCAGCTACTCGGGAGGTGGAGACAGGAGAACTGATTGAACCCAGGAGGTAGAGGTTGCAGTGAGCCGAGAGCATGCCACTGCACCCCAGCCTGGGCGACAGAGTGAGACTCCGTCTCAAAAAACAAAACAAAACAAAAAAACTGTGGTGAGGCCGGGCACGGTGGCTCACGCCTGTAATCCCAGCACTTTGAGAGGCCAAGGTGGGCGGATTACTTGAGGTCAGGAGTTCAAGACTAGCCTGGCGAACATGGTGAAACCCCATCTCTACTAAAAAATACAAAAACTAGCCGGGTGTCGTGGCGGGCGCCTGTAATCCCAGCTACTCAGGAGGCTGAGGCGGGAGAATTGCTTGAACCCAGGAGGCAGAGGTTGCAGTGAGCCGAGATCGCGCCATTGCACTCCAGCCTGGGTGACAGAGCAAGACTCTGTCTCAAAAAAAAAAAAAAAAGACCGTGGTGAATTAAGTTTCTGAGACATTTCTGTCAGTTGGGACTTGGGGCTGTGCTGCATAGACATCACAGCTAGCATCTCAGTCTGTGAAACTGTAGGATGTCTTGAGGCGTACGACGTGTTTCCAGTTGAGTGACCCCAGTGTGTAGTCTAGATACTCCTTGGCCTTTCTGCCAGTTTAAGTGTGAGAGTGCCTAAGGCCTCTACACCAAGCAAGAAACTAGTCAGTTAACAAACTCACGTCTGGAAACTCCCCAGCCCAGTTCACAACCAGGTGAATTGTTCTATTACAGCCTATCTATGAAAATGATCGATCAAATTACTGATTTGATTTTCTCCTTTTTTTGGAGGGTGGGCAACTGGGTAAGTGCTTATTGAGGAAGGATGTCCGGCCAGATCAGCCAAAAGATACAAAGTCCATCCGTCGGCCCGTCCCCTGGGGTACTACAGGGGAAAGCTCATCTCTCCAAGGCCGGTTGCGGGGGCACAACGGGATTTAACAGCATCTCTCCTGGCTAGGGGAAAAGCTGGGACAAAGTCCCTCCTTTGTTGCATTGCGGGAAGGGCCAAACCTGCTACAATGTCAGGGTGAGGCGTCTGTTCCTGGGGCCTCCTGGTGACCGGGAAGCTCATGCGACTGCTCCCGGACTTCAGTCGCTTTCGCCGCTGCAGCCCCACCGTCCGGCCGGCGCATGGCGAAACAAGCAGGCGGTGGAGGGAGGAAAGCAGCCCGAGCCAACCGCTCACTTCTCGCAGCCGTCCAGGGATCCCCAGGCTGTCCCCCACGACACTGCGCATGACCCCCCTGTCACGTGGCCGCCGTCCCTTTCGGGATACACCATTGCTTCTGGCGCCCCCTGGTGACCAGAAGAGAGCAGAGCTGGCGCCGCGAGCGCGAGCCTGCCGGTCCGCTGGACCCTACGCGAGCCGGCGGCGCTGTCTGGGCCCCCGCGGCGGAAATGGCCCCGCCGGTGGCACCAGGGCATGCTCCGCGACGCCCAGGGAGCTGACCCAAGCCCGAACTGGAGTGGGTGGAAGCCGCTTCCACCCTTTCCTCTCTTTCCCCGAAAGGGAAAAGGACCCCTGAGAAGACAGAATGGCCAGATAATTATCTTGAACCTGGATTCCAGCTCCTTGTGCAAAAACAGAAGAATAAGGCAGGGTTTTGGAGTTTGTTTGTTTGTTTGATTAAGAGGGTTTTGCTGATGTTCCTGAAAACATGTATTTGTAGCCCCGAGATTGTGAGCTAATTATTACTTCTGAGTCTCATTCTCCTCTTCTATAAAATAGGGACAATAATGGTGAAGTGTTTGTGAGGATTCACAGGTGTTTGTGAGGAGCAAATGAAATAATCCACCTGAAGGTTTTAGCAGACAGGTTAAAGCTACTTGTTTAGCTTTAAACTAGCTAGTTTAGCAACTAACTCAGGTCTCAGTAAACACCTTCGAGAAACGAAAGGATTTTGACACTATAAAATAAACACGTGCCTAAGGTGAATTGTCCATTAAAAATGTATGTATATGGGAATTAAAACCGCCTATCCCCAAACTCGGCCTGGACACTGAGAATCAAAAACCCCACTTTAGCATCTACATAAAAAGGACTTTGCTAATCCACTGTCTTCATTCGCATTACTTTTCCAGGATGTTCTCTGCAAGCAAAGAGTTTCTGCATTACAGGATCTAATGCAAAGGCCCATCAACTCGTCAATGGACAGCACCAACAGTTTGCACTCTAAAATTTTTTGAATGCCTCTCATTAAAATCCTCCTCTTGCTGCTTACACCAATCCTAGAATGCTGGTATCTCGTGGTTCTTACCCAATCCCAATCAAATCCCGGCATTGAAAAACTCACCGCCTTAAGCCCATTTTTTCATTTCTCAATAAATTCTGATCTTTCTTTTCCTGTCTGAAGCACCGCTAAAGCTTCACGAAGTGGTGTTCTCCTATAGTGAGGGAAGCAATAAATGCAGCTTCGTCATATCATCAGGTGCATTGGTGATATATGGGGAGCCAGCATTTGATTTTTATTGTTTTAGAGATGGGGTCTTGCTATGTTGCCCAGGTTGCTCTCCAACTACTGGCCTCAAGTGATCTTCCCACTATTCAATTAATGGTGTTGGAATAATTAGCTAAGCATTTGCACGATTTTTTTTTTTTTTGAAATGGAGTCTCGCTGTCACCCAGGCTGGAGTGCAGTGGCATGATCTTGGCTAACTGCAACCTCTGCCTCCCAGGTTCAAGCAATTCTCCTGCCTCAGCCTCCTGAGTACCTGGGATTACAGACACGCGCCACCACACCCGGCTACTTTTTGTATTTTTTAGTAGAAACGAGGGCTCACCATGTTGTCCAGGCTGGTCTCGAACTCATAACCTCAAGTGATCCACCCGCCTCGGCCTCCCAAAGTGCTGGGATTACAGGCTTGAGCCACTGAGCCGGGCCCCCACTTGTTTCATTCCCAGTGAACTACTTCACATACTGGCAAGCCTATTGGAGCAGGGGGTCCCTGCATTCTAATGGTGAGGTTGGCCTATGATGTGGCTGGGACCTGGATGATTTTATGGTGATATCTTCCTCTTTACCCCAGCCACCAGGCCCACCACCCTCCAGCTAAGCTTGAGTTTTCTCCATTCATTCAAATCTTCTAACAGGTGCACTCAAAAGAGTGGTATCATTTTCTTCTCCTAAGTCATCCAGTTTTATGTTACTGTCCCTCATTGTTTTACTTTCAGCTGTGTTTCCATCAATTCTCTTGCTTTTTCTAGGAAAAGAGTCATATTTATTACAATTGATGATGGATATTTGTCAGCCAGTAACAACACAGTGTTTACTATAGTTTTTTTATTAGTATGTTTTTATATTTGCTCAGGCTTTACCCCTTTATTCCTCTTTTTTGACAAATAATCTTTAATTTTGCTCTGAAAATTATCACATTCGTCATTAGAAAAAGAACAAAAACAATTTTATAAATACTTCATATGTAAAACTCCCTTTTTAGAGAGTACAATCCCAATAAAGTAAATTATACATGTATCTACATTCACAGGGTTAGAAAAGAGATTTAAAAGAAATATGCCAGGTTGGGCATGGTGGCTCACACCTCTAATCTCAGCACTTTGGGAGGCCAAGGTGGGAGGAGCTCTTGAGTCCAGGAGTTTAAGATCAGCCTGGGCAACATGGCAAAACCCCATCTCTACTAAAAATGCAAAAATTAACCAGGTGTGGTGGCGCATGCCTATAGTCCCAGCTACTTGGGAGGCTGAGTTGTGTGGATGGCTTGAGCTCAGGAGGCAGAGGTTGCAGTGAGCTGAGACGGTGCCACTACACTCCAGCCAGGGTGACAGAGCCAGACCCTGTCTTCAAAAAATAAAAAAGAAATAAAAAGAAATAAAAGAAATACCCCAAAATATTCAGTGTTTACCTATGATTTATTTTTTCTTGTACTGTATACTTTTATGATTATTTAAGTATTAACTATATTTTACATAATTTTGTGACATTCTAAATATTCAACTTTTATAACAAACCTAAAGTAATTTAATAAATGAAATAGTTTTACAAACATTCTGGCAAACAGAGAAGGAAAAAATTTACATTTCTTTTCTTGTTTGTGTGTTTTGTTTTGTTTTGTTTTGTTTTTTAGAGACAGTCTCATTGCCCAGGCTCAGACACCATCACAATTCACTGCAACCTCGAACTCCTGGCTTCATGTAATTCTCCTGCCTGGGCCTCCCAAAGTGTTGAGATTACAATCATAAGCCACTGCGCTTGGCCAAGATTTTTTTTTTTTTTTTTTTTTTTTTTTTTGAGACAAGGTCCCACTCTGTTGCCCAGACCAAAGCGCAGTGGCATGATCAGGGCTCACTGTAGCCTTGACCTCCTGGGCTCAAGCTATTCTCCCGTTTCAGCCCTTACAAGTAGCTGAGACCACAGGCATACATTGCCACGCCGGGCTATTTTTTAAGTTTTTTTGTAGAGATGTGTCTCACTATATTTCACAGGCTGGCCTTGAACTCCTGGGCTCAAGCAATCCTTCTGCCTTAGCCTCCCAAAGTGCCGGGATTATAGGCATGAGCCACCATAACCAGTCCCAAGATTCTATCTTAAAGTATATTTTCCTGAGCCAAAATTAGATCTTGGTCCATCCAGGATATTTAAAACCAACCTCTGGCCAGGCGCGGTGGCTCACGCCTGTAACCGCAGCACTTTGGGAGGCCAAGGTGGGCGGATCACGAGGTCAGGAGATCGAGACCATCCTGGCTAACACGGTGAAACCCCGTCCCTACTAAAGATACAAAAAACTAGCCAGGCGTGGTGGCAGATGCCTGTAGTAGGTGGTAGTCCCAGCTACTCTGGAGGCTAAGGCAGGAGAATGGTGTGAACCCGGGAGGCGGAGCTTGCAGTGAGCCCAGATCGCTCCACTGCACTCCAGCCTGGGTGACACAGCAAGACTCCGTCTCAAAAAAAAAAGGAAAAAAAAAAAAAAAACCTCTGTCATGTTCCAACTAGTAAAATTTAAGTTCCTTTACTTACAGTTTTTCAAACAGCTTTGCCTTGATGAATAGGAAATTGGTCAAATATTCATATCTGCTTATTTCTCCTGCCCCAAGAACTAATCTTCCATTATGATACAGTTTTTCTAAGCAATGTCAATATTTTTACTTAAAATATGTGATGGAAGGTTCACAGGCTTTGGAGCCGCCCGACTTACCATTCACTTACTGACTGTATGACCTTAGTCCTGTTACTGTCTTTTGCTGAGACTCATTGTTCTTCTCTTAAATGGGATTAAGAATTCTTACTATATTATTGACATGTTCAATACATAGTGATTCAAAATCATATTTATTATTATTATTTTTTATTGAGACGGGGGTCTTAGGCTGTCACCCAGGCTGGAGTGCAGTGGTGCGATCTCAGCTCACTGCAACCTCTGCCTCCCAGGTTCAAATGATTCTCCTGCCTCAGCCTCCCAAGTAGCTAGGATTACAGGCGTGCATTACCATGCCCTACTAATTTTTTTTTTTTTTTTTTTTTTAGTAGAGACAGGGTTTCACCGTGTTGGCCAGACTGGTCTCAAACTCCTGACCTCAAGTGATCTGTGTGCCTTGGCCTCCCAAATTGCTGGGATTACAGGCCTGAGCAAGCATGCCCGGTCCTATTATCACTCTTGTTTGTTCCTTAATGGAAGGAAAATAGCAAAGAGTACCCAATATACCCATATTTTTCAAGACAGTTATTTTCTTTTTTAAATGTTTCATTTAATTTTTACAACACTATGTGATTGAGACTATTATTTCCATTTGACCCATGTTCGATTGAAGAAGGTGGTAGTCCCACTATATGGATCTGATGACATCTGGAATACTCTGTATAGTACTGCTTTTTGAAAGAGAATAGTAAACTGCAGGGAAATTGCAATAGATGGTGAAAATGTTCATGAAAAGGAATTGAAGTTAGGCACATGCAAGGAGACTTCACCAAATTCTACTCCCTCAATTAAGCATAGTCTCTCGGAGATGTCTTATGTTAAAATTTATAGAGGAAGTTGGGACTACTAGCTATGATTTTCCTTAACTTCCCTTCTTAACCTCTTCATACTTTCCCAAAGCCCCAGTCAAATGATAAAATGGGCCAGGTGCAGTGGCTCACACTTTTAATCCCAGCACTTTGGGAGGCCAAAGTGGACAGGTCGCTTGAGTCCAGGAGTTTGAGACCAGCCAGGGCAACATGGTAAAACCCTGTCTCTACCCCAAAAATACAAAGATTAGTCGGGTGTGGTGGCACATGCCCATGGTCCCAGCTACTCAGGAGGCAAAAGTGGGAGAATCACCTGAGCCCAGGAAGTCGAGGCTGCAGTGAGCCATGATTGGGCGCCACTGCACTCCACCCTGAGCTCCAGAGCGAGACACTGTCTCAAAAAAAAAAAAAATGCCCTCCTGGTCAGTTACTATCCCCAAACCTGGGTAGTTTCATATTTTTAAGGAATTTAGCCAATTCCTTGTCTTTCTCTCTTTAGTGGTTTTCCTTACTCTAAGCATGTGAACATATTCTAAAAATAATGCACTAACAAAGAAATCCTTTTATAAAGACAAGTAAGACATAGCCCCAGCACTCAAAGAGCCTGGATTCTAGGATACAGAAAAGACATGTAAAACATGAATGTTGTGGATATTAAACACATGAGTAAATAACAAAATAAACATGTTTTGTGACAGGTTTTTTTTTTTTTTTTTGAGACGGAGTTTCGCTCTTGTTGCCCAGGCTGAAGCGCAATGGCACGATCTCAGCTCACTGCAACCTCCACCTCCTGGGTTCAAGCGATTCTCCTGCCTCAGCCTCCCAAGTAGCTAGGGTTACAGGCACCCACCACCACGCCCAGCTAATTTTTTTTATTTTTAGTAGAGACGGGGTTTCACCATGTTGGCCAGGCTGGTCTTGAAGTCCTGACCTCAGGTGATCCACCCACCTCAGCCTCCCAAAGTGCTGGGATTACAGGCGTGAGCCACTGCGCCCGGCCTTTGTGACAGTTTTATATGTATTATGGTAAAAGTCTACATAGGAGCAGAAAAGGAAGGACTGGGCAACTTTCCAGGAAATGGGGGTTGATAAAGGAAGTGTAATGCTGGAATTGACCCCGCGGTTCTCTTTAGCTATATTAACCTGTCTCTGATCTCCCCATATTTCGTGAGTCGGGTAAAGAAAAATATAAACTTAATGTCTCCACTTCCCTCTTATTCATTCCTCAAACTCATGCCTATAGGCATTCGTATTTGTTAAATGCTAATGGCTTATGATAGTTAACATTTATAGAGCTCTTGCCTGTTTCCAGACATTGTAATATGTGTTTCACATATAGTAACCTGCGTATTTCTTACAAATACTCTCTAAGATAGGTACTGTTATTGTCCCCATTTTAGAGACAGGCAACTGAAGCACAGAGAGGGTAAATACCTGGACTGGGATCACAACTAGTAAATGCTGGGACTGGGCTTCAGATCTGGGCAGTTTAGCTTCAGGACCTATGAGTTATTATCAGGCTTATATCTCCTATGACTAGCACAATGTTGTTGGGACGTCTTGCAAATGCCCATGGGATTACAAAACAAATGCACTTGGGATGATTGGGGATTTGAAACTTTTTTTTTTTTTTTATGAGACGGAGTTTCACTCTGTCACCCAGGCTGGAGTACAGTGGCGCAATTTCGTCTCACTGCAAGCTCTGCCTCCCAGGTTCATGCCATTCTCCTGCCTCGGCCTCCCGAGTAGCTAGGACTACAGTCGCCCACCACCATGCCTGGCTAATATTTTGTATTTTTAGTAGAGACGGGGTTTCACCGTGTTAGCCAGGATGGTCTCGATCTCCTGACCTCGTGATCCGCCTGCCTCGGCCTCCCAAAGTGCTGGGATTACAGGCATGAGACACCATGCCTGGCCTGGGGATTTGAAACTCTTAAACCCAAAGTTTGATAATATGACATAGATGAAGCTACAAAGAAACCCATTTCCCACTTTCTGCCATGCTAGGAGTGAATGGTCCAACTAATAAGTGATACCCTGGGGAAGTGAGAACCAAGCAATGGATATAGAATGTCTTCCAGGTTTGTGATTTCATCAGCTAGGTGGGTGGTGGCTCAGCAATGTGCACTATTCTCTCATTGACTGTCTCCTTTCTGGCAGCACTTGTTCCAGGTAGGACGCAGTAACAAAGGCTGGCATTCACTGAGTGCCTACTGTGTGCCAGGCACTTTGTTCATTCCAGCCACAAATATTTATTGAGAATGAGCTCTGTTCCAGGGAGTGTTCCAGGGGCTGGTGATGCTGCAGCTAACTAGAATGTCTGCTGTCGTTGAGTCTGGTGGGAAGAGACATCAATGTACAATATAAGTCAGTAAATTATGTAGTATACTAGAAGAAAGGCATGTGATGGAAAAATAGAGCAGGCAAGAGAGAATCGGAGTGCTGATGATCAGATGTGCTGTTTTAAATGGGATGTTCAGGGTCAGCTTCAATAAGAAGATGGCATTTGAGCAAATACGGGAACATGGGGAAGGATTTTAAGGCACAGGGCTATTTGGAGGAACAATGAGAACAACCAGTGCAAACTGGTGAGGTGGGAACGTGCCTGAAGTCTGTGTCAAGATGCCCCAACAACATTGTACTAGGCTTAGGAGGATAAAAGCCTAGTGGAGAAGACAGCTAGTTATACAAGCAATTACAACACAATGATAAATGCTACCCAAGATTCGGGGAATGAGCTTTAGCAGGGTCAGGGCAAGCTGGCCCGAGGGAGTGCCAGATGAGAGGATACTTGAAGTTTGACAAGGGTTTTGCCAGGTGAAAAGAGTTCCAGACTGATGGAGCAGCACACTGGGGGTCAGAGACAACACAGATGGCCTAGTGTTTTAAGCCCGTTTTTAGAGCAGCCACATTTAATTTTTCCAATTAGACTCAATGATGTGAAGGCACACCGAGAGCTTTAAATGCAGAGCATTGTCTTGCAAGTATGAAGCCTAATTTATTCACCCAAGTTTTACTTATGGTCTTTTAACTTGTTTCCAGTTTTCCACTATTACACAAAATAAACTAGGGTAAACATCTTTGTTCATAAAATTTTTTTACACTTGTCCAGCTATGTTCTCAGCATCAATTTCAGCAGATCATACTATTGGATCCAGGGATTTTTATATTTCAACCTTTGATGCATTTCCTGGTCAGCCTTCCAGCAAGAATGCCTCAATCCTCAGTCCTACCAGCGGTGTGGGAGAGAGACTGCTTGTCCACATCCTCATCAACAATTTGTTATTTTTAGTATCTTATCCCATAAATTGTATATAAAAATAAATATGAAGAGAAGATGGTTACAGGCTCTAAGAAGGAGTTTCCTAAACTGATCATTTTTTTCTGTCTTGTTTAATAAAAGAAATGAGACCGAGGCTATGCTACTGTGCAGGCTTTTGGTCGTGAGTATGGCAATTAGAAATTGGTTCCCAGGATGCAACCGATAGAATGATCAGATATATTGTACCCATTAGGAAGGACTTTATAGTATAACTGTAAAGACTTCTGGCTCTGGGGAGAGGCATATCTGAAGTTCAATTCCAGCCCCAACCCTTACTATCCGTGTAATCTTAGGCAAGTGACAATAACTGTGTGTGCCTCAATGTCCTAGTCTGTAAAATTGAGATGATGAACATGTTACATATCTGGAAGAAGAATTTGTGTGAGGCCAACCTAAGTTGTCAGCTCTGGTCTGCGATGAGCTGCTGCAGCTAAGAATCCATACATATTTCCTGCCAGGATGATAACTCAAGACCCAGAGCTAGTCTCGCTGCCTCCTTTTATCCTGCCCCTGAGAACTCTGGCAGTGGCAGGATTTCAGGGTCACCTGAATTGTAAAGGACTCCTGTCAGGGGCCAAGCTTAGCGTAGCTCCTGAAACCAGACTGTCATATCCTCAGATTAATACTGAATAAGCACTGTATGCATGGCATGGACAGCATTTAACTTTTTCTGCCCTTCCTTCAGTAGCAGAGTAATGCATTTCAGCAGATGCCCAGTAGCTGCCATTTCTTGAGAGTCTGTGGGAGTCTACAATGGACCAACCCTGTGTTAATCACTCATATAAAGGGCACACCTGGAAAGGCAGGCCTTATTATCCTGAATTTTTACAAACCTCAATTTCGTTACATGTCACATGCAGATAATAACACCTACATGATAGGGTGCCATGAACATGGGAGACCATAAGAAGCATACGCTTTGGGCCGGGCGTGGTGGCTCACGCCTGTAATCCCAGCACTTTGGGAGGCTGAGGCGGGCGGATCACGAGGTCAGGAGATCGAGACCGTCCTGGCTAACGTGGTGAAAATTCGTCTCTACTAAAAATACAAAAAAAAAAAAAAAAAAAAAAAAAAATTAGCCGGGCATGGTGGCGGGCGCCTGTAGTCCCATCTGCTCGGGAGGCTGAGGCAGGAGAATGGTGTGAACCCGGGAGTCGGAGCTTGCAGTGAGCCAAGATTGCACCACTGCACTCCAGCCTGGGTGACAAAGCGAGACCCCATCTCAAAAAAAAAAAAAAAAGAAAAAGAAAAAAGAAAGAAAAGAAAAAGAAAAAGAATTATAGGCTTTGGAGCCAGTCCCCAGAAATGTGACCTTTGGCTCTACCACTAACTAGCTGCCTGACCCTAGGTGAGCTGCTTAATGTTCCAGCTTATTTCCTCATCTAAAATATGTAAAAATGGCAATACCATATGGGGTTAAGATGAGGATTCAAGGAACCAACGCCTTCAAAGAGCCTGATACAGGATATTTGGCACACAATAAGCTCTTAAAAATAGCAATTTTCCAGCTTGGGAAACATGGCAAAACCCTGTCTCTACTGAAAATTAAAAAATTAGCCGGGCATGGTAGTGTGCACCTGTGGTCCCAGCTATTCGGGAGATGGGAGAATTGCTTGAGCCAGGAAGGTCAAGGCTGCAGTGAGCCGTGATTGCACCACTGCACTCCAGCGTGGGCAACAGAGCGAGACCGTGTCTCAAAAAAAAAATAAAAATTTTAATGATGTTTATTGTATCATTATTATGGAAGGATCAGGAAGAAGAAGAAGATTCAGCAAAGGAGACCGAGAAGTGGGCATCAAAAGGTCAGGAAGCGGGAACTGTGAGAGGGGGATGTCATGGAAACGGAGGGACAAGATGCCAGGAAGCGGGGAGATTGTGTAAAAGGGCACTCAGAGACTGGTTTCTTCTGACAAGATGAAATAGCAATTTCTCATCTCTTAGCGACCAATGAGAATGAAGACAGAAAGGAAGAAAATAAGCCCATATCTTTAAATGAAGGCTGTCCAACACAAAATTCTCTAAAAGCCTTTTAGGTAACTCTATTCATCTGATCTGAATGCCCAGGTATCCAATTAGGAAGAATGCATATTTCTTGAAGAAACTAAAAGCCAGTGTCACACAGAGTTAAAAAAAAAAAAAAAAAGGAGGGGGTGGGGGGGAAGCGAGGATGAAAGGGAATGAGTCACAAAACAGGTTTTCAAAGCAGTGAAAACAGTGATCTATACTGAACCTCCAAGCTCACTCCAGTGAAAGGGAAGGTAGTGGTATGGATAGGATTTATTCATTTTTCTTTTCATTTTTCTACTCCCCCTGGTAATAGGAAGAAATAGCAGCATAATCTGTGTCTTTGGACAAATCACTCAACAAGTGTTTACAGAGTAAAACCAAAAAACGTGAGCAGGAAATGGAACAATATTCGAATCTGTACTAGAGGAGAAGGGTAGCTATCACCCAGGAGTAGATTTAAGGAGGAATTAAGGGTTAAACTCTATGCAAGCTGGAGAATGTTGGGGGTCTCTTTGGCTTTGGGGGCCTGAGTGGAGCTGCCTCCTGTCTGGGGGTGCACAAGGGGTCCTTCTTGGCTCTGGAGAGACTGAGATTGCTGCCAGGGGCCCAGAGATGCCCCAGAAGGATGCAAGGAGTGGCCCTCTTGAGTCTCTGCTCCTGACCCAGTTTTCATTAAGCTAAAAGGTCAGAAGCTGAGGCCTGGCGCGGTGGCTCACACCTGTAATCCCAACACTTTGGGAGGCTGAGGCGGGCGGATCATCTGAGGTTAGGAGTTCAAGACCAGCCTGGCCAACATGGCGAAACCCCATCTTTACTCAAACTACAAAAATTAGCCAGGCACAATGGCGTTCGCCTATCATACCAGCTATTCGGGAGGCTGAGGCAGAAGAGTCGCTTGAACCCGGGAGGTGGAGGTTGTGATGAGCCGAGATCGTGCCACAGCACTCCAGCCTGGGAGACACAGCGAGACTCCATCTCAAATAAAAAGAGTCAGAGGCAGAAGGGCCCTCCCAGTCTCCTTTTGGCCATGAGGGTAAAGGAGGCTGAGGCTTAAGGTAAACGTTGAATGCTGTGGGGAGGAGGGAAGGGAGACTGGGCAGAGCACAGGAGACTGAGCTCCACACCCTCCACCAGCAGCTGTACGTGGCTCCAGGAGGGCAGTGGGGTGGTGATTGCAAGGTCAAATGGTGGGGTCATGAGTGGAGCAGGGGCAATAAGCCAGGGAGTAGCTGAGAGCCTGTTTCTAGAAAGAGAAGCACTTCACGCCAGATTCTTGGCATGGCAGCCCAGGGAACACTTCTCGTAGTGCCTGGCTACCACTCCTTCCTCGGGGACTCAGACTGAACCCCCTGTGTCCCCACGGAGTGGACCATCAACTGCCAACATAATCAGAACCCCAATACCCCTCCATGGGACCTTCAACCTGATCCATTTCTGGTACAACACAGCCCAGAGACCGGTTTGAAACCCTAGGGTCTATGATATCTCCCAGGCCCCCTATCCCAGTCAATGAAGTCGTGAATTGACTGGTCACAGCACTCTCTCCTCTCCCCGCCCATCCAGCCCTGTGCTTCTCCTCGACACAGCAGGGCTCACTGCTTCATACTCTATCCTCTCAGCTCCGTGGAGCCCCTATTTCCGGCAGGGCAGACTCCCTGAGGGTCCCAAATCTGCATATTCATTTCACACTCGACCTCTGCCTTAAGTGCAACCACCTCCACCCCACTCCCCAGCCTTGTCCTGCTCGCAAAAATAGGGACCTAGGCACCTACAAGAAACATAGGGACCTTTGGGGCCTGAGGTCACACGCAAGTCCTCTTTTATCACCCTCCAGGATGAGAGGAGGTGGTGGTCCCTCTTTTCTCTCCCTCTCCCATGAATGCCCTTGGCTCTGCTTACATAGAGTGCAGGGCTTCCTGGCTTTCCGATTCCCATGTTCCTTCACGTGCTCCAGCAAATATATTGCTTTTCGTGCCTCCCAAGCTAACTTGGAGTCCGTGGGCTGCCGGTGTCCTCTAGCGCATAGCTTCAGAGTTTATAGGGGGAGGCTCTGGCGCCGTCAGGAGCTGAGCCTGCTAATGCTGAGCTCCCATGAGTGGCTGCTCTCTCTTTTCCTTAATTGGGGAGGGGGCAGAAGGTGGTGTCAGCCCACAGGAGAGATTCCTTGTTGTGACCAGGACGTTGTCCAGAGGCAGCAACAGCAACAATGATCTAAGGAATCTGCCCAGACGAAGAACTGCCCATCCCCAAAGCGAACAGAAATGGAGCCCCTGGAATCCCCATATTGGGCTATTACCTCAGCACCAGACTCCCCCGTCCCCCATCAGGCTCCTGGGTATATCAGAGAAGAAAGCACTGGTGTTTTGTCAACAAGTGGGTGTCACAATTTGGCTGAGCGAAGGGACAGGTTAGTTGTGGTAAGGGGGCTCTGTCCTTTTACCTTTGGGAAGTATCTCAGCCCATTTATTTTTTTTTTCATCTGCAAAATGCGGTTAAAAACCCCACCTCAGAGTACAACCCGCCTTTACAGTTTACTATATTTTCTTTTTTTAAAATTCTTCCTAGCAGCACAGACACATTAAGGCAGATGCTGATATATATATTTATTGACATAGAAGCTCACAACATATATTGTTTGGTGAAAAAATACAGATAGAACAGCACTTATATTTCATCACTTTTATCTATGCATATATCTATCTGGGTACATAGGTATAGGGAAATATCTAGAAGGGCACTCATCAAAGGGTTGACAATGATTATATAAGGGTGGAGAGATTTGGGTAATTTGTACTTCACTTTTTGTACTTTTTATTGTTCAAATATTTAACAATAAATTATACCACTTTCACAAAGAATAAAGCTGTCAAGGAAATGGGCACACACAGAAAACAGACCCGTAGGCAGCAGGGAGAAGGAGCAAGGACAGAGGTCAGGCTATCTCCCTCCAATGTGCTGGTATCCAAGACCCTTTTTCCTCCACCCCAAAAGATAGCCGCTTTGTGGATTAATTCATGCAGTTAGAAGCCCCACCCCCACCCCCACCCCAGTTTTCCCACTACTGAATGCTGAATATAGGTAAGGGTTCACTGAAACCTGGGGGTGGTCCCTTACAGTGGCTCAGAGAAGTCATTGTATTCGCCAGGGGCCCCTCTTGACCTCTCCATCTCGGTATGGGTCAGCTCCTGCAGGGTGATGATCAAATTCTCAAAAACCTGGGCCTTGTCACTCTCGTTGTCACAGGTTTCTTTTGAGTGGCCTTCCTCACCACAATACGAACAGCGGATTGCGTGTTTTCGCTTCCTGGCTCTACGCATCTCCCCGGGACCGTTATTCTTATAGCCAGAACCACCACTGGTGGAAGGAAACTGAGCCCTGGAATTGTGGGGGGAATCAATGACCAGCACTTCATCCTGAGGTCTGGCCCTGTCTCTGAGGGAAGGGGCACCCCAGGATGGAAGTGGAGGATCCTGAGACTCCACCAGGATCACATCCTCATCGGAGTCGTCGAGGGTGTCATCTATCTCTATCACATTGCAGTCAGCACTGCCGATCACTATCGGTGGGGAGCCCTGAAATGCCACAGGGCTGACTGCCCTCTCCACCATTGACTCAGACCTTTTTGGACGCTTCCGTTTAATAAAAGCATCATCCCAATCCTCTTCCTCCCTTACCATTCTGATTAACTCCAGAAAATTGGGAAGCCGCTCCTGCTCATTTGCATACATCCTGAGAAAATCCTTAAGTCTGAGTCGGAGGTCCCTACTCAGCTCACCGCCTAAAAGGAGCTGCTGCAAGCGAGTCCGGTTTGCATCTTTCTCAGCTATGATGCCTGCCTGAATAGCGTTCTGGAGCTGCACCTCTAAACGGATCACATAAAGGGAGGCTTTCTCCCCTTGAGCTTGTAGGGTGTTAAAAAATTTACCATGGGCAGTCACACTGCTTTCAGACTCCCCAAACACCAATTTCATGGCTCGCAAGAAATCTGCCACACTTAGATTAGGGTTGGTCGCCTGAAGCACACGCATGACCTCGCGGGCAGGGCCCCTAAGGGTTTTCATCAAGCGCTTGAGCTTTTCCTCCTCAGACATATTCCAATCTGGCAGGACCCCATTGACTTGGGTCAGCCAGTTTTCAAAGGTTTCTTCCCCTTGGGCTGGCACCACCCTCCCCGAGAACAACTTCATGTTTCTGTCTGCCATGCTGGCCATTATAGGACCGAGACTTCTCCCCAGGGACCTCAGCATGGAATGGGCCCAAGGCGGCAAGGGTGCGTTCAGCCGCCGGCTGTTACCGACACGTGCAATGATGCTAGCCATGACTGACGACGATAGGGTATCTGAATATAAGAAGATGCCTAGGCTTTTTAGAAAAGCTTAATCTGCAGGTGGGAGAGGAGAGGAGGTGGCTCTGCCTTCCTATCTCAGCAGGGGCTGTAAAAAAAGAAAGGGGGGCTGGTTAACAAGGGAGCGGGCTGCAGCTGCATTCTCTCCCTACCTGAATATCCTGCAGTACATTTTATATTTGCCCACTACCCTAAAAATAATCCTGTAGGAGATTGACACTTACAACCTCCCAGAGCTACCCGATGCCTGCGTGCTAGCAAGGTGCTTTTTGCAGCCACATCCATCCCTCCCACCAGTCCTCCAAGAGGGAGGGCAACTGTTGCTTCAAATTCTAGGTGTAGCAGTGTCTGGAGCTGATATTGGGCTCTCCAAATAGAGTACAATGATCGCAGATTTGTGGAAATAAAATAAGATCTCATTAACCTCATGGTCTCTGGTCTCAACTACACCCCCTTCTCAAAGTGCCCCCCACTCCCGTCCCCCTTGATATTTCTCAGATTCTTACACGAACTCTGAAACAAGAGCGCGCCTTTATTTCACTCCCAGCCTCTGCAACCAGTGCCCTCCGTGAGAAAGCTCCTCTCCGGGGTAAACCTCTGTCCACAGGGGGTCGCAGATCCGGGTCCTTGAGGTTTCAAGATTGCGCCACAGCGGAGAAGGCCAGAGAAGGGAAGGGTTAGAAGCAGCTTCACCCGTCATCCTGCTACCCACCACCTCCGCTGTTGCCAGGCGAAAAATTCTCTCTGCCCGCTCCTGACTATAAGCCAGAGACCAGCCCCCCACCCCCCAGCATTACATTTCCCCCGGGAAGCCGTCGGCCTACCAGCTCTGCAATCAGCTGCACAGAATTCAAGTTCAGATGCGGCTTTGATGGCCTGCCACGGAGAAAGGGAATAGGAGCTGGACACACCCACCCACATATTCCTCCCAGAAAGAGATGAGGAGATGCAAAGGAGGTTCGAAGCAAACAGCTTGAGATTCCTCCCCCCGCTACCCCTCGTCTCTCCTCCCACCCCCAAATCCAGGCAAATCCTACCTAGCCCGCAGTATCCAGGTGAACCCCACCTCCTCCCTCAGCGCAGCCGGGCCACGAGAGTACTCCTACCCCTGCCTCGCAGTCACCGATTCTCCAAGCGGGGAGCCGCCCAGTACTGGTGGGTCTTCCCCCACCCCTCTCCCCGCCGTGCAATCACACCCCCCTTCTTTACCTGTGCTCCGCTGGTGGGCGGCTGATGCTCCCGCGTCGCCAGCTGTGGATTCCGCCTTCTGGTCTCCTCCGCCCCTGCAGGGGGCAAAGAACTGAAGCCTCCTTGGCCGCTAAGCGACCCTGGGCTGCCCGAAGGAGCTGCTTCGCAGGGCCGCCCAACCAGGGGTAGCCGAGACGAGGCAGCACGGTTCCTAAGGCAGCCGCGGCGGCTTTTATCCTCTGCCAGCTGAGACAAAAGAGCGTGACGAGCGGGCCAGTGCGGCCAATCAGCAAAGTGCGGGGGCGGACGCCCCGCACAGCCTTGGGCAGAGGCGAGTTTTCGCCTGAGGGGGCGGGGGCTCAGCAGGCCCGCGGAGCGTCAAGTGCAGCTTGATTAGACCGATGGAGCCAATCTGCCTGTTACCCGGGAATTTGCGACTCTTTCTTCCTTCCCCAACCCTTCCCTTCTCCCTGGGCTCAACTCTGCATCTTAGGCCAGGTGCATTAAACACGAAGTGGGTCCAAAATCAAGTGAATAATAAAAGTTCTTCACCTTGGGATAGGGGAAAGAGGGGGGAGAGGGCAAGGGGCGGGAAGAGCATCAGCAAGTGCTTTGCGGAAACAGGCTTTCACACACATCTCCTCTTTTGTTGTGAAAGAAGTAGCAGTATGTCCACTTAACAGAGAGGAGGGCTGGAGAACAAGGCTCTCAACCAATACCCATTCAAGTATGGGTGCAAGACATCAGAGTCATTTGGGAGAGCTTGTTAGAAATGCAGTCTTCTGGCCGGGCACGGTGGCTCACACCTGTAATCCCAGCACTTTGGGAGGCCGAGGCGGGCGGATCACGAGGTCAAGAGATCGAGACCATCCTGGACAACGTGGTGAAACCCCGTCTCTACTAAAAATACAAAAAAACAAAAATCAGCTGGGCATGGTGGCGCGTGCCTGTAATCCCAGCTACTTGGGAGGCTGAGGCTAGAGAATCGCTCCAACCTGGGAGGCGGAGGTTGCAGTGAACCAAGATCGCACCGCTGCACTTCAGCCTGGCGAGGGAGCAAGACTCTGTCTCAAAAAAAAAAAAAAAAAAAAAAGGAAAAGAAAGAAATGTAGGCTCTGGGCCCCAACTCTGGTGGATTCAGATTTACTAGGACTAGGGGTTGGGATGTGGTTTTGTATTTAGTATTTTTAACCAGCGCTGCAGTTTGTTCTGAGGTGTAGCGAGGTTTGTGAATAAGTAAATGAGCCTGTCTCCGATATCTGTCCACAGGTATCTGTGGTGAAATGCAACTCCAGAGCAGATGTGCCTACCTGGAGTCCATGATCTTCCTGAAATTGTATGCAAAGATTTTGGACTCTGTATGAAGCTAAATAATGGCCACCCAAATGTATCAAGTCCTAATCCCTGAAACCTGTAAATGTTACCTTATAAAGTAAAACGGTCTTTGCAGGTGTGATTAAATTAAGGCTTTTTGACTTAATTTTCCGGGCAGGCTGAAATCTAAATCACAAGTGCCCTCATAAGAGAGGGAGAGTTGGTGCACCAAGAAGAGAAGGCAATGACCAGAGATTAGTGATGTGGCCATAAGCAAAGGAATGCTAGCAGCCGCCAGAAACTGGAAGAGGCAAGGAATAAAGCACAGTCCTACTGACACCTTGAATTCATCCCAGAGAAACAGATGTTAAGCTTCTGGCTTCTAGAACTGTGAGAAATTAAACTTCTCTTGTTTTAAGCCAAGTTTGTGATAATTTGTTACAGTGCTGTCTTAGTCTGTTTGGGGTGCTATAGCAAAATACCATAGACTGGGTGGTTTATAAACAACAGAAATGTGTTGCTCATAGTTCTGAAGGTTGGGAAGTCCAACTTCAAGGTGCCAGCAAGGTTGGTTTCTCCCGAGGCTTCTCTCCTTGGCTTGCACATGGCTGACCTCTTGCTTGGTCATCCTCTCTGTGTGTATGTGCCCCTGGGGTCTCTCAGTGTGTCCAAATTTCCTCTTCTGATAAGGACACAAGTCGGATTAGGGCCCACCCTAAGGGCCTCATTTTTACCTTAATTACCTCTTTAAAGGCCCTATCTTTAAATACAGTCACGCTCTAAGGTACTGAGGGTTAGGATTACAGTGAATTTGGGGGAACATAATTCAGCCTGCAGCACTCCATTTTCCCTTACTTCTGGTTCTGGGAAAGCAAGCCTTCCTTCTCTCATGTAAAGTGTGGTTAAGAGACTCCTGTGGGAACTTTGGGGGGGGGGGGGTCAAGACCACGTGCACTTGGACTGCCCAAGTGTAAAGGAGTTGCTTGTTCTTGATTCCTGATGTTTGGAAGTGAGTGAACAGTCTGATGCCTTTCAGCTGCTGTTAAGTTCAGCTTCATCCTGCCAAGGTACTTTACCTGCTTCTTTCTGCCTTCTTATTTCCAACTCCAATACCTAGAATTCCTTGGAGTAAACAATCTACATTTAAAGACAAAGCACCTTCATCTCAGGGGCATGAGCTTTCTCTTGTGGATAGAACACTGGAATGGTGGTGGTAGTGGGTGGAAGATTTTGGAGGTGCAGAGGAGGCAGGTTGTTTACTTCACACAGTCGGGGGTGATGCTGGCAATAGCTTAGGGGTTTTCTTCAGACTCTTGCTTCTGCTCCCCAATACTGTGACATCTGACCCTGGCCTCTAAGCAGAATCGTGTTCTACATTTAAATTGGCTTCATCACCAAATCAGGTGTTCTGCAGTTGGACCTGGTGGCATCAGAAAGGACGAAGACTGTATCTCGGAGCTGTGCAAAAAATTTTCATTGTGTAAAGGTGCCTGGGTTGGGTCATGAGAACCAAGTGGAGGTCTCTTCATATAGGGCTTGGAGGAGCATTTGCTAAACTGGCTCCAGTTGGATACAGAGCATACCTTATATCTGGCCTCATATTATAGGAGAGGGGTTGGGGGTTAGGGGGCTTCCAATTACAAGAATTCTAGCTCTGGTAGTTCTAAGGAGGCCACATTTCATTTTCCAATTGCAAAACCAAACCAAAACAAAAACAAAACACAAAAAAAAACTTAAAATCCTTAAGATTCAGAGCCAATGCCTTCAGTTGAAAGAATAACTCCCTTTAGTTGCCTTCAACCTCTGTGCCAGGAATTTTCCATCCTTATCTCATGTAAGTGTCTCATCAAACCTATTCACATAGGCATTGTTATTTCACCAAGGTTTCTGAGAGCATATGGTCACTTCAAACTCGGGCTTCGGCTCAGGGATATCAAAGACTGGATGGGGGTGCTTATGGGAGATGCTGCACATATTAACCTGGCATTCTAAGGGCAGCATTACTCACAAAAGTTTTCAAAAAGAGGATAAAATAGTTATTTTTAGACAAACAAAACAGAGAGTTTGTAACCAGCAAACCAAGCTAATGGAAATTCTGAAGTATGTACTTCAGGAGGAACATGACCTTAAAAGAAATAAATACAGGAAGGAATGAAGAGCAAAGGAAGTGGTAGTACGTGGGCAATGTAAGAGAACATTGGCAGAAGAAGAAATCAGAAAAACATCTATTCTCCTTTTTAAAAAATAAACTTAATGTATCGTATAATCAGAAAAAACATCAGGAGGGGCTTAAATGGATTTCAACTTTTCTAAGGGCCTGGTATCATATTGGAAGTTATTTAGGTATTTATTAAATTTACATTCTGATAAGGTAATTATATATCTAGTAATTAATAGTATGTGACTATTAAAATAATAGCAACAGGATGTAAATTTCCAAGCTATCAACAGTAGGGAGGAGAAAAAGTTGAATAATCAACACAAAATTTTCAATTTTTTTAAATCAAGAAAGAAATATAAATGGGATGAATAAAAGCACAAAATAAAATTATAGCTTTAAACCCAAATATATGAATAATTTTATTAAATGTTTACGATCCACAACATCAAAAAACCCAAGTAATCCCATTTAAAATTGGGCAAAGGATCTGAATAGACATTTCTCAAAGACATACAAATGGCCAAGAAATATATGAAAAAATGCTCAACTAATCATCAGGGAAATGCAAATCTAAACCACAGTGACCCCAGTTAGCATGGCTATTATCAAAAGACAAAAATTAAAAATTCTGGCAAGGATGCAGAGAAAAGAAAACTCTTATACACTGTTGCTGAGAATGTAAATTAGTACAGCCACTATGGAGAGCAGTTTGGAGGTTCCTCAGAAAACGAAAAATACAGCTATCATACCATCCAGAAATCATATGATATATAGCCAAAGGAAATGAAATTAGTGTATTGAATTAATACCTGCACCCCCAGGTTTATTATAGCACTATTCGCAATAGCCAGGATATGGAATCAACCTAAATGTCCATCAGTGGATGAATGCATAAAGAAAATGGAGTATATATACACAATGGAATACTATTCAGCCATAAAAAAGAATAAAATCCTATCATTTGCAGCAACATGTATGGAACTGGAAGTCATTATGTTAACTGAAATAAGCCAGGCACAGAAAGATAAAAATTGCACGTTCTCACTCATCTGTGGGGGCTAAAAATGTGTACTTCACGGAGGTAGAGAGTAGAAGGATTGTTACCAGAGGCTGGGAAGGGTGTGTGTGGTGAGGAGGGTTGAAGAGAGATTAGTTAATGGCTTACATTAAAATAATATGTTATAGTGTTCAATAGCACAATAGGGTGACCATAGTTAAAAACAATATGTTGTATATTTCAAAATAGCTAGAAGAGAAGATTTGAAATGTTCCCAACATAAAGAAATGACAAATGTTCAAGGTGATAGGTATCCTAATTACCCTGGATCATTAAATATTGTATTCATGTATCAAAAGATCACATGTATCCCATAAATATGTATGAATAGTATGTATCAATAAAAGGATTTTTTAAATTACAAAACATAAAAGATTTTAAGAGCTAAAGGCTCAAGTTAAAAAATGACGTCAAATGGGATTAATAAACACAACTACATGCTGTTGAAAAGAGACAAATCCAAAATATAAGGGTACACGTAGGTTGATAGTAAAAACATGGAGACAGAAAAATCATGCAAATAATATATGACAGAAAACTTGTACAGCTATATTCATAGCAGACAAAATATACTTAAAAGCAAAAAGCATTATGAGAGATATAGAAGGTTATTTTATTATGATAAAAGTTCCAACTCACCAGGAAGTTTAGCAAATTTGAATGATTATGCACTGATAACAAAGCCTTGAAATATATAAAGGAAAATTAATTTACTAAAGGAGAAATAAGCAAATACAAAATTAGAATGTAAAGTGTTACCACACCTCTGTCAGTAGTTGATCAGGAGACAAAAAATGTCTCTAAGGATATAGAATTTTTGAATAATGTTATTAACCAATGTATAGAACACCATGGCCAACAACTACAGAATACACATACAACACCCTTATAAAATGTGACCCACTTTGGGAGGCCGAGGCGGGCGGATCACGAGGTCAGGAGATCAAGACAATCCTAGCTAACATGGTGAAACTCCGTCTCTACTAAAAATGCAAAAAATTAGCCAGGTGTGGTGGCGGTCACCTGTAGTCCCAGCTACTCAGGAGGCTGAGGCAGGAGAATGGCGTGAACCTGGGAGGTGGAGCTTGCAGTGAACCGAGATCATGCCACTGCACTCCAGCCTGGGTGACAGAGCAAGACTCCGTCTCAAAAAAAAAAAATTTTTTTTGACCATGTGTTAGGCCAGAAAGCAGGCCTCAACAAATTTCAAAGAATTAAAATCTGATTGCAATGCAAGTAAGTTACAAACCAATAATAAAAAGATAACTGGAAAATGTCAGTATGTTTGGAAACCAAGACACATACTCTAAAATAACTGATGAGTCAAAGAACAATGATAGTGAAATTAAAACTATTTTTTGCTGAACAATAATGGAAATACTCATATCAAAAATTGTGGGAGCTGGGTACAGTGCTGCATACCTGTAGTCCCTGCTACCCAGGAGGCTGAGACAGGAAGATCACATGAACCTGGGCAACATAGCCGGACCCTGTCTCTAAAACGAAACAAAACAAAACAAAAAAACACACCCTTGTATCTGTAAGCAATGATGAAAATCCACGAGTTAATGAGTTAATGAATTAATTGTCCATCTCAAGATGTAAGAAAACAAACAAAATAAGCCCAATAAAATTTAAAAACGATGATATTATAAATAGAAATTAGTGAAATAGAAAGCAATGTTATAACACGTCAAGAATGTCCTCTCTTTCCACTTCCATTCAACATTATATTAGGGGTTCTAGCCTGGGAAATTAGACAAGATAAAAATGAAGTAAACGACATCTAGATTGGAAAGGAAGAAATAGAACCATCTGTATTCATAGATGACATCATTTTTTATTATACTTTAAGTTCTAGGGTACATGTGCACAACATGCAGGTTTGTTACATATGTATACATGTGCCATGTTGGTGTACTGCACCCATTAACTCGTCATTTACATGAAGCTGGAAACCATCATTCTCAACAAACTATCGCAAGGACAAAAAACCAGACACCGCATGTTCTCACTCATAGGTGGGAATTGAACGATGACATCATTTTGTACATGGAAAATTCTAAGGATACCACTGAAAAACTATGAGAACTAATAGATGAGTTCAATAAGATTGTAAAATACAAGATTGTTATACAAAATTTAATTGTATTTCTATACACTGGCAATGAACGATCTAGAAATGAAATTAAGGAAACAATTCCATTTACAATAACATCAAAAATACTTATGAATAAATTTAACAAATGAAGTGTAAAGCTTACACTAAAAATTGCAAAACATTGTGGAGGGAAATTAAAAATATAAATAAATGAAAGACATTTGATCATCCTGGTTTGGAGGGCCAAATATTGATAAAATGGCAATCTACAGATTGATCTGTAGATTCAATGTTATGTCTAGCATAATTTCAGCTGGCTTCTTTGTAGAAACTGAGAAACTGATCCTAAAATTCATACAGAAATGCAGGGAGCCGGGTGTGGTGACTCACACCTCTAATCCCAGCACTTTGGGAGGCCGAGGTGGGTGCATCACTTGAGCCCAGGAATTTGAGACCAGCCTGGGTAACATGGTGAAACCCTGTCTCTATTAAAAATACAAAAACTAGCCAGGCATGGTGGTGCAAGCCTGAGCCTGTAGTCCCAGCTACACAGGAGGCTGAAATGGGAGGATGGCTTGAACCTGAGAGGCAGAGGTTGTAGTGAGCAAAGATCACACCACTGCACTCCAGCCTGGGTGACAGAGTGAGACCCTGTCTCAAAAAAAAAAAAAAAAAAAAAAAAAAAGAAAAGAAAGGAAGAAAGAAAGAAATGCAGTAAACCCAGAATAGTCAAAACAATCTTGAAAAAGAAGAACAGAGTTGGAGAACTGACACTTCCCAATTTCAAAACCTACTACAAAGCTGCAGTAATCAAAATTGTGTGGTCCTGGAATAAGGATAGATATATAGATCAGTGGAATAGAATTGAGAGTCCAAAAATAAACTCATACGTTTATGGTCAGTTAATTTTTGACAAGGATGACAAGACCATTCAATGGGGAAACAAAAGTCTGTTCAACAAATGGTGCAGGGACAAATGGATGTCACAAGCAAAGAATGAATTTGGACTACCACCTCACACCATGTACAAAAATTAGCTCAAAATGAATCATAGACCTAAGTATAAAAGCTAAAATTATAAAAACTCTTAGAAGTCATAGAAGTAAATGTTTGTGTCTTTGAGTTAGGCAAAGTATTCTTAGATATGACACCAAAGCATAAGCAACAACAACAACAAAAACAATAAAAAAAAAAACAGAAAAACTAGACTTCATCAACATTTAATTTTTTTTTTTTTTTTTTGAGACAGAGTCTCACTCTGTCGCCCAGGCTGATGTGCAGTGGCATGATCTTGGCTCACAAAATTTAAAATTTTTGTGCATCAAAAGACACTGTCAGGGCCAGGCATGGTGGCTCACACTTGTAATCCCAGCAATTTGGGAGGCCGAGGGTGTGGATTGCTTGAGCTCATGAGTTCAAGACCAGCCTGGCCAACATGGTGAAACCCGTCTCTACAAAAAATACAAAAACTAGCCAGCATGGTGGCATCTGCTTGTAATCCCAGCTACTCGGGAGGCTGAGGTAGGAGGATGGCTTGAGCCTGAGAGGCAGAGGTTGCAGTGAGCTGAGATCACGCCACTGCACTCCAGCTTGGGCAACAAAGCCAGACCTTGTTTAAAAAAAAAAAAAAAGACACTGTCAGGAAGGGGAAAAGACAATCCACAGAATGAAAGAAAGTATAGGGAAATTATATATCTGATGAAGGATCTTTATCTAGAATATATAAAGTAGTTTTACAACTCAACAATAAAAAGACAACTTAATTTTAAAATGGACAAAGGATCTGAGTAAACATTTCTCCAGGGAATATATATGATATACAAATGGCCAATGAAAAGATGCTCAACATTATTTGGTCATCAGAGAAATGCAAATGAAAACCATAATTGGATACCATTTTATACCTACTAGGATGGCTATAATTAAAAAGATAATAACGAGTGTTGGCAAGGATATGGAGAAATTGGAATCCTGAAATACTGCTCACAGGAATGTAAAATGGTGCAGTCACTTTGGAAAATAGTTTGGAAATTTCCTCAAAAGGTTAAATATAGAATTACTATATGACCCAGCAATTCTATTCCCAGGTGAATACCCAAAAGAAATGAAAACCTATGTCCATACAAAAACTTTTTTTTTTTTTTGAGACGGAGTCTAGCTCTGTCGCCCAGGCTGGAGTACAGTGGTGCAATCTCAGCTCACTGCAAGCTCCACCTCCCGGGTTCATGCCATTCTCCTGCCTCAGCCTCCGGAGTAGCTGGGACTACAGGCGCTCGCCACCACACCCGGCTAATTTTTTGTATTTTTTAGTGGAGACGAGGTTTCATCGTGTTAGCCAGGATGGTCTCAGTCTCCTGACCTCGTGATCTGCCCACCTTGGCCTCCCAAAGTGCTGGGATTACAGGCGTGAGCCACCGTGCCCGGCCACAAAAACTTGTATACTAATGTGCATAGTGTCATTATTAATAACCGAAAAGGGGAAACCACTCAAATGTCCATCAATTAATGAATGGGTAAAAGGAAAGAAGTGCTTTTACATGCTACAACATGGGTGAACCCTGGAAACACTATGCTAAGTGAAAGATGTTCACACAAAAGGCCACATATTGTATGATTCTGTTTATATGAAATGTTCAGAAGAGACAAATCCACAGAGATAGAAAGTAGATTAGAGGTTGCCAGGGGTTGGGGGTAGGAAGGAAAAGGGAATGACTGCTAATAGGTACAGGGTTTCTTTCTGTGGTGATGATAATGTTCTAAAATTGATTGTGATGATGGCCATATAACTGAATATATTTAAAAACCATTGAATTGTACACTTTCAAAGGATGAATTTTAAAGATGTATGCTATATCACAATAAAGATTTTTTTTAAAAAAGAATATTTATGGTGTGGATCCATTTATATAAAGTTCAAACAAAGGTGAGACTAAACTATATTGCTTAGACTTGCATACAGAGATGATCAAAAACTAAAAGAAATCATGGAACTATTCCTATAAAAGTCAGGCTAGTGATTCCACCTGGGGTTGAGAGAAGAGCTTTGATTAAAAAGAGAACCGCAGAGGGCTTCTGTGGCATCCTAGTGTTTGATTTCTGATCTTTCTTGGTGGTTACATGGGTATTTCTTTTCTAATGATTTGTTAAAATCTACATACATGTTTTATGCACATTTCTGTATATCTGTTCTATTTTCAATAAACTGTTAAAATTAAACTCATTCACCTGAGTGTATGTGGACTACACTGAATTGTCAAAATATTGGACTGAAGCAGCCTATTGATTCCAGATATTTCAAGAAAAGGGTTCCTAAATTAAGTGTCCATAAGATTAAAAGAGGGAATAGGAGTGGAGAGAGTGTTGGGTAGAGTAGAAGGAAGATTTGACTTTCCTAAAAGACGTACTTCTTTGGTTCCTGTGCAAAGCACTAAAGATAGGGAAATAGTGGTAAAGCATGAAGGCTCTACAGCCAAACCAAATAGGTTCTGCATCTACCACTTAAGTTTTAGTTTCATAATCCTTCTGGGCCTCAGTTTCCATATCTGTAAGTGGAGATTATAATAGCATCTAGCTAAAATGTTACTGTGCATATTAAAGAAGATTATCCTTGTAATACCTTGTGAATATTTTTTTTAGATAAGGGACCTCACTGTTGCCCAGGTTGAAGTGCAGTGGCCATTCACTGTACTCATCATAGCTCACTGTGGCCTCAAGCAATCCTCCCACCTCAGCTTCCCGAGTAGCTGGGACTATAGGTGCCTACCACCACACCCAGCTGAGTATGTTTTTTGACATGTAAGTGCTCTATAACTGGCATCTGTTATTATTTCTTCCTAAAGCTCGTTATGAGATACATTAATTCTGAGTCCCTGTTGTATGTCTGTTATTGTCCTATTTTCCATTTATTGTAGATACCGTACATGAAAATAATACAATTGCATTTTTTTTTTTGAGACAAGGTCTCACTCTGTTGCCCAGACTGGAGTGCAGTGGCGTGATCTCAGCTCACTACAACCTCCGTCTCCCAGGCTCAAGGAATTCTCCTGCCTCAGTCTCCTGACTACCTGGGATAACAGGCATGCACCACTACCGCCTGGCTAATTTTTGTATTTTTAGTAGAGATGGGGTTTCACCATGTTGGCCAGGCTGGTCTTAAACTCCTGACCTCAAACGATCCACCCCCATTGGCCTCCCAAAGTGCTGGGATTACAGGCACGGTATGTGTAATTGAAACTGACACTCGGAGAGGTTAAGTAAGAAGCCTAGAGTCACACAGCTTTAAGAGGTGGAGTAATGTTTTGAAAACAGATCCATCTAATTCCAAAGCCTTTGCACTTTCCACGTTTTCTTGGAGTTGAATATAACCATTGTTCAGTGGGGAATTCAAATAATTTTTAACCAAATACTGTTTTATTAAGCTATTTATATGACTTAATAGGAGAAAACATGTCCAAAAGCCTGAGTGCTTTGTGTACTGGGAAAGTTTATATAGTGCCGATGTAACATTTCAGAGCAGGCCTAAATCTCTTGCGTTCTCTAAATAACACCTGGTAAAGAGATGTTCTTAGAAGTTGCTTAAGTTGCAATGATCTGGCAGGTTTTAAAGTCTGACCAAACCTAAGGAATATAGCAGTAGGATTTCCAGGTCACAGGAAGTGTATTACCAGCAGGAGAGCACATGCCACCAAATCTGAGGGAGTGCAGAGTCAAACTCCTAATGGGGAACCTGGCATCCAAAACTGTTATTTTGTTAATTCCTCTAATTCTGCCCCAGGTATCTGAACACAGGAGAGTGCCCTCCCAGCAAAAAGTAGAGGGGCCCAGCAAAAAGTCCAACCAATTCTGTATAGCTGCAACACCTCAGAAAATGTAGGCCAGCCTGCTGGTCTGGATTGACTGAGATGACTGAGACCCAAGTAGCCCTTTGGGAAATCATGGTAAAATCATGGTGCTGGGTGTTTCAGAAATCCTTGCTGACTGATCAACTGGACTGCTTGGCAGAGACAAGATCTAGAGCAAGTGGGGGAGGAGGGTGGGGTCCAGAAGCAGAAGTCAGGCTGGAAAGCCCTGGGGGCCCACTGGCAAGAGGGAGACTGGCAAGAGGTAGATCAGGATGGTGGCCATTCTGAATGTGTGTGTGTGGTGAAGGGAGCATTAAACTACAGCCTGGGGGGCCAGGTTCTATCACTCTTGAGTTAATTAATTAATCTCTGGATATATCAGTTCCCCCACCCATAAAATAAAAATAATAATAGTACCTATCTCATTGGATTGTTGTGAGGAACAGATGAAATCATGGACATGAAAGCACTGTGAAAACTCTCATGGTATATACAAATATGAAGCTAAGTGTTTACTTGTTTTGTTTACTTGTGTAGCCCCAGCACCTGGACAGTGTCTGTCATATAGCAAGCACTCAATAAACATTCATTGAATGAATAATATTGCACTAGAGTTCGAGTACTGACTGTTTAGAATATTAGGTGATCATGACAAGCAAAACTATGAGATGGGCAAAAGTAAGTTCTTGGCTGGGTGTGGTGGCTCATGCCTGTAATCCCAACACTTTGGAAGGCCAAGGTGCCAGGATTGTTTGAGTCCGGGAGATCAAGACCAGCCTGGGAAACAGGGAGATCCCATTTCTACAAATAATAAAAAATTAGCCAGGCATGGTGATGTGGACCTGTGGTCCTAGCTACTTGAGAGGCTGAGGTGGGAGGATCATTTGAGCCCAGGAAGTGGAGGCTGCAGTGAGCCGAGATCATATCACTGCATTCCAGCCTGGGCGACAGAGCAAGACCCCATCGCAAAAAAAAGAAAAAAAAAGCAAGTTCTTGCATCCTTCCATTTGGAGCCCTTTCCCCTGTCCCTTGACAGTGCCCTGGAGGTATTAAATATCCAGCATCCTCAGCCACCTCATTTTTCTTCACCCAGCCCACCTTGGTATCAGTGATGAAAAGAATGATAGCTGCCATTTGTTGGAGGCGTATTATGTTCTAAGTGCTAAGCTTCACATGCACATTCTCAGCTTGATCTTCAAATCCACCCCCACATTTAATGGCTATTTTTCTTGGGAAAAAAATACATGCTGATGACTCTAAAGCTCAGTTTTCTCATCTAGGTTGCAAGGCAAATCCTGTTACAGAAACCGGCATGATTCCTGTTGGAGTTTCTGTTCCCAGGACTCATCTGGGCTCAACTCAGGCCCAGGCTTGAAACTGTGTGGCAAGGGACCCAACTGCCATAGCCATGCCATCAGGCATAGCTATGATTGATGGGGGACAAGGATCTCAATCTGCATGAAGCCACCAAGGCTCTGCTATCCTCTTTCACAACTACATGGCCAGGAAACAGCAGCTGTCATTCAAGCCCAGGCAATGTCTCTTCAATACTTTGTGACATTTAAGGAAGCAGATGGAACAACTTGACAAATGGAACAGCTTGTCCAAAGCTGCTCACCTGGGCTCACAAATCCTTCCCCTCAGCCAAGACATTTTTCATAAAGGAATGCTAATCTCTTTGGCACACGGCCCTTTGCACCCCTACAACTTTAAATGCTGGGTCCACTTAGCAGGTTCAGAACATTCTGGCAGGCTCTCTCATACCACCCCACCCTCCCTGATTCTTACGTCATAGTCCTATCAGAGTTAGAAATAATACAATTACTTGTAGAATAATTTGATTACCTTTGGACTTCACCAAGTGCCCCTGAATTCCATGAGAGCCAGGTAGAAATGACTTTCTTCTCCACCACTTCCACAGTGCCCAGCTCTGGGCATAGTACAAAGCAAGTGCTCAATCAATATTTATCAAAGAATAAATGAATGAGTGAAGAGCAAACAAATGAGTGAGATAGAAATGTAGAATAGAATAAATGTGGTAATTGCTCTCAAACCTTTGAAGAGCTTTTCTATGGAAGAGAGAGGATTTTTACTATCTGTTTTTTTTGTTTGTTTGTTTGTTTTTTTGTGAGAAAGAGTCTCGCTCTGTCGCCCAGGCTGGAGTGCAGTGGTGCCATCTTGGCTCACTGCAACCTCTGCCTCCAGGGTTCAAGCGATTCTCCTGCCTCAGCCTCCCGAGTAGCTGGGACTATGGGTGTGCAACACCACCCGGCTAATTTTTGTATTTTTAGTAGAGATGGGGTTTAGCTATGTTGGCCAGGCTGGTCTCAAACTCCTGGCCTCAAGTGATCCACCCGCCCCAGCCTCCCAAAGTACTGTGATTACAGGTGTGAGCCACCATGCCCAGCCCAGGATTTTTATTAACTTTTTATTTAGAAATAATTTAAAAATTACAGAAGAGTTGTAAAAGTAGAACAAATAATTCCCATATACCATCTATGCAGATCCCACCAATTTTAAATATTTTGGCAATTTGTTTTTATCACTCTCTCTCATTACTTACATATTAATGTTCTTTTTTTTAGGAACTACTTGCAGGCAGGTCACATGCATCATGCCACTTTACTCCCTAATGCTTCAATGCATACTTCCCAGGGACACGGCCATTCTTATAGAAGACCATTACCAAAATTAGGACACTTGATAGCGATGCAATATTGTAATCTATGTCCTTACTCAATTTTGCCAATTTTGGGTCAGGACTTTTTTTGTTCTGTTTGGTTATCCAGGGCATAAGGAAGATTAATGGGAATATACATGACAAAAATGATTTTTTACTCTGGAAGTTGAAGATAGATCCAGAAAATTAGAACTATCAATAAATAAAATGGCCTTTCTCCAAAAATAGGGCACTCCCTGTTGCTGCAGGGATGTAGGCAGAGACTAGATGATTACCTGTTAGGAATGAGGGAGGGGATATCTCTTATGAATATGAACTACAGAATAAGCTTTTGTGTGTACTTCTGCAGGCCAGGTGAATTATATGCTGTGTACTGGGCTTGATTCTCTTTTTTTCATTTATCATTTCTCATGTCAGGGCTAGTCCTTGGGTAGCTGAAGTAACCAACCATGGCATGGGGTTGAAGCAACCTCAACGTTCCATCAGCCTGGAAATATTTTCCCCTGACACCTTCTACAAACAGGTCAGCCCTGGAATAATAATATTAACATGTATTATGCACTTACAATGGGCTGGGCAATGGTACGCTTTGTAAGTGTCAACTCATTAAGTCTCCAAAAGCCTTAAGATGTAGCTATTACTATACTATAATCCCTATTTTACCGATGAGGCATCTGAAGCTCAGGTGGGCTTTGGTATCTTGATTTGGTTCAGGTCTGATGTGTTAAAAGATTTAAGAAATTATGATCAAGTTGTTCAAATAAGTGTATATGGAGATTTTTAAAAAGCAGTTCGGCTGGGCACAGCAGCTCACGCCTGTAATCCTAGCAATTTGGGAGGCTGAGGCAGCAGATCACTTGACCCCAGGAGTTCAAGACCAGTCTGGACAACATAGCGAAATCCTGTATCTACTAAAAATACAAAAAAAAAAAATTAGTGGGTGTGGTGGTGTACACCTGTAGTCCCAGCTCCTCAGGAGGTTGAGGTGTGAAGATTGCTTGAGCCCAGGAATTGAAGGCTGCAGTGAGGTGTGATCGCGTTACTGCACCCCAGCCTGAGCAACAGAGCAAGACCCTGTCTCAAAAAATAAAAAATCTGTTCAATTATTTAAATGAAAAATAAAAATGAAAGAAATAAACCAAAAGATAGTATTGCAAGACTTCAAGAACATTAGTATTTCTTTGTCTGTTTATACCTATTCCTATTTTCATTAGGGCAGTCTAATTTGGAAGAGTTCTAGGCGGGTTCTTTATTTCTACATTTCCTGATTTTCTAGTTGTTGTTGTAATTGTTATTTTTTAGACATGTTTTCACTGTAGTTGACATGCTAACTCAGAATGAAAGATTTTCCCACAGGCTGTCCTATGTAAAGCAATCGAATCTCCCTGCTGCATTATCATTGTAGAAGACAGAGGAACAAGGAGGATGGCCCCTTCTTTCCCAGCCTTATAGGTTTCGTAGTTCTCAGAACAGTTAATTCTGGCTAATTCCTACCAATCCTTAAAATTCAGCTTAAATGTCACATCCTCAGAAAAGTTTTTGCTACCTTGCAAGACTAGGTCAGAATCCCCTGTTACCTGTTCTCACAGCCTCATCGACCTTTTCTTCATCTCACCTCACTACATCTCACTGCATCATTGACCTTTCCTTCATAGCAATCATCACATTTAAAATGATTGTTTTCTGTCTTTACAGTTAGACTGTAATACAGGTTTCTGAGGGGCCCCATCTATTTTTGCTCCCTAATGTATCCTAGTACCTGACACACTGTGGCCACTCGATAAATGTTTGTTGAATGAAAAATGAGTAAATGAAAATCCAGTTCCACTTAGGAAAAAGATGCCAGCAAAATAAAACATAGAAGAGTAAATTGTGCCTCTGGAGGCAAAAATTCAGTATTCTAGTATCAAAGGTCAGAACCAGGCAGTGACGAAGTCAAAATGAGGGGATTTGGGAGATCCGGCAGAGGGTGGTTCAGGCAAGAACTTTGGTCAGTTGCTAGAGTACAGTAGCAGCAGCAGCATGGAGGATCTCAATTCAGTGCTAGGATGCTGTAGCTGACTGAAAGTATTCTGCTTTCAGGGGTTCAGTCCTTCTGGAAATATGCTACAGAACATGTGCACCCATGGTTTCCTTCATTGGGGACAGAGAAGTAGAACTAGGCTGAAAAGAATTCAAGGAAGAACTATAAAAGGCTTTTGAGAGGAAGGGTCTTGCTAGTTCCAAAATAATGTCCTCTCTCATTAAGTGGCTTTCACGAAGCTGCCATTACAATTTCTACATGCAGCCCCAGGATGGCAGCAGTGTGTTACTCTTGGGCTGCTAAGTTCGTGATGAAGGCTCTGCTTTGACATCTAACCCACCATCCCATGACTGCCCCCAGAGCTAGCTTAGATTTGGGTTGTCCTCACACTGTGCTGAGAAGGCTTGCAATGTGTCTTATTTTGGGAATGACCTCATTGGTCTTTCCCTGGCAGCTGGCTCCCATAACCCTGACTCTTGAAGCTGCCCTCCTCTCATTGCCATCCATGAGTGTTCCCAACCCTGTAGGAAATCATAACCTAATGGTTCCTTCTAGCATACTACAGTGAACATGTCCAAAACGAAATTCGTATTTCTCATCCACTCCCCATTCCCCACCCAAGCCTGTGCTTCTCTATAACATTTTGACCATCTCTCTCCCATTCATGGAGTCCTGGTGAGTCCACCTCTAAACCACTTCAGATCTGTGCCCTCCTCTCCTGTTTGCCAGGCATGGAACGGATCCTCTCCACCTCTTGCCTAATCCCTAGGTCATCAGCTTATCTCTGTCATCTTTCTCTCACAATCCATCCACTCTACTCAAACTCCTTCTGAGGACAGGGATGCCCCCTTTTGTTAATCTCTTCAGATTCTACTCTTGCTTTAATGTGCAGACCAACTAGCACTGCCCTCAAAAAACTTTTCTGGGTATCCTCCCAGCCCCGACACCCCCATCATTTTTTCCACTGCCTGTATACAACACTTTACTTGGACCTCCTTTCATAACTCTAATTGCTAATATTCTGCCTTGTTGATAATCCATTATTTATATACGTGAATATGTCACTCTAGCCCTTAGCCAAGGTGGCAACCATGTGGCACAAGTACATCAACACCGCCCCCCCCACCAGTACCCAACAAGAGACATCACTAATAGATCTTAGCCATCTTCCCACTGAGCCCAAACCCAATCTCAAAATCCTTCATTTTTTTTTTTTTTTTTTTTTTTTTTTGAGACGGAGTCTTGCTCTGTCGCCCAGGTTGGAGTGCAGTGGCGCAATCTTGGCTCACTGCAAGCTCCGCCTCCCGGGTTCACGCCATTCTCCTGTCTCAGCCTCTCCGAGTAGCTGGGACTACAGGCGCCTGCCACCACGCCCGGCTAATTTTTTGTATTTTTAGTAGAGGCAGGATTTCACCGTGGTCTCGATCTCCTGACCTCGTGATCCGCCCGCCTCGGCCTCCCAAAGTGCTGGGATTACAAGCGTGAGCCACCGCGCCCGGCCTCAAAATCCTTCTGGAAACAGTATTCCAGAAGAACTGATCCACAAAATGAAACAAATTTGCCATTCCTGCACTGGACTATCAGCAATAATAGGACAGAAAGTATGCACTGCACCTTTAGTCCCAGCTACTTGGCAGACAAGAGGATCACTTGAGCCCAGGAGTTTGAGACTAGCCTGGGCAAAATAGTGAGATACCATCTCAATTTTTTAAAAAAGAAAAGAAAGCATGCCCTATTCTTTGAATCTACTACAGCATCTCGTACACAATCTATATTCGTCAAAAGCCTTCTTGAATGAATTAATAAAAGCACAAAGTGGAATAGCGTAGACATTGATCATACGAATGCTGCTCCCAGACTCCATGTTTCAATACTGCTGCTATGAATATGGGTGTGCAAATATCCCAAGACCCTGCTTTTAATGCTTTTGCATAAATACCCAGAAGTGGGATTGCTGAGTCACATGGTAGATCTATTTCTTTTCCTTTTTCTTTTTTTTTTTTTTTTTTGAGACGGAGTTTCACTCTTGTTGCCCAGGCTGGAGTGCAATGGTACGATCTCAGCTCACCGCAACCTCCACCTCCCAGGTTCAAGCAATTCTCCTGCCTCAGCCTCCTGAGTAGCTGGGATTACAGGCGCCCACCACCACGCCCAGCTGATTTTTGTATTTTTAGTAGAGACGGGTTTTCTCCATGTTGGTCAGGCTGGTCTGGAACTCCCGACCTCAGTTGATCCGCCCACCTGGGCCTCCCAAAGTGCTGGGACTACAGGCGTGAGCCACCACATCCAGCCCAGGTAGATCTATTTCTAACTTTTTGCAGAACTACCATTCTGTTTTCCATGGCTGTTGCACCATTTCACAATCCCACAAATAGCACACAAGGATTCTCATTTCCCCACATCCACACCAACACTTTTTATTTTATGTTTTTTTTTTTATAGTGGCCATCCTAATGAGTGTGAGGTGATGTTCATTCACTTTTATTGCTAAGTAGTATTCCATGATGTGACTGTACCAAAAATTGTTCAATCATTCACCCACCCATTGAAGGATATCTGAGTTTTTCTAGCTTTTGTAAATTATGAATAAAACCATTATAAACATTTCTATAAAGTTTGTTGTGTGAACATATGTTTTTATTTTTCTGGGATAGAGGCCCAAAAGTACAATTGCTGGACCATGTGATAGTTGCATGTTTCGTTTTTAAACTGCCACTCTTTCTCAGAGTAGCTGTACAATTTTAGGTACCCACAAGAAATATATGAGTGATATGATTTCTTTGCATCCTTACTATTATTGAAGTGTTGTCATTATTTTTATTTTAGCCATTCTGAGAGGTCTGTAGTAATGTTACCAAAACATCAGGAGTTCCATCTAGGTCCTGTTTCTCACTGCACAGAAAGGCAAACACTGAGACAATGAGTATTGCCAAGGAAGAAGGCTTTAATCATGTGCAGCAGCCAAGGTGACAAGAGATCAGTCTCAAATCCATCTCCCTGACCAACTAAAATTAGGTGTTTGTATAGCAGGGAAGAAGTGAAATCATGTGTGGGAAAACAGGAATTAGGGAGGGATAAGGAAGAGGAGTCGGTCAACAGGAAGCAGTTGGTTTGTTAGCCAATCAAGAAGGGTGAGGGATCTGGCTTCTCACTGTCCGGATGTGGTGATTTGGTGATTTTCAGATCCTTGATACTATCTGCGAGGCCTGATGGTTTGTTTCCTGAGAAAGGAATTCAGATAAGACAAATGTAACTTTCTCAAGTTTTAAGACTGGAAGGATCAATTTCTATGTTTATTCAAAGAGATCAGAAACATCAGCTCTGTGGGACAATTGGGGTGGTTTCACAGTCACATGGTTTGTATATTTCCCAGCGGTATTCAAGCCAGCAACTTATGGAAAACTGCATTATCAAGTGTAAACTCAGCAGATTTACAAAGCACACACTTGACCACAGATAATTTTTCTCAACCTAACATTCAGACCCATAAGCCTATTTTTCCACTCTGCTTTAAAATTTTCAGTGCATTGTAAAATATCAGAAAAGGATTGCCCCATATTGGTCTTAATTAATCCATGCTGAAGTACTCTCTTTCAGTATCACATTTCCAGTTTGTTTATATTGGTCCTTATCATGTGGAAAAAAATTATACAACACAGATATGTTCTGTACTACCATTTGCAAAAACATTCCATAGACATATTAGAAGTTGGCATTTGTGTGTGTGTGTGTGTGTGTGTGTGTGTGTGTGTGTATGCATGGCTGGTTTTATTTTTCTATTTTAAGGAAGACTATGTCCTGGTTGTGAGAACTTCTAAGCTTCAAGGCCAAACTTGAGTTTTCACTTCTTTCACAGATGTCTGACTACGCTTATAAAGAATTTCCAGAATTTGTTGGGCACCGTGGCTGACGCCTGTAATCCCAGCACTTTGGGAGGCTGATGCAAGTGGATCACTTGAGGTCAGGAGTTCGAGACCAGCATGGCTAACGCGGTGAAACCCCGTCTCTACTAAAAATACAAAAATTAGCCAGGCGTGGTGGCGGGCGCCTGTAATCCCAGCTACTTGAGAGGCTGAGGAAGGAGAATCACTTGAACCCGGGAGGCAGAGGTTGCAGTGAGCTGAGATCGCACCATTGCACTCCAGCCTGGGCAACAAGAGCAAAACTCTGTCAAAAAAAAAAAAAAAGAAAGAAAGAAAGAAAAAAGAAAAAAAAAGAGAGGAAGGAAGGAAGGAAGGAAGGAAGGAAGGAAGGAAGGAAGGAAGGGAAGGAAGGAAGGAAAAGAGAAAACAAGAAGAATTTCCAGAATCCAATGGGATGCTAAACAAATTTTTAGTCAAAGCAATCTGGAAGGGAAAAAGAGCTACTTTGTGGCAGCAGGGCTGTATTCATTCCTAAATGCCAATGTAGTACGATTTTAAAGGCCAAGCAATCATTCGTTCCCAAATTTTCACCCCTGTATATCACAAAGCATCATTATTTAAAAAATCACCATGAGCCTTATTGTATCCTGATTCAAGCAAATTGTAGGAAAAAAAGACTTATAAGACAATTGGGGAAATGTAAACACTGATGAGATAATTGAGAATATTAAGCAATTACTGTTTATTTTTAAAGTGTGATAATGGTATTGCAGTTTTTTAAAACAAAAAGCGTCCTTAGTTTGTAGAGATATATACTAAAGTATTTACAGATGAAATGATATGATGTCTGGGACTTGCTTAAAAATAATTCATTGTGTAGGAAGTAGGGAATAGGTGGCGGCATAGATGAAATAAGATTGACCATTTTGATAATTGTTGAAGCTAGTTGATGGGTATATGATCATTCACTGTAACAGTCTCCTTACTTCTATATATGTTTGAACTTTCCTGTAATAAAATATTTTTTTAAATCCACCATAAAAGTGGTAGCATGGTTTGGGGAGGCTCCTTGTGATATGAATTTTATCCAGAAATGGTAACCCACAAACTTCTTAGCCCTCCTTGGCTACATTAGCAAAGATGAATTGATCAAACATCTTATGAGGCAGAGGCCACAAGGAACAGGAAATGAGGCAGGACAAGTCTGAAAAGAGGAAGTTAAGAAAGGCTTGGGATATGGACTCTTGCCAGAGTGGACAAGCTATTGCCAACCACTGAACGAAAGGGTTTGAAGTGTAGCAGCTGGAGAGAGGATGCTAAAAGAAAGTAGTAGACTCCTTAGGGGGAAGGTGTCTTGTATATGCATGTTGGTGGGGGGTAGTGGGGTGGAGCTTGAATGTTCAAAGCTGTAAAACAAACTCACTCCTTGATTAGAGCTATCTTTGTCTCCCTTTGGAAACATCATGAAAATAAGACATGTAGAACTGATTCTTAATCCAAATCTCAAGTCAAACAATAACTCAGAATAATTTTCTGTTTTTTCCCCCATTTTCAAATCTACAAGTCTTAGGTCAGCTGCTTTTTTTCTATACCTGTTTCCATTATTTTCCCAAAACAATCTAAAGTTACCATTTTACTGATTGCGAATGTTAGACCTAAAGGAGCCCCTGTAGATCACTTATTCCTTTTTTTTCACAAGTGAGCAAACTGAAGCTCAGAGAAAGAAAGAAACTTGCCCCTGCATCATACAGTACCTAGGTAGCACAGTGCTGGCACATGGTAGACACTCAATAAGTATTTGTTGAATCCAGGGTTGATACATACCTACCAACTAATTATAGCCAGCATCTGACCTGATTGGTTGGTGCCCATGTCACATAGCTTTAATATCACCCCCCAATTAGACAGATGAATGAATGAAAATAAAGTAGTAAAGCCAGATTGTTCTTGACTTGCAGACATTCTTTTTCTGTAATTCTAGTTCTAGTCTTCATGGGTCCCTAAGTGGGCAGGCAGGGCCACCTTTTGCTGCGAAGCTTACAGCAAATCCAGGCCTCCTCTGGACTTGAGGTTTGTTAATTGTCCATTAGACTCCTCAGTGCCCCCAGGTACTGGCCAGCCTTATTTGGGGCTGCATGTCAGGCAGAGTGTATGGCAACCCTCACATGTTAAAGGTTTGATCTGCACTCTCATCCTGAGAAAGTAATTAATTTGGGCTCCAAACTACCTATTTTACTGTCAGGGAGTGGATATCCAGCATTATTTTTCCAGTTCTCATCTACCCCGGGGAAGAGGGGAGAGTGGAAAGAAAGAAAAGAAAAAAGAAAAAAATACTTTTAAGTGTTTGTAGAAGCATAAATAAGAATTAATGTTGCTAACTGGATTTATACCATAGAATTTTTTTCTAAAAACAGTGTAATTGGAAAAAATGCCATGTCATTACAAATTCACTACAATGAAGGCAAATATTATAGTATAATATGATATTGTAAACCAGGATTGTCATTTTCACATGAGAAGGGACAAGAAGTTGGTTCCAGAATAACAGTATGTGCAACCACAACTACCATTTATTAAAGTTCATTGTGCTAAGCATTTTATGTTTTATTTCATTGACACCTCACAACAACGCTAAGTGGTAGGTCCTTTTATCAACATTTTACAGATGAGGACTGAGCCTCAGGTAGATCAAGTTAAGAAAATCTCCCAAAAAGCAGAACCAAAAGACAAATAAAGGGAACATGGGAGAAAAAAGATATGAAAATTACAGAATCAGTCCAAGATGTCCAATATACAACTAATAGGAATCCTAGAGATAAAGAAAACAGAAGGGAAGCTATTGTGTGAGAAATAATAGAAAGCAATGTCTCAAAAATGAAGCATGAGATTTTAGATTGAAAGGGCTCACAAAGTCCAGCCCAGTAAATGGAAGAAGATCCACAATAAGGCATATCATTAAAATTTAAAACACCAAGAGAAAAGAGGCCAAGAGAAAACCTTGCAGATAAAAGTTACATGTAGAAAATTAGAAATCAATCAGACATTTCTAAAGCAACACTAGAAGCAAGAACACATCGGAATAATGCTTTCAACATTCTCAGAGGAAATTGTTTCCAATTAGTAATTCTTCACCTAGTAAAAATTTTAATCATGTGTGAAGATTATATTTAGACGAAAAATGATTTTACAAAAATCACCTTGGCTGGGAGCGATGGCTCATGCCTGTAATCTCAGCACTTTGGGAGGCCATAGTGGGAGGATTGTTTGAGCCCAGGAGTTCAAGATCAGCTTGGGCAACATAGGGAGACCCCCATCTTTTCAAAAAAATAAAAATTATAGCTAAGCATGGTGGCAAGTGCCTGCAGTCCCAGCTACTCGGAAGGCTGAGGTAGGAGAATCGCTTGAACCTGGGAGGTGGAGGTTGCAGTGAGCCGAGATCGTATTACTGCACTCCAGCCTGCGTGATAAAGCGAGACCCTGTCTCAAAAAAAAAATAAATAAATAACATAAAATGAATAAAACTTAGCTGGGCATGGTGGTATGTGCCCATAGTCTGAGCTAATTGGGAGGCTGAGGTGAGAGGATCACTTGAGCCTAGAAGGTCGAGGCTGCGGTGAGCCGTGATCATGCCACTGCACTCTAGCCTGGGCAATAGAATGAGACCCTGTCTGAAAAAAATAAAATAAAATCACCTCCCATGCAACCTTTCTAAGGAACTTAGTAAATGGTGTGGTCCAGCAAAACCAGGGCATAATCCAAGAAGGGGGACAACTGGGAATGCAGGAAACAGAAGCTGGAAGCGGAGGGAATTCCCAGGATGGCAGCTGGGTGCTTGGCCTAGAGAACAACCATTTCAGGAGGGCAGCAAACTCTAAAGAGGGCTGTCTCCCCCCAAAAATACGTGAAACTCATGGATTACCTAATACGTTTGATCATATTGAGTGAAGTGTTATGGTTCTTCAGAAAAGTTTGAGATTGAACTCACGACAGGTACATATAAAAGCAAATCAAAGAAAGGGAGATAATATGGGAAAAAAACAAAAAATATATAATTAATGGTACAGTGCATAAGTTAACCACAAGCAATATTTACATAAATATAATGCAAATATTGACTATTTTAACCAAAATATTTATATTTTTGGAAGAGAAGTGTGAGTATGTGTGCACATGTGTGTGTTTAGAGGCATAAAAGCAAGCTAATTCCTCATCTTCCACAGAAGAAAGTTAGATCATTTCTAAATCTAAAGATAAGAAATTGCAATATTAGGGTATTATTCAAAAGTAAAGGGTTATATACCAAAAGAAACAGGTAAAACATGTTAAATGTTGTTTAAAATACCACAAATGTATTATATCACACTTCTGTAGGTCAGAAGTCCAGCACAGTGTGGCTGCACTCTCTGCTCTGGGTCTCACAAAGCCCAAATTATGGCATCTGCCAGCTTGTGCTCCTATATGGAGGCTCTGGGAGAAAATCTGCATCCAGGCCCACTCAAGTTACTGGTAGTATCCAGTTCCTTCTCACACTTCCTACATGGCCCCTTACATCCTCAAGCCAGCAACAGCACTTTGAGCCCTTTTTGTTGCTTTGGCTCTTTCTCCCTCTTCTGCTTTCAGCCAAAGCAGCCAATCTCTCGGCTTCTAAGGGCTTGATACTGGGCTCACCCAGATAATCCAGGAAAATCTATCTTAAGGCCTGAACCACAATTACATCTGCAAAGTTCCTTTTTCCATGTAAAGTTACATAGTCACAGGTCCCAGAATTAGGGTGTTGACATCTTTTCTAGGAGCAGGAATCAGGGGTAAGGAGGAGTGGGACAGGAGACTGCTTTTTTAAAATGATAAGCCCTATAATACTCTTTGGCTTTTAAAGTATCATACATGCATATTAAGAAATATTTGTTAGACACAAGCATGGCTGGGCCCTTGTGAAAATCCTGATTTGGGTAGACCACAGGTTTCATCTAATGTATTAATTCCTTTGTTCTTCCCACTGCATTAAAGGGCCTGCTCCTCTATTTTTGGCAGTTTCGCTACAACCTGTAGTGAATAAGAGGTATTTTCTTGATTTGTAAAACAAAAATCATCTTAACCTTTATTGGACGTCAAAATTAATAGAGCTAATCTAGTCCAACCTCCTCATTTTACAGATGAGAACACTGATGCCTAGAGATGCCTAGAGCTAGTGTTTATAGCAAAGATTCTCACTTCCAAATGAACTCCACAACCTATGGTCACCATTAGGAGTCATGGATGGGATTATACATCACTGTCTAACACCTTCATTTTACAGATAGGGAAACAGACCCAGACAGAGAAAGTTATCTGCCCACATTCATTTGGAACTCCTAAATGCTAATCCAGGTTTCTTTCCCCTATACAAAGTAGCCTTCCCTTAACTAACCACCTGATACTAAGCCAAATCTTATTGACTTCTAAATTCCTATTACGTAACACATTGCCTAGCTCACAGATAAATGAATGCACAAATGAGTCTCTTAAAAGACACTATAGGCCAGGCACGGTGGCTCACACCTGTAATCCCAGCATTTTGGGAGGCCGAGGCAGGCGGATCACCTGAGGCTGGGAGTTTGAGATCAGCCTGACCAACATGGAGAAACCCCAACTCTACTAAAAATATAAACATTAGCCAGGCGTGGTGGCGGTCACCTGTAGTCTCAGCTACATGGGAGGCTGAGGCAGGAGAATCCCTTGAACCCGGGAGGCAGAGGTTGTGGTGAACCGAGATCGTGCCATTGCACTCCAGCCTGGGCAACAGGAGCAAAACCCCATCTCAAAAAAACAAAACAAAACAAAAAAGACGCTATAAAATGCTCACTTTGCAAATAATGATTTAAAATCAGAAATCTTCCAGTTGATAAGCAATTTGGCAAAAATGCGAAATAAGATTTTTTTTCTTTAGGTAACTGCCTTCTGGGGACAAGTAAATATACCACTGACTATATTACACAGGCTTTAAAGTCAGGCTGACTTGTTTCCCAATTTTGTCTTAGTCTCTTACTAGCTATGTGATCTTGCATACATAGCTCAATCGTTCCATGTCTCAGTTTATTCATCTGTAAAATGACATTAACAACACAACCTAACTCATGGGACCAGCATAGAGATTATGTGAAATCACACATGTAACTTGGCACACAGGAGCCACTCAGAAACGATTTTCTTTTTTTTATAATGGTCTACCCAATAAATGCTGAAAACCAGCAGTTAAATATTTTCCTGTTGCTAATGGTAAACTAAAAATGTGACCATTAGGAAAGATAGTAAAAAGCCAGAGAACCTT
This sequence comes from Symphalangus syndactylus, assembly GCF_028878055.3. Classification (NCBI taxonomy): domain Eukaryota; kingdom Metazoa; phylum Chordata; class Mammalia; order Primates; family Hylobatidae; genus Symphalangus; species Symphalangus syndactylus. The sequence continues at coordinate 122,317,486 of NC_072447.2, read as the reverse complement.
CAGGAAGAAATCATCTTGGGGATTGATGTCAAAAATATCTAGCACATCCAAATGTCAGTAAAACTCCTCCCTTGCTTAAAGTAAAAGCATGCCAAGATTTAGCTACAGTATTTACAAAAAAGACTTTGCTTGACTCAACCGTTAGGGTTTAAAAGAAAACAGAGTCTCTGAAATAAATGTTCTTGTCCTCTTGCTTTCTTTTAAAACTACTAGTAAGTTGGTAGCATAATGTGCTATTCATGTGAGCATAAGTTACACCTTTAAAAGAGCAAGAGTTCATGGAAACAAGGAAATGATAAATTACTCTGGAAATCAAATGTGCTTAGATCATTCTGGCTCCTCTACCCCTGAGACAAAGTGATCATGTTTGTGGCTACAGGAATTTGTTTTCCACAGATCTCATACAAATTTACGACCTCAAGGGGGTTCTCAATTTTAAATATTTTCTGTTATAATACTCAGTGTTGATGTGTTAAGAATCAGAAAAGAGGTTTCTTATTTTAAAAATAACAACAAGAACAACAACAAAACAGCTATACTTACCTAGAAACGGATTTTCAGAATCTTCCTGGATAATTCCAGATAAAGAAATAACTTGACCAAGATCAGCACCCTCACTCTTACCCTAGGGTTTGGATTCTATAAAGATTCAGGGTAATTAGCAAATGTGATCTGGCTGAAGACACACTCCTTGAGCTTAACACAAATGAGGGGAAGAAAACTTCCATGACATTAAAACCATTTTGCTGTAGTCATAGAAAATATGAAACTATATCACCTGCTTTTAAAAGGACAGCTATTGAAAACTGATTTTTTTTTTGAGACGGAGTCTCGCTCTGTTGCCCAGGCTGAAGTGCAGTGGCATGCTGCAAGCTCCGCCTCCCGGGTTCACGCCATTCTCCTGCCTCAGCCTCCCGAGTAGCTGGGACCACAGTCACCCGCCACTACGCCCAGCTAATTTTTTTGTATTTTTAGTAGAGATGGGGTTTCACCGTGTTAGCCAGGATGGTCTGGATCTCCTGACCTCGTGATCAGCCCACTTCGGCCTTCCAAAGTGCTGGGATTACAGGCATGAGCCACTGCGCCCGGTCGAAAACTGACTTTCTTAGTCTGTAATCTAACCTGCTAATATATTCCCTTGTGACTAGAAGTCACACCTCATGTATATCATTAATCATATTGCATTCCACTTTAGCTTAATATTAGAAAGGACCAACCCTCCATTTCCATTAATTATCATAACTACAATTTATTGAATACTTAAGTCCCTTCAGGTGCTGCTTACAAAGGATAAATATTAAACTAAGTGTATTCGTGCCCTTATCAGAAAACATAGGCACACCAGAACATCCAGAACATCAAAGAAGCTCATGATGAATGATTATAAGATAAAATACCTGGCTTGGAATTTTTTCATAATGTTTCTTCTTTTAACTCCAATTTTCTCTACCTCCCACCATTTCCCCAAAATAAGACCAAAGGAAAACATTTGGGTGACATACAAAAAGACAATATTTATTTTACTCAAGCTTTCCTATAAGAAGTTAAACAGAAACAATCCCTGGTTGAAGACTACCAAAAATGTTAACATTGTTTCACATATCCCTTCAGTGCCCAGATGAAGGAAAAAACTTAACTGAATGAAAGAATAAGAATTACAATCCTGACAGTGGGTTTGCTTAGGTATGTTAGGAAAAATTCCACATAGGCTAGACCTAAAATAGTAAATGAGCCTACTAGTTTCCCACAGGGGATGAGAAATCCACTGATACAGACACCTCCAAGAGCTCCCAAGACCTAGGGATCACTTTTTAGTGACTGTAAAACCACCACAGGTATTCCCATAACTTCCTTTTCCCTCAGCTATTTTACTGCTAAAAGAAGAGGATAAGAACAAAAGATCACTTCCCCACTCCCAGACTGCATGACTGTCAGCATCAATGTTTGTTGGGAATTTCACAGCATCCTCTTCATGGCCATCTAAATAGGGTAACAGTAAAAATGGCAGGGGGAGGCATGGGTTTTGCTTCCCAGAATTATAAAATACCTGGAAAGGGATTAATCTCATTCCTATACAGGAAAACCAAATACTCTTTCTAGAGAACAGCAGAACAAAGTAGAACATCTACTATGGCTGTCTCTCAGCCTCAATCTGACTTCAAGAATAAAAGCACAAGGAGGAAACAACTTTACATCTGCCATTGTCATGAACCCCAGCTTCCTCAGAGAAGCCAGGGCACCATGCTTCTACACAGCCATGGAAGCAGGTTGCCACTTGTACCCAAACCTGTAGAGAGTAAGGGTTTCTTATCTCCCCTCCCCTAGGAGCAGGAATTGAAAGTAGCATCATTATATTAATATGATTGGTAAATGTTTGAACAACTTGGAAATAAAGTTCTCAAGTTCCTACCAGTAATATGAGTCTGTGTGTGAGGAGAAAAATGGGGTGGGGGAAATGCCTCTCATTTCCCATACTTCTTTAAATTTGGGGGAAGTAACAGTAGAGGGGATATACACGGATATGTTGTGTGGACAGGTGAGAATGGAACCCAATATATGCCCCCCAAAAGCATAAACAGAGCCTTGGCTGGCTGGCTACCGATGTAAGACACAAAAGCTATTTAATTAATCATTTATGGCAGAGAAAAGAGGAATCCTGGACCCACCTTGTAAAGAAAGAGAAATAGGTTCAACTATTCTTTTTTTCTCAAGCAAATAGCAATGTTCTAAGTGAAGATACTACCTCATCTCTGTTTAGAAAATGCACAAATATCAATGCTGAAAACCCTCACATGGAAGTTACAAAATATGCAAGAATTAGTCATTGTTTCTCAGACTACTCACACTTAACCTGAGATGCTAATTATCCTCTGCTCCTCCAGGTCTCCTGAGCAGATTTACATCCTAATTTCCAATGAAAGTCAAAAGGCTACAAGGAAGGGAAGGAGGGAGAATGCAAAAGGGGAAATCAGTGTTGGAGTTGTGGAGTTAAAAGGTCTGAAAAATGAGTGGTGGAGATTAAAAAAAAAAAAGTGGCAAGAACTGAGGAGTCTCAAATAGACTGTAAACCCCTGGAAGGGGTCTGTGCTTCACAGCCAGGGGCCTAGCACAAGCCAAAGACATAGTAAATGCTACTTGAATAGCAAAGGTGAAGAAAATACATTGTTAGGGACTTCACGGTTGAAACTCTAATACCCAAGGAGTCATTCTACCTCCACTGCCCCTAACAGCCTACAGTGGCTTTGAAAGGTCTTGACAAAGAAGCTGCCTCTGGTTTTTCTGTAGTTCTCATCATCATGGCCAACACTGATTTCTGGGGCTTTCAAAGCAGAGGAAAATGCTGTCGAACGAAATGATGACTCCAGAATATTAAGAGGTTTTGTTTGTTTGTTTTTTAGACAGTCTTTCTCTGTCACCCAGGCTGGAGCGCAGTGGCATGATCTCTGCTCACTGCAACCTCCACCTCCCAGGTTCAAACAATTCACCTGCCTCAGCCTCCCAAGTAGCTGGGATTACAGGCACACGCCACCACACCCGGTTAATTTTTGTAGTTTTAGTAGAGACGAGGTTTCACCATTTTGGCCAGGCTGGTCTCGAACTCCTGACCTCAAGTGATCCGCCTGCCTCGGACTCCCAAAGTGCTGGGATTACAGGCGTGAGCCACTGGACCCAGCCCAGACTGTTAAAAGAGTTTTAATAGCCACAAACATGGTTCAATGGGATCCCAAACAATACATATCAGATTTTATCCATTTTGTTTGCTACATGTTCTTTGTGACTCAAGTTTGACATTAGCATTTGCACCCCAAATGAGTTCCCCTACAAATAAAATTTGTTCATGTTGACACAAAGAACACAAAGCAAGTATAGATCCCTCAGGAAGTTGTCACAACTCTTGATAAGATTAACTCCACTGCTATCATCATTTTTTGCTTTGTCCCCTAGTTTGAAGCCTGCTGGCTTTTATAATTCAATGAGAACGACTCCACACTCTTCTCCAAAGCGCCCATTATTTTTAGTTTTTCGGTGCGCGACTCAACATAAAGACCTGTAGCTCTTATGAGCTGCCTGTTTTTAAATGGTGCAGTAGTTTCAGTTTCCATTTAATAAGTCCCCAGATAACAAACGGAGAATGGGAAGAATCTTCTCAAGGTCACAATGAAGGTAAAGATAAATTATCTCCATCACTGAGAGGCTTTCTTCAGGTTTTCTATCAGCACTACAGAGTCAGTTTCCTCCTTGGTTTGCTTCTCACAGATGTCGTACTTCTTCCAGTGCTAGAAGGGAGGAAAAAAAACACATACACAATGACATTTCTAAACAGTGTTCTTTCCCTGAGTACTTAGTGCCAATGCTTATTTTTAGGTTTGTGTGGATGGAACCGTAGGGGTATGAGTTCCTGTTGTTTTTTTTTTTTTTTTTTGACCTAAGAATCTTTATCTATCTGAATGATTAATGAAACAGAACAATCAGGAATTAACATTAAATGGAGGTGGGAATCATGAGATAGTTACATGATGTACAATGACTATCTCCAGAAATAAATTTGGACATTTCCAACATTGGAAATAAAATCTGTTAAGAAGAATAAAAGGATGTCATGCCCTTCTTACTCCAACTGTTTTGCTGAGACCTTTATTACCTTTATTTTCTTAATGCTCATTGCTCCAGAGACATAATCGGTTCAAAAAGTCAAGTAGCATCGAGATGAATGGTAAAACATAAGATGTCCCTAAAGTCTTACTGCAACTGAAATTGCTGAAAGACCCTATATTAAGAGCTTCATCTAACATCATTTGCTAGAACAGGAAATTACACATAAAGCACACTTATCTTGAACCCAATTCAAGCATGTCTCTTATGGTAAAAGCCAATATCCTGGTCCTTGCCTTTTTTTACTTTTACTTGTAAATCAGAGGAAAGGGTGAAACATGAGCTCGGTCCTCTCATCTGTAAAATAAAGTTGTTATACTAAACCAGGGGTCAGCAAACTATGGTCCACAGGTCAAATCTGGCTGAATGCTGGTCTTTGTTTCATATTGCCTTCACCTGCATTCATGTTATAATGGCAGAGTTGAATTGTGACAGAGACTGAATGGCTTGCAAAAAAAAAATCATTTACTATCTGGCCCTTTACAGAAAAAAGTCTGCCAAACCCTGCATTAGATTATGTCTAAGCTCGTTTTCTGCACAGTTGTTCTTAGGAAAAGAAATGGAAAGAAGAAAAACAGAAACAAGAGCTGCCACAGGTTGTGCAATTGAAGATGGACTGGGCAAGTTAAGGGATGAGGGGATGAGTTGGGAAACACTGCTCAAAATATGCAAATTATTCTAAACAAATTATATAATCCTGACACACCTACTAGAATGGCTAAAATTAAAAATACCAACAATTCCAAGTGCTCATAAGAACGCAGAGAAACTACATCTCCATATATTGTTGGTAAAAATAAGATAGTGCAGTCATTACGGAAAACAGTCTGACACTTGGTTATAAAATAACACATACACTTACCATATGACCCAGAAATCCCACTCCCAGGTATTTACCCAAGAGAAATGAAAACATGTCACACAAAGACTTCTACATGAATGTTTATAGCATTTTCACTAATAATAGATTAAAAACTAGATACAACTCTGATGTCCTTGAACAAGTGAATGGTTAAACTGTGGTACAATCATATTATAGAATACTGCTCAGCAATAAAAGGAAATGAACTACTGACACACACCACAATGTGGATGTCTCTTAAACGCATTATGCTGAGTAAAAGAAGCCAAACTCAAAAAGGTATGTACTGTGTGATTTCATTCATAGGACATCTTGTATGACTTTAGGGACAGAAAATTGATCAGCGTTTGCAAGGATCTACGATTAACAGAGGGGGTTGACTGTAAAGGACCACAAGATAACTTTTAGGAGATGATGGAAATATTCCATATTTTTATTGGAGCAGTGGTTACAAAATTGCATATATTTGCTAACATTCTTCTAACTGAACACTCAAAAAAGAGTATATTTTATTGTAAATTACACCTCAAACTTGATTTTAAAACGTGACATGTACAGATTTCTAATAAAAACAATTTGAAAAATATTACATAACCTTGAAAAAATGGCTTATTTAATAAATGACACTAAGACAACTGGGTAATATAAGCATTTGAAAACAATGCTAAACCCTACCTCATAGCCTACATGAATAAATCCCTGATGGATTAAAGATCTCAATGTAAACAAAAAATCAAATAAGTACTAGAAAAATATGTAGAGGAACAACTGTATAAATCTAAGGTGGAAAGGGCTCTTTACACCTAAAAATACAGGGAGATTTGACTGCATTAAAAAGGAAAAACCTTTTGTACATCATTAATCACCCTAAATACAATACAAAGGAAAACATGGATAAGAAGCCAAAGGGTTAATATCTAATATGTAAAGAGCTTTACAAACCACCAAAAGATGAATACAACAAGGAAAAATGGACGTGGAACAAGAATTTCACAAAAGAATTAATTCAAGCCAATGAACTTGGGAAAAAGTACAAAACCTGACTGTAAAATTAAGATGCTCTTTTCTCATCTATTAACTTGGCAAGAATTTTTAAATTAGGTAATACCATATTGGCAAAAGTATGGTCAAACAACCAGTCGAACATACTGCTGGTAGGTATATGAACTGGCACAACTTAGTTGTAATCTATGCTTCTTACGAAAAAATTTGTTTATGCATTTTAATGCCCCAGTTTCCTTAACACAAAGGAATCATACTCTCCATATGTAACCTGGGTGTTTCACCTAACAGTGTATGTTATATTTTTATACATCAGTAAAAGTGATCTACCTCATTTTAACCTCTACATAATATTTCATTGTATGAATGCACCATAACTTATTTAGCCAGTTTCCTTAATGGGAATTTAATTTGTACAACCTTTCTGGGTGACAATTTGTCAATACAGGTAGAGTATCCCTTATGCAAAATGCTTGGGACCAGAAGTGTTTCAGCTTTTGGAATATTTGCACTATATACTTACCAGCTAAGCATCACTAATGCAAAAATCTGAAATTCAAAATGTTGCAATGAACATTTCCTTTGAACATCACGTTAGAAAGTTTCAGATTTGGGAGCATTTCAGATTTTAGATTTTCAGATTAGGAATACTCAGTCTGTATCAGTCAAAGAGTTTAAAATATATATACCCTCCCCCTTGATCATGCAATTTGGCTTGTAACAATTTATCCTAAGACAGTAATAAAATATTAATACATATGCTCATACTTAGCTGTGAAGTGATGCCTATATAATGAAATTTAGGATTCATCCAAATGCCAATAGGAATTTTGTTAAGTACATTATAATATGTGCACACAATGGAATATTATTCAGCCACTAAAAGCTATATTATAGGGGACCAGGGTTGACTAACTTTTCCTTTTCACCTTCGGGGGCCATACAGTCTCTGTGCCTATAACACAGCTCTGCTGTTGTAGCATGAAAGCAGCCACAGGCAATATATAAATGAATGGGCCTGGCCAATGAAACTGTATGACACTGAAATCTTAATTTCATGTGCCATGAAATAGTATTCTTACATTTTTTTCCCAACTATTTAAAAGCACAAAAACTATTCTTAGGTTAAAGACTGTACAAAAACAAGTGGCAGGCAGAATTTGCCCCTTGGTCTATAGTTTGCAGAAAAATTCTGTGAAGAAGATGGTGGTAGCAGCATCGTTTTTGAATCTTCCCAAATATCGCCATAAAAAAACACAAGTCAGAAATATAAATAGGAAAGTGTTGCGCAAAGTCAGGGACCCTGAACGGAGGGACCTGCTGAAGTCATGACAGAAGAATATAAATTGTGAAGATTTCATGGACATTTGTTAGCTCTCCAAATTAATACTTTTATAATTTCTTACGCCTGTCTTTACTGCAATTTCTGAACATAAATTGTGAAGACTTCATAGACATTTATCACTTCCCCAATCAATACTCTTATAATTTCCTATGCCTATCTTTACTTTAATCTCTTAATCCCATCATCTTCATAAGCTGAGGATGTATGTCGCCTCAGGCCCCTGTGATGATTGCATTAACTGCACAAATTGTTCATAAAGCATGTGTGTTTGAACAATATGAAATCTGGGCACCTTGAAAAAAGAACAGGATAACAGCAATGTTCAGGGAACAAGGGAGATGACCATTAGGTCTGACTGCCTGGGAGCCGGGCAGGACAGAGTCATATTTCTCTTATTGCCGAAAACAGGTAAGAGAAATATCGCTGAATTATTTCCCCAGTAAGGAATATTAACAATTAACATCCCTGGGAAAAGAATGCATTCCCAGGAGGAGGCCTCTGAAATGGCTGCTCTAGGAGTGTCTGCCTTATGCAGTCATAGATAGGGATGAAACACGCCCTAGTCTCCTGCAGTGCTCCCAGGCTTATTAGGATTAGGAAATTCCTGCCTAGTAAATTTTAGTCAGAATGGTTGTCTGCTCTCAAACCCTGTTTCCTGATGTTTATCAATGACAACGCGTGCACAGTGGGACCAGGAACCTCATTAGTAATTCTAGTTTCACCCTGGCCTTGTGACCTTGCCCTGCCCATTTGCCTTGTGATATTTTGTTGCCCTTGAAGCATGTGATCTCTGTGACCCACACCCTATTTGTACACTCCCTCCCCTTTGAAAATTGCTAATAAAAACTTGCTGGTTTTATGGCTCAGGGGGCATCACAGAACCTGCCGACATGTGATGTCTCCCCCGGACATCCAGCTTTAAAGTTTCTCTCTTTTGTACTCTTTCCCTTTATCTATCAGACCGGCCGACACTTAGGGAAAATAGAAAAGAACCTACATTGAAATATTGGGGGCTGGTTCCCCCCATAGGAAAGTAAATCCAAAATCTACCAACACAAGATGAAATCTACAACAAAACAAGATGAAAATGTTTCCCCCATGAACCTCAAAGTAAGAGTGAATGCAGACAAATTAGAGATAGTTACAGGACCAAAATGGTATCAGCTGTGGAAGAGTATATAAACGGACTCAACATGGCATCCTATATATCTGAGAACTGTAAAATAACTCAACTTCAGCAAGCAAATTTATGAACAACTGATAAAGGGAAGGGTTTGCATCTTCAAACAGTGATTGAGTGCAAGGAGTCCATGGTCTAGACTGAAAGCAGCCTGGGCCTCCAGAAACTCAAAACTAATCCTTAATCCCTTCCAGGGCAAAGCTGCACTCTGAGGAGAAACTGGTGAGACTGGGTTACAAATTGGCCAGGACAGGGACAAGAGAGACAAAAAAGAAAGCCTAGATCAAAGCAGAAAAGGTAGACAGAAAGGGCCAGGAGATTTCAGAATGTAATTCACTAGAGGATGGAGCTCTATAGCTATAAAATTAGGGGAAAAAAAACTTGTCACAATCAAGCCTCCTTCTAAAAGTTCAGGAAACTGATTTCATACAAAAATGAACAACAGCAGCGAGGCGTGGTTGTTCACGCCTATAATCCCAGCACTTTGGGAGGCCAAGGCAGGAGGATTGCTTGAGCCCAGGAGTTTGAGACCAGCCTGGGCAATATGGTGAAACCCCACCTCTGCAAAAAAAATAATTTTTTTTTTTTTTTGAGATGGAGTCTCACACTGTTGCCCGGACTGGAGTGCAGTGGCGTGATCTTGGCTCACTGCAACTTCCGCCTCCAGGTTCAAGCGATTCTCCTTGCCTCAGCCTCCCAAGTAGCTGGGATTACAGGAGCCCGCCACCAAGCCTGGCTAATTTTTTTGTATTTTTAGTAGAGACAGGGTTTTGCTAGGTTGGGCAAACTGGTCTTGAACTCCTGACCTTGTGATCCGTCTGCCTCAGCCTCCCAAAGTGACAATTATTTTTAAAATAAAAAATGTTTAAAATTAAAGAATAAAATAAAAATGAGCCACAGAATAATACTCTTACAGAATTAAAACATAACAGAATGATATATCCACAAAATAGATGAAAACTATAACCTAATATTTCAAAACTAGCTGAAGTATATTTAAAAAGTTACATGATATGAAAAAAGTAAACAATGTAGAAGAATATATTAAAAGTCAATATAAACAACTCAGAAATTGGATAACAAAACTCACAGAAGAATTAAAAGTAAAAGAAGACCGGGCACAGTGGCTCATGCTTGTAATCCCAGCACTCTGGGAGGTCAAGGTGGGTGGATCACTTGAGGTCAGGGGTTCGAGACCAGCCTGGCCAACATGGTGAAACCTCATCTCTAATAAAAATACAAAATTAGCCAGGTGTGGTGGCATGTGCCTGTAATCCCAGCTACTTGGGAGGCTGAGGCAGGAGAATCACTTGAACCTGGGAGGCGGAGTTTGCAGTGAGCCAAGATCGCACCACTGTACTCCAGCCTGGGCGATGGAGACTCCATCTCAAAAAATAAAACAAAAGAAAAGTAAAAGAAAATAATCATTTCAAAATTGAAGACTAAGCTAGAAGAAACACAGGGCAAATAAACACAACGTATCATCAGATAAGATCTTAAATAGATTAAAAAGTAGGATTTTTTAACAAAAATGAAATGAAGGTGGATGAAAATTATTCAAGAGGATGTGAAAGGGCTGGAAGGGCTGGGTGCAGTGGCTCGCACCTATAATTCCTGAACTCTGGAAGTTCCAGGTAGGGGAATAACTTGAAGCCAGTAGTTCAAGACCAGACTGGGCAACACAGCAAGACTGTGTCTCTAAAAAAAATTTAAAAATTAGCCAGCCATGGTGGCACATGCCTGTCCCAGCTATTCAGGAGGCTGAGTTGGGAGGATCACTTGAGCCCAGAAGTTGGAGGCTGCAATGAGCTATCATGGTGCCACCATACTCCAGCCCAGGCAACAGAGCAAGACCCTGTGCCAAAACAAAAAAGAAGATGTGAAAGGTCAAAGAAAACATGGGAACAGAACAACTAAAATCTGTAAGTGAAGAAACTTTTACTAAAATTTAAAAAAAGTAGATCTAAAATTACATACTGAGAAAGCACACCATATACCGCAAAAAATCACAACGCCAACACATATTCTGGTAAAATTATTGGACTTTGAAGAAAAAATCCTTTGACAACCAGCCAAAAAGACCAAGTGTTTTAATACAGGAGGAAAATTATATCGTCTGCTGACTCTGACAAAAACATATTATGCCAGAAGAAAATGGATGACACATTTAAGATACGCAAGGCAGGACCTATGAGCCGTGGATTTTATATCTTGCCAAAATGACTTTCAATGATAAATGTAGTGAATTCCATCAATTTGTAAATAATTCAGGAAATGCTGGTCCCATGAATCCTTCCTGAGAAAACTTTTGAGCTTCAAACAACCCAAATGACTGGAGCAATGTTGACATAAAAAATGGTAGTGAACATCAAGTGTATCTCCACACATTGAAGTAAGACTAAATGAGGGCTCTATATGAGGACACAATGGAGATGTTCAACAACTTTAAAAATGGGGAGCAAATGAGGAGAGCACATGGAAAAATATCTTTTCAATCATCATTAAAAATTATTTTATATCAAAAGTTCAGAAATTCCTTTAATTCTCATTTGTTACATTCAAATATAATTCAATATGACAGTGTTATTAAGACACATAGTAAAGGTTCCATAAGTATGAACTATTATTATTGTGGTTGCTATTACTCCATTTATCACTAAAGGTATTTCAGTTTCCCTATGTTGTTCACATATCATTAAAGATAGTTATATCTGGGTGACAGGATGAAGAGTGATTTTGTCTATCTCTCTTGACTATCTGTAGTTCTAACTTGTCTATACTAAATGCATATTGCTTTTAAAAGAATATATATATATATATATATATATATTTTTTTTTTTTTTTTTTTGAGACAGAGTCTCATTCTTGTTGCCTAGGCTGGAGTACAGTGGCTCAATCTCGGCTCATTGCAACCTCTGCCTCCCAGGCTCAAGCGATTCTCTTGCCTCAGCCTCCCAAGTAGCTGGGATTATAGGCATGCATCACCATGCCCGGCTAATTTTGTATTTTTAGTAGACAGGGTTTCACCATGTTGGCCAGGTTGGTCTTGAACTCCTGACCTCAGGTGATCCACTTGCCTCAGCCTCCCAAGTGATCAGAAAAAAAAAAAGTTTTAATTAAAAAAATGCATGAATGTATAGCGGTGAAGTGTGTGTGTGTGTGTGTGTATAATATGGATTTTTCACAAATAAAAACTGTATAACTATTAAAAATGCACCCTGAAAATTACAATTTTGTTTCTGGTCATTAGACCCAACACTTGGCTGTGTTGGACAAGAAAAAAGCAATTTGTTTTAATGAGGTGAACACTAAAACAGAAAGGGCTTCTCAGAATACATTAATCTTTCTGATTGCCTTTTTTCATCCCCAAAATTTGAATTACTCTCATTTCCACCCTTTATCAACACAGTGGCCTTTTCCTGAGTACTGCTTCTATGAATATGTCCATGTAAGGTAAAAGAAATAAATGCAATGGCTCTTTCCTATTATTCAATTCTGTGAATTATATGCCTGTATAATTTTAAAACCACTTGTAGAAAAAAATAAATAAATCCACACAATTACCAGTCCAAAATTCAATCCTTACTGCCAATTTTAAAAACAAAGTAATCAACAACAGAGTAATGGCCAAAGATGAAAAACATCATAGATGAAGAAAATCAGTGCTTACGGGGCTTACACAACTGGCTTTTAGTTGGTAATTATCTGAGCCTAGAAAAACGGCATGTTATGTAGGTTTTTATAATTTAAAGGCATAAATTTGGTAGTACAATGAAAGATCAAGTCTCAATTTAAGATTACTTTCAAGATTTGGTTAAGATATTTTCCAGAGTGGATTGTCTACAGAAGTGAAGTGAGCTTGATGTACCTTAGCCCCATGCAAAAGCACTGGCCTTTGGCATACAAGTCTACCTATTTCATGCCCCAGTCCCTCTTCAGATTAACATTCAAAACAGAAAGTTATACAAAATGAATTGTAGATCTCCACACCTTAAAATCATTGCAACTTGAAAAAGAACAAGCTGAGGCTCGGCATGGTAGCTCATGCCTGTAATCCCAGCACTTTGGGAGGCCAAGGTAGGCAGATCATTTGAGCCTAGGAGTTTGAGACTAGCCTGGGCAACATGGCAAAACCCCATCTCTACCAAAAAAAAAAAATTAGCTGGGCGTGGTGGTGCACACCTGTATTCCCAGCTACTTGGGAGGCTGAGGTCGGAAGTCGCCTCAGCCCAGGAGGCTGAGGCTGCAGTGAACCATGTTCACACCACTGTACTCCAGCCTGGGCAACACATGTGACCCTGTCTCAAAAAAAAAAAAAAAAACAAGTTGAATGTGGTGGTATGGAGAGGAACAACTTGGTACTATGAGGTGTCTATTAATCCAACTCCTCACCTTAAAACGGATAAAGGGAAATGATTAAATATGCATCTTGCCTTTTTAGTAGGAGCTGAATTTCAGAACAACTAAAGAGCTTAGTTGATGACTGAAAGCAGCGCTTTATAGATACCTGTCAGCTAATAAGTGTAGAAATGGGCCAGGCACGGTGACTCATGCCTGTAGTCCCAGCACTTTGGGAGGCTGAGGCAGGAGGATCACTTGAGCCTAGAAATTCGAGACTAGCCTGGGCAACATAGTGAGACGTTGTCTCTACAAAAGAAATTTAAAAATTAGCTGAGTGTGGTGACACGTGACTATAGTCCCAGCTATTCAGGAGGCTGAGGCAGGAAAACTGCTTGAGCTCCGGAGGTCGAGGCTACAGTGAGCAGAGGTTGCATCACTGCCCTCCAGCCTCGGTGACAGAGCAAGATCCTGTCTCAAAAGAAAAAAAAAAAAAGAAAAGTAAATGTAGAAATGATAGAAAGAGGAAAATTGTAATATTCAACCTAACCCCTAAGGAAATTACTGATTCAAGCAAGGATATCAACTGATGTAAAAAGCATTAGCTGAAGACTTGACAAGGTGCTAGCATAACACTACACAGATTATCTGTGTTGAAGCAATGGGGGAAATAAGTGCAGATGGCAGGAGGGGACACGCTGTTCTATCACCTTAAATATAGTGGTCAATCTCAACCACTGTCTTAGTGGTCAGTGGTGAGATGACTGGATAATATCTGCCTCCTGACAATTTGGGCAGTTGGAAATACTTGAATATGGACTGAGTATTAGATGAAATTAAGGAATTAATAATTTTTAAAGTACAGTAATGCTATTTTGGCTATGTAGGAAAGCATTCTTAGCTTTTAAAGATAAATACTGAGGCTGGGCGCGGTGGCTCACGCCCGTAATCCCAGCACTTTGGGAGGCCAAGGCGGGCAGATCACCTGAGGTCAGGAGTTCGAGACCAGCCTGGCCAACATGGCAAAACCCCATTTCTACTAAAATTACAAAAATTAGCCAGGCATGGTGGCACCACCTGTAGTCCCAGCTACTCGGGAGGCTGAGGCAGGAGAATCACTTGAACCTGGGAGGCGAAGTTTGCAGTGAGCCGAGATCGTGCCACTGCACTCCAGCCTGAGTGATAGAGTGAGACTCCATCTCAAAAAGGAAAAAAAAAAAGATACACACTGAAGTAAAAAATAACAATCAGCAGTATTTGGATGTTATCCCCATGTTTAAAAAGCTCCTTTCTGATCAAGAATATAAAAATGGCACAATGCTGAAAATAAGAATTGGTTTCCAAGAAGCAGGGGGAGAATATATTTTTTTATGGATAAAAGAAATGCAGATAGAGAGGAGAAGCAATTCCCTCTGCAACTCCCCTTACCTCCCCTCAATATGGCCAGAAGCCCAATTAGTCACAAGGAAAAGGCAAAGAGCAAAGCAACAGAAAGAAATGCTGTTGGCCAAAATATTACTACAGTAATGAACAAAACATTATCAAAACACGAGTAACTTTAAGGAAAACTATACTGAAGATTTAACTTATTTATGGCCATAACTAAATAAGTTTTTATAAGAACAACTATTAATGGTGCAGTAGGGAAGAAGTGAGTGTTTAAAAAAGGACAAACATTATTTATTTGGATTGGAAGTTGGTAACTTTGGGCTATATGGGTTCTAGTCCAGGTTTTGCAGTTGCCTCTCTATGTGACTGACAGAGTTTGAATATATGTCCCTGCCAAATTTCATACTGAATTATAATCTCCAACGTTGGAAGTGTGGCCTGGTGGGAAGTGTTTGGGTCATAGGGGCGGATCCCTCATGGCTTAATGCTGTCATCACAACAGTGAGTTCTCACGAGAGCTGTTTAAAAGTGTATGGTACCTCCTACCCCCTCTTGTTCCCACTCTCACCACGTAAGATGCCTGCTCCCCCTTCACTTTCCATGACTGTAAGCTTCCTGAGATACTCACCAGAAGCAGATGCTGGCACCACAGTTCCTGTGAAGCCTGCAGAACCATGAGCTAATTAAACTTCTTTTATTTATAAATTACCCAGTTTCAGGTATGTCTTTATAGCAATACAAGATTGGCTTAACACAGTGACAGTCCTTGAGAAACTTCTCTGGCTCCTAATGTCCCCATCTCTAAAGAGAGGGAGATGAGTGAGAATCTCGAGTTTTGAACATTTACAATTAAAGGGAAATAATTAAACATGTCAACATCCACCTCATTAGATGACTTCTAGGGCTATGTTCATTCAATAATTCAATGATGCTAGAAGTAAAAGAGTATGCAGCATATGCAGTTCAATTTGTGAGAACTGATGCCATGTGAAGAAAGCAGATTTTTTTCATTTGGTTAAAAGCAGACATAAAAATTTGTTCTCTTACCCTTCCCCATCTCTGGAATTTTTATTATACTTTTAGTTTTAAAGAACTGATTTTGTTTAATGGTCTGCAATGGACAAAACAAAAATACCTTGTGCTTTTAATGGTCCATACTGTCAGTATATTTGCGTCACCAAATTACAGAATTATCTGACTCATCAGGACAAAAACAACATATTATCCTCTAGACAGCAAATTGAAAAAAGCAATTTTCCCATCTCTGAGAAAGATAATTGATCTGATTTTGCTGTCAATGTTACCATCATTCACTCTATTACTCAGACTTGAAAACTTGAAATTATTTTTTACTCTCCCTACCTCTCATCACCCACACAGACTCACCAAGTCATAATGAGTTGATTTCCTTTAATAATGTCTCTTACGTCAATCTCCTCTGCTACCACCTAAGTTCAAGTTCCTATTATCTCTCAGACTTGGATGACTACAGTATTTTCTTTTTCCCTTAATGACTTGTACAGGGTTTCTTTTATTATAAAAGTAGTACATACTCACTATAGGCAATCTGGAAATTTTAGAAAGGTAGAGAGAGAATAACATCAGTTACCCACAATCCCTTTGCCTAGAAATGATCATTCATTCTGACCCATTTCCTTCCCCTCGTTCTATGTATATATTAATGCATTTTTAATAAAAATTATGATTGTAATATACTACATGTTTATGGTAAGTTTCTTACTCCTGTATTTTGAGTATTTTGTTATAACATTAAATGCTTCGAAAACCTAACTTATATTTTTTTAAACTAATTCTCGATTGTTATGTTTCATTGGCTTCTAATTTTTCATGTTAAAAGCAAATGCCGTATTGATCACTCTTGTGCCATTGTTGGATTATTTCCTCAAAATTGGTTCCTAAAAGTATAATCATAGGCTCAAAGATTCCTGTTACATTTTACCAGTTTTCCCTCCAGAAAGGATATCTATCATTTTACAGGCCCATCAGCAGTGCATGAAAAGTGCCATCAATATATACAAGACATGCCAATATCTTCCCATTTAAAGCTATTCCTAATACAACCCTAAATCTTTTTATCAGAAATCCCCTATCCCAACCCTCTACTTCTGTCATACAGATGTCTTAGAAGATGGTGAGGTTCTTCAGGACAAACATTCTGTCTTACAAGAGGCAATGCAGCCTAGTAGACAGACCAAGAGAAGTCTAGCATAAGACAGCCCTGGGTCAAATTCTACCTTACCACCAACTAGCTGTGTTACTGCAGCTAAATTGCTTAACCTCATTGGGGCTCCATTTCCTCATCTGTAAAATAATACCAACAGCATCTTCTCCATAGGGTGGTTACGAAGATTCAATAAGGTAATATAGGCAAAGCACTTAATACATTGTCTGACACATAGTAGACTTTCAATAGCTGGTTAAAGTTGTTAGAGTACTTGTACAATTCCCAACCTCCAGCATCTATCACAGCTGGTGAAATGAAGTAAGAGACAGGAGTAAATATCTTTATCACTGATCTTCAAAGTGTGGTCCACAGACTCTCTTAGCAGGACAGGGATCATCTGTGGGCTCCTGTTAAATATGCAGAGTCCTAGAACTCATCCCTGACCTGCCAAATCAGGTCAGGTCAGGGAATTGGAAGTAGGGTCCAGAAATCTGTATTTCTTATAAGCACTCCAGTTGATTGTGACTCAACTAAAGTTGGAGAACCATAGCTATCATACTCGCTCCAGATACGGCATACAATTTCCTCATCAGGTACCTAACTTCTGGGTCTACATGCCCTGACTCCCAGGATCTGGCAGAGTTATCTACTGTCTGTGAAGATGACCTGGTTAAAAAGTGATCCAAATGAATCCCCTTCTGATAGCATATCTGCCTCTCTGCCTTCCTTCCCTAACCAAATACCATCACTGCCACTGAGAATCACCCATTATTACAATAATTATTTGGGAATTAAAGATAAAAATAATTATCAATAGTAATACTAATCACTAACACTTATTAAGCACTTATAATGTGCCAGGTAGGCTAAGCAGTTTCCATTCAATTAACTGTTGGGTATTAAGTTAATCCACATAACAACACTATGAGGCAGGTGCTATTGTTACCTCCATTTTACTAATGAAAAAATTGAGTCACAGAGAAGCTAAGAAAATTATCCAAGGTCAAAAAGATGGTAAATGACACAGCAGGGATATGAATCCAGACAATCTGACTCCAGAAATCAGGCTATTATCTACTATGCAGTACTACTTCCCTAAATTAACTGCCCTATGCTTGTTATTATTCCTTTAAGATATACACAATGATAATAATATTTATTTAATTTACTGTCTTTATTATTTCAGTAGAGTGGATGATAAATCCAGCTAAAGTTAGAAGCCTCAAACCCTTTTGTTCCCATAATGTCTTCGGTTTTCTGGCCACAAATTCTAGCATGAGAATCTGCAGGAAACCAACTATAACAGTTGGGGTAGGGCTGCTCCATTTCTATATCTTTGGAGTCTAGCCTTCCAAGAAACAACATGAACACAATGCATTTCAATTGCTTACCCTATGTTTATATTTCCCCACATCAAGTTTTTTAAATTATCCAAGAGTCAGAAGGCCTGCTCATTAGGCTAGCTTCATAAAGGAGGCCCTTCCTCCTGCATGTTTTGATAAAATATGTCCCCTAACCAGAGAGAGAATGGAGCCCAGTTATATAAAATGAGCAAAGTATTCTGAAGACTTCTTAACTGGTATGCTTGGCCTCAGATACTATATTTTAAATCAGCTCTTCTTCAAATTTTTAAAAATAAATTGTACTTTAGAAGAACCAATTTCAAAAGGAAATTCTGATACATGCTACAACATGAATGAACTTTTAAAACATTATGGTAAATGAAATAAGCCAGACACAAAAGGACAAATATTGTATGATTTCACATATAGGAGGTATCTAGAATATTTAATTCATAGAGACAAGAAGTAGAATAGAGGCTACCAGGGGTGGGAGGAATGAGGGGATGGGGAATTATTGTTTAACAACCACAGTTTCTATTTGGGATGATGAAAAATTTCTGGAAAGAGATAGTGGTGATGGTTGCATAACTTATAAATGTATTTAATGACACTAAACTGTGTATATACATATATATATATATATACATATATATATATGTATATATATATATATTTTTTTTTTTTAGAGAGTGTCGCTCTGTCACTCAGGCTGGAATGCAGTGGCATGATCATGGCTCACTGCAACCTTGAACTCCTGGGCTCAAGGGATCCTCCCACCTCAATCTCCTGAGTAGCTGGGACCACAGGTGCATGCTGCTGCACCCGGCTAATTATTATATATTTTGTGGAAACGAAATCTTGCAAAAAAATATAAAAATTAGCTGGGTGCAGTGGCATGCTGTCCAGGCTGGTCTCAAACTGCTGGGCTCAAGTGATCCTCCTGCCTCAGCCTCCCAAAGTGTTGGGATTACAGGCGTGAGCTGCCATACCCAGCCTGAACTGTATACTTAAAAATGCTTAAAATAATAAATTTTATGCTATGGATACTTTACCACATTTTTTTAAAAATCCCATAGCTTCCAGAAAAAAAAAAAAAATTTCAAGCACCATGAAATCTGTTCTTACCAGAGTATCATCATTCTGGTCCCCAAACATTTCTTTAAAAATCTTGCCAGGATCAGGAATTGGAGGGAATATAATAATCTTGAGCCTTTAAGAAAACAGAGACATTTGATTCAAACCTTCCAGTCCATAGGAGTGTCCCACATAAATACCACTATATTAAAAGAAGGCATGGACAAAAGACACGGTACACAAGTCATCTTTATTGACAATGCAGTTGTGAAGAAATTTCTAAAATTGGGTACACAAAAATCAATGTTCTAAGGGCATTAAGTTCTACTCTTGCCTATAGGTGGAGCACAGGGACCATCAGAATAAGTGAATTACTTATTCCCTATCATCTAAATAATAATGCTGCTCTACTTTTAACAGACCAGATGGGCGCTTGCTCTGTATAATTTTGAAAAGAATAATCTTCTGAGAACAGGATACATTCCTCTGTTTCTTTTTTCTTCCTACTTCTCTCCATTTTTCAATCTTATAGCTTGCCTCCATCTCCCAGTGAGTGTCCATGGATGTGCCCCAGGATTCAGTCTTTTGTCTTCTTGTCTATCTCATTCACTTGATGAGCACTCCTTTCGGTCTTTAGGCTTTAAATTCATTCACATGCCGAGGATTCCCCAAATTAGATCTCCAGCCCAGACCTCTCCTTTCAACTCCAGATTCATGCACAAAATCGCTTATTTAACATCTTTATTTGGATATCTAATAAGCATCTCAAACTTAACATATGCAAAACTGAAGTCCTTATCTTTCCCTCAAACCCAGCTTTCCTCACAGTCTTCTCTGCTCAGTAAATGGCACCAGCCTTCACTCAGTTGCTCAAGCCAAAAATCTAAGAGGTATCTCCGAATCCCCAATTACCCTCATACCTCCACAGACAGGCAACTATCAGCAAGTCTTATCAATTCTACTCTCAAAATATATACTACTTCTGACCACTTCTTGCTATCTCCATTGCTAACCCCCTAGTACAGGTTATCCTCATCTTTCTGCCAAAACACTGCAACGCCTCCGAACTACTCCATCTGCTTCCACTTTTGCCCAAGTCAGTTCTTCACTCAGCAACTATAATGATCTTTTATGACAGTAACTCAGACCATGTGCCTACTCTGCTCAAAACTCTCTAATGCTCCTCACCATGCTTAGAATAAAATCTCAGTTCCTTGCCATGGCCTGCGTGATCTGGTTGGCCAACCTCTGTCCTCACTCGCTGCCACTCTCCACCCTGCACTCTCCACTCCAGCCAAACAAACCAAGCGCATTTCCGCCTTGGGGACTTTGAATTTGCTGTTCCCTTGGCCTGGAGTGCTCTTTCCTCGAATATGTGAATGACTCACTCCTTTACATTACTGGGAGTCTCTCCTCAAATGTCATTTTCTCAGTGACATCCTACATAAAATGCACCTCCTATCACCTCCTAGCCATACCCCACTACTGTCAATTATACTTCTATGTGAAATCATAGTATTTATTATTTATTTTTTGTGTGTGTGTGTGTATGTGCATGTGTGTATCTTTCCCTCTAGAATGTAGATGGGGACTTTGTCCTGTTCACTGCTGTAACTTTAGCACTTAGAACAGTGCCTGGTTCACAAATAGGCCTCAAAAAATATATATATAGAGAGAGAATATATATATATGTTGAATAAATGTTGAAATAATGATAAAATATTGGTTCTGGATCCAGCTTAATAACCTTATTCCAACCTTAGTTATTTACTACAAGAGCAAATAACAGTCCTGTAATGAGATAGAGAAAATAAAACTCTCAAGGAATGGATACCA
This sequence comes from Symphalangus syndactylus, assembly GCF_028878055.3. Taxonomy (NCBI): domain Eukaryota; kingdom Metazoa; phylum Chordata; class Mammalia; order Primates; family Hylobatidae; genus Symphalangus; species Symphalangus syndactylus. Next base: position 122,296,279 of record NC_072447.2, on the reverse strand, counting down.
TACATTCATGACAACTTGATGAAGTTCTCTTTCCCACAATATTAAGTAGTAGCCTGCTTTGCATTAATACCAGACAAGTCATTTTATTAGTAAAGGTCTCCATTTCTAAAACTTCATTCTAAGAACTACTGACTAACTTGATAGATTAGGCATTTGAAAGAGTATTATGTGAACATAGGACCTATTCAACAATCCTAAACACATGCAAAGGGAGCAGTGCTTGAGCAAGGAGCCCTGGAAAACTAATCCAACATGTTTTTCATTAGAAAGTGGGCATAGCGGCCGGGTGCAGTGGCTCATGCCTATAATCCCAGCACTTTGGGAGGCTGAGGAGGGTGGATCACTTGAGGTCAGGAGTTTGAGACCAGCCTGGCCAACATGGTGAAACCCTGTCTACTAAAAATACAAAAAATTAGCCAGGTGTGGTGGTGGGCATCTGTAATCCCAGCTACTCGGGAGGCTGAGGCAGGAGAATTGCTTGAACCCAGGAGGTGGAGGCTGCAGTGAGCCGAGATCACACCACTGCGCTCCAGCCTGGGCAACAGAGACTCCGTCTCAGGAAAAAAGGAAGGAAGGATGGAAGGAAGGAAGGAAAGAAGGAAGGAAGGAAGGAAGGAAGGAAGGAAGGAAGGAAGGAGAAAAGAAAAGAAAAGAAAAGAAAAAAGAAAAGAAAAGAAAAGAAAAGAAAAGAAAAGAAAAGAAAAGAAAAAAAAGAAAAGAAAAGAAAAGAAAAGAAAAGTGTGCATAGGAATACTTCCTTGTCATGTCATACTCCCAAAAGCCACTTACAGGCAACATGCTTCTAATACACTGGGCAGACATAAAACACAAGCACTAAGAGTAATAACCACAGCAAACAGGCTATCAGAAACTGCAAAAGCTGCCTGGGCAGCTACCTTACCTTTTTAGGTAAAGCAGAAGTACTATGATTGCACCTGCGACGATGACTGGAACAATGAGTAACATGGTTATGTAGAGTGTGGAATTGCGCTTCTTACCTGGAGAATGAAAAGCAAACAGAAAGACTTGAGAAATAAAACCCTTTTAGTAATAAACCAAGCAGCAATTCTGTTAGCTAGTAAGATCACAAATATTTCTGCTCCCTCCCCCAACCTATTTTCCCAAGCTCTTCAATTATCTTATCTTCTGTTAAATTAATAGTTTAAAAAAAAAAGTCCTCCTCTGGTGCCTGAACTTCCCTAGGTGAGCAAATACCTAAAAGATTACCTGAAATCAGGATATTTTTAAAAAGACAAACATAAGCTTTATTCTCTTTCAAAAACTCAGAGACTAGGGCCTGGAACCATATTCATTAATTTAATCTGAATCAATATCCCTTAAATTTGATGATCTCATTTAAACTTTTGTTTGTTTGCTTGTTGGTTTTTTTTGAGACAGAGTCTCTCACTCTGTCACCCAGGCTGGAGTGCAATAGCACGATCTCGGCTCACTGCAACGTCTGCCTCCATGGTTCAAGCAATTCTCCTGCCTCAGTCTCCTGAGTAGCTGGGACTACAGGCGCGCACCGAGTTAATTTTTGTATTTTTCGTAGAGACAGGGTTTCCCTGTTTGGGCCGGGCTGGTCTCAAACTCTTGACCTCAAGTGTTCTGTCCGCCTCGGCCTCACAAAGTGCTGGGATTACAGGCATGAGCCACTGCGCCCAGCCGCATTTAAAATTTTATAGAAATAGACGGACCATTCTAAAAATGACAAAATACATGTTGTTTTCAACTACATAGTAAAAAATGTAGTAAACTCTCATTCAAAATAGAGGAGGGCTGGGCTAGTGAGGTCAAATATTCATAATAAACATTTCTCTATGTACATATAATAATGTTTTCATAGCCTAAAATCACCATACAAAAACCGATAATAAAATTGTGTAGTGTTCAGAAGTTGGAAAGCCGACACACTGGAATTACCCAAGTATTTTTTTGGTATCTGTAATAATGGGATAGAATCTCTTAAATCATGGTTGTCCCAGAAGATCTGAGACAGATGTCAGTGACATGCACATTGTCCATTGTTCAGTAACTTTCAAAGAACTAGAACAGACTAAACAATGTAAACTATCCAATACAATCCAATATTTCTTAACTGATAAAAAAAAAACTTCAAGATCTTGCGCTGCTTTAAAGGAAGGAGTATAAACGAATGAGTGGTAACTGGAAAATAGCTATAATAGACAGCAGGCACTGAAGAATTCTGTCTGACAAATACCAAATAACCGTCTGCTTTTAGCAAATAAACTGGTAACATATCACATAGGGTTTTTTTAAAAAGTTCTTTTAAGCTATATTGCCATGAAAGAAAGGTTTTTTAAATAAAAATATTGCTTCTTAGAATAACTTTAAACATATTGATTGATGTTAGTCAACTGATAAAATCAATGGAATGATTTTAGCTAAGACTTTTAACATTATCTCCAAGATTCAAATAATGTTAAGATTCTAGTTTACATATAACACTATATATGCCTTAGCATTGATTCAAATATGATTACTACAGATGTATCTCATTGGAAAATATTTTAAAAAATTGTCCAGATCCAAGAGAAAAGGTATGAATGAAGCCCTTTGTAAGCGCGCACACACCCACACACACAAATTAAATGACAAAGAAGACTGAGCCAGGAGACATAGATGTGACTAGGGAAATTACTTTCCCTCAAAGATCCCTCCTAGCTATCTGATTCTACAGTTAAAGCATTCCCTCTGAACTGTACAAACTGGCCTCACATTTTCAAGTTTCTACACAGTATCTGGTAAAGTTTGCCTGTTTGCTTTTATACTAAAATATCAAATAAACCGACACAAACCCTGTCCTACAAATCTGTACACCAACTAGCTTTCCAGAGATAGTGATTTTTTTTAATTTAATTTTTTTCGAGACAGAGTCTCACTCTGTCACCCAGGCTGGAGTGCAGTGGCGCGATCTCAACTCACTGCAACCTCCGCCTCCCGGGTTCAAGCGATTCTCCTGCCTCAGCCTCGCGGGAGCTAGAACTACAGGTGTCTGCCACCATGCCCAGCTTATTTTTATATTTCAGTAGAGACAGGGTTTCACCATGTTGGCCAGAGTGGTCTTGAACTCCTGACCTCAAGTGATCCACCCGCCTCAGCCTCCCAAAGTGATGGGATTACAGGCATGAGCCATGGCGCCCAGCCCAGAGACAGTGATTTTTAAAAAATTCATTCCACAAGTCATTAGAGCGTACTATATTTAAGGCAGAGTGCCAGACCAAACCTGCAACATTATGGTGTCACTGTCCCTGGGAACAAATTACTATCTGAAAAACTGGACTCAGGTGACTGCTTCAGGCCCAACCTGGTTCAGGGTAGTGACTTCCAAATTTGAGAGAATATGGGAATCTCCAGAGGAGTTTGTTAAAACACAGTTTCAAGCATCTCACCCCAGCATTACTGTGTCAGAATCTCTGGGGTTGGTGCCTCCTCATCCATCTGCATATTTAACAAATATGTTCTCTCACACCCTTCCATGCCTCTGCAGATAATTTGTGGGTCTCACTCTCCATCCCAACCCACCCTCCCCACAAAGAAAAGAAAACCACTGTACTGTAGTGGCAAAAGCTCTAGCCTTAGCGTCAGGAACCACTTGCCAGCTGCCTGATCTTGATTGAGTTATTTCATGTTGCTAGGTCTCTCAATCTCTTCTTCCTCTGGTAGGGGTTGAAAATGAGTCTCTATAGGGATCCCTTCCACTCTCGGACTTGGAGAACCTAACAGTGAGTTGAGATCGCGCCACTGCACTCCAGCCTGGGTGACAGAGTGAGACTCTCAGTATCATGAAGGAGATGGGGAGAGTTTGCAAGGATGTTTCACTCTGCAGTCAACCCTCCGCCACCAGGCAACAGAATTTAGCAGCCCCCAAGAGTAAGCGGGTAATTCCCTTCTCTGGCCCCCTCATTCGCAAAGGGAGGAAAAGTGAGGAGAGGTTGGAATAGGATGAGGGGCAAAGGGGAGAGACTGAAAGAAGTTTGCAGTTTTGGTAAGGAGCAGGAAGGGTCGTTGGAAAGCTGGAATCACCCCTCCTCCTCATTGTCATCATCTTTCTGGTAGGTCCTGGTAGTGAATGTAGATGACCAGCATGACAAAGCCAGTAAGGATGCAGAGGGAGCTGACGACCAGGTAGGCGATGCACAGGAAGGGGTTCCTGCCACCCATCCACAAGATGCTGCTGAAGATGCGGAGCTTGTGGCCGCCAAATGCATGTACCAGGTAGTTATAGGTGATGTTGACACAGTAGACACACCGCGGCAGCCCAGCTGAGTAGTTGCCCTGGCGGATATGTGCGTACAGCTTGCGGAACAGCTTGCAGAACGTGGGCAGCGCTGCCATGCGCATCCACACCATGAAGTCCTGGTTGACGAAGCCGGTGTTGTTGGGGATGGGGCTGAGCTTGTCGTAGACCAGCCGGCACCAGTTGGGCAGGGGTGCTGTGCCATGGAAGGCCAGTGCCAGGCTGCCATTGACCAGTGGTGGGTTGCAGAACTTGATGGGGTAGTTGGTCTACCGGGCGATGCAGGTGCAGTGCGGTAGTGCGGCACCTCCACGTAGGGCCCGCCGGGCCGGCGCTGGTGCCACAGCGAGGAGGAGTCGTTGAAGAGGCTGTTGGTGATGATGTTGCAGGGTGTGCGATGGGCAGGTGGCACAGTGGGTGCACTCACTGACCGGATGGTACAGCGTGCTGGGCAGCCCACTCAGCTGCGCATTGTCCCGGACACTCCATACCACCAGTTGTTTTGGTAGAAGTTGGTCAGCACACAGTAGGGGTACACGGGGCCCTGGAAGAGCTCAGGCAGTGAGAAGTACCAGGCGAATGAGCAGGTGGGCGGTGGCGCGCAGCCCTGGCCAGCCACAGCACACACCAAGCAGTTGCTGGTGCCTGGGTCACCGGTGTAGTTGTACTCCAGCTCCTTGATGCTAGTGGAGGAGTAATAGAGGTCCAGGCTGATGAAGGCCAGGCCCACGTAGAAGAAGAGCTGCAGCGTAATGCTGGCCAACAGCAGCGGTTGCCAGGCGGGGAAGTGCTGCCACGTGAATGTGGTGGTGTTGAGCTGGTGGACGCCCCCGGCTGTGGTGCTCCAGGTCATGGCGGCCACATGGGCTGACTGAGAGGGGCCCAGCCACGGGAGGCCTCCCCCTGTGCACTGGACGAGCCCAGGGGATGCTCATGGGGTGGGTTTCCCCGCCCGCTCAGGTAAATCAGAAGATCTTAACTAGTTTTAAACACTATTAACAAAGATGCTATATTAAATATGTAATCTCATTAACAGTGACTACGTATTTTACTGGTTACTTACCACTACTAAAATACCTAAAATAATCCTAACAACTACTATTATTCTTAAATAAGCACCTACTATATGTCTGATACCATACTAGGTGGTTTTGCATGCTTATCTCATATATATGCTATAATGATAGCATTATCTCCCATTTAAGCAGATGAGAAAGATAAGGCTCAGAGAGGTTTAATAAGTCATCCAGAAGGATTTAGTAAATAATGGCATCAGGCCTCAAATTCCAGTTCCACTGTCCAATTCCAAAGCCTGCCTTGCTACATCTAACATATAGACTGTCATTTGTCTATATACAAATTCATTTTTCCCACTAGGTCATGAACATCTAGAAAGCATAATCAAGGCCTGGCACCGTTGTTTTAGGCAGTCACTAAGATTTCTCCACGATTCCTGCCTCCTGATATTCATTCCCTGGTGTAATCCCCTCTCCTTGAGCGTGGGCTAGACTAATTGACTCACTTCTAAAAAACAGAACAGCAGCAGTAATGGGATGTCATTTCTAAGGTTAGGTTATAAAAGACCATGGTTCCCATATTGGGTGTTCTCTCACACTGTTTCTTGCTTGGATTACTCACTTGGGAAAGCCAGTTTCTAGTTCAGGAAGTAGCCCTATGGGGAGGTCCAAGTGGCAAGGAACTAAGGGAAGCAAATTACCACAAACTGAATGGCTTACAACAACAGAAATGTATTATCTCACAGTTTTGGAGGCTAGAAGTCCAAAATGAAGGTGTCAGCAGGGCTATGCTCCCTCTGAGGGCTTTAGAGAAGAATCTCTCCTTGCCTCTTCCTAGCTTCTGGTAGCTCCTGGGAATCCTTGGTGTTCCTTGGTTGTAGCTGCATCTCTGCAATCTCTGCCTCCATCTTCACATGGCTTTCTTCTCTGTGTGTCTGTGTGTCTCTGTGTGGCTTCTCTTTTTATAAGGATACTAGTCATTAGATTAAGTGTCCACTTTAATCCAGCATGACCTCATCCTCACTTGATTATATCTGCAAAAATCCTATTTCCAAATAAGGTTACATTCACAGGTACCAGGGGTTGGAACCTCCAAACACATCTTTTTGGGAGATACAATTCAACCTGTGACAGCCTCCATCCAGCAACCAGTGAGATACTGAGGCTTTCCAACAACTATATGAGTGAACTTGGAAATGGATTCTCTGTCCCCAGTCAAGCCTTCAGACAGATTTCAGTTCTCATTGCAGCTTAATTGCAACCTCATGAGACCTCCAGCTAAGCTGTGGCTAGACTCCTGACTCACCGAAACTGTGAGATGGTAAATGTATGTTGGTTTAAGCCGTTAAACTTTGGAGTAATTTGTTATACAACAATAAATAAACGAATACAACCATGCCTGGTACATAACTTGTTGAGCTTCTCAATTAATAGGGAATTGGCTACCTCGACAACCTGTTTGACTCATATACAGCTGTTTAAAAAGTTCTTAAGTTGGTTCTGTGTTGCCCCTTGGAGACACAAAAAGTAAAGCCTATTCCTTCTTGTACCTGACAATACCTCAAATATTAGAAATCAGCAATCATGACTCCTCGAAGTTACTTTACCAATTGTTCCTTGCCAAGTTTTGAGATTCTTCAACATCCTGATTACCCTTTCAAGGATAGATTCTGGTCTGCCAAGGCAACTCCTTTAATGTGGTGCTCAGAATGGAATACTGCACAATTCTGATGTGGCCATAGCTCTGTGCCCCAACCTGCAGCATTCCTTTCTGGGTGCTGCACTTATCACTCCTAAGATTGTATATGCCTTTTTGACACATTTAAGGTTACAATGTTGAGTCACATTGCACTTATAAAGCCCTGTATCCCACCCCACCACACACACACATCCATAAAGCACAGGTCTTTCCAGTCCTGTACTTGAGCCTAGCTTGCTCAGCCTTTCAATAAATAAATGATTTTTTTCAAACTTAGGTATAGGTTTCTCTCTGTTAAATGGCTCCACTCTTGTTTCTGCCAACCAGCATGTAGGACAGTTTCTAGTATTGTACAATGTGCAGATTTGATTATGCCTGCCTTTTTTTTTCTCCCCTTGAGACAGTCTCACTCTGTCTCCCAGGCTGAAGGGCAGTGGCACAATCTCAGCTCACTGTAACCTCCGCCTCCCAGGCTCAAGAGATCTTCCCATCTCAGCCTCTTGGGTAGCCGAGACCACAAGCGTGCACCACCATATCTGGTTAATTTTTGTATTTTTTGTAGAGATGGGGTTTCACCATGTTGCTCAGGCTGGTCTCCAACTCCTGGGCTCAAGCGATCCTCCTGCCTCAGCCTCTCAAAGTGCTGGGATCACAGGCGTGAGTCACTGTGTGCAGCCTATGCCTGCTTTCTATATTTTTGTTCAGTTTGTTAATAAGAATGGAAATGAGATAGAAAAGAACATAAAACCATTTGGATTATGGTTTTCTAAATAACTGTATACTGTCAATTAACCCTGAGTGGTTTGAAAGTGATTAAAAAGAAAATAAATTTCAATTGTAAGTACTCTTTTCCTGACATCAAGAGAGCATGACAGTCCCTTTCCCCCGTCTATTTTCTGCTTCAGCTTAGTTTTTATACATCAATGTTTTAAATTTTAATAAAAATTCTGTTCTCTTACCTATACTCATTTCTTGGCTCCAATTACTCCAGAGTTTGTCATCCTCAAAGCATAACTTATTTGTTTTGACTCTTATTCTGACTGTGTTCAAAGTATCAGGAAGAACACCAGGGACCATGAAACAAGATGTATTCTTAGGCATAAAATAAAAATACACAAGGAATATTACCAGTTTATTCTTTTTCACTGTTATTGAACCATAATATAATTATCTGCCAAATTCTGTCTATGATTAAGACTTGGATTGCAATTCAAATTATCTTTTGATTTTTCGAAAAAATTGGCAATAACTCACGGAACAAAGTAATTTGTTTTTCTCAAAGCAGCTCATATTTAGGCTATGCTCCACCCCCAACTGCTCCTAAGTCTAAACCCAAATAGCTAATGTTGAATTTACTGACCTCCATATTTCTCTCAAATTCTGGATTCTGACATTTAGCCTCTTGGACCTTGAAAATAAAAATAAATAAATAAACTAATGAGTTCTAAATGTTTAAAAACCCATTTTTTATCACGTAGTCATTTCTAACAAGCTTTCCTTTTATCCCATTAAAAGATGATCAGGTACAGTGAAAAAAGGTTGGCCTTTTTAAATAAATGGTGCATATGAAAAAAAAAGAATCTTGACCCCCTACCTCACGCTATTCGCAAAATCAGTTCCTGATATATTGCAGATTTAAATGTGTAAGATAAAATAAATTAATAAATACATAACTATAGCAAGCTTTTAGATGAAAACATAGAATATCTTAATGACCTTGAAGAAGGGAAATATTTCTTAAACAACACCAAAAAAAACCTCCCATATTAACCATAAAGGGAATTTTTTGATAAAGTCATCTATATTAAAATTAAAAACATTTGTTGATCAAATGACACCTTATAGGGAAATAAAACAGGCAATGCATAGAGTGTGAGAACATATTTGCAATTTCTGACAAAGGACTTGCATATATATTTTTTCTTACCCTACTAATAAGGCAAAGACAGAAAACCCAATTTTAAAAAAACTGGCAAAAGACTTGAACAGGCACTTCATAAGAGGATAAACAAGTTGCGAATAAACATCTGAAAAAGTGTTCAACATCACTGGTCATGAGAAAAATGCAAATTAAATCCACAAGACAACAATACACACACTTACCTGACAACAACAAGTGTTGTGAGGATATGAAGCATCTAGAACTCACAATTTCTGCTTAGTAGTGTAAACTGGCACAACCATCTAAGAAAACTGTTATTATCTACTAGAGACAATCATACGTAACCTTATGACCCATATATGCCTATATAAATGCCCCACACAAATGTACACACGTGTACCAAGAGACAAGTATGTGAACGTTCATAAAAACTCCATTCATAAAACCAAATTGGAAACTATCCAAATGTCCATCAATGGGAGAATGGATAAAGTATGGTATATTCACACAATGGAATGAATGTAGTGAGAACGTACCATCTACAGAGATAAGAAACAACATTGGTGAATCTCATAAACATAATGTTGAGTGAAAAATAGGGCAAACACACAAAAAAGTACATTCTGGGCCAGGCACAGTGGCTCACGCCTGTAATTCCAGCACTTTGGGAGGCTGAGGAGGGTGGATCACATGAGGCCAGGAGTTTGAGAGCCAGGAGCCTGGCTAACAAGGCGAAACCCCGTCTCTACTAAAAAATACAAAAAAAAAAAAGCTGGGCGTGATGGCGTGTGCCTGTAATCCCAGCTACTCCACACGCTAAGACAGGAGAATCGCTTGAACCCGAGAGGCGGAGGTTGCAGTGAGCTGAGATTGCACCACTGTACTGCACTCCAGCCGGGGTGACAGAGCAAGACTGTCTCGAAAAAAAAAAAAAAAAGTACATTCTGTATAATTCCATTTATATAAAGTTTTAAAGTAGCAACAAAATCAATCTATGGGATTAGAAGCCAGGAGAGTAGCTGCTCTTTGGGAAGATAGCAACTGAAGGGGATTATGAGGGGGCTTCTGTGGTGCTGGTTACATAGGTGAAAAATCATTTGTGAAAAATCATTGAGCTACAGGTTATGATTTGTGTAATTTTGATCGTGTATTATAATTCAGTAAAAACTTTTAAAAAAGAGACAGGGAGCAAGAAACCAGTGTCCCTTGTTGAGAGTATAAGATATAAAACTTGACTGGGTTGGAGAAAAGAAAGTGTAATGTAAAATTCTCCTCCACACAATGAAAGTCACTTGCTGTCTAATGTAAAGAGAATACTAATTTCCTTAAATGCAAGTATTTCCAAAATGGAGTAAAAAACACATGAAAATCTGTTGCTTAAATAGTCAACTTCTATCAAAGAGGCGTTTAAACTTGGAACCAAGACCAGAACACATAGCTATTATTTTTGACATTCAATGTCATTCACTAAATAGTTCCTACCAGCCTGTGTAAAGAGCTGAGAGGCCAAGCAAATGATGAAGGGACATCCTTTCAATATTTCATACAGAGGTTGAGAAAAAAAATCCACTCAGGGGGCTAGTATACCCTATTACTGGCCATTTAGAATCGTAAACCTGTTGGGGAATCACAAGCATCAACTACCAGTTGAGGGATCAAATTGCAAATTGATGTCCCTCCTCCCCTGGACCATCTCCCATATATAGAAATTCCAAACTTGGCGAATCAACCTGTAGATTTAGGTCTCTAGGCTCTTGTTCAAATGTAAATCCCCCTGCATAGTTTACTGGCTATTCAGAGACCACTAAGAGAAGGAAAGCCAGGGCACCAAGAAGACAGTCTGCTGGGAAGGTGGGGGTGGGGGGTGGGGGGTGGTCACAGACAAGTTGTTCCTTACTTCATAATTCTGTCATGAGCTACCTCTGACCATAGCCCCCATGCGATGGTACCAGTTCATGTTCCCGCTTACTTCCCCCTCTTAAGTGTAACACCAGGCAAAATAATTCCTCAAAAAGGAAAAAAAAGAAAAATCTAAGCAGCAGAGCTCAAAATCTGTGAGCACACAAAAAACTGATGACATTCTACATCTGCTAGGAGAGAGAATATTAAACTCAAGTGTACAAACAGTTAATTCCAAATAGAAAATAGTTCTGATTTAGGTAGATAACTTCCATAGTGTATGTGTTCTCTTCACTTCAGAAGTTTGTAAAAAAAAAAAAAAAAAGTAACTCAATTCAATAATAATTTATTAAATGATGATTGTGCACATGACATTATGCTAAGTATTCTTGGTCAAAGTTAAATACATGGAGACCAACCAACCTTTGAAGTGTTACTGACTTATTAGCTGTGTGGCTTGTAGCAAGTTACTTAACCTCTCTGAGCCTTAGTTTTTCAATAAAATGTAGGTTAAAATAGTTTCTATTTCATGGGTTGCTATGAGCTACTGTATTAAGAAGCACATAGAAGAGCATCTTTGTAGCACGCCATAAACACTTAATGAATGATAGCTATTGCTATTAAGAGGAAGTATTGAGGTGGTCTCTAGTGGTTAAGAATCCAAGTTTTAGCGTTACAACTTTGGTTAAATATTGATTCTACCACTTACTAAAAATGTGACCTTAGGAGTAACTAAGTTTTCTTATCTGTAAGATGGAGACAAAATAACAGGACCTAGATCCTTAGGGTTATTGTGAAGATTAAATGAAACAATTCAGATATAGTGCTTATTAAGATACCTAGCACATAGTAATCACTCAATACAGGTTAGCTGCTATTTAGTAGCAGGAACCGCACAAAGTAGACAGCACCCAACTCCTTCCTACAGGAGTCTATATTTTCTTTTTTTAAAAAATATCAACTTTTAAATTCTGAGGTACATGTGCAGGGTGTGCAGGTTTGTGACATAGGTAAACGTATGTCATAGTGGTTTGCTGCACAGACCAACCCATCACCCAGGTATTAAGCCCAGTATCCATTAATTGTTCTTCCTGATGCTCTCCCTCCTCCCGTCACACCCCCCACAGGCCCCAGTATGTGTTGTTCCCCTCCATATGTCCATGTGTTCTCATTGTCCAGCTCCCACTTATAAGTGAGAACATGTGGCATTTGGTTTTCTGTAGGAGTCTGTATTTTCAGTGGAGAGAAAATGCATACATGTGATAGGTTAAACAGCAGAAAATAATTGAGTGGCAAATGAATACTATCTCAGGATTTCAGACATGCATCTCAGGATTTCAGACAGGAGAGAACAGTAAAGACTGGAGTAAACAAGTGTATTTCAGCTTTCTGATAACTCCTTTTGTTGTAAATTCAAGCACCAGCCCCCTTCCACATGGAAGCCCTTAGATTTTTCCCTTTGCTGTATTTCATGGGGCACTTAATTTCTGGTACTAGTAATGATTATTATATTTCAGCAGAAGGATTCGTAACACAAATGCCCAGAAGAGCATTTGCTGTTCTGTTCTGCTGTGGACTTGGTCACTCCCTCTGGAGTTGGAATTATAGCCTGTCAACACTGGCTTATTTTAGCAAGCATTTTGAAAGTTCCATGACGAGCTAAAACAACTGGACCAAGGAATTTACCCACGTGCGAGATGCTAGGCTCCTTTAAAAGCCAATATAAAACACTTCACTTCTAATCTCTAAAACTCAGACACACAAAGGGTCCAGGCAGGTAGCAGACAAGTGAGTGGTGCAGTCTTCATGGTCTTAAGGCGCCATCTTATGGACACACACTCTTAAGGTACTATGATTTAAAATCTGGGCAAAAAATTCAAATCTAGTAAACAAAGAAACAAACAAAACACGACTTTGTGTTTCAAACAAAAAAGTGTGAGGCCCTAGTTTGTGACCTTTACCTTAAAGCAGAACAACTGGACTGATGTCCTGAGATTATAGTACACTCTGGTCAGTGTCCTACAGGGCCTCTAATTAGCATGTTCTGCATTTGATTCTGAATAGCATACAGGCACATAATCCAACAAATATTGACTACTCAAATCTGATTACTTTAGTTGCCACAAACTCCAAGAAAACAATGGTATTATCAGAGCCTCCAAAGTATCCACATGATCTGATGTCTGCCTACTGCTTAGACATCTTTTCCTGCTACATTTTGGCCACACCACCCTCCTTTCTGTTCTCTCACACATGCTAAGCTCATTCTTGCCTCAGAGTCTGTATCTGCTGACCCCCTATACCCAGATCTTCACATGGCTAGTGCCTGCTCATCATTCTGGTCTCATCTTAAATGTTATTACCTCAGATGATTTCCCTACCTAATATTCCCTCTGGTTCTCCCAGTCACTCTACTACATCAGCCCATTTTATTTTCTTCACAGCACTCATGCTCTGAAATTAGCTTGCTTATTTACTTACGTTTTCTATTATGTAGGTTTCATGAAGAAAAAAACTTGTCAGGTGTCGTGTTCACTGCCTTACCCCTAGCACACAAAAGAGTGCTTTGCAATGTGGTAGATATTTAATAAGAACGTGTTGAGCAGATGAATTATCATTTAGTAGGCCTTTCTAAGAAGCTTACAGATGAATAAATGGCTTGAAACTTGCAGCTGATACTATCATACCATAAATCTTCAAATCTTCCACCATGCCTTATTTTAGACAAGAAGTTTCATTACCATCATCATCATAAGGTGACAAATGTAAGAGCTATGTTTCATTGATATTTCAATGTAAGAAATTCAAGTAAAAGAAAAATAGCCAAATAAAAACAGTAATTTTAAAACCTTACATAGAAAACATTATGTGTCTCAGTTTGACTGTTATTGACTTCTACTTCATAAAATAGGCATCTGCTAATAAAATTCTGTGGATTCTCCCATTGCACATATAGGTCATCATTGTGGAAGGAGAGGTTTTTAATATGTGGAGGATCAGGTTTCACTGAAAAACAAAAACAGAACACAAGTAAGCTTCCAAAGTTTGATTATACACACAAACACACACACAGTCGGCCCTCCATATCCATGGATTCCACATTCATAAATTCAACCAACCATGAACTGAAAATATTTTTAAAAAAATAGCATCTGTGCTGAACATGTACAGAGTTTTTTCTTCTCATTTATTCCCTAGATAATATAACAACTATTTACATAGCATTTACATTGTATCAGGTATTATAAGTAATGTAGACATGATTTAAAGTATATGAGAAAATATGCATAGGTTATATGCAAGTACTATGCTACTTTTTATCAGGGACTTGAGCATCCATGGATTTTGGTATCCTTGGAAGTTCCTGGAAGCAATCCCCCACAAATACTGAGAGACAACTGTATATATATATAGGGTTCATAAAGTTAAATCAAAACAGAGCTGATGCATTTAGTGGCCTTTCATGATCAGATATATAGTTTTAGAATTTCTGATTAGCCACAATTACAGAAGAAGTTTATTTAAAACTGCCTAGTAAAATGGATTTAAGGAACATATTTTGGGTATCTAGCAGATGATATGAACTCTGACGTGCATCTGGTTAGAAAATGGCCAGCGTATAATCAGGACATCTAGATGCAACATAGAGAATAAAGAAAGGCTTGGATCCAGATGTACTTCCACCTGATGAGTAATAAGGCACCAGATACAAGGGGCTTCCCTAGTTGTCACTTATTAATGCCAATCAAAGAGCACCATTGAAACATTGGCTTAGTCTCTGACACACACTGCAACATAAATGCACCTCAAGGAAATTATGCTAGGTAAAATAAGCCAGTCACAAAAGACAAATATTATATGAATCCACTCCTATGAGGTATCTTAAGTAGTCAAATTCATAGAAACAGAAAGTAGAAAGGTGGTTGCTAAGGGCGGAGGGGAGGGGAAATTAATGTTTAATGAACAGAGTTTCGGTTTTGCAAGATGAAAAAGTTCTAAAGATCTGCTACACAACAATGTGAATATACTTAACACTACCAAACTGTACATTTAAAATGTTTATGATGGTAATTTTAATGTTGTGTGTTTATAACCACAATTAAGAATAAAATACTTTGGGAACCAAGGTGGGTAGATCGCTTGAGCTCAGGAGATTGAGACCAGCCTGGGAAACATGGCAAAACCCCGTCTATACAAAAAATACAAAAATTAGCCTGGCATGGTGGCACACGCCTGTGGTCCCAGGTACTTGGGAGGCTAAGATGGGAGGATAGCTTGAGCCCGGGAGGTCAAGGCCGCAGTGAGCTGTGATTACACCACTGCATTCCAGCCTGGGCAACAGAGACCCTGTCTCAGAAAAAGAAAAAAATAATTTATTTTAAAAAATGCATTAGCCTGGTCAATTTACTTTTTCAGGAGTCAGCTATACTTAAGATCAAGCAATAGAAGATAATGGGTAATTAACAGAAAACAACTTGAAGATATCATCTTCTATCTCAGAAGGCTCTTCCTTCTTCCTTTATGTCACCATTAATATCCAGAGAGAAAAACAGCAAAATAAGACTTAAAAGGTCATCTAAGATAATCTGCCAAACAAAGAGAAGGGCTCTGCTTCAGCTTACCCCACCAGGCAAAATACTCCAACCTCACTCCCTTGGCCTACAAAGTAGGCTGACTTTGGTACCCTATTAGAATTCACTTCTATGAGTATCTAAGTCAGAATCTGAGCTCTCAGTTGGGATATTTCAACAAATGAACCATTACGCTTATGGAATTTGCTTTAGTAATTTACAAAATGCGTTAACAGGCTTTATGTCATTTGGACCTTATGATAATTTTTTAAGATAGAGATTATATATTCCATTTCACAGATAAGAAAATATTTGAAGGGGGTTTATATGCCTTGCCCAAAGTGGAGGAGTTAGAACCTCATCAGATATTTTGTGTTCAAGTTGAGGGTGCTTTCTAATAGGCTGACATGCAGCTGGCACCCAGTTATGGCCATACTGGTTTTTCTAACTGATCAGTGCCCATGCCATACAGAATGTTAAATATTTTGAATATCACCCGATTATACTACCTTAAGTCTATGCCCTTTCTAAGAGACAGATTATTCAGGAACTATATATGATCATTATGAGTATCATCCTCTTTAAGTATCAAGAGACTAGATCCTAGAGTCAGATGGCCTGGGTTCCTGCTATGATTTGAATGTTTAGCTTCTCCCAAACTCATGTTGAAACTTCATCCCCAATGTGGCAGTATGGAGAGGTTGGACCTTTAAAGAGATAATTGGGTCATGAGGGTTCTGCCTTCATGAATTGATTGATCTATTGACCAATTAATGGATTAATGGGTTATCATGGGAGTGGGACTGGTGGATGTATACAAAGAGGAAGAGGGACCTGAGCTAGCATGCTCAACTCCCTCACCATGTGATGCCCTGTGCTGCCTTGGGACTTTGCAGAAAGTTCCCACAAACAAGAAGGCACTCACCAGATTTGGCCCCTTGACCTTCCACTTCCCTGCCTCCAGAACAGTAAGAAATAAATTCCTTTTCTTTATAAATTACCCAGTTTCTGGTATTCTGTTATAAGCAACAGAATACCAGAAAATACCACACAAACAATGAACTAAGACAATTCCAATGTTGGTTCTACAACTAACTGTTCTAACTCTCAGTGTACTCTAAACAAGGATAAAACATCTGGCACATGTGTTCAATAAAAAGAATTTCCAAGTTTACTTCTTTAAAAAGGATCTATCAAATAAAGTTATAAATCAATGTAGTCCCTTGTTTCAGAAGATCTTAAACCCAAAATCATCGTTTTTTATTATTTGTATTGATTGTGCAAAAGATATAACACACTTTTTATCCATACTGTTTTAGAGGACTTCTAAAACTTACCACGGGAAGTTAAAGGCACTATATTGAAGGATGGTTTAATTTTTCCTGCATTATCCTTGACCATTATTTGGACACTGTGTTGTTCAAAACTGGAATCCTTCACTTTGGTCAGATCAAAGGAACAACCAAAGTATTGGCCTTCTCTATAGATCTTTTCACATTGATGAATTTTTTCCAGGCTTCTGTGCCTACAAGATAAAGTGAGACAATCTTCTGCATTATATTCAACAGAGTATTCAAGAAATAAGAGCGGGCTGGGCACGGTGGCTCACACCTGTAATCCCAGCACTTTTGGAGGCTGAGACAGGTGGATCACTTGAGGTCAGGAGTTGGAAACCAGCCTTGCCAACATGGTAAAACCCTGTCTCTACCAAAAATACAAAAATTAGCCAGGTGTGGTGGCAGGTGCCTGTAATCCCAGCTACTCAGGAGGCTGAGGAAGGACAATCTCTTGAACCTGGGAGGCAGAGGTTGCAGTGAACTGAGATTGCACCACTGCACTCCAGCCTGGGCAACCGAGTGAGACCCTTCCACAAAAAAAAAAAGGGCAGAATTCTTTTTAATGACTGAGATGTCCATGAAAAGCAATATTTGCAATAGGCAAGATAACTTTAAAAAAAAAAAAAAACCCTATTTTACAATGTGACTTATTTCATATGCTAGGAAGAAAAGACCATTTTCTGCTTTTTTTTTTTTTTTCTTTTGAGACAGAGTCTCACTCTGTCTGCCCAGGCTGGAGTACAGTGGCACGATCTCAGCTGACTGCAGCCTCCGCCTCCCAAGTTCCAGCGATTCTCATGCCTCCCGAGTAGCTGGGATTACAGGCACGCACTACTACGCCCAGCTAATTTTTGTATTTTTAGTGGAGACAGGGGTTCAGCATGTTGGCCAGGCTGGTCTCGAACTCCTGACCACAAGTGATCCACCCGCCTCAGCCTCCCAAAGTGCTGGGATTACAGGTGTGAGCCCCTGCACCCAGCCTAGATTGTTCCTTTTTGATGAACACTGGTACTGTCAGCAGCTATAGAGACTACAGGAGGCCTATTTCTTCCGTATAAGAGAAGACATTCTAAGGCTGGGATTAGAAGTTTCATGCTTCTTGAAAATGCCTATCTGCTGAATTCTATGATTCCTCCTCTGGTCCCTCTGCCCTGCTCCTTCCTTGTTTCTTGGCTTGTTCCGTTCCCTCCTCCCTCTTCCAGTAGAGGGGGAGTAGGAGGACTACTCACATTCTTCCCTCTTTCTGACTCCCTCATCCACTCACCTCCAGTTTATCACTGCCTCATCCCTCGACTACAGTTTCTATGCTGGTAATTCCTAATCCTGACATCTCACCTCAGAACTAATCCCAGATTTCCAACTGCTCCATTTGAGTGTTCTACTGTTGCCTCAAATCCAGTGTCCAAAACACATCATGCACCCTCTTCCCCACCAAACTGTTTTTTCTTCCAACCTTCCCATTATCAGTGAGAGCTCATTTTCTTTGGGCTCCTAGATTAATTTAAATTAAAATCACCTTTTCCCCCACCTCTGTTCCCTGTATTCTATCACCAAATTCTGTTCTTTCTTCCTTTGCAAAGCTTCATGGATCCTTGTCTTTTATGATACACCCATTGCCCACACCCTGAGATTCATACCCTAATGACTACAGGCTCCATTGCTTCTTCAGATTGACCTCCCTGACCTTCATTATTAGTGCCCTCCAATCACTGCCAGGTCAATGTTCTAAAACATAATGGCTTTCTAAGTGTCTCACTCCACTGTGTGGCTTTAACTGTCTTCCATAAGCAGTATTGCAGGTACCTTATTTCCCATTTCTCCTCTACACATACCTTTCCCCAAAGATCATCAATCAGCACCTAGCCCAGCGCAGGCAGACAATGTGTTTATTACACTATTTTTTTAATCTAGGCTATCAGAGAACTATTTTGTAGTAACTGGCAGAAGACAGAGTCAAGTCTTGCATCATCAGCCACAAAGGGAGTTGCACAAAGGTTTTGCAGAAAAGGAAGACAATTTTAAGAAAAATGAACTAAGACTAAAGAGTCCCAAATCCTTAACCTGTTACCTCAGAATCCTTTGTACTACTTTAAAATGCAGGTTTCTCAAACCTTCTCCCAGAAAATCTGATTTAGAAGGTTTTGCCAGGACCTAGGAATCAGCATTTGAACAGCAATTCTCCAGGAGATTCTGCTGCAAGTCAGTTTAAAAAAACAAAACAAAACTCAGAGCTAATGTATTTATTCCTTCAAAGGCTGCACAAAGGAATGCTTCGATATAGAAAATGCTTTTTTCCTTCAATAGGTAGTACATAAGCTTTTCCCCCTCATTGCAGCGCCCTGTGGTTTATGAAGAAAACAGTGTTGTAAAAATGAAGTTATTGTCATGACTAGTTTTCGGATCACAGTCCTGGAATGTTTTCCGCCCACAGCCAAAAACAGAAACTGAAGAAATTTAATGATATTTTTCTTACATAACTAAAGAAAGCCATGTGTAAAATTGTTTTTTAATGATGAAAGGAACTCCTCGAATGCACAATCTTCTTGATCCCTTTTTCATTTCTGTACCCTGAGTATTCTGCATATGCTCATGGATCTCAGATAATGAAATTTTAAAACAATTTTGTTGTAATTTAGAAATAATTATAGAAGGGAAAATACTGGTTCTGAATAGATAATATTTCTTCAATTCTTGTGAAACATTAACCTAAAACAGCAGGTGATTCCTGTTAAAATTTATATACTGAATTCATCTGCAGAGTCACACTGCAGATATGAGAAGGCAATTGACAAATTAAAGACTATTCTCCCAACTCAGAAGATGATTAATGTGGTAAAAAAAAAATTTCTAAAATTCATTGGCATGACTAGTCTGCAGCTCTTCAGGCCAGGGTCTGTTCAATGCCAGACTGTCCCTGCAGGGACACAAGTCATTGCCCTAGGGCTTCAATGAATTATTTTGATTTCAAAAAATGACTCCAGGCCAGGCGCCATGGGTCACGCCTGTAATCCCAGCACTTTAGGAGGCCGAAGTGGGTGAATCACTTGAGGTCAGGAGTTCCAGACCGGCCTGGCCAACATGGTAAAACCCCGTCTCTACTGAAAATACAAAAATTAGCCAGGTGTGGTGGCACGTGCCTGTAATCCCAGCTACTCAGGAGGTTGAGG
The DNA here is from genome assembly GCF_028878055.3 of Symphalangus syndactylus. Lineage (NCBI taxonomy): Eukaryota > Metazoa > Chordata > Mammalia > Primates > Hylobatidae > Symphalangus > Symphalangus syndactylus. Next base: position 122,276,447 of record NC_072447.2, on the reverse strand, counting down.
CTGGAGAATCACTGGAACTCGGGAGGCGGAGGCTGCAGTGAGCCGAGATCGCACCACTGCACTCCACTCCAACCTGGCGACAGAATGACATTCCGTCTCCAAAAAAAAAAAAAGAAAGAAAGAAAAACTCCATATTTTATGGTTGGGGTTTAGGGAAAAGAGTCTCTGGCAGTTTGTTTGATGTGATTTATACTGGTACCTAAACCATTTCTGGTGCTTGCTAATGAGCACTGTGTCTTGACTCCCTTTCTTTTGTGGTTTTGATTAGAAAGGATCTATCTAGAGGAGAGCAAGAAAGAAGGAAATATGGGTTAGGTACTAATTCTGTGAGACGGGAAGAGGCCAGCACTGTGTACTGACTGCATCTGCAAGGGAGTGGGGATGAATAACAATAATAATAATAATAAATAGTTTTTTTTTTGAGATGGAGTCTTGCTCTGTCGCCCAGGCTGGAGTGCAGTGGCGCAATCTCGGCTCACTGCAAGCTCCGCCTGCTGGGTTCACACCATTCTCTTGCCTCAGCCTACCGAGTAGCTGGGACTACAGGTGCCCGCCACCACGCCCGGCTAATTTTTTGTATTTTTAGTAGAGACGGGGTTTCACCGTGTTAGCCAGGATGGTCTGGATCTCCTGACCTCATGATCCACCCGCCTCGGCCTCCCAAAGTGCTGGGATTACAGGCGTGAGCCACCACGCCTGGCCAATAGTAATAATAGCTATCATGGATTGAGCGCTTACTCTACATATGCTAGCAGCTAGTCATGGCTCTAAACACTAGCCCTCACAACAACCTTAAGAAGTAGGCACTATTATTACTATCTCCATTTCACAGATTATAAAACTAAGGCTGAGAGAGAAGGGACTTACCCAAAATCACACTAAAGTAAGGAAGAGAGCCAGGATTTCAACCCAAGCAGTGTGGCTCTAGAAAGAATAAGCTGTGGGGTGGTAAGGGGATAAGATACAGAATCTATACCAGCACCATCCAACAGAACTTTCTGGGATTATGGAAATGGTTGCTATCTGTGCTGTCCAATACAAGAGCCACCCGTCACTTGTGAAAGTAGCTGGCGAGACTATGCAACTGAAGTTTTAATTTGATGCAATTTTAATTAATTTAAATTAAAATGTAACTAGCCACATGTAGCCAGTGGCTCCTATACTGGATGGCACAGAACTACACTACAGAAAGAGCCCCTGCTGATGACCAGCTCTGGGACTGTACACAACAAGAAGTAGGCCAGGTGCGGTGGCTCATGTCTATAATGCCAGCACTTTGGGAGGCCGAGGCGGGCTTGAGCCCAGGAGTTCGAGAGCAACCTGGGCAACATGGCAAAACCCCATCTCTACAAAAAACACAAAAATTAGCTGGGCATGGTGGTACACACCTGTGATCCCAGCTACTCAGGAGGCTGACGTGGGGGGATGGCTTGGGCCTGGACGGTTGAAGCTGCAGTGGGCAATGATCACACCAACTGTACTTCAGCTTGGGCAACAGAGCAAGACCCTATCGCAAAAAAAAGTAGGATCCTTGATACCTGCCCCCCTTGGATGCTAGTGACCCACCACTATCTTGGAATTGCATCTTGGGTGACCTCCAGTGGCTGTGCAGATTGTTCCCTGCAAAAAGACATCAACTGAGGGCTGAAAGCCAGCCCAAGTACCATCTGCTCTCAGCTTTGGTGAGAGCCTGCTTCAGCCCAGAGGAAGAGGAGTGCTTTTTCAAATTGGTCAGTCCAGGTTTTTTTGTAATTCATTCACCCAGAGGAAACATTCTTTTAACAATTTGCATTGAGACTTTGTTTTCTCTAGTATATCCCCAAGGCACTTCCCCATTTTTGTCTTAGAAGAACCCCAAGGACTAGGCCACCATCTGCCTCCAGTGCCACCCTGATTCTAAAAGTTGGGATAATTTCCTATACAGTCTGCCATGGAATGACATACAGTTTTAAGACTTCTTCCCTTCTTTTCCAGTCCCTTATATAGACATAGATTCTTTAAAGGTTTTCCCTGTGGTTTTACCAATAATGACTCCAGGGAAAACAAGAGGGGTTAATAGCACAATAAACACATGGATGCTACCAACTCACAAGACATCTTAAAAGCTTGTGTAACAGCTCTCCCTAAACTTTACTACAACATCAACAGCCAGACTACTCCTTCTTAGTAAGGCTTAGTTCTTTGGCCCCTTCTTAGCAATTCTTTAGGGAGCTGGATCTACTCAATCCTTCTCTCTTTTTATTCATGAACCATAATATTCCTCAGTTGCTTATACCTCGTAAGTCGTCACCGCAACCCTGAATATTCTCTAGCTTTGGATCCTACCAAACATTCACAACTTATTTATGGAATACCTACTACATATCAGGCACCAGGAGAAACAAGACACAGCTCCTGCTCTCAAGAGAAACTGAAGCCTGTAGCAGGCTACCACCAAGTAACAGGAAACGACAACACAATGTGCTGGGTAGTATGACACAAGAAATTGCAAGGTGCCGTGGGACAAGAGGAAGGGACACATGTCTAGACTTGAGAGGTCAAGGAAGGCTTTCTGGAGAGGAAATGGTGTCTGGGCTGAAATAAGGATAAAGACAAATAAGAGGCATCCAAATGAAAAGGAAACGCCTAGGCTACAGGAGGATGCAGAATGTTTCCACTATTCTGTTTGAAATCTAGTGTTCTGTTTGAATATTTGAAGAAAGCAGTCTGAGGAACTGAAAGAAGTTTGCTATGGGCGAACGGTAGGCTGCAAGAGGGGAGGGGGTGCATGGAGGCAGATGCCACCGAGTCTGGAGAGGTTGACAGGGGCCAGGTCTGTCATAAAGCGATTTGTCTGTCATGCTGCAGAGTTTGGACTTTAACCTAAAGCCACCAGGGAGCCACTGAAGGGTTTTAGTAAAGGAGAAACAACAGGTACCAAGAGTGAGCAGGTGAAACTACAAAACCTCAAATGAGATTTACATCAGGGAGAAAAAGAAACAGACCTCAGACATAACCACACAGAACTTCTGGCTCCACCTGCAGGATTTCCCAACTTTGCCAGGAGGATCCTTCCACCAGGGAGGAGTGCGGATGTGAATCCTGGGGCAACTTTGGAGGTTTTCATCCAAAAATGTGTGGGTTTTTTTTTTGCATTCTATTCCATGATATAGCCATGAGTGTTTTAATGTATCAAAAATGCTTTCCATCATGTCATCAGGCAAAATAGACACTCTAGCATGAAAGGCCATGTTTATCCAGTAGCTTCACAAGTCTTGGACATGGCTCTCCACATCCCATTCTCTCAGAAGCAGTCTTAACAAATGACAGTCAGGGAACAAGGCCATGTGGAGGCAGACTGCCTATGCTAGGTCTCCCCTTCTCCACCCTGATATCACAATGATTAAATACCACCATTTCTCAAAATGCTCTTCCCCAGAGGCCAGCCTCAGAGAAACTCCCCCATCTAGGCAGTCTTCCTCCTTCATCAAAGCCTCTCAGTCCCCTCTCCATCCACCCATCCACCTCCCCTTGACCACCACCCCAAGCACCAACCTAACTTCCCACAGGAATCTATCTATCCCTCTGCAACAGCCTTCATACACTGTCTTATTTAATTTAATACAGGTCACTGTATCAGACACTATCTTCTCCTCTATATTTTGAGCTTTAGGAGAGAAGAGATATGTTTTTTGCCTCTGCTGTGTATTCAGTGGTTTATCCACAAAGTGTTCTAAATAAAGGTTTACTGAATTAAACCAGATTAACCTGGTCTTTCTTCCTTGTTCTGTTGCTAATAATTCTAGGCTCTAAAAGGAATGATGGAAGACTAACTTAGAAATTTAACAAACTTTGTAGTAGATATAGTCACAAATACCAAATACTAAAGTATCAAAAATCAAAATATCAAAGTTATTTTGCAGGAAGCTAAACTACTTTTTGAGGCTGGGTGTGGTGGCTCACACCTGTAATCCCAGCACTTTGGGAGGCCGAGATGGGCAGATCACTTGAGGCCAGGAGTTCAAGACCAGCCTGGCCAACATGTTGAAACCCTGTTTCTACTAAAAATACAAAAATTAGCCAGGCATGGTGGTGCATGCATGTAATTCCAACTGCTTGGGAAGCTGAGGCAGGAGAATCACTTGAACACAGGAGGCAGAGGTTGCAGTGAGCCAAGATCTCACCACTGCACTCTAGCCTGCTTGACAGAGCAAGACTCTATCTCAAAAACATAAATAAATAAACAAACAAACAAACAAACAACTTTTTGACCCCGGACATGATATCATTTTCCTTTTTAAAAGTAGACATCAATAACTCATACATTGCTAGTGGAAATGTAAGGTGAACTAACTTCTTTAGAAAATAGTTTGGCATTAAAAAAAAAAAACTAAATAAGCAATTACTATATGACCCAGTAATTGCACTCTTGGGCATTTATTCCAGAGAAATGAAAAGTTATGTTCACATAAAAATCTGTATGTGAATATTTACAGTAGTTTTATTCATAATAGCAAAAAACTGGAAAAAACTGAGATATCCTTTGATGAATGAATGGTTTAAAAAACTGGTACATCCATATCATGGAATACTACTGAGCTATAAAAAGGAGTGGCCTCTTGATATACAACTACTTGTACAGATCTCCAGGGTATTACGCTGAGTTTTTTTTTTTAAGCCAGTCTTAAAGTGGTTATATACAAAAGGATTCCATTTCAGTAACATTCTTGGAATAATAAAATTAAAGAGCTGGAGAACAGATTAGTGGTTGCCAGAGGTTAGAGGATTGGGGGAGAGGGGTATACAAGAAGAGATGGTTTAAGATGGAGTTGAGTGTGGCTATAAAAGTGCAACTCCTTATGGTGATGGAACCATTGTATATCTTCACATGTGATAAAATTGCATACAACTGTACATATACACACACACGAGTGCATGTAAAACTGTTGAAATAGGACTGAGGTTTTTGGATTGTACCAATGCCAATTTTCTGGTTTTGATAATGCACTATAGTTACACAAGATGTTACCACTGGGAGAAACTGAGTGAAGGGTATATGGGATCTCTCTGCACATTCTTTCTGGTGATATACAGGATCTATATTTAAAAATAGAAAGTTTATTTAAAAAGTAGACACCAAAGGCAGATGCATTTTTCATTGAAGCAAACTGTCCATCTTGCTGAGTTTGCAGAAAAAAATAGACGGTTCTTTTTTTTTTTTTTTTTTTTTTGACTACGTTGGATCCAAAGGCTCCCAACACAATTACAGTCTTCCAGTAATTGTACTGTACATACTCACCAATAGTAGAGAGTATAGTTAGTGTCGGGACTGGTATTCCTTCCAGGGAGCCAAGAACACTTCATGTAGCTCAGGTTGTGCCAAATGCATTGAAGCTCAGTCACAGCAGACTCAGGATCACCTAGAATATCCAGGCCAAGAGTTTAAGACCCTTCTTTCCTTGTAATGCAAAGTAGCAAATCACTCTTTGGCATGGGGATGATGAGAGTGCTTCATGCTGCTTTGTCAGAAAGCAAACACTTCATCTCTCACCCCATTTTACCCAGAAGTCACCCAGGATGGAGGAAACCCAAATCTAATTTGTTCACAACCTTCTCTCTTACCTCCTGATACAAAGAAAACATCTTCCCTATCACTGAGGGACCCTAACTAATATCCCTAACTGGAGGGAGAGATAAAAGATCAAAAACTATTTCAATCATAGACAATATCTACACAATTCCTAAATGAATGTGGATATACAAACAACCCTTATATATATCTGTCTTAAAAAAATTATTGAGGTATAATTTAACTTTCTGTCTTTTGATCAATACTGACACATTTTTTTTTTTAAATAAACATTCAGCCAGGCAGGGTGGCTCACGCCTGTATTCCCAGCACTCTGGAAGGCCAACGAGGGTGGATCATTTGAGGTCAGGAGTTCAAGAACAGCCTGGCCAACTTGGTGAAACACTGTCTCTACTAAAAATACAAAAAATAGCCAGGGTGGTGGCACATATCTTTAGTCCCAGCTACTCGGGAGGCTGAGGCACAAGAATTGCTTAAACTAGTGGGGTGGAGGTTGCAGTAAGCCAAGATCTTGCCACTGCACTCCAGCCTGGACAACAGAATGAGACTCTGTCTCTAAATAAATAAATAAATAAACAAACAAACATTCCTCCTGAAGCAATTCTGGGGAAAGGTAAGCCTAATTTAACTCTTAGTAGTTGCCTCTTAAGTGTCATGACTTTAAGAGCCCTAGTATCTTTCTGACCTAAAATCTCTATCTTTATAAAGCCATTTTATAAGGCTTAAAATGTATAAGGCTTAAAGGTATAATGTCTTTAAATTAAACACCTCTGTTTAAAATGTAAATCTGTTATCCCTCATGATCCTTGAAGGGGTACTACACTGAGCCATCATCAACCATTTTATGTCATAGTATAGTATAATAATTATTATTTTTTTGAGACAGAGTCTTGCTCTGTCACTCAGACTGGAGTGCAGTGGTGCGATCTTGGCTCACTGTAACCTCTGCTTCCCAGGTTCAAGTGATTCTCCTGCCTCAGCCTCCTGAGTAGCTGGGACTACAAGCACGTGCCACCACACCTGGCTAATTATTTTTTTTTTCTCCATGTTGACCAGGCTGATCTCAAACTCCTGACCTTAGGTGATTCACCCGCCTTGGCCTCCCAAAGTGCTGGGATTACAGGCGTGAGCCACTGCATCCAGCCATTTTTTTTTTTCATTAACTCCTAAGGAAAGGAGAATAGGGCAGGTAAGTTGTTTCAAATCTCCTGACAGTCCTGAATTTTATAATTTTACAAACAACACTTCATGTGTTTGTGATCAGTACAAAGCAGGTAAATGGAATGGCTTAGAGAACAGGGCACATAGAGCTAAGGACTGGAGGTTAAGAGATGGGGCCCAGCCCTACCCAACCAAGGGACAACATAATATTATATATAATTATATATTATATAATATTATGTATATTATATAAATGTATATTATAGATTATATATAATGTATATTATATATTATATATAGTGTATATGTGTGTTATATATATGTTTTGTGTGTGTGTATATATCTGTAGATATACATATATATGTATATATATACACACACACACAACATTCACTCTTTGCCAGGCACTATTCTAAGTACCTCACGTATACTGACTTACGTAATCATCCCAATAATTCTAGGAGATAGATACTATCATCATGCCCAGTTTACACATGAGGAAACTAAGGTGCAGAGGGGCTAAGAAATTTGCCCAAGGTTACACAGCTAATAGCTGGCAGAGCTGGGATTTAAACTTAGACAGTTGGTTTCTGGTAGCCCTGCTCTTAATCAGTATATGCTATTCCCTGTATGTAACATAAGAGCCAGAAGGACATTGGGAGAGGTGGGATTGGGGAACAATGATCATCCTCACTACTTGACAGCTTTTCCTAGGGTTGTCTTGTATTATCTTGTCTAGACTTGTATTGGAGCCAGGCCAGCATAATATTTTTCTCTTTAAACAACATCTTTTCCCAAATATATCCTGCATATCAAACTAAGTATCACACATAATGGGTAAGAGAGTATTTTGTGTTTTATTTTTAAAGCACTGGGCCTGAAATGTGAAGACATACAGCAAGTCACGCAGTTCCTTTCTTCCTCGTAAAATGGATCAGGGTAATAATACATGCCTCACTCACTTCACAAGATAAGCTTGTGAGTCTCGATCTAAAGGAGGTGTGTGTGTGTGTGCGCGCATGCTCATGTGAACATGCATGCATGCGCATGTGTATATCATTTTTAAAATTATTAAATTTTATATAACTATTAGGCATTGTTATTCAAGTTGTTTGTAAGCTTCTTCAAGGCAGAGACATACTCATATTTTCATTGAGCTGCTAGCACCTAGTACAATGTCCGGCACTTATTAGACTCAGAAAATGTTTGAGAATTGAATGAATTAATGAACAATGCACAAAAGCACTGCAGCATTCGGATTTATTCTCTAAACACCAAGAGATAGTGCTTTCAGTTGTTACCTTCTGGGGGTGAGATGCATTTTTCAACCAAAATGCTAGGCTTCTCACTTTCATTGGTGCTACACTGGGACCCCACTTGCAGACAAATCCTCTCATTCAGGGGCACTTCTTTCGAACGACGAGTTTCCGGAGCTATTTTCTAAGGTTAGAAAATTGAAAAAGGCATTGCTTCAGCTAACACACACTTAAATAATGAAATATTAGCATGTCTAAACGTGGTGTGTTTTTCTTTTATCAAAAAAGTTCTCAAATGGTATAGATCAGTGATTCTCAATTGGGGGTGATTTTGTTCTCCCTGCCACTCTCAGGGACATTTGGCAATATCGAACATTTTTTATTGTCCTAACTTGGGAGGGGGAGGTTACCAGCATCTAGTAAGTAGAGGTCAAGGACGCTGCTAAACATCCTACAATGCACACGAGAGCCCCCCTCCTCCTACAGCAAACCCTTCACCAAATGTCAGTAGTGTCACCATTGAGAAACACTGGTGTAGATAAAACAATTTCCCACATTTTAAAGGTATAAACATGAAATTTACCTATAAACCTACAATGCTAACATATCAACTCTCTAAAAGCAATTTTAAAGGAAACAGAATATGATTATCAAAATTCACTTAGAAGTAGATGCACTGTACCATGAAAATTAAGGTAAAAAAAAGGGATGCTTTAAGAATCCAGGAATCATGCCAGGCTCAGTGGCTCATGCCTGTAATCCCAGCACTTTGGGAGGCTGAGGCAGGCAGATCGCTTAAGCCCAGGAGTTCGAGACCAGCCTGGGTAACATGGCAAAACTCCATCTGTACAAAAAAAAAATTGGCCAGGTATGGTAGCTCATGCCTGTAGTCCCAGCTACTCATGAGGCTGAGGTGGGAGGATCACTTGAGACTGGGAGGGGGAGGCTGCAGTGAGCCAAGATTGCACTCTAGCCTGGACAATGCAGTGAGACCCTGTCTCAAAAAAAATCCAGTAATCATGGTTACTTCTGGGTAAGGAAGTAAAGGAGGGGGGCCTGAGGGCTGAAGAGAGACTTTTCATTAAACCTCTTTCTCTACTGTTTAACTATTTTGACTACCTCATATATATGTATAAATTTCAAGCATTGCTATATGTGCTGAGTATATACACTCTCATTCTGAAAAGTAGATAAGCTTTGTAGAACGATAGGAAGCCAATTTATAGACATCATAGAGACATAAATCACCAGTCTGGTTACTATGACTTAGAATAATGAGATTAATGGGCTCTCTGGGAAATTAACATTTCCCAAACTGACAGAGTTGGAATAATTAAGAATGGAGCTGCTTTTTATCAGAGCTCCAAGGAGAGCACTTCCTGTTTTGCAATAGCTTCTGACTCAAGTCAGAGATAGTATTTCCTTTCATCTACATGTTGACGGCCATGAAGGGGAAAATTTGCCACAGTTAGTTCTATCTGCTAACCTAAGGAGCTATTCTGCCATGTCACATGCCTGCTGCCAGCTGAGCATGAGGGCAACTGTGAGATACCCCCAAAACCAGGACATATGGATGGCCTCTGAGAAGTAACTAGCAAGTCAACAATGAATAAATCATAGCAAGGACACAAAAACAAAATCACTTTATAGAACCAGAACAGCTCTTAGGTCCAATCAAGACAGCACTGTGAAAAGGGAGTTGGTCAGCCCTGGAAGAACAGAAAAAGAAATGTCTGTGAGCAAAACCCTGACAGGGAGGAAAAAGAGGGTGATACAGGAATGTGGGCATTGAATTTTTTTGTCCCACTGGCAAAGCTGTTTACCCTTAATAGGGCCTCCAGCTATTCTTAGACAAGTATATTTTTACAACTAATTTCTGATTCCTCACCAAGAAACGTACTTAACATTTGGCTTCCCATATAGGCTCTGCTGACAGGGATGAAATGCACCAGTTACGCTAACAGAAATCTTCCTAGAATGCTTCATCATTACCATTACCATTTTCACAACAAAGTAAAAAATCAGCCCCTGAGAGATGCATCTGTGCTGAGGAAATGAGGTTTCTGAGTATGTGAAGCTGAAGACCTGCCTCCAGGATCATGGTAATGGTGGCAGGAAGGCTTCGAATACAAATTTTACCAACCTCACAATTTTACTAAGCACAAGTCCTATTTATCTCTGAAGAAGCCACCCTTATCCAAGGATCCATGGCAATTTTGTTTGGAAGCTATATTTGCCCTTTGAAGACACCAGGGGAAAATGTACAGTCAAATGTCAAATTAGACTGTACAGTCAAATACAGTCAAATTAGAATCATCATGAAAATAATCCCAGTTTTCATATTATAATGGACATTGTTCCAGCTAGAGGGTTACGGAGTTTTAGTACACACAAATTATCACAATGGAATTTTTAATTTAAAAGATGCCTTAGTGGCCAGGCGTGGTGGGTCACACCTGTAATCCCAGCACTTTGGGAGGCCAAGGTCACCTGAGGTCAGGATCACCTAAGGTCAGGAGTTGGAAACCAGCCTGGCCAACATGGTAAAACCCTGTCTCTACTAAAAATACAAAAAAAATTGGCTGGTCGTGGTGGCATGCACCTGTAGTTCCAGCTATTTGGGAGGCTAAGGCACAAGAACTGCTTGAACTCAGGAGGCAGAGGTTGCAGTGAGCTGAGATCGTACCACTACACTCCAGCCTGGGTGACAGAGCAGACTCCATTTCAAACTAAAATAACATAAAAAATTAAAAAATGCCTTAGTATCTAAATCTGAACCTTATGCTTTAGGCATATGAATAATAACATAGAAAAGGGACAGTAGAGGGAAAATTTTTTCAAATAATAATTTTTTTAAAATTTCTTTCAAAGTTCAAGGTAAACAATATTAAACTGGCACTAATAAAGTAGGAACCCAGATTATCAACAATTGCCAAGTCAAGTACACCTCTCTGTATCACACAAGAAACTAAATTCCTAAATTCCTTCCATCAAATTTTTTTTTAAACAGTCTTGCTCTGTTGCCCAGGTTGGAGTGCAGTGGCATGATCTTGGCTCACTGCAACCACTGCCTCCTGGGTTCAAGCGATTCTCCTGCCTCAGCCTCCCAAGTAGTTGGGATTACAGGTGCACACCACCATGCCTGGCTAACTTTTGTATTTTTAGTGGAGACAGGGTTTCACCATGTTGGCAAGGCTGGTCTTGAACTCCTGGCCTCAGGTGATCAGCCCGCCTCAGCCTCCCAAAGTGCTGGGATTACAGGCATGAGCCACCACACTCAACCCTCCCATCAGATCTTGATGAGGTATGTGTGATGGCTCCCACGTGACTTTTGGCTTTGGTGAATCATTCCCACTGGTAGCTGCTGTATGATGTTATGCCCCACCCTGCAGGGAATCTGGTTCCCTTTGAAAATTTATCAAAAACCAAGGCAAGAGTCCTGAACTGATCTCCCCAGACCAATGTTCACTTGGCTGGACCGCACCTTTCTCAACTCCAGAATTCCTTTCTCAAAAAGAAAGGGAGTTAGCTTCAGCATCTTCCTATTTGGATGCCTGGTCTTTTGATTAGTTTGCCTAATGGGACTTGCCCATCTCTTAGTGATGAAAGATATCTAAAACCTGATGCTAGATCCTCCTTCTACTTGCCAGCTGAGGAACTATTAGACACTGCTTAAAAAATGGTAGAGGGCTGCCATTCACACTAATCTTTTCTTTTTCAAAAATCCTCTGCAAATCCCTGTCTCTCAACTTGATGAGCCTCCAATCTTAAGATTGAAAATGACCTCAAGAGTTTATTTCGTTTAGCAACTTGGGACCTTTGAACATTTTCCTAAGCTCCCTAATGTACAAACTATCATAATGCCATTGCTTCAATATGCTTCAGGGATAAATATGCCTCAGTTTGGCCCGATGATGCTAACGCTGTACCCAAAGGACAGAAAGAGCAGAGGAAAATTACTTCTGCCATTCATTTTCAGCCTCAGGATGATAAACTTGAAAAAGGTCCAGACAGGATATCTCCTATCACTGACTGGAAGGAAGAATCCGTGTTCATCACAACCGTAGGACTGATGGCCATCAATGCTGTCAAATGGCTAAAATAAATGAGCTGGCCTTAGGCAGAGGTCACCCTTTTTGGTCTCTATCTGGTTTCTTCGGGGTAAAATGGAGGAAACAAGATTAAATGATAATATTAGGCTGACAAATAATACTGACAACATTCAACCATTTTGACCCATAAAAGTGGCAATTTCACATGGCTCAACCTAACAACAGTAACAATAACAAAAGCTAACAATTACCTAGCACTAACTCTGTGTCGGGTGCATTACAAACCTCATCTCCTTTAATGCACATGCCATCCATATTCAGTAGGTACTATTATTACGCGCCCCCCCCCCCAAACAACCCTATATTTTATAAACAAGAAAATGGGAGCTCAGAGAGGTTAAGTGATTTGCCCAAAATCAAACAGCTTGAAAGGGGAAGAGATAAAATTTCAAGCACAATTCTATCTGATTCTACTGCCTCCTAAAGTTACATTTAACTCTAGATTTCTGCACATATTCTGAGGAAATAGCCCGATTTCCAGGCTAGAACACCAGCCTGGGTACCTGATTGATCCTTGACAACTTAAGGAAAAGGGACCTGAAAAGCAACCTCTCCTCAGGGTTTCAGTTAGACACTTGGGTGATTACAGGGCTTACAGCCAGAGGCACTTAGGGTCTTTCTGTGAATTTGTCAAGGCTCAATTACCAAAAATCACCACTAAGACTCCAAATGCCTAAGGCCCTTCCTTAGGAGGAACTAGAGGAAGCCAACAGTATGCAAAGGCGAACTCCAGTCTCACTGCTAGTAGTATCATTGGCTTCCACATTTAGAAGACATCTTTTAAAATGCAAATACTTCTGATAAGCCTCAATTCTTTATCAATTAATGCCTAAACCATAAGTAACACCTCAGCAGGACAAGGGAGAGGAAGGCAGATTAGCAAATTTCCCTCCAGAGGAACAGCATGTTCCATCCTGACTATTAAACTTTTATATACATTATTTTCTGTGTCCCAGCAAGCCAGCGAAGTGACTAAAGCCATACTTTATACATAAGGAAACAAAGGCTCAGAGAGGTTAAGCAATTTATTCCAGGCCAGAGTCAGCTAAGAGTGACAGTGCCAATCAGAAGCTAGTTCTCCTGACTCTTCCTGCCACCAAAGCTGCCTGAACTTGGTGCTTCTACAATTCACTGATGCAAAGCACTGTTGCTAATAACTTCTCATTCTGCCTACTCAAAATCCTGGACAAATTCAACCCCAAACACCCAACCCCCTCACCGCCGCCACCCTGCAACAAACACATACACACTGAAAGAAGGTATAAAAAGATTTTGAAAAAAAAGTTGAATAAGATTATCATAAAGAACCTGAAATTATCCATACCTATTAACAAAAATTCACTTATATCAGTTGACTAGAAATCTTGAAAGTCTTCCTCCTTTTTCCGCGGGCATTACGGAACCCTCTACTCAAACACAGCTGCCGCTGACAACTTACTTTTTCACTTTCCATATGGCCATTTACTTTTACACCACATAGTGCCTGTATATCTATTTGTCCATGTGATTAGCAAGATGTTAAATGTAAAAATTCCCAAAAATTAAGTGTTATATAGATACAAGGCAATACAGCTACAGGCAGGAACATAGGAACACATTTTAACAATAACATAATTATTTATTGAGTACCTTAGAGAAAAAGATATCTAGTATTTCCTGTCAGAGCAATCTCAATTGCATTTAATTGTCAAATAATTAGCAAATATTTTTAAGTGTTCACTTGTGTCAATAGTTGCTTCTATAATTTCCCCAACTGAAATTTAAACACACCCTAAAATACAATTTCCACTTTGATGTAAGATTAGAATTTGGCTTATTCTTGGCACCAATTCATAGTGTTCACTTTACCTCATCAATGTAACATGTTGCAGAAAACTTACCTTATCTTGTTTGTCGCCAAAATGACTAAAATACCATAGACTACAATTTGGGCTGGCCCCCTCAGGTGGATTCCATGTCCATATTACTGTGCAGAGGTTTTCAACAGAGACACTCAAATTTGTCACAGGTGGCTGAGTTTCTGTTCAAATCAAGGACAAAAAAAATGAATTTATCAACAGTATCTTTAATGGTTTGCTTAATTCTCCCAAGTCCTGGAGGGCAAGACAGTAATAGCTGAGTTAACAACATCTAACATTTACTGGGCCACGGACTATTCTAAATATTCCACACATATTAATCCATTTAATCCTCACAACAATCTTGGAGATAGGGACTAGTATTAGCCTAATGTTTTTGTTGTTGTTGTTGTTGTTGTTGTTGTTTGAGATAGAATCTCACTCTGTAACCCAAGCAGGAGTGCAGTGGCACGATCTCAGCTCACTGCAGCCTCTGCCTCCCGGGGTGAAGTGATTCACCTAGCCTGTTACTGGGACTACAGGCACATGCCACCACACCTGGCTAATTTTTGTAATTTTAGTAGAGATGGGTTTTTGCCATGCTGGCCAGGCTGGTCTCGAACTCCTGAGCTCAAGTGATCCACCTACCTAGGCCTCCCGAAGTGCTGGGATTACAGGCGTGAGCCACCGGACCTGGCCTATTGGCCTCATATTAAAGATGAGGCAACTGAGGCAACAAGCAGGTGAAGTAATTTGTTCCATATCCCATGGCTACAGTAAACGGCAGAGCTGGGACTCTCACTTGAAAAGTGTGGCTCCAAGGTCACATTCTTAACCACTTCCATAGAGAAGAGTGATATTCTTAAATACTAATATTTCCAAGTTGTTCTCTTCCAGGAATTTGGGGTTCCCTAACCTTGGGATCCACACCTCACTCAATACAGACTGCTCAGACTGGGCACGGCGGCTCACACCTATAATCCTGGCACTTTGGGAGACCAAGCGGCTTGAGCCCAGGAGTTTGAGACCAGCCCGGGCAACATAGCAAAATCCCGTCTATACAAAAAAGTTACAAAAGTTAGCCAAACATGCTGGTACATGCCTATAGTCCCAGGTACTTGGGGGTTGAAGCAAAAGGATGACTTGAACCCGGGAGTTTGAGGCTGCAGTGAGCCAAGATCATGCCACTGCACACTCTAACCTGTGTGACGGAGCAAGACCCTGTCTCAAAAACAATGACGACAACAACAAAAAACCAGATTGTTCAAAATCTCAGCAGTTCTAGACATGAAGTCCTTGCCCACACCTAGGTCCTGAATGGTATTGCCTAGGTTTTCTTGTAGGATTTTAATGGTTTTAGGTCTAACATTTAAGTCTTTAATCCATCTTGAATTAATTTTTGTATAAGGTGTAAGGAAGGGATCCAGTTTCAGCTTTCTACATATGGCTAGACAGTTTTCCCAGCACCATTTTATTAAATAGGGAATCCTTTCCCCATTTCTTGTTTTTGTCAGGTTTGTCAAAGATCAGATAGTTGTAGATATGCGGCATCATTTCTGAGGGCTCTGTTCTGTTCCATTGATCTATGTCTCTGTTGTGGTACCAGTACCATGCTGTTTTGGTTACTGTAGCCTTGTAGTATACTTTGAAGTCAGGTAGCGTGATGCCTCCAGCTTTGTTCTTTTGGCTTAGGATTGACTTGGCGATGCGGGCTCTTTTTTGGTTCCATATGAACTTTAAAGTAGTTTTTTCCAATTCTGTGAAGAAAGTCATTGGTAGCTTGATGGGGATGGCATTGAATCTATAAATTACCTTGGGCAGTATGGCCATTTTCATGATATTGATTCTTCCAACCCATGAGCATGGAATGTTCTTCCATTTGTTTGTATCCTCTTTTATTTCATTGAGCAGTGGTTTGTAGTTCTCCTTGAAGAGGTCCTTCACATCCCTTGTCAGTTGGATTCCTAGGTATTTTATTCTCTTTGAAGCAACTGTGAATGGGAGTTCACTCATGATTTGGCTCTCTGTTTGTCTGTGATTGGTGTACAAGAATGCTTGTGATTCTTGTACATTGATTTTGTATCCTGAGACTTTGCTGAAGTTGCTAATCAGCTTAAGGAGATTTTGGGCTGAGATGATGGGGTTTTCTAGATCTACAATCATGTCATCTGCAAACAGGGACAGTTTGACTTCCTCTTTTCCTAATTGAATACCCATTATTTCCTTCTCCTGCCTGATTGCTCTGGCCAGAACTTCCAGCACTATGTTGAATAGGAGTGGTGAGAGAGGGCATTCCTGTCTTGTGCCAGTTTTCAAAGGGAATGCTTCCAGTTTTTGCCCATTCAGTATGATATTGGCTGTGGGTTTGTCATAGATAGCTCTTATTATTTTGAGATACATCCCATCAATACCTAATTTATTGAGAGTTTTTAGCAGGAAGGGTTGTTGAATTTTGTCAAAGGCCTTTTCTGCATCTATTGAGATAATCATGTGGTTTTTGTCTTTGGTTCTGTTTATATGCTGGATTACATTTATTGATTTGTGTATGTTGAACCAGCCTTGCATCCCAGGGATGAAGCCCACTTGATCATGGTGTATAAGCTTTTTGATGTGCTGCTGGATTTGGTTTGCCAGTATTTTATTGAGGATTTTTGCATCAATGTTCATCAAGGATATTGGTCTGAAATTCTCTTTTTTGGTTATGTCTCTGACAGGCTTTGGTATCAGGACGATGCTGGCTTCATAAAATGTGTTAGGGAGGATTCCCTCTTTTTCTATCGATTGGAATAGTTTCAGAAGGAATGGTACCAGTTCCTCCTTGTACCTCTGGTAGAATTTGGCTGTGAATCCATCAGGTCCTGGACTCTTTTTGGTTGGTAAGCTATTGATTATTGCCACAATTTCAGAACCTGTTATTGGTCTATTCAGAGATTCAACTTCTTCCTGGTTTAGTCTTGGGAGGGTGTATTTGTTGAGGAATTTATCCATTTCTTCTAGATTTTCTAGTTTATTTGCATAGAAGTGTTTGTAGTATTCTCTGATGGTAGATTGTATTTCTGTGGGATCGGTGGTGATATCCTCTTTTTCATTTTTTATTGCATCTATTTGATTCTTCTCTCTTTTCTTCTTTATTAGTCTTGCTGGCGGTCTATCAATTTTGTTGATCTTTTCAAAAAACCAGCTCCTGGATTCATTAATTTTTTGAAGGGTTTTTTGTGTCTCTATTTCCTTCAGTTCTGCTCTGATTTTAGTTATTTCTAGCCTTCTGCTAGCTTTTGAATGTGTTTGCTCTTGCTTTTCTAGTTCTTTTAATTGTGATGTTAGGGTGTCAATTTTGGATCTTTCCTGCTTTCTCTTGTGGGCATTTAGTGCTATAAATTTCCCTCTACACACAATGGCAACAAAAGCCAAAATTGACAAATGGGATCTAATTAAACTAAAGAGCTTCTGCACAGCAAAAGAAACTACCATCAGAGTGAACAGGCAACCTACAGAATGGGAGAAAATTTTTGCAACCTACTCATCTGACAAAGGGCTAATATCCAGAATCTACAATGAACTCAAACAAATTTACAAGAAAAAAACAAACAACCCCATCAAAAAGTGGGCAAAGGATATGAACAGACACTTCTCAAAAGAAGACATTTATGCAGCCAAAAAACACATGAAAAAATGCTCATCATCACTGGCCATCAGAGAAATGCAAATCAAAACCACAGTGAGATACCATCTCACACCAGTTAGAATGGCCATCATTAAAAAGTCAGGAAACAACAGGTGCTGGAGAGGATGTGGAGAAATAGGAACACTTTTACACTGTTGGTGGGACTGTAAACTAGTTCAACCATTGTGGAAGTCAGTGTGGCGATTCCTCAGGGATCTCGAACTAGAAATACCATTTGACCCAGCCATCCCATTACTGGTATATACCCAAAGGACTATAAATCATGCTGCTATAAAGACACATGCACACGTATGTTTATTGCGGCACTATTCACAATAGCAAAGACTTGGAACCAACCCAAATGTCCAACAACGATAGACTGGATTAAGAAAATGTGGCACATATACACCATGGAATACTATGCAGCCATAAAAAATGATGAGTTCATGTCCTTTGTAGGGACATGGATGAAACTGGAAAACATCATTCTCAGTAAACTATCCCAAGGACAAAAAAACCAAACACCGCATGTTCTCACTCATAGGTGGGAACTGAACAATGAGAACTCATGGACACAGGAAGGGGAACATCACACTCCGGGGACTGTTGTGGGGTAGGGGGAGGGGGGAGGGACAGCATTAGGAGATATACCTAATGCTAAATGACGAGTTAATGGGTGCAGCAAAACAACATGGCACATGGATACATATGTAACAAACCTGCACATTGTACACATGTACGCTAAAACCTAAAGTATAAAAAAAAAAATCTCAGCAGTTCTATAAGTAAGTTTAAGAAGCTCATCTTTAATTCTGCTTGCTAACATGACCTGGTAATTGTTTTTTTATAGCTTTTCCAAAGAAGTACTGAGAAAGAGACTTAGCAGCCCTTGTTCCCCTGAGGTCTGACACTAAACAGCTGGAGCTAGAGCTTTGACTAATCTGAAGAGGGAAGAGAAAGAGGAGGAACTGTGAAACATCATTTTAAACTTTCCTGAGAACTTCTCCTGAGACTATCAAAATCATCCCCCAGAAACTGGGTGATGGGTATACAGGAACCCTCTGTCCTACCTTTGCAACTTTTCTGTAAATCAAAAATTATTTCAACATAGAAGTTTATTAAAATTATTTGAAAATAATTCCCCCAAATTTTCTAAAGTGATGAACAGAACCATTATTAATTACTTAAGGATTATAGTAATAGTAATTTACCAAATGATAGAGTTAAATCTTGTACTCTATGCTAATACTTTGGAGTGCACTGGGCCTGTTACATAATCAGCAATATTTATACTGTTACCTTCCTCCCTAACTGAGCAAAAAATTCCATTTGTCCCAAAACATCAAAACATCAAACTCACAGGCACTCTGTAGTTGGTTTCTCTAACAGTCAATTTTATACATAGCAGCTACCTGGTCAGCAGTCTACAAAGGCCCTTGACCCTCAACATTCATTCCCTGGTGATTATTTAAAAGTCAGAAAACAGATGTTGATGAGGCTGTGGAAAATAGGGAATGCTTATACCCTGTTGGTGGAAATGCAAACTGGTTCCGCCACTGTGGAAAGCACTTTAGAGATTTCTCAGAGAACTTAAAATAGGCCAGGCACAGTGGTTCACGCCTATAATCCCAGCACTTTGGGAGGCTGAGGCGGGTGGATAACTTGAGATCATGAGTTCGGGACCAGCCTGGACAACATAATGAAACACCGTCTCTACTAAAAATACAAAAATTAGCCAGGCATGGTGGTGTACAACTGTAATACCAGAAACTCGGGAGGCTGTGGCATAAGAATCACTTGAACCCAGGAGATGGAGGTTGCAGTGAGCCAAGATTGCATCACTGCACCCCAGCCTGGGCAACAGAGCAAGACTATGTCTCAAAAAAAAAAAAGGACTTAAAATAGAACTACCATTCAACCCAACAATTCCATTACTTGATATATACCCAAAGGAAAATAACTCATTCTATCATAAAGACACATGTACCTGTATGTTCACTGCAGCACTATTCACAAAAGCAAGGACACGGAATTAACCTAAGTGCCCACCAACAGTGGATTGGATAAAGATAATGTGGCACATATATACCATGGAATACTATGCAGCCATAAAATGAATGAAACCATGCCCTTTGCAGCAACATGGGTGGAGCTAGAGGCCTTTATCCTAAGTGATCTAATGCAAGAATAGAAAACCAAATACCGCATGTTCTCACTTATAAGTGGGTGTTAAAACACTGAATACACATGATCATAAAGATGGAAATGATAGACACTGGGGATCACTAGACAGGGGAGGGAGGGAGGTGGGTTTGGGGGCTGAAGAACCACCTGTTGGGTACTATGGTTACAGCCTCGGTGATCGGATTGTTGGACCCCAAGTCTCAGCATCATGCAGTTTACCCATGTAGCAAATCTGTGCATATACCCTTTAATCTATAATAAAATTTGAAATAAAAAAAATCATTCCCTCTTCTAACTCTACCTTTTCCCAAGGTCCAATTGTGGGAAGGGGCAGCCCACAGCAGGACAAGGCCTTGTGGAAACAAAGAATTCCTATTGCACTGCATTAAAACTGAGCTAGTACCAGGGAGCACAAATGGCTCAGACAACAGTGCTATCGTTTTAAGTGATTAAAAGCATGTATGGCTATTCCATTTTGGCCTTTCTAACAGTATATCAATGATATCTTTTAAGACAAATCATTTGTCAGGTAGAGAGCCTCCAATAAAAACATTGGTCCTACTGGAGACTATGGTTTACCATAGGATTATCTGCCTTATTCTGCAGTTCCCAGAAACACAACCAAGATACATAGCTTAGCACTTCCAGTGCTCTCCCTACCCACCTACCTCCCACTCCCACACAAATATTAAAGCCCTGATAATAAAAATATACCTATTTATGGTTCACTTCAATTGTACTCCAATTTTCAAGGTAATTTTAACCTCAGTTTTGAAATAAAACAATGGCCTGCCCTATATTCAACCTTTCAAATGGGATTAATATTTTCCCATCTGTTTTGAAGTGTCCTTTGGTCAGATCTTCTAACTGGTTTGCATTTTGGGCTTCTTGGGGCTATCTGCTATCCTTTTCTTTTTCTCTTCTGGTTTCCTCCATATCTTTTGATTTTTCTACTTCCCACACTTTAAACACACACACACACATGGATTCCGGGAATAAGGCAAGAGTAGGAAGCACCAGACATCTATCTCCTCACCTAGATAAAAATGGTAGTGGCAGAATCTGTTTGATGTAACAATTTTGGAAGACTGAAGAGTTATATTAGGAAACACTTATATTGAAGGCTTGCAATTTCCAAGGAAAGGCTTGAACAACAAATTGCAACAAATTTTAATCAATGTCAGCTTTTACATAGTAGTAGCTGCCCATCCTTCATCTCCAACCCCATGGCAGGCAGCTGTGCACATGTTCCTGGAGCCCTCTGCCCACAGCTTGCAGGCTATGCGGGCAAAAGTACTCTGTCCTCCAAATATCAGGGATTTGTACTCTGATTACTGATTGCTGCTTCTAATCACAGAGGTACAGACAAAGAGGCTGGCAGCCATTGTGGTTGCACCTGTCCCCATTGTTGCAAGCCCTCCCTATCCAGCTAAAGTGATTTCCAGAAGATGTAAAAGAATGGCGCTCTTCCCTTGTCACTTCATTTTTCTCCTTTTCTACTTTTGGGAGCCAGGCATTAAAGATTAGAAATTCTTAAACAACTACAGTGGCTGGGCATGGTGACTCACACCTATAATCCCAGCACTTCGGTAGGCCAAGGCAGGAGGAGTACTTGAGGCCAGCAGTTAAAGACCAGCCCTGGCAACGTTGCAAGATCCCATCTCTACCAAAACAATTTTTTTTTGTTTGTTTAAATTAGCTAGGTGTGGTGGCATGAATCTGTAGTTCCAGTTCCCACTGAAGTGGGAGGATCACTTGAGCCCAGGGATTTGAGGTTACAGTGAGCTGTGATCACACCACTGCACTCTAGCCTGGGCAACAGAGTGAGACTAGGTCTCAAAAACAAAACAAAACAAAATGAAACAAAACTATATACACAAAAAAAAAAAATAGAAAGTGACCACACATGCTCAGGGAAAGCCCAGAAAAAAACCTGAGAAGACTAAGTTTACACTTCAGGTTGATGCTCAACACACAGACAGCCTACAATAATCAAAAAAATAAAAACAATAAACAATAACAAAAAAACAGCAAATCATGGGGGAAGGGGGGAATCTGGTTTCCAGAGAAACCAGATTTAAATGTCCAGTTTTTAACAAAGAATCACAAGGCTGACAAAAACAAAACAAAACAAAACAAACAAAAAAAAAAACAGGAAACTATGGCCCATTCAAAGAAAAAAAAGTTAAACAACAGCAAACCTGTCCCTGAAAAAGACCTGATGGCAAATGTATTAAAGAAAGATTCTGAAACAAGTATCTTCAGATGTTCACAGAACTAAAGGAAGATGTGGAGAGAGTCAAGAAAATGATATGTAAGCAAAATGAAAATACCAATAAAGAGATAGAAAACCTAAAAAGAGACCAAAAAGAAACTCTGGAGCAGAAAAGCACAACTGAAATAAAAAATTCACTAAAAAGAATCAAAGGTAGATTTGAGCAGGCAGAAGAAAGAATCAATAAACTTGAAATTAGGGCAATAAAAATTATTGAGTCCAAGGAACAGAAAGAAAAAAAGATTGAAGAAAAGTGAACAGAGTCTAAGAGACCTGTGGTACACCATCAGCAGACCAGTGTATGCATTATGGGGGTTCCAGGAGAAGAGAGAGAAAGGGGAAGAAAGAATACTTGAAAAAATAATGAGCCGGGTGTGGTGGCTCATCCCAGCACTTTGGGAGGCCAAGGCAGGCAGATTGCCTGGGTCCAGGAGTTCGAAATCAGCCTAGCCAACATGGCAATATCCCAGTTCTACTAAAAATACAAAAATTAGCTGAGTGTGGTGGTGCACATCTGTAATCCCAGCTACTTGGGTGGCTGAGGCAGGAGAATCGCTTGAACCCGGGAGGCAGAGGTTGCAGTGAGCTGAGATCGTGCTACTCCACTCCAGCCTGGGTGACAGAGTTAGACTCTGTCTCAAAAAAAGAAAAGAAAGAAATAATGGATGACAACTTCCCAAATTTGATGAAAGGCGTAAATATAAACATCTAAAATGTAGACGATGCAGTGAAAGCAGTACTATTGGAAAAATTTATAGCTATAAACACATATTAAGAAACAAGAAAGATCTCAAATCAGCAACTTTAACTTTACAACTTGCGTAACTAGAAAAAGAACAAACTAATCTTAAGCTATCATAAGGAAGGAAATAATGAAGATTAGACCAGAGATAAAAGAAAAAGGGAATAGAAAAATAGAGAAAATCAGTGAAACTAAAAGCTTCTTGAAAAGATCAACAAAATGGACAAAACTTTAGCTAGATGGACTAATAAGAAAGAAGACTGAAATTACTAAAATCAAAAATGAAAATGAGAATTTTACTCATTTTCAAAAATGAAAACGAGTATTTCTCTAGAATCATTACTACTGATTCTAAAGAAATAAAAAGGGTTATAAGAGAGTACTACGAACAACCGTACACTAACAAATTGGACAGCCTAGATGAAATGGAGACATTTCCAGAAACACAAAACCACAAAAACTAAATCACAAAGAAATGGGAAATCTAAACAGACCTATAAAGTAGTAAGGAGATTGAATCAGTAATCAAAAATCTCCCAACAAAGAAAAACCCTAGACCTGATGGCTTCACAGATAAAATTCTACCAAACATCTAAAGAACTAGTACCAAACCTTCTCAAACTTCATAACTCATTCTACGAGGCCAGCATTACCTGATACCAAAGCCAGACAAAGACGCTACAAGAAAACTATAGACCCATATGCCTTATGAACATTGATGTACAAATTCTCAACAAAATAGCAGTAAAGTGAATATAGGGGCATATCTATAATCAAAAGGATTACAGACCATGACCAAGTGGGATTTATTCCTGGAATACAAAGATGTTTTAACATACAAA
Organism: Symphalangus syndactylus; assembly: GCF_028878055.3. Taxonomy (NCBI): domain Eukaryota; kingdom Metazoa; phylum Chordata; class Mammalia; order Primates; family Hylobatidae; genus Symphalangus; species Symphalangus syndactylus. The sequence goes on along the minus strand of NC_072447.2, from coordinate 122,252,804 downwards.
ACTTGATCAATGTAATATACCACATTAACAGAATAAAGGGGAAAAAAACTACCTGATCATCTCAATTGATACAGAAAAAGCATTAGACAAAATTTACTTTTCATGATAAAAACACTCAACAAACTAGGAGTGTAAGAAAATTGACTTAAAAGTTATATATGAAAAACTCACAGCAAATATCACCCTTAATGGTGAAAGACTGAAAGCTTTTCCTTTAGGGTCAGGAATGAAACAAAGATGCCCACTTTCACCACTCCTATTCAACATAGTACTTGAAGTTCTACCCAGAGCAATTAGGCAAGAAAAAGAGATAAAAGACATCCAGTTAAAATAAGGGGTAAAATTATCTCTGTTTGTAGATGATATGGAAACACATCCCATGTTCATGTATTAGAACACTTAATATTCTTAAGATGTCAATACTATCCAAAGTGATATACAGATTCAATTCAATCCTTATCAAAATCTTAATGGCATAGTTTTGCAGAAATAGAAAAATCCATCCTAAAATTCTTATGAAATCTCAGGGAACCCTGAATAGCCAAACAGTCTTGAAACGGAAAAACAAAGCTGTAGGACTCACACTTCCTGATTTCAGAACTTACTACAAAGCTGCAATAATCAAAACAGTGTGTACTGGAATAAAGATAGACATACCGATCAATGTAATAGAATAGACAGTCCAGAAATAAACCATCACATGTATGGGCAAATGATTTTGACAAGAGTGCCAAGACCACTCAATGCAGACAATCTTTTGAACAAATGGTGCTGGGAAAACTGGATATCCATATGAAAAAGAATGAAATTGGACCCTTACCTAATACCAAGTAAAAAAAAAATTCAAAATGGATCAGAGACTGAAATTGTAAGACTAAAACTATAAAATTTTTAGAAGAAAACATAAGACAAAAGCTTCATACCATTGGATTCAGCAACAATTTCTTGGATATGACACCAACAATGTAGGTAACAAAAGAAAAAATTGACGAATTAGATTTCATGGAAAAAATTAAAATGTGTGCATCAAAATATTCACAGAAAAAAGTGACTCACAGAATGTAAAAATATGTGTAAATCATATATCTGATAAGGGATTAATATCCAGAATATACAGAGAATGCCTAAAACTCAACATTAAAAAAAAACTCAATTCAGAAATAGGCAAAGGCTTAAATAGATATTTCACCAACAAAGATATGCAAATAGCCAATAAGCACATGAAGGTGTTCATCATCACTAATATTTAGGAAAATGCAAACCAAAACCACAATGAGATTTCACCTCACCCCCATTAGAATGGCTACTATCAAAAAATAGAAAATAAATGTTGGCAAAGATACGGAAAAATTCAAACCCCAGTGCATAGTTGGTGGAAATTTAAAATTTCACTATGGACAACAGTATGGTGGTTCCTCAAAAAAATTACAAATAGAATTATCATATGATACAGTAATTCCATTTCTGGGTATATACCCAAAAGAAGTGAAAACAAGGTCTCAAAGAGATATTCTACACCCAAGTTCATAATAGTATTGTGAAATCGCTAAAACATGGAAGCAACCTAAGTGTCCATTGACAGATAGATAAGCAAAATGTGGTATATGCATACAATGGAGTATTAGTCAGTTTTTAAAACGGAAAAATTCTGACATATGATACAGCATGAACCATGAGGGCATTATGCTAACAGAAATAAGCCAGTCATAAAAAAGACAAATAGTATAAATCATGCTGCTATAAAGACACATGCACACATATGTTTATTGCGGCACTACTCACAATAGCAAAGACTTGGAACCAACCCAAATGTCCAACAATGATAGACTGGATTAAGAAAATGTGGCACATATACACCATGGAATACTATGCAGCCATAAAAAAAGATGAGTTCATGTCCTTTGTAGGGACATGGATGAAACTGGAAACCATCATTCTCAGCAAACTATCGCAAGGACAAAAAACCAAACACCGCACATTCTCACTCATAGGTGGAAACTGAACATTGAGAACACTTGGACACAGGAAGGGGAACATCACACACTGGGGCCTGTTGTGGGGTGGGGGGACGGGGGAGGGACAGCATTAGGAGATATACCTAATGTAAATGACGAGTTAATGGGCGCAGCACACCAACATGGCACATGTATACATATGTAACAAACCTGCACGTTGTGCAATGTACCCTAGAACTTAAAGTATAATAAAAATATATATATATATAAATACAAAAAGGAAAAATTCTGACATATGATACAACATGAACCATAAGGGCATTATGCTAACAGAAATAAGCCAGTCACAAAAAAGACAAATAGTATATCATTACATTCATATGAGATACTTAGAGTAGTCAAAATCATAGAGACAGAAAGTAGAATGGTGTTTGCCAGGGGCTAGGGGCAGGGGAAAATGGGGAGTTATTGTTTAATGGGTACAGAGTTTCAGTTTTACAAGATAAAAAGAGTTATGGGGATGGATGGTGATGATGGCTGCACAGCATTATGAATGCATTCAGTAACACTGAACTGTGTACTTAAAAATGATTAAGATGGTAAATTTTATGTTATGTGTATTTTATAATAAAAAATTGAAGAAAACACAGGCACTGAAACTTTAAATATAATCTCCAAATGTTTAAATATATACAAATACATGTGAACTGTGTGTGTATACAACATGCCTAGACATATACATGATTAAGTGATGATTATACTACTTGTAAAGGTCTCTAACAGCTCTTCGTGTATAACTTCAACATAGTGTAGTGTTTAAGAGCACAGACTCTGGAGCCTGACTGCCTGAGTTTATATCCCACCTCTACTACTTGCCAGCAGGCAAATTACTTAACCTCTCTATTTCTCAGTTTTCTCATCTCTAATATGAGGATAATAATAGTACCCTCTTGCAAAGGGTTATTATGAGGATTAAATGGGTTAATACAAACAATGTGCTTAGAATAGTGCCCACAGGCAGCAAGTGCTATGTGTTAGCTATCTGCTTTATTTCTTTAAGACAAAACAATTCTAAAGAGTGGCTTTTTTTTTTTTTTTGGAGACGGAGTCTCACTCTGTCACCCAGGCTGGAGTGCGCTGGTGTGATCTCAGCTCACTGCAAACTCTGCCTCCTGGGTTCAAGCGATTCTCCTGCCTCAGCCTCCCGAGTAGCTGGGATTACAGGTGTGCACTGCCACGCCCGGCTAATTTTTGTATTTTTAGTAGAGACTGGGTTTCGCCATGTTGGCCAGGCTGGTCTCGAACTCCTGACCTCAAGTGATCCACCCACCTCGGCCTCCCAAAGTGCTGGGATTACAGGCATGAACCACTGTGTCTGGCCAGGGTTGCTTTGGTTTTCTCTTGAATTGATATGTGCCCCGGCCTTTGAGACAGAACAGTTATCCCTTCTACCTGATAAGCTTCCCTTAGGCACCTAATTTCGACCATGTCTTGGGGATTGCACCACTGACTTCAGAAAAGGGAGTAGGAAGGGACCCAAGTATGTCTGTTATCTAAACCTCAAATCCCAAGTTTGTACAGTCATCTACCACAACATCCTATTTAAATTAAGAGTTAATACAATCTACTATTTAATAAGAAGGCATTTTGCTTAGCTTATAGCTTTTGCTCTCGCCTGTCCAATCACAGCAGCTAGCAGAGGCATGCACATTTCGGGAAAAGTTAAGGAAATCACAAGAGTCATATATGAGTCATCTGTCCCCTTCCCTTACATCCACTCAGGCATCAACTCCTTGTTTGTTTTTTTCTTGCAACATCTTTCTTAGTTACCCCAATCATGCAAATATGCTCTGTTGTGCCCCACCAGGTGGGAAGATACCAGTAAGTCATGGTCCTGGACAGGAAGGGTTCACAGCACATTTTTCGAGTGGAGACCTGCAACCATAGATTCTTATGTAGCTTCACACTCCAGGGGCTCCCCTACCCAGTCAAGTCTCCCTGCTTGCTTCCTCCTCCTGTGTTATTTTTCCCATGCTGTGCTGGACTCAGAGCTTTCAAGGGCAAATCAAGCTATTCTGCCTGGATTGACCTTACCAATGCCCTCTCCTGCCAAGCCAGGCTCCTTCCTGACCACAAAGGAGCACTCTCACCCTCATTTCTGGGTCTCTGCTCCTGCTATTCCCCCCACCTGGAATAAATACTCCACCTACTCAAATCCCACTCATCCAGAAGATCTAGCTCAAGTTTTACCACTTCCATAAAAACTATCAACCTTCAGCTTTTTCTCTTTTGAATGCCTATAGTACTAGTTGTTTGGACCACACAGCCCAGCCACTATAAAGCCAGTCTCCAATGTAGTATCAGTCACTTCTTTTTTTGTTTTGAGACCGTCTTGCTCTGTCGCCCAGGCTGAAGTGCAGTGGCCTGATCTTCGCTCACTGCAACCTCTGCCTCCCAGGATCAAGTGAGTCTCATGCCTCAGCCTCCTGAGTGGCTGGGATTACAGGCATGTAATCCCACACTCGGCTAATTTTTGTATTTTTAGTAGACGGGGTTTTGCCATGTTGGCCAGGCTCAAACTCCTGGCCTCAAGTGATCCACCCGCCTCAGTCTCCTAAAGTGCTGGGATTACAGGCATGAGCCACTGCACCCGGCCTAATATAGTATCATTAGCTTCTTAACAAATGGCTTGCACATACTTTCGTGGGTCCCAAGCCGTCCTGCCCTGCTACCCTGGGAGGTGTCCGGCTAAGGACTCGCGTCTTTTCTGCTGGGCAGAAGCAGTGAGTACAGTGGTTATGGGCATGACCTCTGGAATCAGGCTGCCAGGGTTGGAAACCTAGCTCTTCCACTTTGCCAACTATGCGAATTTGGGCAAGGGTCTTGGTCGCACTGTGCCTCAACTTTTTTGTGTACAAAATGGGACTAATAACAGCAACTACAGGTTATATTATTGGTAAAGATTAAATGAAATAGTACAAGTAAAGCAGTTAGAAAACTGCCGGGCATAAATGCTATATACATGCTAGTTATAATTAAGACATGCCACAATGTGGGCCATTGAGTGGGACAGGTTAAACTAAGCTAGTAATCTAATCACTCTTATAAACACTCTGAGGATTAGAGCTGGAGGAGCTCTTAGAATTTATGCAGTTCAACCTCCTCATTTCACAGATGAGAAAACTAACTGCAGCACAAAAGAGAAGAAATGACCAGCCCAGAGTCCCACAGCTGGTAAATATCAGAACCATTAAAACTCAAGTCGTGGCCGGGCGCGGTGGCTCACGCTTGTAATCCCAGCACTTTGGGAGGCCGAGGCGGGCGGATCACGAGGTCAGGAGATCGAGACCACGGTGAAATCCCGTCTCTACTAAAAATACAAAAAAAAATTAGCCGGGCATGGTGGCGGGCGCCTGTAGTCCCAGCTACTCGGAGAGGCTGAGGCAGGAGAATGGCGTGAACCCGGGAGGCGGAGGTTGCAGTGAGCCGAGATCGCGCCACTGCACTCCAGCCTGGGCGACAGAGCGAGACTCCGTCTCAAAAAAAAAAAAAAAAAAAAACTCAAGTCGCACTGGAAACATCTAATTTTTTCCCACCATACCTCAATGCAATTTTATCAATACTTTTAATGGGGAAAGAAGTTTCTGTTTTCTAAATAAGCAAGTTAACAACAAACCATTGTGACAAGACTGATGAAGTTGGGAGTTGCCAGTATTGTCTAGATGGCCAGCTGTTGTTTCAGGTGTGTGTGGGAGTGAGTCTGTAGGAGGGAGGGTGCCGGAGTGGCACTGCGAAAATCAGCAGACTAATGAGATGGGTAACTTTAGACAAGTTCCTTCCCTTCTCTGGACTGCAATGTCCCCATACGATTATGGAAATCAGGTGTTCCCAACTGAACTACAGGCCCTTTTGGGGCAAGAATTTTGCTATACACTCTCAAGTTCTAAGTCAACCTAGAGAGCCTGGCTCAGTACTAAATAAGGCAGACACCTGAATAATTATTGACTGACAAGCTTCAAGTCTCCCTCAGGTCTCTACTCAAATGCCACCTTTCAGCAATATTTGTTTTCTTCTCGATCCACCCTTTTTACAATGGCAAACCCCTTCCCAGCTGCTGTGTTTTTATCTACTTAGCACCCTCAGACATATCATATATTTTACCCCCACCCCCCGATATGTCTGAGGGTAGGGACCTGATCTGTTTTGCTCACTGCTCCATCCTCAGCCCCTAAACACTGCCTGGCAGCATGTATTTTATTGACTGAATCCATAGAGGGCATTAAGGTTTCCTAATCAACATTTCAACTTGGATTTCAAAGCACATTGGTAAAAATGCAATAAGCATATATAAGTGTTTGTGTCAATGTGATAATAAAACCTATACAGTTTGGGGCTTTCATTGTCACCAAAAACGTCCAGAAGGCCATTCCTTCCAGGAGCTGCTCCTGCGGAAGTCATTAACTCCCAATTTTTCACAACTGCCAGGTTGATTAACTAGAAGTTACCAAACAGGGTGAGGGATATACACAACTCTCTGAACTATCTTTGCAACTTTTCCATAAATCCACAATTACTTTAAAATATAAGGTTTATTAAAGAGAGTGGGGCGGGTGGAGCATCTGCCGGGATGCTATTCTGGGTTTCCCAAAGGATTTCTTCGACGCCAGAGGGGGTCATGATCGTCACGTCCTTTTTCAACAAGGACTGAGATGTTTAGAGGTTCCCTTCAACTTCCACCCTTAAGAGCCACCCTTACACAGTGAGGATTGGCGCGGCCTCGGGCAAAGAGCCCCGGCGCGTTCTCAGCTCGCCTGAGCTTAGGTCGTGGTCCCCGCCGGCTCTGGCGCCTCATTTCCTCCCGGGCTCACAGGCGACATTCTGGACGCTGACCCGCGGCCCTCTGACGCCGTCGGCATGTTTCGGCCCCCCTGCCCCCGCACGCCTGGACGCCAGCCTCCTTGGCTCTTCCCGACTACAAGTCGCAGTCCTCTTACTTCGCTGCCGCCACCTCCGCCGCACCCGGAGTTCGGGAAAACCCCGCAGCTCCCGGGTCCCACCTCGAACTGGCCCCAGTACCGGGCCCCAGAGACCCCGCGCGGGAAGCCGCAGCTGCCGAGCGCGGGGCTTCGCGAGGGCAGCCCCCAGCACCCACCCCAGCTTCGGCCCTCCGCCCGGAGTTGACCTCCCGGGCCTTTCAGCCGTGACCCTCACCGCCCTCAGTCCTCCGGCCGCCCCTCGGGCCCCGAGGGTCGCACTCACCGGTAGGCGCGGCGCCCCCGCCCCCGCCGCCGGCGCAGAGCAGCAGCGCCCACACCCCGCAGAGCCGCGCCGGCCACTCCATGCAGCCTCTCGCCTCAGAGCCCGGCCGGGCTGGAGCCTTGGCAGTCCCCGCCTCCTTCGCTCCCTCTTCCACTTCCCGGCTCCGCCGCCCTGGAGGCTGGGGGCCGGCGCAGACGGGAATGGCTGCCCCGCCCACCGGCCTCAGGTAACCTGAGCCAGCGAGAGCGGCCGGACGAGGCGGGACGGCGCGCCGGCGGCTGAGGCGGGACGGCGCGCCGGCGGCTCTGGCGGCTCCTACGGCTTCCAAGGCTAGACACCTGGCCCATCCGCAGCTCCCGCGTCCGGTCTCTGACCGAACAAAACTTCTTCCACCACGTCGCCGCCCAGTCCGGGCGCTGCCTGGGCTCCCTCCCTCCGCGTGGCGGAGCCGGTGTCGCCGCTGCCTGCACACTTGCAGGGCCTCGGAGATGCTAGGGGCTGTGCCCTGCTGGACACCAGGACAGAGTCATCTGCGGAAAAGAGCCTTGACCTGGGAGTCTGGAGACCTGGCTTCCAGCCCTTGACCTCTGAGCCTTTGTTTGCTAGCGCTGACTCCAGGTTTAGTAATACCAGCCCTACTTCACTGGGTGGAGTTGGGGACACTAGCAGCACTGTGCTTTGTGAAAAGGACAAAGGGCATATTTGAAAGCTGGCTGTACATAATGTTGATTTTAAAAGGAACATTCCAAACATGAGGGAGGGTACCATACGTGCGTTTTTTAAAGCACACGACCAACTTTCTACATATTTTTCAAAGGGATGGGAGGTGAGTCGGAAGAATACACATTGATACTTGGGCGCCTGTGAGGGTCAGTGAGGCTGGGAGGAAGGAAAACAAGAGTCCTTAGGCGTTTCCTGCTGCTGCTGCTGCTGCTGCTGTCAAAAATGACCACAAATTTAGTGACTTAACAGTTTTATTTTATTACAGTTCTGGAGGTCAGAAGTGACACTGAGCTTAAATCAAGGTGTGGGCAGAAATGTATTCCTTCTGGAGATTCTAGGGGAGAATCTGTGTCTTTGACTTTTCCAGCTTCTAGAGTCTACCCACATTCCTTGGCTTGTTGCGGAACCACTCAGACCTCTGCTTCCTTTGTCGTATCTGACTCTGACCCTCTTACTTCCCCTTTTCCCTTATAAATACCCTTGTGATTAGATTAGGTCCACCAAATAATTCATAATAATCTCCCCATCTCAAAATCCTTGATTTAATCATAACTGAAAAGTCATTTTTGCTATGTAAGGTAACATATTCACAGGCGTTGGGGATCAGGATATGGAATCATGGGAGGGGGACATTATTCTATCACCTTCTCCCAAAAAACAGTCATGTCTAGATGGATGATGAGACCCATAATGAGGTATATTTTGGCCGAATTAAGCCAATGCATATACCTGAAAACAGTTACAAAAAGAATACCAATAAAAATGCTGATAATATACCTAGACTAGACCCCACCCAAAGTGCACAGGGATGTTTAACCTATTCAAAACAAAGGTTCCACTCTTGGAATTAAGGCCCTCAAATTCAATAAATATTTATGAAATTGTTCCAGGAACTGTAGAAGACACTCATCAAAAGCAAGCTCTGCTAACAGAAAGCTGCAGTCAGTTTGAGGGGCAATGATAAGGGCAAGAACAAGGAATTGTGGGGTACAAAAAGGGTGCCTTTTGGGAGGGAAGGAGCAAGGGAAGCTTCCAGGAGGAGGGCCTGCCTATGCTGAATCTCAGGATGTTGATTCTTGTGGCTAATGGTTCAGGATAAATTCCAGAATCCAGGCATGGTGGCATGCACCTGTAATCCCAGCTACTCTGGAGGCTGAGGTGGAAGGATCACCTGAGCCCAGGAGTTCAAATCCAGCCTGGGTCTGTCTGTAACAGAGTGAGACCCGGTTCTCAAAAAAAATAATAAATCCTGGCTTGCATATGTTATTGAACAAAATAATGTTTATGAAAAGTTTGTAAAGTATCAAGGCCTGTAGAACTGAGAGATAGTATCATTATTTCTAAATCCCTCCCACAAATAGGTCAGCCACTGTGTATCCCAAGGCCTTTCCTCCACCACCACCACAGACATATACACTTGTGGACATTTGCTGTAAACATTATGCAATGAGTTTATAATAACGTTTCCAAAATGGTTATGTCATCTGCCTTTTAAGGAGTCTTTAGTTGGAACAGGAGCCCCTGGGGACTGGCTGAGTGCCATCATGGGCACTGCTTGGCATAGATTGACCAAGCGCTTAATAAAACAGTAATGGTAGCAAATGATTAGAAAAATAGGGATTGCAACTTGTCATGAGCTTCCAGAAAAGCCCTGAGAATTTGAACATTGTGAGGGAAAAAACAAAGGGCAGTGTGGAGAGGGGAGAGACCTGATTTCTTTTCACCAAGATAGTTCCGGCCCGCTGGCCTTAAGACTGTATTGTTACTTTCCTTTCTTCCCAACCCTAAACATCATGCAACGATTTTTCAAATTTTTGGAAGGGGGTGGAAAGAGTCGGGAATGCTGTTTCCTCAACATAAAACTTGTATTTGTAATCTCCGTGTAGTGTGATTCAAAGAGCGTCTTGGATTGAATCAGGCCACTGCCCTGGTCTGCAGGAAGAATGAAGACAGATAGAAGGCTTTCCAGGAACTGCAGTAGACAAGGAGCTTTCAGTTTGGCTTTGTGTAAATCAAAATCATGATAAGTCAACATCAAGTTTAACCCTTAGAGTCCTGATGACTTGGATGCGAGACTACCAGTGGCCTTTCTTTCACTTTGGCCAGGGGTGGCTGGAGTTCTGCGCTGCCCTGTGTACCTAGGCCACTCCACTCAACTGTTTTGACCTTTACCCTTCTCACTAAATCTTTGTCCTTTTCTGTAACTGGAGGCTGAAAAGGGCATATGCAAGAAAATGTCTGGCAGGAAAGAATGATGTCCCTCTTTCCAAAGTCAGGTGTCCTTCCATCCAGTTAGAGACACCTTCCTGAGTCCAAAAGGGACACAGACACCAGCATATTCCAAGGGCTTAGCTAAAAGTGCTGGTCCCTTAGACAAAAATCTCACAAAGGGTCCTCTAAGCAAAACCTCACACCACTGCAAAACAAAGAAAAAGGAGAAATTGAAAACAGGGAATTTCCCTCCTGATTCTGGATCAGTGGCCCCCAACCAGGGGCAATTTTACATCCCAGGGGACATTCGGCAATATGGAGAGACATTTTTGGTTGTCATGACTGAAGCAGGGGGCTTGCTTCTGGAGTGTAGTGAGTAGAGGCCGGGGATGCTGCTGTTAATACAATGCACAGGACCGCCCCCACAACAAAGACTTATTCTACTCAAGATGACAACAGTGCCAAAGGTGAGAGATCCTAAGCTAGAATACTCTTTGTTGTCTTTTGTATTTGGTCCCCACCCACCCACTGTCCCCCATGCCTGGCCAAAATTAGAGATGAGTGCTAAAAGTACTAACTCTTGACAACTCCCTTTCCTGTATCTCGTACCCCCAGTTCCCCATCCACTGCCTAGTCTTGCAGTCACTTATTAGATGGTAAAACATCTCTCAGATCTATTCCTCCCCCCACCACCCGGTTTCACCTCTATGGTTCTATTTCAGGACTTTATCACCATTCCAGAAACAGTCTTCAAACTGGCCATGAGGGTCTACCCTTTACAAGACAGATCTTCCCAGTGAGCAATCTGTCCATGTCACTCCTCAGCTTAAGCTTAAGTGACACCCCTCCTTCATCAAATGCCGCAAAAGGCAGTCTCAACTCCTCTGCCTGCAGGCTTGCCTCTTCAGGATAGATTCCCCACACTCCTCCCAGCTTCACTTCCAGCCAGGCTTCCCTATCCCAGGGGGCTGATTGGCCACCTTCAGGCTGAATCTCCCTTGTAAGCAATTGTGTTTGGTCCATATCGTGTTGGAATTCCTGGGGATCTAGATGCCAAAGTTTTGTTTTGTTTTTTTTAAGTCAGGAGATTTTGCCTAAGGCCCCAGATTTCCAGCTTCTCTTAATAAATCAAAAGTCCTGGTAATATTGGACCTGTTTCAGTGTAGAAACTGTCAGCAGATGTCAGATGGGCTGCCACCTTGTTAACAGGGCATGTACTTCCTGTCTGCACAGGCCCTAGGGCTCCCTATTGCTCCCTGGCCTAGTCAGTGTTTCCTCACTTATGACTTGCCCGGTTCTTGTTTGTCACCTGTGATATTTTCTCACGACAAACCTTTTCTCTTGCTGTTCCCTTTATCTAAAATGCTTTTCCATTTCTCAAGTGTCACATTTTTTAGGGGCTTCTCTTAACTCCCCAATGCAAAATTCTTTGCTCCCTCCTGTGTGTGTGCTCATAGCACCAGACACGTTCCTCTATCATATCAAATCACACAGAGGTTTGTGTGCGTGTCTATTTCTGCCACTAGATTCAAGCTCCTGGAGGCCAGACTGTCCAGGGTGACTCCAGGTTTTCTACCTAGGAGGAGCTTAGTGGTGGGAATCTGATTGGAAGGAACAATCCCCAGGGGCCTTGTCTTGGAGCCATGTGTGTACAGCAAGAGCTCTACTCTTACTTAGATTCTGAGTGGATTGAGTCAGGGGAGCTTGGAGAAAGGCATCCTCTGGCACCACAGAGAATATAAAGATGAATGGAACATGGTTAGTGGCTCATAACTCATTCTCAATGTTTGGGTTTAATTGAGTTAAAGGTCTTTGCTCTTCAGCAAGTGGTTTTCTTCTACAGTTTTAGTGGAGTTCACTCAAGGGAGTGTTGCTTGCACAAGAGGCCACTGACAGGACCCTTTGGGTTTTGCCTGAGAGTAGGCACGCTTCTGGGTGACTGGGTCAGTGTCCTGAAACCCGTAGACCTGTGGGCCTCCAAACTTTACAGCAGGTTTGTTTGTTTGTTTGTTTGTTTTTTAAGATGGAGTCTCGCTCTGTTGCCCAGACTGGACTGCAGTGGTGCAATCTCGGCTCACTGCAACCTCCACCTCCTGGGTTCAAGAGATTCTCCTGCCTCAGCCTCTCAAGTAGCTGGGATTACAGGCCCATGCCACCATGCCCAGCTAATTTGTGTATTTTTAGTAGAGATGGGGATTTACCATGTTGGCCAGGCCAGTTTCGAACTCCTGACCTCAGGTGATCCACCCGCCTTGGCCTCCCAAAGTGCTGGGATTACAGGCGTGAGCCACTGCACCCAGCCTACAGCAGTTATTAAATTGACTCTTTAATTCAACAAAGCACTCTCTTTACCCAGAAATCTCCAATGCTAAAGTCCTCAAGATGGCTTCCAAGGCCTTACCCTATCTGACCCCATTATCTCTCTAACCTTCTCTCCTACTGCTCTCCTTGGCTCCCTTACTATCCTCCAGCAACACTGACCACCCAGCTGTTCCTCACACAAGCTAAGTGCACTCCTGCCTGAGGGCCTTTGCCTTGACTTTTTCTTTGGCTATTTGCTCTCTCCCCGTCAAGATATCCTCATGCCTCACTCCCTGGCTTCTGTCAGATCTCTCACTGAGGCCTGTCCTGGCCACCCCATTGAAAACTGCAAGCCCCATGGCCACTTCCTTTCTCTCCTCCCGCTTCCTGGGTCATTTGCTGTCTCCACTAGAATGTAAGCTCCATCAGGGCAAGAAGTTTTTTCTGATCGGTTCCCAGCTGGATCCCCAGCACTCAAAACTATATGTGGCACATAATACATGCTCAATAAATATATTTTAATTGAATAAATAAATTATACATTTTTCTAGGTGCTGTGAGGAATACCAACCAACAAACCAAAGGCCTGCTCTTAGGAAACTCCTGGTCTAAGTTGTGGAAAGGTATAGAGAGCAATTAGAGAAAATGCAAAAAGCAAACAAACAAAAATGGTACAAATGCTTATCTGTGGTACGGGTTCAAAGAAAGGTGACACAGGCCTGTGTGGTTGAAATTGCTTTTGAAGGTTTCTTACAGTAGATGGGAGTTGAACTAGACCTTGAAGGATGACCAGAATGAGAGAGGGAGGTTAGGAGGAGAGAGAGAGAGAGAGCAGTCAGTTTATGGCTTGACCTCATAAGCAATAAGAAGTCACAGCAGGCTTTTTACAAACAAGATGCTGACATAATATGTGGTGTTTTGCTTTCTAAGATGAATTACTAAGAGTTCGTTAATTCTTGTCTGGAGGTAAGAAGGCCCAGGAAAGACTATTTGAGGTGTTGGCAGCCAGGGACAGGGCCAGTCTCCAGGCAAACTGCTGGCTCCATCAGTCAGAGCCCAGGTGCCAGGAGGCTGATTCTTCCCTGGGCAAAACGACTTGGGGTGCTGCTCTACACAGGAGCATGCTCCTGGGGCCTGGAGCCCCTACCCTCTCTTGCACCCCTTGAAAGCATTCATTATTCCTTTCAGAAGCTCCCTGGCCTCACTTCCTCTAGGCTGCCAACCCTTCCTCTCTGGTATTGGCCTTGCTCTGTTTTCTAACACTTCAGTGTCTGAAAGAGGAAGGGCCTCTGTGTCTTAGCATCCAGGACCCCTCCTTTGGCTTCTGGCTGCGTTGCTATCATCACTGCCACTACCACTACCCTGGCATCTCAGCCAGGATCCCCTACAACCTTTTCACTGCACTTTCCCCACCCTGGATCTAAAACTATGTAGGGCCTGTCCCCTGTTCTGGTCCAGGCAGGACAGGGCCAATCCTTGCACACTTTACCAGCCCCATTAGTGCTTTGCCACTCAGTTCCCTGGCATTAGGATCTCTCCTCGGCCTTAGGGTTCCTCAGTTTAAACATTCACACTTTGGGAGGCTGGGGCAGGCGGATCACTTGAGCACAGGAGTTCCAGACCAGCCTGGGCAACATGGCCAGACTCCATGTCTACAAAAAATACCAAAAAAAAAAAAATTAGCCAGGCACTGTGACATATGCCTGTAGTCCCAGCTACTCTGGAGGCTGAGGCTGGAGGATGGCTTGAGCCCAGGAGGTGATTGTAGTGAACCGAGATCACGCCGCTACCCTCCAACCTGGGCGACAGAGCAAGACTGTCTCAAAAAAAAAAAAAAAAGAAAAAGAAAGAAAGATAGATTCAAATGATCCATTTGTGTGTTAGTCACCTGCACCTTCTTGCCTTGAAAGGTCTCCATTGTTTGCTTTGAAAGTGTGGGGCAATTAGTATTTTCATTTAAACAAAGAAGCCTCTAGTCCCTCTTGCCCCAATCCACAACGCCTCTCCAAGGAGGGGGCTCTTTGCATATCTGTAACTCCACCCCAGGAATTAATGCTCTCATTTGCATATCCCAATAGCATCCCCAGAGGTCACTCTGCATATCTAACTATTGGACAGATCGCTGTGCAAGCACAGAATTGAGGCCTCATTTGTGGATTGGAAAATACCAGGCTTCCGGAGGAGCAGCAAAACCCACCCCAGTTTAGTCCTTGCATAAACCCATCTTTCCCATAGTCGTTGACCTGGACTGCCTTTTCCGACCCTCAGTCATAGAGCAAGTTGACTGCAGTGTGACCTCATTGGCATCCCTGGTTCTATGCTGCACCAGCCTCGCTACTTCTCAGCCACAGAAGCAAGGACCCCTCCTTAACTTCTCATTCCCAGTTTCCAGGATGGTACCAATCTTTGCGAGTGTGATGAGGTTTGCTTTATGTCACAACATATAGTTTGTTTTTGTAAATGTTCCATGAGTGTTTGAGGAAAATGCATATTCTCCAATTACTGGGCCCAGTGTTCTATACGTTCCATTAAGTCAAGTTTGTGGATTGTGTTGGTCAAATCAACATACTTGCTGGTTTTTTGCTCCATTGGACCTGCTAATTACTGAGAGACGGGTGTTACAATTCTCACTATGATATTGTGACACACTCATTGATACAATGAGAATTGTATCAATTCTCATATGATATTATGATGGTGCATTTGTCAAATTCTTCTTATAATTCTGTTAATTTTTGCTTTATATATCTTTTTCTACGCTATTTCATCAAATACATGCAAATCTAGAATTGTTATAGTTTCCTCGTGAACCAAACCACTTATCACTGTAAACTACCTTTCATTAATGAAGTACTATTCTTTGTCTTAAAGTGTATTTTGACTAACTTATTATAACTTCATTAACTTTCTTTTGCTTAGTATGTACCTGGTACATTTTCTTACATCCTTATTTTCCTTTTAGTGCAATTATGTTTTGGGTCTGATCTTGGGAACAGCATAAAGTGCAAATTCGGTTTTTTCTATCCAATAGGCAATTGTTGTCTTTTAACTGTAGACTTTAGTTCACTTAGATTTACTTCTTTCTTTTTTTTTAATTTAGTAGATATGGGGGTCTCCCTATGTGGCCCAGGCTGGTCTTGAACTCCTGAGCTCAAGTGATCCTCCCACCTTGGTCTCCCAAAGTGCTGAGAGTACAGGTGTGAGCCACCACGCCCAGCCAAACTTCTAATATATTTATACTTTACCATCTGATTCTGTGCTTTCTATTTGTCCCATTTTTCTGTTTCTTTTTATCTTCTTTCTAGAATTCTGTTAAATGTTGTGGGCATTTTTTTGGCCTTTTTTTCATAACAAGAGCATGTTTTATCTTTTGTAAACTAGGCATAATGCTATAATAGTGCCTACCACAGGGTTTATTGTAATAATTAAATGAGATGAAGAAACTGACATAAAATGGTTATCCAGTGCCTAGCACATAATAAGCACTAATAAATGGGAACTATTATTAGAATTTCTAGTACTCTTTCATCTTTACAGTTCCCTTGTCTCTTGCGGTTCCGCTTCTGTTGTTCTCCTTTCTGCTGACATTGTCCCATTTGTTCTTAGTCCTTTTTCTTTCATTTCTCCTTTATTGCCACTCAATTTCCTGTTTCCTCTTACCCTTTCATCCCCAGGCAAGCTACATGCACAAGCTGCAATGATGAAGCCCTTTTGGTGGCACAGCAGGGACAGGGTCAGGGAGGAGTGCCTTGTTTACTGATCCCCACTCCACAAGCTGGCAAAGGCACACATAGCCAACGCTGGGCACCACTCCTGGCTGGCCATGGTGAAATTAGATCAGCTGGGATCACCGGTTTTTGTGAATGAGTTTAAAGGTCATAGCGTTCACCAACTAGGATACAGCTGAATTCCTCAGCACCTTCACATATGAAGGATAGCTGGATCCTCACTCTCTACTCTCAAGAAGTAGGGCCGGGCACGGTGGCTCACGCCTGTAATCCCAGCACTTTGGGAGGCTGAGGCAGGCAGATCACCTAAGGTCAGAGTTCTAGACCAGCCTGGCCAACATGGTGAAACCCTGCCTCTATTAAAAACACAAAATTAGCCGGGCGTGGTGGCTCGTGCCTGTAATCCCAGCTATGTGGGAGGCTGAGACAGGAGAATCGCTTGAACACGGGAGGCGGAGGTTGCAGTGAGCCGAGATCGCACCATTGCACTCCAACCTGGACAACAAGAGCAAAACTCCTTCTCAGAAAAAAAAGAAAAAAAAAAAGAAGGAGCCCCGCTGTGGGGGAGTGGGTCTCACCTCACTAGGAATTTGTGTATGCACAGGCCAGAGCCTGGAAAGAGGAACCATTTGTACTCAAACACATTGTGGTCAGAGGAAAATTTTGTCATCATTGTTGTGACAGAGCCGCAACTAAATTTAACAAGCTGTGTATTTTTGTTTCCTTCATGATGCATGGAGAAAGCAAAACATTTTGTTTCCAAAAAAGCAAAAACTCTTCAAACAAAACAAAACAACAACAACAACAAAAAGCCTTCTTTTAATTTGGTATTTGATTGCTGTAGAGATTCCTTTCTCTAGTCGCTTTAGATTTTGCTTTTTCGTGTCCTTTGTAGTATGACATACTTTCAAGATTCATTGTGTCACTGGAGGAACATTGGCACTTAGTGGAGTTTTGGGTGCTTTTCTGTTTTCTGGTGCTTTCCACACTTGGATTGAAATAAACAGAGGTGCCGAACTTCCTTATTTCAATCGAGTCTCACGACAAATTGAGAGTCCAATATTTTGATGACAACTAAGCATATGCTATCATTCTTCGCGGTAAATTTTAAATAGACACTGTTGGTAATTTTTGAAATTTCTTTATTACAAAACTACAATGTCAACTTACAATGTAGATGAAATGCAATATATTCCTGACGAAATGCAACATATTTCTGACTGCTTGCATCTACAATAACAAAATGCCTCTATAGTATTCAGAAGTTCTAAAAACCAAACTATATATAATCTATGGTATCTATCTTTATCAAAGACAATGATACTGCGAGCATAGAAACAGGAGCAATTTGGTATCTTGCAATCCACAGAAAAGATTTGAGGAGTAGAAGGTGAAATGAACATACACAGGAAACCAACACACAGGGATGCAGAGTGAAACACATATAGGAAATGGAGTTTTAGGAAAGAGTGGGAAAAGGAAAGGAGATAAGAGAGACAGAGAGAGAGAAAGTAGGGAATGAGAGGGGGAGAAAGATGAACAGGAGAGAGGGTCTTCCACTATTGGTAGCCAGATAAATATTTGATTTGAAGTGACTGCGGGGGTTTTACCTCTCCTAGTATGCTGTAGACCAGTGGCTCTGAAACTTTTGATCTAGAGACCCCTTTAAACTTTCAAAAATTATGGAAGACCTGATTCCTGCTTTCTTTCCCT
This sequence comes from Symphalangus syndactylus, assembly GCF_028878055.3. NCBI lineage: Eukaryota > Metazoa > Chordata > Mammalia > Primates > Hylobatidae > Symphalangus > Symphalangus syndactylus. The sequence continues at coordinate 122,234,914 of NC_072447.2, read as the reverse complement.
CTCTCCCACAGCTATTCATCCCCAGAGCACTCCTTACTTAACCACCTGTCTCAGAGTTTACTTCCTGGGGAACCTCACCTGTGACAACTGTCCAGCACAATGCCTGCCGTATTAATGCTTAAACGACTGCAGCAATTAGTTTCTTCAGTTGCAAATGTACTTGACTTTAAACAAACTAAATTAAACAACTTTTAGACACATAAGGATTATTTATTTTGTAAACAGTTTCTTCTTTTTTTTTTTTTTTTTTTGAGACGGAGTCTCAGAGTCTTGCTCTGTCGCCCAGTCTGGAGTGCAGTGGCACAATCTCGGCTCACTGCAAGCTCCGCCTTCCAGGTTCACGCCATTCTCCTGCCTCAGCCTCCTGAGTAGCTGGGACTACAGGTGCCCACCACCACGCCCGGCTAATTTTTTGTATTTTTAGTAGAGACGGGGTTTCACTTTGTTAGCCAGGATGGTCTCAATCTCCTGACCTTGTGATCCGCCCGCCTCGGCCTCCTGAAGTGCTGGGATTACAGGCGTGAGCCACCGCGCCCGGCCGTAAACAGATTCTTGAATTCTCTCAAGGTATTTAACTGATAATATGATTTATTAAAAATAAAGTAAAATAGACAAAAAACAAGGTATAATCATTCGGGAAATGCAAACCAAAACCACAATGAGATACATCACATCCATTAGGTTGCTTTGGCTATTATCAAAAAACAGAAGATAAAAAGAGTCATTCAGGATGTAGAAATATTAGATCTTTGTGCACTGCTGATGGGAATGTAAAGTGGTGCAGCTACTATGGATAACAGTATGGAGGTTCCTCAAAAAATAAGACAGAACTGTCATAAGATCTAATGACTACACTTCTAAGTATATACCCAAAAGAATTGAAAGCCGGGACTTGAACAGATAATTGTACACCCATGTTCATAGCAGCACTATTCACCATAGCCACATGATGAGAACAACCCAAATGTCCATCCGTGAATGAATGGATAAACAAAATGTGGTATCCACATACAATGGAGTATTATTCAGCCTTAAGGAGAGAAATTCTGACACATACTACAATGTGAACTTTGCAGACATTATGCTAAGTGAAATAAGCCAGTTGCAAAAGGATAAATACTATATTATTCCTCTGAAATAAGGTACCTAGAATAGTCAGATACATAGACACAGAAAGTAGAATAGTGGTTACAAGGGGCTGGGAGAGGGGAAATTAGTTATTTTTTAATGCATACAGAGTTTTCTTTTACTTTTTTGGAGACAGCGTCTCACTCTGTTGCCCAGGCTGGAGTGCAGTGGCACAACCATAGCTCACTACAGCCTCGACCTTCTGGGCTCAATGGATCCTCCCACCTCAGCCTCCTACAGATGGGTGCTGCCACGCCTGGCTAATTTTTGTATTTTTTGTAGAGACGGGGTATCACCATGTTGCCCAGGCCGGTCTGAAACTCCTGACCTCAAGTGATCCTCCTGCATCAGCCTCCCAAAAAGTGCTGGGATTAGAGAGGCATGAGCCACCAGACTCAGCCACATGCAGAGTTTTCAATTTGGGATGATGAAAAAGTGCTGGAGACAGATGGTGGTGATGGTTGCAGAACATATGAATGTACTTAATATCATGGAATTGTACACTCCAAAATTGTTAAAATCGTAAATTTTATGTGATGTGTGTTTTACCACAATAAAAATGTACAAAATAAAATGTATAAATATGTCTGAAATCTCGCAATACTTATAAATTGGCTGCATTCCTTTTTCTTGCCAGATAATAGTTCATTGTATGAATATACCACCCTGAAAACATCATGCTAAGTGAAAGAAGCCAGTCACAAAAGACCATATATTGTGATTCTATTTATATAAGATGTCCAGAAGGGGCAAGTCTATAGAGACAGAAAGTAATTTAACAGTTGCCAGGAACTGGCGGGAAGACTGGGGGGGCAGGCAGGGAAGAGGAGTGACTGCCAATGGGCACATTAGCAAATGGGCACAAGTGTTTTTGGGGGGTTGATGGAAATGTCCTAAATTTCATTGAAATGTTCTAAAATTAATTGTGGTGATGGCTCTGTAACTCAATGAATATACTAAAAACCATTGAATTCACTTTAAATCACTGCATTATTTAACGAAAAGGTTAATGAAAACCGAAATAATAGAAAACACTCTTGGGGACTATCTTTCCTGATTGACCAAGGAAATTAAACTTTTTGCCTCTGTATGGAAAGGTAGGTGAGCTGTCTTGTGTTTCTCTTCAATCATTCAGTAAGTGTGTTACAGTAGGTAGCTAGTCAGGTATGAGCAGGGCAGGAGAGGGCTCCACCGACACACACACCAGCAGTGTCAGGCAACCGTCCCGTGATGGTCAGGCAGTGAGTGGTTAACTGTCTTTCTAAAGTAATAATTGTGGCCAGGCATGATGGCTTACACCTGTGATCCCAGCACTTTGGGAGGCCAAGATGGATGGATTACTTGAGGTCAGGAGTTTGAGACCAGTCTTGCCAACATGGTGAAACCCCGTCTCTACTAAAAATACACACAAAAAATTAGCCAGGCGTGATGGTGTGCACCTATAATCCCAGCTACTCAGGAAGCTGAGGCAGAAGAATCGCTTGAATCCAGGAGGTGGAGGTTGCAATGAGTCGAGATTGCGCCACTGCACTCCAGCCTGGGAGACAGAGGGACACTCTGTCTCAAAAACAAAAAAAGTAATAATTGGTCACAGCCAGTGCCAGGGAAAGGCAGTCTCCTAATAGAAAACACCTGAAACGTGATCAGCAACTTCCTGATAAGATCTCAGGAGCTGGGCGAGTGAGGAGAAGTAACACAAGACCCTAGAAGTATGCCAACCTATAAAACTCTAAGTCAACGGTCAAACTGGGCACTTGTCTCTCAAGTCACCCACTTGGCCCTCTTCTGAGTGTACTTTCCTTCCTTTCATTCCTTCTGTAAAGCTTTTTAATGAACTTTCACTCCTGCTCTAAAACTTGCCTCAGTCTCTCCTTTTGCCTTATGCCTGTCGGTCGAATTCTTCTGAGGAGGCAAGAATTGAGGTTGCTGCAGAGCTGTATGGATATGTTCCACCGCTAACAGGTATTTATTGAAAACCTTCTCTAGGCAAATAATACTGTTGAAGGTAAATACCGGCCTACAAAAAGATGTTGTGTTAAAAAATGGTGTCTGCCTTTTATTTTATTTTATTTTATTTTATTTTATTTTATTTTATTTTTTGAGACTGAGTCTCGCTCTGTCACCCAGGCTGGAGTGCAGTGGCACGATCTCGGCTCACTGCAACCTCCGCCTCCTGGGTTCAAGCAATTCTCTGCCTCAGCCTCCCATGTAGCTGGGATTACAGGTGCCCACCACCATGCCCAGCTTTTTTTTCTTTTATTTTTAGTAGAGATGGGGTTTCACCATCTTGGCCAGGCTGGTCTTGAACTCCTGACCTCATGATCCACCCACCTCGGCTTCCCAAAGTGGTGGGATTACAGGTGTGAGCCACCGGGCCCAGCCTTATTTTAGAGACGGAATCTCTGTCGCCCAGGCTGGAGTGCAGAGGTGCAATCTCAGCTCACTGTAATCTCCACTTCTTAGTTTCAAGTAATTCTCCTGCCTCAGGCTCCTGAGTAGCTGGGATTACAGGCATGTGCCACCACGTCCGGCTAACTTTTGTATTTTTGGTAGAGACGGAGTTTCACCATGTTGGCCAGGCTGGTCTCAAACTCCTGAACCCAGGTGATCCACCCACCTTGGCCTCCCAAAGTGTTGGAATTACACACGTGAGCCTGTCTGCCTTTTAGAAGCTTGCTCTCTGATTAAGGAGATAGGCCATACACACTACATGAAATGAGATCAATTTAGGCAATGCCACATTGGAATTCAAATCTCAACTCACGCTAATGATTCCACTTGCCACACAACAACAACCAAAAGTATTATTGCTGTAAAATTAGTGATTCTGAAAATAAGATTTCATAGTAGTTAAGAGCAAGAGCTTTGGAGCCAGACTGCCTGGTAGAAATCCTGGCTGTCCCCGCCCCCCCACCCCTTAGTAGCCATGTGACTTTTGCAAGTTACTTCTCTGTGCCTCAGCTTCCTTCTTTTGAAAATGGGGATGATAATGAAAATAATGGCACCTACTACAGAGGGTAGTTGTGAGAATTAAATGTGTTAATACATAATCCCAGCACTTTGAGAGGCCAAAGTGGGAGAATTGTTTGAGTCCAGGAGTTCAAGACCAGCCTGGGCAACATATCAAGACACCATCTCTGCAAAAAAAAAAAAAAGTTAAAAAATTAGCCAAGCCTGGTGGCGCACGCCTATAGTCCCAGCTCCTGAGTGGGAGGCTGAAGCAGGAGGATCGCTTGAGCCCAGGAGTCTGAGGTTACAGTGAGCTATGATCACGCCACTGCACTCCGACCTGGGCAACAGAGCACGACCTTGTCTCTAAACAAGAAAAACAAACTGTTAATGCATGTAAAGCTCTCAGAATAGGGCCTGGCACATATCAAACACTTAATAAAAGTATTGGTTATTGTTATTTCCAGAAAACAGTGGGCGGTCCCTTTGACAAATATTGACTATTAATCCAGTGAAAAATCTGAAACATATACTCTAAAGATACTTCTTTACGGAGCTGTGACCCTTTTGACAGATTTCAACAGTACCTACCTATGGCAAGGTGTCATCCAGAAATGACATAGTATTACTGGCTCAGGGTATCTTGAATGTCCAGTGTCCTGACTAGGCACAATGTAGTGGTTCAATAAGTACTAGAAATCAATGACACATTTTAGTTCAAAATGTTAACATTTCTGGATGACGGGATTATGTAGTTCTTTGCTATTTTCTATTTTTTTTCAAATGACTGGATTACTTTTTTATATTTTTATTGTTAATATTTCAAGTATGCAGACATGTGTAGAGACCAACTTATGAACACAGATATACTCGCTACTTAGTTTTAACCTTGTTGTTGCCTTTTAGAGCCGAGGTCTGGCTATGTAGCCCAGGCTGCCATGCAGTGTCTATTCATAGAAACAAATATAGCTCACTATATAGCCTTGAACTCCTGGGCTCAAGCAATCCTCCCACCTCAGCCTCCCCAGTAACTGGGACTACAGGTGCCCCACCATGCCCGACTGTAGCTTTATCAAACTATAACCCTATGCTATATTTCCCTGAGTTTCCTTTCTTTTTAAGAATGAAAATATAGAGTTGACACCCTTGCCAGAGTCTGTCCTACCCCATATCTCCCTAGATATCCATTATCTCAAATATTTTTATACTATTACTACAGTGAGGGTGTCCATAAAGAATACAGGATTGGTCCGCATATTTTAAAACTATATACCAGTGGTAATATGTACATATCACCCCAAAATTTGTGTTTTTCTTTCAGCCTTTTGTTTGTGACACTCATCTACATTGATACATAGTTCTAGTTCATTCATCTTCCTTGTGGAATAACAGAGTATGTATGTTGACTTATCCATTCTACTGGTGGGGGCCATTCATATTGTTTCCTTTTTTTTTTTTTTTAAGGTGGAGTCTTGCTCTGTCGCCCAGGCTGGAGTGCAATGGTGTGGTGTCAGCTGACTGCAACCTCCGCCTCCCAGGTTCAAGTGATTCTCCTGGCTCAGCCTCCCGAGTAGCTGGGATTACCAGTGCCCACCACCACGCCCGGCTAATTTTTATATTTTTAGTAGAGACAGGATTTCACCATGTTGGTCAGGCTGGTATCGAACTCCCGACCTCAGGTGATACACCCGCCTTGACTTCCCAAAGTGCTGGGATTACAGGTGTGAGCCGCCATACCCAGCCAAGGGCTGCATATTCTTGAGCACACATGCACAACTTTCTTCAAGTATCCTTCTAGAAGTGAGTTGCCCAGCCTGGCCAACATAGTGAAACCCCGTTTCTACTAAAAATACAAGAATTAGCCGGGTGTGGTGGCACACATCTGCAGTCCCAGCTACTTGGGAGACTGAGGCAGGAGAATCACTTGAACCCAGGAGGCGGAGGTTGCAGTGAGCTGAGATCGCACCACTGCACTCCAGCCTGGGCGACAGAATGAGACTCCGTCTCAAAAAAAAAAAAAAAGAAGTGAGTTGCATCTTCAACTTCACTAGATATTGCCACATTGCCCTATAATGTGGTTGTACTCTCCCCAGCAGTGCCTGGAAATTTCCATCGCTTCATAGCCTTGCAAAAACTGATTATTTGTTGTGCTTTAAAACGTTTTTCCAAAAAAAAAAAAAAAAGAAAGAAGAAGGAAAAAGAAGAAAGAAAGAAAAAGAAGAAAGAAAAAGAAACAAAGAAAGAAAAGAAAGAAGGAAAGAAAGAACAAAACGACAACAACAAAAAGAGAAGGAACAAGCAAAAAAGAAAACAAAAAACAAAGTTTTGACTATTTGATGGATGTGAGTTCATATGTTATGTGCAGCACTTACGGTGTTGCCTGATGCATAGTGAAGACTCAATAAGGGCAAAGTTATCATTTTAATTAACATTTCCATAATCAGTATGGAGGTTGTGCACCTTTTCATTTGTTTGTTGGCCATTAAGATTTCCTCCTCTGCGAAACACCTTTTTATGTTCTTTCCCCATTAGTTTTTTTTTTTTTTTAAACCAGATTGTCTGTCTTTTTCCTTATTGAATTATAGGGTTCTTTATGTTTTCTTGCACTAATCCCTTGTTGTTTATGTAGTCTGTGGCATTGTCTGTAACTTCATTTATGGTGTGTTTTGTCATTCAGAAGTGTATTTTTCATTTTAACGCACTCAGATTTATCTTCTCCCTCTTTGGGTGGTGCTTTTTATATCCTGCTTTAAAAAAAATCTTCTCCATTAGGTGTTATGGATTCTGTTTTTCTGCCCAGAACTCAGGCCTAGGCAGGAAACCAATGGACATGATTTTTTTCTTTCTTTCTTTTTTTCTTTTTCTTTTCTTTTTTTTTTTTTTGAGACAGAGTCTCGCTCTGTTGCCCAGGCTGGAGTGAAGTGGCACAATCTCGGGTCACTGCAACTTCTGCCTCCTGGGTTCAAGCAATTCTCCTGCCTCGGCCTCCTGAGTAGCTGGGATTACAGGCGCCTGCCACCATGCCCGGCTAATTTTTGTATTTTTAGTAGAGACAGGGTTTCACCATATTGGTCAGGCTGGTCTTGAACTCGTGACCTTAGGTGATCCACCCACCTTGGCCTCCCAAAGTGCTGGAATTAAAGATGTGAGCCACCCGCACCCCCCAAGTTTGATATGATTTTTTTCTAATTCACCATTTCACTGAGGGAAAGGGTAACTGAAGATCCAGTCTTTATATGGGGTTCTTGGTTCCAGGGCCTTGGCTTTTCTCTCTGTATGTTCATCGTATTGGTTAGTATTAGGTTCAGCTGAGAGAAACAGAGCTCCAAAATAATAGTGGCATAAACAAGAGGAAAATTGATCTCTCATGGAACAGTCTAGAGAAAGGCAGTCCAAAGCCAGTGTGGACTGTTTGTCCTCATAATGCTCTCAGGCACTCCAGCCTCCTTTGATCTTGTTGCTCTACTCTATATGACCTCTATTTCTCAGGTCATCTCATGGTCCAAGATGGCTCCTCCAGCTCTAGGCTTCACTTTCACATTCCAGCCAATAGGAAAAACTAAGGAGCCAAGAAGAAAGGGACATGGCAGCTATCTTTTGAGATTCCCAGTAGCCTCCACATGAAATTTGCTTTTATATCCCCTTGGTCAGAGGTTAGTCACAGTGGTCATTACTCTGGATAGCCATGTATGCAGTTAAAAATTAGTAGTTCTATTTCTGTGGACGTAGAGGAGAATGGGTGTTAGAAAATAACTAATAGTCTTGGGCTGGGTGCAGTGGCTCACACCTGTAATCCCAGCACTTTGGGAGGACAAGTCAGGCAGATCACCTGTGGCCAAGAGTTTGAGACCAGCCTGGCCAACATAGCAAAACCCTGCCTCTACTAAAAATACTAAAATGAGCCAGGCATGGTGGTGTATGCCTGTAATCCCAGCCACTCCGGAGGCTGAGGCAGGAGAATCGCTTGAACCCAGAAGGCGGAGCTTGCAGTGAGCTAAGATCACGCCACTGGGTGACAGAGTGAAACTCTGTCTCAAAAAGAAAGAGAGAGAGAAAGAAAGAAAAGGAAAGCAGAAAGAGAGAGAGAAAGAAAGGAGAGAGAGAGAGAAAGAAAGAGAGAAAGAGAAACAGGCCAGGAGCGGTGGCTCACGCCTGTAATCCCAACACTTTGGGAGGCTGAGGTGGGCGGATCATGAGGTCAGGAGATCCACACCATCCTGGCTAACGCGGTGAAGCTCCGTCTCTACTAAAAATACAAAAAAATTAGCTGGACGTGGTGGCACACGCTTGTAGTCCCAGCTACTCGGAAGGCTGAGGCAGGAGAATGGCCTGAACCCAGGAGGTGGAGCTTGCAGTGAGCCGAGATCGCGCCACTGCACTCCAGCCTGGGCGACAGAGTGAGACTCCATCTCAAAAAAAAAAAAAAAAAAAAGGAAGGAGAGAGAAGAGAAGGGAAGGGAGAAATAAAAAGAGCAGAACTAATAGTCTTGGCCACAGGGGTTGAATCTCAAATCACTAGATCACAGTTCACCTGCATATCCCTCTAGTTTTCAGTTCCTTCATCCTTTCTGGACTCTACTTTTCTTGCACTCAGTTGTGCCTTTCATTTATCCATTCATTCAACAAATATTTATTGAGCATCTACTATGTGCTGGAAACTGTTTTAGGAGCTAAAGATACAGCAGTGAACACGATGAAAGTCCTACCCTCATCGAGCTTACATTCTATTTGGGAGAAACAGACCATAATCCAGAAAATGTAATACTATGATGTCAGAGGGTGTGAACTGGTATGGAGAAAAATAAGCAGGTTAAGGGGGTGGGGGGTCCTGGGAGTGGGGTGAGTGGTTATTTTTTTTTTTTTTCAGGGAAGGCCTCTGTGATGAGGTGACACGTGAGTCGAGACCTAAAATGAGGAAGAAAGCTGTGGTATCATTTTGGACAAGAGCATTCTAAGTGGAGGTAAGAGCAAGTACAAATGGTCCGAGGTGGAAGTGGACATGGTGTGTACAAGGGTCAATAAGGAGGCCTGAGTGACTGGAGTGGGATAGCAGCTCTTCTCCAGAGGCAGCAAAGTGCCAGATTCGCCAGGGCTTCATAGTCTTTTGCGATTACCTGGAATGAGAAGAGAAGCCATTGGAGGATTTGGACAAAGGCATGACTTAATCTGCCTTATGTGTTGTTGTTTTTTTAAAACTTGAGACAGGGTGTAGTTCTGTTGTCCAGGCTGCAGTGCAGTGATGTGATCTCAGCTTACTATAACCTCCGCTTCCTGGGCTCCAGCAATCCTCCCACCTCAGCCTCCCAAGTAGCTGGGACTACAGGCATATCAACATGTCTGGCTAATTTTATATATATATATATATATATATATATATACACACACACACATACAGTGTATATATATATATATATATATATATAGTGTGTGTATATATAGTATATATAGTGTATATATATATAGTATCTGTAGTGTATATATATATAGTTTGTGTGTATATATAGTGTGTGTGTGTGTGTATATATATATATATATAGCGTGTGTGTGTGTGTGCACGTGTGTGTTTGTAGAGATGGGGTCTCACCATGTTGCCTAGGCTGGTCTGGAACTGTTGGGCTCAATCAATCTGCCCAGCTTGGCCTCTCGAGGTGCTGGGATTACAGGTGTGAGCCACTGTGCCCAGCCTGCATTATGTTTTAAAAGGATCACTTTAGCTGTTGAGTTGAGAATAGACTCTAAGGTAGTAAAGAGTGGATGCAGGAAGATAAATTAGAAGGCTATTGTGGTTGGCTAGGCATGAGAAAAAAAGTATATTTTGAAGGGAGAGACACAAATATTTAGTGAACGATCAGATACAAAGTACGAGAGAAAGAGAGGCTGACTCAACTCCTAGGTTTCTGGTCTGAGCAATTCATTGAGTGGTGACACCATTTACCGAGATGGGGAATTCTGGGAAAAGAACAGGCTTGTAGGGTAGATTGAGGGTACTGTTCCGGCCAGGTTAAATTTGAGATATACAATGGGAAAGGTCATAATACAACTGGGCATAATATTTTTTTTTTTGAGACAGAGTATTACTCTGTCACCCAGGCTGGAGTGCAATGGTGCAGTCTCAGCTCACTGCAACCTCTGCCTCACGGGTTCAAGTGATTCTCGTGCCTCAGCCTCCCAAGTAGCTGGAATTACAGGTGTGAGCCACCATGCCCAGTTAATTTTTGCATTTCTAGTAGAGACAGGATTTCGCCGTGTTGGCCAGGCTCGTCTCGAACTCTTAACCTCAAGTGATCCACCCGCCTCGGCCTCCCAAAGTACTGGGATTACAGACGAGAGTTACTGCACCTGGCCAGGCATAATATTTTTGAGATTAGAGAAATCTAGGTTGGAAACTCAAATCTGGGAGCCATAAGCCTATATATATGACCATGAGATTGGATGAGATCAGGAAAGGCAGCAGGGAGGTTGGCAGATTTGGCAGTGGGAGGAGGATGCTGTCTTCCAATTCCAGTTTTTCTTTTCAGTGCAATCAGAAAGAAGATCATTTGCTGACAGTGAGATGCAGAAGAGGAAACAAGGTTTGAGGAAAGGGGAGATGATATGAAATAGCTATTTGTGATGTTGTTATATTTTACATTTCTAGGTGTTTGCTGTGGAAAGGGTTTTTGTGTTATTCATTGAGCAAGTTTTGCTGTCATAGCTCACTTTTGTAATGAAGAGAAAGGTAATTTTATTTTATTATTATTATTTCTTTGAGATGGAGTCTACCTCTGTCACCCAGGCTGGAGTGCAGTGGTACGATCTTGGCTCACTGCAGCCTCGACCTCCTACACTCAGGTGATCCTCCCACCTCAGCCTCCCGAGTAACTGGGACTACAGGTATGTGCCACCACACCCAGCTAATTTTTTTTGCATTTTTGTAGAGATGGGATTTCACCATGGCTGGTCTTGAACTCCTGACCTCAAGTGATCCACCTGCCTTGGCCTCCCAAAGTGCTGGGATTACAGGTGTGAGCCACTGCACCCGGCCAGTAATTTTAAATTGAAAGATAAGTAGATACAATCATCCTGTCCAAAATCAGGCAGAAGATGCTTTATTAAGACATTGACTGGCTGGGCATGGTGGCTCATGCCCATAATCCCAGCACTTTGGGAGGCCGAGGTGGGAGGATCACCTGAGCCCAGGAGTTCGAGAACAGTTCTGGGCAACATGGCAAGACTCTCATCCCCACAAAAACATTTAAAAAGTAGAACAATAAGTAAATAAAAGAAACTGATTAGACACCATAGAAAAAGGAAACAATCACGAATTTGAAATCTTTCTTTTTTCTTTTTCGTTTTTTTTTTTTTTTGAGATGGAGTCTTACTCTGTCGCCCAGGCTAGAGTGCAGTGGTGCAATCTCAGCCTCTGCCTCGTGGGTTCAAGCAATTCTCCTGTCTCAGCCTCCCGAGTAGCTGGGATTACAGGCACCCGCCACCACGCCCAGCTAATTTTTATGTATTTTAGTAGAGACGGAGTTTCACCAGGTTGGCCAGGCTGGTCTGGAACTCCTGACCTCAAGTGATCCGCCTGCCTTGGACTCCCAAAGTGCTGGGATTACAGGTGTGAGCCACGGTGCCTGGCCTGAAATGTTTCTTATATTCCAGTAATTGAATAAAATAGGAACTAGATTGGATTTCCTCTTTTTCCCCTTTACACAGAACGAGTGACATCAGAGTGGTTTACCTAATGTCTCTTGCTCGCTGTCACCATGATGTGGTGACTGTCATCATGTAGGTGGCACTAGCTCCCTTGATATTTGCCCGCCGGTCATGTTTCCAGACAAGAATGCTATTGCTGTCCAATGCCTCATTAAAGGTATAGATGGGGCAGAGGACTAGAAATTGAGGAGCAAACACCTCAAATGTCCTTGGCAGATTAGCTGGGTCCTAGCCACATGCAGATGTGTGGTTCCAAGTGAAAGCGGATCTGAATATCCAGTGTGGAGACCACTGGAAAGAAGGGGCCAGACATAGTCCAGCCAGCCCCTGAGGTTAGAAACAGCCAGCATGCTCTCAAATGCTGTCTCCCACTCTCTGCTTTGTAGACCCTTTCACTGGGGGTAGCTGATAGAGCACCATATGCCCTCTCCTCCCAGGCCACAGCAGAAAATGGTGGCATGCATTAACATATTATTTATACAGTGCCAGCTGAAGGAAGGGGCAAACTAATCTGTAACTTATGCTATACACTATAAGGAACTTAAAAAAACATGGGAAGGACATGTACTTCCATGTACGATAGTTGTAGAGGATCTTTCCTTGTAGTTTTCAATTTTGCTTAACTGTCTATGTCAGAAAACAAAATGGGACTGGCGTGGTGGCTCATGCCTGTAATCCCGGCAATTTGGGAGGCCAAGGTGGGCAGATCACTTGAGGTCAGGAGTTTGAGACCAGACTGGCCAACAGGGTGAAACCACGTCTCTACTAAAATACACACACACACACAAATGAGCTGGGCTTGGTGCGTGCCTGCAATCCCAACCACTCTGGAGGCTGAGGCAGGAGAATCGCTTGAACCCAGGAGGTGGAGAGGTTGCAGTGAGCCAAGGTTGTGCCACTGCACTCCAGCCTGGGTGACAGAGCGAGACTGTGTCTCAAAAATTAAAAAAAAAAAGCAAAATGGACAAGTACCTGAACTAAAATGATGTAAAGATGGATGAAGAGATTCAATAATCATTTAAAAAGTGAGATCTCCAGGCATGGTGGTGCACACCTGTAGTCCCAGCTATTCAGGAGGCTGAGGCAGGAAGATCGCTTGAGACCAGGAGTTTGAGACCAGCCTGAGCAACATAGTAAGGCCCCCTTCTCAAATAAAAAAAAAGAAAACAAAGTGAGATTGTTGGACTTGTCTGATCAGATGTGGGGAAGGGAGGAGAGTGAGGACTCTAGAGCAGCAAGCTCTTCGTATACCGAATCTAGCCCACCTACTTTTGTACGACCTGTAAGCTAAGAGTGGTTTTTACATTTTTAAGTGGTTGGAAAAAACTCAAAAGAATATCTTGTAACATATGAAAATGACATGACATCCAAATTTTAGCACTCATACAATTTGACTGGAATATAGCCCTGCCCATTTCTTACATACTGTTCAATAGCTGTTTTCATCCTGCAGCAGCAGGTGAGTAGTTGCAGCAGAGAGTCTATGGCTTGCAAAGCTTCACATATTTCTTCTTCTTCTTCTTCTTTTTTGAGACGGAGTCTCGCTCTGTCGCCAGCTTCACATATTTCCATAAATAGTCCTTTATAGGAAAAGCTTACTGACCACTAGTCTAGGTGACTTGTAAATTTCTGGCCAGTGTCACTGGATAGGAAGGGGCGTCCTCAACTGAGATGGAGAACAGAGGAGAAGGAGCAGGTTGAGAGGAAAGAGGAGCATGGTGATTGTGAGGTGCCTGTGGATCACCTAAGGAGAGAAGCTCAGCAAACAGCTGGGTATCAGGCTCTCGAGCTCGGAGAGAAGCCCCACTGTAGACTGAGTAGGTGAATGTCGCCATTCTTCCACTACTCCAGAAGTGAATTTCCAAATTTCCAGTCTCTTCCCATTAATTTGGTAAGGGGCTTAAAGCTCTAATTTTATCTTCACTTTCAGTAGTTGGTTTAGAAATAAAGTCTTACTCTTATAGAATCCTAAAGACATGGCACAGGGTGGATGAAGACTAGAGGGCTTTTAAGAATTTGAGAAGCTGGAGTTATCTACAGTTTAGTCTGCCATCTTACTAGGATGTAAGGGCTTATGGCTGTTCAAAAGCTGCAACTTTGCCTTTTCCTGTTTAAATTATAGCTTAGTGCTGCGGAAAAGGCATAAATGGATCTTCTGATTTTGCTGCTCTAGGTTGCACATAGGCAGAGGGAAGAAAACTGGAACCAAAAAGGCAGCTTTTTTTTTTTTTTTTTTGAGACGGAGTCTTGCTCTGTTGCCAGGCTGGAGTGCAGTGGTGCAGTCTTGGCTCACTGCAACCTCCCCCTCCTGGGTTCAAGCGATTCTCCTGCCTCAGCCTCCCAAGTAGCTGGGATTATAGGCACACACCACCATGCCTGGCTAATTTTTGCATTTTTAGTATAGATGGGGTTTCACCGTGTTGGCCAGGCTGGTCTTGAACTCCTGACCTCGTGATTCACCCGCCTCAGCCTCCCAAAGTGCTGGGATTACAGGCATGAGCCATGGTGCCTGGCCAAGGCAGCATTTTTACATTTCTGAATTCACATGGATTCCTTCTGAAAACAATTGTTATTTGTAATATAAAAAATAATAAGGCCGGGCACGGTGGCTCACGCTTGTAATCCCAACACTTTGGGAGGCCGAGGCAGGCGGATCACTGGAGGTCAGGAGTTCGAGACCAGCCTAGCCAACATAGTGAAACCCTGTCTCTACTAAAAATACAAAAATTAGCCGGAAGTGGTAGCGGGTGCCTGTAATCCCAGCTACTCGGGAGGCTGAGGCAGCAGAATCGCTTGAACCCGGGAGGCGGAGGTTGCAGTGAGCCGAGATTATGCCATTGCACTCCAGCCTAGGCAACAGAGTGAGACTCCGTCTCAAAAATAATAATAATAATAATAACAAATAATATTGGGGAGAGAGTTGGAAAATTACCTATCAGGTACAATGTTTACTATTTGGGTAATGGCTATACTAGAAGCCCACTCCCAGTACAGAATATACTCATGTAACAGACAAGCACATGTACTCCCTGAATCTAAGATACAATAGAAGCAATATCAGGCCGGGCGCAGTGGCTCATGCTTGTAATCCCAGCACTTTGGAGGCCGAGGCAGGCGGATCACTTGAGGACAGGAGTTTGAGACCAGCCTGGTCAACATGGCAAAACCCTGTCTCTACTAAAAATACAAAAATTAGCTGGGCGTGGCAGCACACACCTGTAATCCCAGCTACTCGGGAGGCTGAGACAGGAGAATCACTTGCACCTGGGAGGCAGATGTTGTAGTGAGTGGAGATCACGCCGCTGCACTCCAGGCTGGGTGACAGAGTGAGACTCCATTTCAAAAAAAAAAGAAAAAAAGAAACAACATCAATTCCTCTGGACACCATTTATTTGTGAAAAAAATTGTTTGAACACTTATCCCCAAATCATGTCATTTTAGGAAGCTTGATAACAGGTAGAGGTGGGGATTGCAAGGACCTGGGTGTGGGCCTGAAAAAGGAGGCTGGGTACCATGTAGCAATTGCCTTCAGGTGTTAGTGAACTGAGTTTTTCCTCCTCCTTCCTCCCCTTTCTGTTCTCTTAGATCTCTCTTCTTTTTCCCTTGATTCCTCTCAAAGTGGTGGCTTGAGTGTGAACTGTTACACCAGATTCTCTGGGTTCAAATTGCAGCACTGCCACCGATTGTGTGATCTCAAATTATCTAGCTTTGCTGTGCCTTAGTTTCCCCATTCATAAAATGAGGGATATGTGTCATTACCTAACAAAGTTGTACTGATCATTGAAGGAGTTAATTTGGAACAGTGCCGGGCACGTATTTAAGCATTGTATGAGTTATTAACATCACAATTCCCTTCCACACCCTGCTTTCTTTTGTCATTATTTACTATCCTATGATGAGCCCACTTAAATGACTGCCTAAGCATGATTCTTGTTTTATGAATGTCGCAGTTGTTGCGGTTTGCTTAGATGTGGTTCTACGTTTGAGTTAACCAGAGTAACATAAACCTCTGTGACTCAGGGGTGAGTTCTCAGCTGGACAAGTTAATTCTTTGTGTTAGCCACCTTGGTAAAAAGGTCTGTCTCTCAAACAAACAAAAAACAAAACAAAAAAAACAACCAAACAAGCAAACTTGAACTGGGAGAGCCTTTCCTGGCATGTCTAGTAAAACACTCTTTCCATCTTCACCACGATGTCGAGATGTCTAGAAGGCACCTCCTGTGGGGAGAAGTAGGTTTATGGGGAGTAAGAAGCAGAGAGAAAAAACAAGGAACCCAGATAAAGTGTCTCTGAAGTTGTACCAACCTTTTTTTAGACTAGATATCTCAGATGTTTATCATTTTGTTTCTTCTTAGAGTTTAAAAAAGATGTTTCCTCCTCTTTTGTCTAGTATTAATTTATATTTATTAATAATAAAATTGAACATTAGTTCCTATGTTTATTGACCACTTGAATTTTTTCTTCTGCAAATTGCCTATTCATGTCCTTTACCCATTTTCTTTTCTTTTTCTTTTTGAGAAGGAGTCTTTTTCTGTTGCCCAGGCTGGAGTACAGTGGCATAATCTCAGCTCATTGCAACCTCCGCCTCCTGGGTTCAAGCAGTTCTCCTGCCTCAGTCTCCCAAGTAGCTGGGATTACAGGCTTGTGCCACCATGCCCAGCTAATTTTTAGTATTTTTAGTAGAGATGGGGTTTCCCCGTGTTAGCTGGTTTCGAACTCCTGACCTCAGGTGATCCACCCACCTCGGCCTACCAAAGTGCTGGGATTACGGGTGTGAGCTACTGCACCCAGCCTACCCATTTTCTTATTGAGAAATTTCATCTTATTGATTTGTAAGAGCTCTTTTTATAGTAAGAATATTTATCCTTACCCTATCATGTATGCTACAAATATTTTACTATTATTTCCCTTTTGACTTTCTAATTTTTTTTTTTTTTTTTTTTTTTTTTTTAGACAGAGTCTCGCTCTGTCACCCAGGCTGGAGTGAAGTGGTGCAATCTTGGCTCACTGCAAGCTCTGCCTCCAGGGTTCAAGTGAATCTCCTGCCTCAGCCTCCTGAGTAGCTGAGACTACAGGCACATGCCACTATGCCCAGCTAATTTTTGTATTTTTAGTAAAGACGGGGTTTCACCATGTTGGCCAGACTGGTCTCCAACTAGCCTCAGGTGATCCTCCCATCTTAGCCTCCCAAAGTGCTGGGACTACAGGTGTGAGCCACCATGCCCAGCCTATAATCTTTTACATTTAAATTTTATATGGTCAAATGTATTAATTGCTTTTCCTTTTGACTTCTGGTTTTTAAATCTTCTTTAGAAAGACTTTCCTCACCTCAAGACTGCACACATAATAATCTATGCCCAGTTTTAGTTTTTAAAGGATCTTGTCTTTTACATTTAAATCTCTAATCAATTTGAAATTTATTTTTGTGTAAATAGAGATCCCTTAAATTTTGTGCATAAGGCCGGGTGCAATGGCTCATGCCTGTAACCTCAGCACTTTGGGAGGCCAAGGCAGGTGGATCATTTGAGGTCGGGAGTTCCAAACCAGCTTGGCCAACATGGTGAGACCCCATCTCTACTAAAAAATACAAAAATTAACCAAGTGTGGTAGCACGCACCTGTAATCCCAGCTACTGAGCAGGCTGAGGCAGGAGAATCGCTTGAACTTAGGAGGTGGAGGTTGCAGTGAGCCAAGATTGTGCCACTGCACTCCAGCCTGGGCAACAGAGCAAGACTCCGTCTCAAAAAAAAAAAAAAAAGTGCAAATGCTTACCTAATTATTCCAACATCATTTATTGAATGATCCTGACACTGTTATTTCTTGAAATACAACTTTTTTTTTTTTTTTTTTGAGACTGAGTTTTGTTCTTGTTGCCCAGACTGGAGGGCAATGGCACGATCTTGGCTCACTGCAACCTCCGCCTACCGGGTTCAAGCGATTCTCCTGCCTCAACCTCCTGAGTAGCTGGGATTACAGGCTTGTGCCACCATGCCCAGCTAATTTTTAGTATTTTTAGTAGAGATGGGGTTTCCCCATGTTAGCTGGTTTCAAACTCCTGACCTCAGGTGATCCACCCACCTCGGCCTCCCAAAGTGCTGGGATTAATGGGTGTGAGCCACTGCGCCCGGCAGAAATACAACGTTTATAATATACGTTTTTATATACATACAGATTCTGTGTCCTAATACATCCTTTTGCCTATTTATCTATTAGTAAATGTCCAATTTATTTTTAGTTTTAATTTTTATGGGTAAAATGTTCAATTTTAATTAGCTACATTATTCATTTTAATGTCTGCCAGGGCAAGCTTCTGCTCCTTCCTCCTCTTCTTTGGTATTTTCTTAGCTATTTTTACAACTTGATTCCTTCTGATAAATTTTATTTTTTATTTTAATTTTCCTTTTTTTGAGACAGAGTCTTGCTATGTTGCCCAGGCTAGTCTTGAACTCTTGGACCCCAGCAATCCTTCCACCTCGGCCTCCTGAGTAGCTGGGACTTCTGGTGCTTCTGATAAATTTTATAATCATTTTGCCAAGTTAAAAAAAAATTCTTGCCAGGTGCAGTGGCTCATGCCTGTAATCCTAGCACTTTGGGAGGCGAAGGTAGGCAAATCGCGAGGTCAGGAGTTCGAGACCAGCCTGACCAACATGGTGAAACACTGTCTCTACTAAAAATAGAAAAATTAGCTGGGCGTGTTGCACCTGTAATCCCAGCTACTGATGAGGCTGAGGCAGGAGAATCGCTTGAAATCAGGAGTCGGAGGTTGCAGTGAGCCAAGATCACGCCAGTGCACTCCAGCCTGGGCAACAGAGCAAAACTCCATCTCAAAATTAATAATAATAATAATAATAATAATAATAATAATAATAATCCTTCTGGGATTTTGACTAGGGTGGCATTGAATTGACAGATATTAAGGAGAGAAGTCACATAATTCTAACAAAATATGTCTCTCCATTGATTTGGGAGTTTATGTGTTTGTCCTTCAGTAGACGAGTCCTCCCGACTTACTGCTTCTCCTTCAGGGCTAATAACTTAGAGGTCTTAGGTTTTGTTTTATTAAATAAACTATACTGCTTCATAGGTGGTAGTAGCAATGACATTGTAATTGTTTGGCCTAGTTAACTTGGATGGTTTCCAGTAATGAGAAAGCCTTTACTTCACCGGAAAGTGAAAGGGCTAGCCACAGAGATCATGAAGCAGATCTTGAGCACCTTCAGGTTCTTGAGTATGGCCAACCTGCAGATGAAGTGCAGAGTTAGGAATGAAGGTTGAGCAGACCACCACTACTTGTGGCATGCAAACATGTGAGGGGGCAGACAGTTGTAAATGAGGGTACAAACAGCTATTAGTGGGAGAGATCTCCCAGTAGATTTATTGGTGAGTTGACCAGCAAAAGGCTCCTTGAGGACAAACCAGCTGGTGGAGTAGGCATCACACATTCCAGTGAGGCAGGCGTTCCTTCTAAGCCAGTGTTTTTCAACATCTGCACTATTGACAGCAGGGGCCAGGTGTTTTTGTTGTAGGAGGCTAGCTGTGCATAGTAGGATGTTTAACGGCATCCCTGGCCTCTACCCACTGGGTGTCAGTGGCAACCTCTTTGCCCCAGTTGTGACAACCAAAAATGTCTCCAGGCAATTGCTAAATGTTCCCTAGGGGGTAAAATCACCCCCAGTTAAGAACCCCTCCTCTAAGATCTCAGGGACAATGGAGCAAACAACCAAAAAATGAGCATGCGGGGTCAGTGAGTAGAATGACAGTGGTAAGGGTGGGGGGTCTAGGTAGTTCAGTCTTGGCCAGTTGGCCTCCCAGAAAGGGGAAGTGAAAGATTCCCTACCCTCATTGGGCCACATCTTGGTAGAGGGGGTGGAGTAGCTGACTCCCTAACATCAGAGCAGGAGGAGGAAGAAACAGAACGAGG
Organism: Symphalangus syndactylus; assembly: GCF_028878055.3. Taxonomy (NCBI): domain Eukaryota; kingdom Metazoa; phylum Chordata; class Mammalia; order Primates; family Hylobatidae; genus Symphalangus; species Symphalangus syndactylus. Next base: position 122,215,221 of record NC_072447.2, on the reverse strand, counting down.
GCAGAAACTAACTTACTCATATCCATCTGAAAGAAGACATCCTTGCTGGGGTAAATCTTCCAGGAAGGGAGACTGAAGGTAGAGAGGGAGCCAACTCAGAGAAAAATTTTAGATCTTGGGTGGAGAGAAGGAAATTACAGTAAGTTCCACCTCACAACTTTTATCTAATGGAGAAGACTCATCAGATCCTAACTAAACGTGTTTTTCCGAGTTGCAGCATCTGCAGTGACTTGCTAAAATGCTCTTTGGTGAGATGAGCTGGAGTTACACGTCATGGTTGTGGAAATTGATTCAGCCAGGAAGTGGACACTGGGAAATTGTTGTGAGTGTGCACAGTATAGGAATGTGAGGGTGCTCCTGGAAAGACAAAGCAACTAAGTTGTCAGGGAGGACAGGGCTTAGGAGAGTACTGTGAAGTAGGGGTCAGTGCTTTACTAGAAAGCAGCGAAAAGGTAGACCTCAACTCCAAGCCTCATTACCTAAAGTGAGAATGAAATGTCTTCAAATAAGATTGGTTGGGCCAAGTTTCCCTTAAAGGGTGTCTGTAGTTACAGAGAAATGGGTAGGAGGTGGGGAAGGGGAACTCTGAAAACCTTTCTGATCTACTTGAGAGCCATAAAATGGCAATCTGTGAGCAGTGACAGGGAAATCCAAATGAGGGGAATAAATTAAACTTAACTGTAGGAGGCTGTGTATGAGAGGCTCTCTATGGAGGGAATACTGAGCAAGTCCCACTAGTTGAATTTCAAATCCAAAACCACTTTCTGTGTAGTTCTGGTAGTGTAACAAAGCCAAAGGAAGTGCCAATAAGCAGAGAAATCCTATAGTTAGGTGGCACATGGGAATTTTCATCAATGCTCAGATGCACAAGAAAGCCATAAAGATAAGCCACTGGCTTTGTTCAAGAAGACAGACACAGGGCCAGATGCAGTGGCTCACGCCTGTAATCCCAGCACTTTGGGAGGCTGAGGCGGGTGGATCACTGGAGATCAGGAGTTCGAGACCAGCCTGGCCAACATGGTGAAACCCCATTTCTACTAAAAATACAAAAATTAGCTGGGTGTGGTGGCGTGCACCTGTAGTCCCAGCTATTTGGGAGGCTGAGGCACGAGAATCACTTGAACCCAGAAGGCGGAGGTTGCAGTGAACCGAGATTGCGCCACTGCACTCCAGCCTGGGCAACAGAGCAAGACTCCATCTCAAAAAAGGAAAAAAAAAAAGACAGACACAGGAGCAGGGCTGATATTCAGCCAAGATGGACCAGTATGGCAGTGCTAGTTGCTAACAGCCAGCATCTGTGTATATTTATCAGTACTTATACAACCACACAGAAAACAATGTCCCTTCATGGAGGCACAGATCTTCACCATATGGTGAGATCTACAGAGGCCAGAGTTGACCTGTAAAATATCAAATGGCAAAAATTGCCTGACCTTGACCCATCCATTACCCCTACCTGGATGGAGGGATGGGCCCAGAGACACAGAGGGTATCATGGCTGGTAAAATTCTCCTATGCTGTGGGGGAAAGATTACAGTTATAAATAAGACATATATAGATGTAACAATTATGTAGATGTGCCAGGCATCATTCCTTTTTTAAAAAAATTATTTTTATATTTTTAGTGACAGAGTCTCACTTTTGTCACCCAGGCTGAAGTGCAGTGGCATGATAGCTCACTGCAGCCTCAAACTCCTGGGCTCAAGTGATCCTTCCACCTCAGCCTTCCAGAGTGCCAGGGTTAAAGGCACACACCACCATGCCCAGTCCAGGCATCATTCTCTATGCTTTATATACTTGGCTTCATTGAATCCTCACAATGTTAGGAGGTAGGGACAATTCATACCTGCATTTTACAGGTGAGGAAATGAAGACCTAGAGGGGTTAAGTAATGTGACCAAGGTCCCACAGCTTGGTAAATGACAAAACTGGGATTCTGACCGAGTCAACCTGCTTCAGAATTTGTGTACTTAACAAATGTGCTGTACAGTAGGGATGCCAAAACTCTCAAGATGAGAATAATCATTAGAGGGAGAGCAGCCAAAACACCCAGGTAGGTATGGGTACCCCTAACTACCCCCCTCCCCTGGCAGCATCCCCCCAACCCAACAGTCTCATCTAGCATCACAGAGCTCTAATGAAATAAACCTGGAGGCCATCACGGTAGTGGCAGTTCTAATAAAAATGAGAAAAATCACAAGATGGTTAAACCAATGGGGAGAGCTGGAACTTCCCCTCCTGAAGATATTCCAGGGCTAAAACTTCAATTCTGAGTTTTGTTTCTACAACAAAGAAGAGGTGGTGGTGGTTAGAGGGGTTACTTTGTTTTAAAAAAATAAAACATTCTGTGTAAATATCCAAAATCATTTCCATGAAAATTTCTCTTCAGAAAGGAGGATGAAGAGAAGTGGGTTAAAGGGTACAGTTAGATAGATGGAATAAATTCAATGTTTGATAGCAGAATAGGGTGACTATAGTTAAAACAAAAACGTACTTGGGAGACGGACACCTTAAACACCCTGACTTGATCACTATGCATTATATACATGTAACAAAATTTCACATGTACCCCACGAGTTTGTACAAATAATGTGGGTACAATGTTTTAAAATTCTCTTACATGTGACCTGAACTGTATTCAGCTGGCTCTGTGACTACTTGGGAGTTGCTGTGGAACAAACTGCAGCAATGCTTTCTTCTGGAAGTCTTTCATTTTCTTTATTATTATTCTTTTTTTGAGACAGGGTCTTACTCTGTCGCCCAGGCTGGAGTGCAGTGGCACAATCTTGGCTCACTGCAACCTCTGCCTCCCAGGCTCAAGTTACCTTCCCACTTCAGCCTCCTGAGCAGCTGGGACTACAGGTGCGTGCCTCCACGCCTGGCTGATTTTTTGTATTTTTAGTAGAGATGAGGTTTTGCCATGTTACCCAGGTTGGTCTCGAACTCCTGGGCTCAAGTGATCCTCCCACCTTGACCTCCCCCAGTGCTGGAATTACAGGAGTAAGCCACCATGCCTGGCTTCATTTTCATTTTCCTTGTTCTGATAGGGATAATTTTGTCAACTCCACCTTTCTTTCTCTCTAATCCTCTTTCATTGCATGTGTACTTGTGTCTAGATTTAGTTTGGGATGGGGAGGGAGGACATAGTACTATTACATGATATCATTGTGGCTCTGAAGGTATCTCAAATCCTGACTATGCCACAGAAGAATTCTGAAATAATCCACTGCATGAGTACTATAGGAGCTGGTCAGCTTTGCATTGAACATAATTCCACATCTATAATGGCTTAGCTTTTGCTTCTCAATCAACATATTAATTGTTCCAATACATCAGTACTAGGAACCATTACTCACATTCATCAGAGACATTAGATGTCTCTCTTCAAGAATACAGAATTTGGAAGATTAGTTATTGACAGAAGACTACTTTTGAATTATCTTTTAGATTATAACATCCCATCTGCATTATCTGCCTGTGAAATATTGCCTTGATCATTCATATACCTGGCTCACAGTGGGTGGACAATAAATGTGTGATGGATGAATGAATGGTCTGCAACTTCCACACTGCAGCCTTTACCTGCTCATGTGATAGTTTTCACTGATTTTCTATGAAAGGCACATGCAGTGAGCATGCAGGATGAGAAGTCTAGAGCCTGTAAGACTCAATCCTAGGAGATCTACTAAAGCAGTGACTATTACAAAACACTATGGTATATAAAGAATGAGACTTGTCGATCAGAAATTGACTGAGGTTGGTTGTAAAAGTTTTCTATCAGGAGGATGAAGAAAATTGAGCCTAAGTTTTCTGGACAAAAAGAAAAAGCTGATTTAACTTGGCTTGTGTCTAAGACCAAAATAGGATGAGAGTCTGAGAAAAACCATATAGAGAATGTTACCTGATTTTATATGCACTTTATTATTTTTGCTTTGCATATTGTGTACTACGGATTGGTTTTAATTGTTGGAATTCATATAATGATAAAAATAAGTAAGTTAATTTTTTAAACTTCCTGTTAAAAACTTGGCCTAAAGTACTTCCTCAACACAGACATGCTAGTGGCAGTTCTAATAAAAATGAGAAAAATTCATGGCATTTCCTCCATGAAGCCTTTTTCAGTCTACATCTAGAAAGACTCTGCCTTTTCAAGCACTTGTAACTACCACTGATTTGCTGTTATCAGACTTCTTCGTAATACTTTGAGACCGAGTCTTGCTCTGTTGCCCAGGGTGGAATGCAGTTGTGTGATCTTGGCTTACTGCAACCTCCGCCTCCCAGGTTCAAGCGATTCTCCTGTCTCAGCCCTCCCCCACCCCCGCAACCCCCACCCCAGTAGCTGGAATTACAGGCGTGCCACCACGCTTGGCTAACTTTTTGTATTTTTAGTAGAGGTGGGGTTTCACCATGTTGGCCAGGTTGGTCTCGAACTCCTGACCTTAGTTGATCTACCTGCCTTGGCCTCCCAAAGTGCTGAGATTACGGGCATGAGCCACTGTGCCCGGCCCATAATATCCTTTTAATGTGACTATTTGTAATCTCCCTCAACCACAGTCTCTCTGAGTTCTGGGATATCTGCTCACAATACCTTGCACATAATAAAGGCTCCAGGCGTGCTGTTTATCTAAACTAGCTTTATTTCCTTGAGACTGCTCAAGCACTTATCCTGTGCTAGGTTCTGGGAAAACAGAGGTGAAAAATTCAGATCCAGACTCTACCCATATGGAGGTTACCTTTTAAATGAAAAAGTGGAAAAGATGAACCCTTTTTAGTCTCTAGAAAGTTGCGAGAAGTTGAAGCAGAAGACCAAAGGAAAAAGTAGAGTTGAAAACAATAGACTATAAATCAGGATACCGTGACCTCATCTCTAATTTCCTGTGTGTCTTGAGTGCATTTCTTAACCATTTATGCATCCATTTCCTCATATGTCATACAGGATCACATGAAGAATTGATTCCTATATGACATATATAAGGAGAATTGAATCAGAAAATAGATGCAAATCATGTTGGAGGAAACTTCCTGAACCAGATAAAAAGCATCCATGAAAAACCCACAGGTAACACCATACTGAAAGGTGAAAGACTGAAAGCTTTCTCCCAAAGATCAGGAACAAGACAAGGCTATCTGCAATTCTGCTATTCAATATTATACAGGAAGTTCTAGCTAGGTTCTAGGTAACAAAATAAAAGACATCAAGATTTAAAAAGAAGTAAAACTATATCTGCAGGTGATATTATCTTATTTTAGAAAAACCTAAAGAAGCCACCAAAAACACGATTAAAGCTAATACAGAAATTCAGCAAGATTTTGGGATATCAGATCAATATACAAAGACCATTTGTGTTTCTATAAACTAGCAATGAACAATCCAAAAATAAAATTAAGAAAACAAATCAGGCCGGGCGCAGTGGCTCATGCCTGTAATCCCAGCACTTTGGGAGGCCGAGGCAGCTGGATCACGTGAGAGGTCAGGAGTTTGAGACCAGCCTGGCTAACATGGTGAAACCCCGTTTCTACTAAAAATACAAAAAAATTAGCCAGGCGTGGTGCCGTGCGCCTGTAATTCCAGCTACTTGGGAGGCTGAGGCAGGAGAATCGCTTGAACCCAGGAGGCAGAGGTTGCAGTGAGCTAAAATCGCGCCATTGCACTCCAGCTTGGGCCATAACAGCGAAACTCCATCTCACTAAATAAATAAATAAATAAATAAATAAATAAATAAATAAATAAATAGAAAAGAAAACAAATCCACTTACAATAGCATTAAAAAGGATAAAATACTAAGGAATAAACTTCCTTGTGGGCATAAGGAATAAACAAAAGAAGTATAAGACTTATATACTGAAAACTAAAACATTGTTGAAAGAAATTAAAGATGATCTAAATAAATAGAAAAACATCCTGTGTTCATGTGCTGGAACACTTATTATTGAGATGGCAATACTCTCCACATTGAATTACAGAATCACAGCAAATCCTGCCAAAATCCTAGCGGCCTTTTATTTTGTTTTATTTTATTATTTTATTTTTTTTGAGACGGAGTCTTGTTTGTCACCCAGGCTGGAGTGCAGTGGTGCGATCTCAGCTCACTGCAAGCTCCGCCTCCCACCTTCAAGCCATTCTCCTGCCTCAGCCTCCCGAGTAGCTGGGACTACAGGCGCCCGCCACCACGCCTAGATAATTTTTTTGTATTTTTAGTAGAGACGAGGTTTCACCCTGTTAGCCAGGATGGTCTTGGTCTCCTGACCTCGTGATCCACCCACCTCGGCCTCCCAAAGTGCTGGGATTACAGGCATGAGCCACTGTGCCCAGCCTGCCTTTTTTTTTTTTTTTTTTTTTTAACAGCTATTGACTAGCTGATGCTAAAATTAATATGGGCCTGGGTGCAGTGGCTCATACTTTGAGAGGCTGAGGAGGGTGGATCACTTGAGGTCAAGAGTTCGAGACCAGCCTGGCCAACATGGTGAAACCCCACCTCTACCAAAAATACAAAAATTAACCAGGCATGGTGGCATGTGCCTGTAATCCCAGCTACTCAGGAGGCTGAGGCAGGAGAATCACTTGAACCCAGGAGGTGGAGGTTGCAGTGACCTGAGATCGTGCAACTATACTCCAGCCTGGAGGACAGAGTGAGACTCCGTCTCAAAAAAATAAGATAAAATAAAATAAAAATGGAAATGCGAGGGGCCTAGAATATACAAAACAATCCTGAAAAAGAATAAAGTTGGAGGACTCACACTTCCAAATTTCAAAATCTTACTACAAAGCTATAGTAATTAAGACTTTGTGGCACTGGCATAAGGACAGATATAGAGGTCAATAGAATAGAACTAAGAGTCCAGAATAAACCCACATATTTTTGGTCAATTGATTTTTTATAAGGGTGCCAAGGCAATTTGATGGGGGAAAGATACTCTTTTCTACAAATGGTGCAGGGAAAACTGGTTATCCACATGCAAAAGAATGAATCTGAATCCCTACATCACACCATATACAAAATTAGCTCAAAATGGACCAAAGACCTAAAAGTAAGAGTTAACATTATAAAACTCTTAAGAGAAAACATAGGTGTAAATTTCTGTGAAATTGGATTATGCAAGGTCTTCTTAGATACAATGCCAAAGCACAGGCAACAAAAGAAAATATAGATATAAATTGGACTGCATCAAAATTTTAAAAAACTTGAATGCTTCAAAGAACACCATCATGAAAGTGAAAGGCAACACACAGAACAGGAGAAATATATTTAAATCATATACTTGCATCTAGAATAAAGAACCCTGCAACTCAACAATAATAGTAATAATAATAAAGCAACCTGATTTAAAAATGGGCTAAGGGGCTGGGAACGGTGACTTATACCCGTAATCCCAGCACTTTGGGAGGCCAAGGTGGGTGGATTGCTTGAGGCCAGGAATTCGGGACCAGCCTGGGAAACATGGCAAAACCCCAATTCTACAGAAATTAGCCAGGCATGGTGGTGTGCATCTGTAGTCCCAGCTACTTGGGAAGCTGAAAAGGGAGGATCGCTTGAGCCCAGGATGGGGAGGTTGCAGTGAGCTGAGATCGCACCACTGCACTCCAGCCTGGGCAACAAAGCAAGACCCTGTCTCAAAAAAGCAAATGGTCTAAGGACTTAAAACAGATATTTCTCTGAAAAAGATACAAAAATGGCCAGTAACCACATGAAAGAATTCTCAACATCATTAGACATCAGGGAAATTCAAATGAAAACCACAACGAGATACTACACACTTGCTAGGACGGCACTAATCAAAGAGGCAGATAATAACAAGTGTTGTCAAGAATATTGAGAAACTGGGACCCTCATACATTGCTGGTGGTAATATAAACTGGTGCAGCTGCCGTGGAAATCAGTCTGGCAATTCTTCAGAAGGTTAAACATGGAGTTACCATATGAACCAGTCATTCCACTTCTATGTACATGCCCAAGAGAACTAAAAACATGTCCACACAAAAACTTGTGAGTTCACAGCAACATTATTCACAGTAGCCAAAAAGTGGAAATAACCCAAATGTCCATCAACTGATGAGAAGATAAAATATGGTGTATCTATATAATGGATTATCATTTAGCCATAAAAAGGAATGAAGTACTGATACATTCTACAACATGGATGAACTTTGGAAATATGCTATGTCAAAGAAGCTGGACACAAAAGGCCACATATTGTATGACTGCATTTATATGAAATGTCCAGAACAGGTAAACCTTGTAGGGACAAAAAGTAGATTAGTGGTTGCCAGGGGCTGGAGGATGATGACCGGTAGGAGTGACTGCTAATGAGTATGGGGTCTCTTTCAGGTGATAAACATGGTTTAAATTGTAGTGATACTTGCACAACTCTGTGGATGTAATTTTAAAAAACACTGAATTGTGTACTTTAAATGGGTAAATTGTATGGTATGTGAATTATATCTCAATAAAAAGGAAAAACAAAGCAAAAAAAGAACATTGGAAAAGTTTTAAAATGCTATGCACAGAGGCAAAATCTTAGAACTTAGCCACGACTCCAATTAGATGAACAAACATAGATACACTTTTTTTAGAGAGTGACCATTAAGTGCTTAGAAAAAAAATAGATAAATAAAGCACTCTTATTCACCAACTCCCAAGACAGGGGTATAGCTTTGTTACACAAACCCAGTGCCCACCCACAACCAACTTTTACTCTTTTCCTCTCCTTGTCTTTTGACAGCTGAACTAGTGTACTGTTAGAACAAGACTGAGACTAAAGGTAGCCCAACATTTTGGAGATCAGAAGCCCAAGACATATGTCTAATTATTAATGTTTTGAAGAGTTTGGAAATTCCTATTAATCCATTACATCACTCAGGTTCTTCATATCAGAGAAAGCTAATATTTATAATAAAAAGCTTAGGTTTGAGTGACACGTAATTTACTCATGGAACAAACCTGCACATGTACCCCCTGAACCTAAAAATTAGAAGAAAAAAAGATACAAAATCGTTTTTTTAAAATATGGATTCTTATTATGATGACTTATCTAGTTTCTTAATTAGAGTCATCTCTAGTTCTAGGATGATGTGTTGTTGGTCAAGGTTCCAAGGACATTACTACCACTGCTGCTTTCTGTTTCACTTTTGAAAATATATAGTATTTTGATAGGCAGCCAAATCATATAAATATGGTAACAATAACAATCCCATCTATATACATGATGCCAGTGGTGACAACTGGTTACTAGGAAAATTTACATGGAATTTCTTATTTTCTCTATGGTTTTTCACTGTAGTGATAAACTAACACTACCAAGGGTGACTTAATCACGTGTCACAGTATGTTCAAAGACTATCAAAACAACAACTTCCAGGGGAAATTGGACTCAAGCTTAACCGCAAAACAATCAGTATAGCAGAAATATATTCTTTGGTGTGAATTAATTTGTAGGGGACAAATCACTTCAAGACATCATTAAACTATATACACTTTAATGCCTAATACATGTAGTGTTTAAAAAACAGATTTACCTAGCTTTCTCTATTTGAACCCACCTTGTTCTCTACAGCTTGCTACCTTTAGTCTGAGAGTTGGAAAAATAAATCTAGTGAACTTGTGCCATGACATGGCAAACTCCCTGGCCACAGGACACAAAATTATCTTTCACATTTCTTTTTTTTTTTCCCTTGGCCATCCAATGAGTCTTACCTAGTCCTTCCATATAATGTCTCTGGGACTCGTCCTTTCTTCTCCATTCTTGTCATATCACTCACATCTAGAGGTTTATTGAATTTAGTTTATTGCAATATCTATGTAACTGGTTTCCTAATTTCCATGTCTCTCTACCTCAAATACATCTGGCAGCAATATAAAAGATTAAATTTCTAAAAATAACATTTAATTAAGTAATCTGTTTAAAAACCTTGGCTAGCTCTCCCATGCCTATTGAGTAAGCTCCAAATACCATTAGCCTGGTATTCAACGCCTTCCAAAATCTCAGTCCAAATGTATTTTATTTCTTTTTTCTTTCTTTCTTTTTTTTTTTTTTCTGTTTTTGTTGTTGTTTTTGTTGACAGAATCTCACTCTGCCACCCAGGCTGGAGTGCAATGGCATGATCTAGGCTCACTGCAACCTCCGCCTCCCGGGTTGAAGCGATTCTTGTGCCTCAGCCTCCCAAGTAGCTGGGATTACAGGTGTGTACCACTATGCCTGGCTAACTCTTTTTTGTATTTTTAGTAGAGACGGTGTTTTACCATGTTGGCCAAGCTGGTCTTGAATTCTTGGGCTCAAGTGATCTGCCTGTCTCAGCCTCCCAAAGTGCTGGGATTACAGGCATGAGCCACCACGCCCAGCCTGTATTTTCTAGATTTATCATCTACCACCTCTTGGACAAAACTGGTCTCCTTACCATCCCCTGAACCTCCACAAATTCTTTTTGCACCTTTGCTTATGGTGTTCCTCCTGCCTAGAATACCCCTCTCCATCTTTGGAAGCCTGTTCAAAGCTTAACTTTTCTTCACTAAACCCTCCCTGAACATTTACAATTCACAGTGATCTCTCCTTCTTTGCATGTGATTTGAGTGCTGAATGAATGCTGTCATTCATTTGGCAATACTCATATATGACTTTTCCTGTCTTACATTGTTAATTCTTGTACTGTTTAATTTTGTGTGTCTTGCTTTCTCAACTAGACTGCAAGATCCTTGGGAATAAGGGCCATTTATTACATTAAAAAATCTACCCATAGTGCATATTGCTGTGCTGGGGGCTGTGACAGGGACTAGTTACAGACAGAAGAGTGCTGGAGTCTCCTCAAGATGCCAAACTCTCAGAATGCAGCATTTACTAGAGGTGATGATTCCTCACAAATACATACCAAATATAATCACTTTAAAGGTGAAACTAACTCTACAGGTTACTCTAAGATATTAAGGAATTACAAACTGCCCTGGAAATACTTGTGAGTCCCCTACTAAAATATAAAATTAACTTTTAATAAATAAGTTTATGCTTTCCTGAAAGCTTAAAAATGACATATAAAGAAAAAATGGGCTGGACGCGGTGGCTCACGCCTGTAATCCCAGTACTTTGGGAGGCTGAGGTGGGTGGATCGATCACAAGGTCAGGAGCTCGAGACCAGCCTGAGCAGCATGGTGAAACACCGTCTCTACTAAAAATACAAAAATTAGCTGGGTGTGGTGGCACCTGCCTGTAATCGCAGCTACTCAGGAGGCTGAGGCAGGAGAATCACTTGAACCCGGGAGGTGGAGGTTGCAGTGAGCCAAGATGGCGCCACTGCACTCCAGCCTGGGCGACAGAGCGAGATTTTGTCTCAAAAAAGAAAAAATGGTTCCCCCAAAAAAGTAAAAGAAAAATGGTCAGGCCAGGAGCATAATCTCTAGGATTCACTTGATCACAAAGTGCTCAAAAAGCCAAGGCCCCGTGCAATCCATTTATATTTCAGTTACTGTTTTTTCATCTGTAAAATAGGCTAAACCACATAAGGAAAATAAGTGTAGGCCGGGCATGGTGGCTCATGCCTGTAATCCAGCACTTTGGGAGGCCGAGGTGGGCAGATCACGAGGTCAGGAGATCGAGACCGTCCTGGCTAACACAGTGAAACCCCATCTCTACTAAAAAAAATACAAAAAATTAGCCGGGCGTGGTGGCGGGCGCCTGTAGTCTCAGCTACTCGGGAGGCTGAGGCAGGAGAATGGCGTGAACCAGGGAGGTGGAGGTTGCAGTGAGCCGAGAGCACGCCATTGTACACCAGCCTAGGTGACAGAGCGAGACTCCATCTCAAAAAAAAAAAAAAAAAAAAAAAAAAAAAAAAAAAAGAAGTCTAGAACCTGAGTTCCCATAGAAGGCAGCCAAAATGATTTGGATAATTCAAGCTAAAAAACGTCATTCACATCTTGGTTTCTCCTGAATTATTTAGGCAATCTGAGATTTCTTCACAGATAGAAATATAATCCCAAGCTAGTTTGCCAAATCTGTGGTGGTTTTGTACTTTGACCCAAGACATGCTGCAACCATTAAGTTCTAATCAAAATGTTCATTAATCTTGTAACTGAAGAAAATAATCATTACAAAACTCCTACCTCAGACTGCTGTCAAAGCTTTGAAGTTCTGTGGGATGTATTGACTGCAATCTCAGAAATGTTTTGTTTAGCTTTGTAGATGGCCCCAGATGATAAAGGTTTGGCAACAAACGCTGCTTGCCCTGTATAAATCCCTTGGATGTCTTGTATGTAGAAGGGAGACCTACTAGATTACCTAGCATCATCAGATCATAACATATATGTATGGTATCTCAAGCTTCCTGTTATATATATGTTATATATACAGAGTCTCACTCTGTCGCCCAGACTGGAGTGCAGTGGCGTGATCTCAGCTCACTGCAACCTCCACCTCCTGGGTTCGAGCGATTCTCCTGCCTCAACCTCCTCAGTAGCTGGGATTACAGGCATGCACCAAGATGACCAGCTAATTTTTGTATTTTTAGTAGAGACGTGGTTTCACCATGTTGGTCAGGCTGGTCTTGAACTCCTGACCTCATAATCCGCCTGCCTCAGCTTCCCAAAATGTTGGGATTACAGGCGTGAGCCACCGCGCCCAGCCTAAGTTTGGTATATTTTAAGTATATCCTTTCCTTTTGAAATTTTCCTGTTAAATAATGCTTTTGGTTCCTTTAGCCCAGCCTTGACTACTAATTGGCAAGGATTCAAATGATCTCCCCAATTTTAAATATCCATGTATTATGGAAATGTTATCAATTTTCTTCTCCTCCTACCAAGGATTATATGATAATGAATTGAGCTTCTTGTCAAGAAAAATGCTAAGTTCAAAGTATTATTTCTTTCACTTCTAATTAGAAATAAGTTTTACCTTTTATTGTATTCCATTATACAATTTTACATAGTACCATTATTATTTTAAGCAATAATTAAGCAAATTGAACTACTGTTTTTGAGCTCTACTTTTCAGCATATAGATTTACCTAAAAAAGTACAAACCAAGCACAGTGGTGCAATTTTCCAGGCACTTTCAAGTTGCTTATTTACAAATATGTAAGCACCCTGTTGGAACACATGAAAATTTTGGTGTCGAGAAGAAACACCCCATGTATATCAAATCTTTAAATTTTAACATTTGCACAGCTCCAAATATTCCTGAGAAAGGTCAGTCTCATTGTCACGTACATCTGCATTTCCTCACACTTCAGCGTATCTTGGGGAACCATAACCTCGGTCACTTGATGTACCACTAATTGCACAAAATACATGTAATGTGTTGCTCATCCAGGGAGAATGCATTGTGTCTTCTTGTAATATCTAAAACAGAAGAAATCAGCATGGTTATCATGAAGCAAAATAGCCACTGCCAAAAAAAGAATGTGTATATGTAATTGCGGGCATATTTCAATTTATCACTGACAGTTATTTAAAAAGACAGAAAGCAGAGAGAGCAAAGAATAACATTACCGACTTAAGTCTTCAAAGCTGTATTAGAAAGGCAGCATATCAAAAAAGCAGAAAAGGTCTAGTTACTCATTAAGAAAAACAAAGACTGTAAAATGCAAAATTCAATAAAAAGCGAGAGGTAACACAATCTTTAAAATATTTTTTAACAGATGGTCATAACGAGAACTCTAAATGGTAGACTCTGATATGAGTTTATGAATGATCTAACACAGTGGTTCTCAGAATCATCTATGGGACTTTTGAAACATGCAGATACCTATGTTCCTTCCCTGGAGACTTGAAAATAATAGTAAATGAATATAAAAGTCTTAAGTGCATATTTCTAAAGACACACTATAATTGTATAAGCTAGTTGATACAGAAGATTTTTCTTGGAAAGGAAGAACTTCATAACTATAAAATTTAAAGAATATATTCCAATAAGTATATAAACATAGATATTCATATTAGTTTAAATATTTTTTAAATGATCCATTTTGTGTAATCCAAAGAAAAAGCAACAGAAATCTTGTGCTTAAAGTAGATTGAGGTAAAAAACACTATATACATTATATCCAATCTCTTTACCATAAAGTCCTAACTTAGGTCTCAAGCTTTCAATACTTGGTTCTCAAGTTAGTTGTGAAACTTCAGTATTAAGCCCACAGATTGATCTATAGTGGCAGTATTGAGACATATCATTTGTGTTGCTACAAATCATAAGGCTTAAATAAAATTTGTAATAGAGAAATTTCCTCTTACAAAAATATTAACTCACGACACTAATCTGAAAGCATCCTAGAATGTTAAGAGATGAATAACTGATTATCTATGCTGGTCAGATGTGACAGGCAAGGAGGGTACTTATTGCTAAGAAATTACAAAACACACCCAACAGATGCTACAATGACCACCCCCAACTCTATCTAAGAAATCTGCAATTTATAGCTTTATGATAATATAAATCCTTTTAAAAATCAAAAGCAGCCAGGCGCGGTGGCTCACGCCTGTAATCCCACCACTTTTGGAGGATGAGGTGGGTGGATTACAAGGTCAGGAGATCGAGACCATCCTGGCTAACATGGTGAAATTCTCATCTCTACTAAAAATACAAAAAAATTAGCCAGGCGTGATGGCACGTGCCTGTAGTCCCAGCTACTTGGGAGGCTGAGGCAGGAGAATCACTTGAATCCAGGAGGTGGAGGTTGCAGTGAGCTGATATCACGCCACTGCACTCCAGCCTGGGTGACACAGTGAGACTCCATCTCAAAAAAAAAAAAAAAAAAAAAAAGAAAAGAAAAAAAAAGCTTGAAGAAGTTTTTGAAAGGACTATATACTCTGGTATTCTGTAACAGATTACATTGAAAGGGGACAAGGACTATCCAGTCATGTCTTTTTGTCAAGTAATCATTTATGGAGCTCAAGAGAATATTTCAAATTTCAGTACACATTAACACTTGTCTTACTTTTCAGTATTAATATACGCCTCAAAGTGTATGACTACAAGGTGGCTCTCTTTTATGTGAAACTCAATTCACTACAAAGTCAACATTTGCCAAAAGTAAGGCACACCCAAATATGGTTCATAGTAACAGGATGGCTTGCATAAATATAAGCCAGTAGAAACTAAGAGTTTTCTTGGTTAGCTGTCATTACATAATATTAAGAGTCTAAGTTATTGGTCTCTATATCTAAGAGAAATAGCCATGTTTTATGGGAATAACTGATACAGACAAGTGAGAAATACGACAGTAGATTTGAAAAATCCATGCTTCAAAAGGAAAACAGAATTTTATAAAATGACCACTCAGAATATCTTGATCACAGTAATAACAGTAAATTGAATAATTTGTTTTCAATTTGAATAATTTAGAGTTCAGCACTAGGTCATGCAACTGCATGCAAATGAAATAACTGTAATATAGTAGATACTCACTTAAAATAGCATGTGCAATTGTCTTATATCTTTTGTGAAGGAGGAATTTTTGCTGCTTTTTCTATGCATTATGAGGAATAGAAACTCATCAACTAGATAGTTTCTAAAAACAAACTATGTTATCTATTTGATAACGGTATACCTCAGTTCAACCCCTTGCCTCTACTGACACTGGAGCACAAAAAACAAAATGGTTTCTTACTGATAACTGCATCACTAACCACTTTAGATAATTGTTGCAAATTTGATTTGTACTGTATCACTTAAATGATTAAAGATAATATGAAAAAATTTAAAATATAGACTTAATAACTTTAAAGTTATGTATTTTGAACCATTATATTTTGCTAAGCAACAATTTCGGGACCCGCAGATCGTGTTTTCAGTTTTAGTCACCCTAATACTTGCCTGCTCATGGATAATGTCAGATAATTCTTTTACCATGTCTCTGAAATTTGACTTTAGCCCTTCATGGTACTCAACTTGATCTTCTTTAATTAGCCGCTCATTTAGTTCAAGTGCAATGCTGCATGCTTGTATAAATTTCCTATGGATGAATATCAAAGATAAAGGTCTTGTTATTTATTCTTAGGAAGTATCACTGACAATCCATTTGATAACTCAGTTTAGCCATGGTTTGCCTAGGAAGAAGATCAGAATCCTCTATTTTCTCACTGTGCATTTATTTCTTAATGTCTCTTCCTAAGTCTGAAATGCCTTCTTTCCTTTCCACCTTTGCCTTATGGTTTCATTTCTTATCTCCTTCAAGACTTGGCTCAAAACACATACCCTCTGGAAAGTCTACTTGCTAATCATTTACTTGGCATTCTATCAGCTAAAGTTGTGCTGACATTAATTTGCACCTGTAGATAACGAGTCATTTATTCAAAAAGAATTTATTTTGAGCTTACTATGTGGCTAGTACAGTGCTGGGTGGTACAGGTATGAAGGATCTTCCCTGGGCTGCTAAGAAGGAGAACAGAGAGGTGATGACCTACCATAAAAGTATTTTTCCATTATTTCATGTGTTTATGTTTAATGTCCACAATTAGAGTGTAGGTCTTAGGGGACAAAGTACTTCATTGTCCATTTGTTTTATATCCCTGTCATAGCAACTAATAGTCTTTTGCATGTACCAGGCATTAATAAATACTGGTGAATGAATGACTGACTACTGGTTACTCTGCACTCTGGAACAGCTGATAAAACACAGAGAGGAAAAGTAAACAAAATAAGTCAGGAGCAAATGAGTGGATAGGTTATCATCTTTCTCCTTAGTCCATATTACTCAACTGTTTCTCGTCTTCTGAATGAAAACTTTTATATATTAAAGATATTTCTCTAATGTAAGAGCATTCATACATGCCTTAGCTTACAGAGCTGCTCACTGAAGACAAGATATTGCATGCCCTAGTTTGGCAGAGTCCAAGTGGAAGTAAGGACAGGGGATTGGAGTGAGCCTATGCAATCTTTCCTGCCCCACTTCTATTCCTACCCCAAATGGTCTGAAATGCTGTAACAGGAGGTCAATTGGGTGAAGAAGGAAAGCACATAAGGAACATAGGCTTGCGTTTGTGTCACTTAAAATATTCAAAGCAATATAGTAAACTGGCATATTTAATCTCTTGGGTCACTAGGGTATTGTTAATGTCCTGCAGGATGAAACTGATCACACATTTTCTTATTACTTAAAGTGCCATTAGGAGGTCACTTAGATATTGTAAAAGACCACAGAGAATGTCCCTTTTTGGAGGGGTATTATTTGGCCAATACTTTGTTGTTTTTTAAAAGAAGAAAATAGAGAAAAAGAATGCGGGTCTAACCTGAAAACTGTAAAACACTTACCTAAACATGTCTTTCAACTCACTCACTTTCTTAGGTGGATACTTGCTAGCTTGACTGTCATTTAAGAAAGCTCTTGCATATGCTAATGGACCAGCATTGACCTACATCACAATAGAAGAAAAATGAGAGTGTTTCCAGAATGCAATAATCAAAAGAAGTTTTGGCATTTCTCTTTTTTATTAAAAATCCCAAAATATACAAGAAATCCATATCTGAGAAATATATGCTTATTACAAGTTTATTTCAAAAAACCATTAACTAAAGAAAATAATCTACAAAGATGATATTCTAGTAAGTGATTTCTGATATATACATACAGGGCTTCGCTACAGTCATCGGACTTATGTTAAAAGTCCTCTGACATAACACAAAACTTATAAAAATTCAATGTAATATCTTCATTAAGTGAACAAAAAATAATGCACAGGTTTTTGCACTCAGTAAGTGCCCAACACACAATTACAATTAATGCTTGCTCTGTGCCCTTATAAAAGCAAAAGAAACATCAAGAAACATTTAATACATGTTGGACGACCAGCGTACCTGCACAGAAACACAGCCCTGCAATTTAAGTTGGAGCTGAATCATGTCCACGTCAGTAGAGGAGCAAAGCTTTTGCAGCTCTGCAGTTTTATCTTTTATTTCATCAGTGGCAACATCAATTGGTTTTAAATTAATCTGCTGTTCACAGTTAATAGGAATCCTCTTCTTCACATAGGGAAACGAGTTTGAAGCTATTAAAATGTTAAGATTGATTTATTGACTTTAGAAAATCATTTGTTCAAACAGCCAAATTAAAGAAAAAACTCTATTGTACTTAACTCTCCCCATCCTTTATCTAGAAGATGACTTAGGGTCCCATATAGTACTTCAAGATTCAGAGAGAAACTCTCTTTATGAGACACCTCTGGGCAATCATGGATGACATATGGGAAAATGATGGTTTATCACATGGATGTGCTTGTGCAAACTTGTAACTGAACAGCAGAACAAATAATAATTAAAATTTCAGTTGTATGTTCCAGCTGGCCAGCTGCTACTCGTGTATACTGAAAAAGACCAAGACAAATAAGAAGTTAACATGTAAAATTGTACTTACTTGTCAAGATTGTACGGCGTTTGCACTGTTCTTCTATACAGCCCTGTTTTTTGCCTGATAAAGTGTAAGGGGCCTCAAAAACAAATCTGCTGATATTATGATTTCTTTCAAACTCGGTCTTCCTTTCTGTGAGTTCTTTGTCATCAAAGTAAGGCTTCACATAAGTAACTTGTATATGAGCATATTTTGGATCAAGCTCTTTGGCATTTACCTATAAAATAAGAAAGTTTTTTTTATTTATTTTATTTTATTTTTTATTTTATTCAGTGGAAGGGAAAAGGAGATAAGGTAACCTACTAACTTCTTTGAGACCAAGTGAGGAACATTGCCATTATAATTGTGTTTCCAATAAAGGGGGTCTTCATTCTTCTTTTTAAAAATCACTTACTTCTGATTATAAAGAAGTTACAGAAATCTATTTGGAGACTACAGAAACATATGAAGAAATTAAGAATTACTGTAATTGGCCAGGCACGGTGGCTCATGCCTGTAATCCCAGCATTTTAAGAGGCCGAGGCGGGCGGATCACTTGAGGTCAGGGGTTTGAGACCAGCCTGGCCAACATGGTGAAACCTTGTCTCTACTAAAAACACAAAAATTAGCCAAGCGGGGTGACATGAGCCTGTAGTCCCAGCTACTCAGGAGGCTGTAGTCCCAGCTACTCAGGAGGCTGAGGCAGGAGAATCACTTGAGCTTGGGAGGCAGAGGTTGCAGTGAGCCAAGATCGCGCCACTGCACTCCAGTCTGGGCGACAAAGTGAGACTCTGTCTCCAAAAAAAAAAAAAAATTACTGTAATCCTACTACCCAGCAATGACCATTATTCACATTTTTATATATTTCCTTCTCATCTTTCTTCTATGCATATGTATTCAGAAAATTGAGGTCAGACTAAACATTGTTTTGATTGTGCATTATATGAATTACACCTCAAAAAAACACAGGTATCATAGTTTATTTATTTATTTTTGAGATGGAGTCTGGCTCTGTTGCCCAGGCTCAAGTGCAGTGGTGTGATCATGTCTCACTGCAGCCTCAGCCTCCTGGGCTCAAGTGATCCTCCCACTTCAGCTTCCCATGTAGCTGGGACCACAGACATGCACTACCACACCTGGCTAATTTTTAAATTTTTTTTGTAGAAATGAGGTCTCCCTGTGTTGCTGAGGCTAGCTTGGAACTCCTGGGCACAAGTGATCCTCCTGCCTCAGCCTCCTAGTGTTGAGATTATAGGCATCAGCCATCATGTCTGGCCAATAGTTTATACTATAGTCACTGGCATTACTTTTAATGGCTGTATGGATAAACATGACTTATTGGACCATTCTCTCATTAGTGGAGACAGGCTGTTTTCCAACTTTTTGCTATTGTAAATAATGTTCTCATGAACATCCTTGTATTTAAAACTGTGTGCTTTTTTTTTTTCTGATTTTTTCCTTAGGATAAGTTCCTAGAAAAGAAATTGCTTAGTTAAAAGATTTACATGGGGCCAGTTGCAGTGCCTGTAATCCAAGGGCTTGGGAGGCCAAGACAGGAGGATTGCTTGAGCATAGGAGATTGAGACCAGTCTGGGCAACATAGCAAGACCCTGTCTTTAAGAAACATAAAAAAATTAGCTGGGGTATGGTGGCAACACACCTGTAGTCCCACCTATTCAGGAGGCTAAGACAGGAGGACTGCTTGAACCCAGGAGTTTGAGACCAGCCTGGGCAACATAGTGAGACCCTGTCTCTAGAAAAAAAAACAACCCACAAGAAACAAAAATAAGCCAGGTGTGGTGATGCACACCTGTAGTCCCAGCTACTCAAGAGGCTGGGTGGGAGGATCACTTGAGCCCAGGAGGTCAAGGCTGCCGTGAGCTGTGATCGTGCCACAGCACTCCAGCCTGGGCGACAGAGCCAGACCCTGTCTCGAAAAAACTTAAAAGCGGCCAGGCATGGTGGCTCAGGCCTGTAAACCCAGCACTTTGGGAGGCTGAGGTGGGTGGATCACTTGAGGTTAGGAGTTCGAGACCATCCTGGCCAACATGGTGGAACCCCATCTGTACTAAAAATACAAAAATTAGCCAGGCGTGGTGGTGAGCGACTGTAGTCCCAGCTATTAGGGAGGCTGAGGTGGGAGAATTGCTTAAACCCAGGAGGCGGAGGTTGCAGTGAGCCAAGATGGCACCAATGCACTCCAGCCTGGGTGACAGAGCAAGACACTGTCTCAAAAAAAATAAAATAAAATAAAAAGAAAAGAAAAAAATATACATCTTGATAGATTCATATGGACACTTACAAATTTCTCATGCTTTTTAATGTCTAGGTGGTTATATCCATTACATGGGTAATACCACCATTTCTTTAACCATATGGACATTTAAACCGCTTCCAGTTTTTTGCTATATAAATTTTGTGGCAGTGAACAACTTTAAACATATATATATTTATATGTGTACATCTACAAGATAAAATGTTAAATGTGAAATTGTTGGGTCCAAGGACACATACATTTAAAATATTGGAAGATATTGCCAAACTCCTCTTCAAATTGCCTTTGCCCTTAAGCAGATTTTGCTCTTTGGCAAGGGAAAAGAGTATTTTTAATTTTTATTTTCACACATTGAGAAAACAATAAATATATTTTAAAAGCCGGACCTGCTTATTATGTCTGTTGCCTGTGGGGAACTACTAAAATACGATACATAACAAACATCAGGAGTCCAGCCACCTGATAATGGTTTGTCGCTGCATTCTTTGACCCAGTTTTCAGAGGCAGAATAAGGTAGAAAACTGCATGTTGCACAGAAAGTCTGACTTTTCATTATCTTTCCATTTATACAGTAATCAATATTGTGGGAACAAGTCTTACACTATCTGGCTGCAAGGGGAGAAAATCTTCTGTTGTCTCAATTCAACAAAACAACACAAAATAGTGAAACTGATAAGGAAAGAAGTAGAGAGTGTTTGCCATATATTACGTTGAAACTACCACCAAATCTATTTTTTTTTTTTTTTTTTTTGAGACGGAGTCTTTCTCTGTCCCCCAGGCTGGAGTGCAGTGGCGTGATCTCGGCTCACTGCAAGCTCCGTCTCCCGGGTTCACGCCATTCTCCTGCCTCAGCCTCCCAAGTAGCTGGGACTACAGGCGCCCGCCAACACACCCGGCTAATTTTTTGTATTTTTAGTAGAGACGGGGTTTCACTGTGTTAGCCAGGATGGTCTCGATCTCCTGACCTCGTGATCCGCCCGCCTCGACCTCGCAAAGTGCTGGGATTACAGGCTTGAGCCACGGCGCCCGGCCTCTATTTTTAAATGTCTTAGGCATATGTTTAAGATAAAGTCATCTCCAAGAGATATATGTAAGTATACAAAGTGAAGAGATTATTTTCGTGGTAGACAATGAAGTGTCTTTACAATAGCCATGGGCTTTTTCACTCTGGTAATGCTTCCTGCTAGATTTTAAGTGTTCTGCATAGCACTGTGCATATCATAGTCACTCAGTAAATATCGCTGTGAATACAAATCTTGAACTTTATATGTCCTTCCTACCCTTAAAAATCAGCTCTAAGTCTGGGCACACCCAAGGCAACTAAGGATAGTCAGGCATTCCTATAGTGCTTCCCCCAAATCCTGTCTATAGGGAACTATGCATTTCCTAGGAAAGGGCCTCTCTTGCTATAATATAAGCCTTCTCACCATGCCTTGGCAGGGCCTAGTGGAATGGATAACCTTTAGAGCAAGGCTCAAGGATCTCTCCTAAACCTATTTCATTGCAAATGTTAACTATAGTCACTATTACTGAACTAAGGATATCTTAGAATAAAATGTGTGCCCCAAGATGATTTTAATCATGATGTAATGGAGAATCATGATGTACAATAGCATTTACAATAATATCTAACCTTTAGTGAGCATGCTAGCTTGCTATTATTAGTGAATGCTTTTTATGTACCAGGAAAGTGATTATACTTTCCATATATTAACTGATTTAATCCATACAACAACCTCATGAGGAAAATACTACTATTATTATCTCCATTTTATTACTAAGAACGATGAAGCACAGAGAGTTAAGTACCTTCCCCATGGTCACACAGCTAGTGAGTGGCAGAGAGTAGAGATCTGAAACTTGGTATCTCTGACTCCAAAGCCCCTGTTTTTTCTTTTATTATCTGGAAAGCTCTGTTTTCATGCTTCTCTACCAGTTAAAAAAGGAAAAAGTCAGGAGCAATGTACAATGCCTGGAACTAACAAATAATGATTTCAAAATGTAGGGTATGTGTTACCTTGTCTGAATCCTGAATTATTTTGACATTCTCCGTACCAAACTTTTCACCATAAAGTTTAACAAGTCTCAAGGAAATTTCTGAGAGGCCAGTGAGCTTTGGTTCTTTATAGATGTACTCCTTTCCATCTTCTTCTTCAAAAAAAGACTATTATAAAGTTAAACAAATAACAACTTATAAATAATATGAGCAAACACAACATTTAAAGAAAATCTACTAAATAACTAGTAATAATATATTTGAAATACATTTTGAATAATATTACTAAAAGTCCCATGCTTGTATTTACCCTTTTAACTTCAAATACATGAGAATTTTCAAATTCCTGATAATTTTCAAATTTATAATCACATAAACATATGGCCTGAGGAAGATTTTCAAACTAGGTTTTTTTCCTTCCCTGTACACTTACCTGTTTTTTATTTAAGTTTTAACTACTATATATTTAATATGTACTTTAAAAAGCTTAACAGAAAATGAAACTGACAGAAATCAAAACCTTCTCTGTTATATTCTGACCTGAAGGGTTTAGATATGAGAACCAAAGTGAACTTTATACATACAAAAGAGGCTCCCTGCTGTTGTAATAGGCACTCTATCTGGATAGAATCCTAGCTGCTATAGTAAACTAGTAATTCAAAGGTGAATGTTTAAAAAGGAAAACTTTATGAACTCAAGTATACTTACTTGGCCATAAAAGGCAACTCTGAAGAAAGTGCCTAAAAGTCTCTTTTTTGTATGCATAACTTCCAGAATTTTTGTGTAAGCTCCATGAAGAGTTCTATAAACTTGAGTAAGTTTCTGAAAAATAAAAACATACAAATCAGCTTTGTTTTTTGTTTAATTACTAAATGTCTTCAAGATGAATGTACAAGAATAAAAAGCACCAGTATATTCTTTTCAAAATGGTCTTGGTGGGGCCATTCATACTCATCTCCCTTTGTAACAATCAGACAAAGTCCTCAACAACTTTAGGTCTAAGGGTAGAAATTAAAATGGTAAAATAACACTGTATTTCTTTTTAAAAGAAATTTCTTCTAAAAAAAAAAGGGGGGGAGGGATACATGTGCAGAATATGCAGGTTTGTTACATAGATATATGCGTGCCATGGTGGTTTGCTGCACCTATTGGCCCATCCTCTAAGTTCCCTCCCCTCACCCCCCACCCCACAACAAGCCCTGTGTGTGTTGTTCCCCTCTCTGTGTCCACGCGTTCTCATTGTTCAACTCCCACTTATGAGTGAGAACACGCGGTATGTGGTTTTCTGTTCCTCAATAGCACTGTATTTCTTAATATCATGCTTCATTTCATTCACATCTCAATGGAAATTTTAAATTTTGAAATACTGTATTATCAACTACTATTTTCTACAGGGTCTGAATATTTTTAACTGAAAGGGCAGCCAAATGCTTTGCTTGAGCCCTCAGGTAGAGAGCTATGAAAATAAACAATCCATGTATTTAAAAAGGAAAATAAAATACAAATATAAAAATAAGCAATGATGTGAGCTGCAGTGAGGGTTGCTTTTATGCGAGTTCACAGATATTTCCAAAGGATATGTTTTTCTGCACTTCCAGAAAAAGAGAGCACATTGTGCAAAGAACATGATCAAAAATGTGAAAGACGACCTACAGAATGGAAGAAAATATATGCAAATCACAGATCTGATAAGGGTTTAGTACCCAGAATATTTAAGGACTTCTTACCACTCGACAACAAAATATATGCAAACCAATTTTAAAAATGGGCAAATGACCTGAATAGACATTGCTCCAAAGAAGATGTACAAGCAGCCAAGAAGGACACGAAAAGACACTCAATCTCACTGTCATTAAGGAAATGCAAACCAAGACAATGAGGTGCCACTTCACATGCACTAGGATGGATTTTATAAAACAAAATAAAACAAACAGAAAATAACAAATGTTGGTAAGGATATGAAGTAATAGGAATCCTAGTACAGTGATGATCGAAATGTAAAATGGTACAGCCACTGTGGAAAACAGCTTCGTGGGTCCTCAAAAAGTTAAACATAGAATTACCAAATGATCCAGCAATTCTACTCCCTAGTATATATTCAAGAGAATTGAAAATATAGATCCACACAGAAACTTGCACACAAATGTTTACAACAGCACTATTCATAATAGACAAAAGGTGAAACAACCCAAATGTCCATCAATGGATGAATGGATAAACAATCTGCGGTATATCCATACAATGGAATCTTAGCCATAAAAAAGAATGAAGTTCTGATATATGCTACAACTGATACATGAACCTCTAAATATTATGCTAACAGGCCAGGTGCGGTGGCTCATGCCTGTAATCCCAGCACTTTGGAAGGCTGAGACAGGTGGATCACTTGAGGTCAGGAGTTTGAGACCAGCCTGGACAACATGGTGAAACCCCATCTTTATTAAAAATACAAAAATTAGCCGGAAGTGGTGGTGTGTGCCTCCCAGCTACTTGGGAGGCTGAAGTGTGAGGATTGCTTGAACCCAGGAGGCGGAGGTTGCAGTGAGCTGAGATCACGCCACTGTACTCCAACCTGGATGACAGAGTGAGACTCTGTCTCAATTAAAAAAAAATTATGCTAACTGAAAGAAGCCAGACATAAAAGGTCACATATAATATTACAGGTTGAGTATCCCTTATCTGAAATGCTTTGGACCAGAAGTGTTTGAGATTTTGAAATATTTGCATTGGACTTACCAATTGAACATGTCTAATCTGAAAATCTGATACCCAAAATGTTCCAATGAGCATTTCCACTGAGCATCATGACCATGCTCAAACAGTTTCAGATTTGGGAACATTTATGATTTCGAATTTTCAGATTAGAGAGGCTCAATCTGTATTCCTTTTATATGACATATCCAGAATAAGCAAATCCAGAAAGCAGGTTAGTGGTTACTGGAAAATAGGAGTGGGGTGGGGAGTAATTACTTAATGGGTATGGAGTGTTTTTCTGGGGAGATGAAAAAGTTTTAAAACTAGAAAGAGGTGGTGGGTGCACAACACTGTGAATATATTAAATGCCACTGATTTCTATACTTTAAAATGGTTAATTGCATGTTATATAAATTTCACCTCAATAAAAAAGGAAAAACACACAAGCTTCTTTCTCTAAAATTCCTCCCATATTATCTTTTATAATTGAACTCAATGGGAGGGAAATCTTCCTTACCTTGGCTGCTATCTCTGATAGTTTTCAGCCCATTCCATAGAGATACACTGAAAAAGTATGCATCAGTGTTCTACTTTTTGGTTTTGTTTTGAGATTGGATCTTGTTCTGTAGCCAAGGCTAGAGTGCAGTGTCTCAATCATAGCTCACTGCAGCCTCAATCTCCTGGACTTAAGCAATCCTCCTACCTCAGTCTCCCAAGTGGCCGGGATCACAGGCGTGCACTACCATGCTCCAGCTACATCAGTCCGAAACACAATTACTTCATCTATACAGAGTGCTAGGGGATTTATACAGACCCTTACACCCCTCCAAGGAAATAGGAGTAGTTCCCCTGTAGAAAACATCATTTCCTTTAATGTGTAGAGAAGATATATTTTTCTTTCTTCCCTGTTGGTTGGCTAAGTAGCAAAAGGCTCCCTGGGTTTCTAACAGCCAGAACTTCCTTCATCCTAAGAGTCAGAAAATGGGGACTTTATTTTGAAATTACTACAAAGGTTCTTCAGATGTAATGCTTTGATAGGAGGGGTAATGGCAAGTCTAGTTTTGTCTCATAGGCTATTCTTGGCCATCTGTATGACCTATACTTAACTTCAGCTTATTAATATATTCACTTGAATTCTGCTATGAGTTTTCAGGCATGCCCCATATACACCAAAAGTATGGCAGAGAGAGGAAGACCTAGAATCTGGGAAGAAAAAGTGAGTTTGATCAGCGCCAGTTTGGAGGAGAGATGAAAACACTACTCAGATTATATTAAATCTATGTGTGTTCACTCTTAGAAACTACGTCAACAAGGAAAGGCCTAACTGCTTTATTTAAGAATAAATTGCCAGGCCAGGCACGGTGGCTCACGCCTGTAATCCCAGCACTTTGGGAGGCCGAGGCGGGCGGATCACGAGGTCAGGAGATCAAGACCATCTTGGCTAACACGGTGAAACCCCATCTCTACTAAAAATAAAAAAAAAATTAGTCGGGCGCGGTGGCGGGCACCTGTAATCCCAGCTACTCAGGAGGCTGAGGCAGGAGAACGGCGTGAACCTGGGAGGTGGAGCTTGCAGTGAGCCGAGATAGTGCCACTGCACTTCAGCCTGGGCAAAAGAGCGAGACTCCATCTCAAAAAAAAAAAAAAAAAAAAAAAAAGAATAAATTGCCTTGCTTTTTTAAAATGGCTTGAATCCTAAATAGAAATTATGATATGGACTAAGAGACTTGAATATTTTAAAAATCCTGTTTAGTGTTGGTGGCAATTGCTTTTCACTATACTACTATTCTTTATTAACTATACTTTATCAATAGTTTATCTGGCAAGTCAAAATTTTAAAATTCTCATAATAGGGCTATTACTAGTGTATTATTACCTACCCCACTGTCATTTGCCAGCACCTTTAGTCTCTCCGCTAAATTATAAAGAATAGAATCATGTCTATGCCTCTTCCCTGGGTAACATGGAAATTTGACAGCTTTTTAAAGTGAAGGTTTAGTGAAAATAACACTGATTATTTTATGCTCTGAGAGGAAGAGGGGAGGTTGCTAGATGAAAATATTTTCAGGCCGGTCACAGTGGCTCACGCCTATAATCCCAGCACTTTGAGAAGCTGAGGCGGGAGGATCACTTGAGGTCAAGAGTTCAAGACAAGCCTGGTCAACATGGTGAAACCCCGTCTCTACTAATAATACAAAGATAGTGGGGCGTGGTGGTGCATGCCTGTAATCCCAGCTACTTGGAAGGCTGAGGCAGGAGAATTGCTTGAACTTGGGAGGCAGAGGTTGCAGTGAGCCAAGATTGTGCCACTGCACTCCAGCCTGGGTAACAGAACGAGACTCCACCTCAAAAAAAATTTTTTTTTCAGAACCACTGGTCTAATTTAAATCTCAATTTCTATTTTGGATCTTTTACCCTTAATTTCATTTGGAAAACATAAATGAATATAAAGTAGGACGTTTTAAGTTTTACTTTATTTTCTTTTCATAAGCAGGACCAGAGGAAGTTTTACGTTGTTTTTAATTGACACATAATAACTGTACATATTTATGGGGTACAATTTATGGGGGAAATGTTGTTTCCATACATGCCAACATTGTGTAATAATCAAAACAGGGTAATTAGTAAATGTATCATCTCAAACATTTATCATTCCTTTGTGGTGAAAACATTAAAAAATCTTAGGATTTAATAGCATTTTTAGGGATTGTCACTTTGAAATTGGACAAATGTGTCAAAATGATAGACTGTCTATATTCTATGATAAAATACAAAAGTCATAATCTAATGAACCTTATATTCTTCAGAGGACACAAGTCGAATGATAGCAACAGAACTATATTACTGTTTTCCCTAAAACCAAAATAAAATACATAAGTCAATGATAAAAATGTTCCAGTTGCCTACCTCAAACTCACGACGTTTCTCATAAATTGGAATGATCAACTTGGAAATCTCAGAAATTATTTCATAACGTTCTGCCTTCCATAAGCCATCCACACATTGTTCTAGCAACTCCAGCAAGACCTCCTGCATTAAGAGAAAAATCCAATTAGGAATTAAAAATAGTTTTAGAGTTTTGGACAAATAAATTTTGAAGCATTTCAAGTTGGTAGAAAACAAACAGATGGTACTAAATTCAATGAGATGCACAAAAGGAACATACTTGTGTGACAATATTTTCTAAATCAAATATTTAAAATATTTAAAGTTAAAAACATTCTTAAAAATATAAAATTGATGTTAACAATAGTAAACTATGATTATTTTGTTTATTCACATAATGAAGATGTTAACTAAGTTGTAAACGTTAACACATCGAGAAAGAATATTTTTAAAAAGGGAATATATTGTTTGTTCCAAATTGAGGATGTCTGAATGTCTAACATCCATTTTTTTATATTAAAACAATATTTACCCATATTAGTCTTAAGAAAATTTGACAACTTTTTCAAGCTATTGTGTTGGTGGTTTAGGTGTTTATTAAAATGATTTGATTTTTTAAAATTTTTTTAGTTTTTTTGTGGGTTGGTATTAAAATGACTCAGTTTTGATAAAGAACACTTCCCGACTGATAGTTCTAAAATTACTGAGAATGATAGGATAACAGCTCAAAATAGAGATCACCAGCCCTGCCAGAATAACAGTTGCTATAAAACTCTTTTGTGAACCATCATCTCATGTTCTCAACGATGAAAACATGAAGCCAATTACTAATGCTACCCATAAGTCATAACAGCTTGTTTCTATCTTAAAGAGATGCACTTCAAACCTGTAGAACTGATTCCTAAAACAGCTCTTCCTGTATGTCCTTTAGAAAATCGAATTCATCTTCTAGCTCTTATACCTGTGTTTCCTATCTTGCCAGTGGCAATATCCTATAGACCCTTAGGTAGCAAACTAAGCACAGTTTTGACTTTATCGTCTGTTATGGGTTGAATCGTGTCCCCCAAAAAGATAAGTTGAAGTTGTAACCCCAAGTACCTCAGAATGTGACCTTATTTGAAAACAGAGCCATTACAGATATGATCGTTTATGATGAAGCAATACTGGAGTAGGGTGGGCCCCAATCCAATATGACTGGTATCTTTATATGAAGACAGAGACACACAGGGAAAACACCATGAGACTACAGAGGCAGAGACTGGAGTGATGCAGCCACAAGTCAAGGGAAGTCAAGAAACAACTCTTACCACCAGAAGACAAAGAAGGCTCTACCCAGAGTGTCAGAGGAAGCATGGCCCTGAAAACAATCTGACTGCATATTTCTAGACTCTAGAACTGTGAGACAATAAATTTCTCTTGTTCTAAGCCACCCAATTTGTGGTACTTTGATATTGCAGTCTTAGTGCTACAGCCTGAATGCTTCTGTCCACTCAGAATTCGTATGTTAAAATCCTAACCCCCAAGGGGATGGTATTAGGAGGTGGAGACTTTGGGAGATGACCAAGTCATGAGGGCAGAGCCCTCATGAATGGGATTAGTACCCTAATAAAAAGAGAGTTAGCTCACCCCCTTCCACCACGTAAGGGCACAGTGAGAAGATACCATCTATGAACTAGGAAGTCGATCCTCACCAGACACCAAGTCGGCTAACACCTTTATCTTCACCTACTCAGCTTCCAGTATAGTGAAAAATACATTTCTGTTGTTTATAACCTACCCAGTCTCCGGTATTTTATTATAGAAGCCCAAATAGGCTCAGATATCTACGAAACTATTGCACCCTCTTTCTTTACTTATTCTCTAATGAGTTAATCACCAAGTCCTGCCAGTTTTATTTCCTAAATATTTCTCAAATCTGACCCTTTCTCTCCATTTCTCTCATTGCTAAGGTGCAAATTTTCACTATTTTTTCTTAATTTATCTTCCTGCCTCCAGTCTTAGCCCTTTCAAATACATCTTCCACACATCTGCCATAGGGTTCTGATTAAAATGCAAACCTGAGGGTGCCACTCTCCCTTTCTTAAAATCTGGCAATGGCTCCGAATCACTCACAGAACAACGGACATGCTCCTTCATGTAGCACGTAAAGTTTGCAGTGATGTGGCTGATACTTCCATAATCTCATCATTCATCATACCAAACTTTGTACTTTATGTTATAACAACAGTGAACTACTAGTAGTTTCCCTGAAGCACAATGGTGTGTCTTAGCTTTATGTCTTTGTTCTGGCTGTGCCCCTCCTCCCTTTAATCCCTTCTACTTGGTTAATCTCTTTAAAACACTTTAGGTATCACCTTTTCCAGGATCCTTCTCCTTATCAATATAGGGTAGGCAAGACACTACACATCTTTTTTTCTATTTCACTAATTTTTTGGTAAAGATTTATCACTATATTTGTACATTATTTACATATTATCTACATATCTGACTTTTCCAATAGGCTGTGATTATTTGAGAGTAGGGACAATATTTTACTTACATTGGCTTTTCCAGTAATTATTTTAGTGTCACTGGATAGTATATGTGAAATAAATGTTGCTACTTGAATAAAAGATCTGTATATTAACATCTGCTAGCCAAATTAAAATTTCCAGCAATTTTGGGACAAACATTGGGGGAATTAAAAATAAGGTGCACACTTAGTATGAATTATCCCAGGAATGTAAAGTTAGGTTACAATTAGAAAAAAAATGTAATATACAACCTCATAAACTGAATAAAAGAGAAAAATTATATCTCTTTCAATAGATGCAGGAAAAAAGCATTTACAACACTCAACACCCATTCATGATATTTAAAAAGAACTCAAGAAACAAAGAATAGAAGAGATCTTCCTCAATCTGATAAAGGGCATTTACTAAAAACCTAAAGGCTAGACATGTTTAAGATTGAGAACAAGTTAGAATGTCTGCTCTCACCACTTCTATCCAACATTATATGCTGAAGGTTCTAGCCAGTACAATAAGGCAAGAGAAAGAGAAAAGGCATACAGGATTAGAAAAAGTAAAATTGTTCCATGCATATGGCATAATTGTATATGTAGAAAATCCTAAAAAACATACAAACTACAAAAACTAATAAGCAGATTTAGTAAGTTTGCAGGATGTAAGATCAACATACAAAATCAATTATATTTCTATATACTAGCAGCAACATATTAAAAAATAAAAATATAAAAGCAAACAATATTATTTACAATAGCATCAAAACATCACATATCTACCAATAAATCTAACCCAAGACTTCTACCCTAACAACTACAAAATATTATTGGCAGTTAAAGATAACCTAAATAAATGTCCATTGATTGAGAAATTCAATATTGTTAAACTCTCCATTCTCAGGCTATTTTGAGGAAATAGAAAAGATGATTCTAAAGATTATATGGAAATTCAAAGGATGTAGAATAGCCAAAACAACTTTGAAAAAGAATAAAGCTGGAGGGCTAACACTACTTGATTTCAAGACTTAAGTTATAGTAATCAAGTGTGATATTGGCATCAAGATGGGCAAATAGATCAGTGGAAGAGAACCGAGAATCCAGAAATAGCCCACACAAATATGAAGAACCGAACTTTTGACCAAGGTGCCAAAGTAAATTCAACGCGACAAAAGGAAAGTCTTGTTTTTCCCCAAATGGTACGTCTTAAAAAAAAAAAAGAGCTTTGACCTCCATTTCATTCCACAAATGAACTTTAAATATATTACAGACCTAAACAAAACTCGGAAACAAAGTTTCTAGGAGAAAACACAGCACAACACTATCAGGATCTTGACATAGGCAAAGATTTTTGGGACCAGATACAAAAAGAACAAATTATTATAAAATAATAAACTGGATTTCATCAATTACAACCAAAACGAAAATTTTCTGCTCAACCACAGACTCAATTAAGAAAGTGAATGGTCAAGTCAGAAGCTGGTAAAGAAATATACAGCACATACATCTTGACAAAGGATTTATATCCAGGAAAGAACTCCCACAAAACAACAATAAAAAGTAAGCAATGTGATTTCCAAAATGGATAAAAGACAAACATTTCACAAAAGAAAATATAAAAGAGGCCAAGGAACACCTGAAAAAGTGGTAGACATCATCGGTTATTAGGGAAATACAAATAAAAGCCACAATGAGATGTTGATTCACACCTAATATTAATAGAATGGCTAAAATTTAAAAAGATCAGCACTATCAGATGCTAGGGAGGATGTGGGGTAACTAGAACTCTCATCTACTACTGGCAAACAGTATAAAACGGTCCAACCACTTTGAGAAACTCTTCGGAAATTTCTTAAAAGTTAAATATATATCTTCCCTAGGATTCAGCAATGCCACTCCTAGGTATTTACCCAAGAGAAAAAAAGCATGTGTCAACAATAAGTCATAGATAGGAATGTTTAAAGTAGACTTATTCATAACAGCCTGAAACTGGAAACAATTCAAAATCCATCAACTGAATGGATTTAAAATTTGTATATAAAGACAAAGAACAAACTTTTGATATACCCAACAATATGGATGAATCTCAAAAACATTAGGTTAAACAAGAGAAGCCAGGTTAAAAAAAGGTACATATTGAATGACTGATTCCATTTTTATGCCATAAAAACTAATTCATGGTGATAGAAACCAGATGGTGGAGGTGGGGAGCCTGACTGGAAATGGGCACAAGGGAACCTTTCCCGAAGGAATGGGCATGTTCTATTTTTTCTTTCTGATGGTAGGTTACATGGGTGTATACAACTGTCAAAATTCATCAAATTGTTTAAGATTTTATTACATATTAACTATATCATTTTTATTTTTATTTTTGAGACACAGTCTCGTTCTGTTGCCCAGGCTGCAGTGCAGTGGCACAATCTTGGCTCACTGCAACCTCTGCCCCTGGGGTTCAAGAGATTCTTGTCCCTCAGCCTCCTGAATAGCTGGGATTACAGGCCTGTGCTGCCATGCTTGGCTAATTTTTATACTTTTAGTGGAGACGGGGTTTCACCATGTGGGACAGGCTGGTCTTGAACTCCTGGCCTCAAGTGATCTGCCTGCCTTGGCCTCCCAAAGTGCTGGAATTACAGGAGTGAGCCACCATGCCCAGCCCAATTATATATCAATTATATGTTTAAAATCTATTGCAGGGGCACATGTCATCAGGACCTCCTGAGGTGGTGTCATGCAGAAAAAAAAAAACTGTTGCAAATCAAGTCCGAAATACATTTTTGGAAACAAGTTACATTGCGTTATTACGGGTTTAACTCACATATTTAATCAAATACAAGGACTAAATGGACAACAGTTTGTATTTTTCATTTCAGTGTAACTTCTAAATCAGTGTTAGTTTTTTTAATTGGCTAGGGTGTAAGGAAGAAGCCTTATTATGCAAAATGAAACATAAAGTGGCACTTGGTAAAACATGATTCTACCTGTATATATCAAATAGAAGTATGTATAAATTACTTGTAGAACACAAAAGATTTCCAACAAATGTGTTTATACAGAAAACTAATTACAGTTTTTGATTATTAAGAAAAGTTATTGCTCTCCTTAAGAGTATAGAAAAGGGTCAAGCTCAAAGCCATTTCTATGAATACACTGAAGCTGCTGTTTAGAAGGCAAGGATATAACTTCAGTTGTACTGAACCAGTTAAGCCCCATGAAATCCTCTGAATCTTTCTACTGTCAGCCTGTAAAACCTGCAGGTCTCTGGGAAATCATCTAACTAAGATCCAGAAACATGAATTAACTTGTCCAAGGCTATACAGTCAAAAATTAAGCTGGAATAAAAATTCAAGTATCTTGCATCTCTGTTATGATCAATTAATTCAGCAAACATATTTTAAGTGTCTATCCTTGTAGATTCTGAGGGTAAAAGGACACCAACTTGCATTTAAGAAATCTCACTGCCAAGTAGGTCAATGATAAAACGTGACATTATTCTCACACTTCATGACTTCTTAAGTTTTCACATGTATTGTGAAGTGACCACGATAGTATTATTGTCCTTATTTTACTGATAGGGAGACAGACTATGTAGAAATAGTAGGTAAAGCTTCTAAGTGTATCATTAATTTAACTAAATAAACCAGAGCTAAGTTAGGATTTGTGTATTTTAAAAAATGAATTCATAAAGTGTTTATGAAGTGTGTCACTGTAATTTTTTTTTTTATTATACTTTAGGTTTTAGGGTACCTGTGCACAATGTGCAGGTTTGTTACATATGTATCCATGTGCCATGTTGTTTTGCTGCACCCATTAACTCGTCATTTAGCATTAGGTATATCTCCTAATGCTGTCTCTCCCTCCTCCCCCCACCTCACAACAGTCCCCGGAGTGTGATATTCCCCTTCCTGTGTCCATGAGTTCTCATTGTTCAGTTCCCACCTATGAGTGAGAACATGCGGTGTTTGGTTTTTTGTCCTTGCGATAGTTTACTGAGAATGATGTTTTCCAGTTTCATCCATGTCCCTACAAAGGACATGAACTCATCATTTTTTATGGCTGCATACTATTCCATGGTGTATATGTGCCACATTCTCTTAATCCAGTCTATCGTTGTTGGACATTTGGGTTGGTTCCAACTCTTTGCTATTGTGAATAGTGCTGCAATAAACATACGTGTGCATGTGTCTTTATAGCAGCATGATTTATAGTCCTTTGGATATACACCCAGTAATGCGATGGCTGGGTCAAATGGTATTTCTAGTTCTAGATCCCTGAGGAATCGCCACACTGACTTCCACAATGGTTGAACTAGTTTACAGTCCCACCAACAGTGTAAAAGTGTTCCTATTTCTCCACATCCTCTCCAGCACCTGTTGTTTCCTGACTTTTTAATGATGGCCATTCTAACTGGTGTGAGATGGTATCTCACTGTGGTTTTGATTTGCATTTCTCTGATGGCCAGTGATGATGAGCATTTTTTCATGTGTTTTTTGGCTGCATAAATGTCTTCTTTTAAGAAGTGTCTGTTCATATCCTTTGCCCACTTTTTGATGGGGTTGTTTGTTTTTTTCTTGTAAATTTGTTTGAGTTCATTGTAGATTCTGGATATTAGCCCTTTGTCAGATGAGTAGATTGCAAAAATTTTCTCCCATTCTGTAGGTTGCCTGTTCACTCTGATGGTAGTTTCTTTTGCTGTGCAGAAGCTCTTTAGTTTAATTAGATCCCATTTGTCTATTTTGGCTTTTGTTGCCATTGCTTTTGGTGTTTTAGACATGAAGTCCTTGCCCATGCCTGTGTCCTGAATGGTATTGCCTAGGTTTTCTTGTAGGATTTTAATGGTTTTAGGTCTAACATTTAAGTCTTTAATCCATCTTGAATTAATTTTTGTATAAGGTGTAAGGAAGGGATCCAGTTTCAGCTTTCTACATATGGCTAGCCAGTTTTCCCAGCACCGTTTATTAAATAGGGAATCCTTTCCCCATTTCTTGTTTTTGTCAGGTTTGTCAAAGATCAGATACTTGTAGATATGCGGCATCACTTCTGAGGGCTCTGTTCTGTTCCGTTGATCTATGTCTCTGTTGTGGTACCAGTACCATGCTGTTTTGGTTACTGTAGCCTTGTAGTATAGTTTGAAGTCAGCTAGCGTGATGCCTCCAGCTTTGTTCTTTTGGCTTAGGATTGACTTGGAGATGCGGGCTCTTTTTTGGTTCCATATGAACTTTAAAGTAGTTTTTTCCAATTCTGTGAAGAAAGTCATTGGTAGCTTGATGGGGATGGCATTGAATCTATAAATTACCTTGGGCAGTATGGCCATTTTCATGATATTGATTCTTCCAACCCATGAGCATGGAATGTTCTTCTATTTGTTTATATCCTCTTTTATTTCATTGAGCAGTGGTTTGTAGTTCTCCTTGAAGAGGTCCTTCACGTCCCTTGTAAGTTGGATTCGTAGGTATTTTATTCTCTTTGAAGCAATTGTGAATGGGAGTTCACTCATGATTTGGCTCTCTGTTTGTCTGTGATTGGTGTACAAGAATGCTTGTGATTTTTGTACATTGATTTTGTATCCTGAGACTTTGCTGAAGTTGCTAATCAGCTTAAGGAGATTTTGGGCTGAGACAATGGGGTTTTCTAGATATACAATCATGTCATCTGCAAACAGGGACAGTTTGACTTCCTCTTTTCCTAACTGAATACCCTTTATTTCCTTCTCCTGCCTGATTGCTCTGGCCAGAACTTCCAGCACTATGTTGAATAGGAGTGGTGAGAGAGGGCATCCCTGTCTTGTGCCAGTTTTCAAAGGGAATGCTTCCAGTTTTTGCCCATTCAGTATGATATTGGCTGTGGGCTTGTCATAGATAGCTCTTATTATTTTGAGATACATCCCATCAATACCTAATTTATTGAGAGTTTTTAGCATGAAGGGTTGTTGAATTTTGTCAAAGGCCTTTTCTGCATCTGTTGAGTTAATCATGTGGTTTTTGTCTTTGGTTCTGTTTATATGCTGGATTACATTTATTGATTTGCGTATGTTGAACCAGCCTTGCATCCCAGGGATGAAGCCCACTTGATCATGGTGTATAAGCTTTTTGATGTGCTGCTGGATTCGGTTTGCCAGTATTTTATTGAGGAT
The DNA here is from genome assembly GCF_028878055.3 of Symphalangus syndactylus. Classification (NCBI taxonomy): domain Eukaryota; kingdom Metazoa; phylum Chordata; class Mammalia; order Primates; family Hylobatidae; genus Symphalangus; species Symphalangus syndactylus. The sequence goes on along the minus strand of NC_072447.2, from coordinate 122,178,439 downwards.
TTTTGCATCAATGTTCATCAAGAATATTGGTCTGAAATTCTCTTTTTTGGTTATATCTCTGCCAGGCTTTGGTATCAGGACAATGCTGGCTTCATAAAATGTGTTAGGGAGGATTCCCTCTTTCTTTCAATTGGAATAGTTTCAGAAGGAATGGTACCACTTCCTCCTTGTACCTCTGGTAGAATTCAGCTGTGAATCCATCTGCTCCTGGACTCTTTTTGGTTGGTAAGCTATTGATTATTGCCACAATTTCAGAGCCTGTTATTGGTCTATTCAGAGATTCAACTTCTTCCTGGTTTAGTCTTGGGAGGGTGTATTTGTTGAGGAATTTATCCATTTCTTCTAGATTTTCTAGATTATTTGCATAGAGGTGTTTGTAGTATTCTCTGATGGTAGATTGTATTTCTGTGGGATCGGTGGTGATATCCCCTTTTTCATTTTTTATTGCATCTATTTGATTCTTCTCTCTTTTCTTCTTTATTAGAGTTGCTAGTGGTCTATCAATTTTGTTGATCTTTTCAAAAAACCAGCTCCTGGATTCGTTAATTTTTTGAAGGGTTTTTTGTGTCTCTATTTCCTTCAGTTCTGCTCTGATTTTAGTTATTTCTAGCCTTCTGCTAGCTTTTGAATGTGTTTGCTCTTGCTTTTCTAGTTCTTTTAATTGTGATGTTAGGGTGTCAATTTTGGATCTTTCCTGCTTTCTCTTGTGGGCATTTAGTGCTCTAAATTTCCCTCTACACACTGCTTTGAATGTGTCCCAGAGATTCTGGTATGTTCTGTCTTTGTTCTCGTTGGTTTCAAAGAACATCTTTATTTCTGCCTTCCTTTCATTATGTATCCAATAGTCATTCAGGAGCAGGTTGTTCAGTTTCCATGTAGTTGGGCAGTTTTGAGTGAGTTTCTTAATCCTGAGTTCTAGTTTGATTGCACTGTGGTCTGAGAAACAGTTTGTTATAATTTCTGTTCTTTTACATTTGCTGAGGAGAGCTTTACTTCCAACTATGTGGTCAATTTTGGAATAGGTGTGGTGTGGTGCTGAAAAAAATGTATATTCTGTTGATTTGGGGTGGAGAGTTCTGTAGATGTCTATTAGGTCCACTTTGTGCAGAGCTGAGTTCAATTCCTGGATATCCTTGTGAACTTTCTGTCTCGTTGATCTGTCTAATGTTGACAGTGGGGTGTTAAAATCTCCCATTATTATTGTGTGGGAGTTTAAGTCCCTTGGTAGGTCGCTCAGGACTTGCTTTATGAATCTGGGTGCTCCTGTGTTGGGTGCATATATATTTAGGATAGTTAGCTCTTCTTGTTGAATTGATCCCTTTACCATTATGTAATGGCCTTCTTTGTCTCTTTTGATCTTTGTTGGTTTAAAGTCTATTTTATCAGAGACTAGGATTGCAACCCCTGCCTTTTTTTGTTTTCCATTTGCTTGATAGATCTTCCTCCATCCCTTTATTTTGAGTCTATGTGTGTCTCTGCACGTGAGATGGGTTTCCTGAATACAGCACACTGATGGGTCCTGACTCCTTATCCAGTTTGCCAGTCTGTGTCTTTTAATTGGAGCATTTAGCCCATTTACATTTAACGTTCATACTGTTATGTGTGAATCTGATCCTGTCATTATGATGTTAGTTGGTTATTCTGCTCATTAGTTGATGCAGTTTCTTCCTAGTCTTGATGGTCTTTACAATTTGGCATGTTTTTGCAGTGGCTGGTACCGGTTGTTCCTTTCCATGTTTAGTGCTTCCTTCAGGAACTCTTTTAGGGCAGGCCTGGTGGTGATAAGATCACTCAGCGTTTGCTTGTCTGTAAAGTATTTTATTTCTCCTTCACTTATGAAGCTTAGTTTGGCGGGATAGGAAATTCTGGGTTGAAAATTCTTTTCTTTAAGAATGTTGAATATCAGCCCCCACTCTCTTCTGGCTTGTAGAGTTTCTGCAGAGAGATCAGCTGTTAGTCTGATGGGCTTCCCTTTGTGGGTAACCCGACCTTTCTCTCTGGCCGCCCTTAACATTTTTTCCTTCATTTCAACTTTGGTGAATCTGACAATTATGTGTCTTGGAGTTGCTCTTCTTGAGGAGTATCTTTGTGGTGTTCTCTGTATTTCCTGAATCTGAATGTTGGCCTGCCTTGCTAGATTGGGGAAGTTCTCCTGGATAATATCTTGCAGAGTGTTTTCCAACTTGGTTCCATTCTCCCCGTCATTTTCAGGTACACCAATCAGACGTAGGTTTGGTCTTTTCACATAGTCCCAAATTTCTTGGAGGCTTTGTTCATTTCTTTTTATTCTTTTTTCTCTAAACTTTCCTTCTCGCTTCATTTCATTCATTTCATCTTCCATCAGCGATACCCTTTCTTCCAGTTGATCGCATCTGCTACTGAGGCTTCTGCAATCTTCGCGTAGTTCTCGATACTTGGCTTTCAGCTCCATCAGCTCCTTTAAGCCCTTCTCTCCATTGGTTATTCTAGTTATCCATTCGTGTAATTTTTTTTCAAAGTTTTTAACTTCTTTGCTATTGTTTTGAATTTCCTCCCGTAGCTTGGAGTAGTTTGATCGTCTGAAGCCTTCTTCTCTCAACTCATCAAAGTCATCCTCCATCCAGCTTTGTTCCGTTGCTGGTGAGGAACTGCGTTCCTTTGGAGGAGGAGAGGTGCTCTGCTTTTTAGAGTTTCCAGTTTTTCTGCTCTGTTTTTTCCCCATCTTTGTGGTTTTATTTACTTTTGGTCTTTGATGATGGTGATGTACAGATGGGTTTTTGGTGTGGATGTCCTTTCTGTTTGTTAGTTTTCCTTCTACCAGACAGGACCCTCAGCTGCAGGTCTGTTGGAGTTTACTAGAGGTCCACTCCAGACCCTGTTTGGCTGGGTGTCAGCAGCGGTGGCTGCAGAACAGCGGGTTTTCGTGAGACCACAAATTCAGCTGTCTGATAGTTCCTCTGGAAATTTTGTCTCAGAGGAGTACCCGGCCGAGTGAGGTGTCAGTCTGTCCCTACTGGGGGGTGCCTCCCAGTTAGGCTGCTCGGGGGTGAGGGACCCACTTTAGGAGGCAGTCTGTCCGTTCTCAGATCTCCAGCTGCGTGCTGGAAGAACCACTACTCTTTTCAAAGCTGTCAGTCAGATAGGGACATTTAAGTCTGCAGAGGTTCCTGCTGAGTTTTTGTTTGTCTGTGCCCTGCCCCCAGAGGTGGAGCCTACAGAGGCAGGCAGGCCTCCTTGAGCTGTGGTGGGCTCCACCCATTTCGAGCTTCCTGGCTGCTTTGTTTACCTAAGCAAGCCTGGGCAATGGCGGGCGCCCCTCCCCCAGCCTCGCTGCTGCCTTGCAGTTTGATCTCAGCCTGCTGTGCTAGCAATCAGTGAGACTCTGTGGGCATAGGACCCTCAGAGCCAGGTGCGGGACACAATCTCCTGGTGTGCCGTTTTCCAGGCCCGTTGGAAAGGCGCAGTATTAGGGTGGGACTGACCCGATTTTCCAGGTGCCGTCTGTTACCCCTTTCTTTGACTAGGAAAGGGAACTCCCTGGCCCCTTGCGCTTCCCGAGTGAGGCAATGCCTCGCCCTGCTTTGGCTTGCGCACCGTGCGCTTCACCGACTGTCCTGCACCCACTGTTTGGCACTCCCTAGTGAGATGAAACCGGTACCTCAAACAGAAATGCAGAAATGCAGAAATCACCTGTCTTCTGTGTCGCTCAGGCTGGGAGCTGTAGACCGGAGCTGTTCCTATTCGGCCATCTGGGCTCCTCACTGTAATTTTAATCTCATTGTTTAATACAATTTTTTTAAGAAATGTAATTTTATGGGACTATAACTTCAATCTCTTCTGTGTTTCTTCCGTTTTCTATGTTCACACTCTTTGTGAACTTTTCCCCCATGGTTCAGTCCTTGATTCTTTGGTCTTCACTTGCCGTATTATGTCTAACATTCAGTCTGCTTTGGTCCTCATAAGGATATGACTTCCAGATGTGTATTTCTAACCCTAATCTCTCTCCTTAGATTCAGTTCCATATTTTTTTTTTCTTTTTTGAGACACAGTCTCACTTTGTCACCCAGGCTGGAATACAGTAGCACAATCTTGGCTCACTGCAACCTCCACCTCTCAAATTCAAGTGATTCTCCTGCCTCAGCCTCCCGAGCAGCTGGGATTATAGGCAGGTACCACCACACCTGGCTAATTTTTGTATTTTTAGTAGAGCCATGTTGGCCAGGCTGGTCTCGAACTCCTGACCTCAGGTGATCCACCTGCCTTGGCCTCCCAAAGTACTGGGATTACAGTCGGGAGACACTGTGCACGGCCTCAGTTCAATATTTCTAATGGCTTGATGGTTATTTCCATTTTGATAAGCTTTCACATCAAAATCAACTTACCTATAAAATGAAATTCATCACTTTTCCTGCAAAACCATCCATCTATCATTTCTCCTTAACCTCCAAACCTGAAATCTTAGAGCCACCTTTGACCCTTCCCCTCCCACAGCCAGCAAATCATCATCTCTTCCTCACACTGTTTCCTGAATCTTTCACTACCCTGGTTTAAGCCTTAACTACTCGTATCTGGATAATTAGGGCAGCCTTCTCCCTAGCCCCTGCCTCTAGCTCCTATCCCTGTATCTTTAATACAACTCCCACATCATCACCAAATTAGCCTTCCCTCTTCTTTGCTTTCATGTAGTCATTATCCTGCCAAAAATCTTTGAGGCCAGGTGCGGCGGCTCACACCTGTAATCCCAGCACTTTGGGAGGCCTAGTCAGGTGGATCATGAGGTCAAGAGATCAAGACCATCCTGGCCAACATGGTGAAACCCCATCTCTACTAAAAATACAAAAATTAGCTGGGCATGGTGGCGCACACCTGTAGTCCCTGGTACTCAGGAAGCTGAGGCAGGAGAATCACTTGAACCCAGGAGGCAGAGGTTGCAGTGAACCAAGATTGCACCACTGCACTGCAGCCTGGCAACATAGCGAGACTCCGTTAAAAAAAAAAAAAAAAAAAGACTTTGATACCAATTCAATATTCTACTGAATAAAGCCCAAATATTGAAAGTTTCTCAAAATCTGGCCTCAACTAATACTATTCTCTATGGGAACCTACTGCTATAGCCAAAAGGATCCACTCACTGTGCCTCAAACATGTCTTACACTTTCCAACCTCTTAGTCGTGGTCCCTGCTCTTCTCCCGTCTCTTAGAATGCCTTCAGGGTGTCCTCATTCTTCCAATACCTCTCTGATCATACCTCCTCTATTTTACCTGAGCTCTAAGGCATCTTTCACCTTTGACTTTGCATGGCACATATTGTCTGTATTATTTAAATATTATTCAAAAGTCTTTTTTCCATTTCATGTACATGTATCCTCAATAAAATACTGGCAAACTGAATCCAGCAGCACATCAAAAAGTTTATCCACCATGATCAAGTGGGCTTCATCCCTGGGATGCAAGGCTGGTTCAACATACACAAATCAATAAACGTAATCCAGTATATAAACAGAACCAAAGACAAAAACCACATGATTATCTCAATAGATGCATAAAAGGCCTTTGACAAAATTCAACAACCCTTCATGCTAAAAACTCTCAATAAATTAGGTATTGATGGGACGTATCTCAAAATAATAAGAGCTATCTATGACAAACCCACAGCCAATATCATACTGAATGGGCAAAAACTGGAAGCATTCCCTTTGAAAACTGGCACAAGACAGGGATGCCCTCTCTCACCACTCCTATTCAACATAGTGTTGGAAGTTCTGGCCAGGGCAATCAGGCAGGAGAAGGAAATAAAGGGTATTCAATTAGGAAAAGAGGAAGTCAAACTGTCCCTGTTTGCAGATGACATGATTGTATATCTAGAAAACCCCATTGTCTCAGCCCAAAATCTCTTCAAGCTGATAAGCAACTTCAGCAAAGTCTCAGGATACAAAATCAATGTACAAAAATCACAAGCATTCTTATATACCAATAACAGACAAACAGAGAGCCAAATCATGAGTGAACTCCCATTCACAACTGCTTCAAAGAGAATAAAATACCTAGGAATCCAACTTACAAGGGACGTGAAGGACCTCTTCAAGGAGAACTACAAACCACTGCTCAATGAAATAAAAGAGGATACAAACAAATAGAAGAACATTCCATGCTCATGGGTTGGAAGAATCAATATCATGAAAATGGCCATACTGCCCAAGGTAATTTATAGATTCAATGCCATCCCCATCAAGCTACCAATGACTTTCCTCACAGAATTGGAAAAAACTACTTTAAAGTTCATATGGAACCAAAAAAGAGCCCGCATCGCCAAGTCAATCCTAAGCCAAAAGAACAAAGCTGGAGGCATCACGCTAGCTGACTTCAAACTATACTACAAGGCTACAGTAACCAAAACAGCATGGTACTGGTACCAAAACAGAGACATAGATCAATGGAACAGAACAGAGCCCTCAGAAATAATGCCACATATCTACAACTATCAGATCTTTGACAAACCTGACAAAAACAAGAAATGGGGAAAGGAGTCCCTATTTAATAAATGGTGCTGGGAAAACTGGCTAGCCATATGTAGAAAGCTGAAACTGGATCCCTTCCTTACACCTTATACAAAAATTAATTCAAGATGGATTAAAGGCTTAAATGTTAGACCTAAAACCATAAAAACCCTAGAAGAAAACCTAGGCAATACCATTCAGGACATAGGCGTGGGCAAGGACTTCATGTCTAAAACATCAAAAGCAATGACAACAAAAGCCAAAATAGACAAATGGGATCTAATTAAACTAAAGAGCTTCTGCACAGCAAAAGAAACTGCCATCAGAGTGAACAGGCAACCTACAAAATGGGAGAAAATTTTCGCAACTTACTCATCTGACAAAGGGCTAATATCCAGAATCTACAATGAACTCAAACAAATTTACAAGAAAAAAACAAACAACCCCATCAAAAAGTGGGCAAAGGACATGAACAGACACTTCTTAAAAGAAGACATTTATGCAGCCAAAAAACACATGAAAAAATGCTCATCATCACTGGCCATCAGAGAAATGCAAATCAAAACCACAGTGAGATACCATCTCACACCAGTTAGAATGGCCATCATTAAAAAGTCAGGAAACAACAGGTGCTGGAGAGGATGTGGAGAAATAGGAACACTTTTACACTGTTGGTGGGACTGTAAACTAGTTCAACCATTGTGGAAGTCAGTGTGGCGATTCCTCAGGGATCTAGAACTAGAAATACCATTTGACCCAGCCATCCCCATTACTGGGTATATACCCAAAGGACTATAAATCATGCTGCTATAAAGACACATGCACACGTATGTTTATTGCAGCACTATTCACAATAGCAAAGAGTTGGAACCAACCCAAATGTCCAACAACGATAGACTAGATTAAGAGAATGTGGCACATATACACCATGGAATAGTATGCAGCCATAAAAAATGATGAGTTCATGTCCTTTGTAGGGACATGGATGAAACTGGAAAACATCATTCTCAGCAAACTATCGCAAGGAGAAAAAACCAAACACCGCATGTTCTCACTCACAGGTGGGAATTGAACAATGAGAACACATGGACACAGGAAGGGGAACATCACACTCCGGGGAATGTTGTGGGGTGGGGGGAGGGGGGAGGGACAGCATTGGGAGATATACCTAATGCTAAATGACGAGTTAATGGGTGCAGCACACCAACATGGCACATGGATACATATGTAACAAACCTGCACATTGTGCACATGTATCCTAAAACCTAAAGTATAGTAATAATAATAATAAAAAAAATTAAAAGTATGACATAGTAAATACATTCAAAAAAAAGAGACAGGGCCCTCTAAACAGGAACATCTTTGCCTTGGACAGTTTTAATACTTAAAGTTCATTAACCCTTAGTTACCTTCAAAATTAAGTTAGCTGTAATAATTGTTTAATACATATGAATTTTAAGAAGTGAAATTTATGTAACTGGCAATGCAGGCCCTGGAATCCTTACTTCACTATAATGGACATCCATCATCCCAGCATCTTCTTTCATTGCTCCTTCTTCATCTATATTGGGAGTAATTTTCTTGAAGGCTGAACATCCATTAGGAAATAATTCTGTGTGAATAAAAAAAACAGTGGAGTAAATTTATGAGAAAGCATTTAGTAAATAACAGTGAGCCTTACAGAGATGGGCTATTTAAAATAAACACATATTTTTGTAAGAATCAAAGTCTTAAGTACAATTTTCACTTACAAATATTTTAAAATTTGTTTCCATCTACTACATATTTTATTAGTTTCTCCCCCTACAAAGTGAGCTTAAGTTAGTTATGAATAACTTTTATTCTTTGACTATGTATCATCTTCAATGGCTAGGATAGATGCTCACGTAGTGCAATCTAAACATTTTTATTTAAACTTTGATCCTGTATACATTTGTGTTCTATCATCTAAACAAGAGGGCAGGCACTTTTCAGGTAACCACTAAATGATCTTTGCTAACCATGTCTAGTGCCTAATTTCACTGAGATTTGGGAGAGGAAGTGAGATGTTGGAGAAGGTCTGGCCTAGGACTTTTAAGAGAGTCAGGAAGGGCCGGGCGCGGTGGCTCACGCTTGTAATCCCAGCACTTTGGGAGGCCGAGGCGGGCGGATCACGAGGTCAGGAGATCGAGACCACGGTGAAACCCCGTCTCTACTAAAAAATACAAAAAATTAGCCGGGCGCGGTGGCGGGCGCCTGTAGTCCCAGCTACTCGGAGGCTGAGGCAGGAGAATGGCGTGAACCCGGGAGGCGGAGCTTGCAGTGAGCCAAGATTGCGCCACTGCACTCCAGCCCAGGCGACAGAGCGAGACTCTGTCTCAAAAAAAAAAAAAAAAAGAGAGTCAGGAAATAAAACAGATGGCAGGGATGAAGCACCCTAGAGAAAACAGGACGGGGCACCAGAAGAACCATCACTTTTGGAGTTATATAGACTCAGCTTTATCATTAACTGTGTGATTTTGTGCTAATGTTTATCTCCCTGGGACTATAAAAAGTTTTACTATCTGTAAAACAGGAATAATAAATAACTATGCTATGAGAATTAAATGAAATGTAAAGTGTTTAGAATGGAGCCTAGTAAATAAGTACTCAATGAATTATTATTAGCAAATAAGCCTACCAATAAATAAACTAGCCTTCGCAAGGTAGAATAAAATAATTGCTGCCAGCTGGACTCCGGGGAAGTAGGAAGTGAACTCAAGCTGAGAACACCTGCTGTAGGCTTCTGGGCCAAATTGTTACTGTCAAGCAAGAGTCGAGGTATAAAGGCCACATGGTTCCCCTATAGATTCTAGACAGGGGAACATGTGTAAACATTCCTACTGTGTCTGCCTTTACCTTTATCTAAGTGGGCTGTAATTTTAGAGTTCAAGGAAAATTCTGCCTCTTTATAACATAACCATTGAAAAAGTTTCAATGAAAAAGTTTCCTTCCGATAGGAGCTAGTCACAAAAAAAAAAAAAATGGCTGTTGCAATCTACTGTTCTACAACCTAACAGTGATACTTACAAATAATGACCTTTACTTACAACTAAGTATCTGGTAATCTTCCTGTTAGAGGTTGGGGAAGGAAGAAGGAAGGTTTAAAAAAAAATTAGACCTCATGTTGAAAAGATTTCTCAGAATTCTGGTGGAAAAGAGGTGATATATCAGGGCTTGGATTTTTCCAACTCTTCTTGTCTAAATGAAACCTAATCACTAGACATGTATCTTCTGGGTAAGATGCTTGACAGAACATGGGTAGGAACCACACTTCTTTGAGAGAAAGATGAAAGTCTGCTAGGGGAAGATAGGATTATTTTGAAATACTTTTTTTTTTTTTTTTTTTTTTTTTTGGAGACAGAGTGTTACCCCATCGCCTAGGCTGCAGTGCAGTAGCGTGATCATAGCTCACTGCAGCCTTGACTTCCTGGACTCAAGCCATCCTTCTGCCTCAGCCTCCCAAGTAGCTGGGACTACTGGTGCAAGCCACCACAGCTGGCGAACTTTTATATATTTTATAGAGACCAGGTCTCGCCATGTTACCCAGGATGGTCTCAAACTCCTGAGCTCAAGTGATCCTACCCGTCTCAGATTCCCAAAGTGCTGAGATTACAGGCATGAGCCACTACACCTGACTTTGAAATACTTTTTCAAGAAGGGAGAAATACATGGGAGTAGTCAGTGAGTTTTAATTAAGGAAGAAGGAGCCCCAGGAATGAAAGTGATATTTACTTTGACCCACCAAGCTGTAGGTCCATTTTTGTTCAAATAAAGTAGTTAATAAAAGGCACTGGGCCAGGTGCAGTGGCTCACGCCTGTAATCCCAGCACTTTGGGACGCCAAGGCAGGCAGATCATGAGGTCAGGAGATTGAGACCATCCTGGCTAACAGGGTGAAACCCCATCTCTACTAAAAAAAAAAAAAAATACAAAAAATTAGCTGGGCGTGGTGGCGGGCGCCTGTAGTCCCAGCTACTCAGGAGGCTGAGGCAGGAGAATGGCGTGAACCCGGGAGGTGGAGCTTGCAGTGAGCCGAGATCACTACTGCACTCCAGCCTGGGTGACACAGTGAGACGCCATCTCAAAAAAATAATAATAATAATAAATAAAAGGTGCTGAAGATAAAACATAGCCTGCTTCATTTCTGAAGATAAGCATGCCTAAAATGGTCTGTTACAAGACCTCTAGAGAGTTCTATTCAAAGTACTGGACCATAAAAAGATAAGGAACCTTCACCAGAATGTAAATCAATTCCTCATTTCCTTCTTCAACAAAGTCTTTCTATTAAAAGGAACAAGTCAGTTGAACAAACAGAGTGTTTACTGACATGGTTCATTTACATTCAGGACAATACTCCTTATCTTGTTGTAAACATGCGATAAACAGTTCTCAGACTAGCAGCTGGTCTATGCGATAGTCTTTGTGCAGTAGTGCATTAGGAGAACTTTTTGAAATGTAGAAGAAACCATCCCACTTGATCACCACTATCAAGTCAAGAGCTAGGCCGTAAAGAAGAGGGCTCAAGACTTGAGTGAAGAGACAAAGAACATAGCCTTTATTGAAGAAGATAGTCAATCCCTGAAGGCCTCAGGCAGCTAGGTCCATGACTGGGAGAAAAAAAAATTCCCATCTGTTCAAAAGAGATTATTACTTTAAGTAATTTCCAAATGTAGGGCTTTTCTGGAATGCTGGGATTTAAGGGAGGATGAAGAAAGGCACACTCCTATGCCAGAGATGAGATGAGGCTAAAAGCATCTTGCTAGAGTCTTCTGGTGTATCTTAAGTAGAAGTAGGGAAAATTATGTTTTATCTCAGGAACAAAGACATAAACATCCACTTTTGAAAGTTGTGTCTGAGTTATCTAGTGCAAAGACTACTATTGTGAATTTTCAGCTTCAGAGTCCAATATTCTTGCTAAGTGTGTTATCTTAATGCATCTGCCTGATAATGTATCTCTACCCAGAGATGACTATATTCCTCCCCCTTTTTGCTAAAGTTATTAACACCCATCAATATCCAATTATATCAGGACCCTTTGTTAGATTCTTTAAAATGCTTGGAGAAAATCCTGATTCCTTTTAGTTCTAGAAAGGTTTTCAGATGAAACAAGTTGCTGAGTCTAGAATTGGCCAGTGTACATATCCCAACAGAAGGAGGCATCTGTTTGAGGGATCTCATGTACACTTATGCAGCCCTGTAGAAGGTGGTCCTGGAGAGTCTGCTATCAGTTTCTCTGGTATTTGACCAGGACTCTTGACCTTGCCGTTTCTAGCTGTAACTTCTGTATTCCTGACTGCTGTCCTAGGGAAAGCAAGATGGAAACTGTTCAGATAGAGACCATAACCCTGAATCCAAGTTATCCCGTGAAAAAAAGTGGAAAGGGGTGTGGAAGATGGGATAGCAGTGCAACCCTTGATTAAAAAGGATGGCTAGTCAGAAGAAGGATAAGAACTAAGAGTCCTGAGGGGAGGATAAGAAGGGAAAAAGCTATGACTAGGAAAGAATGAGGGAATAAAAAGCTTCATGAAACTTAAGCTATCAGATCCTGGATACCATGTCTTGGGAAAGAGAGCAACATTACCCTGTAAGGAATGAAAAAAAACAGATTCTATGGGAAAGGAAATTCCTTTTTCTGGGTTGATGGGTGAATCCTTGTAGGCCTGAAGCTTTGCTGAACCTAGGATGCTGTTTGGTGGTGAAAGAATGCAGAGACTTGACTCTTATCTTCCCTGGGGAAAACAGTTGTACCCTCTCTCAGGAAAAGAAAAAAGGGAGAATGTGATCTAGAAATTTTGAGGTTCTCAAACAAAATAAAAATAAGCAAATTCTGACATTTTTTATTTTATATTTTTTGGGAGGGAGGAGAATAGCTGACACTCAGTATTATCACTTTGAGATGCCTTCAGTAAAGGGAAGAGAATAGTGATCCTTAAGTCTCTCTGGTAGAACAAGCAAGAGCTCAGGCTGCCTGAAAGAAGTTTGAGGGTAGGGTGAGGGTGGGGGCAGGGAGTACTGCATACCTCCTTTCCCTTTTCCTGTCAGTTCAGTGCCTGACACAGTGAAGAAAAGGATCTGGAAATGGTCCCTTGTGGGTGCTGTGTAGTCACCTTTGAGGGGCAAGGGCCCCTAAGCCCTTCCCTGCTTAGGCAATGATCCAATAGGACAAAGTATTTTTTTTTCCTTAAAAACACTACACAGTAGAACATCTGCTTCCAATGTGTCAACTGATGAGTAGTATTTTATTCCATCTTGATTTAAAAATGTTTTATAATGTACTTCAAGAGAAACTGGTTAGGAATTAGAGAAAACAAAACATTTTTGGCAATGGATATGTATCAGGGATTTAAAATATATTCTAATGCTCCTTCCCTCTTGGCTTCATTATCAAAGGGCACTTAATGATAGAAAACAGAGTTCTAAAGGTGCCCAATTATCTTAGTCAAATACGTTGGTCTTCAGTGTAAATTCAATGATTTTTTTTCAGTTCTGCACTTAAATGTATTTTTATTTACTGTGTCAATTGCCAGGTCTTATCTAGACTTCAAAAAGCTCACTAATGCTTTCTCAGAATGGATGGGAGGTTAACAGATTACAGGTTTTTTTAAAAAATAGTTTTGGGGGAACAGGTGATTTTTTGTTACATGGATAAGTCTTTTAGCAGTAATTTCTGAGATTTTGGTGTACCTGTCACCCGAGCAGTACCCAATGTGTAGTCTTTAATTCCTCCCTGGCCACCACCCCCAGTCCCCAAAGTCCATTATATCATTCTTATGCCTTTGCATCCTCATAGCTTAGCTCCCACATATAAGCAAGAACATACAATATTTGGTTTCCATTCCTGAGTTAGTTCACTTAGAATAATACTCAGTTTACGTTTTTAACTTGTGTTTTAAATTGGTAGTCGACCTTGGTATAGCTAGTATAGTTGAATCAGCTAATTAAGAAAAAAAAAGGTGTTTTGGATCACTGAAGCTAAGTGGGGAAAACCCTGAGGACTTTTACTACTACCACTATTTTAGAATAAGGTTTTCTAATTTAGGCAAATAGAATTTTCCAGGTTTAAAAATAGATGGCATCAGCAAACCACCATGGCACATGTTTACCCATGTAACAAACCTGCACATGCACATCCTGCACATGTATCCCAGAACTTAAAATAAAATAAAATTTAATTAAAAGAACTTTAAAAATAGATGACACCTATAAATAAATATGTAAATTCTCCTAAACATCTTTTTTTAAACATTCAAAACAACATTTTCTCCTCATTAGTGAAGACTGCTTTGATTTCTATGAAGAATAAATTCTAAAAAACCTTGAGGGTATTATGAAATATATAAATGGCTAGTTGAAAATATTATTTCCACTTCCTGAAACGTATCAGTTTGGTGTTTATGCTAGCTGCCTCATGCTAATATCCAGAAAAACCATAGCAAGAAATTATATTTCTAAAGCTTAAGGACTGATAATAAAGATAAATAATTCTTGATTTTTGCTTAGCTTTAATGTCTCTGCACTTGTGAAAAAAACAAAAACATTCCAGGAAATAGTTTTAATATAATTAACTATTTTCAAAATCTAAAAAGTACAGTTTTAGACTTAGTGGACATAAAAATCTTCAGATTTCTACTACTATTGTTATTATTTAGATGGAGTTTTGTTCTCATCACCCAGGCTGGAGTGCAGTGGCGTGATCTTGGCTCACTGCAACCTCTGCCTCCTGGGTTCAAGCGCTCCTGCCTCAGCCTTCCGAGTAGTTGGGATTACACGTGTGTGCCACAACGTCCGGGGTTTCACCATGTTGTCCAGGGTGGTCTCGAACTCCTGACCTCAGGTGATCCACCCACCTCGGCCTCCCAAAGTGCTGGGATTATAGGCGTGAGCCACCATGCCTGGCCAGATTTCTAATTAAAAAGACGAGATAATATTAACCTATTTCTCTGAAGACATACTTGAAATCACAGTACTCCGTTTAAGATTCTCATATCTGTCAGTTTATTTGGAATTTCACGTGTGTAATTTCAATATTTACTTATACTGTGATTTCATATGCATACCAGTGATTTAAAAAAAACCCTCAAATGGGGCCTCATTTTGGTAATTAATCTCTTTCTCTGTTTAAAACTCACATATGTATACCAAAAGGAGAAAACTAAAGTATATCAAACACATAGATTGTTCAAAAGAATTCCAGAGTCAGACAGAAAGTGTTAATTTAAAATATAAGTAAAACGAATCTACATTTTACTTAAGAAGAATCTTTTTTTTTTTTTAATTTTATTTATTTATTTATTTATTTATTATTTTTTGAGACAGGGTCTTGTCCTGTCACCCAGGTTGGAGTGCAGTGTCCTGGGCTCAAGCTATGATCCTACCTCATCCCCTTTCGTAGCTGGAACCACAGGCATGTGGCAACATGCCCAGCTAATTTTTGTATTTTTTGTAGAGATGGGGTTTCACCATTCCTGCCAAGGCTGGTTTCAAATTCCTGGGCTCAAGTGATCCACCTACCCATGCCTCCCAAAGTGTTGACATTACAGGTCTGAGTCACCACACCTGGCCAAGAATCTTTTTAGAAAAAGATTCTCCACATGGGTGTTATAAGAGGCAATCAAACACTGAGCCTCAGTGTGAAATGACAGATATATAGTTAACTGTAGGAATTCTGGAATTAAAAAATAAAACAAAATATGGTTGTGTTCCTACAGCTGGAGCCAGAGTGATATGACTCCTTTAATAAGTTGGTTTCATTTTGCCGTATTGTTACTCATTCCACTGCCTTAAAGGAAGTAGCTTGGACACTGAGATAGAGATTTCTTGGTTGCCAGCTCCATTGCCAATCAATGTTTAAACCTAACTCAACTGGGTTACTATTTGAGCAGATGCAGTCTGTTCAACAATACTGTTGAGCAGTAGCCAACAATACTGTTTATGGAAAGGGACACTTGCAAGTAGATTTCCTGAATTAGGAATCTTAAATTAAGGAATCCAGGGCTGCTGGACCTGAAGCCCTTCAAGAGTATGACTCCCTTTTAGTACCCAGGTATCACTGCACTAAAGTGGCTGGAGAGACATAGTCTATGGGCAGTTGGTGATGTTAAGACACACGACGGGGAAACAAATAATCTGTGTTATCCCAACGTGAGCCTTTTAATTTGTGGCAGTCTTCCAGGGAAGGACAGTCTTGGAAAATAAACACTGGGCATCAGGCCTGGCCCTGTACTATTTTTTTTATATTTTATATTTTATTTTAAAATAGGTACAGGATCTCACTCTGTTGCCCAGGCTGGTCTCAAACTCCTGGCCTCAAGCAATCCTCCAGCCTTGGCCTCCCAAAGAACTGGGATTACAGGCATGAGCCACTGCACCTGGCCACCCTGCACTATTTAACTTTTCATGCAATCTCTAATGAAAGCAGAAGGGACAACAAACAATCCAGTCTTCTTTTATAACAGCTTATTTTTAACACTGAATGAGGCCAAGGGTGAACATATTTTTCAGCGTTCAATTATATCATATTCATAGCTAAACTATAAAGATAAAAAACTATTATGCTAAATGAAAATCCCCCCATCTCTAAAAACAGAAATATCTTACTTTTTCGATGAAGAAACTCTGCAACTAGAGCTGCTACATGGACATAACACATCGCAGCCTGAAAAAGGATGACAGAGAAAGAACTGTCAGAACATGCTCATGGTGTTTTGAAAGGCTGTTTAGAACAAAACTTTTAAGTAGTCACCTCTGAAAAATCTCCATTTTTTACATGAATCTTGGCCATGCTATCAAGCCAGGTTTTCCTGAGCTCTGGGGTGCTTGCATAGGACTTGGCTAAGCTATACTGGAGATCAATTAGCATTTCAGGGTCTTTCTCATGCTCCTTCATTTGGGCAGTGGCCATAAGAACAGTGCGGATTCTCTTGGTCAAGTCTTTGACTTCTGTGGGAAAGGCAGTTGCCTAATTTCAAAACAAACAAAAAAGACATGTTTAACAACAATATCGATGTGCTCTAAGGCTTGTCATCCAATGCTGAGGACATAATATGATTTTCACTTCCTGTTACAGTTCTTGGTATTGCATATAGTACACTGAAATAATTTTAAATAAATTATTTTTAAAATATGTAACTAGCCCAGGCTTCAAAGGCTCTAACCTTGGCGGCAGTACATTCACAGGACATAAAAGCATTAGCTCTGGAGCCAGACTACCTGGCTTTGTATCTCAGATCCTCCATTGTGAATTCCACAGCCATGGGAGTGATCTTTGTTTGCCGTTTTCTTGTAACAGTAACTAAAAACTAATAGCTTACTATGTGCCAAGCACTGGTCTGGGTTCTTTACATGTTTTAATTTTTAAGACAACCCTATGAGTTAAGTACTATTATAAAAAAGTATTTAAATGCTTGACCAAAGTCTCAAAATTGGTAAATGTTAGAGACAGGATTTTCACCCAGGCAGTCTGGCCCTAGTGGTGCTCTTGGCCACTCTTCCATTCTGATGAGCATACCTACTCCATCCACTACCTACCACGTACACTAAGGTGAAAACCGTACTGCAGAAATTTCTATTTACACAAATGGGAGGTCATGAATCACAGAACATTCCAGAAAGTTTAGAGAGATCATTAAGCTTTCCAAGTTTGTTTTTGGTGCCAAGAATACCAGAGTTTCCTCTTCACCCTAGCCACTGCTAAGGAAGTCCTATTGCATCCTCTTAACCCCCACAGGAGTAATCACAATTATCTATATGATTCAGAGATGATGAGGAAGAGACAGGTACAGGGGATAGGGAGCTTGCCAATATGAACACAATATGTGGGGGAAATGGTTTGAAACACTGCCTTCTTGGCCAGGAGCAGTGGCTCATGCCTGTAATCCCAGCACTTTGGGAGGCCGAGGCAAGTGGACCACCTGAGGTCAGGAGTTCGAGACCAGCCTGGCCAACATGGTGAAATCCCATTTCTATTAAAAATATAAAAAATTACCCAGGCGTGGTGGCAGGCGCCTGTAATCCCAGCTACTCGGGAGGCTGAGGCAGGAAAATCACTTGAACCCAGGAGGTGGAGGTTGCAGTGAGCCGAGATTGGGCCATTGCACTCCAGCCTGGGCAACAAGAGTGAAACTCCATCTCTAAATAAATAAACAAATACAATAGAAATAAAAAATACCTACCTGGCTTTGAATCCCTTTAAAAATAATAATTATATACATAAAGTTCCTTTCTATACATTAATAGAGATCCCATTTACCAGGGAAAAGGCGTATCTTTTCATAATAGGGTTTGTTGGTAATGACTGCCATAACAGAATAAAACTAAGTCATTTCATAAATGAGTTACGGAAAAGAAAAAGATTTCTTATCAAGGAGAGAGTATACAAGCCCCATTTACCTAGAAAAACTTACCAATCTACCTATGTAACATAGTACTAGGGATGGTAACAACTGGTAAAAACAATTCCTTAGAGTATAGGCATAAGTGGTGTAACTTGTTTCTATGCTCACAAGATTAGCTGGAGCATATACTGATGCCCTGAGGAACTAGTAGAACTGGCTGGAAAGCAAACTTTCCCAGCCTGAGAGTGGCTGGCACTACACACTGTTATTTTTCAGTACAAGCAACATTCCTATGGGAATATTTTTTGGTACATAGATTCTACACATGCAAACATCAAATATGCTGTGACTATGAGCGTTTAATCTTTTTCAGATTTTACACAATGTTGTCAAGCTGTGCTGGAAGATGACCTTTCCCAAGAATGGGGATGATTCATTCCTCTGGGAGGAAAAGTCCTATTGGCAAAGGATTCTTCTTTCCTTGTATACATGTGTCACTGAAGATCAGAACCTGCACTCTATGCAACAAAGCAACAGATGAATTTTTACAGTGCTATAAGTTTTAAGCATGTAGGAAAGAAAGTGGAACAGTGGTCAGAGTCTTGGGTTTGGCCTCAGCAAAATGGTGCTTAAGAGTGACAGTCTTGGTGTTAACAGATAATTTTCAAAACTCACAAAACCATCAAATAATGAATCCCTTCTGTGCCATTCCTCATCCATTGGCAATGGATCGGGAAACTGTTAGCCATTCTAAGTGAAATTTTGTGAAATTTCAAATTCAGTGCTTATTTAACCAATATTAAAAGTGGTGACAATTGTTAAGAAATAAAGGATCTATATATTTTCTGAGCAAGTTTGGAAATGAAGCTCAGAAAAAAAAAATTCAGATTCGACTTGCCATAACAACTATGAATACATAGTATATTCATTCATCCATCCACTAAACTGATATTGAATATCTGCTATGTACCAGGCAGTGTTCTAGGTACTAGAGATATAGTGATGTATAAGACAAAGCCCTTAACTCATAAAACTCACATTCCGTACATTCTATACTATCAAAAGTTGTGAAGCCAATGACAGTTTAAGAGTTTAAACTTCCCTGATAGCAAAGGTGGTTCTAATTTATTATTTGAAATGAGAACATACCTTCATAGGTCTGTCACTATTTGCAAAATTATTGATAATGAATAAAGACTCCTGAAATCTTGATCCTCCGCTTAGTGCTACATCAGCTATCAGCTGGCTTACAGCAATTATTATCTGTGGGAAGAAGTAAACATTATTTTCCAAATAACTTTTAAACAAATGCTGCCTATGCTCATCATTTTATAAGTACATAAGCACTCACATGAAATGCTTCTTTTAAAGATTCTACACTGTACCATCATAATGTATTTTCTTCATATATGAGGGGTTTACATTCTTCTGCTGAAATAGTAACTTGAAAGGCCCCATTTCAAATTTTAAAGGATCTTTCTTGGTTAGACGTAAACAATTTTTCAAAACTCATAGGAGAGCCAGATCTAAAACTATTTTCATAACAGCGAACTGATACAATGGTATGCTTTCTAGGTTGTAGCTGTGGCAAAGGTGAGAATAAATCATGTTTTTCTTTGATGATTTTTCATTCCTTTTCACTAGTCTATTTTAGTTGGCTGGACTTCCAAGTCCAGTGCCTCAGCAACTTTGTTTTTGACCAGGGCTTACCTAGTTTAACAAAAGTTTATGGAATGGACTTTGATGGTACTTTTTATTTTTTGAGACGGGGTCTCACTCTATTGCCCAGGCTGGAATGCAGTGGTATGATCTTGGCTCCTGGTTCACTGCAGCCTCAACCTCCCAGGCTCAGGTGATCCTCCCACCTCAGCCTCCCAAGTAGCTGGGACTACAGATGTGTGCCACCACACCTAACTAATTTTTTGTATTTTTGTAGGGACAGGATTTTGCCATGTTGCCTAGGCTGGTCTCGAGCTCCTGGGCTCAAGTGATCCACCCACTTATGCCACCCAAAGTGCTAGGATTGCAGGCATGAACCACTGCCTTTGACGGGACTTTTAAACCTCTCAGTCTCCCTTGGGTGAATGCCAAAACAATTCATGCTAAGATGTTAATGGCTGGATGCTTTACCACTGGTCCTAGGAAGCAAGATACAGTAATAGCCATGGGTATGGGCTCTAGAGTTGAATGCCTTAGATACAAATCTTGACTTTATCAATAATTCACTGTGTGGCTTTGGAAAAGCTATTTAACCTTTCTGTGCCTCAAGTTTCTCATTTGTAAAATGGCTATGATAAAAATCCCTACTTTGCAGAGGATGAAAGAGATCATAACCATTAGAGTACTAGTTAATCCTTTACTGAGCACTTATTATGTGCCAGACAGTGTTCTAAGTCTTCACATTTATTAATTTGACTATATTTGAATAAAAGACTTAAAGAAAACTGATGCTTTGACCCAGAAGAATCAATACCAATGGGGGAATTTCAGGTATACTGGCACACAAATTACAACAATGTTCTGGGGGAAGGTGAGTTTCCAAGTGCCATCTCATATAAAAGCAAATAGTAAAGGACCTAATGTGTAATGATGGCTGACTCTAACATGCAAAAGTAATTATATAGCAGACTTTTACAGGAAGCATACACAGTATTCCTATTAGATTTTCACATTATTGATGACATTTTTCAACAAGCTGCTTATGGTTGTTTCCCCATTAATAATCTTATCTCCAGTAAACAACTCTAATGGGACAGACCATGACAGTAAAGATATAAATAGCACCAAGGATTTCCCATATTACAATGAAAGCTACTGAGTCAAGCAGTCCCAATTGCGGTTTAGTTCAGAGCTATTTCATCCAATAAACCCAAAAGTATGGAGATGTTGAATAATAACTATCATGTAGGAAGTATCTGTCTTATGCTACACATTGTGTCAGGCACTATAGGCACTATACACACCTTATTTTAATCCTCAGGGTAATGCTGCAAAGTGAAATACTCAGTCTCATTTTACAAATAAGGGAACAGGTTCAGCCAAATTGAGTGACTTGCTTAGGGTCACAGGGCATGTAAGGATTTAAGCTATGATTTAAGTGCGGGTAGGCCTGATTCCAAAGTCAATGCTTTCCACTAAACCTTGAGACATCTCTCATTTTTAAAATAAGTGGGCATACTGGAGCATGAAAAACATAAACTGTGTTATCTGTTCTGTAAAATCTAACAAGCTTGTTATTTAATCATCTCATTTAATCCTCATAAAAATCCTATGAGCTAGGTAACAATATTTACCCCACCGCATTTGCAGAAACTGAGGCACTGAGAGGCTAAGGAAGTAACTTGCTCCAGGTCACATAGTATGTGGCAGTCCTCAAATTTGAACTAGAGACTGGGCACGGTGGCTCATGCTTGTAATCGCAGCACTTTGGGAGGTTAAGGTGGGTGGATCACCTGAGGTCAGGAGTTTGAGACCAGCCTGGCCAACATGGTGAAACCCCGTCTCTACTAAAAATACAAAAATTAGCTGGGCATAGTGGTACACGCCTGTAATCCTACTCGGGAGGCTGAGGCAGGAGAATCACTTGAGCCCGGGAGGTGGAGGTTGCAGTGAGCCGAGATCATGCCACTGCACTCCAGCCTGGGCAACAGAGCGAGACTCTGTCTCGAAAAAAAAAAAAAAAAAAATCTGAAATAAAGCCTATGCTCTTCTCTGCTCAGGAGCAGCTCTATTCCGTAGAAATACGACACATGCCACATACGTAATTATCAATTACCTAGTAGCCATACTAAAAAGATACTTATTTTAATATACTTAACCTAATACAGGCAACATATCATTTCAACATATAAGCAATATAAAACAATTGAGATATTCTATTTTTTTCATACTTAAGTCTTCAAAATCCATAGTATATTTTACACTTTCAGAACATCTAAATTTAGACTAGCCACACATCAAGTGCTAGATGGCCACATTGTATTGGACTGGGTTGGGTGGCTCTGGATCTTGATCTAGAGGTTAAAGATTGAAGAGAAGAAAGATGAAGAGGTGCTTTTATTTTCACTGACCTGTAGATGTGTCCTCAAAAAGGTTTTCCTTTTGGTATACTCAAAGTTGTTTCTCATCAAAAGATACAAAAGTGCAGATGCTTCATTCCTGGTTGAGCTAATCTTTGATGTGCAGCACTTTAAAACCTCATAGCAAAATGCAGCACACATGTTTACTCTTCCTTTGAAAAATGCTGAAGGAAACTAAAGAACAGGGAAAACAGAAATAAGTATTTAAAATCCAATCATAAAATCAATAGAATATCAAGTGCCCTCTATATCCCCACCTAAAACTATGCTGGGGGCTTTGAGGATACAAAATCAACATAACGGGCCGGGTGCGGTGGCTCACGCTTGTAATCCCAGGACTTTGGGAGGCCGAGGCGGGCGGATCACGAGGTCAGGAGATCGAGACCACGGTGAAACCCCGTCTCTACTAAAAATACAAAAAATTAGCCGGGCGTGGTGGCGGGCGCCTGTAGTCCCAGCTGCTTGGAGAGGCTGAGGCAGGAGAATGGCGTGAACCCGGGAGGCGGAGCTTGCAGTGAGCCGAGATTGCGCCACTGTACTCCAGCCTGGGCGACAGAGCGGGACTCCGTCTCAAAAAAAGAAAAACAACAAAATCAACATAACGCAGGCTCTGCTCTCCAGAGAGCCTGAACTAGTTAACATAAACACCAGCATGTGATAATAATAGAACTTAAGTCAGTATACAAGTTATTACAAAGATGTAAAAGTACTGAATATAAATGCTATAGATCTGAGAAAAGCTCAAGAGAGTCTGCAACATATTATTATATATAATAATATATGTAAAAGTAATTGCGGTTTTTGCCACTATATAGTGATATAGTGGCAATTACTTTTGCACCACCATAATACAGTAAGCAGGTTCTCAGTATGTTTTGAAAGAATGCCTGAAATGATGAATGATGGGTCTCAAATGGGGGCTTAAAAATGGGAAGGTCAATTTTCATTACTTACTCTTTTGCTTTATATTTCAACAGTTCCTTTATTGTGAACATCAATGTGCTGAGAAAATTATAGCTAAAATCTACTCAACAAGTGAAGTTCATCTTTTAACAAATGGGATATGGCAGATACACACACACACACATATCCTCTTCACATAAACACTGATAGTTAAGATACATTTTAGCATAGAAAAGGAGTAAGAAAGTGACTAATTATCAAAAGAGACAAGTGGCCTGTTCCTTTAAGAATGTATTCAGTCTGCTTTGTGGAAGACACAATATACAGGTAACACAGACTTGTTACAATTTCCCATGCTTTTAGGTCTAGGCAAGCAAATAATAAGCTGCTTCAGGGTACACAACAGATGTTTCTCAGAGAGTGAAGCTAGAGGGCCATCTTTTAAAAATTATTTCTTAGGAACCTTGAATTTAGACCTACATATAGGAATCTACCCTTTATTTCACCTTAATACCAAGTGTAATTCTATGCAGATAATGAATGCTTAATAAATGTTTTCTGATTGGCAATTGGGAAATCTCGCTAATAATTTCACCAGATTAAACTAACTCTGGATGAAGCAGATACTCTGGTATGAAAATAAACATTTAAGGGAGATCATAGCTATAGTGTAGCTCATCACTACACTAAGTCTTCTACTCACATCACTCACTTCTCTGAGTGGGCAATGGCTAAAATCATCAATGACCTAATTGCCAACAGACCTCTTTTCCCCTTTATCTTATTTGACTACTCTGTATACGTCATGACAATGTTGGAACTCTTTCCTTCTTCGGCTTCCATGATATTCTTCTTTCTTACCTTTCTTCCCACCTCTGTGACTGCTCCCTCTCATCTCCCTTACAGATTCGTCTTTGAACCTCCCTTCTACGTTGTTTCTCTCCAGTGTTCTGCTCTTGATTTTTTGGTGGTGGTTGTTTTTCTTCTTCTTCAATGTACTCTCCAGGGAAAATCAAACCACTCCCATGGCTTCAACTACCACTTGTATGTTGATGCTCCCGCTAGTTCGCTATGCTTCAAAAATACCAGCCTTTTAGTTCTCAGAATATTCTAAATTGTTTCCCAACTCAGAGCCTTGGCACATGTATGTCCTTCTCCCTAGACAGTTCTTCTTTAAGCTCTTTTTACAGCTGGCCCCTTTTCAATAATTCAGGTCTTTTTTTTTTTTTCTTAACGAAGTCTCGCTCTGTTGCCCAAGCTGGAGTGCAATGGTGCGATCTCGGCTCACTGCAACCTCCACCTCCTGGGTTCAAGTGATTCTCCTGCCTCAGCCTCTCGTGTAGCTAGGACTACAGGCACATGCCACCATGCCCAGCTAATTTTTTTTTTTTTTTTTTTTTTTTTTTTTTTTTTTTTTTTTTTTTTTTTTTTACTAGAGACAGGGTTTCACTATGTTGGCCAGGCTGGTCTTGAACTCCTGACTTCGTGATCCGCCCGCCTCAGCCTCCCAAAGTGCTGGGATTACAGATTCAGGTCTCATTTTAAAAGTGACAAACCTGTCTAAGATAAGATTATCTCCCACAAATCATTTACTGTCTCAGCACCCTGTTTGTTTCCTTCCTAGAACATATAATAATTATGCTTTTTTTTTTTTTTTTTTTTTTTTTTGAGACGAAATCTTGCCCTGTCACCCAGGCTGAAGTGCAATGGTGCGATCTTGGCTCACTGCAACCTCCGCCTCCTGAGTAGCTGGGATTACAGGCAACCACCACCACGCCCGGCTAATTTTTGTATTTTTAGTAGAGATGGGGTTTCGCCATGTTGGTCAGGCTGGTGTCAAACTCCTGACCTCAGGTGATCTGCCCACCTCAGCCTCCCAAAGTGCTGGGATTATAGGCATGAGCCACTGCGCCCGGCTCATAATTACTAATTCTTTTATTATTTATTTTCTGTCTCCCCTATCCCCACTAAGACTGAACACTTCATGAGGGCAAAGAGTATATTTATTTTGTATCTCCATTGTATCTATAGGACCTAGTACAGCACTTGACACAGAGAAGGTCCTCAATAAATATGGTATGGATGAATGGAGAATGACTCCAAGTCTGGCTCTCCAATCTGATCCCTCTCCAGAGCAAAGATCCATATATCCTAATGTCCCATAGGCACTCAAATTCAACAGGACTCATTAACTTTTACTGCGAATGTAGTCTTTCCCCTGTATTTCACATCAACCACCACACTCCACCATACTGTCAGTGGACTGATGATCAAATCCTGTAAATCCTTTTTCAACATGTCTCATCTGCCTTTGATCCTTCATATATCCACTGGCACTGCCTTACTTCAGGCCCTCATTTCTTATCTAGCTTACTGCAACTAGTCTTTTTACTGCCTTTGACTTTGTCACCAATCCTTCTTCAACACAACTTTTAAAGAGATTTTCCCCTGTCCTTACCAATTCCCTCTTAATACAAATATAATTGTGTTACTTCCCTGCTTAAAATCCTTCCATGACTACCTGATGCCTGAAAGATGAAAACCAACTCTTAAGATGAGTCCACATGATCTGTACTCCATTTACATCTTTAGTTTCATCTCTTGGTGAATCCATATTAAATCCTAGCTCCGTTGCTGCAGAAAAACTTTTGTTAAATTAGAGTTTTTCTCCTGCTCACCCCCAGAGGTCTGTACAGACTTATTTTATATCCTGATGGTATTTGTTTCTCTGTATGTGTATCTTGATGTGTGTGTGCCTCCCTCTACTGGACAATAAGCCCTTAGGGACTATATCCAGTAAGTACCTACACAGTTTTTGTTAAATGAATTATTTCTGAATCTCTTTCCTTTAGTTTCTTGTAACATGCTTGTGTTGAACTCGGCTTCCCATAGATTTTTAATTCATAAATTATATTAAAGAATGGCAATAAAAAGCTTCAAATTCATCTAATTTCTGTATCTGTTAAACACAATTGGCTGCTATCTAAATAATGAGGATGGCAAAAAGTTTTCAAAGCTTAGCTAGCCTATTACACAAATAAAGAAACTGAATTTCTTTGTCTTATTGCAGTTACATAAACCAGTGAAAGATCTGGACTGTGCCTTTCCATAACCTTAGCTCTATCTTGGTTAATTATGTTTATTCTTAAGTTTAAAAAGCCCCTGAGCACAGAAAATAAATCTTTGCTGTCTGTTTCAGTCATATTTCTTCCTAAAAGCCAAGTCTGAGGTTACTGTTTAGCTGAGGTAAGTGGACTGCACATTTAGGGCCCTCAGTTATGGCTAGCATTGAAAGGCAGGATTCATCCATTTGAACATGTACTGAGTGCTTACCATTTCCAAGACATTGTACAAGACCCTCGGATTACAAAAGTTGGATCCTTTCAAAGTGTTTAGACATGGGTGCACTCATGGCTTATACACCTCCAATATGACAATACTTTTAAAAAGAAGCAAAATAGAGAACTGGCAGGCTTGGTAATTTTAAAATGATATTCTTCAAAGGAGCTTAATGGAAAAGGGAAGGTATGATGGGGTGAAATAAAAAGTAGCTTCTGATTTGAGGGGGTTCACGGTCAGGCCCTCTGTGTGTGCTTTGTTGTTCTGCATTTCTATTTACAAAGGCAGTACTTAATGGCTTCATGAGCTGGCATTGTATATGTCACCACAATGACCCCCATTGTCTCGTCTTTCCTTTTTGCAATGAAGAGAGCCCACCGGCTGCTCCCAAACTTCTGTCCTTACCTTACTGATGAAAGCTCTCAGTGAGGCAAATACATGTTTCAGCGACACTTCAGATTGTCCATTTTTAAGAAAAGCAAGATGTATATCAAACACTTTTTTCATTAATGGGTTATGGCCATCATTATTTAAAAGTTGGGTCTATAAAACATTAAAAAATATGGTTTATGCCCCACTGAGAATGACAGAACTGATTTCACCAATACCTGTTTATGAAACCACTGTTTGCAAGTTTCAGGAAAATAAAAGGCTCTTACATATAATTTCAAAATATTTGTGCCATCTTTCAACTTGGAAATCTCAAATAAATACTACATACATGATATCTAAAATACTTAATCCCAACATTTTAAACAGGTGGATTTTATTTTTCAATGCAACACAGCAATATACAGGACTAGTATGGGAAGAGTATTTTCTATTAACCTATACCATATTGCTTCTCAATTAAGAAATCAATAAATTAAAAATGAATACAAGCCAATCAGCCTTTGTATTTCTGAGAGACTAAATATTGTAATGTATGAATGAAGGAAAATACTAGTTCTACTTTATTAGATTATGATCTAATTTACTTTAAAAGTATTTTTAGTATATGGTTAGCCATTCGTGAAAAAATAAGCCCTCTATGAGTAGAGATAATTAACAGGTATCACAATTGAACAGACTATGTAAATTGTTTAAATGCCCCTTGCAAAGAAACAACAAATTGTAGAGAAATACCTATTAGTTTGTCAACTTTGTTTTAATCAGCAATGGTTAATTTCTCCAGCCCTATCCTGCTAACCCTCAAGAAAGTAACCAGCAGGTTACAAGTTGGCCAAAAACAACAAAACCCAAAACAACAACAATCTAATGATAATACTGACAGCCAGAATCCCTGAGTGGTGTTTGATTTTTCTGGCTCTTTCCTTAGCATATTTCGAGGCATGGTATAGTGGCTAGAATCATGGTCTCTTATAACTGGCCTAGATCTCAATCCTGATTCTGCCACTGCCCAGCTATATGACATTAACCTCCTGTGGGCCCCAGTTTCCCCATTTTCAAAAGGGAATAATAACAGTATCTACATCATAAGGCTATTATGAGGATTAAAAGTGAGTTCATATTTGTATTTTTAAGTTATTGAGATATAATTTACAAACCATAAAATTCACCAGTTTCAGGTATAAAATTAAATTACATTTAGTAAATTCAGCAACAGAGTTGGTGACCACCACAATCCAATTTTAGAACATTTCCATTGTTTCAAAAAGATCACTCCCCTTTCTCATTCCCAGCCTCACAATGAAAAAGTGAGTTAATATTTGTAAAGCACTTAGGACAGTGCCTGATATCTACCAAGAGACTATATAAATGTTTGTTAAATAAATAAGAGGTATCAGAATAGAAGGAAGGAATACAATGTACATCATGAGATCTAATGGCTTTCTTAGTTATTGGCATGAAGAAACATGGAGTTGTGTTGCACTTTAATATAGAACAAACCTAATACTTCATAAAGGGATCTGTAGCCTATTTATTAAAGGTATTCTGCAGCCTACTTTGTATTAGTATCTAATTCAATTTTCCTTTATAAGCCTCTTTGAAAAGCACAGGCCAGGTTTCCATAGAAAATCTCGAGGGCTGAAGCAATTAACTTAATTACTTAGAGAAGAGGGGAAAAAGGAAAAAAAAAAAACTGTATAACTGAAGTGAAAGCAGCAAGCAAGATTTTCACCTTTGAGTTCTTACATTATGGTCACATCGTTTTTACTTTTCAAAGCACTCTCACGTCCATTATCCCATTTCCCCCTCCAATAATCCTGCTAGATAACTGCTTTTACCTTCTTTTTAAAATCATAGCAATGATGATTTGCACTGAGAGGCAAACGTCTGAGAAAAAACATTAAGCGCATGGCTAGGGAAGCCAGCCAGCCAGCCTGCCTGCCCGGACATCATCTACCCTGACAGGACATCTCATCACAATGGGTATTTGGGCACACAGATCCAATCATATTTTGGGCTAAAAATTGCTGGCTACTTAAAGTATGGAAACTTTGTTTTTAAATACGAAAATCTAATAGAATTTAAGAGGGAGAAGAGAGCTTAAGGGCAAGTTAGTCCACTCCCTTCCCTTTATGGATGACACAAGTGAGTCTCAGTGACTTCCAGGGTCACATGATAACCAAACTAGAACTGCCATCCACATTTCCTGACTATTCATGCCAGCCTTTTTCACTGTACTACCCCACATTTGACTAGGTAATTTCTGCATAATATTACTTTGCAATGGTACCAACTGAATTATAACTCTTCATTTTTACCTTGAAGCACTGAGTGAAAAATGATATGGTATCTAGTACTGTTAGGGAAACTTCAGTAGCTGTATTGCCTTCAAGAAGTGCCTGGTGGAAAATGTCTGCTTCAGTTGTTGTAGAACCTAGGATTAAAAAAGTAAATTAAACTTTTCCCAACACGAAGATGCACATTATGGTGTTGAATGACTTTCTACCCAAAGACTTAAGACAAGAAAGGGGGCTCGGCTGGGTGCGGTGGCTCATGCCTGTAATCCCAGCACTTTGGGAGGCTGAGGCGGACAGATCATGAGGTTAGTTCAAGACCAGCCTGGCTAGCATGGTGAAACTCGTCTCTACTAAAAATACAAAAAATTAGCCGGGCATGGTGGCACGCACCTACAATACCAGCTACTCAGGAGGCTGAGGCAGGAGAATCACTTGAACCCGGGAGGCGGAGGTTGCAGCGAGCTGAGATCGCGTCACTGCACTCCAACCTGGGCGACAGAGTGAGACTCCATCTCAAAAAAAAAGAAAGAGGGCTCACAGTGTCATACTGTATTTAACTCCTTCATCAAATATAGTCTGGGTTAATCAATTTCATTAGTTGTCATTACAGTTCTGTATCAACAGCTCTGCAGGACATAATTAGGTGCCCATCTCTTTGGAGACAAGGTTTCAGTGATGAACTCTGGCGATGTAACTAGGAAATAATGTGGGAGGCCTTCTAAGTCATGCCATTAATTATGTGGGTAAAAATGAGAAACCACTAAATAGAAATTCAGCTACAGATAAACAGGAGTGCCCTATGGTCAGACATTTTCAATTATGCCAATTATATGAGATTTGTTTCTAAATCAGAAGGAAAACAAGGTATCTTGGAGGCAACTGAAGGAAGTAGGTTCATCGTATTTTTACAAGAAGCTGAAGGCTTTAAAACATGCAGATTTAAAGGTCCTGAGTCTATTAGCTCAGGGTCTAGCAAAACATTATTTTTTATTACTAGGTCCTACCATAAAGCCAGTTTTGCTGGCTTCCTTTTCTGAAACCTTCAGAGGACTGTCTGGAAACAAAACATGCTCACTCTTTGAGTTGTTATTAATATTTGCTTTTCATAGGATAGCTTCCATTTATATAACCCTCTAGCTTCCACAGTTGGGCAAGATTTCTCTCCTTGCCCTATATGCCTTGTCAATACTTCAACCTGTCTGAAATACACCTTTGCCATACTAGTATTTAGGGTTCACTGATTTCTGCAGTCAACTCAGCATGTTCATTCCCTAATCAATAAATGACCAAAAGTAACTAAACAAACATTACATATACTACTATATTAAGATGTCAATATTTGCATTAAAGTTTAACAGTAGGAAGGAAGAATACTCAATATAAAAATGAGAATAGCAATTCCATGGGAAAAAATTAATTTCTTTAACACTAAGAAGAAAACATCATGACCTAAAATTGTTCAAAAATCCATGTGTATTTTATCATTTTATAGTCATGTATGATGAAATTGATTATATACATATATACATAGCAGAGAGATGCAAATACATGTACGTATGGGAAATCATTTCCAATCATACTGGTAATTTAAACCAGGACTTCTTTTCTTCATACATATTTAAGGGATACAGGTGATATTTTGTTACACGCATAGAATGTGTAATGACCAAAGTATTTAGGGTATCCATCACCTTCAGTTTTTATTATTTAAACCAGGACTTCTTTAAGGTCAAATGGGTGCCGCACACACATTTTCACTTACTGTGATTAAGTGTAAATGAACTTTCTAGGCTACTAAGATGCTGAAGCCGGGCCTGCATTACTCCTGATCTGTTTCGAAGAGCAGGCATGGTTTGCGATTTTCGGTCTATTCCAAAGTGTTTTGACAGCCAGGCATCATGCACCCTAAAATAAATTTTAAAGTCAGGAACTGGAGTGCTCTAATAACATATCTCAATGTTACACTCTTTTTAACTAAAAAAAATTAGGTTTCCACATAAACATAGTAGTACACTCAAGGATTAAATGAAGCGTCACTAGAAACTGGATGAAGTTTTAATGTATCTTTAAAATAGCATATATGAATATAATTAAGGAATTTAGAAAGGGCTTCCACTTCCCTCCTTCTTCTCAAAAACATCAGAGATAAGTGGCCAACACTCCAATAAGATTCAATCTTTTCACGGGAGGTGAGGAAGGGCAAGAGTGGGAAGAAGATAGCCAGAGGTTCACTAAGGGTTGAAATGAGAGGGGAAAATCCTAGAGTCAGATGTTCAAGAACGAGTGCCAATCTAATCTGTTTCTGGACTTGAGGTAAGTTTGGATTAGAAATTTTTACTCTGTAAGCATGTCTACTGCTAAGATGAACAAACTTTTCTTTGTTTTACTTTAATGCTGTTTCCACTTAAAAAATTACAACTGGGTCATACATGGACTAAGAAAGAAATAGTTTGTTTATCCTCTAGTAAACGTAATGGAAGAGTTGACAGAATCCTAGAGACTGAGGCTCATGGTAACAATGGCCATACCAGCTCCAAGTTATGGGAAAAGATGGTTGAAATTGGAACCCTCACCACCCAAACTACCTATCCTTAGGACGTTCCAGAGACTGAACAGTAATCCTCATCCACACAGCCTCTTAAAAATTAAACATTTTTTAAACTATTTTTGAGCTCCTTTAATGACTAACTCTACCCCTAAAATATATCTCATTGAAATAAGCAAGTAACCTTCTTCACCTTAGAATCTCTCAAATATTTCCTTAAGTATTTATTTCACTAGGACTTACATGGCAAAAAGAGGAAATAGATAATGTATCGTTTATGTCCCAATTGCTGTTGGGGTTTTCTATTTGCCTTAGTAACTGAGGTGAGTATTGGTATTTTTCAGACAAAAATACAGACCTTACAGTTGTCCTCACTTTATGATTTCCTGCCTTCCCCTGGATCTAGCCCCTTCTGGATTCCTTTAGAAAAGATAAGCATCTCACAAGGTAGAAACTCCGTATATCACTTTAATCATCACCCCTTGGGAAGCTTGAAAATGTAAAAGTTCTCATTCGTTTAAACTTTCAGTTGGGACATGTTAACTAAATCACGGGTATCCCAATGTTAACTCAAAATATATAATATATAACCTAGGTTTTACATGGCATGGCTAAGATTGCCCTCTGTTGGAAGAGAAGGAAAAAGTAGAAATTGCAGTGCTATGGGAATTACCTTGCTATGTTTCTTTTCCCCATATATCTAAAGTGAAACAAACATACTCTAGAAAGAAAAACAATAGCATGTTAGTAATATATTAACATCCTCTACAGATTAACAAGTGATATTTTAAAAGTCATGAGTTACAAAGAATGGCCTATTTAAATCATATTATAATGATAAGTGTTTTGCTATACAGAAATACATAGATAATTGTGGGCTTGCCATATTCTATCTTTCTACATTTATTTGCTACAATTACATCATGTCTTCATATACAATTTTAATGACAGGTTTAAAAAACCTGTCAATGCAAATCACCCTTTATGCTCTGTAACTTATCATAGCAAAGGTCTCCATCAGTCATTTTTTATTTTTGACACAGGACCTCGCTCTGTCACCCACGCTGGAAGGCAGTGGAATGATCATGAGCGGCTCACTGCAGCCTCGACCTCCCAGGCTCAAATGATTCTCTCACCTCTGCCTCCCAAGTACCTGGAACCACAGGTGCACATCACCATGCCCAGCTAATGTTTTATTTTTTGTAGAGATCAGGTCTCACTATGTTGCCCAGGCTGCTCTCAAACTCCTGGGCTCAAGTGATCCTCCTGCCTCAGCTTCCCAAAGTGCTGGGATTATAGGCGTAAGCCACCATGCCTGGCCCACCAGCATAGTCAATAATAGTTCTAAAAGGTTCTTCCACACTAAAAATTGGGGCAATTTCTACATTTTAAATAATAGCATTAAAATACTTTATATTATTAAAAATTTCAAACGCGTACAAAAGTAGGGAGAGTACCATAGTTAACTCCCACATACCCAATCATCCCCCATATTCAACAATGATTGAACTCATAGCTATTCTTGTTTGACCTCTGCCCTGAATAGGTCCCCTGATATCCCTCCACCCTCCCTACCCCTGTGTTTCTAAAGCAAATCCCCAACATCAGATATTTTCATTAGTAAATATTTCAGTACAATTACAGTAGTTAAAAAAAAAATCTTAACTGCTGTTTATTCTCCTGACATTTTCCATAAAAGTTTGTAAGACTTTAATCCAAGGGTTTTGTATTGATATGCTTTGTTTTTGTAGACATGCACATACAAATCATATATGCGTATTATTTATTTAAAAATTTATTGCATTTCATTCTACGTCTAATTTTTCTTTTAGCTTCCAATAATCATATAAAAATAACTCAGGATGAAATATAGGACAACTTCCCATGTCCAGACTAGGTTTCCCCCAAAGAGTCTTGGAATACATACATATACACGTGTGTGTGTGTGTGTGTGTGTGTGTACACACACATACACAGACACATTTCTGCAGTGGGTAGAATTACTCAGCTCTACATGAAAGTACAAATTCTAAATTCCAATCATTTACACTGCTCCACTAATCCAGCATCTGTTCCAAATGAATGATGCAGGACAGCTGATATTACTTCTAGTTTTTCAGATCACAGAAAGTCTTTTGCTGGGCTTTAAAGATGGTTTATTATTAGCTAGAGTTTCAGCAGTATAGAAAGTATTCCACATTCACATTTTTCTTCTGTCTGCAGGTAAAGAACCTCTATGCCAGGCTCTATATTATCAAAATAATTTAACATTTTCTACATTATTAGCAAATAAGCTATTAAAAACAGAAAAAAATTGTAACAGTTGAATTCTCCCCAAATAAGGGGAAAGTATATGAAGACAAATTAATATAACTTACTCTAAAAGTATAAGAATGTTTATGAGCTCCTGAGGTGATACTTTATTCCAGTAAGTTAAGAGAGTATCTGAAAATGGAATAAATAAAGTGTTAGCTCTTGAAATAATTACAGCAAATAGCACAGTGAATCCCCAAGTCCTATGTAGCTTCAAGGACTATCAACTCAAGGCGAACCTTGTTTCATCTATATTCTCCTCTCCCCTCCCACTGCCCAGTACATACTCTGTATTCTTTTGAATTAATTCCAAATATATCATTTAATTGGTAATTAGTTCAGCTTCAATGATCCTTTTTATGTGCTTTATGTATGTCCTTTTGGGTCACTTATCCCAATCTTCATATCATTTCTGAAGACAGAGTAAGGGAAGCTTCTGTGTTTTTACTTTAGATGAGGTGTTTTTAACGAACTCCCTAAAATTTTATGCAAGATGGTGTGTTTATGTGCATTTTTCTGAGAAGGTCAAATGCCTTTGCCTGCTACTCAGAGGGCTCTGTGAATAACAAAGTTTAAGAATTTTAAACTTTAGCCTGGTTGCGGTAGCTCACATCTGTAATCCAGCACTTTGGGAGGCCAAGGTGGGCATATCACTTGAGGTCAGGAGCTCGAGGCCAACCTGGACAACATGATGAAACCCTTTCTCTACTAAAAATGTAAAAATTAGCTGGGCGTGGTGGCGGGCGCCTATAATCCCAGCTACTTGGGAGGCTGCGGCAGGAGAATCACTTGAACCTGGGAGGTGGAGGTTGCAGTGAGCTGAGATCGTGCCACTGCACTCCAGCCTGGACGACAGAATGAGACTCCGTCTCAAAAAAAAAAAAAAAAAAAAAGAATTTTAAACTTCAGGAGAGACAGATAACTTTCCTTCTTCTCTCTGCCTTTACATTATAAATTCTGATGTCCTATCTATCTGTGGAACAACTATTTCAGACACAAAAGTCTCTTAAATCTATCACATATACTTCTCTTTCTTACCCATTTCTTCCCCAACACACCTACTTAGTGAGATTTAAAACAAAACAAAATAAACCAAACAGTGCCACCACTTGACTTTCCATTCCTTTTTTATCCTACTTTGATGGAGCTAATGGTGTCAGCAGACCCTCCTCTAACTGTAAAAATTGCATAGGTGTCACAAAAGCAGGCAAATGACTTTTCTAGCTCCCAACTGAGCTAGAACCTCTCAATGATAAAGATGGAAGACAAGATGATGTTGGCTTTATGGAGGGGCAAGGAGGATGAGGGATCAGGGGAGGTCGACTTAGTTACTTCCAATTTTCCAATTGTTTCATAAGACCACGAATATTGCTAGGTTTCAATTATTACAAAATGCTAATCATCAAGAATAAAACTGAAAATAGACTCAAAATTTGACTTGTTTTAAAAATTAGGCCAGGCCCAGTGGCTCACGCCTTTAATCCCAGCACTTCGGGAGGCCGAGGCGGGCGGATCTCAAGTCAGGAATTCGAGACCAGCCTGACCAACATCGTGAAACCCTGTCTCTACTAAAAATACAAAAATTAGTTGGGCGTGGTGGCGTGCCTGTAATCCCAGTTAGGAGGCTGAGGCAGGAGAATCGCTTGAACCCGGGAGGCGGAGGTTGCAGTGAGCTGAGATCGCGCCACTGCACTCTAGCCTGGGCTCGACAGAGCGAGACTCCATCTAAAAAAAAATTAAATTAAAAAAATATACATCAAGCTAGCAGTGACTTCCGCTCTCGCCTATCTGCCACTGGGTGTCTACTCACAGAAGCTTGGGTTCCCTCCCAGAAGTCCCTACGTTTCCGGCCTCCGGTCAAAGGGCAGCTTGCTGCGCCACTGCCTGAGGGTGCTGGCCTCCCTCTCCTGTGGGTTAGCTCTTCCAGCCGAAAAGTTGGTGTCTCCTCTCCAGCGAAAACCTGGGACTTTCCGTCCAATGGTGAGCACCCATCACCCACGCCCCGTGTCCTAAGGTAGCTTCGGAGAAGGCCTGTGAAAGGGGTAGAAGTGCTCGCCCTCACAGCGAACTAGCTCCAATCCACAGCAAGTCCGCCATTTTCTTAACGGCACTGTTGTCGAGCGACAAGGCCATCCTCCCATTTCCAAATCTGTGAAACATGATGCAGGCAGGGAACGAGGGTGAAGGAGGGAGGAGAGGTTGTAAGAAATCTTCAGGAAGAGAGTCATCACAGCTTAGTGTATGTGATTTGGAATCTGACGATTTTAAAAAAACATGGCTGGCACTGAAAGAGCTCCATGATAAAGAGCTGCGGCGTCTACAGGCAAAATTAACAAGTCTGAGGAAACAGCGATTGTCAGATGGGAGGTGGACGGGCTCCACGGCCAAAATTAAAGAGTTGACTGAACAGCAGAGAGTCCTGCAGAGCACCATTAATGACTTGAAAGATAAGTTAAAGGCAAAAACCTGTGACTGCTGTTCAATGAACGAAACATACAGGCTTGCGCTAGAGAAAGACTATTATGAAATCCAACAACAAAATCTTTTCTTTATTGCGGAACTCACTAAAGAAACAAATAAATTACGAGAAGAAAATAAAAGGCTTTCTGAAAGAATAGTGAGGCAACAACAGTTTCAGACTTCTGGTAGTGATGACTTCGTTTCTGGTAGTCAAATGACTATGTCAGATTTTTCAGTCAGGGAGCCTGCACAAGGAAGGCAGAGGCATGTGCCTATCAAATCGATAAGCCAGTCACAAAGTAAACAGATGAAACCTACGAGCACAAAGGAACTGCAACAAAGTTCAGAGTTTCCAGCTCCATCTTTTAGTCAAGACCTCTTTGAAGTGCCAGAGACCTCTTTTGCGAAAAGTTCCTCTAATGACACTAAGCCTAACATAGAAGACCCTGCCAGCCAGAAGCCACTGGCCAGTTCTCTTTTAACAACTTCACTTAGTCCTCAAAAGAGGTATGGATTTCAAGATTTTTTCAGTCCTCATGAAGACAAGATTGGCCAGCCAAAAGGGACACTTGAAACAAAGGTCTCCCCCCAAAAAGAAACTCAGATTGGCGCATCATGGAGCCCTTCTGCTATCTCCCCAGGAGAATACCCAACTCATGTATCTGATACTTTACTGGAAACTTTAGAGGATTATTCTATGACCTCATGTCATCCTCTTACAAAGGAAAAGAAAATAATCCCTTTGAATGTCTTGCCTTTAGACTCTACTTTAAAATCTAGTACAAAAAGAAGAGCAGTGGTTGCTGTTCCTTTTAACACCAAATTTGCAGTGAGAGATAGCTCTAACCAGATACCTTCCAACGAACAGTCTGCTTCGGAGAATATTAATGAATCTACAAGTGCAGCGTATGGTGCTGATAAGCCTCAATGTGATACTAAGAGTGTCTTATTGGAGTCTGGGCTAAAGAGAAAAGTGAAGATACAGTTACAAAGAAAGAGGAAGTAGCTTCCCCGTTCCCCCCCCGCCCCCCACCCCCCGCCCCCCACCACCTTCTCTCTTAAGGAAGCAACAATGTCTTACTTTTCCAACAGAACAGTCTTCTTGTCAATTCAGACTTCGTAACTGGTAACTCCTGACTCTTATTCCTTTTCTCACGATAAAATAAACTAAGCAGTAAGGCCTGAAAATGTTTGGCAAATGAATCTAAGACTTTGAAATAGCAAATTTTTGTCAATTAATAAAATGCAGCTATAAGTAGAGAATGAAATTTATTCTCCAGAATCCATATAAAAGTGTAGAAATAGAACATCTTTTCATTGACATTAAAGTTGCTACTGTTTATGACTCAATAAAAAAGAAAGCCAAGAGAGGACCTCAAGAGTGTGGACTTGAAAGAGATAAATATTTAAATGCATAGAGTAACTAAAACGGAATATTTACCGGACAAGACAAAGTAATTAGAATACATCGATTGAGAAGGATCTAGAAGAATACATTTCTTAGAACAAAATGAATATGACTTTACAGATATACAGCATGACTTTATACATATAAAAGATAAATAGATGTGACATAGACTGTATACTAGTTATTGAAAATGTGCTTTTTAAAATCAAAAAGCAAGAGCAGAAGACTACAAAACCTAATTAACAAAGACCGAATATTTGGCACAGAGTACTGCCACTGAGCAAGCATGGTCAACATTTGCAAGAATAAGAGGAACTATCAAGTTCACAAGAAATAAAACAGACATGGGCTGGGCGTGGTGGCTCATGCCTGTAATCCCAGCACTTTGGGAGGCCAAGGTGGGCCGATCACGAGGTCAGGAGATCGAGACCATCCTGGCTAACACCGTGAAACCCCATCTCTACTAAAAACACAAAAAATTAGCCGGGCGTGGTGGCGGACGCCTGTAGTCCCAGCTACTCGGGAGGCTGAAACAGGAGAATCGCTTGAACCCGGAAGGTAGAGGTTGCAGTGAGCTGAGATCCTGCCACTGCACTCCAGCCTAGGTGACAAGAGTGAGACTCCGTCTTCAAAACAAAACAAAACAAAACAAAAACAGTCATGGTTTTACCTATGACATTAAAAAAAACAACCAGAGACTTGTCTCTGGTTAGTACAGAATGTGATGTATGTGTGTGTGTATGTGTGTGTGAGACCTACAGTGGAGGAAGGGAGAGAACTAGTCAGCAATGCAGCTTTTCCCCTCCTCCTACCTTCTCTCTCTTTCCCTCATTCTTTGGGCTGTGGTGGTATTCAACCGCTTTTTTGTTCACTTCTGCTTTTTTTCTAATGTATGTCTTGGACCTATTTTTTTTAAGGCTAGTCAAGTGAGGCAATGGGAGTGGAGAACAGATAAAGATTGGTCCTCTTTTTTAAAAAAACAAATTTATTGAGAGTTTCATTTACCATAAAAATGCCCACATAAATAGCCCACAATAGTACAATAGCTTATAGTTTATTCAAAGACTAGTGAAACCTTCACCACAGTTTTAGAACATTTTCATTGCCTTAAGAAGAAGCTCCATAAATGTTAGCAATTTCCAGATTCCACAACATAATGTTTGATGTTTATGCTAAATCGTACATTCCTAGAACTTGAATATTCCAGTTATTTTTATTTTATTAACGAACTTTAGAATTTACTTAATATCTAGCTATTTATTTTCATGTTTCTATAGCTACTTAGATAGCAACTTATTTTATGTCTTTACATCCTGCATTATTATAAAATATTTAAAACGAAATAATTACTAAAAATAAAAAAATAGAAAATGAGTAAAAGATAGCAATCACTATGATGATCCCAGGTGCTTTTATGTTTTCCATTCTTGCATATTTTTTTTAAGCAAAAGTATTGCGAAAAGGAAGAGAAGGGAGGGAACTGTGTAAGTAAATGTGGTATTTGGAAATAACCTGCTTTTACTTCCCGAGGACATACAATTTATGAAAGTCCTTCGGTTGTATTCCATCATATAGTGTAAAGAGGAACTGGTGACACTAGTAAATACGGCTCTATACCAAGGAGAAAAAACAGAGCCTGACAAAGAACGTGATACCAGACAATATCATACAGTGTTGCTGCAAAGATAATGATGACATTCCCTACCCTTCGAGAACTCTTCCTGTCTTTTTGTTTCTTATTTGTCAAATCCTGGGTTAAATAAAAGCTGAAGTATTAAATATGAATTCTGGTGGTTATTATTTCCTTTCAGTTACATTGGTCATTTAATGAATTAAATGCTCTGCATGAAAACAAAATGTTTAGCACTTCTAAAACCATTGCCTCATTTTAGAAATTCATTTGCAAAATTATGTTAAAATTATTTCAAAGACTCGAACTTGTGTGACTGACATAAACCTATTTTGAGGTTCAATTTAAGAAACATTTTAAGGTCAGAGTCTCCAAGTAACTGTTTATAATGTGCATGTGCTCTGCCTCCAGATGATGATCAAATATTGTTGCATGAATTTGTGGACCTATGAGGGTGTATGTCTAGTACAGTCCATGCTTAATATGATGGTAACTCACCTTCTGAAATCATTTTTACTATATACAGGTAGCACATCAGGAGGCTTCTGATTTCATACTGATCCAGGCGGTTATACTGGGATACACTACTCCTTGTAGAACTCTGTCGGGTCTATAAGGACAGGATGTTCGTGAAATAGTATCAGTACAATTTTCCACAGCTTTTAACTCAGTAACTCTTTTTTTATCATTAGATCTGTTTGGGAAAATTCTAAACATAAATCTAAATTTTATATTACAACTTGAAGGTGAATGGGCTGAATCTTTCTTTCCTAGTAATAGCTAGTAATATCACTAGACATTACCTTGGGGTCTTCACAAAGATATAGCCATGAATACTGTGTATGTTTCATTCTCATATGCCATGTGTTTTAGTGGTAAAATTTTAAAATAATCATGGCTATTTAAGGAAAGATAGCTTTTACATGGAGTGAAAGCATAAGAAACATCTTAAACTTTTTCATTTGAATCTCTCCTTAGAGTTTATTAAAATCCAACCTCCAAATCATACGTTAGAAAATCTATCTTAAGGGCTAATAAAAGCCAGGCACGGTAGCCCACACCTGTAGACGCAGCGCTTTGGGAAGCTCAGGTGGGAGGATCACTTGAGGCCAGGAGTTTAAGACCAGCCTGAGCAATATAGCAAAACCAGTCTCTACAAAAAAAAAAAAAAAAAAAAAAAAATTTAGCTGGGTGTGATGGTGCATGCCTGTAGTCCTAGCTACTCAGGAGGCTGAGGCAGGAAGACTGCTTGAGCCCAGGAGTTCAAGGCTGCAGTGAGCACTGATCGTGTCACTGCACTACAGCCTGGGTGACAGAGCAAGACACTATTTCTAAAAAATATAAATAAATAAAGAAAATGGGCTAATTATATTACTATAATTACACTTAGGAGTACCCAGTAATACTTCAAACTTAGTACCTCTACAAAGTACTGATGTGTTCCTATTATTTAATGACTTTTTAAAAAATATCGGAAATTAAGCATGAAAAGATCTGACTTATTTGGGGATTTATATGACTAGAATAACAATAATCTTCTAAAAAATTTAAAAACTAATACTTTCAGTTGAGCTAAACTGGGGATGCACCATTGACTAGGGTGGAATTTACTAAGGAAGAACTTTTACTTGGAGCAAACAGACCTTGGTTCTGATTGCTTGCCTAGCTACTATGTGACTACTAGCAAGTCATTCAACCTCTCTGACCTTTTTGCCTTAGCTATGACAGTACCTGTTGCCACAATTTCTAAATGGTGTAAAAGAGAAACATTTGTGAATAAATTACTGTTTACCCAAAGGCTCAAGGAACCAGTGGAAGTATAGTCCACTGGTTCTCAAGGGTAACAATACCCAACCAGCAGCATCAACATCAGCTGGGAACTTAGAAATACATGGTAGCAGGCCCTATTCCAGACTTACTGAATCTCACCCTGGGGTGAGGCCCAGACATCTATTTTTTAAGCCCTCCAGGTGATGCTGATGTACACTAAGAGCACCATGATATAGGAGAAAAAGTGCTCGTATTAGAAAATCTGGGTTCGAGTATGGTCCTGCCATAGCTGGTTGTTCTAAGTCATAATCCCAATTTTCATTTGTAAATTGAGAGTTGAAATGTATTATTCTTATAGACCCTTCTAATATAATTTTATACAATTCAATGATTTTACATAACAACATGGCAAAACTTTACTGGTCTAAAATGAGGTCTTTCTGCCTTAAGGCAGTCACATCTCAAACTTTAATGGTAGGCGTGAAACGACTTGATAGAAGAGTTGGGACGATATATTCTGATTAAGTGCTGCTGGGACCCTAAGATTGTCAGTTTCGGGACCTATATTTTTTCCTCCCAAATTAATATCATTACTCTGTTACAAAAGAATGAAAGACTGCATTAATCCTGCCAGGATGTGCTTTGTTTTAAATAACAAGGCACGTTAGATATTTTAAACTTGAATTTCCCCTCTCTAAGATAGCGTGCTAGGGTTAAAGGAGATATTCAGAGTTAGAACTCTTGAGGATGAATGCCTTATTCTCTATAAATAGTTTAAGACATTGAAGTAGCAGCTGCCACTATAGGAAGATACTGCTAAAATATCTAAGAATTATGGGATGCTTTTTGCAGAGCCAGGATGGACTACAGGAGAGTACAGATGCCCATATTTATACTATAAAAAAACTGTTGCAGGCTAATGTGTCACTAGGGTCATCCTATATATTTAAGTTCTTACATTTTCACCAGTGTTGCCCTGATCTGGAAATCCTGTTGCTCCTTCTGGGATGAGGGAACCTCTTGAATCTTCTCTCTTAATTCCATGTCCATTTTGAAAAGACCCATAAGCTGGGAAAAAAAAAAAAAAGTCAAGTCCTTATTGGCAAGAGGGGGAACTGTCAGAAATATTTAAAAAATAAGTACTGAACTAATTTAAGTAGAGACATTAATATAGGGAATAGATCTTGGACATCTAAAATATGAAGTTTATTATATCAAAACACCATAAGAAACCATGTAAAAGTGAAGCAACTTTTCACCTTTCAAAACACTTTAGCATGTACGAAACGACAAGAAATTCCTTGGAAGCCGTAAAATAAAGCCACACAATTTAAAAGACAATTTTATAGACAAGGAAACTTGAGCCCAGAGAAGGGAGTATCTGGCTTAAAACTGGTAACGGATAAGAAGAGTGGAAACCAATATTTTTCTCATTATCCTCTATTTTCTCAGTATGCCAAGCTATGTTCTAAATAAGCTTAGACAAGGAAACCTAGGCAAATAAATTTGACTGCAAGTATGAGTCAGATTTTAATTAAACTTTAGTAGAGATCAAGCTATGTATGGTCTTTATTATGAAATATATCTAAAATACTGAGAAGTAGAGGGTACATTTCTAAATACCCACGCAATGTATCATCT
Organism: Symphalangus syndactylus; assembly: GCF_028878055.3. Lineage (NCBI taxonomy): Eukaryota > Metazoa > Chordata > Mammalia > Primates > Hylobatidae > Symphalangus > Symphalangus syndactylus. The sequence goes on along the minus strand of NC_072447.2, from coordinate 122,135,835 downwards.
CCAAAAGGTTTAATTACCGGTGTCTTTGTCAGTGCTCAGACTCCCTCTATTGGCAGGTGAAGTAAAGCCACATGGAAACTCATCTCTGGATGCCTATAACAGAATATGATACCTGTGTCATTTAAACAAATTCGTATATAGGATAAGAAATTTGAATTAACAGAATAAAATGTTACATTGATTTTAAACAAAGCTCACTGTGAAAGTCTAAATCAGATACTAGTAATTAGTATTTAGGTGACCCTTTTTTTTTTTTTAAAAAAAGCTACTAGCATACTGTTGTAACCATGACCTCTAGCCAAGTGACATAATTCTAGATAGCTGCAACTGGTACAGTCTTTTTTGGTTTCGTTTTCTGAGACAGGGTCTTGCTGTGTGGTCCAGGCTAGAGTGCAGTGGCGTGATCATAGCTCACTGTAGCCTCAACCTCCTGGGCTCAAGTGACCCTCTCACTTCAGCCTCCAGATTGGCTAGGACTACAGCTATACACCACCACGCCCAGCTAATTTTTGCATTTTTTTAGAGATGGGGTTTTGCCATGTTGCCTAGGTTGGTCTCAAACTCCTGGACTCAAGTGATCCTCCTGCTTCGGCCTCCCCAAGTGCTGGGATTACAGGCATGTGCCACGGCGCCCGGCCTGGTAAAGTCTTAACATGATTCAGTTCTCCTCCTTAGAACCAGGGCAATGCTAGAAGAAGGTGTGTGACCAGAAGCCCTAGGGAAACTTGAGCTGCAAGGAGTACAGAGAAGTGAAATATTTCCAAATAATGCTGTCAAATATATGTGGAGGGAGCATAAGCATGAGATACTGTATTTGTAAAGTGAGACCAGCCTGACACTCAGGTAGGTGTAGTATCCACATTCAGCCAGTTGACATGACCGGGAGTCACAGGGAAGCAAGCCACTAGAAAAGCTTAAAAGCAACGTCCTCAGGAATGCAGGACAGGCATGACAAATTGGCTGTAGCATTTCATAGGGGGAATTTGCAGAGGAAGCTGTAACTGACACAGTTTAACCTGCTACCCAACAATATTACGTGGCCAGCCAAAGTGCAAAGGTGATCTTGGGCCATACGGAACATGGATGGGGGCAGAAGTTAACAGTCCACTGGGCAGACCATAAAGTGTATAATTTGGACATTGTATTTTAATAGGGTTACTGGTAAACTGGAGCATATTCGGAAAAGTGGTGACCACGAAAGCAAAGGGTTTTGGGGACCGGGCACAGTGGCTCATGCCTGTAATTCCAGCACTTTGGGAGGCTGAGGCAGGCAGATCACTTGAGGTCAGGATTTCAAGACCAGCCTGGCCAACATGGTGAAACCCCGTCTCTACTAAAAGTAGAAAAAAAATTAGCCGGGCGTGGTGGTGCATGCCTGTAGTCCCAGCTACTCAGGAGGCTGAAGCAGGAGAATCACTTGAACCCAGGAGGCAGAGATTGCAGTGAGCTGAGATCGTGCCACTGCACTTCAGCCTGGGTGACAGACTTAGACTCTGTCTCAAAAAAAAAAAAAAAATAAAGTAAAATAAAGGATTTGGAATGACAGATTAGTGGAGATATTTGGCTTGGAGAAAAATTTAGAAGGCACAAGTGGAAAGGGTACATTTGGAGGTGGGAACAGATGTGTTTCCTGTGTCTCTAGAAGACAAAAGTAAGACCAGTGGATAGAAAACCTTTTAGGTCTAATGTGAGAAGGAATGTTTAAATTATTACAATGGCAAAAGGTTGTTTTGCCAAATAGGAGACTGATCACCTCCAAAGTTCCTTCTAATTCTTAAAATTCTAAGGGGAGCAAAAAAAGCACAGACCAATTGTGATAAACTAAAAAAGTCTCACCAAGAAGTGCTGAAGGAGACTACTAAGGGAAAGGAGAAGCAAAGGAATACAGTTTAGTCCCCAGTGCCTAATATCTTGGAAGTGGAGAATCTTTTGTTCAGTTTAAGTTGAATAAATGTATGAAGCCATACAACAACAGAAAATGTTAAGAACAAAACACAGGGTTCAAAGGATTTGTGGTGTTCTCTTGGACTTTGTTTTCCAAAGTGCAATCTTTGGACCAGAAGCAGCCAAAAGCTTGTTAGAAATGCATGCTCTCAAGTCCCACCCCAGGCCTATTGAATTAAAATCTGTTGGCTGGGTGTGGTGCCTCACGCCTGTAATCCTAGCACTTTGGGAGGCCGTGGCGGGTAGATCGCCTGAGGTCAGGTGATCCAGACCAGCCTGGCTAACATGGTGAAACACCGTCTCTACTAAATATACAAAAACATTAGCCAGGCATGCTGGTGGGCACCTGTCGTCCTAGCTATTCAGGAGGCTGAGGCAGGAGAATCCCTTGAACCCAGGAGGCGGAGGTTGCAGTGAGCCCAGATCACGCCACTGCACTCCAGCCTGGGCGACAGAGCGAGACTCTGTCTCAAAAAAAAAAATCTGTTTTAACAAATTCCCCAGGTGATTCATATGCACATTAAAGTTTGCAAAGCACTGTATTAGGAAAAACAGTGTACATGGAGTAAAAAATGAACTCTTGGCTGGGCACGGTGGCTGATGCCTGTAATCCCAGCACTTCAGGGGGCTGAGGCGGGAGGATTCCTTGAGCTCAGGAGTTTGAGACCAGCCTGGGCTGCACACTGAGACCTTGTCTCTGCTAAAAATGAAAAACATTAGCTGGGCATGGTGGCATATGCCTGTAGTCCCAGCTACTCGGGAGGCCAAAGCAGGAGGATCACTTGAGCACAGGAGTTTGAGACTACAGTGAACTATGATTCTGCCACTACACTCCAGCCTGGGTGATAGAGCCAGACTCTGGCTCAAAAAAAAAAAAAAAGTGAACTCTTAAGGTTGAGATCACATAGCATATGACCCCAATTCCAAATGCATTCAATAAAATAGGATAAAACTCCAACAGAAACACATTACTACTTACAGAATTAGGCATGGCTGCACAAGAATACAAGGTATCTCGACCTGCTAATCGCTGTATATTTTCCAAAAGTAGTCCAACAAAGGGGAGGTACAATTGTGCTATTTTGGCTTGTTGGTTCTGAAAAATAATTATGGAAAGCTTAATAGGTATATAATATGTATATATTACAAATAAATGGAGTTGGCTTCATATATCAATTTAAAGACTAAAAAGTAGGCTAACATCCATAACAAATTACTGAAGCATGAATCTATTTATACTTATAGTCTGAAAACTAATTACCACAGAACTTTGTTGGCCTTTGGATTTATCCAAGATACAGACTCAAATTACATCCCTCAAACATAATGACATGAAGTAAAAGGTTTTTGTAAAAAATAGAAGTTGGCCTATAAAGCAGATGATATTAGTCCTGTTTTTCAGCTCCAGTGAGGGTTGAGCTTCATGAGAGCAGGGACAGTGTCTGTCTTGTTCACTGCTTCATCCCCAGTGCCTGGGCACATAGCAGATGGTCAATACATATTAGCTGAAGGAATGAATGAGTAAGTGGAAGAAGTGAAAAAATGGTAAGTTACTGTATTCATTCAAGAAACATTTTTTGCTTCCATTAAAGCTACAATTACAATAATATGAACTTGGTCCCCTAAGTCAATTATAAGACTTGGGAGATTGATATATTTGTAAATATGCAAATAAAACTGGCCACCAGGACTCTTAATTAATGTGGTACCTCTTATACAAATTTATTTATTGCTTTCCTCAGCTTATAGACATTCCTCGCCAGATATGTATATACACTCAAATCACAGAAAATAGTGGCTGTGGTAGCACAAGAGTTGCCCTCCATCTTTCATGACTTTAGGAGGTTTTTCTGGAGAATTAGATAAGGCCCTCTAGGGCAAAATGGTCAACATGTAGAATATAGAAGATTACTGGTGTCTTACTATTGTTTTAGTTTGCATTTACTATTGAGGTTGAACAATTTGTCACGTGTTAATTGGCCATTTGCACTTCATTTGTGAATTTCAAAAACCCTTCCCTTCTTAACAGACTTTCTTCCAACATAGTACCCCATCAGTAATAGTCTCTACCACCAGAAGATTTTGGTTTACCGGGTCTGGACTGGTCCAGATGATGTTGATGTGCATAAATGTTTCAGAACCACTAACCTAGTCCAACTTCCTGCTGAAGGCAGGAATGAATGGCCCTTACATGTATCCTTGACAAATAGTTTTTTAAACTTCTTTAAAACTCAAGCCATTTCATGGGTTCTATTAGAAAGGTCCTTTATCTGAAATACACTCCTCATAAGCTCTGCCTCCTAGGTATAGCTCTGCCCTTTGGAGCTACAAAGAATAAGTCTATTTCTACTTTTGCATGGCAACCCTTTAAATATGTGAATACAGTTACCATGAATCATCTTAACTCATTCTTTGTTTTTGTTTTTGTTTTTTTTTTTTTTTTGAGACTGAGTCTTACTCTGTCACCCAGGTTGGAGTGCAGAGGCACGATCTCAGCTCACTGCAATCTTTGCCTCTTGAGTTCGAGAGATTCTCCTGCCTCAGCCTCCCAAGTAGCTGGGATTATAGGTACCCAACACCACGCCTGGCTAATTTTTGTATTTTTAGTAGAAACAGCGTTTTACTATGTTGGCCAGGCTGGTCTCGAACTCCCAACCTTAGGTGATCCACCCTCCTCAGTCTCCCAAAGTGCTGGGATTACAGGTGTGAGCCACCGCGCCCGGCCTTTTAACTCTCGTTACTTTCCTTTGTTCCATGGCTTTGGTGTCAAGATTTTTCACTTAGTGATTACCCTTGTTTTGGTGGTTCTCTAATTTTTCAATGTCCCAAGTTGAGATTTAAAAGGCAGTATAGCTAGTGGCTGACAGCACAGATTTTGCAGTTAAAGACATGCACAAAACCCAGCTCTCCCATTACTAGCTACTTGATTACAATCAAGTCACTTAACTATAGTTTTCTCTTTGGTAAAATGGGGGTAATAATAATGATATCAATTAATGTGAGGTATTTAAAATAGTGTTTGGCATATAGTGAGTCCTCAATAAATTTTAGCTGCTAGTATTAATATTATGGCTTCTAAATAGGAGTCCATTTTAGTTCTGATAGTGAGTGATCTCTAAGGGAAGAGAAATTACAACTCTCTCAGGGAAGCAGGAACACAGGAAAACATACTGTCATTGCCAAATATGTTAAAAATTTTGCCTGCACAACAGATAGAATATAACCTAAGTATCTATTAACAGAAGACTAGTTAGATAAATAAAGTATATCCATATGATAGAATACTATGCAGCTACTTTTTAAAATGCGGTAGATCTAACCTTCAGGCTGTACTGTGAAGTGAAAAAAGAAAAATGTATAATGGTTTCTGTTATATTTTATACATATATAATATGTCATATAGGCTTGTGCTTATATAAAATAGAAGTATAAATAAACTCACAAGAGTAGTTGCTTCTGGAAAGATGAATTGGTGAGTGGAGGTAAGGAATGCAAGACAGGCATTTTGATTTTTGTTTTTCACCATGCATGTGGATTACTTTTTCAAAAAATGAAAAAAGATTTGCCCACAGCCCAACTAGAAGTAGAATCTGCAGTTCTCTTAGGTATGAACATTACTTGTAGTGGGTACAAGAACTATACAGGATCCAGGGTAAATGTTAGATATTGAACATTCTTGTTCTGAAAAGGAAAAATGTCTCATGGTAATTATAACAAGAGACATTGCTGGCTGGGCACGGTGGCTCGCACTTGTAATCCCAGCACTTTGGGAGGCCAAGGCAGGCAGATCATGAGGTCAGGAGATCAAGACCATCCTGGCCATCATGGTGAAACCCCATCTCTACTAAAAATACAAAAAATTAGCCAGGCATAGCGGTGCGTGCCTGTAATCCCAGCTACTTGGGAGGCTGAGGCAGGAGAACTGCTTGAACCCGGGAGGCGGAGGCTGCAGTGAGCTGAGATCGTGCCACTGCACTCCAGCCTGGGCTACACAGCGAGACTCCGTCACACACAAAAAAAGAGAGATATTGCTAAATAGTTTATGAGTAACACATAACAGGGACCAGCTATATCTCCAGAATTTCCTAAGAGCAGGGGCTTAAGGAGTGGCAATTGGCTGGAAAGAGTGGGGATGATTAGGGAGTTGAGTCTCAAAGTAGGCTTTTCATAGGAAACATTCTTTTCTTTTCTTTTTTTGGCTTATTACTTTGGGGTCCCTTTAGAGAACTGATGGAAAATATGGGGGCTTAAGGCTCCCTCCAATCCCTCACCTTGGTGTCATCCTTAATAGGAAACAAGCTCTACTTGGATGTATTTGATAAATGAACTCTTACACAGGCTGCCTGGAAACTGCACAAAACAGACAAAGGAACTTTTATATCCTCATCCAATATTCTAGAATTGAAACTTTGGTTAACCAAGCCCATGAAGTAAACAAACTTTATATGGAGAAAACTCTATCGTCATTTAATGCCTGTATGAAGCCTCTGAACAAAGAGGAAAGAGCTTCAGAAGTCATTGAAAGAGTAATAAGGCTTGGTATTTCAATCTTTCCCGTAGTTTAAAACCTCAAACACTCAGTGTCTAACTTATTTACGGGTAACAATACTTGCGTGTGTACACGTACTGCTCTAAGAATTTAAAAAGTAAGTTAAAAGTGTCCAAATTTGTGATATAAAATATTTAATTCTGCCTCTAGGTGGTGAGAATCCCACTGGCAAAATCCAATTTTCTTTCATTTTCATGTGAAGAGGCAGTGGAGAAACATACAACTTTTTGCTTTAGAGAGGGGAAGTTCATTTTGTACCTTTCCAGTGAATCATTTAAAATCATGGCTAAAGACATTTTCCTCCACGTGGCATAAGATCCTTTTCCCCACTTACAGGCATAAGCAAGAAGTTAGCCAGAACCCAGCGATAATGCATTTTTAAAGGCTTGGCCAAGCTTGATTGGACTGGAGGACTTTTAAGATATCTTTTTATTTGGATATATTATACCAGTTAATTTGTGTGAAGTCAGTATCAACATTCACAAAAAGTGAAAATGGCACATAACTGAGCCAACTACACTAAGTGGAGGTATGTTATAATGTGTCAAAAACAAAGCAAACTGCAGTAAGCAATAAATTACATCTTAAAGCCAAGAAGTTTAAATCTACTTTAGGATACAATCACATGAAGAAAACTAGCAAGATTCACATGTATGAAAATCACTGTAATTAAAGGAATGTGAGTAGATGTCACTGGCAGGCATTTTCTGTTTAAAAAGGACAAATGGGAATACCGTAGAAAAAGAATAAAAGCTCCAAGCCGGCCTTCCAAAATGACTGATGATAAATGACATCATAATTTTATTTATATTGGAATGTAAAAAGGATAATTTATTATGAAACAATACTATGTTTCCTAGAGTGATTTACAATACCGTGGAAGTAAATTAGAGTCTTCTAAATCCATACAGTTTGCACTCCACTTTTTCAAGCCAACAGGATTTAATGTCAGTAAGATTTCAATATATATGTTAAAAGTACAGTAAATAGGCCGGGCATGGTGGCTCACGCCTGTAATCCCAGCACTTTGGGAGACTGATGGGGGTGGATCATGAGGTCAGGAAATGAGGACCATCCTGGCCAATATAGTGAAACCCCATCTCTACTAAAAATACAAAAATTAGCTGGGCATGACGGCGTGCACCTGTAGTCCCAGCTACTTGGGAAGCTGAGGCAGCAGAATCGCTTGAACCCGGGAGGCAGAGGTTGCAGTGAGCCGAGATCGCACCACTGCACTCCAGCCTGGGTGGCAGAGCGAGACCCTGTCTCAAAAAAAAAAAAAGAAAGAAAACAAAATTAGTGCAGTAAATAGAAACTGTAGCTGTGACTGTTACTCATAGACAACAGTGTAATGTATGTAAAATTTATAGCCACACCCACAGCTATTTATAGTAACACCATCACATTAACATTTTTTTCAGTAAGAAAAACTTATTACATATTTTACATATGATATATATTTAAAGATATATTAAAGCATATGTTTCACAGAATAAATTTTTTAAAAATTCTTAATCATGAAGCAGTTATGTTATTAAGTATGATTTGAGAAAACAGTGTATTTCTTTAACAGTTAACTAAACTATATATATATATACACATATATATATATATATATATACATATATATATATATACATATATATATATATATATATTTTTTTTTTTTTTGAGACAGAGTTTCACTCTGTCGCCCAGGCTGGAGTGCAGTGGCATGATCTTAGCTCACTGCAGCCTCAGCCTCCTGACTCCCCGGTTCAAGTGATTCTCCTGCCTCAGCCTCCCGAGTAACTAAGACTACAGGTGTGTACCACCACGCCTGGCTAATTTTTGTATTTTTAGTAGAGATGAGGTTTCACCATGTTGCCCAGGCTGGTCTCAAACTCCTGGCCTCTCAAGTGATCCACCCACCTCAGCCTCCCAAAGTGCTGGGATTACAGGCGTAAGCCACTGCTCCCGGTCTTAAATGGTATTTTTAAAAATCTAATGATTTGAGGCCAGGCACAGTGGCTCATGCCTGTAATTCCAGCACTTTGGGAGACCACAGTGGGTGGATCACTTGAGGCCAGGAGTTTGAGACCAGTCTGGACAACATGGTGAAACCCCATCTCCACTAAAAAATACAAAAATTAGCCAGGCGTGGTGGTGCTTGCCTGTAGTCCCAGCAACTCGGGAGGCTGAGGCACAAGAATCCCTTGAACCTGGGAGGCAGAGGTTGCAGTGAGCCGAGATCATGCCACTGCACTCCAGCCTGGGTGACAGAGTGAAACTCTGTCTCAAAAAAAAAAAAAACAAAACTTATGATTTGAAGCAAAAATAAATTTTCCTCAGTGCTTATATAATGCTCCTTGCTACAAAAACTTCATCTTCTATAAAAAATCATAGTAGAACTTTACCAGTGTGATACTGATGACTGCATGGATATCCTTACCTTGTGCTGGTATCTTGTGTCAAATGCATGTTTTATCAAAAGATTCTTTATGACAGAGATAGCTGTATATCTGATCTCATAATTGTCCTGAAGAGCAATGGAAGTTTCCCTCAGAAGTAGACCAACCAAGAAGTGATGCTTGCAATACTCATCTGATAAACTGTATTCAAGATTTGAATCTGCAGTACAATGAAATTTAAAACCTATTTATGAAAATATTCAAAACATGATTATAATTAAAATACTGTATTATTTAATAATATGTGATCATGCTAGCAAGAGCTATAATTTTTATTATTAATGATTCTGAGCAATTCTTTTATCATCTAGAATAAGCATGCAAAATTTACAAGACAGGAGCACTCATATTTTGGGCTAGACGATAGCTTTAATGATCATTTCAGTCAGAAAGAAAGTCCCTAGATTCTTTTTTTTCCCCTAGATTCTTTTAAACTCATAGAAATCTTAGGATAGAAACTACAATAAAATAATTACATATTTTGCAACGTTTTAACAGATTTCTTTATAGCTGAAGGGATTTTGTCACAACTATAAATTTGAAAAATTCTATGTAATAATGCTTGATTTACTTATCCATTTATACTTATAAAGTGAGAAAAGACAAACTAAACAACTAAATAGTCTGACAGTATTGACCGTTTTAGTAAATATTATCTATTGGGCTGAAAGTATACGTGGGACATAAGAACAATAAGGAAAACAGTCTCATTTCATTCCAATCCATCATCACTCAAAAACAAATATTTTATATCAGAAAATAATCACTTTGAACTATGTCTTTCCTGTCCTTTAAGATCCTCAGTCTATTTTATTTATTTATTTATTTATTTGAGATGGAGTCTCACTCTGTTGCCCAGGCTGGAGCTCAGTGGCACAATCTCAGCTCACTGCAACCTCTGCCTCCACGGTTCAAGCAATTCTCCTGCCTCAGCCTCTGAAGTAGCTACGACTATAGACGTGCACCACCATGCCAAACTAATTTTTTTTGTATTTTTAGTAGGGACGGGGTTTCACCATGTTGGCCAGGATGGTCTCGAACTCCTGAGCTCAGGTGATCTGCCTGCCTTGGCCTTCCGAAGTGCTGGGATTACAGGCATGAGCCACTGTGCCCAGCCTAGATCCTCAGTCTATTTTAAATCCCAGATGTTAATATCATGGTTGGGACTTGCTTTATAAGTACTTATAGGGGATTGTGATCAGGTTTAGTAATTTTTTTTTTTTTTTTTTTTTTGAGACAGTCTCGCTCTGTCACCCAGGCTGGAGTGCAGTGGCGCAATCTCGGCTCACTGCAACCTCTGCCTCCCGGGTTCAAGCGATTCTGCCGCCTTAGCCTCCCGAGTAGTTGGGATTACAGGCATGTGCCACCATGCCCGGCTAATTTTTTTGTATTTTTGGTAGAGACAGGATTTCACCATATTGGCCATGCTGGTCTCTAACTCCTGACCTTGGAATCCACCCGCCTCGGCCTCCCAAAGTGCTGGGATTACAGACGTTAGCCACCGCGCCCAGCCAAGTTTAGTAATTTCTGTGGTAGATTTCTACTATCTTTATTTCCTCTCCCATACTATTTAATTAGATAGGCCATGAAGCCGAAGGATATGTTTTCTATTTCTCTTTTGGCCTGTTCAGCACTTAATATAATGCTTTATATTCAGCTGGGACTTAATAAATGCTGCGAGTAGTCCAATTTAATCCTAAATCCTGATTATCTGTCCACCCCTTCTTTTTCCTGACTTCCTCATAGTTATAAATAAATATTGGGTGAATTATGTGAGCTATATATGCTCAGAATCGAATAAGGTGGTAGTTGAATAGGAGTGCTATGGTTTAAAAATACTTTTTTCTCCATTTTCACTGGCTATAATTCCATCACTAAAACCACCACTCAGCAGATACTTATGTACAGACCAAGGCAGATTATTTTCTTCCTGCATTGGTCATGCTCTTTTGTGAATCCCTATCACCTTCTACGCACAAGGGCCAGGACTGACTAACAAAGGTGGTGTTATCTGAGTAGATTTTACAAATGGTAATCAATTTGTTACTTTGGTGATTTGAATAAATCCAATCAGATGGTTTCATCTACACCTGCAAAATTGTGGCCAAGGTGTCACTAAACAGCATCTGAAAGAGGCAAGCCCGAGAGAGGAGACACACACACACCCCCACACACACAAAAACAAAACCAAAAACAAAAAAACAAGTAACTTCCAGTTCCCCATCCATGGCCTCTATGCTGGCTTGCAGCAGGAACTTGTGTTTTGAGGGAAGATATTTTAAAGTTGATTTCTCTAGCAACACTCAATTTTATTTTAAAACTAAACAAACACACTGCCTCCTAGATTTTCTGGGTACTTTAACTAAAGCCTCATTTTGGCTAGGGAGGATTTGAAAAGTAAACAAAGCCCCCATCCATCTTAGCAATTCATCAAATCAATTGTTTTCTAAAACAGCAAGCTAATTTAGAGTGAACCGAGTTAAACCTACCTACTGAAGTCAAACGGTCCACCGCAAATGAAAAAAAATCTAATTAATATATGAAAAGAAAAGGGACAAATAAAAAACATAGTAACATAAGAATAGTGCTATACAACAAAGCATTCAATAAAACTAGCAATGGAGATAACTGAAGGCATTTCATAAATTTAGCACAAACATGTTACCATTTTACTCTACCTTTACATTTTTTGATGCTTTGAGGAGAAATGCATTTATATGTCTTTTTCTTAATTTAGTCTTATACAAGATCCCAAACACTACTACAGAAAGTAATTTCACCAGTATCTGACATCTGTGTTTAAGCAGCAATCTATTAACACACCTGATTTCTTCACACTATGAACATTATTACTGATATTATGAAGGAAATGCAGAAAAACATTAATGGACTTCAGATAGTAACAATTCTGAAATTACCTTCAAGTTGACTGGTTCAACTAGAAAACATTATACTACACTAGCGCTAGCAAAACATGGAAAAAAACAAACTCAAATGATGGAAAATGCAAATACATGCCTTGAACCCGCTGCAGTTTAGGTTTTGCAAATGCCATTGGCAAGTTCAAAGGAATGTAATGTTCGTGATTGCAAATTGTTTGCAGAAAGTCAAACTTGTATTCAGCCAGAACCTAAATGGAAAGAAATGATACATTAGCTCATATTTAGTAGGCATTTGCTATTTTAAGAATTTAATACAGCGCATTATTTTTCACAATGGAAGTGCTTAGTATTCTAAGCATACCTTGAGATGCGACCTGTGCAGGAAAGAGTTAACATAGCAGGTCCGAGACTGCTATCCTTTAAAAGGCCTGCTTGTTGGCTGGCATCTAAAAAATGAAATTTTGAAATGTTCCCTACATGATAAGTTGCACCTTCTGTGTCAGCCTGCTTAGACTATTTGTACAAACAATGTGATTTATAGTGAACACCTGCTTTGCTTTCCTTTCTGAGAGTCTGGAATTTTGACCAGCCTCCAACACATAATCAGCCCCCAATAAAAATCCTCAACTCTGAGTTTTAAACAGGCTTCCTTGAACAGAAATATTGCACACTTACAAGTGCATTTTCACTGCTAGAAGGAGGCTGTGCTCTGCGAGACCTTTCACAGGAGGGAAAGAGCTCAGAAAGGCTGCGTGTGGATTGCTACCCACCCCGTTTGATGTCTTTTCCTTTCTCAATTCAGCTGAGTATCCTCATTATGTCACGCTCATGAATCTTAGCCATCAATACAACTATATGTTGAGTCTGTGAATCCTTAGAATGAGCTATTGAACACATGGGGGGTCCTGGGGACCCCAAAACACAATCCAGTATTCCTGGCTTTTAAGTATGTCTATACTCCAAGAACCTAAATAAAAACAACAGTTCCTAATCCCCTAGAAGAAAATAAATGTCACTTTTGGTCTTATGCTCAGATGTCTGACAACCACTACAATCATGTCCTTATAACTTACCTTAGGATCTTTGGGGCTGAATCCAGATATATAGTCATTTATTAAATTGAAAATAAATCCTCTATCCATTAGTGTCAAACAGCGCTATAGAAACCAAAATAAAACTAAGGGTTAGTTACGTAATTCTAAAAATCTAAATTTTAAAAATGTAAACTTTTAAAAATTCAAAATTGGTTCCACACAAAAAGAAAGACATTTTTATTTTTATAGATAACTTTCTGAGCTTCAGGTGACCTTAAAGAAAAAGATAAAGGGCAAGTGGCATCACTGGAATTGGGACTGAAGGGCCTCAATTATACAGTTTTCAGAACAAGATGTATATATAGCCACACACACAAATATACATTTATCTATACATATACACACATACATACATAGACACACATACTATCTGTAATCTATTCAGCTACACTTCCTCATTTTGGTCAACTCCCAAAGCCCAAGGGGGTTGACCTCATTTTGGTCAACTCCCACTTCCAAAGGGAGTGTAAGGTAGTCTGTTAGCTGATGAAAGTGAGGCTTGCCTATGTAAATATTAATAATTCAGACCAAAAGCGTTTTTGTGTTCAGTGAAGTCAAAGCATAAAACCTCCCTTCTCTGTGACAGCCTCAAGTTATTCATATTTGCCTGCTGTCATTCTCCTAGTTAACTGGCTCTCACTACCTTGCAACTGAAAAACTGCAGTTAACCTCCTCAGTCTTCATGTCTCTCATGTCTCTATCCATCTGCTTCCAGATTAACCTCTAAGTCCTAGCCCTAATCATGTCATTTTCCTGCCCCAAAGCTTCCAATAGTTCCCTATTGTCTCTAATACAATTTCAAATTCCTTAGCCTGCCATTCAAGAACACTCACAATCTTGTCCCAATTTACTTGTCCAGCTTCATTTGCCAATAGATCTCATTGACTTTCTTTGACTCTGTCTCAAAACAGAAAAAAAGAGAGAGAGAGACAGACAGGCAGAGTCTTGCTCTGTCACTCAGGCTGGAGTGTAGTAGCACAGTCATAGCGCACTACAGCCTCAAACAATCCTCCTGTCTGTCTCCCAAGTAGCTGGGACTAAGGTGGGTACCAGCATGCTCAGCCATCATTCACTTATTATCCCCTCGAGATGCACTGTGTATTCCCACCTCTAGGTCTTTGGCTCATGCCACACCTAGCAATTCTATCGCTACTTCTATCTGATCTTGTTCATTCTTTAAGGTTCTCATGAAATCCTATCTTCCTTAACTACATTGGTCCATGGATCCCTTTAAACGCTTTATTCAGTATTAGCTTGTATTTTACTGACTATTTTCCTGTCGTCTCACCTAGATTGGACAGTAAGAATGATCTTTTCCTTTATATCCTTCATAGTGCCTAGAATATTTCTGTGAAATCTGAAGAATTCAAGATTTGATTAACCAGCTACCTGCATCTTGCATCTCATACTCTCCTTTACACTTCTGCTGCCACTGCCCAGGGTCAGACCCTCATCACCTCTCATCTGGATATCTGAGTGAGGCTCATGTTTATTTATTCCAGCATCCAACAAACATTTAGAGGATCTACTATGTTTGAGACAATGTATTACATTGTAGAGAAATACAAAGTGGAATAAGTCATGGTCCATAATCATGTCTAATAGTGAAGACAAATAATGAAAAGATAGTGCACAGTAAGAAGTGCCGCAGAACTATGTAAAAGACAGGTGAACAACAGAAGGGGTGATCAACACTGCATGGAAAGGCCAGGGAAGAGCTGAGCCTAAAAGATAAGTGGATTGTGCCAGGTGGACGATTGGTTTTCTAATCAGTCGCCCTGACTCGGGTCTCTTCCTCACTTCATCTGTCATACCAGCAAGAAAAGCATCCTCCGAAGTATTTGGTGTTGCTCCATTGCATATGAATCAAAGTCCAAATTCCTTAACCTGACATTCAAGGTCTTCTGTTATTGGTACCAGATGGCCTTTCCAGCTCTTTCTCCATACATCCTAAACTCATCACACGACTTTTCACTCTTCCCTAAACAATTTTTGAACATGCATATTTCATCTTTGCTCAGGAACTTTCTAACTGCAACATGCTCAACTCTTGTCTTGGGGAACTCTGCACTACGCTACTTGTTTCATGCTGCCTGGTCATAATCTCTCTCTCCCTTTCTAGGTTTTCTATAGTATTTTGTCTGTATTTCTGGTATTACTGTTATCACCTTTATCTTGTATCTATATTCAAATTTGACTACTAACACGGCCTCTCACATCTTTGAATTGCCACATAGAAGACAAGCCAATGTTTGCTGACTTGAATTAAGTAAATATTGCTACTAAACCAAAAATGTTCTGTTCCCTTTACATAGTAAACTTCAATTTTAAACTCCATGGCATGGAAGAAACTAATATTCTACATTTCAGATAATCTAATTCGTAGTTTATTTTTAAAAGATATGTGGATATTGGTTTTTTTAATACAAAAAAAGGCTTGTGTAATAGGGTTAAAACTTTATTGTAAATCTGGCAAAGAGAAGTCTTATGTCAGAAAATCATACTCAAGATATGTGAAACCTAGTTGTGAATTTTTAATTAACAATGAGGATATGTTAGAAACTAAAACTCTTTGGATGAATTGTTGCCCACAGAGTTCTTAATATGAAGAGTTTTGAGAGTAATGAAGAGCTTTGAGAAATGAAGAGAGGGAGAATGGAAAGAGGCAAGTAAATATTAGGTGCATTTGCAACCCATGCTTGTCTCTGCCACACATCAAATATTGTTGTTACCCACTTTATCACAGTTACATTCAGGCCAAGAAGGGCAGATCACTTGAACTCATGAGTTTGAGACCAGCCAGGCCAACATGGCAAAACCGTGTCTCTACCAAAAATACTGGGCATGGTGATGCATGCCTGTAATCTCAGCTACTTGGGAGGCTGAGACATGAGAATCAGTTGAACCCAAGAGGCAGAGGTTGCAGTGAGCTGAGACTGCACCAGTGCACTCCAGCCTGGGTGACAGAGCGAGACTCTGTCTCAAACAAAAAAAAAAAAATTAAAGAAAGCAAGAAAAAAGCAAGAAAAAACAGTTACATTCTCGCACTGCCCCTTACATACTGACAATAACAAAACCTAACAATGGTAAGTTTGCCGTCTTTCATAAATAAGAGTTTTTTTCTGGTATATCCCAAATAAAATAACCTCACTGATCAACACTAACAATTTACATTTACACGTATTAGCAACATGTACACTGTGGTTACATCACCAAACAGGTTGCTTCAGTCCAAAAGTTGCAAAGTCAAAAGCCAACGGGCTCAGAGAAACGATTTAAATGCACCAGGAGGCTCGGGGTGTAATAAGGAGTGGTAGGGACGGTGGCAACCTAGAAAGTATGTGCTCCCATTTAAATAAGCATTCAAACTATGCTTAAAAACACTGTGTGCAACAAGCAACACTTGTCTTCTGACTAGGCCACCTGTATGTGTCCTCTGATTTAATTATTTGTCATTTCATTGGGGGATGGGGACAAATTTGTTGTGATCAGGTAAGCTAAAAGATACAGCTTTTATCCAAAAGAGACAGTAACAAGTGTTGGTGAGGATGCGGAGAAAAGGGAACCTTCCTTCCCTGTTGGTGGGAATGTAAATTAGTCCAACCACTATCAAGAACAGATTTGTTTGTATTTCTGGTATTACTGTTACCACCTTTATCTTGTATATATAGTTAAATTTGACTACTAAAATAGCTTCTCATATCTTTTCTTGTTTTGTTTTGAGATGGAGTCTCACGCTATTGCCCAGGCTGGAGTGCAGTGGTGTGACCTCGGCTCACTGCAACCTCCACCTCCCGGGTTCAAGGGATTCTCCTGCCTCAGCCTCCCAAGTAGCTGGGATTACAGGCGCCTGCCACCACACCCAGCTGATTTTTGTATTTTTGGTAGAGACGGGGTTTCACCATGTTGGCCAGGCTGGTCTCGAACTCCTGACCTCATGTGATCTGCCCGCCTCGGCCTCCCAAAGTGCTGGGATTACAGGTGTGAGCTACTGTGCCTGGCCAGCCTCTCACATTTTTGAATCGCCACATAGAACACAAGCCAATGCCAATGTCTTCTATGGAGGTTTCTCAAATAACTGAAAATAGAGCCACCATACGATCCAACATTCTACTCTTAGATGTATACCCGAAAGGAAGAAAATCAGTGCATCAAAGAGATATCTGCACTCCCATGTTTGCTGCAGCACTGTTCACAATAGCCAATGTTTGTAAGCAACCTAAGTTTTCCAACAGTCTTATGAAGACCTAGCTGAGTCTCTAGAAAGTGCTTAATTTTTTTTCTTGGGCTTCCTATCAATGAAGAGGAGTTCCTTACCACATTCTAGCTGCCTTTAACTCACCTTCAGGAAGCTAGCCAAACTATAGTTCACATTTCTGGACTCGTCGGGAATCTCTGCATACCGAATAGTCACATGGGGAATTATTGCAAGAAGCAGTGAATGTAAGACGTGATGATACGTCTCGGGAAATCTCTGGCCTCGGGGAAGCTGAAATGAAACAGGCACAGAAAAAAGTCAGACTTCCAAAAGGTCTAAATCAATTGCCATTTTTACTTTCAAACACATTCTACAAATAAATATATCTTAAAACTGATGTATGGAGTCAGACCATCTCACACCAGTTAGAATGGCCATCATTAAAAAATCAGGAAACAACAGGTGCTGGAGAGGATGTGGAGAAATAGGAACACTTTTACACTGTTGGTGGGACTGTAAACTAGCTCAACCATTGTGGAAGTCAGTGTGGCGATTCCTCAGGGATCTAGAACTAGAAATACCATTTGACCCAGCCATCCCATTACTGGGTATATACCCAAAGGACTATAAATCATGCTGCTATAAAGACACATGCACACATATGTTTATTGCGGCACTATTCACAATAGCAAAGAGTTGGAACCAACCCAAATGTCCAACAACGATAGACTGGATTAAGAAAATGTGGCACATATACACCATGGAATACTATGCAGGCATAAAAAATGATGAGTTCATGTCCTTTGTAGGGACATGGATGAAACTGGAAGACATCATTCTCAGTAAACTATCGCAAGGACAAAAAACCAAACACCGCATGTTCTCACTCATAGGTGGGAATTGAACAATGAGAACTCATGGACACAGGAAGGGGAACATCACGCTCCGGGGACTGTTGTGGGGTTGGGGGAGGGGGGAGGGACAGCATTAGGAGATATACCTAATGCTAAATGACGAGTTAATGGGTGCAGGAAATCAACATGGCACATGGATACATATGTAACAAACCTGCACATTGTGCACATGTACCCTAAAACCTAAAGTATAATAAAAATAAATAAATAAAAATAAAAATAAAGCAAAAAACCAAAAAAAAAAAACTGATGTATAATTGTTCTCCCAACTTAAAAATGACATCAGTAGTTCAAGATGTACTTCACTCTATATAATTACAGGAACTATCTGGATCTCTAATAATCTACCTGACTGAGGTTATCAGCAAGAATGGGTTGTTCTGTCCCAACTTTGGAATATCATGCTTCTGAG
The DNA here is from genome assembly GCF_028878055.3 of Symphalangus syndactylus. Taxonomy (NCBI): domain Eukaryota; kingdom Metazoa; phylum Chordata; class Mammalia; order Primates; family Hylobatidae; genus Symphalangus; species Symphalangus syndactylus. The sequence continues at coordinate 122,117,392 of NC_072447.2, read as the reverse complement.
TTACAGACACATCCCAGTTTTCATTCTACTTTTTTCCTGGCACACAAAGTATGCATGCACTTCAATTTCAGTAAACATATTCTATGAAAATTCTGATAAAAAATAATTAAGTATAAGGTAAATATTTTGAACTTCAGAAGTCTTAGCTTTATGATTCCTATGAATAAGAAAATATTTTTATACCTTTCAAACAATTAAAAATTACAACAGAATGTATACATCACATTCCAGGATCATATCTAGTGCATAAAGTGTTTGTAACACTCCACATGCACGGGCAAATGCTATGTCTGATTTAACCAAGTAAGTCTTCTCAAGAGACATTTTTAAGCCATAAGACAAAGGCAAAGCTTCAAAGGTAATGAGATGTACATGGCAAATGATTATAGGAAAGAATCTATGTGGAAAAGTCTCTGCAGATTAGACGGTGAGAACATATCAACTGCGAGACCTCAGATTTATGCAATACATCCATTGTTTTTGTAAGCAACATTGAAAAAGCCAAGCACTAGGAGCCTTTATATATAAAACAGGATTTGCATGGCATGGCTATCTGAGAGTAAGATTAGCCTTTTTTGTCTCCATCAAATATTATTCTTATATATACAATTATCATTTGCCAATCGAAAGTTATTCTTTACCTTAATTTACTTACCTTAATCTTATTCTCTTCCAACAAGTATGTGGCCATTGACTTTGCAATTATTTCAAAGAAAAACCATGAGTACTAAAAAAAAAAGAAAGAAAATCTTTAACGGTACCAAATTTTTGAAGCTTAGCAAAGTTTGACAAATCAATATGGGTATTGTCTTTGAATTTTACTAACATTTTCAAGTGATCCCAAGTCACTAGTGAAGTCTCACAGAATATCTGCAAATGGTTTTAGCAAAAAGGTACTATTGTACTTCAGGGTTGACTGGTAATATATAAAGGACGGATGGGAACCTTTGTCCCACTGGGGAGTATTTTATCCCCAAAATTGTTTCTAATTGCCCACACGTGGTAATAAGAGCAAACTAACTTCTAGTTTATCTTGTTACCACTTTGCTCTATAGACAATGAATCTTATTACCACCTGCACTTAGCTTGGGCCCCAACCCTGCTCTTGATGTGACATTCGTGCAGCCTAAGTAGCCTAGATGTTTGCCTACCTCATGTAATTTGAAGAGTAGAGAGAAGCCGCAATCAGATATACTCCAAGATACTCGAAATTCTACCATTAATAAAAGAAGTAATAAAAATAATGACAATAATAAGAGCTATCATTTCTTGCGTGTCTACAATGTGCCAGGAACCATGTGTTAAATGCTTTATTTATATTTTAGAAACGAGGACTTGGAGGCTCAGAAATGTTAAATAACTGGCCCCAGGTCACAAAACTATTTTGTGATGGATACAGGATTCTAACTCAGGTCTATCTGATCCAAAATTCTTTCTTTTAAACATTTAAATGAGGGCAGGGGGTGGGTAGTTGGGGTGAAGAAGGTTCTGTGGAGAACTTCAGGGAAAGGATGCATGGGCAAAGTGGTGGGGACAGGACGGGTAACATGTGAAACTGATGAAAGACTAGAAGTGAAACGGGCGGGTATCAAAAAAAGTGTGTCTGTGGCTACTTTTGTTCCTTGTTGTGTCCTGTGTTCATACCTTTAGCAATTTGTTTATTGATAAAAAATCTGCAGACTGTTTCAATATTGCTATCATCGTAGTAGCCAGGGTTTCATGTATCAGCTGGGCCTGAGGAGCACTCGGTTTTTCAGGTCGGAAGCTATACTACAAATAAACAAACAAAAAAAATGAACTGTAAGACAAAATTGTCACATAAAACAAATTGCTCAGAAAGAAACTTTACTCCACAAACCTTTATGAATGATCTTAAATAACCATCCAAGCCTTCCTCATGGCACTTTGATACAATATGTAAGAGAACCCTGAAACGACATTCACAAGAGTCAGCATGTCATGCTATAATGAATTACCATATTTTGATCTTAAGATCGTCATGTCTAGCCCCAAAAACATCTAACACTGCCTGAATAGATGATTGCATTAGATATAATGGTGATAGTTTAGGCATAACAAAGATTTCAGCATCTAACATGCTTGGGCCTTATAAAATATATTTCCTAGTTCAAAAGAGGGATATTTAATTTGACAACCCAGATGTTACGTCTGTTTCTAAATCTCTGTATGTGTCTAAAGCATGGTGGTAGCCACTATCCAGTAAAAGACTTCAAATTAGGTAAATATTGAGATCTCCTCTAGTGAGAATAAAAGGAAGAGAATAGAAAGATAAAATGAAGGCCGAATCCCAGCACTTTGGGAGGCCAAGGCAGGCGTATCACGAGGTCACAAGATCGAGACCACAGTGAAACCCCGTCTCTACCAAAAAATACAAAAAATTAGCCAGGCACGGTGGTGGGCGCCTGTAGTCCCAGCTACTCGGGAGGCTGAGGCAGGAGAATTGTGTGAACCCAGGAGGCAGAGCTTGCAGTGAGCTGAGATCGCGCCACTGCACTCCAGCCTGGGCAACAGAGCGAGACTCCGTCTCAAAAAAAAAAAAAATGAAGGCCAGGCGCGGTGGCTCATGCTTGTAATCCCAGCACTTTGCGTGGCCAAGGCGGGTGGATCATGAGGTCAGGAGTTCGAGTTCGAGACCAGCTTGGCCAACACACTGAAACTGTCTCTACTAAAAATACAAAAATTAGCTGGGTGTGGTGGTGGGCGCTTGTAATCCCAGCTACTTGGGAGGCTGAGACAGGAGAATCGCTTGAACCCCGGGAGACAGAGGTTGCAGTGAGCCAAGATCGCACTACTGCACTCCAGCCTGGGCAACAGAGCTAGACTCCACCTAAAAAAAAAAAAAGAAAAGAAAAAAAAAGAAGGAAAGGAAAGGAAAAGGGAAAAGGAAAGGAAAGAAAAGGAAAGGAAAGGAGAAGGAAAGGAAAGGAAGAAAGACGCAATGAAAAGCATGTCATCAGGGGGAAAAGGAAGGGAGAGCCGGGGCAGGTGTAATGATATGAACTATAATTGGGGGTAAGAGACTAGCAGTGTCCTCAAAGTTTAGCATATATCAGAAGCACCTGGCGGGCCCTTTTAGTAGATTGCTCAGCCCCTCTCCCAGAGTTTCTGATTTTGTAGGTCTGGAGTGAAGCTCAATGATTAACAATTTTACTAAGTTCCTGGGCAAAATTGATGCTACTGGTATGGGAACCATGTTTTGAAAACCACTGGCCTACAGTTTCTTCCATTTTCAACCACACTATCCCCAACAGCAGCGATGCACACAAACGGTGTGTGGCTGTGGTGTGAGGCCTGCTGGAAGAGGTTGTGGCAACAGCAGAGGCAGCAAAGCCAGAAACTTCCAGCACTCAGCCCACAATTTAAACACCCTGTTTTGATTTCAAAATTCAGGTGCATTTTGCATTCTACTCTACAATATATCCTTGTTTTTTTTTCACATAAAAATAATACTTCCTTATTCTTTCCAGTAAAAATTGATGGCTTGGGGCCACATTCTGTTAAATATGCATCCCTAGTCACCTGTGTCTATTTAAATTGATTAAAATTAAAATTAAACACAATTAAAAATTCAGTTCCTGCAGGACACGGTGGCTCACGCCTGTAATCCCAGCACTTTGGGAGGCCGAGGCGGGCGGATCGCCTGAGATCAGGAGTTTGAGACCAGCCTGACCAACATGGTGAAACCCCATCTCTACTAAAAATACAAAATTAGCCCGGCGTGATGGCGGGCGCCTGTAATCCCAGCTATTCGGGAAGCTGAGGCGGAAGAATGGCTTGAACCCTGGAGGTGAAGGTTGCAGTGAGCCATTGCACTCCAGCCGGGGCAAGAAGAGTGAAACTCTGTCTCAAAAAAAATAAATAAAATAAAATAAAATTCTGTTCCTCAGCTGAACCAGCCCCAGTTGAAGTCTCAATAGCCACATGTGGCCGGTGGCTCCTATATTGAACAACACAAATGTAGAACATTTACATAATTGGAGAAAGTTCAATTGGAACTTATATATTTATCTTCTTAAATACATAAAGCAAATATTAAGGAACATGAAAGGAGAAATATATTGCAATATAAACATAGAGGACTTCAATGCCCTACTTTCAACAATGGACCTATCAACCAGACAGAAAAGTAATAAGGAAACATTGGACTTGAACTACACTTAGACCAAATAGACCCAACAGACATATACAGAACATTCCATCCAACAGCAACAGAATATCCATTCTTTTCATGAGCACACAGAATAGTCTCCAGGACAGACCACGTATGTTAGGCCACACAACAAGCCTTAAGAATTATAAGACTGAAATCATATCAAGTGTTGTTTCCAACCACAGTGGAATGAAACTAGAAAACAATCACAGGAGAAACCACGGAAAATTCAAAATAGGTGGAAATTAAACATGTTCCTGAGTCAAAAAAGAAAAGAGAAAATTTAAAACATCTTGAGACAAATGACAATGAAAACACAACATACCAAAACCTATGGAATGCAACAGCAGTTCTAAGAGGGAAGTTTATAGTAATGAATACCTCCATTAAAAAATAAGAAAGATCTCAAATAAATAGCATCTTTGTATTATAACATCAAAACTCACATGGTGCAGTTGATAGGTACGTCATCTTCATGGGTCATATTTGTGAGAACTCGGAAGAGTTGCATAAGAATTACAGGTAGAAACTGTATCATGACTTGGATCTCCATGGCATGCAAACACTAAAATTAAGTCGTTATTAGTTATGAAAACAAACAGAAATATGATAAAATTTGCAAATGTGAAACAACAAAAAAATTAAGTAATGAGAAATACATTGACTAGCGTATAAGCTCAATTAAAAGTAAGCTTTCCATAGGATAGGGGGCTTTTTTGTTAATTACTTAATCCACACCTCTATTTGGCACTCAGATTTTGTTTTTTAATATTAAATACTTTACTAAAGGTATTAAGTATAATTTGGATAAACAGTTTTTGGCAAATTGACAACTGACTCCTGGTAAACCAACACTCAATTGCCTGGGGCAGTGGGGAGGAACAGACATGTTTGGAGATGATACTGGAGATGCATCTACTAACCCCCAGGCATTCTGTATGTTTTGCAGGGGAATGTGAGCATCAGTTAATCTGGTGACAGGTGGAATTCAATAAAGAGTGCCTCTATATGTAATTGGCTCTACACCATCACCACTACAAACGGAAGCACTTTTGCAGTCTAAGAATCTCATAATACATTTCCTTCAAAGTGCTAACACTCTGTCTCCAATGATAAGTGCATTACAAACATCGAAAAGAAGAAACGTGATCATATATACAGAGAAATAATACAAACAGTGAAAGTTGTTCAATTTCTTTCTTCTTTCTTCCCTTCTCTCCACATTCACTCACTCAACCAGCTAACCAAAAAAAAAAAAAAAAAAAGGAAACAAACCTCGCTGAGCATCTTTCTATATCAATTCAATGTGTGGTGCTAGGGGAAATAGAGAGGTGGATAAATCAAGTCTCTGTACTTAAAAAACTCATAAATTCTCTTTCCCAGATTCCCTGACTTTTGCCACAATCTGTCTTCAAGACCCTCTAATCGATAACCAAAATAGTACAAATCATTTTCTTTTTAGCAGGTCTCTGTACAATTTCTCTTTACTCTCAATACATCCAACTCTCATTTCTAAATTAATCTTCCTCAAATACTCGTTACATTAGACCACCACCTGCCAAGATTTTTTCGATGTCTCCCCATAGCCTATGGCAGTGGTTCTCAACCAGGGGCCATTTTGTCCCCGACAGATTTGGCAATGTCTGGAAACAGTTTTGGTGGTCACAACCAGGGAGTGATACTGACATCTAGTGGTCAGAGGCCAGCAATGCTGCTAAACATCCTACAACGCACACACAGACCCTCACGGACAAAGAATTATTCTACCTCAAAATGTCAATAGTGCGAAGATTGAGAAATCCTGGCCTAGAGCATCAAGACCAAGTTATTTCAGACCTAACTGGCATTTTCAGCCTAAACAATCATCATTGTTCTCTACAAGGCCAAACTGGTATCTCTGGTTTCTTCACTGTTCTTGAATATATCATATACTTTCCTACCTTTGTGTCTGTTCATCGTTTTTAGCCAAATCCTGGCTACTCTTTCAAGGCAAGTACAAATCCCCACTTCAGGGAAACCATTCATTTTCTCATTCAACAAAGGGCAAACAAATGAACTTCCAATAGCCAAGCACACCAAAAACAAAAGTAAACCCAAACAAATAAAGGCCATGGTTTCTACCATCAAGTAGTTCACAGTGTGCAGGGGATAAACACATGGAACTAAATAATTGCAATATCATGGAATATACAAAATGCACAAAGAAGCAACTGAGTGTGCAAGTGGGTAAGGAATGTCTGGTAAGGGCTCAGAGATGAGAAAGGGTAAATGATAAATAGAATAGTGCCAGGTAGGAAAGAGAGATGGGCATTCCCTGCTACCAGTAGCAGTCCTCTGTAGTTTATTCTCAGCATGACAGCCAGAGTGTTCTTTTTGAAATGCAAATTAGACTGCCATCTTCCTGTTGTTAAAAAACAAAACAAAACAAAACAAACTACCACGAACAAAGAGCTATCATAAGCTTCCATGCCTATGACATAACCGGCCTGTCCCTCCAAACCTGTCACTTGCCATCCTCCCCTCACAATGCACACTGTACTATAGCTACATGGTCTTTTATTTTTCTGTCCTTCAAACATGCTGATGTAAGGTGTTTACACCTACTGTGATATTCTGTTATCCTTTTACATGACTTTACCCCCTAAGGTTGTCTTCCTCTCATCCTTTCAGCTTGAAATGCTATTTCCCCCAATAGGCCTTCCCCGACAACTCTATGTAGAATATACTCCTGGTCATGTTGGATCTCATTAACCTGCTCTTTTCTTCATGGCACTTGCTTATAATCTCTCTACCACAACTAGAAAAGGTATGCTGTCTAAACTGTTCCCCATTCGATTCACAGCATCCAGAACAATGTCTGGCCCATAGTACATGGTCAAAAATATTTGGTGACTTACTGAATAAATGAATAAAATAAGAAAGTAGGCTGGGCGCGGCAGCTCACAACTGTAATCCCAGCACTTTGGGAGGCTGAGGTAGGCGGATTACTTGAGCTCAGGAGTTCGAGACCAGCCTGGCCAACATGGTGAAACCCCGTCTCTACTAAAAATACAAAAATTAGCCAGGCATGGTGGTGCATGCCTGTAGTCCCAGCTACTCGGGAGGCTGAGGCAGGAGAATAGCTTGAACCTGGGAGGCAGAGGTTGCAGTGAGCTGAGTTCGTACCATTGCACTCCAGCCTGGGCAACAGAGTGAGACTCTGTCTCCAAAAAAAAGACAGGAGCCCTCTAGTCTACAGTAGTTCCTCAGTTCACCGAACCCTCAGCACTTGTGCCCTGTATCACATACTGGACATTTAATCATATATTGCTTTGAACTATTAATTGTATTATTGACAGACTGCCATTTAACTTATGTATGTCCTGTCTCTTCAGTTAGACTGTAAGTTCCCCTATGGACAATAACCCTAAATTATTCTTCTCTGTAAGCCTCAAAGAGCTAGGAAAATACTAAATATATAACAAGAGCTCAACAAGTGGATGGTAAATGAATTCTTGAAACAATGTCATTTATAGGAACAAGAGATAGCAAGGTGTGGTAGAAAGAACATGGGACTCGTCATAGTCTCACCCCAGTTCTGCTACTAACCAGTTGAATGACTACAGGCAAGTCACCTCTACTTGGGCCCCAGCTTCCTCATCTGTTAAAAAAAAAAAAAAAAAAAAAAAGTCTTGGCCGGGCATGGTGGCTCACACCTGTAATGCCAGCACTTTAGGAGGCCCAGGTGGGCGGATCACCTGAGGTGAGGAGTTCAAGACCAGCCTGGCCAACATGGCGGAACCCCATCTCTACTAAAAAATACAAAAAAAAAAAATTAGCTGGGCATGGTGGCGGGCGCCTGTAGTACCAGCTACTTGGGAGGCTAAGGCAGGAGAATCACTTTAACCCAGGAGGCGGAGATTGCAGTGAGCTGAGATTGTGCCACTGCACTCCAGCCTGGGTGACAGAGTGAGACTCTGTCTCAAAAAAAGATAGAAAGAAAAAAAAGTCTTTAGAATCCTTTTCAGCACTAAGGTTATATAGAGGAGCTTGGCTATTTCTGAAATCACATGGTATTTCATTGACTACCACTAGAGGGAGAGCGTAGGTCACATAAATACCAGAAATTCCACATCTTCAAAAAAACAAATATGAGCACTTTTCTATTTTAAGAATACCCGTATATATGAAAATGATGTTCTTTTCCATTCCACTTAATTAAAACTTTTATAAAACTTTCCCATGTGAAGAACACACCTTAACAAAGCATTCATACATACTGAAGTCCTAGATATTTACCTGAGGAAAGGATTTAAAAGTTAGATGATTATCATACTTTTTTCTTTTTCTTTTTCTTCTTTTTTGAGACAGGGTCTCACTCTGTGGCCCAGGCTGGAGTACAGTGGCATGATCACAGTTTACTGGAGACTCAACCTCCCAGGCTCAAATGATCCTCCCACCTCAGCCTCCTAAGTAGCTGAGATTACAGGCATGTGCCACTATGCCCGGCTAATTTTTGTATTTTTTTATAGAGATGGGTTTCACCATGTTGATCAGGCTGGTCTCGAACTCCTGGGCTCAAGCAATCTGCCTGCCTGGGCCTCCCAAGGTGCTGGGATTACAGGCATGAGCCATTGCACCTGGCCTATTATACTTCTTAACGATAGTTAAGAACATATAGCCATATAGCCACCACTTATTGACTGTCTCCCTTCTACTCTTCCAACAGTGTGTTTTCTATACGGTAAGCAGAATGACACTTTAAAAACTAAAGTCACATCATGTCACACTTCTGTCCAAAGCTCCATAAGGCTTCCTATCTCACTCGGAGTAAATTCAAACTCCTCGCCATAGTTTATGAAGCCTTACTCGACAAGCTCCCAGCAACCTCCCTGAGGTAATGTCCTATCACTCTGTGTCCCCAGCCACACTGGGATTCTTGCTGTTCCCCAAACACACCAAGCCAAGCTCCTCGGGGCCTTCGTACTTGCTGTTCCCAGCTCTCCCTGAGAAATCCACGTGGCTGGCACTCTCATTTCCTTTAGGTCTCTGTTCAAATGTGCCTTTACTAGAGAGATTTTCTCTGGCCACTTTAAAACAGGGACCCCTTGTAAATCCCTGCTCCCCTTCATTGTGCTGGTTTTCTTTATAACAGTTATTACCATATGAGATGACGTATATATTTATTCACTTATGTGTTTATTGTCTGTCTCAACAAGTAAGCTCTTTGACAATAGGGATATTATTTGTTTTCTCCACTTAAATTTCCAATGCTTAGAATGATGCCTGGCCCATAGGAAGCACTAAAGAAATAAGTGTGGCATGAACGATTACTATCCTCCGGATGCCCTAATCTTTTTCTTTTTCCTTTTTTTTTTTTTTTTAAAAAAAAAAAAGAAAACAAACCAGAATCTCGCTCTGTCACCCAGGCTGGCACAATCTCAGCTCACTGCAACCTCCGCCTCCCAGGTTCAAGCGATTCTCCTGCCTCAGCCTCCTGAGTAGCTGGGATTACAGGCGTGCGCCACCACATCTGGCTGATTTTTGTATTCTTTGTAGAGAAGGGGTTTCGCCACGATGGTCAGGCCGGTCTTGAACTCCTGAGCTCAAGCAATCTCCCTGCCTCGGCCTCCCAAAGTGCTGGGATTACAGGCGTGAGGCACCATGCCCAGCTCCATTATCTCATTTAAGTCTCACAACCACCCTACAAGATGGGCACTACTGTTATCCTCACATGACAGATGAAGAAACAAAGGCTCAGAGAAGTAACTTGGTCATGGTCAGTTACAGAGCTAGTAAGTGACATGTGGGATACAAGCTCAGTTTATGATTCCAGAACCTATATTTTTGATCTCATCTCATACTACCTCTCTGAAAGAAATGAACATTTTTGTTTCCTGAGTATATCATTAAGTAATAGCATATGTCCAAAGGTAAATCCTAAAGATGTTTCATTTAAAATAATATTTCCTCAGACTTGCTATAGCTATCTTACTAAAGGAACAATTAAAAGAAGAGAGCCACTGTCAGGCAAATTATGATATGCACTGTAGTCCTAGCACACAGGGAAAAAACCAAGTGTTAGGTCCTCTATACATGTGGTAAGATACAATATGCCAACATGCATAAAATATGTGTCTTTCATTAGCTAGCCCCTTTGTTATTCTATCACCCATGGACACAAGAACCATTTCACATTTCATTCCAAGTCAAAGTGATTCCATTCCTCCTGGCCCTTTCCCCCACAGCATCCTCCACCTTTATTGGGCGGTCAGCAGGAAGAGAAAGGCCCTGAAAAATCAATTTATGGACCTGAAATAAACATTTTCATGAGAGTTTCAAAAATACGATGCTGCATTGTGGCTATTACATTTTCTTCCTAATGTCGCCACTCTGCTGTCTGCTTCTAAATAGCCACATGATGGAAAAATACATCATAGAAAGTATTCTCTTGAGGAAATACAGCCAAAAATATTTTAAACTGTTTGCTTTTTTTTTTTCCACACCAAAATGTGGCAACAGAAAGACATGAAAAACAAACCTTTCGCAGAAAACTGCTGTTCATTTACCTTTAAATATTTAATAAGCTCCCCTGGAACTTCTTTCGAGCCCGACTGAATCAGCTGGCAATGATGGAAGAATTTGTGCACATGCAGATCCTGGAACACAGATGGAAACAGCCATATGAAATTTGATTCATTATCCTCAAATGCAAGCTCTCCACCTCTCCCTCCTCCTGTATCTTGCAGACCTATTTATCCGGTATTCTAATGCCCAGGCTCAGCAGCTCTTGACCACTATACAAAGCAGCAAAACCAGGTAAATCTGGCATGTATATAAGCACACGGGGTAGGCCACCATTTATGCCCAACTAGCTAAACATTCATTTGATTCCGACTTTGACTAGTGTGTTCTATGAAGTTGGGCTGCTTCTCCATTTTAATGAAATAAGCAGGAATAAAGGTATGAACTGAAAAAGATACAGATAAATAAATAATAAAGATGTGAACTGATAAAGAAAAGATAGCAGAAGGAAGTTACCAGAACAATAGTCTCAGGCATTCAGTACCCAAATTTACCATGGCACTTCACTGGCAAGGGAGTCCAACTGTTCTATGTGGAATTCATATACACTGATCTTGTAGACAGCATGGACTACATCAGGAACTAGAATAATGAAATGTGTGTTTTGACCTGATTCCCCTGATTACTACTCTGTGACCTTGGGTAAGTCACCTAACCTGCCTGAGCCTCAGTTTCCTCACCTATAAAATGGAGATGATGGCTTCCACATTCCTTTCAGAGTTCTGTGAGGCTCAAATCAGTTAATGAGAATAAAAAGATCGTGTAATTTGAGAGGAACTATAATATCTGAGATAGAATGACTTTTTTTTTTTTTTAAGAGACAGGGTCTTACTCTGTCTTCCAGGCAAGAGTGCAGTGGCGCAATCATAGTTCACTGCAGCTTTGAACTCCTGAGCTCAAGCAATCCTCCTACCTTAGCCTCCCAAAGTACTGAGATTATAGGCATGAGCCACTGCACCTGGCCAGATGTTATTACTAAAGAGAAAATCTTGCAGGTCACATATTCTCTAAGGCTGTAGGAATCAAATGTGGTCTATTTTAATCAAACAAACTCAAGTATAAAAATTGACAAAATTCAAACAATGCAACTTACTTGAGTGTAAATGGTAGATTCTAAGTGGCTTTTAATCTTCAACAAAGGCTTTGCACCATCTACCCATTTAATATCCACGTTACATTGCTGTGAACAGAAAATTGAGTTTCTATAACATAATAATGGATAGATGAACAACATATAATACCTCTATGCATTTAAACATTTTTTTCAGAAATGAATGTATTAATTTCATACCAAGAGATTACTGGAGAAAATAGCCTGCCTTTAGAATAAATGTATCATAAATCATTTTACATTTCCAATCTTTTGCAGACTATTTTTATAAATTATGATAAAATGAATTACTTAAATAATTTTTTAAAATTATGCACAAAATCTGAGCCCCACTAAAAAAATTATTAAAATCAACAGACATAAAATTACTTTGTCAAACTGCTATAAATTCTAAACATGCATATTACATGTTTACCTTTGTTGTGGACCCGCACCGGCCCTCAGATCCCACTTTGAGTAACATTGTACTAAACAATCGAGACCAACAGAATTCTATTTTTTGCACATTTAATCATGATTACTTCAACAAATGCAGTATTTTCCTACCCTTCTTGATTCTGCATCATTCAGATTCAAGTAGCCTGGGGGAAGATTGGCGGAAACTGGCAGCTGCTGCTCAAATGTGATGATTCTACCATCTTTCAGCAAAGGTACCCAGGCAAACCCAACTGCCAAGATAATAACAAACCGTGAGAAATGAAATATCAAATGCAATCAGCTACACAAATGGCTGACTGCTAGGGGGCAGGGCAGGGTGGTGATGTCTCCAGGGATCTGTATGTGGGAGTTCAGGTGCTGGGCAACTGAGTACTGGGGAAGGAACAATGGGCTTGGATCGACTCTGAATCCCAGCCTGGCCACTAACAAGTTATGTACTCTATTTCTTTGACCATAAAAATGGGAACAGCAACATGGCCTTTCCATCTACAAGAATTATTGAGAAACCAGAGTGAGATTATATGAAAACATTTTAAAACTTTAAAAGCGCATCAATACCATTATCTTTATGCTTTGGGAAATAGTTTTGGTAGATTTATTTTTAAAAGGCTCAGATAGTTCTCATCCATTCTTAGACTAAGAGTGCAGAGTCTCACGGCTGAGACTTTTCGGATAACAGTCACATGTTCCAAAATTTCTTATGACAACCCTAGGGTAAGGAACTACGGAAAATTAAGGTCACAAAGTCACGGCTACAATCTCTACATTTCTTAACAGTTCTCCCCAAAAGAGCCTTTTGGCTTTCAATTAGAAAACTCATCATGTTCTAGCCATCTGTGTTGCTCAAGTTGAGTGGTGTCAGTATTTCCATTATAGAAATTACTCTGCGATTCAAGTGTTTATAACTCAGCTGTAAAAATGCTTGCTCTGGACTGAGTTTTGGCATATGAGAGGGTATTGGCTGGAGAACATTTTTTAAAGCCACTGCTTTCTGATTCTTTAAAATTCTTTGTGTGACTCTGTGTGTGTGTGCGTGTGTGTGTGTGTGTGTGTGTGAGATACTGTGAACACAGAAGTCAACACAAATCTGGTTAGAATGTTTTCATTTATGTGTTTAATTTGGCAAATGCTTTAATTCTTAAAAGGAGACTAAAACATTGCTTCTCTAAGTAGACTAAATGGCTTTCTCAGACTCCGAAATGTGCCTGACGGGCATCTTTACTAGTTCAACTACAGAAATGGTTTACCCAGACCTTTTCTTTTATAAAAAGTAGAGGAAAGTAACATGAGCAGAAGAACCATTAGAAATGACTCTGTCAAAGTAGTTAAACTAAAAATTTGACAAATGAGAAAAGATTTCCAGCCCAGAAAATAGGAAAATCTACTTCTTGTTCTTAAGCAACATTTTTAAATAGAATTTTTTATTGAGACCTCATTCAGATATACCATACAATTCATCTATTTAAAGTGTACATATAGTGGTTTTTAGTATATTTGCAAAGTTGTATCTCCATGACCACCACTTAATTCCAGAACTTTTCATCACCCCCAAAATAAATCCCATAGCCATTAGAAGTCACTTCCCATTTCCCTCTTCTCCCAGCCCCTGGCAACCGATAGTCTACTTTCTGTCTCTGTGGGATTGCTTAGGCAACATTTTTGTACTGTAAATGAATCAGAGCACCACCAAGCATGTCCCCTATTCAAAACTCACAGAGAGCACTTGGAAGCTGTAAAGGTACAATGTCAAGCACACCATCTGGCTCAAAGGTGGGAAGCCACTTAAAGAATGCACAGTTCAAAGTGATGAGTGGCACACGGAATAACCGTTTCATGCTCCACCGAGCATCTTGTCCACTTCTGTCTAGGATTTGGATAACGAGTCAGTAATTTAGCTTTCAGGATGTACACACGGTCATGGGTTCTCGTCGTTCTGCTAGTTTTCTTCTCAATCCTCAAAGCCCCTACCCTGAACTAACTGCAATTTCTATGGGGATAAAGAACATATCCACACTACCCGCAAAGGGAACTCCCTCATATTCAGTCCTGCTGCCTGCTGGGTATCACTCCAATGTCTCACTAGCACCTAAAACTCAACTGATGTTGTCCCAAATCTGCCATCCCTACGCACAGTTCTGCTATTGGCAATACCTTCTTTCCAATCACCCGGTTTTGAAACTTCATTGCTAACTAAATCATCTCTCTAATAGCCAATCACTTGCCAGGTCCAATATGTTCTTCTTCTGCACTTCCCTTTCTCTCTGCCCCCCTGCTACTGCCATAGTGTGGCCTCTTCCTTTCCTGGACCTTTGAAATAACCCTCTAACTGGTGTTCCTTGTTTCCTCTTCCTGCTACTACTTGCCTTGCCCATTATACTGCTGCCTGGTTGGTTTTCCTGAAAAACTGCTCTAATGTTTAAAACCCTCCAATAGTTCCACTGTGGTGATAGAATAAAGTAAAATCTATAGTCTGGTATTCAAGGCTTTCCAAAATCTGACGCCTCCTGTTCAACCTGACATCCTATGATCCCCCTCCTAGCACCCTGTGCTCCAGGCTTAGTGAACTACTTGTGGTTTCCTGTCCATGCCTCTTGATACTCTGCCTCTGTACAAGCTGTTCCTTCACCCCATAATCCCCTACATTCCTGCCACCGTTGCATTATCAAACCCCACCCAACCCTTTAAGGCCTCACTCAAACACCCTCTCCTAGAAGCCTTCTCTGATTCTCAGCCACTCGTCTCTCCACCAGCTGAATAACTTGCTCTTCTGAGTTCACGTAGCACTACTTTCTTAAACACCACTTTCTATCTTGTATTATAATTGTTTACGCAGGACTCGTTTCCCTTACTAGATCATATCCTCACTGAAGATGAGATCTGTGTTTGATTCTCCACTGTATTCTCCAAAGTGCCTACTACAATATCTTGTACATAATACAGTTTGAGTATCCCTTATCTGAAATTTTTAGGAACAGAAGTGTTTCAAATTTCTGATTTTTTCAGGGTTTTTCAGAATATTTGCATAATACCAGTTGATATCTCAAATCCAAAAATCCAAAATATGAAATGTTCCAATAAGCATTTCCTTTGAAGATCTTGTCAGTGCTCAAAAAGTTTCCAATTTTGGAGCATTCTGGACTTGGGGATTTGGGATGCTCAACCGGTATGCAGAAATATTTGCTGAATGAATGAATGAATAATACAGACTAGCCAGGATCTGAATCTTAGGACATGCTGATGTTCATAAAGTGCTTGTGATACAAGCTATGTTCACAAGGCCTTCTATTTCTGCTAAGGGTGCTACCCACTGGTTTACCTAAAGCCTTGCTGAATGGGCCCATGATGAGAGCTTCACTGCTGAAGCTTAGTCAAGTTTGTTAAATCAGTTATCTTCTCATTAGAACTAGTCAGCCCCCAACCTCCCTCTGGCTCACAGATGTCCCTGGCTCGGGGCTCACTTCCCTCTTCCTCAGTGAGCAGAACTGGAAAATTCTGGTTGCTGGGCAATTCTACATAAAAGAAATAACAAAATACTGTATCGCAATATGTGTTTCTTTTAGAGAATAGCAATATTACTTTATGTTGCTTATAGTAGTCTAAGCACATTGGCAAGCATATGGACAATGATATTTGGTAGAAATGATACTAAAATGAACAT
This sequence comes from Symphalangus syndactylus, assembly GCF_028878055.3. Taxonomy (NCBI): domain Eukaryota; kingdom Metazoa; phylum Chordata; class Mammalia; order Primates; family Hylobatidae; genus Symphalangus; species Symphalangus syndactylus. The sequence continues at coordinate 122,101,450 of NC_072447.2, read as the reverse complement.
ATATGTATTTTACCAATGAACTTTTAAAATTAGAAATGTGCTTGATATGGTTTGGCTGTGTCCCAACCCAAATCTCAATGTGAATTGTATCTCCCAGAATTCCCACGTGTTGTAGGAGGGACCCAGGGGGAGGTAATTGAATCTTGGGGGCCGGTCTTTCCCGTGCTATTCTCGTGATAATGAATAAGTCTCACGAGATCTGGTGGGTTTATCAGGGGTTTCTACTTTTGCTTCTTCCTCATTTTTCTCTTGCCGCTGCCAAGAAGTGCCTTTCACCTCTTGCTATGATTCTGAGGCCTCCTCAGCCATGTGGAAGTGTAAGGTTCAATTAAACCTCTTTTTCTTCCCAGTCTCAGGTACGTCTTTATCAGCATCATGAAAATGAACTAATACAGTGGTTTTTGGTCAAGGGGAGAAGTGGTCTATAGCTTAGTGAAAAGAGGTTATATCCTGGACAATTCCATTTCAGATAACTGTAGAGAGAGACATTTAAAGAGAACACATACCTGGAGTTTCAACTGTGTCTTGCTTTTTGGTTGTTCCCTTTGTGTTAATTTCACAACTTACATGATAAAAAGTGAAAAGCAAATGATGTTTTTGATGTAGGTGAATGGGAAGCTCAATTTTAATCTGAAATGAAAGCAAAATTACACATGGAACTTTGTTTTCTCAAGCTGAAACTGTCAGACATATTAGTTCAGTTTCACCATACTGCTTCAAAAATACTTCCTAAAGGACTGGCCAAGTGGCCAAATAGTAGGTGTCATTTAAATATATTCCAAATACTTTTCTGGTCAGTTTCAATTTGACAGCAATATTCTGAGTTGTGACAGTTGATTTATTACTTTTGCTGGAGAATACAATGGATTCTCCTGGATTCAATTTTGCAGCAGAATTTTCTAAAACACTAAGTCAAAACCACATCATCATAGCCCAGGGATACTATGCAACTCAGTCTGCATCAATGAATGCAACCCATTTAAAATGTACACTGAATCTGAAAGGCTACTTTTTTTCTAAGTTGTTGCTCTCTTTTGCATGAAAAAATTAAGCCATTACAAATAAATATGCAAAAAGTAACTATAGTCTTATGGTATCCACAAATTATAGTTTATAGAAATTTCTCTAAAAGAAAAACACAAATTTGCTCTTTTTTTTTTTATTATTTTTTATTTTTTATTTTTTATTATACTTTAGGGTTTTGGGGTACATGTGCACAATGTGCAGGTTTGTTACATATGTATCCATGTGCCATGTTGATTTCCTGCACCCATTAACTCGTCATTTAGCATTAGGTGTATCTCCTAATGCTGTCCCTCCCCACAAATTTGCTCTTAAAGATGAAAATTATCAGCCATGACATACAAATTTAGTTAAAAATTAATGGTTGTAATAAAGTATCACAAATAATTTTCTAATCAGATCCCAACCGAATGTTTGTAATGCCTCCTGGAAGTATGTAAGAGACAAATTACAGATTTAAATGATTTGATGCACATACATGTACCCACAAAGGTACACATGCAAATACTCTCACTGTCTCTCAGTCAATATACAGTGAATGATTGAAAAGCATGTTCATTTTAGGTATCCTAAAAATAATGTGGGTTACTTACTACATGATCAAGTTTTTTATAGTGACTGATGTTGGTTACAGAGATACACATATTAAACAACTTGGTGATGGACATCTGGTCCAATTATCATTCATACAAAGCATGGTTTTGATGTTATAACTAATGTCTGTTTTAGGTCTATTTCACTACAGAACATGCCTATTCACAGTATCCAGACCATCTGGGTATGTAATGCTCTGCTGCACATAAATATGGGCATACTCCCTCCCTGGGTGGCAAAAATACAAGGCAATACTATCCCCCTCCCCATCCCCCATGAAACTAGGGACACTGGATTGAGAAGGAAATGAGCAAGGCCTAAGGCTGGGATATAAGGCTTCCATACAACAGCAGGTGGACATGGCAAAATCACCACAGTGGGGCGGATGGCTTCAGACCAAGCCAAGAATGGAGACATGTGGACTGAGAAGCAGGGACAGCAGAACGTCTGGGCTGAGATGCCCATCCAGGTTCCATAGGAATAAAAAGGAGACTACAGATTTGGATATGCTGGATACATACAAACCAGAAGTGGCTGTGACAGAGATACTAAGAGACATGCTGGGAAGCACACAGAGATGTAGAGGTGGAGAAGTAGGAAGAAGGAAAGAGGGGCAGAGACAGGGTTTCAAAGGCAGAGACACAATTTGAGAGGCTGAGTCAGGAGGAAACACAGAGGCTCAGAGACCCAACCATACCCCTTCATCTGCTTTGCACCCAAGCATGCAGGCCAGCCGGTGGGATTCTGGTGGCCCAGCTGTATCACTGTCTTTCCTAGTATTTCAGTTACAGAGGGGCTGCACCCTACTGTGTAAAACTATCAGGGGAAAGAGCTAGAAAGGCATTCTGAAAATCTCTTCTGAATTTCTCATTTTAAAGCTGAGGAAATGGAGACTCTAGAGGGGGAAGTGACTTGATGTTACAGAGCCAGCACTGTGTAAGCTAGGAGGGCTAGAACCCTAGCTCCACCCCTGTGTTTGTTTCCTGCATTGTTACCTCAAGTCAAAGAGCCCCTTAAATTGGGGGGAAAATCTTCTACTACCATCAAAAGGCACCAAGCAGGCCAGTAGCACTCTGTTTTGTTGTAATACTTTCTGTTTTCATGGAACAAAACACTCAGGGATTGAAAGTGCCAGTAAAATGATGAAAATGATTCAAAGAGAAAAAGAATTCCAACCATTGCGTTTCAGAAATGTCAGGATAATATATTTTTACCTCATCATAGAACTCTGGATTTTGATTGTGATGCGAGACAACAGCATAAGCATTTGTGGTAAAAACAGACCCTGCAGGTTTTCCATAAATACACTGCAAAAGAAAGAAACAGAGTCATCACTCTAAATGCAGGTCTGTAAATGTGATGCCATGGAACCACATATAGTTAGAGGCATCTGTGAGTATAGGGCCATGGCCAAGCCCACCTGGCAGTCACCATGAGCCTGTAAATTCCCAATCATTTACACAGTCACTCCAGACACCAAATCAGACACCATGTAACTTGGCTGTATGGATGCTTCTGAATTTCCAGCCATCAAAGAAACACGATCTCAAACTAGTTGACAGTAAGGAGCTGAACAGGCCTAGTCATTTGGAAGGGAAATACTTGTCTCAAACCAGGCCTGTAAAGCTTACTTCTCTTATGCTACTTGCATTTCTTAATATGAGAGGCTCCCCCTCAACCAGTCGGCAACATTTGTTAAACGCTTTGTGCAGTGGGCAAGGTGAAGCGTGTTTAAAAAGCTCTAGAAGACACATTCCTAGCCTAAAGGAATTAAAAAATTGGATGTGTATTAAGCTACAGACAAGCTTGCTGTTCTCTCACATTTTTAAATGTGGCACTTTATGAGCCACATTTTAAAATATCACTGGCTTTCTGTTATACCAATAAAATAAATGTAAGGCTTTCTATGGTTCCAAAGAAAGATCCAATTTCATTTCTAGTGGGAGTTTTTCACTTCTATAGGCCTAATAGGCTCAAGGATGAATATGGAGTCAGCATGCCAACACACTAATTGCCTCACTCTGTTACTTTAGAGCGAGCAATCCAGGCCAGCTAAGAAATGAAATTGAAACTCCATATGAGTGAATGTCCAACTCTTCTTAAATATGATTATGAAGGCAATTTGCAAGAACTGCTGAGAAGTAACCTAAGAGTCATTGGGTCTACAAAAGGATATTGCATGGAGGAAATAGAGCAGTTGTTCTCATCTCCACTGAACAGAGAACCAGAGAAAACATACAAAATTTGAGCCAGCAAATCCTTAATTTAAGTTTCTCTGTATACATAAAAAAAAAAAAAAAATCTCTTTTCAAAGGTAGGGGCTATTATTCAATTACTTAGTCAGGGGCATTCCAGCCTATTTCCCTAGGTGGTTTGAGTGTAAGACCCAGCATCCATCTGTCTGATTTAGGCTGATGCAAGAGAAATGGGGAGCCAAATAAACACTTCTTGCTGGCTAGATGTTCTGACTTCTCTTTCAGGTCCCTGATTGATGGGTTACAGTTATAAAGAGTAAAAATATAAAGGCACTGTGGTGTGACAGGTATTTAAGGCTTGCTGTATCAGATAAGACTGAGATTCTGCTTTTCATAGACCACAATCCAAGACTGGAGGCACCATTTGGCCAGTCACGGAGTAGAAGTCATATCTCAGATCAAAGCAGTCATGCTGTGCTTCTGTCAGCTCAAAGCCTGTTCAGGTTTCAAGGAGAAAGGAGTTTATAGTCCCTTGATGGTACCATTATAAACTATCAGGTCATAAGAAAACGACCTTGCAATTGGGCATTGAAGCAATTGCAAAATCAAAAAGGAGCAAAAGCCAAAACCTGGTATTTTTAAAGCTATGTATGCTCCTACTGCATTAATATTTAAACTAAGCCTTATAGTTAATACGTAAGAGTAGAAAAGAAAGTATTACATTTGTCACTTTAGAACATTTTCTTTTTGATGTTGATACAAATTAAACCTAGAGCATAAGACTACTGAGTACCAAAATCTCCATCTCCACTAAAAACACATGCCTATCAATATGATAAACAAACCTTTAGGGCACTAGCGTCACTTTCATCTGAATCCCGGAATTCCACACAGACTGCAATGTTCCTTGCCTAAAATGATTAATCAGTCAAAATGAGTCACACAATTAGCAGATTATAAATAACATTTTATACTCCAAAAATGTATAGTTTACATGGTTACCTTGGCAAATGTTTTCTGGCTATCGTATTTTAATTGCAAGGGATATATATACAGATGGTTTTTGTAAATAGTAAATGGATAACAATATTTTGTCATTTCTGGAACAAACTCTTCAACCTCCACGGTAATATTTTGGCAATTCTTTTCAAAAGGCTTCAAGGGCACATATGAAGAAGTAATACAATCTATAGCAGGGAAAGAAAATAGGCAAAGATCATTCAGTTTAATAATCATTAACACATTCCTACATGTATAAAAAATATACATGAATTGTATTCTCAAAGAGCGATTTAAAAAACATAATTCTTAGTAATTGACCAAAAAAATCACATGACAACTTTAAGAACCCAAAAAGACAAGACTGAGTAGTCTGATGCTGATTTTAGTGGAACCCTTCATACCAGACGTGGAGTGCTATTTCGTTCACAATGTCGAGTGATTTGCCAAATATAACACATCATAATTTTGACAAATTTAAACTCTGCAAAGAAATACATTTCATTTTCCCTCCTGTGGCAGCAATTTAGCTTTCACTGCAAATTTATATTGGTATCAGGGAAATAATGGTAAATTTATGCTTTCAATTAGTTCATGGCAAGTCACTTTTTAAAAGCTAACTTGGTACAGGTGCAAATTTTCACCTAAGAAATAATGGAGGCCTTTTGATCTTACGATGTGTTACCAATGATAAACTCAATACTCCTGACCTACAGATCTTACGATGTGTTACCAATGATAAACTCAATACCCCTGACCGTGAAAAAAATACTAAGCCTCAGAGAAGTTTAGCAGCATATGTTATTGAAACTGTCACTGTAGTAAAGGTTATTCATATACTTAAGGGGCACTAAGACTGCTGGTCCTTGCTGCAGAGCAGTAATGATGAAGGAAGACCCAGGGAGAGTTGGACCTGAGGATGCTGTATTTTTTGTTGGATTTGCTTTTCTGATTATTACAGTGATACATGCCTATAACAGAGCATCTGGAGGTAGAGAGTAAAGGTAGACAAGGACAGTTGCTCATTCCACCACCCAGAGATAACTACCGTTGAGACTTTGGCATATTTTCTTTTAGTCTTCTTTCCATGCATATTTTATATAGTAATACGAAAATCCTATTCTATGTATAGAACTTTATCCTGATTTTTTGACATTTATCTGATGTCTCATTCCATGAGCTCTTTGTAAACATTGCTGTTAATGGCTGCAATAAAGTTTCATGGTATCAGTATAGCATCATTATCTTAACCACACTGACAGTGTTGGATTCTGATTGTTTCCAATTTTCCTCCAATATAAATAACACTACAAAGAACATCTTTATGGATCCATTTCTGCCCAGATTTCAAGTTACTTCTTTAGGAAACAATAATCCATTGTACTCTTAGATGTTTTAAAATATAAAGTGGATGCCACACCTCTGTTTACTATTCTTTATTGACTTCTCACTGCATTTAGAATAAAATTCAATTTTTTTAAGGCATTACCACAGTCAATACAATTCCTTACATGACCCGTTGCTTCCTATTTTATCTCCTATCTCCATTGTTCCCATCACATACTACACTAGAGCTATACTGGATTCCCTTCTGTTCATGCAAACCCAGCTTGGTCTTTACATATATGTGATTGTCTTTACATATATATGTGATGGTCTTTACAACATATGTGATGCCCTCAGTCTGATAATGTTCAGTCCCAATCACCGCATGCTGGCTCTTTCTCCCTCTTCAGTTCCTGAGCTTAAGAGAGGTGTTCCCTGGCTACCCTTTTTACAGCTGCCCTTGTGATATGGTTAGCCTTTGTGTCTCCACCCAAATCTCATCATGAATTGTAATCCCCAGGTGTTGAGGGAGAGACCTGGTGGGAGGTGATTGTATCATGGGGCGGTTTCCCCCATGCTGTTCTCGTGATAGTGAGTGAGTTCTCATGAGATCTGATGGTTTTATAAGTGTTTGGAAGTTCCTCTTTCATTCACTATTTATCTTGCCTGCCATGACAAAAGGCGTGCCTGCTTCCCCTTCTGCCATGATTGTAAGTTTCCTGAGGCCTCCCCAGCCACACAGAACTGTGAGTCAATTAAACCTCTCTCCTTTATAAATTACCCAGTCTTGGGTAGTATCTTTATAGCAGTGTGAAAAACGGACTAATACAACTTGTTTGCTTGTATACTATCTGTCACTCCTTCTAGACTTTAAACTCCCTACGTTTAAAGCACCTCGTTGGTAGTCAATAAATGTTTACTCGATAGTTATTCAGTGAATGAATGCATATACTCTCAAAATTGGAATGCCCTACTTATGAACATCTATGGATATCTATTACCAAACTGTACTCCTACTCATGATAGGTGATACCACCTGGCCAAAACCTAGCCAGCATTAGGTAGCTTCACTTTAAACATTTTAATAGATTTGATGGACGAGCAAAAGCATATTGTTTAATTTGCCTTACTGGCATTATTACTAAGATTGAATATTTTTCACATATTTACTAGCTACTTCATTTTATCTCTTGCGAATTGTGTTTTGTGTCTTCTATTTTTCTCCTGGGATCTTGGATTCTTGTCCTTAGACAAGAAAAGAAATCCTTCTCCTTTTTCATCTCTTAGTTGATGACAGAAGCAAAAGTTACCCAAGGCAAAAGGCAACAAAACCTGACTGGGACACACTTGCAACTTCGTATATATGAAACAACATCTGATAAAATCAACTCAATTCACTTCCTAATCTGTAACTATTCATCGTGCATACTGGGTTGAAAAGCATCCCCACCCCCACTCAAAATTCATGTCCACCCGGAACCTCAGAATGTGACTTTATTTAGAAATGGGATATTTGTAGATGCAATTAGTTAAGATGAGGTCATACTAGATTAGATGGGCCTTAAATCCAATGACTGGTGTCCTTATAAGAAGGTCATGTGATGACAGAGGAGAAGTTGGAGTGATGCAGCCACAAGCCAACCGATGCCAAGGTTAGCTGGGAGCTACTGGAAGGTAGGAAGAGGCAAGGAATGGCTCTTCCCTAGAGCATTCAGAGAGAGCATGGCCCTGCAAACACCTTAATTTTGGACTTCCAGCCTCTGGAACTGTGAGAGAATAAATGTTTGTTGTCTTAAGCCACCCAATTTGTAATAGTACTTTGTGTTATGGCAACCCTGGGAAACTCATATGCCACGTACACCTCAAGAAAAGTATTCAAAGGATAACAACCTGACATTCAAACATTATGCTTAAGGTTTATTTGCAATATGTTCTTACTTGATAAATCCACAGGAACACATTCTACTGTGATGTTTAGCTGCCCAGGAATAATCTGAAGTTTGGTCTTTTCTGGCCTGGGTATAAAATAATAATATTTTAGAGTTAAAATTATGATTACTGAATGCACTGGTTACCCTCTATCCAAACTTACAATTTTAAGCATTCTATTTTTCCCATATATGACTCACATTCATCATTTTAAAAAACTGAGGATTCATCTATTATATTTATTTATTGTAGAAACATCAAACACTTACTTCTTATATTCTGAGAGCAACTTGAGAATGTCTTCACTTGAAAGCTTGCTACTGTCTTGTTTATACAGAGGAGAAAATCTCCCATCCAGATCGAGAGAGCCTTGAGTATCTTTGAAAATGGGTCTAAAACAGCAACAGAAGCATTTTTTTAAAAAAATATTCCATGTTGATAAATTAAGATAAAATTAGCAATGGTCGGAATGTAAAATGGTAAAACCACTTTGGAAACAGTTTGGTGGTTTCTCATTAAGTTAATCACCCATCACTCTACAATCCTGCAATTCCACTCCTAGGCATATTTCCACATGGTACATGAATGTTCTTAATTTGTGCAGCAGCAATTTAACAAAAATTTATATAAATAGATGTTCACAGCCGATTTATTTGCTATAGCTCCAAACTAGTAATAACCCAGATATTTATCAAAAAGTGAATGGGTAAGCAAACTGCTGTATATTCACATAATGGGATACTGCTCAAAATGAACTACATATTCACACAACAATATGGATGAATCTCAAGAACACTGAGTACTAGAAAGCAAACATCAGAGGACATACTGCATGATTCCATTTATATGAGGGTGCAGAAGAGGTAAAAAGTTATCTGCAATGAAAATCAGATCAGTGGTTGCCTGGGACAGGGATAAGATGGCTGAATGGACAAGGGACATGAGGAAACTTTCTGGGGTAATAGACATGTTCCATATCTAGTTGGGGTGGTGGTTACATGACTGTATACATTCATGAAAATTCATGAAGCTAGACATTTAAAATATGTACATTTTATCAAAGGTGAAGTATATTTCCATAAAGTTCATAAAAAGCATAAGGATAAATTTCTGTGGCTTCAAAAAACCATGGATAAAAAATATTTGAAAAAAGAACTGTGTCTGTACTGAACACAAATAGATTTTTCTTGTCATTATTCACTAAACAATACAGTATAACAACTATTTATATAGCATTTACATTGCATTAGGTATTATAAGTAATCTACAGATGACTTAAAGTACATGGGAGGATGTGAATAGGTTACATGCAAATACTATGTAATTTTATATCAGAGACTTCAGCATTTGCAGATCTTGGTATCTGTGGGAGATCCTGGAACCAATGCCCCACGGATACTGAGGGATGACTATATATATACAGTTTCTCATATAAACTTGAATTATTCCCTTCCCCTCCTCTTCTCCCATTTTTAAGCAACTATTCTGCTGCTAACATAGAAAACAATATACACGCACCCAACACACTGGAAGCAGCTATAGCCTGAAACATATTTCCCCCCAGCATACCTCTGAAGATGTGGTTATAGGCATTAATTAACTCCATTGTTCCTACTTCATATATATATATACACTTTAAGTTCTGGAATACATGTGCAGGACGTGCAGGTTTGTTACACAGGTATACACGTGCCATGGTGGTTTGCTGCACCCATCAACCCATCATCTACATTAGGTATTTCTCCTAATGTTATCCCTCCCCTAGCCCCCAATCCACCGAAAGGCCCCGGTGTGTGATGTTCCCTTCCCCATGTCCATGTATTCTCATTGTTCAACTCCCACCTATGAGTGAGAACATGTGGTGTTTGGTTTTCTGTTCTTGTGTTAGTTTGCTGAGAATGAAGGTTCCTAGCTTCATCCATGTCCCTGCAAAGGACATGAACTCATCCTTTTTTATGGCTGCATAGTATTCCATGGTGTATATGTGCCACATTTTCTTTATCCAGTCATCGTTGACAGGCATTTGGGTTGGTCCCAAGTCTTTGCTATTATGAACAGTGCCACAATAAACATACACGTGCATGTGTCTTTACAGTAGAATGATTTATAATCCTTTGGGTATTTGCCCAGTAATGGGATTGCTGGGTCAAATGGTGTTTCTGGTTCTAGATCCTTAAGGATCGCCACACTGTCTTCCACAATGGTTGAACTAATTTACACTCCCACCAACAGTGTAAAAGCATTCCTATTTCTCCACATCCTCTCCAGCATCTGTTGTTTCCTGACTTTTTAATGACCACCATTCTAACTAGCATGAGATGGTATCTCGTTGTGGTTTTGATTTGCATTTCTCTAATGACCAGTGATGATGAGCTTTTTTTCATATGTTTCTTGGCCACATAAATGTCTTCTTTTGAGAAGTGTCTGTTCATATCCTTCGCTAAGCATACCTCCTTTATTTCTAGTAAACAGGGGTTTATCATATATCTTTTAAACATCTAGCCCAGCCTTTTGAGTAAGTTTTTACTACTGCTGAGAACCAAAACAATTCAGGAGGAAAAAAATACCTTAATTCCTCATTAGAACTGGAAATCAAAGCTTCTAACTTTGAAGACTTCAAAATTAATTTTTCTACTGGTAAAACGGCATCAAGCAGCTACTGGTATGGCCCAAAGAGGGACCGTATGCCACAGTGGTCTAGAGATGGCTTTGAAGGCAGGTGCCCTGGGTTCTGATCCATGTTCTGCCACATGCTGTGTAAACTTGGAAAATAATTTATATTTTTATCTTTCTGCTTCACTTCTGGGCCTCAATTTCCTCATCTTCAAAGACAGTGATAACAGTACCCACCTTTTAAGACAATAGACATGAAGCACATAGATAAGTGCCTTGAACAGAGTTAGCACTTGATAACTTTTTTTTTTCCCCGAGAAAGAGTCTTGCTGTCGCCCAGGCTGAAGTACAGTGCTGTGATCTCGGCTCACTGCAACCTCTGCCTCCCACGTTCAAGCAATTCTCCTGTCTCAGCCTCCCGAGTAGCTGGGATTACAGGCGCCTGCCACCACGCCCGGCTAATTTTTATATTTTTAGCAGAGATGGGGTTTCACCATGTTGGCCAGGCTGGTCTTGAACTCCTGATCTCGTGATCCACCCGCCTCAGCCTTCCAAAGCGTTGGGATTACAGGTGTGAGCCACTGTGCCCAGCCAATAACCAATTTTTTTTTTTTTTTTTTGGGAGACGGAGTCTCGCTCTGTCGCCCAGGCTGGAGTGCAGTGGTGCAATCTCTGCTCACTGCAAGCTCCACCTCCCAGGTTCATGCCATTCTCCTGCCTCAGCCTCCAGAGTAGCTGGGACTACAGGTGCACGCCACCATGCCCAGCTATTTTTTTTGTATTTTTAGTAGAGACAGGGTTTCACCACGTTAGCCAGGATGGTCTCGATCTCCTGACCTCGTGATCCGCCCACCTCGGCCTCCCAAAGTGCTGGGATTACAGGCGTGAGCCACTGCGCCCGGCCGTGCCCGGCCAATAACTATTAACAACAATAATAGCAGCAGCAGCAATGGACTTTTCAGGCTGGAGCATTAAAAATATGCTGATATTTATAAGCCATACTTCATCTTCTATAATGCCTACATACACCAACCTCTGCTACTCTTTGCCGTTCACCTATCCCTAGCTATCATTTTTTTTTACCAGTCTGCAAAACAAGGACAATAGTGATCTTTCATCTACCAACATACAATACATTTTGAGACCTTGCCCAAAAATGAAATGATTATAAATAGTGACAAATAAAAGAGTTAATTAACTTAGAATCTCCTACTCTTATGCTACTCCCTAGCACCCACTGAACATAATTGATTGAATTATTCAGAACATGGTGCCCTTTGCACAGAAGCCCCAGTGAGCTGTACAGGCTGTACCACAAACAAGCCAATGAACCTGTACTTGAAAAAGGGGGAAAAACAAGAAACCTGTTTTAAGTCATCCCTGCATGGATTTATAAAATTTGGATAAAATAATATAACCTACCATCAGATATGAAATATAGTTAACACATGCTGGCAGAATTTGTCATCAGGAAGAAAATACATTAATTACACACTCACATTTAATGACTTCATTAGTTGCCTCTGAATTTTCAGTATGTTTTCCAGAAATATTATATGATAGATTTTCAAAGCATAAACACAACCAACTCTGAAATAGGGGGTATACTGTACATAACTCACTATAATTTCTGCTTTTCTGAAAAAAATTCCATTACTACCAAATAAACTGCTTTTAAATGCAGTAAAATTAAGTGGTGTCAGTCAGAGCAGTAACCAAAGCCAAAGAAAACTTCCCTAAAGCAAGACATATGAAAAAAAAATGAGAGGGTCTTTGATGCACAGCAAAGTTTAAGAGAAAGCATTCTTGGCTGAGCACAGTAGCTCATGCCTGTAATCCCAGCACTTTGGGAGGCCGAGGCGGGTGGATCACCTGAGGTCAGGAGTTCAAGACCAGCCTGACTAACATGGTGAAACCCCATCTCTACTAAAAATACAAAAATTAGCCAGGTGTGGTGGCGCATACCTGTAATCCCAGCTACTTGGGAGGCTGAGGCAGGAGAATCGCTTGAACCCGAGAGGTGGAGGTTGTGGCGAGCCAAGATCATGCCACTGCACTCCAGCCTGGGCAACAAGAGCGAAACTCTATCTCAAAAACAACAAAAATAATAATTATTACATCCCAAGTGTCCCAAGATACAACTGGCCTGCCAGAAACACACTGCTGAATGCTGCTAAGTATAATAGCCCTTAACTTCACATATGAACACGAGTGAGTGGATCAGGATTATATTTGTACAAACCTGGCAGCCCAAGCGAAGGGCATTCTGTATTGTCCAAGGCGGCTACACACTTGTTTAGCTGTCCTGTGCACCTTCTGGGCCGTCTAAGGTCAGAAACAAGAAGATAGGCTTGTATTTGTTCAAACTGCCATGGACCCACCCAGAAAAATAATTTCCCCAACCTTCCATTATAAAACATCAAAAATCTCAAAAAAATATAGAAATAGCCACAATCAGAACAACATGCATCAGCCAGCCATTTTTCAAGTCCAAAGTATTTCATAAAGGCTTTGGATTTTCTCATTAACAGAGCTTCTGTCATTTATAGCAGAAGACAGATGAAATAGATATAGGGCACACTTTGCACCAAAGACCTCTAGTGGAAAAACGTTCAGTGGTTTTAACATGTACTTTACTTCACATAGCAGGCAAATGCTCATCATTCTTGGGAGAAGTTTTTTCTGGATACAGCTGCCCTTTCTACTCCCAAGACAAGGAGCAAGTCACCAGGAGTCAATGCAATTAGTCTAAGTGTGGGTAGGAGCTGCTGTTTGCACAGGCGCAGAGAGATGACAAGGAGATAAACTGCCTAGAGAGTCTAAACAGACCTCGAAATGCTGGCTGGATGCTTATCCCTAGGGATACAGAATGCTGCAGGCTTTTATCTATATTGTTGAGACATTTTTCCTCCACAAATTAGTCCCATCACATCAGCAACTTCCACTTAATAAACACTATTTGGGTATACAACAAAATGCCATGTACAACAGATTGATGTTTCATAAATACGCAGTAGCTGGAGTGCTACTGATGAACTCAACCGTGAACCTTTCCCTCCTGGGGTCTCAGTTTTTCCATTTATAAAAGGAGAGGATGAGATTAGAGTGATGATTTCCAAACATTTGAATTTCACAATTTCACAATTTTCGAGAAATCTGGATGACGATATAGGGTTGCCAACTTTTAATATGGCCACTTAAGGACATTCAACAATAATTTTTTAAATCCCTGCCATTTAATATGCCAATATTTCATGAAAGGAAGATACGAATAACCTTTAAAAAGTAGGAAGGGCAAAGATCTCAGAATAAAGGGCAGCCCTTCGAATTAAATACATTTAGCTTCATGAAATGTTCACTGTCTGTCTTTCTTTTCTCGTTTCATCACAGACAGGAGTAAATCTGGGTATGAACTGACATTTGGGAACTATAGGACTGGATCATCTTTAATCACCCAGCTCTGACATTCATTCTAGGGCTTTATGTAGGGCTGTAAGGAAAAGAACGGCTATTGTCAAGGATATGGTGTCAATTAGCAGATGATGCCTAAAAGCTTTTGGCTCTTATTTTGATAATCAAGCAGAAATCAGATTATCACATTAACAGAACATCAATGACAATAGGAAAATATGCCATGTTCAAGTTTTAGCACATATATACAGTATACAATGTTTTCAGAATATATAGCATGCTCAAAGCAATGGCATTTAAAGTATCAGTAAAAGGCAAATTCTACGTTAAGGTGAAATGTTGATCAACAATCTTTATAAATTACCTTTACTGGATCAGAATTTTTGATATAGGGTTCTGCACAGTGTGTAATGTTTCCCTGTAGTACCTTTTCAATTCTCGCAACTAGAAAAATTTCAGGATGTGGATTCGTCACTGAGAAAATTCCCTGGGAAAAAAGTACTTCCGTCAGACTTTCTTATGTAACCTTGTACATATGGTTGTTTATGGTTAATGATTTTTAGTAAAGGATGCTCATATTCAACAAAGGATCGTGTCCAGGACCCTAGAAATAGATAGAATTTCCTTTCATAGTTTTCAAAGCTTCTAACGTTCCTTTCAAAATGGATTTTATATTTTGTCACCAACCTCACACCTGTTAGTCTCCATAGCGCAGGTGTCACTGTTGCTGCTTTGCCTCTTTGGTTTGGTTGTGTATGCGAAGTGAGTTCTTCGACCTAATTTAATACAATGTACACTGTTTGGCTTAATTGATGTGTGCTAAAATAGTGTCCATTTCTCGAGTGGAACTAGATATACATTTTTAAATGCAGCTGCATGTAACTCAAGAGCAATTAATATTTAACTAATATTTATTTCCACTAAGGAGGAAAAAGAAACTTTACTGCTTTAATATAGAAAAACTAAATCATCCTCTAGAACACATTCCTTTGTTGCAGTTCAAGAGCTCTGGTGCTTCCAATGCAAAGGTAGGAGACAGAGAATCCAAAACTCATTTTGTCCCCATACACTTTATTTAAATGTACTAATGTAGATGCAACCAAAGTTACATTTTTCTTTGAATGCATGTGGAACAGGAACACCTCCTATCTAGTTTGACTCCTTCCAAATATAATACCCTCTACATAGCATGTTAGTTGGTTATGCCTGTTGTTTAAAGGGGCATCACTAATGAATTCAAGTGGAAAAATCTATCACTGAGTCTCTACCAAAATTTCGTTTTTTCCTTGATATATTACCAACTTTGTTAATATAGTGATTTCCAGTTTCCAATGCATTTCAGACACATTATCTCATCTGTACCAGATAGAAACCTTGGAGGTAGACAGGGTAGAATAGAAAATTGAGTGTAAGAGGCTAATAATTCCCCCCAAGTCAAACAGCTTATAAGGATCCCGCGTAATGGCTGATTCAGCTTTGAATTCCCAAGCGGCAAGCATGGAACAAAGTGGTTCAAATTTGCTTGAGAAAGTGAACAAAGTGGTTCAAAATTGCTTGTCAAATTTCTTGGGTTCTGGCTCCAACATTTATGGGTTTAAGCAAGTCACATTCTCTCTAAGTCTCAGGTTTCTCATCTGTGAAATAGCATGATAGTAGTGATTTCATACATTTCTTGTATGGATTAAATGAAGTAATGCACATCAGGTACCTTGTTATTACCCAGGTGGCCCACCAAAGCATCCCAAGGTCACAGAACCTGGCTTCTGGTACTGCCGGGAACATGCTGTTTGAGCTGTGAGGCTGACCGCGTTGGCAGACTGCCCGAGCTGTCCCTGCAGAAGGTATGCTGAGCAGTGCGCCTTGAGTGCAGTGTTACGCTAACTGCCACATAACCATGCTAGATGGTTTTCATGCTTTATCTCATTCAGTCTTCATAAAAACCCTGAAATGTAGGCACTACTATATACATATTCTATAGATTAAGAAATGGAGGCTCAGAAAGGTTTGTGTGGTGAGTAAGTGGGTGAAGAAGATTGCAGTCCAGGCTTCCAGATTACACAGCCCATGCTATATTCTCTCTCAGCCCTGAGTCCCATACACCCAACATCTCATATGATGAGGCCAGATTAGAACAGTAATACTGCTGGGTGTGGTGGCTCGTGCCTGTAATCCCAGCACTTTGGGAGGCTGAGGCGGGAGGATTGCTTGAACCCAGGAGTTTGAGAACAGTAATACTGATTATTGCTATAGCTAACATTTACTGAGCACCTATTGTTTCCCATTCCCAGTACTCTAAGCATTTCCTACTGATGCCAGCAATGAGGAATATAATTTTAAGATAGTTGATAATTGATAAAAGCTTGCTGTTTTCACTTGTTTGAGATCACTGTTACTGCTACTACTCCTGGCTGCTACGTTGCACTGTGCAAACCCAATGTGCCCATCACAGTGCTGAGTGTTTTCTTAGAAGCACGCACCTTGTTTGTGCCTCCCCACAGCCCTTGGACACAGGTACTGTCACCACCTCCACTTGCAGATAAGGAGGCTGAGGCACAGAGATGTCCATTTTCTAACTGACCAGCGATTCCAATGATGGAGGACACTCTTTGGGGTTGTTTTAGCTTTTGTCCCATCAGCTTCTGGTCCTCTCTCTGTCCCCAGAATGCAAAAGGTGGCCAGAGAGAACCCAGAAATCCCACGTGGGCTGGAGGTCTGGCCGTTTAGGACAAGGTCTATGGTCCAGTCCTTGTTTCCCACCAAGGGTATGCCTCCCCACCCCAGGGCGACTCTTACCCACTTTGCTGGCCCCTCCCGCTAGAGAATGGGCCAGGTCCTCTACCCCAGCCACCAGCACTTACAAAGCCCCCAGGCTGTGGCAGGGCATGTGCTAGTGTTATATATTTCAGCACTTAATTACATTCGTCTAATATTCTTGATCAAATTATTTCAAACAGACCTAAATTCAAATCCTACCGTCACCACTACTAGCTGTGTAATGATGAGCAGCTTACTTAACCTCCCTGAGCTTCGGTTTCGCCATCCGTCAAACAGTAGTGATTATATCATTTCACAAACTAGTATGATTACATGAGACACTGATGGAATAATGTTGGCACCCAGGAGATCTTTTTTAAATGTTGATTTTCTTCCTGTCCCAAATTACAAACTGGATGACATCTGAAATCATAATTTAAACTTCCTGCATTGACAATACAGCTGAGTGCTACACACTGAAGTAATACGGGAAATACACACTGGCTTAAAATGACTTATTTGATATTGTGCAGGAAATTTTAAACATAAAACTCAATAGCAGGTTCTCAAATATTTACACTTTATTTGCTCAATCCCTCTTTCAGAAGCATCCACCATCCTTGTGGAATGTTCACAGAGGTAACAACTATAGTCTCGGTAACAAGCTAAGGGGCTATCAGGGGATAAGGGACAACTTGAGGACAAGCCACCAGAAATCCACAGCCCCAAAAAGACAGTGACAGTCCATGTAAAGAAGTCTTCCCCAATGTTTGATCATCTATATAAATCAGCATAATCTTTGACCCTAAAAATCCTAACACTTGGAATTTATTCTAAGGAGATAATTCAACAAATGAGCTAAGATGTGCGCACAAGAGGTTCAATGCAGCATTATTTCTGATAGCAAATAATTAGAAATGTCTTAAGTAGCTAAATCAATGAAATGTCCTGTTAGCCTTTAATATAAATGTGACTGATCTATAGATATTGGTATAGGATGATAAATATGATATTAAAAGAATACAGTATGTATAAAACAGCATGAATATAATTTTTATAAGCATACACATAATGTGTATATATTTCTATATACACAACAGAGATGTCTGAAAAGATGTTTACCAAAATGTTAATAGGTATTGTCTTTTGGGTGGAGACTTTTACTTTCTTTTTTATACTTCTTATATTATTTGAATTTTCTACATAAGAATGTACTTATTATAATCAGGAAAAAAAGAATCGTATTTTTATTTAGAAAAAAATCAATCTCCTTACAACATGAACAGCTTTGTTCATATGCCTCTTTCTACTTTTAATTCTATGCCATGCTCTCATTTCCTTTTAGCTGCAAAAGTCTAGCGAGCAAATGATCAATCCACTCTGCTAACTTCTTATGGCCTCTAGTCTGGTCAGAGGTCAGAATTCCAAGGAACAGTTAAGCTCTTTCTGAAAGGGATTCTTTGCTCCAGATAGAACAGAAGAGTGTAGTATTAAAACTATGACACAAGCAGTTCCTACCCATTGCTTTTCAAGTAAAACTCCTTGTATAAAGAGCCCATATGCTCCATTCAAATGACCTACTCATAATGGACATGAAAATCAGGGGTGGAGAGTTAATTTAGGGTCATTTTTTCTTAAAAACCAAAACTTTCAAGCACTTATTGCCTTGCTTAGAAGTATGTGTATAAGTGTGGGTGCAGGTGTGTTTATGTGTGTCTGCATCAGCTTTCTTTCTGAGACGGAGTCTTGCTCTGTCGCCCAGGCTGGAGTGCAGTGTGGTGTGATCTCGGCTCACTGCAACCTTCACCTCCTGGGTTCAAGTGATTCTCCTGCCTCAGCCTCCCGAGTAGGTGGGATTACAGGCGCACATCACCATGCCTGGCTAATTTTTTTGGTACCTTTAGCAGTGATGGGGTTTCACCATGTTGGCCAGGCTGGTCTCGAACTCTTGACCTCAAGTGATCTGCCCGCCTCAGCCTCCCATAGTGCTGGGATTACAGGCGTGAGCCACCGTGCCTGGCCTGTATCAGCTTTCTATCTCACAAAATAATTCCCTTGTATCTCACATCATGGTCCCATTAAAAATGTTCCTTTGATAACATGTTACTAGCATGTTCATTGGTTTCCATTTTTGCCCTCAAACTTCAGTAACCAGAAAAATCTCTATCGACAGACCTTACAAGAGAGAGAATGCCATGAAAACATTGGCCTGAAACCATGAAATAATGCAAGAATATTTCTGTTTCTTATTCTGAACGTGCTGCTAAGACTAAAGGTCATTCGTTACCTGTTGTATGTAGCGTAACTGAGATTCGGCAATTCCATGAATGTAAGATTCGGGTGAAGAGCCCTTTGGGCTACCGTCACTGGCCAGTTGGGTTGAAGAGCCCCACAGCATTTCACGGACAGATGGGGGATTCAGGTCTATATGAAAGTCTGCTGAAATCTTACAATTGTTCTTTACATCAAATAAGGCAAGATTGATAAAAAAGGGCTCAACCTGGGAGTGAAAACAGTTACATTTTAAAACTGAGACTTTAGTGGGGGCATGGCGGGGAGGGGCACAAGTGCAAAATAAGTTTTGTGTTCCTCCAGTTTCTGTGATTACAATTCCTTTCTGAGTTCAACACTTAGCTAAAATTATATTATGGCTTACCTGCACAGAAGAAAGGGCATTCCAAAACAACAGACTTCATCAAATTTTAACTTCTGTCAGGTGTAATTTCACAAGTTATAAAGTTTACAAAAAAATAGAAATCAAAAGCTACATTTAAATAACACAAATTGTTCTATGAATAAAATTTTATTCTCTACACATTTACTCAAACTACCTAAAAAATAATGCCAATATTATAGTATAGAAATATATCTTCTCTTCTGTTATGTTCCAACTTACTTGACTATACATTTCATAAGAGCTAATAACAGTCAACATCAAATTACTTGACAAAAGCTTCGCCCTATCAGCAATTTTGGAAGACATGATTCCTCTCTACAGATGGCATTTGAAAGATGGTCACAAAGAGAAATTTAATGCCAGATGGCATAAAGATTAACCCTTTACACACAGAAAAGTCTGCTGTACTTTTAAGCTATTTTGTAAGAGAATCCATCATCACTGTTTCATTTTTAATAGACAAAACTAGAACCAAAAAATAAAGATGAACATAAAAAAGTCTCTTTGAAGATTTTACACTTACAGTTTAAAGGATTTCTAAGCAACTCAAATGATCCATGACAGCTATCACTTAGAATTTTCTCTGTAGACCAAAATGAATCTAATGCTATAGAATAGTGACCGAGCCTAGTAGACTGCACAGCATCTGTATCCCAGCATGGCTATGGTGATCCTTACTCATTGCTACGAACCAATTTCATAGAAGAAAACATATTATCTAGTAGAATTTATGCATTTAAGGATTTTGCAAGTTTGGGAGACATGCTGCTCTTGAACATCAGGAGCCTACTCGATCTGCTATTCTGAGTAGGTAAGATTTTCATGAATCCTCACAATGAGAACATAGTCATATTTTGGCAAAAGAAAGAGATGTATAAAATTCTTCCATGTCAAATTTATCATAATATGTGGCACTGGAATTTTCACACAGTCAATTATTAATAGTTCTCAGTCATACAAAGATGTTTCTTCTTTTTTATTGTAATAAGATTTCTTTTTTATATATATAAAACTTTCATTTTAGGTTCAGGGGTACATGTGCAAGTTTGTTATATAGGTAAATTGCATGTCACGGAGGTTTGGTGTACGGATTATTTTGAGAAAGACATTTCTTTAATGCACTGATGCAAGGGGGGTAGAAGGCAAAGTCATACATACATTTGTGGGTGGTCCTTTTGCATTGTCTCCAAGTTGGCCCAAGATATTGAAAGTTAAATCATGGCAATTTACCAGGAAACGTTTGTTGCATTTTTCTTCAAATGGCTTTATATCAGGTTCAATTCCTGAAAAGTCCAACCTCTATAAAAGAGATAGTATGAATCATTTTCAAAAAAAGATAGGATTCATATTAATATAGATTTACATCAATATACAAAAAATGGCAAAAATCCAACAGTTCTCTGTCCACTCTTCATTTGAACCCTTTTTATGTTTTCATTTAACAAGCTTTTATAGACTTTTTACACTAAGGTTAAACAGTGATGGAGAAATCCTAGAGGGAGATGATGAAACTCGGATCTAAGGGCAATGGAAAAGTCACAAGTCTGTACTATGGCCTACAAAGCCCTACATGGCATGATTCCCTGTCTCTTCTCCCTGCTCTGACCTCATCTCCTACCACGCTTGCCCTCTTCCCTCTTGCAGCCACACTGGCCTCCTTGGTTATTTTGCCAGCACACCAAGGACACTCCCATGCCGGGGCTTTTGCACTTGCTACTCTGTCAGGAACCCTCTTCCCTCAGATAGCTGCATGGCTTGCTCCCTCATTTCCAAGTCTCTGATCAATCGACACTTCTGCAGGGAGACCTTTCCTAACTCCCGATAGAAAACTGCACACTCCCTGACAGTCTATACTCCCTTTCTCTCATTTACCTTTCTAATATTACTTTTTATATGTGTTTATTCTTTGTCTTCCCCACACAATATATGTTCCAGGACAGTCGAAATTTGGTTTCGTTTATTAGCTGTGCAGGAGGCAAAATTGACAGGAATGGGTATGGGAAGCATCAAAACTAATATGGTAGACTGAGGAGGGAATTTCACTTGAGGCCAGGAGTTCGAGACCAGCCTAGGCAAGACAGTGAGACCCTTGTCTCTATAAAAAATAAAAACTAGCCAGGCATGGTGGTGCAGGTCTGTAATCCCGGTTATTCGGGAGGCTGAGGTGGGAGGATGGCTTGAGCCCAAGAGTTCAAGACTGCAGTGAGCTATGATGGTGCCACTGCACTCCGACCTAGGTGACAGAGTGAGATCCTGTTTCAGAAAAAAAAAAAAAAAAGATTAACACAGTGATCTCTAATTTGGGAGATTCAATAGATAGTGATGTTATGAACTTAGTTGTGAAATACAAATGAATGGCAAATTTTGGCGTACAGTGAGTAGAAATGGTGAGTTCAGTATGGGATGTGTTGTGTTTGCGGTGAGGGTAGTAGGTAGTTGGAAAAATGGGAGAGGCCTGACTTAGAGATCTGGATGTGGGAGTCAGCAGCATTTAGGTTGAAAGGCACAAAAGGCTGGAACCCCATGGACTACCTACGTTTAACTTATGAACAGAGTAAGAGGCATCCGCTTAGGAAACTGAGCAACACTGAGCTCAGCTAACAGAGCTGGGCAATGGACCTGGGCTGCCACAGAAATCAATTTTTAAAAATTATTGGTATTTTGAAATAAAAACAAGTTTAAGAAGAAGATATTGGTGTGAAGGAATTCCTTTCAGTAGGGGAGGAATCTGTCTCTCAAAGAAAAAGATTGCTCAGGCAATCTAAGTTCATCTGTTCATGCTGAATGCCTGAACAGACTTCTATTCACAAAGGGGAAGAAAAGTGTGGATTGTGGGGACAATTTACTATACTTTCATTAAGGCCATAGACATTGTAGGCAGAAAATGATTGGGTGGATCTGAGCAGAATAACACTGTTAGTATGGAAAACTCAAGACAAGAAACACAAAATTTTTTCTCAATTACCTAAGTAATTCAAGCCAAAACAGGTATTATGCCTGAAGAATACCGGATAATTATAGCTGTTCTAACCTACCCAGTATGACTGAAACCTCCTTAAAAGGGCCCAATGTGTAAGATTTGTGCCTGAAAGCATGACTTCTTCACCTTTGAATCTATTTATCTACAAAAGGAATGCGAATGTGTGGGACTAGACAGCTCCCTCTTGAACACATATCTATCTGTGGAGGCAAGTCATTGCCATGGAGATCAATTTTAATTTCCACCCATTTATCTGCTCTCCTTTCTGCATTACTCAGACAGTAGAATGGAAAGAGAAACTGGACCAAACCACTCCAGCCCTCAAATCCTTTCCCTTCTAAGGCCTGTGAGTACACATGTTGGGACATATGGCCTTCTTCAGTTCAAAGTTTGAGCCATCCCCTTTAGTCAGCCAGTGTTTCTTTATTCTCTAAGGTCATGTCTCTAAACAATGAACTATGGCCAAAAGTAAAGGTGACATTACGGGATGGTGCCTCACCTAGAAAAGGTACTCGACAGATACAACATGGCTTTCTCCGAGGCGACACTGCCTTCCATAACCAACACTACATTCAATTTCTTCTCCTTAAAGCTTCATCACAACTGTGAATTTCTCTCTTACCATAGCTCACTGATAAACAACTCAGACATAAAACCAGTTCAGTTTTATTACCACAAAAACGCTACACCACAAAAGTTTGTAAAGATACTGGATTTAGTTTCAACCACAGTCAATTGGCTCCTTTGTATACAATGAAACAGCCTGACATGTCCAACTAAAGCCCAATCATGGGTGGGAGGATCAAAGACTCAGACATGCTTGGAACAAGTAAATTTCTGAATGAATATCTTAGAACAAACATCCCTGAGGCCCATTATACTGTTACTTTTTTACAAGAAACAAAAATCACATAACTTGCACTAAAGCAATATTTAACTCTGTGGGGGGAAAAGGGAAATGAAATTATTTTTTAAAATTTATTTTCTCCAAATAATTCCATTTTCTTGTGTGATACTTTCATTAAGGAAAATGTTTGCATTACTTATAGCCTATATACTTTTTCTATTTTAAACTAAATTTTTAATTAGAAAACCATATGAAGCAAAAAAGAAAAAAACAACAATGGCTGGTCCAAAGGTAGTGAGTTATCTCAATTGATTGTTCAGTCAACTACATATTGAACTTTTTGTTCTATTCTTTCTCCCCTTGTCACTACTGTATTTGACTACACTTAAAAAAAGAAGAAGAGGCCAGGCACAGTGGCTCACACCTGCAATCCCAGCATTTTGAGAGGCCAAGGCGGGTGGATCATCTGAGGTCAGGAGTTCGAGACCAGCCTGACCAATGTGGAGAAACTCCATCTCTACTAAAAATACAAAATTAGCCGGGCGTGGTGGTCCATGCCTGTAATCCCAGCTACTCGGGAGGCTGAGGCAGGAGAACTGCTTGGGGAGGCAGAGGTTGCGGTGAGCCAAGATTGTGCCACTGCACTCCAGCCTGGGCAACAAGAGCAAAACTCCGTATCAAAAAAAAAAAAAAAAAAAAGGAAAGAGAGAGAGAAAGAAAGAAGAAAAAACGACAACAACAAAATCAGACTTCCCCAAATTATTTCATATTTTCATGGAAGAAAAAACTGTAATGCACATTTTCCGATTTCAAACAAAATCAAAAATTTTCATTCAAAATCTCATGTAGAAAAAGGGAAAATAAAGTCAAAAATTTCATCTTCCTCAATTCTATTTTCTCAAAAAGTATTTTCCATTAGGAAAAATATTTGTAATACTTAAATACTGTAGACCTTTCCCTCTTAAACAAATTAAAAACTTAATTAGAAAATGTCATAGACTTAAATATTAACTGCATATATCTTAGTACAAAACACATCTAACTCTCATGAAAGAGGTTAAAATACACATCCGCATATAAACCTGCACCTTCCTGCACCACCCTCCATTTAAAGTGTGATTAAGCCAGACATGACAATTATCCTAGTTCTACAGGCCTACATCAAATGTGAAAAATAAATGTCTCATATGACTCATATGTTCTTTATACTGGAGATATTTTCTGCCACTAGATCACAATTGTATTTCATGGGCTAAAAGAACACTGTAACCATCTTTAATGGTGCTTTAATTTATCTATTTTGAGGAGCAAAAGGAAGTGAAAAGAATACAAGAAACTGAGATATATATAGATAGATAGATAGATTTATATATATATATAAAATTCAGCCCCAAATTATCTGCATATGTGACAGTCCCCTTGAGTGAAGAGTTATTTGTTAACTTACCTGTTCAAAGCAAACAAGACAAATATAAAACAATCTATATTCCCCACTGGTGCAAAAAAAACAGTGATTTCAACATTTCAAAGATGTTGTTTATCTGAATAAGCAATAATTCTAGGACTATTTAAAGAAACGTATCATTAATACCTGAACTTCTGAATCAAAAGAAAAGAGATTCTGTCTTCCATCTCCTCTACTGAGTTTGTTTAGTTGTTCGGTTTCTCTTCCATACTAAAATTTAAAAAAGTATGTATGTTACTTAATTTCCTTCAAAACAGTGTTAAATACTATTTAAATGTATAGTTTATGTGAAACTATCAATCTGTCACAGCTTCAAAAATATACCATTCATCCTGTAGTCAGTACAAAACAGGAATGCAAGAGACTCTGGATGCAAAGGAGAAATAAACAAAAGAGAAATCACCATAGTTTTCATAGCCATTATGTTAGCTATAGAATATTATATGCAATTCTGATTCCATCACTTTGGGAAATACCTAATGGAGCTGCACAATCCAGGATGACAAAGATTGAGAGGGAATGCAACTAAAATCTATAAAATCATTTTATAAAATCCTAGATAAGGCCAGTCACAGTGGTTCATGCTGGTAATCCCAGCACTTTGGGAGGCCGAAGTGGGTGGATCACTTGAGGCCAGGAATTCGAGACCAGCCTGGCCAACAAGGTGAAACCCTGTCTCTACTAAAAATACAAAGATTAGCTGGGCATGGTGGTGGGCGCCTGTAATCCTAGCTACTCAGGAGGCTGAGGCAGGAGAATCACTTGAACCTGGGCAACGGAGGTTGCAGTGAGCTGAGATCGTGCTACTGCACTCCAGCCTGGGCGATAGAGTGAGACTGTCTCAAAAAAAAAAAAAAATCCTAGATTAGAGGATCATGAGTGTGTCCCTAAATTTTGAAAAATAGCTTTGAAGTTTATGAGGGGTAAATTTAAAATAGAAAAAAAAAGGAGCTTCCAAATTTGTGTAACTAATTTGTCCAGGAAGATGAATAAAGTAAAAATATAAATAGGTTTGACAATGATTTAAATGAATAAATGGGTCACAATCTTCTAATCTACTATAATATAGAGTCTACAGAATACAATATCGTGGTAAGATACTCGGGACAATCATCTCTACAATTTCAAAATTGGTTCATTTCAAACTTCAAACAGCAGAGTAAATAACAAAAATGATGCATGTTCACCAAAATCTTTATCAGATTAAATCATTCATATACACATATATTTACATATAGAGAATATGATTTTCATGTGAGATTAACATATGTTGGTCATAGATTAAATATCATGTGCATGAGCTGCATCATTATCCTTTTGGAAGAAGAATATTTTATGAATGATATACAGTAATTAAATAAGAACTAGCAGATAAAATTAATGAAGTCACAAAAGCCTGGAAGTATTTCTTGGTGTCTGGAAAAAAATAAGATTTTTCCAAACTGTCAGTTGGTACTTACAAGTTAGTCTTCAGGAGTGCAACTTTTCTTTTACAATCTCTACCTGTTTCACCAATTTGCTGTGGTTTTTAACATGGAAATGACATTGCCAAATGGAATCCAGCATTAAAACTTTAATAGCTAATCCTGCATTATCTCAGTTGAAGGCAAGTTGCCATATGAAAGATGTACCTTCATCAGTTCTGGATGCATGCTCCTTTCCAAACTTGCCATGATGTTCTCGGCTTTTCCTTGGCTGCTAGTTTCATCATCTGCAAATTCATTAAAAGCAGATGTTCTAAACCATACAGACCATTACTAATAACCTAAGAGGAGTATCCTAACTATCTCTCCCACCCATCCTCTCCTACAAGATTTATTGCAAAGAATTTCTATTATGAAAGCATAGGGAAGACTTTAATGGACTTTTGAAAACCTGCCATGAATTTTCTATCTGTTTTAGTCTGGTTATATTTCATGTGTCAGAGCCCATGCAGCATCAACTGTTTAAAAAAAGTCTATCAACCTCCACAGTCACTTATTAATGAAGAAGCAGGTCAACTTTTAAGATTAAGAGTTCTCTATTCACCCTGCACAGAGGACATTTCCATGGATTAAAGACAACGGCTTTACTTCAGTAATAAATCACTTTAAAATTCTGACCTTGTGCTGTTTCTACCGTCTCCTTTTTTTCTTGAACTAAACTGTCGGTGTTGATCTGAATAATCCTTTTCAAAGTTATCAACCATTCCTCCATTTCCTGCTCAGTTTCAGCAGCCAGATAATGGCTATATTTATCTAACATCTTGAGTTCAAAAGCATGACGGCGCATTTTGGGGCACTAGAGGGGGGAAAAAGTATGTGTTCAGTTAGTTTAGTTGTCCTTTTACTATTAGATTTCATAAGTTTATATTTATTTTTATCTCAGCTTAGTGCATATGTGCGTCAAGACTTTCATGAAATAACTGCTTCTTTCAGTAAGAAACAGACACTCTAAGACAACAAATGACCATGTTAAATTTATTTTTTGTTCCCCTCCCTCAGGACTGAGCACAGTAGTATGAATATGCATAAAGTTGGCAGAAAACAATACTTGTTAAGTATTATCATTTAAGCCTTTTGGCATCCTTCACATTTAGAAAATCAAAGTACCACCATAAAAGTAAGCAAACATTTTACAATTTCCACCCCGTTCAAACTTTTCCTTGAATATTTAAGGATTTTCAAAGTCAGCACTTTAAAAAATTTAAATATGACCTGAAACAAATCTGACAAATTTATATCTCACCATAAAAGGCACTAAAGATCCTAACTCATTTTACCACACATAGTATCAACTGTATCACAGTAGTATAAAAGAAGACCACAGTGTTTGGCAGCACAGTAGGGCGACCATAGTTAACAATAATTTATTGTATATTTCAACACAACTAGAAGAGTGGATTTGGAATGTTCCTAACACAATTAAATGATACACACTTGAGGTGATGGATAACCCAATTACTCTGATTCGATCATTTGCACATTGTATACTTGTATCAAACTATCACATGTACCCCCAAAATATGTAAAAATATTCTATATCCATAGCAACGAAAAAGTAAAGACGGGGCAGTGGCTCACATCTGTAGTCCTAGCACTTTGGGAGACAGAGGTGGGCGGATTGCTTGAGCCCAGGAGTTTGACACCAGCCTGAGCAAAGTGGTGAAACCTCATCTCTCCAAAAAAATACAAAAAATTAGCCAGGCGTGATGGCGCATGGCTGTAGTCCCAGCTACTCGGGAGGCTGAGGTGGGAGGATCGCCTAAGCCTTGGAGTTCAAGGGTGCAGTGAGCCAAGATGGTACTACTACACTCCAGCCAAGGTGACACAGTGAGATCCTGCCTCAAAAAAAAAAAATTAAAAATTAAAAAGAGAAGGCCAAGCATGGTGGTTTATGCATGTAATCCCAGCACTTTGGAGGCTAAGGTGGATTGCCTGCAGCAAGGAGTTCAAGGCTGCAAGGCTGCAGTGAGACATGATCATGCCACTGCACTCCAGACAGGGCAAGACTCGAAAGAAGGAAGGAAAGAAAGAAAGAAAGGAGGGAAGGAAGGAAGGAAGGAAGGAAGGAAGGAAGGAGAAGAAGGAAGGAAGGAAGGAAGGAAGGAAGGAAGGAAGGAAGGAAGGAAGGAAGGAAGGAAGGAAAAGAAGGAAAGAGAGAAAGAGAGAGGGGAAGAGAGAAAGAGAGAGAGAAAGAAAGAGAGAAAGAGAAAGAAAGAGAAAGAAAGAAAGAAAGAAAGAAAGAAAGAAAGAAAGAAAGAAAGAAAGAAAGAAAGCAAGCAAGCAAGCAAGCAAGCAAAGAAGAAGAAGAAGAAGAATGGCTTGGTAAAAAAGAAAGAAAAAATAAGACCATGCAACCATAGTTGGTTCACATTAAACTGTGACTCTCCGTAAAATACACGGAAGTAACCTGCGCTGAATACCACCACACAAGGAAAATGAGTCTCCTCCTTTTCTCAAGCATGCTGATACATTCTTTTACTTTACCACCTTCTCTGTCATGGCAAAAGAAATGACATACTACCCTTTTCAAATCCCTCAGCATTAATTTCAAGAAATGCTCATGAATCAATAATTTTCCACTGCATGGTCATTATTCAAGAAGGAACCAAGAAAGTTCCTCCTTCTAATCTTTGAAGTCTAGGAAAGGATGAAATTAAACTGCTGTATCAAGTCATAAAGATTTATACATTTGAAAATATTTGGGAGGCGGTATCATAAATAGATGAGGTGCTTGAGCATGGTGGCTCACGCCTGTAATCCCAGCACTTTGGGTGGCTGAGGTGAGCGGATCACTTGAGGTCAGGAGTTTGAGACCAGCCTGGCTAACATGAAGAAACCCCATCTCTGATAGAGACAGGAGACAGCCAAGGATCCCCAGCGAAACCTTCAATCTGTGAGGTAGGAAACCTACTAGCAGGACTCTCTCTCACTTTAGTGAGAGTTGTTTTTCCTTTTCACCCAGTAAATTCCACTTCTCACCCTTCTATGCGTCCACGAGCCTAATCTTTCCTGGTTATGTGACAAGAACTGGTTTTAACTGAACTAAGGAGAAAGTTATACAACATCTCTACCTAAAATACAAAAATTATCCAGGCATGGTGGTGGGTGCCTCTAATCCCAGCTACTCTAAGCAGGAGAATTGCCTGAACCCAGGAGGTGGAGGTTGCAGCAAGCTGAGATTGCGCCACTGCACTCCAGCCTGGGCAACATAGTGAGACTCTGTCTCAAAAAAAATAAAGAAAAGAAAAAAATTTTTTAAATGATAATAAAAATAAAAATATGAGGGAAGCACTACAAAGAAAGGTCAATCCAGAAATTGTGTGTGCCTCGTTCTTCCAGTAAGAAAGCTCTTCTTTATATATATGAAATATAAGAATTCATATATATGAATACATAATCATATATGAATATATAATATATAATCATACATATAAGCACACTTTATTCACATAGATCTTTGTACTTTTTAAAAAGTGTTTTCTCATTTGTTAGAATTTTTTAATTTATCTTTTTAGAGATGAGATCTCACTGTGCTGCCCAGGCTGGAGTGCACTGGCTAATCCCACAGGCGTGATCATATCTCACTGCAGCGTCAAACTCCTGGCCCCAAGCAATGCTCCTGCCACAGGCTCCTGAGTAGCTGGCACTACAGGCACAAAACATCATGCCCTAAAGGTATTTTCTCATTTGATCCTCACAACAATCTTGTTTGATAGACTATACAGATATTACTAATCCCACTTCACAGTTCTGAAAATGAAGATTTAGGTAAATTGAGGGTGCTGAACTGACATCACTTTCCTCCTAATCAGCCCATTGTTCTTCTAGTCCATCACACCACCCTGGCTCTGTAATAATGACTTCTGTTGCATAGTCAATTGACTTCCCATTCAGATCATCTCTCTGCCCTCTACTTCCCACCCTGTTTCTGTCTGTGTCCCCTCAGTAATTCATATCAACAAACATTCATTAAGTCCCTACTGTGTGCAGAACCCTGGTAATTATTATAGAAGAAACAGAAATGAGTAAGAGATGGTCCCTGTAATCCCAAAAGGAACGTGTAGAATAAACCAAAATTAGAACGTGACTCAGTTGTATGACAGAAGGAAAAGCAAAATGGTTAGCACAGGAGAGGTGGAGCTTAATTCTACTTGGTAGTCATGAGGGTGAGGAAGGAAACACAAAACTTTTCATGGCAGAAGTAGCCTTTAAGCTGAGTCATAAAAGATAAGGTTCAAACGGGAATAGAAGGAGAAATTATATATAGCAAGAAGAGGAAAAAAATGTAAGGCAAGCCATATATGTGTGAAACGCCTTAGAATGCTTAGCCTGGTGTGACCAGAGCACAGAATACACAAGGGGGTTCAGGAGGGATGAGGCTAGAAAGTACAGTGAGGCCAAATCACTATGGACCTTCAATATCATGGCAAAAGCTTTAGAGTTCACTCTGTAAGACAATAAATAAAGAGCCAAAAGATTTGGAGAAGGCAAATGATTGACCCAAACTATATCTTAGGAAGTTGAACTGGAGATAGACAAGAAATCAGGAGGCATAAAAGCGCAACTTTGGGCCAGCGATGATAAAAGGGAGAACCGGAGAAAGGGCAATGAAAATAGGAGGTAAGAGGATAAGAGGCACTTTAGAGCCAGACTCAAAGGGACTTGATAAACATTTAAATATTGGCACTGAGCAAGAACAGGGCACTGAAGAGGATTCTGAGCTTTCTAGTGTAGATGTTTCGGAAGATGGAGATGCCATCAATCAAGATAGAAAAATGCCGAGGTTCATTTTCTTTCCTTTTTTTTTTTTTTTTGTGATGGAGTCTCACTCCATCACCCAGGCTGGAGTGTAGTGGCACCATCTTGGCTCACTGCAACCTCTGACTCCCGGGTTCAAGCAATTCTCCTGCCTCAGCCTCCTGTGTAGCTGGGATTACAGGTGTGTGCCACCACACCTGGCTAATTTTTGTATTTTTAGTAGAGATGGGGTTTCGCCATGTTGCCTAGGCTGGTCTCGAACTTCTGACCTCAAGTGATCCGCCTGCCTCAGCCTTACAAAGCGCAGGGATTATACACATGAGCCACCGCACCCAGTCACTTTTTCTTTTCTTTTCTTTTTTGTAGACAGGGTCTTGCTCTGTCACCCAGGCTGGAGTGCAGTGGTGCAATCACGGCTCACTGCAGCTTCAACCTCCTAGACTCAAGTGATCCTCCCACTTCAGCCTCCAGAGTAGCTGGGACCACAGGAATGTGCCACCATGCCTGGGTAATTTTTGTATTTTTTTTGTAGAGACGGGGTCTCTTTGTTGCCCCAGCTGATGAACTCCTAGGCTCAAGTGATCCTCCTGCCTCAGCCTCTCAAAGTGCTGGGATTACAGGCATGAGTCACCACACCCAACCATCTGGGGTTCTTAATAGTCTATCAATAACCCTCTTAGAAAAAGAGAAGGATTACCTCAATGGCCTTACCTGAACAACATCAATGCAGGCGTCCAAGTAGATGCAACCTTTCGATTCTTTTGAATTTTTCTCATCTTTATAGGAATTGAGAATATATGAACCGTCAGGAAGCTGGGTCAAGTAAAAATATCGTCTCTTGAATACCTACATGGGGAAAACCCAGCAATGATACATTTGTTACATATACACTGCATTTGAATAGTTTCTTTGAACTAAAAACCTCAAAGGCTTGCCAGGCATTGTGCCTGGACAATCTTCAGACAACCCTGACAAGATGTTAGGAATTATCATTATCTTCATTTTTCTAAGATAGTGAATGAAAATCACATGATTTACCCTCAGTTAATCAAATGTTTAGAGAACAATAATTAAGACTTAACACTTTGAAATGTATAAAGCATTTTGATATCTGAATCTCCTGACCCTTTCCCTATAGCACTTTTCCCATTTAATTGCAAACCATGATTAGATCCTTTTTTTTTTAGCTTGACTTTTCATTACTTTTATTTTAAAACTATAATGATGGCAACAGAATACATTAACATGCATTTCTTTTTTTATTATTATTATACTTTAAGTTTTAGGGTACATGTGCACAATGTGCAGGTTTGTTACATATGTATCCATGTGCCATGTTGGTGTGCTGCACCCATTAACTCATCATTTAGCATTAGGTATATCTCCTAATGCTGTCCCTCCCCCCTCCCCCCGCCCCACAACAGTCCCCAGAGTGTGATGTTCCCCTTCCTGTGTCCATGTGTTCTCCTTGTTCAATTCCCACCTATGAGTGAGAACATGCGGTGTTTGGTTTTTTGTCCTTGCGATAGTTTACTGAGAATGATGTTTTCCAGTTTCATCCATGTCCCTACAAAGGACATGAACTCATCATTTTTTATGGCTGCATAGTATTCCATGGTGTATATGTGCCACATTTTCTTAATCCAGTCTATCGTTGTTGGACACTTGGGTTGGTTCCAACTCTTTGCTATTGTGAATAGTGCCACAATAAACATACGTGTGTATGTGTCTTTATAGCAGCATGATTTATAGTCCTTCGGGTATATACCCAGTAATGGGATGGCTGGGTCAAATGGTATTTCTAGTTCTAGATCCCTGAGGAATCGCCACACTGACTTCCACAATGGTTGAACTAGTTTACAGTCCCACCAACAGTGTAAAAGTGTTCCTATTTCTCCACATCCTCTCCAGCACCTGTTGTTTCCTGACTTTTTAATCATGGCCATTCTAACTGGTGTGAGATGGTATCTCACTGTGGTTTTGATTTGCATTTCTCTGATGGCCGGTGATGATGAGCATTTCTTCATGTGTTTTTTGGCTGCATAAATGTCTTCTTTTGAGAAGTGTCTGTTCATGTCCTTCACCCACTTTTTGATGGGGTTGTTTGTTTTTTTCTTGTAAATTTGTTTGAGTTCATTGTAGATTCTGGATATTAGCCCTTTGCCAGATGAGTAGGTTACGAAAATTTTCTCCCAATTTGTAGGTCGCCTGTTCTTTAAATTTGGTTTCTATTACCACGAATCCAAGAATAAATATAAAAAGCATATATATACATATATACATATACCCACATTACGTATTTCCATCTCACCTACACATGTACTCATCTACACTGTACCACTGTCTTTGCTTCTGAAAGTCCAGTTTACAGGGCACTCACAGGGAAGCACAGAGTCATTAGTTGCCTGCCAGTTGTTGTTGAGTGCCCCAAGTGCTGAGCTTTAAATCAACAGGCCTAATGGAACTAAGCCATTTGTTTGGAGTTAGGGATTCACCATAGTTAAGGAGTAGCCTGTTGCTACAACTCACAGCAAAGCCCACAGGAACAGGAAAAGGTTGGGGACTGCCTGATGAGTTCATGCTGTCCGTCTATTCTCCCCTAAAAACAGACTTTGAGAGTCTGATAAAAGAGGCGAGAAAAGGGATTAGGAGCTCTCTGATGAATTGATGCTTCTTTCAATAAGTCACAAACTGCAGGCTATGTCAAGCAATTGTCACAGTGAAAGGCAGAGCTTATTCAAGTTGCAATTTCCGAGGATGACAGCTCTGAAGTCACTTCAGGGTGAGATGGGAAGAGAAGCTAGGAAATAGACTCCTGGTGATTACTCAGGAAATGCATTCCTATGCATCTTGTCTTATTCAAAGAACCTGGCTTTAAAATTTAAGCTTGTCATTTTTAATCACCCATCTGATTATCCAATATGATCCCTGATCATTTTGAGAACTTTAATTATGGAAAGAGTATTATTTGGCAAGGTCATTCTTGCCAACAACTTAACGTCTGGCAAACTACCTGAAACATCAATTTATTTCTCCATAGCATGACCAAGCAAAATATATAAAAGCCTTAAGGGGCATTTCTTTTTAGAAAAACCAGTAAAAATAAATAACATTGATAGTTATTTTTGACTTGTATAAATATCATTGATTTTTTTAATGAATGACGAAAATATATATCAGTGTAAGGAATACCCTAACAGGTTAGACTGATAAATGCTACAGCTTCTCTCTCAGGAAGAGGCCACGTGGGCTATGTGCTATCAACAGAAAAGAGTCCTAGCAGAAAACATCAGCTTGTTTTGCAATGCCAGCCAATTAAATGTTATTGTATTAGTATACAAAGGAACAGAAAGAGAATGTGTGGGTATATTTATATCTTTCATATATTTACATATCTCATATATGTGAGAATATATACATATATTCTCGTATTCAATTAATCCACATTTAAGTTTGCTGGAAGAAATCTAGATTAATATTAAAGGAAAATGTTAATCATAATGATGATTATATATGTATGTTTGCTTATTTTCTTTATTTTTATTTTTATTTTTGGTAGAGACAGGGTCTCCCTATGTTGCCCACGCTGGTCTCGAACTCCTGAGCTCAAGGGATCCTTCTGCCTCAGCCTCCCCAAAGTGAGCCACCCTGCCCAGCCTGTTTGCTGATTTTCATGACAATGCTTCACATCTCTCATTAAAATGATGGGAATAGAAGGCTTAAAATTACATGCTGAGATCACTTCAAATGAATAACATGTAATGAACACTAACTGTGTAACACATTGCTTTTTAAAGTTATCACAATAATTATCTATAACAAAATTAGAACACATCTTTCAAGCTAAAAGTAACATGAAAAAAATAATATGAAAAAATTTAGATTTGAATTGTTCAAATCTAAAACTGAAATTCTGCCGCTTCAGTGGTACAGCCTATAGAATCCACTTGCAGAGTCAACAGCCAGCAACAAAGAGAGAGGCAGAAGAAGAAAAAATACAGAGCAAAACATGTGTGGCATACAGTCAAATTATAGTCTGGGAAATTTTTTTTTCACATACAGCTGCCTCACCAAGCAAAGAAATTCTGTGGCAGCCACCACTTCCAATATTAGCAAAGCACATCATTACAATGGAGATGGAAAGGGATATGAAATTACAGCAAATCACTTCCTGTAACATTGCAATTATATCTAAATGTGACACTAGGGTAGGTAGCTTATGAATCTGGGGAGAGAACATGATGCCTGAAAGAGCACTCAGAAAGAGCAGTTGCCTGAAAGTCTTATGATACAATTTCAGCCAGTATCTCCTGCTAACCAGCAGTGAAATTGTCCTCAAGACTCTGCTTCTCTCAGTTTACTCACTTGTAAAATGATGAGATCAGATGAGATGATCTGTAAGATCATATTCTTCCACAATCTACGAATAATTTCATTCAACTTGAACAAATAACACAGCAGCCTTCCTAGCCTGGAAGCTACTCTCCCCACGTGATTTCTCATACACTAGAAACACAGTTTGGACAGTAAGGAATATTTTTAAAAGTCATCTCTATGTAGAAATCAGACTTTGCCCAACAACAAATTGTAAGATCTTTTCTCATTCTAATATTTTATGATACATGTTGGGTTTCAACTTCTGAGAAGCTTTTAAGATATCTTTTGCAGGGAAGAAAGGAATATACTAAATCTCTCCCATGGAAATCAAAGGGAAATCAGAAACATAACTTCCTAGACATTTAAAAAATCTCCACAATGCAGTTATTTAGGGTATAAGTTTATATGTATTTTTTTACATTTCTAAAAGAAGACAGGTGTTAACGACTATATAGAATAATGGTAATTACTCTGTATCATACCTGTCATTTGAAGGCTGCAAGTCTTTTGTAACCAATAGCTAATTCTTTTAATGCCTCTTGGGGCATTAAATTATCCACATTTTACGTAACAGCAAACTGAGGGACCAAGAGCTCATTCAAGTTCACACAGGCGGCCAGGAGTGGTGGTTCATGCCTCTAATCCCAACACTTTGGGAGGCCGAGGCGGGTGGAACATCTGAAGTCAGAAGTTCGAGACCAGCCTGGCCAACATGGTGAAACCGTCTCTATTAAAAATGCAAAAATTAGCCAGGCGTGGTGGCGCACCCCTGTAATCCCAGCAACTCGGGAGGCTGAGGTGAGAGAATTACTTGAACCCGGGAGGTGGAGGCTGCAGTGAGCCGAGATCACACCACCGCACTCCCGCCTGGGCGAGAGAGCAAGACCCCGTCTCAAAACAAAACAAAAAAAGGTTCACACAGGCAAGTCACTGATAGAACTGGAATCAGAATAGGATAATGGCTACAAAGAGAATCTTGCCCAAATCCTCCAATGGCTTCCCATCTTACTTTACAGTAAGATCTAAAATCCTCACTATAGCCCAGAACACTGCACAGGATTTGGCCTCAGATTACTTCTTGGATTCTATTTCTTCTCTCTCTCTCTCTCTTTTTTTTGAGATGGAGTCTCATTCTGTCTCCCATGCTAGAGTACAGTGGCGTGATCTCAGCTCACTGCAAGCTCCGCCTCCTGGGTTCACGCCATTCTCCTGTCTCAGCCTCCTGAGTAGCTGGGACTACAGGCACCCGCCACCACGCCCAGCTATTTTTTTTGTATTTTTAGTAGAGACGGGGTTTCACCACGTTGGCCAGGATGGTCTCGATCTCCTGACCTCGTGATCCACCCGCCTCGGCCTCCCAAAGTGTTGGGATTACAGGCATAAGCCACCGCGTCTGGCCTTCCTTGGACTCTATTTCTAATCTTTCTGCTCCAGCTACACTGGCTTATCTGCTGTTACTCAAATATCTGAAGTAAGCTCCTTCGAGTCTCTGTACTTCCTGTTTCCTCAGCCTAGAATCCTCTTTCTTCACTATCCACACAGTTTACTTTCTTACTCCTTTCAGGTCTTTGCTTGAATCTCCCCTCCTCTGGGAGGCCTTCCGTACCACCTGCCCTCATCATAGCACCCAGTTATGTCTTTTTCATGGAGTGATCCCTATACAAATATGTTATTCATCTATCTGTTTTATTTGCCGTCTCTTTCTAGCCCATGAAGTTTCATGTTTCATCTACTGCTGTTATCCCCCCAGTACCTATAACAATGCCTGGACTCAATAAAATGTTTCAAAATGAATAAACAATGAATGAATAATCCCATTTCCAGCACAGATTCTCCAGCAGATTCTCCAGTGGTTTCATCCAACAGAATTGTGTTTCTCCGTAATGCCCACACTTCTTTCTCCTCCTCCTTGTCTTTATTATTTTTGTTAGATGGTGAACACAGCGAAAATGCCCCACCTTACTCAGTGAGGAACATGGATCCTGAAGAGTGGCCCGTTTAGACCACCCACAACAATAAAACAGAGAGCAAGCCAAAGGATTTGATTCTATAGAATCAGGTCCTGCCAAGTCTGCTGAAGGCCCCAAGCTGTTGGAATGATGAACTTTTTTTTTTTTTTTTTCGGAGACAGAGCCATGCTCTGTTGCCCAGGCTGTAGTGCAGTGGTGTGATCTTGGCTTACTGCAACATCTGCCTCCCAGATTCAAGCAATTCTCCTGCTTCAGCCTCCCGAGTAGCTGGGATTACAGGTGCATGCCACCACGCCTGGCTAATTTTTTTTCTTTTTTGTATTTTTAGTAGAGATGGGGTTTCACCATGTTGGCCAGGCTGGTCTTGAACTCCCAGCCTCAAGTGATCTACCCACCTCAGCCTCCCAAAGTGCTGGGATTACAGGTGTGAGCTACTGTGCCTGGTCAGATGACAACCTTTTTGAACCCCTTCTGGAGCAGGAACAAAGGCCTTTTGTCATTCAGCTGCATCAAAGATTAAACATAGGAAGGAAAGTTGGAGCACTTAGTATCCTCAAAGTAGGAAAACGGCTGGGGGTGGCGGCTCAGGTCTGTAATCCCAGCACTTTGGGACGCCGAGGTGGGTGGATCACCTGAGGTCAGGAGTTCGAGACCAGCCTGGCCAACATGGTGAAACCCTGTCTCTACTAAAAATACAAAAATTAGTCGGGCGTGGTGGTGCATGCCTGTAATCCCAGCTACTTGGGAGGCTGAGGCTGGAGAAGTGCTTGAACCCAGGAGGCAGAGGCTGCAGTGAGCAGAGATTGCACCACTGCACTCCAGCCTGGAAGACAGAGCAAGATCCTGTGTCAAAAAAAAAAAAAAAAAAGAAAGAAAAGAAAGTAGGAAAACCTTTAATCACTTTATACAACAAATCCCAAGAGTGTTTACCTATTGTGTGTTACCTAGAGGGGTAATTATTTACTGCTAAATTGCATGAACCAGAAGCTCTTAGAAAGGATACTTCAAAGGTTTAGAGGCAGAGTAGGTAGGCCAGGAGCAATGTAGAAATGATGTGGGGGAACTTGCCTAATGTCTCAGACAGAACACAGTGGAAGAGCCAGCAAGGAAAAGGAGAAAGCAGGAGAGACAGAGACATACTGGGTCTTAGAACTGTTCTGCACAAAAATGAAAGAAACAATGGGGAAAAAAACCACAGGACTTAGAAAAGTGAGTTGCAGTAACGACACCAGAATGCCAGGAACTTCATCCTGCTAAAGAACCCCTACCACTACGTTGGCAACCTGATATATATCTCACCTCTCTCCATCATGTCATTTACAGTCCTATCAAGTTTGTTTGTTTTGTTTTTTTTTTTCTTTTCAAGATGAAGTCTCACTCTGTTGCCCAGGCTGGAGTGCAGTGGCACAATCTCAGCTCACTGCAACTTCAGCCTCCTGGGTTCAAGCGATCCTCCCACCTCAGCCTCTCAAGTGGGCGGGACTATAGGTGTGTGTCACCATACCCAGCTAAGCTTTTTGTATTTTTAGTGGAGACAGGGTTTCACCATGTTGCCCAGGCTGGTCTCAAACTCCTGACCTCAAGTGATCCTTCCGGCTTGGCCTCCCAAAGTGCTGGCATTACAGGCATGAGCCACCACATCCGGCCCCAAGTTTTAATAAATGACACTGTCCTACCCACTGAGAAACTGAGTAAAAATCAAATAGCTTTTCTTAAATAATTCTACTATATCTGGGCACTGAAGAGTTCTTCAACTATTTGATTTAAAGCCAAGTCTAGTAGGAGGGGTCTACAATCTACCCTTCTCATTAACAGATAAATTATTTTATCAGATGTATTTCAGCACGGCATGACACTGCTCAAATAATCAATGACTCTCAATTACTCACATAATAAGGCACACATGCCAGATACTGGCATTCAAGGCCCTCCCACAATCCTAATAATATAAAATAACAACAATTGCTAACATCTGTGGGGTGCTTTGTGCATTACGGTCTCTGGTTAAGTGCTTTCCTTGTATTATTTCATTGAATCCTAGTAACAATTTGTGTGGTTATTACTGTTATGCCCTCCATATTACAGAAGAGAAATGGAGGCACAAGGTGATACCAAAGGACCAAATCAACTTCATCTCCCATGACTACTGAGCTTCACCTAACCATTCTGCCTTATACATATTGCCTGGCACACTTTCTCCTTTCTGATTCACTTCCTTCGAGGCCCCACCTTCTTCAAGAAGCCTTCTCTGACCCCAGGCCACAATGATCTAGATTCATGTAGCACTTGGTCACTGTACCATCTTTAAACAATTATTTTTATTGTGTGTCTCACCTCCCCAAAAAGGTGGTTTTTTGTTTTGTTTTGTTTTTTTGAGACAGAGTCTCACCATGTTGCCCAGGCTGGAGTGCAATGGTGCGATCTCAGCTCACCGCAACCTCTGCCTCCCGGGTTCAAGAGATTCTCGTGCCTCAGCCTCCCGAGTAGCTGATATTACAGGTGCACACCATGACGCCTGGCTAATTTTTGTATTTTTAGTAGAGACAGGGTTTCACTATGTTGGCCAGGCTGGTCTCGAACTTTTGACCTCAAGTTATCAGCCCACCTCGGCCTCCCAAAGTGCTGGGATTACAGGTGTGAGCCGCCGTGCCCAGCCCACCTTCCCAAAAAGGTTTTAAGCTCTACATCTGACACTTCTCTCTACCCTCCACAATGCTAATACCTTGTATTAACAAGGCATTCAATATCTATTTGGTAGCCAGGCATGGTGGGATGCACCTGTAGTCCCAGGTACTTGGGAGCCTGAGGCAGGAGGATCGCTTCAGCCCAGGTGTTGGAGGCTGCAGTGAGCTATGATTGTGCCACTGCACTCTAGCCAGGGCAATATAGTAAGACCTTGTCTCTGAAAAAATTAAATGAAGAAATTATCTATTTGGTCATGAATTTGTTGATACCCAATAGTGTCTGACACATAGGAAGCACCTAATAAATGGTTTTTGAGAAGTAATATGAATGAGAGAAAACAAAACATAAAAAACAAATTAGTAAAAAAAACTCTTACACATAATAAATGAATGCAATCCATTTGTTAGCTGTAAGAGATAGTCTGGTAGATTTGAGAATACAATTGGACTAACATATCAAAAATAAAATATTTTCTCTTCCTTTTGTTCTAACACACATAGTGACCTTGACCTCCCAGCAATTATTTTAATATTGTATGTGCTTTCTTAGGTCAAATCCTCATTTGATTTGATGGTCTCCCACTGCAGAGGAGGA
Organism: Symphalangus syndactylus; assembly: GCF_028878055.3. Lineage (NCBI taxonomy): Eukaryota > Metazoa > Chordata > Mammalia > Primates > Hylobatidae > Symphalangus > Symphalangus syndactylus. Next base: position 122,060,769 of record NC_072447.2, on the reverse strand, counting down.
AAAATCCCTCCTGGAAGAGTTAAGGATTTAAGGACTTTTGGACTCTGGATATATAACAAATGGCTCTTTTTGTGCCAAAAAAATTTTAAAGGGCACTAGAAGTGAGTCATACATCAACCAGTTGAACTTGCAACCCCGATATCATATCAAGGCACTTCAGCGTTTAATTGCTGAGAATGGGGAGGAGAGAGCTAGAGGAATGTGACCAAATTGAGCCAAAAAGATGCATAAAGGTGGGTGTCCCAGGAGTTGGCCAAGAATCTGCAGCAATTTTTTTAAAAATGAAAAACCACCCTGAAGATTAAATTCCTCCATATATCATTATATCTCTTAGGAGAAACAGTTCTAAATACCAGGGGAAGGCTATGTCCAATATCACAGCTATCTAAGCCCACATTAAATTCCTTCATTGATATGAAAAGAAGTTGAATAAAGCAGATGTCTCTAGCAGCTACTTGCGAAAGACAGAATGTAAATTAATAGGGGTCTGTTAGGATTGTGGTTTCTGTCTAAAGGATCGTGTATTCTCTATGACATCTTAAAACTTCTTTCTAATACTTTTCCAGGAATTCAAGAGTGGCAGCAAGGTACATCCTCATTAACTAGAAACCACCAATTGACGAAATTAATCACTATGATAAGGCTTGTCCTGTTTTAACTTGAATACCAAGAACAAAGCAAATTACAAGTGCTAAATGTTCACTGCACCCAAACAACCAACAGAGCGTTGGTTTTTTGTTTTTTGGGGGTTTTTTGAAAAAAAAAAAAAAAAGGGATGAGGTCTCGCTTTGTGCCCAGGCTGGAGTGCAGTGGCACAATCATAGCTCACTGCAGCTTCAAACTCCTGGGCTCAATTCAAACTCCTGGGCTCAAGTGATCCTCCTGACTCAGCCTCTTAAGTAGCTGGGATTACAGGCACATGCCACCATACCCAGCGCAACAGAGCTTCTGCAAGAACTGCATGATGCATCTTCTTCAGTGAGAGGAAGTGCTTGGGCACGGAGCACTGTGACTCGTGGAGTGATGCACATTATTCGCAGCTTTCCTGTAGCCCAGGCTCCTCAGGGCAAGTTTCTCAGCCAACAATGAGGTTATACTCAGCAAGCACTTCTGGGAAAATATGCCCATTTCAGAAGGTGGTGCAGATTATATCTCAACTGACCAGAGCAGGGGGAAAGCTATATATTGAGGAAAATATAAATTTTTATCCTATAAATATGGGGTCTTCTAATCTTCCAATACGAAGAACTCAGCCTAGTTCCTCTACCAGCCCCTCTTTTCCCTACAGCCGATCGACTTGAATGCATTGCAAGTCATTGCAAGAACTATCAACTTGAATGTCCTTGTAAAACTTGCTGGCAAGCTAGCTAGGAAGCTTGAACTGTCTACAGCAACCCATATACAAATTACTATGGCTACATTATTTAGATTGCATTAAAGGCCATGGGGTTGCTTTCTCAAAAGATCTTATAAAGTTGGAATCTTCTAATTCCCTTTTATCAACTGCACTTTGCTGAGTCTCTTCTAATACTCTTTCCTTTGTTTTATTTTTGCACTTTCTCTCACGATATGATTCCTCCCTTCCTTGCTATTAGAGTCCTCCCTCCCTTCCTTTTTTTTTTTTTTTTTGAGACAGAGTGTCACTCTGTCACCCAGGCTGGAGTGCAGTGGCACAGTCTTGGCTCACTGCAACCTCCACCTCTTAAACTCAGGTGATCCTCCCACTTCAGCCTCCAGAGTAGCTGGGACTATAGGAGTGCACCACCACGCCTAGCTAACTACTTTTGTATTTTTTGTAGAGGCGAGGTTTCATCATGTTGCTCAGGCTGGTCATGAATGCCTGGGAAGATTCCTTTATTTCTAACAGTCAAAATGTCCAGCAAAACAACTCAGACCTATTTCTAAAATCAGTTTAAAGTTGTGCATAATTTCAAACTTTCCAAAAAACTGATTGTAATTTTTTTTTTAAGAGATCGAGTATTGCTCTGTCAGTCAGGCTGGAGTACAGTCATGCAATCACAGCTCACTGTAGCTTTGACCTTCCAGGCTCAAGCGATCCTCCCACCTCAGCTTCTCAAGTAGCTGCAAATACAGGCATGCGTCACCATGCCCAGCTAATTTTTTTATTTTTTGAAGAGATAGGGCTCGCTGTGTTGCCCAGGCTAGTTTCGAACTCCCAAACTCAAGCAATCCTCCTGCCTTGGCCTCCCAAAGTGCTAAGATTACAGGCGTGAGCCACTGTGCCCAGCACATAATTTTTAAAATTTAGAAATTTCTTAACGAATAAAGACGCTTAAACGTACTCCTCTCTCTAAAAGGCACCAAGATACCTTGCTTTTATTCCCTAGTAATTCCAGAGGGATCTGCAGGCCAGCGTCAAGCCACAGGACATCAAATAAGCTCAGATAAAACACAGGGAAGAAGCTTGGCTTATGGAGGCTGTTATTTGCCACTGAGTCATGATTAATAATCAGATCTGCTGTTGCTTCCTAGTTAGTCTTCCGTGAGTTTGCAGGGGTTATCAAAGCTTGGATTTTCCAAAAAGAAAAGATTCTTTGCTCTCAACTCTGCAAGCTCTGGCCCTGAGGTGCTGGTTGCTAAATCTACCAACGCTTCTTACCAGTGTGGGCTGGAGTTTCTAGCGGGCAGGGAACTCCAGATGCTCTAAGGATAAACCTGCCTCCAGGATTGGGGAAATGACTCAGATAATAGCACACCTGAGTCATCTTCCCATTTGCTTATGAGCTTCATTAGTATTCTTCACTTCAAACATTACCATAGTAGAAAAAAAAGACATAGAAACTTTCCTCTCAAACTCTGCCAACCCTTTGTCTCAGTTCTTCTGCCTCTGCCTTTTCCAATTATCCAAGAGCTGGGTCAGCTGCTCACCGCATCTTTAGCTTTAGCCTCCTATGCCTGAAACAATCCAGACTCGATGCAGGAAGAACTTATATGATCCTCCACCCTGTAACAGAGCACTGAAAGGTACAAACCAGACTCTCCCAGTGTGCCTTGGTTCACAGGCCTGGACTTGCGCTTTGGCCCTCACTTCAAGTTCTAGCCTGGAAACTATAAAACTGCTCCCCCTTTTCAATCCTCTGCCCCATACACTCACTTGCCCTGTATTGATACAGAAAGAGAACATGAAAAAATGATGTGTCAACACTGCAGTTCCAACTAATTTCAATAATGTTGAACTAAATAACAGTTAAAACAGTTTTTTTTTTTGAGATAAGGTGTCACTCTATCACCCAGGCTGGTGTGCAGTGGCGCAATCTCGCCTCACTACAGCCTCGACCTCCCAGGCTGAAGTGATCCTCCTACTTCAACGTCCCAAGTACCTGGGACTACAGGGGAGCACCACTTCACATTGCTAATTTTGTTCATTTTTGTAGAGACAGGGTCTCGCTATGTTGCCTAGGCTGGTCTTAAACTCCTGGGTTCCAGTGATCCTCCCACATTGGCCTCCCAAAGTGCTGGGATTACAGGCATGAACTACCACGCCTGGCCCAAAATACAATTATTAGAGGAAAAAGTAATCTTGGCAAAATGCCTCAGAGGGTTCTAGCTGAACCTTCCTCTGATTCCCCTTCTAGCTGTGACAAATTCTGAAATACAACACTACTGCTATGGCTCAGGAGATGAAATCAGAAGAGTAAAGGATATATATTTAGCTCCCAGAAATCCAAAATGGAGATTCATAATTTATAATGGAAAAGAGTGGGGATAAATGAAACTCATAACCAGAAACAGTTCCCAAACCACAATATGGCCTTTGCATTTCAAAGTATTTCCTATTAACTTTTTTTAAGCTGTGTAGTAGCCAGGCATGGTGGCTGATGCCTGTAATCTCAGAATTTTGGCAGGACAAGGTGGGAGGATCACTTGAGTCTAAGAGTTTGACACCAGCCTGCACAACATAGGGAGACCCCATCTCTACCAAAAACAAACAAACAAAATTAGCTGTGAACGGTGCTATGTGCCTGTGGTCCCAGCTACTTGGGAGGCTGAAGTGGGAGGACTGCTTGAGCCTGGGAGTTTGAGACTGCAGTGAGCCGTGATCGCGCCACTGCACTCCAGCCTGGGCGACACAGTGAAACTGTCTCAAAAACAAATAAATAAATGATAAAAATAAAGATAAAAGTTGTGTAGCTTCATATCACCAATTAACTTGGTTTATTCCTCTTTTCCTTCCTTTGCCTGATGTTTGGTAGAGGTTTTAAAAAGCAAGAAATAGGCCGAGCACAGTGGCTCACACCTGTAATCCCAGCACTTTGGGAGGCCGAGGCAGATGGATCACTTGAGATCAGGAGTTCGAGACGAGCCTGGCCACATGGTGAGACCCTGTCTCTAATAAAAATACAAAAATTAGCCAGGCATGGTGGCGTGTGCCTGTAATCCCAGCTACACAGGAGGCTGAGGCAGGAGAATGGCTTAAACCCGGGAGGTGGAGGTTGCAGTGAGCTGAGATTGCACCTCTGCACTCCATCCTGGTGCAACAGAGCAAGGAGCCATCTCAAAAAACAAAAAAAAGTTTTTATATGTTAATGATCACACACACACACACACACACACACACACACACACACACAGCCAGAATATGAGCAGCTGAGGATAAAAAGAGGCAAAGCAAAGAGCCTAGCTCAGCTGCAGCAAAACAACAATTAGCTGGAGACAAGTGGCAGCTGTCCCCTTCAGCTGTGGGCTATGTGGTCACCAGGTTGCCTCGGACCCACCACACACTCTATGAATTCATGGCTCCTGCCTGGCCACCGTTAGTGCTAGAGTTTCCAAGCTCAGGGATAAGAAACACACAAGCTGAACAATCAATCTTTGCCTAACTAATTGTATTAGTTTCCTATTGCTGTTGTAATAAATTACCACAAATTTGATGGCTTAAAATAGCACAAATTTATTATCTTATAGTTTCGCAGGTTAGAAGTCTGACATGGGTCTCACTGGGCTAAAATCAAGGTGTCAGCAGGGCTATGTTCCTTTCTGGATGCTGCATGGGAGAATCCATTTTCTTGCCTTTTGCAGCTTCTAGAAGCTGCCTGCATTTCTCGGCCTGTGACTCCTTTCTGTATCCTCAAAGCCAGCAACACAGCATCTCTCTCTGGCCCTCCTTCTGTTCTCACATCTCTTTCCCTGACTGTCCTTACATCTCTTTCTCTGACTGTCCTTTTCTGCCTCCCTCTTCCACTTATGGGGTTCTTGAAATTGCACTGGGCCCACCCGCATAATTGAGGATACCGTCCCTCCTGACAATTAGTAATTTTAATTCCTCTTTGCCATGTAGGGGACCATTGACTGGTTTCAGGGATTAAGACATAGACATCTTTGAGAGGCCATCAATTCCTCCCATCACATCAATTAATCAATGTGTATTTCACAAATTATGAGAGAAAATGTAAAGCATGTGCTTTTTGGCTTATAATATATGGACTCCTACAAAATTAGAAGTTGTTTGTAAGGCAAATTAAAGTTGAAAGGTATTAAACTAAAGGAATCTGTGGCAAATTATTCTGTAAAGGTATTAATTTCCTAACATCTTATTTTATGAATCCAGATTTTTGCACATTTACTTAATGTGAGGCTAAGGCTTAAATGTGGGTAAAACCATTCATTCCTTCATGCATTTATTTATTTAATTTAGAGACAGCATCTAATTCTGTTGCCCAGGCTGGAGTGCAGTGGTGCGATCATAGCTCACTGCAGCCTCGAACTCCTGGGCTCAAGCGCTCCTCCAGGCTTGGCCTCCCAAAGTGCTGGGATTACAGGTATGAGCCTCCTGCCTGGCCCTATTTGAATATTTTGAGAATGTATGGGAAGGGGAATGCAGTCAAAAACGATACAATCATTTTCTGATAATTCACACAGAAATGTAACCTTCACACGTACATTTCTGAACCTGAAAACTGGCAGGAAATATATTGTAATAAACCCTTGAGTCTCATTCAGCTGGCGAGCACTGATAGTATGCTGGTTAAGAGCATAGGCTCTGACATCAGCCTACCTAGGTTCAAATCCTACCTCTGAAACCTTGGAGCTGTGGGACCTTGGGTTAATTATTGAATTTCTTTGAGCTTCACTTTCCAAATCTATAAACTAAGAATAGTTAGCAGTACCTATTGCATAGGGCAGCCATGAGAATTAAACGAGATACAAAATATAAAACACCCAGTATGGTGCCTGGTACATTTTAAGTCCTCAATAAATGGGTTCTCTTACTTGCTGAGGCCCATGCTTAGGTGCAAGCGATATACAGGAAGTATCCTACAACTTGGATTCATTATTTTCAGGGCTTGAAAATGAAAGTGAGAACAGGACATGATCACCAAAGGGAAGGCAGCAGGCAAAATATTAAATTAAGATAAAATTTGAGTCTTCCCTTGGTAGATACCCATGGTTTCTAGTTGCAGCCTATGTGAAAGATAGAATGACCTTCAATACTTAATGCAAGTGTGAATCATCCTCAGAAAAACCACATGATTTTATATTGACTATCTGAAAGAACAGTTATATTTGGTATCAGAGCATAATTTGTTTTTCTGCTCAGAATCCTCATGTAGTTTGTTTTCCCTTTGGATTTTAATGGCTCTTTACAGCCTCCCAAATAAGTGAACCTCATGTCCAAGGTGTTCAAGGCTCTGCACAATTTTATCCTTTTTTGTAAAAAAAAAAAAAATTATTTATTTTTGAGATACACTCTCCCTCTGTTGCCCAGGCTGGAGTGCAGTGGTACCATCTTGGCTCACTGCAACCTCCGTCTCCTGGGCTCAAGGGATTCACCCAGGCTCAAGGGATTCTCCCACCTCAGTCTCCTGAGTAGCTGGGACTACAGGTGTGTGCTATCACGCCAGGCTAATTTTTGTATTTTTTGTAGAGATGGGGTTTCATCATGTTGCACAGGCTGGTCTCGAACTCCTGCCCTCAAGTAATCCACCCACCTCAGCCTCCCAAAGAAGGAGGGACTACAGGTGTGAGCTACTGCACCCAGCCCAATTTTATCCTTTTCAACGTTTCAACTTTCATCTCACTTAAACCCCTTATGCAAACTCACTATCCTGCCAAACTACAAAACTTTCTAGTTAGGCCGTTCTGACTGCACTAAAGGACTGCTTTGTATACTAGTTAAAATAGTACATTTCTTGTCTAGTCTGGAGGCTGAGACCAGGGACCACATTTTAGATATCTACATATTTCCCCACAGTGACTAATATGTAATAAGTACCTAATTAATATTTGCTAAAGAAATGGATTACTTGTCTTTCCACTCATTAAGGTCATTTCTACATATGAAACTTTGATGCCCATTTTTCTTTTTTTTTTTTGAGACGGAGTCTCGCTCTGTCACCCAGGCTGGAGTGCAGTGGCGCAATCTCGGCTCACTGCAAGCTCCGCCTCCCGGGTTCACGCCATTCTCCTGCCTCAGCCTCTCCCAGTAGCTGGGACTACAGGCGCCCGCCACCACGCCCGGCTAATTTTTTGTATTTTTAGTAGAGACGTGGTTTCACCTTGTTAGCCAGGATGGTCTTGATCTCCTGACCTCGTGATCCGCCCGCCTCGGCCTCCCAAAGTGCTGAGATTACAAGCGTGAGCCACCGCGCCCGGCTGATGCCCATTTTTCAAAGCTATTTTCCTTCTTCAACTGACAGCCTCCTTTTTAAACATCCTGATTCACCAGATAGTCATTACATTATATATCTTTAAAAAGTTGCACTTCTAAATTTATCCTGATGTTTTAGATTTTTTAAATTCCATACGTCTGTGAGAATCCTCTTTTTTTTTTTTTTTTTTTTTTTTTTGCTAGGGCTCTTTGTGAAATAAATATTGTTTCCAGATAGGCTACTTATGCCAATATCGTTAAAATGATGGAATAATATAATAACTACTTCCTACCTTCATGGTTACTGTGATGGTGCTATTTACATTTGCTTTATGCAACCAGCCTTGTTTTATCACACCACCCTTCTGAGAACATAAAGAAGATGAGTCCTGAAATAGAACAAAAATTATCAGTAAAACAACAGCCAGCCTGCCATCTAATTAGCAAAACATTTAGGGGCACAGAATGAGGCCCTGCCCATTTCCTAATTAAAACATAAAGTCCCCTCTTCCCCATGAGGATTTAAAATAGTTGACTGTAGAATGAAAGGCTCTGTGCTACGCACACAGTAGGCACTCAGTATTTACTGAATGGTATGGGCTCTCTTCTGGGAAATCTTCTGCACTATGTAAACAGTCGAACTGCACCTCGAAATGTCACAGACATCCGGGCCATCTGTCCCAAGAGGAATCTATCAGGCAGGAGAGTCCAGATGAATCACTACGCCACATGCCCAACTCAAGAAAAGCAACTCCACAAGCATGTCCCACAGGTGGGGAACATGTTTATGTACAAATCATAGCCCCTCTCACTTGATTTTTTTCCTAAACCCTACTTGAAAATATAGTAATTAAAAAAAAATTGAAAAGCACCCAGTTTGAAAGCTGGCCACAGATCATTCCAAAATAATTATTTCCTTCCTATTTTCTCAAGAAATTCCCTTTGAAATCTTTTTCAGCAAAGTGACCGTGAGGAAACTAGCACAGTTATCCCCACTGTTGCCCCCATTCTTACCTCATCTTTCTCACAGTCTTCATCTATCTCAAATACATGATTAGGAATCTTTTCTGGTCTCAAAGATTTACTGCAAATATAAGAGAACTGTCTTAGACACTAAACAGACCAAAAAAAAAGAAAAACAACACAAAAACACAACAATAATGACACCAACAGTTAAAGCAAGATGAGCAGATTTCTTTCTTTCACAAACGAGAAAATGCCAAGACATCCTATTGTCCTTTCCAAATTCAGATTCTCCCCTTTGAGTAAACTTACTGTAAATTTGTGTTTCTGTAAGGACTTCCACATATGTGGCCAGCAGCGAAGACATAACTAAGCCCAGAAACTTAAGGAGGGTAAAAGTTGCTAAGAAACCTGTGCCAGAGCTGTTAGTGGTGGCAGAACTTCTCCTTCCCCCGGTCAAAAAGCAACACAGGCCGGGCATGGTGGCTCACGCCTGTAATCCCAACACTTTGGGAGGCCAAGGCGGGTGGATCACCTGAGGTCAGGAGTTCAAGACCAGCCTGGCCAACAGGGTGAAACTCCGTCTCTACCAAAAATTAAAAAAAAAAATTAGCTGGATGTAGTGGCGGGTGCCTGTAAGCCCAGCTACTCGGGAGGCTGAGGCAGGAGAATCGCTTGAACCTGGGAGGCAGAGGTTGCAGTGAGCCGAGATCGCACCACTGCACTCCAGCCTGGGCAACAAGAGTGAAACTCTGTCTCCAAAAAAAAAAGCAACAGTGTAATTCTGGCTCTTGCTGTTTGTTGTATGACCTTGGACTGGTCATTTTAGGACTCTGTTTTCTTTTTCTTTTTTTTTTTTTCCAAAGACCAGGCTGTCATATAGGACTCAGTTTTCTCCTCTTTTAGAAAGTGCTCTGAAAACTACAAAAGGCTAAACAAATGTCTTATTCCTCTGCTATTTGTTCCAAAAACATTTCCCATAAGACATCATGTGAGGAATTAGTGCTAGAGATGAGAAAATGGAGAGCTCAGACAGGTTAAGTGACTGAGCCATGGTCATCCAGCTAGTAAGTGGTAGAAATAAGATTTGGGCCCCAACAGTCTGGCTCCTGGGCCAGTGTGCTCATGCCATTCCTTCAATTCAACTGAAAGAGATGCACTTTTCTCAAAGGATGGCTAAGTTCATCAAACCGAACTAATTATCATCAAGCTTTTTCACTGGCACTACTGGAAAATGCTCACTACATTATCCACCATCAGCTATATTTTAGTTTATGATCAATACAGGTTCACTAAAGCCAAAAAGTGAGCTCTCATACATTTTGGAAAGAATTTCCAAGAGGAAAGTTAAAACCTATTCAATTAACCAAAACACTGCATTTAACCAAACATGCAGGTTACTTGAAGATTTGCTTTATTACAAATTATCACTGAAAGGTTTCACAAGTGGTGTTTGTTTGTTTGTTTGTTTTGAGACGGAGTCTTGCTCTGCCGCCCAGGCTGGAGTGCGATGGCACGATCTCCACTCACTGCAACCTCCGCCTCCCAGGTTTACAACATTGTCCTGCCTCACCCTCCCAAGTAGCTGAGACTACAGGCGCCCGCCACCACGCCCGGCTAATTTTTTGTATTTTTAGTAGAGACGGGGTTTCACCGTGTTAGCCAGGATGGTCTCGATCTCCTGACCTCGTGATCTGCCCACCTTGGCCTCCCAAAGTGCTGGGATTACAGGCGTGAGCCACCGCACCCGGCCTCACAAGTGGTTTTAACAAGGTAAAAAAGCTTAATAATTCTCCTGTTGCATGTTTTCCTGGAATGCTAAACTTACCATGGCAACATTCGAAAGTCCCCAGAGAAGTCCTCATACTTGTAGTTTACCACGTGCCAATCTGTGCTATAGGTTTTAATACACTGAAAGAAAGTAGGAATCTTGAATTTGAAATATAGGAAAAGTACATATATATCCACTTTTTTAAAGTCTGGTACTATGCCGACAGGCTTTCTAAAACCATTTGGCAATTACTGTACTGGGATCTTCCTTTATGGATTAACTGTGTCTCTCTTACCCAGTTGGTGGCAATAAATTCCAATTCATATGCCCTTTGAATACTCTGACTCTCAGTGCAAAGAGTATTCAAATCCAAAAGGAAAACACTAAGGTCATATGCACCTTGTGGAAGTGTTTAAGCTTTATCATCATATAGACTTGTTAACATCATATAGACTTGTTATTTAGGCCAGTTAATGTTAGTAATTTTATTGTACCTTTACATTAAAGGAAGACTACTTTAAATATTTTACATTTATTTGTTTATAAACAGGTTACAAATATATAAAGACATATAAATATTGTATATATTTTAAATATATGAAGAATATTCTTCTGTGGCCTTTGAGCCTCTTACCTCTTTAACAAATAAACTCTGGGCCCTCTTTTCAGCATCTTCTGGTACAGTGGACTGCACCGTTCTGCGCTGACGACCTATCACTGAGATCTAGAACACAAAGAACATTCTTGCTGTAAGAACTGGCTTGAAAAAATAGGGTTTTTTTTCTTTAAAGAAGTGCTTGTGAACTCACAGATATATCTTCCATTGGAAACATAAGCAGATCTCGGAGGGGGTCGCTGTAAATCTGGGTTTTTCTTTGGGCAATAACATTCTCATAGTCCAGGGGCTCAACAACTTTGGCCTTTTCCTTTATAAGAGACAAAAATAAAGTTATTATGATCAAACCCACAAGAGTTAAATTCCTTTCTATGTACTAAAGATACATTACTTCTCAAAAGAAGGAATTACTGATACTTTTAAGTACTTAATTGAGACACTTTCACAAGAGAAATATTCTTCATAGCTAGACACACACCCCAAACACATACACACACATACACACACACACACACACACACACACACACACACACACAGACGTTCCCTTGCTAAAGATAAAGAGTTCTGGCTGGGCATGGTGGCTCATGCCTGTAATCCCAGTACTTTGGGAGGCTGAGGAAGGTGGATGACTTGAGCCCAGGAATTAGAGATCAGCCTGGGCAACATGGGAAAACCCCATCCCAACAAAAGTACAAAAATTAGCTGGGTGTGATAGCTCATGCCCGTAGTCCCAGCCACTTGGGAGGCTGGGGCAGGAGGATCACTTGAGCCTGGGAGGTTGAGGTTGTAGTGATCCATGATCGTGCCACTTATACCTGGGCAACAGAGCAAGATCCTGTCTCTCCAAAAAAAAAAAAAAAAAGTTCTGGAGAAATACAACTGTGTTATTCTACTTAATCTGTGTGCCTTCTAAAAATTATTGAATTTTAAGTAAAACAAAAAGTGGCATACTTGGAAGTCTGCCTGTTGGTATTTACTGCATCTGTACTACTCTCTGGGCAACGCTGGGGGAGAAAGTATCAACATTCAGGTTCCTACTCTGTACCAGGGACACTGTCTCATGGGCATACTAAGTTCCAGCATAGCTGGGGCAGGCATAGATAGTAGAGATGCTTGATCCCGTGGGCAGGTTATGAAAGGGTGAGGTTCAAGGTGACAAAGTCAGTGGATCCCTGCTGGACTTCTTCTAGGCGAGCTGGCCATTGATAGTAGGGTCCAGCCTGAAGCTAAAGTAACAAGAAGCAGGGTCAGTGATGCTAAGAAAGCCAGGATGTAACATAATAAGAGTAATGGTAACAGTTCACATTTACTGAGCCCTTTCTACATGCCAGGCACCGCGCTAAGCACTTTCTGTACATTTTTTCATGTAACACTCATAGCAATATGAAACAGATTGAATCATTATCCCCATTTTACAGATGCAGAGACTCTGGACCTAACTGAGGTTAAGTAACTTGCTTGCCTTCAGAACTGGAATTCAAACCCAGGTCTGTGACTGCAAAGGCTCTGCTTTTCTTTTTCCCCTCAGAAATACACAAAGACGGCTCCCACTTCTGCACACCCATGGCTGACCCTGCAGCTGTGTATACACGTGCAACTGACTTCAATGTCTATCATCACTAGTTTTCATTGTCACAGGTGTGCATGCCATAAGCCCCAACCCCCACAGCCATATGAGGTGACCCTGACTTCCACCACTGGCCATCACCACTGTACATGCACCCATAGCTGTCATGCGTGCACACCACCAGCCCTGACCCCTGCAACTGTGGGGGAATGGGAGGGCAGAAAGAAGAAGAAAGAAATATACCAAGATTCTCATGTGCATGGTACTGAACTGGGAATGGGATCTCACTATTTACCTTCCTATCATTTTTTTTCCTTCATTGAACTTACCACAATCTGATATACCATCTATTTCACCTCTCTGACTATTTGAGGGCAGGGATTTTCTTCTATTTGTTTACTTCTTTAATCCCAGCACTTAGAATACCTGGCACACGGTAGGCATCCAGTCATTAATTGCTGATGAACTTTGAGATATTCAGATTCAACCAGAGCCATGTCTCAACACTCTATTCTAAACCAAGCTGGGCAGACAGTAGTAATTTTTAACGATGATGTTTCATATGAAATTATTTCCTTAAAATTTTATAACAAAAACTGTATAAAAACCCCAAATGTAATTTATATTAAGACTTAATATTATAATAGCATCGGGATTATACCTGTATTTTTGTACATAGTATTTGAGGTAGTCTCTAGTATCACTACATCCATAGAAAAGTTGAGAATAGTTTTTATACATGGTTCACAACAGGTCACAGCTATACCCAATTTCCATATCTGAAGGGCATCTCAGAGTTTCCTGTAGAAGATTATTTAGAAAGACTAAAGTAGACTACTCTGACCAATAAGCTCAGTGTTCAACAAATCTAAAAGATCCTAACCTTTATGCTTTATTTCAAGTCTTAAATTTGGATTTGTAGACCCATGTCTACAAAGATCAAAGCAAGTTGATCATCCCTCTCATGTCTGCAAATACTACTGCAAAATGAGTTGAAACAAAAGGAAAAAATCCTATTTGAGAAATTCAGATTTTCTGACAGGAAAATCTGACCCCTTTCGGCCATACCTACCGTGTTTCCATGGACTCAAATAAAAGGAAACTGACTGCATCTTCCAGCTCTAACGCTCACAGTCTGAGATCAATTTCTCAGAGAAATTGAATGAGTAAGTCCTATCTAAGAAAGCAAGCTTGAGGCACTAAAAATAATCTAAGTCTTGCTTTGGTGCCATTTTCCTAGTACAGATTGCAAAAACAGTCCTCAAATTTCAATGTTTTAACCTGTTGAATCTGTCAGCTTCTCTGTACAATAATTTCACAAGTACCAGGCCGGGCACGGTGGCTCACGCTTGTAATCCCAGCACTTTGGGAGGCCGAGGCGGGTGGATCACGAGGTCAGGAGATCGAGACCAGGTGAAACCCCATCTCTACTAAAAATACAAAAAATCAGCCGGGCGTGGTGGCGGGCGCCTGTAGTCCCAGCTACTCGGAGAGGCTGAGGCAGGAGAATGGCGTGAACCCGGGAGGCGGAGCTTGCAGTGAGCCGAGATTGCGCCACTGCACTCCAGCCCGGGCGACAGAGCGAGACTCCGTCTCAAAAAAAAATAAATAAATAATTTCACAAGCACCTACTTCAAGTATATTTGAAAAAGAAGAAAAAAGAAAATCCTCCTCAGCTTTCTTTTTTCTTTTCTTTCCTTTTTTTTTTTTTTTTTTGAGATGGCGTTTTGCTCTTGTTGCCCAAGCTGGAGTGCAATGGTGTGATCTCAGCTCACTGCAACCTCCACCTCCCGGGTTCAAGCGATTCTCCTGCCTCAGCCTCCCGAGTAGGTGGGACTACAGGCGGCTGCCACCACACCCAGCTAATCTTTGTATTTTTAGTAGAGACAGGGTTTCACCATGTTGGCCAGGCTGGTCTCGAACTCCTGAGCTCAGGTGATCCACCTGCCTTGACCTCCCAAAGTGCTGGAATTACAGGCATGAGCCACCATGCCTGGCCCTCCTTCAGCTTTCTAATGTAGCTGCAAATTAATATGGAAAGAATATGTCAAAATGAATCACTTATTGTTTTAATTTATGGGGTACAAAGTGGTGTTATGATTTTTAATACAATGTAGAATGATGAAATTAAGCTAGTTATATCTATCACCTCAAATATTTAACATTTCTTGTGATGAGAACATGAGAAATTTATTCTTAGTGATAAGATGTACAGTACTCAATTATTAGGCATATTCAGCATGCTATACTATTGATCTCAAAAAAACCAAACTTATTCTTCCTGTTTAACTGAGACTTTGTATCCCACCATTGACTACCATCTCCCCCACTTTGCCCCCAGCCCCCGGTAACCACCATTCTACTCTGCTTGTATGAGTTTGATTGTTTTAGATTTCATATATAAGTGAGATCATGCAGTATTTGTCTTTCTTTGCCTGACATAGTTCACTTAGTGTAATGTTCTCCAATTCCTGAATTACTCATTTATTTAAATGTATAGTATATACCTTCTAAAAATGAAACACATTTATTTATATATATTTGGTCATATATTTATGCTATAGAAAACAAAGTTTCACTTTTCATTTAAAACTGATTAAGCATTCTGGGTCTTCACGCCTACTTCCTTTGTCGGGGGTAGCTCAATTGCGGAAAAGTTAGGATGGCTATTCTGGGTCCCATAAGGCTTCCCCTAGTAGAAGATTTAGGCCTGTGAATCAGGATTCATCTCTCCAAGAAGAAAGATGAGAAGGGACTGAACCCTACATTTCCCTTCCAGTAGGATTCAGTTATAACTCTGCAGGCATCAGAGACAAAGAAAACCTTTGACCTATAAAATTATCATGATTTAATGGTGGTTCTGCCCTGCAGTCTCCGTCATATCCCTTATCTAACTTTCTCATTCAGCTTTCTCATTCTATTATTAGACTTATACATAAAAGCTTCCAATACACTCAAAGAGGGTCTTTCTTTCAGGTTTGTAATTTATCCTTTCTGCCAGTGTGCACACTGATTGGCCTGCAAAGGTGCTTTTTCATAACTCCAAAAACCCGTTACAATAAGTGGTACTTTATAAACATTCAAATAATAGCAACTTCCATACAGTTCCGGGGCAGTGCTAAGTAAAAGGCGAAGGCATTTATGCAATCTGGAGAGAAGTGAGCATATGTTTCAGTCTTCTTCCCGTAAGTAGTGACAGGAAAACCGTCAACCTAAATTTGGAACCAACTCAGTTTTCACCATGGGGAAAACAAAACAAAACAAAACGATTTGTTCTTGAAAGTTTTCATTCACTGACTCCCAAGTTTTCTTGAATAACTTGCTAATAATATTAGTATTTTTTGTTAATTCATTTCAAGGTCACCTTGCAGTCTTAAGAAAACACTTTCATATGCGTTCTGTTTGTTACCAAACTCTTGTCAAGCAGACAAGGAAAATACCATCATTTCAACTTTATACATCAAGAAACTGGCTTGGAGGCCTAAGTTCATCTGTCTACATTAGGAGCTGAACCGGGATTCAAACCCAGGTCTCCCAACTCCTAATCCTTGTTTTTATTAGTTTCCCGAACTTATTCACATATAATCCTCATATTTACCACACCATCTGTACTATTATTTACTTCATATTTTTCTTCAAATCAAATATCTTCTTCATTGAAAACATTTATTGAAAAAGAAAGCTTCATATCATTCCATAAAGGAGAATAAATTGCATTTTTCTATCTCTAGTAAAATAAAAATGCCAATTTTGGCACCATGGCGTGGGATGCAGTACACTTTTCCATTGCTTATACAGGCCACTAAGGACCAAATCTCAATGAGCTTTCTATGTGCAAACTCTACAAATGGGAAGAAATGCACAGCTCCATAAATTGAGATAACTTTATTTCTAATATAAGTGGAAAGGACAGATAGCAAAAAAGGAAACTCGTCAGAATAGACTCAGTTGCAGTCCACTTCCTGGTCCAAAGAGAGGAAACAATGGATCCTCACTGAGGGTCACTAATAGCATCACCACTTAGACTTTACAATTTTGTGGTGGTTCCTGTACATTCACAGTACAGGATGACTGATCTTTTATCATCGTAACTGTATGTGTATAAACATAAAACCATGCCTGTAATACTAAAATAAATACATAAAAATGTACATGAATGTATATATTCAACCATCCAACCACTCATGTATCCAAAAGCACATTTGACTAGCAAGCATATTCATGTTATCATTAGAAATGTGTAAGACACAAGAATAATCACATAATATTTATCTGTAAGCAATGCAAAATGAGCCTGGGTTACTTCTGCTTAAATATCATACCAAAGGTCATTAGTTTACCGGTAAATCTTTTACTTTAGAAACTAGTTCTCCTTAAGAATTCTAAGAATGTCTCTTCTGCAAGTCTGAAGTGAACACTGGCTTCATAGAATCTCTCCTTTATCACACTGGGACGGATACCAGAAAGCAGGCAGAAAGCTGAGCAGTAGGGCACAGGGCCAATTCAAAAACATCCCTGCACCACCACGCCACCACTACCACCACCCCATCCTCCAAACTGAGTTTCAGCACAAGGAGGAACACGGCAACTACCGGTTTCAGAAAGAGAATGATTAGCCCAAAAGTTCTTTTTTGCAGTATTGCAGTCAGACTACAGCTTCAATGACATCTGAGCATTTTCTCATGAAAAATAACAACAGTCTTGGGATAGAAGTAGCACACTCAAAAAGAGGTGAGTCTCTCCTTCCCATCATTTCTCCACCACCTTCACTTAGGAATTTCTCCAGATCCCCCTAGTCATTCGGCTCTCCTTTCCTCTCAGACATTTGTAAGCAGAGCCTAGAGTGCTTTCTCCAGAGAGCATCTTAAAATAACACTTTGCACTCAAAATGGCCACTGGGGGCATGCAATTTCCGGCAGCACAGAAAACAAAGTGAGTTCAGCATAAAGATGCATTTATTGAGTTCCTACTGAGGTTCTGCTCCTGTGCTAGCCCCTGGTAATGCAGAGGTGAATAAAAAAACAGACCTTGCCCTTGAGAAGTTCACAGTCTCGTGGGGAAGGTAGATAAACCCAAGATGTGAGAGCTGATCACAGACTGTTGTAATTTCTGTGCATCTATCATGCCCTTTGATAGCCATATCTTCTTCCAAAAAAGGAACTGTACAAGTGTGTTTGCACACTAAAATGTGTGAGTGCCTCTATTCCCCGTTAGATCAATCAGAAGAATTTCACCATATCGATTTATGTGGCCTCAGATCATTTCATCTTGCCTTCTAGTTTTATTCATAAACCCTGTAAGATCAGAGACTAGGTAACTGTCAAGAGTGGTGTGTGAATATGAGGAGAAGCGAAAGTTGTGCTATGATTCACAGAAGTGAGAGATGCCACCACTGTAGATTAGAGACTTGTAGAGAGGAACCCTTTACAGCATGTCAATAATGGAACCATAACTGTAAGGATTTTTTTTTTTTTTTTTTGAGACAGGGTCTTACTCTGTCGCCCAGGATGGAGTGTAGTAGTTTGATCACAGCTCACTGCAGCCTCAACCTCCCTGGGCTCAGGCAATCCTCCCACCTCAGCCTCCCAAGTAGCTGGGACTAAAGGCATGTGCCACCACATCAGGCTAATTTTTGTATTTTTTATAGAGATGGGGTTTTGCCGTGTTGCCCAGGCTGGTCTCAAACTCCTGAGGTCAAGTGATCCACCCATCAAGCCTCCCAAAGTGCTGGCATGAGCCACTGTGTCCAGCCTGTAAAAAATTTCTTCATGAGGTTCAAATAAAGAGTATTTGACTTTGTTATGACCATGACCTGTTTGTTCTAAATGTGACCATCTTTCAGCAGCTCATCTCTTTGTCTCTTCCCCAATAGGAACTCCAATTACTGAAGGAGCTTGGCATAACTACAATCTAATGATTATGTGGAGGGGGGGGCATCTTTTTAATTAGCGGAACCCAACTTTGCAAAATAGACATGAACATCTTTTCATAAAGATTATTTTCCGGGGAAAATCTTGGCGTAAGAATCTAAATACAAACTGCATTCAGGACACTGACCTTTCTTAAAGTAAACAGCTAAGCGAAAAGTCATACTTTCCATGAGACCAGTGGGTCATGTTTATTACCAACCCACACTTAGCTCACCTGATTCTTATGAGAGCATAGCCCTCCTCGCTCCCCAACAGCCCTTATTGTCTTTCCCATCTATTGTGGCATTTACTCATATATAACATTCCCTGGATACTTAACTGCTTTTTGGGTGGTTTACTTAGTCTCCTAGGCAGGATCAAAAACACCAAGTCGGTCAGGAACAGTGCCTTGTACTTTCTCTTACCACTTACATTAAGCATTGCTGTATACCTGGTTAAGCATTTTATACCTATGATCTCATCTAATTCTCCCCAAAATCCTGTGAGAGGTTATTTTATTATGTCCATTTTACAGATGAGGAAATTGAGGCTTAGGCAGGTCCAGTGTCACCTATTTGTGGAGCTGGGATTCAAATCTTTATCTGATGGACTCCCGAGCCAGTGCTCTTAACCATGATCCACATAAACCTTTATGCGTTGAACTTAACAAAAGCAAATCATTTTCTCAGCTCCGACCACATTTTATTTCCTTGAACGAACTTTGCATTTTAGAATTTTCTAAAACTTACTCAAACTACGCTATCATTCTTACCAAAGTGCAACTTGCCTTCCTATCGCCCTGATGATGCTGAACATGACTGGCTTAGAGAGCTTTTAGTGTAATTGGATAAGGATCTTTGCATTTCTAAGCTGTTGCTTCCAATTTAGCATTTGTCATCAATGAGTAGGGATTAGCACCTTAGGTCTTTTACTTGGGGGAAAGGAGTTGGCAGATTCAATTTCAAGTGGTTAAGAATCAAATTACAAAAAAACAACAGTATGCTATTGTCAAGGGACCATGTCTAATTCACCTCAATATCCTCCACACAACCTAGGAGAGAGCCCTGAGAACTACAAAGCCAGAAGTTTCTGTGTAGGGATCACCAGCTGAATAGTACAAAGAGACTGATCTTACACATATGCCCTCCAAGCTAAAATGGCAGCACACAAGAAGAGAAGGACAAGTTGCTGCTGATGCTTTCAGAATTAAATTTTCAGTTCCCAGCTTTAATTTAGGAACAACAACTTAATGTTCTAAGAATCAGCAAAATATGATTTCGAAGGCCTTTAAATCTAACATAGAAACATTAAGGAAACATAAAACCCATTTTTTCCCTTAGAGTTTTAGCATAGGGAAGAAATTGTTTTAACTGCCGAATTATTTCCCCTTTCCAAGTCTATTTAACTATTTACAAAAACTCAAGAGCTACTTTTAAAAACTTACAAAGAATTTACTTTAAAAACAATAAGAAACAAACAAGACTATGCACTATATGATTAGTTCACACTCGGTTAACAAACGTTTTTCATTACAGCCAGTTCAAATATTATGCAAATAACCTTGATTATCTACAAATGAATAAATAGAATTTTCATGAACTTTCTACCCCAAAGCTCAATTTAGCCCAAACTTTACTCAACAAACTGGTTGACAGGTAGGAAAACTGATTTGAATTCAATTCCTCCTGGCTTTTTGTGTTCACTCTGTGCTAATAAGCATTTAAATGACTCAAAAGTAAAATAAAAAGAGGTTTAAGAAATGAAGGGCTTGAATAATTGAGAGCCTAGAATGGCAAAGAGCTTTTTTAAAATTAGAAATTTTTTTCTGTTCTTTAGTACACCATTATTGACAGAAAGAAAAACAAATGTGCCTTGGAGATACATAATGACTTTCTAACAAATCAAAGAATTTAACGAGTTCACAAAGACATACACAAATTATTGCAAATAATTCATTCCTGCAAGGAGAAATTAGATTGTGCTCATTCTATGCTTATCAACTATTTTATAACCTGCCTCAGATCTTGGTGCTCACCTTAAACTTGTAACAACAACAACAAAAAGACATCTCTGACTTTTTCCTGAGTTTTATAAACAGAACTCTAACATACCTTGCATTCTTAAGCAGAAAAAACTGTAAAGTGCACAGGCGTTCTATAGGTATGTAGATTTAGCCATCTAAATCACTTACATTCAATAAAACATAACCTCCTAGAGGTCCTGTTTGTATCATTTGAACACAGTAGCATAAACTTACTCCATTAGAGAAGCTCAGTAATCTATAAAGCAGCCACACATCATTTTCCACACTGGATCTGGCAATCAGTCTATACCCATCTCATTAACTTGCTCTTGATAATGGAGTAAAGAAAACTGACAGACTCTAGTTTGAAAATCAACCTTGATAGGGGCAAAAATGCACCTTTCTACAAATATTTTAGTTTTCCACCATCCATCATATTGAATCTATCCATTAATTGAAATTATCTCTACCTTTTTTGAGCCCAATATTTTAAGTTTATACAACTGCATGAGATAATATATTCTAAAAGCTATGTAAGGCCAGGCGTGGTGTCTCATGCCTGTAATCCCAGCACTTTCGGAGGCCGTGGTGGGCAGATCACCTGAGGTCAGGAATTAGAGACCAACCCAGCCAACATGGTGAAACCATGTCTCTACCAAAAATATAAAAATTAGCCAGATGTGGTGATGGGCGCCTGTAATCCCAGCTACTCGGGAGGCTGAAGCAGGAGAATCATTTAAACCAGGGAGGCGGAGGTTGCAGTGAGCCGAGACCATGACATTGCACTCCAGCCAGGGCAACAAGAGCGAATCTCCATCTCAAAAATAAATAATAACAAACAAACAAACAAACAAAAGCTATGTAAAGTAAATAAAGTGATAGCTCTTTTGACTTAAGTTTACCTCTTTAAAACGTCAGGAGATGCTCTACCTCATGGTATAACATTTCAGGATATGGTGAGGTGATTTACATTTATGCTGTCTATCCCACTCGTGACTAAACAGGCACACCTTCTTCAACTAGGTTTTCTTGGTGAGGTGAGGCAGGTGTCTACAGTTGGCTGCCAAAAAGCCCTTCCTGATCATGCCCTGAATTTTACTGTTCTATTGGCCCTAACACATCCTGGTCCTCAATTGCTCTCATGTAGCTTCAGTCAAGTTCAATTAAGCTTACAGCATACTCTCCTATTAATAAGTTGTAATTATTTTCCCAATTCTTGTCTCTCTAGAAACTCATGTCTCACTGGCTGGGCGCGGTGGCTCACGCTTGTAATCCCAGCACTTTGGGATGCCGAGGTGGGCGGATCACGAGGTCAGGAGATCGAGACCACGGTGAAACCCCGTCTCTACTAAAAATACAAAAAAAAATTAGCCGGGCGTGGTGGCGGGCGCCTGTAGTCCCAGCTACTCGGAGAGGCTGAGGCAGGAGAATGGCGTGAACCCAGGAGGCGGAGCTTGCAGTGAGCCGAGATCACGCCACTGCACTCCAGCCTGGGTGACAGAGCGAGACTCCGTCTCAAAAAAAAAAAAAAAAAAAAGAAACTCATGTCTCACTTTCCTGTCCATGTTCTATAACTTTATAGGGTCTCACTGTATGAAAGCTCCTATAGCTTAGCCTCTCTCTATCCTTAGAAAGGGTGTTAAGTCAGACAAGCATCCGTTAAACTATCCCTTGGGTGTTCAGCTTTTTTTTTTACACATCCTCCTCTGAAACAAAAAAGCCTGCCCCTATCTATAATCTTTATATTCTTCTTTAAGCCAATTCCCTTCCCTATGACAAACCCCCTATCACCAGAGATACCATTTAAAAGAAGTCTTAGGAGTTGACCTCTATGAAAGGTTTTTTGACTGTCTTAAACAAATAACCTTGAGGTGATGAAAATGTTCTAAAATTGTAGTGATGACTTCACATATCTTTGAATATACTAAAAATGAAAATATACACTTCAGCTGGGTGTGGTGGCTAACATCTGTAATCACAGCACTTTGGGAGGCTGACGCGGGCGGATCACCTCAGGTCAGGGGTTTGAGACCAGCCTGGCCATCATGGCGAAACCCCACCTCTACTAAAAACACAAAAAGTTAGCCATATGTGGTGGCAGGCGCCTGTAATCCCAGCTACTCGGAAGGCTGAGGCAGGAGAATCACTTGAACCTGGGAGGCGGAGGTTGCAGTGAGCCAAGATGGCACCATTGCACTCCAGCCTGGGCAACAAAGCGAGACTCTGTTTCAAAAAAACTATATATATATATATATATATATATATATATATATATAGTATATACACACATATATATATATATATATATAGTATATACACACACACTTCAAATGGTTGAGCTGTATAGAATGAGAATTATATCTCAAAGGCTGTCAAGAAAAGTAAAACATAAAATCACTCAGCTTCACTTCCTTTTTTTTTTTTTTTTTTTTTTTTTTAGTATATGGCTCACTGCAGCCTCGAACCTCCTGGGCTTAAGGGATCCTCCCACCTCAGTCTCCTGAGTAGCTGGGACCACAGTCATCCACCACCACACCTGGCTATTTCTTTTTTATTTTTGTAGAGACGAGGTCTCCCTATGTTGCCCAGACTGGTCTCAAACTCCTGGCCTCAAGCAACCCTCCTGCCTCAGACTCCCAAAGTGCTGAGATTACCAGCATGAGCCACTGCACCCAACCTCACTTCTTTATACATCCAAAAACAAAACGAAACAACAACAACAACAAAATCTCCAATATTTAGTAAGAGATGAGTTCTCAGTACAGAAATCATGTTGTTCTTCATTCGAATGGTTAGTTTTCAATGTTTGAGGTTCCTACACCGTAGCCATATATTTCACAGACCAGCCTGCTACAAAAGTGAGGCTTGCTGCTCTGTCATTCCCCGAGGACTCTTCTGGAATGCTTATAAACAGAAATAGAAAACATAGAACTTAGTTCTATAGATTCACTGAGCATTAATCATGTGTCAGGCAGTGGAGCTACAAAGCTGGGAAGGCAAAAGCAGGCAAGATGTGGGCCCTGCCCTTAACAAACTCATGGGCTAGAGGGAGAGAGAGATCCCTAAATCAAGAGCTACGATGCAATGGAGTAAGGGCTAGGCTAGCGGATACAGAGAGTGCCATGCAGACACAGGGAAGGGAGTGATTCATGCCACTGGTGAAGGCAGTTCAGAGAGGAAATAGCTTTTGAGCTGAGACTTGAAGGATGAAATAAAAATCTCCGTGGCAGGCAAGGAAGAGAGTATAAGTCTTAGCAAAGAAGAAGAAAGCCATGTGTTCATTGATTCTGGGGTATACAGAACAGGCAGGAATGGCCAAGATGAGCTGGGAAGGAATGTTTATGGAGGACCACATATGCCAAGTCAATGAGTTTAGACTGTTTCCTAGTGTAGGTGATGGGGAGCCAGAAGTGGTTTTTAAGCAAGGGAATGACACGAACAGATGTTTTACCCACATTTATCCACTGAAAGCCAGAAGGTCAACGTTAATGGAAATTAATCCATAAAATGACAGCATAGGCTAAAAATTTGTCCTATTGTCTATGTTTTCCAGGAGTAATACACTGAATTATGGAAAACTACTCATTAGAGTTGCATACAAAACTATTGAGCAAAACAAAGTGAGGGCTCTGCTTATGTGAAAAGCCTTTAAGAGAGAGAAAATGTTTGCATCGTCCTTGTGTGACAGAGATTAACCAGAAGATTTCATTTGGAAAAGATCAGCTGCCAATCTGTACTTAATTTGTTCCCAACACCTTTCCTACGGCTAATTTGATCCAAAATGGTCCAACTTTTGATGAGAAATATGTTGGATCACAGTATTCCTTTGTTTCAATCCCTTCAGTGGCTCACCAGAGTCTGTAGAATAAAGCTCAAACTGTTCAGCAAGGCTTATTAGATCCCTTGTGATCTGGTCTCCATCTTCAGCCTCCAGCCCCATGCCCTCCAATCAGGGTGGGCAGACCTCCTAATGGGTCATGTTATCTCATTATTTGATGATCCTGACCTATCTGCCTGGTTATGTCTACTCCCCCCACCTCAAGACCCCAAGAGGCTGCCTGATCTACCCAAGTACAGGTGACCACTCCTTCCTATTCAGTGCACCTTCTGAAACCCAGAGCTATTCTATTTCCTACGCTTCCTTCGCCATCCCAGCCCATTTCAGAGGTGCCAAGGTGCAGTGCCTGATGTTTCCTTTTCTGTCTCTCTACCCCCTTGAATGAAAGTTCTGTGATTGTAGTGTCGTCATCTTATTCACTGCTGTCCCTAGCTCTTCAAATGAGCAAAGTACAAATCCATGGTCAATATTTTCCTAACCTTCAGAATTAAGATTTTTCTGCCTCTTACAGTCTTTCCTGGATGACCACAATCTCTAAAATACTGAAATGCAAACATTAGGGTAGCTGTCCAAAGGAGCTCTGCTGCTGAACACTTTTAATAGTATGAATCATCACTCACTAATTTATCTTTTCGTAAATTCACAATGCCATACATGAAGTTTTCATAGAACAAGGCACCCCACGAAGAAATGTTGGGAGGTAGAAAATAGTATTGGTGGCCGGGCATGGTGGCTCACGCCTGTAATCCCAGCACTTTGGGAGGCCAAGGCAGGCAGATCACAAGGTCAGGAGTTCGAGACCTGCCTGGTGAGCATGGTGAAACCCCATCTCTACTAAAAATACCAAAAAAATCAGCCGGGCATGGTGGCACGCACCTGTAATCCCAGCTACTTGGGAGGCTGAGACAGGAGAATTGCCTGAACCCAGGAGGCGGAGGTTGCAGTGAGCCGAGATCACGCCACTATACTCCAGTCTGGGCGACAGAGCGAGACTCCATCTCAAAAAAAAAAAAAAGAAAAAGTAAATAGTATTGGTTGCGCACTTGAATTAAACCTGAGAAGTCGATGACTCAAGCAAAACTCCATTTGTGCTGGTAATAGCTTTCCCCTTGTCAAACTTCCTCCTAAACAACCTCTCTCTGTCTATCCCACCCACCCTCCCTTCCTTGAAGCTCACATTTCGTCTGTGTGCTAAATGTGCCCATAGGAACATTTTCTTACCTCTTCCCATAAAAGTGCTCCAAAGGCCATGCAGTGTTGAACATACCCAAAAGCCTAAACTAGCTTTGGTTACAAGAAGTAATAGCAAGAAGCACTCGCCCACACCCTTCCTTAAGCACCCCCATTTTGTAATGCTAACCCGTATCCCCTGCAAATGCTACCATAAGACCTTAGACTAAGGGCAATCCTGCCTACAGAGGCCTCTACCTATAGTGTTTGTTATCAAGGTGTTTGACACAGACAAAACTATGCCTACACCTTCTCCTGTACATTCTCCAACTAAAATGCCATCCTCTCAATGTGACAGTGCGTTCCTGTCTTGCTTTCATTTTCAGTTCAACTGGGACCTCTTTCCCCACCACCCCTTGTCATTTTGAACCACATCCGCCGCCACTCCCCAGCCCTGGATCAAATCCCCTTCTCATTTATTTCTCTGCTGCTTCTCCAAGGGGCTTCCAGCCTTTGCAGCTGGAGAAAATCCCAACTGGGTGCCAGGGGTGGGGCGGCTTCATTCACATAGATACAAGCCCTGGGATCAACTGGGCTCTCAGGCCTGCCCTTCAAGGTTTTGACTTACTCCTTGGCAGCTCCCTACGCCTCAGCCTATGGAAGAACAGTACACTTGAGGCTTCGTGAATGGAAAAATTCCTCTCTCTTATGACAGCAATGGTGTCCCAATCAATTTGCATAGTCCAATGTCAGGGCTGTGCCCTGAATCAGATGCCTCCACAATGATGCCAACAACGTGTATATAACTCTGCATCCTGCTACATTTATTTGGCAGCCAATACCTTTTGGGGTATCACTCTATCCACTTCCTAAAGTAGTTCCTAATCTGGGGTTTAGTCAATTCTTGGATGGGCTACACAGAATCTGTGAAACTACTAAAATTATATGGAAGGTGCTATATGTACATCTTTTTGGGGAGAGGGTTCACAGCTTCCCAGAATCTCAAAGGAGTGTGTGGCCCAAGAAAAGTTACAATCTACTGCCTTACTAGCTTCATGTAAACAGGGTGCCTTGTCATCATATAAGATGTATTGGTTTTGTATAATTATAAAAACAATACATGTTTGTTGAAGAATTTTTAATCCAAAAATATAATGAGGAAAATATAAGTCACTTGGAAAACCACCATCCATAAATGACCACTGTTAACATTTTGATGTTCTCCATCTCTTTTCATTTTTTTCTTCTTCCAAAATGGATTCATACTGCTGATTAAGTTGATTTCTAGCAGTTAGTGTTCCCAATAATATAAGAGAAATTTCTGACTACAAGGAACCTTGGACCAGAGTTCAAAAACCCCTTTGATTTCCAAGATGTATCCACCAACAAATATTTGTTGCTCCAAAAGTAAGAGAGGGAAATTCTTAACTGAGTTTTCACACAAGGTGTTTAAAAATTCTAAGGATTTCAACAGGCTATGTGAAGCCCCAGCCTAAGAGCATCTTTTCACTTAAAATGACTGGATCTATATCAATTGGAAAAAAAAAAAAAAGCAGATGTAATCATAGTCTTGGAGAGACACAATAAAACCAGTAGAAGTTGTTTTGTTTAAATGGTAGTTTTCCTTTACTACCAAAATGCACTCATCTAATGATAAAAGTATATACAGTACATGAAATATGACTATATAGTAAAGGCCCTGGGTATCTCACATGACTCATCAACTTACAGATGGAAATTCTTGGGTTTTAGAGCAATGAAAACATTAGGGAGTGATTATGTGGCCTCCTGTGGTGGGTGACAATTCAAAGGACATCACTTATATGTTTTTGGAGTCCTATCGTGTTTAAGGAGGAAGATTGGTGTAATTACTTTACTGCTGCTTACATATTTCACTACTGAGAGAATTCTGGCAAAACAGGATTATTGCTTGGGTCAACTGAAGGACTTCTGGCCATTTAAGTCCAGTCTTTCCAATGTAATTTTCATCTCATATTTAAATAATATCCCATTTTCCAGTGGGAAAACAAGTAAGTCCCTTTCTAAAATTCAAGGAAAAGCCAATTGAAATGTTTAATGGTTTTCTCTATCAGTCACTCTGTCCTCTGTTAAATCAATGAGGCTTTTCCTCTTTCCTCTGACCCTTGGGAGGTTTCTCTTAGGGAGCAATCTGGGCCTAGCTCAGTAAAGTTTCCCAGAACCCAGGAAGGTACTGGCACTACTGCAGAAGCTACAGCCTCTGGCCAGGTCAGGGGCTGGCCCCGGCTTTCTTATAAACACCACAACCTGAGAGCAGCCACTTTCAGACTGTAAGCAAGTAGTCATCGGACAAACAGGCAAAGGCAGCCCTTGTAAAACTCCGGCATCTTTCTCTCCCTCAGGGACCCTTGGCCAGGGTTCCTTTTGAAAGGCCCTAGGGACAGTCCGTTGACAGAACAGCTAGCTGAGAGAGGAAACAAGAGATAACAGCCTTCACGTCTCTGAAGCAAGAGCCATGCTCGGTATGAGGAGGACTTGATTCAATATGGCTAAATGTGTTGTTGCTCTGCGGCTTAGTAAGGGACGTGAGAATGACCAAAGTCTTGAAAGCCCTGGCTCATATCTTTCATGCGACTGGAGCTGGAAGCCAGACCTGCTGACCCCAGGTCCTTGTGCTTGTCTCGGCAGCTGCTCCCAAGATGTGGTCATGGCTTGGGAACTACTGCCTTGCTAAGGATAGGTTTACAACAGAATGCCCAGCAGGGCAGCGATGTTTTTCACTGCTCAGGTCTTTCTTCTTTCTTTCCTGTTTGTGAATTAAGACACGGAAATTTCACAGGGAATAAGTAGGTACTATTTTGCCACCTATACAGGAAGTGGCAGAAAGCGATTGTCATTTTTGCTGACAAGGGGAGGGTAGTTAAAAAGAAACATGGTCAAATCAAAACATTAAAGGTTTATGTATTCCAAATGGAGGCGATACATTCTTTTTCTTTTTTTTTCCTTTTCTGTTTTCCCCCAGAGTTTTCTAGCACAAACAAGTACCGCTGGTATAATCCAAAACATACAATCAACTTAATTTGGTTTTTTTAGTTATTGTGGTAAAAATATACATAAAATTTACCATTTTAACTATTTTAAGGTATATACTTTGTTAAGTATATACTTTATATATAAGTGTCTGCATTTGGCATTAAGTACATTCACATTACTCTGCAATCATCATCATTACCCATTTCCAAACTTCCTCATCATCCCAAAGAGAAACTCTGTACCCATTCAACTTCCGCACTTCCTCCACACTGCCCCCGCCCATCCCTGGTAACCTTTACTCTATTTTCTGTCTCTATGTACTTGCCTATTCTAGGTACCTCATATATGTGGAATCGTATAAAATTTGTCTTTCTGTGACTGGCTTCTTTCACTTAGCATAATGTCCTCAAGCTTCACACATATTGTAGCATGTGACTTTTTTTTTTTTTGAGACAGAGTCTCGCTCTGTCACCCAGACTGGAGTGCAGTGGCGCTATTTTGGCTCACTGCAACCTCCGCCTCCTGGGTTCAAGCGATTCTCCTGCCTCAGCCTCCTGAGTAGCTGGGATTACAGGCACACACCACCACGCCCAGCTAATTTTCGTATTCTTTAGTAGAGATGGGGTTTTATCATGTTGGCCAGGCTTGTCTCAAACTCCTGACCTCAGGTGATCTGCCTGCCTCTTCCAAAATGCTGGGATTACAGGTGTGAGCCACCTCTCCCAGTCTATTATATGGTAATTCTATATTTAACTTTCTGAGGAATCACTTAACTGTTTTCCATAGTGGTTGTACCATTTTACATTCCCCACCAGCAATGCACAAGGGTTCCAGGTCCACTCCCCACCCCCACCGTGTTCCTCAACACTTATTTTCCAGTTTTTTGAATAACAACCATCAGAATAGGTGTGAGGTGGTATCTCATTGTGGTTTTCATTTGTATTTCCCTGATGACTAATGGTTTTGAGTATCTTTTCCCGTGCTTATTGGCCATTTATTTATCATCTTCAGAGAAATGTCTATTTAAGTCCTTTGCCTGACTTAAATCAAGTTTGTTGTTGTTGTTGCATTATAGGAGTTTTTTATCTATTCTGGACATTAATCTCTTATAAGATATATGCTTTACAAATACTTTTGCCCATTCTGTGGGTTGCCTTTTTACTCTCCTGTTAGTGTCCTCTGATTTGAGAAAAAAATCAGAGGACACCGACAAATAATGTAATCAACTTTATTTTTTAAAGAAGGTATGGGTAGAATTTTTAGGGAGCAAACAGACAGCCTGAAATATGGATGGAGAAGGTATGCCTAATACCTCCTTTTTACCCTTCTGTGGGTGAAGGAACAAGAACTGAGGTATTCTCAATGAGGTCACAAACTCATCACCCCTCCTCCAACTTGGCTCCTTTTTAGGCAGCTGATGCGGTAGGGCACTTGTGTACTAATGACAGTCACAGAAAGGAAACTCATGCTGGGTGTGGTAGTGAGCCCAGCAAGGGCAAACAGGCAGAGTGGGGAGGACATAGATCTTACAGGCTTATACGATTCCTCAGCCCTACCAGCTCTCTGTTTCTGGCTGGTTCTTAACTACACACTCAAACTTCCAAACTTCTCACATAGAAGATAAACATGCAGATTTGTCACTACTGAATGCAGAGGAATGCGTGAGTAATTATTGTGAAAAGTGACACCCAAGTTCAGTTCCATCTCGGAGGATCAAACTCCCCTTCTTGTCTCTCTGCCCCTTGTTTCCTTTCTCTTCAGTCCCACCTGCAAAATGGGCCTTCGAACCAACTATTTGTCACATGGGAGTTTGCTTTCTAAGTATTATTGAGTATGATCAATTTACATAGGCAATGAGAAAAAGCAATACATTTTCATTTTCTTCTAGGAATAGCCCTGGAACTATACTCAAATCTTCTAGAAATGGCTGTGTCTCAGTAGCTTATGTGAATAAACTCAGTCTAAATTTCAGGACTATTGTGAGGCTGAACTGTTGAATATCCTTACTGAACGTGAGAAACAGTGCACAGTGCAGGTCCTGTAAACTGAAATTTCTCACTCTACAAAGTACTGATTTGTTATTGAAAGGTATTGTCAATTACAGATCACCAACCTACCAAACTGTCTTTTCATAAGCAGAGTAAATAACCTAAAATCTTCTTACCTAGGAAGCACACCTAAAACCCCATGAACTGCCTGCCACACATGCATTCATTTAACCAAGAATCCAATGAGAAGGATATTTCTAGAAAGGTCTCCACCTAGACATACAAATGGCTTAGAAATTTCAATGTTAAATAACCTTTATGCTCAGGAAGTTCTTTTTTGTATTTAATTCAAATCCTAAGGGCAAAAACTCAACTTCTTTAGCATGTGACCATATGTCCTACCCTCAAAGCCATTTCATTATGAGGGTGGGGGAATGAAAGAAAATGTAGGACAGGAGGAAGAAATGTAACTCTTCCCTATTATGCTTCTAACATTTATTGAAAGCTTGCTAAGCACCAGGTACTATGTGAAATGCATTACATGCGTTACCTCATTTAATTTTAGCAATGACCCTATGAGGTAGAGAATACTATCACTACTCACATCTTATCAACGGGAAAACAGATTAAGAGAGGTCAGAAACTTGCCCAAGTGAGCAAATACAGTCAGTGTAGTACGCCAAATTCTAAGATGCCCCTAGAAGTCTTGCCTCCTGGTCTACTCACCCTGTTTAATTCTCCTCTTGAATGTAAGCGGGACCTGTGAATATTGAGAGATATCCCTACCCTGATTAGGTCAGGAATCAACTGACTGTGAGTTAATCAAAACAGAGAGGATCCCAGGTAGGCCCGACCTAATCAAGGGATCTCTAGAAGAGGAACTGGACCCATCCTGAAAACAGAGATACACCTGCTGAATTTAAAGAAGTAAACTGCCATGTGATGAGAGGCCTATCTGTCCAGGACCCGAGGATGTCCTCTAGGAGGTGACAGCAACCCCCAGCTGAATGGGACCATTTCAACTACTTCAAGGAACCAAACTGTGCCATCTTGAATGAGCTTAGAAAAGCTCTGGGCTTCTGGATAAGAACGCAGTCCTGCCAACACCTGTAAAACCCTGAGCAGAGAATCCAGCTGAGCCATGCCTACACTTCTGACTGTGAAATAATAAATGTGTTATTTTAAGCTGCTAAGTGTGTGGTAATTTGCTACGCAGCAACAGTAAACCAGTACAGTCAGGATTCAAAGCCAGGCTCTATTTAACTCTGGAGTGCATGCTTTTTTTTTTAGACAAAGTCTCACTCTGACCCCAGGCTGGAGTGCAGTGGTGCCATATCACTCATTGCAACCTCCACCCCCTGGGTTCAAGCGATTCTCCTGCATCAGCCTCCTGAGTAGCTGGGACTACAGGTGCCCGCCACCACACCCAGCTAAATTTTTGTATTTTTAGTAGAGATGGGGTTTTGCTTTGTTGGCAGGGCTGTTCTCAAACTCCTGGCCTCAAGTGATCTACCTGCCTCGGCCTCCCCAAGTGCTGGGATTACAGGCACGAGCCCGGCCAAGTGCATGCTCTTAACCACTACAGCAGATTCTGCAGCAGTTTCATGAATTCCCAAACATTTTCAATGCTTTAAAGAGTATAGATATTAATGTAAATCTCTATGTAACAGTAATGGTTATGATCTTTTCTTCTTCTAGTGCAGTTTTCAAGTTTTAGAAATGTTTTTTTTTACCACATTCTAGTACAGAAACACACTTATTGATATGTTACATTTGAGATGGAGGGAGGGGAGAATACACATTCAACAGAAAACTGCTCAAATACAATGTGATAATAGGTTACGTTGTGAAAAATAAGTAGGATGGAAAACATAAGATTTCATTTACCAAAAACACCTTATTAGAATAAACGTGGCTTTTGCAAGAGCTCCAGGGTATGCTACTTACAAATACTTTCCTTCTGACTATTGCGTCAACTACAAAGTCTGTCATGTGGTGCTTCCAAGGAGATGACAACACATTCCCTCTTTTAACAGGGCTCAACTAAAAATGTAGTGAATATGAGAAACCAGTGAATTCTCTGCTGCAGTGAAATAAACTTAAAGAGAATTCCAAAATTCAAACACTGTGGTTGCTTTTTGGAGAGTGTCAGTCTAGAACTAATGGTTCATGTTCCCCCTTCACACACAAACTACACACGGAGGTGAATTGATGAATAATAATAGCTAACACTTAGCCTATGCAAAGGGTTGACCATGGATTATCCCTTTAGGCCTCATGCTTACCTTATGCGGTAGGTATGATTATCACCATCACTCCTATTTTATAAACAAAGAAACTGGGACTTAAAAAGGTTGAGTAAGTTTCCCAATATTCCACAGCCAGAAAGTGGCATTTCAACTCAGAAGTGGACACCAGAGCTCATTCTCAGTCACTTAGCTATATGACCAAAACTTCTGTTGCTTTCCAACTAGATGTTTCTTCCATCCTTCACAGTATCTAGGAATGCTCAATAAATTTTGCTGATAATGATAAGGAATGAGAGACCGGAACCTGAGGGAGTAGATAAGGCTTCCAAGCCATTCATCATTGTGAGAATGTGGGAGATGTGGAGAGGGCAGAAGTTGACAGAGGATAAGGAGGCAGGCTAAAGGCAGCCCCCACTTATGTGGATGTCAGTCTAAAGGAAGTGAACAGGATTGTACTACTTAGAACTCCAAATACATGTTGACTAACCATGCACAAGCAGGTTTAATTCTGGCCCTAAGATCATTTAAAAAAATAATAAAACCCAGTTTTCCAGAGTATATTTCTCTCTTTTGGAAAAGTTTCTGCTCCACATCTGGAAGTGATTTTCTAACAACACTAATTCCAATGAGTCATCTATGATATTAAGCAATGATTCCATAGGGTGAACCCTGATCATATTTTTCCATTGACTGGCAGCCACCGAGGTCAATGAAAGGCAAAGGCGAACCCAGACATGGAGAACCTCACCCTCCACGGCTCCATCTTGTATTACCAAGGACATGGATTTTAAGAAGTACAGGAATGCAATCTATCTCCCAGCACTAATGCAAGGCATCTTCTAATACACTCTGTTTCTTTTCACTGGTTATATGCAGAAGATGGATCCAAAGGCTGCTTGAGGGGAAAGCAACCATAAATTAAGCTGGCAGAAGAAACATTATGAGGCCATGTGTAACCATGAGGCAGTTAGAAAAGCAGGGAGTGGGCTTTCTGGACAAAAGAACAGGACAGCCTATGGTACACAGAGTACAGCTCAGGAGCCTTAATGCTGCCAGCAAGAATCTCCCCAAGGAATATTCTAGAAAGCACTGCCAGTCCACCCCTTGCCCTTTCATCCTAATATAGTGGCTCCAACCATCAACTTTAAACCAATATCATATTGGTTTCCTAATATTTAAGACCTCTAGTACTGATGTTTAGAAGTGTAACTTAAGTCCATTTCCCAGTGTCTTCTGACACTTGGATTTCTTTCAAGTTACAAAGAAAGAATGAGTCATGTTCTCTTAGAGACTGAGGAGCCACTTACAAAGGCTATTTTAAATTTTTCGAGTGACAAGGGTATTATTTAGTTCCCAGAAACAATAATTGACTAAATGCCTTCTTCAGGTCTGAAGGAGTTAATGCAACTTCCCAGAGTTATCCTTCTCTCCCAGGTATAATCTGATTTTAAATGGCAGAGGAGCGTCAGTGTGTTACAAAAACTGAAATCCCACCTCACAAAACCCTGCCTTAAAAAAATATAAATTAGTGGGTGGTTACTTGCATTACAAAAGGATGCTTTGCCTTTCCAAAGGATTCCAATAAAGTTCATTCAAAAATCAGATTCCCCTGGTGTATGCGAAATGACATGATTTGCCCAAATTTGATTTACATATGGGCCACATTGAGGAAACACAGCTGCTCCAAAGTCTGAATTTGGTTAGCAGGTACCTCTTCACCATGATTTTGGTGGTTCACATACTCATTTCATCAGCGCCTTGCCTCCAGGGTCACACAGTGAGGAGCAGACCTTAAAATTTCTTTTCTGTTTTGAGACAGAGTCAAGCTCTGTTGCACAGGCTAGAGTGCAGTGGCTCACTGCAACCTCCACCTCCCAGGTTCAAGCATTTCTCCTGCCTCCGCCACCTGAGTAGCTGGGATTACAGGTGTGTGCCACCACGCCCGGCTAATTTTTTTGTATTTTTAGTAGAGATGGAGTTTCGCCATGTTGGCCAGGCTGGTCTCGAACTCTTGACCTCAAGTGATCTGCCCATCTTGGCCTCCAAAAGTGCTGGGATTACAGGCGTGAGCCACTGCGCCCAGCTGACTTTAAATTTCTGACTCATAATCCCCCACTTCAAGAATAAAATTGCTTTGCTTTTACCTGGCACCTTTCATTCAAAGCCTTCGAAGTATTCAATTCTCATTTGCTCTAAGTCTTCATAATTATGCCAAACAAGTCAGCAAGAGAGCTGGGAATGCAAGCTTCCAAACTACCAGAGATGGGACAAAAGGTTTTTTTAAAAAATATTAGGACTACTGACAGGCAGAAAAATTAAAGGTCCATGGAAATGCACAAGAACTACACTTAGGATATTTTTTGACAAAAAAAAAAAATTTCATAGATCTTACTTTTTTAAATAAACTATTTTTCAGAGCAGTTTTAGGTTCCCAGCAAAATTAAGCAGAAATTATAGAGTTCAGTTCCCATGTGCTCCCTGCCCCAACACAGGCTCAGCCTCCCCCACTATCAACATCAGGCACCAGAGTGGTACATTTGTTACAATCGATGACCCTACAATGACACGTCATAACACCCAAAGTCCATAGGATACATTAGGGTACATTCTATGGGTTTTGTTTGACAAATATATAATGGCATGTATCCACCACTGCAGTAGTATACCGAGTAGTTTCACTGCCTTAAAAATCCTCTCTGCTTCACTTATTCATCCCTTCATTCTCCCTACTTTTTCAGTTACAAAGAGGAAATATCCAAATCCCAGTTTAAATACAACAAACCATTTCTTTAAGAGATGGGGTCTCGCTATGTTGCCCAGGCTGGACTTGAACTCCTGGGCTCAAGGAATCCTCTCGCCTTGGTCTCCCTAGAGTAGCTGAGACTACAGGCACAGACCACCAAACCTAACAAATCATTTTTATATATCTTATAAGAAAAAGAGACATATAGTGGAGAGAAGACAGAAGAACAGAAGGAAGAAAGAAATGAACTCAAGGACATGCATGCTGACAGAAAAAAGAGGCACACAGTACAGAGGGAAAGAGCCCCCGCCTACCAAGATGCGCATCATAATCTAATTGTTTTAAATGTCAGAGGCAAGACCTTCCATTTCAAAGCTCATAATTCATAAGTAATTCTCCCATCCATTTGTTGTTAAATCCATGAGAAGTATAAAGATTATTTTAAATAAAAGAACAAAGATTCAGCATGTTCAAAATCAGAAAAATCATGACCACAAATCCTTGCAATTTCAATGCAAATTAATTAGCTTTACTTGAAATTTAAGTCCCTCTAGTGATTCATCTTCTTAATGGCAGCAAAAGAGAACTCCAGTATCAACAACCTGAGATACATTTCACATGCAACATAGCAGCTATTTTAATTTACAGTTCAGAAAATTCAGAGTAGGCACTTATGCCTCCCCAAAATTATAAAGATAATATGAAATATATAGATATATGTGGATGTACAGGCAAATATCTCGTGTGAGACTATATATATACATATATTCTCCAAAATTTCACTTCAAAGAAAACACATTATAATCAAAGTTCAGGGAATAATACTTAAGAAGACAGGAATTAAAAGCAAGTGGGAATTAAAGTCTAATCTCTAGCCCATCCTAATTTTAATGATCTAGCAGATAGAAAATCTGAGATATGCAAAGCACTAGGCAAAGAGCTGCAGGATTATAGGAAAAATTATCTTAATAATAATAATAGCTAATTATAGAGAGACCATATGTTGTGTGTGCACACACATGCATGTCACATAAATCTAGAAATCGTGAAAGTATGGTTCTTATCTTGAACTCTACATTTTCTGTTTATAAAAATAATAATGCTCAGAGTAAAATAAATGAATTAATGTTTTCAAAGCAAAAATAAAATTTCCTCATAACATAATCCCACCATCCGAGATAGGCACTCTTTTATTTATTTTATTTTTCTTTTTTTAAAAACAGGGTCTCACTCTGTCACCCATGCTGGAGTGCAGTGGCGCGATCATAGCTCACTGTAACCCCAAACTCCTGGGTTTAAGCAATCCTCTTGCCTCAGACTCACAAGTAGCTAGGACTACAGGCACATACCACCGTGCCCAGCTAATTTTATTATTTTTTTTAAGACATGGGGTCTGGCTATGTTGCCCAGCCTCGAACTCCTGGGCTCAAATGATCCTCCCACCTCAGCCTCCTGAGTCACTAGGATTACAGGTGTGAGCCAGTGTGCCCATCTAGCACTCTTAATATTATACACACATATACACATTATACATACACATATGTTATCAACATACAACATCCTTTGGGAATGTTGTTTTGAATATAACAATAATACTAATAGCTACATTTATTCAGTGCTTCTCTATGTGCTAGGCATTGTTCTTCGTGCTTCAATGTCTTATTTTACTCGAACCTTGCAACAACCCTCTGAGGTCAGTACTATCATTATCTACATTTTACAGATGAAGAAAACGAGGCACAGAGTGATTAGGTAAGTATATTCACATATATCGTATATGCATTATTTTATAAAAATAGAATCATACTTTGCATGCCATTTCATAATGTAAATTTTTTACCACTGTCAATAAATATAGATGTCAGCCGGGTGCAGTGGCTCACGTCTGTAATCCCAGCACTTTGGGAGGCTGAGGTGGGCAGATCATTTGAGGTCAGGAGTTCGAGACCAGCCTGGCCAACATGGCGAAACCCCATCTCTACCAAAAATACAAAAATTAGCTGGGCATGGTAGTGCACTCTCAGCTACTAGGGAGGCTGTGGCAGGAGAACTGCTTGAACTCAGGGGGAGAACTCGGGTGCAGGGAGCCAAGATTGCACAGCTGCACTCCAGCCTGGGCAACAGAGCGAGTGTGAGAGAGGGGGAGAGAGAAAGAAAGAAGAAAAAGGAGGGGAGGGGAGGAGAGGAGAGGAGGAGGCCGGGCGCAGTGGCTCACGCCTGTAATCCCAGCACTTTGGGAGGCCAAGGTGGGCGGATTACGAGGTCAGGAGATCGAAACCATCCTGGCTAACACGGTGAAACCCCATCTCTACTAAAAATACAAAACAAAATTAGCCGGGCGTGGTGGTGGGCGCCTGTAGTCCCAGCTACTCGGGAGGCTGAGGCAGGAGAATGCTGTGAACCCGGGAGGTGGAGCTTGCAGTGAGCTGAGATCATGCCACTGCACTCCAGCCTGGACGACAGACTGAGACTCCATCACAAAAAAAAAAAAAGAAAAGAAAAGAAAAAAAAGAAAGAAAGAAAGTCATTTTAAGGACTGCACAGTTTTCTGGTGTAAGAATGTATATATATATAGTTGCCCAAATCCTTACTTTTGAACATTTAGGTGAACTTTTTTGGGTTTTTGTTTTTGCTATTATAAACATATTTGCAAGGCCCATTGATGTTCATGTTATTCTTCCAACGTTTACAAATAAGCAAAAGGAGATCCCCCAAAAGTCAAACAGTCTGCCCAAGGTAACACAGATTGTCAGTAGAATTGCTGGGCCCTCTGGCACTGACTACTAAGCAATAGCTTTCTAGTCTCCTACCAGCCCCTTAAGGTATTTACATTCTAATACAATAGAGAAGCTATCAACAACTACGTTAGGAGGCCTAATGAAATCAATCCTCTCTAAAATGAAAGTACTGATATCAATCCTCTCTAAAACCTAAGAACACACAGGCTGAAAAAATGCCTTCCCCACAAAAAGATATGCCCCCATCCTAATCCCTGGAACCTGCAAATGGTATATGGCCAAAGGGTCTTTACAGATGTGAAATAAATTGGCTTGGCGCGGTGGCTCACGGCTATAATCCCAGCAATTTGGGAGGCCAAGGCGGGTGGATCACCTGAGGTCAGGAGTTCGAGACCAACCTGACCAACATGAAGAAACCCCCGTCTCTACTAAAAATACAAAATTAGCCAGGCATGGTGGTGCATGCCTGTAATCCCGGCTACTCGGGAGGCTAACGCAGAAGAATCGCTTGAACTCGAGAGGCGGAGGTTGCGGTAAGCCGAGATTGCACCATTGCACTCCAGCCTGGGCAACAAGAGCGAAACTCCATCTCAAAAAACAAAACAAAATGAAATAAATTAAGGATCTTGAGATGAAGAGCGCATCTGGATCACTGGGGTGGACTCTAAATGCCATCACAAGTATCTTGATAAGAAAGAGGCAGCGGGAGAC
This sequence comes from Symphalangus syndactylus, assembly GCF_028878055.3. Lineage (NCBI taxonomy): Eukaryota > Metazoa > Chordata > Mammalia > Primates > Hylobatidae > Symphalangus > Symphalangus syndactylus. The sequence continues at coordinate 122,021,860 of NC_072447.2, read as the reverse complement.
CTGAAACAGACCAAAGAGGTGGCAATGTGACCACAGAGGCAGAGATTGGAGTGATGCAACCACAAGCCAAGGAATGCTGGTAGCTACCAGAGCTGGAAGAGGCAATAAATGATCCTTTCCTAAAATCTCCTGAAGGAGTGAGGCCTAGTGATACTTATTTCAGACGTCTGGCCTCTAGATCTGTTAGAGAACAAACTTGTTTTAGGCCACCCAATTTGTGGTAATTTGTTACAGCAGCCACAGGAAGCCAATGCAACTAGTAAGAGGCTGTAAGGCTGCAGAAGGAGCAATTAGCTCCAAATATGGTGGCCATGGAGAAGATGGCCATTTGACCTAAGCCCTGAAGGACAGACAGGATTCCCTTTAGCAGGGAAGGGCTTGTAAGGGCATCCCCGGATGAGGAGTCAGCATGCACAAAGGTATGTAGGTGAGAAACTATAGAATGTGTTTGAAAAAGTGTGATGGTTCAATGCGGCTAGACTACAGGGCAAAGGAATGGATGTGGTGGGAGAAGAAACTTCAAAGGTGGGATGGGCCTTACTGGTGGACATGAAGGGCCATGAAGTCCCCTCTAGGAAATCTGGGTGTTTATGGCAATGTGAAGCCAGTGCAGACAGAGTTGGCATTTTTATGGGTTTCGGTATTGTTAATCTCTCCCACCCTCCCAAGAGGTAGGAGAATGGTACAGTTTCTAGATATTTCAAGACAATAACTTTTTGCTTACCATCAAGGGGGTCAACTCTGACTGAATATGTGGACAAAACTCTGCCCAAATTATTTGTATTAGTCCATTTTCATACTCCTAATAAAGAACTGCCTGAGACTGGGTAATTTATAAAGGAAAGAGGTTTAATTGACTCACAGTTCAGCATTGATGGGGGGGCCTCAGGAAACTTACAGTCATGGCAGAAGGCAAAGGAGAAGCAGGCACCCTCTTCGCAGGGTGGCAGGATGGAGTGAGTGCAGGCAGGGGAAAGGTCAGACGTTTATAAAACCATCAGATATGCGTGAGACTCATTCACTATCACCAGAACAGCATGTGAGAAACTGCCCCCATGATCCAATTATCTCCACTTGTTCCCACCCTTGACGTGGGGATTATGGGGATTACATTTCAAGATGAGATTTTTGGGTGGGGATACAGCCAAACCATATCATTATTTCTCCAGGAGGGGGCAAGAAACATGAAGGTGGGGTAGGCCTACTCAACTGCACCTGGTAACAACTGGAATGATGCTGCTGCTCCCCGATGAGGTCCACTCCAGGTGCTCTGAAGTGTGCCTGGCCTCTGCCAAGTAACCCCAACGAAGCAAAATCATCGATTAAACTGAGCTGCAAGAACTTTATTTGACTCTCATGCAAAAGGTTTCACTTTTGAAAGATCTACTAAGTCAAAGGCCACTCTTTCCCAATTAAACCCAGCAGAAAAAAACAGTGACATAAACTGGGCTCTGGGGTTATAATTACATAATTTCGTAAACGCTTCATTTTTTTTTTTAAATTTGAGACAAGGTCTTGCTCTGTCACCCAGGCTGGAGTACAGTGGTGTAATCATAGTTCACCATGGCCTTGAAGTGTGTTCAAGTGATCCTCCTGCTTCAGCCTCCCGAGTAGCTGGAACCACTGGCGTGTGCCACCACACCTAGCTAACTCTTCATTCTGATTCCATAATTCCAGATAGAACCTCCCCTTCTTTCAGTTGGAACTAAATCCAAAGCCAGGACATTTTAGGGGACAACCTTGCCAGATGTGTAGCTCCACAACATTCCCTTGGCACCCAGGCCACTGGATTTCCAGAAAAGGCATCCAGCCATCACTAGTTCAGGCCTTTGGAATTTTCCATCCTTGGCTAAAGAAAAGGTTTAAAAAAAATAAACACAGTGATGACTCTGTGCCACAAAGCACACGTTTTAGCCAAACAGAGGAGAGAAAAGAAGAGGTGAGAAAAAGATGAGAAGGGGAGAGAAGGAGTGTGCCCACAGTCAAATAATGGTTCCCAGGGCATGGTAGAAGGGAGAAGTCAAGGGGCTGGATCAGGCAGCCAGATCCACAGAAGAGTTTCCTGGAAGGTGGCAGTGCAGAGGCGAACACCAGGAGCAGCAATTGAGGAAAATCAGAACGAGGGGAAAGCAGTTAGGGAATAGTAGAAGGTGGAAAGGGGAAGATAGTAGCTTGCAAGAAAGAGAATGTAGTCAGTAAGAGGAAGCCAGTCCCAGTGGGGGCCGCTCTCAGAGAAAGTCACAAGGGCTCAGAGTGGCAGCCTCTATGGCCACCATTCCCGTCAAGCAGAGTTTGCTGCCTTGAGTAACACGGGTCTGGCAGAGGCATGAGCTGTTGCTCCCCTTCTACCCTGGTAGAGGCTAGGATGGAAGAAAGGAGGGCAGGCAGACCTAGCACCTGAGTCCCTCTACCCTGGGCTCCCAACAGAAATCTGGCCCCTATGGGTGTCTCATGGTCATGTGTCTCTGACCTCCACTGAAGTTGGAGAATGAGGTTCCCTATGTTCCAACTATCCTATATGCTGAATGGCATACAAGTATTTTCTCAATTCCTTCACTAACTCATTTGAGGTCCTGAATCATGCAAGTTGACAGTATATGCACTGTCTCCAGCCCCTGAATAAGTATCTACTCACCCCTTTGGTGCCAGACAAAACTGTTTCATTTATCAAGCACAGTTTCTAAAGGACTTGATTTCTTCCTGTCTGAATCTAAAAATATACGGCTGCACTCATTAAATATTGTTAATATTTTAATCTCTGGTCTCTCGGTCTTTGTAATGGAAAAAAAATACCTTCCTTTTGCCCCTTTTTAATCCTTCAGTTTCCTGAGATTAAGCCCTCATCTTGCCTTCCACCATTCCTCCTACCTCCTTGTCCTAAGTAGGTTTGATCTGTTAAAAAGAAATCAGCGGAGCAGGGCATGGTGGCTCACGCTGTAATCCCAGCATTTTGGGAGGCCAAGGCAGGCAGATTGTCTGAGCTCAGGAGTTCGCGACCAGCCTGGGCAACACGGTGAAACCCCGTCTTTACTAAAACACATGCATGGCGGTGTGCGCCTGTAGTCCCAGCTACTCGGGAGGCTGAGGCAGGAGAATTCCTTGAACCCCGGAGTCGGTGGTTGCAGTGAGCCAAGATCATGCCACTGCACTCCAGCCTGGGCGACAGAGTGAGACTCCTTCTCAAAAAAAAGAATAAATAAATAAATAAGCGGAAATAGATTCTCTGCTTCTCTTCAAGCAACAGTTCACAAGCATTTCCCTTGGGATTTGAGCATGAACCGAACGACGGTATCTGTCTTCTCCCTCAGCCAGGGGAGCCATCTTCCACAGCTCAGCACAACTTTCTCTCTCTCTCTCTAGCTCACTCTCCAGCAACGCCCTCCTTTCTAGTTCCTTCTGCTGCATAACACAGCCCCAGAGGTTCCAGAGTTCCCAGGTGTCAACTCTGTCTTGAAGCTCATTGACTTAATGCACAGTACCCAGAAGCCTCAGTGAAGTTCAGCTCAGAGCCAATAGAGAAAAGGAGAAACTCCAAAGCAGAAAGTAGTAAATCAGCAAAATAAAATCAAATAAGCCAGGTTGAAGAGAATAAACCCACAACTTACAGAAAATGAACACCATTTTCTAAAAAAGACTTAAATAGGACTACAGTTAATACCCTTTCACATTTAATAATTAGTAGATATTCATTGTAGATAAGTACATTCAAAAAATGGTTTAACATAATTCCACTGAAAACATCTGAATATTTACCGAGATGGTTTATAAGGAGAATTGAAACTGTTTTCCTATTGAAGAGGAAAAAGAGAAAAAACAGAACAGGAGAAAAGTGAAGATGGTGAATGTTTATTTTGTCTCTACAGATTTTCAAACAAAATCTGGGAGTTTCCCCAATCTTTTCTATAATGATTTTCAGTGCGTTACAGCCAGGTCAATTAGCCAGAGGCTTGAAAAAAGATAGGCTGGGCCTGGGAGAAATATGGCTGTGGCCAATTAGAACCAATGTAAAAATAGGAAATGCAATCCACATCTACGATAGAGTGCTTCCTCGGGACAGCAAAGCTCTGTGCCATCAGACACGTCATGGACATTATACTGGCCAGTGTGAAGAGGGCTGATGCAAATGTGATCAGCCAGGAAACTTTTGTGCTATGTGTCTCTAAGATGGCAGTGACTAGATGTGGTAGAGATGGGAAGTTTCCATTTATCTTTTAATTGAAATCATCATGAAGCCAGAAAGAACTCAGATAGATTTTCCAGTCCTTCCTTCTGCTTCTCCAATCATGTGTTTTGGAAAGCCATTTCTGGGAGGGGATTCTGCGATTACCTTGAAAACGCAGAAGGACCATGCCCAACCTAACTTGACCTTCAGGCTGGGCAAAGCATCTCTTACACAGGACATATGAGAGGTATCTCGGGACTTGTCGCCAAAGAGTTATTTTATGTGATGTGCAACCATCGCTTTCTCTTTTAAACACCTCCCCGCTGACCCCCCCGCCACACACATACATCCACACACCCACACACACCCCTACCTCTTTGCTCTTTTCTTTAACTGAAGGTGGAAAATTCTATAGGCCTGAGCTGGCTAAATGCCCACAAAGTATCTGGCCAGCTTGTATCCTAAAACACCTCAAGTCTGAAAGCAGTGCCCACTATAAGAACTCCAGGCTCAGGGAGTCCTGTGTGGGGAAAGACATTTAGTTACGAAGAATTTAAGAAAACATGTGAATTGAAATTGCAGACTGCAGACCTCTATTGCTTTCTTTCAGCCAAAATTCGCAAAAGGGATTGTGCTTCCTCATTTGAATTCTATGAAGACTTCCGAGCCTGGCTGTTTGCCAGATCCCTGTTCCTCCTCCACTGTAATGTCAGGACCTGTGCTGGGAACCCATCTGACCCCAGGACTCCACCATTCCTCAAACTTGGGTGACATCTTGCGTGATAGGCAGAATAACGGTTCCTCAATGATGGCCACATCTTAATCCGTGGAACCTGTGAATATGTTACTTTACATGGCAAAGAGGACTTTGCAGCCATGATTAAATTAAGGATTTGGGATGGGGCAATTATCCTAGATTACCAAGGTGGAACCAAGGTTCTTATAAGTGAAAGAGGGAAGCAAGAGAGCCGGTGTCAGAGAAGGAGATATAATGACAGAAGCAGTGTGAGACTGATAGGATGTGAGAAAGACTTGACCAGTCATTGCTGGTTTGAGGATGGAGGACAAGGCCATGAGCCAAGGAATGTGGGCATCCTCTAGAAGCTGGAAGAGACCAGGCAATGGATCCTCCCCTACAGCTTCTGGAGGAAGTGAGGCTTTTTGGACACCTTGGCTTTAGCTCACTGAAACCAATTTTGGCCTTCTGATCTCTAGAACTGGAATACGTCTGTGGTTTTTTTTTTTTTTTTTTTTTTTTTTTTTTTTGAGACGGAGTCTCGCTCTCTCGCCCAGGCTGGAGTGCAGTGGCGCGATCTCGGCTCACTGCAAGCTCCGCCTCCCGGGTTCACGCCATTCTCCTGCCTCAGCCTCTCCAAGCAGCTGGGACTACAGGCGCCCGCCACCACGCCCGGCTAATTTTTTGTATTTTTAGTAGAGACGGGGTTTCACCGTGGTCTCGATCTCCTGACCTCGTGATCCGCCCGCCTCGGCCTCCCAAAGTGCTGGGATTACAAGCGTGAGCCACCGCGCCCGGCCAACATCTGTGTTAAGACACTACGATTGTGGCAATTTGTTACAGTGGCAATAGGAAACTAATAGACCATAAAGCTAGTCCAGCCCTCAACAGGGCCACTTGCTGGACTGCGTTATCCCAGGCACTTTGCCTCCTCTGAGTTCTCTAAGCAGAAACTCACCCCTCCAGGCCAGGTGCAGTGGCTCACACCTATAATCCCAGCACTTCGGGAGCCCGAGGCAGTTGGAACACTTGAGGTCAGGAGTTCCAGACAAGCCTGACCAACATGGTAAAACCCCATCTCTACTAAACATACAAAAAATTAGCCAGGAGTGGTGGTGCACACCTGTAGTCCCAGCCACTCAGGAGGCTGAGGCAGGAGAATCACTTGAACACGGGAGGCAGAGGTTTCAGTGAGCCGAGATTGCGCCACTGCACCCCAGCCTAGGAAGACTCTGTCTCCAGAAAAAAAAAAAAAAAAAAGGAGAGAGAAACTCACCCCTTCAATCCACAGTTCCACTGTGCTGGGCTCAGTCATATGGTCCTGGTGAGGGTAAGGCACCCCTCCTCAGGAAGGCCAGCAACAAGGCAAAGAACTCACTCCTAGAGGAACTGGGCGATTAGCCAGAAAACTGAGGCAGGGGGTTAGCTATGGACAGGCTGGGGGGCCAGACAGAGATACAATGAGTGAGACAAAGACACAGGGGGACAAGAAGATCCAAATCCAGTTGACTGAAAATGGATTTTAAAGGCAGGGCAGAACCAGCAGCCTATGGACTTGAAGAACCTGGGCTCTAAATATGAGACTCCCGGATGTCTCTGAGCCTGGGGGCAGTACTGAGCAAAGGAAGCAGGGCAGGCAGGGAGAGGGAGCTGGGTTTGTTATTACAGAACTGAAGCGAGAAGCCTTATGGAATTTTCTTCTGGCTCTCCTGATGAGAATTCTGCCAGACCATTTAGAAGGGACAGCCGGAGGCCAAGTTCCCTTGCAAGTGGTCATGTCGGTCACTAGGAGTAGAGGAGCAAGTCTCCCCAGGGTCAAGTTAGCAAGGGAGGGCTTTCTTTGCTCCACAAACTATAGAGCATGTCATAAACACTCGGCTGAACACAACGAGAGCTATTGGCCCCTGTGAGCTTTGAAATAACGATTCAGTTCCATTTATGTATCGGTTGATTTAGAACCTTCTTGAACTTAAGTTCTTTCTGGGTGGGAAGGTAGGTACCTTGGAAGGTAGCATTCCCTCCTTCAGATCTCTAGGAAACGATTTAATGTACTGAAGCATTAGGAACGTGTTCACCTATGAAAGTAAACTGGCCATGCCAACAGCACTCTTCCATTCACACCGTGAACACTGTGACAACAGGCCCTGCAAGGCATAAAGCTGGCAGTTTCTCAAGTGGGAAAACTAAACTACTAATATAAAAGGCATGGAAAGAAATATATATGTTGTTATTTTTGGACAGCACTAACCCACTTGAAAAAAATCATGAAAACAGTTCCATGAAAATGATCCCAGGTACCTCTGCAGAGCCAGTGTTCTGGATATTTTTTTCCATATAGTTATTCAAATAGCAAAGTAAGGAGGAATGGCCAATTGCAAACAGTTCTCAATATCCTTAGGCTTACTTTGGCAAGGAAAAATCTATACTGATCTTGCCCACATTTCTCAATAACAACCCCATCCCTCTTTTTTTTTTTCTGTCCTCACCTCCTACTTTCCCACTAAAGAGACCTAAGCTTGTTTAGAAGTAAACACTGTTTCCCAATAGAGCGAGATCATCACCAAAACCACATAGAAAGAGCTTCCTCCACCTGATTGATTGTGGAATCTGGCATCCCTCTAGTATTTCTTCACATGGTTACTCCAAAGGAATCAGGACACCTGGAGTTCATTACCTGCTCTGTCATTTCATTAATATAAATAACCTATGGCCTGCCTCACTGAAAACCATGCCTCTGTTTCCCCACTTACAGAAGAGGGGTGATGACTATGTGATATGTGTTCAGTAGTGACCTGTAGACCTATGAGGCCACAGATAAACAGCATTTTTAACTCTTCTTAAGATTTCGGCTATAAAAACTCAAGGTCTTGTCACCACTTAAAAAACAGGCCGGGCACAATGGCTCATGCCTGTAATTCCAGCACCTTGGGAGGCCAAGGCGAATGGATCACCTGAGGTCAGGAGTTCGAGAGCAGCGTGGCCAACATGGTGAAACCCCGTGTCTACTAAAAATACAAAAATTAGCCGGGCGTGGTGGCAGATGTCTGTAATCCCAGCTACTCGGGAGGCTGAGGCAGGAGAATCGCTTGAACGCAGGAGGTAGAGGTTGCCACTGCACTCCAGCCTGGGTGACAGAGCAAGACTCTGTCTCCAGAAAAAAAAAAAAACCTTATACAAATGAATTCCCCAGCCTTCTGACACACTTCACTGAAACACTTCAAATAAAGATGTTCTGTCTCAGAGACTTGGAAGCAACACTTGACCTCTCAGTTAAATCTTACCCAGTAAAATATTTCCAGTCATTAGGGAAAGCAATGCGATGGGAAAGCTGAAGTATCGGAATATCTTCTAACATTTCTTAGCAGCTTGAAACATATATACAATCCAACAGAAGTCAAAAAAGGCAAAAGCACATAACTTCCCATGAACAATAAACTCAATAGGCAATAAAAGTGGAGAAGAATCGCAGGAAATCATTAATAGCAAATTTAGGCATGATTGTGCAAGGCTGTACGCAGACAAAAGATGAACCACGTGGAGCTGGAACACTCGGCATGTTTTCCACTGTACTGACTCTGCTAGGAACCTGTGCGCACTATTCTTTTTATTTTTTTGTAAAGACGGGGATCTCGCTATGTTGCCCAGGCTGGTCTTGAACTCCTGGCCTCAAACAATCCTCCTGCCTCAGCCTGCCAAAGTGCTGGGATTTTAGGCACTAGCCATCATGCCCAGCCACACACTATCCTTAACAGAACTTATCCTGCTACCACAAAACCAGAATAGCCCAATATAAAAGAATAATTTCTCAAGACAGCTTTAAGTTTTAAAATTTCCTATTAAAATGTATGTTTCCGAAATATATATATATTTTTTGAGACAGTCTCACTTTGTCGCCCAGGCTGGAGTGTAATGGCATGATCTCAGCTCACTGCAATGTCTGCCTTCCAGGTTCAAGTGATTCTCATGCCTCAGCTTCCCAAGTAGCTGGGATTACAGGCGTGCACCACCATGCCCAGCTAATTTTTGTATTTTTGGTAGAGACAGGGTTTTACCATGTTGGCCAGGCTGATCTCAAACTCCTGACCTCAAGTGATCCACCCGCCTGGGCCTCCCAAAGTGCTGGGACTATAGGTGTGAGCCACCGTGCTCAGCCCCCAAAACAGAACTTTAAAAAAGCATTTGAATTTCAATATTCATTTGACTATTAAATGTGAGGATTAACAGTGAAAGGGATATCGATAAAGGTTTTTTGGTTTTTTTTTTTTTTTTTGAGACAGGGTCTCAGTCTGTCACCCAAGCTGGAGTACAGTGGCACAATCAAGGCTCACTGCAGCCTCGAACTCCTGAGCTCAAGGAATCCTCCCACTTCAGTCTCTGAAGTAGCTGGACTACACGCATGTGCCACCAGGCCTGGCTCATTTTTGTTTTAATTTTGTAAAGATGGGGGTCTCCGTGTATTTCCCAGGCTGGCCTGGAACTCCCAGGCTCAAGCAATCCTTCCAGCTCAGCCTCCCAAAGGGCTGGGATTACAGGCGTAAGCTAAAGTGCCTGGCATCAGTGAAGGTTTGAAAGGGAAAGGTAGGCATGTCTAAGCTCTGTTTTTCCACACAGATTCCAATTCTCTTCTATTCACCCCTTTGCATAAATCACACTGGCATAAAGGTAAGTGCTTCTGCCAAAGGCCACAGGTACAGTTTCCCCAGTCTGGAGAGCCTTCCGGCCCAGGCACAGGACAGAGTGCTTCTCTCCACTTGAGGACCAGCCTTCCCACTCACTCATTAAACTGATGTGAAGGTGGAAAATGCCAAAAACCCAGAACCCTTGCTACCATCCACTAGGCTTTTCAGTATGACTAAGTCAGACTGGGAGCAGGTATTGGCAAGAACCTCATGCAGAGGGGTCTGCCAGCTTGTTCTTCCAGGAAGGGTAAGATTCTTGGCTCAGCCATGTGGCTCACCCCTTTGAGGCATTATCTGGAGCAAGGAATTAAAGCAAGGGTACCTGCTTCCCCTCTTCCAGTTAACTTTTCTGTCTGCTGACTTGTAACACATACACAAAAGACGTCTCTTGCCCACCATAAAGCCTGGGGATGATAATGCGAGCCAACAGTCATCAGTACTTAACAATTGCCAAACCCCGCTCAAAGTGCTTTAAATATTATTCATTAAGAATATAATAACTCATTCAAGGCTGGGCATGGTGTCTCAAGCCTGTAATCCCAGCACTTTGGGAGGCTGAGGCAGGCGGATCATCTGAGGTCAGGAGTTTGAGACCAGCCTGGCCAACATGGCGAAACCCTGTCTCTATACTAAAAACACAAAAATTAGCCGGGCAATGGTGGTGCACACCTGTAGTCCCAGCTACTAGGGAGGCTGAGGTGGAAGGATCACTTGAACCCAGGAGGCGGAGGTTATAGTGAACCAAGTTTGTGTGATTGCACTCCAGCCTAGGTGCCAGAGCGAGACCCCGTCTCAAAAACAAAACAAAACAAAAAAAATAACTCATTTAAGCCTTTCAACAAGCCCCTCAGGGGGTTACCAATGCCCAGGAAGGTTAAATAATTGGCCCAAGTTCATCCAGGGCTGAACTATGAACCTGGGCAGCATGCTTCCAGAGCCCAAGCTCTTAAACACTTTGCTCTGAAGCACAAGCTTACAGGCAATGGCAGCTAACTGAGGTTGTCCCTTTGCTCCATTCAAGCTACTGCTCTGGGAGCGTCCAGGGTGGGGTCCTGCAAGGAATCAAAAAGGCATCTGGCTGTAAGCTGATATAAACGGCAGGCCAATGTTACCCACCAACTCCTCTGCATGCCTGATAAAAATTAAACCAAGAGGTGTAAATCTCAAAGAGAAACATATTCTAAGTACCCTTAGGATTTACAGAAAAGAAGAAATGGCTCGAGCTGTACCCTCATGTAGTTTTGGCCTCTCCTTCCATGATAAACAAATTATTTTTAAAAACTAACAATCTTTCAACATGCCCTGCTGACAATTCTATAGCTCAGGAGAAAGCACAGACAGGTGAATTACTCCTCTGAACTGAACAGCAAGGGTGGTTCTTGACCTGGAGCATGGGGAAGTAGCAACCACTGCTTGCAATCCACAGGTCAAGTAAGAGAACGCCAAGATGAGTTAGTTACACACGCACACTATATAGGAATTTCTCAGCCTGTCAGATGTTTAGATGTTACCATTTACTCTCCACTTTCCATAAAAAGCTGGTTGGGGGTGGGGCAGGGTCTGTGGTCAAATAAATGTGGGAAATGCCATAAACAGAACAATGTTCATTAGTAAAGGCCTATTTAACCTTGTCGAACCCAGAAAGGATGAAAGTCTTGAAAAACGTTAAGGATCTCAAGAGAGAGCACTGGGGGCTGGGGTGGGGGTCGGAGATGGGGTGAAGACTGGGAAACCACTGACCACTGGCCTCCTATCTGGCTTCTATCTTCTCTAGGTTATTTGCATACCTCTAGTCTCCCTTAAAAGCAGGAACTATCCTATTAGCCTCTTCCTGAGCACCTGAGCAGGAAGTCAACCCCTCATTGACCCCCTGCTCCTCTAGGGCAACTGCTGCTCAGACCCACCCCAGAGTGGGATCTGCCCAAGGGGTGAACTCACTTCCCGTCCCCATTCTAACTGGAAGTCTGGGGCTGGCCTCCAGATCATTTCTCCACACCCTGCCTCCCACTTCCCTAATCACCCCCAAAGGTACAAACCTCTTCAATCAGCTAATCTCGCCTACAATTTCATCTCGGTCCACTCAGCCCTGGCCTTTTCCTGGCTCTTCCTCTCCTTCCTGAACCCACTTGGAACACTTTCCACCTCTGCCCTCAAGAACCCTAGTCCTTTGCCAAAAGACAACCTTATATGCTCAGCCACTGTCTTGCTTAACTGAAACCTGGCTTTGCCCTGACAACTCTCTCAAACAGAAGTTGCTCATTTTCTTTTCCCTTCCCCTATCAACAAACTTGCTTTTCCTTCAGTTCACCCAAGCTGAGAAACCTCAAAATTATCTTGACTCCACCTCCGCTCTTCCTCTCTTTCTTCCTCCCCCTTCTCCTTCCCTTTTAAGAATCACCAAATCCTGTTGATTTTCTCAGCACAATGTTTCTTATGTCTTCTCCCTTATCTCCATTCTCATTGCCTCAGTTAAAAGCCTTTGTTGGCCTGGTGCAGTGGCTCAGGCCTGTAATCCCAGCATTTTGGGAGGCAGAGGTGGGTGGATCACCTGAGGTCAGGAGTTCGAGACCAGCCTGGCCAACGTGGTGAAACCCCGCCTCTACTAAAAATACAAAAATTATCTGGGGCGTGGTGGCACGCACCTGTAATCCCAGCTACTCAGGAGCCTGAGGCAGGAGAATCGCTTGAACCCGGGAGGCAGAGGTTGCAGTGAGCTGAGATCGTGCCATTGCACACCAGCCTGCGTGACAGAGCCAGACTCTGTCTCAAAAAAAAAAAAAAAAAAAAAGCCTTTGTTATCTCTCTCCAGAACTATAGTAACTGTAGTTTAAGTCATTTCCTGGCCTCCAGGCTCTTCTCCCAACAATGAGTCCATCCTACCCAAGGTTGGCAGTGTATTTTCACAAAACACCTAAGAATCTACTGCACTCCAGACACTGTGTGAGGGGCTGGGTTGGGAATAAAAATGAATACACAGCCCCTGGCTTCTCGGCTCACACCCAGAAATGATACAAAACATTGCCCCCTCCCTGACTGTATTCAGTGGCAGATCCTTCTGGAATACTGTTTTTTTGTTGTTGTTTTTGTTTGTTTTTTTTGCCCGATCTCTTTTTTTAACCTTTATGAATCACTTATACATTAGAAACTTTCCATATGTTACCTTCGTTATTCCCAAGAACTCCACAAGGGAGGTACTACTATTTATCCCCATTTCACAGATAAGGAAAATGAGACCAGGTTACTTGCCTCTGTTCACAATTCAGGCAGGTGACAGACATTGGGTTCAAGACCAGATCTGATCCTCTAGCTTATGCTCTGTCTCTCACATCTTAAGTAGGACGTAGAAAACTTGGAAAAGAGCCCAAACAGGATGATCATGATATGAAGAATCTTGAAACCAAGTCATGTGGGGAACGAAGGAAAGAAATGTAGCCTCTTTGGCTTTGTGAAGAGTGAATTTAAAAATGACATGGTGGCTGTCTCTAAATATTTGAGAGGTTGTTATGCAAAAGAGGAAGGAAACAAACATGTGTGGCTCCAACAGCAGAGCTAGGTCTAGCCCATGGTGAAATTTACACAGTAAATTTCGGCTCAAGAACCTTTTCTAACATAGCCCTCTAACAGGCAGGGGTGTTTAAGGAGAAGCTAAATAATCATTTGTCAGGGGTGGGTGGAAAGGGCATTCCTGCCTTGAGTGGACAAGTGGTCTAGATGAGTGTTTCTGTGCACATAAGAATCATCTGGGGTCCTTTTAAAAAATACAGATGCAGGCCCCACCCCAGACTTAGCAAAACAGAATCTTGGGGGATGGAGACTGTATTGCAAGAATCACAAACAAGGAAATAAGTCTGTAAGAAGATTCATTCAAGCCTCAATAGATGAACTATGAAAGGCCAATCAACATGAAAAACTGTTCAACTTTAAGAGTAATCAAGGAAATGCAAATTAGAACAGTGATGTACCATTTATTTCCTATCAAACTGCAAAAAAATTTAAAATGTTACTAACAAGCGTTGGCATGGAAGAGGGGAAATGAACACCCTCACACTCTCCTGGTGAAAGAGTAAACTGAAGCTACTTTCTGTAGAGCAATTTAACAGTATGTTTAAGAGGAATTTTTAATACTAAAAATGTGTACAGTGTAATCTTTGAGCAAGCAAGTTCACTGATAGAAATTTATCCTAAGGGGACAATTTGGCAATTTTGAAGATGCCTTCTCAAAGACATTCACTCAATTACTGATGGTAATGCTCTATATCTGCATATATAGTATATGCAGTCCAATATAGTAACCACTAGCCACATGTGGCTATTGAGCACTTGAACTGTGGCAAGTGAAATTTAGAAATTGATTATTATTATTACTTATTTTTGAGTCGGAGTATCGCTCACCTAGGCTGGAGTGCAGTGGTGGGATCTCAGATCACTGCAACCTCCACCTCCTGGGTTCAAGCGATTCTCCTGCCTCAGCCTCCCGAGTACCTGGAACTACAGGCATGCACCATGACACTCACCTAATTTTTGTATTTTTTTTTTTTAAGTAGAGACGGGGTTTTGCCATGTTGGCCAGGCTGGTCTCAAACTCCTGTCCTCAGGTGATATGCCTGCCTCAGCCTCCCAAAGTGCTGGGATTACAGGCGTGAGCCACCATGCCTGGAATATGATTATTTTTAATTAATTTAAATTTAAAAGTAAAGAAAGATATATAGCTATTTACCTTTATAGTTCATGTTCATAACAGCACAAAATCAGAAAAACTATCAAAATATCAAACAATAAACGATAATTACCTCTGGTACACCCATAATGAAAATTTAGGCAGTCATTAAATATGATTATATAGATTTGTATTTATTGATATCAAAAAATATTCATAAGATACTGATAAATGAAAAAAAATTATTTAAGTTTGTGTGGCCAGGCAAAGTGGCTCATGCCTATAATCCCAGCACTTTGAGAGGCCAAGGTGGGAGGACTGCTTGAGCTCAGGAGTTTGAGACCAGCCTGGGAAACATTGTGAAACCCTGTCTCTACTAAAAAACAAAACAAAACAAAAACAAAAAAAACTTTAGCTGGGCATGGTGGCGTTCTCCTGCAGTCCCAGCTACTTGGGAGGCTGAGGTGGGAGGATCCCTTGAGCCCCAAAGGTCAAAGCTGCAGTGAGCCATGATTACACCACTACACTCCAACCTGGATAAAGAGCAAGACTTTATCTCAAAAACTATATATATAAATAAAAATAAAAAGTTTGTGTATATTTCTTTCCATCCATATGTGTGTGTATGTATATGTATGTATAGATATGCATACATCTATATATACAGTATATATGTGTATAGATGTGTATATATACACATAGAGAGAAAGAATGGTAAATATTTACATTAAAATATTTACAGAGCTTCCTCTGGGTAATGAGATGGTGATAATTATTCTTACTTTTCTGTTTTACTAGCTGTTGTACAATAAACGAGCATTTGGCATGTAATAAAGCAATGAAGCCCTGGCGCGGTGGCTCACGCCTGTAATCCCAGCACTTTGAGAGGCCGAGGCAGGTGGATCACGAGGTCAGGAGATCGAGACCATCCTGGCAAACACGGTGAAACCCCGTCTCTACTAAAAATACAAAAAATTAGCCGGGCGTGGTGGTGGGCGCCTGTAGTCCCAGCTACTCGGGAGGCTGAGGCGGGAGAATGGCGAGAACCCGGAAGGCGGAGCTTGCAGTGAGCCGAGATTGCGCCACCACACTCCAGTCTGGGCGACAGAGGGAGACTCCGTCTAAAAAAAAAAAAAAGCAACGAAAGCTTAAAAAACAAAGGTTCACTGGTGATTAGAATAGAAAGAGACTCAATCCAGAGAATTTTTTAACATGTTAGTCTTAGAAAACAAATTTTCCTATTTGGTGCTTAAACGAGGGTTCAGCAAGGAGGCCTCTCTGGCTTCACAGCAACCTGCACCGGTCTTTTGTACAGATCCTAGTGGAGTGGCTTGCTCTGGGCCCTGCTAACCTCCAGTAGCGAGGCTATTTTATGTTTAGGTGCTAACACTCTGGTTAACTTTCCTGACCCTCAGTTCATTGACAGCTCAGTTCATTGAGAGCCTCTGAACTGGAAATGCTTGGTCAAGAAGCCCAAGTTGAAACCGGCTTTTATTCCGTATTGTTCTCACCTCCTTACAGATGAGGCTGTGGGTTTTGTCCTACATTACCTACTTTCCACAAATTCCCTTGGGAAGAAGGAGTAGAGGAGTGGTTCCGTTTCAGCGCTTCCCTAAATGCAAACATAACAAACATTCCATGCAAAGGTAGTTGTGAGCGGCGGGTTGGGAGAGTCAACAGCTGCAGACGCTTTTCAGCCATTCTCAGCTTCTGGAGAGCTTTTCTCTACAGGAGCTATTAAACGAAATCTGGCTGATGCCAGCCAGGGGACGCTGCGTGCATTACGGCGCCTCCAGGGGCTACAACCCCTAATATCTAGCAATTCTTTCCCGATCTTTTGGCGCACAAGGAATTGAGGGTACGCTCCGCAGTAAACAGTATTTAAACAGCTACTGGGCGACTCTTCCTGGCTGATAAAGTGGCTTCTCTAAAGGGCAGCCATAATACAACAGGTTTAGCAAAATGCCTTTGTTCCCCTGCGGCACCAGTAGCTACATCCTGAATTACAACAAAATCAATTTAAAAATTTAAAACTCTGCATTTTAAACAAGTATATATGTAAACACTTCTCTCTTAATCACATAAACTCTCAGGTTATAATGTTTCTCCCCAATCCCCTCTTGAGAAATCTGTCAATGATGATTCTGTAATTATCCCTTTCTCTGGGTTAAAACTGACCTTCATAAAAATGCTGAACTTATAGGAAAATGCAGTAACAGTGGAACAGTCTCTCTGTCTGCTTTATTATGTAGTTAATTAATAGATTTGTGGAAGTACTAATAACTGAATAACAGTTTGAATATGCAACAACATGCTATATATAGCCCAGGCCTAGCCTTCTGAATTTTTCAAACAGTGAGGAAAACTGAATGATGTTAGCAACAGGCCAACACGGGTGTAATTCTAAAATCCTTAAAAAAAAAAAAAACCTAAACAGGAAATACTGTATATTTGTACAGCTTGGTGGGTTTTCCACGTTCTAACAAGAGATACACCAGAGGAAAGCTTGACTTGCTGCGGTAATGGCTCTAACTCATATTGAAGCCCCAATGTGAGTATCTTGGGTTTACAGCACAAGTGTAAATCCTACCTCAGCTGTCCCTTAAAAGAATCAGAAGTTATGGCAGCAGCTGCAACATGGTCCCCTCACTCTCCAGCCACTCGTGGTTTTACTAACTTTGGTTAACAGCTCTTTGTGAGAGAGAGTCATTTAGGAGCATACATTCCATGTAAGAACTATTTCCTTATTTTTTCATTGACTAAACTGCTTACAAATAGCATTTGCTAAGGCTCTATGAAGAATCTAAAGTTGATTTGTGTGCATACTCTGGGTGTCCTATTGACAAAGACATTCCCATACACACAACCAACCCAGATTGTAACTAATGAAAACAAATGAAGAAAAAGATCATTTGCATTCTCATAATTATAGAGCATCTAGCATTGTGTCTGGCACATTGTAAGGGCTCAATAGATATTCATTGATTTAGATTACTAGAATCTGTTCTCCCTCACTCCCAAAATCTCAATGTGGTTCACATACTAGAGTAATGAGTAAATATTCCTCTGCATTGCCTGGTGTAAACGGTAAAAATCAATGACCTTCATCCCAAGTAAGCTGGGCTGACAAGGGAACCATTGCCACTGCCAGCGTCTCCTAGAAGAGACTCCTGCCAGTAACAGTTTTTCCTCCTTCGCCATAGAATCAATGGTTAGGAAGGAGCCGCTGAACCTGCAATGCACAAAATTCTTTTGAAAACCTAAAAACATGGGAAAGAATGCTAATGTTAACTTTTTGCTGCTAGGGTGGCAGGTCAAGTGCTGATCAAATCCCAGTGGAAGTTTTCTTAGTCCCATTTATTCTCTTGAGAAATCTGTCCACCTACACCTTTCTTCACGTGTTGTGGTAGAAGGCCAGCCAACCCTGCTCAAGGAAGGTTTTTTGTTTTCTCTGAATTTAGGAAAGCGTTCTCTGCTAGGTAGATTGAATCACTTGTTAACAATCACCTAAGATGAGAGCCCTGGTATAAATGCTCTGCACACAGCTTGCCTTCCTCTCTTAACTGGCTGTGATGACAGGCAAGGCTCCAATCTGACCTCAACAGGTCCTCACTCCAAAATTAGACTGAAATACACAACAAGCCAAGTCCATTAAAGTAACATTAAAGGTCTGGATTTAGCTCCACTAAACAGCAGAATAAAACTTTCAAGGGTCCAGCCACAATAAAGAGATTTCTTTAAAGTCACTTAGGTTTGCACCGTTGTAGCTATTAGGGATCAGATCTTTATCTCAAAGGTACATAGTTTACCTTTGATCCTCCTCCAGAACTCCCAGTAATTTCAACTTTCTCCACTGTTGGGATCAAGCCCCTGGCCTCCCTTTAATGGTGGGTTTTATTGCTGATTCTACAAGATCAACAGAAAAATTACAAGGAAAAGCTGTTAAGTTCCCTTCCGATGACAAGTTGTTTTAACAAAAAGAGCCCTCTCTTAAACGGTGAGATTTAAACACAGCAAACGACTCGCTGTAAAATGGAGCTGAGGGAGACAAAAACAAACAAAAACAAAAACAACAACCAAAAAACAAAGTAACAAAACAAACACTAATTAATCAGTCCGATTGCTTATTCAGGGTTTGTTCGCTTGTCCAGGAAACTGGCAACGAGTGTCTTGAAAACACGAGAAGGGGCAAGTGCCCGTTAGCACCCTTTCGCCTTTCTCCGGAGTCAGACAATCCGGATAAGGCTGAGGGTGCTCTGGGAGGGTTCCCAGAGAGTCAGCGCGCTTTCGAATCCCCATCCCCCAGTCCTGAGCTGTGGGGCTCTGACCCCAGGTCCTCCATCCCCGGACTGACACACCCAGTCTTCCCCCAAATCCTCGCGGCACCGTCCCCTTGCCTCTGAAGCGCTCGCGGGTCCCCGAGGGACACACTCTCCCTGCAGTGGATGACCCCGCGCCCACTCTGTCGCAGAACCCCGTTGTTTCTAATGCCCTCCCTCCGCAGCAGCACCCCTTCAACACCCATCACCACCCTCTCTCTCCCCAGTTGCAGGAGGAAGTCGCTCTGCTTCCTCTGTTCTCACTGCCCGCCCGAGCTGGGGCGCCCGGGGCTTTCTGGGTGGGGTTCTTTTTTGTGTACACAGTGTGTGTGTGTGTGTGTGTGTGTGTGCGCGCGCGCGCGCGACAGAGTGTGTGTGCCAAACGCTCATCGCATCCTTCCGCCTAGGAGGCCTCAGGTGCTCGCGGGAGGGGATCGGGATCTCGTCGTGCCCTTGTCCCCGGCTCTTTGTGCCGAGTCCAGAGCAGCGCAAGGTCAGCTCTTTAGCTCACACCCCCGGCCCCGACCCTGGGTGGGAGCCTCCGCCTCCGCCTCCTCCGCAGCCGTCCGAGCCCGGCTTTGCCCGTCTGCTTCCATCCCGGCGCACGCCTCCGCCGTGCCGGGCGGCCGGAGCGCTGTCAGCCGGCGCCTGGGACTCGGACCCCGGCCGGCGGCTGCCGGTGCGAAAACTTACTGGAGCGGAGAAAGACAGCGCGCGGCGCACCAAGCGGCCGCACTGGCGCCGTTCCTGCCCCTTCCCGCGTCGCTCCCACCTGGAGCGCGTCCCCCGGGATGCCCCGTCCCCCGGCCACTCACCAGCACCACGGAGCCCCGCACGGCCTCAGACACGCTCTGCCGGAGCTCAGCCGCCGTGCCAGGCTTGCTGAGCCGTTTGGTGAATTTGCGCACTTCGGCCATGGCAGCGGCAGCGGCAGCGGGCGGGTCTCGGCGGGCGGGTGGACTCACTGCCCCGGCCCGCGGCGGCCGCGGCCGCTGCTGCTCCCTCTGTTTACTCGCCGGCCGGCCGGCCACATCGCAGCTCGGCGGCGGCGCGGCTCACGCTGCTTCTCCCTCCCACCTCCCACCCGCTGCTCCTCCCTCGTTCCCTCCTTCCCTCCTTTTCTCGCTCGCTTCGCCCGCTCACTGTCCTGCCCCACGGCGTCGGCGGCGGCAGCTCCCTCCCCTAGAGGGCCCGAGCTCAGATCGCCACCAGCCGAAGCAAGAGGGTGTGTCTGATGGGGAAGGGTGTGTAGAGGGGGAGGGAGAACTGGAGGTGGGGGCGAGGGTCACGAGGGAAGAGGGGGGAAGTGGCTACCGCTCGGGCTCCGCCCGCAGCTGATGTTGCTGGTGCAGCCGCATCCGGGAGGGGAGATCTGGGCTGCTGCTTTTTTTCCGCTTGAGTGGGGCGGGCGGGGTGGGGTGGGGGAACAGAGAGGGGTGATGAAATGTCTCCAAGAGTGGGGCGTGCTCCTCTCCCGCCCTAGTGCTCCTCTCCCGCCTCCGAGCTGCAGTGCCCGCAGGAGGGCTGGAGAACTCTCATTCCCTCCACCCCACAAGCCCCCAGGGCCCAGGCGGCTAGGGGCTGGAAAACAACGTGGAGCAGCCGCCTTTTGTGTGCTCCGTGGGGAAGGGTCGCACCAATGTCGAAGGACAGAGAGCGGATTTCCAGCGTGAGCGGCTCGACTGGGTCCCCCTCCTCGCCCACACCGTTTTCCTACTCAGTTGGCTCACCTAACAGGGGGCAACACTGGGGAGAGAGCATGCTTCTGGAAGTGGGAACTTAATTGTGGCGGCACCCCTCGCTGCGTCCCCCACGGGGGAGAGCTGGGTGGTGGAGCTTGAGCCTGTGGCAGGTGATCCCTAGGTCAGCACTCACTGCACCAGGAGTGGGGTGGGGGTGGGCATTAGGAAGGCCCATCTCCCTGGGTTTGGAGGACTTAACCAATCTTATAGTAGCTTTTACAAGTGCCCCGCACTCACCTTTCCATTTCCTATTCATCCCCTTACCCTTTTCAGCTTCCAAGAAATTGTTTTTCCAAGAATCAAAGAACATCTCATAACAGGGCATAAAACGAACATGCTTAAGACAGAAATAGGGACGGGAATCTTGAAGTACTAGTAACCCTGTCAGACCTCCTGAAGTGCAGAGTGAAAGGCTCCACTGATGGTGGCAGTTTTCTATCTGGTTATTTCATTTGTTGAGAGTTTGAAAACGGCCCTCAGTCTGGGGGATCGAGCAGCCCTTCTGAAAGCAGTCCTACCACCACCCATCAGGCACTTTCCCCACCCTCAAAGACCAAACAGTCTTTTAGGGGACTTTATTATGGAAACAAGGGCATGTGTGGTGATGGTTTCTTTGAACCCAGAAAAGGCCAAGTCTCTTCGCAGTAAGCCTATTTCAGCCATCACATCAGTCTCAATAAAGCATATATATGGAGGCTCCTAGAGGGCCTGGGACCTGGAAGTCCTCTAAAGACATTGTGTCACAAATCTTAGTTTTGCACAGTACGTGTAAAATTTGTTAATTGTTGCGTGTAGGCAGATCTCCAAGAATTCATACTCTCTGTTCCATAAATGCCTGTGTGGCTCATGCTGTTGGTTACTGCCACAATAGCTATAACACATTTTGCTTGCGAAGAGAGCCCAGATTTACTTCAGGTATAGGGCAGAGCCACAGGGTTTAAGGAAGGCAGGCCCAACTTCAGCTGATGAATCATGACTGCTGAAAAAACCATGATAAGCTCCCTCTTATTGACTAGTGGGACAGTGTAGACTCCCAATCAGTTTGGGCCAATGAGATATAAGAGGGAAGTGTGAGAGGAGGGTTCCTGGGAAAGTTTTTCTACCTTGATAAAAAAAAAAAAAAAAGGAGAGAGGCCCAGGCCCCACTTTCTTCCTGAGAGGGATGTTTTCTTGCAATGCTTTGACCTTTGGCAGCCATATTGCAACCATGAGGCAAGGCCAAGACAATCTCAGAGAAGCCAATGCAGAATCCAGATAACATTGAACTGTTGAACCAGGCCTGATACTGCCTACCTCTAGTTCCTTTTTATGTAAGAAAAAATAAACCCCTGCAGTTTATGCCACGTTTAGATGAATATTCTGTTACTTTCAGCCAAAAGCATTCTTAATACCACGGGCTCTATGGTAGCCACTGAAGGTGCACAGCATTGAACAAGACAGGCAAGGTCCCTCCTCTCCTGGAGCTCACATGTGAGTGCAAAGAAATGAACATGTTAATTTCAGAAAGATAAATGCTATGCAGAGAATTAAGGTGAGTTGATAGAGAGTAACTGGAGTTGGGAACCTAGTTTAAAATAGATGATCAAGAAAAGCTTCTCTGAGGAGGTAAACACTGAGCTGAGTCTTAAAGAAGCAGTCAGCAGAGATCAGCAGGTAGACCATTCCAGGTGACAGAAATGCCAGGAATAAAGGCCTAGAGATGGGAGCAGACTTAGTGTGTTCAAAGACCAAAAAAAGGCCAGTGTGGCTGGAGCGTAGAAGGAAGAGGAATGGTACAAGATAGAGTAGGAGAAGTAAGCAATTTCTGCAGAGTCTTGTGAGCCATGGGAAACATATGTCACACTGATGGTGCACAAACACCATCTGGCCATTGTGCAGGCTCTATGCTCATTCTTGAGATTGTAGATTTCACTTCTTCTGGTTTAAGACTTCTATTTAAATACATAAACATTGAGCATGGTGCTACGCACTGAGGGAGAATGCAGTATGAATTAAAGACACTATTTCCTTCTGGGAAAAAAAAAAAGAAAGTCTAGTAGAGAATGTATTTATGGTACAAGGTAGCATGTGATACAGACCATACTCAAGGTAAAGAGGCAGGAGAGGCCGAGCGCAGTGGCTCATGCCTGTAATCCCAGCACTTTGGGAGGCCGAGGTGGGTGGATCACCTGAGGTCAGGAGTTGGAGACCAGCCTAACCAACATGGTGAAACCCATCTCTACTAAAAATACAAAAATTAGCCAGGTGTGGTGGCAGCCACTTGTAATCCCAACTACTTGGGAGGCTGAGGCAGGAGAATCGCTTGAACCCGGGAGGCAGAGATTTCACTGAGCCAAGATTGCACCATTGCACTCCAGCCTGGGCAAGAAGAGTGAGACTCCGTCTCAAAAAAGAAAAAAGAAAAAAAAAAAGGCAGGAGAGATCATATCTTCTTAGGGTCTATGAAAGGCTTTCTGGAACAGGGGGTGTTTGAGCGTTTGAGCTGGACTTTGCGGAATGGGTAGGATTTGGATATAACTACACTCACATAGTAAAGGGAAATCGTAGCTGCAATCTTACAACTTCCAATAGGGCATTTTATTGGATGATTTCTTTTCCATATTCGTTAAATACATTCGGTTTTTATCACAAATTTAGCTGCTGCATTAACACTATCCTAATTGAACCTGAGATACAAGTATTAGAAATGCCATTGAGCCCTTTGACCGAGAAATTCCACTTGTATAAATCAATGCCAAATAAAAACTCACATATGTGAACTCAGATGCCTGTATAAGGATGGTCATTATATCAAATGTTTGTAATAGCAAAATATTAGAAAGAACCTGAATGTCCATCTAAAAGGGACTTCTTTATCATCAGTCCCTAGACCACTGCCTGGCACATTGAGTGCTCAAAAAACAGTTGTTCAGTGAATGAATGAATACACATGATTTATTCAAATGAAGGGACTCTCTTCACCTATTAAAAAAAGAATGAGGTAAATATGTATGTACTTACATTGAAAAAGCTCCAAAGGATATTCATTGATAAAAGCAAGTTGCAGAACCACTCTATTTATAAAAATGTGTACGTGTGGGCCAGGCGCGGTGGCTCACGCCTGTAATCCCAACACTTTGGGAGGCTGAGGCAGGCGGATCACCTGAGGCCAGGAGTTTGAGACCAACCTGGCCAACATGGCATGGTGAAAGTCCGTCTCTACTAAAAATACAAAAATTACCCAGGCGTGATGGTGTGCACCCTGTAATCTCAGCAACTTGGGAGGCTGAGGCATGAGAATGGCTTGAACCCGAGAGGTGGAGATTGCAGTGAGCCAAGATCGCTCCACTGCACTCCAGCCTGGAGGATACAGCGGGATTCTGTCTCAAAAAAAAAAAAAAAATGTGTGTGTGTGGTGTGTGTATATGTATGTCCCTATACATGAGCTAATAGTGGGGGCCTCATGGGTGGGGAGTGGAAGTGGGAAGCAAGGAGACTTTAACATTTTATCATCTAAATGCTAAAGACTCTCAAGTTTATATTTCCAGCCTCAAACATCAGACTTGTATATCGAACTCAGCATCCCCACTGGGATGTCTGGTAAGTATCTCTAATTAAGCATGCCTAAAATCGAACTCTTATTCTTTCTCCA
Organism: Symphalangus syndactylus; assembly: GCF_028878055.3. Classification (NCBI taxonomy): domain Eukaryota; kingdom Metazoa; phylum Chordata; class Mammalia; order Primates; family Hylobatidae; genus Symphalangus; species Symphalangus syndactylus. Next base: position 121,997,934 of record NC_072447.2, on the reverse strand, counting down.
CGAATCTAGTTTTTCTATAGTTTTCTCCATCTCAGTATATGATCATTCTTTCTAGTTCCTCAGAACAAAAGCATTAGAGTCATCTTATTACCTACACACTCTTTATCCAACCAACAGCAAAGCCTGTTGGCTCTGCCTTCAAAATACGTCTGAAATCCAACCACTTCTTAATATCTCTACCAATACCACCAGCAACCCTTACCAAGCTTATGTCAATAGCCTCTCAACTGACCTCCCTGCTTTCACCCTTACCCTCCTGTAGTCTATTTGCAACATAGCCAGTGAGTCCCGCCAAATCCCTATTCAGTTTCTACTTACAGTGACCTACAATATCTAGTGTTATCTCTTGCTGTGTAACAAATTACCCCCAAGTTTAGCAGCTTAAAACAACACACATGTATTATCTCACAGTTTCTGTTTTTCAGGAATCTAAGCATGGCTTAGTTGGGTTGTCCAGACCAGAGTCTCTCGCTAGGCTGCCATCAAGGTATGAGTTCAGGATCTCTCATAGGCTATGATCAAGGTGTCAGAGCAGGGACCTCACCCATCTCAAGGTTTAACTGGGGCAGAATTTGTTTTTAAGCCCATTCAGGGGTTGTGGCAGCATGCAGATCCTCACAGGTTGTTGCAGTAAGGGCCTTAGTTCCTTGCTGGCTGTCAACCAGAGGCTGGCCTCAGTTCCTTGCCTCGTGAGCTTCTCCAGAAGGCAGTTAATAACATGGCAGTTTACCAAAGTGAGCAAACAGGGCCAGGCGCGGTGGCTCACACCTGTAGTTCCAGCATTTTGGGAGGCCAATGTGGGTGGATCACTTGATGTCAGGAGTTCAAGACCAGCCTGGCCAACATGGTGAAACCCTGTCTCTACTAAGAATACTAAAGTTGGCAGGGTGTGGTGGTGCACACCTGTAATCCCAGCTACTTAGGAGGCTGAGGTGAGAGGATCACTGGAACCCAGGAGGTGGAGGTTGCAGTGAGCCAAGATCCCGCCACTGCATTCCAGCCTGGGCAACAGAGTGAGATTCTGTCAAAAAAAAAAAAAAAAGAAAAAAGAAAAGAAAGGAAAGAAAGAAAGACAGAGAGAGAAAGAAAAAGAAAAAAAGTGAGCAAACAGGAGAGAGTTGAAAGAGTGAAAGACTACCTGCAATTGGAAGCCACAGTCTTTTCTAACCTAAACTTGGAAGTGGCATCCCATCAATTTTACTGTATTTTATTCACTAGGTCCAGCTCACATTGAAGGGGAAGATATTACACAGGGCATTAATACTAGGAGGCAAGAATCATCTGGAACCATGTCAGAAGCTGCCCATCACAATCTACCTGACCTGTCTCACTATAGCATTACAGCTTTTTTCCCATACCTGTCTGATCTCATCTCCTATTGATCCTCTCCTTTGCACTCCATGATCTACCACACAGGCCTCCTTGCAGGTCCCTGAATTGCCAAGGCTTTGTCCATCATCAAGGCCTCCTCATTTACGGTTCTTTCTACCCAGTGGAAGAAGCTTCATTACTTACTCTCTCAACATCTTTAGGTTTTGGGCGTTCCTTGACCTTCGTATTTAAAAGTTCAACCCTCCTACCATCTCCTATCTAACTTACTTGCTTTGTTTTTCTCCAAAGCACTTGTCACCATTTGATATACTATATATGTTTATGTATTTATTTTATCATCTGTCTTCCTCACTAAAATGCACGTTCCATGAAAGCAGGATATTTTGTCTGCTTTGTTCACTGCTTTATCATCAGTGCCTAAAGCAGCACTGCCCAACAGAAATATAATATGAGCACATATGTAATTATAAATTCACTTGTAGCCACATTAAAAATTAGTAAAAAGAAGCAGGTGAAATTAATTTTGATAGTATATTTTTGTTGGGCACGGTGGCTCACACCTGTAATCCCAGCACTTTGAGAGGCCAAGGTGGGCAGATCACCTGAGGTCAGGAGTTCGAGACAAGCCTGGCCAACATGGTGAAACCCCATCCCTACTAAAAATACCAAAACTTAGCCAGGTGTAGTGGCGGGTGCCTGTAATCCCAGCTACTCAGGAGGCTGAGACAGGAGAATTGCTTGAACCCAGGAGGGGGAGGTTACAGTGAGCCAAGATCACGCCATTGCACACCAGCCTGAGCAACAAGAGCAAAACTCCGTCTCAAAAAAAAAAAGTTTTCTAATGGCCGGGTGCAATGGCTCATGACTATAATCCCAGCACTTTGGGAGGCTGAGGCAGGAGGATCATTTGAGGTCAGGAGTTTGAGACCAGCCTGACCAACATGGTGAAACCTTGTCTCCACTAAAATTACAAAAAAATTGGCCAGATGTGCTGGCTCACGCATCTAATCCCAGCACTTTGGGAGGCTGAGGCGGGTGGATCACGAGGTCAGGAGTTCGAGACCAGCCTGGCCAATATGGTGAAACCCCGTCTCTACTAAAAATACAAAAATTAGCCAGGTGTGGTGGCACGCACCTGTAGTCCCAGCTATTCGGGAGGCTGAGGCAGAAGAATCACTTGAAACTGGGAGGCAGAGGTTGCAGTGAGCCATGATCATGCCACTGCAGTCCAGCCTGGGCAACAGAGTGAGACTCCATCTCTAAATAAATAAATAAACAAATAAAACCAGCCTGGTCAACATAAAAAGATCCCATCTGTACAAAAATATTAAAAATTTAAAAATTAGCTGGGCATTGTGATACACGTCTGTAGTCCCAGCTACTCAGGAGGCTGAGACAGGTGGATTACATGAGCCCAGGAGTTTGAGGCTTCAGTGAGCCGTGATTGCACCACTACGCTCCAGCATGGGTGACAGAGCAAGACCCTGTCAGAAAAACAATTCTAATAGCTATTTCATATCTGTTTTTGTATTTAAGTATAAATTAACTAAAATTAAATAAAATTACAAATTCATTTCCCCAGTCGCATGAACTACATTCATGTGCTCAATAGCCATATGTGGCTAGTGGCCACAACGTTGCACAAGGCAGGCCTAGAACAGTGCCCAGCACTTAAAGATCACTCAATAATTAATTACTATATACAAATTGTGTGCAGCTTTTCCAATCAGAATATATTCATGATGACTTCGATGAGATAAATAAAGCAAAACAAAAGAAATCATGATACCATGTTCACTTCTGTGTGTTGTTGAGGCATTTATTACAACCAAACTATAATTGTGGAGAGGTGTATGGTCTCCAAAGCATATTTATATCCATTATCTCATTCAATCTTCAGAACAACCTGGAGAGATAGACAGAGCCAAGATTATTTTTCCCCATTTTACAGATAAGTCACACAGTAGTTGGCAGGGCCAGAAACAGAAGCCAGGTCTTTTAGGTCTCTTTCAGATACACCACATGGCATCGACTAACCTTAAGGGCCCTGGGAGAATCTCCATCTTACTCTAATTCTATGTGGATCCATTAGTCATGAATTTATAGTGAGATTGTCATATATATTTTATCTGTCAGACAACTGTATATTGCTGGATACAATATTATAGGCAATATATGAGTATTAGAAAAAGTTAAAAGCCCTATCGCAATTATAAGATATTTTAAATAATATAAAACTTATTGAATATATATTAATCGCCTATGGTACCACTTGGAATAATGAGAGGTTCCTTATTTCCCAAAGTCATCACCTTCTTTTTCACTTTTTTATCCTTCAAAGGGATTTTAAAAATAATATTAAAAACATATTTTAAAAATATTTTTAAATTTTCTTAAAAATATTTTTTAGGCCGGGCACGGTGGCTCACACCTGTAATCCCAGTACTTTGGGAGGCCGAGGAGGGCAGATCATGAGGTCAGGAGATCGAGATCATCCTGGCTAACAAGGTGAAACCCCGTCTCTACTAAAAATACAAAAAAAAAAAAAAAAATTAGCTGGGCGTGGTGGCAGGCGCTTATAGTCCCAGCTACTCAGAAGGCTGAGGCAGGAGAATGGCGTGAACCTGGGAGGCAGAGCTTGCAGTGAGCTGAGATCACGCCACTTCACTCCAGCCTGGGTGACAGGGCGAGACTCTGTCTCTAACAACAACAACAACAACAAAATATATATATATATTTATAAAAATACTCAGCTGGGCACAGTGGCTCACACCTATACTCCCAGCACTTTGAGAGGCCGAGGCAGGTAGATCACCTGAGGTCAGGAGTTGAAGACCAGCCTGGCTAACATGGTGAAACCCGTTCTTTACTAAAAATACAAAAATTAGCCAGGCGTGGTGGCAGAAGCCTGTAATCTCAGCTACTCGGGAGGCTGGGCAGGAGAATCACTTGAACCTGGAGGCGGAGGTCGCAGTGAGCCGAGATCGCGCCATTGCACTCCAGCTGGGCGACAAGAGTGAAACTCCATCTCAAAATAATAATAATAATAATCCTATTGGGTTCTCAAAAGGGATAGATGATAACCTGGGAGTTGTCCATTAGTTGTACATGCTATTGCTAAAGGACCAAATTCGTTGTCATGCCCAGGCTGTACAGGCTTGAAGGGAGTGGGGAAGGGCTGATGCACATGAGAGCTCTGATGAAAGAGTTCGGGCAAGGACAGAGTACAGGTGGCATTGATCTTACCCAGAGGACATTTTCTCAGGTCACTTTAATTCCTTTATGAGATGACAAAGGACACCTGCCAATCTGAACTCTGGAAATCTGAACTAAAACATCAGCCTCCCCTCAAACACTGATAATTCTGTTTATAATAATGGCGAAGGATAGTTGGAAGTACCAGAAGCCAGGCAAGCCTGAGGTTGCATTTTTCAAAGGTCAGCTAAGGATTATGCTCTACTCCCAAGTGATGGGGCCACAAAAGCCATGAATCCTGTGCTTGGGGGACTATTGAGTGAAGAGTTAGGTGCCTTGGCAACCAGACGTCAGGCCCCTCCCATCATCTAATACCAGCCACTTTTATCTAATAGCATCATCTAATACCAGCTACTTTTTCTTCTCTATCAATCAGTTCTTTGTTAATGTCCTAGCAGCCTTGTGGCTGCACTCACCTAAATTAAAACATCTGGAGTTCTTAAACCTCCTGATCTGATATCCTTCTAGATGACCTATTGGACTTCGAATTGATCCACCTAATGGCAGCTAGTTCCTGTATAAGTATCAATTCATGACCCAAAGCCCAGACGGGTGGAGATGCCTAGGGACATTTGACTATCATGTTCCTCAAGATAACCTACGGAGAAAATGATTCAAATGTGGTCCTGCTGCCCTTGAAAAGATCACAGTATATATGCACCACTGTTAATTTAAAAAGGTTAGGTACAGTTGTCATGTTTCATTATCAGAAATACACTATTTTGTTTTTTCAATATACTTCTAGTTCACTGAGGAACGTTAACCCAAGAGTTTCTCTATCTAGCTCTCATTTAAAAATTTTCCATAATCCTGTTTTGTAAATTGATAGTCATTAATTTTCCCCCAATAGATGGCTGTTAGTAGAAGTGACCTAGCTAAAATTCTGCTGTAAAAGAGTGAAACGAGGTTGTTTTGTTTATGAGCCCCTACGTGTACATCTCTGGGCTCAGTCTGATGACCTTTTTTCTTTAGCCAAATAGAATGTTCTATCCTTTAGCCCCACAGCTAAGAGAGGTGGGGACAGGTGTAATGCTACTGCTGGCAAGCGAGGGGTTTTGAATAGTAAAAGCCAATGGAGAATAGAAAAACAGTCAGAATCAGACTTTTAAAAAATATATCGAAGTGGTTTCCTGAGTTGTGGAGTTTTTGTCTGTTTGTTTTTTTGCAAAGCAGAAATCTATGAGAATCATAATCAAAATGCAGTTGTATCTTGTGAAGCCATATGAAACTCTTCAGGAGAATAAGAAAAAGCCCATCAGTGGGAGATGCTAGGACCATCAGCTGAGCCAGGCAGAGGATGATTAGGCATGTAATGTTCACAGGCTACTTGTGGGGAAAGGGAGAACAAAAAAACCCCACCATAATGAAAGGCCTCAAAGAATTAAAAATAAAACTATATTTGATCCAGCAATCCCACTGGGAAACTACCCAAAGGAAAAGAAATAATTATATCAAAAAGACACCTATACTCACGGTTATCACAGCACTATTCATAATAGTAAAGCTATGGAATCAAACTAAGTGTCCATCAATGAATGATTGGATAAAGGAAATGTGATATATATATATACACAATGGAATATTATTCAGCCATAAAAAATGGAATTATGAATTTTGCAGCAAAATGAATGGACCTGGAGGCCATTAAATGAAACAACTCAGAAACAAAAAGTCAAATACTGCATATTCTCACTTATAAGTGGGAGCTAAATAATGCATTCACATGGACATAGAATGTGGAATAATCACTGGAGAGGCAGAAGGGTGGGAGGGTGGAAGGGGGGTGAGGGATAAGAAATTACTTAATGGGTAAAATGTACACTATTTGGGTGAGGGATACACTAAAAGCCTAAACATCAACACTATGCAATGTAGCCACGTAACAAAACTGCATTTGTCCTCCTCAAAATTATACAAATATAATTGTAAAAAAAAGAAAATAAGAGCTAAAAGAGTAAGAAAGAAAAAGTGGCTAGAAATATAATTATGAATCCAAGATAGGAGAGCCCAAGTATGGGGAAGCCAGGACAGAAACTGCCAGACAAATGTGAAACAAAACAAAACACCAGGAAGTGAATGTCCAATTGGCTTTAGTCTAGACTCTAGGGTCAGAGAAAAACTATTCCCAAGAAGGGCCCAGATCAGAAGCCAGAAAGCAAATAGATGAGGATGGTCTGTGGGTGTGTGTCAGGGGGTCTAAGAGCCACCAAATGTATCTGCCCAGGGATGTGCCCTATAGTGTTTTCTCAAAGGCAGAAAAACTTAAATATATTTCTGTTTCCACGGAATGGCCCCAGAAAGATTCAATGAGTATTTACATTTGCTTGTTTGCTGAGTCAATTCTAGGCTATAGCCAGATAGCCAGCATGCCTGGGAGACTAACTCAGAAGGGTTGGAGAGGGCAGTCTCCAAACTTGTCAGACTGGGAAAGTGGGAGTTTGAGATAAGTCCAAATTTAGCATGTTGTCCTAATATACGTAACCACCAACAAATACTGAAAAATACTCAGCTGGGCGAAGTGGCTTACGCCTGTAATCCCAGCACTTTGGCAGGCCGCGGCGTGTAGATCACCTGAGGTCAGGAGTTCAAGACAAGCCTGGCCAACATGGCAAAATCTCGTCTCTAATGAAAATACAAAAATTAGTTGGGTGTGGTGGTGGGTGCCTGTAGTCCCAGCTACTAGGGAGGCTGAGGCAGGAGGATTGCTTGAACTGGGAGGTGGAGGTTGCAGTGAGCCGAGATCACACCACTGCACTCCAGCCTGGGCTACAGAGGGAGACTCTCTCAAAAACAAACAAACAAACAAACAAATAAACAAACAAAAAAAACCTCTCCATCCATAAAATGTTGTGGTTTTCAAAATGACCCTTTCCCTTGCAGGAAGCTAATGATATGTCTGTGAAAATGCCAACGTAAGCTTCTTAAGTATTTCAAATGTTGTAGAAAGCATTAGGTATTTGTTTCTATTATGTACATGTATGTTCCTGAATATGAAACCTTTTTTTTGCCTTGAACTCCTTGGCTGAAGCAATTACTCTGCTTCAGCCACCTGAGTAGCTGGGACTACAGGTACATGCCATGCCTGGCTAATTTTCAAGGTTTTTTTTAGAGATGAGATCTCACACTATTGCCCAGACTACTGACTGGGAAACTTACTTATAAAGAGACCAAATGGTTTAGTGTCGCCTTCATATGAAAAAAAAAAAGAGAGACACCAAATGGTCCAGGCTGGGGAAAGGATATGAGGACTTGGTGCTGGACAAGTCCAGTGGAAATTATTCCTAGGCACAACTGAAAAGAGCAAAGAAGGACTTTCAGGAGCCTTTAGGGACAGATAAGTTATATCCAGAAAATTGCAGGGACTAGGATCAGAGCAGGAGCAAGGACAGGGAGGGCAGATAGGTGGAGTTGGATCAGACCTTAGATATTGCCTAGTGAGGTCAGGTGCTGTGGTTCACGCCTGTAATCCCAGCACTTTGGGAGGTCGAGGCGGGCAGATCATAAGGTCAAGAGATCGAAACCATCCTGGCCAAAATGGTGAAACCCCCGTCTCTACTAAAAATATAAAAATTAGCTGGGCGTGGTGGCATGTGCTTGTAGTCCCAGCTACTTGGAAGGCTGAGGCAGGAGAATCGCTTGAACCCAGGAAGCGGAGGTTGCAGTGAGCCGAGATCATGCCATTGCACTCCAGCCTGGGTGACAGAACCAGACTCTGTCTCAAAAAAAAGAAAAGAAAAGAAAAGAAATTGCCTAGTGACTAGATTTTAGTTCAAACTGCTTCTTTGTACAGAAGGCAAGACCATGATTAATTCAGACAAAGGAAAGCAAACCAGTTAAGAGATGGAGCTTCCCATGTGCAGTGGCTCACGACTGTAATCCCAGTATTTTGGGAGGCCAAGGTGGGTGGATCACTTGAGGTCAGGAGTTCGAGACCAGACAGGCCAATATGGCAAAACCCCGTCTCTACTAAAAATACAAAAATTAGCCAGGCCTGGTGGCACATGCCTGTAATCCCAGTTACTTGGGAGGCTGAGGCACAAGAATGGCTTGAACCAGCAAGGTGGAGGTTACAGTGAGCTGAGATCATGCCACTGCACTCCAGTCTGGGCATCAGAGCTAGATTCTGTCTCAAAAAAAAAAGAAGAAAAAAAGAAAAAAGAAATGGAACTGGCCAGGTGTGGTGGCTCACACCTGTAATCCCAGCACTTTGAGAGGCCAAGGCAGGAGGATCCCTTGAGGACAAGAGTTCAGGACCATCTTGGCAACATGGTGAGACTCTGTTTCTATAAAAAATACAAAAATTAGCCGGGCATGGTGGTGCATGCCTGTAGTCTCAGCTACTCAGGAGGCTGAGGTGAGAGCATCGCTTGAGCCTGGGAGGTTGAGGCTGCAGTGAGCCATGATTGTGCTACTGCACTCCAGCCTGTGTGACAGAGTGAGATCCTGTCTCAAAATAAATAAATGAAGTCTTTATCAATTTGAGATCAACACTGAAGTATTTACAGATGAAACAACATGATGTCTAGGATTTGCTTTAAAATACTACAGAAAGTGTCAAGACCATACAATGGGGGAAAGAAGCATCTCTTCCCCACCAAATGGTGCTGGTACAACTGGAAAATCACATGCAAAATAATAAAGTTGGATCCCTCTCTCACTCCATATACAAAAACTAATTGAAAATGGATCAATGATCTAAATATAATAGCTGAGGCTGGGTGCGGTGGCTTATGCCTGTAATCCCAGCACTTTGGGAGGCCGAGGCAGGTCGATTACTTGAGGTCAGGAGTTTGAGACTAGCCTGTCCAACATGGTGAAACCCCATCTCTACCAAAAATACAAAAAATTAGCCAGATGTGGTGGTGGGCGCCTGTGTTTCCAGCTACTCAGGAGGCTGAGGCAGGAGAATCAATTGAACCCGGGAGGCAGAGGTTGCAGTGGGCCGAGATTATGCCACTGCACTCCAGCCTGGGTGACAGAGCAAGACTCCATCTCAAAAAAAAAAATTAATTAAATAAAAATAAATAAATATATCATTTGAAATGATAAAACTCTTAGAGGAAAACATAGAGATATATCTTTATGACCTCAGATTTGGCAATGAATTATTAAATTTGATGCCAAAAGTACAAGCACCAAAAGAAAAAAAAATAGGTAAACTGCACAAGCACCAAAAGAAAAAAAAATAGGTAAACTGGACTTCATCAAAATTTAAAACTTTTGTACATCAAAGGACATTATAAAGAAAGTGAGAAGTCAACCTGCAGAATGGGAAACATAATTCTGTTAAGGGTCTAGTATTCAGAATATGTAAAGAACTCTTACAATTCAATACGAAAAGGGCCAACAATCCAGTTTAAAAATGGGTAGAGCAGCTATTCAGGAGGCTGAGGTGGAAGAATCGTTTGAGTCTGGTAGGCTGAGGCCGCAGTAAACTGTGATTGCGCCATTGTACTCCAGCCTGGGTGACAGAGTGAGACCCTCTCTCAAAAAAAGGAAAGAAAAGAAAGGCCGGATGTGGTGGCTCACGCCTGTAATCCCAGCACTTTGGGAGGCCGAGGCGAGTAGATCATGAGGTCAAGAGCTCGAGACCATCCTGGCCAACATGGTGAAACTCTGTCTCTACTAAAAATACAAAACTTAGCTGGGCATGGTGGTGCGTGCCTGTAGTCCCAGCTACTTGGTAGGCTGAGGCAGAAGAATCGCTTGAACCTGGGAGGCGGAGACTGCAGTGAGCTGAGATCATGCCACTGCACTCCAGCCTGGCGACAGAGCAGGACTCTGTCTCAAACAAAACAAAACAAAAACATGGGTAGAGAACTTGAACAGGCATTTCTCCAGAGAAGATAAACAAATGACCAATAGGTACATGAAAAAATGCTAGACCGGCGCAGTGGCTCACGTCTGTAATCCCAGCAGTTTGGGAGGTCGAGGTGGACAGATTACTTGAGGCCAGGAGCTCAAGACCAGCCTGGCCAACATGGCGAAATCCCGTCTCTACTAAAAATACAAAAATTAGCCGGGCATGGTGGCACGCGCCTGTAGTCCCAGCTACTTGGGAGCCTGAGGAAGGAGAAACATTTGAACCCGGGAGGTGGAGGTTGTAGTGACCTGAGATGGGGCCACTGCACTCCAACCTGGGTGACAGCTTCACTCTGTCTCAAAGAAAAAAAAAAAAAGAAAAGAAAAGAAAAAATGCTCAGTATAATTAGTAATTAGGTAAACAGAAATCAAAACCATGAGATACCACTTCACACCCACTAGGATGGCTATAATACACACACACACACACAGAGAGAGAGAGACACAGAGAGAAAATAACAAGTGTTGGTCAGATGTAGAGAAATGGGAACCCTTGTATATTGCTAGTGGGAATGTGAAATGGTGCAGCTGCTGTGGAATACAGTTTGGCAGTTCCTCAGAAAGTTAAGTATAGAATTACCATATGATTTAGCAACTTCACTCCTAGGTATATTTCCAAGAGAAATGAAAACATATGTCTGCACAGAAACTTGTATGTAAATATTTATAGCAGGATTATTCATAATAGCCAAAAGATGGAAACAGCCCAAATGTCCATCAATGGATGAGTGGATAAATAAATTGTGGTACATCTATATTTTGAAATATTATTCAGTTATAAATTGGAATGCATGACTGATACATGCTACAACTTGAATGAACCTCTAAAAAATGCTAAATGAAAAAAGCCAGAGACAAAAAGTCACATATCGTATGATTCCTTTCTTGTAAAATGCCCAGAATAGGCAAACTTATAGAGACAGAAAGCATATTAGTGGTTGCCAGGGGTCAGGGAGAGGGGGAAATAAAGAGTAATTACTTAATAGGTACAGGGTATTCTTCTGGGGTGGTGAAAACATTTGAAACTAGAGAGAGGTAGTGGTTGCACTGCATTTTTAATGCACGAAATGCCACTGAATTGTACACTTTTAAATGGTGAACTGTATGTTGTGCAAATTCCAGCTTAATTTAAAAAATACAATACCAGCCTGGACAACATACAGAGACCCTCTTCTCCACAAAAAAATAATAATAATAAATTAAATAGGTAAGGTGGTGAGTGCCTGTAGTCCCAGCTACTTGGGAGGCTGAGGTGGGAGGATCACTTGAGTCCAGGAGGTAGAGGCTGCAGTGAGCTATGATCGCATCACTGTACTTCAGCCTCGGCGACAGAGTGAGATCCTGTCTCAAAGAAAGAAAGTAAAAAAAAGACTGTGCAGGGTGTGGCTGAAGCCTGTAATCCTGGCACTTTGGGTGGCCAAGGTGGGAAGATCGCTTGAGCCCAGGAGTTCGAGACCAGCCTGGGCAACATAGGGAGACCCCTGTCTCTACAAAAAAAAAAAAAAAAAAAAAAAAATTAGATGGGTGTAGGCCGGGTGTGGTGGTTCACTCCTGTAATCCCAGCACTTTGGGAGGCTGAGGCAGGTGGATCACCTGAGGTCAGGAGTTTGAGACTAGCCTGGCCAACATGGTGAAACCCCATCTCTACTAAAAATACAAAAATTTAGCCAGGCGTGGTGGGCACCTGTAATCCCAGCTACTTGGTAGGCTGAGGCAGGAGAATCGCTTGAACTCTGGAGGCAGAGGTTGCAGTGAGCCGAGATCGCGCCACTGCACTCCAGCCTGGGCAACAAAAGCAAAATTCCGTCTCAAAAAAAAAAAAATTAGATGGGTGTAGTGGCACGTGCCTATAGTTCCAGCTACTTGGGAGGCTGAGGTGGGAGGATTGCTTGAGCTTGGGAGGTTGAGGGTGCAGTGAGCCGTGATCATGCCACTGCATTCCAGCCTGGGTGACAGAGCAAGACCCCGTTTAAAAAAAAAAAACAAAAACAGTGGGGTGGTGGTAGATGAAACAACGTTAGCAAAAAGCTAATAATTGTGCAAGCTGAATTATGGGTGCATGAGAATTAGTTATGCCATTCTTTCTGCTTTTGTGTATGTTGTATGTTAAAATTTCCATACTTAAGAGTAAAGAGAGAAGTCGTGCTTCTAAAACTGTAGCAATATGATATATATTGTCTGTTTCCAGAAATTTCCTTACATTAAAAGTCCAAAAGTTAATCATGCCCTGGTAAACTGCCCATGTGTGCTGCTTTGGAGTGGATAAAGGCAGGGGGAGGGGAAAGACTGCCAAGAAGCCAGAGTGTGTTGGGAATGATGAGGTTTCAGGGAATACATTCCTATAGTTATTATGTGATTATCTGCCTTTTAAAATGGTGTGCCATGGCCAAAGACTGCTGAAAGTCTATAAAAGATCACCAGGAGAATGAAAACATAATAGAAAATCAATGCAGTCCTGGTGATAACATGTGTTTAGTACATAATTCTGAATAATGTCACGGAAACTGCTATCACTGGGGAGGACAATATATCTCAGTATGATGTTATGTTGGTAAGTGTTGCCACATTGAACAATTCTGGAGATGCCAATCACATCATAAACTATGTGAATGGCACTCTCCTGGAGATGTATAGAGGCCAGGAGCGGTGGCTCATGCCTGTAATCCCAGCGCTTTGGGAGACCAAGGTGGGTGGATCACCTGAGGTCAGGAGTTCGAGACCAGCCTGGCCAACATGGTGAAAACCCATCTCTATTAAAAATACCAAAAATTAGCCAGGTGTAGTGGCGGGCACCTGTAATCCCAGCTACTCCAGAGGCTGAGGCAGGAGAATCACTTGAATCCAGGAGGCGGAGGCTGCGGTGAGCCGAGATAATGCCATTGCACTCCAGTCTGGGCAACAAGAGTGAAACTCTATCTCAAAAAAAAAATTGTGTAGAGACAGTCTGTTGAACCCTATACAAGTGGCCCTGTGCTATATAAACTCATTCTTTTCATTCCCCAGAGATGTCTGGTTGAAAGAATAGTTATAAGTCAAGTGTGGTGGTGTGCACCTGTAGCCCCAGTTACTTGTGAGGCTGAGGTGGGAGGAACGCTTGAGCACAGGAGTTGGAGGCTGCAGTGAGCTATGATCGCACCATTGCACTCTAGCCTGGGTGACAGAGTGAGACACTATCTCCAAAAAAAAATTAATTTTTTTTTTTTGAGACGGAGTCTCGCTCTGTCACCCAGGCTGGAGTGCAGTGGCACGATCTCGGCTCACTGCAAGCTCCACCTCCCGGGTTCACCCCATTCTCCTGCCTCAGCCTCCCGAGAAGCTGGGACTACAGGTGCCCGCCAGCAAGCCCGGCTAATTTTTGTATTTTTAGTAGAGACGTGGTTTCACCATGTTAGCCAGGATGGTCTCGTAATCCACCCGCCTCGGCCTCCCAAAGTGCTGGGATTATAGGCGTGAGCCACCGCGCCCAGCCAAAAAAAAATTTTTAAAGAAAAGTTATAAACAAAAACCACTATTATGGGGCTCAAACTGTGTCTGAATCTATCAAAGACAGAGTTAGAATAATTTAAAGAAAATGTAAAGAACGAAAGCCTTTGATTTCCAAAAACTCAGGAGGTGAGGTATCTAGAATAAAATAATAACGATTTCTGAAACAGCCGAATTAAAGAGTGCCTAAATATTGTAAAACAGGGGATTTGTGTTCCTCTCTTTGCTCCAATGAATCTATTCAAAATGGTTTATTCATTTTAAGCTGCAATTAAAACAAAATATGGTAGGGTGGTGGTAACATGAATATATACATATATATACGTATATATACATGTGAATATATATACACACATATATACATATATAAAATGAAGGTGCGTTAATTTTTACAATTAAAACTCAATAAAGTTGAATGTGTATGTGTGTATATATGTGTTTATATATGTGTATGTGGTGTGTATATATATTTATATATATATTATATATTTCTTGTCAATGAGGCCTCAATTTTCGGACCTCTTCTCTAGCCACTCTTCTCACTCCCTTGATGATCTCATCCAGTGTTTATGGCTTTATATAACATCTGTACCAGCATGGTCCAATGGAAACATAATGTGAGCCACATATATAACTTTAAATATTTTACCAGCCACATTCAACAAGTAAAAAGGAACACGTGAAATCACTTTTAATAATGTATTTTATTTAATCCAATATAGCCAAAAATATCATTTCAACATGTGATCAATATTTAAAAATTATTAATAAAATATTTCACTTTCTTTTTTCTGTATTGTCTTTGACATCCAGTGAGTATTTTACACTCATAGCATATCTCATTGTGGACTAGCCACAGGTGATCAATAGTCACATGTGGCTGGTGGCTACTGTATCAGATAGCAGGTATCTATACGCTGACAAGGTCCAGATTTACTTTTCCAACCTAGATCTCTCCCCTGAACTGCACACTCATTCATCCAACTGTCTACTCAGCATCCCCACCTGCATTTATTATAGGCATCTAAAATTTATGTCCAGGGCCAGGCATGGTGGCTCACGCCTGTAATCCCAGCACTTTGTGAGGCTGAGGTGGCCAGATCACTTGAGGGCAGGAGTTTGAGACCAGTCGGCAACATGACAAAACCACGTCTTTACTAAAAATACAAAAGCAATTAGCCGGGCATGGTGGCCCGTGCCTGTAATTCCAGCTACTCTAGAGCCTGAGGCACAAGAATAGCTTGAACCGGGGAGGCGGAGGTTGCAGTGAGCTGAGATCGCTCCACTGCACTCCAGCCTGGGTGACGAAGTGAGACTCTGTCTCAAATATATATATATATATATATATATAAAATATATGTGCGTGTGTGAGATACATATATTATACTATATATATATACATAGTATGTCCAAAAAGAAGCTACTCATCTTCCCCCAAGAAACTTTTCAGAGGCTTACACATCTCAATTAATGACAACTCAATTTTTCAGGTTGCTCAGGCCCAAAACCTTGGAGCCATCCCAGACTCTTCTTTCTCTCACATCCTGCATCCAATCTTTCAGCACATCCTGGTGGCCCTGCCTTCAAAATATAAGACCACTTCTCACCACTTCCTTTAATACCCTGGTATCATCTCTTACTAAGATGATGGATCGTCTCTTACTAAGAATGTACTAGCCTCCTAAATGGTCTCCTTGCTTACAGCCTTGGCCCCTTCAGTGTTTAAAACACAGCAGCCAGAGTGATCCTGTTAAAATAGAAGTCAGGTCACAGCAGTCTGCTGTGAACTCTCCTCTGGCTCATCATTTCACTTCGCAAAAGCTGAAGTCCTTACAATGGTTCCACACCCTCACTTCTGGTGACCTCTCCACTCTCCTCTCCATTCTCCCCTCGCTCACTCACATCAGGCTTACCAGCTTCCCTGCTCGTTCTCAAACACGCCAGGCATGCTTCAGCCCCAAGGCATTTGCACTTGCTGTCCCCTCTGTCTGGAATGCTGTTACCCCAGACAGAAGAGTGGTTCTCTTTCTCCCCTCCTTCCAGCCTTTGCTCAAATGCCACCTTCTCAGTGAGGCCTTCCCTTTACACCTTATATAAAATTGCAACCCACCCCCCAGACTACCTATTTTTCTTTCTTCTCTGTTTTGTTTTCTCTCCATAGCATTTACTACACACACACACATCTTTTTTTAAATTTTTATTTATTTATTTATTTATTATTATACTTTAGGTTTTAGGGTACAAGTGCACAATGTGCAGGTTTGTTAAATATGTATCCATTGCCATGTTGTTTTGCTGCACCCATTAACTCGTCATTTAGCATTAGGTATATCTCCTAATGCTGTCCCTCCCCGCTGCCCCCACCCCACAACAGTCCACGGAGTGTGATGTTCCCCTTCCTGTGTCCATGAGTTCTCATTGTTCAATTCCCACCTATGAGTGAGAACATGCGGTGTTTGGTTTTTTGTCCTTGTGATAGTTTACTGAGAATGATGTTTTCCAGTTTCATCCATGTCCCTACAAAGGACATGAACTCATCATTTTTTATGGCTGCATAGTATTCCATGGTGTATATGTGCCACATTTTCTTAATCCAGTCTATCGTTGTTGGACATTTGGGTTGGTTCCAAGTCTTTGCTATTGCGAATAGTGCCGCAATAAACATACGTGTGCATGTGTCTTTATAGCAGCATGATTTATAGTCCTTTGGGTATATACCCAGTAATAGGATAGCTGGGTCAAATGGTATTTCTAGTTCTAGATCCCTGAGGAATCGCCACACTGACTTCCACAATGGTTGAACTAGTTTACAGTCCCACCAACAGTGTAAAAGTGTTCCTATTTCTCCACATCCTCTCCAGCACCTGTTGTTTCCTGACTTTTTAATCATGGCCATTCTAACTGGTGTGAGATGGTATCTCACTGTGGTTTTGATTTGCATTTCTCTGATGGCCAGTGATGATGAGCATTTTTTCATGTGTTTTTTGGCTGCATAAATGTCTTCTTTTGAGAAGTGTCTGTTCATGTCCTTTGCCCACTTTTTGATGGGGTTGTTTTTTTTTTCTTGTAAATTTGTTTGAGTTCATTGTAGATTCTGGATATTAGCCCTTTGTCAGATGAGTAGGTTGCAAAAATTTTCTCCCATTCTGTAGGTTGGCCAGGGCAATCAGGCAGGAGAAGGAAATAAAGGGTATTCAATTAGGAAAAGAGGAAGTCAAATTGTCCCTGTTTGCAGATGACATGATTGTATATCTAGAAAACCCCATTGTCTCAGCCCAAAATCTCCTTAAGCTGATTAGCAACTTCAGCAAAGTCTCAGGATACAAAATCAATGTACAAAAATCACAAGCATTCTTGTACACCAATAACAGACAAACAGAGAGCCAAATCATGAGTGAACTCCCATTCACAATTGCTTCAAAGAGAATAAAATACCTAGGAATCCAACTTACAAGGGATGTGAAGGACCTCTTCAAGGAGAACTACAAACCACTGCTCAATGAAATAAAAGAGGATACAAACAAATAGAAGAACATTCCATGCTCATGGGTTGGAAGAATCAATATCATGAAAATGGCCATACTGTCCAAGGTAATTTATAGATTCAATGCCATCCCCATCAAGCTACCAATGACTTTCTTCACAGAATTGGAAAAAACTACTTTAAAGTTCATATGGAACCAAAAAAGAGCCCGCATCGCCAAGTCAATCCTAAGCCAAAAGAACAAAGCTGGAGGCATCACGCTACCTGACTTCAAACTATACTACAAGGCTACAGTAACCAAAACAGCATGGTACTGGTACCACAACAGAGACATAGATCAATGGAACAGAACAGAGCCCTCAGAAATAATGCCGCATATCTACAACTATCTGATCTTTGACAAACCTGACAAAAACAACAAATGGGGAAAGGATTCCCTATTAAATAAATGGTGCTGGGAAAACTGGCTAGCCATCTGTAGAAAGCTGAAACTGGATCCCTTCCTTACACCTTATACAAAAATTAATTCAGGATGGATTAAAGACTTAAATGTTAGACCTAAAACCATTAAAACCCTAGAGGAAAACCTAGGCAATACCATTCAGGACACAGGCGTGGGCAAGGACTTCATGTCTAAAACACCAAAAGCAATGGCAACAAAAGCCAAAATTGACAAATGGGATCTAATTAAACTAAAGAGCTTCTGCACAGCAAAAGAAACTACCATCAGAGTGAACAGGCAACCTACAGAATGGGAGAAAATTTTTTTTTTTTTGAGATGGCGTTTGTCTCTTGCTGCCCAGGCTGGAGTGCAATGGTGCCATCTCAGCTCACCACAACCTCCGCCTCCCAGGTTCAAGCGATTCTCCTGCCTCAGCCTCCCGAGTAGCTGGGATTATAGGCATGTGCCACCGTGCCCCGCTAATTTTGTATTTTTAGTAGAGACGGGGTTTCTCCATGTTGGTCAGGCTGGTCTCGAACTCCTGACCTCAGGTGATCCACCTGTCTCGGCCTCCCAAATTGCTGGGATTACAGGCGTGAGCCACTGCGCCAGCCAACCTATATATATTTAGTGTTTGTCTCTCCCCGTAAATTATAAGCTCTGTATGAGCAAAGCTTTTTGTGTGTTTTGTTCATCACTATATATCCACAACACCTAGAACAGTGTTTCGCATATAGTAGGCACTCAGTAAATATTTGTTGAATGGCTACATTATATAACATTTTCATTCAGGACGATTGTTCATAATATTAAGAAACTATGTAAAGAAAAGACAAATGATTTTTCAACATTGCTTCATGTATGCCACATTTTATAACAAAACATAAAAATACAAGATATCTGAACTTTATATTTGTTCTCAATAAAATAAAAATATTTCGATCTTTGTAATATTATAGGTATTTTGATGTCTTATGAATTTTTCAAGCATGTGAATCAAATTGTAACAGTTTTTTTTGTGGGAATTAGTTCACTAGTAAAACATTTTTATTGTTTGTCTACTTTCTATGTATGTATGTATGTATTTTTTTTTAAGATGGAGTCCCCCTCTGTTGCACAGGCTGGAGTGCAATGGCGTGATCTCAGCTCACTGCAACCTCTGCCTCCCAGGTTCAAGTGAGTCTCCTGCCTCAGCCTCCCGATAGCTGGGACTACAGATGCCTGCCACCATGCCCATCTACATTTTGTATTTTCAGTAGAGACGGGGTTTCACCATGTTGGCCAGGATGGTCTCGAACTCCTGACCTCAGGTGATTCACCCACCTCAGCATCCCAAAGTGATTATAGGCATGAGTCACCACGCCCGGCTGTGGTGGTGGTGGTGGGGCCTCCCTATGTTGCCCAGGCTGGTCTTGAACTCCTAGGCTCAAGCAATCCACCCACCTTGGCCTCCCAAAGTGGTGGGGATACAGGCATGAGCCACTGCGCCCAGCCCTGGTTGTCTACTTTCATTCAAATGAGCACTATATCTTGAGTTCCTGGTGGAATTACAGTCACATACGATAATTTTAAGAGTGTTCCTTGGACAAATACATGTGGGAAATGCTCCTTAGTGTATTATTCTGTGGAAACTATTTCATCTTCTCACGTCTTCACTTCATTTTCTGGACTTCCTCCAGCTCGCTGACTTCACATCATCGTTTGCTCTTTCCCTGACTTGTGCATGCAAAAAACAGATCTCCACCTCGAAGGCTTTGCCATTGCATTGCTTTTACGCTAGTAGTTAGGGAGCAATTTTTAAGTCTCCGTCTTAAAGGATTTATTTTTTTGCATCTTATCCTTAAGAGCTATTGACTTTGGTTTCATCTTTCTCTTGAAATGGCTGAAAATGTCTCCAGAGTGGGTATATTTTTGACTTCTTTCCCCCTCACAGTACTCCAGGCGAGAAGCTTTCTGAGATTTTCATTTTTCGCACTCATGAATGGGAGTCCATTTAAAAACTCTGAGGTGGAGATCATCCTAAATGCTTAGTTCTTTCCTGGTACTCTCTTCACACAAGGTAAAAGTGTACACAGACATAATATACATATCTATCATTAAGTATACATCATATTTGTGCATATATATATATATATTTGCTCACTGTGAGATTTTGAAGTTTATTAATTAGTGTTTGTGAATGAATAAAATATGTTCCATTATACATTTTTTTTTGAGACAGGGTCTCACTCTGTTGCCCAAGCTGGAGTGCAGTGGGGTGATCTCAGCTCACTGCAACCTCAACCTCCCAAGCTCAAGCCATCTTCCCACAGCCTCCTGAGTAGCTGGGTCTACAGCTGCATGCCACCATGCCCAGCTATTTTTTTTTTAATTTTGTAGTGATGGGGTTTCAACATGTTGTGCAGGCTGGTCTCGAACTTCTGGGCTGAAGTGATCTGCCTGCCTCAACCTCCTAAGGTGTTGGGATTACAGGTGTGAGCCACAGCACCCAGCCTAAATATACATTTCATACACACATGCATGTGTGCAAATATGCATGTATATTCACATATGAAGTCAGTGTCTGTACTTCCCATTGCTAGTTTTTATACTCTTACTGTCTGTGTATTTATTCATAAATACTGTATAGTAGCTCCCTTTCCTTTCATTGTTCGTCTTGTAAAATCAATATTCTACCACTGCTTCCCCTCCTTTTGCTACTCACTTGATCCTTCGCTGCCTGCCACTTGACCTCTCATAACTGCTTGACAAAAATCTTCTCATCTGAAGTCAGATGCGGTGGGTCATGCCTGTAATCCTAGCACTTTGGAAGGCTGAGGTTGGAGGATTGCTTGAGCCCAGGAATTAGAGACCAGCCCTGGCTACATAGCAAGATCATGTGTCTACAAAAAATAATTTTAAGAAATTTATAAAAATTGAAAACAAAAATTAGCTGGGCATGGCAGTGTGCACCTGTAGTCCCAGCTATTCAGGAGGCTGAGGTGGAAGGATCCTTTGAGCCCAAGACGTTGAGGCTGCAGTGAGCTATAATGGAGGCACTGCACTCCAGCCTCGGTGACAGAGTGAGACCCTGTCTCTACACAACAACAAAAAATCTTCTCATCTGAAAGTCATCACCATACTCAGTAACCTTTCCTTGGTCCTCATTACCTGACTTCTTCATTGTTCCTCCTCCCCTCTTTCTTGGATCTCTTTTGAGATGGAGTCTCACCTGGCCTCCCTGGTTCAAGGGATTCTCCTGCCTCAGCCTTCCGATTACAGGTGTGCACCATCATCCCCAGCTAATTTGTTTTTTTTTTGTATGGAGGTTCACCATGTTGGCCAAGCTGGTCTTGAACTCCTGACCTCAAGTGATCTGCCCACCTCAGCCTCCCAAATTGCTGGGATTACAGGCATGAGCCACTGCGCCCAGCCCTTCTTGGATCTCTTTTTTTTTTTTTTTTTTTTTGAGACGGAGTCTTGCTCTTTCGCCCAGGCTAGAGTGCAGTGGCGCAATCTCGGCTCACTGCAAGCTCCGCGTCCCAGGTTCACGCCATTCTCCTGCCTCAGCCTCTCCGAGTAGCTGGGACTACAGGCGCCCGCCACTACGCCCGGCTAATTTTTTGTATTTTTTAGTAGAGACGGGGTTTCACCGTGGTCTCGATCTCCTGACCTTGTGATCCGCCCGCCTCGGCCTCCCGAAGTGCTGGGATCTCTTAATGAAATACTCTAATGTTGAAGGGGCTGGCCCCTGTGAAGAGGTGAAAGGGTGGGGCTCAGGGCTAATATCCTGCTTTGCCACTCTCTGGGCAGGCCTGTTTTCTCTCCCGACCCCCAGCTTCACACAGCCTCATGTACATTTCCAGAGGGATGTTCTGCTGTTTCCTTCAGCTTCACTTGCCTGAAATATAACTCATCATCTTCCACAAAGCCAGTTTCCGTAGCTTCTCTTTTTCTGTCACTAACGTCAGCATCAGACATAAAACCTGAGTCATCTTTGACTCCTTTCTTGACTTCCCACCCACGTTCTATCCATCACCTAGTTGTGTTGATTTTTTTAATGTTTTGAACTTTTGAAATATTTCAAAAACACAGAAAACTACAGAGAATAAATGATTTCATCACTGCTTAGATTTGACAAATCTTTATATTTTGTCACATGGACTTCAGAGTTTTTCAAGAAATAAAACATAATACATTTGAAGTCCCTCTGCACCTTTCCTCAATCCTGTCCTCTACTCCCTTAGAAGTTATCACTACCTAAGGTCTATGTACCCCAAAAGCAATGTTGTATACTTTTCCTACATATGTATTTATCCATAAATAATATATAGGACAGGCACAGTGGCTTATGGCTGTAATCCCAGCACTTTGGGAGGCCAAGGTGGGAGGTTCACTTGAGCCCAGGAGTTTGAGACCAGCCTAGGCAACATGGTGAGGCCCCATCTCTATAAAACATTAAAAAATTAGCAAGGCATGGTGGCATACACCTATAGTCCCAGCTACTTGGGAGGCTGAGGTGGCAAGATCACTTGAGCCCAGGAATTCAAGGCTGCTGTGAGCTATGATCATGCCACTGCACTCCAGCCTGGGTGGCAGAGTGAGACCCTGTCTCAAAAACAAGAATTATCATCATCAACAACAACAACAATATTTTATTATAATAAAGGGTTTATTTTAGAGAAAATCAAAATTATGGGAGAAATTATTCTTATTTTTTGATCTAGTTGTCTACATCTATGTAGATATAGGTAGTCTTGTTCCCAAAGATGTAACCCCATTATCATTTGAGTCACGTGAATGTCAGGTATAGTTCTCAGGAGTAAACAGAGATTTGTGTGTGTATGTGTGTGTGTGTGTGTGTGTGTAAGAGATGGGGTCTCACTCTGTTTCCAGGTGGGAGTGCAGTGACAGGATCATAGTGTGTCCGGAGTTGGTTCCTTCTGGTGGGTTCTTGGTCTTGCTCACTTCAAGAATGAAGTTGCGGACCTTCGCGGTGAGTGTTACAGCTCTTAAAGGTGGCATGGACCCAAAAAGTGAGCAGCAGCAAGATTTAGAGTGAAAGAACAAAGCTTCCACAGCATGGAAGTGGACCTGAGTGGGTTGCTGCTGCTGGCTAGGGTGGCCAGCTTTTATTCCCTTATTTGTCCCCAGTCACATCCTGCTGATTGGTCCATTTTACAGAGCGCTGATTGGCCCATTTTACAGAGTGCTGATTGGTGCGTTTACAACTGTTTAGCTAGATCCAGAGCACTGATTTGTGCATTTTTACAGAGTGCTGATTGGTGCATTTACAATCCTTTAGCTAGACACAGAGTGCTGATTGGTGTGTTTTTACAGAGTGCTGATTGGTGCATTTACAGTCCTCTAGGTAGACGCAGAGCACTGATTGGTGCGTTTTTACAGAGTGCTGATTGGTACATTTACAATCCTTTAGCTAGACAGAGAGCGCTGATTTGTGTGTTTTTACAGAGCACCAATTGGTGCATTTTTACTGAGTGCTGATTGGTGCATTTACAATCCTTTAGCTAGACACAGAGCACTGATTAGTGCATTTTTACAGAGTGCTGACTGGTGCATTTACAATCTTTTAGCTAGACACAGAGCACTTATTGGTGCGTATTTACAGAGTGCTGATTGGTGTGTTTACAATCCTCTAGCTAGACAGAAAAGTTCTCCAAGTCCCCACTCGACCCAGGAAGTCCAGCTGGCTTCACCTCTCAACAGCTCATACCTTATTACAGCCTCAAACTCCTGGGATCAAGCTACCCTCCCATCTCAGCCTCTCAAGAAGCTGGGAATACAGGCATGTGCCACTGTGCCTGGCTAAGAGAGAGCTTCTGAATGTCTTTGCTTATGAATCTAAATGTATAAAGTGAGTAAATAGCATGGAGTCCAAATGAAATTTCTGTTACTAGTGGTAGGGTCACAGGAATATGCTAAATTGTAAGGGCTCAGTGCTATTAGGTAATGAAAGAGAGAAACTCACTACATTGACAAGTGTTTTGAAAAAGATACCTCTTGGTTTGTTCAACAAACCCTACTAGGATAATTTGTTAGCTAACTGTTAGGATAAGGCCTATTTAATCATTACCCAAGCTCCATGCACATTAAAAAGTAAAATAAAGGCTGGGCGTGGTGGCTCTTTCCTGTAATCCCAGCACTTTGGCAGGCCAAGGTGGGTGGATCATGAGGTCAGGAGTTCAAGACCAGCCTGGCCAACATAATGAAACCCCATCTCTACTAAAAATACAAAAACTTAGCCGGGCATGGTGGCGCATGGCTGTAATCCCAGCAACTTGGGAGGCTGAGGCAGGAGAATTGCTTGAACCCAGTAGGTGGAGGTTGCAGTGAGACAAGATCACTCCACTGCACTCCAGCTTGGGCAACAGAGTGAGACTTCGTCTCAAAAAAAAAAAAAGCAAAATAAAACTATCAAATAATACGTAGAAAACTGAAATAAATAAACATTTATCTGATCTCTAGGTAAAATTGTTCTAAACATGGGGGGGAAAGCAAGAAACTTGACCATACAAAACCTTTGTGTGGCTGGGCACGGTGGCTCATGCCTGTAATTTCAGCACTTTGGGAGGCTGAAGCAGGAGGGCTGATTGAGACCAGGAGTTTGAGACCAGCCTGGGCAACATAGCGAGATGCTCCATCTCTATTCAAAATATTTTTTAAAAATAGGCAGGGCATGGTGGTTCATGTCTGTAATCCCAGCACTTTGGGAGGCTGAGGCAAACGGATCACCTGAGCTCAGGAGTTCAAGAGCATCCTGGCCAGGAGGTCATACACACACACACACACACACACACACGCACATATATATATATTATATATATATATATAATATAAATATGTATATTTAAAAGTAAAATAAAACTTCTGTAAAAAAAGGATCGTGAATTAAAAGATAGACGATGAACTAGGTAAAGGGATAGTATATTTATTGTAAGGGGGCTAATGCTGTCTTTGATAATAAAACAGAAAGACTCCAATAGACCAGTGTATATCACATGAAAGATCTCTTCACCAAGAGGGAGATAAAAATAATGAGGATTGGAAAAACTGTTCAGCCTCACTAAAAATCAAAGAAAAGTAAATGAAAACAAAAATTACGTATCAGTTTTTGCCTATCAAATTAGCAAATATTTTTTCTTTTTGAGACAGAGTCTCTCTCTGTCACCCAGGCTTGAGTGCAATGGCACAATCTCAACTCACTGCAGCCTTTGCCTTCGAGGTTCCAGTGATTCTCCTGGCTCAGCCTCCCAAGTAGCTAAGACTATACGTGCCTGCCACCACACCCAGCTAATTTTTGTATTGGGGTTTCACCATGTTGCCCAGGCTGGTCTCAAACTCCTGGCCTCAAGGGATCTGCCTGTCTCAGCCTCCCAAAATGCTGGGATTACATGCGTGAGCCACCACACCCGGCCAGCAAACATTTTTAAAAAGACTATTAGTGAATTAGAAACTTCTGTTCATTTTTGGTGCTTCGTTTAACTAAAGCAATATGATAGCATAGTGGATGTTTGAAATATTCCCGCACAGCTGACCATAATCTTTTGAATAGCATTTCAATTAGGGTTGCCAGATTTAGCAAATAAGAACATGGATGCTTGTTTAATTCTGAATTTCAGATAAACAAGAAATAATTTTTTACTATACGTCCCATAAATGTTTGGGATACACTCATATTAAAAATTATTATTATTATTATTATTTTTGAGACGGAGTCTCGCTCTGTCGCCCAGGCTGGAGTGCAGTGGCGCAATCTCGGCTCACTGCAAGCTCCGCCTCCCGGGTTCACGCCATTCTCCTGCCTCAGCCTCTCCGAGTAGCTGGGACTACAGGCGCCTGCCACCACACTCGGCTAATTTTTTTGTATTTTTAGTAGAGACGGGGTTTCACCGTGCTGTCGATCTCCTGACTCGTGATTCGCCCGCCTCGGCCTCCCAAAGTGCTGGGATTACAAGCGTGAGCCACCGCGCCCGGCTCATATTAAAAATTATTACTTGTTTATCTGAAATTCAGATTTAACCAGACATCCTGTATTTTATTTGGCAAACTTACTTCCTATATTTGTGGAAATTCCAAGTTTATAATGATCGTATCGAATTCTTATTGTCCTTTTCAGCTATCCTGCAAGCGTGTGGTCTCGGCTTTTCTTTCAGGAAACTTATATTAGGCAGTGAGGATGATGATTAAACCAGGCTCTGCATAGAGCTTCCTTTTGTGCTGACAGAGGTGATGAAAGGAGGGAGCCATCTATTTTGGGTGCTGGCGGCAGTGCCAGTGGATTTTTTTATAGTGGGGTTCAGGGCTACCACATATGTATAAGTCTAGGGAGTGCCATTTACATGGACTATGGTATCTGTCACCCAGGCCAGAGTGCAGTGGCGTGATTTCAGCTCACTGCAACCTCCACCTCCCGGGTCAAGCAATTCTCCTGCCTCAGTTTCCCCAGTAGCTGGGATTACAGGTGCCTGGCACCATGCCCAGCTAATTTTTTTGTATTTTTAGTAGAGATGGGGTTTCACCACGTTGGCCAGGCTGGTCTCGAACTCTTGACCTCAGGTGATCTGCCTCACAAAGTGCTGGGATTACAGGCTATAGTATCTTTTCCATCAGCTTATTCTGTGGCCTGATTTGGGGCATTTCTAGCAGCTTAGCCTTGATTATCCAGTCCCTCCAACAATTCTGTGAAAGACTCAATATCCTTTAGTAAACAACTTCTCTGCGCAATTTCCCAGAATCAGCTTCTGTTACTTGTGACTAAAAACCCTAATAGACAGTTGTATCAAGAGTCTTAAAAATGTGCAAATCGGCTGGGCGCGGTGGCTCCCAACAATTTAGGGGGCCAAGGCCGGTGGATTGCTTGAGCCCAGGAGTTCGAAATTGGCCTGGGCAACATAGCAAGACCGTGTGTCTACAAAAAAATTTTTAAAAAGAAAATTATCTAGGTGTGGTGGTGCAAGTCTATAGTCCCAGCTACTCTGGAGGCTGAGGGAGGAGGATCACTTGAGCCTGGGAGGCAGAGGTTGTAATGAGCCGAGATCATGCTACTGCACTCCAGTCTGGGTGACAGAGCAAGACCCTGTCTCTAAAAAAAAGTGCAAATCCTTTGAGTCCTCATTCTTAGACATTTACCTAAGTGTGCACTCTATAGTGCAGATAAAATTTTGTACACAAAGATGTTCATCCAGGTGTTATTTATTTTCTGAGTTGGAGTCTTGCTCTGTCACCCGGGCTGGTGTGCAGTGGCGCGATCTCAGCTCAGTGCAGACTCTGCCTCCCAGGTTCAAATGATTCTCCTGCTCCAGCCTCTGGAGTAGCTGGGATTACAGGCATGTGCCACCACACCCAGCTAATTTTTGTATTTTTAGTAGAGACAGGGTTTCACCATGTTGGCCAGGCTGGTCTTGAACTCCTAACCTCAAGTGATCCACCCACCTCGGCCTCCCAAAGTAATAGGATTATAGGTGTGAGCCACTGCACCCGGCCCAGGTGTTATTTATTTATTTATTTTTGAGACAGAGTCTCACCCTGTTACCCAGGTTGGAGTGCAGTTGCACAATCTCGGCTCACTGCAACCTCTGCCTCCTGGGTTCAAGCAAGTCTCCTGCCTCAGCCTCCTGAGTAGCTGGGATTATAGTCATATGTCACCATGCCCAGCTATTTTTTGTGTTTTTAGTAGAGACGGGGTTTCGTCATGTTGGCCAGGCTGGTTTTGAACTGCTGACCTCAGGTGATCCGCCCACCTTGGCCTCCCAAAGTGCTGGGATTACAAGCATAAGCCACCTTACCTGGCCGGTGTGATTGATTTAATAGAAAACTGAAAAACTGGAAACAATTTAAACCTCTAACATTAAGAGAATGGCTGAGTAAATTATGGTACAGCTAGATATCAGGACACTGAATAGTCTTTAAACAGAATCATTAGAGAAGTATTTAAGGATATGGGAAATGCTATAATATTAAAAGTGGCAATACCAAGATAAAAATTTATTTGTGTCAGCCAGGCGCCGTGGCTCACACCTGTAACCCCAGCACTTTCAGAGGCCGAGGTGGGAGGATTGCTTGAGGCCAAGAGTTTGAGACCAGCCTGGGCAACGTGGCGAAACCCAGTCTCCACTAAAAATACAAAAATAAGCTGGGTGTGGTGACAAGTGCCTGTGGTCCCAGCTACTCAGGAGACTGAGGTAAGAGGATTGCTTAAGCCCAGGAGGTCGAGGCTGCAGTGAGCCCTGATGATGCCACTGCCCTCTAACCTGGGTGACAGAGTGAGAACTTGTCCCCACCAAAAAAAAACAATTATATATGTGGTACAATCGCTATTATGCTAAAAAAAAAAGAAAAAAAAAAAAAAAGCAGAAAAAAAGCTGGAAGAAAATATGCCAAAAGGCGATTTGGGGCATCAGCTTATTCTTTTTCCTGCCTGTTTATACTTTTCAATTTGTTACACAATGAATAAAAATTACTCTTGTAGTCGGAAAAAGAAGCCTCTTCTCTAATCCTATTGGAGACCTATACTCCACTGGCCAATGTTTCTATTGCGCAAACAGGCAGGGTGATTTCTGTAGGGATGGGGATTCCAGAAGCATAAGGTTTTAGAGTGATCACCCAAGTTAGGCCACAGGGGCAGAATAGCAAAAGAGTTTTTAGAGAAATACTGAAATCCCCTTGGGGCAATCTCATTCTCATTGATTCCATTTTGGTTTTCACTTGCAAAAGAGCCCCTCGATTCCCTTCTGACATCACCTTTGGAAATCTTTCCTGTATAAGGCGGCAAAATCTAGCCAGGCTGATTTAAATATTATAATACGGTTAACAGCTTCAGTGCAATGATAAAAAGATCTGTTTCTCAAACAGAGATCAGTAAGCGTGGGGAAGAGAACAGGCTGGGAAAGGGGGTCGTATGTAAAGCAACAAGGTGCATCTTCCTGGAGTTTCCATTTTACTAGACAATGAGTAATTTTGTTATTATTATTATTATTATTTTTGAGACAGAGTCTCGCTCTGTTCACCCGGCTGGAGTGCAGTGGTGTGATCTCGGCTCACTGCAACTTTCACCTCCTGGGTTTAAGTGATTCTCTCACCTCAGCCTCGAGAGTAGCTGGGATTACATGCGCATGCCACCACGCCCAACTAATTTTTGTATTTTTAGTAGAGAGGGGGTTTCACTATGCTGGCCAGGCTGGTCTCGAACTCCTGACCTTAAGTGATACACCCGTCTTGGCCTCCCAAAGTGCTAGGGTTACAGGCATGAGCCACCTTGCCCAGACGACAATGAGTAATTTTAAATGGTATTTTTGTATTAAAATGCATTTGGATATGTTATGGAGCAGGAAGCAAACTTTGCATGGATTTTTGGAATAATACCTGTGAGTTCAACAAAATTGTGTGCTTACCACATTCATACATTTGTGCTTTGGGATACTTCTGTGGAAAGATGTGGGAAGTGCAGAAGGGCATCCTTTGGCTTCTTTGTTAGGTAGGCGTTTGATTCCTCCCAGTATCTGAACGATTGGGTTCTTCATAGAATATCTCTTTCCAACTGCTCAGGGAGCCCCAGGGGGGTTAACTGAGAATAAGATCCGTTTTATTTAACAACTCAAGATTTACTCAACATGACTAAGTAAATGGGCAGTAATAATTTCTCTTTTCCTCTCAAAGCTCATGTAATCTGTTTTTCTCCTTTGCCTACTTGGTTTGTGTCCTGGAGTTTATGTGCAAGACTGGATGATGTATTTCTATTCAACTTTATTTGATGATGCCAGAAATCAAGTGTCATCAGGGAGATCTTTCTTATCAAGTCTTTCCAGATACAGTCTATGATTTTAGAGTCACACGTGTAGGTTCCTCTTCCCGAATCTCTTAAACAAGCTTTTGTCCTTTTGTAATATTTTGTTCCAAACCCTAGCGTGACCTCTGTTTTCCAAGGTGATTGCAGGACATTTCCTTTTCCTTGTTTTTTTTTTTTTTTTTTTTTTTTTAATAGTGCAGTGGCGCGATCTCAGCTCACTACAACCTCTGCCTCCCAGGTTCAAACGATTCTCCTGACTGCAGGACATTTTTGACAAAACTGTGAAATGCTCTGAGATTCTTGAAAGAGAGATGAGTCGTGTAATACTCTGACAGAAACAGGGATCCATTTATTCATCCATGATTTCAACAACATTTATTGAGTGCCTACTACATACTAGGCACCGTCCTAGATGAGGGGGATTCAATGATGAGCCAAACCTGACACTATCCCAGCCCTCAAGGAGCTCATATCCAGTACAAGAGATAGGTCTTAAATAAGTTAGTCACAAATGCATGAAGAATTAGAATAACATAAACAGGACTTCACAGCCACCTCAACTCTACTCTGGTGTATGGACAAGAGTGTCTAGAATATTGGATTATTATTCTCATTTCTTCCTTCTCCCTAGAGAATTATCCATCTGCACCCTCTGTTACGCAACTTTGTAGTACATCCCACCCAGTAGAGTTGGTGGAGTATATTTCCCCATTCCGGGAATTTGGGGCTTGGCCAGGTGTCCTATTTTGACCAATGGGCCAAAGTGATAGTGTGTCAGTTCTGAGCAGAGGCTTTAAGAGGCGTCTTGTATTCCTGATATCCACTAAAAGACAAGCATGCCACAGGTAACTACTTCCTTTTTGGCATGGGTCCTGAAATGAGAGATACATGGAGCAGACCTGAACCTGAGCCTAAGAAGCCAGCCTGGCCAGGCGCAGTGGCTCATGCCTGTAATCCCAGCACTTTGGGAGGCCAAGGCAGGCAGATTGCTTGAGCCCAGAAGTTTGAGATCAGCCTGGGCAACATGGTGAAATCTTGTCTCTACAAAAATACAAAAAATTAGCCAGGTGTGGTGGTGTGGGCCTTTAGTCCCAGCTACTCAGGAAGCTGAGGTGGGAGCATCACTTGGGAGGCCGAGGCTGCAGTGAGCTGAGATGGCACCACTGCACTTCAGCCTGGGCCATAGAGTGAGATCCTGTCTCAAAAAATAAAATTGAAGAAAAGAAAAGAGGGCCAGACGCGGTGGCTCACCTCTGTAATCCCAGCACTTTGGGAGGCTGAGGCGGGTGGATCGTCTGAGGGCAGGAGTTCAAGACCAGCCTGCCCAACATGGCAAAACCCCTTCTCTAGTAAAAATACACAAGATTAGCTGGGCATGGTGGAGGGCGCCTGTAATCTCAGCTACTTGGGAGGCTGAGGCAGGAGAATCGCTTGAACCCGGGAGACGGAGGTTGCAGTAAGCCAAGTTCGCACCACTGCACTCCAGCCTGGGCAACAGAGGGAGACTCTGTCTCAAAAAACAAACAAACAAAACAAACGAACAACAGTACGAAGAACCCCATATACTCTCTTTGCTCAGATTCGGCTATTACTACCATTATGGCTCATTTGAGCATGCTCTCTCTCTCTGTATCCATCTATTTGAGAGTAAGTTTCATGATTTATGACCCCTAAAGACTTCAGTCGCCCAGGCTGGCATGCAGTGGTGCGAACATGGCTCACTGCAGCTTCGACCTCCTGAACTCAAGCGATCCTCCTGCCTGTATATTTTGAAGACTAGGAATATTATTTTACATAACCACAGTACAGTTAACTTCAATTTAATATGGATATAATTTTTTTCTTATCTACTGTCCATATTTCCATTTTGTCGATTGATCCAATAATGTCCTTTATAGCATCATCTCCCCCCCAAGATTCAATCTAGGATCTGGTATGTGTTATTTGTCATGTTGCTTTAATCTCCTTTAATCTGGACACATTTCTACAGTCTTTGTCTTTTTTTTTTGAAATGGGGTCTTGCTCTGTTGCCCAGGCTGGAGTGCAGCAGTGCAATCATGGCTCACTGCAGTTTCGACCTCCCAGACTCAACTGATTCTCCTGCCTCAACATTGTGAGTAGCTGGGACCACAGGTGCGCACCATCATGCCTGGCTAATTTTTAAATTATTTGTAGAAGTCTCGCTGTGTTGCCCAGGGTGGTCTCAAACTCCTGGGCTCAAGTAATCCTCCCACCTTGGCCTTCCAAAGTGCTGGGAGTACATCTATGAGCCATCATACCCAGCCTTTGTCTTTTTCAAAACTGATTTTTATTTTTAATTTTGTTATTATTATTTTTGTAGAGTAGGGATCCCGCCATGTTGTCCAGCCTGCTCCTGAACTCCTGGCCTCAAGTGATCCTCTCGCTTCAGCCTCCCAAAGTTCTAGAATTACAGGCATAAGGCACTCCACCAGGACAGCTTTGTCTTTTATAACATCACTGTTTTTTAAGAATGTAGGCCAGGCACAGTGGCTCATGCTTGTAATCCCAGCACTTTGGGAGGCCGAGGTGGGCAGATCACCTGAGGTCAGGAGTTTGAGATCAGCCTGATCAACATGACAAAGCCCCATCTCTACCAAAAATACAAAAATTAGCTGGGCGTGGTGGCGGGCGCCTGTAATCCCAGCTACTCAGGAAGCTGAGGCAGGATAATCACTTGAACCTAGGAGGCAGAGGTTGCAAGATGGCACCATTGCACTTCAGCCTAGGTGACAGAGTGAGACTCCAACTCAAAAAAAAAAAAAAAAAAAAGAGAGAGATAGAATATAGTCCTTTTTTTTAAAAATAGTATTTCTTATTTGGAGTTTCTTTGGTGTTTCCTCATGATTAGATTCAGGTGATGCATTCTCAGCTCGAATACTACACAAGTGTTGCTGGATCTTTCTCAGGGTGTCAAACCAGAGGCACATGTTATCCATCTGTCCCACTGGTGATATTAATTTTGATCACTTGGTCAAGGTGATGTCCAGTTTCTTTACTGTATAGTTATTCTTTTTGCTATGCAACTAACAAGCAGTCAGTGAGGTAATACTTTTTTTTTTTTGAGACAGAGTTTCGCTCTTGTTGCCCAGGCTGGAGTGCAATGGGGTGATCTCGGCTCACTGCAACCCCCACCTCCCCGGTTCAAGTGATTCTCCTGCCTCAGCCTCCTGAGTAGCTGGGACTACACGCACCCACCACCACGCCTGGCTAATTTTTGTATTTTTTGGTAGTGACGGGGTTTCGCCATGTTGACCAGGCTGGTCTTGAACTCCTGACCTCAGTTGATCCACCTGCCTCAGCCTCCCAAAGTGCTGGGATTACAGGAGTGAGCCACCGCGCCTGGCCAGTGGGGTAATACTTTAGGACCATGCAAATAGTCTACTCCTCATCTAAATCCATTGATGACTTTTGTCTGAACCAATATTTACTATGATGGTTGCAAAATACTGATTTTCCACCTCTAGTACTTCTTCCACATTCACAATTGAATTGTACTGTAAAGTTCTCTCCCTTCTTCATTTTATTTAGCGATTTATTTATCTATTATTGGTATGAACTTATATCTTTACTAATTTTTTAACATGTCCTAATTCATTACTGTATTTAATTATTTTGAATCTCAATCTTCCCAGATTTGGCCCACGGTCCCTTCAAGGTGGTACCTGTCCTTGTGACATACCACCATCATTTATTTTGAGCACTTCCTTAATTTCTGGCATAAAAATATGCTCCAGGCTCACCTTGTGCTTACCTTGCCCAGCCCTGGAATCAGCCATTCTCTAACAAGCTCTGGTACACTAAAATCTTTTGACTCCAGCTTGCAGCTTTATCACGACACAGTAGGTCAGCCCTGAAAACACCAAGGCTACGTTTGTGGGATCTTAATGAAAAGCTGTGTTTTTCCGGTACAGGATATTTTCTGGGAAGTAATGGGAAACAAAATTGGTCAGAAAGTTGGCCAGAGAGCTAGAATTTTCTGTGGCAAGCAAATCGGAATCAGTGAAGGTTCCTGATCAGAATTCTTGACTGGAAATTCCAGTACAAAGAATGGGAAAGGGGTGTGCTTGAAGATTGATTTAGTAGAGATTGTATTTGTTAGTTGGGGACATACAGTCTGGATGAGGCAAGTATATACAGTTGTCCCTCGGTATCCAAAGGGGGTTGTTTCCAGGACCCTCATGGGCACCAAAATTCATGGATGCTCATGTCTCGTATATAAAATGGTGTAGTATTTGTATAACCTACGTACATCTTCCTGTATATATGTATGTGTGTGTGTGTGTGTGTGTGTGTGTGTATATATATATTTTCCGAGACACAATCTCATTCTATCACCCAAGCTAGAGTGCGGTGGAATGATCTCAGCTCACTGCAACCTCCACCTTCCGGGTTCAAGTGATTCTCCTCCCTCAGCCTTCTGAGTAGCTGGGATCACAGGCGCGTACCACCAAGCCCGACTAATTTTTGTATTTTTAGTAGAGATAGGGTTTCAACAAGTTGGCCGGGCTGGTCTCGAAGTCCTGGCTTCAAGTGATCTGCCCACCTCGGCCTCCCAAAGTGCTGGGATTACATGCGTGAGCCACCATTTCCAGCCTTCCTGTATACTTTAAAACATCACTAGATTACTTATAATACCCAATACAATGTAAATGCTATGTAGATATACTCTATTGTTAAATATTTGTATTACTTTTTATTGTTGTATTGTCATTTTTTATTTCATTTTATTTTAGAATATGTTTGATCTGAGGTTGGTTTAATCTATGGATGCAGAACCCAAGGATATGGATGGTCAACTGTGCTTGATTTCCTTATATTAATTAAAAAGAAAATTATGTAAAACACCTCTGTCATAATTCCTTTGTATAACATAGGAGCATAACAGCTAAGACAAATGAAACCAGCTGAAATCCCAGTTTCATTCTTGTCCATGTAATATCAATTTCTTCTGCCAACATTATTTTTTGTTTTTTTGCCGGCAAAGAACACAAATAGCTGGTTTGAGCCTCATCTCCTTTCCCTGGCCACCCTCTAGTGGAGGTGAAATGAAATTACACAATGGCCTACAAACGGCAAGCCTAGAGGGAAAAGGAAACAGCTATAGGTAAATTAGGTGGTGAGATCACCACAGTTAGAGCTGGAGGGACTGAAATATCTTTGTGTCCAATCCCTTATTTTGCAGATGGGGAAACTGAGGCACAGGGAGAGGGAAGCTAATTTGCCCAAAGTCATAAAGCTAATGGCAGAGACAGAACACACTCTACTCCCTGATGTGCAGCATCATTTTAAAGAAATTTTTAAAAACTTTTCTATTAAAAAGCCCATTTTAATTCATAAGAATTGACTTAATTTTTGTAATATTTTGTCACCTTATATATATTTTATATGTAAACATATTTACATATATAATATATATATATTTTTCAGAACTTCACTTTCAGGAATGGGGATGGACAATTAGTAGTTATTTCAAAATACCATACACATCCATCTCCCAATTATTTTCAAAATTGTTGAAAGAAAAAGTGATCAACAAAAAACTGTCATCCAAAGAAATGGAAGTTGAGGGGGATGGACTTGATCCAAATGATGGTTCTGTGACTTCAAATGAATTTTTATGCAGTTCTGAACGTGGGACAAGGTTATAAGAGATAATTGCTTAATGCAGTGGTCCCCAACCTTTTTGGCACCAGGCACCAGTTTCATGGAAGACAATTTTTCCATGGATGGTAGGGTGGGGTGGGGTGGGGAATGATTTTGGGATGAAACTGTTCCACCTCAGATCATCAGGCATTAGATTCTCACAAGGAGCGTGCAACCTAGGTCCCTCTCATAATGCGCAGTTCACAATAGGGTTGATGCCCCTATGAGAACCTAATGCCACTGTTGATCTGACAGGAGGTGGCACTCAGGCGGTAAAATGCTCACCAGCCTGCTGCTCACCTCCTGCTGTGCGGTCCGGTTCCTAATGGGCCACGGACATTACCAGTCCATGGCCCAGTGGCTGGGGAGCCCCAGCTTAAGGTCTACAATACACAGACCCTCTAGGTGTAAACTCAGAAGTAACTATCCTAAGTAGTGTACACCAGTTTAAATAAAAGACCTGAAATGTCTTTTTACCTGCTGATGGAGCTGGGAGGATTTTGGTACCTTTTTAATGAATAATGATGACCTTCCAAATGATGTACCGCATTGTTGTTAGTATATCCGACAGCTATCTTTTCTTGTTGATTTGCAGTTTGGTTTAGCAATATAAGCTGTCACATTGCTTTATGAGGTTTGTATTTAATAACAGCACTAGCAGTTTCCAGTTGTGCCCCACTCAGTCCTTTTCATGCTCAAGGTTTTATCCTCAAACTAATCCTGGGAAGGAATTGTCCTCCAACTGCTACCACTCTGGTCCAAGCCACTATCATTTCTTGCCTGGATTACTGCCACATTTTCCTAGCTGCTTGCTCAGCCTCTGGTCTCACCCATTCTTGACACACTCTGCCCACCCCACTCTTCACATTGAGAGCAGCCCATTGCTCTCAGAACAATGCATGAAGGCTGAGCCCAGTGGGTCACGCCTGTAATAATCCCTGCACTTTGGGAGGCCAAGACGGGCAGATCGCCTGAGATCAGGAGTTCGAGACCAGCCTGGCCAACATGGTGAAACCCTGTCTCTACTAAAAATACAAAAATTAGCCGGGTGTTGTGGCGGGAGTCTGTAATCCCAGCTACTAGGGAGGCTGAGGCAGGATAATCGCTTGAACCCGGGAGGTGGAGGTTGCAGTGAGCCGAGATTGTGCCACTGCACTCCAGCCTAGGTGACAGAACGAGACTCCTTCTCAAAAAAAAAAAAAAAAAAAAGGGAAAAAAGAGAACAATGCGTGAAAGCTCAAAAGGACCCAGACCCAGCTTACCTTAGGCCAGTCCTCCTCATCCTTCATGTTCTACCCCAGTGGTCTTCAACGTTTGTTATACATAATTCCTGACACGTTTTAAAATTGACATTTAAACTTTTACATCATAAATTAAAATACTGGAGAGAATGCAATTCTGGCATTTTGTAAATATTTTAGAAGAAATCTTACATTACTTTTGGAATCTTACTGCCCTAGCAGTTTTCTTTTTAAAAATAACAACTTTATTAAGATATATTTATCATACCATAGGGCTCGTACCATATCAATTTGACAGTATCATTCCTCTAAAAAACATAAAGACAAGCTCCTTAACAGTTGAAGGCTATACATCATTCCCTTTTCTTTTTGAACGTATAAATCCATTCCTCTTCCTCCACAGATTTTTATCCTAATGATATCTTTTGTATTCTGAAAGTATTTATATAGATCATCCTGTCATACTTCCTTGCAGCAAATAATCAGATACACATGTTAAACTTGAAATGATTTTTAATTTTCTGTCACCACAATGCTCTAAAATGTTAACACTTTCCTTCTGAATTAAAATAGCTTTACAAATTATTTATTTACAATTTATATTACTAGACAATCAACATAAATGTAACTTTTTTTTTTTTTTTTTGGAGACGGAGTCTCGCTCTGTCGCCCAGGCTGGAGTGCAGGGGCGTGATCTCGGCTCACCGCAACCTCTGCCTCGCAGGTTCAAGCGATTCTCCTGCTTTAGCCTCCCGAGCAGCTGGGATTACAGGCGCATATCACCACGCCTGACTAATTTTTGTTTTCTTAGTAGAGACAGGGTTTCACCATGTTGGCCAGGCTAGTCTCGAACTGCTGACCTCAAGTGATCCACCTGCCTTGGCCTCCCAAAGTGCTGGGATTACAGGCATGAGCCACCGCACCTGGCTACAACAATTTTAATCAATAATTATTAAGCATGAGAAGTACATTTTTACTGGAAATACAGCTCTAAAGTGTATGGGGCCATTTTTAGTTCATGTTTCTGTGGATTACTCTTACTGCTGGGAGACAGGGTTCAACATCAACTTGGTTCCTACTTTTCTTTTCTTTTATAGATATAAGCATTGAAGAACCTCATTCACAAATTTAAATAGACGAGAATGGAATTTTTTTATAGCAATGCCACCCATTTCTTTGAACCCTTTCCAAGTTACATATAAAAAAGTATTCTATGGTCAAAGTTATTTTTAATGATTAGCTGGCAATTAGGTCCTCCTTCGATGTTACTGAAAGCAATGAATTAGAAACCACTGGACTGGCAAAAAGATATGCTACCCCATTATCAGAGTATCACTAATTTTCTCAGCACCAACACCAATATGTTGGATTGTCCTTCTATTTATATCTCTGGAGGTTTTCACACCCTGTGGCCATGCTCCATACTAACTTTTGGGATGGGTGAGAAGTATGGTTTTCTTTTTTGAAGGTAGAGACTGGCAATCATGAAAGGGGAGGTGGGAAAGAAGATTCTGCAGGTTGCCACTTCCTCAGGCAGATGGATTTTGGGAATCTGAGTACATACGAAAGTGAATGATCTGGAAATTGATTCCTTTAAAACTATCTGTGCCTACATATGCCTTGGAAAATCTTCAAGTACCCTCAGGGGTATGTATACTTAACTACAGCTGCTTCAACCCAGGAGTTCTGGAATTTTAGTGCTTATCAGACTTGCTTGGTGTGTTTCTAAATATGCAAATTCCAGACCAGGCTCCCAGAGATTCCGATTGCTTTTTTTTTTTTTTTTTGAGACGTAGTCTTGCTCTGTGGCCCACACTGGAGTGCAGTGGCGCCATCTTGGCTCACTGCAACTTCCACCCCATGGGTTCAAGCGATTCTCCTTTCTCAGCCTCCTGAGTAGCAGGGACTACAGGCGCGTGCCACCACGCCCAGCTAATTTTTTGTGTTTTTAGTGAAGACGGGGTTTTTTTTTTTGAGATGGAGTCTTGCTCTGTCACCCAGGCTGGAGTGCAGTGGTGCAATCTCGGTTCACTGCAAAGTCTGCCTCCCAGGTTCACGCCATTCTCCTGCCTCAGCCTCCCAAGTAGCTGCGACTACAGGTGCCCGCCACCACGCCTGGCTAATTTTTAGTATTTTTAGTAGAGACGGGATTTCACCGTGTTAGCCAGGATGGTCTCGATCTCCTGACCTCATGATCCACCCACCTCGGCCTCCCAAAGTGCTGGGATTACAGGCGTGAGCCACTGCGCCTGGCCATAAAGACGGGGTTTCACCTTGTTAGCCAGGATGGTCTTGATCTCCTGACCTCATGGTCTGCCTGCCTCAGCCTCCCAAAGTGCTGGAATTATAGGTATGAGCCACCACGCCTGGCCAAGACATTACATTTTAAGCACTTCATGCAGGTCGTCTGTGCTGAAGAAATCCTGGGCTAGAGTATGTATAAGATGCAGAAGGCAGTTTGCCTGTGGGCTGCAGTGCATATAAGCCCAAAAGCCCGTGGTCTTTTTTCTTTTTTTTTTTTTTTTTTTTTAAGCTGTCCCAGTCTTTTTTTTTTTTTTTTTTTTTTATTATACTTTAGGGTTTTAGGGTACATGTGCACAATGTGCAGGTTTGTTACATATGTATCCATGTGCCATGTTGATTTCCTGCACCCATTAACTCGTCATTTAGCATTAGGTGTATCTCCTAATGCTGTCCCTCCCCCCTCTCCCCACCCCACAACAGTCCCGGAGCGTGATGTTCCCCTTCCTGTGTCCATTGCCCGTGGTCTTTTTTCTTAGCTCAGGCTCTAGGGCAAGCCTCTGAATGAGGAGGCTAAGCTGCCTACTTGGTTCTGTGTGGCCACATAGGCCCCAGGGGAATGAACACAATAATAGCTCTTCCTGATTGTTGATTACTGGCCAAATCCATCCCTAAACAATGCCTCCCCTAACACTTCTCCTTCCTCACTTGACCCATGGCAGGTTCTCTGAGATTGCTCATGTGCTCTGATTAGTCCACAGGCCAAAGGAGGGATGTGTGTCTTTTTCAAGAATGTTTTCAGGTAATGGTGAGAGGTGATCATTAAAATTTGCAAGCCATTTGTTAAACACAGCCATAATTTAAATCAATATTACAATGAAGTTATAATAAAGATACAGGTAATAATTACTAAAAACTCATCACTTCCTGATTTTACTATGCTGTACTACCATTTATGATCTTGAGATTATTTATTCTATCTTTCTGGTACAAATACTATGTAACAGTGCCACAGTGCACTGTGTTAGGTGATGTCACATTGTTAGCTTAAAATTGGCCACCGTGGGAGTATTTACACCATGGAAATTAGCAAATATTACAAATTTATTTTTGGTTTTTTTTGGGGGGTGGACTGTGAAACATTTACTAGTACACCACTGGCTGTAGGCCTTGGGCAATTCGTGACCCTACTTGTCTGTCTCTTGGCCTTTACCTGAATGAGTTAGCTGCTTAAACTTCTATTCCTAGCTCAGGGATTCTTAAAGTTGTGGAAAACAGATTCCTGCATCCCTTCTCCAACAGACCGTGATTCAGTGCACGTTAAACTAATTCCCAGGTGCTTCTGAGGAAGGCATAGCGGACCACAATTTTAGAAGTCCCCATGGGGCTGAAAGGAGATGACTTGGAAAAAGGAAAAACAAAATATCCTGCTCTTGACATTAGTGCACAAGAGTGAAAGCTTTCATAGAATTTGCTTATAAGCTTAAAATAACTCCTTTCCCTAATGAAGGTGCATGGAAGCTTGGCTGACTTAATGGTTTATCTAATGGTTTATTCCACTGATTAGTGAATGATCATGTTAAGGCAAAAACTGACCCAAGGAAGTCAGTTTCCAACGTCTCTTCAATTACTCTTTTTCATATGGTTGTATGCACTGCAACAGACTCAATTCAGATCAAATATTTGTTGAACATTACTTACAAGGACCTGTGATTGACTTTCATACATATTCTATGGGTGAAATCAATCCATAATAATCAATAAAGTGGAATGATTCTCTTCTGTATCTGCTTCAACTTGATCTCCTGTGGATTTTGAGGCTTCCCACCACCTTCCACTCCCATTGCCACCTGTGTCCATCCCAGCTGCTGCTGCTTCTCCAGTTGTACCTCTCGCCGCCATACTACTTCATCACTCCTGCTCTTGCCACACACAGAGCTTCATTATGATGACCAAGTGTGCCTTTCTTTTTTGCCTCATGCAAAACTCACTCTAGAGAAGACTGTCCTAATTAAGGACTCTAACAAGGGTAGGTTCAATTTAAGTTCACTTTGGCCATACTTAAAATAGTTGAGTTTTTTTCCCCCCCGAGACAGAGTCTCACTCTGTCGCCCAGGCTGGAGTGCAGTGGCACCATCTCGGCCCACTGCAACCTCCAGAGGCCTCCTGGGTTCAAGCAATTCTCCTGCCTCAGCCTCCTGAGAAGCTGGGATTACAGGTGCATGCCACCATGCCCAGTTTATTTTTGTATTTTTAGTAGAGACCGGGTTTCACCAATGTTGGCCAGGCTGGTCTCGAACTCATGACCTCAGGTGATCCACCTGCCTCGGCCTCCCAAAGTGCTGGGATTACAGGTGTAAGCCACTGTGCCCAGCCAATAGTTGAGTTTTTACTAATGTTCTAGGCTTAGAAAACAGATTCAGTTCTAGTTTGCACTGCTTCACTTTGTTTTGTAAACAACTTAGGTTAGTTTCATGGTTTGCTAAAAACTTAATATTTGCAATCTGCTCAGAGGTTCAATAGAATAGCGCAATTCTTTCTTGCTTCTTGGTCCCCTTTCTATTTGGTTCTGGTCCTAAGAGAAGCAAAGCACTGACGTCTGTTGCAATGTTCCTCCCCCTCTCCAAGTAGGGATGGTGAAAATCTAAGGCATTTCTCCTAGCAATTTTAAATTATGCTTTTGGTCTTCTTATCCAAATAGTATACACTGCAATATTTTAAATGTTGGGTACCACCTAGAGGAGACAGTGTATACTGATCCAGTTGATGAACGTATTTTGAGAAAAAAAAATCAGGGAAAATGCTTCTCAATATACCGATCTTGTAATTAGATATTCTAGGAGTAGAACTCAGTCACTGATTGTGCCATTCTGATGCCACAGATGATTACAAGTTATAATGTCAGCAGGAATTTGAATAAATGAATGAGAAAGTGAGGAAATCCTCAGCTGCACTATTTCTGAAGGACTGCCGGCAAGCACATGGACCACATGGACCATCAGAGTTAGAAATCTTAGTCCAAAGACTTCATTTTAATAGACTTGAAGAGAACTACTTATCTTTCCTGAAGTCACAAGGCCACCACAACTAGGACTACAAATTGGGGTTCCCAATTCTATGCAGGAAATTCTTGTAATTCATACATTGCTTATTCGTTTTTGTTTTTTTTTTTTGAGACAGGGTCTCACTCTGTTGCTCAGGCTGGAGCACATGGAGCACAGTGGCGTGAACATGGCTCACTGCAGCCTTGACCCCCTGGGCTCAAGCCATTCTCCTGCTTCTGTCTCCCAATTCGCTGGGACCACAGGCATGCATCACCACGTCTGGATTTTTTTTTTTTTTTTTGTAGAGACGGAGTCTCACCATGTTGCCCAGGCTGGTGCTTACTGTTAAGAGTTCATGCTTTGTACTTTCATTTTAAGGACCTACCACCTTCGATCAATAATTGGAAATTCTGATGAGATATATATTTCTCTATCTCCTATTGTTATTCACAGTGATAAAAAACAGGTACAACCTGAATGTTTGATGGATTGCTTAAATTGTGCCCATATGATGGACACTACCTCAGCCAGGTGATAAGAACGTACCCTCGATGTGATGTAATGAAAAGAGCAATTCACTTCCTTAAAGTCCACAACCCCAGCTGAATCATGAGAAAAACATTAGACAAATCCAATGTGAGGTACATTCAACAAAATACTTGACCAGTACTCCTCAAAACTATCAAAAGCATGGAAAGTCTGAGAAACTGTCATGGCTAAGAGGGGTCTAAGGACACATGATGACCAAATATGGGTAAAAATTAGCGAAATCTGAATAAAGCGTGGAGTTTAGTTATACCAATACTGGTTCCTTAATTGAAAAATATAACATGGTATCGTAAGAAAAGTAAGGGAATATAATTACTTGTTTCAAAAGTCAAGTGTATTCATTTTAATAGACTATTGGTTGCTCTAAGATGATATGATAGTGTTTGGCCTATGTTTTTAGTATTAAAATGTTTTATCTTTTATGAAGTGGGGATAGTAGATGGTGTCTGTTAAAAAAGTGTTAAAAAATGTCTGTGCCCTATGTCAATCCCTAAAATGCTGTGTGTCCATGAAATCCCTATGTCTAGAAAGTGTTTCTGGCTGGGTGCTGTGGCTCGTGCCTGTAATCCCAGCACTTTGGGAGGCCGAGGCGGGTGGATCACCTGAGGTTGGGAGTTCGAGACTAGCCTGACCAACATGGAGAAACCCCATCTCTA
Organism: Symphalangus syndactylus; assembly: GCF_028878055.3. Taxonomy (NCBI): domain Eukaryota; kingdom Metazoa; phylum Chordata; class Mammalia; order Primates; family Hylobatidae; genus Symphalangus; species Symphalangus syndactylus. Next base: position 121,954,896 of record NC_072447.2, on the reverse strand, counting down.
CTAAAAATACAAAATTAGCTGGGCGTGGTGGCACATACCTGTAATCCCAGCTACTCGGGAGGCTGAGGCAGGAGAATCGCTTGAACCCGGGAGGCGGAGGTTGTGGTGAGCCGAGATCACGCCATTACACCCCAGCCTGGGCAACAAGAGCAAAACTCCATCTCAAAAAGAAAGCGTTTCCATATATCGTCTTTTATTTTCGGTCTGGGAGAGTACTCAGGGATTTGCGAGAGGCAGTAAGAAATGTATATCTGTTGAGTATACCTACTGGTTAGGCACCAAGCTTTACACATACATGATTTCTTAGCAAATCTTTGCAATTTAAGTTAGGTATTCCCATATTACAGATAAGGAAGTAGTAGTAATGTAGGATAAATAACTTGCCCAAGGAATGTGCTAACGGGAAGGAAGCAAATCCAAGTTCACCTGACTCTAAAACCTGTGATCTTTTTTTTTTTTTTATAATACCATATCACTTGTTATAGAGAATATCTAATACTCATTTTAAAGAGAAATAGTGTTCAATTTTTTTGTATATATTTTGATGCTACCTTTTAAATTCAGTGTATGCATATAGCAATAACAAGTGTCAGTATTATGCTTTTTTTTTTTGAGACAGAGTTTTGCTCTTGTTGCCCAGGCTGGAGTGCAATGGTGCGATCTTGGCTCACCGCAACCTCTGCCTCCTGGGTCCAAGCGATTATCCTGCCTCAGCCTCCCGAGTAGCTGGGATTACAGGTGCCCGCCACCACGCCCAGCTAATTTTTTGTATTCTTAGTAGAGACGGGGTTTCACCATGTTGGCCAGGCTGATCTTGAACTCCTGACCTCAGGTGATCTACCTGTCTCGGCCTCCCAAAGTGCTGGGATTATAGGCATGAGCCACCATGCCCGGCCAGTATTATGCTTTTAAGCTTGCATCCCAACTCGTTTTGTCTTTTTGGTCAAGTAACCATATAAAACCTATCAGGAGATAGTCATATAATAATACCCTGATTATCTGCAGTTAAAACAATCAACACCACAGCCGACTACAAGTTCTCAGGCAGAAGTTAGTGAAAGACAAGCTGCCTCAAAGAGCTTAAGACATCAAGTTTAAAAAAGAAATACGGGATCAGTCACAATGCCACCCAGACCTTGAGATTAAAGAAACTGTGCCTGGTTTTTAGAAAGCGAATGGCATAACAATTCAGTCAGGGAGAGTACAGGAGAGTGAGGAAGCCAAAGTAACCAAAGAGAGATGAGGAGAGGGGAGGGGGAAGGGGAGAGGGAGAAAGCACAGGACTGGCAAGAAAAAAGCAACAAACAATATGTAATTTACTAGAAAGCCTAGAACACTCTAGGAGCATGCTAATCAACAAGGATATGTCTGTGGCTCCCCAACTTCTCACTTACGTGCTGAAAACAAATGCAGTAAAGAACATATAAGCATATAGATGAATTCTTAGCAGTGTTCAATTTAAAGCTAGAATTTAAAAAATTTTAAGGCATGTAACTAATGCATTATAATTTAGGGATCTAAAATCTGGTCTTCTGTTGCTAAAATTTAAATGATTAAAACAAGAGTTTATTTTTCTTGCATTCCTTGATTTACTGAAGTCAATTAAAAATAAAGCCATGTTTAAACAAGTGTTGGAGACCAACTTTTAATAATACATATTTAATTTTCAGAAACATATGCTAACCATCAACAACATGATCAGGGTTTCATTGCCCCAGATGTTATTTCATTGGTACATTATATTGATATTTACAAAGGCTTTCAAATTCAACAACACAAAACAAAACAGCTTAATTTTTAAAAACTACAATGCTTTAAAAAAATGTAAACAGTTTCATTTTTACATTATTGTAAAAAAGAAGACTCACTCCTTAATGTGGCTTAATTTTTTTTAAGTGAGCAAAGCCTGGTGCTCATGGATAAAGAATGAAAATAATTCTTTACATAGAAACATTGTGCTCCAGTGTGGCAAAGAAAAAAAAATTATATGTACACATATAAAGAAAAGAATCTTAAGCCCACAATTTAGACCACAAAAAAATCTTGTCCCCAAATTGAGAAATTTATAAAAACCATTTACATATGGTTGTTGACCTATTGGAAACCTATATAACATTTTCAAAACAATAACTCAGTCAAAAGATACCACTTTTATTAAAAATGAAATTTTGTGCAAAAAAAAATTGTTTAAGCTAGAAACAAGACTATCCACCCTAGTAAGAGGCCAAAAGAGCCACTGAAATAATTTAACTCTGTTAGATTTAATGCATGTAACCAAAAGGCACATACATGTGATTAATATATTAATATCTTTTCATGCAGAAACTTGTGCATGTTCATAATTATACAACGAAAACACAAACATAACAAAACATAAAGCCTAATGTTTGGCAATGTTATTCTAGCCATATTCCTTTCTACTCTATCGGCCCAGGGTTTCCTGGATCATTAACACTGCCTCTCAAAAAATATATTATATTTGAACAACTTTCAATAAAAATTTAAAAAGTATGTTAGCCTGGAACACTATATTTTTTCAGTTCTGATACATATAGAAACTTACTGATATGTTTATTTTAAATGCCATTTCAAATTAAGATATATTTTTTCTTTTATTAACAAACACTTTGATTGCTCCAGTGAAGTCAGCAGAGAGAAGAACTTCTGTGTTATCTGTCTTCGTAATACCTTAAAAGTAAAAAAAAAAAAGTTTTAAGTTGATTTTTAAAGGAATATGAAGCCTGCTGCCACAATTATCCCATGCCCATGACCCTCCACCTTCAGGGGAGAAGATCATCTCCCCACCTTTTCAGTCTCCTTTTCTGGGTGGCTCCTGTAATTCTTTCATTCTGCTGAATCTCTCCTCTGCTCTGAGGCTCACTTTCACTTACCTTGTCTTAGCTGGTCTTTCCCTGGCTTGAGGATATTACAGTCTCTTGGGGCCTGGATGCTTGGACTTATTCCTAGGCAGCCTAGGCATCTAAGTTATCTAATGCTTCATTGCATGGCAAGAAGCTAGTGTGTCATTCAGCCCCAGGACTGGAGTGCCGGCAGAATGGGATCAGCTGGGCAAGTCTGTTGCTAACAGGGGTGTCTAGCGAGGTTGCCAGTAAGGTTTATTGTATAGCAGACATACTGAAACTGCCATGAAATGAAGTACACATGTTTGCTGTGTGAATGCTGACAGCATCTTTTGCCATATGCTCCTTACTGAAAAGCTATATAACTATGCTGAATGGCATAAATGCTTACCTCTTACATTTGCCAGTTGCATAAAAGCATTTAATAAAAATATTCAGTGTTAACTAACTCTATTATACATAGGTGAAAATTGAGATTTTAATTTGAGATTTAAAAAAGAAGAAAATAATCCAAACTTTAATTGGAAAGTTGTGGACAGGATGAGTCACACAAAATGGTTTCACTTAGATGTGCTAAAAACATATCCTAAGCCTTTGAACATTCCTTTACCACCCTTTTGGCATATCTCATAGCAGTGCTGTGCAGTAGTAGCAGCAGCAAAGGACTTAGGAATATGAGAAAGGATAGAGAAGAAAATAATTCACCATACATATAAAATGCTTTGTAAGACACAATAATAATGAAAATGATAACAATAATGCCTACTATATGCCAGGCATTTTGCTAGGAACTTTTACATGTACAAGTATATATATATATACACATATATATATACACACACATATATATATACACATATATATATACACATATATATACACATATATATATACACATATATATACACATATATATACACACACACACACATATATATATATATATACACATATATATATATATATATTTTAGATAGAGTCTCACTCTGTTGCACAGGCTGGAATGCAGTGGCACCATCAAAGCTTACTTGTAACCTCATACTCCTGGGTTCAAAGGATCCTTCCACCTCAGCCTCCCTACAGGCATGCGCCACTGTGCCCGGCTAATTATTTAATTTTTTTGTGAAGACAGGGTCTTGCTATGTTGTCCAGGCTGGTCTCAAACTCCTGGTCTCAGGTGATCCTCCTGCCTTGGCCTGAGCCACCATGCCCAGCCTATACATGTCATATCTAATTCTTATTGAAACCCTATAAACTAGGTTATCATCATTATTTTACACATAAAGAAAATTGAGGCTCAAATTGCCAAATACGTCAGGAACAGAGAGAGAGGGCAATTGAATATATTTTGTGATCCCACATTTTGGGTTTAAGAGAGCTTATTCTTAGACTACACCTACATGGGTACAAAATGACAAACACAAATCTGAGTACAATCCAGTAAAATTTGTGCCTCTTAAAAAAGGACCCAGTTAGTTAACTGAACCTTGTTAATGTGATATATTTTTGAGAAGTTAAAGAAAACCCGTACTTTTTACTTTTCCTCAAATTGTTTTAAAAGCTAGAATTTCCTGTGGAATATGCAGGGGAAGTATATAGAATGTAAAAAGGTAGCACTGGGGAAAAAAGAAAAGAATAAAAAAAAAAAAGGCCAGGTGTGATGTCTCATGCCTGTAATCCCAGCACTTTGGCCAAAGTAGGACTAACCTTTTTGAGGCTGGAAGTTCGAGACCAGCCTGGGCAACATAACGAGAACTCATCTCTATCAAAAAGCAAAAAAAAAAAAAAAAAAAAAAAAAAAAATTACCCACGCATGGTAGTACGTGTAGTCCTAGCTACTGGGGACACTAAGGCAGGAAGATTGCTTGAGCACAGGAGTTCAAGGTTGCAGTGAGCTATGATTCTAACACTGCACTCTAGCCAGGGCAACAGAGCGACACCACGTCATTCATTCATAAGTTAAAAAAAAAGAAAAAACGTAAATGACTTAAGTTAGAAGACAGAAGCTGGATGTGATTCTGAGAAGGAAAGAAAAAGAAAACAGAAAGCAGTTAAACAGGCATTTAGTAAAGGTTAATCATTCTAACTTGGTTTATTTTTGTATCTTGTACTGAAAGAAATGCTAGACTGAAGTTCATCTTTGTTATCAAAATTTTTCTTCACAGACAGAAGGAATAGTGTCGTGAGTGGAGTAGATAGTCCAAATAATACTACAAAAAATTACTTGAGATTAAAGTACTTGATAACTTTTTAGCATTCAAATACTTTAGAAGCACTCTTTGTACATTGTATCTATTCCTGTGGCTTTATGACCTGTTTGTAATCTGTAGCATGAGACAATACAATCAATAAACTATTATGCAATCGATTTAAAAATTTTAAAAAATTATATACATATTTTTTGAGTTGGGTGTCCTTCTATGTTGCCCGGGCTGGTCTTCTATATTGCCCGGGTTCAAGAACTCCTGCCTCAGCCTCCCAAGTACCCAGGATTACAGGTACACACCACAACGCCTGCCATATATATATATTTTTTTAGACAGAGTCTTGCTGTGTCACCCAGACTGGAGTACAGTGGCACAATCTCAGCCCACTGAAAACTCCACCTTCCCGAGTTTAAGCACTTCTCCTGCCTCAGCCTCCTGGGATTACAGAGGTGCGCAACCATACCTGGCTACTCTTTGTATTTTTAGTAGAGACAGGGTTTCAACATGTTGGCCAGGCTGGTCTTGAACTCCTGACCTCAAGCAATCTGCTCACCTTGGTCTTTTTTTTTTGAGATGGAATCTTGCTCTGTCACCAGGCTGGAGTGCAGTGGCACGATCTCGGCTTACTGCAACCTCCGCCTCCCTGGTTCAAGCGATTCTCCAGCCTCAGCCTCCTGAGTAGCTGGGACTACAGGCGTGCACCACCACGCCCAGCTAATTTTTGCAGTTTTTTAGTAGAGACGGGGTTTCACCATGTTGGCTAGGATAGTCTCGAACTCTCAACCTCATAATCCGCCTGCCTCGGTCTCCCAAAGTGCTGGGATTACAAGCGTGAGCCACCGCGCCCGGCCCAGATTTTTATATAACTGATTGGCACTCAATATTACTTGTTGACAGTTTCTTCTCCCTTCCTAATATGAGCACTGTATATAATTGGAATTAATACTCATTCTCAAAGCATATACGCTACAAATGGCAATAAATTACAAACTTGTAAATAGCCACCTATCTCAAGAAGCTGTTAACTTGTGGCAAGTAGAAAAATTAGCCCTGTTTCATTTGGGTTTAATTCATTTAGTCAGCACATGTTCATTAAGCACCTACTATGTGTAGGCCAGCACTGTGTGAGACACTGGCAATACAGCAATAAATAAGACATGAAAAGTCTCTGTCTTCTAGAGATTACGGACTAGTAGAAGAGACAGGTAATAAAGAAGTTTTACATTTGCATATATTGTTTGCACTTCTCTAAAGAGAATGGTTACCCATAGTTATGAACATCCAAATTTCTCTTTTTTTTTTTTTGAGACGGAGCCTTGCTCTGTCGCCCAGGCTGGAGTGCAGTGGCGCGATCTCGGCTCACTGCAAGCTCCGCCTCCCAGGTTCACGCCATTCTCCTGCCTCAGCATCCCGAGTAGCTAGGATTACAGGCGCCCACCCCACGCCCGGCTAATTTTTCGTATTTTCAGTAGAGACGGGGTTTCACCGTGTTAGCCAGGATGGTCTTGATCTCCTGACCTCGTGATCCATCTGCCTTGGCCTCCCAAAGTGCTGGGATTACAGGTGTGAGCCACTGCACCAGGCCCAAATTTCTCATTTTTAATTCTCAGGCGAATTTAAAACAGGTAAAACTTTGAGGAAATATATTACTGAAAAGTTCAGGAATGGATATCTGACAACCATTAAGTTGCAAACAAGAAATATTCTTTGGTGGCTCACGCCTGTAATCCCAGCACTTTGGGAGGCTGAGGTGGGTGGATTGCTTGAGCCCAGAAGTTTGAGACAAGCCTGGGCAACATGGTGAAACCCCATCTCTACAAAAAATACAAAAATTAGCTGGGCATGGTGGCGTAGGCCCGTAGTCCCAGCTACTCGGGAGGCTGAGGTGGAAGGATCACCTGAGTCCAGGGTGGTTGAGGCTGCAGTGAGCTGTGACTGCGTCACTGCACTCCAGCCTGGGTGACAGAGCAAGACCCTGTCTTAAGAAAAAAGAAAAAAGAAATATTCTTTATACTAGTGAAAACCTCATTATACTCATATGAGATAAATGAGGCTACTACGTGCTGACTAGAAAAAAATATAGGACAAGTAAAGATTTACCAGAAGGTGTGGCATCCAAAACTTCAGCATCTTCACTTTTCTCATTCCCTTCTGATTTTTCAGATTGCACATCCAAAGATAACATCAAACTTGGGTTTGGTGCAAAGATGGCTGATGTAACAACTGCATTGTGGGCTGCGGAAAAAATTTACTTCAGGATAATTGACAAATTGGATACCAAGACAAACACGATAGTGTATGTTATATGCCAAATATCCTTAAAAACTAACATAGAAGTAACTAAGAGTGATTTAAAACCCAAAAACTTTTCTAAAAAAATCACATATAAGTTCTGAAATTCCCTGACTTCTCAAATTTTAGACCAAAGTTCTTCCTTAGTATAGATAAAACAAGCAAAGCCAAATGCAAGGCACTTTATCATTGTCAAACTGCCTCTCTAAAATAATGCCTAAATGAATTTACTTCTTTTTGTCTTTTTTTTTAGACAGAATCTCACTCTATTGCCCAGGCTGGAGTGCAGTGGTGCCATCTCGGTTCACTGCAACCTCCGCCTCCCGGGTTCCAGCGATTCTCCTGCCTCAGCCTCCTGAGTAGCTGGGACTACAGACGTGCACTACCACGCCCGGCTAATTTTTTTTGTATTTTTAGTAGAGACAGAGTTTCACTGTGTTAGCCAGGATGGTCTCGATCTCCTGACCTTGTGATACGCCCGTCTTGGCCTCCCAAAGTGCTGGGATTACAGGCGTGAGCCACTGTGCCCGGTCATGAATTTACTTCTAGTACATATCCACTTTAATTTGATTCTCTTATAAGACACACAAAAGCCAAGTATGTACTTACCTTTAATACCTTCCCAGAAGTCATTACGATCTCTCCTGACTGAAGTAAACTTGCTTAGGTCATGGTAAGTACTCCAGATATAAACATACTTATCTTCTGAACCACTAACGAGGTAAGTAAAATCATGGCTGAATTTGGGGGAGAAAGGAAAAGCAAATAAAATGTGTGTGTGTATATGTTTAAAGGTTTCCTTTATCAGTGCTTCCTACTTTGTGATACCTAAAGTAACGCCTGAAGGAGCTTGTTGAATATGTAGACTCATGGTCTCACTCTAGATGTTCTAAATGTGTACGTGGGATGTAGTGGCCTGGCACTTGTATTTGCATCAAAGCTCTAAGTAACTGTGATGTTAGTTAATCCACGTTGGGAGGAATGATGATTTAAGGTGTGAAAGACAGAAGCAGAATACTTTACCAATTGAATTAATTACTGTATAATTCAAGAAAAAAAACTGGTAAGAAAAGGGCAAAAGAAGAGGGCTAGAAAGAAGAAAAGGTAGCTACCTATTTCAGGAGAGTGTCCAGAATCCAAATTAGAAATTTAAATAATAATGACATGTAAAGTTTTGAATACAAGACACTGTGCTGTGGGGTGTTAAAATGCTTTCTTAGAGTCCTAAAAGGTTCCTTCCTTTCCTAAAAGGTTCAAGACAATGGGGCGGGGAGGGGAGTGGCGGGATGAGATGTAAGCCCCCTCTTAAAAGCGTAAACAAAGGTACAAAAGCAAAAACTCCAGAGATGAGAGTCTTCTAATCTTGGCTCTACAACTATGACTTCAGGCCAATCACTTAATTTTCTGAGTCTTGGTTTGTTCATTTGTAGAACAGGGTCAATTCGAATTCTATATACTATATAGGTGGACAAGGTAAGTATTGCATGATGATAAACTACTACTTGCAAAAGTGAAAAGAACCCCATTAAACATAAAGCATAGACCAATGGAAAAATGGAATTAGGGGAGAAATGTCCTGATCTCTTTTGGGAACATCTCATTGCCAATTTACCTGAAACTTGCTTTGATCTGGCTGCTGCTATTGACGTAACCCTTATACTTCATGGATAGTGACAAATCTCTCAAATCATATAGTCTGATTCTGGAGTCATTTGAGGTTACCAGTATCTAAAAGTAGATCAAATGAAAAGTTAAAAATATCATCTTTTAGTACAAGCTAAGCTACAACCCAAAAAGGGTGTTACACACGTACACCTCAAAACTAGAAGAAAAGCGGTATTCCACAAGAAAGAGAATACATTTTTTTGCCAAGATATTAAGAACTTTCAAGAATCTACATATAGTATGGAGAGAGATGGTTTTGAATACTGTAGTACCTTATTTTCTCCAGGTAAAGGCTCAATGCCAGTAATTTTTCTTCCAACCTTGTTGCGCCCTCTAGTAGATCGGACATGTATTTGTGTATGGTATTTCAAATGCTAAAAATAAATCATACATTTAAGATATTAGAATTAGGAGCATGTGTGGTGGCTCGTATCTGTAACTCTAGCTACTCAGGAGGCTGAGGCAGGAGGACTGCTTGATCCCAAGAGTTCGAGGCCGTAGTGAGCAATAATTGCACCACTACGCTCTAACTTGGGTGACAGAATGAGACTTTGTCTCTATAAAAAAATGCTTTTTGCTTGGGCGTGGTCGCTCACGCCTGTAATCCCAGTACTTTGGTAGGCTGAGGCAGGTTAATCGCTTGAAGTCAGGAGTTCGAGACCAGCCTGGCCAACATGGTGAAATCCCATCTCTACCAAAAAATACAAAAATTAGCTGAGTGTGGTGGCACGTGCCTATAGTCCCAGTTACTCAGGAGGCTGAGGCACAAGAATCACTTGAATCCAGGAGGTGGAGTTGTAGTGAGCCGAGATCGCTCCATTGCACTCCATCCTGGGCAACAGAGTGAGACTCCATCTCAAAAATTTTTTTTTTAAAATTAGAATTAGAAGACATCTCAAAAGTCATCTGTTCCAACTCTTAAGACAGACATGGTATTATTTGTCTCTATTTAGAGAAAATACAGTTAAAACCCAGAGGGGATAAACAACTTGTCCAAAACCATGAAAGTGTTTACTAAGTATACAATTATATAATTTACAAAAAACAATCATTTACCTCTGTATCATAGAAAATACATCTGCCATCATATGTCCCAATCACTGCATATTTGCCATTCTGACAGAAATTTGCAGCTGTGATCAATTTAGTCTGACCATCTACTTCATTCCACAAAGCCACTTTTTTGTCAGGTATGTTCCAAAGGCGGAGCTTTCCATCCAAAGACCCACTTAGAAAATACCTGTCATCCTAAAGAGGTGGCAAAAGAGAAAGTTTTCATTTTACCACATCAAGAAAAAACTCATTAGCAAATCAAATCAGTAAGTCTATTAGAATAGTTTAAACATGTAGATTTCAGGGCCAGGCGCGGTGGCTCACGCCTGTAATCCTAGCACTTTGGGGGAGGCCAAGACAGTGGATCACAAGGTCAAGAGATCGACACTATCCTGGCCAACATGGTGAAACCCCGTCTCTAGTAAAAATATAAAAATTAGCTGGGCATGGTGGTGCATGACTGTAGTCCCAGCTACTCGGGAGGCTGAGGCAGGAGAATCGCTTGAACCTGGGAGGCGGAGGTTGCAGTGAGCCAAGATCGCACCACTGTACTCCAGCCTGGTGACAGAGTGAGACTCCGTCTCAAAAAAAAAAAAAAAGATTTCATTTAAAAATGTTTATTCTTTAAGCAAGCATTATTTTATGCACCGAAAGCAGTAACAACAATAAGAAACCTCACTATTCACTTTGGAGAAGTAAAATTCTAATTATCGTATCCTTAAACTGCCGTTTTGCAAGATATGGATGTCAACAGATAACGTAAACATTTGAGTGTGTATTGCATGGAAGAAGATTCTGTGATCAAGTAAGTTTGAGAAATTCTGGGTTACAGAAAGTTAAACGTGATTCTCAGTTAACCTGCATTTTGAATCTCCAAAGAGAGGATAAAGTAGCTAGCATTTTTCAACATACTTAACCACAGACTTTTTTTCAAGGGGCGTGTTTAGGGGAGGTGCTAGACCTTTCAGGAACATGCTATGGGAAACACTATCCTATATCATACCTTCCTCTGGGATACATGTAACACTTGGATACAGAGTAACATCAGTTAGTGGCCCCCAAAACCAGTCATTTTTGGAACTCTAACACCATGTCAACAGAGAATTACTTCATTATTCAAATTCTGCTCTCAGATCAGGGGTTCTCAACCTGCGGCAATCTGACCCCACAGGGGATATCTAGCATTATCTGGAGACATTTTGGTTGTCAAAACTGGTGGGAGGATCAGGATGCTACCAGTATCTAGTGGGTAGAGGCCAGGGATGCTGCTAAATATCCTGTAATGCACAGCCTTCTCTCCCCTGTGTAACAAAGAATGTCAATAGTACTAGGATTGAGAAATCTCCTTTAAACTAAATCAGTCCTACCACTTAGCTTGTTTTGTTTTTGGCAACATAAGAATTTTTCTTTCTTTTTTTTTTTTTTTTTTTTGGTGATCGGGTCTCAGTTTGTTGCCCAGGCTGGAGTACAGAGGCTCGATCACGGCTTACTGCAGCCTTGACCTCCTGGGCTCAAGTAATCCTCTCACCTCAGCCTCCCAAGTAGTTGGGATCACAGAAGCACACCACCATACCTGGCTAATTTTAAATTTTTTTATAAAAATGGGGGTCTCCCTATGTTGCCCAGGCTGGTCTCGAACTCCTGGCCTCAAGTGATCCTCCTGCCTCAAACTCCCAAAGTGCTGGGACTATAGGAGTGAGCCACCATACCCAACCAAGATTCTTCTTCTTCTTCTTTTTTTTTTCCTTCCCCCACCCCAAACCCCCCTGCCCTAAGGGTTTCTGTTCCTTGCCAAAGATTATTATTCTTACCCATCTCTGAAACCTGTCAAAGACAATCTACAAATAATGGATATCTTCATGGCTATGGTATAGTAAGCTCACTCAATGTGTACCAGTAGAAGAGCTGAACAAGTAAAAATACTCTAACTTAGTCTTCTAATTCAGAATTGTCACATACATACATCTATGTGTGTGTATCTCCATTTTGCTATTCCTTTTTTTTTTGAGACGGAGTCTCATTCTGTCACTCAGGTTGGGGTACACTGGCACAATCTTGGCTCACTGCAACCTCCGCCTCCTGGGCTCAAGCAATTCTCCTGCCTGAGCCTCCCGAGTAGCTGGGATTATAGACAAGCACCACGACAGCTGGCTAATTTTTGTATTTTTATTAGAGACAGGTTTTCACCATGTTGGCCAGGCTGGTATTGAACTCCTGACCTCAGGTGATCCACCCGCCTCGGCCTCCCAAAGTGCTGGGATTACAGACATGAGCCACCACGCCTGGCCCATTTTGCTATTTCTTTTCTAACTCTACCTTTCTTCCTTTAACATTATAATAAAAGTCGTATTTCCTAAAAAAAAAAAAAAAAAAAAAAAAAAAAAGGCATCACTACCCTATTCTTTCCCAACCCCTCCAACACTCCAGGTCAGCATGATTTTTAGAAATAGGGCTTTATACTTTCCAAAATAAAACCAAATAAAAGCACTATAAAAAATCATTGGCTGGGCCAGGCACAGTGGCTCCCATCTGTAATTCCAGCACTTTGTGAGGCCGAGGCAGGCGGATCACTTGAGGTCAGGAGTTGTAGACCAGCCTGGCCAACATGGTGAAACTCTATCTCTACTAAAAATACGAAAATTAGCTGGATGTGGTGGTGCATGTCTGTAATCCCAGCTACCTGGGAGGCTGAGGCAGAACTGCTTGAACCCGGGAGGTGGAGGTTGCAGTGAGCTGAGATTGTGCCACTGCATTCCAGCCTGGAGACTGTCTCAAAAAAAAAAAAAAATCATGGCTGAACAGAAAGTTAAACGAATAATAAAATACCACATGGAAAACAACTGGATGGGTGCAGTGGCTCATGCTTTTAATCCCAGCACTTTGGGAGGCCGAGGTGGGCAGATCACTTTGAGCCTAGGAGTTTGAGACCAGCCTGGGAAACATGGCAATACCCTGTCTCTACTAAAAATACAAAAATTAGCTAGGCATAGTGCAGGCATAGTGGTGCATGCCTGTAGTCCCAGCTACCTGGAGAGCTGAGGCAGGAGGATCACCTGAGCCAGGGAAGTTGAGGCTGTAGTAAGCCAAGACTGCACCACTGCACTACAGCCTGGGTGACAAAGTGAGACCCTGTCTCCAAAATAAATAAATAAATAAATAAATAAGAAAAGAAAAGAAAAAGAATGAGAAAGAAAAGGATCACAACCAAATATCTCTTTCCAACCTGATACTTTATAGCCAAAATAGAGTTATGGAAAGATTTATGGATGGAAAGATTTTGCTCACAGTTGCTGATGGGGTAAATCCATCCTTTTGTTGTGTGTATAGGGGACAGGGATGGGGGTGTTATTCAGAAAGAAGACTCTAATGACTTGATCATCAAAACTGGTAAGAATTAACACAGTTTTTTTTTGTGTGTGTGATAGAGGTGGAGTCTCACTGTGATGCCCAGGCTGGTCTTGAACTCCTAGCCTCAAGCCATCCTCCCACCTCAGCCTCCCAAAGTGCTGGGATTATAGGCGTGAGCCACCAAAATTCTTAACCAAGTCTTCTTTCTCTTCTTTTTTTTTATTTTGAGACAGAGTCTCGCTCTATTGCCCAGGCTGGTGTGATCTCAGCTCACTGCAGCCTCTGTCTCCTGGGTTCAAGTGATTCTCCTGCCTCAGCCTCCTGAGTAGCTGGGACTACAGGCACCTGCCACCACGCCTGGCTAATGTTTGTATTTTTAGTACAGACAACGTTTCACCATGTTGGCCAGGTTGGTCTCGATCTCTTGACCTCGTGATCTGCCCGCCTTGGCCTCCCAAAGTGCTGGGATTATAGGCGTGAGCCACCGTGCCTGGCCCTTAAACAAGTCTTCAAGGGTTCAGAATTATCACTGCTTATGTTACAAGCCTGCTCAGGGAAGGAAAGTATATTGAAAACAAGTCAGTCTTCTTAATTTGGGGGAGATTAAGAAATGTGAATATGATTAAAATGTTACATTAAAAAGATAATGTGTGTTAAACATATAAAGATGAGGACATCACTGGAAATGTAATCATAACACCAACTTAGGTAAGGGAAACTTGTTGCTAGGGTCAGCTCGAGTCCTCTGCTTAATAGAGCTAGTGCAGTCAACACTGACATGTGATTTCCCTTTTGCTTACAGTTGCAGAAATCTGTAACTAATTTAGCCTTAAGCATTTGGTGGCTCTATCCTCTACGGGCATACAATAGGTCTGCAATTCCATGACAGCAGATTTTTCTCATTTGGCTGAAATCATATGAAATACTTTACTTCTGGGGGAAAGATATGAAAGGATTTTCTATACTGAAAAGGAATAAAGAAGGGATATCAAGACTAACAATATGAATTCAGTATATCTTGTAATGAATTTTCGTCTTTGCCTCTTTCAGTCTTTTTCTGTCTCCTCCCTCCTCAATCTTCTCATTATTTCTGCCTAGGTACTTCCCTTTCTCATTTATCCATCTGCTGTCTCTTCTTCCTCCATCTCCAATATCTCTCATCTTTAATAGGATACTTTATTTCATTTATTTATACCTTGCATGTCTTAATAAATATTTAGGATATAATATCCCCAGTTTTTCTAATGCAGATCAGCAGAATATTTCCTTTCTCATTTCTAAAGCAAAATGAAACACAAAATTAAATTGCTCATAACTATGTAGCTGTTAATAATTTTTTTCCTGTAGTCCAACTGCCCTCTAGAGAAACCAGGTTCTCTCACCTTCCTTAGAGGTTAACAAAAACATGTATAAATAGTTACTTACTCTTGGATGAAAAGCTATGGCAGTGACAAAATCTATATGTTGAAAACAGCAAAGGCATTCTCTTCGAGAAATGTGCCATAATCTGACTGTTTTATCCATTGAAGAAGAAAGAAGAAAATAGTTCTATGGGGAAAATGACATTGGCTATGTTATCACTATATGAAAAAGAACCCTATTTATACAATAAAAGTGAACTTTTGGTTTTTGTATCCCAACAGTTTTGTTATTGTTAAATGCAGCATCAGAAAGAACAAAAGATTATCAAATTTACTTGGAAGAACCTATTTTCCCCCAAACAGCTAAATACCATATTTCACTGATTCTAAAACTTTTTGACATTACCTGTTCTGAAATTCAGATGAATCTTATCAATGTCTAAAGAAATCTGCCAGGCACCAGCAGAGAACTAAGGTGTGCCTTAGTTGTTATTACCTGCACATATTGGAACTTAGCTATCAGTGTAAGGCATCTGTTCATTTTATTGTCACTTCAGTTATTTTCACATTGATAACACTGGTGAATTTTAACTCACATAGATCTCTAATTGTCATTTAAAATGTCTTCAAAAAGATTATCCTATAATGCAGCATGGAAATGAAAAGTTATTGTGCACCTGTCACACTCTAGGCAAGAAAATTAGAGAATAGAAATTGTCAAATCTTTCAGAATAGATCACAGAATGTTCAAGGCTAGAAGATGGTAGTGTAACTGACTTAGGCACCAGGATGGCCCCATCGCCCAGGAACCAAACGCCTATCTGTCAAAAGCTTTCAGCTGGCAGAAGCTTATTAATTCCTAAATGTAATCTATTTAAGGAGGAGAACTATGAGTTATAATGAATGAGAAAACTCAAATGACACCTCTGTATTCTTTGGTGTGCCTAAAGGTGCTAAACAAATCAAGGCAATGATGACATTTATCGCACACTTACGATGTGTTAAGCATTGTTCTTCGCATTATATAGCAACACTATGAAGTAGGTACATTGTGGTATACCTGTTTTCAAATAGATGGTATACTTTATGATTAAAAGTAAAGAATTAAAAAACAGAATTTGGAAGATTTACAATAATCTTTGAAATATCTAACAATCATTTTTATTTTCAAGATCCACTCAGTTCCAGAAAAGTTTTGAAGAGTATATGCAGTTTGCATTATAATTTCCTGTTGATTAATAACAACTGTATAAAAACTTAACCTATGGCACACCATGAACCTATGTTCATTAAAACTGACTTTATTTGGCTGGGCACAGTGGCCCATGCCTGTAAGCCCAGCACTTTGGGAGGCTGAGGCAGGTGGATCATTTGAGGTCAGGAGTTCGAGATCAGTTTGGCCACCATGGTGAAACCCCATCTCCACTAAAAATACAAAAACATTAGCTGGACGTGGTGGCCCACGCCTGTAATTCCAGCTACTCGGGGAGGCTGAGGTAGGAGAATCGCTTGAACCTGGGAGATGGAGGTTGCAGTGAGCTGAGATCATGCCACTGCACTCCAGCCTTGGCGACAGAGTGAGACTCCGTCTCAAAAAAAAAAAAAACAAAACAAAAAAACAAAAAACAGAAACTGACTGTATTCAATTCCTGCAATAGTTCATTGCTTTGAGCATATGAAAGAGGTACGAAGACATCCCTAAAATATTAAGTGAAGGTGCTGAAGACATGTTAAGACTTGTTCCAAAGAAGCATTCTTTAAGAAAGACTTGTTCTTTTATAAGTATTTAATAAATACTTCTTATTAAACGAAATTAAATAACGTTCTTAAACTAAGCACTGATCTTGGAAGTCAGATAAATTAGATTAAAATCTAAGTTCTACCCATAACTAATTTTGTGATTTTAGATAGGTCACAGGGGCTCAATCTCTTCCTGGAGACAAAATCAGGTTGACTACCTCATGGGGTTGTTATTGTAAGAATTAACAGGGTAATTCTTGTTATTGGCACAAAATACACCTTCAACAAATAGAAAATTCACGAAAAACACTGTGATAGACATTAAAGAGAAACAATATTTGGTTTGAGTTGGTGTTTGAAAAGCAAAAAACAGTAAAATAATATCTGATTCTATCCTGGAGAGGCTTAGAATCTTGTTGCAGAAATTTTGTTCCTTTCCTCTGGATGGAGGTGGGGGGGAGGGGTTGGGGATATGAGGATAGACCTTTAGGAACCATTCCTGTATGGGGCAGCACCTCATTGAAATAACTCATCTAGACTAGTGCTTCTCAGACTATTTCTGGTGAAGGACTGTTTTTGTTTTTTTAAATTTCCAATGAGTTGTGGACTGAAACTATTTTAAAATACAGAAAACATTTACTAGAAAAATGAAATAAAAATAAAAGGCATATAAAATAAAAGCCCCATTTTGTATTATTATACAAAATATAAGCCCAAGTTTTAAAAGATTAAACAGGTATAAACTTATTGTGAAAACTGTCATAAACACTTCTAAATAGTTTACTCTTGGTTTCTGCACTTATCTCTTCACAGACTGGTATTCTATATTCACATCGTCAAGGACCAGTAAGACCAGGTGGTTTTTAGGCTGGCACCAGTTCTTAAAAACGCACATTACTCACTTGAGACAATTAGGTACCTGGATAGATACTAAATCATATTACTGCTGCCTCCTAAGAGATAGAATGGAAATAAAGTATAAAATGGAAAGAAAGTATAAAAAATTTATGATTTCTTAAATCTTTCAACGTGTCCAACATTTGTTATTTTTGTCATCCTGTTTCCTTGTAGTGATTAGCTATTGTGACACTGGAATGGGCTAGAGAGTAATGCTCCAAAGTCATAGGGTTTGAACCTAAACTCCCGTAACTCCCTAGCTATACGCCTTTAAGCATGTTCTTTAACACGTATGACCCTTGGTTTTTTAAATCCTTGATAAGGAAACATCAACAATCGCATAAGGTTGTTTTGAGGGTACGAACAGAGCACATGTAAAGTACTTAACTTTTGTCTGTGTCCCCAGTGGCTAAAATGCTACTTGGCAGATAGTGATGATGATGATGATGATGACTGCTAATATTAACTGAGCATTATTATGTTCTAGGCAAGTGTTTTATATTTACTAGCTCAGTTAATCATTATCATCACTGCTAATATTAATTGAACATGTATTATGTTCTAGGCAAGTGCTTTATATTTACTAGCTCAGTTAATCTTTCCCTATTATAACCCTATGAGGAAGGTATTTTTATTATGTCTATTTTGCAGATGAGGCATGGTGAGGTTAAAAAACTTGCCCAAGGTCACACAACGTAAGGGGCAGACTAGGAAGAATATGTACCTTGGGAGTCTGGCTCCAGAGGTCATTTCTTAACCAGGTGGTAAAACGATCAACAGATATGTTTTGAGTGAATGAAAAGTACTTGGTACATAGCAGGTATAGTTGCACAGGTTCTCAATTTTTTTTTAACTATTACATATTTCCTCCATGAAGGAAACAAGGGAATAGTCAGTGAGATAGGAAGGGAATCTAGAACATACAGTGCTCCAAAATCAAGTAGTTCAAGAAAGATCAACAGCATCAAATCATCAAATGCTAGAGAAAGGTTAAGGAGAATGAGTTCAAAGAAAAGGTATTAATTCTGGTAGGAAGGTGGTTATAACAGTTAATTTTATGTATCAACTTAGCTATACTCAATTATTTAATTATTAAGCTAGTACTCAATTATTTAATCAAACACCAATCTAGTTGTTGCTGTGAAGGTATTCTGTACATGTGATTAATATCTATAATCAGTTGATTTTAAGTAAAGGAGATCACCCTTGACTATGTGGGTGGGCTTCATCCAATCAGTTGAAGGCCTTAAGACAAAAAACTGAGGTTTCCCAGAGAAGAAATTCTGCTTTAAGACTACAGCATCAGCTGCTTATACACAGAATTAATATATGATTCAAATAAGAATTTCTTACTTTAGACCATGAAAGATCAAGGAGATCAGCAGTATGTCCTTTATATTTGCAAAATGGCCGTTGCCGAAAGGGTGCATTTTTATCATCAGGGTCTTCATCAGTTCCACTGCATACCTATTTGGATATAAAGATAAACTTTGAAACTGCAATGTAAAACTAGTTTCACATTCTTCCCACCTCGTCTGTTCTCTCATCATTTTGTATGATGCCTGACTGAAATCTTGAGTCACCAAAAGCAAGCTCCCCTTCATGCTGATTTACTACTTAGCACCTCTTCCTTTCATCTCCTTGCCCTAACAAACCGGGGTCATCCCTGAAGACATCGTGCTATCACAATCTTTTCCCTCCCTAATAGAGCCCCCACTTTATCCTTTTTCTAAGCATCTGTTCCTTCAGGAGAGGTGATGGCCAGTACCAGCGAGTGAATCATGATTGGTCTAAGCTAATGAAGATTAGCTGATTTCCCTTCCCAGTGATGACTGGTTAGGCATGTGGTACAATTTCCATGAATTAGACATCGGGCAAAGTTTATGGGGTGGGGATGAGGGGAGGCTTCTAGAGAGATTTTCTCACCCTTAAAGAGAGGCACACTAATAGGACTCCTCCTTTCCTGCATCTGAACATTGCTGTCTTCATGTGACAACTAAGACTGTAGCAGTCATCTTAAGACCATAGTGTAAAAAGCCAAAAGGAACAAAACAAAGAGTACAAAGCAGGGAGATAGTAGGACGATGCTACTGAGCTGCTGAATTAACTAACCCTGGAACCGCCTTACCTCCAGAGTTGCTTCCTCATTGTTTAAGCCATTTTCAGTTGGATTTCTGTTATTTGAAGTCAAAAGCATACTGACAGAGGTAGGTAGAAAATAATGCCATACATGTGTACTGTGCATCTAGTTACCACATGCTTTCGTATTCATTATCTGAATTCTAACAATTCTTTGAGGTAGGTATTAACAGTATAAAGATAAAGAAATTAGTAAAAACAAACAAACAAACAAAACACACACAAAACCCCTGAGGATCAAAGAGGTTAAAATAATATATTAAAGGCTACACAGCCACCTGTGAACAGCAGAACCAAAGCAGTAATACAAGTCATCCAATTGTAAGTCCAAAGTTTGTCCTTCAAATGTTTTACATGACATAGCATGAGCAAGAACAGAGGGTTAGCTAAGCCTTGCATATTTAGGGAAAGGTAGGTAGGATGATGAGGGCAGAGAAAACAGTATATGGAGACGTAGTCAGAAATTAGGGTAGAAAGGTACTTTGGGATCACATTTAAAAAGGCCTCGGCCAGTCACGGTGGCTCATGCCTGTAATCCTGGCATTTTGGGAGGCCGAGACAGGCGGATCACCTGAGGTTGGTAGTTCGAGATCAGCCTGACCAACATGGAGAAACCCCGTCCCTACTAAAAACACAGTATTAGCCGGGCATGGTGGCGCATGTCAGTAATCCCAGCTACTTGGGAGGCTAAGGCAGGAGAATCGCTTGAACCCGGGAGGCGGAGGTTGCGGTGAGCTGAGATCATGCCATTGCACTCCAGCATGGGCCACAAGAGTGAAACTCTGTCTCCAAAAATACATAAATAAAATAAAATAAAATAAAAAATAAAAAGGCCTCAAATTTGTGGCTTAAAAGTTCAGACATGGAGAGCCAACACAGGTTTCTGAGAGGAAAAAAACACCACCATCTTACCGGTGATTCAGAAAAAGAACTCTGGGCAGTAATGTAAAAGATGGTTTGGAGAGAGCGTCGAGGCAGGAAAAGCAGTCAGTAAGTTTAAGTAAGAATAATGAGGGCTTGAATTAGGTCAGTGGCATGGGGATAGATTAAAAAGTACCACTATTATTCGTGTAGGACTTTACAGTTTATAAAAAACATCTTCACATCAACCATGGAGGTAGACCACCAACACAGACTCCTGTAACCTTTGCCAAGCACTTCTAATGCTAGATGACTACCATCCTCGCTCCCCTCAATTTTGCTACCAGACTAGTGAGCACTGCTGGGAGACATACAGCTAAACAGGCTTCCCTCATTACATACAAATCAGATTCGGAGTTTCACTCTTGTTGCCCATGCTGGAGCACAATGGCAAGATCTTGGCTCACTGCAACCTCTGTCTCCCAGGTTCAAGCCATTCTACTGCCTCAGCTTCCCAAGTAGCTGAGATTACAGGCACATGCCACCCCACCTGGTTAATTTTTTATATTTTTGGTAGACACAGGGTTTCACCATGTTGGCCAGGCAGGTCTTGAACTCCTGACCTCAGGTGATCCACCCACCTCAGCCTCCCAAAGTGCTGGGATTACAGGCATGAGCCACCATGACCAGACTAAATTGTTTTTGTTTTTTTTTTTCTTTCTAGACGGAGTCTCACTCTGTCGCCCAGGCTGGAGTGCAGTGGCTAACTGCAACCTCTGCCCCCCCGGGTTCAAGCGATTCTCCTGCCTCAGACTCCCGAGTAGCTGGGATTATAGGCGCCTGCCACCGTGCCCGGCTAATTTTTGTATTTTTAGTAGAGACGGGGTTTCACCATCTTGGCAGGCTGGTCTTGAAATCCTGACCTCATGATCCACCTGCCTCGGCCTCCCAAAGTGCTGGGATTACAGGTGTGAGCCACCACACCCAGCCTGAATTTTTTAAGTTATAAAGTAATACATGATCAGTGTAGACAATTTGGAAAACAAAAAAACCAGAAAAATTAAAATCACCCCAAACCTGCTAACATTTTGTCTCTTTTCAATCTTTCATTTTTAAAAAATGTATTTGAAATCATATTAAACATGAAATTTACCAATCTTCCTATTATACCATGAGCATTTTCTGCATTTCATGCTTTGAAAACATTTAGTAGCTGCATAATATGGATGCATCACAATTAATCATTCTTCCTTTGTTGGTCACTTAGACATTTCCAACTTTTCTGCTAATAAAAACAGTAATTCGGCCAGGCGTGGTGGTTCATGCCTGTAATCCCAGCACTTTGGGAGGCTGAGGCAGCCGGATCACCTGAGGTCAGGAGTTGGAGACCAGCCTGGCCAACATGGTGAAACTCCATCTCTACTAAAAATACAAAAATTAGCCGGGCGTGGTGCACACCTGTAATCCCAGCTACTCGGGAGGCTGAGGCAGGAGAATCACTAGAATCTGAGCGAGACTCTGTCTCAAAAACAAACAAACAAACAAAACAAAAAACAAACAAATAAAACCCAGCAATTCAATGAATGCCCTGGAACGTGAATCTTTGAATCTTTATCCATATTTGACTATTTCCTTATCTTTTTTTTTTTTTTTTTTTTGAGACTGAGTCTCGCTCTGTCACCCAGGCTGGAGTGCAGTGGCACGATCTTGGCTCACTGCAACCTCTGAATCCTGGGTTCAAGCAATCCTCCTGCTTCAGCCTCCCGAGAACCTGGGATTATAGGCACACGGCACCACACCCATCTAATTTTTGTATTTTTAGTAGAGATAGGGTTCCACTATGTTGGCCAGGCTGGTCTCGAACTCCTGATCTCAAGTGATCCACCTGCCTCAGCCTCCCAAAGTGCTGGGATTACAGGCATGAGCCACTGTGCCTGGCCTATTTCCTTATCCTTATATTAGGGTTATTACTGGGTCAAAAAGTTTAAACCTGAAACTTTTATAGTCTCTGTTTCTTTTTATGTTTTGAATTAAAAAATAATACTTCTTAAGTTCCAGGATACATGTGCAGAATGTGCAGGTTTGTTACATAAACGTGTGCCAGGGTGGTTTGCTGCACCTATCAACCCATCACCTAGGTATTAAGCCCCACATGCATTGGCTATTTTTCCTGATGCTCTCCCTCCTCCCATCCCCCTGACAGGCCCCAGTGTGTGTTGTTCCCCTCCCTGTGTCCATGTGTTCTCATTGTTCAGCTCCTACTTATAAGTGACAACATGTGGCATTTGGTTTTCTGTTCCTGCATTCGTTTGTTGAGGATAATGGCTTCCAGTTCCATCCGTGTCCCTGCAAAGGACATGCTCTCATTCCTTTGTATGGCTGCATAGTATTCCATGGTGTATATGTACCACATTTTCTTTATCCAGTCTATCATTGATAGGCATTTTTGTTGATTCAATGTCTTTGCTATATGGAATAGTGCTGCAGTGAACATATGCCTGCATGTATCTTTATAACAGAATGATTTCTATTCCTTTGGGTATATACCCAGTAATGGGATTGCTGGGTCAAATGATATTTCTGGTTCTAGGTCTTTGAGGAATTGCCACACTGTCTTCCACAATGGTTGAAATAATTTACATTCCCCTCTTCCATTTGTTTTAATAAAAGTAGGTAAGCATAAAAGAAAACTTTAGAAAAACAGAGTATAAAGAATCAAAAGATGTAAAATCCTATCACTCAGAGATAAAGAATATTATTAATAATTTAGCATATTTCCTTAAAGTCTTTTATCTATAAATATTTATAGGGCCAGGCACGGTAGTTCGTCCCTGTAATCCCAGTGCTTTGGGAGGCTGAGGCAGGAGGATTGCTTGAGGCCAGGAGTTTGAGATCAGCCTGGACAACACAGTGAGACTGTCTCTACAAAAATAATCATTATTATTACTATTTTTTTGAGATGGAATCTTGCTCTGTCACTCAGGCTGGAGTGCAGTGGTGCAATCTTGGCTCACTGCAACCTCTGCCTCCTGGGTTCAGGCGATTCTCATGCCTCAGCCTCCCAAGTAGCTGAGATTACAGGTGGCTGTCACCATACCCGGCTACTTTTTGTATTTTTAGTAAAGACGGGGTTTCACCATGTTGGCCAGGCTGGTCTTGAACTCCTGATCTCAACTGATCCACCCACCTCGGCCTCCCAAAGTGCCAGGATTACAAGTGTAATAAGCCACTGTGCCTAGCCCAAAAATTATTTTTTAATTAAAAAAACAGGCCAGGCACGGTGGCTCACGCCTGTTATCTCAGCACTTCGGGAGGCCGAGGTGGGCAGATCACGAGGTCAGGAGATCGAGACTATCCTGGCTAACACGGTGAAACCTCGTCTCTACTAAAAATACAAAGAAATTAGCTGGGTGTGGTGGCAGGCGCCTGCAGTCCCAGCTACTCAGGAGGCTGAGGCAGGAGAATAGCGTGAACCTGGGAGGCAGAGCTTGCAGTGAGCCGAGATCGCGTCACTGCACTCCAGCCTGGACAAGAGTGAAAAAAAAAAAAAAAAAAAGATTTCTGCCCTCACGGAGCTTACTTCGTGGTGAAGAGGATGTACTGAGATGGCTAGAGCAGTTTCTCTCAATAATATGAGTAACTAATGAGTTAGTTACAGATGTCTGCCCATTTTGCCGGGCGTGGTGGCTCACGCCTGTAATCCCAGCACTTTGGGAGGCTGAGGCGGGCGGATCACGAGGTCAGGAGATTGAGCCTATCCTGGCTAACATGGTGAAACCCCGTCTCTACTAAAAATACAAAAAATTAGCTGGGCGTGGTGGGAGGCGCCTGTAGTCCCAGCTACTTGGGAGGCTGAGGCAGGAGAATGGCGTGAACCTGGGAGGCAGAGCTTGCAGTAGCCGAGATCGCGCCACTGCACTCCACCCTGGGTGACAGAGTGAGACTCCATCTCCAGAAAAAAAAAAAAAAAAAAAGGCCAGGCATGGTGGTGCTTGCCTGTAGCACAAGCTGCCCAGAAGACTGAAGTGGGAGGATTGCTTGAACCCAGAATTTGAGGTCACAATGTGCTATGATGGTACCACAGCACTCCAGCATGGGTGACAGAGGGAGACTCTTATCCCTTAAAATATATATGTATATTTATAGGTACTTTTTAGTCAAAATTGTGTTAATATTGTATCCAATTTTACATTCTGCTTTCTTCACTTTATGTTTTATTGTGACCATGTTTAACATCATTAAATAGTCTTTGAAAACAATTTAAGGACTGCATGTATTTTACTGCATGGGTTATACCAGTTTTTATTTTCCAACTGTTAGAAATTTAGGTTGTTCAAATTTTAGCTATTATGAGAACACTAAAATGAGAATCTTTTTACTTATCTTTCAGAATATCTAATAATTTTTGGTTTGTTTTTGTTTTTTGTTCTATTTTTTGGTATTTATTTTTTCTTGATTATTCCTTTATGATAAATTATTAAAGGTAGAATTACCAAGTAAGATGTTATATACATATATTTTTCTTTTTTTTTTTTTTTTTGAGATAGGATCTTGTTCTGTCGCCCAGGCTAGAGTGCAGTGGCATGGCCTTGGCTCACTGTAACCTCCGCCTCCTGGACTCCAGCGATCCTTTCACCCCAGCCTCCTGAGTAGGTGGGACCACAGGCATGTGCCACCACACTCAGCTAATTTTTTTGTGTGTTTATTGGAGAGACAGGGTCTCTCTTTGTTGCCTGGACTGGTCTTGAACTCCTGGGCTCAAGTGATCCTCCCACCTTGGCCTCTTAAAGTGCTGGGATTACAGGCATGAGCCACCATGCCCGGCCACCGTCTACTTTTTATTATGGGCATTTTAAATATATACAAAAGTAGATGGAAGAGTATAACGAACTCCATATAATATATTGAACCCCATGCATCCATCACCTGCTTTAACAATTATCAAAATTTTACCTACTTTATCAATCTTCCCATTTTTATTTTTGCTGCAGCATTGAAAGCAAGATCTAGACATTAATAATTTTATCAGTAGATACTTCTATATATACCTCTGATAACCCTTCTTTTAAATATGATTACTGTGCCATTCTCATACCTAAAAAATACTATTTATATCATCTAGTATCTAATCCATACTCAAATGTTCTAATTATCTAAAGATTTTCTTTTTGAGACAGAGTCTCGCTCTGTTGCCCAGGCTGGAGTGCAGTGGCGCCATCTCAGCTCACTGCAACCTCCATCTCCTGGGTTCAAGTGATTCTCCTGCCTCGGCCTCTCGAGTAGCTGGGTCTACAGGCACACGCCACCACACCCAGCTAATTTTTTTGTACTTTTAGTAGAGACGGGGTTTCACCATGTTGGCCAGGCTGGTCTCTAACTCCTGACCTCAGGTGATCCATCTGCCTGGGCCTCCCAAAGTGCTGGGATTACAGGCATGGGCTACCACGCCCGGCCTATCTAAAGATATTATAAAGTTGGATTGCTATGGAAAATTATAAGGCTTTTGACATTCATTAGCACATACAATATGTAGCAGATATACTGTATTGCTTATTTGGAATACCAGAATTAACAAGACATTTCTTATCTTTTTTTTTTGAGATGGAGTCTTGCTCCATCACCTAGGTTGGAGTGCAGTGGCGTGATCTTGGCTCACTGCAACCTCCACCTCCCAGGTTCAAGTGGTTCTCCTGTCTCAGCCTCCCAAGGAGCTGGGAATACAGGCACCTGCCACCACACCCAGCTAATTTTTGTATTTTTAGTAGAGACAGGGTTTCACCTTGTTGGTCAGGCTGGTCTCGAACTCCTGACCTCAGGTGATCCGCCCACCTTGGCCTCCCAAAGTGCTGGGATTACAGGCATAAGCCACTGTGCCTGGTCCTTATCTTCTTATAGTTTGTTCTCAGTATAGAAGTCAGAATGATCCTTTTAAAATAAATCAGATTATGTCATTCTCTGTTTGAAAACCCACTGATTCCCATCTTACTCAGAGCAAAAGCCAAAGTCCTTGCAATGTCCTACATGTTCTGATCCCTGCATCGATACCTCTATGTTTTCCTTTTCTATTTTCCTCTCCTTCTCACTCACTGGCTCCAGCTGCCCTTGCTGCTGTTTTTTGAGCACACCAGAACTCCTGCCTTATAGCAGCTTCACTTGTTGCTCTCTCTACCTGGAATGGTCTTATCATATGATCATTTCCTTACCTCCTTCATACTTTGCTCGAACAACAACTTCTCAGTGAAGCTTTGCTCACCCACCTTATTTACTCCCTGCCATCCCACTTTGTTTTACTTTTCTTCACAAAACTGATTACCTTTGGAGATACACATGCAAAAAAATGAAATTGGACTCTTATATTACACCATATACAAAAATAAACTCAAAATGTATTAAATACTTAAATGTAAGGCCTGAAGCTGTAAAACTCCTAGAAGAAAACAGGAAAAAAGCTTCTTGACATTGAACTTGGCAATGATTTCTTGGATATGACACCACAAGCACCAGCAGCAAAAGCAAAAATAGACAAATGGGACTGTATCAAACTAAAAAGTTTCTGCACAACAAAAGAAACAACCAACAACATGAAAAGGCAACTTACAGAGTGGGAGAAAATATTTGCAAACCGTATAGCTAATGAATGGTTAATATCTAAAATATGTAAGAAACTCCTACAACTGAATGTCAAAAACCCCAAAATTCTAACAAATAACCCAATTTTTAAAATAGGCAAAGGACCTAAATAGACATTTCTCCAAAGAAGACATACAAATGGCCAATGAGTACATGAAAAGGTGCTCAACATCACCAATTAATCAGGTGATTTGATTTCCAAATCAAAACCACAATGATAGATCACCTCACGCCTGTTAGGATGACCATTATATATACATATAAATATATATATATAAAAAAATATATATATAAATAAATATATATAAAAATATATATATAAATAAATATATAAATATATATATAAATAAATATATAAATATATAAATAAATATATATAAATATATATAAATATATAAATAAATATATATAAATATATATATAAATATATATAAATATATATAAATATATATAAAAGATAACAAGTATTAGTGAAGATGTGGATAAAATGAAACCCTGTACACTGTCGATGGGAATGTAAACTGGTGCACCTACTAGGAAAACCAGTAAGAAAGTTCCTGAAAAAACTTAAAATAGAACTACCATATGATCCTGCAATTCCACTTCTGGGTATATATTTAAAGTAAATAAAATCAGTATGTCAGAGAGGTATCTGAACTCCCATGTTCACTGCAGCATTATTTACAATAGCCTAGACATGGAAACAACCTACATGTCCATTGACAGATGAATGGATAAAGAAAATGTGGCATATACACACAACAGAATACTATTCAGTCATAAAAAGAAAATCCTGGCATTTGTGATAACATGAATGAAACTGGAAGACATTATGCTAAGTGAAATTAAGCCAGATACTTTTTGGACAAATACTACATAATGCCACTTATATGATGAATCTAGAAACATCAAACTCATAGAAGCAGAGTAGAACAGTGATTGCGAGGGCCTGCGGCTGGCGAAACAGGTGGTATTAGTCAAAGGGCACAAAGTTTCACTTTCAAAATGATTAAGTTTGAGAGATCTATTATATAGCACAGTGCCTATGGTTTACAATACTGTATCGTATACTTAATAAATAAGAGGATGAGAATAAACTTTTATAGGTGATGCTTGGGTTATGGCACAGACTGTGGTGATGGTTTCATGCTTGTATACTTATCTCCAAACTCATTAAGTTCTATATAATAAATATATACAGCTTTTTGAATACCAATCATACCTCAATAAAGTGGTTTAAAAAATTAACTTACAGCCTAGCGCAGTGGCTCACGCTTGTAATCCCAACACTTTGGGAGGCCAAGGCGAGTGGATCACCTGAGGTCAGGAGTTCGAGACCTGCCTGATCAACATGGTGAAACCCCATCTCTACCAAATACAAAAAAAATTAGCCGGGAGTGGTGGTGCATGCCTGTAATCCCAGCTACTTGGGAGGCTGAGGCAGGGGAATTGCTTGAACCCAGGAGGCAGAGGTTGCAGTGAGCCAAGATTGTGCCACTGCACTCCAGCCTAGGCAACAATAGTGAAACTCTATCTAAAAAAAAAAAACTTTATATTATAAAATTTACTTATTTTCTGTCTTCTTCCACTAGAATGTATGCTCCATTCTATTTTTGTCTCTTGTTCACAGATATTTTTGTCTCTTTTGTTCACTTACTATATCTCTAGCTCCTAGAACAGTGATTAATAAAAATAGTAGGCACTTAATATCTGTAGACTGAATGAAGACATAGTCCCAGACCTCAAGTTGTCAACCACTGGAGCATAATGGTTAAAAACATAAGCTCTAGAGACAGAGCAGGGTTCTAATTCTGATGCTATGACTGTGTGAAATTGTTGAGTTACTTAACAGCTCTAAACCTTCATTTGTAAAGTGAGGCTATTAATAGTACCAAGACAAATCTGTATCAAATACTGCATACCGACATTTCACAAAAATTCTCTCACTCCCTTATAGTTAACTTCCTTTACCCAAGTCCTAGATTCTAATGATATACTCTCAGAAATTTTTTTTTTTTTTTTTTTTGAGACGGAGTTTTGCTCTTGTCGCCCAGGCTGGAGTGCAATGGTGCGATCTCGGCTCACTGCAACCTCTGCCTCACGGTTCAAGCAATTCTCCTGCTCCAGCCTCCTGAGTAGCTGGGATTATAGGCACATGCCACCATGCCCAGCTAATTTTCGTATTTTTAGTAGAGATCGGGTTTCACCATGTTGGCCAAGCTGGTCTTGAACACTTGACCTCAGGTGATCCATCTGCCTTGGCCTCTTCAAAGTGCTAGGATTACAGGCATGAGCCATTGCGCCTGGCCCAAAAAAATTTATTCAAGACAGGGTCTTGCTCTGTTACCCAGGCTGGAGTGCAGTGGTGATCACAGCTCACTGTAACCTCAAACTCCTGAGCTCAGGTGATCCTCATGCCTCAGCCTCTGAAGTAGCTGGACTACAGGTACACGCCACCACGCTTGGCTATTTTTTTTTAAATAGAGACATAGTCTTGTTACGTTACCCAGACTGGTCTCAAACTCCTGGACTCAAGCAATCCTCCTGCCTGGGCCTCCCAAAGTGCTGGGATTATAGGCATGAGCCACTGCACCTGGCCTATTCTCAAAAATTTTAAGCAGCAGTTAAATGCTATAACACCTATGCTAATGTTCCCTAGTCATGCACATTAAACATAAATTTGCAAGAAAAACATTAATTTCTAGGTAAACAGCATACTTACAGCTTCTAGTATCAAAAAGAAATTTTATACTTATTAAAATGGATACAGTATATTCACATTTGCAATCTGATGCAATTATCAATTCTTAGAAGCCATGAGGTCTAATAGTCTCTGCAAAACCCAACTATTAAAAAAATCTCTATAAGTGTCTAAAATAATGGAGCATATTAAACATGCATCTCTTCCTGTCTTTCTTACATTTATTGAGCTAATTTTGAAAATTAACAGAAACAGAAAACAGCCAGAATTCTAGGCTTGGCATTACCAATGCATAGGTGAGTGATCTTGGGTACATCACTCTGTATGTTCAACTGTACAATACTTTTATATATTATATTTCACACAGATGCTAAGACAAAAGACTGAAAAAGTACTTCAAAAGAGATGAAAAAGATATCACTATCATAAGAAAAAAAAGAATACACACATCAGGAACATAAACTCCATTGTGTTTACTGTGCCTCACTGTGGCTAGCACTAGGTTAAAAGATAATTCCTGGTGTCAAACTCTAATGGCATGTGAAATACAAACCTCTTTTAACTGTCCCCAAATAAAATGACAGAAGGGAAACAAACCCCAAATGATTTCTTCCCGAAAACAATGGATATAAATGTTATTTCTCATGTAAAAAGGCTTTGTATTCAATAAAATTGTGAGTTACTTAGGTCTGTTTGGGGTTAGATGGATGTAGTTAAGGATCTATAAGTAGGATTGCTGAAATAAGCACAATAAAAGATACTACAGATAGTCTCTATTTTTAATAGTAATCAATGCCTGGAAACTGTATGGTAAATTAAACTAATAAAGCAAGCCCTTTTCCCTAAAGCAAAGCAGTTAAAATTATCACTGCTACATTAGTCAGTGAGGCTTTATGGAGGAAGTGGGCCATGAAGAATGGGCATGCTTTGAATAGAAAGATGATCAAGGCATCCAAATAAAGGGAACAATGGGAATAAAGGTCCACAGGCAGGCAGGAATTCAACATGATTACAGGCCTGCTACAATCAGGAATGGAATTAGATTCCAAGGATACTAAAATCTGTGAAGTACAGTTCTTTGCCTTCAATCAGCCCAGAGCCTAGCCAGGGAGACTAACAAGAAAGACTTGGTAATATCAGTATAAAAGTACCTATGATGTACTATTACAATACAAATGAAGAACAATTTTACCTGCTGGATTTGGGGAAAATAATAAGATATTTGAGCTGAATCTTGAAAGATAAGTAGGGCTTTGCCCTGTGAAGGCAAAGCAAACAACAGGGACAGAGACATGAAAGTGAAAGTGCTTAGTGTATGGACCCGTATCAGGCATGGCTGGTAGAATGCACTGGCACTAGGGAATTGGAACTGAGTCAAAAGTTAAGATTAGGCAATATAGGGAAGAATCTTATTGCAGAGGAGATAAAGGGCTGTCAAAAGACTTTAAACCACAAGGCTGGGCATGGTGGCTCACACCTGTAATCCCAGCACTTTGGGGGGCCGAGGTGGGAGGATCACTTGAGGTCAGGAGTTTAAGACCAGCCTGGCCAACATGGTGAAACCCTATCTCTACTAAAAACACAAAAATTAGCTGGGCATGGTGGTGAGTGCCTGTAATCCCAGTTATTTGGGAGGCTGAGGCAGGAGAACCCCTTGAACCAGGGAGGCGGAGGTTGCAAATGAGCCGAGATCATGCCACTGCATTCCAGCCTCAGTGACAGAGTGAGACTCTGTCTCAAAAAAAAGAAAAAAAAAATTTAAACCACACAATGGCACAGTCAATCTGTTTTGAAAAACCTGGCTAGCTGGTGGCAGTGTAGAAAATGAATTGGGTAGAGACCAGAGGCAGAAAAAACAATTAGGAGACTATGGCAAGCATTTAAATGAGTGTTGAAGACCTAGACGATGTGTGTGACAATTAGGGATGAGGGGGTAAGTTCCACAGGTATTTGTGAGTGGGGGTAGAGTGGCTAGGAATTTGTTACTAATTTGAAATGTGGGTAAGGAAGAAAAAGTAATGGAGTATTTTTGATTGAGTTAAAAAGGTAACTTGTAGATGTTGATGCCACTAAACAAGGTTCAGAAGTGAGGAGAAGCAGGTTTGTGGGTGAATGATGAAAATATTTCAATGAATGATCATAAAGATGACAGATTTAAGTTTAAAGTAGCAATAATTACAGTAAGTTTAAATGGTATAAATGTACCAATTAAAAAACAGAAACTGGCAGAGTGGTTAAAAAAACGTGGTCTAACTATAGGCTATCTCTAAGAAACATTTTAAACACAATGGGATGCCATCATGGCAGACAGGATGCAGGACTAGATTGCAGCTCCTACTCAGATCGACAGAGCAGCATGCGGAGGCTCACACCATGAATTTTAGCTGTAGATCAACTCCAAGAAAGAACCAGGAATCCCAAGAGAACCCACAGACCCTCTGAAGGAAGCAGAATGCTCCTGCGGGATACAGGAGACACCCCGAATACTCTGAGTGCTCAAACTGCAGAAGTGGGAGAGGGAGATCCTCCTCTCCCGAACACACACCCCCAATGGGGAAACTGAACGTCTGTTTGCAGGAGAAGTTTCTGACCTTACCTGGAGCTGAGTCAATTTAGAGAGCCCAGCGAAATATAGAAGTAGAGGAGGCAGCAGGAAAGCCCTGGGAGCTCGCTGGGTCTTCAAGCAGGCCATTCCTGCCTGGCACCACAGGGATCCTTCGGGAGGGCAGCCAGAGGAATAGGAGGGGAAACACTATAGGGAGAAGGAAGTCTCCAGCTGAACTTTGTAACAATTTGAACTGGCAAGAAGCCTCCTGGCCAGAAAGGGGAGGGCACGAATCTGGTGTGCAGACTCCATAGGTCAGGGAAGAACCAAGCCTTTTTGTTTTGCATCTGGGAGGTGGGTAGCCTGGGGCAAGTTCTCAGGCCCAGATCCCATACCCACTGGAAACAGACTTGGGGCTGTTGAGGGGGCATGGTGGGAGTGAGACTGGTCCTTTGGTTTGCGTGGGAGCTGGGTGAGGCCTGTGACTGCCAGCTTTCACCCGCTTCCCTGACAACCTGCATGACTCAGCAGAGGCAGCCATAATCCTCCTAGGTACGCAACTTCATTGACCTGGGAACATCACATCCATCCCCCACAGCAGCCTCAGCAAGACCCAACCAAGGAGATTCTGAGCTCAGACACACCTAGCCCTGCCCCCGCCTGATGGGCCTTCTTTATCCACCCTAGTAGCTGAAGACAAAGGGCATATACTCTTGAGGGTTCTAGGGCCCCACCCACCATTTCCAATCCATACTACCATAGCTTGATGCTCTTTGGAAAGTGCCACCTCCCAGCAGAAGGCCAACCAGCACAAAAATAGAACATTAAACCACCAAAGCTAAGAACCCTCACAGAGTCCATTTCACCCCTCTGCCACTTCCACTGATACAGGTGCTGGTATCCACGGCTGAGAGACCCATAGACGGTTCACATCACAGGACTCTCTGCAGACAACCTCCAGTACCAGCTCAGAGCTGGGTAGACTTGCTGGGTGGCTAGACCCAGAAGAGAGATAACAATCACTGCAGCTCGGCTCACAGGAAGCCACATCCACAGGAAAAAGGGAAGAGTACTACATCAAGGGAACACCCCCTGGGACAAACGAATCTGAACAACAGCCTTCAGCCCTAGACTCTGACAGAGCCTACCCAAATGAGAAGGAACCAGAAAACCAACTCTGGTAATATGACAAAACAAGGCTCTTTAACAACACCCCAAAAATCACACTAGTTCATCAGCAATGCATCCAAACCAATAAGAAATCCCTGATTTACCTGAAAAAGAATTCAGGAGGTTAGTTATTAAGTTAATCTGGGAGGCGCCAGAGAAAGGCAAAGCCCAATGCAGGGAAATCCAAAAAACGGTACAAGAAGCGAAGGGAGAAATATTCAAGGAAATGGATAGCATAAAGAAAAAAAACAATAAAAACTTCAGGAAACACTGTACACACTTATAGAAATGCAAAATGCTCTGGAAAGTCTCAGCAATAGAATTGAACAAGCAGAAGAAAGAAATTCAGAGCTCGAAGACAAGGTCTTCAAATTAACCCAATACAACAAAGACAAAGAAAAAAGAATAAGAGAATATGAACGAAGCCTCTACGAGGTCTGGGATTATGTTAAACAACCAAACCTAAGAATAATTGATGTTCCTGAGGAAGAAGAGATGTCTGAAAGTTTGAAAAACATATTTGGGGGAATAATCAAGGAAAACTTCGCCGGCCTTGCTCGAGACCTAGACATTCAAATACAAGAAGCACAAAGAACAAGTGGAAAATTCATCACAAAACGATCATCGCGTAGGCACATTGTCATCACGTTATCTAAAGTTAAGACAAAGGAAAGAATCTTAAGAGCTGTGAGACAAAAGCACCAGGTAATGTATAAAGGAAAACCTAACAGATTAACAGCAGATTTCTCAGCAGAAACCCTGCAAGCTAGAAGGGATTGGGGCCCTATCTTCAGCCTCCTCAAACAAAACAATTATCACTAAGAATTTTGTAACCAATAAAACTAAGTATCATATGTGAAGGAAAGATACAGTCGTTTTCAGACAAACAAATGCTGAGAGAATTTGCCACTACCAAGCCACCACTACAGGAACTGCTAAAAGGAGCTCTAAATCTTGAAACAAATCCTGGAAACACATTAAAACAGAACCTCTTTAAAGCATAAATCATACAGAACCTATAAAACAGAAATGGAAGTTAAAAAGCAAAAACAAAAAAAACCAAGGTACACAGGCAACAAGTAACACTATGAGGTATCTCACATCTCAATACTAACAACGAATGTTAAGTGGCCTAAATGCTCCACTTAAAAGATACAGAGATGCAGAATGGATAAGAACTCACCAACCAACTATCTGCTGTCTTCAGGAGACATAAGGACTCAAATAAACTTAAAGGGGTGGTAAAAGGCGTTTCATGCAAATGGACACCAAAAGCGAGCAGGGGTAGCTATTCTTATATCAGACAAAACAAACTTTAAAGCAACAGCATTTAAAAGAGACAAAGAGGGACATGATATTACAGTAAAAGGCCTTGTCCAACAGGAAAATATCACAATCCTAAATATTTATGCACCTAAGACTGGAGCTCCCAAATTTATAAAACAATTACTAATAGACCTAAGAAATGAGATAGACGGCAACACAATAGTAGTTGGGGACTTCAATACTCCACTGACAGCACTAGACAGGTCATCAAGGCAGAAAGTCGACAAAGAAACAATGAGTTTAAACTATATCTTGGAACAAATGGACTTAACAGATATATATATACAGAACATTCCATTCAACAACTGCAGAATACACATTCTATTCAACAGCGCATGGAACTTTCTCCAAGATAGACCATATGATAGGCCATAAAACGAGCCTCAATAAATTTAAGAAAATTGAAATTATATCAAGTGTTCTCTCAGACTACAGTGGAATAAAACTGGAAACGAACTCCAAAAGGAACCTTCAAAACCATGCAAATACATGGAAATAAAATAACCTGCTCCTGAATGAGCACTGGATCAAAAATGAAATCAAGATGGAAATTAAAAAATTCTTTGAACTGAATGACAATAATGAAACAATCTATCATAACCTTTGGGATACAGCAAAGGTGGTGCTAAGAGGAAAGTTCATAGCCCTATAAATGCCTACATCAAAAAGACTCAAAGAGCACAAACTGACATTCTAAGGTCACACTTCAAGGAACTAGAGAAACAAGAACAGACCAAATCCAAAGCCAGCAGAAGAAAGGAAATTACCAAGATCAGAGCAGAATTAAACAAAATTGAAACAAACAAAAAATACAAAAGATAAATGAAACACAAAGCTGGTTCTTTGAAAAGATAAATAAAATTGATAGACTGTTAGCAAGATTAACCAAGAAAATAAGAGAGAAAATCCAAATAACCTCATTAAGAAGAGAAACGGGAGATATTACAACTGACATCACTGAAATACAAAAGATCATTCAAGGCTACTATGAACACCTTTATGCATATAAACTAGAAAACCTAGAAGAGATGGATAAATTCCTGGAAAAATACAACCCTCCTAGCTTAAATTAGGAAGAATTAGATACCCTGAACAGACCAATAACAAGCAACAAGATTGAAATGGTAATTTAAAAATTATCAACAAAAAAAAACAGTCCAGGACTGGCCGGACACAGTGGCTCATGCCTGTAATCCCAGCACTTTGGGAGGCCGAGGCAGGCAGATCACCTGAGGCCAGGAGTTCAAGACTAGCCTGGCCAACATGTTGAAACCTCGTCTCCACTAAAAATACAAAAACTAGCCGGGCATGGTGGTGTGTGCCTGTAATCCCAGCTACCAGGAAGGCTGAGGCAGGAGAATCCCTGGAACCCAGGAGGCGGAGGCTGCAGTGAGCTGAGATCGCGCCACTGCACTCCAGCCTGGGTGACAGAGTGAGACTCCATCTCAAAAAAAGTCCAGGACCAGATGGATTCACAGCAGAATTCTACCAGACATTCAAAGAAGAATTTGTAACAATTCTTTTGACACTATTCCACAAGATAGAAAAAGAGGGAATCCTCCCTAATTCATTCTATGAAGCCAGCATCACCCACTAATACCAAAATCAGGAAAGGACACAACCAAAAAAGAAAACTACAGACCAATATCCCTGATGAACATAGATGCTAAAATCCTTAACAACATACTAGCTAACCAAATCCAACAACATATCGAAAAGATAATCCACCAAGTTCAAGTGGGTTTCATAGCAGGGATGCAAGGATGGTTTAACATACGCAAGTCAATAAATGTGATACACCACATAAACATAATTAAAAACAAAAATCACATGATCACCTTAACAGATGCAGAAAAAGCATACGACAAAATCCAGCATCCTTTATGATTAAAACTCTCAGCAAAATCAGCATACAGGGGACATACCTCAGTGTAATAAAAGCCATCTATGACAAACCCACAGCCAACATAATACTGAATGGGGAAGAATTGAAAGCATTCCCTCTGAGAACTGGAACAAGACAAGGATGCCCACTCTTGCCACTCCTCTTCAACATAGTACTGGAAGTCCTAGCCAGAGCAATCAGACAAGAGAAAGAAATAAAGGGCATTCAAATCAGTAAAGACAAAGTCAGACTGTCACTGTTTGCTGACGATATGATCGTTTACCTCGAAAACCCTAAAGACTCCTCCAGAAAGCTCCCACAACTGATAAAAGAATTCAGCACAGTTTCCAGATACAAGATTAATGTACACAAATCAGTAGCTCTTGTATACACCAACAGCAACCAAGCAAAGAATCAAATCGATAACTCAATCACTTTTTTTTTTTTTTTTTGAGACGGAGTCTCGCTCTGTTGCCCAGGCTGGAGTGCAGTGGCGCAATCTCGGCTCACTGCAAGCTCCGCCTCCCGGGTTCACGCCATTCTCCTGCCTCAGCCTCTCCGAGTAGCTGGGACTACAGGCGCCCGCCACCACGCCCGGCTAATTTTTTGTATTTTTAGTAGAGACGGGGTTTCACCGTGGTCTTGATCTCCTGACCTCGTGATCCGCCTGCCTCGGCCTCCCAAAGTGCTGGGATTACAAGCGTGAGCCACCGTGCCCGGCCTCAATCACTTTTATAACAGCTGCAAAAAAATAAAATACTTAGGAACATACCTAACCAAAGAGGCGAAAGACATCTACAAGGAAAACTACAAAACGCTGCTGAAAGAAATCATAGATAACACAAACAAATGGAAACATATCCCATGCTCATGGATGGGTAGAATCGATATTGTGAAAACGGCCATACTTCAAAAAGCAATCTACAAGTTCAATGCAATCCCCATCAAAATACCACCATCATTCTTCACAGAATTAGAAAAAACAATTCCAAAATTCATATGGAACCAAAAGAGCCCACACAGCCAAAGCAAGACTAAGCAAAAGAACAAATATCGAGGCGTCACACTTACTGATTTCAAACTATACTATAAGGCCATAGTCACCAAGACAGCATGGTACTGGTATAAACATAGGCACACAGACCAATAGAAAACAATAGAGAACCCAGAAATAAACCCAAATATTTACAGCCAACTGATCTTTGACAAAGCAAACAAAAACATTAAAAGTGGGGAAAGGACACCCTTTTCAACAAATGGTGCTGGGATAATTGGCTAGCCACATGTAGGATAATGAAACTGGATCCTCATCTCTCACTTTATACAAAAATCAACTCAAGAGGGATTAAGGACTCAAATCTAAGACCTGAAAGCATAAAAATTCTAGAAGATAACATTGGAAAAACCCTTCTAGACATTGGCTTAGGCAAGGATTTCATGACCAGGAACCCAAAAGCAAATGCAATAAAAATAAATAGTTGGGACTTAATTAAACTAAAGAGCTTTTGCACAGCAAAAGAATAGTCAGCAGAGTAAACAGACAACCCACAGAGTGGGAGAAAATCTTCACAATCTATACATCCAACTAAGGACTAACTAATATCCAGAATGAACAACAAACTCAAACAAATCAGTAAGAAAAAAACAGTCCATCAAAAAGTGGGCTAAGGACATAAATAGACAATTCTCAAAAAAAAAAATACAAATGGCCAACAAACGTATGAAAAAATGCTCAACATCACTAATAATCAGGGAAATGCAAATCAAAACCACAGTGTGATACCATCTTACTCCTGCAAGAATGGCCATAATAAAAAATAAAAAAATAGATGTTGGCATGGATGCGGTGATCAGGGAACACTTCTACACTGCTAGTGGGAATGTAAACTAATACAACCACTATGGAAAACAGTGCGGAGATTCCTTAAAGAACTAAAAGTAGAAATACCATTTGATCCATCAATCCCACTATTGGGTATCTACTCAGAGGAAAAGAAGTCATTATTAGAAAAAGATACTTGTACACGCACGTTTATAGCAGCACAATTTGGAATTGCAAAAACGTGGAACCAACCCAAATGCCCATCAATCAACGAGTGGATAAAGAAACTGGTATGTATACATGATGGAATACTACTCAGCCATAAAAAGGAATGAATTAACAGCATTTGCAGCAACCTGGATGAGATTGGAGACTATTATTCTAAGAGAAGTAACCCAGGAATGGAAAACCAAATATTGTACGTTCTCACTGACATGTGGGAGCTAAACTATGAGGACGCAAAGATGTAAGAATGATACAATGGACTTTGGGGACTTGGGAGGAAGAGTGGGAGGGGGGTGAGGAATAAAAGACTACAAATAGGTGCAGCATATACTGCTTGGGTGATGAGTGCACCAAAACCACTAAAGAACTTAATGTAACCAAATACCACCTGTACCCCAATAACTTATGGATTAAAATAATTAAATAAAAATTAAAATAAAAAAATATTTCTATGAATGACCATTACCATCTAGCTAACTACTCAAGCCAGATACCTGTGATTCATCCTAGGCTACTCACTTTTACTACCCCAGCTAGTCAGTCACCAAGTCCTACAAATTAGACTTATTTTACATCTCTCAATTCAGCTTATCTTTACAGTTTCTAGCTCTACTGGTATCATAATCATCAAAATCCGAAGTAGCCATTTCTCTGGGTTAATAGCCTCTTACATGGTCTCCCTGTCTCTAACCTGAAGTCCCCACCTAGTTTATCCTTCACAATACTACCAGAATACCCTTTCTAAAACAAAAATCTGAACGTGGTAATTATGCCTCTGAGTGAAATCCTTCAAAGCCCCACCCTGCTCCCAGTAGTTTGCAGGATAAAGTTCCATCTTGGTTTATCACAAAAAGTCATTTAAAATTCCACTCCTACCTACCTCTCCCACCAATCTCACACATGCGCCTTTCCCAGCCATGTGTAATTCCTTGTAATACCTTTAACATACTAGCCTCCATGCTTTTGCACTTGCTATTCCCTGTGTCTGACACGCTCCTTCCTTTCTTCTCTCATATAGCTAAATCCTAGCTCAAATAACAAGTTTCCAGGAAACTATTCCTAACACTGTGATTTATAAGGCTAACCTATTTTTGTGTAGTACCTTCTGTAGAATATCACCATCTAATACTGTAATTGTGAGTTTACCCATTTCACTAGTCCACAAGATCCCTGAGGACAGAGAATATGTCTCATTTGATTTTATAGCATGTAGCAGTGTCTGCCACATATAGCAGGCACTCAGAAAACATTTGTTGAAGGAGTTTAGTTTTGGACCTATTAGTTGATGTGGTTGAATTACATGTAGGTAGAGAGATCCTATATATTATGTGAAAAGGCAGCAAGCACAATAATGTTCCTGTTTAAAAATCATAAAGTTACTGAGAGTAAACAAAGAACTACAGATCTAAAGCCAGTTCAGGACTAGAAGAAGAGCATAAATATGTCTATTGAAAATGGCCAAGAACAGACCCTGAGAAACAGTAAATGTAAGGAGATGGAAGAAGAAACAGTGGGAGTATAAGAGAACAAGGAAAAACAGAACCATGGAAAGCCACGAGAAGGAGAAAACATAGTGTCAAATACTGGAGCCAATGAAATCTCAGGAAAATACTGTTGAGCAGGTAGACATTTTAGGTTCTCTTGTTTATATCACCCTTACCTAATGTAACACACAAAAAGCACAGGTGACAACTTAGTACAATATTGTGTATTCTGCTTTTTAGGTTTAAAATTGGTTATACTTAACCTTCCAGCTCTGAAACCAAATGAAAATCATTAAGATACCTTATCTGAAACTGTGATAAAGTGTTTATTAAACCAAGAAGATTAGAAAATTAAAATACTTAAATATCTTTTTTCTGTCCTTAATTACCTCTTATTTGGGTATCTATTATCATTATTTAAAAAATGTCTAACATGTATTTGAGGGGAGGGGCTTTTGTATTATTTAAGTTTACATTAGTGGTATAGTACCCTGAGCAATAGTATTCACTGTCTGGCAACCTTTAAACATCAAAAATTTTCATTTGCTAATTTCTTCTAATTGAAGAAACTCTTGTTTCTAATGATACATCTTAATTTTAATTAAGTGTCTTCATGCAACTGTAGTTTCTGATACACAAAAATACTTTATGGTAAACAAATTAAATCATACCTGAAAACATAGTAACCATAAAATAAGCATACCCCTGTATCTGTATCCGATTTTGATGAACTTAGACTTTCCTGAGAGGGTGATGGGGACACACGTCCTAAAAACAACATAATAATTGTAAAAAACGCATGTATGTACACACACAGACCCACCAAAATATAACATTCAAAAGTAATGACACAGCAATGTCTAATAGTTAGAGAATATAGTATTCTAGAAAAATACTGACAATTGAGGTATAACCCTATAAGAGCCACAATATTTGTTTTAATCATTTTTACATAAAAACTTCATAAAATGGCTTAACCATTTCCCTACTTTAGTAAACAAAATACTGATAAATCCTCAGTATTCGAATAGAACACATTCTTATTAATCATGGCAAGTAGCAAGAGGAACAATAAAGGAGCAGAAAGGGTCAGGGCTGGGGTTAGTCTCAAGGGCCACTGAAAATAGTCTTTTTGCTCTTGGCAGGGCAGTAAAAGAAATGACACACAGCTAGGACTAGAAAAACTCACCATATAGTAAACACAGTTTAACTTCTTGTCAAATTATTATCATCTTCAACTAAGTATTGAAACATAATGCAAGCAATACTCACAGGATTTACTCAAGTATATGAGGCCTAGCTTGCCAGTTTAGTGAATCTCCCTAGACTTCTATGTTCCTCAAATTGGTGCTTTGACTATATACTCTCACCCATGGCCACCTTTTTTCTCCTTTCTCCTAGGCTTTACTTTTCGTTTGCAGCCTTACTTGATGGCAGGGAGGGTATGGAAAAAACTTATTACACAGTTAAATAGTTATTAGAAAAGAATCCTATGAACTTAAAGCCCAAATTTACATCAATTCTATATATTTTCCTGATAACGTCATGATACATAAATATCTGTACATAGTTGTAATCAGTGTGTACATAATGTTTTGAGGCTTCTCTTTTCAACATTTTTTCATATATCCCTTGATATATTGACAATTCACATTTATTTTCCATGACTCTTTCCTTAATCATTTTTACTTACTGGATATATATGATTTTCATTCTTTTTCCAGTTTAATTAGCAATTCTATTTTAACCTAGGATAGAACTGAAGGTTGCCAGAGGAAACCAAATAACATGTTCTCAATAGTTGATGAAATTAACTACACACTACACCTGGAAAGGGATAAATCAAAAGCTTTGTGGCAGCTCTTTTCATTGGGTTTAGAGACTTTTTGCCATTGACGTCTGTCTTACTTTCAAATTTTTGGCTATTATCATAAGGAGTGGTTGCTGCAAATGACCGCCAGAAAAGTAGGGCATCAGTATACCTAAAATGTAAAAACTTCAGGTTTCTGTAGATTTTTAAATAGATGAAAAATACCTTCAGTATTGTATTTCATTCGCATATTATTGAAATAGTCAAAAGCATTTTTTAAAGCCCATATTCTCACTACATTGTCTTGTCCAGCTGAGGCAAGTAATCGGCCACAGTGAGAAAATTTCATGGTCCAAACAGCTCCCTATGAAAACAAAAGAAGTTTCAAAGTTAATACTTTACACCTTTAGAGACTTTACTTTTGGCCTGGCACAGTGGCTCATGTCTGTAATCTCAGCACTTTGGGAGGCTGAGGCAGGTGGATCACCTAAGGTCAGGAGTTCGAGACCATCCTGGCCAACACGGTAAAACCCCATCTCTGCTAAAAATACAAAAATTAGCTGGGCATAGTGGCGGGCGCCTGTAATCCCAGCCACTTGGGAGGCTGAGGCAGGAGGATCGCTTGAACCTGGGAGGTGAAGGGTGCAGTGAGCCAAGACCGCGCCATTGCACCCCAGCCTGGGCAACAAAAGTGAAACTCAATCTAAAAATAATAATAAATAAAATAAAATAG
Organism: Symphalangus syndactylus; assembly: GCF_028878055.3. Lineage (NCBI taxonomy): Eukaryota > Metazoa > Chordata > Mammalia > Primates > Hylobatidae > Symphalangus > Symphalangus syndactylus. Next base: position 121,912,141 of record NC_072447.2, on the reverse strand, counting down.
AGACATTACTTTAAAGCCAAAGTTTAAAATTATGCCAAATTACATATACTAAGATAACGCTCAAATTGCTAACACTACTTAAGTCCAAAAGTTCAATGGTGCTATAATAACACAAAAGTAGACTTTCAGAAGAAAGGTAGGGTAAGATAGTTGTAGTGTTCCATAATCTAAACTAACAACTTCAAGAACTCAAACTCTGTCCACATATTAACAGAAATGGGAGTTCTAAAGTTCTAAAGTGAAAGAAATCTTCACTGGAAAAGCACAAATCCTAGTTGGGGATCTTAGTCCCCTAGCTGAATGTAAAGATGGGTGGCAGAGCCCTCAGCAAAGCACTAACAACTGAGCAGGATTGAGGAAGACTAAAGCCCGCCTTGGCAGTGACCTGTATAGCATCGAGCACTTAGAAGTATTACAGTTTTGGAATGGGCTGGGCGTGGTGGCACGCACCTGTAATCCCAGCACTTTGGGAGGTCCAGGTGGGTGGATCACTTGAGCTCAGGAGTTTGAGACTAGCCTGGGCAACATGGCAAAACCCCATCTCTACAAAAAATACAAAAAATTAGCCAGGCATGGTGGTGTGCACCTGTGGTCCCAGTTACTCAGGAGGCTGAGGAGGGAGGACTGCTTGAGCCCAGGAGGCAGAGGCTGCAGTGAGCTGAGATCCCACCCCTGCACTCCAGCCTGGGTGACAGAGCGAGACTTTGCCACAAAAAGAAAAAAAAAAAAGGTAGTTGTATTGGAATGGTGTGGTCTCATCCTACTTTTCTCTCTAGAAACAAGGTTTCAAAGTATATGACCAGAATCTCTAGATACTGAAAACAGTAGGAAAGTATGTGTGTGTGGTGGGGGTGGAGGAGCAGGGAGAAAGAACATGAACCTCTTAAGTTGGAAAGACCAAATCTTATTACAAGAAATACTATTATATACACATTCAGATGTATCAAAAAGATTATGCCACGGCCCATTTATTGAAATAGCCATTCACTTCTACAAAATTCAAGTGTATTAAAAATGAGTCATTTGGAGCCTACTATGATGAGATTTTATTTAAAACAGGAAATAACGAGTCAATACAGTACTAGGAAATTCATCAATTTCCTTAAGGAAAATACTAAAATCAACTCAAACATTTATCTATAGATTGTAAACATCAAAATTCAAATTTGAATTTGGTTGCCAGCCAATATATTTATGGTTGCTTCATTCCAGTTAAGCCAACTTTTAGACTTAAAATGTAAACAGATTCCCTGATCAAGGGCACAGTATTATTTATTCAGTTCTAAATTTTATCACTACCTTCCTTGTGTTCCTAGCATTTTCAGGGGTTAACTGCAATACAGTTTGTGCTATTGCATCTACATTGGTACATTTGAACTCTAAAGGAGAACTTGAACTTTTACCTCTCTCCTTGTTTTAGCTGAATATCTCACTTTACAACATATATTGACCTTCTGATATATTTTGTAAATTATTTAAAATATGGTTGGGAACATTTTAAACATTTTTCAAAGTTACAGACCACCCTCTAATTTAACTGCTTTAAAGTTTGGTGCCTTTGCATAGCTTTCTTAGTGATACAGGCTGAGAGTTTACTTATTCAATAACTCCTTTTTTTCTTTTTCTTTTTTTTTTTTTGAGATGGAGTCTTTTACTCTGTAGCCCAGGCTGGAGTGCAGTGGCACAATGTCGACTCACCACAACCTCTGCCTCCTGGGTTCAAGCAATTCTCCTGCCTCAGCCTCCCAAGTAGCTGGGATTACAGGCACCCACCACCATGCTCGGCTAATTTTTATATTTTTCGTAGAGACAGGGTTTCGCCATGTTGGTCAGGCTGGTCTCAAACTCCTGACCTCAAGTGATCTGCCTGTCTTGGCCTCCCAAAGTGCTGGGATTACAGGCGTGAGCCACTGCACCTGGCCAATAAGTCGCTTCTGGAATAATTCAGAGATAGACTCTGCATTACCTATTCATTAAATCATGTTAACATAAATTCACTGTTCTTGAGTCAGGCTAGCAAAGTTACATACATAGAAAGAGATAGTTTTGTAGAAGCCAAAGTATTTCTCTTAACAAAAACAGTATCAATCCTAAAAAATGAAAAAGTTGCTTACCATATGTTCACCACTAAGATCTTGCACCACTTTGATCTGATCAAAATCATACGGTCCTTTGAAACCGTGTGCTGCTTTGAATTTAACTGGTCTTGTGTATGGCATTCCTTCATCATCACTTGATGAAGGATCATCTTGATCAGTATGAAACACTGAACAGAAAAGCAACAGAAATCACTACTAGCTAATGTAGATATTGCTACTATCATAATTTCATATTTCCTGCATACCAAGAAAATTCATTAAATGGAAGAGCAAAATTTATTTATTATATAACATACTGGTTAAAAACATGGAGTCTAATGCCAGACTGCCAGGTTCAAATCCAGCTCTGTCATTTATTATCTGTGTGACCACAGGCAAGTTACTCAACTTTCGATGCCTCTTAGTTTTCTCATCTATCAAATGGGGATAATGATGGTACTTACCTCATAGGGTCTCTATGGAATTAAATGAATACAGGTAAAAGTGCTTAGTACAGTCCCAGGCACTGAATAAGTACTATGTAAGTTTCATTAAATAAAACAAATGAGTACAATAATGACAAAGGCATAGGAGGTTAAGATATGTACAAATTTAGAAAATTTACCTAATCAAAAAAATTTATTTATTTATTTTTATACAGACGGGGGTCTCACTATGTTGCCCAAGCTGGTCTCCAACTCCTGGGCATAAGTGATCCTCCTGCCTTAGCCTTCCAAAGTGTTGGGATTACAGATATGAGCCACCATACCCAGCCCTACCTAATTTTGAAAATATAGTTATTCCCCAGTATCCATGGCAGGACCTGCTATGGTACCAAAATCTGCGAATGCTCAAATCCCTTAACATAAAATGGCACGGTATTTGCATATAACCTATGCACATCCTTTCATGTACTTGCTTTCTTTTTTAAAGACAGGGTCTCAGGTTGGAGTGCAGTGGTGCAATCATAGCTCATTGCAGCCCTGAACTCTTGGGCTCAAGCAATCCTGCTCCTCGGCCTTCTGAGTAGCTGGGACTATAGGTACATGTCACTACACTAACAATCCCGCTCCTCGGCCTTCTGAGTAGCTGGGACTATAGGTACATGTCACTACACTAAGCTAATTTTTATTTTTTAGTAGAGACAGGGTCTCACTATGTTTGACCAGGCTAGTCTCGAACTCCTGGCCTCAAGCGGCTCTCCTGTCTTGGCCTCTCAAAGTACTGGAATTATAAGCATGAGCCACCATGCCTTGCCCTGTATACTTTAAATAATCTCTAGATTACTTATAATATCTACTGCAGTGTAAATGTTATATAAATAGTTGTAATTTTTTCTATTATGTTTTATTGTTGTATTGTTATTTTTTATACATTTTAAAAAATATTTTTCTATCTATGGTTGTTTGAATCCCTCCATGTGGAACCCACGGATATGGAGGACTGACTGTATTTGTAAAAACCAAATAGCTGGCCAGGCACGGTGGCTCACGCTTGTAATCCCAGAGCTTTGAGAGGCTGAGGTGGGCAGATCACCTGAGGTCATGAATTCGAGACCAGCTTGGGCAACATGGTGAAACCCTGTCCCTACTAAAAATACAAAAATTAGCCAGGTGTGGTGGCAGGTGCCTGTAATCCCAGCTACTCAGGAGGCTGAGGCAGGAGAATTGTTTGAACCCAGGAGGCAGAGGTTGAAGTGAGCCGAGATTGTGCCACTGTACTCCAGCCTGGGTGACAGAGCGAGACTCCATCTCCAAAAAAAAAAAAGCCTTGTCCAGACGTAGTGGCTCATGCCTGTAATTCCAGCACTTTGGGAGGTAGAAGTGGGTGGATCACCTGAGGTCAGGAGTTCGAGACCAGCCTGGCCAACATGGTGAAACCCTGTCTCTGCTAAAAATACAAAAATTAGCCAGGTGTGGTGGTGTGTGCCTATAACCCCAGCTACTTGGTAAGCTGAGGCAGGAGAATGGCTTGAACCCAGGAGACGGAGGTTGCAGTGAGCCAAGATCATGCCATTCCACTCCAGTCTGGGTGACAGAGTGAGACTTTCTCAAAAAACAAACAAACAAACAAACAAAACAAACAAACAAAAAAAACCAAAAAAACCCAAAACCAAATAGCCTTAAAAAACTAATTTATGGCTGGATGCGGTGGCTCAGGCCTGTAATCCCAGCACTTTGGGAGTCCTAGGCGGGCAGATCATGAGGTCAGGAGATCAAGACCATCCTGGCTAACACGGTGAAACCCCACCTCTACTAAAAACACAAAAAATTAGCCAGGTGTGGTGGCAGGCGCCTGTAGTCCCAGCTACTCAGGAGGCTGAGGCAGGAGAATGGTGTGAACCTGGGAGGCGGAGCTTGCAGTGAGCCAAGATCATGCCATTGCACTCCAGCCTGGGCGACAGAGCAAGACTCCATCTCAAAAAAACAAACAAACAAACAAATTTATAACTGATTATTTAACACTCAACCATTTCAGATTGTCAAAGTCACAAAATATGTATAAATTCATTTTTCTTCACACTCATAAAATTAAGTGATAAGAGTACCTTATTTATTGACATACTAAGACGTCAGCTATAAAGGTTTACTATTTTAAATAGAATGCTTCTTATAAACTACAGGCTAAATTTAGACGATTACAAATTAATTGAATGATCAGTTGAAATGTTCTGTTTTAACTCACCTTCATCTCTAACACTTTTAACTTTATTTATAGCACGTTCACCATATTCCTCAGCAAGGTGCTTTGCTCTCTTTACTGATTTTCCAAGAAACTTCTTTAGTTGAGTCCTTAACAAAAATGAAAAAAGCATCAACTCAGTTAACTGTAAAAGTCCAATAATTTGCAGACAAATGTATTAGCTGCGACTGATAAAGTACACTACTTTGAAATAACTTTTTTAAACATAAATAATAAGGTTTGAGTCCCAAATCCCTTATTCTATGGAATAAACATATTCAAGTCAATATGGCAAAAGAAACATATACCCTTTCCCCCAATTTACAATATTCATATATTCTAGAGCTTTGGTTTTCAATGGTGAATAAAAATTGATTGGCAGAGGTAGTGTGGGGAGGGGAGTGTTTAAAGTGTAGGTACCTCAGCTCCATCCCCAGATAATCCAATTTAGAGAGTCTGGGGGTAAGAACTGCTTTGAGAAGGCTGCTTTAGAGAGCTGTTCTTAAAAACACATTTTACCAATAAAGAGTAAAGAGATATTTACTCACAAAATAGAATGCTTTGGTAGCTTAAGATGGTCCCTGTCCCTTCTCTTTCAGTTTGGGTAGGTGCATGTAATAAAATTAGGCTGAGCTTTCCTAGTAGGTATTCCCAAACATGAGGTAATGTAAGTATGCATCTCAAGCTTCCATAAATAGGACTTATTTATTGCATTTTCAATTAGCTAAGTCTCAGATTTCATATATTAAGATTATAAAAAGCAATGCACAGTACATGATGATATTTAAAACCAAAAGAAATACGAATCAGGAGTAAATTTTTATTGATTCATGGGAGTTCATGAGGGACAGTATTTTTAAAAGTTGTTAAGTTATATATACAGAGAAGTTCAATGTAACGCTGTTTAGAATAGTCAAAACGTGGAAATAAACTAAATTTTTTGTCAATAGAGGAACAAATAAATAAGTGCTGGTATGAAATACAATAAAATTAATGAGGCAAACCTCAGCTTCTTAAATGTGCCAAGCTCTTATAGTAACCTCAGGGGCTTTGCATGTGTGGTTATTTCTGCCTGGAACACCTCTCCCTTGGCTAATTCCCACTCACTTTTTAGGTCTCAGATCAAACAGCTCTCTCAAAATGGCCTTTTAAACTTTAGACAGAGTTTTAGTTATATAGTTCCTGTTTATCCAAAGTTTGACTTTACATGGTTTCAGTTACCCCAGTCAACCATGGTCCAAAAATATTAAATGGAAAATCCCAGAAATAAAACAATTTGTAAGTTTTAAATCGTGTGCCATTCTGAGTAGCATGATGAAATCTCACACCATCCTGCTCCATCCTACCTGGGATGTGAATCATCCCTCTGTCCAGTGTTTCCACGCTATAGACGATACCCACTCATTACTTAGTAGCCTTCTTGGTTATCAGATAGAAAAAACACAGTAGATAGAGAGTCTGGTACTATCTGTGATTTCAGGTATCCACTGGGGATCTTGGAACGTATACCCCATGGATAAGAGGGAACTACTATAATACTTCCACAGCACCTGGAACTTTTCTTTTATAGCAATCACTACAAATGTAGCTAGATTTATCTGTGCAATTATATGTTTAATGCCTATTTCTCCCATTTAACAGAAGTTCTATGAAGGCAGAGACCATGAATGTCTTTTTTTAAAATTTTTTAAATTGAGACAGAGTCTTGCTCTGTTGCCCAGGCTGGAGTGCAGTGGCATGATTTTGGCTCACTGCAGCCTTGACCTCCCAGGTTCAATGGACCCACCTGCCTCTGCCTCCTGAGTTGCTGGGATTACAGGCACACACCACCATGCCTGGCTAATTTTTGTATTTTTGTAGAGACGGGGTCTTGCCACGTTGCCCAGGCTGGTTTTGAACTCCTGGACCCAAGTGATCCACCTGCCTTGGCCTCCCAAAGTGCTAGGATTAGAAGCATGAGCCATTGCACCCATCCTGAATGTCTTTTTTTTTTTTTTTTTCGAGACAGAGTTTCACTCTTGTTGCCCAGGCTGGAGTGCAAAGGCATGATCTCAGCTCACTGAAATCTCTGCCTCCTGGGTTCAAGCAATTCTCCTGCCTCAGCCTCCCGAGTAGCTAGGATTACAGGCACCCACCACCATGCCCAGGTAATTTTTTGTATTTTTAGTAGAGACGGGCTTTCACCATGTTGGCCAGGCTGGTCGTGAACTCCTGACCTCAGGTGATCCACCTGCCTCGGCCTCCCAAAGTGCTGGATTACAGGCGTGAACCACCGCGCCCGGCCTCTTAATGTCTTAACTGTTATATCCCAAGCACTTAACTCTCATATCTGGCTCTCAGAAAGACTGCAATATATGTATCATTAGTGCTGATATAAAGAGATGTCTATGATAATTTGATTTTCTAAAACAAACAAACAAACAAAAAAACAGCAAGTTGACAAACTATAGACATAGAGTAGCCCTGCTTTTATGAGAAAAAAAAAATTCTATGGCAAATACACCATGCTACTAAAACTGATTTCTGGGGCTGAGATTATGAGAAACTTTCATTTTCTATTTTACATATTTCTGTATTTCTTTTGATAACCAGAAAACACAGATGATAAACCATTTTTAAAACCATTATAAGGTCTCTGCTACCTATAACTCTGAAATTGTATTTTCTGGATAATTATAAGTTTACTACCACTTTAAAAGCCAAGAAAACAGACATTTTAATTATTTCAGATGAGAATAGTTCTAAAATATCTACTTTTATGCCTTCTTAAATGGCACTTAATGTTCCCTAAATTTCATTCCTTGATGGATAAGATCGTTACCGTCATTTTGGTTCTTTAATACATTCAGAGCCTTTCTAATGCATTGCAGGTGGGCCATACTATTGGTTCCCCACACAGCCTTCAAGGCAACAGGGCAGGGCCCAGGGAAGCCTGGGCCAATCTTCTCTGGCCATCAGCTGCCTTATCAGCTTACCCCAACATTCAGTGCAAATACTATTATGTTCTCTGTGTGTCAACGGCATAAGAAAAGGTTGAAAAGCACTGGGGTACGATGATTGTGCTACATTATGAGTTCTTTTTTTGGGGGAGGGGGGTGGTGCGGGGGACAAGGTCTTGCTCTGTCACCCAGGCTGAAGTGCAGTGGTGTGATCACGGCTCACTGCAGCCTCGACCCCTCAGGCTCAAGCAATTCTCCCATCTCAGCCTCCTGAGTAGCTGAGACCACATGTGTGTGCCACCATGCCTGGCTAATTTTTAAAATTTTTTTGTAAAGAGTGAGTCTACCTATGTTGCTCAGGCTGCTCTCAAACTCCTGGGCTCAAGTGATCCTCCTACTTTGGTCTCCCAAAATGCTGGGATTACAGGCGTGAGCCACTGCACCCACCTATACTGTGAGTTATTTTATCATTTTTCTGATTACCTGACATTCTTATGTGTCAACTTGCATGTTGTCACAGTTTGCTGCTTCTATTTTGCAGTAAGCTCAGACACTGAACAGAGTTTTAAAAAAATGATGTAAGAAATAAGCATAATGGCTTTGAATAAACCTGAGGAACTTTTCTCTTAGAAAAATAATGAGCTTTAGTGCATGGACTATGTGACATCTCTTCTGGATGTTTATCTGTCCCTGAATAATTGTAGTAATTCCTTATTCTCAGCTTCCCAATAACTGCAACTACTAGATGGCCAAGTTCCAAATACCTAAGGTGCTATCATATGCCTGCATTTTAGGTACATCTTTCCTAAAAATTCTCAATGCTTTCTTTGATACACACTAGGAAAAGGACTCAAGTGGATAATTCACTTTGGACCTTAGACTTAATTATTATCAATTTAGTGACTTGTGTATAATCAAACAAAATGTATAGGCCCACCATTGATCTAGAAGTTTGTAGGGGAAACAGAAGGATGGCATAATCAGAATCCTTTTGCAACATACGCTTTGCTTGTTTAATGTGTATTTGTCTGAAAACAGCTTAAGATAATACATTGTAAAGGGAAAAAGTTAGTTATAGACTACAGGTATTCCCAAAATTGACAAAAGAAAGAAAATTGCCATGGACTGTAGTAGTCAGGAAGAATCTCATTATAGTTGGGTTTAGAAAGACAAACAGGATTGCAGAGATAAAGAGAAAGGGAAAAGACAATTTCAAGGACAATCATGTTCTTCTACTAACACTTTTCGTACCTACCTACTGGTAGAAAAACAACACAAGTATAGTGCAACACTTACTGGTCATTTTCTGTATGTCAGATGCTTTATTATTATTATTACCATTTTTTTTTTGAGGGGGAGTCTTGCTCTGTCGCCCAGGCTGGAGTGCAGTGGAGTCCACCTCCCGGGTTCAAGTGATTCTCCTGCCTCAGCCTCCCAAGTAGCTGGGATTACAGGCACCTGTCACCATGCCCAGCTAATTTTTGTATTTTTAGTAGAGATGGGGTTTCATCATGTTGGCCAGGCTAGTCTTGAACCCCTGATCTCAGAAGATCTGCCTGCCTTGGCCTCCCAAAGTGCTGGGATTATAGGCGTGAGCCACTGTGCCCAGCCCGGATGCTTTAAAACTAATCAATACAACTTCATAACCCATCAGCAAGGGACAGGGAGGAGTGGTGGTGGGTAGACATAAAAACTATATGAAGCATGATTTAAAATAGTATGGTAGTTCTTATATTTTTTTAAATAAAAACTTGAAATGAAGAAAAGGGATGTACTGTAACTCACGTTTTCTGTTTTAACCTTCCACCATCAGTATCTGTTGGCTGAGACTGTAACTTCTCTTCATCATCTGACTGTGCCGCGTCATTACTGTAAGAAGGGGAAGTTGTTTTAAAAGAAACCATTTATTCTATGCTTCTTAAAAATCTGTTTATACTTACTATATAACCAGTTAATCAGAATAAGAAAAACTACGCTAATAAGCTTTACATAATTTTATTTATTTATTTATTTAGGAGATGGAGTCTCGCTCTGTCGCCCAGGCTGGAGTGCAGTGGCACAATCTTGGCTCACTGCAACCTCCGTCTCCCTGGTTCAAGCAATTCTCCTGCCGCAGCCTCCTGAGTACTTGGGACTATAGGCGCACACCGCCATGTCTGGCTACTTTTTTGTATTTTAGTAGAGACAGGGTTTCACCATGTTGACCAGGCTCGTGTCGAACTCCTGAGCTCAGGCAATCCACCCGCCTTGGCCTCCTAAAGTGCTAGAATTACGGGTGTGAGCCACTGTGCTCGGCCCATATAATTTTAATTTAAATGATGGACCTGACAACTTAAAGGCTTCAGAAATTGAAGAAAAGAATCTTTAAGCAAGGTGCAATGTACAACATATAAACGAATGCAATTCAGAAATTTATGAAAAACCTACTACAAACAAGCCTTTTTGCTTGGCAAAATGTGCTGTAGGGAAATAATAAAGTATCTTGTAGGTATCTTCCTCCCCACTCATTAAGTACATCCTGCATTACATTTAATAAAATAGCTCCTGCTTTTACCGAAATGATTCAATAGATCTACATACATCTCGTAGTAAAGTCACTCATCTCATTTTAAAGCCATTTTCTGATCCTACAAAAACAGTACAAATATTTAAACAATTTATGATCCTTAAAGCAAGGTTTCAGAAGACTAAGTGTTCATTCTACATAGCTTTTTAGCCTCTTTTTTTGTTATTTTTGTTTATTTATTTTTGTGGAGATGAGGTCTCACTATGTTGCCCAGGCTCCTCTCTAACTCCCGAATTCAAGTGCTGCCTCAGCCTCCCAAAGTGCTGGTATTACAGGCATGAACTATCACGCCTGGCTGCCTCACTGTTTTTATATTGTCTCAAGTATAATTTAAATCATTAAAAAAGAGAAATTAAGTGCTATGGGATTTAATATTTATACTATTTCCCCCAAGTAACTGTACAGTCATAATGAAGAGCAAAGTTAAAGAATACATACATTATCTAACTCTATTTTAATTCCAGAATAAAGACTGAATGAAACGAAATTAGGGGTTGTCATAGTTCATGAACAGAGAAATCTTAACAACTCTGAAATACTATAAATGACAAATAACAACATTAGGCCATACCTTACATATTCTTTTGTCCTTCTCATGATGTGTAGAGTGAGAGGATTAATGCCTGTTGGTAGTTTCTCTTCTGCAAGACTCAAAGGTATTTCTTCTCCAGTATCCAGGTTCTTAATCATTACACTGGCTAAAATTTCCTGAGGTTAAAAAAAAAAAAAATCACACCAAGATGATCTACAATTTAATTATCTTTTTGAGTCTATAAAATCCCCTAAAATTTAAGCTAAAGGCTTTTTAGATACATTCAATACTGCACACAATAATTTCTAACATTTTTATTGAGATGTAATTCACATGCCACAAAATACACTCATTTAAAGCATATAATTAAATGGTTTTTAGTATATTCACAGAGTTGTACAACTATCGCCACTAAGTCAGAATATTTTCTGCACCCCAAAAGGAAATTCCCTACCCATTAGCAGTCACACCTCATTTCCCTTTCTTCCTAGCCCCTGGCAAATACTAATCTACTTTCTGTCTCTATAGATTTGCCTACTCCATAAATTTCATATAAATCAAATCCTGTAATATACGGCCTTTTACGTCTGGTTTCTTTAACTTAACATGATGTTTTCAAGGTTTATCCATGTTGTAGCATGTATCAGTACTTCATTCCTTCATTCCTTTTAATTGCTAAAAAATATAACATGGTATGAATATACCACATTTTATTTATCCATCCAATCAGTGATGAACATTTGGGTTGTTTCCACTTTTTGGCTGTTACGAATGATGATGCTGTGAGTATTTGTGTACATTTTTTTGTGTGAACATATGTTTTCATTTTTCATTGGTACATACAAAGGAATGGAATTGCTGGGTCATGGTAACACTATGTTTAACATTTTGAGGAACTGCCAAACTGTTTTCCAAAGTGCAGTATTTTAAAAAATGTACTGTTTTAAAGAAACATAAACTAAGATTTTGCTGTAAAATTTAATTCTGAATAAGTTGGCAAATAGGTGCATACTAAGTTTTAATGATAAGAAACCATTAAAATAATAAAAAAAAATTTATGTTGGTATAACATGTATTTATAATATCAAGTTTTTATTATTATTATTATTTTAAATTTTTTTTCTTGAGACCGAGTCTTGCTCTGTCGCCCAGGCTGGAGTGCAGTGGTGTGATCTCGGCTCACTGCAACCTCCACCTCCCGGGTTCAAGTGATTCTCCTGCCTCAGCCTCTGGGTAACTGGGATTACAGATGCACACCACCACGCCTGGCTAATTTTTGTATTTTTAGTAGAGACAGGGTTTTGCCATGTTGGCCAGGCTGGTCTCAAACACCTGACCTTAAGTGACCCGCCCACCTTGGCCTCCCAAAGTGCTGGGATTACAGGAGTGAGCCACCACACCTGGCCTCAATATCAAGTTCTTTTAAAGCCCACTTTCTATAAAATATAAACCTTGCTTTCAATATATTTATTCCACTATGCAATAGAGTGAAAGGGCAAGTTTAAGTCAGAGATGCAATATCAAGCATATCAACAAAACAAAGACAATCTTCAATTTTCATTTTTTCTTGTTTTTTTTTTTTTTTTGCGTAACAGCAATAAACTTAAAAAAAATAAATTGGGGTAACCTACACATAACATAAAATTTACCATTTTAACCATTTTTAAGTGTATAGTTCTGGGTCATTAAGTACATTCACATTGTTATGCAACCATCATTACCATCCATCTCCAGAACGTTTTCATCTTCCCATTATGTTTTTTGTACTTTATGTTTTAAGAACAAGAACAAAAAAATCTATTTCTACCTCATCAGTAAGCTCTCTCCCAGAGTTGGATCTAGGTCTCTGAGGGCCCATCACTTCACCTGCTACAGTCTGCCCATCAGGTGTTTTTCCATTTTCCTGGAAATATAATTTTATAAACAGAAATTAGACTGACTCAATTTCTATAAATTTTCAATTATTACCACACATAATTCTAAAGAATTTTATAATTCAGATAATGGAGTCTGCTGAAAATCTAAATGGAACATTACATTTCAGTCCTTCATTTTTCCCAGCATGCTGAAAAACATTAGGAACCAAAACTATTGCTGCTCATGAAATAATGTCTTAGTGTTCTTGAAAACAAATAAATGTTCTATTTGAACCTGGCCAAAAAGCATTTCTCTACTAAGACTGCTATTAATCTGGACTGTATGTGGCTACCTCAAAGGTAGGGGTCAGAAAACTTCTCTCTATAAAGAGCCATACAGTAAATATTTAAGGCATTTTTGTTCATATATAGTCTCTGTTACATATTCTTCTTCTTATTTTAAACAACCTTTAAAAATGTAAAGAACATTCTTAGCTTGGGGATCCTCCCAAAGCAGGCCACTACTGACCCCTGCTCTAAGGCTATAACAAGACTATAGTGTCCTATGTTCTAGTCTGGTAGCCTGCCCCACCACAGCTACCATGTAAGTAGCTCTGAGTCCCAGAATCTGGCTGTGGTAAAATTAATGTTATCAAGTCTTTTGTGTAGCCCACTTCCTAGCATATAAAGTTTTTCTATGATTAGGAAAAGGAAATTATAAAAAAAAGTCTTCAATTCTGACCAATACAGGACAAACACAGACTATAGTTGGTGTTTATTAGTACCAACAATATTACAAATAGTAGCATCTGTCGTTTTTTGAATACCTATTACCTGCTAGATACTTGGCATATTTTAGCTCATTTCAAACCCTCAAGGAAGGATTTTTCCACCATTTTATTGATGGGGCATCTGAGATCCAGATGCTAAACAGCTTGCTAGGCTCACCCAGTTAGTGTGTAGCAGAGCTGATCAAGAGAAGTAAGGGGGTCAGGTTTGGAGGACAAAGAAATATTTGGCCTGGAGAATATAGAATAATCATCAACAAACCAGTCAGTTGCAGGAAGCTGATAAAGTCTATATGAAACAGAACACTAATTCACCAACCTGGGCAGTAACTATTTTATCTCCACTGGTAGCACTTGCCAAATCAAGAGAAGGCTGAGAATCCTTGACCGTACTTTCTGAAGCCATGCTTGCAGTTAGGAGAGAATCAGACGTAATATTCTCTTTGGGAACTGCAATGATAATAATAATAACAATAACAACCCTTTTTGTTTGATTCTTGTAACAACCCTGTGAGGAAAGTGGCTTGATTACTCTCATTTCCTATACAGGGAAATCATGGTTCAAACAAGTTATTTAATTTCCTCAAGACTATACAGCTCATACAAAAAAAAGATGTAGGACTTGAATTCAGACTTTTGGTCACCAAATCCCAAGTTTTTTTCACCATGCCACTCTCTCTCAGATGGCAACAGATTTGAAAGTTTGAAGTCTGCTGAAGTGTTCAATTATAGTAAAGTAATTTTCACCAATGTAAACATTTTTACATTTTGTCTATTACTAAAGAAATAATTTTAATAACTTGGTTGCCAGTGAGTTTTTTTATAAAGTGAAATAAAAGCAGAAAGGTAAACAGTTTCAACTCCAAAATTTCACCACAAAGAGTTACTTCTTTTTTTTTTTTTTTGAGACAAGATTTTACTCTGATCACCCAGGCTGGAGTGCAATGGCGCGACTTTGGCTCACTGCAGTCTCTGCCTCCCAGGCCCAAGCAATTCTCCTGCCTCAGCCTCCCAAGTAGCTGGGACTACAGGCGCGTGCCACCATGGCCAGCTAATTTTTGTATTTTTTTGTTGTTGTTGTTCAGACGGGGTTTTGCCATGTTGCCCAGGCTGGTCTTGAACTGAGCTCAAGCGATCCACCCGCCTCGGCCTCCCAAAGTGCTGGGATTACAGGGGTGAGCCACTGTGCCCAACCAACAGAGTGATTTCTCAATTAATACTTGCCATCTAGATCAGGAGTTTTCAGAGTCTCAAATTCCAACTCGCTTTTCCTTTTTCTTGGCGGTGGAGCAGGTCGAGATGGAGGTGGGGGTCTAGGAGGTGGGAAATTAGTCGGAGGAGGTGGGCGTGCTGGAACAGGCTTCTTTGTACTAGCCACTATATCAGGCTCCGTAGTAAGGTGTCTTGGGGGTTTGGCAGGGGCCACTTCTTCCACAGCGGCAAAATCTTTAGTAGATAAGGAATCTGAGGACACAGGCTCTAGAACATCACTTCCTTTGACTTCCACTGCTTCCTTGTTCAATACTTCTGTTTCTGTTTCAAGCACATTAAGCTGCTCAGTTGAACTTGTTTGAGTTAACTTTGTAGTTTCATCTACTGGTTTCTCACAGGTTTCATCAGAAGGAAAGCATTTTAATTCTAATTCAGTCTCTTCAAATGTATTCTGACTCTCTGCCTTTTGGGATTCTTCCTGTAGTACTTGATCTACGGCTAACAGTCCGGGTATATTGCTCAGATCTGTTCTAGCCACAATAGGACTGGCAGTAGCTTGATCAGAGAGTTCTTTTCCTTTGGAATCCAAAGAGTCATCTTCAAGCTGTAGTACTTTCTGACTCTCCTCAATAATACTTTCAATAATCTGATGAAAGGGTTAAACGTAGTTTTTAAAAATGAAGCTATTTATAAGAACATAATAACAGCTAATCATTTACATAGTACTTAGTATGTGCCAGGCAATGTTCTTAACACTTTACGTATTTTAATCTTTACAACAACCTTATGAGATTCTACCCCTACTGTCACCATTTTACAAATGAGGGAACTAATCAAATGATTTTTCCAAGGTCACAAAGCTAGTAAGTGATGAAGCAGATATAAACCCAGGGAGTTTGATTCCAGCATCTATACTCTTAACCTTCATAATAGGGAATTTGTGTTAATACTTAGGTACAAAAGATCAAATAACCCTGTCAAATCAAGTTCAATCCTAAACTTACATTAAGACTCAATATCCTGATTCATTTACATATTTATGCCAAACTTGTTGTAATACCAGCCTAATGGTTTGAGCCTACTTAACTAAACCATGATAATCCAAATCCCCAGGAGAAGAATTCAAGTTGTTTAGCTCTGAACTCAAGCTTATGACCCAAAAACCAGCAGATGGAGGGAGATTAACATTCTTAAACAGACTACACCTGAACTCCACTATTTGGACTGATGGCAGGACCATGAAAAGCGTTCAAATACCCAGTCTACCTTGTCTTTTCCCTTCCTTTCTTTCTTTTTCTTTTTTGAAATGGAGTCTCACTCTGTCACCCAGGCTGGAGTGCAGTGGCACGATCTCGGCTCACTGCAACCTCCACCTCCCAGGTTCAAGCAGTTCTCCTGCCTCAGCCTCCCTAGAAGCTGAGATTACAGGTGTGTGCCCCACGCCGGGCTAATTTTTGTATTTTTAGTAGGGACGAGGTTTCACCACGTTGGCCAGGCTGGTCTTTAACTCCTGACCTCATGTGATCCACCTGCCTTGGCCTCCCAAAGTGCTGGGATTACAGGCATGAGCCACTGCGCCTGGCCCCCTTTCTTTCTTATATGTAGCTTAAAATATAAACAGGCTTTCTATTATCTTCTACCAACATTTAGAATATATTTTCTCCCCGGTCTTGTCATTACTAACATTAAATCTCCCAGATCACTTATCCTGCCACCACGTCCAACCATGAACAACTTCTGCTTTCTCAATTCCCTGTCTTCAGAAAGTTAACAGAATGCATCACAGAACCATCCTAATCTGGTTTACTACAATTTCATGCTAATTTGAACTGAACATTACTGCTGCTCAGTAATATTCATCCCTGATTTCTTAGCATGCTCTATATGTTAGTTTTTCTCAATCTTCAAATTGTTAACCTTAGAAATTACCTTGCTTTCACCAGAACCAGAGTCCAACCAATTTGTCAATTAGGTGGTTACTGAGTACTGAGAACCTCAATGATAACAGAAATCATATTACAATGGATTTGAGAATGAATAAGAGGTGAAGATACAGAGACATTAGCACGGTCTGAGTTTTCAAAAGCTCAGCTATAAATGCAAAAAGACTTCGATAAAGTGACCCAGCACTTTTATAACCTGAAGGGAAGGAACTACTGGAAAAGAAGATAACAGAGCAATGTTCTGGAAAAGAAAGGAAAGAAGGCCTACTGTGTATTAGATCTAGTATACACATTCTCATTTAACTGTCATACAGGCCTTTGGGTTAGGTAGCTGGATTATCTCCCTCCTAGAAAAGCAGGACTCTGAGGTAAAGGCTTTAAGAATTTTGCCAGTCCCACAATTAGTAAGCTACAAAGCCAAAACTGAAATCCAGGTCTTTCTTAAAAATCCAGTGATCTTTGTATTATACCACACTACTATGGACAGAAAACAAGAATACTAAATCTTCAGTGATGGATGACATGAAAAAAAGGTAAGAAATAACAATAAATATGTAGGTAAAGGAAGTGAAAGATGATACAAAGGAATGGATTCAGGCTTTTTAGCCTCTAATATTTACGTGGAGTAGGAAACAAGGTTATCGGCTGAAAGTGAGGGGGATGTGAGTGGGTACAGTGACCGTGAGGTGAGTATAAAGGTTTGAAATAATCACTACACATAATGGAAATGTCTGTGCCACAAGAGGGGTTAAAATGAGGTTGAAAACGCGTATTCCCCAATCCCTTATCTGAGAATAATCTCTCCCTCCTCTGCACTTCTATTATTATTCTTACTGTTCAGTATAGTATGAACTATAATACAAATACAGAGCTGTATATAGGCTAGCTCTATTTATTTTCTCTACACCAGATAATTAGTACCTGGAGAGAAAGGTCCATGTTTTCTGCCTCTTGATATGCCTCATGACACCTTCTTATGGTGCCTAGCCCTGTCATTTTTTTCTGGATTTTAGGAAATAGTGAAAAGGGAAAGACTAAGGGAACAATGAGAACCAAGACATACATAGAGATGATTATGCTAAAGCATTGTTTGCTGCAAAAAGCTCACTGTGACCGGACGCAGTGACTTATGCTTGTAATCTCAGCACTTTGGGAGGCTGAGGTGGACGGATCACCTGAGGTCAGGAGTTCAAAACCAGCCTGGCCAACATGGTGAAACCCCATCTCTACTAAAAATACAAAATAAATAAATACATAAATAAATATAAAAAATTAGGCCGGGCACGGTGGCTCACGCTTGTAATCCCAGCACTTTGGGAGGCCGAGGCGGGCGGATCACGAGGTCAGGAGATCGAGACCACGGTGAAACCCTGTCTCTACCAAAAATACAAAAAATTAGCCGGGCGTGGTGGCGGGCGCCTGTAGTCCCAGCTACTCGGAGAGGCTGAGGCAGGAGAATGGCGTGAACCCGGGAGGCGGAGCTTGCAGTGAGCCGAGATCGCGCCACTGCACTCCAGCCTGGGTGACAGAGCAAGACTCCGTCTCAAAAAAAAAAAAAAAAAAAAAAAATTAGCCTGGCATGGTGGTGTGTTGGTGTAATCCCACCTACTTGAGAGGCTGAGGCAGAAAAATTGCTTCAACCCAGGAGGTGGAGGTTGCAGTGAGCTGAGATCACACCACTGCACTCTAGCCTGGGCAACAGAGCGAGACTCAAGTCTCAAAAAAAAAAAAATAAACAAAAAGCAGACAGTTTAGTATGACATAATGCATTCCTATAATCCAGCCCTAGCTTTGCTCTCTAGGCTCATCCTCAAATGTTATGCACATTCCCCACCTCCATGCCTTCAGTAATGCCTTTCCTCTCCCATCTTAGCCTGTCCAAATCTTTTTTTTTTTTTTTTGAGATGGAGTCTAGCTCTGTTGCCAGGCTGGAGTGCAGTGGCGCAATCTCGGCTCACTGCAACCTCCGCCTCCAGGTTCAAGCGATTCTCTTGCCTCAGCCTCCCAGGTAGCTGGGACTACAGGGATGCACCACCACGCCCAGCTAATTTTTGTATTTTTAGTAGAGATGGCGTTTCCCCATGTTGGTCAGGCTGGTCTCGAACTCCCCACCTCAGGTGATCCGCCCGCCTCGGCCTCCCAAAGTGCTGGGATTATAGGCGTGAGCCACCGTGCCCGGCCTAGCCTGTCCAAATCTTATGCATTCATTAAGAATCAGCTCAGATGCTATCTCCTCCATGAAATCATCTTCATTCCTACCCCCAAGCAAGAAGTCTCCTTCCCTTTGTGTTCTTACAATAGTTTCTAAGTTTATTTGAATACTTACTGCATTTAGTTTTGTGTTTATCCAATTTCTTCTACTAAAATGTAAGTTACTCGAGAGCAGAGTATGCCCTTGTCCAGGGTATATCCCCATAGCCTTTATCATTAGTGATTCATACTTAATTCAACTGAAAAGGCTAGAACTTAAAAAGTGATTATTTAGAATCTTAAACCTCATTCTGCTCCACAGTGTTTTCTCACTACTGTTTAAACTTCTAAATTCTCCTTAAAATCATCTTTTTTCCCCACTAACTACAGACAGTTATACATTTGTAATCTATCCTAAGAAAAACATTCTTTAAAAAGATAAGAAAAGTTATAGTGGAAAAAACAGGAATATTTTAAGTTTCAACAATAAAAATGGCTAGATACATTGTAATCCATTTACTTGATGGAAACTGATGCATCTGAGTACAGAAATCATATAGAAGTATGAGGAAAATCTAAAAATGGTAAGAGTAAAAGAATATAAAATTCTACCTACACTACAATTAGGCAGAAAAATGTATGCTAACGGGTGAGAACCAGAAGGAAATGCTGAAAAATCAAGACACCTGTGTGTTACAGTATAGAATTATAGGCAATTTCTTATTTAAAAAAAATGGTTCAATTCCTGTTATGTACACTGCTATGCAATCCACCATTTGTCCCAAAAGGGAACATTTTTCCTTTAAAGGAAAAAGTATGATCAATATTGAAATACATGGTCTGGCTGGGTACAGTGTTGCACACCTATAATCAGCACTTTGGGAGGCTGAGGTGGGTGGATTGCCTGAGCTCAGAATTTCAAGACCAGCCTGGGAAACATGGCAAAACCTTGTCTCTACAAAATATACAAAAACTATCCAGGCGTGGTGGCATACACCTGTAGTCTCAGCTACTCAGGAGGCTCAGGTGGGAGGATCACTTGAGCCCAGGAGGTGGAGGCTACAGTGAGCCATGATTGTGCCACTGCACTCTAGCCTGGGCGACACAGTGAGACCCTGCCTCAAAACAAACAAATAAACAAACAAACAAACAAAAAAACGTAGTCCATTAAATTTCTAAATTCCATAAGGATAAAACAGTGGTTTTCCATTAGGGGTTCTTTTGTTCCACATCCCTTCCCAGACATCTGGAGATATATTTGGTTGTCATAATTGGGAGTTGGGGATGCTATTGGCATTTAGTAAGTAGAAGCTAGGGATACTGCTGAAACATCTTACAATGCACACAACAGGCCTTCCCCTACCCTCTATTAGCCCAAAATGTCGAGTGTCAGTACTGGAGAAACTCTGGGGTGGAGAATGTGTCATTTTGTTAGCCTCTGGAAATCCACTGGCTAGAACATTGCCTGGGGCATAGAAAACACTTAAAACTTGTATAAACGAATAAAAACACACCATCCTATCTTTCTCCTTGAGTTTTATCCTGATACTGTGAACTGCCCATTTTCAAAATACTGATCTTGTGGTCAGTCTCTTCTAGTAAACCAACCTTTGAAGCTTCATAGCATCAATTTTTTAAAAGGTATCAAAGGTACTATCAGAGTAAGGACTTCTTATAACTTCTGATTCCTAAAGACATCAGAATGTTGCTGCACTGAGCTTTTCAATACCCATAACTCCTGGTAGTAACCTCAAGAATAGTTAGGGCTTATTCTGATAAAAATACAAGAATAAAAAATAAAAGCATTTTACAAAATATTGTCTCAAGGATAAATTACCAATTAGAATATGAAAAGGACTTCTAAAAAGACTGAAATGTCTTCAACCACAAATGTGACAGATTCATGAAACATTTGCTGAACATCAGCCATGTACAGAGCGCTATACTAAAAGAATATAAAAACTGTTTGAAATATACCATATAAATATGATGTCTGCTATAAACTAATATTGACATTGTATCTTTCCAACCTTTTTAGACACATCTTGTTTCAATTCTTGTACAGGGGACTCATTTCCAACTTTGTTTGCAGTGTTCTCTGTTTCCTGTTTGAAAAAGAAAAGAAATAGAGACCAAATGATGACATCTTTTCTTTAAAAATATGCTTTAAAGGGGTACAAATGAGAAAATGTAGCATTAATAAATCAAAGGCCCTTAAAGGGCTTAGATTTCTTCTTTTTTTTTTTTTTTTTTTTTTTTTTGAGACAGAGTTTTACGCTGTCACCCAGGCTGGAGTGCAGTGGCACAATCTTGGCTCACTGCAACCTCCGCTTCCCGGGTTCAACTGATTCTCCTGCCTCAGCCTCCCGAGTAGCTGGGATTATAGGTGTGTGCCACCACATCTGGCTAATTTTTGTAATTTTAGTAGAGATAGAGTTTCACCTTGTTGGCCAGGCTGGTCTTGAACTCCTGACCTCAAGTGATCTACCCGCCTCAGCCTCCCAAAGTGCTGGGATTATAGGTGTGAGCCACTGTGCCTGGCCTAAAGGGCTTAGATTTCTGAATACTGATAGATGCTCAGAAACTTTATGCCAAATGGGACAATGTAATTTGCATAAGAAAGTTACCCATCAGCAATATTCTACTATTCTGCAATAGGATATTTACCTTTAAATGTGAAAACTTGCTCAACTTTTTAACATTAAAAAACTGTAATGGATGATAAGAACTTCTAAGTACTTTTATAGCTAAAAAGGATTAAGAATTTAAGCAAGGGGTTGAATCAAAATTGTTATTTTTCCCAAAGCATTGCTCCATAAATATGCACAAATACAAAAGTATATATCACAGAAAACCACATTCAGGGAATAGTTTTCTTAAAATTCTACATGCTTTAGATAAAAGAAATCAAGACTTAACCAGAAGTTAAATGAAGCCCCTAAAAAAAGTATGAAAAAAGATGAAAAAAATTAAACCCACCAAAAATACATATATATCTACGTATACATTTATATACACATACGTACATATATATATATATTTGGGAGGTTAGAAATGGATACTGCATTTCTGCTGGAAAAAATTAGGGTAAAATAAGACAATCATATATTTGCAAATCTCAATACAATACTCTTCTCAGTCTTGTCTATTTATAGAAGTACAACAATTTGAATGCTACTCTTGATACTGAGAAAAAAAATCATAATTCTTTGTGCACATCACAGAGTTTGTTAGGGGAAGGTCATTATAACCATTTTAGACAGAGAAGGGACTCAAGGCACATTAATTATTTAGGTGGCACTTATACAAGTATCAGGATATGATCACAATAGGCTCAATAATGAAATTATTCCAGAGATTATTAAAATGTTAAAGATTTAACGTGCCAGTGAAATTTCTGTAGGACTTGCAATATCTTCAAGCACTGAACTCCTCCCCCAGAATTTGGGGAATACTACCAATCTTACACAGATTCTTCTAGAAAAAAAATTGTTTCATGGACTCTTAAGTATTAGATAAAATCCAAACAGTACCAAGGCCCATGAAGGCCTAAACATGACATAGCCTCTGCCTACATTTTTTATATCTTCTACACTCCTCATCTCCCTCTCATACCACTCCCCCACAATTACATTCTGGCCAATAGGATGGTTCCTTGCCATTAGGGTCACAGCTCAAGTGCTATTTTATCAGAAAATACTTCCCTGACCATCTCAAAATAGCCTTACCTGACTCCTTAACTTTCTATCACATTATCCTATTTTTCTTTTTAACTTTAAGTTCAGGGGTACATGGGCAGATTCGTTACACAGGTAAACTTGTGTCATGCAGTTTTGTTGTACAGATTATTTCGTCACCCAGGTATTAAGCCTAGTACACATTAGTCATTTTTCCTGCTCCTCTCCCTCCTCCCACCCTTCACCCTCTGATAGGCCCCAACATGTGTTGTTCCCCTCTATGGGTTCATGTGTTCACATCATTTAGCTCCCACTTATAAGTGAGAACATGCAGTATTTGGTTTTCTGTTCCTGCGTTAATTTGCTAAGGATAATGGCCTCCAGCTCCATCCATGTCCCTGCAAAGGACATGATCTCGTTCTTTTTTATGGCTGCATAGTATTCCACGGTGTACATGTACCACATTTTCTTTATCCAGTCTATCACTGAAGGGCATTTAGGTTGATTCCATGTCTTTGCTATTGTGAATAGTGCTGCAATGAACATTTGTGTGCATGTGTCTTTATAACAGAATGATTTATATTCCTTTGGGTATATACCTAGTAATGGGATTGAGGAGAGGATGTCAAACTATCCCTGTTTGCAGACAACATGATCTTATATCTAGATAACCCATAGTCTCAGCCCAAAAGATTCTTAAGCTGATAAACAACTTCAACAAAGTCTCAGGATACAAAATAAATGTGCAAAAATCACTAGCATTATTATACAGTAATAGTCAAGTAGAGAGCCAAATCAGGAATAAACTCCCACCATTCGCAATTGCCACAAAAAGAAAATACCTAGGAATACAGCTAACTAGGCAGGTGAAAGGAGAACTACAAACCACTGCTCAAAGAAACCAGAGATGACACAAACAAATGGAAAAACATTCCATGCTCATGGATAGGAAGAATCAATATCGTTAAAATGGCCACACTGCCTAAGGCAATTTATAGACTTAATGCCATTACTATTAAACTACCATTGAGATTCTTCACAGAACTAGAAAATTTTATTTTAAAATTCACAGGGAACCAAAAAAGAGCCTGAATAGCCAAGGCAAATCCTAAGCAAAAAGAATAAAGCTGGAGGCATCATTCTACCGGACTTCAAACTATGCTACAGTGCTACAGTTACCAAACAGCATGGTACTGGTACAAAAACAGACACACAGACCAATAGAACAGAATAGAGAATACAGAAATAAGACCACACACCTATAACTATCTGATCTTCGACAAACCTGAAGAAAACAAAGAATGGGGAAAGGCTTCCCGACTCAATAAATGGTGCTGGGAAAACATTATCCTGTTTTCCTTCATTGCACTTATTGTTCAAAATGACCTTATTTACTTGCTTATTTTTTGTCTCTTCCCTGTCCCACTAGAATGTAAGCTCCATGAGAGATGGACCTTGTTTGTTCTATCTACAGTTTGTTCAGTACCTAAAACAGTGTCCAGCACTAAATAATCATTTGCTGAATGAATGTTGAATGATGCATGCTCTGTTTTTTCTTCAGTTAATACATAGGCTTTAATTGGATCCTGGTTTTATACGAAAGAAGGCCAGGCATGGACTGAGACCTGGAGTTTGAGACCAGCCTGGGCAACATAGTGAGACCTCACCTCTAAAAAAAATAATAATTAGCCAAGCATGGTAGTATGTGCCTGCAGTCCCAGCTACTCTGGAGGTTGTTGTGGGAGGACTACTTGAGCCTAGGAGCCTAAGGCTGCAGTGAGCTATGATAATGCCACTGCATTCCAGCCTGGGGAAGAAAGCGAGACCCTGTCTCAAAAAAAAAAAAAAAAAAAAGGAAAAAAAGAAATAAAAATCTAACCAAGACCAATTGGTAAGATAACCTTGACAAGGTGGAGAGAGAATACTTGGAAGCTGATCACCATTAAGAGAATACTTGGTCCAGCCCGGGACAGAGCGAGACTCTGTCTCAAAAAAAAGAAGCTGATCACCATTAAGAATAGTTGATGCTCTCAGCAGAACAGGGTCTGCAGGAAAAAAGACAAATAAATAAATAAAATAAGTTGATGCATATTAGAGAAACACCTTCAACTGTCCTATTAATTATTTTTATCCAATTATTTTCTAATAACTGTTTATCAATAGGAAAATCAGAAGCATTGTACAGCATAATTCTGTGGATATTTTCCCTAAATTAAGCTACATAAAATTACACGTTAATAATCTTTGGACCTCAATTTGATTAACTGATTTTTAGAAGCAGGGTCTTGCAGTTGCCCAGGCTGGAATGCAGCTATCCTCCCACCTTAGCATCCCAAAGTGTTGGGGTTACAGGCGTAAGTCACTGCACTCGGCCTATGTGTCACTGTACTCGGCCTAATTTGTTTCAATTATTTACTTATAAAAGATTAACATTCCTACACTAGCCAAAACAGGCAAGCAGTGATTAGACTTCCATTTTATTTGGCTTTAACAAAACTCTCTTGGAGTCTGAACTTTTAAAAGATAGTAACTCCTAAGGTACTCTGCTGTTTTAAGTCACAAGTTTAAAGGAGTGATATGGCACCTACCAGAGGGCCTGATCTCCAGAGCAGACTTCTTAATAAAATCAGACTTAGGATATATAGTCAATTATGATTCTCTCTCAGTGATGTATAAGGTCCAGGTCCTTCTAACACCTTGATCAGGCTTTTGGGACAAAGGAATGGAAGCCAAGCATGTGTCCACAGACAACCAATGCCAACTTAGCTATACTTGAGACAGTCCATTACCTACTTCTGGTGATGTGCTGACCCATTATTAAAATGCAGTACTTACTAAATCCCAGCTTCCCTACTATTAGGCAATTTCTCTAACTCCTATCTATCACGGTATCAAAAATTTGCTTCCTTAAAAGGTATGGTAGCTTATTCAATTTTTAGCAATTCATATCACAGTTACCTCCATCTGTGTTGGATATTACAGAGCTGTCTATAACCCCCCTGCAGTATTTGGTTATAAGATTTCAGCTTTTTAATTTTAATAAGCACACCCAACAAAGTATTTGTATGAAAGTGATCTACACTCACAGAAATCTTCATTATTACCTACCAAAGAACATTAAGCTAAAAACATTAATTATAGAAAAATTCAGGTAACTTGTAATTTTTAGTAGTAAGGGAAGGGAAGCTACTAAAGTGAAATTTTAAAAAAAGAGAAAAACTTAGAAATGTGACTTCCACTCTTTTTTTTGCTGAGAAAATTGTTTTAAAAAGCAAACAACTCTTAAATCACAGTCATATCCATACATCCATTCCTTTCAATGCTGTTGCCTTTGCTGAAGTTTCATGTCTCGACATTTTAACTGCCTCTTGACAGCTTTCTTTGCACCTAAGTCTTTTTCCTCCAAACTTTCTTCCACCCTTCCACCAGTTTTCTTAATTTCCGAGCAAAAAAAAACAAACAAACAAACAAACCTTGGGCAGCATAGCTGTAAGACATATAAAAGTTGCCTTTTTAAATGTCCCACTTTAAGCCTGGCACAGTGACTCATTCATGTAATCCCAATGCTCTGGGAGGCCAAGGGAGGAGGATGGCTTGAGGCTAGGAGTTTCAGACCAGTCTGGACAACCTATCTCTAAAAAATAAAAATAAAATAAAATAGCTGGGTGTGGGGTTTGAGTCTGTAGTCCTAGCTACTTGGGAGTCTCAGGTCGGGGGAGTCCTTGAGACCAGGAGTTCGAGGTTATAGCAAGCTGTGATTGTACCATTGCATTCTAGCCTGGGTAACAGAGTGAGACCTTCAGAAAACAAAAATATCCTGGTTGGGCCCAGTGGCTCACGCCTGTAATCCCAGCACTTTGGGATGTCGAGGTGGGCAGATCACTTGAGGTCATTTGAGACCAGTGTGGCCAACATGGTGAAACCCCATCTCTACTAAAAATACAAAAATTAGCTGGGTGTGGTGGTGGGTGCCTATAATCCCAGCTACTTGGGAGGCTGAGGCAGGAGAATTGCTTGAACCCAGGAGGCGGAGGTTGCAGTGAGCCAAGATTGCATCACTGCACTCCAGCCTGGGTGACAGAGACTCCATCAAAAAAAAAAAAAAAAAAGAAGAAGAAAGAAAAAAAGAAAAGAAAAGAAAAGCAAGGAAAAGAAACCCAAAAATATCCTGCTTCAAAATTTTAAAGATCAGAGTTCTTTTCTAAATTTTTTTTTTTTTAACTTGAGACAGAGTCTCACTCTATCGCCCAGGGTGGAGTACAGTGGCACAATCTTGACTCACTGAAACCTCAGCCTCTCAGGTTCAAGTGATTCTCCTGCCTCAGCCTTCCAAGTAGCTGGGATTACAGGCGTATGCCACCACATCTGGCTAATTTTTGTATTTTTAGTAAAGATGGAGTTTCACCATGTTGGCCAGGCTGGTCTCTAACTCCTGACCTCAGGTGATCTGCCCGTCTCAGCCTCCCAAAGTGCTGGGATTACAAGCGTGAGCCACTGCACCCCATCTCTTTTCTAAATTATAATTTAATTTTTAATTGACACATAATATGATACATATTTACAGGGTACAATGTGATGTTTCAATGCAGGTATACATAGTATTATGATAAAATCAGGTAACCTGACATTCAAGGCTCGTCACAATCTGGCCTCAATTTACTTTTCCAATACTCTACCACTGAAACTTTTACACTGGTCACATTAGTTTTTCAATGCTCCTAGCAAATCCCGTGCTTTTGCATATTAATTAGTCCCTACTATTTCCTAACTACAATGCTTTCCCAATTTTTCTCTATCTACCTATGCAAACCTCTCCCAATTTTCAAAGCTCAGCGAAAGTTCTATTTCCTCCCTGAAACTTTTCTCTGCTATTTCAGGTAACAGTGCTCTCACGTCAATTCTATCTTCCTCTTGTTCTTCCAAAGCCCTTGTGGCGGTTAACACATCTATTCTATTTTACAAACATCGAGACCTCATAAATTGCCCTTTTGTATACATGTCTCTTCCATCAGACTGTAAAATCACCAACAATCATAACTATATCAAGCCTTCCTTTATATTACAATATCAATAGATATATTGTTATTCATAATATGCACTCAATAGCCTCAGTACATGTTTATCATAGAATATTACTCGGCAATAAAAAGAAACAAACCATTGATACAGATAACAACTTGGATGGATCGTGACCCTTTCAACCAATCGCATAAGGTCACATAGTATATAATTCCATTTACAGAACATTCCTTAAGTGACAAAATTATAGAGATGGAAAACAGATTTAGGGATGATATGGGGATGGTGGTGGGTGTATTATAAAGGGGTAGCACAACGGAGATCTCTGTGATGATGAAATAGTTCTGCATCTTCATTGTGGTGGTTATGCAAATATACACATATGATAAATTGGCACAGAACTATACACTCGCATTGCACCAACGTTAAATTCCTCATTTTAAAATTGTACTATAATTAAGATATAACCACTGGGGAAATGGTGAAGAATATACAGGACATTTCTGCATTATCTTTAAAGCTTCCTGTGAATCTATAATTATTTCAAAATAAAAAGTTAAAAAAATGAACAATATCCAACTTCATATTTATTTACTAAATATGTATACTTGTTATCTAATTTCATTCAAGTTAAGGACAATCTATAATTACTGGGGTAAAGTAAATTCTCCAGATCTATTTGTTATAATATAAAAATATCTTAGAGCTAAATGGCTTTTAAGACCTGTAAGCATAAAACAGTAATCGCCTCTGGATATGAAGTTTGAGAGGTAGGGGATGAGAAGTGGAAGGAAAGCTACATTTTCAACCATATACCTTTTGTCCTGAGTAAATTTCAACCCTACACATGTTATTACTTTTAAAGACTGTTTTTATTAAATATTAAGTAAATATAAAATAATTTTTATTTAGCATAAGAAAAGAGTTATAACTTTTCTTAAGCACTCAATTTAAGAAAAAGAACATTATTACCAGTTTTCAAGTCTCTTGTGTATCCTTCTCCATTTCCATTACAATCTCTCCCCCTCAGAGAATGACCGATATCCTAAATTTTGTATTTTTCATTCCCTGGTAATTCTTCACAGTTTTACCATGCTTGTATCTCTAAACAATCTATTCTCTAAACAATATATTCTTTAGTTTGGCATGCTTTTGAACTTAATATAAATGGAATGCTAGTGTATATGTTTTTCTATGAGTAGTTACCCCCGACTCAACACTCTAGTGCTGAAATTCATCCATGTCATTGTATATAACTAATTCATTCATTTCTACTACTGTAGAATATTTCATATAAACATATCATAATTTATCAAAGAGACTGGTATCCAATGTGTATAAATAGAAGGTCGGTATACTGGAACTGAAAAAAATACAGCATGTTTGAGATTACACATACATATAAATATACATATACACATATACAATATACACTCTATCTGATATAAATAGTTCTGTTTGGTGATATCTTATACTTAAAATGGCTCTCAGTGGCATAATATCTCAATACCAAACTCCTCTGCCTGAATATAAGCTGGGATTGATTTTTATATATAGTGATGGTACATGGGCCCACAAGAAGTAGTATACATGTGTTTCAGTTACTGTACATTTTTGTCACACAAGTATTAATCTTTTGCTTTTTTTTGAGGTATAGTCTCGCTCTGTCACACAGGTTGGAGTGGAGTGGCATGATCTCAGTTCACTGCAGCCTCCATCTCCTGGGTTCAAGCGATTCTCCTGCCTCAGTCTCCCAAGTAGCTGGGAATACAGGTCTGCGCCACCACACCTGGATAATTTTTGTGTGTGTTGTTTTTTTTTTTAGTAGAGACAGGGTTTCATCATGTTGGCCAGGCTGGTGTTGAACTCCTGACCTCAACTGATCTGCCCACCTCAGCCTCCCAATGTGTTGAGATTACAGGTGTGAGCCACGATGCCTGGCCAAGTATTACTTTTTCAACACACACACACACACACACACAAATGTTCTTTTATTCTAGATATTATAAACAAATAAAAATCAGTAGAAATCTAAAAAATACTTACAGTTCCTTCCTTACAGCATAACATTTAGTTAGGTATTTCTAGAGTACCTATTTATACCAAGTAGGACATAATGACAATATTACTGAGCAAAAAATAAGTAAAAAAAAAAAGCAAAAGGAAGAAAATGAAGAATTACACAAAAACACGAATAAAAAGTATACAATTTCTAAAAACATAACTTTCAGAAAGCACAACTTACCTTGAATGTTGAAAGCCCAACTTTTCCTGGAGACCTGTTCAGAAATAAAAGTAAGGAGGTGTTGAATAGAGGAGATGAGAAGACAAATACTTCTATACACTTACTACAGATAAGTCCACATTTAAAAAATGTGTATATATTTTGTGATTGAAAAGTCCTGTGTGCACATAGAAAATGTGGAAAACAAAAAGTGGAAAAGAGGCTGGGCGCAGTGGCTCACGCCTGTAATCCCAGGACTTTGGGAGGCTGAGGCGGGCGGATCACCTGAGGTCAGGAGTTCAAGATCAGCCTGAATATGGCGAAACCCCACCTCTGCAAAAAATACAAAAATTAGCAGGGCGTGGAGTGCGTGCCTATAATCCCAGCTACTTGGGAGGCTGAGGCAGGAGAATCACTTGAACCAGGAGGCAGAGGTTTCAGTGAGCTAAGATCATGCCACTGCACCCCAGCCCTGTGACACAGCGAGGCTCCATCTCAAAAAGAAAAAGAAAAAAAAAGTGGAGAAGACCAGTCTGGTCAACAGAGTGAGACCCTGTCTCTACAAATAATTTAAAAATTATCCAGGTGTGGTGGCTATTGCCTGTAGACCCAGCTACCTGGGAGGCTGAGGCACGAGGATTGCTTTAGCCCAGGAGTTCAAGGATGCAGTGAGCCATGATTGTGCCACTGCACTCCAGCTTGGGGGAGACAGCAAGATCCCATCTCTAAAAAAAAAAAAAAAAAACAGAAGAAAATTAAAGTGATTCATATATAATCTTATCACCTAGAGCTCTGAGTATCTTTTGTCTTCATATGCATATATAGAGTTGTATATGACATAACACTACTTTCAAACTGCCAACTTGTACCTGTTTACACTCCTACTGCTCTATGAATGCCTGTTTCTTAATACCCTCACCAAAAATGAGTGTTACTTTAAACTTTTTTTTACCAAGTTGACAGGCAAAAGTATATCTCATTGGTGTTTTAATGTGTACTTTGATTTCCAGTGTGGATGAAAATTTTCATATGTATTAGACATTTATACCGCTTTTGAAGAGAGATACCCATTTTTGTTCTCAGCTTTTACTTTTTTTTTTTTTTTAAGACAGAGTCTTGCTGTTGCCCAGGCTGGAGTGCAGTGGTGTGATCTTGGCTCACTGCAGCCTCGACCTCCTGGTCTCAAGTGATCCTCCAGCCTCAGTCTTCTGAGTAGCTGGGACTACAGGCATGCGCCACCACACCCAGCTA
Source organism: Symphalangus syndactylus (assembly GCF_028878055.3). NCBI lineage: Eukaryota > Metazoa > Chordata > Mammalia > Primates > Hylobatidae > Symphalangus > Symphalangus syndactylus. Next base: position 121,881,184 of record NC_072447.2, on the reverse strand, counting down.
ATATTGTGCATTTTTTTTGTAGAGACGGGGTCTCACTATGTTGCCCAGGCTGGTCTTGAACTCTTGGGCTCAAGCAATCCTCCCATTTCAGTCTCTTAAAGTACTGAGATTACAGGAACGAACCACTGTGTACCACTCTCAGCTCATTTTTCTACTGGGGCAAGACTCTGTTCTTAGACTACTCTGGATATAATACATATTTTTTTGAGACAAGGTCTCAGTCTGTTACTCAGGCTTGAGTGCAGTGACACCATCATGGCTCACTGCAGCCTCAACCTCCTGGGCTCAAGCGATCCTCCCACCTCAGCCTCCCAAGTACTGGGACTACAGGCACGTGCCACCATGCTCAGCTGATTTCTGCACTTTTGTATAGAGATGGGGTTTGCCATATTGCTCAGGGTGGTCTCGAACTCCTGGGCTCAAGCAATCCACCCGCCTCATCCTCCCAAAGTGCTGAGATTACAGGAGGGAGTCACCGCATCTGGCCTGGATGTAATAATTTTTAAAAGTAACTTTTCACCATTTCACCTCTTCCCCCACATTTTTTTTTGGAATAGGAACAGTCTGATACCTGCTTCAAAGCATAAGGCTACTTAGCTATACCTTGGGGTTATGCAATAGGAAAGTTTTAAATAATTAATATGCCATTTCTAATTTTTTTTGGTAAAATCCAATGATTACATGATGCAAATGTGAATTGAAAGGCACCTTCAAGATGATCTAATCACACAGCCTCTTTTTACAGATCAAGAAACTGAGATTCCAAGAGATTAAGTGACTTTTCCTCAAAGTCGTATTTTGGAGCACAACCAAGAGAAGCAATGAGTCCTACTAACATGTTTTTATATGCCAAATTGGGTAACGATTCCTTTGGTAGAGGAATCCTTGACCTCTAATAAAAACTTAATTTGTTAAAAAAATTACTTTTGAGTAACAGAAAATCAATCCCTTTACTCAACAAACATTTATGGGCTGGGTGCAGTGGCTCATACCTGTAATCCCAGCACTTTGGGAGGCCAAGGCGGGAGGATAGCTTGATCTCAGGAGTTTGAGACCAGCCTAGGCAATATAGTGACACCCCATCTCTACAAAATAAAAATAAACCAGCCAGGCATGGGGTTGCACACCTGTAGTCTTAGCTACTTGGGAAGCTGATGTAGGAGGATCACTTGAGCCCAGGAGCCATGAGCCATGATTGTGCTACTGTACTCTAACCTGGGTGACAGAGCGAGACCTTGTCTCAAAACAAAAAACAAAACCAGACACCCAAAGCTGACATTTATGAATTACCTACTATGTACCAAGACTAGAGATACAAAGATAAATTAGATACAATTCTAGTTTGGGGGAGGGAGTTAAATTTGTTTAGAAAACAAAAAAAGTAGTTGTCATAAAATAGTACCCATTTAATTACAATGTCTGGTCAATATAAATATGTGTTAACAAAGGACAATTTCCAGAAATGAAAACATACATTGCTAATTATTTTGGTCCCCTGACAAACTTACACTACAATGTATCAAAATCCTGTTTATCTAGAATTGATTAGTTAGGACTGAGGCTAATCCATACTCAAAAAAAGAAAGAAGATTCCATACAAATCGTTGTCTTAAATAATACAAGTGCAATCAAAACAATAAATATTAAAAAGCAAAAATGAAAAACCTGTTTTCTTTTTTTTTTTTTGAGATGGGGTCTCACTTTGTTGCCCAGGCTGGTCTTGAACTCCTAGCTTCAAGCGATCCTCCCACCTCAGCCTCCCAAAGTGCTGGGATTACAGAGGTGAGCTACTACACCTAGCCTGAAAAACCTTTAAGGGGCACAAATTTCCATGTGGTACAAATTCAGAATGCCAATCACCTGCAACAAAGGCATAAAGGCAAGAAGGGTAAGATATTTTAAAATTAAGCCCCATATGAGGTAGAGAAGGGAAGAAACTTGGCCTTTCCAGCAACCCTCACACCTTGAGATATCTGAACAGGTTTTTTAGCTGTCAAAAAAAAAACAAAAAAAAAAAAAACAGGAAGCCATATTTATTTCTTGTGTGTCACTGGTTTCAAAAACAGTACTCTCTGGCTGTTGATTCATAGGATCAAAGTTATTGGCTAATTACTGACACACATGGAAATATATGGGAAATATTCTAGATTGGTTCTGGTGGGGCTTTACATATAACTGTATACAAACTATACAGAGTAATTTATTATTTTCTTTTGAGAGACAAGGAGACAGTAAAATATAGGCTTTTGAGCAGATGAACCTTGCTTCAATATTGTTTCTACTATTTATCCTATGTGTGATCAAATCATTTCTCCAAGCCTCGATCTCATCCTCTGCAAAAGGGGGTAAAACAATCTATTTCATAGAACTTCTATGAGGATGAAGTAAGTGAGTACATGGGACACACATGATAGTGAAGTCTCTTCAGCAGCTCTGAAATGCTCCAAGTTTCTCAAAGGCACTTTGGCAGTCTGTCAGTAGTGGGGAGCCTGAGACCAATTTCTGGAATACAGCAAAGGTCCCCTATAGCCTGTCAAGTTCCAGCACATTTACGACAGGGAATATGAAAAAGCTATATCATATTGAGCTGGTGATTAAAATGGGATCCTGCTTACAGCTGGGTGACATCACTAAATAAACTAGTAACAAAAGACACTCATGTTTGAGGTATATTTTAAATGCTACAAAGTTGTTAAGGCCTTGGTAGGTAGGAACATTTCAAATTACTACAATTTCAAGTCTATTAAGCCTAAAACTGTCTTTAACAGGGTAATCTGTGAGAGTAGAATTCTTTTGTGACAAATTTCTAAATCTATTTATAGAACACTAATGCCTAGTAAAAAGTGAAGGCATATTTATAACTTGCAAAGTTAGCTAAAATGATTTGTATCATGTGCCAAGATGAAAAAAAAAAATTCATTTCACCCTAAGAAGCAATAAAAAACATTATTTAGTATTATCACACAAAACTTTCCTAATAGGGGCGTTGTAAAAATAATAAAGCACCACATATTCTCACTCATAAGTGGGAGCTGAACAATGAGAACATATGGGCACAGGGAAGGGAACATCACACACCAGGGCCTGTCAGGAGGTAGGGGGCTAGGGGAGGGATAGCATTAGGAGAAATACCTAATGTAGATGACGGATTGATGGATGCAGCAAACCACCTTGATACGTGTAGCTACGTAACAAACCTGCACGTTCTGCACATGTATCCCAGAACTTAAAGTATAATGAAAAAAAAAAAAGAAAAGAAAACAATGGCCATCATTTATTAAGCATTTGCCAAAAATTATAACACTTAACATGTTTTAGCTTCTTTGGTCCTCACAGCCCTCCTATTAGGTGGTTATATTACTTGCTCTATTTTACAGAACAAAAAACTGGCTTGAGTCAGATTAGGTCAGTTACATTGTACAGCTAGTAAACAGTAGGGCCAGAATTTGACCCTACGCAGCCTGACTCCAGAGCCCATTCTCTCAACCACTTCGCAATATTGCCTCCTCTCTGGGTAAGGACTTAAAAGAAGATAATTATGAAAACACTGTAACTGGTGCTGTGTATGAGCACCAAAGTAAAGGCAATTAACGCTGCTTCTTGAATTGGACTAAACTGATTAAGTCAAAGGCTCTGAATCCTGACCTGCCTTTAACAACTACAATTAACATCTAATTGCCTTGGCACTGCTAGGGAATGAAATAATGAAACGTTCCACATGTAAAATTTCCAGAGAGATGAAGCTTTTGAGTGCCAAATTTTTGATAATATTTTAACTATTTTTGAACTTAAAAATCTCAAAAGCAGCTTGTAAATAAGTACATGAGTAGGTTAAACCTTGCAGTTTCAGTACTCTTTCCCTGAAAATATCTTCTTAAAACAAAGGATATACAATTTTCCTTCTTAATTATCACACTCAAATACTTCATTACATTTTAATACACTTTAGGGACCCTAAAGTGCAGACTTATTTGCCTTCTAGGACCCTAGGTTACTATGCCTGGAATGTCTGTGTTTTATAGTTTTATGTTTCCTTCCTCACTTTAAGTGGTCACTTCTTTTTTTGTTGTTGTTGTTTTTTGAGACGGAGTTTTGCTCTTGTTGCCCAGGCTGGAGTGCAGTGGCATGATCTTGGCTCACTGCAACCCCCGCCTCCCAGGTTCAAGCTATTCTCCTGCCTCAGCCTCCCAAGTAGCTGGGATTACAGGTGCCCGCCCCCAAGCCTGGCTCATTTTTGTATTTTTAGTAGAGATGGGGTTTCGCCACATTGGCCAGGCTGGTCTCGACCTCCTGACCTCAGACGATCCTCCCTCCTCAGCCTCTCAAAGTGCTGGGATTACAGGCGTGAGCCACAGCACCCAGCCTATAAGCGGTGGCTTATTACAGTCAGCCATGCACCTGCATTTAAAAGCTTTCTTCCCACCATCCTTCTCACTTGTGCTTCTAATCTGCATTGAGCTGGGACACCAGATTTCCTTAATATGAAATTGTATGGTGAAGGGAGAATCTAGGGATCCTAAGAGTCTCCCCACGAGACTTTAAGTACACAATCTTATTTTGAACTTTGTGGCACTTTTTTTTTTATTATTGAACTGTTCAGAGGCTTTTTAAATGCTTATTTCTTGTTTTCAGCTGTATCTTGAGAACTGTCATTACCACAGAGGTGGCCACCAGATAAGTGAGGTGTTATTAATCTTCAGTATCCTTAGACAACTCAACAATTCTCTGTAAATAAGTCTCTAATGTCAAAGTAGAGATAATAACAGTAGACTATTTCAGTGTTTATGTGCCTAAAGAAAACAACTATTCATGTTCAAGTTTGGGGATGGGAGGGAGAAATGGGGAACTAGATGTCAAGAAAATTAAGTTCTACTCTTAGCTCTCCCACTAACTAGCAGAAATATCTTAAGCAAGGGATTTTAGAGTTCCTATAATTTTAGGGAATTTTGTCTTAAGATCCTTCATTAGTTTGAGAGTGGAGATATAATTTGTACCATGATTAATGATCTAAATATTATATCCTCTAATTTCCCTTAAATTTGAAATATATTATATAAAACATGGATATAATCAGACATACATGTACATACCCAGAAATGTCCAATACTTTGCTACATCTAGTTAACTAGATAAATATTTTTTTCTCCAGTGATAGTAGGGAGCTAAAAAAAAAAGAAATAAAAAAAGAAAAATAGAAAAAATATTTCTTCAAAATATTATGTAGATACTAAATGGGGTAAATTGGATTTATCCTTTTTACATATTAAGGTCAGTAATTTTTCCCAGAAAAAGTTCAAATGTCTACATAAAATAACTTTATTAACCACATACACGTGGAAAATTTTTCAGAAAACTCTGAAGTTACATGTAGACATATTTGAGTATTGGTGGTATGTTTTTAAAGAAAACCCGACAAACCAAAATGAGAGCTTCAAAAGTTCATTTTCCTTTCCAAAGCTTTCATCATAGGGCACCTTTAAATCAAATCTTTCTGATGCATTTACTATCTGATCAATAAATATTTATTTAAACAATAAATATGCTTCTTACAAAGTTGAACAAAAATATAACTTTCAGGAGCTAGGCTTCCTTGCTCACCTAACAGCAGAAACAAAACAAAACTCAAACTTCCAACACATTAATACTAATTACAAAAATGGTAAATCTTTAAATCAAGCAAATTAATATATTCTTCACTTTACATACTGATCTTTTTTTGTGGTGAGAACATTCAAAATTTACTCTCTCAGCAATTTTGAAACATACATTGTTATAGTCATCATGCTGTGCAATAGTTCTCCAGAACTTATTCCTCCTATCTAACTAAAACTTTGTACCCTTTGACTAATATTTTCCCATTCCTCAGCTGCTCCCTACTCCCCCAACCCCTGGCAACTACCATTCTACTCTCTGCTTCTATGAGTTCATCATTTTTACATTCCACATATAAGTGAGATTATACAGTAGTAGTCTTCCTATGCCTGGTTTATTTCACTTAACATAATGTCTTCTAGGTTTATCCATATTGCCACATATGACATGATTCCATTCTTAAGGTTGAATAGGGTTCCACTGTGTGCTGGCCATCTGTCTGTATGTCTTCCTTTCAGAAATTTCTGTTCAGGTCCTCTGCCCATTTTTAAATTGGGTTGTTTTCTGGCTACTGAGTTGTTTGAATTCCTTACATACTGTGGGTATTAATCCCTTATCAGATGTATGGTGTTTAAGTCCATTTGCATTGCTATAAAGAAATACCTAAGGCTGAGTAATTTATAAAAAAAAAAAAAGAGGTTTAGGCTGGGCACGGTGGCTCATGCCTGTAATCCCAGCACTTTGGGAGGCTGGGGCGGGTGGATCACGAGGTCAGGAGATCAAGACCATCCTGGCCAATATGGTGAAAATCCGTCTCTACTAAAAATACAAAAATTAGCTGGTGTGCTGCTGCATGCCTGTAATCCCAGCTACTCAGGGAGGCTAAGGCAGGAGAATCCCTTAAACCAGGAAATTGGAGGTTTTAGTGAGCCAAGATTGCACCACTGCACTCCAGCCTGGAGACACAGCGAGACTCTTATTATTTTAGCTCATGTTTTTGCAGGCTGTACAAGAAGAATGGTACCAGCATCTGCTCCTGGTGAGGGCCTCAGGAAGCTTCCAATCATGGAATGCAAAAGAGATGCATCACATAGCAAGACAGGACGAAAGTGGGGGAGGAGATGCCACCCACTTTTAAACAACCAGATCTTGTGTGAACTCAGGCCAAGAAGTCATTCATCGTGAGGACAGCACCAAGACATTCATGAGGTATCTGCCCCATGACTGAAACACCTCCCACTAGGCCTACCTCCAATACTGAAGGTCACATTTCAACATGAGAATTGGAGGGCACAAAACAACTAAACCATATGTTTTGCAAATATTTTCTCCCAATCTGTAGGTTGTCTTTTCACTGTAGTTTCCTTTGCTGTGCAATTTTATCAGACCAATTTTAGTCTGACACAATCTCATTTGTGTATTTTTGCTTTTGTTGCCTGTGCTTTTGGGGTTAAATCCAAAAAATCATTGCCTAGACTAATGTCAAAAACAGCAAATTTTTGATTTTGCAGCATAATTTCTGAAATTGAAGACAGTGTCTATCAATGCTGCCATTGAATTTAAACACAAAAAGCAACGTCTGAAACAGCTTCAAAATAAATTCTGATTCAAGTAAGTACTGATATTCTACTAAGAAACCACATGGCTTACAGATCAAATACTAACATTATTTAGTGTGTCTTCCACTTAGGTTTTGAATATAAAGGCAATTTTAAGATTAGTACTTCAGGCCGGGCGCGGTGGCTCACGCTTGTAATCCCAACACTTTGGGAGGCCGAGGCGGGCGGATCACGAGGTCAGGAGATCGAGACCACGGTGAAACCCCGTCTCTACTAAAAATACAAAAAAATTAGCCGGGCGTGGTGGCGGGCGCCTGTAGTCCCAGCTACTCGGAGAGGCTGAGGCAGGAGAATGGCGTGAACCCAGGAGGTGGAGCTTGCAGTGAGCCAAGATTGCGCCACTGCACTCCAGCCTGGGCGACAGAGCGAGACTCCGTCTCAAGAAAAAAAAAAAAAAAAGATTAGTACTTCAGCAACTTTCAATATAAATAGAACATTTTAATGCATTATATCCTGTTTTCTATTAGAAAGTTATTTTCGGCTGGACGTGGTACCTCACGTCTGTAATCCCAGCACTTTGGCGGCCGAGGCGGGCGGATCATGAGGTCAGGCGATTGAGACCATCCTGGCTAACACGGTGAAACCCCATCTCTACTAAAAATACAAAAAATTAGTCAGGCGTGGTGGTGGGCGCCTGTAGCCCCAGCTACTCAGGAGGCTGAGCAGGAGAATGGCGTGAACCTGGGAGGCGGAGCTTGCAGTGAGCCGAGATCCCGCCACTGCACTCCAGCCTGGGTGACAGAGCAAGACTCCATTTCAAAAAAAGGCCGGGCATGCTGGCTCACACCTGTAATCCCAGCACTTTGGGAGGCCGAGGCGGGGGGATCACGAGGTCAGGAGATCGAGACCATCCTGGCTAACACAGTGAAACCCCGTCTCTACTAAAAATACAAAAAATTAGCCGGGCGTGATGGCGGGTGCCTATAGTCCCAGCTACTCGGGAGGCTGAGGCAGGAGAATGGCGTGAACCCGGGAGGCGGAGCTTGTAGTGAGCCGAGATAGGGCCACTGCACTCCGGCCTGGGTGAAAGAGCAAGACTCTGTCTCAAAAAAAAAAAAAAAAAAAAAAAAAAGAAAGTTATTTTCATACACTAGCTAACATTTAGTTTATATTAACAAAGCTCATGTCTGAATATAAAATAGTTTATTACATGCTTTCTCCAGTCCCTATTCATTTAGCATTTTAATTATACAATTTTTTTTTGGCCACGCATGGTGGCTCATGCCTGTAATCCCAGCACTTTGGGAGGCCAAGGCGGGTGGATCGTCTGAGGTCAGGAGTTTGAGACCAGCCTGGCCAATGTGGCGAAATCCCATCTCTACTAAAAATACAAAAAAAAAAAAAAAAAAAAAAAAATTAGCCAGGCATGGTGGCACACACCTGTAGTCCCAGCTACTCAGAACGCTGAGGCAGGAGTGTCGCTTGAACCCGGGAGGCAGAGGTTGCAGTGAGCCGAGATCCACCACTGCACTCCAGCCTGGGTGACAGAGCAAGATTCTGTCTCAAAAAAAAAGGAAGAGTATATGGATTGCTACTTGATATGATTAGTGGCATCACACACACACAGAGGCCTTTCCAGTCTCCCAACACTTCTCCTCTCTAGCTGCCCTGTGATGTCATGAAAGCCTTTCCCAAAGGCCCTTGGTAAACACTGCTGGGAGAAGCAGCAAGGGAGGCCATCAACATCCATGTATCAGCCAAGACAAGGCTTCAGAAGGAGCTGGGGGAATGAGGAAAGGTCCTCAAGAGGTGTGTATATATATCACTATTTCAAAACATGTACATGGCTTCAAAACACTGTTCTGGTGATTTTATAAAACGGTATAGGAATTAGTTTTCTTTTATAAACTCTGACCTGATTCAGTGATAACCTTCAGATACCTGAAGCAAAATTTCATAACAAGGTCATTACTCCTAATGATAGGAGCCTAGTCACTGATGTGATGACAATAACTGTCACTTAACCCAATGTTGCCCATTGATTTTTCCACGGGAAGCAAAATGTCAAATCCTTTATAAACTCTGACATAATAGTATTGCATTCAATACAACTGAAGCAAAAAGTACAAGTATGCAAGCAAAGGGAACATTTTAGTAACCTTCTTAGATGGCTACACTTTGGAACTTGCTAAACCTGACTCTCTAGTATGTTGAGAACACTATCCACATACTTTATAGAAATAAATACCAATCTAACAGAAAATATATAACAGTAGTCTATTTTTAAAGAGATTTCAATGCAATATAACAACTGTGGTTTTTCTATCACAGTTATTCAAAGTGAACATATTACCTACTGATGTTACCTAGTGTTAAAGAAATTTACAGTAATCCTTTTCAAAATCCTAAAAGGATTTTAAAAAAATCAGTCAGAAGGCAAGAGTACTTTTTTTTTTCAGTGTTTGCAGGAAACTTAAGAATCATTTAGATCAACTGTCTCATTTTACATGTGAGGGAAATTATGCCATTGGTTAAATTAATCCATTAATTCAACATTTACTGATTGTTTCCATGTACCAGGCATGGTCCCAGGTATTGAGTATAAAGTAGTGAACAAAACAGACATGGTCCCTGCCATCTTAGAACTTATGCTAAGGCCTGGTGAAGACTAGGACCCAAGTTTCTTTGCTGGTTCTAATAACCCATGCAGCCTCTCTACACTAGTAAGTCTAATGTCCCTTATGGTTTCACATAGGTGGGTAGCCAGTCAAGTGAAACTGTGGCCCTTTAGTAAGGCCTTAATTTATCTACAAGTACCACCACAAATTTCTCAGGGAAAGCCTGGGGGTCCCAGAGACTGAAAGGACAACATGACATCAATCTGAAAGTACAAGAGTTATAATTTTAGCTACACAATAAAAAAAAGAGCAGAATCAGGAGACCTGAGTTTTAGTCCCAAATCTGCCAGTAAAAATCTATGTGACAATAAATATTTAGGGGGAGTTTTTCCAACATTTACTTATGGCTATTTCAAATATATACAAAATTGAGAGAGTAATATTATAAACCCAAATATACAACACGTTGATCATGTTCAACAATAATCAATATCAGTACTCCTCTTCCACCTCTGCCAGATTATTTTGAAGCAAATCCCAGAAACCATTTCATTTTTTTTTTTTTTTTTGAGACGGAGTCTTGCTCTGTTGCCCAGGCTGAGGTGCAGTGGCGTGATCTCAGCTCACTGCAAGCTCCGCCTTCCGGGTTCATGCCATTCTCCTGCCTCAGCCTCCTGAGTAGCTGGGACTACGGGCGCCCGCCACTGCGCCCAGCTAATTTTTTTGTATTTTTAGTAGAGATGGGGTTTCACCATGGTCTCCATCTCCTGACCTCGTGATCCGCCCGCTTCGGTCTCCCAAAGTGCTGGGATTACAGGCGTAAGCTACTGCGCCCGGCTGAAACCATTTCATTTTTAACCATAAATATTTCAGTATGCATCTAAAAGGGACAAAGATTTCTCTTTAAAACATAACCACAACACTACTATAAAATTTAACAATTCCTTATATACATTAATAGATTATATATATTATATATAACATGCTGTTATATAACATTCAGACTTCCCAGACTGCCCAAATTTTTTTACGTTTGGTGTATGTCAATCAAATAAGGTCCATATATTACAATCAGTTGATATGTCTCTTTCAATAAATCAGCAGGTTCCCCTTCAATCTCTCTTATTTCTTGCAATTCATGTGTTGAAGAAAGTAGGTTGCTCATCCTGTAGAATTTCTCATGTCTGAATTTTGTTGATTGCATCTTCATGGTGACATGTCAGAAGAAATATTTTTTTAAAAACATACAGGAGAGATTGGAGGGATGGAATGGGCACATATCCAAGAAAAATTGCAAAAACCTGTAAGAACATTATCAGAAAGGCTGGCACTCAGAATGTGCTAAGATTTAAAAAAAATACCGGAGACAAAGATTTTTTTTAAATTTATACTCAGAACAAGCACAACAAATATAAAGTGCAGGTCTACTTATATATGGATAAGTATACATTATTATAATGTAAAAGGCTATCTCAGCTTTTTTTTTCTATTAAGATTACTGATAAGTCAAACCAGAAAGAGAAAAACAAATTGTAGAATGAGGAAACTGAATCCCAAAGCATTCAAGGAGATAAAAGTATCTAACTATTAACATTATAAGTGACTTCCATTCTACTCTCCCAAATTATGTCTCAGTGTATCGGAGAATTTACAGAGCTCAATTTCCATCTAAAACCTTTGAAGAATCAGGGGAATGGAAGGGGATGATGTAAAGAAAACACTAATAGTCAACTCTGTAAAGCAAGTAGATGCCTAGATGCCACCAACTACAGACAGATTGATTTGATGTCAATTCCAAACAAATTTCTTAAACACTGTTTAATTGTTTAAGAGCCCTATGCAAGGGAAAAAGATACTCATTAAGAGTCAGCAAGCATTCACAGAAGCCAATCATGCAAGAGTAACCTAATTTCCTCTTCTGATAGGCTTACTGGCCTAGAATAAAAGAGAATATTGTATACACACAAAAATCTGGTTTTAAGCACTAAATTATTTTCTACCCTACCTGATGTTCTTACAAATATCTTGGATGAGGACACTGATGGCATATCTACTAAATTTGCAGATAACACAAAGTTGGGAGAGACAGGTAAACTGGCTGACAGGACCCCAAAATCTTATTTATTTTTTTTTTTTGGAGACAGGGTCTTGCTCTGCTGCTCAGTCTGGAGTGCAGTGGCACGATCATGGTTCACTGCAGCCTCGACCTCCCAGGCTCAAGGAATCTTTCTGCCTCAGCCTCCCAAAGTGCTGGGATTACAGGTGTGAGCCACTGCAATTGGCCACCAAAATATTTCAATGGGCTAGAACAATGTGTCAAATCTTAACACTATGAAATGTAGTAGGGATAAATGTAAAATGCATGATGGGAGAGACATGGCTTAACAGCAAAACATGTGAAAACATTTAGGTATTTTGGTTGATTGCTCAGACAAAGACTGTGATATGGCTGCCAAAACTACTGTGTTTTTAGGCTGAATTATCAGAACTATCATGTCCAGAGCAAGGGGAATGGTAAATTCTATTCTACTTCTTACTGATAAAAGCACACTTAGGAACATTATATACTTTTTGAGATTCATTTTAAAAGGAACACTGATGAAACAGAACATATTCAAAAGAGAAATCAATTTGGTGAATGTTCTAGAAACTGAGTAGAATGATATAAAGGATGGCTAACCAGAAGAAGATAAGGAAGAAAAGTAGTTGTTTTCAAATGTTTGAAGCATTATGCAGCAGAACTAGGACTAAGGGTAGAAATTACAAAGAGATAGGCTTTTGTTCAACCTAACAATCTCAGTAACAACTTGAGTTTAGAAAAAGCCATGAGCTGCTTCCCTGATAAAGTATTAAAACAGAAACTCAATGATGTCTCAATAGGGATATTGTAGAAGGCTGGAACAGACAATCTCTGTGGTCTTGTTTCTATTTCTAAAGTCACAATCTCTTTAAACCTCAGTTTCCACACCTGTAAAATGAAGGAGCTGTATTAGTTGAGTCTTTAGGTCCCTTCATTCAGTCAACATATCCTTATTGGTTATCTACCATGTGCCAGGCACTTTCAGGCATTGAAATATAAAGGGTAAGAAAGATCCAGCCCTTGCCCACAGAAAGGTCACAATCTGATAAGCTGAGGAAAATATAACAGATAATTTCAATATAAGGTAACAATTGCAATGAGAGACACAAGCACATGATAACCTTGAAGCACAGAGGAGGGGCACCTAAGTGTGTATGTAAGTGGGGTAAGAGGACATATTTGGATAGGCTTTCTGGAATAGACCCTCCAGCTATTTCTACAAGACAAAATTATATAAGACTATAGAGAGCTAGAAGTGCTTTAAAACACTAAATAAATTTACACTAAACACTAACTTCAGCTTAATGCTCTAAACTGGCACTTACTAAAGATGAATTTTTCTGCTTACTGATGGATATTGTAGACTGTCATAATAGTTTTTACAAAGGAGGAGTTAGAAATCTAACTTTTAAAAATTAATCAAGGAAAACAGATTTCTGATTTTTTGTTCTAGGAATCCTAAAGTTTAGGCCTAGCTCATTTCAATTAATCACTTAATGCATGCTCTAGCTGCTGTTTTTCTTTCCTTTAATTTGGCATATAATATATCTGAACAATCAGTAATCTTTCCAAGTAAAGACAAAAACTGAAGATTCACCACTGTAGACATCAAGTAATAAAAATGAAATTTTCATAAACCAAAGAGTTTAATTATTTTAGATGTATTACAGCAGATAAGTAATCATTCTAGAATCTATTAATTACGCAATATGATCTTTAGCAAACTGGTAAAATTTCAGAATGCCTTTTGACCTTACTTTTTGGATTTTGGATTTATTTTAGAAAGTATATACAGTTAAATTTTGCACATAGGCTAATTTTCTTATTGAAGTCTGTTTTAACTTATCTTTTAAAATGTTATTCTGTATTTGATATGTGCAATGTGTACATGTAATTATGAAGCATAAAAAAATACATCCTGTCACTCACCACATTAACTGAGAATTAGCATTAATACCAGTGCAGCTACTATGTGCTTTATTCCATCTGCTTTCTGCTCCCTTAGAGGTAACCACTATCTCAGATTTCGCTTATTGTTTCCTTAATTTTTTGTTTTCAAAAATAGTTTCATCATACGTGCACGTATCCCTAAACAATATGTTGTTACATTTTTCTATTTTTTTCTTTTTTCTCCCTTTTTTTTTTTTTTTGAGACAGAGTTTCACTCTTATCACCCAGGCTGGAGTACAACGGCACAATCTTGGCTCACTGTAACCTCTACCTCCGGTTCAAGCAATTCTCCTGCCTCAGCCTCCCAAGTAACTGGAATTGCAGGTGTCTGCCACCACGCCCGGCTAACTTTTGTATTTTTTAGTAGAGACGGGGTTTCACCATGTTGACCAGACTAGTCTTGAACTCCTGACCTCAGGTGATCTGCCTGCCTCTCTGCCTCCCCAAGTGCTGGGATTATAAGTGTGAGCCACGTTTTACTATTTTTGAGCTTTGAGCATTGATGCATTTTCAATAAAAAAAAAAAAAAAGTGTTGGACACTAAAATAAACACCATTGCGCTAAAAAAAACTTAGTATTCCCGTGAGAGTAAAGGTTATTCTTGTCAATGCATGGTGTATTTAGATCTCACAACTGTGCCTATATCTACTAGTCTCCTGCCTCTTCCCCACCTAGGGTTGCCAGATTTAGCAACTAAAAATAAAGGATGCCCAGTTCAATTCCAATTTCAGATAAACAATGAATACATTTTTAGTATGTTTATCTGAAATTGGAATTGAACTGAGTGTCTTGTACTTTATCCAGCAACTCTACCCCACCCCCAAGTTAATTAGGTGGATAATTAATCCTATGTTCTGTTAGTGTGTGATAAAGGGACAAAGCAGGAAGAACTGCATGGCCAATGCCACTGTATAAATATTCATCTGATTTTTTAATAGTGTTCACTGAATGGGGAAAAAATTTGCACATGTATCTATTTAGTCAGAGCTCTTCCAGACAGTGCATGCACTGAATAGGCTTAAATGCAAATACTATATGTATGGTATTATGTACATTTATCAAAAATGCTCAGCAAAAAGCAGGAAGGTATATAAACAGCTTCATTATTTTTGGCTTAGATTGCCCCACAAAACCAAGATGGCTACTGTAACACATTGACAAAATCTCTAGATATGTGAATTGACTTATAATCACTGAAACTGTCCTCAGTCAACATGTTCAAAATGAGGTTAACCTGTATAGGTCAAATAACCATCAAAAGCCAACTTTCTAGATAAATATCAATTAAAATTATTTTGTCATTAAAAAGGGATTCAGTTACTACATATACAAAGTCATTTCAGAAGTCTCCTCACTTTACAAAAAGGGTAGTAGAAATATGTTATATTATTCCTATATCAATCTAAAATCTGATGAGCCTTCTGCAACATGAAGTAGAATTTGCTTCTCAATTCTGTCAATGCATAATCTCACAATTTTCCCACAACTGAAGCACTAATAGCTCCTAGATTTGAATGGCAATCAATACAAGTATGTATTAAGAACCCATATAGATTAGATTCCCGAAATAGAAGCTACTTGTACTGTCTTGCCTGGCTTACTGCAAAAGTCATATTTTGAAATCAGCTACTGACATGGCTGACTAGTAGGAATCTAACTTGGTTTTTCATAGCTTCTGCAAGTGGTTTTTCTCTGGGCAATTACTGGTTTTTCTCCAGGCAATTATAGGAACACCTTTTCCAAGTTTAAATTCAGATCTTCAGCACTCATGTGGTATGGCCTTAAAGTAATCAGGACTTAAAATAATGGTGTAAGTGCTTAGGTGTAGTTATTTTTTTTTTTTTTGAGACAAGGTCTCTGTTTCCCAGACTGTAGTGCAGTGTGGCATGATCTCAGGTCATTGCAACCTTCGCCTCTCAGTGATCCTCCCACCTTAGCCTCCAGAGTAGCTGGGACAACAGGCGAGCGCCACCACATATGGCTAATTTTTAAAAAATTTTTTAATTTTTTTGAAGAGATGGGGTTTCGCCACATTGTCCAGGCTGTTCTTGAACTCCTGGGCTCAAGAAATCTGTCTGCCTTGGCTTCCCTGCCTGCCTCGGGATTACAGGCATGAGCCATTGTGCCCAGCCAAGTTGGCTTTTTAAAAATAACTTTAAATTTCTGTGGTTTCAAAGAGCCAGAGACCATAAACCATCCCACAGTTAGTTTCTCACTCATTAGCTATAGACAGATCCTTCTGCCTCTTGGGCTTGGTGTTTCTCTATTCCTTACCTGAAGATTATCTAAAAACAAACACATGAACCCTTCTGCGAATAGGAAGGAATCAGTGTGTAGACTAAACCTACATTTGCCACCTGCTTCATATTCAACTAAACAACTAGGAACTCAAAGAACCACCTCCTAAAGTACAAAAAGGAAATATGAGAGCAATCTCACACTTAACATTATTTTCAGACTTTTCATTATACTCAATGAAAAGAATATACCAGAACAATTGAACATACAGAAAAAAATTGACTAACAAGGTCTCTTTTTATTTTCCTGTCAGTAAGAAGACTCACTTTTTTTTCAGGCCCTGAGGAAAAAAAATGGTGGTTGGCTCTGCAGAAGCCTTTTGTCAGGTTGCAAAATTCCTAACAGAATCCTAAAGAGGTAAAAAGGAGCAATGACATGGAAGGAGGGAGTACAAAGTGAGTCAGCTAGAATAAAGCTGGTTGCTTGGGAAACATTTTTCTTACATGAAAGTGACTACAAAAGGTTCACCAGGAAATTACCCTACAGCTTGATTTTGTTTTTATCCCCCTCTATCCTTTGTTACAAGGAAAATATAAAAGTAAGATAAGCTTAAGCAGTGCACCAAGGAACTGAATCATGCAAAGCAAATAGCTTGCCTGTACAAAGAAGGTGCTAGGATTCTAAGGTCCTTGAGGTGAACAGGGTATGAGCATAGATAAGGACTTAGCCAGTCATTAAAGTAAGCAACTAATTAAAGAGTTTTGATTTCTAAAGCCCAGCAAGTTGAAACAGTAAGATTTGATAGCAAACTAAGACCAACACTGAAGTGCTAAGTCTAAACAGGGAATCATGCGTCTGGTGCTCAGAAAACACTTAACAAGAACTCTTTCTTGGGCCCACTGAAGCCAGGCAGAAAAATGATGACAACAAAAAATGAAGCAAAAAACAAAAATAAAAACAAACAAAACTAACCCTAGGTTGAACCAAAAATTAAAAACACTTCAAGTTTAGAGAACAAGAGACTGTTCTGCTTTGTTCTTAAATCTTGCTCTAAGTGCACAGCTTTTAAAATGTGGTATGTAATACTGTACACTGGAGTTGAAATGTATATAAGCACCTTCAACCTAAGACAGTACTACTCAAATTGAAGAAATAGCATCTAAGAGAAAAATCATCTGCTGGCCTTTCAAACCTAAATCATTTGTAACAGTACCACTCTCATTCTCACAGTCCTATTTTAAGCTGACTACTAATATTTTAAGTTGACTACTACCAAAAGTGATAATACCAACTAAAACTGAGAAGTCTAAAAACAGCAGGAAAAAAATAAGTGCTAGGCAATCATAAATTAGTCTGATTTTCCTAGTACATCCCAAAATGTCATGTAACTAGGCAGCAGAAAATAGAAATCACTCGAATTTCCTTGGATACAAAGCAATACTGGTTTATTAACAACATTCACAAAAAGCTGAGAATAGTTATGACAATTATCTAATAGGAAATTAACTGAATCTTCAAGATGTGAATTATTACTTTTATTACCTTTTGAAAGGACATTTAAATTTTAAATACTATGAAAGCGTAGCAGATTATATCTAAAATAATTATTTTATCAATGATATTAATAGAAATAGTGAGAAAATTTGGCACAATGGCCCTATGTTTTTTGGAAGGTTTTGTGGCAATATTTGTAAATGATCTTTAATGAAATCAAAGAAAACTTTGTTGTGCATCTGGTCACATACAGGGTAATTACAAAACTTCAAGTGGACCTTCTCACAATTATATCTTATCTAAAATAACAACCTGATTTTTCAAAAATGATATATGTAGTGCAGCTTTATGCCATATTCCTAAAAGAACAGCTTGATAATGTATTTACTGACATAAACAGAAAACCATTTTCCTGGGCCTACTCAAGAATTCCAAACTAAAAACATTCTATTCTGCACATTCACAACCATTCAATAAATAGCTAGAGTAAAACAATAACACCAAGGTAAGGCAGCTATATCACAATGTCCCAATTTGTTAAAGTAGGTTAGAATAAAAGTCAAATCTATTAATGACTTAAAGTAATTTCCAGTAAAATCGAGACAGAAACAGATGACTAAATTTATGCCTGGCTAGAGAAATCAACATCTAATGCAATCATGCTAGATCACTGTTACTTTTGAAAAAGTAAACAAGACGTTGGGCTACAGGCCGTATTATAGAAGCTTTATCAAGCTAAAGTGCTAAGATATTTTTTTGGTTTTGAGATGGAGTCTCACTCTGTCGCCCAGGCTGGAGTGCGGTGGTGTGATCTTGGCTCACTGCAACCTCTGTTTCCCGGGTTCAAGGGATTCTCCTGCATCAGTCTACCGAGTAGCTGGAGGAGCTCCTGTGTGCTGCCATGCCCGGCTAACTTTTTGTATTTTTAGTAGAGACGGAGTTTCACCATGTTGGCCAGGCTGATCTGGAACTCCTGACCTCAAGTGATACACCTGCCTGGGCCTCCCAAAGTGCTGGGATTACAGGTGTGATACACCGTGCCTGGCCATATTAATATGATTTTGTAAGTTACCTAAAACATTAAATGGAGTACTAATCTGTGTGTGGTGGTGGTTTTTTCTTTTTTGTTTGTTTTAGACGGAGTCTCGCTCTGTCGCCAGGCTGGAGTGCAGTGGTGCGATCTCGGCTCACTGCAATCTCCACCTCCTGGGTTCAAGCGATTCCCCTGCCTCAGCCTCCCAAATAGCTAGGACTACAGGCATGCGCCATCATGCCCAGCTAATTTTTAAAAACTTTTTGTAGAGATGAGGTCTTGCTACATTGCCCAGGCTGGTCTCAAACTCCTGGCTTCAAGTGATCCTTCCACCTCAGCCTCTCATGGCACTGGGATTACAGGCGTGAGCTTCTGTACCTGGCCAATCCTTATTTTGAGCAAAACAGTAAACATATTTAAAATTTAAAACTATTTTAGTTATATGAATTCTGAAGTTTTTAATAGTTAAAAGTTTGTCAAATAAATATAAAAAAATGAAAGACACGTGGCTTTTTAAAAATAAAGACCCATACAACTATCCAGTCTTTACTGTTCTCTTCCTGTTTATTCAAGGGCTACAAAAGAAAGATAACACTTCCTATTAGTTTTCTAAACAGTTTTCTCAAATTAAAATGAATTAATCTAAAGGCCATTCTTTCTACAACCTATAGAAATCATTTTTGTTAAAAGCTGGGTTATTTGTTAGCTGCTGATGATCAAGATGCTTTTAAGTCATTTTAGCTAGTTTGTGACTACAGGCGTGTACCACCATGCCCAGCTAATTTTCTGTATCTTTAGTAGAGATGGGGTTTCACCATGTTGGCCAGGATGGTCTTGATCTCCTGACCTCATGATCTGCCCGCCTCGGCCTCCCAAAGTGCTGGGATTATAGGCATGAGCCACCACGCCCGGCCGTGTGTGTTTTAAGAGTCGGGGTCTCACTCTGTTGCCCAGGCTGGAATGCAGTGGCGTGATTATGGCTCACTATAGCCTTGAATTCTTGGGCTCAAGTAATCCCCTTCTACGTCCACCTAGCTGGGACTACAGGCAAGTACCACCATGCCTGGCTAAGTTTAAAAAAAAAATGTTAGAGACAGGGTTTCACTATGTTGGCCAGCGTGGTCTCAAGTACCTGGCCTCAAAGGGTCTTCCTGCCTCAGCCTCCTGGGTAGCTGGGATTACAGGCATGAGCCACCACACCTGGTGGGGTACTAATTTTTAAAAGTAAATGCCAGTAACTTCTAAATAAAAAGTAGCATTCTAAAGCACCTGTCGTGAGCCCCCCTTTTTAAAAATTTAAATTGATAAATTCTATTAGTGAACTACTCAGACTTCAAGATTTCTTGTTTTTCTTCTTTTGAGTTCACTGCTCATCACCAAAGATGAGCAGAGGAACAAAACTCAAACCAAACTATTTATTTTTTAAAATTAAAGAAAACCTACTATTATTATCTTTGATAAAAGCTTTGATGGTAAACTAATGACTGAACTGAGATTGTCGTGTAACTGATAGCTTTTAATTATTCATGTTTTCCTGCAATATCATGGATAACAAAAACTCAAATATATTTCAGTAAAATTTGCTATTAAGTACTTTATTTTCTAAATTTAATTTCTATGCTTTATGTACTTGAATTTCTACTTCTACATTCTTTTTCTAATGAAATATGTATCAGACCAGGTACAGTGGCTCATGCCTGTAATCCTAGCACTTTGAGAGGCCGAGGTGGGAGGATCACGAGGTCAAGAGACCGAGACCATCCTGGTCAACATGGTGAAACCCCATCTCTACTAAAAATACAAAAATTAGTGGGGCAAGGTGGCGTGCCAGCTACTCCACAGGCTGAGGCAGGAGAATCACTTGAACCCGGGAGGTGGAGGTTGCAGTGAGCCGATATTGTGCCACTGCACTCCAGCCTGGTGACAGAGCAAGACTCTGTCTCAAAAAAAAAAGTAAAAAATAAAAAAATAAAGAAATATATATCAATGACTTGATATATATATTCTACAAAAATCTTCAATTATCTAGAATGCTTACCTACAGAACACACTATGTAGGTCAAGTTTAAGCCCTTTACTATTTATTATTACAAATTATTCAATCTTATTTATATCTTAAACAGTAATTACTAATCATTTAATTTTTTTGTAATTACCCAGCTATTAGGAATACATTTTTCCCATTAGTTTGAAAGCCAATAGAGGTTTGATTAGGTAGGTAGTCACAAAGAGTGACAAAGCAGTCACTCTTTGTGACTGCTACAAAACACACTTGAAGGGAAAGAGAAAAAGAAACATTGTGTTTCTAGTTAGAGGCTTGTGGCCAAAAAAATGAATCAGTTATACTAAAATAAAAACAAAACACAATACAGTACTGTGGCCTAACTAAGCAACTGACAACAATCCATAAAACAATTGTAGGAAAAAAAAAATCTGGGATTAAGACTTTTTGACATGGCACTGAAACCCAAATCAGCAATGGCTCATATCCTGAGGGGGTTTCCCTTAGGAACAAAGAACATAACCCTTTGAAATGAAGTAACAGTGTCTGGGATTCCAGCTTTTTCAGAAGCAAGGTCATTTTCTGACCTGGCTACCATACCGTAATCAATTATGTCAAAGCTTAAAATGAAGGGCATAAAAATACTGCTTTTCATTGCTTGAAACACTAACTTTTTAAAAGAACTTTGAAAACAAATGACCACCCTTAGTTAGCATTATGGTGTTACCGTTCTTTGCATGTAACATGTAGCACTATAGTATTTCTTACTGTGAACACATTCATTCCTGAAAAAAAAGTTGGTAACAAGGAACTGATAGGAATGCAGGATAACTGGCAACATCTCCCAAGGTTTCACTGTTAACATCTAATATTCACTGAGTATAGGATGTCCCCAAGTTATGAAGATCCTATACATCTAAAGCACTCTCTTTGCCTTAGCTCCCTTACCTACCTCCTCTTATAGGAACTGGTACCTGTGTGTGGTTAGGGGTGACTGGAGATTGGAGAGAACCAGGAAGTTCAAAAGCAGAACCAATTGTGAAGAGCAGTAGATACCACAGAGCATGCTTACTCACCACCCGCCTCCCCAACTAAACCTTGTGTGCACTGCTAGACGTAACTGTGGACTATGCTGGGAAATAAGGCAAAGGTTAAAAGTCAACAGCTAAGGGCTATGATCTGGGACATAATAGGCACAGTAACGTGCACTTAAAGGAAAAAGGACTGATCTCAATCATTAACCTTAACCCTTAAGCCAAGCTAATAAAGATAAAATACCCATTGCAAAATACAGACAAACCTACTTGCTTTCACTCACAAAGCTACTAGTTTTATCAAGCTACTTGTTCATTCTGCTCACCCATCTTTCACTAATCCAGTGACTAAGCCCCACCTGTAACACTAAACAGTCTTTACCAACTTGTCCACCATATCCAAGGTAACCAATTTTTCCCTTACTCCTTCCAAAAGTTCCCACTCTTTATATTTCTTCCATCACTGACCCTTCTCAGTTTTAAGGGACAAGAAGTAGTTATACTAGGAAATCTCTGTACTAATGACATTGAGTAAGCTAGGAAAGAAAAAGCTGGCAGTGAAAGGGGTAGAGTTGGGGCTGAGTGAAATGTTCAATCCACCTGCCATTTTAGTTTGGCATGGATAGGTAATATATTTTAAAAGACAGATTTAAAAAAAAAATTCAATTGTTAACAGTACTGCTAATAACCAGAAAGATGATTCCCTTAGTCTTCCAATTTCAATAAATACTTTCAGGCACAGAATTAAAAGAGGACTATGGATATTAAGTTCATCCACAGCTATTCTTACCAGTTCAAGAACAATGTCAGAAAGAATACTCCCACCTCTTCTCTTGAGCTTGCTTAGTAATCAGGATGCTTGCTCCTGAGACAGTGAGTTTGCATACAGCACTACACACTATTTATAGATTCTCTAGAAAGTTTGATCTGTGGTTCATAAGAATGCCCATGGTTCAATGAGTTTTGTACTGGAATAGTCTGTTACAATTAGTAGTGGCCAAGTAGGTTTTATACAAATATAGATGGCTTGTTACAGGTATGGCTTGTTCTGTATAGGATACCTATTAGAAAATACCATTCAGAGTATACCTATGTAACAAAACTGCACGTTCTGCACATGTACCCCAGAACTTAAAGTATAATAAAAAAATACCATTCAAGTTTTCCCTCAGAAGTTTCAAAAAATCTTATATTTCATCCTCAGATTTTTTAAAAAACTGACTCCTCCTTTGAAAAATTTTAAAGATCAGGACTCTGTGGAGAAAGTGAAACCGGTCTTAAGTCTATTTGTACAATTAAAGATTTCCTTGAAGCATTATCATAATTTAACTATAGTTTTTGTTTTGTTTTGTTTTTTGTTTTTTTTTTTTTTTTAAGAGACAGAGTCTGGCTCCGTCGCCCAGGCCAGAGTACAGTGGCGTGATCATAGCTCACTGTACCCTCGACCTCCTGGGCTCAAGCAATCCTCCTGCCCCAATCTCCCAAATAGCTAGAACTATAGGCATGCACCATTATACCCAGCTAATTTTTAAAAACTTTTTGTAGAGATGAGGTCTTGCTACATTGCCCAGGCTGATCTCAAACTCCTGGCTTCAAGTGATCCCTCCACCTCAGCCTCTCATGGCACTGGGATTACAGGTGTGAGCTTCTGTACCTGGCCAATCCTTATTTTGAGCAAAACAGGTAAACATATTTAAAATTTAAAACTATGTTAGTTACATGAATTCTGAGCTTTTTAAGAGTTAAAAAAGTATGTCAAATAAGTATATAAAAAAAGACCCATACAACTATTCAGTCTTTACTGTTCTCTTCCTGTTTATTCAAGGGCTACAAAAGAAAGATAACACTTCCTATTAGTTTTCTAAACAGTTTTCTCAAATTAAAATGAATTAATCTAAAGGCCAAACATTCTTTCTACAACCTATAGAAATCATTTTTGTTAAAAGCTGGATTATTTGGTAGCTGCTGATGATCAAGATGCTTTTAAGTCATTTTAGCTAGTTTGTGATGATACTGAGTCTAAAATCACATTTGCAAATATATTTCCTAAATGGTCACCCTCGATCTGGAAATTGATTCTACTTGTTATTATAAAGGGATGGCTATTGGATGCAGCGATGCAATGCATTCAATCTTCAGGGCAATGACTAACACTGGATTGAGAAAATTAGTATGAGGAAATTGCTGCCTAAACATGTTTTTGTTAAATTATATGTCTAAAATGTTTAAAAAGGTTTGGAGACAAAAAGGTTTTGTGGACTTAAAAAACAACTGACTCTGATGGAATGCCAAACTGTGAACTGCCAGACAGTTGCAGCTGGTAATAGAACTCTAAGACCTGAAGCGCTCTGGCAGAACCTGATTATATGGTAATCCTAGTATCTGAGAGAAGGCAAAAGAGCTAGAAGAATAACTGATAGACTGGTTGCTATAGTAACCAAGATAAATTTGTATACTGACTGAGGAAAAACATCGGGGTTGTCATCAGGTATGAGGCCCACATTATGTCGTAGGTGCTTTTTCCTCGGTTTTGAATCATGAGATGACAGACTAACACAAAGACTGCTGAGTTTGAAATAAGGGAATAGAAAGAGTTTCACTCTGAAGAGTAAGGAAAGCACCCTATTAAAGGTTTAGCTGGTTAGCTGAATAATATCCAACAGTGAGAGGGGAACAGACCTTGTCAAAGTTTGTAGGCATTAGCCTAACTATGGATAGAAATGAGAAACATAGGTTATTTATCAATTCAAGCTAAATATCAGTAGGACATCATAAAGTAACTACAATTTTTGTTACTTTAACTTTGATTTGAGGTATTTCTTATAGGTTATTAATCTCTTAGAGAAGGGGTTATTTAATTCATGCTGTGAACATGTGTATCAAAATGATGGGATGTGTCTTATCTCAGTTATCCATGCCCCAGGAAGCAGCACTGTAACTTGGTCTCTATACCTACTGCTGGGGCTACCTTTACCTCCTCCACCTCCATCACCACAACCTGCATGATCTCTTTATACTCCCTTCCTCCACCTCCACTACTACTCCAGGAAGTAACTACCAAAATTGCAGAGTATGAGGAGGAAACAAGCAGCCTCTTAAAGGTGCTTGCCTGGCAAATTCATCTGATTCTGTCAGTCTTAACAATGAACTGAAGAGAAACATACGGAGTGTTGGGTAATGTAAAGGTTAGACAGTAAGTCTAAAATACCAATAATTAGAAATTATTTTCTGTTTAAGACCACCACTATACTTCACATCCTAAAACTATTTAGGTTTTTAATATTTTTTAAAATCAAGGGCCAGGTGCAGTGGTGCATACCTGTAATCTCAGCACTTTGGGAGGTCGAGGTTGGGTGGATCAGTTGAGCCTAGGAGTTTGGGACTAGCCTGGGCAACATGGTGAAACCCCATCTCTACAAAAAAAAAAAAAAAAATATATATATATATATACACACATATATATATACATTATATATACGTGTATATACATACGTGTGTGTGTATATATATATATATATAAATTAGCTGGGCGTGGTGGTGCACATCTGTGGTCCCAGCTACTTGGGAGGCTGAGGTGGGAGGATCACCTGAGCCTGGGGAAGTCGAGGCTGCAGTGAGCTGAGATTGTACCATTGCACTCTAGTCTGGGTGACACAGTGAGACCCTGTCTCAAAAAAAAAAAAAAAAACACAAATTTTATCTGTCCTATCTTACGAAGTAGATTATCACAAGAAGAGAATAAAGTTTCCAATTTACAGGAGTTTATACAGATTCAATTTGAGCCCCCAAATTGCCATGCCACTATGGACTATCCTACCCCCATGAGTTACCAATTGACAGTTAGATGTCAATAAATATAACTTGTTTGTTTGTTTATTTTTGACATGGAGTCTTGCTCTGTTGCCCAGGCTGGAGCGCAGTGGTGCAACCACGGCTCACTGCAACCTCCACCTCCTGGGTTCAAGTGAGTCTCCTGCCTTAGCCTCCGGAGTAGCTGGGTGTGTGCTACCATGCTCAGCTAATTTTTGTATTTTTAGTAGAGATGGGGTTTGACCACATTGGCCAGGCTGGTCTCGAACTCCTGACCTCAGGTGATCCACCCGCCTCAGCCTCCCAAACTGCTGAGATTACTGGCGTGAGTCACGGTGCCTGGCCGGATGTCACTAAATTTAGAACTTGAATTTACTAACTAATACGTAGAGGGTTTTTTTTTTTTCTCACTTCAATATGATGTTACATGAGTGCGATAAAACAGCATCTGTAAATATACTTCTATCACTCCTCAAAGCCTTCAGTAATCAAATTTGTGATCAAATGTCAACTCATCAACAGCCATTTTTAAGGAAACTTCCCTAAAGTAATAAATATTGTACAGGTATTTTTAAAATTAAAACTTGTATCAATTTTCAATTCAGAGACAAATGTTTCTGACAACTAAGTAAAGTGAGAAGCTGAGTTTTCAACAAAGGCAGCTACACACCTTTTTGTTTTTCAGACCTAACAATTATTCAGGACAGTTTGGTCTCAGTTCCCATGACTTAAGATTTTATCATTATTCCAATCTGAATATGGTAGATTGCAGTTAATACTAACTAAATACCTAAGAATAAAATAATACAAATAATCACTGTTCTTAGACAAGCTATTTTGCCATTGTTTTTCACTTTCACTTGGAAAAAACTAGTGAGCAAAACTTAGGATTCTAAAACAGTTCAAGACCTCTGATAGGCAAGGTATGAAGAAACAGTCAAGTAAATCATCTTAAAAGCTCAGCTAATAGGGTAAGTGCCAGAAACCTATGGCAGGAATACCCAGCAATACTTTCCCTTCTTCTGCAGACATTGTAGCATGGTATAAGTGAGGAATCAAGAGACCTGGGTTCTAGTTCCAAGTCTGCCCTTATTAGCAATGTGTCACTTCCCCTCTCAGACCCTAAATTTCACTTTCAGTTAAAAGGGAAGGCTGGGCTAAAATGATCTCCAGTCCCTTCCTACTCTAAAAATGTTATGATTCTATCCTTCTTCCAAGGCCTCAAAAATATTTTGGCTGCCACTAAAAAAAAAGAGTGCTGAAAATGTTACTTTTATTTTTACAACATGTTCTCAGTGCCAGCCTTTAGTATGTGTAAGTATAAACCACATGAGTTAGCAGGGGCATTCATCTCATATATAATTTACCCAGTAAATACTTAATTTCAAATGTATGGGTCTTGAACTATGTACCAAATACCATTAAGTTAAACTAAAAGGTTAAAAAAAAATCACAAAAGATTTACCAAGAACAAAAGCTTATCAATACAAGCACACTATTAAACCTCAATATAAAGACATTTAGAGTTGGAAGGGTTCTCAAGAGTGTAATCCCCTCAATTTAAAGATGAGGAAATAAAATGACTCACAGTCCAGGGCTCTTTTCTAGTATACCACACAATTCCTCCTCTCTTTCCTGCTCTATCAAAAGACAGCCCGGTAGCAGAAAGAACACCAGACAGTCAAACTGATCTGGGTTCTAGACCTAGCTCCACCATTAATTTGCTGTGGCAGCTTTTACAAGTTCCTTTCTCTCTCTAGGCTTCAGTTTTCACAACATTTTACACGAAGGAGTTTAACTAGATGT
Source organism: Symphalangus syndactylus (assembly GCF_028878055.3). Classification (NCBI taxonomy): domain Eukaryota; kingdom Metazoa; phylum Chordata; class Mammalia; order Primates; family Hylobatidae; genus Symphalangus; species Symphalangus syndactylus. The sequence continues at coordinate 121,853,968 of NC_072447.2, read as the reverse complement.
CCCTTCTAGCTGCAACAGGCTATGATCTTGCAAAATTCTTATCTGACTAAACAAAAATACACGTTGCTGAAAGAAAGTGGAATTTCTTGCCAAGAGAACAAAAAAGTTTGGGCTGCTGGTTTTAATGAAGATGTATCAGTTCAATTCAGCAACTTGGTCCTAAAGCATTTTACTCCAGAATTTACCAGGGGAGGATCTCTGTCCACCTCTCTGTCACTGCTCTCATCGTCCTCCACAGAAAAAAAAAAAAATACTGGACTAGGAGTCTGAAGAGCTGGTTTCAAATCCCAGCTCTGCCACTTAAAAGCTCTCTCCTAGGACAAATTCACTTAACCATCTCTGAGTTTAAGGTTCCTAGGCCAGGCGCGGTGGCTCACACCTGTAATCCCAGCACTGTGGGAGGCCGAGGCGGGCGGACCATGAGGTTAGGAGTTCAAGACCAGCCTGACCAACATGGTGAAACCCCGTCTCTACTAAAAATTAGCTGGGCGTGGTGGCGCACACCTGTAATCCCAGCTACTCAGGAGGCTGAGGCAGGAGAATCTCTTGAACCTGGGAGGTGGAGGTTGCAGTGAGCAGAGATTGTACCACTGCACTCCAGCCTGGGCAACAGAGCGAGACTCCATCTCAAAAAAAAAAAAAAAAGGTTCCTCATACGTAAAAATAAAGATAAAAATGAGAAAACCTGGGCCTGGTGAGATGGCTCCTGCCTGACAGTAATCCCAGCGCCCTGGGAGACTGAGGTGGGAGGATTGCTTGAAGCCAGGAGTTTGAGACCAGCCTGGGCAACATAGCAAGACCGCATCTCTAAAAAAAAACTTTAGCTGAGCAGGGTGGTATGCACCAATGGGAAGATAACTTGAGCTCAGGAGTTTGATGCTGCAGTGAGCCATGATCTCACCACCTCTTCAGCCTGGGCAACAGAGTGAGACCCTGTCTAGAAAAAAAAAAAAAGAAAGAAAAAGAAAAAAGAAAAGAATAAAGAAAATCTGACCTAAAATATCAATTAAAAAGCATTATAAATATGGCATATATTGCAACGCTGGGCAAGTGAAGATCATCTGCCACTGTGGAAAAGTAGGCTATATTGGAATTAAAAGTCTCTAAAAAAACTGGGCTGATTTTTAACTTATTAAATTTGCTTTCAAAGAGTAGATTAACAAAGCTGAAGACATCATTGGAAGGAAAATGCAAGAAATAAATTAATTTTAGGAAATAGCCTGTGTATTAGGATTGTGCTAATTAACAAAACATGAGGTAAGTCTCCACTGCCTATTCAATTTACTACAATTTGTTGACATAGTCTGTGTACTCCCAAACACACAACAGCAAGGAACATTTCTGAAGTGCCCAAATTCAGTCTATTAACCTTAGAAATTGTATAGTTTGCCACTCCAGGTCATATCAAGGAACAGAACATATTTCTGATGACCAATATCTAGTAAGGCAATCTGTTTCCACAAATCAAGATTTCTCACTACATTTCTAGGTTATAAGTTGCCCACCCAGATCTCCTCACGGTGTCTTATGCAAATGTACAACCTTCCACAAAGGATAGAGGAAAATGTAAATGATGCTAACCTTTTTTCTGCCCTCAGTGCTGCCAGTTCTTTTCAGATGCAATTCTCCAGATTAGTCTATTCTCTTTCCAATCCTTTAATACAGAAAGGAGCCCTGAAATCCACAAACTGACCCTATAGTTTTATCCATAGAACTCAATACACTTAGTAATTGGGCAGGTTAAAGTTAAAATTAGAAAGCTGAGTTCCAAAAAAACTTTTTTCAGTTTTCACCTAATATCAGAGGATCAAAGTGCTTGAGAAGCTATATTATCTCATGAGGGAAGAAGTGACTCTATCAATTCTATCAAAATGACTCATCCGGTTTAGATAAGTAAAATAGCTCCAAGTTCTATATATCTCCCAAAGTAAGCTCTGTGTAAAGTTAACAAATTTGCCAATGCCAAGAAAGGAAGGAGAAAAGCATGAACATTTTGAATGTTTTCTCTGTGCCCAGGTACTGGACTAGACAGTTTACACAGGTCCTGATATAACTTGCGTCCTTTGAAATTAAACTTATTCAATGGAAAGAAACAATATCCACAGAGTAGTTCTAAACTGATCATCTCATAAACTGATGATTTCCCTCCCCCACCCCAATACACACACACAAAAGTACCAAAGGACTTGGTCTCTCATTTAATCTGAATTGTCAGTTCATTACTTTGAAGGGAAAACCACACACACAAAAATTAAGTTTCACGGAAATCCAATACATTTCAAAACCCAAATGTATTTCCTATGCTCTACACCTAGCTCTAAATTTGTCTCAGATATTGAACTTGAAGGAGATTAGGTGCCATCTCAAGATTGGCCACTGCCACCCCAAAATCCCACAACAGTGACATGAAGGTTGGTGGAAAGACACACACCTGAAATCTACCAACGTACATTGCTTTCTGATTTTATTACTGTAACTTTTTGGTGCATATTGTGTATAAACATACATTAGTTTTTAGAATGACTTCTAGCATGCGTGGCTAACTATACTTGCATCACAGCGGGTATTTCTCCCACGGAGTAAGTATGAGAATTGAAGGCAGTGAACTTCTGGAACCATATTAGTCTTTTATACTAACATGTACATTTTACCAATCCTCAAGTTCTTACAGCATGAAAATATATTTCACTGCCTCTATTTCCACGTACATTCGTAGGGGAGTTCGGCGAAATCGCTTTAAAGCACTACCCCAACTTTGAAAAGTGGAGAAATGGGTAAGTAAATACAAGTCCTAGTCAAGCGAGCATTCCAACTACTGTACTTCCTATTCAGAATCACCCATATTAATCACCACTAAAACATCTTGCAGAATTAGATAAAGAACACAAAGCTGGGGCTCTCCTTCCAATCACCAGATTACTCAGCACTTGTTTGTCCCTCTGCGGTCAGTTGTGCACATTTCTTCTGTCTGGCCATCCTTTTAGACCGCATTCTTCCTAATAGGGACCGTGTATTCGATTTCCTTTACCTCACGATAAGGTGTTATTTTAATAAAACACTGTTGATCTAGAGTACATTCGCTAGAGGACTTTCTTAAGCAGATACCCAACCTTCCCCCCGCTCCTTTTCGCTGTGTGCAAGAAAAAGAGGACGGCAAATAGGGGAGAGTTACAGCCACCTCTGAAGTGAATAGGTAAGTTAGCGGTAAACGGGAGGATGAAAAACTACAAGTTACATTTCTCCTGTTACTGCTCCTTTAATGTACGGTACCCGAGGCCAAAACGGATGTTTGAAAGGTAAGCTCAGAACCCCACAGATACAAATCTCCGACTCAGGCACGTAAGCTGTTCCCCCTCACAGAAGGCTGGATCAGAAGAGAAACGGGCTCCGAGAGAGACCCTGGGACCGTTCAGTAGGGAATCGGCCGGGAGGCTGCCCGAGGTGGCTGACTCCCCCTTCTCCGAGTCACCCCGCCCTAAGAAGCCTCAGGTCTGGGTTCTGAAGTGCTCCAGTGAGACGGGGAGGAACACCGGTGGCGGACACAGCGGGACCTGGGAGAGGTGTAGGGGGAAGGCACAGGAGATGCGGTGGGCTTGGGATGCCCGGCTTCCTGCCATAGCTGCAGTTACTTACCCCACGGGGTAGCCGCCCCCTAGGTGCACATCTTCAGGGGCATCATAGAATTCCTCGGTGTCGCTTTCCGACGCCATTTATAGGACACACCCGCGGGTGAGGGGGCCGGCGCCGCCTGGAGGAAGGGTGACTCTTGTCTCCTCCTCGTCGACCTCCACCCGGGCGAGACTGGGGAAGTGGGTCTCAGGCGAGGCTGAGGGAGCAGACGATCTGTAGCGAAGAGACTGTTAAGGAAAGGGGGCCGCCCTCAGTTGCCGGGCTTCGGGAATGACCGGCAAAGCGGCCGCCTGAAGAGGCGGCGGTGGGTCCAGGGAATGTTGCTGCCACCGCTCCCAGTGATAGGTGTATAAGGAGCGCGAAAGAGGCGGTGGCTCCTCGCAGTAGGGGAGGAAGGGCGCGCCGGCTACAGCGGCTCCAGTTTCTCCCGCAGCAGCAATTTACAGCAGCTGGAAGAGCTAGTTGCCCGCAAAATACCGACGCGCACCTACCCTCGCGAGATTTCGGGAGGGGCGGTAACACGCGGGCGGGGCGACGAGGTGGCGGGGGCGGTTCCAGAGAGGCAGAGCTCCGATTACTTCTGCCCGAGAAGCCTATCAAAACGGCGCAAGCGCGTTGAGGGCGTTCGGTGAGGGCCGGAAGTAGCCAAGAAGGGAGGGGGTGAGCCTCCCGAAGGGAGGAGTCTAGGACCTGCGCAGGAGCGGCGTGGTGCCCTGGCTCTGAGAGCGCGCGCCCGACGTAGGTGGGGTCAGGCAGAACGTCTTAACTCCCTAACTCTGCAGTTCCAAAGAGACGCGTTTTGAGAGGGATGATTTTGAGTCGGTCTTTTACTTGTAAAGAAATACTCTCTGGAAACGTTGGTGTGGACATTTTGGCGTATATTTACGACGTCTTACTATCCAAGCCCGGAATGTCCCACCCTAGGGCGTCGGCAGGTCCACCACCTCTGGCGTTACAAGAATAACTCGCCCTTATTCACTACGAGATCTCTAATTGAGATCCCTAGATATGATCCTGCGGGCCAGAGGGTGGGGTCCTTGAGATATACACGGGGAGTGTGCCAGTTCCATGGAGTAATGATGGATTTATTGCTGGAGCTGAGCCAGTATAAGGCCTCCGGTTACTTTTTCTCCGCACATGTCTGTCGCTGCCAACACAATGTGAGAGAAGTTCTTACATACTGCCCAAGATGTGCGTCAGCTAAATGGTAAATATTTATTGAGCAGATATCATTGCAAGCCTACGAGCTAATGGCTTAATTCTGATCCTCAACTGCCCAGCATCCGGTGATAAAAATAGAAAGGTACTTTTTAAAAAACCGAGATGTTCCTTCTTAAACCACGGGTCATTGACCATCAAGGTGATAACATTGACTTTCGGTATGATCACACAGCATGTTTATTTCTCCAACTGACATCATGATAGGCATTTTGAGCTGTTCGTGCAGCCTCAATTAGTAGTCAAGAAAAGGCTGGATTGGAGCCAGGGGTATGGCCTCAGAGAAGCTGGAAAGGGGCTCTAGACTTTGTCAAGCAATCAGGGCAAGGTCTGCTGTGGTCTGGTGGACTTGGGTAAAAACCAAATGTCATATACTGTATATTCTATAATACCCCAGGGAGTTTAGGGAAAACACTGCATAATCAAATACATTAATATTTTTGCAGCAAGATATATGATTGTTCATACGGGATAAATAAATACAAGTAAATAGCCTCATTCAGTTTGAGTCAGACGCTTCTGGCAAGTAAGTTTAGGATAGATCTATTTGACTGTCAAATAAATTACTAAAAAAAAACAAAAACAAAAACAAAAAAAACCCAGAAACTTGGTTTCCAGAGCTTTCCGAGTTTCAGAATTGGAGACAAAGGATTTGTGGATCCTTGTGAGGGTATGACTTTTGTCAAACCTAAAAATTATTAGGTTTTATGTGCTTTTTTTTTTTTTTGAGACGGAGTCTCGCTCTGTCGCCCAGGCTGGAGTGCAGTGGCGCAATCTCGGCTCACTGCAAGCTCCGCCTCCCGGGTTCACGCCATTCTCCTGCCTCAGCCTCTCCGAGTAGCTGGGACTACAGGCGCCCGCCACCACGCCCGGCTAATTTTTTTTATTTTTAGTAGAGACGGGGTTTCATCGTGGTCTCGATCTCCTGACCTCGTGATCCACCCGCCTCGGCCTCCCAAAGTGCTGGGATTACAAGCGTGAGCCACCGCGCCCGGCTGGTTTTATGTGTCTTAAACACGTTAATTAACTTCCGAGGTATAAAAATGTAACTCAAAGTACTAACTTTTAAAAACGTTTTGCTCACTAAGATAGGTTTTTTTGTTTTCTTTTTGGATTATGGAAAGATACCAGATATAAGGTAGGGAAAGTTATATTTATGGAAAGATGTAACTGCCTGAATGTATTCTCTTCCTAGATATCTAATAGTGAATTTATGGCTTACAAAGAAAAAAAGTTAGTTTTCTCTATTTGATAGAGGTGTTAGTTCCAGGCGCGGTGGCTCACGCCCGTAATCCCTGCACTTTGGGAGGCCGAGGCAGGCAGATTTATTGAGCTCAAGGGTTTCAGACCAGCCTGGGCAACATCGTGAAACCCCGTCTCTACAAAAAATTCAAAATTTAACTGGGTGTGGTGGCATGTGCCTATGGTCTCAACTACTGTGGAGGCTGAGGTGGGAGAATCGCTTGAGCCCAGGAGGTTGAGGCTACAGTGAGCTGAGATAGCACCACTGCACTCCAGACTGGGCAGCAGAGCCACACCCTGTCTCACACACACACACACACACACACACACACAAAACAAACAAACAACAACAACAACAAAAAACATGCCGTGTGTGGAAACCAGTCACTCAGTTCAGTAAACATATACAATTTGGTGTCATGCAGCGTTTTTAGATGCTGAGGACAATTCACAGATTAAAAAGACAACTAGATCCGGCGTGGTGGCTCACACCTATAATCCCAGCACTTTGGGAGCCGAGGTGCGTGGATCACTTGAGGTCAGGAGTTCGAGACCAGTCTGGCCAACATGGCAAAATCCTGTCTCTACTAAAAATACAAAAGTCAGCTAGGCGTGGTGGCACTTGCCTGTTGTCCCAGCTACTCGGGAGGCTGAGGTAGGAGAATTGCTTGAACCTGGGAGGCGGAGGTTGCAGTGAGCTGAGGTCCCGCCACTGCATTCCAGCCTGGGCGACAGAGGGAGACTCTTGTCTCAAAAACAACAACAACAAAAACAAAACAGAAAAAGACAAGTTTGCCTACAAAAAGCTAATAATCTAGCAGTGGAGACAAATACAGAGTCCTAGTTTGGTGCTTTTTTTTTTTTTTCAATATACCCTATCAGCTCCCTTGGACCTTTTAAGCTGTCTTAAACATAATACTTAGAAAAAGGTAAAATGGATAGGAATGATAAACTGGTAACATTTTTAGAGCTTTTAAAGTTGTCCGTTTAAATGCTTTTATCAATTGCATGAGAAAGCCAATTGCTAGAATGAATTGCTGGAAACGTTAAAACACATGTAAATACTGCCCATCATCACTTTTTTTTTTTTTTTTTTGAGATGGAATCTCGCTGTGTCACCCAGGCTGGAGTGCAGTGGCTGGATCTCGGCTCATTGCAAGCTCAGCCTCCTGGGTTCATGCCATTCTCCTGCCTCAGCCTCCCGAGTAACTGGGACTACAGATGCTAGCCACCACGCCCAGCTAATTTTTTTGTATTTTTAGTAGAGACGGGGTTTCACCGTGTTAGCCAGGATGGTCTCGATCTCCTGACCTCTTGATCCATCTGCCTCGGTCTCCCAAAGTGCTGGGATTACAGGCGTGAGCCACCGCGCCCGGCCCCATCGTCACTTTTAAAGATGGAAAAGATGTGTTTATTTTGCCTGAAATATCAGTTCTTGAGTTTTAAAGCAGCAGATTTTAGGTATCATCCAAGGCAGTGGTTTTGAAGCTTTTTTCTGTATTAGAAATGGAAACTTAATCAAACTTAATTTTATGCAAAAGTCCATATAGTATACAAATAAAAACTGCTCTATTTGAAACAGGGTTTCAATGTTGAGGTCCCTGTCTGTTTGACCTTCCTTGAATCTCCAGAGACTGTCCTAAGGCCCAATAAAAAAAAGAACAAATGAAAAACTATTGGTCCAAAGCAGAGATTGGAAAATTATGGTCCACTGAACAAATCCGTCCCGCTCTCTGTTTTTTTTGTTGTTGCAATTTTAAAAGTTCACTTTTAATAGGTAAACATTATTAGAGTAACAAATCAAATCAGTTTCAAAACATAATTTGTGTATACTTACACACTTGTAGTCATTGCTGTCAGTTACTGTCACATTAAAACAATTATCCAAAAATCATGAAAAATAAGGATTTGTATTTTAAAATATTTGCTTAGTTTTTCAATTTACAGATTTATGGTTTACATATTTAAGTTTTTTAGACTGTTAATTTCAAAATAATAGGGACAGTGTAACTTTATTTTTTTATTTTATTATTATTATACTTTAAGTTTTAGGGTACATGTGCACAACGTGCAGGTTTGTTACATATGCATCCATGTGCCATGTTGGTGTGCTGCACCCATTAACTCATCATTTAGCATTAGGTATATCTCCTAATGCTGTCCCTCCCTCCTCCCCCCACCCCACAACAGACCCCGGAGTGTGATGTTCCCCTTCTTGTGTCCATGTGTTCTCATTGTTCCATTCCCACCTACGAGTGAGAACACGCAGTGTTTAGTTTTTTGTCCTTGCAATAGTTTGCTGAGAATGATGGTTTCCAGCTTCATACATGTCCCTACAAAGGACATGAACTCATCACTTTTTATGGCTGCATAGTATTCCATGGTGTATATGTGCCACATTTTCTTAATCCAGTCTATCGTTGTTGGACATTTGGGTTGGTTCCAAGTCTTTGCTATTGTGAATAGTGCCACAATAAACATACGTGTGCATGTGTCTTTAGAGCAGCATGATTTATAATCCTTTGGGTATATACCCAGTAATGGGATGACTAGGTCAAGTGGTATTTCTAGTTCTAGATCCCTGAGGAATCGCCACACTGACTTCCACAATGGTTGAACTAGTTTACAGTCCCACCAACAGTGTAAAAGTGTTCCTATTTCTCCACATCCTCTCCAGCACCTGTTGTTTCCTGATTTTTTAATGATGGCCATTCTAACTGGTGTGAGATGGTATCTCACTGTGGTTTTGATTTGCATTTCTCTGATGGCCAGTGATGATGAGCATTTTTTCATGTGTCTTTTGGCTGCATAAATGTCTTCTTTTGAGAAGTGTCTGTTCATATCCTTCACCCACTTTTTGATGGGGTTGTTTGTTTTTTCTTGTAAATTTGTTTGAGTTCATTGTAGATTCTGGATATTAGCCCTCTGTCAGATGAGTAGGTTGCAAAAATTTTCTCCCATTCTGTAGGTTGCCTGTTGACTCTGATGGTAGTTTCTTTTGTTGTGCAGAAGCTCTTTAGTTTAATGAGATCCCATTTGTCAATTTTGGCTTTTGTTGCCATTGCTTTTGGTGTTTTAGACATGAAGTCCTTGCCCATACCTATGTCCTGAATGGTATTGCCTAGGTTTTCTTCTAGGGTTTTTATGGTTTTAGGTCTAACATGTAAGTCTTTAATCCATCTTGAATTAATTTTTGTATAAGGTGTAAGGAAAGGATCCAGTTTCAGCTTTCTACATATTGCTAGCCAGTTTTCCCAGCACCATTTATTAAATAGGGAATCCCACTCTCCGTTTTTGTAAATAACATATTGTTGGAACACAGCCAGTACTATTCGTTTAAGTATTGCATATGGCTGCTATCATGGCAGAGTTGAGTAGCTGGGACAGAGACTGTGTGACCCACAAAGCCTAAAATATTTACTATCAGGCCTTTTTTACAGAAAAATTTTCAGATCCTTGGTCTATAAGATACTATTTTCTAGGGTATCTCAGAACTAAAAATACCCTCAAATTGAATAGTTTCAGCACATCATATGATGCTGCAAAATCATGTGTGTAGATAAAAATAAGAATAAAACCTTTCCTACCTGGCTCATTCCCAATGACTATTAAAATTTCATAGATCTAAGGGTAAGGTGGGTTTAAGGAAAATTTTTTTTTTTTTTTTTTTTTTTTGGTTTTTTTTTTGAGACGGAGTCTCGCTCTGTCACCCAGGCTGGAGTGCAGTGGCGCGATCTCGGCTCACTGCAACCTCCGCCTCCCAGGTTCACGCCATTCTCCTGCCTCAGCCTCTCCGAGTAGCTGGGAATACAGGCGCCTGCCACCACGCCCGGCTAATTTTTTGTATTTTTAGTAGAGACGGGGTTTCACCGTGGTCTCGATCTCCTGACCTCGTGATCCGCCCGCCTCGGCCTCCCAAAGTGCTGGGATTACAAGCGTGAGCCACCGCGCCCGGCCAGGAAAATTTTTATGCTTAACTAAATTCCTTATCTGCATAGCAAATACTCTACTCTCCAAAGACTAGAGGTCACAGCTACTGTATGGAACAACTTATCTGTGGGATGTTCATTCTCTCCTCTTGGCAAGAATAATACAAACTGGCAACATCCTTAAGGCCAATTTTGCCTCAACCCCAAGGGTAACCAGTCACTCAGAACATCAGTGTTCCAAGTACATCCTAATGCATGTAGCCTTTTGTTACAAACAAGAGCTAAAGTGATAACTCAGGAAAAATAATTTTTTATGTACAGCGTTAGGTGATTTGAGACATAATGTTGACAGGAAAAGATTTAATATTACTCACTATGTTGCCCAGGCTGGTCTTGAACTCCTGGCCTCAAGTGATCATCTTGCCTTGGCCTCCCAAAGTGTTGGGATTACAGGCGTGAGCCACTGTACCTGGTCTACAACCTGCAACCCTTCTGATACCTACTTCCACAAGCAAATTTTAGGTCTGTTTCAAAATAAAGTACCATCTTTATTGTAGCATTTATATATTTCCTAATCATTTTACATGTGTAAAACTGTGCTGCCATTTTTATTAGGTTCATATCTTTTTGTGTATATATCACTGATGAAATTTTTGAATGTTGTGCCCCTACCCCATTTTCCCCATAAGCCTTGTGGTTTTTATTGAACAATTTTGCATAGCAGAGTGATTTTTAGGAATGCCCATGCCCCTTTATAGCAGAACTGACTGTGGTCCAGATGTGGTAGCTTCAGGTATGGCTGGATCCAGGGCCCAAGATATATCAATACACTCTCTCTTTCTGTCCATCTGCTTCTTTTTGTGCTTTGGCTTCAATTTTCCTACTGCAAACAACTTCTTTCTTGTAGTTAGTGAAGATGGCTGCAAGGAACTTTAGCTTATAATGTCTTAATAACTCTCAGTCCCAAAGGAAGTGAGACTTTCTCTGTCAGTGTTTATATATTAAATTTCAGAGAGGATGTTGATTGGTCTTAGGAGGCCCATCTAGCTAGGAGCATACAGAATTCTCATTTGTTCAGGCCTGGGTCAGCTGATTCCTTGCCACTTGCCAAATCAGGAGAGACTACTATGATTATCTTCCTTACTAGGACTGCATAGAATGTTTTTTCAAGGAAAGGATACTAGCAAAACAAACAAACAGACAAACAAAAGGATACTAGCAGACAGTAGCAACATGTTTATATAAGTTATTAAGGGATAAGTCTCTATATAGATTGACATGAAAAGACTTCATAAAGTGTTAAATGAAAACAGATGTTACAGAATACTGTATAGAATAATCCCATTCATGTCAGTCATTTATCTATGCACATGTGTATACCTCTGTGTATGGAGAATTCTGGAAAAATATTCACAAAGGATTAAGGCGAGCATCTTTTGTTGCTGATTAAAATAATAATAATAAGAGGTTTGTGCCTTATGTGTACCTTTGTGTAATGATTTTCTACAGTGAATATGCATTACTTTGTAAATAAGGGGGAATTATTAAAAGAAAATATATAACCTATCATATGCAAGGTAGATTTACATACAAAATTAAGATCTAAAATTAATTTCCAACACAGTGCATAACTGTGAGTCCTGGGCCTATTGTAGGTAAGACGGTTTCTGGAACACTTCAATAAATACCACCAAGAAGCTGAACTTTGAAAAAATACCCACAAAGCAAATCTTGAAATGCAATTAGTCTACCAGTAGAAAGTCATATTTTCTGCACTGCAAGCCTGACACATAAAGAGAATAAGTAATGGTAATTTCTAAAGCAACTAGAAATGGTGAATCTGTGAAACAGGTTGGGAGCTTTTTGGAGCAAGGTTGGAGGTATACTTCTAACAATATGGACTAAGCATAATTTTGTTTTTCAAAACATTAAGTATATATGGTGTGATCTGAAGAGAAATGAATAAAGGCACATGAACTTTATCCTTCAAAAAAATTATTCTGGGTCACAAACTGGAGAAGATGTCTTTTGTCTACCACCCATGGCATCTTTCTTTATTTTTTTTAAATGCTTGAAACTCAATCTAAAGGCAAATATTTATATAGAAATGTCAATCACCAGGCTAATATACACATACACACACACACTCAACAGCAACAACTAGAATTTTCTGGTGCTATAGACTGTGTTCTCTCAAAATTCATATGTTGAAACCTAATCCCCAATGTGATGGTATCTGGAAGTGGGAATGAACTTTAAAGGTCATTAGTCCAAGCCTCATATCTCATAGATGAATTCCTTCTACAAACTTCACCAATAAATGGTCATTCAAGGACATGGAGTTTAGTATTTATCCAATCAATTTTTTGGTAACCTCTAATGTTAGCAGATTTATTCATTTTATTTGGCCCAAATCTACATTTCTGTAATTTTCATCCACTGGTTATCATTCTGGTTACTAAGTCCATACAAAACCTTTCATCTTTTCAAAGATGGTTATCAATTCTCTGTAGTATGTTTCTCTTGGGAATATATACTGATATGTTTACACCGAATGCGTTCAGAGACAGATAAATGGGAATTTTGACTACACAATTAAGGTGGTGCATTAAATAAATATGCAATAATATGTGTAGATACTATACATGTCCACCATATGTGTACAGTACCTGTTTAATGGTATGTTCTCTGTGTGTACCTAGTAATAATATGGTTTTTTGTTTCTTTTTTATTGTTGTTTTTGTTGTTTTGAGACAGAGTTTTGCTCTTGTCGCCTGGGCTGGATTGCAATGGCGCGATCTTGGCTCACCACAACCTCCACCTCCCAGGTTCAAGCGATTCTCCTGCCTCAGCATCCTGAGTAGCTGGGATTACAGGCATGTGCCACCACACCTGGCTAATTTTTGTATTATCAGTAGAGACGGGGTTTCACCATGTTGGCCAGGCTGGTCTTGAACTCCTCACCTCGTGATCCACCCGCCTCAGCCTCCCAAAGTGCTGGGATTACAGGCGTGAACCACCACACCCGGCCAATAATATGTTACGTGACAATAGTTATTCATACTTTCCAAGACAGTTTCATCTATTATTTAATGATAATATAATCACTACCATTAAATTAGTGCTTACTAGGTAACAGGCACCACATTAAGTACTTTGCATATATTATTTCACTTAATTCATACACTAAATGAAGAAGATGCTACTATTATACCCATTTTACAGGTAGGGAAATTGAGGTTTAGAAGAGTTAAGTAATTTGCCCTATGTTTCACAGCTAGTTTTTAGTGGTCAGGATTTGAGCCCAAGGCCTTCTGAATTCAGAGCCTGAACTCTTAAGCACTTTAAGGGTAGGAAAGATCATATTATCACCTTTACTTTACAAATGTGAAAACTGAGATGTTGAAAGTGGTGACATGCCTCAGGTTACACTTTGATTTGATTTTATTATTTTATTTTTTCATTACCTCTCCAGAGTTTGAAGTTTTACTAGCCTGCAACAAATGAGGCATGTTAATGAGTGAAGTATCTAAAACAATAATATTGCAACAAGTAAAAAAGCAATTGGTTGATTTTTTTTCATTTTTTATGGTATGCTTTATCTAAATGGGTACATCTCAACACTGGGGGGTTGTGGTAGGCAGTATTCCAAGATGGCCCCCAGGATTCCCAGCCCCTGGTATACACACATCCCCCAGTTATTCAGTCCCAAACTAATCTAGACGCTGTTGTGAAGAGATTTGTCTGATGTGATTCAAGTTCCAAATCAGTTGACTTTAAGATTAGGTAGATTAGGCTGGGCATGGTGGCTCATGCCTGTAATCCCAGCACTTTGGGAGGCTGAGGCGGGCGGATCATGAGCTCAGGAGTTCGAGACCAGCCTGACCAACATGGTGAAACCCCCGTCTCTACTAAAAATACAAAAATTCCCCAGGGCCTGTCATGGGGTGGGGGGAGGGGGGAGGGATAGCATTAGGAGATATACCTAATGTAAATGACGAGTTAATGGGTGCAGCACACCAACATGGCACATGTATACATATGTAACAAACCTGCACGTTGTGCACACGTACCCTAGAACTTAAAGTATAATAATAAAAAACAAACAAACAAACAAACAAACGAAAAAAAACAAAAATTAGCTGGGCGTCATTGCGCATGCCTGTAATCCCAGCTACTCAGGAGGCTGAGGCAGGAGAATCGCTTGAACCTGGAAGGCGGAGGTTGCAGTGAGCCCGAGGTTGCAGTGAGCCCAGATCGCACTCCAGCCTGGGTGACAGAGTGAGACTCTGTCTCAAAAAAAGAAAAAAAAAGATTAGGTAGATTATATAGATGGATCTGGCCTAATTACATGAGTTCTTTAAAAGCAGAGAGATTTTTTTCTGGCTGATGGGGAAGAGGAAGTCAGAAAAATGCACTCTGGCTGGCCTAGATGAAAACAAACATCTATGCTGTGAACTGCCTATGAGGGCCATGAGGTGTGGATTATGGGTGGCCTCTAAGAGCTGAGAGTGAACCCCCAGCTGATAGTCAGCAAGGAAATGGGAACCTCAGTCCTGTGGCTGCAGGGAACTGAAGTCTGCCAACAGTCAGCAGGAGCTTGGGAGAGGACCCCAAGATCCAGATGTGAATGCAGCCGGGCTGACACCTTGGTTTCAGCCTTGTGAGACCCTGAGCAGAGAGCCTAGTCACACTGTACTCAGATTTCTGGCTTACAGAACTGTGAGCTAATAAACTGGCATTGTTTTAAGCCACTAACCTTGTGGTAATTTGTAATGAAGCAATAGAAAACTACTACAGGGATAAATATCCTTATCCTCTCTCCTGGTTAAGAACCACAGATCTAGGCAGGTCATGATAAAAGCACATGTAATACATCAACATGGACTGTTTGCTTTCTGAAGTCCTTGAGTGCCGTTGGGAATAAATGTAACACTGGAGTGAACATTACGTTGTGTTTCTCTTAACAGAAAAACACTGAATTCAGAAAAAATAACCTAACATGCATTTAAGATATGAAAGAAATGTTTAGCATCATATACACCACACACACACTGTGCCCCAAATTCAAACCCATTTACAAAATGTTCCCCAGAACCCCAGCAATCCTCCTGCGCATGTGATGTTAGGGACTGCCTGATTCCTGCTTCTGTGGTCTTTCCCATTGGGTGAATCTGCTTGCCTTTAGAACTTGCGCTCAGTTCCAATGTCAATCTTTATTTTTTTCATTCCAAATACTTTTAGATTTTAAGGTATAATTGACAAATAAAAATTGTATATATTTATGGTGTACAATGTGATGTTTTAAATATATATACACACATTGTGAAATGATTAAATCAAGCTAGTTAACACATCCATTACCTCACATATGTATCACTATTTTGTGGTGAGAACATTTAAAATCTACTTTTAGCAATTTTCTTTTTTTCATACCTTAGACTTTCAAATGATGTACTCGTGTGTGTGTGTGTGTGTGTGTGTGTTATTATGTCGAACACTTGCAGAACTCTTTCAGACTGAAAACTCACACCCTTCAAATCAGGCAAATTCTCCATTATTTGTTTGCTAATTTCCTGCTTCCTATTTTTCTCTGTTCTCTTTTCTATAACTTATATTAGCCATTGGTCTCATTTTCCATGTTTATTTTCACTTTTTCTTTTTTTAACTTTAAGCTCAGGGGTACAAGTGTGGGTTTGTTACATAGGTAAACTTGTGTCATAGGGGTTTGTTGTACAGATTATTTCATCATCCAAGTATTAAGCCTAGTACCCACTAGTTGTTTTTCCTGATCTTCTCCCTCCTCCGAACCTTCTCCCTCCAATAGGCCCCAGTGTGTGTTGTTCCATTTGTGTCCATGTGTCCTCATCATTTAGCTCCCACTTATAAGTGAGAACATGTGGTATTTGGTTCTCTGTTCCTGAGAGTTTGCTAAGGATAATGGCCTCCAACTCCATCCATGTCCCTGCAAAGGACATGATCTCATTAATTTTTTATGGCTGCAAGCAATTTTCCATTATATAATACATTATTATTAACCATATTCACCATGTTGTGCAATAGATCTCCAGAACTTATTCCTCCTGTCTAACTAAAACTTTGTATCTTTTGACCAATATCTTCCCATTTCTTGGCTATGGCCCCTTACTCCCCCTAGGCCCTGGCAACCACCACTCTACTCTCTGTCTCTATGAGTTTGACATTTTTAGATTTCACATGTAAGTGATATCATGCAATAGTTGTCTTTCTGTGCCTGGCTTATTTAACTTAGCATAGTGTACTCCAGGTTCATCTGTGTTGTCACAAATGACTGTATTTCCTTCTTTTTAAAGGCTGAATAGCATTCCTCAATGTTAATCTTACTAGTGACCTTCCAGTGTCATTATCTGGTGTCACTGTGGTTGCATGATCATTCATCGCTTCTTCAACAAAATTAATAACAGATTAAGGGCTCACTATATGCCAGGTATTGTACTACATATCAGGTTAACAGTGGTATGGCCTGATCCTTGACTGAGCTTTTCATCTCCATTGTCTAATCCTGGAATCTGACACATAATCCATATCATCTGGGGATGGGGCTCCCATTAGTCATTGGCCAGTCCCTGAAAAACAAAATCCCTAACTTTTCACTTATGGTTTTTTGCCTATGTTCCTCACCTTTGAGGCCAAATCTTCAGCATATCAGCCTGCCGTGACTATACTCTTCCTATGTTTCCTAGCCAGTACTAAGTCTGAACTTGAAATCTAGCTTGCCCTGCTGGATTTTTTGTCTTCTTCTGTCATCCTGTCCACCTTTACACACTGCCCATCTAAGTCACAGTGGCTGGCTGGTATGGTTGGGAATATCTATTCCTTTAGACATGCCATATACCTCTTCAAGTTGGGAAATAGTAGACATAATTTTAGTTTTTCAAATTTTCTGACAAAGTTTTATACCCAAAATGATCATTTTGTGAAGAGTAGACAACTTGTTGTGGCCAGCTGTGGTGACTCAGGCCTGTAATCCCAGTACTCTGGGAGGCTGAGGCAGGCAGATCACTTGAGTTCAAGACCAGCCTGGCCCATATGGTGAAACCCTGTCTCTACTAAAAATACAAAAATTAGCCAGGTATGGTGGCACACACCTCTAGTTCCAGCTTCTAGCTACTCGGGAGGCCGAGGCAGGAGAATCACTTGAACTCAGGAGGTAGTGGTTGCAGTGAGCTGAGATCGCACCACTGTACTCCAGCCTGGGCAACAGAGTGAGACTCTATCTCAAAACAAAACAAAACACAACAAAACAAAACAGTAGACAACTTGTTTAGAAATGAACCATGGATCTGGCCTCAGTCTTGGGCAGAAGTCTGAAAGTCATGACCTAAGAAGAGGGATGAGGGTAAAAAGGAAATAATAATTTAGTCTGTACCTATGATCTAGCTTGTATTTTACAAGTTATCGCAATCATTTAATTCTCAAACCTTTCTCCACTATATTTTTATTTTCATTGTGTAGGTAGGAATCTAAAGCACAGTGGCACGGTCAAAATTTGAACTTAGGTGAGTACTGAGCCTTAAGTGCATGCTTTTTCTGGTATACCACACCAAATGCATACCTTTATCTCTATTTTTCCTTTTGGAAATTGCAGAATGGCTGAGCTAGGAGTTAGAATTAACAGAGCTCACCTATTGGATGCTGCTTCCGATTCTGAAAAAAAGTCTACATTGACCATACATAATTTCAGTTCTAGTATTCTGAAACAACCCACGAGTCTTATTCAAGCAACTAAACTCATTGTCCTTTGCTCTTTTAGAGGCTGACATCATGACTGGGTGCCTTGACTGTGGTCAATCCAGGATTCTCATGTAGGCTAATGAAGGGTTGGCATTAGCCTAATTAATTCAGTAGACAGAGTGAAGATGCTCATTAAATGTGGCCTGAATCTGAAGATTTGTACATTTCACTAATTTTGGAAAACTCTCAGCCATTAACTGTTGGATATTGCCTTTCTCCTATTCTGCTTAATATTTTCTTCTAGAACTCACATTAGATGCACAGTGGTCCTTCTTATTATATCCCCCATATGCTTTAACCTGTCTTTTGTATTTTTAAAATGTGTACTATGGTCTTTATTTGTGAACATATATTCGTTGGAACTTTCTCTTTGGAAATTCTTTGAGGCCTAGGTTTAAAGTGTATTCTTCCAGAGAAGAGTTGCACTTAACCCTGCTAGTAACTTGGAACGCTATCAATCCAGGATGATTTTAATTTCCAGTGTGAAATGTCTTGATCATACAGATAATGTGAAAGTTGAACCTAGACCTACCTGAGTACAAGTTTGGGGTTATGAAGCTTTCAAGGAGTTCTTTTTTTCCCCCTTATTTTTTCCCCATACTTCACAGAGCTAAAACCGAGGCAGGCCCATATCTCTACCATCTGCCTCTGAGTGGTAGTTTTACCCCCTGTTCATCTATTATCATTTGGGGATCTGACTTTAACCAGAGAAGAAGGGGGATAGTGTGTGTCTGATCCAATTTATAACCTTGCTTGGGCCCTGGAAGTTGTCTCCTTTGCCCCATGCACTTGAGTGATCCGTTAAAACTACTTTCTAGGGGCCAGGCGTGGTGGCTCATGCATGTAATCCCAGCACTTTGGGAGGCCAAGGCAGGCAGATCACCTGAGGTCAGGAGTTCAAGACCAGCCTGACCAACATCATGAAACCCTGTCTCTAATAAAAATGCAAAAATTAGCCAGGCGTGGTAGGGCATGCCTATAATTCCAGCTACTCAGGGGGCAGAGACAGGAGAATTGCTTGAACCCGGGAGGCGGAGGTTGCAGTGAGCTGAGATTGCGCCACTGCACTCCAGCCTAGGTGACAGAGTGAGACTCCATCTCAAAAACAAACAAACAAAAAAACAAAAACAAAAAACGAAAAAACCTACTGTCTAGGGTTGCTAGGAACCAATAGCTATCCAAAAGGAAATGCCAGATTTATAGCTTTCTTTTCCTTCTGGATTAATGCTAACATATCCTTACTGGCTCTTATTCTCGCCATCTCAACTATCAGTCATGCATTTAAAAGGATATATTCTATCTATCTATCCATCTATCTACCATCTATAATGTATCATCATTTTAAGATGTGCTATACTGGGTGGTATTTCTTTGGCTATCTCTTCTGCCATATAACCTCAGTTAAATTCTATTCCACAGAAAGATGGGGATTTGGATAGGCTGGATTCAGTTCTGATGGAGTTGTAATGGAAGCAGTCTTTTAGGCAGAAAGTAAAACTGTATAAAAGTTCTGCTTTTGGGGCTGTATTGATTAGGCTATTACATAGTTGTTGCAGTGGATATGTTATTATAGTGTTGTATTAGTCCGTTCTCACACTGCTATAAAGAAATATCTGAGACTGGGTAATTTATAAAAAAAGAAGTTTAATTGGCTCACAATTCCATGGGCTGTGCAGGAAACATGCTGGCCATCAACTTCTGGGGAGGCTTCAGGAAACTTACGATGATGATGGAAGGTGAAGGGAGAGCCAGCACTTCACGTGGCTGGAGCAAGAGGAAGAGAGAGAGAAGGGGGAGGTGCTACACACTTTTAAATAACCAGATCTCTTGAGAACTCTATCATGAGAATAGCACTAGGGGGATGGTGCTAAACCATTCATGAGAAACCACCCCTGTGATCCAATCACCACCCACCAGGCAACACTTCCAGCACTGAGGATGAGGATAACATTTCAACATGAGATTTGAGTGGGGACACAGATCCAAACTATATCAAGTATCTTTGAAAATAATGGTGTTTGAAGTCCTGGATCAGAGAGTGCACCATAGCTACTTCTACTGGCAGCAAGTCCTTGAAGGGGCCAGTTATTTTCTGGGCTGGATAACTGCAGAAAGTGGATCAAACACTGTTTGGGTAAAAGGTGAGAATTCATTTTTTCTAAGAGAGTGTGAGGCTATCTAGTCTGCCCAGGAAGGATAGAGTTTCAATCCATTTGAAACTGAGCTACTTTATTATTGAGGATCCATAACTTTTGTCTAAAAAGGAGTCTGAACCTATGAATTATGTTGTCTTAAATAAATAAATAAATAAATTTTAAGAAGGGGTCATTGATTTATTTGATTGAAATCTAAGTTTTCTTCCTTTGAGGCTACATTTGTTAGTGGACAGCCTTTCAATGAGGAATGAAAGTCAATGAGGCCAGTAACAGAAACCAGTTTCCCCTTGTCATATATCATAGGTAGGAAACTTGAAGTCTAGGCCATGTATCATACCATCCCTGGGAAAGACTTTCGACCCCATCAATCTCTGAGGATGCCCATTGTAAATGCAAAAGTCATTCTGTAAATTAGGGGGTTCAAGGCAAGAAGTGATTAACTAGTAATACCCTGAGCCGATGCTCCCCCAGGAGTAAGGGTTGGGATGGTAGTGGAGGAATGTTCATGGTTTTATTCAGGAAGTGTTGTGTTATGGACCTGTGTAGTGAAGGAAATGGGAGAATTTGTTTTCAGCTTAGACTCCAAACCAGGAGTGGCTTTTCAGAAGAAAAAAAAAAAAAAAAAAAAAAAAAAGCAGAAGGAATTTAAAATGCACCTCCCATTGTCTCACCTTGAAGAATGCTGATTTTAAAATTGAGAGCTTCAGAGAATGCAGATTGCTGGTTAGACCAGGGATTCTCGACCCCCATCCCCCATCCACAAACTTGGGTTTTGCCAAAATCTCATGTATCCTGGGCAGAAAGCACATGTCACTTGAAAAAGCTCCTCAGATGATTTTCATATATCCGCTTCCCTTCCAGCCAACCCCCGCTTTTGGAACTGTTGGGTTAGACATTGCCTGAAAGTATTGCCAATTCCTATTAACTAGTACAGCAGGTAGCCAGCCACTTGCAGAGCACATCAGGAGGAAATAAAGGTTAACATAGTAATAAATTAATTTTTGATACTTAGAGCAAGTGCATGGGATTCCTAATAAACACCCTGAAGCAAGAACTGGTTCTCCCACATCAGTCAGCATTGGTATGACAACTTGGGAGACATAGGGAATGATTCCTAGAATCTGAAAGGAAAATGTATGCAGGGTCTGTTCCTGAGAAAAGAGGATCTGGAGATTGATATCAAAACCCACCACAGACCCTTATAGTTTGCTTTATTAAAATATATGTAGTAAGTAAACAAGTAGTGTGTATCTGTGTGTGCATGAGCAAGTATATAGTTCTTGTTGTTAGAGTTCACTTTCTGTTACTCTCTCTCTCTCTCTTTTTTTTTTTTTTTTTGAGACGAAGTCTTGCTCTGTCGCCCAGGCTGGAGCACAATGGCGCAATCTCGGCTCACGGCAACCTCTGCCTCCCGGGTTCACACCATTCAACCGCCTCAGCCTCCCGAGTAGCTGGGACTACAGGCGCCTGCCACCACGCCCAGCCAGTTTCAACTACTCTTAACAGATGTCTCTGCTGTCTTCTTAAAGTCTCAAGTTAAAGATCTTTCCATACATCACACACTGTTATGGGTGCATTGCCTGCTGACCATAGTCAAGATCCTGATGCCTAAAGTGAACAAAGCTACATAAGCAGCATCTCTTATTGCAGTGGTTTTCAAACTATACACTCAACTGGAAAGCCTGTTAGAATACAGATTCTGGGACTTCACTCCAGATTTATTGAATTCTGATCTCTGGGAGATACCCAAAATCAGCACTTTTTTTTTTTTTTTTTTTTTTTGAGAGGGAATTTCACTCCGTCACCCGGGCTGGAGTGCAGTGGTGCGATCTCTGTTCACTGCAAGCTCCGCCTCCTGGGTTCACGCCATTCTCCTGCCTCAGCCTCCCGAGTAGCTGGGACTACAGGCGCCCGCCACCACTCCCAGCTAATTTTTGGTATTTTTAGTGGAGACGGGGTTTCACTGTGTTAGCCAGGATGGTTTCAATCTCCTGACCTTGTGATCTGCCTGCCTCGGCCTCCCAAAGTGCTGGGATTACGGGCATGAGCCACCGTGCCCGGCCAAAATCAGCATTTTAAGAAGCTTCCCCAAAATGACTGTGATGCAGGTGGTCCTTAGGTAACACTTTAAACAAAATTTATTTGAGGGAGCATTGCATTATATTTTCATGTTGTGAAGATTTGTCATTTCATTGTCAGGTTGAAGATTCCAGCCATAAATACTCGGAGACATCTGTGGACAAATGCCTTCCTTCTTCCAAGTGACTGTGAAATTTGGAGAGGTGTGTTCAGAAAATGGGATGTTAAAATATAAACATAAGAATCTTAAGTATCTGTAAATGCTTGTGGCAATTAGTGGTGGTGGGCATGCTTTTGAAGATGTGTATTCATTTTTTAATGGGAGGAAAGTATAAACTGGAAGAAGGTAAGCACATGCAGCCCATCATGCTAGGTGAGTGATTCATAGGTGTAGACTTGTAAAAAACAAATCCAAGGCCGGGCACTATGGCTCATGCTTGTAATCCCAGCACTTTGAGAGGCTGTGGCAGGTGGATCACCTGAAGTCAGGAGTTCGAGAACAACCTGGCCAAAATGGCAAAACCCCATCTCTACTAAAAATAGCCGGGCGTGGTGGCACAGGCCTGTAATCTCAGCTACTCAGGAGGCTGAGGCAAGAGAATCGCTTGAACCTGGGAGGCAAATGTTGTAGTGAGCTGAGGTCCCACCACTGCACTTCAGCCTGGGTGATAAAGTGAGACTCTGTCTAAAAAAAAAAAAAATCAAACCCCAAATTCAAGAGTGTTTTTGGGAAAAAAAGAAGAGACAAAAAACATGTGAGATGATCAGTGTCAGGGTCAGGAAGAAGCTTATGAGAGCTGGGTACAGAATGTATGATGGTGGCTGCAAAGTGCAGGATCCAGGGACAGTTGCAGACATTCAGTATGTTATAACCCTGTGGACAGCGACCAGGAATAGTGTGGAAGCAGAGCCTCTACCACAAGCAGGGAGGAGGAGATAGGGAGAAACAGGACATCCTAGGTGCAGCCAGAGGGAAACTAGTCAAGTGGGTGATGAGAGGTAGTCAGGAAGTTAGTGCTCTTTCAATCAGAAGCCAAAAAAACTGTCTGTTGAAGACCAGATAACAAAGGGCTTTGCCTCTTGAGAGACCAAAAAGGAAGTAAAAGCCTGTATTGTAATCTGGAACTGAAAATTGGAAGCAGGGAAGATTAATTTGAAAAACTAAGACTTCAAATTCAGGGTCTAGTGACTATATAGAGGGAGTGAATATGGAAGGACTTTGTTCGTAGTCTCACCTGTGCAAAGTTAAGCACTCATTTGCCATCACTGCAAATACAAGTAGCTCTTCCCCAAATTCTCCTTTCATGGCTTTCAGTTTAGTTGCGTTCTGGAATAGACTGAGGGAGCCAGTGAGAGTCAGCTATAAGGTGTCCAGGTCCATTTCACTGCATCTGCAACCCTAATCAAGCTTTCAGATTAGGAACAAAGATGTTTACCCCTTAAGTACTGAAAATAGGAATAATGTCGTTTTTATCCCAAAGAGTCCTCCTCAGACTATGGTTGAGGCAACATCTAGCTACCTTGTGTCTGTACCTTAAGACTATGTTGCTACATAAAAGTTTGTTGATATGTATTTCAACTACTTTTTTTTTTTTTTTTTTTGAGACGGAGTCTGCTCTGTTGCCCAGGCTGGAGTGCAGTGGCGTGATTTCGGCTCACTGCAACCTCTGCTTCCCAGGCTCAAGCAATTCTCCTGCCTCAGCCTCCCCAGTAGCTGGGACTACAGGCATGTGCCACCGTGCCTGGCTACTTTTTTTTATTTTTAGTAGAGACAGCGTTTCACCATGTTGGCTAGGCTGGTCTTGAACTCCTGACCTCGGGTGATCCACCTGCCTCGGCCACCCAAAGTGCTGGATTACAGGCATGAGCCACCGCACCCAGCCTACTATTGAACCCTGGCTTTCTTGAACTGAATACAGGTGAACAAAGCACTTTCTTGCTGCCAGCTCATGGCCCTAGAAAATATTCAGGTCCCTGTTCTTTTGGAAAGAGTTGATGGTCCTGGCCCACATATACACTATATGTGTCTAGGTAAATGAGTTGAAAGGAGTTGAGAGGGCCCTTTAACAGGATACCCCTGCCAAAGCAGGGTGCAGGTTTGAAGAATACATGTCCTAGACCCAACTCAGGTTAGGTCTTCACATTTCCCCATTGTCAAAGACCTCCAAACTACGGTTAGGCATTCCTACCTAGGATAAAGGCTCAAATTTTCTAGTGTCTCTTTTTGTTGTGAAATGACAACAACAGGTGTCCTCTATTTCCATGGCCTCCTAACTGTCTCTCTTGTAATTCCAGAAATATCTTCAAGTTTTTTGAGCTGGGCTGGCTGAACTGTCCTGAAGGACTTTTTAGCTAAGCAGCTGTTGATAAGAATGTGATGGTGTAATGAAGCCATCTACGGAAACTGCTCTTGGGATAAATTGTCCTTGGTCCCAGGATTGAGTTCTATCTAAAAAAGAAAATTTTAGGCGGCTTCATTGCACTCTGAGTCTGTTACCAGGTCCTGGAATGTTGCTGCATGCCAATAGTAAATTTATCCCCAAGAAGTAGGACTAACTGAAATTATAAATAGCTTCTGAATAGATTTATTAATTCACTTATAGTGGTTTTATAATAAATTATTACAGGAAGTTAGAATTATTATGCGTATATTTCTGAGCAGGTTGAGGTTGACGTCAGTGAGAAAAACCATGTTCTTTTACACTACCGATAAAAATATTTAGTCTAAATCAGCAAGACAGTTCTTATACTCATAAGGTAATGCTACATTATATTTTACAAAAGCGAATTATATATGTTTATGATACAACAAGAATATTAGTGGAAATTTGTGCTTTTATATTACTGGTAGAATTTATGCACTCATTCGTGTATTCTCAACAGGAACTGGGATTGCAAAATTGAATATGACATGGTTTCTTCCCTCAAACATCTTATAGTCTAGAAGGGAGGACAGATATGCTAAAAACTAGCTGAAATGCAGTATAGTGTTAAAGATATATGGTGACTGTGGTTCTCAAATTGGGATGCACATCAGACTCACCCAGAGGGTTTTAAAAATCCTGATGCCCAGGCAGCACCAAAGTGACTACTCACCATGTTGCCTAGGCTGGTCTCAAACTCCTGAACCCCATCTGCATTGGCCTCCCTAAGTGCTGGCATTCTTTTTTTTTTTTTTGAGATGGAGCCTTGCTCTGTCGCCCAGGCTGGAGTGCAGTGGCTCAATCTGGGCTCACTGCAAGCTCCGCCTCCCAGGTTCACGTCCTTCTACTGCCTCAGCCTCCCGAGTAGCTGGGACTACAGGCGCCCGCCACCACGCCCGGCTAATTTTTTTATTTGTATTTTTAGTAGAGACAGGGTTTCACCATGTCAGCCAGGATGGTCTCGATCTCCTGACCTTGTGATCCGCCCGCCTCGGCCTCCCAAAGTGCTGGGATTACAGGCATGAGCCACTGCGCCTGGCCTTCAAAGTGACTATTTTTGCCTGGAAAGAGGAGGAAACCTCTTAGCTGAATCTTGAGTGCTGAGTAGCTCACCAGACTAAAAAAAGGAGGAAGGGCATTATAAGCAGAGGAAATAGCACTTGCAAATGCATAGATGGAGGAACTGGAAGTTCAGAAGTGTCAGATCTTAGCACGCAAGAGAAGCGGCTGTGAAAGATGTGTTTGGGGAAGTAGGCAGGAGCCAGATCTTAAAAGGCCCTTTTTGTATTTTTTATGGAGCCAGTGAAGGGTTTTAAGCAGTGGACTGCCATAATCATGATCGAATTTTAAATTAAATTAAATTAAGTTAAATTTTATCTTTAGTTTCAGGGCATGATCAACTTTTTGGTTTTATTTATTTATTTGTTTATTTGAGACAGAGTCTCACTCTGTCGCCAAGGCTGGAGTGCAGTGTCGCTATGTGGGCTCACTGCAACTTTCGCCTCCTGGGTTCTAGTGATTCTCCTGCCTCAGCCTCTGGAGTAGCTGGGATTACAGGCACACACCACCATGCCTGGCTAATTTTTGTATTTTTAGTAGAGGTGAGGTTTCACCATGTTGGCAAGGCTGGTCTTGAACTCCTGACCTCGGGTGATCCACCCACCTCAGCCTCCCAAAGTGCTGGGATTACAGGTGTGAGCCATTGTGCACGGCTAACTTTTTGGTTTTAAAAGCTCACTCTGGTGGCAGTATTAAGGAAGGAGTAGATGACCCCAAACTGGGTCAGACAGACTCAGGAAGTTATTACAATAATCCAGGTGAAAAGTGCTGGGGGTCTGGACTTAGGCCATGGCAATAGGGATAAAGGGGAAGAAATGGATGTGAGAAATACTTGGGAAGTAAAATCAGCTTGAAGCATGGAGGGAGGAAGCACATGGGAAAAAGAGGCACGGGAATGTGGAGTTTGTCATTTAAGTGACTGGAAGAATAAAAACATCATGGACTGAAATGGAACTCAGAAAGGGAAGTCAGTTTTGGGAGGCTTGTGTTTGGTTAAATGCAAGTGATGGACAATCAGGAAGACATCACTAGGATGCACTTCAATATACAGCACTATAGATATAAGTGGTGGACAGAGCTGGATATGGGAAATTTAGATTTGTACTCATCAAAGTGATAGGAACTGAGGGCAGGGGAGGTGGGGGAATGAATTCTCAGCAAATTTGAAAACTTTCCTTTCTTGCACTTTTGCTTACCTTACCTGACAGCCCTCTAGTGACAACAAGTACACACTACATTTCTTAAAAGTGCCCCATCTCAGTTAATGTCATCAGGAAATGGATATTCAAGACCCTGGATTTGGTAAAAATATTAATGTATTAATAATTTCAGCATTAGTGAGTGGTGGCACATCTATGCACCAAGGGTTCCAGCTTGAGCCTAGAGTTATTATTCGTTGTAATTCAAAAAGAGTCAAGAGGACTTAACATTGCTCTGCCAGAAATCTATTTATATGAGGAATCAGAGTCCCCTGTGAAAGAATTTATTCTTAACCAGTGGTTGTCAACCTTGGCTACACATCAGAATCACCTGGAGAGCTCTAAAGAATCCTGATGCCTAGGATGCAGCCCATAGCAATTAATGAGAACCTCTTAGGTTGGGACCAGGTAAGGCATTAATATTTATTAAATTTCCTCAGGTAATTCTATGTGCAGCCAAGCTTGACATTGACAACAACACCAGCAGTGTTGGTGATTGTATTAGTCAGGGTTCTCTAGAGGGACAGGACTAATAGGATAGATGTTTATATGAAAGGGAGTTTATTAAGCAGTATTGATTCACACGATCACAAGGTGAAATCCCACAATACGCTGTCTGCAAGCTGAAGAGCAAGGAAGCCAGTCCGAGTCCCAAAACCTCACAAGTAGGGAAGCCCACAGTGCAGCAGCCCTCAGTCTGTGGTCGAAGGCCCGAGAGCCTCTGGAAACTACTGGTGTAAGTCTAAGAGTCCAAAAGCTGAAGAACTTGGAGTCTGATGTTCTAGGGTAGGAAGCATCTAGCACAGGAGAAAGATGAAGACTGAAAGACTCAGCCAGTCTAGTCCTTCCACGCTCTTCTGCCTGCTTTTATTGTAGCTGTGCTGGAAGCTGATTAGATTGTGGCCATCCAGATTGAGGGTGGGTCTGCCTCTCCTAGTCCACCGACTCAAATGTTAATCTCCTTTGGCAACACCCTCACAGACACACCCAGGAACAACACTTTGCATCCTTCAATCCACTCAAGTTAACAGTTAGTATTAACTATCACAGTGATGATGACCCCTTCATTTAGCAAAATTTTATTGAGAACCTATGCTATCCACCAGGCACATAGGTGCTGAGGATACAGTGGCAAACAGGATAAACAAGATTCTTGCTTTCTTGGATCATAGATTCTAGTGGGTCTGTTGATAGACATGGACGAATAAACAAAAACAAGGTCAGCAAGTGCTAAGTGCTGTGCAGAGCTTGAAATAGAATGATATAGTAGAGAACGAGTGGGTGCCTATGTGGATTGGTAAGTCAGGGAAAGTTACTCTCTGCAGAGGTAACATTTGAGTTAAGATATGAATGACAAGAAGGAGTCAACCATATGAAGAATAAGGCGAGGAACTTTCTAGGCAAAGAAACATCAAATACAACGACCCCAAGACAAAAGAAAGCTTGGCATATCAGAGGAATAGAAAGGAGGCCAGTGAGGCTGGGCCAAATTGATTGAGGAGAGAATGGCACAAGATGAGATTCTAGAGGTAGTCAGGGCAGATCATATACAACCAAGGAAATCATGATAAGGAGCCTAAATTTTAATGTAAGTATGATGGAGAGTCACTGAATTGTTTTGAGCAGGGAAATGTTAAGACTCTCTCTCTCTATATATATAAAACATATATATAACCTATATATAACATATATAAATATATATAACATATATAACCTATATACAACATATATAAATATATATATAACATATATATAAACTATATATAACATATATATATAAACTATATATAACATATATAAATATATATATAACATATATAACCTATATCAATCCTTCCACCTCAGTCTCCCAATTAGCTGAGACTACAGACATGTACCACCATGCTCGGCTAATTTTTGTATTTTTTGTAGAGACAGGGTTTCACCATGTTGCCCAGGGTGGTCTTGAACTCCCGAACTTGAGAAACCTGCCCACCTCGGTCTCCCAAAGTGATGGGACTACAGGCGTGAGGCACCATGCCAGGCCCTAATTTATATTTTAAAGGATCATTCATACTACTATTGTGGAAAATGTATTGGATTGCTGCAAGAACAGAAACAAGGAGATCAATTAATAGGATAATTGAAGTAGCCCAAATAAGATATGGTGGTGGCTTGAACCAAAGTGGTAATAGTGGACTTGGAAAGAAGTTGGCATATTTGAGGTATATTTTGGAGGTCGAATCCATAGGAATTTTAGAAAATTGGATGTGGGGGTGAGGGAAAAGAGGTACCAAGATGATAGTGATGGTAGTAGCAGTGTTGTAGTGGCATAGTTGAGGAAAGTAGCTCTGATGGCAATAGTATCCTCAGTAACTTTGACAAACAGTATTGGCGCCTTTAGCTCAGACACCAGCCCATGAAGCCTTCATGGGCATTGTTGACATACTAGCTGCTCTTGGTGATGACAAGAACAGGAGACATCATTATTGGAGGAAAATGGCAGGCACCACATGGCAGCCAAACTGACTCATTTATAGAACACACGTAAGATAGCTCTAAGAACTCATTTCTATAAATAGTTGGGAAAAACTTAAGAATGGTTATTTATAACTTCTGCAGAGCAGATCAGAGAAGAGTCAGAGATATATAATTTTGTCATTATGATTGTGATCCCGTATTATCCGTAGGCTACTTTGACAAAAGTAATCTGGATTACTCATAAAAGAGGTCCCAATGTATATACTAAATTTACATTGTCAAATACGTGTTTTGGTAAAAATTCCTCCCCAACTATGCAAATATGAACATTTTTATATTAAAATTACACAAGAAATATTCAGATACATGCTGATAAAGATTCAAACAATATAGAAGTTAATTATAATTTTCATTAATTTTTTGAGACAGGATCTCACTCTGTCACCCAGGCTGGAGTGCAGTGGTGCGATCTCTGCTCCCTGCAGCCTCGACCTCCTGGGCTGAAGTGATCCTCCCACCTCAGCCTCCCGAGTAGCTGAGACTACAGGCACACACCCTATGCCCAGCTGATTTGTCATATTTTCTGCAGAGTGAGGGTTTCACCATGTTGCCCAGGCTGGTCTCAAACTCCTGAGCTCAAGAGATCCACCCGTCTCAGCCTCCCAAAGTGTTGGGATTACAGGCATGAGCCACTGTGTTGGGTGTCAGAAGACAATCAATAGTCTTCCTCCAGTCACATTCCCCCACAAGAGATAACCATAGTGAATAATTTAGTAAGTTTCCTTCAAAATATTTTTCTCTTCTTTTATATACATATATATGTATACATACAAATGCACATATATTCATATAGAGAGATTTTTTCATAAAAGCATACTATAAGTATTAATCTGCATGTTGCTTTTTAAAAATGTAGTAATAAACCAGAGGCATCTTTCCATGTCTGTGCATCTTCTTTTCTTCCATCCTCCCTCCTTCCCTCCCTCCCTCCCTCCCTCCCTCCCTCCCTCCCTCCCTCCCTCCCTCCCTCCCTCCCTCCTTCTTTTCTGTTCTGTTCTGTTCTGTTCTGTTCTGTTCTGTTCTATTCTTTTCGAGATGGGGACCATGTCGCCCAGGCTGGAGTGCAGTGGTGCTATCATGGCTCACTGCTGCCTCGACCTCCCACACTCAAACGATCCTCCCACCTCAGCCTCTGGAGTAGCTTGGACTACAGGCATGCATGCCTGGCTAATTTAAGAAATTTTTTTTTGGTAGAGATTGGGTCTCACTATGTTGTCCAGGCTGGTCTCAAACTCCTGGGCTCGAGTGATCCTCCGGTCTTGGCTTCCCAAAGTGATGGGATTACAGGCATGTGCCACCACACCCGCCCCATCTTCTTTTTTAAACAAATGCATAAATTCCATTGTATGAATATCTTGCAATACATTTAACCAGTTGATGGGCATTCAGTTTTATTTTTCACCTATACTTTGTGCACCTGTCTGGGTGCGTCTGAAGGCTACCATTCTAGCAGGGAAAATTTCAACCTGAATTCTAGCAGGTTGAAAATGCTAGATTTTGTTAGATATAAAACCAGATTGTCCTCCAAGAAGAAGGTACCCAATTACACTCCTGCAGTAGTGTGTTGGAGACCCTGTTTCTTTACACCCTCACCAACACTAGATTTTATTGATCATTTTTGTTTGCCAACAAGAAGGGTGAAAATTGGCATTTCATTATTGTTTAATTTATTTTCTCTAATATTAGTGAGATCGAACATTTTAAAATATATTTACTGTTT
Source organism: Symphalangus syndactylus (assembly GCF_028878055.3). Taxonomy (NCBI): domain Eukaryota; kingdom Metazoa; phylum Chordata; class Mammalia; order Primates; family Hylobatidae; genus Symphalangus; species Symphalangus syndactylus. Next base: position 121,823,020 of record NC_072447.2, on the reverse strand, counting down.
GCATATTTTTTCTGTGAATTGTCTGTTGATATTCTTTACTTATTTTTCTCATGGTTTTTTTTGTCTTTTTCTCATTGCTTTATAGGGTCTTGTCAGGTATTTAAAGTATTAATCCTTTTCTCATACAATAGAAAATCTTCCTTCCTACTCTGTTACTTGTCTTTTAACTTTGTTTAGGCTGGGTATGGTGGCTTATACCTGTAATCCCAGCACTTTGGGAGGCCGAGGTACGAGGATTGCTTGAAGCCAGGATTTCAAGACTAGCCTGGGCAACCTGGTGAGACCCTGTCTCTACAAAAGTTTAAAAAAATTAGCTGGGCATGGTGGCACATACTACTTGGGAAACTGAGGTGCGGCTATGGATCATTTGAGCCCAGGAATTCGAGGCTTCAGTGAGCTATGATAGAGCCACTGCACTCCAGCCTGGGTGACAAAGTGAGACCCTGTATCTAAAACCCCCAAACTTTGTTTTGGTTATCTTTTGTTGTACAGATGTTTTTAATTTTTATGGCATCAAATCTGTCAATTTTTGGATTGTGAATTTGGAGTCTTGCTAAGGAAGTTCCTCCCAAATGAAGATTATATAAAAAATTCTACTGTGTTTTATTTTAATACATAATTTTTCGTTTGTGTTTTTTAATTTTTTTCTATTTTTTTATTTTTAGCTATTAACTTTATCTCACATAAAAATAACATAGGCATAATAATAAAATAAACACCTGTGTATCCACCATTCAGCTTAAGAAATAGGACATTTTCAATATCTTAGAAGGCCCCTGTGAGCTCCTCCTCAATTACTTCCCCCTCCCTCACCAACAGAGGCAATCAGTGTCTTGCCTTTTGTTTTAAACATTTCTTTGTGTTTTTTCTTTATATATTAACCATACACGTATATTATATCATTTTATTTTGAAAAAAAAAAAGAGTCTAAAGCACTAAACTTACTGTGTTAGGAAAGGGCAGTATTGTCACTATTAAATAAAAGATCCCAGAGGAAGAGTCTCTGGGGCACAGCTTGTCTTCTGTTTCCCTGAGAGTTTATGAGAATTCCTTCTAAGGAAATTAGTGGGCAAAGTTGTGAGAGCTGCCTTGTCACACAGTGGAGTGCTGGAGCTGGCTGATGGTTTCAGAAAACCGATACTATATTAGCAGCTTGAAGTTGCCCATATAGCAGGGGATGGGGTGAGGGTGGGATTGGAGATGGGGAAATGTTGGTCAAAGGACACAAAATTTCAGTTAGACAGGAGGAATAAATTCAAGCAATCTGTTGTACAACATGGTGACTATAGTTAATAACAATGTACTGTATATTTGAAAATTGCTGAGAAAGTACATTGTAAGTATTCTCACCATAAAAATGATAAGCATGTGAGATAATGCACATGTTAATTAGCTAAATTTAGTCACTCCACAATGTGTACATATTTCAAAACATCATGTTGTACATCATAAATACATACTACCTTTGTCAATTAAAAATAAATTTAAAAAATTGCCCACAAAGGAAATGTTTATGTCATTAAAACTGACAAACTGTAGAATAAGGGCTTTGCTTTTCCATTGATTGATTGATTGACTGATTGAAACAATCTCATTCTGTCACCCAGGCTGGAGTGCAGTGGCATGATCTTGGCTCACTGCAACTTCCACCTCCTGAGTTCAAGTGATTCTCGTGCCTCAGCCTCCCAAGTAGCTGGGATTGCAGATGTGTGTCACCAGGCCTGACTAAGTTTTGTATTTTTAGTAGACACAGGGTTTCACCATATTGCCCAGGCTGGTCTCAAACTCCTGAGCTCAAGCAATCCTCCTGCCTCAGGCTCCCAAAGTGCTGAGATTACAGGTGTGAGCCATTGCACCCTGCCAGGGCTTTTTCTTTTAATTAAAAAATACTTTTTGGGCCGGGCGCGGTGGCTCACGCTTGTAATCCCAGCACTTTGGGAGGCCGAGGCGGGCGGATCACAAGGTCAGGAGATCGAGACCACGGTGAAACCCCGTCTCTACTAAAAATACAAAAAAATTAGCCGGGCGTGGTGGCGGGCGCCTGTAGTCCCAGCTACTCGGAGAGGCTGAGACAGGAGAATGGCGTGAACCCGGGAGGCGGAGCTTGCAGTGAGCCGAGACTGCGCCACTGCACTCCAGCCTGGGTGACAGAGCGAGACTCCGTCTCCAAAAAAAAAAAAAAAATACTTTTGGATAGCCAGCTAACCAGACACCACTTGGCCTGAGAAACATATGGTTCACAATGGTCAGGATGTTTGGCAAGGCTACAGTGTAGACCAGATTTTGAACATCCTGCAGAAATATGACTGGAGGGAATGGGCTGCTCCATGTATTTTAAACTCACCATAGTCAACCTCCAGCTCTTAAGAATAGTTCAAAGCCTAACACTTGAGTGAGGTAAAATTAGAATCCTCAGCTGATCCAGGCATCAGGGGTTATATGAGATCTTGCATGTTTGAAATATCTTTAATCTATCCTGTCACTTGATTAGTGGTTAGACTAAGTGTATTAATTTTGCAATAATTTTCCTTCAGAATTTTGAAGGCTTTACTCTATAGTCTTTGAGATTCCAGGGTTACATTGAGAAGTGGTTAAGTTATGGTGATTGCATGGTTTAGGTTATGGCAATGGAAGTGAGCAGCTGAGGTAGCTTGGAGGAAAACATTATTGGATGGGAGGAGGTCAAGGAACTAATTGACTAGTGGGTTTTATCGATCATCCATGTGGATATCAAAGTCACCAAAAATAATGACAGCAGTAGTGGTAGAGAACAAGATAGCAGGACTGTTGGCAAAGCCATAGATGACTGAGAGCTAGATGACAACAGGCAGGTGTGGAGCTGGTGAATTTTAAGGAATAATGAATTAGAAATGGCCGTGAGGACAATGGGCACTTTACCTCCAACTCTAGTTTGTGTGACTTATGTGGAAGAGAACAGCCTCCACTTGAGAAGGCTTCAGGGAAAACAGTGTCCTCAGGGAGATGTGAAATTTTGGTTAGAACAAGAAGATGAAGGGAACATTTAAGGAAGAGGCTAAGGATAGAGCAAAGTTTAATTTGGTACAAACTGAGTTCCAGAAGACATAAAATAATTTAGGAGGGTAAAGAAAGGGAGATACTGGTTTATCATAGAAGATGAAGAATGTGGTATGGGAATTAAGATTTAAATTATGATAGATGAGAGGTTCGGATGTCTGGTGTGACTGAAGAAAATATGATACATGTCTTAGTCTGTTCAGGTGGCTATAAGAAAATGCCCAACAACGATAGACTGGATTAAGAAAATGTGGCACCTATACACCATGGAATACTGTGCAGCCATAAAACAGGATGAGTTCATGTCCTTTGTGGGGACATGGATGAAACTGGAAACCATCATTCTCAGCAAACTATCGCAAGGACAAAAAATCAAACACCGCATGTTCTCACTCATAGGTGAGAATTGAACAATGAGAACACATGGACACAGGAATGGGAACATCATACACTGGGGACTGTTGTGGGGTGGGGCGAGGGGGGAGGGACAGCATTAGGAGATATACCTAATGCTAAATGACGAGTTAATGGGTGCAGCACACCAACATGGCACATGGATACATATGTAACAAACCTGCACATTGTGCACATGTACCCTAAAACCTAAGGTATTATCATAATAATAAAATAAAATATAAAAAGAAAATGCCATTGACTGAATGGCTTAAACAACAGATACCTATTTCTCACAGTCCTGGAGGCTGGGAAGTCCAAGATCACAGTGCTAGCAGATTCGGTTCTTAGTGAGGGCTCTCTTCCTGACTTGCAGACTGCATCTTTCTTGATGTATCCTCACACGATGCGGGGAGAGAGAGACAGAGAGAGAGTAAGCTCTCTGATGTAGCTCCTTATAAGGACATGAATCCTATCATGAGGGTCCCACCCTCATGACCTCATCTAAACCCAGTTACCTGCCAAAGGCCCCACTTCCAAATACCATCACATTGGAGATTAGGGTTTCAATGTATGAATTTGTCAGGAAACACATTCAGTCCATAGCAATATGAATGGCACACTATGGAACTGGGGGATGATTGGGTCTATACATTTAAAATTGTTATAGATACTTGGCCTGGCACGGTGGCTCATGCCAGCACGTTGGGAAGCCAAGGTGGGCAGATCATCTGAGGTCAAGAGTTTGAGACCAGCGTGGCCAACACAGTGAAACCCTGTCTCTACTAAAAATAAAAAAATTAGCTGGACGTGGTGGCACACGCCTGTAGTCCCAGCTACTCAGGAGACTGAGGCAGGAGAATTGCTAGAACCTGGAAGGCTGAGGCTGCAGTGAGCTGAGATGGCGCCACTGCACTGCAGCCTGGGTGACAGAGCAAGATTCTGTCCCCTCCACCAAAAAAAAAAAAAAAAGTTAGTTACAGTTACTTAAATGATTAACATTTTAATAGACCTTAATAGTAGAGCTTTAATGTAGGGCTTTAATAGTCAATAATAATTTGCCTTTGTGAAGTTTGAAGCAATTTACAATCACTCTCACCGATAGAGTTTAAAGCAATCCATTTCTTTATATCCTCATGAAGAGCACTGGTTATTGATTAGTGTTTAGTTATTTTTATTTTTGCCAACCTAACAGTAAAAAGAAATGATCTCATTGTTTCTACTTGCATTTTTATTAATAGCAAGGCTGGATATTTTTAAATGTTTTATTAAAAATTTGTACTTATCGCCGGGCGTGGTGGCTCACGCCTGTAATCCCAGCACTTTGGGAGGCCGAGGCGGGCGGATCACGAGGTCAGGAGATCGAGACCATCCTGGCTAACACAGTGAAACCCCGTCTCTATGAAAAATACAAAAAAAAAAAAAATTAGCCGGGCGTGGTGGTGGGTGCCTATAGTCCCAGCTACTCGGGAGGCTGAGGCAGGAGAATGGCGTGAACCGGGGAGGCAGAGCTTGCAGTGAGCTGTGATCACGCCCCTGCACTCCAGCCTGGGCAACAAAGCGAGACTCCGTCTCCAAAAAAAAAAAAAAAAAAATTTGTACTTATCTTTGAATTGCCTGTTTGCTTATTTTTTCCTTTGGATTCTCTTTTCCTATTGATTTGAAAGAACTCTATTTTTTATGTATCTTAAATCCTTTAATTTGCTAAAATATTTTCTCTCTGATTTTTTTTTTAGTTTTTAAAAAATTCTTGATTTTTGTTTATGCTGTCATTTGTTGTACAACTTTAGATTTCTATGCAGTGAGAGCTATCGTTTTTTTCACTTTGTAGCCTGGAGGTGATATGAGTTGTTTAGAAAGCTTTTCTTACCTCAATATTGTCACATGAGTCTTCTGTATTCTATCTTTCTGTATTTCGTTTTTTACATTTAGATCTTCAATCCACCTGGAATTTATTTTTGTATATGGTATATCTTAATTTTTTCCAATTTTTTTCTCTCAGATATGAAACTTCACTATTATCACATATAAACCCCCCAGATAAACATAGATATGTTCTGGATTGTTTTCATTATTGTTGCTTTAGGTAAGCTTTGCTTTCTGGCAGAGCAAGTCCATTCTCATTATTCTTTTTTTTTTCAAAAAAAACCTCTGGAATATACTCTTACGGATGAATTTTAGAATTAAATTTTTCATATTTCCAAAAATGTTCTTTAGGTTTTTGATAAAAATTACGTTGGATTTACATGTTAATTTTGGAAGAATTGTTTTATTTAGGCTATTGCATCATCCCATCCAGGAACTTGGTATGCTTTTCCAGTTTTAAAAATGTTCTTTTATGTGCTTTAGTGAAGTTCTATGGCTTTCCTAATATAGATTTTACACATTTCTGTACGTGTTTTATTGTCACGAATAGTTTTATTTTATTTTTTTTTTGAGACGGAGTCTCGCTCTGTCGCCCAGGCTGGAGTGCAGTGGCAAGATCTCGGCTCACTGCAAGCTCCGCTTCCCGGGTTCACGCTATTCTCCTGCCTCAGCCTCCCGAGTAGCTGGCACTACAGGCGCCCGCCACCACGCCCGGCTAATTTTTTTATTTGTATTTTTAGTAGAGACGGGGGTTTCACCGTGTTAGCCAGGATGGTCTCGATCTCCTGATGTCTTGATCCACCCGCCTCAGCCTCCCAAAGTGCTGGGATTACAGGTGTGAGCCACCGCGCCCAGCCCACAAATAGTTTTTTATTGCATTTTCTAATTAGTTATCATTATACTGAAAGAAATATATTTTTGTGTATTCATCTTGACTCCTGTGATTTTAGTAGTTTTTATTTTATACTTTTCACTTTCCCAGTTAGACTATGATATTATCAGCAAATACATTTTCTCTTCCTTTCCAATATTTAGCACTGAGTTTTTTTTTCTTTTTATTATTTTTACTTAGACCAATGTGGTGAAAGTGGGTGTTTTTTTTCTTGTCTCTTAGTCTTGATAGCTCCACCCATAGATGACTTAAATGTAGGCTGGATGTTTCTTGGAACCTTGAACTCAGCATGTCCAGGATTGAATGTAAATTCCTGATTGCCCACACCTGCCCAAACTTGTGCCTAGTACTCATTTCTTTATTTCTGCTATTCAGACTCAAATGACTCAATTATTCTAGTTATTCAAGTTCAAAATCTTAAGTCATCCTTGATTTTCTGTCTTCTTTCCTTGCTCATACTACTTTCATTCAGAAATTCTTCTTGATTTGGTCTCCGTCCCAGTGTTATGACACATATCTCCTCCATTCTATTCTTACTGTCACCCCTTTCAATCTAATTTGTCAAACTATTATTTAGGGCCTTCTCTGTGTTAGGTACAGTATAGAGATATACAAATGTAAATAATCAAAGTTCCCACTCTTGAGGAGTTCACAAGTAGTGGGGTGATGGTTCTTAAATTTAACTATACTCCAATGTAATAGGTGCTACAAGAATTATATGTATAATGAACTATGGTAGCACAGAGGAGGAAGTAGTTAGTTCTGTTTCTGTTGAGTTAGAAAGGTTGACATTTGAGTTGAAGCTTAAAAGACAAGTATAATTTTTTTTCAGGTAGAAATGGAGTGGAAGAAGAGGCATTTCTGGCAGAGAAAACAGTGTAAATGTATGTCTTACACATTCATTCAGCAAGCATTTATTGAGTGCCTACTATGTCTCAAGCATTCTACTGGATGTGGAGCTTTAAGAAGTTCCTAATCTTGTGGGCATTGCCCATAGTAATCAGAAAGACACAATCCCTAAAGTCTAAATTCCTAAAATGTCAAATCCCTAACATCTAATGGAATCCCCAAACCACAAGGACAGATTTGGAATTAGGCTCAATCAAGGCTTCTAAAAGTGAATTTTAAGGTGTTACCAATAAAGTTTATTTTTTCGATTCAGCCCAATGCACTTGGCAGAAAATTAAGATGAGTGGATTGGCCATGCAATACAGCAACAACAAAAACTCCAGTTAAAAAATGTATAATTTGTCGGCCAGGCGTGGTGGCTCATACCTGTAATCCCAGCACTTTGGGAGGCTGAGGCGGGTGGATCATGAGGTCAGGAGTTCAAGACCAGCCTGGCCAACATGGTGAAACCCCGTCTCTACTAAAAATACAAAAATTAGCTGGGCGTGGTGGTGTGTGCCTGTAGTCCCAGCTACTCAGGAGGCTGAGGCAGGAGAATTGCTTGAACCTGGGAGGCAGAGGTTGCAGTGAGCCGAGATCATGCCACTGCACACCAGCTTGGGCAAAAGAGTGAGACCCTGTCTCAAAAAATATATATATATAGTGTATAGTTTGTCTGCATTGGTATTCCTGCCAGCTGATGAAATTCCGGGAGCCTTCAATGAAGGCCACATTTGCCTGAAGAAGCAGTGAAGTTACTGACTGATTCAAAAATAATTATGTGCATGGTAGGATAAGAAGACATGCAACAGTGTTGTTTCCACCAATGAATGCATGTGGAGTGGATTTCCCCATACCCAGAACAACATATGAGCAGGGCACATAATTTAATAGGGAATGCTCATATTGGTGTATGTTGAGTTACAGAAGAATTTCAAAAAGAACAGTGCCATGTAGAAAATGAATGTTAGCATTTTTTCTGAAGATAGCCATGCCCTAAAAGAAAAAAAAGGCAGCTATTTATTGCCATGCAAGATTTCAAAATATAGTTAATGATTGGGAAAGTTGATCGGCTCTTATGAACCACCTCTATGCAATTGTCCATAATCTGTCCCTGTAATTCACTTTTTCATATGTCAAATTTTCTTTTTAGTTTAGTTTTCCCCCCACTGTTTTAAATTGTCAGCATTATTTTTTACAGTTCCCTATGCAATGTATTTTATCTTTACATCATTTCCAATACTGGAAGTATAACTTGTGTAAAGACTTTTAGAGAGTTCTAATTCGTTTTATGCATTTTTTTTTTTACAAATTTGACTCCATGAAAGTACATTATCACAACATAGACTTTGTGTGTACACATTGTGCATGTACATAAAAACACTGAAGCTTCCTCAGTAAATAAAGAGATATCCTTTTTGTATTAAATACATCTGCATTTGTGAAAGATAGTTTGTCTAGATCTCAGCTCTTTGGGTGACTAAATATGTAGTGGTGACTTCCTGCAGTTTTTGATATATCTCGTCAAAAGACAGGTTGTCCATCATGATATTTCAGTTGAATGAAGTTATATAAGCAATTTCTTTATGAATACAGTTTGTCTGCTTAAAATTTATACCCACGTAACTGTTGTTAGTATGCCTGAGTGTTTATGCTTGCTAAACTATGTATTATTATTATTGCCTATTTTATTGTGTAAACTGGCCTATGAAGTGTTTTGTCATGTTTTTATGTTTCTCAGATAAATCCCCTTTTAGGCCAGGTGTGATGGCTCACGCCTGTAATCTCAGCACTTTGGGAAGCCAAGGTGGGCGTATTGTTTGAACTCAGGAGTTCGAGACTAGCCTGGGCAACATGGTGAAACCTGTCCCTACAGAAAATACAAAAATTAGCAGGGCATGGTGGTACAAGCCTGTAGTCTCAGCTACTTGGGAGGCTCAGGTGGGAGGATTACTTGAGCCCAGGAAGTGGGGGTTGCAGTGAGCTGAGATCGCTCCACTGCACTCCAGCCTGGGCAACAGAGCGAGACCCTGTCTCAAAAAAAATCCCTTTAAAAAATGTAAATAAATGTCTTTTAAATAATTAAAAAATTTTTTTTTTCTAGAATTAGATTTTTCAGGATTTTGGGCTTTTGGGATTTTAGACTTTAGGGATTTTGTTATTTTTATTTTTTACTTTTTTGTTTGTTTATTTTGGACTTTGGGGATTTTGATCTTTCAGGATTTCAACATTCAAGATTATGGCATTCAGGATTGTGTCTTTTGGGATTATGGCCCAAACCTCTTGAGGGAGATGCAGACACATAAACAGATCATCACAATAAGACATTATGAAGAATACAAATTATTCTTCATTTACATAAGTAAGTTCAAGCTATGGCCTTATGGCCAAGTATTTGGGTTGGAAGCTATATATGCACAACACTAAACAGTCAGCCAAATTTGACAAGTTTTTCAAAACATGTTTATGACTGGGTTTGTAGCAGACTTTTTTCTTCCCTCAAGGCAGGCACTTTATTGTTGAATTGGGGGAGGGGGATTGTTTTACCTATCCAATGACAGGATACAGTTCATTTATTTGTTAATTTAATCAGCAAGCATCTGATGGCCTATTGCATGCCAGATATTGTTAGACCTTGAGAATACACCAAGACATAAGACAAAATCTCTCCCTTTAGAGAGCTACCTATCAAATGGGTTCACTGGCACACAAAAATATAGTCATAATACAATGAGCTAAAAAACTGTGATGGAACTTTACATTTTATATTATTGGAGGATGTATGAGAGATACTGAAGCCAGCCTTTGCAGAGAAGGTACCAGGGAATATTTCCTGAAGGTGATATCTGAGTTGAGTGTTAAAGAATACGTAGGAATTAGGCTGATGAAGGGAATGGGTGTGACTGAAGCATTCTTAGAGAGAACACCACCAAAGGCAGGGAGATAAGAGTAGTATGGTGCAAGTGGAGGACTACAAGCAGTTTGAATTGCCAGATCATGAAATGCAAGGCAGATAATGGTGAGGAATTAGATTAGAGAAGTAAGAGATTAGATCATGGACAGCTTTGCATACCATGTTATAAAGTTTGAACTTTATCCTTCAAGTGAAGGGAATCATGGAGAGGCTTTAAGGAGGGAAACTACATGATCAGATGTGCATTTTGCAAGCATTATGTTAGCTATGTTGAGGATAGATTTGAATGGGCAAATTTAAAATATGAAGTAGGATTGGCACGGAACCTAAATATTCATGGTGTCTTTGGGGAGCAGCATGGGCTAGTGTGGTGCCCATTTGGGGAGACCTGGAGAAGAATGACAGAACCTTGAAACAAAACAGCTTACGGCCGTATTGCGAAGGATGTTGATTGCCAAGCTAACCAAGGAGATTGAATTTGGCTTATGTGACAGGGCGTTTGCTTAGTGATTCCACCTATGTTAGATGTGAAACTCAGACATCTCTACAAATACTACTCTGTTTTGTCAAAAACTGAGTTTTTGGATTTGCCTAGTTACTTAGTCAATGGTGTCTGACCTTAGAATCACAAGGACTTGAGGACTTTAAAGCAGTATATCTCTACCTGGAAGACAGTATGTACTTAACTTCAACCAAAGCCAGATTCCTTAAGAAAGTAGGTGAAAGAGCAAGGTAATATACTTTGGAGGAAATGGGGGATTAAATGGCTCTCTCCATAGAATTGGAGCTTGGTTTTAATAACTTAGGAGCATGTTGGGGTAGGCTGGGCAAGGATAAAGGGAAAGATAAACAGAGGTTTCAGTTGCGGCATGCTGTGGCTGCAGCCAGGGACCTCGGAAAAACCCCTCCTTCCTTTTTAAAAGGTCTATTAGAAGAGTAATTCGGGTGGAATATAGGGGGAACTCCAGTAATTGGTTGATGTTCTTAATAGTTCAGGGAGGTTTCCACTTCAATATAATTGATACATTGTCTGGTATATTGAATGTCCTTTGCAATTCTATGCTTTCTAAAAGAAACATCTTTTTTTTCTTTTTTGAGACAAGGTCTTGCTCTCTCGCCCATGCTGGAGTGCAGTGGCACCTGACTTCCCAGGCTTGAGTGACCTTCCCACCTCAGCCTCCTGGGTAGCTGTTACCACAGGTGCTCACCACCATGCCCGGCTAATTTTTTTTTTTTGTAGAGACAGCGTTTCGCCATGTTGCCCAGGCTGGTCTTGAATTCCTGGGCTCAAGAGATTTGCCCTCGTCGGCCTTCCAAAGTGCTAGGATTACAGGCGTGAGACACTGCACCTGGCCAAAAGAAACATCTTTGGCTTGGCTCAGGGATGGTATCGGGACAGCTGAGGCTCAAGATGTTCTTCAAGACTAGTAAAACTCCTGCTAGGAGGTTGTGAGGAATCCCATTGATTGGTTAGGATGTGTTACACAGGGCAGAGGGCATTATGAGATATTCTGCCTCTCTAAGATTCATCTGGAAGAGCCCTTTCTGTTTACCACTCACCTAAATCCAGATGAGTGTGTGCCTGCCTAGAAGGTTAGATTAGTTTGGTTAGATCTAGGTTCTTCAGAGTTGGCGTAATATCAGAAAATAAGGGAAGTTTATGCTAGTCACTTAGAATTGCTATATTGAGGTCACAGTGTTCTGGAAAATTAAGAACATAATATTTTTCTTCCTTAACAAGGGCACCATGACATTAGGACAACTTATTAATCATTTGGGAAGAAAGAACCTTACTTCATATTTTTCACCAAAATAAATTTCAAATATATTAAATACTTACATGAAAACATTAAAATATTAAAGTACAGAATAATATGTAGATACATATTTATATCATATTTATATGTAGAAGACCCTTCTAAGCATGAAAGCAAAACCAGAAAACATAAAAGGAAAAAAAAAAGTCCGATAGATTTGACTTCATAAAAATAAAAAATTGAAAAGCCAAAATGTCACAAGTAAAATGTAAAGACAAAGGCAAACTTGGGTTAATAGTCTTACTATATATAGAGCTCTCATAAATCAATAAATCAATAAGAAAACCATAAGAAGACCAATAGAATAATGAGCAAAGATCATGAACAGAAAATTTACAAAAGAAATAAATGTATCAAAAATGTCAACTTCACTGTACTCATAGAAATGCAAATTAAAAGATTGAGATTACAAGATTTTGCCCAACAGGTTGGCCAAGTTTAGTGCTCGCTGTTGAAGGACAATGGGAAGGAAACATTTCATATACTGCTACTGAGAGTTTAAATTGGTATCATATTTTGCAGGGTAATTTGGTAATATGTATTAAGGCTTTAAAATGTATGTGATGTGCATAATAATAATTTTTCAAATACCTTTCAATGTGTTTGTTTTGGTAATCTGATAACTTTCCATTATTAAGGGGCCAGGGAATGGATAAGGTGAATGCCACCTTGAGAAGGAGGGCACATTTCATCTCATCCATGTAGGAAGAGGAAGTCATATATAGCCCTTTCTGGTTCCTAGAGGAGGGTGCCTAGGAAGAAGAAGGGGGTGGTTCCAAGTAAGTTTGGTAGATTCTTAGAGCACTAGAACCAGTTTCTTGCATCCCCAAGTGCAGGCTGGGAAAATGATAAGTTCCTCTGGACAAGTACCATGTCCAACATGATGCCACCCAGATAAGAGATTAAAAATGGTACAGTGGACAGGTACAGTGGCTTATGCCTGTAATCCCAGTACTTTGGGAGGCCAAGGCAGGCAGATCTTTTGAGCCCAGGAGTTTGAGAACTACCTGAGCAACATAGTGAGACCTCATCTCTACAAAAATACAAAACTAGCCAGGCGTGGTGACATGCGCCTGTAGTCCCAGGAATTTGGGGGGCTGAGGTGGGAGGATGACCTGAGCCTGGAGGGAGTATTGAGGCTGCAATGAGCCATGATCACATCACTGCACTCCAGCCAGGGCGACAGAGTGAGACCCTCTCTCAAAAAATAAAATAAAATAAATAAAATAAAAATGGTACAATGGCATAATAAGTTGGAAGAGGGCAAAAATTATCCCCTAGTTTTCCATTGCACTACCATTGGCAAAACTGAGACCTGAAGAAGGCTTTGGAAAGTCACTGGGACCTGGGACAGGCTTACTTCTCAAATGACAGTGAGATGAGAGGACAGCAAGCAGAGGCTGTCAGTGACTAATCTCTAGAGTTGAGTCTTAGGGATAGTTGTCATGTATGTGTAGGCACTCCTATACCAATAGGCTGTGATTGGGTTGCCATGTGATATAACCAGGAAGGTAGACATCACCAGCCTCAAAGACCAGACTAGGTGAAGACACCAGCACTAGCCCCCATAGTCTTCAGGAGCTGCCCAGAGACAACATAGAATGAATGACCAGCAGAGACTCAAAGGACTGCCAGCTGTCAGGATCCCACCCTCCATTGCCACGAGGACATCTTGGGAAGGAGAAGGGAGATAAAACTTGACCGTCTGAGCATTTACGCAAAGGAGATGATTTGAAATAGAAAATATTGTTTTTTAAACTTGTAAAGTCAGATATCTTTAATTGGCAAATTTAAATCTGCATGCCTCCTGTATGATACAGAAAGATGGGGGTTTGTGAGAAACTTGAGATAGAAAAAAATAGAGAAGCTGCACATATTTGCACAACATGAATTATAAAATGTCAATTTCATGTTCATAGCCATTAATCCAGCCATTACACATCTAGCAATTTATTCTAAAGAAGTAATTGGACAAGTGTCCGAGGATACACACATATAAAAAAATGTTCATTATAGGTTTTTAAAAATGGAAAATCTGGAAACAACCTAAATGCTTATCATTTGAGGAATAGTTATGAAACTGACCTAATAGTCCCATAGACATTTTTTTCTTGGCAAAACATAGAAATTGACTTTTCTGCTTTTTTTTTTTTTTTTACCAGTTTTATAAGGAATATTACAACCCTTCTTGTTTTAAAGCTTGAAACGTACATTTGTTTTATCTAAGTTCTTTCCTCAGGAAGGGACCCTCAGGCCTCTCAAAAGTATCAAAGAACTGAAACTCACCAAATCATCACATCCATACAATGAAATGCCACGTCCCTCATTCCTTCTCTGGAGTCCCTGTTTTCCCACACATAGTTACATTTTTTCCCCTGCTATATAAACCCCTAATTTTAGTCAATTAGGGAGGTGGATTTGAGACTGATCTCCCATCTCCTCAGCTGCACCACCTGATTAAAGCCTTCTTCCTTGGCAATACTGGTCTCAGTGATTGGCTTTCTGTGCAGTGAGCAGTAGGACCTAGATTGAACCCCCAGTGTTTCTGTAACAGTTATATTATGATAAATTCATACAATGAAATGTTACTTAGTTGTTAAAAAGGATAACAGAAATCTATATGATTGGCATGGGAAAGCTATCTAAGACATGTTAGGAGATAATATGAAGATGGAGAATATTAAATGTGGAATGATTCATTTACATAAAAGTATATATTGATATATACTTAATAACATGGAAACATATCCTTATTCTGTAGGAAAATAGAAAGATTATATAATCATATAGAGTGTGATCCCATTTTTGTTTAAATATGTATATGTAATATATCATTCATTTATGTGTGTATGTATTTATATACATAGAAGAAAGTCTCAAAGTATCTGTTCCAAATTACTAGGAGTGATAGAATGGTGAGATTAAGTAGAATTTTCACTTTCTTATTTGTACATTTCTGTATTGTCTAATGTTTTTTCAGAATAAGCTATTTTTTTTTATGACTGGAGACATCAACAAACTTATTTTCTCTTCTTTTTAAGACTTTTTTTTTTCTTGAAGATGGAATCTCTTTAAGGCCTGCCTAGGCTGGCCTTAAACTCCTAGGCTCAACTGATCGTCTTGCTTCAGCCTCTTGAGTAGCTGGGGCTATAAGCCCTGAACCTGGGTCAACAGATTTATTTTCCTATGAAAATAAAAATAATGTACATATTTAGTGACATGAAGATTAAAAGAGAAGATCACTAAAACACATATGGTTTAATATCATTTGTTTTTACAGAAATGAGTATATGTGCATATAAACATGATATATACCAAAATGTTAATATTAATATCTCTGGATATCAGAATTAGCAATAGTTTATACATATATATTTTGATCAACTTTGTTTTCTTATTTCCTTCTGATAAAAGTATTTTGCAAAATTAAGGGGGAAAAAGCACAAAATGGCTTCCTTGAAGCAGAGCTAGAGTATCTGTTGACCTATTTGAGGCAGTCGTTGAGGTGTGTTGGGTACCAAGTGATAGAGTTGTAGGGAAAATGTGGTGTTTACATAGCACTGGCTACTTAATTGGCAGGGCCTTGTGCAAAATAAAAATGCTTTTTTTCAAAATCAAGAAGAAATTGCTATTAAAGTTGCTAAAATATGAAGCTTTTTCCTTCTACATGTCTTTAAAATTTTTATTTTAGGTTTGGGGGTACATGTGAAGGTTTGTTGCATAGATACACATGTGCCATGGGGGTTTGTTATACATATTATTATACTACATAGATATTAAGCTCAGTACCCAATAGTTATCCTTTCTGCTCCTTTCCCTCCTCCTACCCTCCCTTCTTAAGTAGACCTCAGTGTCTGTTGCTTCCTTCTTTGTGTTCATAAGTTCTCATCATTTAGTTCCTACTTAGAAGTGAAAACATATAGTATTTGGTTTTATATCCCTGTGTTAGTTTGTTAAGGATGATAGCCTTCAGCTCCATCCATGTTCCTGTAAAAGACATGATCGTGTTCTTTTTTATGGATGCATAGTGATATGGTTTGGCTGTGTCTCCATCCAAATCTCATCATGAGTTGTAACTCCCACAATTCCCACATGCCATGGGAGGAACCCAGTGGGAGGTAATTAAATCATGGAGGTGGGTCTTTCCAGTGCTGTTCTGGTCTTATGAGATCTGAAACAGGAGTTTCCCTGCACAAGCTCTTTCTTTTCCTGCTGCCATCCATGTAAGACATGACTTGTTCCTCCTTGCCTTCCACCATGATTGTGAGGTCTCCCCAGCCATGTGGAACTGTAAGTCCATTAAACATCTTTCTTTTGTAAATTGCCCAGCCTCAGGTATGTCTTTATCAGCAGCATGAAAATGAACTAACACAGTAAATTGGTACCAGGAGTGGGGTGCTGCTGAAAAGATATCCAAAAATGTGGATGTAACTTTGGAGCTGGGTAACAGGCAGAGATTAGAACAGTTTGGAGGGCTCAGAAGAAGACAGGAAAATGTGGGAAAGTTTGGAACTTCCTAGAGACTTGTTGAATGGCTTTGACCAAAATGCTGATAATGACATGGACAATGAAATCCAGACTGAGGTGGTCTCAGATGGAGGTGAGGGACTTGTTGGGAACTGGAGTAAAGGTGACTCTTGTTATGTTTTAGCATAGAGCCTGGTGACATTTTATGCCTGCCCTAAAGATTTGTGGAACTTTGAACTTGAGAGAGATGATTTAGGGTATCTGGCGGAAGAAATTTCTAAGCAGCAAAGCATTCAAGATGTGACTTGGGTGCTGTTAAAGGCATTCAGTTTTATAAGGGAAGCAGAGCATAAAAGTTCAGAAAATTTGTAGACTGACAATGCAATAGAAAAGAAAATCTCATCTTCTGAGGAGAAATTCAAGCCAGCTGTGGAAATTTACATAAGTAACAAAGAGCCAAATGTTAGTTCCCAAGACAATGGGGAAAATGTCTCCAGGGCATGTCAGAGGACTTCACGACAGTCCCTCCCATCACAGGCCTGGAGGCCTAAGAGGAAAAAGTGGTTTTGTGGGCTGGGCCCAGGGTCCCTGTGCTGTGTGCAGCCTAGGGACTTGGTGCCCTGCATCCTAGCTACTCCAACCATGGTTGAAAGGGGCCAATGTAAAGCTCAGACCATGGCTTTAGAGGGTGCAAGCCCCAAGCCTTGGCAGCTTCCATGTGGTGTTGAGCCTGCGAGTGCACAGAAGTCAATAATTGGGGTTAGAGAACCTCCGCCTAGATTTCAGAGGATGTATGGAAATGCCTGGATGTCCAGGCAGGAAGTTTGCTGCAGGGGCAAGGCCCTCATGGAGAACCTCTGCTAGGGCAGTGCAGAAGGGAAATGTGGGGTCAGAGCCCTCACACAGAGTCCCTACTGGGGCACTACCTAGTGGAGGTGTGAGAAGAGGGCCACTGTCCTTCAGACCCCAGAATGGTAGATCCACTGACAGCTTGCACTGTGTGCCTGGAAAAGCCACAGACACTAAACACACCTGTGAAAGCAGTCGGGAGGGAAGTTGTACTCTGCAAAGCCACAGGGGTGGAGCTGCCCAAGACCATGGGAACCCAACTTTTGCATCAGCATGATCTGGATGTGAGACCTGGAGTCAAAGGAGATCATTTTGGAGCTTTAAGATTTGACTGCCCCACTGGATTTCAGACTTACATGGGGCCTGTAGCCCCTTTGTTTTGGCCAATTTCTCCTATTTGGAATGGCTGTATTTATCCAATGCCTGTATCCCCACTGTATCCTGGAAGTAACCAACTTGCTTTTGGTTTTACAGGCTCATTGGTGGAAAATACTTATCTTGGATGAGACTTTGGACTGTGGACTTTTAAGTTAATGCTGAAATGAGTTAAGACTTCGGGGTACTGTTGGGAAGGCATGATTGGTTTTGAAATATGAGCACATGAGATTTGGGAGGGGCCAGGGGCAGAATGATATGGATTGGCTGTGTTCCTACACAAATCTCATCATGAACTGTAACTCCCACAATTCCCACTTATCATGGGAGGAACCCGGTGGGAGATAATTGAATCATGGGAGTGGGTCTTTCCCATGGCGTTCTCATGATAGTGAATAAGTTTCACGATATCTGATAGTTTTAAAAATGGGAGTTTTCCTGCACAAGCTCTCTCTCTTTTTGCCTGCTGCCATTCATGTAAGATGTGACTTGCTCTTCCTTGCCTTCCATCATGATTGTGATGTGTCCCCAGCCACGTGGAACTGTAAGTCCATTAAACATCTTTCTTTTGTAAATTCCCAGTCTTGGGTATGTCTTTATCAGCAGTGTGAAAACAGGCTAATACACATAGTATTCCATGGTGTATATGTACCACATTTTCTTTATTCAGTCTGTCATTGATGGGTATTTAGGTTGATTCCATGTCTTTGCTATTGTGAACAGTGCTGCAATGAACATTCATGAGGCTGCATCTACATATCTTCTCTGTTCGTGCATGCAATCCATTGTCCCACTGAACATCACTTACAATATATGAGTTCAAAGAGAAAAAATATTAAGAATTTTAAGGTGGTGATAACAAAATTAAGTCAAGCCAGGGTCCTTCTTAGTGGGGGACCTGTGTGACTGCACAGGTTCACTACCTTGAAGCTGGGTCTGTGGTCACACACAGAGGGGAAGCCTGGCTCTGAATACTGTTATCCAGAGACACAAATAAAGCTACTAGGTGCAGAACAATGTAGAGTAACATGCTTAATGGGGACTCATATTGGGCCTCTCTCCTCCAGGGTCTGCTATACATAACTGATAGTTTATCTAAATGTGTATCTGGAATCAGTGTCTATCTGTCCTGACTCCCACTAATTATTAGGACTTCCACTAATTATATTATTATTATTGTTTGATAGGGGTACAGCATGGATTCAATTAATTGTCCCTTTATTTGTGGGCTATGTAGTTTCCTATTAGTGACTGTAGTTGTGTTTTAGTTAAATAAAGGAATCTGTCCTATCAAGGTTTAGTAAGAGCTTCAGCCAACTCTATCAACTTTTTCCTCCTCACCTTGGAGGGAGTTTGTAAGCTTTGACTTCAGCCTCATGCAGAAGTCAGTTCTGAAAGCCTTGCTACCTCCTCCTCCTCCTCCTCCTCCTCCTCCTCCTTCTCCTCTTTCTCCTCCTTCTTCTTCTTCTTCTTTTTGACAGGGTCTTGCTCTGTCACCCAGGCTGGAGTGCAGCTCACTGCATCCTCAACCTCCCAGGCTCAAATGATGCTCCCACCTCAATCTCCTGAGCAGCTGGGACTACAGGTGTGTGCCACTTCACCTGGCTAATTAAAATTTTTTTTTTTGTAAAGACAGGGTTTCCTTATGTTGCCCAGGCTCGTCTTGAACCTTTGGGCTCAAGAGATCCTCCCTCCTTGGCCTCCCAAAGTGCTGGGGTTACAGGTGTGAGCCATCATGACTAGCCTGAAAGCCTTGCTACCTTCTAACACAGCACTCCTTACTCTAGTTCTACAACATGACATGCCAGTTCCCAATGAGCAGGACTGGAAATTCCCCAAATTCAAGCAGCCAGTGACAGCCTCCTTGGTTTGCATTTCTAGCTCAATAAGATGAATGCAGGCTCAGGTAGGGATGAGAGGCAGAAATTATAGGAACTCTTGGGTTGAGGACTTCCAGGGTGAGAAATCTGGGGAAAGAAGTAGTATGGGAGCAATAGAAAGGTGAAGAATCAGAACAAAGTTTGGGGAAAGGGAATGGTGATTGAAATGGGGTGTGTGGAGAGGAGCAAGGACTCTCAAAGAAGTCTAGAGAAAAATGGCCACTTTTATTCTTATGGATATATTACAAAATAAATACCAAAAAAGGGTTAAATTTTGTGGTATATTTTAAATGTACACATTTAATAAATTTAATGTTTTTGTTAACATGGATAATACTGTGCAATGTTATTATTTAGAATAATCTCTAGGTTTGTACAACATAGAAATTTATAGTGCACTCTTTGCAGTTGTTGGAAATAACACACAAGGTTAAAGTTATACAATAAATGTATTTTAAAACTTTTCAATTGTGGTAAAATACATATAACATAAATTTACCATCTTAACTATATTTATCCTTTTTTTTTTTTTTTTTTGAGATGGAGTCTCACCCTGTTGCCCAGGCCAGAGTGCAGTGGCAAGATATTGGCTCACTGCAACCTCTGCCTCTCGAGCTGAAGTGATCCTCCTGCATCAGCCACCCAAGTAGCTGAGATTACAGATGTGCACCACCACACATGGCTAATTGTTGTATTTTTAGTAGAGATGGGGTTTCTCCATGTTGGCCAGGCTGGTCTCGAACTCCTGACCTCAAGTGATCTGCCCACCTTAGCATCTCAAATTGCTGGGGTTACAGGCATGAGCCACTGCACCCGGCCTGTTTTTACTTTTAGCTCAATCAGTTTTTGCTTTACATATTTTGCAGCTCTGTTGTTTGGTGCATATACTTTAGGATTGTCATGTCATTATGAACTGACACTTTTATCATTATGTAATATCCTTCTTTGTCTTGGGTAAATTTTTGGGGTCTGAAATGAATTTTATTTCATACTCTGTCTATATGTTTACTATTATTTATATGTTAATATGTATTTAATTTAACATAAAATATATACTGATTATATGTAATGACATGTTACATATATTGTTAATATATTTGAATGTATGTAGTGTCTCTATATATACTCTAATACTAATGTATTATTATTTATTTATATGTTAGTATGTATTTAATTTAACATAAAATATATACTGATATGTAATGACATATTACATATATATTGCTAATATATTTGTGTGTATGTGGTGTCTCTATATATACTCGGATACTAATGTAGCCACTACTGCTTTCTTTTGCTTAATGTTTGCATAATAATACTTTTCTATCCTTCTACTTTCAACCTGACTATGCCATTATATTTAAAGTGAGTTTCTTATAGATATCATATAGTTAGATCATGTTTTTTAGCCAACTCTGCCAGTTTCTGTTTTTTAATTGGTACATTTATACCATTTAAATTTAATATAATTATTGCTACTTGAAACTTAAATCTGCCAGCTTATTCTTCCCCTCTTTTATTTCTGTTTTTCTTTTGCTCTCCTGCCTTCCTATAGATTATTTCAACAATTTTTAGAATTCCATTTTGATTTATATACAGTGTTTGTGAGTATATCCCTTTGTGTAGCTGTTTTAGTCATTGCTCTAGGTATTACATTACATATATGCATCTATCTATCTATCTATCATCTATCTTATCACAAGCTACTGGTGTCTCTACTTTATCAGTTTGAGTGGAGTATAGAAACCTTACCTCTCTTAATGTTCTTTTACATTTCTTCATTACAACATATTTATCTTAAGTATTTCCTATACTTACATTTAGAACTAATTCAGACAGCATTGTAAATTTTGCTTCAATTGTTCAGCATAATTTGGAAGACTCAAGAGCAGAAGAAAATTCTGTTTACCCATATTTTTGCTTACTACATTTTTTCTTCCTTTCTTATGTTCCAAGATTCCTTTTTTTAAAAAAAATTCCCTTTTCTTTTAGAGAACTTCCTTATACCATTCTTTTTGGGTATGGCAACTAGTAAAAAATTCTCTTAGTTTTTCTTCATGTAAGAAAGTCTTGATTTCCCCTTTATTCCTAAAGGATACTTTTGCTGGATATAGAATTGTGGATTAACAATTGTTTTCTTTCAGCATGCTGCTTCCTTCTGACCTGTATGGTTGCAGACGAGAAACCATTGCCATTCTGTTGGGAGAAAAGCTGAGTTTAGGGAGAGAAGCTGAGGCAGGGCTTGCATGTCTGCTAGACTTGCTGGCTCCTTGCTTCTAGCACTCCCATTATCTCAAGCAGCCATATGTTTCTCATTCACTTGATACACTGTTTCCTTTCAACCCCCACATCCTCACCACCTGTTTCTTTGTTTGAGCACCAGTAAATAGCATGGGCTTTCAGAGCTTGGGGCCTTTGCAGTCTCCACACTCACGATGGCTCCCTGGTCCCACTTTCTCTCTCAAACTGTCTTTTTCTCATTCCTTTGACTCCACCGGACTTCGTTGCCCCCAAGACCTGGTGTTGGGTCTGATCACCCCAACATTCCTGGCTGCCCAACATGGGGTGGCAAAGACCCCAGTGAAGGAATGCTAGAGCATGTGAAAGCAGAGGATGCATCATCAAAGGACACCCGAGGACATCTAAAAGATGCTCCGTGGGAAAGCTGAGCGCTCGGAAGAACAGGGTAACAATGGGAGAAAGTGAAAGCAGACGTTCTGCTTATTTAAATTTCTTAAGGCATTTATGATGAAGAGGGGGAGTGAAAGTTAGTACTCAGAGTTTATTATCACTCTTTAGTACAGTAAAGCAGTTTTGCCCGTGGTTTCCTGAACAACGGACTATGGAGTTGGATGAATGGGAGAGAATTTGAAGAGATTTTAAAAAGGCATATAAAGAGGGAGCAGAAATTCCAGTTTCTGTTTGGTCAATGTGGGCGCTAATAAAGGCAGCTCTTGAGCCATTTCAAACAGATAATGAGGCAGATTCAGATGACAAAGAGGAGGATGAGTGTAAAAAACTAGCTTCAGATTCTGAGAGTGAGGAACAGCTACTGGAAGAGATTAAAGAAAAGAAAGGAAAACTAAAAAAAGTATGTTTTACTAGCCCGTCGGCTCCACCTGCTGAATTAAATGAATGGCCACCTCCTCTCTCTCTCTCCTTAATGGTCAAGAAAAGAAATTAGCTGAAAAACTTACTGCTCCTGTAGTTGCAACATTAAAACCTGGAGCAATTGGTGGTGCTATACAACATTCTATTCAAAAAGCTAGAGCCAAGGGAGACCTTGAAGCATGGCAATTTCCCATTATTATAATCCAGCAGGGAGGACAGAATATAGCTAATTGGGCAACTTTCCCTTTTAAGTTACTAAAGGAATTTAAGCAAGCCATTAGTCAATATGGACTGAATTCTCCTTTTGTGCAAACTTTATTAAAAAATATGGCTCTTGATAATAGATAATACCATATGACTGGGATACTTTGACAAAATCCGTTCTTACTCCATCTCAGTACTTGCAGTTTAAAAGCTGGTGGGCTGAGAAAGCACAAACTCAGGCAAGGGAAAACATACAAGCACAGCCACCTGTGCCTGTTTCGGTTGAACAGTTAATGGGAGTTGGCCCTAATTGGGGTCGATTAGAGAATCAAGCAGTAATGGAAGATGTTGCCATTGTTCAGCTGTGCTTTGTGTGCTTACAGACATGGGAAAGGATAAATGTTACATGGGAAAAATATCCTTCTTTCAGTTCTGTCTGACAAGGACCTAAAGAACCATATATTGATTTTATTGCTCGGCTCCAAGAGACTGTGTATAAAGCCATAACTGAAAAAACGGCTCAGGATGTTGTAATACAGCTTCTTGCATATGATAATGCTAATGTAGAGTGTCAAACTGCTATTAGACCCCTGAGAGGGAAGGCTCATTTAGCTGAATATATTAAGGCTTGAGATGGCATTGGAGGTAACGTACATAAGGCTATTCTTTTAGCTCAGGCTGTGGCTGGATTAAGAGTAGGAGATAATGTGCCCCATTTCTCAGGCTCTTGTTTTAATTGTGGGCAATTTAGACATACAAGAAAGGAATGTAGAAAAGGAAATCAAAAGGCAAAAACTACTACCATCAATCAACAGAAAAGTCCCAGTGTGTGTCCCCGGTGTAAGAAAGGCAATCACTGGCAAGTCAGTGTCATTCTAAATTTAGCAAAGATGGACAAACTCTTTCAGGAAACGGGAAGAGGGGCCCGCCTTGAGCCCCTCAACAAACTGAGGCATACCCAGCACAGCCAGTGCCCTTACAAATGTACAACAATTGTCCCCTGCCTCAGCAGGCAGTGCTGCTGTAGACCTCTACAGCACAATTCTCATCTCCTTAAGTTCCTGTGGAGCCACCAAAGAAGGTCCCCATGGGAGTTAGGGGACCCTTACCCTCAGGAACAGTTGGTCTATTACTTGGAAGGTCTAGTCTAAATTTAAAAGGTGTTACTGTACATATGGGAATAATTGACTCTGATTGTACTGCAGAAATTCCATTAGTTATTAGTTCCTTGACTCTGTGGTCTGCCTCCCCAGAAGAAATAATTGCTCAGTTGTTGCTGTTACCTTACATAAAACTAGGAAGCAGCACAGTGAAAAGAACAGGAGGCTTTGGTAATACTAATCCAGCAGGAAAGGCTGTGTATTGGGCTAATCAAGTGTCTGACAGAAGATCTATTTGCACAGTAACGATTCAGGGAAAAGATTTTGAAGGACTAGTAGATACTGGAGCTGATGTCTCTATTTCTCTATTATTGCTATAAATCAATGGCCCTAGCACTGGTCTAAGCAAAGGGCATCCATTGGTATTGTTGGAGTAGGAGCTGCCTCGGAAGTTTTTCAAGGTTCTTTGATTTTACCATGTCAAGGCCAGATGGTCAGGAAGGGACAATTCAGCCTATCATTACACCTATTCCTGTCAATTTATGGGGTAGAGACTTATTGCAACAATGGGATGATGAAATATCTATTCCTATGGATCAATATAATAATAATAGTAGCCAAATGATGAAAAATATGGGATATCGCCTGGGAGAAGGACTAGGAAAAGATAAAAATGGCCAATCAGATCCTTTAGAATTAAAAGGGCAAACAGATTGGACTGGATTGAGGTGTCATTCTTAGGAGTGGCCATTGTTGAGCCTCTGGCTCCCATTCCTCTTGATTGGCTAACTGCCAAACTGGTTTGGGTGGAGCAATGGCCGCTGAAACAGGAAAAACTGGAGGCTTTAAAAGAACTGGTGCAGGAACAATTGCAAAAGGGACATATAGAGCCTACTTTCTCCCCTTGGAATTCTCCTGTATTTGTCATTAAGAAAAAATCAGGGAAATGGAGAATGTTAACAGATTTAAGGGCTGTTAATGCTGTGACTCAACCCATGGGTGTTCTACAACCAGGGCTGCCCTCCCCAGCAATGATCCCAAAATACTGGCCTCTCATAATGATAGATCTAAAGGATTGCTTTTTTACCATTCCTTTAGCTGCCCAAGGTTATGAAAAATTTGCTTTTACTGTTCCCACCATAAATAATAAAGAATTGGTGGACAGATACCATTGGAAAGTACTACCACAAGGCATGCTAAACAGCCCGACTATTTGTCAAACTTATGTCGGGAAAGCTATTAAGCCAGTTAGAGAACAGTTCAAAAAATGTTATATTATCCATTACATGGATGATATTCTGTGTGCAGCTGAAACTAGGGAAGAATTTATGTTGTGCTACAAACAGTTAGAAAAGGCTGTAAATGTGGCAGGGTTAATTATAGCCCCTGATAAAATCCAAACTTCTACTCCCTTTCAATATCTAGGAATGAAGGTAGAGCAAAGTGCTATTAAGCCTCAAAAGGTTCAAATTCGAAGAGATAATTTAGAAGCCTTAAATGATTCCCAAAAATTATTAGGAGACATTAATTGGATTTATCCAACTTTAGGCATTCCTACTTATGCTATGTCTCACCTCTTTTCTACTTTACGAGGTGATTCTAACCTTAACAGTAAACACTCCCTGTCCAAAGAAGCATTGGAGGAACTTCAATCGAGGAAAAAATTCAGCAAGCACAAGTAGAATGGATTAACCCGATACAGACATTACAGTTTTTAGTTTTTCCTACTAAGCATTTGCGTACAGGAGTTATAGTTCAACAGGATGATCTGGTTGAGTGGCTTTTTCTACCTTACAATACAACCAAAATGCTCACTCTATACTTAGATCAAATTGCTGTGCTAGTAGGACAAGCGAGGCTGCACACAACAAAGCTAATGGGATATGATCCAAATCAGATCATAGTTTCATTAACTAAACAACAAATTCAACAAGCCTATATTAATTCCAAAAATGGCAAGTTAATTTGGCCGGTTTTGTTGGCATTCTTGGTAATCATTATTCTAAGTCTAAAATCTTCCAGTTTCTAAAATTAACATCCTGGATATTGCCTTCTATTACTCAAAAAGCCCCTATTAAAGGGGCCATTACTGTTTTTACTGATGGATCTAGTAATGGAAAAGCCTCATTTGCAGGACCTCAACAGCAAGTTTTTCAAACTGACTTTGCTTCTGCTCAAAGGGCTGAACTTATGGCTGTGATAACAGTGTTAAAAACTTTTAAACAGACAGTAAACATTGCTTCTGATTCAGCCTATGTAGTGCAAGCCATGCAAAATATTGAATGTGCCTTAATTCAAAATGTGACTGATGAACAACTTAATCTTTTATTTCATTCTTTACAGCAAGCAGTACAACAAAGGCATTTACCTTTCTATATCACTCATTTGAGAGCACATACTAACCTCCCTGGCCCTTTAAATGTAATCAAAGGGTGGATGCATTCATGTCTGCAGCCTTTGCTGATGCACAAACATTTCATTATTTAACCCATCTTAATGCCGCAGGCCGTAGAAAAAGATATGGTCTATCATGGAAACAAGCTAAAGAAATTGTGCAACACTGTTCTGCCTGCCAAGCCCTGCATCTGCCACATCAAGGAACAGGAGTTAACCCTAGAGGTTTATCTCCAAATTCCATCTGGCAGATGGATGTAACACATATTCCTGCTTTTGGAAAATTGTCCTTTGTTTATGTTTCAGTAAATACCTATTTACGTTTTATCTGGGCCACATATCAAACAAGGGAAGCCACAGCTCATGTTAAAAGACATCTTTTATCTTGCTTTTCAGTTATGGGAATCCCAGAAAAAATCAAAACTGATAACAACCCAGGATACTGTAGTAAAGCCATGGCTACATTTTTTCAACAATGGAATATTACCCATACTATAGGTATACCATATAACTCACAAGGACAAGCAATAGTGGAAAGGGCTAATTGTACTTTATTATTTTTATTTTTTTTATTATAATTTAGGTTTTAGGGTACATGTGCACAATGTGAAGGTTTGTTACATATGTATCCATGTGCCATGTTGATTTCCTGTACCCATTAACTTGTCATTTAGCATTAGGTATATCTCCTAATGCTGTCCCTCCCCCCTCCCCCACCCCACAACAGTCCCCGGAATGTGATGTTCCCCTTCCTGTGTCCATGAGTTCTCATTGTTCAATTCCCACGTATGAGTGAGAACATGCGGTGTTTGGTTTTTTGTCCTTGCGATAGTTTACTGAGAATGATGTTTTCCAGTTTCATCCATGTCCCTACAAAGGACACGAACTCATCATTTTTTATGGCTGCATAGTATTCCATGGTATATATGTGCCACATTTTCTTAATCCAGTCTATCATTGTTGGACATTTGGGTTGGTTCCAACTCTTTGCTATTGTGAATAGTGCCGCAATAAACATACGTGTGCATGTGTCTTTATAGCAGCATGATTTATAGTCCTTTGGATATATACCCAGTAATGGGATGGCTGGGTCAAATGGTATTTCTAGTTCTAGATCCCTGAGGAATCGCCACACTGACTTCCACAATGGTTGAACTAGTTTACAGTCCCACCAACAGTGTAAAAGTGTTCCTATTTCTCCACATCCTCTCCAGCACCTGTTGTTTCCTGCTTTTTTAATGATGGCCATTCTAACTGGTGTGAGATGGTATCTCACTGTGGTTTTGATTTGCATTTCTCTGATGGCCAGTGATGATGAGCATTTTTTCATGTGTTTTTTGGCTGCATAAATGTCTTCTTTTGAGAAGTGTCTGTTCATATCCTTTGCCCACTTTTTGATGGGGTTGTTTGTTTTTTTCTTGTAAATTTGTTTGAGTTCATTGTAGATTCTGGATATTGGCCCTTTGTCAGATGAGTAGGTTGCAAAAATTTTCTCCCATTCTGTAGGTTGCCTGTTCACTCTGATGGTAGTTTCTTTTGCTGTGCAGAAGCTCTTTAGTTTAATTCGATCCCATTTGTCAATTTTGGCTTTTGTTGCCATTGCTTTTGGTGTTTTAGACATGAAGTCCTTGCCCATGCCTATGTCCTGAATGGTATTGCCTAGGTTTTCTGGTAGGATTTTAATGGTTTTAGGTCTAACATGTAAGTCTTTAATCCATCTTGAATTAATTTTTGTATAAGGTGTAGGGAAGGGATCCAGTTTCAGCTTTCTACATATGGCTATCCAGTTTTCCCAGCACCATTTATTAAATAGGGAATCCTTTCCCCATTGCTTGTTTTTGTCAGGTTTGTCAAAGATCAGATAGTTGTAGGTATGTGGCATCATTTCTGAGGGCTCTGTTCTATTCCATTGATCTATGTCTCTGTTGTGGTACCAGTACCATGCTGTTTTGGTTACTGTAGCCTTGTAGTATAGTTTGAAGTCAGGTAGCGTGATGCCTCCAGCTTTGTTCTTTTGGCTTAGGATTGACTTGGCGATGCGGGCTCTTTTTTGGTTCCATATGAACTTTAAAGTAGTTTTTTCCAATTCTGTGAAGAAAGTCATTGGTAGCTTGATGGGGATGGCATTGAATCTATAAATTACCTTGGGCAGTATGGCCATTTTCACGATATTGATTCTTCCAACCCATGAGCATGGAATGTTCTTCCATTTGTTTGTATCCTCTTTTATTTCATTGAGCAGTGGTTTGTAGTTCTCCTTGAAGAGGTCCTTCACATCCCTTGTAAGTTGGATTCCTAGGTATTTTATTCTCTTTGAAGCAATTGTGAATGGGAGTTCACTCATGATTTGGCTCTCTGTTTGTCTGTGATTGGTGTACAAGAATGCTTGTGATTTTTGTACATTGATTTTGTATCCTGAGACTTTGCTGAAGTTGCTAATCAGCTTAAGGAGATTTTGGGCTGAGACAATGGGGTTTTCTAGATATACAATCATGTCATCTGCAAACAGGGACAATTTGACTTCCTCTTTTCCTAATTGAATACCCTTTATTTCCTTCTCCTGCCTGATTGCTCTGGCCAGAACTTCCAGCACTATGTTGAATAGGAGCGGTGAGAGAGGGCATCCCTGTCTTGTGCCAGTTTTCAGAGGGAACGCTTCCAGTTTTTGGGAAAGGGCTAATTGTACTTTAAAAACTCAAATAGAAAAGCAAAAGGGAGGGGATCAGGAATATAAGACACCACATATGTAATTGCATTTAGCTTTATTAACATTTAATTTTTTAAATTTACAAAAAGATCAAACCATGACTGCAGCTGAACAACACCTGACGGGACAAAAGGAAAATAAAAAGGCTGGACAAGATACATGGTGGAGGGATGTACATACAAAGAGCTGGGAAAAAGGACAGATAATTTTATGGGGAGGAGGATTTGCTTGTGTTTCTCCAGGTGATGATCAGGTGCCTGTGTGGGTGCCCACCAAACATCTGAAGATCTATCATGAACCACAGCATCTAGTGGACCCACCTGTATAGTGCAAATTGAAGGTTTAAGGCTTGCTTTTAGGCCTCGACGATTTGCTTTCTCTGTGCCTTCTGTTAGAAGGGGCCTGCTTCTCATTATCAATGGTAAGTTTTTTTTTTTTTTTTTTGAGGCAGAGTCTCGCTCTGTCACCCAGGCTGGAGTGCAGTGGCCCAATCTCGGCTCACTGCAAGCTCCGCCTGCCGGGTTCACGCCATTCTCCTGCCTCAGCCTCTCTGAGTAGCTGGGACTACAGGCGCCCGCCACCGCGCCTGGCTAATTTTTTGTATTTTTAGTAGAGACAGGGTTTCACTGTGGTCTCGATCTCCTGACCTCGTGATCCGCCCGCCTCGGCCTCCCAAAGTGCTGGGATTACAAGCGTGAGCCACCGCGCCCGGCCTATCAATGGTAAGTTTTACCCCACGGTCATTAACCAAAGAGGCAGAAGGTGAGTTACAAATGCTTCAGCAATGGCATGCCTCTCAGCTACAGCCACAAAAGTTTTTGCTTCTGTTTCAGTAGATTTACTAATGTGGGGGTGAGGGTATGCTTGTGTTTTTGCAGGAGATTAACAAACCGTGTAGGTGCTCTCAAGATGTGTACAACTGGCCGGGCGCGGTGGCTCACACTTGTAATCCCAGCACTTTGGGAGGCCGAGGCGGGCGGATCACGAGGTCAGGAGATCGAGACTACGGTGAAACCCCGTCTCTACTAAAAATACAAAAAAATTAGCCGGGCGTGGTGGCGGGCGCCTGTAGTCCCAGCTACTCGGAGAGGCTGAGGCAGGAGAATGGCGTGAACCCAGGAGGCGGAGCTTGCAGTGAGCCGAGATTGCGCCACTGCACTCCAGCCTGGGCGACAGAGCGAGACTCCGTCTCAAAAAAAAAAAAAAAAAAAAAAAGATGTGTACAACTATGGAACATGAGACTGGAAGGACCCATGGATCCCAATCATGGACCGGGTGCCCCCAGTATGAGCGATGCTGTGAGAAACTGAGAGGTGACAATGTGCTAGCAGCCCTCACTTGCTCTCGGTGCCTCTTCGGCCTTGGCGTCTGCTCAGGCTGCACTCGAGGAGCCCTTCAGCCCACCACTGCGCTATGAGGGTCCCTCTCTGGGGCTGGCCGAGGCTGGAGCCGGCTCCCTCTACTCACGGGGAAATGTGAAGAGAGAGGCATGTGCGGGAGCCAGGTTGCGCACGGTACTTGCGGGCCAGCACGGGTTCCAGGTGAGTGGCACCTGGCTTGATCGGAGGCTGAATCCTGTGCATGGACCACCATTCCCTCTTCGCGGGATCGTTGGCCACGATAACAGGTCTCCGTCTCTCGCTTCCCTTCTTTTCTTCTTGATTGTCTGGGACGAGCTCCCTCTGGGCTGCTGGAGTGCCCAGGCTAGGTGCCGCAAAGTCCCATGGCGAGTGCCAGTTAGAGGTGAAGCTGGCTGGGCTTCTGGGATGAGTGGGGACTTGGAGAACTTTTCTGTCTAGCTAAAGGATTGCAAACGCACCAATCAGCACTCTGTCAAAATGGACCAATCAGCTCTCTGTAAAATGGACCAATCAGCAGGATGCGGGTGGGGCCAGATAAGGAAATAAAAGCAGGTCACCCAAGCCAGCAGCAGCAACCCGCTCAGGTCCCCTTCTATACTGTGGAAGCTTTGTTCTTTCGCTCTTTGCAATAAATCTTGCTGCTGCTCACTCTTTGGGTCCATGCCACCTTTATGAGCTGTAACGCTCACCGCGAAGGTCTGCAGCTTCACTCCTGAGGCCAGCGAGACCATGAATCCACCGGGAGGAACGAATAACTCCAGATGCGCCACCTTTAAGAGCTGTAACACTCATCGCAAAGGTCTGCAGCTTCACTCCTGAAGTCAGTGAGACCATGAACCCACCAGTAGGAAGAAACTCCAGACGCGTCCAAACATCAGAAGGAACAAACTCCAGACACACCATCTTTAAGAACTGTGACACTCACCGCAAGGGTCTGCGGCTTCATTCTTGAAGTCAGCGAGACTGAGAACCCACCAATTCTGGACACAAAACTGCTGGAGTGCCAGGGTTTTACCTATAGATGCTTAACGGATGAATACTTTCTGGCTGAACTCCTCTCTACCCTGAATACAAGAGACCCTAATAGGTAGGCAGGAGTATCATCGCCCCTATTCAGCATGAAGAAGTTACAGAAGATGGACCTCCATCCTTCTGCAACCCCTAGGATTAAGGGTCCTCTTGTAAAAGGGAAAAGGGAGATATGTAGGAAGCATTCAAACCAGAGCGACTCCGTTTTGAATAAGGGCTAAGAAAAATGAAGCTGGATCACCAACCAGCAGTTAAGAGCTGCACAGCCTGCAATTGCCTTGCTCAATTAATTTAAAAAAGAGGCCACCTTATGCTAATAATAATGATAGCTGTGGTGGTTTTTACAATAAAGAGAAGGGGGGCATGTTGGGAGAAAAGCTGAATGTTGGGAGAGAAGCTGAGGCAGGGCTTCCATGTCTGCTAGACTTGCTGGCTCCTTGCTTCTAGCACTCCCATTATCTCAAGCAGCCATATGTTTCTCATTCACTTGATACACTGTTTCCTTTCACCCCCCCACATCCTCACCACCTGTTTCTTTGTTTGAGCACCAATAAATAGCATGGGCTCCCAGAGCTCGGGGCCTTTGCAGCCTCCACACTCGCCATGGCTCCCTGGTCCCACTTTGTCTCTCAAACTGTCTTTTTCTCATTCCTTTGACTCCACTGGACTTCGTCACCCCCATGACCTGGTGTTGGGTCTGATCACCCCAACACATTCGAATTATATTTCCTGTATGTATAAGATGTCTTTTCTCCCTTGCTGCTTTCAATGATTTTTTTCTTTGCTATCCATTTTCAGAAATTTAACTAGGATGTGTCTTGGTGTGAAATTCTTTGAGTTTATCCTGTTTGAGGCTCACTCACTTCTTGAATCTGTAGGCTTGCATGTTTTGCCAAATTTGGGAAGTTTTCAACCTGCCCTCTTTCTCCTTTCCTCCTTGAACTCTTATGACATGAATGTTATATTTTTTGTTATAGTCCCATAAACCTCTGTTCATTTTTTCCCCATCTATGTTCTCTCTCTTGTTCAAATTGGGTAATTTTCATTGTTCTATCTTTGAGGTTGCTGATATTTTCTCCTCTATCGCCTCTATTCTGCTGTTGAGCTTATCCATCGAATTTTAAAATTTCAGCTGTTGTATTTTTCAGTCCAAGTTTTCTATTTGGTTCTTCTTTATGTTTTCTGTTTCTTTGCTAAAATTTCCTGCTTTTTAATTTGTTTCAATTGTGTTCATAAGTGCTTGCAGAAGCCATTTTATTTATTTATTATTTCATGTTATTTGTGAGATGGAGTATCACTCTGTTACCCAGGCTGGTGGACAGTGGCATGATCTCAGCTCAGTGCAACCTCCGCTCCTGAGTTCAAGCAATTCTCCTGCCTCAGCCACCCAGGTAGCTGGGATGACCAGTACCTGCCAACACGCCTGGCTAATTTTTGTACTTTTAGTAGAGACAGGGCTTCTCCATGTTGGCCAGGCTGGTCTTGAACTCCTGGCCTCAAGTGATTTGCCCTTCTTGGCCTCCCAAAGTGCTGAGATTACAGGCATGGCCACTGTACCCAGCCTTGTCAGATAATTCTAATATTTCTATCATCTTGGTGTTGGCATCTATTGATTTTATTTTTAATTCAGCTTGAGATATTCCTGGTTCTTGGTATAAGGGGTAACTTTTTATTGAAATTGGACTTTTTGGTATTATGTTATGAGACTCTGGATCTTATTTAAACTTTCTGTTTTAGGTGACTTCCTCTGACACCACTCTGACAAGGGAAGAGGGGCACTGCCTCATTACTGTCAGGTGGGTTGTAAGAGTCCTGGCTCCCCACTTGCTCTCTCTTGACACTCATGGGGGATTTCCTCCTTGCTAATGCTGGGTGGAGGTGGGAGTTCCAGTTCCCACCTAGGCCTCTACTCACACCTAACTGTCTGCCCTCCACATGGTCTCCAATGACATAATGGTAGGGGATAACCTGATTACCAATGGGCAGTGGTAAATGTCCTGACTCTCCTCTAAGCCTCCTCCGACACCTTCCTAGCCAGGAAGAGGAGGGGCACCTTGTTATTGACAGGCTCCCATTGTAGTCTCTACTTCTACCTTTGGTGGGTAAGCTGTCACTATCATCCAGCAGAAATGAAAGTCTTGGTTCCCTACTCTGTCTCCTTTGATGTCACCCTGGAGAGGCTATTGGGACACTTTGTTACAGCCTGGAGAGAGGATAGACGTCTGGGCTTCTCACTTGGCCTTTGGTATCAGGAGTAGGGATAGGGCCACAGTGTTTTCTATGGTGTTTGCCTGCAGTAGAGTAGTTATTATTTAAAAGTTTTCTGTCTTACTAGGCTGTCCCTTTCCTAGGTCTTTAGATAGAGAGAGCAGTGTTTTGTTAGGGCTTTTTATGTCTGTGCCTATTGTTGTTTCTGAGTTGTCAGCTTCTTCAGCTTGAAGTCTGACATATATAAGGCAAAAATAATACCCAAGAACTTAGCATCATATCATTTCTTGGACCCCAAGGTCCCTAACCCCTCTGTCTTATTTTGTCCTCCTTTCATAGCCTTATATATATTTTAAAGTAATATATGTAAAAGAAGTATATCTACCTATCTTCCTGGAAGCTGACTGAATTTATTTTTAATCTGACCTGAAAATCTTCATTTTGAAGTTACTTTATATTTATTATATTTACTGATATATTTGGATATATTTTCACTATGTTATTGTATGTTATTTGTTCTACTTTTTCCCCATTTCCTTTTTTTCTTTCTTTGGGTCTATATTTGGCTTGATGGAGGCTGTTTTGTTTTAATTTTTAAGGATTTTTTTCTTTACTATTACTCTTAAGTTTTTAACATGCATATTTGACTGAATAAAGTATCTTTGCTAATGAAATAAACATCTCTACTCTTCTAAAACAAAATGAGAACTTTAGAATGCATTAAATCCACTCAATCTCCTCTCATTTTATTTTTTGTTGCTATCCAATATTGTACCTCCTCCTTATCCAAATTATACATCATTATTGTTTCATACAGTCAATAATTGTTTGGCTTTAACCACATGTGTTCTAATTTCTTTATAAGCCATTTCTTCTGGAAACTTAGTCCTGCCTTTGGAGTTCATTTTTCTTCTTTCTGAAGTATATTCATTAGAATTTCCTTTGGTGAGGGTCTATTGATGAAACTTTTAGTTTTCATTTGTCTGAAAATGTCCTTATTTTGCCCTTGTTCTTGATAGATGGTTTTGCTATGCTTCACAATTCCAAGTTGACAATTACTTTCTCTCAGCACTTTGAAGATACTATTTTATTGTCTTGTGTATTTTATTGTTGCTGTAGAGATGCCTGCTGTCAGTTTAATTGTTTTTCCTTTTTAGATAATCTATCTTTTCTCTCTGGCTGCTTTAAAATATTTTGTTTGTTTTGTTATTTAACAGCAATGTGTTTAGATGTAGAATTTCTTTTTAAAATTCTATTAGAGGATTTATGTTTTCTGAATTTGGAGATTTATAGCTTTTATAATTCTGAAAATTCTCTGCTAATATCTCTTTGAATATTGATTACTGACAAGTGCAAAAATACCCAGAGCTGTTGAAGCATTAGCATCCATTACAGTTATGCTCTCCGCTTCTTTTTCATTTTTTGATCTCTGGAGATTTCCTCTTCTCTCTTGCTGGCTGTGTTATGTTATACATCAAAAAGATTAAAAATAAACCTACAGAATTTGTAGTTATTTTCTAGCAGAAGATTTTTCAGGAGATCTAGTGCTCCATATTACCGGAAATGGAAGTCTAAAAGTATTCTCATCCTTTCATTTGTCTCTGAGACTGTATGTATGACATTATTGTAAATAACATTTGAGAATTAAGTTTAAGATAACATTAAGAGTTACAGTTTAAGGCTCACTGAGGATATTAAGCTTGTGGCAACTGGCACCTGTTCCCGTGAAGATGAACCCAGGGTGAGGGCTGGAGAGAGGTAGTAAGGAGTAAAGCGAGCAGAGTTTGCTTACTCTTCAGTTTTTCAATCTCTCTTATTCCTTTCCTGACATTTGCTAGCTGTGTGTTGGACACATTTCTTGAAGTCTTTCAACCTTAATTTCATCATCTGTCTAATGAAGACAATAGCACAATTTTGTAGGGCTGTTATAGAATTAAATGAGAGGGCATGTGTAAAATGCTTGGTTGAGTGCCCAGCTCAAAAAAGATATTGAAGGGTTAGTTCCTCCCTTTCCCTTAGTAGCATTCGTGCCCCCCTCCCACTTTTTTTTCCTGTCTTCATTTGCTAGCCAGCACTTAGACAAAATCGAACTAGGATTGGGTGGAAGAGATACTAGGTAGTGGAAGGAAACGTAGTGGTGGACAAAAAGAGCTAGATGAGGAGAGCCCCAGTAATATAAGAAAGAAAAGAGGAATGTTGACTTCCATCCCCGTGAGGCAACCATTCAGAGGTAATTTGGGGACACGTAATCAAAGACCACCTTCCTTTGTGTCACCTGAAATAGGCTGGCCATCTCTTCTGTTTTTCAGCAATATTTCAATCTCACACAATTTTAGTTTATACACAGTTCTTTGAAAGCAGGAATCAAAGGGAAAAAGGAGAGGATGGGAATGAAGAGTCCAGACCTAAATCATAACTAAGAGAAAATAGGATATCATTCCCATTGCTTAGAATTAATGGCATATAGATTTGATGACATAGAAAATGTTTCTGGAATTTCTTTAACTGGAAAAATATGTTTTCAGAGGAATAACTTGTTATCTGCACACTATTGGCTTTTGTTTTAGATCAAAAGGCCCAAATCTATGTTAACAGGCAGTTTAAATGAAAACAAGATATGCATCTATTTAGTGTAGTGTATGTTATAGTATTAATACAAAGGATTAAAAATAGAATTTCCATCTCAATTCTTAATTTACGAGTTTCAGAGTGATAGAGTTAGATCTGATAGTAATTTATATACACTTCCTTCATAGTTTAATTTTACCCATATATTACTGATCCTAATTCAAATGCCAGAGTCTTAGATTAAGAACCCAGAGAGAACTTAAATTATAGGCTTTTGCTGTTTTTCACTTGCCTGATTTACCAATAGCAGTAAAGCATGAATTATAGCCTTGCTAGTCTCTGGAAGACCATGACTAATACTAGAAATAATAATTGTTGCCACCCTTAAATCAGAAGAAACAGCATAAAAGCAGTAACTGATTTGGGATATGGAAGCTAGATTTATTTCTGTTGGAGTGAGTGTGAAAAATAGGTAATTTGCATATAGTTTAGGGGAAAAGATGTAGGATTGGTTTTGTGATAATCAGTGTACTGTTGTTCAAGAAGGACTCTTAAAGACCATATAGAGAGGAGAGATCATTTTGAAAACTGGGGAGAATGGGGAAAAAAAGGACAGGATCTGTATGTAATTCAGAGGATGTCAGGATCCAGCTCAATTTGTTAGTATATTTTTATTAGTACATCACTTGAAAAAAAATCAGGATTACTGTTTTAGAATCTTTATTTCTCATATGGCTTCTCAACTATGAAACAAGAATCTTAAATATCGGTATTAGATATATTAACATATTTAGTTAGAATTGTGTTCTGGTGAATATAGTATAGAATGAAGATTATTATTACAAGCTGTGTGAAAATTTTAAGTAATTTATATGCAAAAGAGAGTTGAGTCTGAAGAGCATTGGTGTAACGTGCTCCTAGTAAGTGTACCTCCAGGCCTTTCCTTCCATATCCCTCAGTCAAGCCTCAGGAAAACAACCTTTCTCATTTCTCTTCCTAGCCCTTCTCTATAGCAATGCACTCTTTGGTCACTTACCATAAAGGCATCAAAGCTACTATATTGAAGGGAGGGTTCAATTATAATCTAATTAAAAGCCATTTACAGATGCAGAGAATCTTGACAGAGTCCAGCCTGAGTGCTTAGATGTCTCTCATTCTATGGTGATTGATCTAGGGAAACTTTGAAATCAAGATATTTATGTATTTAGTAAGATACAAAGAGCAAGCTCTTTTTTTTTTTTTTTTTAACAAAGTTGCTGCTATTATATACTTCCCCATTCATCATCAGCAGAAATGCCAAATTCCTTTCTCAGCATAGTGGTTGAGTTCAGGCTCTGAAATTCGTGTGATTTCATATCATGTGCTACCAGTTACTAGCTGTGTGATCTTGGTCAAATTACTTAGGTTCTCTGTGCCTGTTTTTTCTGTAATATATAGATGATAATGTTTTCTGCTTCATAGGGTTGTCGTCAGCTTTCAATGTGATTAATATACATAAACACTTCACACGGTGTCTAGTATTTAGTGAATGCTCAGTAAAAGTTAGCTATTATTATAACTAGCCCTATCTTGGAATGACAAATGACAGCAAGCAGTTAATATCTAACTATAATCAGCACTTTGTCATCTCAACAAACACTATTCTGATGCAATAACATACCTTAATGAAAGCAGCACCTCCATTTAACCTTTATGTTAGGAATAGCAGAGGCACAATTTAATTTTACTAATCATTTTTTGGATATTAATCAACTGCCAATCAACTGCATATCTAAACAGACCTACTTCATGTATTATTTTCTCATATTAAAACAAATCATTTAATAAACCATACAGACTTCAGCTGTTAAAGATATCTGTCCTGCCTTTTTTTTCTTTTTTTGATATGGGGGGTCTCACTCTGTCCACCAGGACTGAGTGCAGTGGCACGACAGAGACCCAGGGTCTCTCTGTGGTGCCCAGGCTGGTCTCGAACTCCTGGCCTCAAGTGATCCTCCTCCCTCAGCCTCCCAAGTTACTGAGATTACAGATATGAGCCACCATGCCCAGATTGTTAAAGGGGTCTGAAAAAAAGATGGTAACTCTAAAACAGGGAGAAATACTAGAAATGGTGCAAAACTGAGTTTTCCTAATGATATTATACGTGAGGCCATATTAGCTAAGTAATCCTATTGCCAGAATAGCTGACATTCTAGTATTTTTTTTTTACTTTTAGTCATTCTTTTCTGTGACATTTTGAGTAAAACGTTATTTATTATTTTAGTGTTAATCGTGATTCTTTCCTCTAATATTGAAAATTCTGCTACGTCTGTTAAGTGTATTTTTTTTTTTAATAACCAAGGAACAAAATTCTTTCCAGGGCAATGTGGGGTGGTAGGAAAAGTCAATGAAAAAAAATGAATTCCTTGTTCAGTAAATTCTACTTTATAGTAAACTTTTTAGAAATATAGCAATTGTGTTAAGTTAGGGTTACCACTGTAAATATTCTATGACTGTGTGTGTGATTACAGGGGAAATCAGAAAATATGTTCTCCTCCCAACACTTTGACTGTAGCTTGCATGTTGCAGCTAGAAATAGAGCAAGGGGTTGTTAACAGAGAATGCTTCTTCAGTTATTCCTTGTGGCATGCATTTAGCTCTCTGCCCGCATGGTTAGAGACCTCCATCCTTTTGCCAGCTGCTGTGTTCAGTTGTCTGGGTTATTTTGGGTGGCAGTGGGTTGATCCTAGGGGGAAATGATTGCATATCTTTGCATTTTAAAATGTTCTGTACAAATGTGTTATGAAAGATTTGGGAGCCATGGGGAATTAAAATTTTTCTAAACAGTTTGTGTTTGAGTTCTGGGGTATTGACCAGGCTATAAAATTCAGAAGCCTGCAGAACGTAGTAAAGAAACCAATCCTTTGTTAGTTTCAAATACCTGCTCTGAGCAGCACAGTGGGAAATGGAATGCTATGGACACTTTGCAATAAAACACTGGGATCTCCATATGTCCCAGGGGAAAGCGGGAAGAGGGGATGTGAGTGGAATGATAGATGGTACAATCAATTGGATTGGCAGCTTATTAGCCAAAGCAATGGATTGATGTGATCCTGGAGAGAGCTCTGGTGCCATCATCAGGGCTCTGCTTAAGTCCTGTCATGTGTTAAAGATTTTAATCAATATTTGGATGAAACACGGAAAACATGCTTGCCAGATTTAAGGGTGCCATAAAGATGAATGCACTGGATCCAGAATCATAATACAAAAAGAGGCTGTCTGACCGGTCCTATGGCCTAAAATGATGCAATTTAACAGGGATACAGGAAAGGCCTATATTTAGGAAGGAGGATGTATTGTTTATTGGCTGAATAATTGTGCATATTTATAAACTTCCAATTCTCTAGTAAAGGATCCAGCCAGAAAATTGACTCTAATATGAAGCTGCTGAATTCTGGGGGTATTTTGATTTGTGGACGTGGAGAAAGTGGTAGAGAGCAATATCTCCAGAAAACCTAAAAAGTGTAGCATAGGGAAAAATTATAACCCTTATTACCTTGAGTTATTTTTAAATAAAAGTTTAATTTTAAGAAACCAAAATGATATGCTCCTTGCCCAAATGTTCCATCAAGAAAACAAACTTAAATATTTCATTCATGCCAGAGTAAACTTTGAGGTTTCTTTACTCCTGTGTAACCTTGGGCAAGTTACTTAATCCTGTTTAAGACTCACTTTCCTCATTTAGAAATATATGCTCATGGTAAAAAAGAATTAACAGTGCAAAGGAACGTACAATGAAAATTAAGTCTCCTATGCCCCCACTTCCTAGTTCCTTTTCCCAGACATTTTTTATTTTGGTGAATTCTTCCAGAGATGGCCTAGGTGTATATGTGTATAAATTTTCTTCTAAAAAAACATGTAATATGTACAGGATTTCCCCCATGTGATTTGCTTTGTTTGCCTAGCATGGAGGTTAAAATCATAGATTCTGAAGCCACATTATCTGGATTCAAATCGCAGCTCTGCCATTTGACTGTGTGACCTGGGCAAGTTACTCTGTGCCTGCAGGGCTGACTTAAACATTAGGCATGGTAGGCACAGTGCCTAGGGTCTGTTACATACTTTTAGGAGCCCACAAACATGTTTAATTTTAGGAGCTCATGAAAGTGTTTTCTTTTAAAATCAGGGAGAAAAGATGAATATTAAATAATGAATATATAATAATGAATTCAGTTCAGATTATATTTGTTTTTATATACCAAATCAATTGTAAAATACAATTTTTAATTTATTTTAAGAGACGGGGTCTTGCTGTGTTGCCCAGTCTGGAGTGCAGTGGCTATTCACAGGTGCAATCATAGCATACTATAGTCTTTTTTTTTCTCTATCAAATGTGGTTTTTTATTCAACTGACAAGCACTTTTCTATAGCTGCACTTGTGGAAAATCACGTGGTAAAAACAGGAGTTTTTTTTTTTTCTCTAGACATTTTTTTTTCTTTTTAACCTTATTAAAAATGAGATTGGTCCAAACGTGGGTTCACAGGCTCTAGGAAAGGCCAGGCTGCATCATGGGACCCCATCTCCATCAGGATAATCTCACAAAATGTGAGATCACTGTGGTGGTTCTGCATTGAGAGTCACCGCCACTTGGAGGGGGACAGCCCTTCTTCTGAGAACCTAGGCCCTGCTGCTGGGCTTTCTCGGCTCCTCAACAGTACCTGGCGTCGGTGACCATCACCCTCTGAGAAGTTCAGCGAATAACCACTTTTCCACTCTGGCCTCGCTTTGGGAAACATATACTACAGTCGTAAACTCCTGGGCTCAAGTGATTTGCTTGACTCAGCCTTCTGAGTAGCTGGGACTACAGACATGTGCCACCTCACCCAATGGCTATTAATATTTTTTTAAATGCAGGAATGATCCCATAAAGGCATAAGTGACCAGGGCCAGTGGAAATCATAATGTGGTCTTGCATACGTGGGTTTCCTCATCTGTGTAATGGAGACAATAAAAATGCATACTTCATAAGGTTAAGAAAAAGATCTGAGTTAATATTTGGAAAGTTGATAGTACTTGGTGCAAACTAATTTCTACATGTTTATTAAGCAAAATAGCAGTTTACAAATAGGCAAACTATAGACATAGTAAAAAGTTCAAGCAGTACTGAAAAAGTATACAATGAAAAGGAAATCTCTTTTTAATTGCAGATCCCCAGCCCTTCAGTTTCCTTCTTCAGAAGTAGCCACTGTTATAATTTTTCAGATTGATTGCTTATACAAACATATAGGTCTTTTATTTATTTAAACTGTATCCTGTTTGATGGGCGTTCAGTTGTTTCCAGCCCTTGCTGTTGCAAACAGTGCTGCAATAAACTGTACATGTCATTTGCAAATGTTGGAGTCGGCTAAAACCCTTGAAATATAATTGTTGAGTCAATTATTTTAGATTTTGATAGATATTGCTAGATTGATCTCCATGCTGCTTGCACCAATTTAAACTCACATTAGAAATGTGGGGCCAGGCACTGTGGTTCACGCCTATAATCCCAGCACTTTGGGAGGTTGAGGTGGGCAGATCTCTTGAGCCCAGGAGTTCTAGAGCAGCCTGGCCAACATAGGGAGACCCCTGTCTCTACAAAAAAAATAAATTAGCTGGGTGTGGTGGCTCGTGCCTGCAGTCCCAGCTACTGGGGAGACTGAGATGGGAGGATTGCTTGAGCCTGGAAGGTGGAGGTTGCAGTGGGCTGTGATCACGCCAGGCATTCTAGCCTTGGTGACAGAGGGAGACCTTGTCTCAAAATAAATAAATAAATAAATAAATAAACAAACAAACAAACAAACCAAAAAGGAGAAGGAGAAGAAGAACAAGAAAAATAATGTGGGAGAGTACCTGTTTTCCCACACCCTCAAGAAAAAGTTAAATTTTTGGATCCTTGGCAATTTGATAGGTAAAAATGGCATCTTTTTGTAAACGTGTTTCTTTCATTATGAGTAAAATTCAGCAATTTTCGTATTCTAAAAGCAATTTCTGGCTGGGCGTGGTGGCTCACACCTGTAATTCCAGCACTTTGGGAGGCTGAGGTGGGAGGATCACCTGAGGTCAGGAGTTGGAGAACAGCCTGGCCAACATGGTGAAACTCCTACAAAAATTAGCCTGGCGTGGTGGCCCGTACCTGTAATCCCAGCTACTCGGGAGGCTGAGGCAGGAGAATCACTTGAACCCGGGGGGCACAGGTTGCAGTGAGACGAGATCGCACCACTGCACTCCATCCTGGGCGACAGAGTGAGACTCCGTCTGAAAAAAAAAAAAAATGCAATTTCTGGCTGGGTGTAGTGGCTCACACCTGTGATTCCAGCACTTTGGGAGGATGAAGTGGGAAGATCGTTTGAAGCCAGGAGTTTGAGATCAGACTTGCCAACACAGCAAGACCCTGTCTCTACAAAAAATATGAAAATTAGCCAGGCATGTGGCATGGGCCTGTAGTCCCAGCTACTGGATTACCTGAACCTGGGAGGTGGAGGCTGCAGTGAGACTGCAGTGAGCTATGATCGTGCCACTGCACTCCAGCCTGGGCAACGGAGGGAGACTCTATCTCTAATTAAAAAAAAAATACCTGTAATCCCAGAATTTGGGGAGGCAGAGGTGGGTGGATTGCCTGAGCTCAGGAATCCAAGACCAACCTGGGTAATATGGCGAAACTCCATCTCTCCAAAAAAAAAAAAAAAAAAAAAAAAAAGAAAAAATTAAAAAATAAATAAATAATAAAAATAAAGACATAAATAAAAACAATTTCTTTTTCTTCCTGTGAACTGTCCATCCATTTCTTTTGCCTATTTTGCTATTGGCCTTTTTCTTTTTGGGTTGTAGGAGCTCTTTATTTATTAAAAAATGTAGTGCTGCATCTGTGGTATGAATTGCCAATATTTGCCCAGCTTTTCTTACACATTGGTTATAGTGTTTTTTCCATGCAAACCACTTAAGTATTTTATGCAGTCAAATTTGTCAGTCTTTTCCTTGTGGCTTTTGGATTTCATATCCTTCTTTGTGAAGACCTCCATGTTGTAGTTATTAAAAAAACTTCCATATTATTTTTATGATTAAAAAATGTTTAAATCTTTCATGCATCTAGAATTATTTTGAGGTAAGAAGTTATTTTTTCCCTGCAGAAAATTTTAATTTTTAATCTAGTCAAATATATCAAAATTGTCCTTATGGCTTTTGGCATTTTGTGTCATGTTGAAATGGACATTCCTTAAGGTCATAAATATATCCAACTAATTTTAAAATACATTTTAGTTTCTTAATCCCTTAATCCCATCTGGAATTTGTTTTGGTGCAAGGAATGTTGTAGGTATCCAACCTATGTCTAGCCAGTTGTCACTATGTCGTTTGTTGAAGACATCCTTTTCCCTCACTGATTTGAAATGTGGCTTTTATTACTAAGGTCCCATATATATTTGGCCTTATTTCTGGACTGTATTCTGTTCCGTTGCTATGTGTATCTGTTTGTTTATGCATCAGTATCAAACTTTTTAAAATAACATAATGGTAAGTGAGTATGTATCTAT
This sequence comes from Symphalangus syndactylus, assembly GCF_028878055.3. Classification (NCBI taxonomy): domain Eukaryota; kingdom Metazoa; phylum Chordata; class Mammalia; order Primates; family Hylobatidae; genus Symphalangus; species Symphalangus syndactylus. The sequence continues at coordinate 121,779,413 of NC_072447.2, read as the reverse complement.
TCTTAGTTTATAAAGAGTATTTTAAATCAGAAATGGATGTTAAATTTTTCCAAATGCCTTTTCAGCACTTATGAAGATGATCACATTGTTTCTTCCTTGCTCTATTAATATAGTAAATTATATTAACAAATTCCCTAACATTAAAATAAATTTGACTTCCAGAAATAGAACTACTTGGTAATCAGCGTGTTATTCTTCCCATGGGCTAATTCTGCTTATATTTTGTACAGGATTTTTGCATTGATATTCATGAGTGAGATTGAGCTGTTGCTTTCATTGAACTTTGAAGAAAATAATTTGTATTCTTCCCTATACTATGGAACAGGTGTGGTAACATTGAAGTTATTCAGTGCTTCTTTGGTAGAACTTATCTGAAACTTCTGAGCCTCATGTATTTTGCAGGATACTCTTTGACACCATTTTTCAAAATAATTTCGAATAATTGGTTGTTTATTTCAATCACTTCTTGAGTTAATTTTTTTCTTTCATTTTTCCTTTTTTGTAGCTTTTGTTATGTTTTCCCAATGAATTAATTTTGATAATTCAAATTTTCATAGGAAATCATCTATTTCACCCAAGTTTGCAAATTTATTTGTATAGAGTTGTGCAAATTCTTGTATAATTCTTTTGATTTCATCCGTCTATGGTTACTCCTCTATTTTGAATTTTGTGATTGTTCTCTTTATTCCTTGAAACCAAGTCTTATTGTTTGATTAACTGAGACAATATTGATTGATTGAGACAAAGATTGCACTCTTTTGCCCAGGCTGGAGTGCAGTGGCACAATCATGGCTCACTGCAGCCTTGACCTCCCTGGCTCAGGTGATCCTCCCACCTCAGCCTCCTCAGTAGCTGGGACCACAGGCGTGTGCCCCTACACCCAGCTAATTTTTTTTTTAATTTTTGTAGAGACAGAGTCTCACTGTGTTGCCCAGGGTGGTCTAGAACTCCTAGGATCAAGCTATCTTCCTGCCTCAGCCTCCCAAAGTGCTGGGATTATAGGCATGAGCCACTGCACCTAGCCTGAAACCAAGTTTTTAAAACAGCTTTATTGAGATATAATTCACAAATCATACAATTCATGTATTTAAAAGTAAAATTCAATGGTTTTAGTGTTCACAGAGAAATGCAACCATTACCACAATCAATTTTAGGACATGTTCTACATCCCAAAAGAAATCCTGTATCCATTAGTGGTCATTCTTAATTCCCCTCCAAAGCCCTGAGGCCTAGACAACCACTAATATCTTTCTGTCTCTGTAGACTTGCCTATTTTGGACATTTTATATAAATGGAATCATGTAATACATAGTCTTTTGTGACTGATTTCTTTCACTTAGCATAATGTTTTCAAAGTTCATCCGTGTTGTTATAAAGTCAGTTTTAAAATGCAGATTTATAGTGGTTTTTATAATGTGCCTTCAGTCTACTATTTGTATTAGTTTGCTAGGGCCGCCATTGCAAAATACCACAAAGTTGGTGGCTTGAACAACAGAAATTTGTTTTCTCACAATTCTGGAGGCAGGTTTGGTTTCATCTGAGGCCTGCCTCCTTAGCTTCCCTGTGTCTGCACATGGTCTTCCCTTTGTCTGCGTGTCTTTGTGCTAATCCCTTCCTCTTTCAATGAGGACACCAGTCATATTGGATCAGGGCCATCCTAATGACCCCATTTTAACTTAATTGCCTCTTTAGAGGTCCTATTTCCAAATAGCATCACATTCTGAACTACTGGGGCTTAGGACTTCAACATGTCAATTTTGGAAGGAGACAATTCAGCCCGTAACACCACCTTAAAGAAAAAACATCAAGCCTGTATAGCCTAGTCTGTTTCTACATATATTTTTGATCAATTTGGCCTGTCAGTCAAACTAGTTTGTGTGTATGTGTTTGTGTTTGTGTATGTGTATAAAGAATCTCAGTCTCGTCAGTCCAGCAGGTCTAATTTTTAAATTTTTTTCTGATTACAAAATTAATGTGTACATTATACAATATTCATAAACATGTAAATTGAAAAGTGAAAGTGTTTCATAGCCCCCACTGTTAACAGTTTACAGCTTATTCCTCTAATTTTTCTTTCTTATGTACAGATACCAACAATGAAAATGGGATCATATTCAACATGGCACTGCACAGCATACTTTTTCCACTTAATGTGTAAGCACATCTTTCCATGTTGGTACTTATGAATCTGTGTGTGTGTGTGTGTGTGTATGTGTGTGTATATATGTGTGTGTGTGTGTGTATATGTGTATATATAACATTTCATTCTGTGCATATACCATGCTTTATTTAAATATTTGTTGATAAATATTTGGATTGCTACCAACTTTTAGCTATTACAGAAAACTACAAACAATACTGCAATGAATATCCTTGTGTATACATCTTTGTGCAGTTATGGCATTCCGTAGAATAATTTCCCGCAAGCCAAAAGCTCCATCAGAGGTTATGAACATTTAAAATTTTAATAAATACTGCCACATTTCACAGCAGCTTTTAACTTGATGACAGTTCCTGCAAAAGATGGAGCATGTTCACAGAGACTACTTTTCCTCCAGATGAATCTATAAATTGTTTAGAGGGCCATAGTGGACCCTTTTCTGTCCTATCTTTTAGAGAGGCCCATTCTGGGTAATTTTTATATTCATTTCTGGAAAACGCTGATCTAAAATGATCTTTTAAACTTTACCCATTAGGCTTTCTTAAAAATTTAATGAAAAACGTACTACTGATGTTGAAAAAAACCCTATACATTTGGCATTACATTGTTTGATGCAAATCTTTTTTTGTTTTCCTTTTTGGTCTTCTCTACTATAACAGCTTGCATATGACTCATTTCCATCTCAGCAATAGGATTATGAGTCATGATTAAGGCAATTCTCCTTTTCCATTAAAGATAATGAACTCACTCATGGATATGTTTTATAAAATATGTTTACAGTGATATTACAACATAATATTGAAAGAATGTAATTATCCTATATCTCTATTATGTGCAATATAGTTCTATTCAAAATGTGTTCACTTATCACAAAGGTTACATCTTGGAACTATGATTTTTGTTTTGAAATTAGCCCTCCACGCGGTGGCTCACGCTTGTAATCCCAGCACTTTGGGAGGCCGAGGCGGGCGGATCACGGGGTCAGGAGATCGAGACCACGGTGAAACCCCGTCTCTACTAGAAATACAAAAAAATTAGCCGGGCGTGGTGGCGGGCGCCTGTAGTCCCAGCTACTTGGAGAGGCTGAGGCAGGAGAATGGCGTGAACCCGGGAGGCGGAGCTTGCAGTGAGCCGAGATTGCGCCACTGCACTCCAGCCTGGGTGACAGAGCGAGACTCCGTCTCAAAAAAAAAAAAAAAAAAGAAAAAAGAAATTAGCCCTCCACTTTGCAACATGCATATTATGATGTATTCATTCATGATCTATGCTGTGATCTTCATATTTGTGAATATGTAATATTTCTATTAAATATAAATATACTTTCAACCCAATGTATAATACATTATACTGCCACTGGCATGAGATACAGGCAAGAGGACTGTTCCAGTCTATCATTGTATCTTGTTTTCCTCTTTTCTTGTTACCATGCCAGCGATCTAACAGTTTGGTTGTCACTGTAAACTCCTGGGATTAGCCTTCTACTTCAAATCAACAAAGCCAGCATTATCCAATTACAGCCTAAGAATGGCCTAATCTTCAAAACCAGCTGCCATAAGATAGCACAGGCATCCATTTAATCAAAATTACCACATCATCTCATTCTTTCATTTTTGCCCATGGAAATGCTTAGCAAGAATACAATAAGATATCTACATTTTGCATCAGTTAGTTAATAACTCCTCTCAGCATTTTGACACAATGGAGCATAACACTAAATACAGAGAGAACTTGCTTGAAAATGACATTTCAAATATGTTCTTTTTCTTTTTTTAAAAAACTATTGTAGCTTTGAGTTTTCCTAATGAAGACTAAAGTGTTCAGACTCGCTTGTTTTCTTTTCATTGTCTCTACCTGAAAAAAAACGATTCTTTTACTGCTTAGTATAGTAATGCATGCTCATTATAAGACAAAACAAAATAAAAAATAGCAATATAGAACAGAAAGTGGAAGTAGGTTGCAATCTTATCCTTCAAAGACAATCACTGTTTAGAGTGCGTCTATATTTTCTAGCCATTTTTTGCATGCTTATCTCAACATATATATGTTATTTTAATTATTCATATAAAATAGATACATACATAAGGTTTTTCATTCTTTGCTCCCCTCTCTTTTTCAACTTATTTTTCCAAGTAGTAATTATTTCAAATGGAGAGACAAGAATACAAAATGTAACAAATGCTTAGGTATCCACCACCCGTCTTTATAAAATCTTAACATGTTTTATTATTTTAAAAACTAGATTTTAAAAACAGAAATAAACATTTACAGAGTTGATATCCTCTGTATATCCTTCCTTGGTTTCATTCTCCTTTCCTTCCAGAAATAACTGTTATCACAAATTTTGTGTTTATTATTTAGGTATCCATAAGCAATAAGTAATATTATGGGCTTTGTGTTTTTCATTTGATTTTTATTTACTTATTGTTGCCTAATGTATTTTATTCATTTAAAAATATGTATAATAGTTGTACATATTTTGGGGGTACATGAGATATCTTGATATCTGTATACAATGTGTAATGACCAAATCAGGGTAATTGGAATATCCATCACCTCAAACATCATTTCCTTCTGTTGGGAACATTATAATTCCTCTCTTCTAGCTATTTTTCTTTTGTTTAGTTGATATGTAATAATTGTACATATTTATGGGATAAGAGTAATATTTTGATACATACAACGTATAATGATCAAGTTAGAGTAATTAGTATATCCGTCACCTCAAACATTTAGCATTTATTTGTGCTGAAAACATTCAAAATTCTCTCTCCTAGTTTAAAAAAATATACAATTATTAACTGTAGTGACCGTATAGTGCTATACAACAGTAGAACATATTCCTTCCATCTAGCTGTAACTGTATCTGTTAACCAACTTCTTATCCTCCTCTCCTCCCCATGCTTCCCAGTTTCTAATAATCATAATTCTTCTTTCTCCTTCTCAGAGCTCAACGTTTTTAGCTCCCACATATGAGTGAGAATATGCGGCATTTACCTTTCTGTGCCTGACTTATTTCACTTAACACAATGTCCTCCAGGCTCATCCATGCTGCTGTGAATGAAAGGATTTCATTTTTAATGGCTGAATAATATTCCACTCCATTCCACATTTTCTTTATCCAGTCGTCCATTGATAGACACTTAGGTTGATTCCATATCTTGGCTATTGTGAATAGCACTACAGTAAACATAGGGGAGCACATATCCCTTTGATATACTGATTTCCTTTCCTTTGGATAAATATCCATTAATGGAATTGCTGGATAATACAGTAGTTCTACTTTCAGTTTTACTGCAGGATCTCCATACTGCTTTTCATAATGGCCATACGAATTTACATTCCTACCAACAAGATATAAGAATTCCCTTTTCTCCACATCCTCACTAGCATTTTTTTTGGTCTTTTTGATAATAGTCATTAAAACTGGGGTAAGTTAAGACATCATTGTTGTTTTCATTTGCATTTCTCTGATGATTAGTGATGTTGAACATTTTTTTCATATATTTGTTGGCCATTTGTATTTCTCCTTTTGAGAAATGTCCATTTAGATCCTTTGGTGGGCTTTAAGTGTTTTCTGGGCTTTTAAAACTTCATATACATTGTGTCAATATATACATATCGTTCTGCAACTTGCTTTTTCCCACCTACTTTAGGTTCCATTCACCACACATTTTCCTAACTTTCTCCCTCTCCTTTCCCTCCCAAACTTTCTATTGGACTAACAAAGCTTTCCATATTCCTTTAATTTCTTCTGTCGGTTTAGAAGCTATATAATGTATTTTTATCCTTTTAAGGATTTATTTACAATTTTATGATACTTAAATATAATTTTTCTTTTTTTCTTTTTTCTTTTTATTTTTATTATACTTTAAGTTTTAGGGTACATGTGCACAACGTGCAGGTTTGTTACATATGTATACACGTGCCATGTTGGTGTGCTGCACCCATTAACTCGTCATTTAACATTAGGTATATCTCCTAATGCTATCCCTCCCCCTCCCCCCACCCCACAACAGGCCCTGGTGTGTGATGTTCCCCTTCCTGTGTCCATGTGTTCTCATTGTTCAGTTCCCACCTATGAGTGAGAACATGCGATGTTTGGTTTTTTGTCCTTGCGATAGTTTGCTGAGAATGTGAAGGATAGGAACAGACACTTCTCAAAAGAAGACACTTATGCAGCCAAAAGACACATGAAAAAATGCTCATCATCACTGGCCATCAGAGAAATGCAAATCAAAACCACAATGAGATACCATCTCACACCAGTTAGAATGGCGATCATTAAAAAGGCAGGAAACAACAGGTGCTGGAGAGGATGTGGAGAAATAGGAACACTTTTACACTGTTGATGGGACTGTAAGCTAATTTTTCTAATAAATTCAACAAGTTAATGGTTCTGTCCTTCTCTTTACCAACACAAGGACCCTACCCATTTAATATTTTGCCTCTATATTGTCATCGTTTCCACTGTTTTTACTCCACACTCTAGCCTCTCCCACTGTCAACATCCCGCATCATGGTGGTATATTTGTTACAACTGATGAAACTACATTGATACATCATCATCACCCAAAGTCCATTAATTACATTAGGGTTCGCTCCTGGTGTTGTACATTCTATGGTTTGGACAAATGTATAATGACATGTATCCACCATTACAGTATCATACAGAGTAGTATCACTGCCCCAAAAATCCTCTGTGCTTTGTCTATTCATTTCTCCCTCCCTGTTTACCCTGGCAACCACTGATCTTTTTGCTGTATCCATAGTTTTGCTTTTTCCAGAATGTCATATGGTTGGAATAATAAGGTATGTAGCCTTTTCAGATTGGCTTCTTTTACTTAGTAATATGCATTTATGGTTCTTCCATATTTCCTCAGGTTTTGATAGCTCAATTCTTCTTAGTGTGAATAATATTCCATTGTCTGGATTACTCCAATTTATTTAGCCACTCACCAACTGAAGGACATTTTGGTTGCTGTCAAATTTTGGCAATTACGAATAAAGCTGCTAGAAACATCTCTTTACAGGCTTTTTTTTTTTTTGGTGGTGGGGACAGGATATTGCTCTGTCACCCAGGCTGGAGTGCAGTGGTGCTATTATAGCTCACTGCAGCCTCAAAGTCCTGAGTTCAGGCGATCCTCCCACCTCAGTCCCCCAAGTAGCTAGGGCTACAGGTGTATGCCATCACACCTAGCTCATTTTTTATTTTCGTAGAGGTAGGGTCTTGCTATGTTGCCCTGACTCCTGGCTTTTTTTTTTTTGAGAGACAGGGTCTCACTTTGTCACCCAGGCTGGAATGCAGTGGCACAATCATAGCTCTCACTGTAGCCTCAAACTCCTGGGCTCCAGTGATTCTCCTGCCTCATCCTCCCTGAGTAGCTTGGATTACAGGCATGTGCCACCACGTTTAGCTAATTTTTAGTTTTTTAAAAAAATTAAAAATTTTAAAATTTGTGGGTAGATAGGTGTATATATTTATGGGGTACATGAGATGTTTTGGTACAGGCATGCAATGTATAAGAATCACATTATGGAGAACCGGGCATCCATCCGCTCAAGTATTTATCCTTTGTGTTATAAGCAATCTGATTACACTCTTTTAGTTATTTTATTTATTTATTTATTTTGAGATGGAGTCTTTCTGTCTGTCACCCAGGCTAGAGTGCAGTGGCGCGATCTCAGCTCACTGCAACCTCCGCCTCTAAGGTTCAAGCGATTCTCCTGCCTCAGCCTCCTGAGTAGCTGGGATTACAGGTGCACACCACTATGCCTGGCTAATTTTTGTATTTTTAGTAGAGATGGGGTTTCACCATGTTGTCCAGGCTGGTCTCGAACTCCTGACCTTGAGTAATTCTCTCGCTATAGCTTCCCAAAGTGCTGGGATTACAGGCATGAGGCACCACGTCCTGCCTAGTTATTTTAAAATGCACAATTAAGTTATTATTGACTAAAGCCACTCTGTTGTGCTATCAAATAGTCTTATTCATTCTTTCTATTTTTTTTTGTACCCATTAACCATCCCCACCTCTCCCCCTAACTCCTCACTACCCTTCCCAGCCTCTGGTAACCATTCTTCTATTCTCTGTGTCCATGAGTTCAATTGTTTTGATTTTTAGATCCCACAAATAAGTGAGAACATGTGATGTTTGTCTTTCTGTGCCTGGCTTCTTTCACTTAACATATTTTCTCTGGTGATATGATTTAGTTTCTTGCTTTTTATTTTTTTGTGTGTCCATTGCATGTTTTTTGGTTTGAAGTTACTGTATTAGTCCATTCTCACACTGTTATCAGAACTACCTAAGACTGGGTAATTTATAAAGAAAAGAGGTTTAATTGACTCACACTTCCACAAGCCTGAGGAGGCCTCAGGAAACTTACAATCATGGCAGAAGGGGAAGCAAAACATATCTGCACATGGCCAGAGCAGGAGGAAGAGAGAAAGAAGGGGGAAGTGCTACACACTTTTAAAAAACCAGATCTAGTGAGAACCCACTCACTATCACCAGAACAGCAAGGAGGAGACCCGTCCCTATGATCCAATCATCTCCCACCGGTTCCCTCCCCCAACATTGAAGATTATAATTCAACACGAAATTTGGGTGGGGACCCAGAGCCAAATCATACTAGTTACATGAGGCTTGCAAATTCTATCTTTTCTTTTTTTTTTCAGACGGAGTTTTGCTTTTGTTGCCCAGGCTGGAGTGCAATGGCTCAATCTCAGCTCAATGCAACCTCTGCCTCCCGGGTTCAAGCAATTCTCCTGCCTTAGCCTCCCAAGTATCTGGGATTAGAGGCATGCGCCGCCACACCTGGCTAATTTTTTGTATTTTTAGTAGAGATGGGGTTTCACCATGTTGGTCAGGCTGGTCTGGAACTCCTGACCTCAGGTGATCCACCTGCCTTGGGCTCCCAAAGTGCTGGGCTTACAGGCATGAGCCACCACGCCCGGCTGCAAATTCTGTCTTACAACCCATTATTTTAACCTGATAACAACCTACCACTGTTTGCATAAACAAACAAGCAAGAAGAAAACTAATAAAAACTCTAGGCCTTAACTTCATCACCTCACTTTTTAACATTTTATTGTTTCCATTTATATCTTATTGTACTTTCTATGTCTTGAAAAGTTGTTGTAGTTATTATTTTTGATTGGTTCATCATTTAGTCTTTCTACTTAAGAGTAGTTTACACATCACAGTTACAGTGTTATAGTAATTCTGTTTTTCTCTGTATTTGCTATTACCAGTGAGTTTTGTACCTTCAGATGATTTCTTTTTGCTCATTAACACTCTTTTCTTTTGGATTGAAGAACTCCCTTTAGCATTTCTTGTAGGGAAGGTCTGGTGTTGATGAAATTCCTCAACTTTTGTTTGTCTGGGAAAATCTTTATTTCTCCTTAATGTTTGAAGAATATTTTTGCCAGATACACTATTCTAGGGTAAAAGTTTTTTTCTTCAGCACTTTAAATATGTCATGCCACTCTCCTGTTCTGTAAGGTTTCCACTGAAAAGTTTGCTGCCAGACGTATTGGAGCTCCATTGTATGTTATTTGTTTCTTTTCTCTTGCTGCTTTTAGAAACCTTTCTTTATCCCATATCTTTGGGAGTTTGCTTATTAAATGCCCTGAAATCATCTTCTTTGGGTTAAATCTGCTTGATGTTCTATAACATTGTTGTACTTTCATATTGATATATTTTTCTAGGTTTGGGAAATCATCTGTTATTATTCCTCTGAATAAACTTTCTATCCCCATCTCTTTCTCTACCTCATCTTTAAGGCCAATAACTCTTAGATTGCCTTTTTGAGGCCATTTTCTTGGTCCTGTACGTGTACTTCATTTTTTTTTATTCTTTTATCTTTTGTTTCCTCTGACTGTGTATTTTCCAATAGCCTGTCTTGAAGCTCACTAATTCTTTCTTCTGCTTGATAAATTCTGCTATTAAAAGACTATGATACATTCTTCATTATACTAATTGAATTTTTCAGCTTCAGAATTTCTGCTTGATTCTTTTTCATTATTTTGATTTCTTTGTTAAATTTATCTGATAGAATTCTCAATTCCTTGTCTGTATTCTCTTGAATTTCTTTGAGTTTTCTCAACACAGCTATTTTGAATTCTCTGTCTGAAAGGTCACATATCTCTGTTTCTCCAGGATTGGTCCCTGGTGCCTTATTTAGCTCATTTGGTAAGGGCATGTTTTCCTGGATGGTGCTGATGCTAGTAGATGTTCTTTGGTTTCTGGGCATTGGAGCATTAGTTATTTATTGTAGTCTTCACTGTCTGTACTTATTCGTAGCCTTTATTCTTGGGAAGGCTTTCCAGATATTTGAAAGGTCTTGGGTGTTGTGATCTAAGCTGTAACTGCTTTAGGGGACACCCCAAGCCCAGTAATGTGGTGATTCTTGCAGTCTCATAGAGGTACTGCCTTGATAGTCTTGGACAAGATCCCTGGGAATTCTCTGGATTACCAGGCAGAGACTCTTGTTTTCTTCCCTTACTTTCTCCCAAACAAATGTAGCCTCTCTGTCTGTTCTGAGCCACTTAAAGCTGGAGGGTGGAGTGACACAATCGCCCCTGTGGCCACCAACACTATGACTGTACTGGGTCAGACATGGAGCCAGCAAAGCCCTGGGTCTCACCCAAGGCCTACTGTAACCACTTCCTGGCTACTGCCTATGTTCGCTCAAGGCCCTGAGGCTCTGCCATCAGCAGGTGGCAAAGCCAGCTGCTTTGTTGTCCTTCCCTTCGGGGCAACGAGGTCCCGCAGGCCCCTTAGAAGTTTCTGACTCTAGTCCCTGACTAGAGCTCATAAGACGCAGTCCTTCCCACTCTTCCATCCCCTTTCCAAAGGCAGAGGAGCCTCACCTTGTAGCCACTGCCACCACAGGCCATGGGTCTACTACTACTACTGATGGATGTTACCTTAAGGCCCAAGGGCTCTTAAGTCAGTTTGTGGTGAATGTTGCCTGGCCTGTCACTCACCCTTCAGGGCAATGGGCTCCCCTCTGGCCCAGTGCAAGTCCAAAAATGCCATCCAAATATCAGGTCCTGGAATGGAGGGTCCTAAGAGCCCGCTTAGTTCTCTAACCCCCTGTGGTTGAGCTGGTATCTGAAGTGAGCAAGCCTCAGCAGCTCACCCAATGCCCTTGACACAGTACCTGGGTATTCCTGCTGGTTATTGAGGGCCCAGGAGCTCTTCATTTAGCAGATAATGCACTCTGCCAAGACTGGGTCCTTCCCTTCAAGGCAGCAGGTTTGCTTCTGGCCCAAGGAAAGTCTAGAAATGTCATCCCGGAGGTAGGGCCTGAAATGGGGGTCTCACAACTCTGACTGATGCCCTATCCTGTTGCGGCTGAGCTGGTATCCAAGATGTAAGACAAAGTCCGCCCCACTCTTTTCTCCCTTCTTCTCAAGCAGAATGAAGGGTCTCTTTTGGAGCTGTGAGCTGTGCAGCCTGGGATTAGAGGAGGGATGATTCCAGCACTCCCTTAGCTACACCAGCTGGTGTCTCAGTGTGTCACGTTGTGATATACTGGAGGCAACACAAGATGGAGTCTCGTTGTGTTGCCAGGCCTCCAGTCCACTGTCTCTGGGTCCAGTTCAGTACTAGGACTTGCCTAAGAGTTGCAGTCCTTGTGACCTAGACTGCCTTTCAAGTTTTCTTAGAGACCCAGAGCCCCTTAGCCCTCCATGGTGAGGTTTGTGGGAACTCAAGTTCGGACCGTTGGGATTGGTGATTCCTTCCTGGCTAGGGCTAGTTTAAATGCTCCCTCTGTGGGAAGGAGTCAGCTGAGTTTGGTCCGGGTTTTCCTTTCTGCTCTAATAGGACATCACTGAGTTCAATGCCTCATGATTGTTATGCTTTCCCTCCCCCAGCACCCAGAGATCCTCTCTGCACCACACCACCTTGTCTGCTGGGAAGTGGGGGAGGAGTGGCCTCATTGATTCAAGACTCTCCTTTCTACCTCTTGAGAGTGTCTTTCAGCGATATGAAGTTAAAACCAGGTACCATGAGGGCTCACCTGATTTTTGGTTCTCATGAAGGTGTTTTTTTTGTGTGTGTATGTGTGTGTAGATAGTTGTTAAATTGGTGTCCTTGCCAGGGGGACTATTGATGGAGCCTTCTATTCCATCATCTTGTTCCACCTCTTCTTCTAATTTCCAAAATTTTTTGTAGAGATGGGGTCTCGTTGTGTTACCAGGCTGCTCTTGAACTCCTGGGCTCAAGTGATTCTCCCGCCGCAGCCTCTTAAAGTGGTGGGATTAGAGGCATGAGTCACTGCACCCAGTCTGTGTACAGGTTTTTGTGTGGACATGGGTTTTCAACTTCTTTGAGCAAATACAAAGAAGGATGATTGCTGGATTATTTGGTAAGAGTATATCTAGTTTTGTAAGAGACTGCCAAATTGTCTTTCAAAGTGGCTGTAGCATTCTGCACTCCTACTAGCAATGAATGAAAGTTCCTGTTGCTCCATATTCTTATCAGCATTTGGTGTTGTCATTGTTTTGAAATTTTTGGCCATTCTAATAGCTGTGTAGTGGTATCTCATTGTTGTTTTAATTTGCAATTTCCTAATGACATATGATGTTGAATATCTTTTCATATGTTTGTTTGTCATTTGTATATCTTGTTTGATGAGGTCTGTTCAGGTTTTTGCCCATTTTTAAATTTTTAATTTTATTTCTAAAACAGGGTCTCCCTCTGTAACCCAGGGTGGAGTGCAGCGGTACAAACATGGCTCTCTGCAGCCTTGACCTCCTAGGCTGCCTCAGCCTTCTGAGTAGTTGGGGTGACAAGAGTGCACCACCACATCTAGCTAATTATGTTATTTTACTTTTTAAAGAGACAGGGTCTCACTTTGTTTGCCAGGCTGGTCTCAAACTGCTGGGCTCAAGCGATTCTCCTGCCTCAGTCTCCCAAAGTGGTGAGATTATAGGTGTGAACCACCGCTCCCAACCCTTTTGCCTGTTTTTTAGCTGAGTTGTTTGTTTTCTTATTGTTCACTTTTAAGAGTTCTTTGTATATTTTGAATAATAGTTCTTTATCAGATGTGTCTTTTGCTTGAACTTATTTCTAACTATATCTAGATGATGTTATTAAACTGTATGTTATACTAATTTATTGTAGATTATGTAATATATCTCTGAGCCTTTTAGATATCATGTACAGTACACACATTACAGCTGAGGTAAAAATATGTTCCAATAACTTTATTAAAGTTTGTCTCACAAGACATTTTATTTTAGGAAATTATGGATAATATTCCTAATTCTAATTATCTTCTTTGTTTTATTAGTTTATCAAATTGGCTTCCTAATTACTATTCAAATAAAAGCTTATAATTTTTCTCTATAAGATTGTCTACTACTCTCTTTCACCCCTACATTTTATTTTTTATTTTTATTTTTGTAGAGACAGAGTCTCATTATGTTGCCCAGGGTGGTTTAGAGCTCCTGGCCTCAAGTGATCCTCCTGCCTTGGCCTCCCAAAGTGCTGGGATTACAGGCATGAGCCATTGTTCTTAGCCCCACTCCTTCATTCTAGATCTTGATTACAGTAGTGATGGACCATTGATGGTAAGATTCAAATAAGAAGTCAGTTATATATAGGAACAAATAAGTAAAATTTATTTCCTTAAATTAGTAAATAAAACTGGAGTCGATTGGCCAAAAATCATTATAAATATTGTAACGTTAGTTGTTTTTCAGATCTAGAGGTATAACTAATTAATATTCCCTTTTAAGGGCTATCCCTGCAAAAGCTGTGTGAGCAATCAGAGAGTTTATTTTTTAGACCCTGTAATACAATTCTAAAATGAAAGCCTAATGAAGGGCAATTTGCAAAATAAGGCTTGGACAATCTAGGAGAGGGTCATCCTCTATTATTGGTGGTGCCCTAGTAAATAGCCCCAAATGTTAGTGCCCAAAGTGAAGGAGACACTTCAGATATTTATGTTACAGTGGAAAAGAACCCCTATTTAAAAACTGAAGCCATCCAACGAGTGATCTGCAGTGATATCAATTTCATTTACTGGTCATCTAATGTTCTGAACTTGTTCCAAATATGGCCATCTGTCCAATGCCGGCTGAAGTTTCCCCATTTAGATTTCATGGTCTGTTTGACGAGGGATTAAGCCTGAAGAGATGAGGCAAGTGTAGTTGACTGGGCTAGGCTGGATTGCTGAAATAGGTTTCTAATAGCTTTCCTTGCTTCCAGTCTTTCTTTTCAATCTTCATTACAACTAGTCCTACTACTCTACCAGGTTCTAAAACATGGCTTTTGTTTTTATCATCTTGGTTTCCTGCCTGGAAACCTCATAGACTCCCTACCTCTTACAAGTTTAAATCCTTGGTTCTCAATCTGATATTCAAGGCACTTTGTAATCTTGCCTAACCAATCATTTCCCTCACTTGTTCTTAAGTCTCAATTGGGCCAGTGCAGGTAGTCAGAACATTGCTGGTACCAGTAACAGAATTTTAAATGGAAAGAGCCAAAACCATTACCTGAAATTCAACCTGGGATTCAATCTGTATCCAGTTCCAGGACATAATGTGGAGAAAGACTATTTGAAGTCTGTGTATGGAAGACTAAAGAGATAGAATGGGATAGAAGGTGTGTGTCAGGCTGAGAAGTTCAGGACTTAGTCTTTGAACTGAGTATGCTAATGGTTATTGGCTATGCACTTTACATAGTGCCTAGTACCTGTTGGTGGGCATAGGTCTAGCTTCTTAGAGCTACAGTGTGAGCAGATCACTATTCCTTCTCATCCTCATTTCCATCCCCCACTGCACATCCCCCTGTGCCCTGTGCTGGGCACTGTGAAGGGTGTGCTCTTTTGAACTGTAGCCCTACTCTGGCCCAGACACTTCATTTGACCTTGGTGGTGCCAGGAGGAGTCCAAGATTTTTTGTATGAGCAATTCCAGTTCCCGGGGTCCAAATCCTTCCCTGATGGAGGAGTTTAAAGGGTAGCCAAGATGGAAAGGACCAGAACGAAATATCAAGTGCTGGGATATGGCAAGTCAGAGAAACCAGAGCTCCAGATGAGGTGTGGCCAAACAAAACACCCAACAAAAAACCAGAGAGACCAGAGCAAGCATCTAAAACACTGTATGGCATGGAGTAGGTGCTTAACTATTAATTGTTGAATAAAATGTAAAGTGTAATGATGAAAACAGACATTATCTGCAGATAGGGTTTAAAGGCAAGATTGGTGGCATGGTGCAGTAGCTCACACCTGTAATCCTAGCACTTTGGGAGGCTGAGGTGGGTGGATTGCTTGAGGTCAGAAGTTTGAGAACAGCCTGCCCAACATGGTTGGCAGGCTCCCATATCTACTAACAATACAAAAATTAGCCAGGCCTGGTGGTGGGCATCTGTAATCCCAGCTACTCGGGAGGCTGAGGCAGGAGAATTGCTTGAACCCTGGAGGCGGAGGTTGCATTGAGCTGAGATCATGCCACTTCACTCCAGCCTGGGCAACAGAGTGACTCCCTCTCAAAAAAAAAAAAAAAAGGCAAGATTGGGGTGGAGGTTGTTGGGGAGATAATGAGTTTAGGTTTTAAAATGGTTTCAAGTGCCTTCTGGAAATGCCCATTAAGCAGGAGGATACATATGTTTGAAGATGAGTGCTGAGGAAGAGGTTTGGCTAGAGATACAAACTTGGAAGTAATCAGCACAAAATATACTTGAATTCCAGGGAGGATATATGAAGAGAGAGAAGAAGGGGTCTGAGGAAAGGACTCTGGCGAACTCCACACTTACAGACTGGATGGAGGCTGAGAGAAAAGAAGCCAGCAAAAGAATTAGGAGAAGTAGCTAATAATGGTATCATGGTCACTGAACTGCCAAAGAGTTTCAGTGAGAATAGAGCAGGCAACAGGATCAAATGCTGCAGAGAAACCAAGATAGATATAAACAGAAATGTATCTATTCGATACGACCATAGGGAGGTCAGTGATGGCCTCAGCAAAGGTATTTCAGTAGAACAATGAGATCTGTTCATATTGTTCTGAGGTAGAGAGGGTAAGTCTGGATTACTCATTTAAGATATTTTACTGAGAAAGAAAGAGAAAAGGAAGTAGCTAGAAGCCTGCACAAAGTAAAGGAAAGCTATTTTAAGGAAAGGAAAGACCTGAGCAGACATAAGTAGGTAGAGGGGAAGAGATCAAGAGAGTGGGAGAAGCTGAAGGTAAAAGTTCCTGGGCGAGGTGGGAAGGATTGAAATTGAGAGTACAGACGTGAGTGGGAAAAGTAGGGAGTGGGTAGAGGGGTAGACATTAGCCCTAAACAGGAGGAGAGGTGTCCCTTCCTCCTATGGAAAAAGAGAGTGGATTACAGTTACAGGACAGTTTGAGGAGTGAAAAGGAAGTCAAGGACTTTCACTCCATGTATCAACCACTTCTTACACACCAGTTCAGGATCCTCGTGGCATTATCGTCTCAGGGGCCCTTGGCTATTGCTTCAGTCTTAGCCCCTGCTTTTGAGTGGGCTCTGACTGACTTATGTGGGGGTTCACAGTCAGCTCTGCATTGCGTGCCCACTCTGCCTCTGGCTGGGGTGCTGTTGCAGAGTGCAGCCTAGAGATGCAGGGGAATTAACGCTGCCTCCCTTTAGCGCAAACCTTTGATTCATAAAAGATGGGGCCAGGTGTGGTGGCTCATACCTGTAATCTCAACACAGAGGTGAGAGGATCCCTTGAAGCCAGCCAGAGGTTCAAGGCCAGCCTGGGTAAAAATGTAAGACCCTCATCTCTACTAATAAAATGAAATAAAAGTAAAAGTCAGGCATGGTGTACATGCCTGTAGTCTCACCTACTTGGGAGGCTGAGGCATGAGGATTGCTTGAGCCCCAAGAGTTCAAGGTTGTAGTGAGCCCTGATCACACTACTGCACTCCAGCCTGGGTAAATGACAGTGAGACCATCTAGAAAAAAAAAAAAATTGGAACTGAACATTTAGTTCTCTTTCCATCTTGCTTGTCCACTGATCTGAGATTCAAGTCATGTTTATACTATCTGTCTGAAAATGGTCCCAGGGGCTTAAGCTTTATTACCAACGCACCTTTATATTGACTCTCATTCCTTCATCTTTCCATTTTTCCTCCCTTCTGCTTCCCTGGGATTGCACTCTTTAATAACGTATTAAGCTGAACTATATGGTTTCTCTATGTCAAAATGGTTGAACTTCAGCATTTTTTATGGTTCATCCAAACAGTAACACATAGCCATTGCTCTGCTTTCTGGGGAACCCAGGCTAAGAAACACTTAAAAGTCTTAGTGAAGGAGGAAATATAGTCACCAGCTAATCTGAGCTCTTATTAATAGCTGTCATTTATTGAGCACCTGCTGGGTGTCAGGTACTGTGTTAATTGTTTTACATACGTTATCTCATTTAACATATAACTAGATATTATTCCCTGCACAAGCTCTCTTCTTGTCTGCTGCCTTGTGAGACGTGCCTTTCACGTTCCACTATGATTGTGAGGCCTCCTCAGCCACATGGAATTGTGAGTCCATTAAACCTCTTTGTTTTGTAAATTGCCCAGTCTTGGGTATGTCTTTATTAACAGCATGAAAATGGACTAATACAGGTGGCTAGTGGGTACAAAAAATAGAAAGAATGACTAAGACCTGTTATTTGATAGCACAACAGGGTGACTATAGTCAATAACTTAATTGACATTTAAAAATAACAAAAAGGGCCAGGCGCGGTGGCTCACGCTTGTAATCCCAGCACTTTGGGAGGCCGAGGCGGGCGTATCACGAGGTCAGGAGATCGAGACCACTCTGAAACCCCGTCTCTACTAAAAATACAAAAAATTAGCCGGGCATGGTGGCGGGCGCCTGTAGTCTCAGCTACCGCAGAGGCTGAGGCAGGAGAATGGCGTGACCCCCGGGAGGCGGAGCTTGCAGTGAGCCAAGATTGCACCACTGCACTGCAGCCTGGGCGACAGAGCGAGACTCCATCTCAAAATAAAATAAAATAAAATAAAAAACAAAAAGAGTGTAATTGGATTGTTAGTAACACAAAGGATAAATGTTTGAGGGGATAGATACCCCATTCTCCATGATGGGATTATTATGTATTGCATGCCTGGATCAAAACATGTCATCTACCCCATAAATATATATACCTGCTATGTACCCACAAAGTTGAAAATAAAAATATAAACAAATAAAGGTTTTATTGGAATACAGCCATGCTTATTTGTTTATGTATTTTTTATGGCTGCTTTTAAGCCATAACCGTAGAGTCAGGTAGTTGCAACACAGCTGGTATGTTCCGCAGAGTCTAAAATACTTACTCTCGGGTACTTTAAGAAAATATTTGGCTGAGTGCATTAGCTCCTACCTGTAATCCCAGTGCTTTTGGAGGCCATGGTGGGAGGATCACTTAAACTGAGGAGTATGAGAACAGCCTGGGCAATACAGTAAGACTCCATCTCTAAAAAAGAAATTAGCCAGGCATGTTGGTGTTGTGTGTCTGTAGTCCTAGCTACTCGGGAGGTTGAGGTGGGAAGACTGCTTGAGTCCAGGACTTTGAGACTGCAGTAAGCTAGGCTCATGCCACTGCACTCCAGCCTGGGTGACAGAACAAGACCCTGTCTTGGGTGACAGAGCAAAACCCTGTCTTGAAAACAAAAAAAAAAAAAAAAAAAAGGAAAGAAAAGAAAATGTTTGCCTACCTCTTCATTCATCCAATAAAAATTTATTGAGCTTTTACTTCTCCTAACCTATGGAGACACAACAATGAAGAAGCCACATATGTTCCCTGGCAAACATATTTGGCTTCTTCATTGTTTAGAAAATGCAATGGGGGACTAAGGAGAATGGTAACACAACTCTCCCTAACCCTCATCCTTGCCCACTATGCACATTGTGCAAGAAAGACCAACCTTGATATGGCTATATGGGATGTGGGGTTGCAGGGTAGAGAGCCAGCTTTCAGTTAGCAACAGGAGATGGAATGAGCATGGAGTGAGATGGGATGAGATGGAGGGAAGAAGTAGCAGACTTAGAAGTGGACTTTGTTTACAATGGAACAAGATTCAGATGGTGTAGTGGAAATGTTGGGAGAGAGAGGAGCAGCACGAAATTGGGTAGAGAAGGGCAGTAAAGAGGAGTGGCATCAAGAAGAATTGTTGGATGGTTGATGTCAGCCAGAGTTTGCAATTTGGGTGGTGCCCAAGGATCACAAGCATAAAAAGACAAGGAGGAATTTACCCAAGGTTCTCATTTGGATCATGCTGAGCTACTTCCAGATTGCCTCTAGTTTAGCAAGGAATTCCAAATTCAAAAGGCAAGATGCCATGGCAAGGTGGCTTCCAGGGCAGCCCTATGCCTCTCTGATTTCCATTTTTGGCAGTCTGAGAAAATTGTCATCTGGTAATTTTTGAATATAGAATACAATCCTGTTTTCCTCCTATTGGAATATTCATGGGTTTTATTTTCTGCCAGTGGAGTTACAGAGATTGTAAATTTCCTTTTTTTGTCACCTAGCTGGAGGGTATGCATACTGGTAGCTCTTGTTTGAAGGTAGGTGCATTAAAAAAATCTAGAAGGCATCTTTAGGCCAGAGTCATCTCCTTCTTTCTTATATATATTGAATAATATTCAGAACTATAAGTTCCATCAGGGCAGGGACCATATTTGGCCTCTTCATTGTTGTATCTCCACAGCTTAGGAGAAGTAAAAGCTCAATAAATTTTTGTTGGATGAATGAATGAGAAAAGACTTTTTTTCCTTAATGGAATATGGCTTTAGTAGCAATGTTGAAAGTACTGTAAAATACTATTTAAGGTTTTCCATGAGAATTAGTGCTTGCTTGTGTGTGTGTGTGTGCGTGTGTGTGTGTGTGTACACACAAATGTTTTAGGAAAAATTCTGATTTTGATTGTATTAATATTGGTGGATTTTAAAGAATGTGTCATTTTCAACATGGTTTTAAATGAATGATGTTTGAGGAGGCTGGGGCTGAGATAGGGTGAGAGTTGGGGGAGAAGGCACAAGATAAATGGTGAAGAGACATAAAACCTAGGCTCTTGGCTACAAGGTGTTTTACTGAAACTCACAAACAGAATCATTGTCAGAGTAGGGAAAGAACAAGGGCGGTAAGCCAGAGTTACAAATCTGTGATGACCATAAGATGAATAAAAATAGAACCAGGGGTCTTGTCTTGCCTTTGGCTATTTTTGAGAAAGAATGTGGACAAGATCCTAGCCTCAAGTTGTTTATTCTGAGAGAGATTATGTCCAATTTGAGTTATAGAGAAGCAGTATGGCATGGTGGTTTAGAGCCTGGGCTAGCTGACTTCAAGTCTGGCTCTACCACTTTGTGGCCTTGAGCAACTTATTTATTTTCTCTAGGCCCCAGTTTTTTCATCTGCAAACTGGTTCTGATAATATCACCTACCCTATAGGGTTGTGTATTAAATTTATACACACATCACATAGAGCAGCCTGTTACATAAGTACTCAGTTATTGTTAGCTATTATTATGTTTTATATCAAGTTAAAAAAGGCTCCAGTTGTTTTACTGATTATCCAATATGGAGTATAGGAACCAAATGAAAGGTTTTGCTTAACCCATTTATGCCTAGTGTTTCATTATTGGAACACCAAGCTTGTGGTAGTTATGTATATCCTACTGCTCAAGGTCATTGCCAAGGTCTGATTTTGCACACAAAAATTTTGCAACCTCCTGCATAAATTCTTAGTTTTGTCCATTTTGGCATTTTGAGCATATTGTGGAAGAGGATTTACAGTCTGTTGAAGGATGTGATCTGCATTTTTAACCCCTCTTCTCTATGAGTTTCTAGGATGATTCTAAAAATCTTGTGGGTGGAATGAGAGACAAAGAGGGAGGACAGAAAATTGGGTTCAGAAAGTGTACTTAGTGGTATTTTCTTTGGTGCACTTCAAAATGTTACCACTGGGTGGAGCGCATTCCTTACTCTAGAATCACAAGCAGTTTCAACTTTAAGATGAGCAGATGGAGGGAGAGTAATGAAAGCAGTTTAAAATTGATGGCTGTCTTGGTACACAAAAATCGTCCTTTTTTTTTTAAAAAAAGAATGAAACTGTAAAGGTTTGAACTTTAAATATCTTGTAATAGAGAAATAATTGCCTCTAGAAAAATCAAAACATTTATTTGAAGATTTTAGATTCAAACAAAAATTATGAGAAATTCTTTTAAAAAAATCACACAAGCTAAAATGAGTTGAGTAATAAACCATATTACATATGAATATCTAATATGTTTGTATCTATGTATACACACACACACACACACACATACAAGCAGACACATCTCAATTTCCCCAAACTTTCTCTCTCTCTCTCTCTCTTTTTGAAACAGGGTCTCTCTCTGTTGCCAGGCTGGAGTGCAGTGGTGCGATCACAGCTCACTGTAGCCTTGAACTCCTGGGCTCAAGTGATCCTCCCACCTCAGCCTCCTGAGTAGCTGGGACTACAGGGGCGCCACTACACCTTGCTAAATTTTGTATTTTTTGTAGAGACGGGATCTTGTTATGTTGCCCAAGTTGACTTCAAACTCCTGGACTCAAATGATCTTCGCACCTCAGCATTCCAAAGTGCTGGGATTACAAGTGTGAGCCAGCATGCCCAGCCCCCAAATTTCTTAAGGGTCTCAAATTGATGTCTGAGTGTGCTTGTTCTGTGTGGAGGATTGGGGAGGTCCAAGTCAGATGCCTGAAGTTATTTACTTACATTTCCCCAATGTCTGCTCCAGGTGTCTAACATGGCTATGGGACTTAAATGGTGATGGGGATGATGGACCCACTTATACACCTTGTGGCCAGCACACAATGAGAGGGAGAATTCCAAATATTCTCACCGTTTTCAGGACCAAAGTTCTGGATCCTCTCATTCTGTGCCTACTGAACCAAATCTAATTGCAAGAGGTGGCACAACATGAATGGGTGGAGTTACTCAAGGCCTTATTAGGAAATTCTTAGCTGAGGCAGAAGAAAGCATCATCAGGATGGTGGAATCATGGATAATTTTTTCATCTTTATTCCATTCTGTATTGGGTGCTTTGTATTTTTTTAATTTTTTCACTGAGGATCGAGTACTTACATAATCAAAATAAAGTAACTGGACTTCAATTTTGGAAGAACAACAACAAAAAAAGCACAGCTGAAATCTGGGTGAGATCCAAACCTCTGAACTTGGAGGGGACCCCAAAGTGTCACCAAAACTGAAGGAGGGGACACATATGGGTATTGTATTGGGTTATGGAGCCAAGAGTCCAGATTCTAGGTGATGAGAGCAAGCATAAATGATTGATTGGAGAACAATGAGAACAGTGGCACTAGGTAATCTTGAACAATTGCTTAGAAAGAAAGGAATCAACCCCCTCAGGTAGAGCAAGGCTAAGCATTCCCAGAGTTGCCTGGGTGAAAGTCCTAACAAGTTCCGTGGTGTGCTTGAGGTGGACTCTGCTTCTGGTCCATAGCCCCTGAGCTGTGGGTTGGAGGCCAGCACTCAAGTTTCTGGTCTGGGGTTGTTGGGCTGGGTCTGGACTGCGGAGTGGCAGGCAGAGTCTTGATGGGTCAGAGGTAGGCCCCTCCCTTTTCCTGCAGTACTAGGACATTATCAACAGGTGACATTGCAGGGTTATGGGTTTATCAGTAGCATTCCTGCATTCTCCATATTCTGGCATGCAATAATGTTATATTCATGACATATATCAGCCAAGAATGCTGCATGGTACTCCAGAGGGGTTCTCTGGTTGGTGGTTAATGTAGAGGAATCACTTTGGTTAGGGAGGACCTGGGAATATTCATCTGCTCAGTTCTTCCCTCTCCCCCAACCAAGGCCAGTTGTGAGTTCCAGTGTCTATGAATGACTATACTTGTAGAAGAAAACTGGGAAGTTTGCTGGCATCTCCTAGATTTTGAGTGGGTCTCCAGAGGAAGGGACAGTTTAAAAAAAAAAGAAAACAATAGAATTTGGATGGGGGGCATTGGTGTGTATGTTTAGAGAGAAGCACGGGTAAGTGGGCACATTCATAGTTGTACTAGCAACTTTGCTTGGTTGTCATCGGTTTTGCCTAGAGTAAAGCTGCTTTGTTCCATCACTGCAATGTTTCCTCACAGTGCTTTAGTCCCAGGAGTAAGAAAAATTGGGCCCCTTTTTTTTTTTTTTTTTTGAGGCAGATTCTCGCTCCGTCGCAGAGGCTGGAGTGCAGTGGCGCGATCTCGGCTCACTGCAAGCTCCGCCTCCCGGGTTCACGCCATTCTCCTGCCTCAGCCTCACGAGTAGCTGGGACTACAGGCGGCCGCCAACACGCCCAGCTATTTTTTTTGTATTTTTAGTAGAGACGGGGTTTCACCGTGTTAGCCAGGATGGTCTCGATCTCCTGACCTCGTGATCTGCCCATCTCGGCCTCCCGAGGTGCTGGGATTACAGGCGTGAGCAGCCACCGCGCCTGGCCAATTGGGCCTCTTTCACATTCCCCAGGTGCAAAGCACTGGAAACCTGCCTGAGTTTCCCGTTCCTTGGTGTGTGTGTTTGTGTGTGTGTGTGTGCGTGTGTGTGTGTGTGTTTGTCAGTGAGAGGGAGAGAGAGAGAGAGAGAGAGTAAGCAAGCGGAGACAAAAGTCAAAGGAGCCAGCAGAATTGATATCTGGGCCAGAAAGCCAAGGTTAAAAAAATAATTATAAAGGAGGCACCATGATTGATAGGATTAGAGGCAGCTATCAAAGCTGGAGTACAAATTTAGAATCTAAAAATATTCCTGAAGGAGACAAGAAAAGAAAACGGTGACAAAGAATTTAGATGATCAGGAATCTAAAGCACAGATTCTACCAACTAATATTTTTAAACCCTGTCTTTGGTGTTAGGCATGTTTTGTTCAGCATACACACCTTTTTTTCTTAGTCGGATCTTTATAGCTCTGTTGTTTTAGCCAATTGCTTAGCTTGTTTGTTTCCATAACTCTACTCAAATTTTACAAGCAATGGAGCTTCATTAGATAAAATAATTGACAATGATGCTAGATTCATGATTTTGCTTTCTTGCCATTGAAAAGTGCCTGTATATATCAATTGGAAAAGAAAGATGTTGGGGCCTCGGCTAATTTTTCTGTTTAGATGAGAAATGTCATGTCTTTATGTAACTGGCTTTACTTTGAAACACAGATTTTTCAGGCCAACTTTGTTTCTCTGACCCAGTTTTTCCCTTTCTTCTGTCACTTGGCTTCTTTAAAATATGAAACTGGGAACTAGGCGCTTGAGGCCTCATGATGACTGTGTCACTGATTTGGTATGTGATCTTGGCCAAGATGCTTAGCAGATGAGGCACAGAAAGGTTAAATGGGGTTCAAAAGACTGTAAGTACTGACCTGCCTCATTAAGATATTGTTTAGGTCAGTACATTTTTTTAAAAATCCAAAGCAAAGCAAAAAATAAGCCCCCTTTTTTTTTGCTACTCCCTGTCTGTTTCTTACTCCCTAATCTCCTTTATTCCCATATCTTCTGATCAAGTATGGAGTAGAAAAGGTCCCTATCAAGATGGTTGTCATCCCTCTTGGTCTGGGACTTGAATAGTCAGTCCATCACCATTTTAAAGATATACTTTTGGGTGCTTGGCCTGTGTAAATGGGGAGTTTCTGTTTGGGAAGAGAAATAACTTTGTTTTGAATAATCATATTAGCCCATGTAATCTAGACTGGATATGTTGAGGGATGTAGGCCTAATCTCAGTTCTGTCCCTGGCTCATGGTGTACACTCAAGCCCCATTTGAGAGGTAACAGATGGAAAGGTTAGGATCACCAACTGCTTGGGAGAAACGAGCTTGTTTGCTAGAGAACCCAGAAGAAGACTTGGTAGTTGAAGCTATCTGAGAAATCCTATGACCATAAGCATTAATTTATTCCTGACCCTACCATAAAATGAATATTAAATTACTTGTCTCCTGTGTAGCTTATATGCCTATCATGTATATTAGATTAAAAATTATAAGAAGCAGTAATGCATTTGAACTTCTTGGAAATATAATTTCAAGGCATAATCATAATAAAACAGGATCATTGCATAATAACATCTGTTTGGAAGCCTGGTGATATAGACTGTGATTCCTGCTAATGCAGTTTATAATAGCTAAGGTTCCAAATGGCTCTTTTCTAGTTCTAATTTATACGCATAGCTATAACTAAATCTCCTGCTAGTGGGACTTTATTAGTATAGTGTCTTCTGTGTTGCTCCAAGTAGGGAAACTATTTTAAAGCTCTTCTTTAAAATAAATTAATCTGTTCCAGAGTATATCAGGATTAAGTACAGTTGTAAATAAGAGAAATACTCTTCTCCCAGCCACCCAGGCTAGAAAACTTGTCATCCTTGATGTCTCTTCCTTTGCCTTACTCTCCCTTTCAGCCTTAAAGATTTTACTATCTGTGGCAGACATTGCCAGTTACCTCCCAATACCCAATATCCATTCTTTTTTTTTTTTAGTAAAACAAAAAGAATTTTAGTTGAGCAAATTGTCACTCAGCTAAAAGACTATTTCTCAGCTTTCTTTGCATGTGTTCATGTGACTAAGTTCTGGTTAATGAGATTAAAGTGGTCACGTTATGTGATACTTTTGAGGAATCTCCTTTAAAAGGTAGAGACCACACATTTCTTTTCTTCTTTCTCCAGTACACTCTCAGGAACATGGATGTAATGGCTAGAATACCAATATTCATCTTGGGCCATGAAGACACATACCTTAGGAATGGCAGAGTGCACACCGAGAAGGAATCTGGGTCCCTGAAGATTTCACGGGGGTGCCATACTAGCTCTGGACTGCTTACTTTTGAAATTCTATCTCATTTAAGCCACCCTTATTTTGTGTTTATGCTCATAGAGGAAATAGGGTTTTTTTGAGGCAATAGTTTTAAGGAGGAAGAGAATGAGTTTGATTTTGGGCATGTGAATATGAAGTATTGGCAGGTCACTCAGGTAGACATGTAGAAGA
The DNA here is from genome assembly GCF_028878055.3 of Symphalangus syndactylus. Classification (NCBI taxonomy): domain Eukaryota; kingdom Metazoa; phylum Chordata; class Mammalia; order Primates; family Hylobatidae; genus Symphalangus; species Symphalangus syndactylus. The sequence continues at coordinate 121,753,271 of NC_072447.2, read as the reverse complement.
GTTAGAGTTATGGAGAGATGGTAGGGCTGAATTAAACCATGCAACTTTCTCTGCTTCTGCTCTCATGATGTCTGGTGTTATTGAAATCCAGAAGAAATAGAGTTAGCTCTACAGAGTTCACTCTGGGAAATGCTTGCCTATATTAGAAGGCCAATAGCCTTCTAACAGGTATCTTCACTTCCAGTCCTTGCTTTTTGAAACTACTTTATACATTGTCCTCAAAGTAACTCCTTAAAACCGGTTTGACCTGTGACTACTGACTAGAGTCTGACTTTTTTATACTGACACTCAAGGACTTCCACAATCTGGTTCGAATCTACTTTCCCAGTTTGTTTATTCACTGTGTTTTCTCAGGCACCTGTGTTTTACTCAGACTGATGTACTCTCCCTGTTCTATTTATGCTTCACAATTTTCTCTTTTATGCTTTTGCACATACTCAGGATCATTGCCAGCCCATATGGATTCCTGGCACAAAATAGAAAAAGGTGTCTCTTCCTCAAAATGCTTTACTTCCATCTGTCTGAAAACTGTTGTAATACACTGATTGTTAGGAAATGTCATTCTCCTGCCACCTACTAGAAAATTTTTGTAAAAAATATACAAATCATCTATCTTTGAAATAACAAAAAAGTTCTTACCATGAAAATTTTGGCCGGGTGTGGTGGCTCATGCCTGTAATCTCGGCATTTTGGGAAGCTGAGGCGGGAGAATTGCTTGAGGCCAGGAGCTCAAGACCAGCCTGGGCAATATAGTGAGACCCATTCTCTACAAAATATAAAACAAAATTGGCCGGGCACGGTGGCACATGCCTGTAGTCATAGCTACTTGGGAGGTTGAGGTGGGAGAATTGCTTGAGCCCAGAAGGTTGAGGCTGCAGTGAGCTGAGATCATCCACTGCACTCCAGCCTGGGCAACAGAGAAAGACCATGTCTCAGAAAACCCCAAATACACATATAAAATATAAAAAATTTCAAAATGTCCACAATGTGAACAGTGTCCCCTTAGGTGTGGCATTCTTCTGCAGCACACAAACTGAAGAATCATGAGTGGAGCCCTGCTCATACTGTTCCCTCCACCTGAAACTCACACTCACCATCATCTTTATGTGTCCAGGGACTACTTGAGTGCTGCTTTTACAAAGCTTTCCTTGATTTTTCAAGATGAAAACAATCTCTTCTCATCCTGAAAATTCAGTACAGTTATCTGCACCTCTCTCAGGGTATTTATCACTTTCTAATAGTATTCTGTTTATTTATGTGCATGTATTATCACTCTACTATGCTAAATTCTCTTTGAGAACAGAATAGATTGACAATTTACTTTCGTAACTTCACACTATTTGGAGACTATTATACCTAGGATTACCATATGTCTAGTTTGTCCAAAACAATCTGAATTTATGCCTGTTGTGCTGACATAAGTATTAACAGTGCCTCCTTTCATGCTCAGAAATACCAGTTGGAAGAATAATTTTTTTTTGTTTGTCCCAGAACTTCTGGCATACATTTTATTTTTTGTCTTTGTTTTGTTTTTTATATACAGAATGACATTCAAAGCATACATTTTAGAAGTGAGACAAATGTGTTTCAAGGATTCACCAAATTTTACACTAGTAGTGAACAATAAGCTAAGCACCTAGGTTTTCTACCAAAAATGCTTCTTTTAAGAAGTTCTTCAGTTACTGAGATAGAATTTAATCAGGCATAAAATGCTCAAAATAAAACACAGACATCCCGCCAAAACAAAAAAGCACAACAGGACTTGTGCCATCAGGGGAAAAGCATGACATCCAGTTGCTGAAGTCAGATAACAGTATGCCGAGTTCAGAAATGACTGGTGGGTGGCTTGCAGCACTAGATGTATCACTCAAAAGAAGAAAGTTCTTGGAAATGTTTGTCTTCTTTTTTTTTCTTTTTTTTTAAATTATACTTTAAGTTTTAGGGTACATGTGCACAACGTGCAGGTTTGTTACATATATATACATGTGCCACGTTGTTTTGCTGCACCCATTAACTCGTCATTTAACATTAGGTATATCTCCTAATGCTATCCCTCCCTCCTCCCCCCACCCCACAACAGGCCCTGGTGTGTGATGTTCCGCTTCCTGTGTCCATGTGTTCTCATTGTTCAATTCCCACCTATGAGTGAGAACATGCGGTGTTTGGTTTTTTGTCCTTGCGATAGTTTGCAGAGAATGATGGTTTCCAGCTTCATCCATGTCCCTACAAAGGACATGAACTCGTCATTTTTTATGGCTGCATAGTATTCCATGGTGTATATGTGCCACATTTTCTTAATCCAGTCTATCATTGTTGGACATTTGGGTTGGTTCCAAGTCTTTGCTATTGTGAATAGTGCCGCAATAAACATACGTGTGCATGTGTCTTTATAGCAGCATGACTTATAATCCTTTGGGTATATACCCAGTAATGGGATGGCTGGGTCAAATGGTATTTCTAGTTCTAGATCCCTGAGGAATCGCCACACTGACTTCCACAATGGTTGAACTAGTTGACAGTCCCACCAACAGTGTAAAAGTGTTCCTATTTCTCCACATCCTCTCCAGCACCTGTTGTTTCCTGACTTTTTAATGATGGCCATTCTAACTGGTGTGAGATGGTATCTCATTGTGGTTTTGATTTGCATTTCTCTGATGGCCAGTGATGATGAGCATTTTTTCATGTGTCTTTTGGCTGCATAAATATCTTCTTTTGAGAAGTGTCTGTTCATATCCTTCGCCCACTTTTTGATGGGGTTGTTTGTTTTTTTCTTGTAAATTTGAGTTCATTGTAGATTCTGGATATTAGCCCTTCGTCTGATGAGTAGATTGCAAAAATTTTCTCCCATTCTGTAGGTTGCCTGTTCACTCTGATGGTAGTTTCTTTTGCTGTGCAGAAGCTCTTTAGTTTAATGAGATCCCATTTGTCAATTTTGGCTTTTGTTGCCATTGCTTTTGGTGTTTTAAACATGAAGTCCTTGCCCATCCCCTATGTCCTGAATGGTATTGCCTAGGTTTTCTTCTAGGGTTTTTATGATTTTAGATCTAACATTTAAAATCTTTAATCCATCTTGAATTAATTTTTGTATAAGGTGCAAGGAGGGGATCCAGTTTCAGCTTTCTACATATGGCTAGCCAGTTTTCCCAGCACCATTTATTAAATAGGGAATTGTTTCCCCATTTCTTGTTTTTGTCAGGTTTGTCAAAGATCAGATAGTTGTAGATATGTGGCATTATTTCTCAGGGCTCTGTTCTGTTCCATTGATCTATATCTCTGTTTTGGTACCAGTACCATGCTGTTTTGGTTACTGTAGCCTTGTAGTATAATTTGGAGTCAGGTAGCGTGATGCCTCCAGCTTTGTTCTTTTGGCTTAGGATTGACTTGGCAATGTGGACTCTTTTTTGGTTCCATATGAACTTTAAAGTAGTTTTTTCCAATTCTGTGAAGAAAGTCATTGGTAGCTTGATGGGGATAGGATTGAATCTATAAATTACCTTGGGCAGTATGGCCATTTTCACGATATTGATTCTTCCTACCCGTGAGCATGGAATGTACTTCCATTTGATTGTGTCCTCTTTTATTTCATTGAGCAGTGGTTTGTAGTTCTCCTTGAAGAGGTCCTTCACATCCCTGGTAAGTTGGATTCCTAGGTATTTTATTCTCTTTGAAGCAGTTGTGAATGAGAGTTCACTCATGATTTGGCTCTCTGTTTGTCTGTTATTGGTGTATAAGAATGCTTGTGATTTTTGCACGTCGATTTTGTATCCTGAGACTTTGCTGAAGTTTCTTATCAGCTTGAGGAGATTTTGGGCTGAGACGATGGGGTTTTCTAGATACACAATCATGTCATCTGCAAACAGAGACAATTTGACTTCCTCTTTTCCTAATTGAATACCCTTTATTTCTTTCTCCTGCCTGATTGCCCTGGCCAGAACTTCCAACACTATGTTGAATAGGAGTGGTGAGAGAGGGCATCCCTGTCTTGTGCCAGTTTTCAAAGGGAATGCTTCCAGTTTTTGCCCATTCAGTATGATGTTGGCTGTGGGTTTGTCATAAATAGCTCTTATTATTTTGAGATACGTCCCATCAATACCTAATTTGTTGAGAGTTTTTAGCATGAAGGCTGTTGAATTTTGTCAAAGGCCTTTTTTGCATCTATTGAGATAATCATGTGGTTTTTGTCGCTGGTTCTGTTTATATGCTGGATTATATTTATTGATTTGTGTATGTTGAACCAGCCTTGCATCCCAGGGATGAAGCCCACTTGATCATGGTGGATAAGCTTTTTGATGTGCTGCTGGATTCAGTTTGCCAGTATTTTATTGAGGATTTTTGCATCAATGTTCATCAAGGATATTGGTCTAAAATTCTCTTTTTTTGTTGTGTCTCTGCTAGGCTTTGGTATCAGGATGATGCTGGCCTCATAAAATGAGTTAGGGAGGATTCCCTCTTTTTCTATCGATTGGAATAGTTTCAGAAGGAATGGTACCAGCTCCTCTTTGTACCTCTGGTAGAATTCAGCTGTGAATCCATCTGGTCCTGGACTTTTTTTGGTTGGTAAGCTATTAATTATTGCCTCAATTTCAGAGCCTGTTATTGGTCTATTCAGAGATTCAACTTCTTCCTGGTTTAGTCTTGGGAGGGTGTATGTGTCGAGGAATTTATCCATTTCTTCCAGATTTTCTAGTTTATTTGCTTAGAGGTGTTTATAGTATTCTCTGATGGTAGTTTGTATTTCTGTGGGATTGGTGGTTATATCCCCTTTCTCATTTTTTATTGCATCTATTTGATTCTTCTCTCTTTTCTTCTTTATTAGTCTTGCTAGCGGTCTATCAATTCTGTTGATCTTTTCAAAAAACCAGCTCCCGGATTCATTGATTTTTTGAAGGGTTTTTTGTGTCTCTATTTCCTTCAGTTCTGCTCTGATCTTAGTTATTTCTTGCCGTCTGCTAGCTTTTGAATGTGTCTGCTGTTGCTTCTCTAGTTCTTTTAATTGTGATGTTAGAGTGTCAATTTTAGATCTTTCCTACTTTCTCTTATGGGCATTTAGTGCCATAAATTTCCCTCTACACACTGCTTTGAATATGTCCCAGAGATTCTGATATGTTGTGTCTTTGTTCTTGCTGGTTTCAAAGAATATCTTTATTTCTGCCTTCATTTCGTTATGTACCCAGTAGTCATTCAGGAGCAGGTTGTTCAGTTTCCATGTAGTTGAGCGGTTTTGAGTGAGTTTCTTAATCCTGAGTTCTAGTTTGATTGCACTGTGGTCTGAGAGACAGTTGGTTATAATTTCTGTTCTTTTACATTTGCTGAGGAGAGCTTTACTTCCAACTATTGGTCAATTTTGGAATAGGTGTGGTGTGGTGCTGAAAATAATATATATTCTCTTGATTTTGGGTGGAGAGTTCTGTAGATGTCTATTAGGTCCACTTGGTGCAGAGCTGAGTTCAATTCCTGGATATCCTTGTGAACTTTCTGTCTCGTTGATCTGTCTAATGTTGACAGTGGGGTGTTAAAGTCTCCAATTATTATTGTGTGGGAGTCTAAGTCTCTTCATAGGTCTCTAAGGACTTGCTTTATGAATCTGGGTGCTCCTGTATTGGGTGCCTATATATTTAGGATAGTTAGCTCTTCTTGTTGAATTAATTCCTTTACCATTATGTAATGGCCTTCTTTGTCTCTTTTGATCTTTGTTGGTTTAAAATCTGTTTTATCAGAGACTAGGATTGCAAACCCTGCCTTTTGTTGTTTTCCATTTGCTTGGTAGATCTTCCTCCATCCCTTTATTTTGAGCCTATGTGTGTCTCTGCATGTGAGATGGGTTTCCTGAATACAGTACACTGATGGGTCTTGACTCTTTATCCAATTTGCCAGTCTGTGTCTTTTAATTGGAGCATTTAGTCTGTTGACATTTAAGGTTAATATTGTTATGTGTGAATTTGATCCTGTCATTATGATGTTAGCTGGTTATTTTGCTCGTTAGTTGATGCAGTTTCTTCCTAGCCTCGATGGTCTTTACAATTTGGCATGTTTTTGCAGTGGCTGGTACCGGTTATTCCTTTCCATGTTTAGTGCTTCCTTCAGGAGCTCTTTTAGGGCAGGCCTGGTGGTGACAAAATCTCTCAGCATTTGCTTGTCTGTAAAGGATTTTATTTCTCCTTCACTTATGAAGCTTAGTTTGGCTGGATATGAAATTCTGGGTTGAAAATTCTTTTCTTTAAGAAAGTTGAATATTGGCCCCCACTGTCTTCTGGCTTGTAGAGTTTCTGCTGAGAAATCAGCTGTTGGTCTGATGGGCTTCCCTTGGTGCATAACTCGACCTTTCTCTCTGGCTGCCCTTAACATTTTTTCCTTCATTTCAACTTTGGTGAATCTGACAATTATGTGTCTTGGAGTTGCTCTTCTCGAGGAGTATCTTTGTGGCATTCTCTGTATTTCCTGAATTTGAATGTTGGCCTGCCTTGCTAGATTGGGGAAGTTCTCCTGGATAATATCCTGCAGAATGTTTTCCAACTTGGTTCCATTTTCCCCGTCACTTTCAGGTACACCAATCAGATGTAGATTTGGTCTTTTCACATAGTCTCATGTTTCTTGGCAGCTTTGTTCATTTCTTTTTATTCTTTTTTCTCTAAACATCTCTTCTTGCTTCATTTCATTCATTTGATCTTCCATCACTGATACCCTTTCTTCCAGTTGATCGAATTGGCTACTGAGGCTTGTGCATTTGTCACATAGTTCTTGAGGCATAGTTTTCACCTCCATCAGGTCCTTTAAGGACTTCTCTGCATTGGTTATTCTAGTTAGCCATTCGTCTAATCTTTTTTCAAGGTTTTTAACTTCTTTGCCTTGAACTAAAAGAGGAGGTTCGAACTTCCTCCTTTAGCTCGGAGTAGTTTGATCGTCTGAAGGCTTCTTCTCTCAACTCGTCAAAGTCATTCTCCATCCGGCTTTGTTCCATTGCTGGTGAGGAGCTGTGTTCCTTTGGTGGAGGAGAGTCGCTCTGATTTTTAGATTTTTCATTTTTTCTGCTCTGTTTTTTCCCCATCTTTGTGGTTTTATCTACCTTTGGTTTTTGATGATGGTGACGTACAGATGGGGTTTTGGTGTGGATGTCCTTTCTGTTTGTTAGTTTTCCTTCTAACAGTCAGGACCCTCAGCTGCAGGTCTGTTGGAGTTTCCTGGAGGTCCACTCCAGACCCTGTTTGCCTGGGTATCAGCAGCAGAGGCTTCAGAACAGCGGATATTGGTGAACAGCAAATGTTGCTGCCTGATCATTCCTCTGGAAGTTTTGTCTCAGAGGAGAACCCAGCCATGTGAGGTGTCAGTCTCCCCCTACTGGGGGGCGCCTGCCAGTTAGGCTACTCAGGGGTCAGGGACCCTCTTGAGGAGGCAGTCTGTCTGTTCTCCGATCTCAAGCTGCGTGCTGGGAGAACCACTACTGTCTTCAAAGCTGTCAGACAGGGACATTTAAGTCTGCAGAGGTTTCTGCTGCCTTTTGTTTGGCTATGCCCTGCCCCCAGAGGTGGAGTCTACAGAGGCAGGCAGGTCTCCTTGAGCTGCGGTGGGCTCCACCCAGTTTGAGCTTCCCAGTCGCTTTGTTTATCTACTCAAGCCTCGGCAATGGTGGGTGCCCCTCCCCCAGCCTCACTGCTGCCTTGCAGTTCAATCTCAGACTGCTGTGCTAGCAATGAGCGAGGCTCTGTGGGCGTAGGACCCTCCGAGCCAGGCACGGGATATAATCTCCTGGTGTGCCGTTTGCTAAGACTGTCGGAAAAGTGCAGTATTAGGGTGAGAGTGACCCGATTTTCCAGGTGCCATCTGTCACCCCTTTCCTTGGTTAGGAAAGGGAATTCCCCAACCCCTTGCACTTCCTGGGTGAGGCAATGCCTCGCCCTGCTTCAGCTCAGGCTCAGTGCACTGCACCCACTGTCTGACAATCCCCAGTGAGATGCACCTGGTACCTCAGTTGGAAATGCAGAAATCATTTGTCTTCTGCGTCGCTCATGCTGGAAGCTGTAGACTGGAGCTGTTCCTATTTGGCCATCTTGGCTCCACCCCCCTGAAGAATAAATTGTATAGTCAACTCTACTTATATGGTATGCACTCAGTGAATAATTGATGGATGTATACATGAGTGAATGAGAGGAATTAGGTAGTCACCCATGTTGAGAAGGTAATGGAATACGTGAAATGATCACCTAAAGTAGCTGCCCCAAATATCTAATTCAACTCACAGCAGCAAAAATTTATCCTCTCTCAAAAGACATGGTGAATATATGCCTTAAAAGAGAGAGTAGAAAGGATGAGGGCTAAGGACAGGACCTGTGGAGAATGCTTACATTTCAGGGATAGATACAGGAAGAGGAGCCAACAAAGGAAACAAACTGGAAGCAGTCAAAGAGGTAGGAGAAAAATTAGCCTGGGCCAGGTACAGTGGCTCATCCCTGTAATCCCAACACTGAGGGATGCCACGGCAGGCAGATTACTTCAGCCCAGGCATTTGAGATCAGCCTGGGCAATATGGCAAGACCTGTCTGTACGATAATAATAATAATAATAATAATAATCAGTGTAGTTACATGGAAGCCATGGAGAGAGTTTTAAAAGGAATGAGGTGGTCACCATTGGTAAAAGCCTCAGTGAGGTGAAGCAGGGTGAATTCTAAAAAAACAAAACAAAACAAACACAAAACAACAACAGCAACAAAACACTGAATCTGCCTATGGTTATGTCATTGCTGACTTTCAAGACAGCAGTTTGAATACAGTGTCATAGAGTGGTGGGTGGAAACTAGGTTGCAAAGGGTTAGGAAGTGACCTAATGCTGAGAAAGGAGTCAGTGAGAAATCTGGCTTATGGAAAGAAGGTGAGAAATAGGATGGTAACTTGGGTCAAAAGTAAGGAGAGCTCTGAACATGGACCTTGGGGAAGGAGCCACTAAAAATAGATAATGGAACAAGTTATCTCAGAAGCGAAGAGGGGTTGGGATCAAGTATCCAAGTAGAGGAGATACCCGAGATACAGCGCCTTTTTTTTTTTTTTTTGAGACAGAAGGGTTGTGGTAGAGTTCAGGCGAAAGTGTTATGCCTTATGCAGTTTGAAGAAGGAAGGGGAATGAGGGAGCCTACATGGCGAGAGTCTTTGCAGTGAAGTAGGTGGTGAGGTCATATGTGAGAAGAGGGACAGCTGGAGTAGGACTGGGGGCTTGAGAGCAGGGGAAACAGTTTGGATTTAGAACAACTGTTCTAAGAAATTCCCGAGGGAGTCAACAAGAAGCCTGCCAAGCTGCAGTGCAAGCCCAGCTGAGGTTCAACTTCCCATACTGAATGAGATAGTTATTTCCACAGAATCCATAGAAAATGTATTTCTCGAGCTTATTATCAAAGATGTTTTTCCTCCACCAGGAAGAGAATAAAGGAACACACATTGGCAATTTACAATGTGGTGGAGAGTTATGAGCATTTAGTCTCTCCCAAAAGACTTGTTGCTCGGTCATCCAGAAGCCTTACAGCATTCTTAGTGAAGATGAATGCTTCATACAGGTTGTTTGTGGTACATTAAAAACATAGACTTAAAGCCAAGGATGTTCTATTTTCAGAGCTAGTCTGGGATGTTCCTTGAGTTTCTATGCCCAGTTCAGAGCAAAGGCAAACACTGACATTTCTGTGAGACAGAGCATAAAGTTGCAAGTAGCCTCTGTGATAAAACTTGATTTAACCAGGCAAAACCTTTAAGCTTACAAGTGGCCTGTAAAATCCACCAAAGGCCAAATGTCAGGCATTGCCCTTTAAAGCCCAAGTAAATGACCACAGTACTGGTGGCTTAAGATGAGAAAAGTTAAATATCTCTCACCCACAGAGGTAATCTTTCCAAATGTTGTTTAATCATATATTCATAATTACCGTGGTGTTCTTTAAGGAGGTTAACATTTGGAGACAACTGTTTGGCCAAAGTGTTAGGCATTATTTTCTTGAAAACAGAGTTTGCTTCCTTTGTTTCAGTGGGGAATCAATGTGGCATTGGTCCAACAGCACAGCTGCCCAAGTGCATAAACAAGTGACTCCAGTTCTTTTTATTCACCTCTCTAGGCAAAGTGCAGGATCTACACATATGCGTTTGATTAAGGATATTTGCATGTATTTGTGTTGCCAGGTTCTTCCAATGGCACATATCTGAGAGGTGAGCAGTAAAATAGATAGATAAGACATACATGCATAAGGAACCATAAGTGATTTCACTTAGATGTCTCTAAATTACTCACAATTTCCCTCTTTTGTTTACTCAGTGAAAGGATTGTTTATTAAGCACCACCTGCATTAAATTATATGAGTATTCATGTCCTTTGGAAATAATTAGCTTGTTGTTTATGTACCATTTTCTTTAATGTCATCAACTGTACCATTTCAGGGACATTATAAAGGGAGAAAGAAGAGCACACCATTTGGGAATAGCCTTTCTCAATCTCAAGGAGAAACATGGCTTGCTCACTTCAGCTAGAAAGAATTCCCCTCATTAACTCTGCCATGTAATTCTAATTAGCAATCAAGGGGTGGGGGTGATGAGAGGGGATACAGGCAAAGGAATCTCCCTTCTCTCCTAGGGACCCCAGAAAACCTATTTACTTTAATAATATAATTTATTATTATTTTCATCACCAAGCATTTATTAAGTGCCATTACTGTACCAAGAATGGTGCTGAATGTTCTGTTATTTCATTTGATCTTCACAACGGCTCTGTGGTATTGTTAGGAAGTTTTTTAAAATGAGAAATCAGGATCAGAGAGGTGAAATGATTTCCTTTAACATCACACAGCTAGAAAATAAGTGGAAGAGTTGAGATTTGAATCTGGGTTTTCTGACAGCTGTCTTTCAACTAATATTCTCAGTGGCCAATTGGAGGAACACATTTTAAAGTATTGGTATTCCAAAATTGGAAGTACCCTTAGAAGCATATCTTTCTACCTCATGAAAGATTATTGAGGGAGTATGTAACTTCTGTCTACAGTGAGTACTCATTTTTCCTGTCTGTGGCTAGCTCTCTTAGTTCTGCACATTTGTTAATTCACTGAAAAATTTGCTTTTTCTTAACTATTACTTGTTCATCTCTGAGTTCCTACAGAGGCATAAAAGGACAAGTTTGCAGTCTAAAAATATTGAGGCAGTTTACACAAATGGCTGCTAAATTCCAGAAGAGCTCTGATTTAACCAGCTAGTAATTATAGACTTAGCTATGCCCTGGGCCCAATCACAGCCACTGAAACATAACTTCCTACTGCATAAACCTGATCAAAGATAATTAGAGGAGAGCACAGGTGGCAAGTCTGTACCCTGGGAGAAGAATTACATAGCCAGTTTCTAGCAGAAAAATTATAGGCTGGCATGCTGCAGGCCAGATTTGCAAGGGCTTTAGTTCTCTTTTCTAACCTCTGGCTGCTGCCTGTCTACAAACTTACTTTTTAAATTTTAGTTCTGCCATTGTTGTAGAGTGCGGGGTAGTACTCCTAAGCAGGTTAGGGTTAGCCAGCAGGCAAAGACTGAAGCGGTCCATGGCACATTTCCCCATCAGCTTGCTCTGTTCTTCCCCCAGCATGCTCTCTGCATTGTGCCTGCGCCCCTGGCCGTGTTATTGAGACAGAGGATGTATCAACATGATTGTTCATTATGTGCTCCTGCTGAATAGGTATTTGCCCAAGCACGCTTTTAATCTTTTAGATATCTGCAGCCATTTTGTAGCTCTACATCCTCACAGGTTTCCCCTGGAATGTGGACCAAATTGCATTTGTATCTAAGAAAAAAAAAATTTGCTAAAGGCATGAATTTTAATACCAATTCCTTGAGTTCTCTAGGCCTACATGGGAATGGCATGCATATATCTTGAAGGCATACAAGATCGAGAATAACAAACCAGTATAGTTTCTAGGATCATATCATTATCTACAATTTGTAGAAAATTGGGCTGGGCATGGTGGCTCACGCCTGTAATCTCAGCACTTTGGGAGGACAAGGCAGGCAGATCACTTGCTGTCAGGAGTTCAAGACTAGCCTGGCCAACATGGTGAACCCACGTCTCTACTAATAATACAAAAATTAGCTAGGCATGGTGGTGTGTGCCTGTAATTCTAGCTACTCAGGAGGTTGAGGCAAGAGAATCTCTTGAACCCGGGAGGTGGAGGTTGCAGTGAGCCGAGATTACGCCACTGCACTCCAGCCTGGGTGACAGAGTGTGAATCTGTCTCAAAAAAAAAAAATGTAGAAAATTAACAAATGTGGAGCCAAGTCATATGAACAAAGGGCAGCCTTGGAAGACTTTCTGTGGAAACAAATATTCGTAATTCTGAAACATATATGGGGTTCTTAAACTATTGAAACACAGAACACTGGTACTCTAAATCTCTTCCATCTGATTTCCCATTCACTCACTAATGATTGTTTTATTTTCCTCTATTGTAACGCATTAGATGAAAAGAATAACCATATTTCAACCCTATCATTCACTACTTATTTTATGCTAATTTATACTGACATAAAACCAGGCAAAATACAAAGACGAAAAGAGCCACTTCAACTCTAATAATCACAATTATTTTGAAACTTAGAAATGTTTGAATTTACATCCTCACAAATACTGAGACAACACAAATATGGGAGCTAAGTGTAGGCATCTTAATTACAATTCAGTATTCACAATCAAAGGAATCATTAGGCGTCCAATTCAAGTGTTTGTTCCTGTACATAAAACAGAATACCAACATTATGTGCTGGAAAATGAATATGATAAGAAAATTCATTTTTACTTTCATTGATTTATATGCTAGAATGAAGAATTGATATTTGATACATGTACATCGATTACAGTTATTTTGCAAAAAGCAATGTTTGCTTAGAAAATCTCATTTAGTTCTAGTTGCTTCTATTTCTAGATAAGATCAATACTTAACTGTTGAAAAGATAGACTATTTCTTTATTTAAAAAATTGAGTTTAATGCTAATAAAAATCCCATTTGTATCATAGTTTAGTTATGCTTTCCATGTATTTTGTTCCCTGAATTATAGTCCTTTTTCTATTTCTTTACGTATTTTTTACTTTTATTATTGGAATATCAAAACATGTACAAAAGAAAAAAATTCAAAGCAGGATATCAAAAATATATTAGCACTCCCATTTCAATACAGCATTATTCACAATAACCAAGAGGTGGAAGCAAGCTAAGCGTCTATCGACAGATGAATGGATAAAGAAAACATGGTATATACATACAATGGAATATTACTGAGCCTTTAAAAAGGAAATCCTGTCACATGCTGCAACACGTGTGAACTTTGAGAACATTATGCTAAGTGGAATAAGCCAATAATGAAAAAGATGAATACTATATGATTCTACTCATATGAGGTATCCATAGGAGTAAAACTCATAGAAACAGAAGGTAGAACGGTGGTTGCCAGGGGCTAGGGGAAATGGGTATAAAGGTTCAGTTTTGCAAGGTGCAAAAATTCTAGAGATCTGTTGCACAGCAATGTGAATATACTTATCACTGTTAAATATTATGCTTAAAAATGATTAAGAAGGAACATTTATTTGTTTTATTTATTTACATTGTATATATTTTAAAGCATAAAACATGATGTTTTGCTATACAATGATACCAAGTGAAGTAATTACTACAGTCTAGCAAATTAACCTATGCGTCTTACATAGCTACTTTTTCGGTGGTAAGAGCACCTTATTCCTTCTACTGTTGCTACTCTCTGAGCATATTTCTTGTATACAATACAATATTACTAACTGTAGTCATCATGCTGTACATTAAATCTCTTGACTTATTCATCCTACATAATTACAACTTTATACCCTTTGATCTATAGGCCCCCCCCATTTCCCCTCCCTTCCAGCTCTCTGCCCCTGGTAACCACCGTTCTATTCTCTGTTTCTATGTATTCCACTTTTTTAAGATTCTATGCATAAGTGGGATCATGTGGTATTTGTCTTTCTGTGTCTGGCTTATTTCACTTAGCATAATGTCCTCCAGGTTCATCCATGTTGTTGCGAATGTCAGGATCTCCTTTTTTGAAGGCTGAATAATATTCCGCTGTATATGTATACCACGATTTCTCTATCCATTCATCTGTGGGCAGACACTTTGGTTGTTTCCATATCTTGGGTATTGTGAATAATGCTACAGTGAATGTGGGAGCACAGATGACTTTATGAGGTGCTGATTTCATTTGGGTCATATGATGGTTCTATTTTAAATTTTTTTGAGGAACCTTCATACCATTTCCCTTAATGACCATACCAATTTACATTCCCACCAATACATTTTCTGTTTTTTTTCTAACCAAATTAAAAATTAATTTAAAAAATGAGGTTGTTGTTGGTGACATGGTGAAACTGCGTCTCTACAAAAAAATGAAAAAAATTAGCCAGACATTGTGGAGCACACCTGTGGTCCAAGCTACTAGGGAGGCTGAGGCAGGAGGATCATTTGAGCCCAGGAAGTGGAGGTTGCAGTGATGCAATGAGCCAAAATCACTGCACTCCAGCCTAGGCAACAGAGTGAGACCCTGTCTCAAACAAAACAAAACAAAAACAGAACAAAAAAGATGAGATGATACTGGAGTAGAGTGGGCCCCTAGTCCGATATGACTGGTGTGTTTATAAGAAGATGGCTATGTGAAGACACAGACACATAGGAAAAATGCTATATGATGACAAAAGCAGAGACTGGAGTTATGCAGCTGCAAGCAGAGGAACGCCAGATGGTTGGTAAACTACCAGAAACTAGGAGGAAGCAGGGAAGGACTCCTCCACAGGTTTCAGAGGGAACGACATAACCCTGACAACACCTCAGTTTTGGACTTGTAGCCTCTGCAACTGCAAGAGAAGAAATTTGTTTGTTTGAAGCCACACAGTTTATGGTACTTTGTTATGGTAGCTCTAGGAAATCAATACAAGCAGAGATGGTGTCTATTTCGTTCCCTGCTGTATTCCTAGCATCCAGCCCAGTGCCTGGCACATAGAAGGTGCTCAATAAATATTTGTTGAGTAAGAAATGTACAAAAGTAGACAGAGTAGCAGTAGTGTGCTGGTAAATGTTTGGACCACTGGCTTTTGGGGAGGAGGCTGATTTGTAGCATGTGTTGATTTTCATGATGTAAATACTCCCACCGTGGTCAATTTCAAACTATGAATGTGATGACAAAATTCTTGGAAATTAAAAAAAAATGGGCTTTTGGGAGCAGGAAGGTGGAGATCCAGCACTCTACTACTAGTGTGATGAGCCCTCATGTCATTATCACCCAGCTTCAACAATTATCAACTTATGGTCAGTCTTGTTTCATCTCTACCCTCACCCATTTCTCCCCACCTTTATTATTTCAAGGCAATATAGTATTTTGATAAATTAAATTTGATGAAATAAAGTTCATCAATAACATACTATTTTGATGAATTAAATTTGATGAAATAAAGTTCATCAATAATGTTTTAGTATGTATCTCTAAAAGATAAGGACACTTAAAAATAACCATAATACTGCTATTGCACCTGCAAGTTGATAATTTCTTAAACAATCAAATATTGGGTCAGTGTTCATATTTCAAATTGCCCCATGAATGCCATTTTCTCCATTGCTTGTTTGTTTAACTCATCACCCAAAGAAGAACCAGATTTTGTGATTATTTTCTAGGTATCTTAATTCTTTTAATCTATATGTTGTCTCTCTATCTCTTAATTTATTGTAATCTATTTGTTCATGAAACTGGATCCTTTGTCCTGAAGTTTCCAACTATGTGGTTTTGTTGATTTTCTAACAGGAAGCCCACAAGGTCTGGTTGTCTCTTTTAGAATGTTAGTCACCCACCATTGATGATCAGTATCTACATACATTAACTCATTAAAGGTTGCAAAATGTGATGTTCTAATTCTATCATCCCTTCTTTATCAGCTGGAATACTTCCATAATAAATAAAACTTTCCTATATCTTCTATTTGGTTACCTTGAGGTACAGGGTATATAGGCAAGGCAGGATGAGCGCTGGAGTTCTTCCCCCTATTTGCCATCTTTCAAAATAATGAATTGGTTTACTTGCTTCCTCCAACCGTGACTAATTTTTATTTCCTTTAGCCTCATTATGAACTCATAGGTTTAAATATATTTGATGGGCTTCAGTACACTGCAGCTAGTATTTTTATTGATACCGGAATTGTCCCATCTCTGGCAACTGGGACTTTTCAATCTGGCTTCTGACTCCTTTTGACATGGTCCTAGAAGCCTTTGATAGCTTCCTTCATGTCTGGTGTAACAAGATGTTCCAGTCTCAACATATACATTTCCCGCTCAGTCCTGAAATCAGCCACTTCTTCAAGGAGAAATGGTTCCTTTTAATGAAAAATATTATTAGATACCAAAATCAGGGCATTTGGTATGCTCATTAATACTGAGCTGAATATTGTTTCCAGATCTTTTCAGTGAACAAAGCTAGGAAATTATTATACATTCGACTAATAGATTCATTTCAAATTCAGGACTGGATATTAACATCTTCTGTCTTTATCTGTTTATTTTGCTTATGGTTTTTTGGCATGCAAAAGTTGAAAAAAATTCATGTAATCAAATTTATCTTCTTTTGCTGTTAAATTTTGAGTCATAGAATTTTCTCTTTCCTAGGTTATAGAGAAGTTCACACATATTTTCTACTACTGATACTGTTTTTTGTTCATTTAAATTTCTGATCCAGTTGTAATTTATCCTGTTTATGGTGTGAGGAATGGATCCAATTTTATCCTTTGTCCTTATGGCTGTCTAGTTATCTCAATAGCATTTATTAAGAAGTCCATGTTTTCCTCACTGATTTGAGGTGCTAATTTCATTATAAACCAAACTTGCATATGTAATTAGATCTATTTCTGTATTTTATATTCTATTATTGGTCTGTCTTATCATTCAGTTGTAATTATAGAGGTTTTTAATGGTATATTTTAACATCAGATGGAGTTAGTGCTCCTCCCCTGGGCTCTTATTTTTCAGGAGTTTCTTGCCTATTCTTACTTGTTTCTTTCTCCCAAATTAACTTTGTAATTATGAGTTACAGTTTTTAATAAAGTATATTTAACCATCTTGCAGGTAACCTAATATTAGTTTCCTTTATTTGAAAAAGAAGTTAATTGGCTTGGCACAGTGGCTCACGCTTGTGATCCCAGCATTTTGAGAGGCAGAGGCTGGTGGATCGCTTGAGCTCAGGAGTTTGAGACCAGCCTGGGCAACATAGTGAGACCCCTATCTCCACAAAAAATTAAAAAAATTAGCCAAGCATGGTGGCGTGTGCCTGTAGTCCTAGCTACTTGAGAGGCTGAGGTGGGAGAATCACTTGAGCCTGGAAGGTTAAATCTGCAGTGAGCCGAGATCGTGCCATTGCAGTCCAGCCTGGGTGACAGAGTGAGACCCTGCCTCAAAAGTCAAAAAAAAGAAAAAAAGTTAAGACACATTTTTGCTAAGAGCCTCCTCCTCCTCCTCCCCGCTCCCCTTCCCCTCCCCCTCCTCCTTCCTCTTCCTCCTCCTCCCCCTCCCCCCTCCTCCTCCTCCTCCTCCTCCTTCTTCTTCTTGTCTTACTCTAGTGCCCAGGTTGGGGTATAGTGGCATGATCATGGCTCACTGCAGCCTTGAACTCCTGGGCTCTAGGTATCCTTCTGCATCAGCCTCCCAAGTAGGAAAGAGATTATTTTTAAAAAATGATTTCTATTTTTACATTGAAATCTCTAATTCATTTGGAATTTATCCTGGTTTGTGGTTTGTGGTGTAAGGAATGGATCCAGTTTTTTCTTCCATTTGGAAGACTGAAAGGCAAGATAGGGTATAGGAATGAGACCTCAAATTGTTGATGGAGATATGAATCAACAGAATCATTGTTAAATTTCATTCACAGTAGAAATAATTAGACCTACCATCTCTGTACAATGTTTGTTATACCAGATTCTACCTCCATTGATAGGAAACACTGATCAACAGGAAGCCCTGCAGACTAGTCACTTTTCAAGGTCAAGCTGAATGTATATTGCTAAGGCAGGGAATGATGACCTTAAAATTCTAGTTTATCTTACTGTGGGGTTAGGATGTCGATTGTAGTTTTACTCTGTGGTAATACATTGGAATCTGCTTTGTGGAGATACTGACTAATATTTATTTGTTCATTTGAATCTTTATTGGACAACTAGAATTATTTTTACGGAATAACTGTTAATAAGCAGAATTGCACTGACAGAAATAGGACAGGAAAAATTTGATGAAAGAGAGAGGTGGGAAAGTTCAGAGTACGCATGGGACACACAGTCTTGCCCTGGGAAGTTCTGGTTTCTCTTAACATTTTGTGCAGAGTATCCACTCTTGCTAAAAAAGTAAAAAATACACACACACGGAAGTTGGTCCTGCCAACCAGCTGTGTGAATGATAAACTGTATACCATGCTCCTTCATTTTCACTATCCTGGCTCCCCAATTTCTGTTACACAGGCATGCTGACCCCTATCTCAAACATTGTGTTTGAGGCCCTCACCAGTGAACTCCATCTTGAAATGACTTTGGTCAGCTGCTGTGAAAGAGTAGTTGAAGATATTCGAGAGACAGCCACTAAGATGTTAAGCAGACTCTCCCTCAGGTTCTCTAAATACAGTTGGACATAATATCTGTGACTTTTATTGAGAGGCAGTATAATAAATGGTCACATAAAGCAATTCTGTATCTTTCAGAGAACGATTTATTGAAAATGATTGCAATATTCCTTGTCTTTAACTAAGAACTCTTGTGAGAAATGCCATCTTGAATTTAGTACCTGGAAAAAGTTTATTTCTATGGAAGAATCAGAGTTCTTGAGACAGCAAGAGCTATGGATTTTTTAGGGGGAGGGGTTGCCTTGGCTTTGCTATTTTTGGCCCTCAGGATGTTCAGAGGGAAACTGAATACTTAATTATTGAATACTGAATAGTAGTTATTTCATCCCTGATTTCCCAATAAATTCACTTTTCCTGTCTCTATTAGAGATTTGATGTATGTAAGTTATAGCTTTATTTTCATCATCTTTAGTACATGTATCCATGCACTTTAAAAACTATAAATTGTATCAAATCTTTTCAGAAGCAAGTGCAGTACAGTGTATAAATAAGTTAAAAATAAATAAGTAAATAGAGAAATAAACCAGACATTTTGTAGCATGAAGTGATGTTTACTTAAGTATTTATCATATGTATTTGCCACTCAACTAAACTGTTACTCTTGACTTGGGCATCTCAAACTGTAGAAGGGTATTTTTTATCCTTACTCAGTTTTTACAGGCTTCTATGTCTAGAATGGGGCAAGAAATTTTCCTCTCTTCTCTTTTTTTTCTTTTTTTTTTGGAGGGAGGAGGGGCAGTTGTTGTTGCTCCTTTAAATTTGGACTCTTTCATTATCAACTTATCTTCAGTCATAGAAAGTTTGTTTGATGCAAGACAGTATCTTGTCAGAGGGGAGTGTTGTGAGTTGGCATAAACAGCTTGCTTCATGTGTCACCCTAATTCCCAAAGGATTACTGTTGCAACAGGTGATTTTAAGCACCAATAAATAGATAGAGGAAGCATGAGGGGGATGAGAGCCAGGGAAGCTGGCAGTAACAGTTAGTAGGTGGAACAGACTAAGGGCAGGAGAACCGACCAAATATGTGTGTGTGTGGCAGAGTGGTCCAGGTACGGGGCTAGGCCAGAACTACATTCCCTGAAATAAATAGCTACATAATAGAAGAGAATAAACCACGTTCAGACAATTTCCACCTTTCAGTTTCAGCTCAAAATCAACTTCCTAGTTGAGCTTCCCTGTGTCTCTCCCAACCCCTCCTTCCTAAGGCAGAAATAATCTCTGCTTTACATAACATGATATAGCACATAATTCACACTGCTTTTAAAGCACATACTGTTTTTTTTACTGTATTTGTAGATGTCTGTCCTTCTCTTCTAGAATGTATGTCCCTTGACAACAATTTATTCACCTTTATTGCTTAGAGGCTCAGCTCTATTCCTGGACTGCAGAGTTATAAGTAGTTGTTTGTTGCATAATGAATGCCATGATGAGGAATAAATAGGGCAGACTGAATTTATTCTGCCTATTCAGCATTGATTGACTTCTCACACTAATGGGCCTGACTATTGGCCTATAAAAGAGTTGGATACCTGGGGCCACGCATGATGGCTCACGCCTGTAATCCCAGCCCTCTAGGAGGCCGAGGTGGGGGGATCACAAGGTCAAAAGATCGAGACCATCCTAGCCAACATGGTGAAACCCAGTCTCTACTAAAAATATAAAAATAAGCTGGGTGTGGTGCACCTGTAGTCCCAGCTACTTGGGAGGCTGAGTCAGGAGAATCGCTTGAACCCAGGAGACGGAGGTTGCAGTGAGCCGAGATCATGCCACTGCACTCCAGCCTGGCAACAGATTGAGACCCCATAAAAAAAAAAAAAAAGTGTTGGATACCTGGAAACCATAATTTGTCCCATTTAAGTTATCCCAGAACTCAGGTCTCAAACCTTTTAGACTGTGCACAAAATGAAGTTTTCTCCTTTGGGGTGGCTAAAGATATCTTGGTGCTTTGGAAGCTGTGACCCAGGTGTCTTGATAGGCATTAGGCTTTGGGGAAGGAATGTTGCTTTTCAGACCATTTTCCCACATACTTACTGAATAACGTGGCAAGGAAAAAGTGAAATGGCCCCTTCCTCGTATCTCCATGTTGACCTCACTTCAGTAGGGATGACAGCTTTTGTTTTGTCAGGCCTTGCCAAAAGCTCTATTCAGTGAGAGCTTCCTGTCCTGCAGAAGTCGACTTTTTCTTACAATGGGACTGGTAACTTAACTTGGTCTTCCTGATTGTTATTCTTCGAGTTTGCCATAAACGCTGTCTCTCTCTGTGGCCACTCTGGTCCCCGTTGGATGAACCTAGTCCACCCTTCTTTCCCATTTGGTTGAAGGGCACAGCATTTTTTTTTTTATCTCTAGTGCTATTTCAGTGAAAAGGTGTGCAATGGAGGGGTAAGGGTCTTGTGAAAGGAACGTCCTCAAGAGGCAAGTAAATATCTCCTCACACAACATTCATCTCCAGAGTCACTGTCTCAGGAGCAAAAGGTTTTTGTATTTGTCATAACATTTCTAAAGATCTTAAAAATTTCCTCACAGTGAGCCAGCCATCTGTACTTTCATGAAGGAGACTGTTGGCCGTGGGTATTCCTGGCCTCTCCCCAGTCAAAACTTCAAGCCCTTAGCCTTTCAGGCATTCACACCGTGTCCTTCCTCTGACTTATCAAAATATGTTTGCAGGAAAGGATCTTATATAGATCATTTTCTTTTCAAAATTATGTATATATTTATTAGAGACAGAGTCTTACTCTGTCAACTAGGCTTGACTGCAGTGGTGTAATCATACCTCATTGTAACCTCAAATTCCTGGACTCAAGAGATCCTACCATTTCTGCCTTCTCAGTAGCTGGGACTACAGGTCATTGCCACCATGCCCTCCTAAGTTTTTCTTTTTTTTTGTAGAAATAGGGTCTTGCTATGCTGGCCTAGGCTAGTTTGGAACTCCAGGCTTCAAGTGATCCTCCTGCCTTGGCCTCTCAAAGCACTGCACCCAGCATAGGTCATTTCATTATTTGCATTAGGGTTCAATGTCATCTTTTTCCAGAGTTATTTTCATATTATCTTACCTCCATTTGTTGAATAAATGGCTTCTTGCACCTTGCCTTTTTTCCTTCAAATTCAAGTATCGAAAAATAATTAGATTGGCTGGATGTGGTGGCTCACTCCTGTAATCCCAGCACTTTGGGAATACAAAGCAGGAGAATCGTTTCAGTCCAGGAATTCAAGACCAGCCTGGGCAACATAGCGAGACACTATCTCTACAAAAAAAATTAGGGGAAGCATCACATTGTACACCTTAAATATATACAATTTAATTTGTCAATTTTACCTCCATAAAGCTGGGGAAAATAAATAATTAGGGGAGATTGGAAATTAGGTGGCAATTCTGTGGGTGTCTTTATATACCACTGTATACTCCATCTAAGTGCCCAGATAAATAAAAGATCTAGAATTAGGAGCCAGATTTCCTGAACCCCTATATAATGCCCAATATACCTAAGAAACTATTGAGTAACAAACACATCTTCTAGGGGCTAAAGATCATTTTCTCTTGCAGAGCAATGCCTCTGCCCCCAGAAATGTTCTTATAATTTAATTGATCATTGCAAGCTGGACATTAATCCGAGGCAAACAAATACTGTCGTGTCACTGAAGGTTGGGTCACTAACTAAGATATGTATCCTGAAGTATGAAGGTGGAGAAATGGAGCCAGGAGCCAAGGAATGTGGGCAGCCTCTAGAAGCCAGAAAGGGTGAGAAACTGTATTTTCACTTAGAGCTTCCAGAAGGAATGTGGCTGGACTGACACCTTGATTTTTTAGGACTTCTGACCTCCAGAAGTGTAAGATAATAAATGTGTATTGTTTTAAGCCACTGAGTTTGTAATAGTTTGCTGCATCAACTACAGAAAATGAATACAGAATCCATGCTTTTCATCACTAGGCCTTGCTGTCTTGGATGCCTATAAAAAGAGAGTCTGTGGAATTACGGGGTCATCCTAAGGAAAAATAGAAAAACATGGCTGTAGGCCGGGCACGGTGGTGAACACCTGTAATCCCAGCACTTTGGGAGGCCGAGGCAGGAGGATTTCTTGAGGCCAGGAGTTCGAGACCAGCCTGGCCAACATGGCAAAACCCTGTCTCTACTAAAAATTCAAAAACTTGCCAGGTTTGGTGGTGTGTGACTATAATCCCAGCTACTCTGGAGGTTGAGGCACAAGAATCACTTGAACCCAGAAGGCGGAGGCTGCAGTGAGCTGAGATCATACCATTGCACTGCAGCCTGGGTGACAGAGCGATATCCTGTCTCAAGAAAGAAAGAAAAAAAAAGGAAATAAAAAGAAGAAAAAAAGAAAAACATGACCGTTTGGTGGATATGACAGACCAGTATATATGTGTAATTCAGTAGGGGTTTAGTTTTGCTTTCTAACTTTAAACATGATAAAAAAAAATCTTTGATCATTTAAAAAAGCATATGAAAGAGAGAGAGAGAGAAATATCCATCATACTCAAAATTAATCCTTTGAAAATATTATAATCACTGTGGTATCTGGTATCCATCCACTAGATGTCAGGAGAGACAACGTCAAGACTCCTACTCTGCTTCAACCTTCTACTCAGGTAGCATTCCTGATAAAACTGAAAAGCAAAGCATTGTAGAAACCATACGATAATTTACATGTAAAATGCAGACAAGGTACAATAAACATTTCATATGACTTGGTTTTGGAATATATCTGTGAAAATCTAGACTTAGTCTGTGGTCTCATGAGACCAAATATAGCCAGCTCTTTTACATAGCTTATGGTAGCACACAGAGGGCATTCTGGGCATTTCCCAGTGTCCTGTGGCTTACCCTGTACTTTTTGCACTTTTGAATAACACCTCACCCAGAAAGCTTCTCAGCAGTCTACCCGCCACAAGGGAATTTGCTTTACTGGTTTTGCGTTAAGTTAGATCATTTTTGTGGCTCTTCCTAAAACCTGTTTCTGGCTGCCTTCTTAGTGTTCATTTGAGAGAAGCCATTGTGTCTTGAGTGATATTTAATTTACTTATTTAGAAGGTTTATGTAATTTTCCCTAGATCCTGTCTGTTCGCTGTTCTTAAACGGATCAGCATGGCTCTGATTGACTACAGTTTCTCTTTTAAATCACATTTCTTTTGGTTTGCTCCTGGGGCAAAATGGGTGGGTCTGTTAGTGGAGCAGTGAAGGGTAAGACTGTAATAAAGATCATAAATAACAAAAGTTAAAGTCAATGATGTTGTCAGAGGACTCATCTGCATGGCATTAGGGTCAAGAGAGCAGAAAAGCAGTGAGAAATAAAAGCAACAACAAAAAAGGAAGGGATTTTTTGCTGAACTGTGGGGCGTGTGTGTGTGTGTGTGTGTGTGTGTGTGTGTGTGTGCTGGGTCAATTCCCAGGGAAGAAAAGTAGTCACTGATTCTTCTGTGGCATACCTGACCACAAATTGCCCAAGGCTTCCCCTTGGTTATAGACAGAGCTTGAATCCCCTATCAAAAAATTGGACCAGAGCTTCTAATAACATGATTGTATCCCAATACAATGGAAAGTTGAATTTTTATTGTTACCTCCTTAATTCCTCTTATTATATCTCTGTCATTAGTGTCAGGAGATTTTTTCAGGTGACATACTTATATTCTTTCTTAAGGTACAGTACAACTTTTTAAGTTTTCTTCTTTTTCTATTCATGAATCTTGGTTGAATGTTATTTTATATTTGTAGGGCTATGTGGGTTTTCTTCTCTCCTAACTTACAGATGCTTTCAGATCATTGTTTAACTTCGATAGCTTAACATTCTCTTTCTATATTCAAAAAGTCAGTGACCTTGCCCTCTATCTGCCAGCTTAAGCTTTCATACGCTGATCCAAAGCTTGTTGGAACATGGATGTTTTGAACTATTACTTTCCCATATATCTACTTTTTAAGGGATTTTTTTAACTTTCATCACTTTTAAATAAGTTTTGAATAACAAATACATGTATATGGTGCAAATCCCAAGCAGTAAAAGTAAGTAAATACATTTAAAAAACTCAAAAAGTGAAAAGTTGTCCTTCTATTCTAATCACAGCCATTTGATTTCCTTTCCCAGGGCAATAACCACCACCAATTTGTATTTATTTTCCAAAGACATTCTAAGCATTTATACAATACAAATAATAACATACTTTATACACTCATCAACACTCAACTTTTTTCATTTAGCATTATTTTGGAGGTAGTTCATATCAGTACATGTAAAAATGCCCAATTCAATGTATGGATGAGCCATAATTTGTTGATGGACATCTAGATGGTTTCAATTTTTTTGCTATTACAAACATTGCTCTAATGCCTATTTTTGTAAAGTGTTTTTGTACATACAGGAGTACATCTGTAAGTTAAATCCCTTGAATGGAAATTGCTGGGTCAAAGGTTGGGTATATTTTTAATTTTGATAGAAATTACCAAATTTTCTCTATTGCGATCAAAATAATTATTAATCCCATCAACAATGTATGAGGGTTCCCATTTCCCCACACTCTTGCAACAGAATGTGTTATTTTTATCTTTCTTTATCTGATACATATTGTAGTTGTACATATTCTAGATTTAGTTTGCACATTTATGAGACTGAACACATTTCGTATGTTTAAGAGAAATAGCTATTTCCATTTTAAGTGAATTATCTATATTTATCCATTGTCTAATTTGTAATTGGGTTCTTGGCCTTAGTCTTATTAATATGTAGGGGTCCTTTATATATTAAGGAAACTGGCTGTTTGTCTGTGGGGTGTGTTGCTATTTTTTCCGGTTTGTCTTTGATTTCCTGATAATGATTTTTTTTGTGATACAATTTTTTTAGATTATATAGTCAAATTGATCAATCTTTGCTTTTATGGCTTCTGGGTTATATGGCATCTTAGATCTTTCCCACCCTGAAATTATAAAAAAATTGCCCACATTTTATTCTAGTATTTTTATGGTTCTAGTAGTTCAGATTCAAATATTTAATCCATTTGGTATATGGCATGAGATTTAATTTTCTAAATAT
This sequence comes from Symphalangus syndactylus, assembly GCF_028878055.3. Classification (NCBI taxonomy): domain Eukaryota; kingdom Metazoa; phylum Chordata; class Mammalia; order Primates; family Hylobatidae; genus Symphalangus; species Symphalangus syndactylus. Next base: position 121,727,568 of record NC_072447.2, on the reverse strand, counting down.
ACTTTAAAGATCATTATCTTTCCCTCATTATGTAAATATAGCTGCACATTATAAAAATTTTAGAGGTACCAAAAAGCTAAAAGAAAGAAAAATTATCTCTCATGTTATCACCTAGAAATAACTACTGTTAACTTTTTTGTAATTCCTTTTTCTTTTTTTCTATATATAGAAACTGCTTTTTTCTTACAAAACTAGGGTCATGTTTATATGTAGGGTCATATTATATATATAGTTTAGTATTCTGCCCTTTTTTCAACTTAATATTGTATCATGAGAAGATTTCCCATGTCAAATGCGCTCACTCTTGAAATAGAAACACTTATTGTCTATCTGGGCCTGTCCATCTGCATCTGCAGTTGATCCTTGAACAATAGGGGTTTGAACAGCAAAAGTCCACTTATATGTGGATTTTTTGTTCAATCAAATGAGGAACAAAAATATTTCTGGGATGCAAAACTGCCTATGAGGAGGACCAACTTTTCCTATATGGTGGTTCCACAGGGCCAACTGTGGGACTTGAGTATGCAAGGATTTGGGTATATGTAGGTGTCCTGGAATCAATCCCTCGTGGATACTAAGGGACAACTGTATTTTAAGGCTTAGTTTGAAAGCTCTGGAAGGATAGAAACTGTGTCTGTGCAAGTGGTTACGACTAGTGTTTGGTTGGGCATTCCCGTTTTTTGGTGGGCACCCAGTAAATGCTTACTGATAATGTCACACTTTCCCTTCCATCATTCTCATCTGTGATTAAAAGTTAAGTACAGAGATACTTAATTTGGGACCAGATTCCATTCTTTATATAATGCTCCAAGAATAAATCACAGTGTTGCATGTCAGGTAAATATTCAATAAAATTTTGATCTAATACCACGTTTACACTGAACTATACCAAATCATTATTTTCTGTGAACAATTTTACCATTAAGTTTATACCTCATTTAATGAGGTAATCATGTAATAATTAAGCAGACAATGCAAACAGACTATGATGGGAAAAGATTTGTTTCCAATGAGGGATTAATGCAAGCCTTCATGGAACAAGTGACATTTGATATGGGACTGGATGGAATTTGACAGAAATAGATATGGGAAAGGCAAGACATTTCTGGCAGAGGGGATCAAATGTGCTAAAATCCAGAAGTAGGTATATACCAGACATTTTCAGTAGATTGTCAGTAGTCCAGTTTGGCTGGTGCAGAGGTTGCATGAGTGAGAATAGGGAGAGGCTAGGTTTACAAATCAGCTTTGTAAATGCAAAGTTTAACCAAGGCTTTGAAAGACAGACTAAGGAGTTGATACTTTAAAAAATTTTTTCTTTTTCTTTATAATTTTATTTCCTCTTTAGCCTTTCTGTCTTGAGAAGTTGATACATTTTTGGGCATTAGAGTGATTAAAGGTTTTCACCTTTTTACTGTGGAAAATGTTGAACGTATACAAAAGTAACAGAATAATATGACGACTCCTCATGCAGCCATCACCCTGCTGCAGCAATTGTCATCTTATGACCACTCTCATTTAATCTCATGCCCCATTTCCCCCTTATTATTTGGAAGCAAATCCTAGGCATCCTATTGTTTCATACGTGTGTCCCTAAAACATAACCACAAAACCATGATCACACAAAAGAGCCGACAATATTTCCTTAATATGATTTAAGGGTTTTGAAGAAGATGTGCCATGAGCAGTACAGTGCTCATCTAAGTTAATCAAATTAACTTCATCTTGCATAGACAACTGTCTAAATGTAGCTAACATAAACGAGCTATTTTTTTATGAGTGGTGAATGCTATTAGTCACTTCACTGACACAAAGTTGTTTAGGGATTTTTTTTTAAAAGCATGCAATTACGTCAGAAGCAGAGCTTTGAAATGATGTTTCTCGGAAAGAAAAATGTCATAGTCAATTTTAATTAAAATAAAACGGACAAAATATTTTCTCAACCTTTAAAAATCTTTCATAGAAATAACAGGGGTCCCTTTTCTTCAATAGGGTACCTTTAGCTGGAACTAGCCAACAAAAAGAGAGTTTTTTTTTTTAAGACTAAGGTCAAAGATAGATAATTAAAGGAAAGGAAGGAAATAAATAGCTCAGTATTGCAATAAATTGTGTCCTTCTAAAGAAACTGCATTACATTAGAATAGATTATTATCTGGGGGATAGTTGGAAAAGTCCTGCTATCGTGGTGGAAATGCAATTACGTTCTGTTGGATGTTGATGAAGAGAAGGCCATTGAAACCCCAAAGCCTCCTTATTCCCCTGGGTGCCTTCATCCTTGTGACATTAGCCACCTGGAGCCCTGTTTGTTCAGTTGCCCATCTGATAGAATATCCAATCTCCTCATTTCCTGTGCTGTGGAAAATTATTTTATTCAGCAAGTGACTGAACTCTTCTTTGGAATGGAAATTGCTGATGTATTTGAGACAATGTATTTGGCACAAAGCAAAGATGAATCTTAGACTCCTTTCTCTAGCAGACCTTGCCCAAAACTCACTGATTTTTTTTTTACCTTTATTTGGAGTATTTATACCTATTCTTTCTTTTTTTAAATTTTTTTTATTTTATTATTATACTTTAGGTTTTAGGGTACATGTGCACAATGTGCAGGTTTGTTACATATGCATCCATGTGCCATGTTGGTGTGCTGCACCCATTAACTCGTCATTTAGCATTAGGTATATCTCCTAATGCTGTCCCTCCCTCCTCTCCCCACCCCACAACAGGCCCCGGAGTGTGATGTTCCCCTTCCTGTGTCCATGAGTTCTCATTGTTCAATTCCCACCTATGAGTGAGAACATGCGGTGTTTGGTTTTTTGTCCTTGCGATAGTTTACTGAGAATGATGGTTTCCAGTTTCATCCATGTCCCTACAAAGGACATGAACTTATCATTTTTTATGGCTGCATAGTATTCCATGGTGGGAAGACAATAGAAGGTCTGATTCTGTTTGGTAAAGCAGAGATTATTTAAGAAGGTAAGTAGTTTCTTTATTTTACTTGAATTTCTGAAGATTTACTCTTCTCTAACAAGGTGGAAGAGGAAAAAAAAGCATCCATGGGAACAGCTGTTTCTACTGCTAAATTTTAGTTGTAATTCAGTCCCTCTGTGAGGTCACAAAGCCTTTCAAATCTAGGACAATTGTAAATTGTAGTGAGAGGCTGATGCATGTGCTGAATGACTTTCCATTCGAGATGGATAGAAAATGGGATATACACACTTAAGAAAAAACCTTGCACTTTCTTTGAAATAAAGTAGTCCCAATGAGAAATAGAGGCTTTTGAGCGTAGGAGGCAGAACTTGGCATATATTTTATCTTCACTCATTTTCCTGTCCTAACAGGCCTTGCCTTTGCTCTTTGGGTTAATGGCTTGTTCTCTATTGTTCTGTTGTTAACTACATTAAGGTTATGCAAACCTAGTTCCCCTAGATCATAAAGCTTACTTGTCCTTCTGCACAGCATGGAGATAGAGCAAAGATTTTAACAGATTAGATTATGGTAGATGTGAACTGGGGTAACATCCCCATTATCTGTAGTTTAGACTGCTAGTAATCTTAGGTGGCCTTTCTGGAAGATGTCCAGAACCTGGAAGGAAACAAAGAAGGCCTTTAAGAGGTCAAAATAACTATCATCAAGACCATGGACTTTATCCTGTGGGAGAAGCAGCAGGAGAGGCAGTCAGATCCTAACTTTAATCAGTAACCTTATTTTGTACACAATTCTAATAGACTTCATTATCTGGCTTGCTGGCCCACAGCAAATTAGATGAGAGGCTATTAGCAGCAGGTCCACTGAGAATCAGGAGAAATAACAGCCAAAATCTTGAATGCAAGGGTGGAGTAGAATTTTAAAAGACATATGCAAAAACTGGGAAAAGCTCAGCAGTCAGAGGCTATTGAGCAAAAGACAAACAATCATACGGGCCACAACAGCCTTGAGTGTTATCTCCACCTGTAAGATAGGGACTCTCTTGCCTCTCTATATGTATTCTTGGTACTTAGAACATAAAGTGGTATAAAGTAGACACAGCTTTTTTCTTCCCGGAAGCCAGACATTAAAACAGGATCCCAGTATAATCCAATAGTGCTTATAATGCTAGACCCAAGTCATCAAGCTGTAATTAGATTATATTCACTTTACTCTGATTAAGAAGGCAGGAAAAAAACCCATCCTGGAAATGTGATTGAAAACACTTGGGTAAACACCTAGTAGTGGGATTGCTGCAATGTACGACAAGTTTATGTTTAACTTTATAAGCAAATGCTAAACTGTTTTTCGAAGTGGCTGTACCATTTTGAATTTCCACTATCGATATTGGAGAGTTCCTGTAGTTCTGTACTCTTACCACCACTTGGTATTTTCAGTTTAAATTTTTTTTTATGTTCTAATAGGTGCATAGTGGTATATCATCTTGGTTTTAATTTGCGTTTCCTTAACAACTAATTATATTGGGCATCTTTTCATGGGCTTATTTGCCATCGGTTTATCATCTTCGATGAAATGTCTGTTGAAATATTTCAACTTTTTTTTTTTTTTTGACGGAGTCTTGCTCTGTTGCCAGGCTGGAGTGCAGTGGAGCGATCTCAGCTCACTGCAACCTCCACCTCCCGGGTTCAAGCAATTCTCCTGCCTCAGCCTCCCGAGTAGCTGGGACTATAGGCATGCACCACCACGCCCAGCTAAGTTTTGTACTTTTAGTAGAGATGGGGTTTCACCATGTTGGCCAGAATGGTCTTGATCCTTGACCTCGTGATCCACCTGCCTCGGCCTCCCAAAGTGCTGGGATGACAGGCATGAGCCACCGTGCCCGGCCAATATTTTGACTTAAAAAAAAATTGGAATATTTATTTTTGTATTATTGAGTTTTCCGAGTTATTTATATATTCTGGGTATAAGCCTTTTATCAGATAAGTATTTACCCAAGTGAAATGAAAACTTATGTTTTTACAAAACCCTGTATGCCAATGTTTATAGCAGCTTTATTCATAACTGCTAAAAACTGGAAACTACCCAAACGTCTTACAGCTGGTGAATGGTTAAAAGTTACAGAACATCTATAAAGTAGAATCCTACTCAGCAATAAAAATGAACAAACACCTGATTCACATGACAAAATGGATGAAACTCAAATGCTGTATGCTAAGTGAAAGAAGCTACGTACTGTATAATTCCATTTATGTGAAAATAGATCAGTGGTTGCCAGGAGCTGCAGGGTGGGGACAAAGGGGCAGCATGAGAGAATTGGAACAGTTTTCTGTCTTGATTTTGTTGGAGGTTTGTCAACACTCATAGAACTAATTTAACAAAAGATGAATTTTACTGTATGTAAATGATACGTCAATTTTTTTTTTTTTTTTTACAAAAGGCAAAAATAACAGTTGAGGGTATTGAAAGGAAGTAAGCTTTAAGAGTGTGGAAAATGTACTGCTGTGGCTGCGTATCGGGGGCTTTCTGTAAGCTGGAACATTAGGTTAAGCATTAGAATTTCATAAAAAGTTTAATCCTGTTTTTAGGGGGTGGAAATAGAAAATTGTAATCACTTGGATTTTAACTTTCAGAAAACTATGAATGCAGCAGTACCAGGCTTTTGCTTGGCAGTGAATAACTCATGTGATGGACAGACAGAGTCTTGGTGGAAGGAGGGGGGAGAGAAAACAAATTATGGGTGAATGATCGCCTGCTTCTCTAGCTTTTCCTTATTTTACACACACGCACACACATACACACAGACACATACACACATACACACACATATACATACCCACACTTACACACATACACACATGTGCACACACATACATACATATGCACACACACAGACACACACATACACACATACAGACACATACACATATGCTCACACATACAGACACATGCACACATATACGCACACGTACACACACATACATGCACACATACATGCACCCCCATATACACACATACACATACACACATGTACACACATATACACACACATACACAGGTACACACGCATGTAAACACACACAGACACATACACACACTTCAACTTTTTCCTTTCTTCCTCCTTCTCCTTATCCATATACCAGTCTATCAGTCCATCTTTCACATCGGGGCTAAATCTCTTTGTGATCCAGGCACACCAGCAGTACCTCAGCCTCACGGCTTAACTTATTTCCTATGTACATTCCTACCTGTGTGAATTTGCTCACATTGGTCCCTTTGCCAGATAGAACCTCTCCTCTCTAACTCCTTTAACCTCTGATAGACGGACTTGAAACTTTCAAGGTCCAACTCAAAATCCGCCTCTTCCATGAAGCCTTCTTTGATCACCCCAGTCAACTTTGATCACCCAGTGTCACCCCAGGGCATTGAATTTTCCCTCCTTGTATTTGTGGAAAAAGAGATGGATAAAATTGACTTGACTCTAAAGGCAGCAAGTAGAACAAAATATCAAACATATGCACATTATAGAAGCTAGATTAATGTTGGATGATGGGCCTGCACCATTGGCTTTGGTTGAGGCAGTATCATTGTAGTGGTTAAGAGCATGGAGGAGGCCGGGCACGGTGGCTCATGCCTGTAATCCCAGCACTTTGGGAGGCTGAGTTGGGTGGATCATGAGGTCAGGAGATTGAGACCATCCTGGCCAACATGGTGAAACCCTGTCTCTACTAAAAATACAAAAATTAGCTGGGCGTGATGGCATGTGCCTGTAATCCCAGCTACTCGGGAGGCTGAGGCAGGAGAATCGCTTGAACCAGGGAGTCGGTGGTTGCAGTGAGCCGAGATCGTGCCACTGCACTCCAGCCTGGTGACAGAGCGAGACTCCGAAAAAAAAAAAAAAAAAAGCATGGAGATGGAGGAGGCACATGCCTAGGTTTCAATACCAGCTCTGCTGTGTACTGGCTGTGTGATATGGACAAATTACTTAACCTCTAAATCTCAGTTTCGTCATCTATAAAATGGGGATACTAATAACATCTACCTGGGGTTATTGTGAGGAGTAAATAAATTACTTTATATAAAGTGCCTGGCACATATGGAGCTCCATGTAAGTGTTAGCTGCCATTATTTTGGAAGCATAGAATTAGTTGAAAGTAATTCTAATCAGATGGGGTAAACATATTGCAAAGGATACATTGGTTTCAAGGGAAATATTACCATTAGGAGAGGCAGAAATGTAAGAGAGCACTCACATTCATCTCGTTCAGGCATGTCAGAAAGATCAACAACACTCGTTCCATTATGGATTCTGAAGTAACTCTGTGAAAATATAGAATTCCAGCCTTCATAATGAGACTTTAAAGGGGGCTGCGTAGGCGAGGGCAGGGGGAGATGGGGAGGGAGAGTCAGCTGCTGTATGGACTTCTCTGAAGAGAGCCCTTATAGCTGGCCTGTCCCACTAGCAGCCTTTTGATATTCTAGGCAGCTGCCTGACACTGCACTTTGGTGCTCCACAGTGTAATTAACGGGCACGCACACAGCTGCCTTGTCAAACAATTGGCCAGACTTGGCAGTGTATGCTATAGAGGCGGGGTGGTAGCAGGGAGCACCCAGGATACATTTACCACCTTGGGCACTGGGCTTTCCCAACAGCTCTGTAATAACACTGCAGCTGCACCCTGAGCACTTCTCAAAACAGTGTTCCTGCTAACTTCTTAGAGGGGACTATCCAAATTCCTCGATTCAGAATGCGTTTCCATTTTCTACCTTACACAACAACAATATCACTAGCTTGACCTCCTCCTTGATGCTATCAGAGTCAACTGTGACTGGCCCATTAGTTTTTTTTTTTTTTCTCCTCTAAACCACACAAATACTTTTTCATCTCTATTACCATTGGCCAGATAAATCTTGTTCAGGGAAGGAAGTGTAAGAGGAAGTGTGATGTCAGGAAAAAAACACGGGACTGGGGATCAGAAGACCGCGTTTTTTGTTATGGCTCATTAGTTTTATGACCTTGAGAAAGTCGTTCGTTCACTCTGGACCTTTGGGTCTTGTGTACAAGTGAGATGGTTAGGTTGGAGAGGAACTTTCTGGGATATTTGTGGCTTTGAGGATTTAATACTCATAAGCCATTGCAGGGGCTCTAGATCTTGGATCGTTGATGTCATGGAGCCCTGTATAAGAATTTCAGAACCGTCCCTACCCTGAAACTTTGCTTGTTGACAAACGACTGACTCTTAATCAGAATTGCATCCCTGTCCCTGAAACTTCCAGCCTACCATGTTTTTCAGCCTTTCTTGAGGGTGCTGAGTAATTTTAACATGGGGTTGTATTTGGAATGCTACAGTGGCTTTTGGTCCAAAGCTCCAGAATGACAAGACAGACCTGAGGATCAATTATAAGCCCAGCTTTGCCATTCCATATATAGGGTGTGTGCCCACCCTGTACTTGCTCATCTAGGTTGTGTTTTCCACATTTTATCTGTGTCAGACATCAGGCCCCTAATTTGAGAAACGTACTGTTGGTTTTAGCTGAAGTCATTTAGCTCATTTCCTTGTTGGAGAAATGTTGTCTCACACATACAGACTTCCTCTAGAGATGGAGGCCCTGGCAATCCTACTGTATGCCTTCTGCACGTTTTTATCCATTTGAAATCAGGTTGAGGAGAACACCAGGGACAGCTCAGAGGGAGTTGAGAATGCCTAAAAAGGAGATCAACAGCCTCAGGGTGTGTGTGGTCAGAAGGCTGAGACTCAATAGCCCCCAGTACTGCTGGTTTTGCCTGAGGAGTGAGCAATATTTGTGGATAACAGCCAGTTGTGTGCACCTCTTCCTGACTATGCATTCACTGATGTGTAGTTGGTACCTTGACATTGGCCATGGTGGAAATATTTTCGGTATGGAAATCAGCAAACACTATAAATCAGATATGTTTTTTAAAAATCTCTTTTCTTTCTCTTGTTCAATTGGATAATTTCTATTGATTGATCTTTCAGTTCAATGGTTCTTTCCTCTGTCATCTCCAATCTGCTACTGATCCCTTAGAGTGAGTTTCAAATTTTGGTTATTGTGTTTTCCATTTCTAAATTTTACATTTGGGCTGGGTGCAATGGCTCATGCCTGTAATCCCAGCACTTTGGGAGGCCAAGGCAGGCAAATCACTTGAGGTCAGGAGTTCGAGACCAGCCTGGCTAACATGGTGAAACCCCATCTCTACTAAAAATACAAAAAAATTAGCTGGGCCTGGTGGTGTGTGCCTCGGGAGGCTGAGGCAGGAGAATTTCTTGAGGCTGGGAAGTGGAGGTTGCAGTGAGCCACGGTGAGATCACATTACTGCACTCCAGTCTGGGCAACAGAGCAAGACTGTCTCAAGAAGAAACAAATCGGTAAATAAATTTTACGTTTACTTCTCTTTTATATCTTCTATTTCTTTTAGAGATTTTCTATTTTTTCAATTATTGCAAGAATGTTTACAATTGCATACAAGAGCATTTTTGTTTTTTTTGAGACGGAGTCTCGCTCTGTCGTCCAGGCTGGAGTGCAGTGGCACGATCTCGGCTCACTGCAAGCTCCGCCTCTCAGGTTCACGCCATTCTCCTGCCTCAGCCTCCCGAGTAGCTGGGACTACAGGTGCCCACCACCACGCCTGGCTAATTTTTTTGTATTTTTAGTAGAGACGGGGTTTCACCGTGTTAGCCAGGATGGTCTGGATCTCCTGACCTCGTGATCCGCCCGCCTCGGCCTCCCAAAGTGCTGGGATTAGAGGCGTGAGCCACTGCGCCCGGCCAAGAGCATTTTTATAATAACTATTTTAAAGTTATTGTCAGATAATTACTACATATGTGTTATTTTGACGCTGGCATCTCCTGATTGTCTATTCTCATTTAAATTGAGATTTTTCTGGTTCTTCATATTCCAAGTATTTTTTTTATTGCACCCTGGACATTTTGAATATGATGTTTTAAGACTCTGGGTCTTGTTTAAGTCCCATGAAAGACATTGATATTTTAGCAGACAACTGAACTGGCTAGACTTGAGCTGCAATTTCCAACCCACCTCTTGTGGTTGTAGTTCAGTTCCGTTTTCAAACCTTTGCATTGCTATTTGAACCTGTCCTACACTTTTGCCACGCAGTGATTAATTTGAGACCTGAGTATTGACCCATCTTGTGGTTCAGTTCTTGAAGTTTTTGGCAGGGTCGTTAGGATCAGGGTGATTAGGATCAGATCTATACATGCACAGCTGGGGTGAGCCCAAGCATTACTTTATGGCGTCACTTTCCTGAGCTCCTCCTTCTCTGCAATCTCCCTGATACGTTATGGTTCCTTGGGGCTCCTTTTTCGGTCCTTTAGCCAGGAATCAGGGGTTTTAGTTCCTCCACTCTGTTACACACTTTTGTGAGTAGAACAATAATAACAACAAAAGAGCATGGTTTGGATGTGGCATTACCCCACCTTCTTGGCGTCATAGGTTCACCAATCAAGAAGGAAAGTTTGGGCCCATGCAGGCTCTTCTGCCACCACTGCCACTGAGTTGCCAGGGGATTAGGTCATTAGAGAATGGAGAGAGAGAGAGAGAGAGAGAGAGAGGGGCACCTCTTTGACCATTAGGAGATCCTTCTCCTAGTCCTTAAGCCAGAAATTAGAGTTCTTCTTGGAGCTTTCTCTGTGCTGATGTCTACTTTCAGGTTTCAGGCTGTGTTGTGTTTAGGCTGGGGAATATCTTGGAGATGGAGGGGTGGGTAGATTGGGGGGTGGTAGTAAACTCACCATCGATTTGGTAATATTTGAATTCAGGTTTTCTTCCCCAAATGGCCTGCTACTATCTGCTTTTCAGCATCTTCAAATAGCTGCCCCATGAATTCTGTCCAGTAGGAAACGGAGGGTGGAGTATGCTTACTCCATCTTGCCTGGAGCTGAGGGCCCTTTATTTATTCTTTGGAGATCCAGTTGCTAAACACTTATCAACACACTACAGGCTGATTGTACCAAGTGTTGGTATAAGCAAGGAGACTCCTTATGCAATCTTTCACATTACATTCAGGCAGGTCTAACATTTTCTATCTGTGCCTCTGAACAATTAGTTGCCACACCATGCTGGGCCTCAGTATCCTCATTTGTAACTTGAGAACAATAATAGCACATGCCTCATTGGATTGTTGTAAGGGTTAGATGAAATAATACAGTACCTAGAACAGTGTCTGGCACATAGTACATGCTCAATAAATGGAAACTATATTATTTTTTAAAAATAAAGAATAAACTCTTTGCATCTCAGTCTCTCTCAGAATCAGAGAGGTGTGTATTTACTGAGGAATAAAACCCAGAGATGGGGAGGCCTTATGGTCTGCAGTAGTTTAGAGCTTCAGCTTTAGAGCCAGTTGGTGAATCTCCAGCTCAGATATTTACTAGCTATATGACATTGGGCAAATCACTCTTCCTTCCTTCCTTCCTTCCTTCCTTCCTTCCTTCCTTCCTTCCTTCCTTCCTTCCTTCCTTTCTTTCTCTCTCTCTTTCTTTTCTTTCTCTCTCTCTCTTTCTTTCTTTCTCTCTTTCTTTCTTTCTTTTCTTTTCTTTCTCTCTCTCTCTCTCTCTCTTTCTTTTCTTTCTTTCTCTCTCTCTCTCTCTCCCCCCCCGCCTTTCTTTTTTGAGGCAGGATCTCACTCTGTTGCCCAGGCTGGGGTGCAGATGTGCTATTACGGCTCACTGCAGCCTTGGGCTCAGGTGATCTTCCATCTCAGCCTCCCGGGTAGCTGGGACTACAGGCTCACCCCATCACACCTGGCTAATATTTTAATACTTTTTTGTAGAGACAGGGTTTTTCCATGTTGCCCAAGCTGGTCTCTAACTCCTAGGCTCCAAGCGATCCTCCCAACTCAGCCTCCCAAAGTTCTGGAACTACAGGTGTGAGCCCTGTGCCTGGCCCCCTTCACCTTTCTGTGCAAGCAGTAAAACGAGTACAATGAAAGTGCATACTTCACAAGGTTATTGAGAGGATTAAAGGAGATAATACATTAAAGTGCTCAATCATTATTGGCTATTATTAATATTCGGTCAATTTAATTTAGTGATTCCTGTGAGCTAGGCCCTATAGGGCTATGTAATGGATATCTTATAATGCCCATAGATGATTGTGTGTAAATACACACACACACACCCCCAATCTTGGGGTGTTTGGGGGAACTCACTGATAGCACTACCTTCTCTCCCTGAGACACTGACCTGCCTCCTGGTCTCTGCAGCATTGCAGGGCGAGGAGCCACTGTCTTGATCTACTTTAAAACACTGGACCATGCTTACTGGACTATCGTGAAGAGAAATTAATGAGCATGCAGTTAATCTCTGCAGATTGACTGAGGGCTCTGTCACTTTCTGCTTATGGCTTGTAGTCCTCAGTTCTTTTCAAGTTAATAGCCTGTGACTTTTTGGTCACTCTTTCTGTGGGCTGGGCTGACTGCTCACCCGGGTTCTCTGCAGGAGCAGCATGTGCATTGTCTCTGTTGCAAATGGTTCCTGGAGCTAGAATTAAGAGAAGTGGTTTTGCTGATACATTTTTGTGGTTTATCTAACACCTTCTTTCTATAGCAGCACATTGCCTCTAGTTTTCCTCTTTGGGTGTCTGTTTGTGTTTTTAATTTCCTTTTTGTAGAGTCTCTTTTGATTAAAAATTTCTCCATGCTCAAAGGATGTTGAAATTCCATTTTAGCGTTTTGATAAAGGGTGGCTATATTTGATATTCAAAGCAGCAGCAGCAGCAGCAGCAAAGCTCTTCATGTGATACTATACTGTTTGACATGCCCCAGCTTCTGTTGCCTTTTAAAAGACAGCATGGTGTGGTAAACAGAGCTCTTCACTGGCAGTCAGAAAAACTGATGTCAAGTTCAGTATCTGCTCCTCCCTTCCCTGGATTCATAGGGCAAGTCACATCACTGCTCTGCTGCTCAGTTTCTGTTATTCAAATACATTGAGGCTAGGGGCCACAGCAGCAGAGATGAGCTAAGGCCACAAGTGGAGCAGATGGATACCAGCAACTGCAGAGGAAAATCTCAGTGACTGGCAAGAGCACATGATGCCACCTGGGCCCCTGCTGGGGAAACCGAGGGATTTAAGGAGCTGGTTTCTGGCCAATCCCCCTTTGCTTTTCCTCCCCCAGGTTGGTGAAAGTGCTAGAAACATGAGTTCACTGTGAAACACGGGGGCTTGAGCCAGATCATTGTGGAAGCCTCTTAGCTCCAAAATTTGGGGATTACCATAGGAGGGACTGGACTAAGGCAGGTGCAGGAATATTGCTGAAGCTGCTGCTGTTATCTTGGGGGCCCCAGGCAGGAGGAACAAAAATCAACTTATTTAATCTTGCAGTTTTCGTTTCCTCATTTCTGAAATGGGGATAATAATACCTCCTCGGTTTAGTGCTCAGTGCAGCTGTGAGGAGCAAATGTGAGAGCGGCTGCGAATGTGGTCCTGGTAGCACTCCCAAGCAGAAACATAAGCCATGGCAAGGTCCCATTTGGGAAAATCTGCTCCTTTCCTGGTCTTCCCCCTCTGGGCGTCAGAACTTTAACTGCATTTGCCAGGTGGAGTCCATACAGTTCAGCTAACAGTACTTTAACACAAGAAAAAGACTCAGCTAAAAATGACTCAGTGTAGGCAACATGACTCCTAGGCTCCAAGTGATCCTCCCAACTCACAACATAACATAATTATCTATAACAAACCACAGATCCTATATTGGCAGGTTTTAATTTCTTTTTTTGACACAAGGTCTCGCTCTGTTGCCCAGGCTGGAGTGCAGTGGTGCAAGCTCAGTTCGCTGCAACCTCCGCCTCTCAGGCTCAAGTGATCCTCCCACCTCAGCCTCCCAAGTAGCTGGGACTATAGGCATGTGCCACCATGCTTGGCTAAATTTTTTTTTTTTTAATTTTTGTGGAGACTAGGTTTCACTATATTACCCAGGCTGTTTTGGAGCTCCTGGGCTCAAGTGACACTCCCATTTCGGCTTTCCGAAGTGTTGGGATTACAGGCATGAGCCAGTGTGCCCCACCAGGTTCTAATGTTATTTTCAATTTCCTCTTCGGTAAGGAATTGGGGAAGACCCCTATCTTTTGTGATTAGGAAATTGTTGCTGTTCTGGTATATTCTGGATTTCTATCTTTTTCTCCTTGTCTAAGTCCTACATATTCTCTTCTGTGTGTTCCACGCTGTTTTTGTCTCATTCCAGGCTGCACTGAGATGGGTCTTTTTTTGGTATAAAGACACTCATTAATTAATACAGGAAATTCACAGTCATTCAGCAAACATTTATTGTGTCGGCTATGTGCCATGCACTATCCTGGAGAGTGAGAATACAGAGATTTTTTAAAAAGTTCTCATCTTTTAGGTCTTTACAGTTTAGCAGAAGAGCCAAACAATTATAGTAGTGAGATAAGTGCTCTGATCATTTCATAGAGGGCCATAGGAGAGTACAACATAGTTGGGTATATTGATGGGGCTGGTCCCAGGGAAGCTGAATCTTAGTTGAGGTCAGAGGAGTAGTTGGAGTTTCCCTGGAGAAGGGGGCTGGGAGAAAGATTTTCTAGGCAAAGCTAGCATTATGTGCCAAGGTATTGGGGCACTGAAGGGCATAGCATTTACAGGCAGCTTTAATAGCTTGGCTAAGTCAAAAGTAGGGATTAATGAAGGTGTGGAGTGATGGGAGATGAGACTGAAGGAACAAGAAGGGGCTGGGGCATGAAGAGCCTTGGAGGTCCTGCTGGAAGAGAGTGGGAAACTAGTGGAGAGTTTTAAATAGGCAATCAACATGATCAGGTTTGTGTTTTTGAGAATAAGGTATTAAAAGAGGACTCAAGATGCTCAAGCACAATGCATCAAACACAGTCAGGAAATGCGGCAGAAACCCACAGTTTCTATCCAGGAGATGGCAAGTTGATTGGCTATAAGGCAGTAGCAGTGGGGATGGAGATCCAAACTTGTTCCTGTTGTCTTGGTTCAAGTAGTAACTGGGGCCTTACAGCAATATTGGCTAAGTGCTGCAGTGGTCAGGGCTTATAAGAATGGAGAAAAGGCCCTGGATTTGTCTTAAAGGAAGTCACTGGTTCCAGGGTGAAGGATGTGGATAGCAGGGAGTGATGATGGCAGTGCTTTCATATGCAGAGTCCAGGAGAGATTCAGCAAGGTACAGTATGTTGAGGTCAAGTCCATGATAGTTAATTTTTTGTGTTGTTTTTATTGTATCAAAGAGCACAAAATGGTGTTTGTGTTTTATTTGGCCTATACAACATTCTAAACATTTTGAGTCAACAATGAAAAACCAGGAGATTTTACAATTTACAAACTCAAATTTCTGGTTTCTCTTGAAAAATCCAGATGCTCTGGCAGCACTAGGCCTGCATTAGTTCACGTGGGTCAGCTGGAGCAGAGTAGCTACTGCACCCTCTAGATGGACTGTTTGCTCTCTAAACAACCACAGACCCACCCCTCACACCGTGTATGCAGATGCACTCACACTCTACCTGCTTAGCCAGGGTGGGCTTTGAGTTTGTAATCCCCAGGTTATCTCAGGCCTAGCTTTCTCTTTTTTTTTTTTTTTTTTTTTTTTTTTTGAGATGGAGTCTCGCTCTGTTGCCCAGGCTGGAGTGCAGTGGCGCTATCTTGGCTCACTGCAAGCTCTGCCTCCCGGGTTCACGCCATTCTCCTGCCTCAGCCTCCCGAGTAGCTGGGACTACAGGCGCCCGCCAACACGTCCGGCTAATTTTTTGTATTTTTAGTAGAGACGGGGTTTCACCGTGTTAGCCAGGATGGTCTCCATCTCCTGACCTCGTGATCCACCCGTCTCGGCCTCCCAAAGTGCTGGGATTAGAGGCCTGAGCCACCGCGCACGGCCTCTCAGGCCTAGCTTTAAAGGTGACTTGCAGCAGCCAGATTGCTCATACAGGATAGTCTTTATCATTCCAGTGAGAAGACTAAGCCATCAGCTGAGAATAAAGGAAATGGAGGACAGATTGGATTGCAGAAGTCATGACTGCACTAGTAAGTGTTGTCTTGATAACAAATATACTAGGCTTAAAAAATCTTTAAGTATGGAACTTTCTCAAAGTTCTTTTACAAAATATTTCTTATTGTTCTGTATTGTGATTTCTTATTATTCTGTATTGTCTTTTTTACGTGAATGTCATTCTCACTCATCTGGTGAACCTCTTAGGATCAGGAACTGTGCCTTTTCCTTGGCTGTGGGTCTGATATAAAGATATACATACATATATACATGTTGATATATGTGTATATATATATGTTGATATATATATGTTGAAATATACATCTATATAATCAGACCCTTGAAAGGGGTTGATATCATGGAAGTATACACACACATATATATATACACACTCACATATATATGTTGATATCTATCTATATATGTTGATATTATATATATCTGTTATATCAGACCCTTTCAACACACACTCACACACACACATATATATATATGGAAAGGATAAAAGTGATGAAGGGGAGAGTAAGACTGTCCCTCAGGGTTCTTGTCAGGAGACCAGATGAGACAATGTATGACCAAATGCTTAACACAGAGCCTAGCACGTAATAGACACCCAAATCGATTTTTCTTCCTGCATATGAAAGAGCTTAAAAAGCACATACTCAATAAAAGCCGGTTGCCTTTCTCTCCTCTTCCCCTTCTCTGATGTCAACATTCCTGGGAGATTCACCTTTGACCATTCTAGCAGGGCTTTTACATGCAGTCTCTCTCACTCAGCGGGCACTCGTTTATATATTCAATCCATTGATTACAATGGTAGATTACATACCTACTATGTATACAGTCTCATACTAGATGCTGCAGGGATGCTAGAGGTAAGACCCACTTCTTCTCTCTTGTTCTTTGCCTGGTAGGGGGATTAGACACATATTCAAGGAACTCTATATATGAAAAACAAACTATTTGATGTGCCACAAAAGAGGACAGGCAAAATGCCCCTGCCATCCAGAGCAGTGTGGAACCCCATGAGGTAGGGGGAATCAGGAAAGGCTTCCTGGAGGAAGTGATACCAAAGACAGCATGGGAAAGGGTAGGATTTCAGCATGAGGAGGTGGAGTGGCTGTGGAGGCAGTTTTCTGCCTACATGCAAAGTTTTCCTTGGAATTATGCCTAGTTGTCAAAGGCCTTTTAAAAATCTAAATAAAATAGACACATTGTTTCTTCTCTTGCCAACAGGTCTTTTTACCCTCTTAGACAACTCTATAGATGAATGATGCAAAAGCAAACCAAAACCTCAAAGTGCGACACTTAACTAGGTCATACCACCAGACTTAATTGAAATATCAAACTGGGCCGGGCGCGGTGGCTCACGCTTCTAATCCCAGTACTTTGGGAGGCCGAGGCGGGTGGATCATGAGGTCAGGAGATCAAGACCACGGTGAAACCCCGTCTCTACTAAAAATACAAAAAATTAGCCGGGCGTGGTGGCGGGCGCCTGTAGTCCCAGCTACTCGGAGAGGCTGAGGCAGGAGAATGGCGTGAACCCGGGAGGCGGAGCTTGCAGTGAGCCGAGATCGCGCCACTGCACACTCCAGCCTGGGCGACAGATCGAGACTCCGTCTCAAAAAAAAAAAAAAAAAAAAATCAGACTGGTATTATTTCTTTGCTTATACCTGAACACTGATTGGCAAATATTTATTGAGTATCTATTATATGTGAGCACTGGCACAGTTACAAGATACTATGGCATATAAAAATGAATACAATATAGGCCATGGCCTCAAAGAGCCTTGACTCTATTGAGACAGATATGAAAATCATTTAATGTGGTAAGTAGTCTAGTGGTAAGTAAGTAGTCTAGTAATATGGATCTGATCCAAATGCTATGAATGTGCAGAGGAAGGCACAATTAACTATATCTGTAGGGAGGTTGAAGGAAGGTGTCACAAAGGAGGTGACATTTTTAGTGGGCTTAGAAGAATAAGTAGAATTTCTCAAGGCAGAGAAGGGGGTAAGAGAATGAATTAATATTAATCAGAGCCAGGAACTTCAGGCTTAACCCTCAGTGAAACCTTGTGATCTAGCTATGATTATTTCCATTTTGCAGATGGGGAAATTGAGGCTCAGAGAGACCAAATGAATCATCTAAAGTCACACAGCTAGTCAATGTCAGAGTTAGGCTTTGAACTCAGGCTTCCCTGTCTCCACTATATCAAGCTGCCTTCATGGGGAAGAAGCAGGAGGCAGTAAGGATATGGAAAGACATTCTAGGCAAAAGCAAACTTTGCTGGAGATGAACAGGGTTTGTGTCAGCAGGGTCTCACTTTAGCTATGACCATAACTGCCTGACTTTGGAGCGCTTTACAGATGATTATCTCCTTTTTTGTACCTGCTTTTGAAATTAGAGTTGTTCAGTGCCTGCTTATATTGACTATAACATGCAGTTCAGCAAGCATTTATTGACTGAATTGGCTGCAACAAGTGGGATTTAGGCTGTTTGACCATCTTCAAAATCATTTGTACAGTGATAGATTGGAACAATTCTCAGAAAGTTTACTTTAGCACTTTAGTTAGCCAAAGTCACCAGATTGATAATGCTCTTTCCTAGTCCTTACAGACAAGAGAGACATGGCCTGAAATTAAAGGCTGAAAGAATTTATTTTTCAAGAGGTAGCTCTCTTGAAAGTACAAAATGTTATATATTTAGGAACCACCTTAAATCCTTTCCTGAACAAAAGAAAGTTTAAATACATAGATAGATAGGCATATAGGTAGATAAAGTGGTAGAAAAACATATATAGTCATGCACTGCTTAATGGTGGGGATATATTCTTACAAATGCGTCATCAGGCTGGGCGCGGTGGCTCACGCCTGTAATCCCAGCACTTTGGGAGGCCAAGGCGGGCGGATCACGAGGTCAAGAGATTGAGACCATCTTGGCTAACAAGGTGAAACCCCGTCTCTACTACAAAATACAAAAAAAATTAGCTGGGCGTGGTGTCAGGCGCCTGTAGTCCCAGCTACTTGGGAGGCTGAGGCAGGAGAATGGCATGAACCCGGGAGGCGGAGCTTGCAGTGAGCCGTGATGGCGCCACTGCACTCCAGCCGGGGTGACAGAGCGAGACTCCGTCTCAAAAAAAAAAAAAAAAAAAATGCGTCATCAGATGATTCCTCTGTTGTACGAACCTCACAGAGTGTCCTTACACAAGCCTAGATGGAATAGCCTACTACACACCTCGGCCATATGTATAGCCTATTATTCCTAGGCTACAAACCTGTACAGCAAATTGCTGTACTGAATATTGTTGGCAAATGTAACACAATGCTAAATATTCAAAATATATGTAAACATATAAAAGGTAATGTGTGACCCTATGACGTTAGGATGGCTGTGATATCACTAGGCAACAGGAATTTTTCAGTAATTTCCCATTATTATGAGACCTCCATCATATATGTAATCTGTCCTCGACTGAAATGTCCTTATGTGGGACACGACTGTGTTTATGTCTATAAACCCATGTACATTTATATATGCATACATGAGTATTTCACTTATAAGAATTTGTACAGCAGCTTAACTGATAAAAATGATCCCACAGCAAAGTCTACTATAGTCGCTCCCTATCCCTCTTAAAAAACAAAAACTTCTCCCCTTTCACCTTTGAGCAAAGGAAATATGCCTGGTTAAGGACTGATGAGGTTCTTAGTGAAAATAAAAATGCTGTAACCTTGCCTGTTTTGCTTATGGGAATACCAACTATTAGGAGACACAAACCTCAGTACCACAGTGCCATTGACCCACGCAACTGAAGAACTGTCCTGCATGCTCTGGTTTAATGCTTTGGAGTGGTGTGCGTGGACATGCAGGTGCCCCCAAATTGCCAAGCCTTCTTGGTCCCTTTTCCAAAGCAATTTTTAACTATATTCCTTTCTTTCTGTTTGATTAGCCGTCACCCTTGGACAGATCATTATCATGGCACACCTACACTATTGTGATAGCTTCCAAATCATTTTCTCTGTTTCTAGCTGTGTTCAAATCCATCCATGCACAGCTGTTTAAAACTAAACACTATTTTGGCGAGTGACACTGGCACACACACAAAAAACTAAACTAAATACTGCTTTCTTCTTCCTGTCTTTTATTCTGTAAAAATAGACATTCTTTTTTTTCTGATTAGATAACTAACATGTTTGCGGTTAAAAATACAAAAATAAAATAGAGAAAAATATAAGGAATAAAGTGAAAAATCACCCGCAATTTCATCACCCTGAAATAACTACCATTAATATGTTGGTTGCCCTCCTCTCATTCACCTCTTGTGTGTATTTACACACACATGCAGTTTTACAACTTTTAGTTGCTTCCTTGTTACCCTAGTTAACCCAGTGTTAACAATTGGGTGTGTATATTCTTCATCTCTTTCTTCAGGTTCATATAACTATGTTAAAAATAAGCAGATATAAAGCCAGGCATGGTGGCGCATGCCTTTAGTCCCAGCTACTCAGGAGGCTGAGGTGGGAGGATTGCTTGAGCCCAAGAGTTCAAGTCCAGCCTAGGCAACATAGCATGACCCTGTCTCTAAAAAAATTTTTTAGGAAATAGACATATACATATATAGGATTTAAAAACAGTTGTTCATAAAAAAGTATCGAGTTATATACTTTACCTTGCCTCTAACTTTTCTTTCTGAACAGTAAAATTCCTCTACATTTACTGGTACAGATCTAATTAATTTCTTTTAATGCCTGTAATATTCCTTGGTATAGATCCACTATTAATTCATTTCTTTCTCTGTGGAAAGGCATGCCTTTTGTTACTAGTTTTCTGCCACTATAGAAACAATACTGCTGTGAATATCTTTGTGTATATATTTGTGTAACTCTGTTCATACTGGTATTTTTTTTTTAATTTGGGATAGATTTACAGGAGTGGAATTGCTCAGACAAAGGGTATGGATAGTTTTGATTTTTATAGATATTTCCGGATTGCTTTCCCAAAAGGGTGTAACTACTCACATTAATATATGAGAGTGTAGTTCTCCTTTCCTGTCCTGCCAAACAGTAGGTGTTAGCACTTAAACATTTGCCAATTGAATGAGTGAGAAATATCTCCTTATGTGTTTAAAATTTGCTTTTCTCAAACCGCTATTGTTTAATGAACATTAGGATTTGCACTTCATGTTCTTTGTTTATTTTCCTACCATGTTGTTTGTCTTATGAGTTCGAGTGAGCTATTTGAGTATTTTAGATATTAATCTTTTATCTGGTGTATGTATGTTTTATTTCCCAACATATCATTTGTCTTTCAACTTGCTTATGGTATTTTTCATAGAAATGTTTAAAAAATTATATAACCAATATGTTTAGGCTTTGCTTTATAGTTTCCGGGTGTTCTATCTCAGTTAAAAGGTTGCCAAACCTACTGCATTACATATATGTTTGCCTAAATGTTCTTGCAGTCATTATTAAACTTATTCTTGTACCATGTCTGAAATTTACTTTTAAAAGTGGAGTATGGTGGATAGTGAAACTTAATTTTAGTTTAGATGGTAGTCAATTGTGCCAGATACTTTTTGATTAAATAAACTAACCCTTTCCTACTCAGTTGAATTACCATCTTTGTCATATATCAAAGTCTCATATACACTGGTCTCTATTTCTATACTTTTTTGTTCCACTGAACTATTTGTCTATTCATATACCAATATTATTCTGCAAAGGCTTCGTAATATATTTTAAACCTGGGATGGCAAATATCATTTACTATTTGTCTTTTCTATAATTTTATTAGATATTCTTAGACATTTATTTTTCTATCTAAGCTTGAAGATAACGTACTGTTATAAAACAATGCAATACAAAAATGATGGAATTCTAATTGGAATTGCATTAAACTTACTCATTTTGGAAGAATTACCATTTTTATTACAGTTAAACTTTCCATGAAAAAACATGGTATGTGTTTTTATTGAATAAATATTCAATAAAACTAACCTTAACAGGGCTTACTTTATAGCCAATGTTATAAGCCAAGAGTAAAAACAAGAAGTCTAGCTATTGAACAAGGTGGAGGCAAGAATGGTCATTATTTAGTGACACTTTGATTTCCTTTTGTAAACTATAAGAGAATGAACTGCCAGGCGCGGTGGCTCACGCCTGTAATCTCAGCACTTTGGGAGGCCGAGGCGGGCAGATCATGAGGTCAGGAGATGGAGACCATCCTGGCTAACATGGTGAAACCCCATCTCTACTAAAAATACAAAAAATTAGCCGGGCATGGTGGTGGGCGCCCGTAGTCGCAGCTACTCGGGAGGCTGAGGCAGGAGAATGGCATGAACCCGAGAGGCGGAGCTTGCAGTGAGCCAAGATCGTGCCACTGCACTCCAGCCTGGGCGACAGAACAAGACTCTGTCTCAAAAAAAAAAGAAAGAAAGAGAATGAACTGAAAGTCAATTAGTACTAATGAGAGATTTTTGAAATGTGGTAAATAAAATAAATACAGGTAGCTTTCACTCTCACTATCCAAATAGTCGCTAGACTGACATAAAAATTTATGCCCAGATTTCACTATCTGAATTGAACACCTGCTATAATGGACCCATATGCATACATCATTTAAAATTTTACCACTATGTTTATTTTGCCAAATGTCATTTGTAACAATTATGTATCTTTAACATATTTATTGTTTATTTACATTAAAGTATGTGATTGTTGCAGCTTAGAAGGAAAATTACTGCATCTGACACTGTACCATATCTTTGCATATTGCATGCAAACATAGCCACAAATGGAGTCATTAAGGGTTAATTAATTAGGTAATTACTATTTTAAATGCTTTGCATTATATTGAAATTATTGATTGATGACTATACAGGTATCTATGAGTGCTGTAGTGATATTTGAGGAAATTAGAATTACTATATAGGCTGGGAATACATTTTTAAAATTTGAAACAATAAACTCGGCTGGGAGCAGTGGCTCATGCCTGTAATCTCAGCACTTTGGGAAGTTGAGGTGGGAGGATAGCTTGAGCCCAGGAGTTTGAGAACAGACTGGGCAATATAGCCACATTTGCAGCCCATCACTACTCGAAAAAAATTTGTAGATGTGGCATGTGCTTATATTCCTAACTACTTGAGAGGTTGAGGCGGGAGAATTGCTTGAGCCCAGGAGGTCAAGGCTGCAGCGAGTTATGATTATGCCACTGCATGCCAGCATGGGTGACAGAGTGAGACCCCATCTCTAAAAAACAAAAACAACCCCCCAATAAGCAATAGAGTATGGGCTCCTGCTTTTTGGAAATGTGTTAGCTAACATGTTTTTAGGCACTGAGTATGAGTGATGCCTATACCCTCAAAACAGTAGCTTTCCTCTACTATGCCAGCAAAAACAAGTTTGGAATATAATGGGAAAATATACATTCACAATGGCCAGTGATTTGGGGGAGCCAGAGTAGTGCTTGACTCTGTTACCCGTGGTCGATAGTCTTTAAGGTGGCTCCCAGTGATCCCAGCTTCCTGGAATTCCTGCCCTTATGTATCTCCCTACCCTTGTGTGTGGGCTCAGCCTAGTGACTTGGACTTGCTTCTGTAAAACAGAGCCTTGCAAGCGTTATGGAATGTAACTTTTGAGATTAGGTTGAAAAAAAACAAACAAACCTGTAACTTCCTTCTTGCCTCTCTCCCTCTTTGAGCCCTCACTCTGGAGGAAACCAGCTGCCATCTTTTGAGTAACCCTATGGAGAGGTACATGTAGCAAGGAACTGATATTTCAGGCCAATGGCCAGCAAGAGTCTGAGGCCTGCCCAGTAGCCATGTGAGTGAGCTTGAAAGCAGGTTCTCCCTCAATGAAGCCTTGAGGTGACTGCAACCCTGGCTGGTACCTCAAGTGCAGCCTTGTGAGAGACCTGAGCCAGATGCATTCAGCTAAGCCACAGCAATATTCCTGATCCACAGAAACTGTGAGATAATAAGTATTTGTTGTTTTAAGCCATGAAGTTTTGGGACAATTTGTTATGCAGCAATAGATAATTAATACACCACCAGAATGTAAGGAATATGAAGAGAGCCATCTGGAATATCTGGTTCACCACTCTCTCTAGCACTTAGTGCAGTGCCTAGTGCAAAGTAGGTTTGTGATAAGGATTTGTTGAACATATGAATGAAAAGATAGATGAAGAGGCCAAGATAATGGTCCTTTTCCCAACTCTGTTCCATTTTGTCATCGTGGACCCAAAGCAGTTTATCTTATGTATAGAATATCATAAAATCTCCTCTGGAAAGAGTTGCAATTTACTTCTGACCCACTCCTCTAACTACAAGGCCCAAAATGGGTCCAGAGAATGAGGCAGGGGATGGACACTGTGCCACTTCTCTTCCACCAGAGGCATACTTTCTCTCAATGTATCCTGGTCTACAGAGATGTAGCTCTGCTTCCAAAGAGGGTACCTTTAACATTAACACCCTGAAAGGAGGAAATTGAATTCCCATCTTCACTTCAGAAGAGTCTTTGTTTAACATCTGCATAAAGAGTTCATGCGGGTGTTTTCTCCTAAAACAAAGGAAAAGTCTCCTTTAAAGGAACATTGAGAACTCCACGACTTGCTAGAAAGAAATTGCTTGCCACCTGGAAATAACATTTTGTTGTTGTTGCTTTTCTTTTCTCCCAGCTTCTATCTACTGAGGTTTCAAAAAAATATCTCAAGGGTTTGGATTTCCACATGGACCCCCTTTGACATACTGCAGCCTATAGACCCCCAGGCTCAACTTCCCTGGCTCAGTCTCCCCCTGAACTGTACAATTATACCATAAAAGTTTTGTTTTGTTTTTGCTTTTAAATCTCTGTGAGAGGAAAGGTGATTTGACAATGCCAACTATCAAAAAAGGGATTTTTTTTGAGACAGGGCCTTGCTGTGTCACCCAGGCTGGAATGCAGCGGCATGATGATAACTCACTGTGACCTCGAACTCCCAGGCTCATGTGATCCTACCACCTCAGCCTCCTGAGTAGCTGGGACTACAGCTGTGAGCCACTGAGCCCACCAAAAAAGGGATGTTAAAAATGGAGGTTAATTCACGTTACCAGATCTGGCCATCAATCACCTGGGAAAGACAATTAAAATTTCAAGTGGTTATATTTTCTCCTAACTGTGGAAATGAAGCTCAAATAAAACAACCCAGTGAATTTGTTCATTCAACACTTTTCATTGGTCCTCTTCCTGAATAGCAAAAATGACGTGAAAAATTCCAACCCACTTTATCCGTTAGCTACATAGTATTATAACTTAAGCTTGATCATATCCAAACAATGTACTTCTCTGTTCTAATTTCATTTAGATGCAAGCCTGTTTCTTTCAGAATAAATGTCGTGGATATAAACATTTCAGGTTTGTTTACATCAAAATTCAGAATTTAATTCAACAAACTTTTATAGAGTCTGCTATGTGCAGATATTTTCCATCCTCAAGGACTTTATAATCTACTATGAATTATAAGAAATGTGGTGATAATGGCATTTTTTACTTAGTGCTCAGTAGTGCCAAATACCGTTTCCCTAGACTGCTTCCTCACAGGCACCTATTAGGTAGAATAATTATTATCTTAATTTTACAGATAAGTAAAGTGAGTCCTAGAGATGTCAAGTACTTTGCCCAAGGTCAGTCACACAGCTTACGATGATGGTCTTGGGAATAAAGCCCAGGTTTGTCTGGTGCTGAAGGCCTTAATTGACAAAGGACTATAATACCAAACTTATTAACAATGACTCTGGCATGAAAACCTGCTGGGCAGCCTCCAAGAAACCAAAGCCTGTGGGTCCCTTGGGGCGGAGTGACAGAGAGTAGGGTTGCAGAGTTGACACTCGGAGGATCTGATGGAAGGGCACCACCAGGTGTGGAGCCTGAGGCTGAATTTGACTGAGAGTGGAAACTTCACCTGGCCTGGATACGGAAAGGACGGTCAGGACTGACAGATTGATAGCTCTCTTGATTCTGTAGGAGACTGTGCATGATTGTCTTAAATCAGTAGCGATTTACATGATCAATCCCATTAACAAGACAATACAGATGTGATAAGTGGCATAAGGGAGCTTTATATAAAATGCCACTGTGATTCAGATAATAAAAAATAAAAATAAAAGCTTGCATTTCCAGAATGCTTTCTCTGTGTCAAGCACTTTGCTAAGCGCCTTACAGGCATCATCTCACTCAAGCTTCGCAACACTTACCTTATGAAATGAGTAACTTTTCTCACGCTCACATATAACTCTGATACATTTAGCATCTTGTTCAAGGCCACACGACTAGTAAGTAGCGGAGCTAGATTCAAACCCAGATCTGTGCCGGGTGCAGTGGCTCGCCTCTGTAATCCTAGCATTTTGGGAAGTGGAGGCGGGAGGATCAATTGAGGTCAGGAGTTCGAGACCAGCCTAGCTAACATGGTAAAACCCTGTCTTTACTAAAAATACAAAAATTAGCCAGGTGTGGTGGCGCATGCCTGTAGTCCCAGCTACTTGAGAGGCTGAGGCAGGAGAATTGCTTGAACGGGTGGCATAGGTTGCAGTGAGCTGAGATCACACCATTGCACTCCAGCCTGGGCAACAGAGTAAGACTTCATCTCAAAAAACAAAACAAAACAAAACAAAACAAAACAAAACAAAACAAAACAAACCCAACCCAGATCTGTCTGATTGGCTTCAGGGAGTTTCTAGGTGGACAACTCAGAGCAGTCTTTAAAGCAGGTGGTATTTGAGGTGGACCCTAAAGGTCAGGTAGATGGCCAGAGGCAGAGATCCATCCAAGCAAGGGGTCAGAGCCTGAGCAAAGGCATGCATGTGGGAGGGGGTGGAGCCAAATGCAGTAACAGCAAGTGGTATCATTTGGAGCTTTGGGTGGTTGAAAGTATATAGGGTAAGAGAATACTGGAGAAGGAGGTTGGGACCACATTTTGGATGTCCCTGAATTTTAAGCCCAATAACTTGTACTCTGTAATTATATTAATTTTGCTAAGGTTGCTGTAGCAAAGTACCACAAACAAGGTGGCTTAAAGAACAAAAATTTATTCTCATGGTTCTGGAGCCTAGAAGTCAGAAATCAGGGAATTGACAGGGCTTGTTCTTTCTGAGGGCTGTGAGAGAAGGATCTGTTCCAGGCCTCTCTCCTTTGGCTTGTAGATGGTCATCTTCCCCTGTGTCTTCACATGGGCTTCCCTCTATTCATGCCCGTGTCCAGGTTTCCTTTTCTTATAAGGACAGCAGTCATATTAGATTAGGGCCCACCCTAATGACCTCATTTTAACTCCATTATCTCTGTAAAGACCCTATCTCCAAATAAGGTCACATTCAGAGGTACTGGGGGTTAGGGCTTCAACATATGAATTTTAAGGAGGACACATAACACTAGTCAGGCAGATGGTTCAGCGGTTTTATGGAGTCTGCTTTATTTTGAAGAAACTGTTGTTTAATGTCAGACTTTCAAATTAGATACATAAAATCAAGTGATGCAAATCATATGAAATAAAGAGGATAATAAATCTCACAGGCATTGGTGTGGTGGGAAGAAAAAGAAACTCTTTTTATTTAAAACAAGAACCAACTGCAGACACTTTTACATCAAGAAAAGGGTCATCTGTGGTGTCAGGATTGTTACAGATATAGGAAAAAGAAGAAAAAAGAGAAAAGAGGCATCATTCATGTCCAGGGAGATACCTCTTTGTTTAAGGAAATGTCTAGATGGCATGTTTGAGTTTGAATGGTGAATCCAGCATCCCTCACCCCAACTCCGGGCATTGTATGAAAGGGGAAAATAAAGGAGAAAGAATTAAATTTCTCATTATACAAATGGTTGGCTTGAAAAACAGGAGTTTAATGGAGGTGATGTGAGGTGGAAGGGAGGTAGAATAATGAGAGGGGGGAAAAGAGAAGGGAAGAGGAGGGAAAGAGGTGCAACATGGCAGATAGGAAACATGAGGAATAAAATTGAACAATGAGACATTCGGTGAGATGGGACTGGACAGGGATAATATTTCATGTTAAGTTGTTTACTATGTTGTGAGTAATGTCATCTTCTTTCAAAAGGCTTCTACATGTAATATCCTTTTGATGGGGTGATTAATAGAAAAAGAGCTGCATTCTATGTTTAGGTCTGTATGAGACATAGAAAAGAATGGCTATAAAAGCCAAGATGTTACTGAGATCAAGAGATTAGTGGAAATGAGAAATTGAAATTTCAGAGTACTGAAATTAGACCAAGTGGGGGGCCACTATTTACTAGCAGTGTGGCTGTAAAGAAGTCAACTAATCCCTTGAGCCTCAATTCCTTATCCTGAAAGTGGGGCTAAAAATGGAACCTATTTCATAAAGTTGCTGTGAGGATTAAATGTGATAATGGTGGTAAAATGTTTGGAATAATGCCAGACCCATAATTAAGTGCACAATAAATATCAGCTGTGGGAAAGAGCAACGGACTTCTCTCGGTACTCGGAGTGGGGGCTCAAAATACTCCCCCACCCCTAACTATTGAAGGGAAGGAAGAGCTCAGAAAAAGGGCGGTCTTGGGAATACCCAGACTGGACACATCGAAGAAGTGCTGGTGGGTGGGGGCGAGAGTGGGTGGCGGTAAGGAAAGATCTGTAGGAGTGTAGTATGCATAAGAAGACTGAATTTAACAAAATTTATGGAAGAACATCAAGGAAAAATATCTCTTTAGATTAATTAAATCAGTGATGAGCACTCCCCATTTTACTGTTGCTCTTTTCTTTGTCTCTCTCAGTTTGGTTCTGTTTAGCAATTGTGCTGCTGGATGAGTGCCTTCCTCCACATCCATTTATCTTTTATTATGACATATTGCAAGAACGCAGAAAAGCATAGAGGAAAACATCAGGAACACCTAGGTGTTCACCACCCACTTCTTTCAAATCTAACATTTTTGCCTTGTTTTCTTCTCTTCTTTTTTACTTATTATTATTATTTTTTAGAGATAAAACATGACAGGTACAATTGAAGGCCCCTGGCTGCGTCTTTCGAATCCCATCCTCTTTCCTTCCTTCCAGTCTGTGAATGGCTCTTCCTGAAAAACAATTCTATGCTGTACAATGTGAATTACTCTCCCTGGAGTTTCGAACAGCAGCCCAGGGTATTGCATTAGGTGTTTATCATTCTCATGTTTGGTTTAATAGTTTTAACATCTGTGAAGGTATCCATAAACAATACTGTCAGGCCAGGAGCAGTGGCTCACACCTGCAATCCCAACACTTTGGGAGGCCGAGGTGGGATGATCTCTTGAAGCCAGGAGTTGAAGACCAGCCTGGGCAGCAAAAAGAGACCCTGTCTCTATAAAAACAAAAAAGAAAAAATTAGCCAGATGTGGTGGCATGCACCTGCAATCTCAGCTACTTGGGAGGCTGAGGTGGGAGGATCATTTGAGCACAGGAGGTCAAGGCTGCAGAGAGCCATGTTCATGCCACTGCACTCCAGCCTGGGTGACAGAACAAGACCCTGTCTCAGCAAAACAAACAAAAAATAAACCCCTCAAAATATTGTTTTACATGTTTTCAAACTTTACTAATGGGACCAACCTGGTATTTAACCTTCCATAACTTCCTTTTTTTTTTGGGGGGGGACGGAGTCTCACTCTGTTGCCCAGGCTAGAGTGCAGTGGTGCGATCTCAGCTCACTGATACCTCCACCTCCTGGGTTCAAGCAATTCTCCTGCCTCAGCCTCCTGAGTAGCGGGGATTACAGGCGTGTGCCAGCATGCCTGGCTAATTTTTTGCATTTTTAGTAGAGACAGGGTTTCACCATGTTGGCCAGGCTGGTCTCAAGCTCCTGACCTCAGGTGATCCGCCCGCCTCGGCCTCCCAAATTGTTAGGATAACAGGCGTGAGCCACCACTCCTGGCCTATAACTTGCTTTTTTAAAATGATCACCATTGTATTATTGAATTCAGATGAATTAATGGAGTTTTATTCATTGATTTGACTATAGTAAAATGAAAGTCCATTGTATGACTATGCCACAATTTATCTTATCTTCTGTTAATGGACATTTAGGTTACTTCTATTTTTTTTTCTTTTGCTATTGCTGCAATGAACATTCTTGTACATTGTGCATTGTATGAGAGTTTCTGTAGGGAATATACAGGAGTGGAATTTTGTATCTTCAACTCTATCAGATATCAACAGATTACTCTCCAAAGTAAAGGTAATAATTTAAACCAGTATAATTGCACTAGTGTAGTAAATCTACCAGTCGTGTGTGAGTTAGTATAGTTTCACATTCTCATCAACAATTGGTATTGTCAGATTTTATAATGTTTGCCAATCTAGTAGCTAGGAAATATCTGTCATTTTGATTTAGTTATTCTTTTTAAAAAAACTTTTGTTATTTTAATAGTTATTAATGAGGCTGAGTATATTTTCATAAATTATTGACCATTTGAGTTTCTTCTTCTGTGAATTACCTATTCATGTCCTTAAGGATTAAATAAGGTAATATATATAAAACAATTAGAACAGTGCCTAATACAAAGTACACAATACACGTTAGCTATTATTATTTGCCAATTTTCCTATTGGATTGGTATTGATATACAGGAGTCCTTATATATTTTTATAGAAATCCTTTGTTATGGGGGTAGCAAATATTTCCTCCCGATCTGTAGTTTGTATTTACATTTTTTATAGTGTGCGTACATTTAGGATTTCAATGAGACAATATATCATTCTTTTCCTATATGTTTTTATACATTTTGTGTCCTGTTAAATTCTTATCCTGAAGTCAGAGATAGTTTCTTTTCTTATAAAAATGTCTGGGGGCTGGGCCTGGTGGCTCATGCCTATAATCCCAGCATTTTTCAAGGCTAAAGAAGGAGGATCACTTGAGCCCAGGAACTCAAGGGTGCAGTATGTTATGGTTGCATTACTGTACTCCAGCCTGGGCTACAGAGAAACACCCTGTCTTTAAATCTTTAGGCTTTATTCTCATATTTATATTGAATTGTGTGTGTGTATGTTTATGTTTATTTTTCAATTATTATATTTAATTATTTTTACTTTTTGTAGAGACAGGGTCTCACCATGTTGTCCAGGCTGGTCTTATACTCCTGGGCTCATGTGATCCTCCCACCTCAGCCTCCCAAAGTGCTGGGATTACAGTCGTGAACCACAGTGCCCGGCCTCTGTGTGTGTTTTAAATGATAAATAGCACCATTTACTGAATAATTCATTCTTTCCGCATTCATATGTAATGTTACTTTTATTATGTATCAAGTTTGTGTGAGTCTGTTTCTCTATTTGGTGACTCTGTTTCTCTATTGGGCTATCTGTCTGTCCTGCACCATTGCCACACTGTTGTGATTACTCTAGTTCTATAGTAAAATCTGTAAAGCCTGTTCCGTCTGCTTTGCTTTTCTTCATGTGTGTCCTCATTCTTGTTGGCTCTTTGCTCTTTCCTGTGAATTTTTGAATCAATTTACAAAATCTCTAAAAGAATCGTAATGGGATTTTGATCAGAATTGCTTAACTTTAAGGATTAATTTGGCAGTATTGACATCTTTTTGACATTGAGCCTTCTTTCTCTCTCTCTCTCTCTCTCTCTCTTTTTTTTTTTTTGAGACAGAGTCTCTCTGTCACCAGGCTGGAGTTCGGTGGCGCGATCTCGGCTCACTGCAACCTCCACCTCCTGGGTTCCAGCTATTCTCCTGCCTCAGCCTCCCAAGTAGCTGGGACTACAGGCATGTACCACCACGCCCAGCTAATTTTTGTATTTTTAGTAGAGACGGGGTTTCACCATATTGGCCAGGATGGTCTCGATCTCTTGAGCTTAAGTGATCTGCCTGCCTCAGCCTCCCAAAGTGCTGGGATTACAGAGTCTCTGCACCCGGCCAGTTGTCTTTTTTTTTTTTTCTTTCAGACGGAGGTTCGTTCTTGTTGCCCAGGCTGGAGTGCAATGGTGTGATCTTGGCTCACTGCAACCTCCACCTCCAGGTTCAAGTGATTCTTGTGCCTCAGCCTCCCTAGTAGCTGGGATTACAGGCACCTGCCACCACACCGGCTAATTTTGTATTTTTAGTAGAGATGGAGTTTCTCCATTTTGGTCAGTCTGGTCTCGAACTCCCAACCTCAGGTGATCTGCCCGCCTTGGCCTCCCAAAATGCTGGGATTACAGGCATGAGCCACCGCACCAAGTGAGTCTTCCCATTCAAGGACATGATATAGTTCTCTCTTTTAAAGGTCTTTTGTTTTCCAGTAAAGTTTTATGATTTTCTCCCCAAAAGTCTTTTATATATTTTGTTATTTATTTTTTGATACTTCATAATTTTGTTGCTATTTTTTAAAGTTTGTCTTCTTTTTAATTTGCATATTGTATTTGCTGTGGGTATATAAGAATGCAACAGATATTTTCTTTCTTTTTTTTTTTTGAGATGGAGTCTCACTCTGTCGTCCATGCTGGAGTGCAGTGGTGTAATCTTGGCTCACTGCAACCTCCGCCTCCCAGTTAAAGCGATTCTCCTGCCTCAGCCTCACCACGTGCATCACCATGCCCGGCTAATTTTTGTATTTTTAGTAGAGATGGGGTTTCACCATGTTGACAAGGCTGGTCTTGAACTCCTTACCCCAAGTGATCTACCTGCCTTGGCCTCCCAAAGTGCTGGAATTACAGGCGTGAGCCACTGTGCCTGCCGATATCTTCATATTAATCTTTTATCTAACAGTATTGCTAATATCTCTTATTAGTCCCTTTATGCAGACAATCTAATCATATGATTTGAATATACTGACAGTGTCTTTTCTCCTACCCTTATATCTTTTAATCTTATATATATTTAATTTTTCAGTTTTAGAATATTTAAGTGTGTGTGTGTGTGTGTGTGTTACAGTTCTCTGGTGAAATTCTCCACCTTTTCATCTGTTTATTTTTCCATATTTTCCTCTATTTTATTGAGTTATAAAATAGAGTTATTTTATAGTCATTCTTGGAACCCATGTCCTGGGTGGGTCCCAGACTCTAATCTTTGTATAGTGAACTTTACACTACTTTTCACAAGCTTGACCTATATCATAAAAGGCAAAATGAGGGCAAAATCAGCTGTGTGCTTGAGATGCCCAAAGTTTCTGCCAAGTCTCTTCCTAAAGTTTATTAGTGTATCTAGAAAATAAACTTTTGGTTTTGTTATACCTCTTTACTATATATATATATATTTTGAGACAAGGTCTTGCTCTGTTGCCCAGGTTGGAGTGCAGTGGCATGATCTCAGCTCACTGCAACCTCTGCCTCCCAGACTCAAGCAATTCTCCCACCTCAGCCTCCCAAGGACTGGGCCTACGGGCACACATCACCATGCCCAGCTAACTTTGTTCATTTTTTTTTGTAGAGATGAAGGCTCACTCTGTTGCCCAGGCTGGTCTCAAACTCATGGCCTCAAAAGGGATCCTCCCACCTTGGCCTCCCCAAGTGCTGGGATTACAGTCATGAGCCACTGGGCCTGGTCACTATTTTTTTTTGAATTATTTTATTAAGTTCTGTAATCTTTGTTACGTTTTTCTTTTTTAACTTCTTGGGTTGGACAACATGGTCACTAATTTACTTATTTTTTATTAAGCAGAAAGAGGACTTATGAACTAATTTATAGACTGTTCTTTTCAAGTGTTGAGAAGTAAGTTTACTTATAATTACTGCTTTAGCTATGTCCCTCAGGTTTTGATACATAGTGTTTTCACTTGCAGTTTTGTGCATTGACTAATTTCCATTAGGATTTCTTCTTTTTGGCTAATGAATCATTTAGAAATATTCTTCATTTCCAATGTTATTTTTATTATTGTGTTATTCTTTTCTAGTGAGGTCAGTAGGATATTGATTCTTTGGTGTGATCTGAAACTTCTTTATTGCCTATTACAGGGTCAATTTTTGTACAGTAGATGTTCCATATGTGCTTAAAAGTAAATGTGTATTTTAAAATTTTTGTGTCCAAGATTATATAAATATTCATCGGAAAAACTCTTCTATATAATTACTGGATTCAAAAGTTTTAGCTTTGAAGCCTTCTTTATATTTTGATAATAAACATTTCACTTTTGTTGATTATTTGGGTTGCTGTTTTACTTTTAAGGCATGGATGAGATTTTATGTATTAGAAATCTTAAATTCTTAAGTATACATACTGAATAGTGTTTCAAGTATCTACACTTTTGTATTATTTGTTATAATGACACATTTAGATAGGGAGAACATGACATATGAAAATGCCATCCTAGCATTTTTTCCTGGACTGTCTAGTATTCCCATAGCAAATTTTGAATCTTCCCAGCTTTGCTCAAGTCTCTTGTTCCCTTTTCACATTACAAGAATATTAAACAGAGCTAGAACTTGAAGTGAAAATTTAGTAAAATAGAAACCTCCAGAATAGCTCCTGGGTCTTATTAAAATAAGATAGCAGGTGCTGTTGCTATAGCACTCAAAGGCCATGCTGCATTAAATTGCAGCTCTGTTACATGAGGCTCAAGCCTCAGTAGAGCCCTGATTTAACCATTACTGCATTGTATGGAACATATATTATCAAGTCAGAGTGTCCTAGAAATCTTAATATGAATGAGTCTTGGCTCAATATACTTATTTGGCTTATTTGAAATGCCTTGAAAATGAACTTGGTGTTTCTGGACCCAATTTAATTAGTCATAAATCTAAGAAACAGAAGAATCATTACCATGGAGTTCCAGAATGAAATAAATCTTGTTTTTGTTTTATTATTACATTTTGCCTGTATCTTTGATGTGATGCTTTTAAAGTGGAACAGATTATTAACCGGTTGCAGGCAAATGGAAACTATCATATTTCAAAATCTAGAAATTTCCCAGCTGCCAGTGATTCACATTTAAGTCCTAAATAATTCCATATATTGCTTGGAAATTTAAAAGGTTTGTGGGGAGGGGTTGTTTTTCCTGGAGAGATGCTCAGTTTGTCTAATAACTGTATTGGCTTCCAGAGTTTTTAGTGGGTTGGCGAGTGTCATGACATTCTTTATGGTGGTCAAATTTTGAATATTTGGTTGCCTGAAGCAATAATATTCTTGGTCTTCCTTTTACATCACAGACAGAGAATCATTATTTTTCATTATTTGGATATAGACAAAGAGATTATATTTTAAGTCATTTGAGGAGATGCTTAGGGGTAAGAACACGTAAGCCTTCATTAGGGAAAGGCCTTGAGAGAGACAATAATTCCAGCTTCCAATTTGCCTAAACGGGAATCTAAAATGATATAGTTGACCAGATGGGCAGGCCTGAAACTTTTATAAAGGGACTATTCCCACATTTTGTTAGTGGCATACTTGGAATTTGGCATTTGGTCTCCCATAGAAACAATGCTATATTTGATTAGAGTTTGTGGTGTGCCCACAAAAACCCAATTTAACACAGAGTGTGACTGAAATATTGTTGTATTTAGATTTTTTTTTTTTTTTTGAGACGGAGTCTCGCTCTGTCACCCAGGCTGGAGTGCAGTGGCGCGATCTCGGCTCACTGCTAGCTCCGCCTCCCGGGTTCACGCCATTCTCCTGCCTCAGCCTCTCCGAGTAGCTGGGACTACAGGCGCCCGCCACCACGCCCGGCTAATTTTTTGTATTTTTAATAGAGACGGGGTTTCACCGTGGTCTCGATCTCCTGACCTCGTGATTCGCCCGCCTCGGCCTCCCAAAGTGCTGGGATTACAAGCGTGAGCCACCGCGCCTGGCTGTTGTATTTAGATTTTAAACTTCTTTCTTTTCCTTCCTTTCTTTCTTTCCTTTTCCCTTCCTTCCTTCTTTCCTTTCTTTT
This sequence comes from Symphalangus syndactylus, assembly GCF_028878055.3. Classification (NCBI taxonomy): domain Eukaryota; kingdom Metazoa; phylum Chordata; class Mammalia; order Primates; family Hylobatidae; genus Symphalangus; species Symphalangus syndactylus. The sequence continues at coordinate 121,691,846 of NC_072447.2, read as the reverse complement.
CTTTTCTTTCTTTTTTTTTTTTTAGATGGGGTCTCGCTCTGTTGCCCAGGCTAGAGTAGAGTGGTGTGATCTCAGCTCACTGCAACCTCCGCCTCCCGGGTTTAAGCGATTCTCCTGCCTCAGCCTCCCAAGTAGCTGGGATTACAGGTGCCTGCCACCTTGTCCAGCTAATTTTTGTATTTTTAGTAGAGATGAGGTTTTGCCATGTTGGCCAGGCTAGTCTTGAACCCTGACCTCAGGTGATCTGCCTGCCTCAGCCTCCCAAAGTGCTGGGATTATGGATGTGAGCCACTGCTTCTGGCCAACTTTTTTTCTTTTAAGCTTCATAAAGTATACTTAAAGATATAAAATACCTTTAAAATACATCAAATCTCCAGAATCTTAACCAACCAGGCCAACATTTAGGAATTCAACTGGGGCTTTATATGTTGCTTAATCTTCCAAATGCACCACTAGAAATTGGCCAGCAATGGGAGAGATTGGGGTTCTCAGAAATTCAAGGGGCAATGCCACTCTAGATGTTCCAGTTTCTACCTTTCCAGTTCTCAGGAATCACAATTCATCTCTCATCAAGAGGAAGGGAAAGCATGAAGTGGACACTGGAGGCACGTGGATGAGCTCCTGATATCAGCCAGCCAGCTACTCAAACAGCCAGGTGGAGCCCTCAGTGGCAGCAGCTGGGAGCAAGGCAACTGTTTTCTTTCAATCAGTCATGCTAGAGAGTGGAGTGAGAGCTCCCAGAGAGCTCCTATAAGCAGCAATCCTGCCCTAGTAAGATGGGTGGGAAGAGGGGAAGCCAAAGTTCAGTTCAGTAAAATAACCAGTTAATTGGCATACTGATCAGCAAAATTCAGACCAAGGAACTCTATTCATCAAAGAGCCTGGGTTTTTCAACAGATGAATTATTAGGAAAAGAAAATAATGGAGGGAGAATCTGTAGATTAAATGAGACTTAAATACCAATTTTTAAAAATGAGCGAGACTAAAATATAGTATCTAAGGATGCACATTTATGTGATAAAACAATTTTTTAAGAAAAGCAATGAGTTGATTACTATAAAAATCTGGACAATTGTTATGTATGAGCAAAGAGGGGACTTATGATCTGGGCAGCACACATGGAGGGGGCTTCTGGGGTGACTGACCAAGATCTATTTCTTGACCTGATGATGGTTACAAGAGTGTTGCTTTATACAAATTCGTTAAGCCATATGTCTGTGTGGTTTTCCTTATCTGTTTTACTTTACAATAGAAGGCATTTAAAAATAGAAGTGCATGCCCACGGAGTCAAAACAGTCACTGAGAAACGGACATGTTTGCTGAAGCTGTTAAAGATAGGGAGTGGAAAATGCATTCCCATCAGAGCATGGGTAGAGTGGACTGGAGAAAGAGCAGATGGCTAGGAGGGCACAGCAGTGACACAGAGAAGAGGAAGGGGACGGATTCATGGCTTGGACAGAATGGAATCATTTGCCAACTAGCTTGCAGCAGAATTCAGAGCTGAGTCTACTGCTCCTGATTTAAGGAGACTGAGGATGCTTGTAGAGGTGCTGCCCCAGATGTGATGTGGGGCCAGAAACAAATATTTTTACATGCTGTTTAAGTCTTATTTCAAAACAAGAATAATGTCACCAACCTGCCTCAAGATGTTATAAACTAACAAGACATGGTCTGATATTTTATACAACTCTTAAGAGTATGGGTCAAATTGACACAAGATTTCAGGTCAAGAAACACCCAATAAAATGGCAAGAAATTTAAAACAGGCAGCCAGGGAGTGGGCAAGACACAAGGGTGCAAGTAGGTGGTTAGCAACAGGGAGTGGGGGCCCAGAAGCTGGGTTGGGATTCAAGGTCAGGTCCCTAGTCTGAGTAAGAGTAAAGCCAAGCCCCTGTTTCAGAGCAACTGAGGCAGCAGGCAAATTAACCAGATAGGAATGTAGGAACAAGGATTAAGGTAGGCAACCAATAATTGGATCTGGGGTAAAGACACAGTGTTATAGGAGGGTTAATAACCTGGTTGACCCCATGCAGTCATCTGAGTTATGGAAAACAGGCTCCTTAATTTCTGTTTAATGAATAAACAAGATTCATTCCAGAGCTTGGGGCAGACCGAGTCTATAGGAATAGATTTGGGGGCAATCAGATTGCCCTAGCTGTGGGGATTGTTTTGCTCTTTTATTCCTTAATAAAATACAAATAAAGCTCTGTTTCCATGATTATCATCCCCCCACTAGAGATTTGATTAGATTCAGGTTCACTTTTTTTTCTCTTATGCACTTCCTTGGAACAAATCAGGTTCACTGTTTAAGGCAAGAATCCCTCATGAGTGGTGTTGTTTATTCCTTACTGCATCCCATCAGAAAGCCTATATAAGTCTGGATGTCTCACTTTTTATAATACTAAGATTGATTGGCGGGGTTCAGGTGGTTTCAGCCTGATTCCTGCAGTAGAAAGTGCCCCATCAACCTTTAACTTAATGATTTTAGCATCCACTGATGATTATTGCCTAGATCCATTATTTCATTAGGGGTTGGAAATTAATGATTTTTCAGTGCTGTTATTTTTTCTGAGTTTATTAGTGGGAATTCTTCTATCAAGAAGAACCCCCCCCCAAAAAAAATTGGAAGGGAGCAGTTCCAAAACAAGAAAGAAATAAAAATAAATTTAAAAAGAAGAAATTTCCCTCATCAATTATGTGGCTATCATAGAATACAGTTCTGTTTTTTCCTCTCTTTTTTTGAGACAGAGTCTCACTCTGTCACTCAGACTGGAGTGCAGTGGCGTGATGGTAGCTCACTGCAGCCTTGAACTCCTGGGCTTAAACGATCCTCCTGCCTCAGCCTCCTGAGTAGCTAGGACTACAGGTGCCACCATCCCAGCTAATTATTATTTTTTTGTTGTTGTTGAAACAGGGTCTCACTATATTCCCCAGGCTGGTCTTGAACTCCTGGGCTCAAGTGATCCTCCTACCTCAGCTTCCCAAAGCACTGGGATTACAGGCATGAGCCACTGCTCCCAGCCCTAAAGTACAGTTCTTATAGGAAAGGCAGGACAACTACTTGATTCTTGCCTTTCACTTAAAACATTTCAGGATGATTTGGTGTCCTAGCAGGCTTCAATGATGACTAATGTGTTTGTATTAGATCATTATAAATTTATGGGCTTTTATGTATTTGATGTATTTCAATAAATCACAGTGATTTTTAATTTTGATATCCAAATTGACCCATATTAGGCCAGTGGGAGCCCTTTCAAGTTGGCTCCTGAGGCTTTTTGACATGATCATAGTAGTTGCTGATCACTTCCTTGCTTTCTAGTACAAGAGGACATTCCTGGTTCATCTAGTACAGTCCCTGCCCCAGACCTGCAGTCAGCCATTTGTCTAAGGAGTGGTGGTTTTATTTTGTGGGGAATGATATTCAGAGATTACAGTTTTTGTACCAGTGGTGCTCATCGCTATTAGTAGTTACTACTTTTAGGTCTTTGTAGTGGTCAGAGATAGCAATTACCTTTTTGTTTAAAAGGAAAAAAAGAAACAAATGAGTTTATAGTGCTATTTCTAATTCAAATTTAAGATTACAGGGTTTTTACTTAAATTCTTTGAATTTATATGAGTATCTCCTTTCTCTTATTTTGAACATCTTGGCTCTTAATAATATCAACATAATTACCTATACTAGTTCCAAAATAAAAACAACAATATGACCATTAACGAGAAAACTGTCTGGGCGTGGTGGCTCACTCATGTAATCCCAGCACTTTAGGAGGCTGAGGTAGGTAGGTTGCTTGAGCTCGGGAGTTCAATACCAGCCTGGGCAACACGATGAAATCCTGTCTCTACAAAAAGTAGAAAAAATTAGCTGGGCATGATGGTGCATGCCTGAAGCCCAGCTACCCAGGAGGCTGAGATGGGAGGATCATCTGAGCCTGGGGGAGGTCGATGCTGCAGTAAGCCATGATTGCACCACTCCACTCTGGCCTGGGCCACAGAGCCAGACCCTGTCTCTAAATAAATACATAAATAAATAAATCAAATGGTTAACTCTATGAAAAAAACACAATAAAACTACTAAATGCAGTTTAGAATTTCTTTGTGGTTCTCTGTGTCCTGAGAATATGTCCAGTTAGGAATGAACAGTCAAAATTCTGTGTTTTAAAGTGAAGTTGAAATTTTTTTCTCCATGTGGATTTGTCACCAACTTATTATAAAGTTAAGTTCATTTGTTTCAGTTTGCTTTCTATTTTTAGAGATTTTTTTCTTTTTGATTAATTTTGTTCCAAAGTCAAACTATATAACAAGATATATTTAAAGAAGTCTCGAGGCCATCCCTCCCCTCCACCCTGTCACCTCCCACTATGGATAACCATCTTTATTAGTCTTTGATTACCTTTCCTTCATTTCTTTTTGAAAATATAGGCAAATATGTGTATGTAGGGGTGTGTGTGTGTGTGTGTGTGTGCATGTGTTTTCCTTTAGAGTAGGCTATTCAAAAAGTGGCATACTACGAGCGTTGTTTTACACTTGTTTTTCCCTCTAATAATAGATGCTGGAGATATATCAGTATATAGAAATTTTCTTCATTATTTTATTTTTAACAGCTGTAGAGTGCCAGTGTGTGGATGTACCATAGTTTATTAAACTAGTCCTTTTAAATGTAAGTTTATTTATTATTTGTATAAATTTAAGTGGTACAAGTGTAGTTTCGTTACATGGATACATTGCATAGTGGTGAAGTCTGGGCTTTTAGTGTGAACATCACTCAAATAGTGTACCTTATAACCATCAAGCAATTTCTCATCCCCCACCCACCTCCCACCCTTCGGAGTCTCCAATGCCTATTATTCCATGCTCTATGTCCTTGTGTACCCATTGCTTAGCTTCCACTTATAAGTGAGAACATGCAGTATTTTACTTTCTGTTTCTGGGTTGTTTCACTTAAGATTAGGGCCTCCAGTTGCAGTGAGCCAAGATCACACCACTGCACTCCAGCCTGGGAAACAGAGTGAGACTCTGTCTCAAAAAAAAATAAAAAAATAAAAAAAAAATGAAGATTGTGGCCTTCAGTTGCATCCATGTTATTGCAAAAGACATGTTTTCATTCTTTTTTTAATGGCTGAATAATATTCCATTTTCTTTTTTCCCCCACATTTTCTTTTTTTCCCCACTTTTATTTTAGATTCAGGGAGTACATATGCAGGTTTGTTACCTGGGTATATTGCATGATGCTGAAGTTTGGGATATGAATGAGCCCGTCACCCAGGTACTAAGCAGGGTACCTAATAGTTTTTCAACCCTTGCTCACGTCACTTCTTCTACCCTCTAGTAGTTGCCAGTTTCTATTGTTGCCACTTTATGTCCATGAGTACCCAATGTTTAGCTCTCACTTAGAAGTGGGAACATATGGCATTCGGTTTTCTGTTTCTGAGTTAGTTCACTTAGGAGAATGGCCTCCAGCTGCATCCGTGTTTCTGCAAAGACATGATTTTGTTCTTTTTTTATGACTGTGTAGAATTCCATGTGGCATGTGTACCACATTTTCTTTATCCAGTCCACCATTGATGGGCACGTAAGTTGATACCATGTCTTTGCTATTGTGAATTGCATGACGATGAACATACAAGTACGTGTGTCTTTTTGGTATAATGATCTATTTTCCTTTGGGTATATACCCAGTAATGGGATTGCTGGGTTGAATGATATTTCTAAGTTTTTGGAGAAATCTCCACACTGCCTGCCACAGTGGCTGAACTAATTTACATTCCCACCAACGGTGTCCCTTTTCTCTGTGGCCACACCAGCATCTTTTGTTTTTTGACTTTTTGATAATAGCCCCATTCTGACTGGTGTAAGATGGTATCTCATTGAAACCACATTTTCTTTATCCAATCATTCATCGAGAGACACTTAGTTGGCTATTGTGAATAGTGCTGTGATAAACATACACGTGCAGGTATATTTTGATATGATTTATTTTCCTTTGGTTAGATACAGAGTAGTGGACATGCTCGATCAAATGGTAGTTCTATTTTTAGTTCTTTGAGAAATCTCCATACTATTTTCCATAGAGGTTGTATTAATTTACATTCCCACTACAGTGTATAAACTTTCCCTTTTCTCCGCATCCTTGCCAACATCTGCTATTTGTTGTCAACTAGTTCTTTATTGGTGGACATTTGTTTCTAGTCCCTTGCTACTGCAAATAACACTGCCTCCAATGGCCTTGCACATATGCTATTTTGTATTTACTCAGTGTATCTTTGTGTAACATGAGTATAATTTTTAATGTGAGCTTCAGTTGAGCAAGACTATTTCCATGTTCTAGTGGCTGGTTACTAGTAAAAGCTCTTTGCTAATCTGGTGTTGATGAATTCTATCAAAGGAGAAATCCTGAAGATAGTAGATATTTTCACAAGTCAATTATTTACTGCCCCTCAACATTCCTCAAATACTTTATACTCATTTTTGTCTCTGGACTTTTGCTCTTCTGCAACTCACTACCCTCAGAGTACATTCCCTCCTCCATGAATTCTAATTTGAATGTTTCCTACCTTTGTGTCTCTGTTTCCTCTGACCTTTGGAAGTATTTAAAAACTTTTAAGTTTGTAGTTTGAATACTCAATAAATCTTTAAAACAATGCCTAGATAATTTTCCCTGCAATTAGGGTATACTGCCACTAGATGACAGCAGTATCTTGGTTTTGTTCTTATGGTCCAACCCCCAAAGCATAGGTAACCTGGACAAGTTTCTCTGAGCCTATTTCCTTATCTAAATTGAAGGGAATGAGTTGGGTGATTTCTGGTCTCTGTCCCTAATTTCTATGAGTCTAAATAATTTCCTAAATGTTTTCAGTTTTCTCTGACTGCTTTCATTTCCTGTTGTCAAGAGAGAAAAATGAGCTACAGGCCTTTCCTAGGCTGAGGGTGTAATACTCAGTAGTTATCTCTAGTTGAAAAGAAGCCATTTTCCACGTTATTCTGACCAAAGAGTGAAAATTCTGCTTTTGCCCATCAGGCTTTTTCTTTTCTATCTCTCTCTCTCTCTCTCTCCTTTCTTTCTTGTGCAGTGGCCCAATCTCAGCTCACTGCAACCTTCGCCTCCCAGGTTCAAGTGATTTTCCTGCCTCAGTCTCTGAGTAGCTGGGACTACAGGTGCCTGCCACCACGCCTTGCTAATGTTTGTATTCCTGTAGAGAGGGGGTTTCACCACGTTGGCCATGCTGGTCTCGAATTCCTGACCTCAAGTGATTTGCCCGCCTTGGCCTCCCAAAGTGCTGGGATTACAGGCGTGAGCCACTGCATCCGGCCGAGGCTTGTTTTTTTAGTAGCTGCTGGCTAGATATTATTTGAATCTATATTTGTTTCAGTTGATAATTTATTTACATATTCAACAAATATTTATTGAGGGTCTTTTAACGTGACTGACACCATTTGGTTGTTATTGGCTTTGTTCCTTTTGCTGTTTTGTTTTTTAAGCAATATCTTGAGCTTAAAATCTGTTTTCTTTTTCTAGAGCTTCTAATTATAAATACAAACAATTCCCAGAACAGAACTTCTAAGTAACAAATGTAAGCAATTTTCTACGTTAAACTATAAATTGGATTAATCATATTCCTTAAGTAGGTGGTAAGTGATTTAGTGGTTCACATACATCTTGAGTTAACAGACCAACAAAATTCAAAGAAAAAAAATAGACTGACCAACAGTTGCCAATTTTTTTTTGTTATGCTAAGTGAGGATGTTAAAAAGAGACAACTGCCACAATAAAATAAAGAACATTTCATTGCCAAGAAAAAAAAAATGGAAAGGAAATACTCATAATAGACTTGTAATAAAGGAAAGTCTTTAAAACTGAATATAAATTTAAAGTCATGAAACATTCCCTTCATTATCTTCTTTGTTTGTCTTTAAATTTTGCCATGGACTTGTGAAAACATTGTCACAGACCAGTTGAAGTCTGTGGACTGGTGTTCAGAACTCACCATTTTAGGACGGGAACTGCATTTTATTCTGACTTGTGTTCTCACTGTGGTAGGCTCCAAGAAATAATCGACAAATTCAATAGAAGTCCATCTTGGAGTTAATGTGTTTTAACAAAAGCATTATTGTTTTAACTTAGGAGGTGATGTGTTATGCTCTGAATGAACTGTTGAAGTATAAATGGCTTTGTACACAGTTTAAGTATTTGTAGTCCAGATTTTACAGATGATGAGACACAGAAAGGTTAAATGAGTTAGTCCCCTCACTCGGTGAGTCAGTAAAAGAGACAAGAATAGAACAAAACTCTGGACTTTAAGGACCACATAATCACTTAATTACAATCAGAAATTGGAACAGATTAACTGTTTATGTGATTTTCAACAGTGTTGGCTGACTAATTACCCTAATGACGCAGCATGACTTTTCTAAGAAATATGCATGAGTTTATACCCTATTCCCAGGCTGAAATTAGCCTTATCCTCATTACACTTGGCTGCGGACTAAATTCACATTTTGCTCCAGCTATGGAGAAGAGGATGAATTTTAGCAATGGTCTTTCAAAGTCCCAGTCTGTGAAGATGTACAGATACATGGGATCTTGACAATGAGTGATTTTCTCTAGCATCCTTGAAGCTCACTACTGCAAACTGGACTAATCTTAAAAGACTCTCTCAGCTCAGAGATCCTAGAATTCTATGATTTTCTACATCTTCTGACCTACAGGCCAATACTCAGAGTCCACTAAATCAGGGATTGTCCATTTTAACAAGGTATTTCCAAAATGTCTTGAAATGTGTGAAGATTTTGTGTATATTTGTGTCCAAAGCCATGTTTTCATCAGGAGAATCACTGGGAAGATTTTGTTTTGTTTTAATTTTTATTCTTTATTTTTGGCACGAAAATATGAAGAGTTTGCAGGGAAGTATGTTAGATCCCATGACATATTATTAGAAATAATATCATATTATTCTCTCTAATCATAATCTAAGAATTCTATGAGGTTAAATTTTGTCCCTTTTTGAGAAGAGAAAGCTGAGTCTCAGAAAGGTGAAATTTCAAGTAGCTCTTGGAGGATGGTAGGGCTGTCAATAGACGGGTGTTAAGCAATGACTACCACCCCATCACCCAACCCAGTCTCTCCTCATCAGAGGATGTGGTCCCTTTAAGACTAGGAGGGGCTACCAGGGAAGACCTGAGCTAAAAATAAGGCCAAGATCCACAGACTTTGTTGGCATGGCCTTATTTCTCAATCATTCTTTCTTTATTTCTTTTTTTTTTAACCGTAATTTCCCTGGCATGAATCCCAGTCAGTTTGGCCTAGCAGGTGCCAGCCTCAGCTTGTATTTGCTCATGTCAGCTTGAGAATCCTTGGTTGCCATTTTATCCTGAACCTGCCTACATATTCACTCCCACCTCTTAAAGCTATGTCTGCCTCATCCTAGCCCTGGGTTTTATATAGTTTCCATTAGGTTGAGGAGCATAATTGGTTATTTAACCCATATCTGTTCATTGACATTTATTTATGCACATTCATTCATTCAACATACATTCATTGAGTACTTATTAGTCACTGTGGTTGGCACTGAGGACAAAGCAGTGAAAAAGACAGTCATGGTCCCTGCACTTGCGGAGTTTAAAACTTAGCAAGGGAAATGGCCATTAATCTAATAATCACACTAATGAATACATAAATATAAACTGAGACGACTTCTCTGAAGGAAAGTTTACTTTGATTGGGGTGGAGGGTTGGGGTCAGGAAAGGTGTCTCTTATAAAGTGATCCTTGAGCTTAGATTTGTGGAAGAAGAAGTGATAGAGAAGATACAGATCATGTGGAGGCCATTAGAATGTGCCTGGAAGACCTCCTAAAATAGAGAGTGTAATTGACAGAGGGCCTCAGCTGCCGTGTTCTGGTGCTTCCCATGGGCTGTCGCCTCCCATAACTGAGTACTGTGGGGATAGTAAAACAGACTAATTCCTGGGAGACATGTGGACACCTTTGTTGGGCAAATTTGGCTCAAGAATTTGCAGAAGCTTCTTTAGTCTACACAATACTCTAGGATGCTTCCACCCAACCTCCTCTTCCTCTCCCTCATTCAGGGTCAGACTTTCATCATAGCTCCCTCCTGATTTTCTTTCATACGGGCATTTCTCCTGATAACATCTTTCCATGTTTAATATGGTCTTGACATATACTCCTTGGAGGAACTGGAAAAACACAAGTGAAGTGGGTATTTTAGATGTAGGGAACAGTCTTTACTTCCAAGGGCTAGATACGACTTGCATGACCTAGTGTAATCCTGAAAAGAAGACCGAAAACTGTGAGACTCCAAAAAAACTAATTGTTGATAGCTGTATGTGCAGGGCTGGATTATCAGGAATAAAGTCAAGAGAGGTGAGGGGTAGATGCTGTGGGCTGACAGTAAGCCCTGCCATCCCTTCTGCCATTCAAAGGCTAGGGAAAGGCCTCTGAGCGGTAGCCTTGAGGACACTGCTGTCTTTACCCGCCACCATCTTGCATTGCTTGCTCTGGTCTGCCTTTTTGGCCACAGCTGTTACTCTTTTGCTCCAGCTGAGTTGCTACAATTACCAAGTGAGGAAATACTGATAACAGAGAATTTAGAGTTCCAGGCTTTACTGCTTTCCTAAAGGTTATCTTAGTCAAAGCCTGCCTTTCAGCTTCCTAAGGTCTTTTTTTGTTTTTTTTTGTTTTGAACGTTTCCACAAGTTCTTTGCCATATATTTTGTCTTTCTAGGCCTGAAGTGTTTTCTTCACTTAATTTAAATGCCCTTCTGTTTTCAACTCTCTTCTTGAAGAGGCAGTGAGTGTTCTAGACAGAGTTCTAACTCAAAGTCAGACCAGAGATGAAACTCCAGCTCCATCTCTTTCTATATGTGAGTCTTTGGGCAAGTTATTTAATTTTTGAATCTAAATTTTGTTATTTATAAAATAGAGATATTGGGATTGCTGTGAGAATTACCTGTGAGAATTACACGAGTTATAGTATATAAAAGGGCCTGGTATTGGCACTCAGTAAGTGTTGGTTCCCTTTTAGCTGACTTCCACCCTTCCTCTTGGCATTCTTTACTTTTCTTCTCTCCTTGGATGCCTGGCTCTCACAGCAGATTTCCCCTTACCAAGACAATGAGAGCCCTGGGAGAGCTATTTCCTTTTAGATTTTTCCACGTCCTATTTATCTAAGCACAAATACGTCCTTTCCCTTATTCATTACCTTTCATTATTCAAAAATGGTTCATTCAAAACTCATATAAAAGGATTCAACTCATCATAGAGATGGAACTTACAGGGCAGCAGAATTTAAAAATGGAAAACTACTGATTATAAATAGAACTCATTCATTCATTCATTCACCAAATATTTCTTTTTTTCTTTTCTCTATTTTTAGCAGTCCTTATCCCAACACTGAAATATTTAATTCTCTATTATGTCTCCACTGCATAGGGTATAAATGTTACAAGCCTTACTTTTTCAGGATAGATCACAGGATAGAGTAGGAGCAATGTAAAATTTGATATCAAATATCAGGGTTCCAGAAGATTCCTGGCCACATCCTATTATAAAGAATTGTTGCAGTACTTTCTCCTTAGTTCAGCTAAAACTGGGCTCTTGTCACATGACCAACAAAGATTAGGCTCACCGACACACAGAAGGGTGAGGAAAATGGAATTTATTAGGCAAAAAGGAAAAATAAAAAAATAACTCTTCCAAAGCGAGAGAGAGTCCTGCTAGCAGGTTTCCTACCTCACAGATTGAATCCCAGGTCACTACACGGGAAGAGGAAAGGCCAGGCTCCTCCCACCTGCAAAGGGTGAGAACTTCCCGAGGCTCCACCCTATGCTCCCAGTGCACAGGTGGCCTTATTTAGAAAGAATCAGTTAGGAAAGGGTGGGCTTCATCCGGGTCCAGCAGTCCAGTTTTTCAGCCTTCAGGCTGTTTTAGGCTTGAAGGTGCAGTTTCTCTGGGGGACCCTTGGCTGTCTCCTGCTCTCTAAGAATGTCCTACTGGTAGCTCGCTCTCTTGTTAGGCCCTAGTATCCCACCATGTTGTGGGGGCTGCTCTTACTCCACAGCTTTTCCATTTCCTAGCTAGGGCAAGTTGCTTAACCTTGAAGACTTCATTTTTTTTTTTCATTTGTAAAATAGAGTGAATTAAAATATTTTCCCCACAGTGTTGTTTTGAGGAGTAAATGAACTGACTTGTGTAAAATGCTTAGCACAGTGTTTAGCACATAATGAGCACCCAATACTTGTCAGCCTATTGCCAACGTTGTTATCAATGTTATTATTCAGGTGAAGTGAACCTAAGAGCTTGTAGGCCCAGATTTTGTTTTTTTGTTTTTTTTTTTTTTTTTTTTTTTTTTTTGAGACAGAGTCTCGCTCTGTCGCCCGGGCTGGAGTGCAGTGGCGCAATCTCGGCTCACTGCAAGCTCCGCCTCCCGGGTTCACGCCATTCTCCTGCCTCAGCCTCTCCGAGTAGCTGGGACTACAGGCGCCCGCCACCGCGCCCGGCTAATTTTTTGTATTTTTTAGTAGAGACGGGGTTTCACCGTGGTCTCGATCTCCTGACCTCGTGATCCGCCCGCCTCGGCCTCCCAAAGTGCTGGGATTACAAGCGTGAGCCACCGCGCCCGGCCCAGATTTTAAATGTTCACACTATTTCCCCCTTTCATTTGGAGAAGTTAGAGGGGGAGACAAGTATGACTGCCCACTCTGTTACTTAGTATCTGTTACTTAGTATCTGTGAGATCTTCAGTAAGTCATATAATATCACTGAACTACAACTTACAGATCTGCAAAATGAAGAGACTAATGTTCACTATTTCGTAAGACTGTTAGGAAGATTGAATGAAGTAATGTGGAAAGGCACTTAGCCCCATGCCTGGAAGAACATAATAAACATGCACTGGAAGTTAGCTATTAGAATTAGAGTTAATTTTTTACCATCTTCATCCTCTCTTCTTGCACTCTCTTTCCAGCTCCTATTTCTGGGGCTCTGTTCAGGGGAAGCAAAAATAATTTTGCACAAGAACAATCTCTTTATCCCAAGAAAGTTCTCTCTTCTACTTTATTATGCAGGCAGTTAGACCCCTTTGACTAAATCTCCCCATTTCAGACTGTGCCTCAGGCTTTGGCTTTATCACCAAAGCGTGTATAATGGTGTTGTACTAGACAGAAGAACAGCATCTCTTCTACTCCCTCCAGGTAAATTCTACTGTCTCCTTTACCATGTGGAATATATATGTATATAAAAATTTTTAAATTTTTTTTTATTTTTGAGACCACGTCTTGCTCTGTCACCCTGGCTGGGGTGCAGTGGCGTGATCTCAGCTCACTGCAACCTCTGCCTCCTGGGTTCAAGCGATTCTCCTGTCTCAGCCTCCCAAGTAGCTGGGATTACAGGCACCCGCCACCACACCTGGCTAATTTTTGTATTTTTAGTAGAGATGGGGTTTCACCACGTTGGCCAGGCTGGTCTTGAACTCCTGACCTCAAGTGATCCACCCACCTCAGCCTCCCAAAGTGCTGGGATTACAGGCGTGAGCCACATGCCCAACCTAGATTTTATATATTTTTAAGAGCAGTTTTCCCTTCATGCAATACAACGGATCACTAAAGATGAGATTTCAGGGGTCAGTCTCAGACCAAGAGGCCTCATTAACTACACTGTGAGTTCTCCCTACCTTCACCAATTTCAATCTAGAAGCACCTCTGACCCATTAATGTCAAATGCAATGTGCTCAGCCTCCAACAATCTCCACCAGTCTGTGTGAGGAGGCTTTGGCCTTCAGGTGCATTCACGCCATTCTGATGGACAGAAAGCTTCTAGCCAGGCTGTGTGGGGAGAGAGCAGAAAAGTGTATATGTGGGAATGGGGGTGGGGGAAGAACAGAAATTACTGAATTATAAAGCACATACTTGCCAGGTTATAAGAAACATTAAATTAAATAGCCTGAACAGTCCATTTGCTGAAAAGACATTTAATTATTTCAGCAAGAACTAGTCAGAGATGAGAGCCCATAAAATAAACAAAAAGACACTAGTATTTGATTTTAATGTCTTTCTATTTTGCCACAGGCCACAATTTAATTAAAATTTTGAATAGAAATTTTAAGACAACACATTCTCCTCCCTAGAAGCCAGACAATGAAGATAAAACATCCCCAATATCTTCCTGGAATTTTGGACGTTTTAGCTAAATGCCCAAAGCTAGGCAATCTTTGCCAGCTGCCCCCACTCCCACCTCCCAATAACGAAGGCATTGATGAGAGATGTTTGCAGTTACTAAGCTCTATGTTTTAAATCTGGGCCAAGTGCCCAAGGGTCATAGAGTCATAGACACTTTGTT